>NC_140585.1:482061667-484653685 GCF_964204655.1 Triturus cristatus
GGATTCTTCTTTGGGGGCATGGTGATGGGTGGTAGTGGTGAGCGATGTGTGTTTGACGGTGCAAATGAGAGTGGGTTAGTGTTGGTTTTGCTAGCTGTATGTGTGTGTGCTTTTGGAGAGGTGCTGATGGTGTGTGGGTTGTGTGATGGGTGAGTTGTGAGTGTGTCTGTGGTTGCTGTGTGATGGTGTTTGCTGCTGGCTGTGTCTCCTATATGCAAGGGAACATGGTAGTGATTGGAGTCCTTTATATAGTTGGAGTTATGGGTGTATCTTTGTCCCAGGTTTTTTTATTTGATATTTATTGGCTTTGTCATTGCTTGTTTGGTCCTTTTTTTTCTTTTTTCCTTTGGGTTTTCTAGGCATGAAGGAGAAGTTCTTCTGATGGAAACGGACGCTGATGTTGGCTCGTGCGGGCTTCTCCGCCTCGTTCACACTGACTATCTTCTGTGTTTCATACGCGTCGGTCGTGGAGATCTCTATTACTTGTGGGCCCGGTTTTCTGTGCGTGTCGGTCGTGCGGCTTGGTCTCCGTGCGAGTTGGTCTGGTTTTACGCGCATTGCATCGTACTGCGCGGGTCAGACATCGTGGGTACGTGTCGGTCGGGTTCATTCTGGGTTTGTGTCGGTCGGTGAAACTCGCATCGGTTTTCCGGCCAGATCACTATTTTCCCTACGGCTCGGTCGTACGGCTTGTATTCCGTATGTATCGGTTGTAATTCACACGCGTTGCATCGTGCTGCACGGGTCGTACGGCGCTGGTCCGTGTCGGTCGGTCTCCGGTCCGGGTCCGTGTCGGTCGGTACGATTTGCGGCCGGAATCGGAATCGGCCCGTAATGTTTAGTTATCTGAAACACTTTAATAGCATTCAAATGTAATGTGTGTGCACCTGAAATTTCATGCTTAGGCAGCTGAATAATGTTCACAGCTGCGCAGACGGAAGCAACTTTTTTTGTGGAAGCACACATCTTCTGTCCAATCAAAACATGTAATCCTGATTTTCAACATGTGGGCAGAGCGAAAGCCACTCTCTAGTGATGCTAAACCACCTCTCTTTTTCAGTAGACTCCTGAAAGGAATGAGATGAACGTATATCAGGATCCTGATACCTGTCAGCATCATGGTTACACAAATATAGCGTTTTTCAGTGGACTCTTGTTGGGGGGATTCAACCTATGTGTTAGTCTTTTCTTTATTAGGATTACAATTCAACGTTGATGTCGAAATCATTCCCGTTCCTTAAAAAATTAGGGATCAACCTGAAAGAAAGCAAACACAAGGAGATGATGAACGGATCGCTGAAACTTTTCAGACACTCGCCCCCAGTCACAGTTCTGCGTTGAATCCATTATCTTTCTTTAGCTCACTTCAACACCCCAGGTCAGACACATCTATATGCAAATCAGTCTTGACCCTGTGCCTCACGGGAACAGTCCAGCCCGAACGGCCAAGCCATGTCTTCCATGGACCGGAAACAAGCATCCTGGGACCGGTTTCGGGCTCACTGCCCTCATCAGCCAGCAGGCTATCTTGAATCCAGTGGCAAAGTGAGCAAGGGACCCACGTCTGGGCATACCCTGCCAACTTAGGGCGTACAAAGCAAACACAAGGAGATGATGGACGGAGCGCTGAAACTTTTTAGACACTCACCCCCAGTCACAGATCTGGGTTGAATCCATCATCGTTCTTTAGCTCACTTCGCCACCCCATTTCAGACACAGCTACATGCAAATCAGTCTTGACGCTGTGCCTCATGGCAACAGTCCAGCCCGAACTGCCAAGCCATGAGTTTGCTTTGTTTGTTAAACAAATTAGATTCAGTGACTTGTAATTTTACTTTAAACTATAGAAGCGTAAGCAAAATAATCTAAGCGTGTAGAGTGCTGGTGACTTAAATGTCAGGGCTGGCGAAATGACACGTGGCCACATAGCACTTATCTTTACAAAGTGCTCTTAAGCGCATCCACTGTACAGTGAGCCCTCAGCAGAGCAACATTTGCTACTTCAGGGAAGAATTGGTGTGCTAAACATGCAGCGTCTGCAGTGATACAAGAAGTGTATGTTTAAGTCTCCCACTTCTCTTGGGGTTGTTTATTATGGACATACGCACTCATAGCCCTTGGGTGAATGGCTTTTAATGTGATCCTGATGAAAGTGCAAATCAGCAACTCTTGAAGTTAGCTTTGCTCCACATGCACATTCTGTCAAGTTTAAATAGCATCTGATGCGGGAGGCATCCCCACACAGGAAGACATACATACCAGATGTGCCTATGTCAGATCTGACCCTTTCAGCAGTAATGAGAAAGAATATTGAGGCGTAGCAATTCAAACTACATAAATATCGAGTTGGAAATATCGTGGAGTTGAAATATCGAGTGCAAGAATATCATTGTCAAGAATATCGATTTAAAGGTAAGTAATATCGATTAAAAAAATATAGAAGTCATTAATATCGTATGCAAAAATATAGTTGTTTGAAATATCGAAATTTTAATCATTGTTATGTATTTTAGTATGTATTTTAAATGTATGTCTTGTGATTTTTTTGTATAAGTAATGTTTATGTTTTTTAATATATGTGTTAAATTTCTAGTAGATATTACATTTAATTTAATTACATTTTACATCTTTTAGTTCCATAGCGGGTTGTGGGTTTATAGGGGAATAGGGTGGGAAGCAATTTAATTATAATTAATTAATGATAATGTTTTATTTAATTATATTTATTAAGTTGATATTTAATAGTGTTATTTGTGCTTTTCATTTTCTTGGGTACATTTTGGGGTCAATTCCGATCCTGTATTTTTTTTTCCCGTATGACTCGTATCCGTATTTTTTTCCGTACGAATCGTACAAGTCACGTCCGACCCGTGAAGTACGATCCGTACGGGAAAAAGTACATACGGATCGGCTCGATCCGTACGAATCGTAGCTGGAAAATTAGTACGAGACGGACCCGGACACTTCTCCGTACAAATCGTAAAAATGAAGTCCGACCGTACTAGTACGATCCGGACCGGCGTTACAATTTACGATTCGTACGGAAAACGTCCCGTACCAGGGGAATGACTTTGCCCGCTATGAAGCGAAGTTTGTATGCACCGTACCCCCAGCGCGAATGTATGGTGCGTACCCCCAGCGCGTACGTACGCACCGTACCCCCAGTGCGAATGTACGGTGCGTACCCCCAGTGCATAGGTACGCACCGTACCCCCAGCGTGTAGGTACGCACCGTACCCCCGTGCGAATGTACGGTGCGTACCCTCAGCGCATTGGTACGCACCGTACCCCCAGTGCGAATGTACGGTGCGTACCCCCAGCTCGTAGGTACGCACTGTACCCCCAGCACGTAGGTATGCACCGTACCCCCATGCGAATGTACGGTGCGTACCCCCAGCGTGTAGGTACGCACCGTACCCCCAGCAGGTAGGTACGCACCGTACCCCCCGTGCAAATGTACGGTGTGTACCCCCAGCGCGTAGGTACGCACCGTACCCCCAGCGCATAGGAACGCACCGTACCCCCCTGCGAGTAGGTATGCACCGTACCCCCAGCGCGTAGGTATGCACCATACCCCCAGTGCGAATGTACGGTGCGTATATTCCCAGCGTGTATGTACGGTGCGCACCCACAGCGCGTATGTACGCACCGTACCCCCATTGCGAATGTACAATGCGTACCCCCAACATCGCATATGTATGGCGGATGTTGCGGGTACGCGATGTTGCGGGTACGCACCGTACATACGCGATGGCGGTCTACACACCCGCACCATACAGAAGCAATGGGGTGTACGCACCGTACATAGCAATGCCCGTGTACGCACCTCACATCCACTACGCATGGGGGTGTGTGGCTGTACGACTCGTACCCCTGTACCGTACTAAACCACGGACACTGTAAAACAGCACAAGGAGAGCCTATTCGACTCGCACAACACCACAAAACACGTCTACACGGCACAAAAAATGAAAAGGACTGACCTGGACACATCCAAACAGGCAAACAAAGGGGCAACCTCACAACCACCCCTTATAACACACCCACCAAAAATTCAAACTGAGCCCCACCCACAAATGGACCAATAAAAAGGGACCACACACACAAACCATGAGCCTTTGCAACAGACTCACTACTGCTACAGAGCACACATAAACCACTGCACCCATCCACCTTAACGTATACACCTTCACACACACCCCTTCACACGTACCCCCTCTCCACATTCACACACACACACCGTCACATTCAGACCCACACACCTACAACCATCCACACCCTCACCCCACACCATGCCCACCAACAAGTATCCAAAGTTCACAAGGGAGGAGCTGGACATCCTTGTCAACGAAGTCATCAGAGTCGAGCCACAGCTGTTTGGAACATTGGTCAAACAGACCAGCATAGCTGAAAAATCATGCCTGTGGCAGAGGATCGTCGAGAGGGTGAATGCTGTTGCACCCATCAGAAGGACCAGGAATGAATGCCAAGCCAGGTGGTACGATCTGCGGAGGGCGGTCAAGAGAAAAATGAATGAAGAGCACGCCCAGACCAACATCACTGGAGGTGGTGCGCCCCGCAGACCAGTACATTACCATCCCTGGGAGGAGAAGGTGATGGCCATGCTTCCGCCGGTGGGAGTACATGGACTCCAAGGATCTCCAGAGCCTGGTGAGTACACAAACAACTTACGTAACATGGGGGTAATGGCATCCACACCCCAACTACACCAAATGCACGCAACTACCCCCAAGCCCTCACCCGCCAGAACCACAGTCACAAACAACGCAAATGCCAATAACATGTGTATGCCCCATTAAGAAAGCAAAGCCATGCTATGTCCCATGCTACTCGAAGCACCAACCCAAGAATGGATGTCCGGTATGCTGGGAGGGTGGGTGCACCAAAACGCATGTTTGAATTCCAAATCAGACACAATTGCCCTCATCCCATATGGCCCAGCAACATACCCATGCACCATGCGCAATGCCCAGGGATTGGGAAAGTACTGACAAGATAGCTCACACTTGGCCCTGGTGTAGGCAGCACAAGGCCCTCCTGTGACCAGTGCAAACACAAACACCAACACAACAAGGTCAGATATCTAGGACAGGAACTCACACTCACTGTCATGGCAGCATGCTCCATGGGGGGACAGCTACATCACCTGGGAGCCCCAGTGCCAAATCACACTACACCCACCAGCAGGTCCTGTCACACACCCCTTACACAAGCAGACACCACCAGGACAGGCAATGGATTTACCCACTGCCACAATGGACATGTAACACAACAAGACCAATACATAGCCGAAGAATCACCCAAGCCACAAATGGACATGTCAAAGACTCAGGAGAACATATCAATCTGTCCCCCGCAACATACCCATACACAAGTGAACATTGAGGAGAATGCTAGGCACATACAACTACCTGGAGGAACAGTGCCAACTTGAATGTGTATGAAACATTCATGTTGCATGAAACAGCATTAACATTGTCTGTCTCTCACACACAGGGCAACGTGATGAACATCCCCCAACAATGGGGGTGAAGAATCACAGTCACAGGCTTGGGAGGAACCGGATCCCACCAGCAGCGACACCTCTCAACACTCCGCAGATGACCCCGACCGACCTGGACCCTCTGGTGTCCAAGCCCTTGCAGCACCTGCTTCAGGAACATCTGTGCCAACCACCACCCCCATTCCTGCCACATCACAGGAGACACCCAGGAGCCCTGCCCGCAGTGAACAGAGCCAGTCTGACCAGGAGGGACAAGGTGCGGCGGGCACCCAGGAGGAGGCAGACAACACCGCCACTGCCATCCCTCAGGGGTCCCGTCGACCCGATGTGCCCAGAACGGCAGGCCAGGCTCGTGTGGGCAGGGGTGGCGGGAGTGGAGGCAGGCGGAGGCGAGAACCTGACCAGCGAGCTGAAGGGACCGGTATGTCACACATCCGCAACATCATGGAGGCATACCGGCGTGACACCAGGGAGATCAGCCAGGTAGTGGTGACCCTCACAGAGATCAAAAACCAGCAGGCCGAGCAACACGCCAGTCAACAACAACACCATGGACGGATGGAGGCAAGACTGGCTGAGCTCCTGGGGTGCAAAGGGACATAAGCCATTCACTCCGTCGGATCGCTGACAACATGGGCAACCCTCCCTGCGACACCAGGCGCAGACCAGCACCAGCCACAGGGAGGAGGAGGAGGAGGATTTGACCGACGGAGCGTCCCAAACATCGTCAAGGTCTGCATCTGAGGGTCCCCAGAGGAAGGTAGGTCGTCCACGGAAAAGACCGTGAGAGGCAGCTGGCCATCCACATCTCCCAGTTCATCTGGCCTGGCACCTGGCCTTCATGTGCGACAGCATCACCTTATTGATTGACATCATCTGCCACATGGACTTGCTGGTCACAGTCTGACCAATGGTGCCAAACACTGTGGGCTGGACTCTGATGACTTCAAATGGCAAGGATCCCATCTCCCCTTGTGAACTTTGGATTCTATGGTCCCTGCATTTCCCCATTTTCTGTGCACAAATCACTCCCCAGAGCTAGAAATTAAAAAATTAATAATTGAAATTTCATGTTGCAGTCATTTAGCATGAGTCCACAACATACGTGTGGGTATATGTCAAAGTATGCCTGAGTGTGGAACTAACTCCAGCCATCCATTACACTTGGATCTGAGTCCGGTCAAGGACACACATGGCTCACAATGTATCACAAAATACAGACATGGAGCCCAACACTCACCCGTGATGGCCTCAAGCTGCTGAGGGGGGGCTTGCTATATTGCTCTGAAAGACCAATTTGGAAGAGTTACATGAAGATGTAGAGGTCATGGGTCATGTTGATGTTCCCGGGGAGTACCAGGTTTGTTTTGCGAGGTGGGAGAACTATCTCCTGCATGCAGATTTTATGTGGATGTGATGAATGGTGGCCAGGGCAAGGTGGGCTGCATGGAGTAGGGCCAATGGGGTGTTGGATGACACACGTCCAAGGTCGGTTTGGGTCTGGGGTTGTGGACTGCCTCCTGAGTGTGGTTGAGGAGTCTGAAGGTGATCCTGCAGCACACAGTGAGCCATTGTACCTCTCTCAGGTGGACGGTGATGTGGCTGGGGCGGGGGATGTTGCAGATGAGGTGTGCGGATGCACCCTGGATGTGGATAAGTTCTCCTGCATGTTTGCTGTTGTCCTCTGTAGATGCCGGTGCTGTATCTGAGCCGGCTGGTGTCCTGGACCAGGGGGACGGTCTGTCTTGCTTTGGAGTGGATCTATCTGGGGGCCATCTGCAGCATGTGGAGGGTGTTGCAGCATGAGGTACAGATGTTGGTGAGTTGCATGTTAATTGTGAGCGATGGGTCCATGATGAACACCAGCTTGCCTGCGTGGCTACTGGGTGCTGGTGCGGTGCACAGACCAGTGGGACGCAAGGAGTTGACCCAGCCGTAAGGGGACAATCCTCAGATGAGGACCTCTGTCCTGTCCAATTCCTGCCTCAGATGGCTGATGTTCAGCCATTCATCAACGGATCTCATGCCTTCTTGAAGTTTGGATCTGGCAATGGCTGGCTCTTTGGTGAGTTTGAGGAGCAGCTGGGTGTCAATGGCATAGCAGATGATGATGAGGTTGTGTGCGCATGTGATGGTGGAGAGGGGGTTATGGAGACATTGAAGATCGTCATGCTGAGAGAAGAGCCCTGGGGCATGGGCCAGATGACCCCAGTGTACTACATGTTACAGGGTGGAGGCAGACTCCCTGGGCCTTGCTGGTGAGCTACTTCCTGATTGAATACTGGGCCCTCCTCTGGATACCAGTGTTGGAGATGTGTGAGCTGATGGTGTAGAATGCCGTTGAGAGGTCAAGGGTGGGGGCCTCACAATTGTTGAGCAGGGCTAAGTAGTCGCTGGTGGTGGCAATGATGACGGTTGCAGTGGTGTGATTACTGTGTAAAACGGTCTGGTGCCGGTTGGCTGGAGCTGGTTGAATGTAGGAAATTGGTCAGTTGCTTGTTGAGTGTCTTCCTGGTGACATTTGCTGGGTAGGGAAGTAGGGTAATGTACCAGGAGATCCTGAGGTACTGCCGTCCGTTGTTTAAGAAGGACCTGGGGCTCTGCATGCCTCCTGCAGCCATGGAATGTGGCTAACTCAAAGGAGACATTCATGATGCGCAGGACGTGGGCCTCAAGGATGGCGGATGGCGAATGATGTGGTTGAGATGTTGTGTGGGAAGGGGCCTGATGGAGAGCCAGAGTGGATGGTGCACATGATCCCGGTTGTGTACTTGCTACTTGCTACTGACGGGAGTCCATGACCTGAGGGGGGTTTGTCCAGCGGATAATAGTGCTGTCTGCCTCTGTTGTGTATGGCCATGAGCTTGCAGTGGTACAAAGTTGCAAGGGATAGGATCTGCCTTGCAAGGGTGGGGTGTCTTGGATGGAGATCTGCTGTCAGTTCACTCACAATGCTGATGAGCTCCTTGATGTCGTGTGTTTGGGTGTCTCGGAACTATCTGAAGTATCTCCACTTGTGCTTGCTGATGATATGGTGATGGCTGTGTGTGGTGTTTTCCAGGGCTGTAAGGAAAATGATGTCTCTTTGTGTTGCAAGGTTTGCACAAGAGTCCAGCTAGGTCTGTAGGAGTCCAGTAGGTCTGCCTTGTCCCAGGTGCCTTATCTGTTGTTGTGCTTCACAGGAAAGTCCGTCAATGTGGCAAGATTGTTGGATCAGTTGCTGATCCAGTGTGTGAGTTTGCAGGGTATGGCGGTGGTGTTGTTTTGAGTGTCCCACACAGCTTGTCTGTGGCGACTTACATCAAGCATCTTTGAGGGATCGGTAGTGGGGTGTGTGGCACTGTGTTGCTTGTTGGAAACGTGGATTCAAATGTTGGTGGACCAATGATGGATGGTGGTGTGTGTCCCCTCCAGCAAGAAGTTACTGGCCCCCAGCCACATGTAGCCTGTGGAGGTGAGGGCCTGCGTGCAGATGTACGTGTTGATGGCTTAGCGGAATTGTGGATGTAGGCCTGCAGATCTGTAGATGAGTGTTACTCCGAGGGTTGCTAGGGAGTTGCTGCGAACCCAGACTTGTGACTCTGAGGGTGTACTTGTGAATAATTAGCAATTCAGCCCCCGGGATTGGTGTTGGCGTCCCTGCGGGTGATCTTGGATCCATCTGAGATGGCAATGAAGATGTCATGTGCTGAGGATGCTTTTGTCCAGGTTACTGTCATGAAGGTGATGTGTGGGGCTGTAGTGTTGAGGAGGTAACAGAGTCCAATGGCGTGCTGGTGGATGGAGCGGGTGTGGAGTAGGAGGCACATAACCTGGTTGTACTGACAGGGTCTGGTAGGCTGGGCAGCGCTGTGTGGGCAGTTGAAGTAGCATACTCAGCATGCGAAGGTGTCGTGTGTGTGCTCAGGGGTTGCCTGATGGCAGGAGGATGATTGTCACGAGGACATTGCTTGGAGAGTGGCTGCAGCATGAGCCTGTTGTGTGACGTGGGTAATGCAAAGACTAGAGGGTCGTGCACTGTGCATGTGGCAGGCGCAGACGGTCCGGCCTTTGGCATGGCGCTGCGGCTACAGTGGCACAGAAAAGCTGCTGGCTGCATTTCAAATGGGTGGAGGGGGAAGGGCTGAGCATTTTTGAGGCATGGGGGTTGCAGAATCAGGGAACTCGGAGTGGCGGGGCCACAGGTGAGGCAACAGCAGGCGGAAGGGGTTAGAAATCATGCAAAAATCAACACAAAAAGACAAGGAGGTCTGCAAGGCAGAGTGCAACAGGTGTATGTCAAGGAAGGAGTGCCAGCTCACTCAGGGGTCACTCCCAGAAAGTGTATGATCAATCACATAAATTACAGCCACTGTATCAGGCAACAAAATGCGGAGATGCGCAAAGGAGACACACCATCAGCAGGCATTCACGTCCCGTTGTGGGCAGCAACCTGCACAAATACATACACAACCAGGTACTTCATGCACACTAGAGATCATTAGCCATGAAGCACTGCATGCATGTTGCCAAAGTACATATACACTCATATGCTCAATCTTTGTCAATTATGCCATAGATGACACATGCAAACTGGTAAGAGATCTGCAGTGACCGAGATGAGGCACTTTGGATTGTGCTGAACACCTTTATTCCACATACACACACAAAGGGATATGCGTTCATATTAACAGACTCACAGGTCAATTGACAGAAAATGTGGGACATACGCTGGACCCTCCCCTTCACAACACGGATGATGTCAATCCCAATGAACTGGCACACAAGGTAAGGGGATGAGCAAAAGACATCCTGCTGCACACGGAGAGGCTGCAATTCCCCATAGAGCATGTTGTTGTGATGTCCCCCACTATGTCCACCCGTAGCATCTGCAATGTTTCAGAGCCAAGGTACACACACATTGATGCCTTCATCAGACGCCATATTCCACTACAGATGACTGTCAAGAAGGCTGACTATCATGTCATGGGAGTGATGCTACATGTCATATGCTTCATGGTGAGAAGACATGTATGCATGGTACCACAACATGCACAGAAGCAGTCACCACACATTCCCAACCTGTACCACCACCAAAAAGACTTGCTGCCATCCTTACCCAAACTGACATTTCCACATGTCTGTCCATAGAACGCTGATTCAGCACACGTTGCAATCCACACGAGGAATAGCAGGAGGACAACGATGACACGACCAGACAACAGTTGCAAAATACCTGGGAATGACAGACACACGAGAAGTCACCTAAAAAAATTCTCAACGCACACATGGAAGTGTACAAAACATGAACAATGTTGGACACATGTAAATTGCCAATCAAGTCTCTCCGCAAAACTGTATTGCATGACATCATCCCTCGAGTGACACATCAGAACACACATCCAAGTCACTTTGCATTCAGTCAGCTGGACACACACATTGCAACACATGACAATCAATGCTACAAGCTTGCACACTCATAGTCAGTGACTCACCATTATAAGAAGAAGTTTCGTATGAGCTGACTCCGGATATCATCCCCCTCCTCCTCCTCATCACTAGCCTCGTGACCAAGCCCTTGATCCTCCACGGGTGGATGCTCCTGCTCATCTGGATCCAGGATGAGTGGCACTGCCTTCTCAACTGCCATGTTGTGCAGCATACAGCACACAATGAAGATTTTGCAGACCTTCTCCGGGGCATAAGGGACGGACCCGCCTGTCTTGTCCAGGCACCGGAATCGGCTCTTCAGGAGTCCAAACGTCCTCTCAATCACTCGCCTGGTCAGGCCGTGTGCATCGTTGTACCGGTGATCTGCAGCTGTTCTTGGGCTGCGAAGAGGTGTCAGCAGCCATGTCATGTTGGGATAGCCAGAGTCCCCTACATGGAAACCTCATGTAAATAAGTGGGTCACGAGATGCCGTAAGAGACAAAGATACCGCAACACATAGGACAAAAACACTATACCCACCAACAAGACATGCTCGTTCGTTGTGCAGCCGCAGCATCATTTGTGGCACCCTGCTACGCCTCATGATGTAGGCATTGTGTGCTGATCCTGGAAAACGTGCACAGACATGGGAAATCAGCATGTTAGCAAGACAAACCACAAGGGCATTTATCAAGTGGTAATGTTTGCGGTTGCGATAGGCTTGTTCCTGTGCCTGTGGTGGTACAAAAGCCACATGTGTACCATCAATGGACCCAATTACATGGGGCATCCCACCCAGGGCATAGAAATCCCCCTTGACATCCCTCAACCCCTCTGGAGTCGGAAATTTTATGAATTCATCAAGGTGCTCCAACATGGCTGCTAAAACATCACGCAGGACACGGCTGAACATAGTCTGAGACATCCCACCCACATCAGCTATGGTCAATTGAAATGTACCTGTGGCAAAAAAAGTAAGGCTGCCATCACCTTCATCTTGGGGGTCAGCGCAGTAGGATACCTGTGTTGCGGTTGGAGGTGTGGTGCCAGCTTGTTTGTCAGGTCTTCAATCAACTGCAGGCACGTTCCCTCATGGCACCCAAGTCTGGCATTAGTCTTGGGACAGGTGGTGCCCTGCAAAACATAGTTTTGAAGAATGAAGATTGAGAGTCGGCAAACATCAATGTCAATTAACATAGTACATGCTACACTGCTAATACACATCAGGTAACTATGGAGTCGGGTGTGTGCAATACATCCAGGACACAGATGCCAGCTTGCTGGCACTCCTACAAAAAGCCTGATACACCTGTTGATTGTCAAGTCTACATGACATGCCCTGAAATGATTTGGGGGCCTGTCTGAGTGAAGAGCCACAGATATCACCGGAGTGACACACAACCACATAGCTGCATTTGAAGGATGTCATCTCATCCAGACAGCTGACTGCAAGGCACACGCCCAGGTCACATGGAATGTCAAATGTACATATCAAACACAGTGCGATGAAGGGGTACACGTGACAACACAAAGACACAGCCATTGAGACAACAAACACATGTATGACTGAAAATATATGATGTCCCATGCACACAGACCCTACAGCCTTGAGAATCCACATGTGGCATGGTGTGCGTAGATGTGTTACATGCCCATCTCCACACAGACCCCTGTTGGATGCACCAACAGCAGATGCCGTTGACAGGACACTGACATGAAGCTCATGGGAACACATGACACACACCTGACATAGTCCCAAAGGGGCACGCTGATCGTGACAGGTCAGTTGATAAAGTGTCCCTGTCCCTGGCATCAGGAGACAGGTGCGGGTGTTGATGACTGTGCCACCCACTGCTGCTATGCATGACACAGTTGGACTACAGACACACATGTGGCAAGTGTCAAGGTGATGTGTGCCACATCGTGCCACATCACACATGACATGTGTCCACAAGTACGTGTACGCACTAGTTGTACACGTATGTGTAGGCACTGGTAGTACACGTACGTGTACAACTAGTGCGTACACATACGTGTACAAGTACGTGTACGCACTGGTAGTACTACCAGTGCCTACACGTACGTGTACAACTAGTGCGAACATGTACTTGTACACGTACGTGTATGCACTAGTTGTACACGTACGTGTACTACCAGTGCCTACACATACGTGTACAACTAGTGCATACACGTACGTGTACAAGTACATGTACGCACTAGTTGTACACGTACGTGTAGTCACTGGTAGTACACATATGTGTACTACCAGTGCCTACACGTACGTGTACAAGTACGTGTACGCACTAGTTGTACACGTACATGTACTACCAGTGCCTACATGTAGGTGTACAACTAGTGCGTACATGTACGTGTACGCACTGGTAGTACTACCAGTGCTTACACGTATGTGTACAACTAGTGCGTACATGTACTTGTACACGTACGTGTACGCACTAGTTGTACACGTACGTGTACTACCAGTGTCTACACGTACGTGTACAACTAGTGTGTACACGTACGTGTAAAAGTATGTGTACGCACTAGTTGTACATGTACGTGTAGGCACTGGTAGAACGAACTACCAGTGCCTACACGTACGTGTACAGGTATGTGTACGCACTAGTTGTACACATACGTGTACTACCAGTGCCTACACATACATGTACAACTAGTGCGTACACGTAGGCACTGGTAGTACACGTACGTGTACAACTAGTGCATACACGTATGTGTACAAGTACGTGTACGCACTAATTGTACACGTACATGTAGGCCCTGGTAGTACATGTACATGTACAACTAGTGCGTACACGTACGTGTACAAGTACGTGTACGCACTAGTTGTACACGTAAGTGTAGGCACTGGTAGTACATGTACGTGTACTACCAGTGCGTACAAGTACTTGTACACGTATGTGTAGGCGCTGGTAGTACACGTATGTGTACTACCAGTGCCTACACGTACATGTACAAGTACGTGTATGCACTAGTTGTACACGTACGTGTAGGCACTGGTAGTACACGTACGTGTACAACTAGTGCGTACATGTACGTGTACAAGTACATGTACGTACTAGTTGTACACGTACGTGTAGGCACTGGTAGTACACATACGTGTACAACTAGTTGTACATGTATGTGTACTACCAGTGCCTACACGTACGTGTACAACTAGTGCATACACGTACGTGTACAAGTACGTGTACGTACTAGTTGTACACATATGTGTAGGCACTGGTAGTACACGTACGTGTACTACCAGTGCCTACAGGTACGTGTACAACTAGTGCGTACACGTAGGCACTGGTAGTACACGTACAGGTACAACTAGTGCATACATGTACGTGTACAAGTACGTGTACGCACTTGTTGTACACGTATCATGTAGGCACTGGTAGTACATGTACGTGTACAACTAGTGCGTACACGTACGTGTACAAGTACGTGTATGCACTAGTTGTACACATACGTGTAGGCACTGGTAGTACATGTACGTGTACTACCAGTGCGTACAAGTACTTGTACATGTGCGTGTAGGCACTGGTAGTACACGTATGTGTACTACCAGTGCCTACACGTACATGTACAAGTACGTGTATGCACTAGTTGTACACGTACGTGTAGGCACTGGTAGTACACGTACGTGTACAACTAGTTGTACAATCAATCAATCAATCAATCATAGGCATTTGTATAGCGAACTGCTCACCCGGAGGGTCTCAAGGCGCTGGGGGGGGGAACGCTACTGCTCGAACAGCCAGGTCTTGAGTTGCTTCCTGAAGGCGAGATGGTCTTGCGTTGTCCGGAGGTGGATGGGGAGGGAGTTCCATGTCTTGGCTGCCAGGTAGGAGAAGGATCTTCCTCCGGCGGTGGCTCTGCGGATGCGGGGGACGGTGGCGAGAGCGAGGCTGGCGGAGCGGGGCTGGCGGGTGGGCTTGTGGAAGGTCAGGCGGCTGTTGAGGAACTTGTGGCCCAGGTCGTGGAGGGCCTTGTGTGCGTGGGTGAGGAGTCGGAACGTGATTCTTTTATTGACGGGGAGCCAGTGCAGGTCTCTCAGGTGTCCGGAGATGTGGCTGTGTCGGGGGATGTCCAGGATGAGTCGTGCTGAGGTGTTCTGGATCCGTTGGAGTTTCTTCTGGAGTTTGGCGGCGGTGCCGGCGTAGAGGGCGTTCCCGTAGTCCAGCCGACTAGTGACGAGGGCCTGGGTGACCGTCTTCCTGGTCTCGGTGGGGATCCACCGGAAGATCTTTCGAAGCATGCGCAGGGTGTTGAAGCATGAAGACGAGACGGCGTTGACTTGTCTGGTCATCGAGAGGGAGGAGTCCAGGATGAAGCCTAGGTTGCGTGCGTGGTCCGTTGGCTTGGGGGTGGCTCCCAGGGCGGGGGGCCACCAGGAGTCGTCCCAGGCGGAGGGTGATGATCCCAGGATGAGGACCTCCGTCTTGTCTGAGTTCAGTCTCAGGCGGCTGTTCTTCATCCATTCGGCGACGTCTTTCATCCCTTCGTGTAGGCTGGCTCTGGCGGCGTCCGAGTCGCTGGTGAGGGAGAGGATCAGCTGGGTGTCGTCGGCGTAGGTGATGATCTTGAGGTTGTGTTGACATGCGATGGTTGCGAGGGGGCTCATGTAGACGTTGAAGAGGGTGGGGCTGAGCGATGACCCTTGTGGAACGCCGCAGATGACTTCGGTGGCCGCTGACCGGAACGGGGGGAGGCGGACTCTCTGGGTTCTTCCGGCGAGGAATGAGGTGATCCACTCCAGGGCCTTCTCCTGGATGCCGGTGTTGTTCAGGCGCTGTACCAGGGTGCGGTGGCAGACAGTGTCGAACGCTGCGGAGAGGTCCAGGAGGATGAGGGCCACAGTTTCCCCGTTGTCCATTAGGGATCTGATGTCGTCTGTGGCTGCGATGAGGGCAGTCTCCGTGCTGTGGTTGGCTCGGAAGCCGGATTGCGAGTGGTCGAGGGATCCGTTGGTCTCGAGGAAGGCGGCTAGCTGTCTGTTGACGGTCTTCTCGATGACTTTGGCAGGAAACGGGAGGAGCGAGATGGGGCGGTAGTTCTTGAGGTCGGAGGGGTCTGCAGTTGGTTTCTTCAGCAGGGCACTGATCTCGGCGTGTTTCCAGCACTCCGGGAAGGTGGCGGTGTTGAAGGAGGCGTTGATGATGTCGCGGAGGTGGGGTGCGATGATGTGGTCGGCCGTGTTGAAGATGTGGTGTGGGCAGGGGTCCGTAGGGGATCCGGAGTGGATGGTGTTCATTGTGCGTGTTGTGTCTTCGGTGCTGACTGGGGTCCAGGTGTGGAGGGTGGCGGTGGGGGGCATCGGTTCGGTGGTGGGTTCGTGGTTGGTGGGCCGAAGCTGTTGTGAATGTTGGTGATCTTGTTGTGGAAGAAGGCTGTGAGGGAGTCGCAGAGGTCTTGCGAGGGAGTGATGTCATTGTTTCCGGCGTCGGGGTTGGAGAGCTCTTTGACGATGCTGAAGAGTTCCTTGCTGTTGTGGGTGTTGTTGTCCAGTCGTTCCTTGAAGGCTGTCTTCTTTGTGGCGCGGATCACTTGGTGGTGTTTGCGGGTGGAGTGTTTGAGGGCCGTCATGTTGTCTGTGGTCTGGTTGGTGCGCCAGGTGTTCTCCAGGGAGCGGCAGTTCTTCTTGGAGGTGATGAGCTTGTCGGTGAACCAGGAGGCTTCTTGCTGCCGCGTCTGCTGGGGGGGTTCTTCTTCAGTGGTGCGAGGGTGTCTGCGCAGTTGGTGATCCACTGTGTGAGGTTGTTGGCGGCTTCGTTGGGGTCCGTTGAGCTGGTGGGGGGGTTCTGTCTGAGGAAGGTGGTGAGCTGGTCTCTGGTGATCTTGTTCCAGCTCCTGCGGGGGGCTTGTTGAGGGTGGTGGTGGGTCGTCGTTTTACTGAAGCTGAAGTGGACGCAGCTGTGGTCAGTCCACTGGAGATTGGTGGAGTGGCTGAAGGTGACGTATTTGCTGGATGAGAAGACTGGGTCAAGCGTGTGGCCGGCGTAGTGGATGGGGGTGGTTACCAGTTGCTTGAGTCCGAGGTTGGCCAGGTTGTCCAGCAGAGCAGTGGTGTTGCGGTCCTTGTTGTCCTCCAGGTGGAAGTTGAGGTCCCCCAGGAGGATGTAGTCGGTGGAATTGATGGCGTGCGGGCTGACGAAGTCTGTGATGTCTTCGCTGAACTGTGTGCGTGGTCCCGGTGGTCTGTAGACGAGGGTGCCTCTGAGCGTGGTCTTGGGGTCGGTGTGTATCTGGAAGTGGAGGTGTTCGGCGGAGGTGAAGGTGTCATCTGAGTTGGTTGTGATGGGGATGGTGTTCTTGTGGATGATGGCGATGCCTCCTCCTGTCTGGTTGACGCGGTCCTTCCTGGTGATTTTGCAGCCTTCTGGGACGGCGATGGCGACGTCGGGCACTGAGGAGGCGTTCATCCAGGTTTCCGTCAGGAAGGCGATGTCTGGTGCTGTCGAGTCGAGGAGGTTCCAGAGTTCGACGGCATGCCTGTGAACGGAGCGGGTGTTGAGCAGGATGCACATCAGGTGTTTGTTGCTGGGGCTCGGTTTAGCAGGTGCGGTGTTGGGTCGGAGGCCGGTGAAGCGGCAGGTCAGGCAGGTGAAGGGTCCGTGGGTGCGTCTCGGGGTGGCTCGGTAGCAGGCGGTGTTTCGGCCGGCGTTGAGTGCGTGGAGGGTTTTGGCATCGTAGATGTGAAGGGTGTGCTGGCGAGGACCAGGGGGACTGGCGCTGGGCGCGGTCCAGTCGCCGACGGGCACAGACGGGCTTACCTTTGGCACACCTTTGGCGCTCAATCGGCGCTCCCGCTGCACGCGTCCGCTGCGCGGTCGCTCTGGGGGCGTCATAAGTAAGGAGCCGGGAGGGAGGAGCAGCTGGGTGGCGGGAGCGGGGCGGCGAATGGAATCACAGGGGGGCGGGGCCGCAGGGAGGCAGCGGCGGGAAATTCCAAGAAGCAGCGGGAAATTCCCAGGAGCAGCGGGAAATTCCCAGGAGCAGCGGGCAGCGAGCGAAGGAATCTGCAGGCAGGAGGCCGCAAAGGCAGGCAGGAGCGGCAGCAGTGAGTGGGGCGACCAAGCCCTGTGGAGGGCTGAGCGGTCACACTCTGTTGTCCCCTACGGTCCCCTTAAGTAAGGAGCCGGGAGGGAGGAGCAGCTGGGTGGCGGGAGCGGGGCGGCGAATGGAATCACAGGGGGGCGGGGCCACAGGGAGGCAGCGGCGGGAAATTCCAAAAAGCAGCGGGCAGCGGGAAATTCCCAGGAGCAGCGGGAAATTCCCAGGAGCAGCGGGCAGCGAGCGAAGGAATCTGCAGGCAGGAGGCAGCAAAGGCAGGCAGGAGCGGCAGCAGTGAGTGGGGCGACCAAGCCCTGTGGACTACCAGTGCCTACACGTACATGTACAACTAGTGCGTACATGTACGTGTACAAGTACGTGTATGCACTAGTTGTACACGTATGTATAGGCACTGGTAGTATGCATACGTGTAGGCACTGGTAGTACACGTATATGTGTACTACCAGTGCCTACACGTACGTGTACAAGTATGTGTATGCACTAGTTGTACACGTACGTGTAGGCACTGGTAGTACACGTACGTGTACAACTAGTGCGTACACGTACATGTACAAGTACGTGTATGCACTAGTTGTACACGTACGTGTAGGTACTGGTAGTACACATACGTGTACTACCAGTGCCTACACGTACGTGTACAAGTACGTGTATGCACTAGTCGTACACATACGTGTACTACCAGTGCCTACATGTACGTGTACAACTAGTGCGTACACGTACGTGTAGGCACTGGTAGTACACGTATGTGTACAACTAGTGCGTACACGTACGTGTACAAGTACGTGTACGCACTAGTTGTACACGTATGTATAGGCACTGGTAGTATGCATACGTGTAGGCACTGGTAGTACACATATATGTGTACTACCAGTGCCTACACGTACGTGTACAAGTACGTGTATACACTAGTTGTACACGTACGTGTAGGCACTGGTAGTACACGTACGTGTACAACTAGTGCATACACGTACGTGTACAAGTACGTGTATGCACTAGTTGTACATGTATGTGTAGGCACTGGTAGTACACGTACGAGTACAACTAGTGCGTACACGTACGTGTACAAGTACGTGTACGCACTAGTTGTACACGTACATGTAGGCACTGGTAGTACACATACGTGTACAACTAGTGCGTACACGTACGTGTACAAGTATGTGTATGCACTGGTAGTACACATAGGTGTACTACCAGTGCCTACACGTACTTGTACAACTAGTGCGTACACGTACTTGTACACGTACATGTACGCACTAGTTTTACACATATGTGTACTACCAGTGCCTACACGTATGTGTACAACTAGTGCATACACGTACATGGAAAAGTACGTGTACGCACTAGTTGTACACGTACGTGTCCTACCAGTGCCTACACGTTGAGTGAATGTGTACAAGTACGTGTATACACTAGTTGTACACGTACGTGTAGGCACTGGTAGTACACGTACGTGTACAACTAGTGCATACACGTACGTGTACAAGTACGTGTATGCACTAGTTGTACATGTATGTGTAGCCACTGGTAGTACACGTACGAGTACAACTAGTGCGTACACGTACGTGTACAAGTACGTGTACGCACTAGTTGTACACGTACATGTAGGCACTGGTAGTACACATACGTGTACAACTAGTGCGTACACGTACGTGTACAAGTATGTGTATGCACTGGTAGTACACATAGGTGTACTACCAGTGCCTACACGTACTTGTACAACTAGTGCGTACACATACTTGTACACGTACATGTACGCACTAGTTTTACACATATGTGTAATACCAGTGCCTACACGTATGTGTACAACTAGTGCATACACGTACATGGAAAAGTACGTGTACGCACTAGTTGTACACGTACGTGTCCTACCAGTGCCTACACGTTGAGTGAATCTGTAACGGCGGATGCAGGAACGTTCCATCATGGCACCCGAGTCTGGCATTAGTCTTGGGACAGGTGGTGCCCTGCAAAACATAGTTTAGAGGAATGAAGATTGAGAGTCGGCAAACATCAATGTCAATGAACATAGCACATGCTCCACTGCTAATACACATAAGGTAACTATGGAGTCTGGTTTGTGCAATACATCCAGGACACAGACGGCAGCTGGCTGGCAATCCGACAAAATGCATGATACACCTGTTGATTGTCAAGTCAACATGACATGCCCTGAAAAGATTTGGGGGCCAGTCTGAGTGAAGAGCCACAGATATCACAGGAGTGACACACAACCACATAGCTGCATTTGAAGGATGTCAGCTCATCCAGACAGCTGATTGTAAGGCACACGCACAGGTCACATGGAATGTCAAATGTACATGTCACACACAGTGCGATGAAGGGGTACACGTGACAACACAAAGACACAGCCATTGAGACGACAAACACATGAATGACTGAAAATATATGATGTCCCATGCACACAGACTCTACAGCCTTGGGAATCCACATGTGGCATGGTGTGCGTAGATGTGTTACATGCCCATCTCCACACAGACCCCTGTTGGATGCACCAACAGCAGATGCCGTTGACGGGACAATGACATGAAGCTCATGGGAACACATGACACACAGCCGACATAGTCCCAAAGGGGCACGCTGATCGTGACAGGTCAGTTCATAAATGTCCCTGTCCCTGGCATCAGGAGACAGGTGCGGGTGTTGATGACTGTGCCACCCATTGCTGCTATGCATGACACAGTTGGACTACAGACACACATGTGGCACATGTCAAGGTGATGTGGGCCACATCGTGCCCCATCACACATGACATGGGTCCACATGTCACAACACATCAATTGTGCAACTAGATGGAAGGACCTGTGCAAGATCACAGGCTAACACACCTAGGGCCTGCACCTGAAAGTATGCAATGATAAGTACTTGATGGACATCCATGTGTGACTCGTAGCCCTCCATTCCTGGAATGTGTACGGCTGTATCACCTTTATAAGCATGTGAAATGCGTACACGGACGTGTACTACTGGTGCGTACACGGAGGTGTACAACTGGTGCGTACACGTACGTGTCCAAGTACGTGTAGGCACTGTTAGTACACGTACGTGTACACACCAGTTGTACACGGACGTGTTCGACTGGTGCGTACACGGACGTGTACAACTGGTGCGTACACGTACGTGTACTAACAGTGCCTACACGTACCTGTACACGTACGTGTATGCACCATTAGTACACGTCTGTGTACGCACCAGTCGTACACGTACATGTACGACTGGTGCGTACAGGGACGTGTACAACTGGTGCATACACAGACGTGTCCAAGTACGTGTAGGCACTGTTAGTACACGTACATGTACGCACCAGTCGTACACGGACGTGTACTACTGGTGCCTACATGGATGTGTTCAGGTACGTGTAGGCACTGTTAGTACACATACTTGTACAACTGGTGCGTACACGTACGTGTACTACCAGTGCCTACACATACTTGGACACGTACGTGTAGGCACCAGTAGTACACGTCCCTGTAAGCACCAGTCGTACACGTCCGTGTACAACTAGTGCGTACACGTATGTGTACTACCAGTGCCAACACGTACCTGTACATGTACGTGTATGCACCAGTAGTACACGTCCGTGTACGTACCAGTCGTACACGTCCGTGTATGACTGGTGCGTACACGGACGTGTACTAACAGTGCCTACACGTACTTGGACACGTCCGTGTACGCACCAGTCGTACACGTCTGTGTACGACTGGTGCGTACAAGTACCTGTACTAACAGTGCCTACACGTACCTGTACACGTACGTGTACGCACCAGTTGTACACATCCATGTACACACTAGTCGTACACAGACGTGTACGACTGGTGCCTACACGTACGTGTCCAAGTACGAGTAGACACTGTTAGTACACGTATGTGTATGCACCAGTTGTACACATACGTGTACTAACAGTGCCTACACGTACTTGGACACGTCCGTGTACGCACCAGTCGTACACGTCCGTGTACGACTGGTGCATACACGGACGTGTACTAACAGTGCCTACATGTACTTGGACATGTACGTGTACGCACCAGTTGTACACGTCTGTGTACGCACCAGTTGTACACAGACGTGTACTACTGGTGCCTACACGTACGTGTCCAAGTACGTGTAGGCACTGGTAGCACACGTACGTGTACACACCAGTTGTACACATACGTGTACTAACAGTGCCTACACGTCCCTCTACTAACAGTGCCTACAGGTACGTGTCACACGCACAGTGCAACTGGTGCCGTAGGGGTACCTGTGAAATGCACCGTACCTGTGAGTGGCTTTCAAATTTACATAGGGGACACATTAGGGACAGGTATTAGGCCCTAAATGCATGCAGGTTGCCATGGATACCGAGTTTTCTCTTCAAATTTTTCCAGCAGGTGTCCTGGAAAAGTCAGTTGGCCACAATATACAATGTTGCAAAGTGGTTGTTGACTTGACATGATACTCTAAATTTGAACGATGCTAATGCTGTCACTGCTGTATGTTTAAAGGGTTTGGAGTAAACGTAAGATGCGAATGATTCTGACCAATCACTATGTACTCCTCAAAATGAATGGCCCTCAGCAAGACAGATATAAGGCAGCCAGAAGTCATGAGAGGGCACTTGCCTCCACAACTTTCCTGTCGACAACCTTGCTGCTGTCTCTGCTTCCCTGGACCATGTCTCTTTCTGTGGAGAGGGTCCAGCCATTCACCCTGGAGGAGAATGAGGCCCTGCTGGACGTCCTCCTCCCACAGTACACCAGCCTGTATGGGAGACCAGGGGAGCAGGTGAGTGCTGAGTCCACTACCTTTGCCTATGCACCTGTTGTGTGACAGTCAATATTGTGTCCAAGTGGGACTGACATGCAATGTTGTTCAGAGTGTGTCCCGGGGGGGATGCTTATGTCACTCATGCAGTGCATCATGTAGTTCCTGTGTGCACTCCTCACTTGCATGGTGCTTAAAGTGACTTTCACTGCATAGTGCATGAGACATTCAGCCTGGCTAATCCTTGGGGGCTTTTCTTCATGTTGTCCTGAGGTGATTCAGTGTTCCCCCCGGTGTGACAGGTGACTGAACCCACAGATGTCTATGAGTTGGGTGGACCTGTGGTGAGAGAGTCCAAATGATGTGTACGACCTCATGGACATTGACGTGTGTGAATGTTCCTTGTCATGTGG
Organism: Triturus cristatus; assembly: GCF_964204655.1. NCBI lineage: Eukaryota > Metazoa > Chordata > Amphibia > Caudata > Salamandridae > Triturus > Triturus cristatus. Next base: position 482,084,850 of record NC_140585.1, read on the forward strand.
GTGAGTGTCTATGTGAAGTGTTGCACCACACCTGCATGTGGAAGGCTACTGATCTAACCATCTGATGTGAAAAGTGAGCCGTGCTTTGTGACTTGCAGAGCTGCCACGACCCCTGTGACTCCCCCTGGCAAATGGCACATGTGCAGAGTGAGGGTTGTATCCGCTGTGGTCAATGACAGGCCAGTGCTCAGTGGCTGGGTGTGTCTGTCTAGTCTGCTGAGGGTGCGTCAGTGGAGTGGGACATGTGACTGCATGGCACGTGCTGCCCATCAGCCTGCTGTTGCATGTGCTGCACAGTGTGTGGCATGTGCATTGAGTGTTTTGCACCTCTCATGCCACCTGTAGACTTTCAATGCCATGTACTGCATGTGCGCTTGCACACAGGCCACTTGCATGTTGTGAATGAGGCTATTCCTGTCAGCATCCTATGCCCTGTTCAACATTTCAAAGATGTTTCTGGGACATGGAGCAGGTGTATTGATGTTGTGTCACTTTGTCATCCTGACAGGTAACTGCCTATGTGAAGGGGGTCATCTGGACCAACGTCGTCAGGGCCGTGAGGACTGCGGAGGGGAGTGATCGGCAGCTGACCCAGGTCCGCAAGAGGTGGCAGGACATCCGGTGCTGGACCCGGCAGATCGCCGGGGTCCAGCTGAAGCTCTCTCCACCTCGCCGCCACAGCGGGCGCCGACACCTGACCCTCCACATGAAACGTGTCCTGGCGGTGGTCTTCCCTGACCTCGATAGGCATTTAGAGGAGGAACTGCAGCAAGGAGGGGGTAGGTACATGGCTTTTTGTTGTGTTATGTGTCGCCAGCTTTAGGAAGTGCTATTTTGCATGAATACACTCCCAGAGTTCATATGTGCAGTGCATTTTCTCTTTCTAAATGTCACCTGCCCATCTTTTTCATCCCTTCCTCTCCTTGACATGTGTCCCCTGGTGTGAGTGTAATCACATTTGCACATGGTCATCTATGGTGCCAGTACATCTAAGTGCACATTGCTTTCTGCATCATGTGGGTGGGTGGTCTGTGACTTGTGTCGGTACCTTGCCTGTGCCATGACCTGTTCACTATGTAGGGGGTCCATAGTTGTTGTCACTGATGCTGATTCTCAACATAGGAGTGTGAGCCTTCAACTGGACACCCTTGCAGCATGCATGTGAAATGTTGTGGCCTCAGACATGATGTGCATGAGTGTGAGATATACATAGTGCCATGACGGTTGTCCATGGTAGAGTCAGCTCATTCCAGGACCATGGAGCAGTGTGCCCACTACAGTCCCCTGAGACACCCTGGCCTCCTAATCATGTGTGTCATCCAACACTGTGCACATTCTCTGTGTGTGCTGCATAGGTCTGCCTCTGTGGCATTGTTCCCTGCCCTACTTTGATTTGGTTAATGTGTGCTACATGTGTCCACTGGACAGGGATACAACATTTTGCTTGTGCATACTCACACTGGGCATTGCCTGTGTGGCTATTCACAACAATCTGTTGATGGTTGTTTGTCACAAATATGTGTTCTCAGCCCCACGAGGTGATGTGGTGTCAATGAAGCTATTTTGCAAGCACAGTTGTTTTAACCCTGAATAAGAGGTGTCACTTCTTGATCTGTATACATCACATTGACTTAGGTATTGGGGAGGGGGTTGCAGGAGAGGCATACATGTGCAACTCAGATTTTTAACTGGCAGGTCTGACATTTGTGGGAGAATTGTCTGTACTAAAATACACTGGGCAGTGCCCCTGTGATTCTGGCCAGTGCTCAATGTACGTGCTTTGTAGCCTGTCTTTTTTTTAACCAACAAGAATCCTGCCCCTACATTTTTTGGCACATGTGTGGTTCTGATGCAACGCAGTTTGGACTGTGTGTGCTGACATCTGTGTGTACATTGAGGCTTGCCATGAGGGTGTCCCCACAGTACAGCTGGCCTTTTTTAACACCCAATTGCAGTCCTATTGGCTTATGCATTGTCCTGGGTGTGGACATGGGTGCCACTCCAGATGACAGGCAGTAGGTCATATGTGTAGCCAACTCTGTCATCAGGTGACGGATGGCCTGGTGACAACTGACATGATTCTATTTGTTACTCTTCATGATTTGTACCTTGGCACTCACAGCACTTGTCAACAGTTGTTCATGTTTCACATGTGAAAATTCGTTGATTTGTGTTAAGAACACTAATGTGCCTGCATGCGATATGTCGCACAAGGCAGTGCACACAAAAGTACATTGACACTGTCATGGAATGAGCTGGCACATTTTCTATGAAGCCACTGTTTTAAATAAATGTTGTCACAGATTCTCCATATACATGTTCCCACGGTGGTCTTGATTTTGTGAGACTCATCAGTTGTCGGTGATACAAACTAACAAGTGTCAAGACGTCCAGACCTCCGTGGGCCCATGTATATGTACTTTCTGCAACACAACCTATTTCTGACAGTGGCTCCTCCGAACCGGTGGCAGCTTCTTCAATGTCAGTGTCAATGTACTTTTGGATGCACTGCCTTGTGCAACATCTTGCATGCAGGCACATCAGTGTTCTATTAGCAAAATGGCCAATTGGCACATCCCAAACATGTAGATCGGTTGAGGTTGTACCAACGTACCAACATTTGTTCGTTTTGTGTTCCAAGGGACTTACAGGTCTCTCAGTGTGGTGGCACCTTGAGTATTGAGGTGTGTAAGTTTACCTTGAGTGCACCACTCCGGTTTATTTCAGGGTAAACAAGGGGTGTCATGACTTCATTGCATTGCTGTGCTCACCGGTTCACAGACACTAGCTTCTCAGTGTATTGCTCATTCAAGTAGTGGCCTTTTGTGTATTGAGTTTCCTGGTGTCAATGTGGCATGGTGGGTCTACCAACTGGGCAGTACAGGGCTTACATATGTGCGGAGTTATCCAGCTGTTACTCATGATGCATTGCCTGATATGCACTGTGACCTATTGTTCTTGTGCTCATGTGTCAGATGTATACAGGTGGCTTATGCTTTCTGGTTTCTTCTCCTTGCCACAGCATCATCATTCACACGCGAGGGAGACACCGGCATGGACCTTGAGGAGGAACCCAGCGACAGTGCCACCAGTGCTGTAGAGTCAGCAGGAGACAGTGGCACGGAGGGCGAGGGGAGTCAGTCAGAGGACCTGTCCGGAGGCGAGAGCATGTACGACACCGACAGATCCCAGGCTGACATCCTTGAGGAGGCGGAGGATGCAACAACATCTGGCAGCATCCCATCTGTACACGCCTCCTCCATTGACATCTCCGCCCTCCCAGTTGCTCCCGTCCCTTCTGTCCGTGCAGGGTCCCACCGTGTCTCCTTCGGACCAGGCACCGCACCCCCTGCCCCTGTCACCCCTGCTGCCCTCAGTGAAGAGTCTGTGGACACACTACACCAGTTGCAGGTTGGTCAGGCATCGATGCTGCATGTCCTCCATGAACACACTAGACTGCTCACACAGTTGGTGTCGTTCGTGGAGGGCATGTCATCAACGATGACTGAGCAACACAGGTTTCTGCGGTCCATGGACTCTTCACTGAAGGAAGCAGTGTCTCTCCTGCGGTGCTCTATCCCCCCCCTATCCCGGACCCATCCACACTGCCCTCTCCCATGCCTGTCCAAAGCACACACACACAGACAGTCACAGGCACACACCACAACAGACACATCCAGCACACCCCCAACCGCATCTTTTGAAATTCGTCAACGCACCTTTTGAAAGATTCTGAATTTCCGTGCTGGCGCCATTCCCTGCTGTCTCGAGCTCCTTGCATCTGCGCGCATAACACTGTGCGTCACGGACAAGATACACGTCAGCACGTCAACACTCCTGACTGCGCATGTGCTAGCATTGTTTCTACAACACAAGCGTTACCTAGCAACACCACGAAGTGCATACAAGGGAATCTCATGAGAGCGCTCCGCTGATGCGCACAGCGTATTTAAAGTACAGTATTAAGTACAGTATTCCTGGATGGTGTAACTCCTCACTGATGCGCACAGCCTGTAGCATGTCTCTTTTTGTTTGCTGATACGCACAGCTCGTGGTGTATCTTTGTGCACGCACAGCTCCTAGCGTGTTTAAGGAGGAAGTTACGAACAACGGTTGTTCCTCAATTGTGTAACTCCTTGCTGATACACACAGCGCGTGGTGTATCTTTTACTTTGCAGCAATAGCGTGTCAATCATTCATCGCTGACACGCACAGCTTATAGGGAGCAATATGTTCGTAGTCACACAGTGCTTTATTGCTTGAAAAACATAAATATATATATGTTAACGCTGAAATGCAACGCTGATACACGCAGTTCATCTTATTCATTTTAAATTTGTTACAGAAAAATTGGTTTTTTTTGGTCAAGATTTAGGTCAGTTTTCAGTTAAATTTCAAAGCATAATTACTCTGTTATAGCTACGGATGTAAATATTTACAGTTATTGCACAATAAGTGCACTACCTTATAGCATCAAAACCAGTTAACTTCTCTGATTACATCTACAGTCATTTTAGATACTCTCTAGTGTTTTTTTATATACATTGTAACTCTTGTAATTTTCTATTTTATTCTGTAATGTGTACTTTACAATCTGTAAAACCACCTCCTTCATTCCTTGAAGAGCCAGGAGAACCAACAATTAGATGGGAGGTTTGGCATGATGCTTTTGAAACATATCTAGGTGCAATAGGGGCATCCAGATTTAATACTGAAAGGAAGAAGTATTTACTTCTACATTCTTTGGGTTTCGAAGGTAGATCAGTTTCTAAGCATCTCCCAGATTTACCTCAAGTTGACCCTGCTCTTAATGATGTCTATCTAGAAACTGTGCAAAAACTCAAGCTCCGTTTCGATAAACAACCAAGCCTAATGGTCATTAGGCACAACTTTTTCAAAAGGAAACAATCAGAATCCGAAGACATTGATTCATACATTTCAGTTTTACGTAGGTTAGCTGCGCATTGCAAATTTGAGAACTTCACTGAACAACTTATAAGGGACCAATTAGTGTGCCATTGCAGAGACAAGAATATCAGACAAAAGTTACTTACCATGGGTGACCCGTCGTTGGACGAGACTATAAAATTAGCCAAAAGCATTGAAATATCTATGGTGTTGTTGAAAGAACTGGAAGAAAAGTGACGGAACCGATTAATGCTATCAATTTAAACGCCAACAATTCGTTATCAAAGACAACAAAATCTTCTAAAAACAGTAACATTAATGCAGGAAAATCCTCGAAGAACAATGTGTCAACCAAATCTGAAGTTGGGTCATGTATGAGATGTGGGTATTCTCTCCATCCTAAAGGTTCATGCTGCCCTGCATCTAATGTCACTTGTAATTATTGCAAGAAAGTTGGGCATTTTGCAAACGTTTGTTTAAAGTTGAAAAATCTAAAGAAATTTAAAAAACCAACGGTGTGCATGGTAGATTCGGAATCTTCTTCAGATTCAGAAGGTATTTCAGTTGTATCTGATTTAAAAAATAGTGAAGTTGTTGAGGGTGACCCAAAAAATTGCATTGATCCCATAGTTGACATCTACGTTGGTGACAAATGCATTAAACTGTTAGTTGATTCAGGTGCAAAGATAACGATGATCACCCAAAAACTTTTCGAAGAAACCTGGGAAGGAAATCAAATTCTTCTTCCTCCTGACCGGTCAACGGTATCGTATGAAGGACGGAAAATTAAGCTTTTGGGTTTCTTTGAGGAGGAAATGTAATTTAAAGGAAGAAGAATTAAGGGTAAAGTGTATGTTGCTGTTAAAGGTCTTAATATACTGGGTTGGTTTCATCAAGGACTGTTCGGAATGATATTGAAACCTGGCACTAAAGAGCAGGTTTTGGTTGTTGGTTGTCCTGATGAAATACAGATCCTGAAGAATAAATATCCCACTGTTTTCAGCTCTACTCTGGGGAAAATCAAAGGTTTCAAACATAGAATCATCGCAAAAGAAGTGTCTTTGCCTGTCAAACACAAACTCAGGGGAGTGCCCTATAGTGTTAGAGAAGATTTAGAAAAAGAAATATCACAACTTTGTGATAAGGGAGTCATTCAGCCAATTGAGTCCTCTCTTTGGCTTTCGCCATTGGTCGTAGCCAGGAAGAGGTGTGGTCAGCTCAGGGTCTGTGTGGACTTGAGATCCCTCAACAGAGAGATCTGGGTTGACTCACATCCTCTCCCAAAGATTCATGATTTATTTGCGTCAACCAAAGGTGCCAAATTCTTTACGAAACTTGATCTGGCGAGTGCGTATCATCAGATTGAGTTACATCCAGAGTCGCGCCATCTTACGGCGTTCATCTCTCCTCTAGGCACGTTTCAGTATCGACGTATGCCTTTCGGCTTAGCTTCGGCTGCGTCGGTATTCCAACGTGTTATGGGCAACATACTGAAAGGAGTAGATGGAGTATTGGTCTTCCAGGATGATGTCCTTATTTTTGCAAAAGATTTGTCCTCACATGATCTCACATTAAATAAAGTTTTAGGTTTGTTCCAAGAACATGGGATTGTGCTAAAATCTGAAAAATGCAAGTTTTTTTGCACAGAGGTTGAATATCTAGGGCATGTCATTGACAAAGATGGTGTCAAACCAAGACCTGGGCTTCTAGAAGCTATTTCCAATGCTCCTATTCCCACTGATAAAACAGGAGTTAAATCCTTGTTGGGGCTGTGTGAATATTGTTCGAGGTTTATTCCTCATTACGCCACCATTGTCCGCCCCATTAGCAATTTGCTGTAAAAAGGTATCAAGTTTGTATGGGATGAGAAGTGTGAGTTAGTTTTTCGTGAGGTCATAAAGATCTTAGGGAGGAGTTGTGTCCTCAAACCTTTAGATCCGAGCCTTCCATGTTGTTTGATAGTTGATGCAAGTCAAGTAGGATTAGGTGCAACTTTAACACAATTTGAGGGTGGTGTTGAGAGGACCATTGGTTTTGCGTCTAGAGTGCTAAGATCTCCTGAGTTACAGTACTCTGTTATTGAGAGGGAGCTTCTAGCCTGTGAGTGGGCTATTGAAAAGTTTAGGTCTTATGTATGGGGAAAACATTTTGTGATTCAAACAGATAATAAGCCCCTTGTTAACATTCTGGGTGGTGGTCTCACTAAGTGCTGTACTCCCAGAATAATGAGAATGGTTACTTGACTACTCCAGTATCATTTTGACGTCAAACATATTGCAGGAGGGAAAAATGGGAGAGCTGATTTTTTGTCTTGTTTTCCGACCTCTAATCCTTGTGATGATGATGATATTTCTTTTTCTGAACTTATTGATGAGGATTGCGAAGACTGTCTGGTGGCTAGTATAGATATTCCAGAACTGAAATTTTGTTCGGAAGATGAATGGAGGGAATGTTTTGCAAATGAATGTGTTCTCCAGGAGGTATGTAAGTTTGTGAGGTGTGGGTGGCCTAGAGAAAGGGTTCTTTCTCCTGCTCTTCAACGTTTTGTTAAGATTGAGGATGAGATTTCCCTTGAGGATGGAAGTTTGTTGCGTAATGACAAAATTATTCCACCTTATGTGTTCAGGAAAGGAATCTTCATTAGAGCACATGAGGGGCATTTGGGTGCATCTTTCACTAAACGTCGCATTCGCGACACATTCTGGTGGCCTGGTATGGACTCAGAAATTGAAGAGTTCGTATTGGATTGTTGTATTTGTAAATCCTCTGATAAGTCTCTCAAGACTTATGTTCCTCCTCTCATTCCTGTTGACTGTCCTGATCGCCCCTGGTCAAAGATTGGTATTGATGTTATGGGGCCGTATAACACTCTTAGTGGTAACTTTAGATTTATCTTGGTGACAGTTGATTATGCATCAAAATGGCCTGAATATAAGCTAGTCAGGGATGCTGACACCAAGTCTATCATCTCCTTCCTAAGTGATGTTTGGGTAAGGGAGGGTTTTCCAGAGATTATTGTTTCTGATAATGGGAAGCAGTTCGTCAGCAAGGAGTTTGAATTGTTTTTGTCCAAGTCTGGTGTGAAACATATCAAGAGCAGTGGAGTCACTAGGGTTGGTGTCACCCAGTGCGGTAACTCAGGGTGTCACCCTTGCGGTCCGCACCCCCCGCGTGACGCCACTGAGAGAAAGAGTTGCCTTTGGGTCAGCCCGCTCATGCCACTGGGTTTCAGGTGTTTTTCTTTCTTTTGCCTTCTCTTGGGTGGGCTGCCTGTCAAGGACATGGCTTTCTGAGGACGGTCACATTCATTGTGTCATATATGTTTCCAGGAGAATTTGATGACGTACTTATCAAGTAGTCTGTCCTTTTGTCAGAATGCAGATGCAACGTTTAGCCTGTAACTGAGACCCAGGGTGTGTTTGTTATATATACTTTGCTGACACAGCAACATTTTAATTGCTGAATTAATACTAGGAAATGTGTACAGTTTGGATAGCTTACTCTTTAAGAAAAAATACTGGTATTCACTAATCGCCCTTGCAGGTTAATTTATTTCATCTTATTGCCATGTTTTACAGCTTTTTTTATTTCCCAAGTAAAGACCCTACTTGGTCAGACATCTCTTATATGATTAGTTTTTAAGAACTTATAAAATGTATTTTCAACTCATTCGTGCAATATCATTCAAATGAGAGTCACTGGAAGTCCAACATCCATGCTGAGCAGGCTTCCACGGGCATTGAGTTTTATGTTTTGTTCGCTCAAAGTCTGGCCTGGTATTTCAATCATGCTCGGTGTTTAGATAGTTTGGTTACCAGAGTTTCCTGCGTGTCTTTCATTGTTTTTGAACCACGTTTGTTCTTTTTTTGCCCAGGCATCCCCTATGAGTGACAACACCACAAACATCTTGGAAAACAATTCTGCTTACTGTACCAGTTTATGATTGTCTTTGGAAAGGGAATCGGGTTACACTGTCACGGAGGCATTCCTGTGTCTCTCTGTTTTGCCAAAGGCTTGTCCCACAATAAAGGGAAGTGCCCACTTTCACAATGACTTTCTTTTGTCCGCTTTTAAAGTGAGGGTGGGGGTCTACAGACTGCGCATGCGTAAAGATGGTCAGGGCCGTTTCTAGGTGTTTTGCCACCCTAGGCTAGAACTGAAAAACGCCACCCCCACTCTCAGCTGATGTACAGTTCTCAGTGCAGAACTGGTCACGGTGGTGCTGCTATGCATGTATGAGAGAGGTGTGCCGTGCGTACCCTAAACACCACCTGCTCAGCCTCTACTCACGGACTCAGAGCAGGTGTTCATGAGTTTTATTGTTGCCAGGAGACAGAAACAATTACTGGGGCCCGGGCTGGGGCACAGGCTGAGGGTGGCGGATATCCTGTGCTATACATAATCTATAATGCACTTTTGTGAAGGGCTAGAGAGCCTTTCAAGTTCAAAAGAATAGTATTATGGAATATGTCTGTTTATCTAGGAGAAGTTTTTCCAACCAAAGTTTGCAATATATTCATTCAAACATGCATAGTTTAAAGTTGTTACCAGTTATTTCATCATAATTTGCACAACACTGTGTTTGGCTCGATGATCAGAATGGCTTAAAAACACGAAGCTTTATTTTTTAAGCACATGCTCGCAAAAAACACAGCAACATTGTATGCAAGGAAGCGAGAGAAAATGAAGCTGTGAAACACCCTATCATGCGGGGAAGCGAAAGGCTGCTTCACAATAGCTTAAAAGCGCATCACAATTAACACCGACCTCTGCAAACACGGTTCCACTGCACCAATTCAGCTGTCATAATTTACAAGCCAGGAACGAGAACCTTCCGTTTTTGGACAAAGGAAGCACTAAGCACGCATTCATTTCTATTGCTGCAGATAAGCATCACTCTAACGGACTTTGAAACGCAAATGTTTTCAAAATGCATGCCTCAAGCTAGGGAACCCGGGCTGGGGTTAATTGTGCTGCCACCTGCTATTATCAATGACTTGCTCGGATTACTACACACCCGGAACCTACTGCGCAGTCAAAAATCGGGTCCTCCCGAGAACTCACTGGCAACTTTCGTTTCCAGCGACTCCATCGGATGAGCTGGGCAAAACCACGGGGGAAGGAGAGGGCCAGGGGACAGCAGCACAGCGGGAGGGAGGAGCGAGGCACAAGCACCCCTGCGACTCCTCCTGCTTATTGCTACCGCTGAATTGCAAGGCAAACTTGCCAAAAACTACTACTGCAATTACTTTTGGATAAATACGGTCTGCTGCTCACTCTGGCACTTACTGATCATCATGCAGGCTCGGCGGCCCTGTCGGCTGCAGTCACGTCGTGCAGCCAGGGCAGGATCCTATCCACATCGTTCCAACTGTCGACCGCGGCGGCGATGAGGAGCTGGCTCGCAGCCTAAATCCGTTACCCCGCCCCCCCCGCCGCATTTGACTCTCACCCCCCACTGACCTTAGACTATAACACCTCAACAAGCAATGATTGGCCGGGCAAAGACTGACTTCAGCTACGCTCGTGTATCGGGCCGGGGGGTGGGGGTGTCTAACATGGATACATTGTTGTAGCGAAGAGAACAGTGCTCGAGAGCTACGAGCTGCCAGCCCTTTAGCCTGCCAGAAACAGCGCTGCATTGACAGCTAAGCAGCGCTTTATTGCATGACTAAAGTCACTGTCACCGGGTGTCACCCCATGTGATGGTGTCACCCGGTGCGGTCCGCACCCCCCGCAACTCCCTAGTGACGCCACTGATCAAGAGTTCTCCATATCATCCTCAAGGAAATGGTCTGGTGGAAAGGATGAATCGGGTAATTGGAGACTGTGTGAAATGGGCTAAAGCAAACCATCAGGATGTGATCAAGGCCCTTGATAGCATGATTTGGTTTTATAGGACCACTTCAAATTCGTCTACTAAAGTCTCTCCGTTTGAACTAATGAGGGGTAGAAAGCCAAATACCGTATTTCGTCCAGGGTGGATGTCTAAGTGGATTAATAGTATGTCTGATGTCACTGAATTGATGTCTCATGTGAAAGATAATGTTTCTCAAACACAGTTGAAACAGAAGGAAAATTTTGACTCCAGAAGGGGATCTAAAGTTTCTCTTTTGGAGGTTGGTGATACTGTCAAAATAAAGAAGTCAATACACACCAACAAAGGTGAGAGCAAGTATGGTCCACCTGTCAAAGTAATCAAAATTGTCGGAAATGCTGTTCAGATTGAGGGTGGGTTTTGGTGGAATTTGAGCAAAGTAGCTAAAGTTTTTTCTTCTTCCATTGTCTCCTCTTCAAATCTGGATAGTAGTGAAGATAAAAGTAACACACATTTAAACATTAGAAAGTCAAGTCGTGTTATCACCAAACCTTCGAGATTTAAGGAGAGATTTTTCTGTATTTCTTTTTAGAAGAAGGGAAGGTAATGTAGTAATTAGTAGTGTTTCTGTGTGCTGGACTATTTCTTATATGTTCTCTTAGGTGACATGTCCTCTTTAAGTAGCCATTGTTCTACTTAGTTACTGTGGAATGTTGTATTCATTCTTGAGTTGGGAGTCTGTTGGAGCTGGCTGCTCAAGGGCTCGCTCCTCATCCATGTAACCTAATAAATCTTCATCTCAAGACAACTACAGTATTCTGGTCATTTACTACATCCTCAAAATTACCCGACAGTTTAAACATACATCTACATTTTTTTCAAAGCCAGCAGTTTTTGATACAGACTTTTCCAGAGAATCCAATTTAGTCTGTAGTTTTTCTGAAAGAAGAATTGTTATTCCTTGATGCTCGATTTTATCAATAGCTTCAATGTGAACTATTTCTTGATTTTCTAATTTCATAAGCTCTCTATTAAATGTATAACACTCTTCCACTGTAGGCATTAAGCAAACTACAGACTTTTTTTCTTTCATTTTCTTCTACATTACTTCTGCTGGTGTGTTTTCATTTGTAAACAAGTTCTTTATTAGACGACTTTGAAAAGCTTCTTTACCATGTTTGCTTAGAACACCAATTCTTACATCTTTTAGAATATTTGCATAATCTTCATCTCTTGCTTGTCGCATATTCTGAGTGAGTTCTTTATATTCAAAATGTAACCACAGATTCACATTTCCAATACTTCCCAGAGATTTCTTTGTGTCTTCATGTACAAGAGTTTTAAACACTGGTTCTCCTTTTACAGGGGTTAGTTGTAGCAGATCTCCAAATACAATTAAATGTATTCCTCCAAAGAGACCGTCGTAATCTGTTTTTAATACCTATAGCAATCTTAAGTGTACAAAAGCAAGCATTAACCTTGAGACCATGCTCACCTCATCAATAATTAATAGTTTCATCACTCTTGACACTTCATGAGAAGCTTCTCCAGACAACTTCTGATATTGTAATTTATTATCATGCTCAACTGGTAACATCAGTAATCTATGCAAACTAACCCCTTTAACATTGTGTGCAGCTAATCCAGTTGGAGCTGTTACCACAGAACATAAATGTGAACCAGTAGTTTTTTGAAGATAACTGGTCAAAACTTTAATTAAAAAACGTTTACCTGTCCCAACTTGACCACAGATGTACATCAGAAGAAGTTTAAAAGATGAATACACACATTCTTTTTTTCATGCCACGAACCGTGTTCTGTCTGTTCTCTCACTTGTACATATATTTCTTTCTGTTCAACATTTAAGGGCCGATTCCAATCCTGGAAAAAGGCCGTACGAATCGTTGTACGGAGCGTTTTCTCCGTACGACTCGTACCCGGTAAACTTTCCGTACAACCTAGGAAGTACGATTCGTACAGAAAGCCTATTTCCGTACGTTTCGTACAAAAGACCATACGGGTCAAAACAACCTACAATTCTGATCCGGAACAGCCTGTACGCAATGTCCGTACGTATTTAAGCAGCGTTTTCCGGCCCAACAAGTATGATTCGTCCCTACGTCACTCCGTACGGCTCTTTTTTTACAGGAGCCAATAACAGCCGTAAAAGCTGAGTCCCCAGGGGTACGAGTCGTACAGGCGTACACCCCTGTGCGTTGTGTATGTATGGTACGTACCCCCAGCGCGTATGTACGCACGTACCCCCAGTGCGAATGTATGGTTCGTACATATGCGCTGGGGGTATGCCCTGTACATTTGCACTGGGGGTATGGTGCGTACATACGCGCTGGGGGTATGTACCATACATACGCGCTGGGGGTACGGTGCATACATACGCGATGTTGTTGTAAGGTGCGTACATATGCATGGAGGGGCCTGTACGACTCGCAACCCGGGACCAACTTTTCCCGGGATATGAGTCGTATAAACTTCACTTCGTAGCGGGTAAAGTCATTCCCCGTGTACGGGACGTTTTCCGTACGAATCGTAATTCGTAAAGCCGGTCCGGATCGTACTTGTACGCTCGGACTGTATGTTTACGATTCGTACGGAAAAGTGTCCGGGTCCGTCTCGTACAACTTTTCCCGATTTGATTCGTATGGATCGGGCCGATCCATATGTATTTTTCCTGTACGAATCGTACTTCACGGGTCGGACGTGACTTGTACGATTCGTACGGGAACAATTACGGATACGAGTCGTACGGAAAAAAAAAATACAGGATCGGAATCGACCCCTTAGTTGTTCTTCAAGTTTTCCAATGTAATATTCTCCTCGTGTACTTGTTGCATTGCAATTTCGACTTCATGCATAGCAATCGCTGCTTCATTTTCCAGTATTGGTTGTCCAAGAGGATCTGGACTACATTCACCACTACTTTGACTATCTTGAGAACTTTCATTAGCTAATTCAGCTGTAATAGTCTTTACCTGTTCAACTTCATCATTCAACATTTTTTAATATGTAGGGAAAATTGTACATGCTATCTTTACATGCATTAAAAGAATCGTCGTAGCAGTCAAAGTCTCCAAATAATTCACTTTCGCTACGCCATGGTTTAAGGAGTTGGAGAATTGCTAAACAGTAAAATTCTCACTTATCTGGAGTTTCACAACTGAGTTTCTTGTGGTTTATAAGATTACCCTTTGCATGTTTTACTAGACAACCATGACATCCAACTACTGCATATTTTATTTTCCTTCTTTTAAATTCTGTTTAATATTTCTTTTGAAGCTGTAATGTTGAAGTACTTCATACAGACATAGCTGTTCCAGATGTCGACTCCTTTTCGGATAGTATGTGTCCAACATATTAGTTTTAAGAATGTCTGTACTGTCTGGTTCATTTGCTGCTAAGTATTCAATTTCTTCTAATGATTTCAACACTCTATTCCATGAGCAGGCAAGACCTAAACTCACCCAAATTATGTCCATGTTCGCATTCCACATTTTTAAAATGACTGGATTGTAGTCATTGATATACTTTGACACTTCCGTTCTTTTTAAGTTGTAGGTATTCTTTGGAGCTTTCCGAGTTATTGTGTGCCTTACAGAAGAAAATAAAGAATTTACTCAAACCAAGCCGACATTTGGTATAAAATTGGTATAAACTTTTCCTTTAGACTTGTATCTTCTTCTGCGGTACTTTCCACAACGGTGACTTTGGAAACATAAAACTTGCAGTCTCAAGCTTCTATCTCTTTTTTCTCTCGGAATCTCACATTTCACATACTGATCTATGAAAGACAATACTGTTTCATCAGAATCAGTTCCAAATGTAGGTGCATCCTTCACCCATAGTAGCATATGTATATGAGGTGCACCTCTTGCTTGGTACTCCTTTCTCCAAAATAAATCGGTAACTTCTCCAAGAGGTGGATTCTTTTTTATTGCAGATAAAAGACATCATAGCTTGAAACCTATGATTAAAATATCTGCACACATTTACAGGATCTAATGAACACAGTTCACCAGGCGTCTTTATTTCAACATTTTTTATATTGGAATTCACTTCTCCTAGAAACTCAAGCAAATCTTCCCATGCATACTCTGCACAGCTAAGTGTGACAAACCATGTTGGTGTACCTAAGTTCCATAACATACACTTGAGTTCTCCATAGCGACGATACCAATTCTCATTTGTTCCACGTTGACATGCCATCAGATTGATTAACTGTGCTTCTAAATTTTCATCTGTTTCTTGAACTTGCGCCACAAATTCTTTCGCAGAAAGAAGTGATTGATTAACTCCAGTTTTAAGTATGTGGGTCACTGCATACGACAGAGAAGAAAGATCACTTTCAAACAAAAGGTGAAATATGTATGGAATGCACTGTCGAAATCTAGGATCTTAAGAATATAATCTTGTTGACCGATATTCTGAAGCTGGAATCCGTACAGGTCGGTCATCATATCGTCCACCTTCTCCAGTAGGAAACAGCTGTGGAAAACAACGAGCTTCCAAGCTCTTCTCCCATACACTCATTGGAGTTCCCTGTGCTTTTTTCATTTGAAATGACTCAATGCTGCTTCCTATTACTTCCTTTGAACGCAAAGGACATATTGTGTAATGTTCATAAATCTCTTCAGTCCTTGACTTGTCCACTTTCTCTATTTGACCACTTGAAATTTCACATTCATCTTCTAACCTTATCACCTGTTCGTCCACATTTACAGTTTTGTAATAAATATTGTTCTCTATAGGATATAAGGTAGCCTTTTCAACTTTATTAACATCTTGCCATATTTTCCGACTCTTTGTTGGTACACCATTTACTAGAATGACTACTGCCTCATTTTCCTCTTTCTCTCCAGCAAAAGTTTCAATATTTTTCTTAAAATCCAAATTCAAGTACACCACTCTTCTTTTCAGCCCTCTTTGCAAGTCTGTTGGTGACAGTTTACCTGTTTTAGGCTCCATCCGAATTATAGTTTGAAAAGGATGAACAGATTGAATTAGAACCGACTCATATGTATTCAATTCTGCCAGTTCCTCCGGAATAGCCACTAATTCTAAGTTATTATGTACTGCTCTAGCAGGCATTTTGTTCTCTTCTTATTTGTTATAACAATATTTACATATACGTTGATCACTACCCAACTCAAATTGACCTTCCACCAACAAGTAAGTTGCAAATTCTTCCCACTTACTATTGTTCTCCTTTTCACTTTTCAAATACAAATCAACATTCCTAGTTTGACTTTTATAATCAGTACGTCGACAACAAACACAAACATAGTTTGACATTTCAGAGCACACTACATTAAACTTTCCAATTTCTTCTTCAAACTGATCAGTGCTAATCACTTTCCCATCTCCTTCAACATCTGTAATTGTCAAACTTTCACTTTTTATGGACTGCTCTTCTGAACCAAAATATCGCATTTCAATATCATCACACTTTTTTTGAACATCTGATAAAGAACCATGTAAAAGAGCTGTATTCAGTTCACTTAAATATAATGCAGGACTTTGTACATAGTACAGTTTCCTTACAAACTTCCACATTTCTGAAGGGTGTACTGCTAACATCCTCAAGTGATGAAAAACACTTTTACACACTTTTCTTGAAAGACAAGCCAGAGAATGCCCATGCTTCTCAGTATTTCTTACATTACATGGATCTAGTCCTTGCAACAACTTAATATTCTGTTTAATACTTTTCTGTGTAAATTCTCGCAGCAAATTGCTCATTATATCAATAGATTCCTTTTGAATACTACAAATACTGCTACAACCCCACTTTTACACAGGAGCTTGTGTACGTTTTCCTTGTACTTCTTCAGCTATTAACTCTTCTGCACTTTTACCAACCAATTCTTCTTTTGGAAGGGGACAACCATCCTGAACTTCGTAGCAACGAGCTCCAGTATCAACTGCAAATGGTAAACTATTTTCCTGGAAGTAACTTTCCGCATTAAAAAAAGGCTCACTAGTAGAAGTATGTTTCCAATGTCCACTAAAGATTTTGCAAAAGTTGGTTCTGTTCACAAGTCTTTTTCTTCTACTTTTCTCTTTCAACACTTTGATTACTTTATCCAACAGTTTGATCCTCTTAAAAATCACAATGAATAACTTCTGTTTTAAAGTGAAAGCAGTATCTACTATACTTTCAATACGCTGCTTCTGTTTGAATTGCAGCACTTTCTTTTCATATTTGCAGCATGTTTTCATTAAATTCTGAATCACTCTAGTTCAAAAAAGTCTCTGACGAATTTCTTGAAATTGTTTTTGTCTCAGAGTAACAGATACTGTTTCTTTATCATGTTTTCTTTTCCTGGTATTTGAAATTGAAGTCTCCTTCTCCTTACTTGGAAAATTCTTCTTTTTCCTTTGTGTGATATTATTTTCATTAAATGTCGTAATATTTTTTTTAGAAATTGTCTAGTGTTTTTACCTGAAGAAACTGTTTGTGTTGTACTTTAATTTTTTTCTAATTGAAAATGTTTAATATTTCTTCAAATATATATATTTTAGTTCTTCTAGGAATTTTTAAATTTTAATCCAAACGAAATAATTTTCAGAAAAAAATAAAAATAGAATCAATATATTTTTTCATCAGTTCAATATATTAAAATAATAACATACAATTACGTAAGTTCTACTGACGGCTTCCAGAGGCAGTGCTGCAACGTGATGGAGCATTGCAGGGGAGTAGTAGGATGACAGGTAGTGTCATAGAACATACAGCAAGTATTTATTTAATTATTTACAGACACCTTTACAATGTACATGTAACTGCACTACCTCGTACTTTTCACCTCTCCAATGCACCCCACCACCCCACAGCACTCCCTCTGCAACCCATAGTAGAGAACTTTATAGATAGTATTTTTAAAAATTGTAATCTATTATGTACTTGGGATGATATTATCAACCAAACGGCACACAGAAAAATTACCATTATTAGCCTAACAATTTGATCTACAACTTCGCAAACATAACACTGCACCCAAAGCTTTAAGTGGGGGGGGGGGGTCTGTGGGGGTCTGAGCACCAGCAGTTTATATTTGGGGCCTCGAAACGAATCTCTACGGGGCTCTATTTTCGGGCCTCGCATAGGTAGTCCATTGTTATTTTTTTATTGGACGGTAGTGAGACAGTGAGTGCATACACATTGCTCACTACTGAGAAGTGGAGACATCATGCCAGGTGAGTCGCGTTGTAGGAGAAAAGAAATCCTTTAAAGAGAGACATTTTCTCTCCCAATTTCCCTTTTCTTTTTGCAGCGCAGGAGCAACATCATCGTGGCGTGATTAGCAGAGAGACCACCAGGCACACAACGCCCCTTTGCCCCGGACTCCCCAAGACAGCTTCCCAATCGCACACACACAGCTGCACCCGAGTACTTCACAGGTCTTCAAAAGACCATTTGCTTGTAAATGAGGCTCTGTTCTTTTTCACCCCTTTTTAGAGCCCCTACATCCCCACTCTGCCTATTGCTGAAAGAATTAGCCTCCCCTGAAATTTTGCTCTGGTTGCTCCTTTGGAGACAACCACACGCAGCCAACTCCAGCACAATCCTGCTCTCACCTTTCACAGTGTCTTGTTGTAGTTCTACGAAAACACATGCTTTGCCTGGCTCAATTAGGGGCATATTATCAAGAACAGCGTTAAAGTTATCGCCGCTTTGGCGGTAGGAACCTGCCGCTAAAGCGGCGATAATGAGCTTGATAATATGCCCTTGTGAATTCCCATAGAAGCCCAGCTTCACACCAGAACCTGGGCTGCTATGGGATTTCACAAGGGCATATTATCAAGCCCATTATCGCCACTTTAGCGGCCGCTTACGGCCGCTAAGGCGGCAATAATTTTAACGCCGTTCTTGATAATATGCCCCATTATGTTTCTAAATTAACGTCTTACACTGAAAAGCTGCTTTACATTTCTTTCGCTGGATCAACCTTTGTTTAAAACACCACCAGAGAAGGGTGGTGAACTATGCTCCACAAAGAGCAACTCAAAGCTGTCTTGTTCTTTATCAGAAACATCTGCCGGCAGTTTAGAAATACTCCCAGTACCACTGCACCACCTCCACACCCGCCCTTGCTTAACTTTACGCAATAAAACAAAGAGCCCCAGCAAACCTGGAAGCGCCACAATAGCCATACAGAGGCTTAATTTCAACAGATGTGTCCCGAAACACTCATCAGCAAAACGTATTAAA
Organism: Triturus cristatus; assembly: GCF_964204655.1. Lineage (NCBI taxonomy): Eukaryota > Metazoa > Chordata > Amphibia > Caudata > Salamandridae > Triturus > Triturus cristatus. The sequence goes on from NC_140585.1 coordinate 482,103,803, forward strand.
CCATGCAAATTTGCGGGTAAAACATATACCATGCCATAGTGCACTTTATAAATGGTCCCAGTGGTACTACATCACCTTTAGTAGCTAGACATCTGCACGTTACTAAAGTCTCTGTTTTAATCACCAACATTCCCACCTCCCCCACCCCCAACCCCGCCCTTGCTTAATCGTACAAAATCAAACAGAAACCCCCACCATTCCTAGTAGCGCCACTATACCCATGCACAGGCTTAATTTTAACAGATGTCTTCCGGAACGCTTATCAGCAAAAAGTATTCAAACATGCAAATTGGCGGGTATAACATAAACCATCCCATAGCACGGTTTATAAATGGGCCCAGTGTCACTACACCACCTTTACTAGCTAGACATCTGTATGTTAATAAAGTCCTTTAAACACTCTGGGGCCAATTCCGATTCCCTCCACAAAACGAACCGACCTACACGGACCCGGACCGAATACCGTCCGACACGGACCAGCGCCGTACGACCCGTGCAGTACGATGCAACGCGTGTGAATTACAACCGACATGTACGGAATACAAGCCGTACGACCGAGCCGTAGGGAAAATAGTGATCCGGTTGGAAAACCGACGCGATTTTCACCGACCGACACAAACCCGAAATGAAACCGACCGACCCGTACCCGCGATGTACGATTAGCGCAGTACGATGCAATGCGTGTAAAACCAGACCGACTCGCACGGAGACCAAGCCGTACGACCAACACGCACAGGCAACCGGGCACACAAGCAATAGAGACCGCCGCGACCGACGCGTACCAAACACAGAAGACAGGCAGCGTGAACGAGGCGGAGAAGCCCGCACGAGACAACAGCAGTGCCCGTTTCCGTCACATGAACGTCTCCTTCATGCCTACAAAACACAAAGGAAAAAAGACAAAAAAAAGGACCAAACAAGCAATGACAAAGCCAATAAATACCAAAGAAAACAACATGGAACAAAGACACACCCACAACTCCAACTATATAAAGGACTACAATCACTACCATCATCCCTTCTAAACAGGAGGCACAGCCAGCAGCAAACACCAGTACACAGCAACCACAGACACACTCACAACTCACCCATCACACAACTCACACACCATCAGCACCTCATACAAAAGCACACACACATACACCCAGCAAAACCAACATTAAACCACCATCACTTGCACCCTCACACACACATCCCTCACCACCACTACCCATCACCATGCCTCCAAAGAATTATCCAAAGTTCACAGATAGTGAGTTAGAAGTGCTGGTAGATGAGATCATCAGAGTAGAGCCACATTTGTTTGGTACATTGGTCAAAAGGACCCCCATCTCACAGAAAACCAAGATGTGGGCGAGGATTGTGGACAAGGTGAACGTACAAGCACCAGCAAGGCACACAAAGTACGACATCCAGACCAGGTGGTATGACGTGCACAGGAGGGTCAAGAAACTCATAGAAAAAGAACACGCCCTAAGTCAGTGCACCAGCGGTGGCTCTCCTGCGAAACCAGTCTACTTCAGGACCAGGGAGGAGAAGGTGCGGGACATCCTACCACCAGAGAGCGTCCATGGCCTAACAGACATCCCAGAGCCTGGTGAGTACACAAACAACATACCCAAGATTGTGTGGCAAGGGGACAGTGAAACCATGCACCACAAGCAAAGCTACACTAACCAATAGATAATCAGCCCAAGATGTGTATGCCAGTCACACAAACACAATACCTCATAATGACTGGGGAGTGTGTCGTGACATGCACCAACCTACAAACAAATAGAGCCAGCCAGTGGCCCTAAGCCAAATAGACCCTACCAAACAGTTTGCCACCACAAACACACCACCTCACAGTGCAGCTGACTGTCAGGAAGGAATAGTGGGAATGCAGGTGAAGTGAGTGTAGCCAAAAGCATGATGGGGCCTGTAGTCACAGATAATGCACACCCTCCTGATTGGCCCATCAAGACCTCTCTGAAACATGCCCACATCACAGGGAGTGGAAAATGACTGACAAGATGGCTGAAACTGGGTCCTGCTGTGGGGAGCACAAGGCCCTGCTAGGGCTTGTGGGCAAATCAGAAGCAGGACACCACTGACTGACATCTTGAAAGACAACTTGCACGCCCTTCAATGGAAGCACATTTCATGATGGGAAGGAGAACTGACAGCCCTGACCAGACTACTCAGCATGGGGAGACACCCCCCTCAACACAAACTCCACACAACTCACCAGGTACAATGCATTGACACACACCTCACTGAAATATCAGCAAAAGATACCCCGTACTGGGTGCTGCTGTGTGAAGCACAGGGGCTCACTTGGGACTTGTAGCCAAACAAACACCAGGATTTCACAGTCAGCCATCTTGCCATTGCGGTCACACCCCCTCACAGGGAAGCAGAGTCAAGAGGGAGGAAGTATGGGCATCCTGGGAAGGGGGGTGTAGCCAAGAGTATGATGGGAGTCGCAGTCACAGACAACCTACACCCACCTACATGGCCCAGCAAGATCAAACTGAAACATACTCACCTCACAGGGAGTGGGAAGGGACTGACAATATGTCTGACACTGGGCTCTGTTGTGGGGAGCACAAGACCATGCTGGGAAATGGCCACCAACAATATCAAACTCTGTCTGTGACAAGCTGGGAAAAAGCAGTGTAGAGGCAGGCATCTGTTTGCAAAGTAGAAAATGTCATGTTTGTGAACCAACGATGCATGTAGAAACATAAATCACATTGTGTGTCTCTTCCAAACACAGGTGGTGCTGGGCACCCAGCACCAAATGACGAGGATACCCAGTCCCAGACTCTGGTGGACACTGAGCTCTCTGGTCTGACTCTCTCACTGTCCTCTTCGGATGAAGACGACCAACCTGGCCCCTCCGGTGTGAGCCATCATGCAGCACCGGCAGCATCAACATCTGCCCCCCCTGTACCCATGCCTCCAGCATCTGGACACCGACAGGGCACCCCCGCCAACAGGGACAGACCAAGGATAATCAACACCCACAGCACAGGGACACAGGACCCGCCGGAAGCTACAGCAAACACCACCAGCAACACCACCCAAGGGGTCCCAGTGTCACCTGTGCGTACCGCCGCTGGTCCTGCCCGTGTGGAGAGGGGTGCTGGGAGGGGTGGGAGGCACAGGGCACGCCTTGCAGAGGGGTCTGGACTGCATGATGACCCCCAACTGGCACGCATCTTAGATGCATACCAGGATAGCAACGGAGGATTTGGCCAGGTAGTGGGGATCCTCAAGGACATGCAACACGAGCAGGTCGCCCACCATGCCTGCATAGAGGCCAAGTGGAATGACATCACTGCGGTGCATTGGGACATACTACAATGCCTCCGCCAGATCAACACCAACCTGTCCACACCCACCTTTCTGCTCACAACATCTGTCGCAACACCATCTGCCAGCACCACAGGGAGGGAGGAGGACTCTGGCGGAGAGTCCCCTGTACCGCAGAAGCCTGCACATGAGGATCCCCCCCCCCCCGAGAAGAAGAGGGGTCGTCCGAAGAAGGACATGTGATAGGCAGATGTCCCAGCACATCCCCCAGGGCCTCTAAACCTGTTCTGGACAATGTTCTTTGTGGGCAACCCGTTCACCTTGTCCAATCGCACATAACTTGCCCACATGACATGGAGGGTTCATGTTGGGCCAATGTATCAGAAGACTGGGGACTTTACTCTGGACATTTAATCTAACAGCACTTCCAACTCCAATGTGAACTTTGGATTCCAAAACCACTGTACAGCACCCACCATCCAGTGCACTTCCCTCACACATGTTTATAAATAAGCTCACCAGTACACCATACTTGCCTCTGTTGGGATTCCAACTTGTCATGTTCAGGGAGATGTCAATCTGCTACACAACACAGTGCATGCCAAATACTGCAACAATGTGACCAACGTAAGGTGAGTCATGGGGATGTGACACATGTGAGGGAGACACACCGTTATGGCAACACAAAACATACTCACCATGGCCATGTTACTCATCACACACAATGATGTTGACCTGAAACACATTGGCATGCACAGACACAACACCAAGCCCAGTCAGTGGTAACAAGTCCACAGGTGAGGTAAGCAGATGTCACTCAGATGTGGGAAGACAGACAACGCACATAACAAAGCGTAGCACAGGTTCAGTACATATCAGCAACACGTTTATTCCACACTAGTTGCACTGTAATTCTACGTAACAGTGGACACACGCTCACAATGTGTTGGAGAATGGAAGTCCAGGGATGTGGGGTACATCAGTTGATGGGAATTGTTAACTTCCACACTGGTGTTGGCATCTGGGTGTTGGGTGTCAGTGTTGACCACACAACTGGCAAAGTACCCTGGGAAGGACAGACAAGATACATTCAAAAGCACAGAAGAACAGGAGAGAAATGCAATACACATGCACAAAACATGTTGCAAAACACCTACACAAACACTAGTTAGCAGTACTACCCTATTGTGGAGTACACACCAGCTGAATGGACACATCACAGCACGCATCCAGTCAAGTGGCACACAGACACACTCAGACAGCAACAGAGCTGGCTCAACACATTCCAGGCTACCTCCATACATTCACATAACAACCCTGGAAACTCACATTCAGATGAAGAAGTTGTTGATGAGCTGGAATCGGATGTCACCATCATCTTCGTCATCACTGGCATCTTGGCCCAGGCCGGGATCCTCCACAGGTGCCGGACGTTCGTCGTCATCATCGTCAACCTGGATGAGGGGCACCTCCTTCCGCACCACCATGTTGTGTAGACCAGTATTATTTTGCACACCTTTGCAGGCTCATATGGGAGGGCCCCTCCGGTCTTGTCCAGGCAGCGAAAGCGGATTTTCAGGAGGCCGAATGTCCGCTCAATCACCCTCCTGCACCGACCATGTGCCTCATTGTAGCTCAGCTCGGCTGGTGTCACAGGGTTCATGAGGGGTGTCAGCAACCATGGCATGTTAGGGAATCTGGAGTCACCTACACACACAAAAATGAACAAGTAGCTGAGTTTTGTAGGAGTGCGGAATACAACAGTGACAAACACACACAATGAGAAACAGTCAGTACACACCGACAAGCCAGGCATGCTGAGCTGGCATCTGTGACATCAGCGTTGCAATACGACTACTCCTCATAATGTAGGCATTGTGCGCCGAACCAGGGAACCGTGCACACACATGTGTGATCGACATGTCAGCAAGACAGACCACCAGAGCATTGATTGAACGGTAGTGCTTCCTGTTCCGGTATGCCTGCTCATGTGCATGTGGTGGTATCAGGGCAACATGTGTCCCATCAATAGATCCAATGACGTTCGGCATCCTCCCCAGTGTATAAAAGGCCTCCTCAATTTCAGGGAGTTCATCTGGGCTCGGGAACTTGATATACAGGTCGAGGAATTGCAACATCCCTTCCAAAACATCGCGTAGCACCCGACTAAACATCGTTTGCAACATACCACCGGCAGTAGCCACAGTGTACTGGAAGGTACCGGTAGCAAAGAAGTGCAGGGTGGCCATCACCTTCACCTCTGGGGTCAGTGCTCTGGGGTAAGTCTGGCCAGGTAGCAGATGTGGCGCCAACTGCTACGCCAACTCTGCAATCAGTGGCCTGGTGAAGCGGTACCGTCTGATGCTGTAGCGTTCCTGCAGGGTTGCAAGGTCTGGGAACGGACAATGGACAGCTGGTGCCCTGCAGTACAGAGATGCACAAAGGAAGATTGTCAGTACATCCACCCATGTGGCCATGACCACGATCACTATCACATGCTAGTTCATGACATTACACAATGTACTGAGGTGTGTGCTGTTGGGCATGGACACATATGTCACCTACAAGACCACCACCTCACATCTCAATTCCACATGTCCACATGAGTCCCATGTAGTGCAATGGGCCAATCATCTGGCTGTGTCACCCAACCTATGTGCTGCTGCAACGTTAAAAAAACACACCCCAGTGACAATTGAGGCCGCATGTCTCCCAGGCATCACAGATCTTTGCCATGCAGAAACCCAGGCTCCCTGTATTGCCACATCAACACAGCAATGGACATGGCGTAGCACGTACACACCAAAAGGCAAGTGTAAGTCCCACAGGTAGTGGCCACTGTTGTTCCTGCCGGCCCCACATGTACGTCTCTTAGACACACACCCCATCAAGGTTGATGCATATACCACATGGATGTGGAGACTGTCACCCATTGGTAACATGTGATCAGACATATCTGAGACACAACATGCACACAGACTGTTGGTGCACATCAGTATTGGGGCTACAGGTCTCACTGGGATGTACATGCCATCTTCTCCCCCAGGACTCGGTGTATGTGACATGTCTTAAACATATCCAACCTGACACTGTGGCCTTGACTCATGCCCATTACTGTCCAATTGCACATCACAGTGGTAATGTACACAGCACACAAAGGATTCTGCCCCCATGTACACATGCACAGCCTGGGATTGGCTGCACAAAGTGCTATCCAAAAACACAGCTGTGGCCCCCCAAACACCCAGGGAATGCAGCCTTACATGCCATGGGACACTGTGTGGCCAATGCTATAGTGAGGCAGGTGTGCGCAGGTGTCCATGGCCAGTATATGTGTGTTGCATCCGTATAATAGTCACACTAATGAGATCCGACGCGGGTGACAATGCGTACGCATTGCATGGTTCATGACCGACCCGTGCGTACGCTTTGTCATTGAATGCAATGAGGTCCGACGCGGGTGACAATGCGTACGCATTGCACGGTTCATGACTGAGCCGTGCGTACGCTTTGTCATTGAATGCAATAAGGTCCGACACGGGTGACAATGCGTACGCATTGCATGGTTCATGACCGAGCCGTGCGTACGCTTTGTCATTGAATGCAATGAGGTCCGACGTGGGTGACTATCATGCATACGCGTCGGACAGGCATGGTCTGAGACAGGCATACGCCTTGGCCATTAAATCGTTTGGAGACGGGTGCATGTGTATATTCAAATACGCGTTGTACAGTCAGTTGAACGAGCCGGGCACATCCATTGGCTCAGGACTGTCATGGAGACGGATGCGGATTCAAAACTTGTACAAGTTGTGCATTGGAAATACAGTTGGATGCCTACAACAATGTTGCAATTTCAAGTGTTCCATGAAGGGGAAGATTTGAACGATGTGGAAGGCGTGTACGAGTCGTACTTTTGAATGGATTGGCCAGATTCATAGAATGCAACCGTGTTGGACCTATCACTTGGGACACATGGCACAGAGTCTGCCTCTGCAGCACAGATATAAGGCTGGCTGGACCCCAGGGAGCTCACTTGCCTGCACTACATGCTACTGGACCACATCCCTGCTACCATTGCTGCTGTCTATGCATCTTCTCGCTCCTGCTATGGCACGTACTCTGGAGAGGGCCCCAGCCTTCACTGAGGAGGAGAACCAGGCCCTGCTGGATGGGCTCCTTCCAGAGTACAGAAAGCTCTATGGGACACCAGGGGAGCAGGTGAGTGTGCAGTCCACTGCCTTCCTAATTATGCATGTTGTCTGACTAGCAGTACTAGCAGTGTGTACACCAGTGGCAAGCATTCTCAATGACTACTTTCATCCCCCAAAATGTGTAGGTACATGTAATGAATAGTGTTCCTGCTGCTAAAGTGCATTATTGCAAGCTTAAACTATCAGGGCATTGTTAACATGTCAGACATGCATGTGAGTTTTCATTCCCCATGGTTGCACTACCTGTGTAATTTATTTCCCTCTGTGATGATGACATGTATATACAAATGTGTGCTGCAGCAATCTGGGGCATGTGTGTTAATGTACTTTTCACTTTGTCCTCCTCACAGGTTGATGCCCACCAGAAGCAGGAGATCTGGCTGACCATCGCCCGGGCTGTTCGTTCTGTGGGGGTCTACAAGCGCCGGATCCGCAACTGCCAGAAGAGGTGGCAGGACCTTCGGGGCTGGATCCGGAGGATAGCTAGAGTCCAGCTGAAGCTGTCACCTCCACGCAGGAGGGGTGGACACCGGACCCTGACTCCCCACATGCTCCGTATCCTGGCGGTGGTCTTCCCAGACCTGGATAGGCAGTTGAAGGCCAGACAGCAGCAGGAAGGGGGTGAGTCCATGTCTGATCTGTGTACTATGTCTGACATGCAAACAGCAGTCTTTTGTCCTGGTCACACTTCCACATTACGTAGGTCTTGTAGTCCCAAACCCCGGTCCCTCATTTGTGTGATGCACCCTCCTCATCTGTTCCACAGGTGTGGCCCCTCCAGTTTGTTGCTTGTGTCACTAGGGCACTGTGTCCCTGCCGTCAGCTATGCTTCATGTACCGGTCAGCATCAGTTCCCTTCAATCTATTGTGTGTTTCATGGGTGGTTCAATTGTTTACACAATGCCTGAGATATGACATGTGATCTGTGTGTGCCCTTAAGATGTGTACCAATTGCTGGTCTGACTCGCAACATGTGGCTGGGGTATTCCAAACATACCCATGCAGCAGGGGATTCCAATTTTTGGGCATCAGGAGTATGTATATCAAGTATGTCACACTTGCTTAGCCACCTGACTACTGTCCGTGGCAAACCACTGTTTCACTTAGTCCTGGCCAGTCATGCCCCCTCAAGGGCATTCAGAAACACTCTGTAATCCCACTCCTGTGTATGAAATTGCAGGTTGTGCTTAGTGACATGTGCCCTCAGGTGTCTGCCTTTGTGTCATTAGGGTGTGGCTTGTTGCTACGTACAACTGAGGTGTCCCTGATTCAGAGGGTCAGCATGACATCTGCAATGTGACTGTGAGAGACAAGACCTGTGTGACATATAGGTGTGTGATCATCTGACAGCGCACAATGGCGTATGCAACTGTGTCCTTCATGCATCTGGGTTACATGCATGGCAGACTATGATGTGTTAATGTACAGGGATTTGTGTTTGCTGAGACTCATATGAATGATTTGCATGATGTGGGATCTTCTGGGTCCTGGATATGTTGTTTGCATGGGATGGGCAAGTGCGCCGGTCATCTGCAGAGTTAGCTTTACCCCTGAGCTAGGATTGTGAGTCAGTGCATATTGTTGTTGTCTGGATGCCCTGCCCCTGTGACAGGAGACAGTGTTGACTGACTTTCAGGGCATCCCAGTGCCATGGCATTTAACCTGCTATGAGTGAGCCTGCATTGTGTTCAAGTGTGCACCATGCACCCCATTGTGGCATTGCCCATCAGGACATGAGTACATCATAGTGTGTGTTGCTGGCATGCATCCCAAGCATGTGAAATGAGTCTCTGCCCATCCCTTCATCCGGACACCTGTACTGAGTCAGTAGCAAGAGATGTGCTGTGTGTATAGTGACATACTCCTACATGTTCACTTGCATGTACAACTAATGTGTGGGTGGTGCATGTTGGCACATTGGGGTGTTAGCATCCAACATGCAACGGACATATGTGTGAAAGTCAAGGAGGGATATGTGTGCCATGGTTGATGTTGAGAATGACAATTGTCTTATCCTAAACAGTGTTGGCACTTTGAGCTGTGTTCAGCTGATGATGCCAGGGCTTGCCCTGTGGTGTGATGTACTCACTGTGGTGTGTGCAGTCGGTGTAGGTGACTGATGTAGTTCTGTTACTTCCTATTCCAATCCAGATACATCCATGGCCACAGGAGGGGACAGCTCCACGGACCAGGAGGAGCCACAGAGCCTTACAGGGACAGAAGGAGAGGAGTCGGTTGGACCTAGTGGCACGGAGGGCGAGTTGAGCCACACAAAGGAGTTGTCAGCACCATCCCCCCCACCTGAAGGCCACAGCAGCTCTGAGGATGACTCCCTTGTGGAGGCGGGTGTCAGCAGCCACCAAACCCCAGCTAGTGAGGCTGTCTCCGCCCCTGCCACCGCCACCACCACCACCCCCCTCCTATCGGCTCCCATCCCAGAAGTCTCTGTGGGCTCCTGTGTTCGTTAGCATGTCTCCTTTGTGCCAGGCACTGCACCCCCTGCCCCTGTGTCCCCTGCTGCCCTGAGTGAGGAGTCTGTGGACTTACTTTGACAGATCCATGTAGGGCAGACGTCGATACTGAAGGTCCTCCATGCACACACAGGTCTGTTGACACAACTGGTGTCATTCATGGAGGGCATTTCCTTGGGCATGTCTGCCCTACACAGGACCAATCAGTCCGTGGCCTTCTCCCTGACGGCAGCAGTGTCCCTCCTCCAACAGTCCCGCACCCCTCCTACCCCTGCACCACCCACAATTCCTAGCACCCTACCAGTCCCAGGCACAGAAACCCCCAAACCAAGGTCTAGACGTGCACACAAGCAAGTGCAGGGGACTGTTTCCACACTCACAGGGGCTGGTTTGCTGACACACACACAGTCATCCACAACCACTCCACAGTCCTCTGAAACCTCTCCCTCCCAGCCCCCTTCCCTTGCCTCACCTGCAACCCCATCCCCCCAGAAGCTCTTCTTCTGTGACCTTGGCCTCTTCCTCACCGACCCTGCAGATCCTGATTACAAGGGGAAGAGCAAGTCCCCACACACAGAAGGGAGTGCCCCTCACACCCGGACACCCTCCCCCGGGCGCAGTCAGACCGAGACGCCCACCCGCAAGTCCCCCCGACGCAAGAGCAAGACCCCACCGCCACCACGCAGCTCCAAGGCAAAGCCTCTGTCCTCCATCCCCCAGGCCACCACTCCAGAGGTTCCTCCGCCACTCCCTGCCCCGGGATCCCCCACACACAGATACACCATCCCCAAAATGCTAAGGCCATCACCCCCTAGCACTTGCTCCTCCACACCTGGTCAGACAGTTGGTGCCACTGATGTGGGGACCGTGTCCCCCCCCCACCCTGCCGGCCTCACCTGTCCCCCATTCCGCTCCCATGGATGTAGGCACTGCTTTGGAGTCCACGACCACCCCTTCTGACTTGGGCACGCCAGTGGTGAGCCAATCCACTCCATCTGACCTGCCCACTGGAGTTGTGTCGGCACCCACCCCATCTGACTTGTGCCCCACAGTTGTGACAGCACCCACCACTTCAGTCAGCTCCACTGCAGTTGCAAGTGTCTCGCCTGCATCCAACACCTCTTCACTGCCTCCTTCTGTTGTGGCCTGATCCTGTCCCTGCGGTGCCTGGCCTGCCCCCATGTATGCCCCTCCGAGGGGATGACCCCGATCCTTAGCAGTGCAGGCAAGCAAGGTGTGACAGTTGTCACTCTAGTTCACTCCTTGGCATTTGGACATGGACTGGCCATTGGCCTTTTTTTAGAACAGACGTTTCACTTTTAATATGCTGAATAAAGCTTTTTTCTTTGTCCCTGTGAACTTGATTTAGCTGTACATCATGTTGATGTTGTTTTACATGCCTTTGCACCTGTAATGCTTGGTTTACAATGTTGCATAATGATGTGTTGATGTGAGGTACTCCCTGTGGTCCATGAGTTATGTATCCTATTTTGGTGGGTATCCATGTCATTCTTTGCAGCTACCTGGGTGTGTCAGGATCAACTATTTGTGTACATCTCTCTGTGAGCATTTCATTGGCATGGTCACATCTGTGGCTTGCACCACTGCATATATGATGTGCTTCCCATTGTCCAATTTGTCACTTCCACATACGTTGTGCTCATCAAGTCTGGACCTACAGGTGTCGGCATCATAGTAATAGGAGCAACTGGGGCCTCTGTGCAACTTGCTAGACATATGTTTTGGGTATGTGCAGATGACTTAGGGGAGGCTCACGTACCCAGGCTGTTGTGACCAGAGCCTTCATTGTGTGGTAACTGATGGCTGACTGACCAAGTGTTCTGCAGACATGAGTGGGACTTGCAGTGAATATGTTTGGCACAGCTGGGCTCTCACAGGAGTTGTGTCCCCTCAAGTTAGTGTGTTGTCCAGTAACATGGCCTGGGCCCATGGTGTGTGTTGTATGAGCATGTGTGTGTTTCCACATCCCTGTTCATACACAGACAGTGTCCCCTTGATATGTTCCTGCTGTTGATGCTTGCTGAGTGGTACTGGGTTCATCCCACTACTTTTCCAATGGGCTACCAGATGTGTGGGTGCATTAGGCCTGGGCCAAAATTCCGTTCCGTTCGCGGAAGTTGCGATATTTTGGCATTCTCGCGTTCCGCGGAAAGCGCGAAAATGTCAAAATTTCCGCATTCCGCAGCTTAGCGATAATTTTTTTCTTGCTCGCGCTGTAAAACAATACATTCTCGCGCGCGCGCGATCGCCTTACCTGAATCCCTGCGTTCTCCGACAAGTTTTCTTGACCCGGTCGCGTTCTCCACGAGATGTTGGATTTTGGTAGCCATTTTGCGCTGTCTCGCGAGAGTTCGCGGCCGCATTCAAGTCATTTTTCACGCGATCACGTCATTTGTCGCGCGATCAGGTCTTTCTTCTCGCGATCATGCACCGCGCGAGTATGAGAAGATTGAGATCTCGAACATGTCATTCTACATCGCGAGCCAGAGAATGAGGACGCGGGCACATGAAATCGAACGCGAACAGGAGAAAGAGACCGCGAACACGTCATATCCAACGCGACAGGGACAAAGAAGAGAACGCGATCATATCGTTTTCGACACGCCGGCGGAAGTAATGTGAAGCTGGAGAACTCAACAACGTAAAATTTACAATTTGGAGAGGAATATCGGCTCTAGCAGCATGAAACCATCTGCAAATACTGATTTTGGATGAAAAGAACTCCTTACATTCACATTTGGCTTTCCTTTTTTGTGCAAGGACTCCAGGAGTCATTTTATTTTTACAAAGTGGAGAGAGGGAGGAAGTGACACAGATTCTCCAACTTCCTGTTCCTGTCCAGCAGGCTCCTCCCAGTGCTTTGTCCATCTCCTGCTCATTCTGCCTTTGGATTTGGAGCTGGAAAGATCTCTCTTTTTGTCTGCTGCATCATTGCAATTGGATTTCAGGATTTTTGGAATAGGATATTTTACAAGTAAGTGGTTGTTGTGTTTGATTGTGGGCATTGCAGTTGTTGTGTAACTACAATTTATTTTTGATAATTAATTATCATCATTCCTTTTTTTTTTTTTAAATTTATTTTAATTTTGTGGGTTGTAGTAGTAGGCCCGAGCTAGCCATGGGCATGGCCTCATGGGTGTGTGTGTGCATGATGAAGCAACTGTTCCTTTTGTTTTTTGAATATATTTCATTTTCAATCACATTTAGGGCATGGATGGCATTGGATTGAGTTGGGGAAGTGTGTTTTTTGGGGTGGCCTTGCTGATGTTGTTGGGCCTGGACATGTGGCTGGTGGCCATTTTGAGGCCTAGGCCTGCAAGCTTGCCTGGCCTTGTCTGCCAGCAGGCCTGCTTTCATCCACTGCTACCAGAGCAGGTAGCCACAGCTTTAGTAATCTACTGTTTTCTGTGTGCTCTGTTGAATTTAGACATCATTTTGGGCATGGATGCCATTGGATTGAGTTGGGGAAGTGTGTATTTTGGGGTGGCCTTGCTGATGTTGTTGGGGCTCTCCATGTGGCTGGTGGCCATTTTGAGGCCTAGGCCTGCAAGCTTGCCTGGCCTTGTCTGCCAGCAGGCCTGCTTTCATCCACTGCTACCAGAGCAGGTAGCCACAGCTTTAGTAATCTACTGTTTTCTGTGTGTTCTGTTGATTTTAGACATCATTTTGGGCATGGATGGCATTGGATTGAGTTGGGGAAGTGTGTATTTTGGGGTGGCCTTGCTGATGTTGTTGGGGCTCGCCATGTGGCTGGTGGCCATTTTGAGGCCTAGGCCTGCAAGCTTGCCTGGCCTTGTCTGCCAGCAGGCCTGCTTTCATCCACTGCTACCAGAGCAGGTAGCCACAGCTTTAGTAATCTACTGTTTTCTGTGTGTTCTGTTGATTTTAGACATCATTTTGGGCATGGATGGCATTGGATTGAGTTGGGGAAGTGTGTATTTTGGGGTGGCCTTGCTGATGTTGTTGGGGCTCGCCATGTGGCTGGTGGCCATTTTGAGGCCTAGGCCTGCAAGCTTGCCTGGCCTTGTCTGCCAGCAGGCCTGCTTTCATCCACTGCTACCAGAGCAGGTAGCCACAGCTTTAGTAATCTACTGTTTTCTGTGTGTTCTGTTGATTTTAGACATCATTTTGGGCATGGATGGCATTGGATTGAGTTGGGGAAGTGTGTATTTTGGGGTGGCCTTGCTGATGTTGTTGGGGCTCGCCATGTGGCTGGTGGCCATTTTGAGGCCTAGGCCTGCAAGCTTGCCTGGCCTTGTCTGCCAGCAGGCCTGCTTTCATCCACTGCTACCAGAGCAGGTAGCCACAGCTTTAGTAATCTACTGTTTTCTGTGTGTTCTGTTGATTTTAGACATCATTTTGGGCATGGATGGCATTGGATTGAGTTGGGGAAGTGTGTATTTTGGGGTGGCCTTGCTGATGTTGTTGGGGCTCGCCATGTGGCTGGTGGCCATTTTGAGGCCTAGGCCTGCAAGCTTGCCTGGCCTTGTCTGCCAGCAGGCCTGCTTTCATCCACTGCTACCAGAGCAGGTAGCCACAGCTTTAGTAATCTACTGTTTTCTGTGTGTTCTGTTGATTTTAGACATCATTTTGGGCATGGATGGCATTGGATTGAGTTGGGGAAGTGTGTATTTTGGGGTGGCCTTGCTGATGTTGTTGGGGCTCGCCATGTGGCTGGTGGCCATTTTGAGGCCTAGGCCTGCAAGCTTGCCTGGCCTTGTCTGCCAGCAGGCCTGCTTTCATCCACTGCTACCAGAGCAGGTAGCCACAGCTTTAGTAATCTACTGTTTTCTGTGTGTTCTGTTGATTTTAGACATCATTTTGGGCATGGATGGCATTGGATTGAGTTGGGGAAGTGTGTATTTTGGGGTGGCCTTGCTGATGTTGTTGGGGCTCGCCATGTGGCTGGTGGCCATTTTGAGGCCTAGGCCTGCAAGCTTGCCTGGCCTTGTCTGCCAGCAGGCCTGCTTTCATCCACTGCTACCAGAGCAGGTAGCCACAGCTTTAGTAATCTACTGTTTTCTGTGTGTTCTGTTGATTTTAGACATCATTTTGGGCATGGATGGCATTGGATTGAGTTGGGGAAGTGTGTATTTTGGGGTGGCCTTGCTGATGTTGTTGGGGCTCGCCATGTGGCTGGTGGCCATTTTGAGGCCTAGGCCTGCAAGCTTGCCTGGCCTTGTCTGCCAGCAGGCCTGCTTTCATCCACTGCTACCAGAGCAGGTAGCCACAGCTTTATTGATCAAGTGTTTTCTATGTGATCTGTTGAATTTTTAGACATCACCTTCCTGAGAGTGTAGTGTGGCTGTACACAGTACTAGTAGTATAACATAGCTCTAGTTAAAAAAAATTCATAAATGGCTAGACTATCTTTTGTTTGCACTAGTACAGTACTAAGTAACTGAACCACAAAAACAAATGCAACATTTCACTGATGTTCTTCTCCTGTCTTCTTTGCTTTTAGGTGCACAAAAGACAGAGTAGGAGGTGTCATCGGCATCACCTGGCTACCCGTTGTACTGCCAGCCAGACAGAAGTCCTGCTGCGCATCACGCCCACGTGTGACCAGAACTTGTTGTGCATCTGCCTCCTGCCTGACGTCGGAATAAGATGGCCCCAAAGAAAGGTACCAGGTCCAGTACCAAGAAAGTTGCTGGTGAGAAGAAGGAACAGAAAAAGGAAGTGCCATTAACCACGACTGGTGGTGTGCCGGCCAAGATTTTTTTTGGCACCAAAGCGTTGTCCGGGAACCAAGCTGGGAGCAGCACAGCGGTCCAGCAACCCCACCAACCTAGGCCCAAGGGCTTTACTGTCGCAGAGGTAGCCAGTCTACTAACGGGCAGCGATGTTGAAGAAATGTAATTACCGCAAAGTAGTACACAATCAAGTTCAACGCAGGCGCAAACTCAGCAGATCAGTGTGCAGCCGCCGCAACCAGAACAGCAGCAGCAGCCGGCGCAACCAGAACAGCAGCAGCAGCCGGCGCAACCAGAACAGCAGCAGCAGCCGGCGCAACCAGAACAGCAGCAGCAGCCGGCGCAACCAGAACAGCAGCAGCAGCCGGCGCAACCAGAACAGCAGCAGCAGCCGCCGCAACCAGAACAGCAGCAGCCGCCGCAACCAGACCAGCAGCAGCAGCCGCCGCAACCAGAACAGCAGCAGCAGCCGCCGCAACCAGAACAGCAGCAGCCGCCACAACAGCCCACCATAGTAGTTGTTGCTCCTGACGTAGGGGCATTTCAGGAAATCGAGCTTCCTGCAGACAAAGCGGAGCGAAGTCAAACCACTGTTTCAGAACATCTATTGTCTTCCAGACCACCAGCAAGGAAAAGGAGGCTTAGTCCATCATCTTCTTCTTCAAGCCCCGCTTCTGATGATCGTGATGACACTTGGGTCCCACCAGCTCGGTCTGAGAGTGAAGTACGCCACAAGACATTGCTTCTGAAAAGGAAGGTCCCAGAAAAACTTAGAGTTATGGAGGTAGATGTAGAAGAGGGGGGTGATGATGTTGATGAAGACGAGCCAGTCATCACGCACATTACTCCCGCCCCAAAGGGATTGGAGACCGACATTCTAACCCTATCCAGAAAGGCTGCTACTGAGTGGGATGCAGCACGGATCTCACCAACACAGGTTACACCACCACTACCTCCAGCTGCCATATTTTCCAAGGCCCGGCAGGGACCTACATCCAGCTCAACCACCTCAGTAGGAAGTGGTAGTAAAAGTCACAGTGTAGGTGGACAGGGTCACATATTTTCAAGGACCCCCTCAAGTTCATCTGGTGTTGAAAGTGGCACATCCAGCAGTGCCAGAAAGTTCTCCTCCCCAGTTTGGGACTTCTTTTCTGTTAGCGCCAAGGAGGAGAACATTGCTATATGCGCAATTTGTCGGCAAGGTGTTCGGCGTGGTAAGCTTGGTACAAACTATGGTACCGGAGGACAAGCAAGTCATCTCAGAATACACCACACTATTGTGTGGGAGGATCACCTACTTAAGTTAAAAGAAAGTAGGAAAACTAAACCCTTTGAAGTTGGTCAGGAATCAGGGAGCGATATTATTGTGGTGGCAGGTGAAGAACAGGGAGGCATTTCTAGCCCTGTCTCCAGTAGTGCAGTCACTGCAGTGGTAACGCCCACATCCTCCTCAGTAACATCAGAGTGGCACCGCAGTAAGAGCCATACTCAGAGTGTGGGTGAGACACCAAGGCGACCGGCGGCGAGTACCTCAATGAGACAATCTGTGGCGTTGAGCCTTAGTGGGTTAATGGCACCACTAAGGAAAGTAAGCCAGCCTACCATTGACAGCATGTTTAGGTTGGAGGGGCAGTTCCAACGCAACCACCCAACGGCACGATTGTACAATGCGAAGCTGGCTAAAATGTTAGCGCTGGACCTTCTTCCTTTTTCATTTGTGGAAGGGGTGGGTTTCCTTGAATTTGTGTCTGCCATCTGCCCGAAATGGAAAGTTCCAAGCCGGTCCTATTTCGCAAGAATTGCTGTTCCGGCACTACATCATGATGTGCTGGAATTGGTTGGACAAGCTTTGCAGAAGAGTGCTGTGCACAATATCCACCTGACAACAGACATGTGGACCAGTTGCCAAGCCACAGATTACATGTGTATCACTGCACACTGGATCTCTTTTGTGGGGGTTAAAGATCAACTATCTGCACGAGGTGTTGTTGACACAGCTGCGATTTTTGAAGGTACTCGGAAACATGCAACTGTAGCCATGTTCGCCATGGAGAAATCTCATACGGCTGAAAACATTTTAGAAGAGTTTCGCACCAAGGTTTTGGAATGGCTGCAGCCCAGAGGGCTTGGTATTGGTTTTGTTGCCACAGACAATGGCAGTAATGTACTTAAGGCCATGGAACTTGGTTCCTATTTCAGGGTTCCGTGTTTGGCACACTGCATAAACATTATAGTGCAAGACTTTCTGAAAAAAGAACCCATAGTAAGCAATTTACTGTCCATCTGCCGAAGAATATGCACTCATTTCAGCCATTCTTTTAAAGCTCGGAAGCAGCTGAGGATCCTCCAACGTGAGCGTAGGGTGCCAGTCAAGGCACTCATCCAGGAGGTGGCAACACGTTGGAACTCAACGTATTACATGCTTGATCGTCTGTACGAACAGCACAGGTCACTCAATGATTATGTCTGGTACAGAAGCAGTGATGCTAGTGTTAAAGGCATGACCCTTCAGAGGGAGCAATGGACCCTAATTCAATGCCTGACTGAGATGCTGTCTCCTTTTGAGGTCTTCACACGTGAAGTCAGCAAGGAGGACTGTACAATGGGCCAAGCGATCCCATTGTTGCAAATGCTAGAGCATGAGCTGAATAATGTGTCTGAATCCTACAAAGGTGTAGAGGACAGAAGGCAAGCCCATGACTTGGTGGAGAGCTTATCCAGGCGCTTATCAGAAAATGTAAGGATACAAAATAAAATTTTGTCACAAGACCATTACATTTGTGCCACAATTCTGGATCCACGTGCAAAATTAGGACTATTCCTTTCTTTTTCCGACACTGATGTTGCCCGCTACAAAAGTTGTATAGCTGAAGCAGCCATCAAGTTTGAAAACGAAGGGCTGCTAATTAAAAGCCCGCCACATCAACCCACAACAAGTACTGATACTGAAGCAGGCCATGCAGAATCAAGTGCAACTTCGTCGGCTGAGGGCAGTGCGGTTGGCTCACAATCGCAACACTCACCATCACCATCGACTACAAAAACAATAACTGGATCATTCAGCCGAGTACAATCATTATCAGATTGGTATGTAAAGATGGGCCGTAAGCACAGTGCTGATGCACAGAAAAAACAGCACAAAAGCTTACCAGCAGCAACCCTGAACATTGAGCGGATGGTCCAGGCCTATCTGGACGACCCAACAGAGGTGTACGTTGATCAAAACCCAGTGCAGTATTGGTATAGGAAAAGGTCTGAAGGGCCACAGCTCAGCAGGCTGGCAATAAGCTATCTGGCTTGCCCTGTCGCAAGTGTCTCTTCCGAACGTGTTTTCAGTGCTGCTGGTTCCATTGTAACCTTGAGAAGGACCAGTCTATCTCCCAAAAACGTGGAGAGGTTAACAATGATCAAAATGAATCAGCACTTCATACCACCGAATTACACAATGCATGAATCAACAGAGGAAGATGAGGACAGCGGCTCAGGTGACGGAAGTATTGTGTCAGATGATTACCTACTACTGGACGATCCCCCAGAGTTTGAGGACGAGCTATACTTCCCTGACAATTAGGCTCGCACTTACTGTCTTCCTCCCTTTTTTCCCCCTTTGTTTGTGTCTGTTGTTCCGGTTATAAACTTGTGAATCGCAACCAATGCATTATCACCGTCTTCTAATCTTCTAATTTAAGATACAAGTTTCAGGTGTCTGCCATTTGACACTACAGTCCTCAGAATCCAGCTCCTCCGCTCGATCATACTGCATCTCCTGGTCAATTCCATTTCCCTCATGAATGATGATTGGATGATGGTAACAACAAATTCAAACTTTCCTCGTCCTTCCAAAACAAGTGGACCATGAATCTGATGACTTCTATAGCTATCCTCCTTCAGAGCCGAGAGAGACTGGCCATTAACTGAAAATAAGATGCAACAGGTAATGATTGATGCCATGCATTGTCCGCAGAAAAGCAGACTGAGTGATGTAGATTTTGTTGTGTGTGTTGCGCATGAATGAATTGATGTAATTGTGCACTGCCACTAATCAACTTTCTACAGAACACACTAGTAATTACTAATTTTCCTCTTCTGGCAAACAAGAAATGTGTACTTCTCTCCTGCATCTTGGTGATACATTGCTTTTAATTCAATACAGGAAGGGCACTCACTCAATCTGCGCAATGCAAATGACTGTGACTTAACAGCACCGTCCATCATGATGATGGCGAAAGAGACGGCCTGCAGCGTTAACGAGATGAGATGCAACAGGTAATGATTGATGCCATGCATTGGCCGCAGAATAGCAGACTGAATGATGTAGATTTTGTGGTGTGTTTCGCATGAATTGATGTAATTGTGCACTGCCACTAATCAACTTTCTACAGAACACACTAGTAATTACTAATTTTCCTCTTCTGGCAAACAAGAAATGTGTACTTCTCCTGCATCTTGGTGATACATTGCTTTTAATTCAATACAGGAAGGGGACTCACTCAATCTGCTGCGCAATGCAAATGACTGTGACTTAAACAGCACCGTCCGTCATGATGATGGCGAAAGAGACGGCCCGTTAACTTAAGATGAGAAGTAACAGGTAATAAATGATGATAATTAATGGCATGCATTGGACACCTGACTCTGAGCTATTGATCTTTGTGTTTGCGTTGTTTGTTGTGCACAAAGTGAATGATGTCAAAGTGTACTAGTGTTAATCTATCTTTCTGTACACAATAAAGAATGACTCAAGTCAGTAATATTTATATTTCTACTCTTGTTGTGTTCTAAAAATTACACTTGTACTGCAGGCCGATCTTCAGTCAGTAGAAGTATCAGAGCTGATGATGAAGTCAGGAGGATGTTTCATGAGTGGCATAAAACGGAAAAGCCTAAAGGTAAACACGTGAACCACAACCACAGCACACCCAAATGTCTGTGTAGAAGTTGAATAGAGTGTAGCGGTGGGATGACTGCAGTGCATTGATTTTACTAACTTTAACTGTAAAATGCTATGTCTGGAATGGATAATGTGCTTTGCGTTTGTCCAACTCTTTGAGAGAAAAAAAAAAAGGACTCTAAAGTGTTAACGTAGGATGTGCTAATGGTAAGCACTGTGGGCCTGATCTCTCCTGTTACTGTTGAAGGTCTATGCTGGAAACAGACTACAGTAGAGATGATGCATATGCATACATGCCACCTCGGAAAGTGTTCTTGTTGCACTACACCATCACTTGTGCATTTGTTTTCACTTTCTTTCTGAATATCCCCTTTGGTTTTCAATCTAAAATTACAGGCCGGGCCTTGTCCAAAACTTTGTAAAACATTACAATGCATATTAATTACCTTACCAATCAATCACCTTTTTATTCCAGCCGGGCAGTGGCGAGTGGTGAGGCGACACACCCAAGATTGATGGACGAGAGGAGCAAGAGGAATGCCGAGATGCAAAAAACCAGTCCACATTTTTGACCAGGATAAGACAGTAACAGTATCCACTTTTCACTTCTTTTAAATAATTTGATTAATATCTTGTATACATTCTTTACAACAGTGTGTTCTTGGAGTTGTTATTATCAATCATCATTACGTTTGCTCTGTGTTTACGATTCTTCACTACCAATATTTAAAATTTCTATTTGCTATCTGTTAAAGTTTTAAGGCCGGAACAGAACAAGAAATAGAAGTGTATGTAATCCGGGTCTCATCATGCATGCATTTCCTTTTTTATACCTTAACATATGGAATGGATATGGTATGGTAGTCTTCAATGATTGTCGTTTGTTTGTCTATGTATGCATACTGTTTTTCTATGTCAAACCTTTCCCAAAATCCCCCTTCCCATCCAATCAACGGACCCTAACCCTCTTCCCCCGGGCTGTGTGACTTATTGTCGAGGTGTAACTAAATTAAATGTACACCAATACTTAATCACACACTTGCTGGGGCGGATGTGGTGAAAGCAACACTACTTCAATTTCAATGCAGAGCGATGATCTTCTTCTGCTTGCCCACCCATGAGTAGGATATTTCACAGGTTATTTTATTTAACAAAGGAACATATACCTCAGCATGAATTGCCGGCATTGATTTGATTTGTTTGTTGTCATTCCTCATATACAGCACTAACTGTTAGACTGTAGGCATAGCCAAGTCGACAAAACTATAGTTTGTAACTCTGTCTAGTAGGCTATCCTCATAATATCCAGCATTCATTTTTTTTGTCAAATATTTGAGCATATAATTGTTGCTCGGTAAATTCTGTGATGTACTTCATTCAACTACTCCTCTAACAGTCTCTCAAAGGCGATTGACTATCTCCTTTTCTTTTTTTGGAAATGCTGCTACCCTGCCAGTGTATACTACTACTATACTACCACCACCACCCCAATCATGGCATGTATGAAAAAGGAAACCATCTTCACCATGCAGCCAGTGCTGTGCCACAGTTGGACATAAACATCAAGCACCGGTAAGAGAGAAGTTTTGGGGAGGCAGAATCAATAATGGACATGTTGTCAATGATGTCAGTTTCAAACACCACTCCAAAGAATGCATAGTAGGACCAGTCAATGAGTGAGGTGTGTCGCATCTATCTGTTTGTGTCTTATACAGTCAGCAAATTATTGAAATCAAACACACGCTATGGGCGGCCATGCACCAGCAAAGAAACAGTGTGATGTAAAACAGTTACCCCACCTACAAAACATTAACAACATTGCATGTAACATAGAAAAATATATTTAATTGACCCTAACAAATAAACTAAACCCACAAAAGCTGACCCACCCCCCTCCCTAACCCCAACGACTGTCCATAGAAATAGAGAACGCCCAAACGAGTGAGGAAACAAACAGGAATTAAAAAAGGGGCAGTGACAGGGACTAACTGGTGGGGCGGGACTGGAGGAGGACACGAATCTGGTCCTCTAAATGGGCGACGCGGCGTCTAAGGCCGCGGCAGTTGCAACCACAGTGGGGGGGGGCACCGGAGATGGCACGGTGGCGGCGGGCAGCCGCCAGACGGTGGAGCCGTACCGCTGGAGGGCGGTGGCTGGGGCCCGGGGCACTGGAGGAGGCTTCAATTGCTGCTGCACTCTCCTCCTCCTCCTCGGCTAGGACCACCAGCCGCCGGTATTCCTGCTGGATTGCCTCCAGCTTCCGGCGCCGTGCCTTGGCGGCCAACTCCTTCCGGTTGATTTTCGGAGTAGCTGTGTATCAAAAAGAAAAAAACAAGACAATTGTAAAATATAGTCTTAATAAAACAGTAGGACAAGGTAATTATTTATACACATAGTGGCATGGTAGAGTAGCACTATAAAATAAAGCACAGTAGTACATAACATTTTAAATGTCGCCCGTCCTTCTTCCTTCCACCTGTCTTACACTTTTTAGTTGAACAGTGCACCAGGTGCTCTTCTCCATAAAACTTTCAAAGCGGAGTTGAAATCAGATAGATGAGGCCATTGGTTACTCAATACTCTGGCTCCTAGTCCTATACCAATTAAAGGGAATTCTAGTCTTCTAGTTCACTCTTCAAACGTCCCCAAGAACTCATACTTACTTACGACATCGGATAGCGGGCGGACTTTGTCCGCCCGCCATCCGACTGCTAAAAAGGGTGGGGGTCCCGTGGGGACAATTAATTAGGATGATGCGCCCGGCACAGTGGCGGGCGCACCCTGTTATTTTAAATTTAAATTCTGGTTGGCTTTGCTGAAAGCAATGCTAAAATGTTGTGCTGCTTTTCCAAGCACAACATGACGGGCCTCGCACGGAGCCTGTCACGTTTTGCTTTGAAAGTCGGGGGGTACCATAGCATCGGTAGGTACCCTCCATGGGGGCCCCCAAGCATACTCTGCAATGTGTGCATGCCTTTCCGTGGCGGACGGTAATGCCGCCACGCAAAGGCATTCCAAAATGCAGATTATATGGCTGCCGGTGTGGTGAGAGAGACACCACCGCCATATTGAACCCTTTTCCGCCTAGACATGTCTGAATATTTTCTACAGGGATGGCGGGAGGTTTGCCCCTGCTGTGACGGCAGTGAATTCCAGCCAGCCCGGCGGGGGCAATACGCCCACCATCCTAATGGGGCCCTAATTCACAACTTTACAGTATACATATACATACAGTACACCTTTGCAGTGAGTGTGCTGTCAAGTTCAACAATAGTTAAAGATTATGAATCTAACTTACCACCGCCTGCCACTGGTGCTGCCACTCCCCCTCCGTTGCTATCTGCAACTGCCGCATCCTTGCCCTCTGCGTCGCCTTCGCTGGCCCCAGCAATGGTGGTCGGTAGTGCGCCTAGAAAACATTACACATTTATTAGGCAACATATACACCTCCCCCCTATTGATCAGTAGCAAGGTTGAAAAATGAGTTAATACTAACATAAATCACTAGTACAAATCAGGTAGTAGTAGAGTAGACACTAAGTTATATGATCATTGTAGCATTTGCTTGATTAGCCCTAGCCATGCACATGTGACGTTACCTTTACCTTGCAGCTTCTTAAGACACCTTTGAGCCCACATGACCTGCCTCACACTGCTACTGTCTAGTCTACGCGCTGCGTACAGGCGGTCAACAAACATTAACAAGCCACTTTTTTAGGAAGAACTGGTGTACTACTGTTACTGTTAGTCCATATTGCTTATCCATAGATGCTACACTTTTTGGCACGGCTGAGAAATGCTTGCAAGTTGCAATATACTAACGCACACCATTTCCTTTTTTCGCATTACAGACGCAAGATTCGCTTCTACGAACCAGAGCTTCTGAACGATGCACCAACTACCAGTACTAGGTTCTTCTGAGGTGAGGGGTCCCTTCACTCACATCTTCATTTATAAATGTATATAAACTAAATTGCTATGGGATGGTGGTGCTGCCTTCCACCACTTCAGTTATCATGATTTAATTCCCAACTGTATTAGTGTAACAATGTATTTTGTTTTAATGTTATTGATTTGCCGGTTGGTGCTGCTAAGATAACAGTGTACAGACCTTCTCAAATTGAAATAAAAATTTTAAACTTACATAGACTTTGTGGTATTTGGTGTGGAGTGGACTAACTTACACGATTGAGCAAATTAAAGTAAGGGTGTGCATGTGAATTGCTTCCACGACAGAGGTTGGGTGTGTTAATGTTCTGGGTTGTCTACTTGTTGGTTGTCTTGGGGGGAGGGTTCCGAGACCTAATAGGTATGACAAGACAGTACTATAGTCAAGCAGTGGAATTGTGGTGGGTGCGGAATTTCTGATTGAGGTGTGCAAGGAAGGTCCAACCTACCATCACCAACATCCTATTTTCTGGTGCAAATGTATGTGCAAGATCCCTACAACAGTTGTATGTCCTATAGGGTATCATATCAAAATATTAAGAAATCTGGTAGGGCTGTTGCTGTGAATTTTCAAAGCCTAAACATCAACAAGAGTAAAAAGTAGTACAAGACAACGACCCAACGGATTGTACGAGCTACTGGTGAATATGAGTTTTATATTACAACCTTTCACAAAGAGTGGCACTGGGCAAGACTAGCTACTACAGTACAGACAGACAGACTGATAGTATGTAGTAGTACTCAGTCATCATAGCGGAGGCAGGGATAAGCTTTTTGAAACCGTACAGATCGAAGGATAATTGGTGGTAAAAAAATAGCATTTGGAAACACACTATAGTTCGGGAGAAATGGGGCAGTAAAAGTTATGGAATAAGAAATATTATTAAAAACAAGAAGACTTACTGGGGCCAGCAGAGGAGCCCTCAGCGGTGTCCTCCTCGTGGTGTTCCTGTCCCGCCGACTGCCCAGTCCCTGCCCGTCTGCCCCTGGGTGCTGATGAACAGGAAAGATATAAGAAAGACAAACATTGATGGATGGTGTCAACTTAAGCAAATACAATTTTTTTCAACAACGGTCAAAAAACACTTATGTAAACAATTGCAATAACTACATTGACCGATCTCATCTGGTCAACATGTAATATCGGGGGATTCGCAGTTCGACTACTTAAGTTACTATTTATCAACAGTAATCCATTCTTCCATTCTGATTCCAGAAAACTAAGTTACAAGTAAGCCTAAGTATTAGTACAACCTACCACCCAACCTAGCCCACCTATTCCAGGCATGCCAATTGTACATTAAGTATGCATTTCGACTGTATTCCTCAACAATGTGTATGATCCAATCATGGAGGACACATTAACATGACTACATTTTTTGTATATACACAATTTTGGTTTGATTGATGCTCATCTGCTACTGCTAAGTAACTGCAAAGCCTACCTCCACTCATTGAACAAACTAGAAAGGTTCTAAAGACTGGCGTACTAGCAGCACGTCACGTAACTGAGTGAGGGGGCATCACGCATACCACTAACCAATTAGAAGCTCATACAAAAGTACCTAAACCTATGTATCAATCCGCCCCTATCTATTAGTGACAGGACAAAGTAAGGAGTGGACATGAGTCACTGTAGCATTACGTAACTTAATTTCTCTAAAATAAACTCGTAAAGAATCACGCTAAGCAAGCGCAAACGCAAAGCTGCAAACAAGTAAGATTAGTAGTAGCGCAGAAGAGCACCTGTGTCATAATCACAGAAGACTTTTAAACATTATTAACCTGGAATGTATTGCAAGCAGCAACATTCTATCTGGTTGCAAGGAAAAAAAGATATTCGCAATATATAACATAGAGCAGAAGAACAGACACAAAGTTGTAATAATTAAATAGGTACTCACCAAGCCCCGGGACCTCCACTCCTAGCAGGTCCAGCAGGTCCTGCTCACGGTCCAGGATGTCGGACCACCGGTGCGTCAGCTGTGCCTGGGTGCGCCGGACCCCAGAGATGCGAGACACTGCCCGGCGCACCTTCCCCCACCGCTGCCGACGCTCCCGGAGGCCGTACCCGGACCCAGGCCTGCCACCTGCTGCCAGGGTTGAGGGGAGGTGGCGCTGCACAAAGAAAATTAGTGCAGCCAACTCCGCCTCCCCAAATAAGGCCCGTGCATGCACCCCTTGTGGGCGCCGCCTTCCGCAAGGAAGGCGGTCGCGGCTCTGGCTGCGCCGGCGAACAGCCCTGCCCTTGGACATGGTTCTGGGGACGGGGCGGGAAAGAAAAGGTAAAATAAATAAAGGAGTAAAGGAAATAAATAGCAGGCAATACAAAGAGAAAAAGTAGCTAAAAAACAAAAAAAAAGGTACACAAAAACCAAAAATATAGAGGCAGGAAAATAGTTAGAGAAATAATAAGTAATAAAGATCCGAAAAAAGTGGCTATAAACAAAGGATTGAAAAGATTTAGGGAGGATTGAAAATCAGGCCCCAGAACCATGCAATAGAGTGGAAAACAAGATGGCCGCGCCCGTTGCGACCACGTGCGCAAGTTCGCGCGATATTTTCTCCCTGAGCAAGCAAAAAGCAACGCGATCAAGTAAAAGCGATCGCGAACAGGAAATATCGACCGCGAACATGCATTGCGCGACCCGGAACAGGAAGTAAACAACGCCAGAGGGCGGGACAAGTGAAAACAAGATGGCCGCGCCCGTGAGCGACCGCATGGGTAAGTTGGCGACCCGCGAACACGCAAAAAATACCGCGAACAGGCGGCAAAAAACTTCCGCATCTTCGCGATATTTCCGGCGTGTTTGCGGAGATTTTCTGCATTCTCGCGATAATTTGCGGAGGTTAATTCCGCAAATTCCGCCCACCCCTAGGGTGCATGACACACTACTGTTAATTGGTGTATCATCATTGTGATTTGTCAGTTCTGAGTGGTGATGATGTTGTCAGACACAGATGGGACACAGTCAGGGTTCCTCAAGGCACTTGTTTGTTCGCAATATCATGTAGTTGTCCCTAGATGGTAGTTTTCAGTGATTGAGACATTTGTATGTGTATGTGACTGCTCCCACTTGTCAGGTTCACGGCTGCGATGCTGACAGGTGTCAGCATGTGTGCCTTGTGTTTCTCCTTGGCATCTGCATTGTCCTGGGACTGTGGCAGGGATTCTGAAGGTTACATGAGCTTTGAGGTCATGGCCATGTACCGCATACTCTGAAGTATGTCTGTCATTCCCCAGGGTTGTAAACAGTCCTTGTGTGATGTGTCTGTGCACCTTAGTTCATCCCAACATTCCTGTGTTTGTCATGGGTGCATGTGCAATGTCACCTGTCCATGTGGACTTCACAGATACAGATTGTTGCAGTTCAGGGTGTGTGGTGTTGAGGGTGGACTGATGTGAATGTTTGCATGGATGGTCCCCTAGCTCCAGTTTGTCCATGGATGAGGGGTCATGCTGAGTGATTTGTGTACGTGTGATGTACGTTTGTGGCACAGGACACATGTCTGGATTTCACAGTTTGTACGACATCTGTCTTTGTCATCACGGTGGAGGTGTCATGCATGCTTGTGTCACCCCACTGTCTGGTCCCTGGGGGTAGTGGTGTTGTGTGTCAGTCTCTTGCTGTGTTAGTTGGTGTTCATTCCAACTTGTGTCACATGTGTCTATTGTGCTCACTCTCATCTCCCAACGCCTGATTGCCCACTGAGGGTGTCCCAATGATGGTTTACTTTTGTATGGCACTGTGTCCACATCTGTGTCACTGTGGTTCAGCCCCCCTCATGTGTTGTGTAGTTGCCTGGGGATAATGTGATACACACACACACATGTTGTGTCCAATGTGAAGTGTGAGTTTGCCTGTTTGTGTTTGTGCATCTGCATTGGTATTGCTGTTGTGGGCCTTTGTCTGGATGCTGTTTCTGTGATTTTGCATGCTGTCCCTTTGAGTCATTTCACATCATTGTGCACATTCATCCTAGTTGTTGGGTGCCATTGCTGGCATGGATTGTGAGTTTGTGAGCTGACACCTACAGTCTACACATGTTGTTTTGATTGGTGGGTCTATTATCGATTTGTGTGCATGCTTGGTGATGGTCACTTCTGCTGTTGTGACATTGTACGCTGTATGCATTGTCAGCCCCCATGTGTGGGGCTTGTCTGCACATGGACGAGAGTGTTATGTTTTCACAGCACTATTAGCCTCACCACATCTCTGTGTGTATGGGACACAACCACTAGTTTGCCCCAGAAGTGTTTGATGTGTTGGGAGCAGGGATCATACATGCTGTTTGTTATTTGCAGCTTTGACCATGATGACACTTACCTTTTGGTCACTGTGATGAGGGGGGTTTGGTCCCCATCACCACAATGCTCCACATCTGCATTTTGTGAGCCCCCACTTAACTTCTGTTCTACACAGTGAGGAGGTGTTCTTTTTACATTGCCACAGTGCTATGGTGATGCTTGCCTTGTGTATGTCACACTCATGTGTTTGTCACACATGTGCTGTTACTTACATTGTATGCTTATAGCCATAATCACTGTTGTGGGCATTTGTCACAGACTACACAATGTTGTCATGATGTTATGGGGGATGTATTTTGCGGACATACCTGATGTTGGAGTATGCTGGATGTGTTGCGCATCACCCATCCCATGACTGGGGGTGGCAGGGGTGATGGGCAACATAAGCCCTGTTAGTGGGGGTGGCAGGGGTGCTGGGCAACAGGTCCCCAATGGCTGGGGGTGGAAGGGGTGATGGGCAACAGGTCCCCTATGAGTGGAGGTGGCAGAGGTGATGGCCAACAGGTCCCCTGTGAGTGGGGGTGGCAGGGGTGATGGGCAACATGAGCCCTATGACTGGGGGTGGCAGGGGTGCTGGGCAAGAGGTCCCCTATGGCTGGGGATGGCAGGGGTACTGGACAACAGGTCCCCTATGACTGGGGGTTGCAGGGGTGATGGGCAACAGTTGCCTGTGAGTGGGGGTGGCAGGGGTGATGGGCAACAGGTCCCCTGTGAGTGAGGGTGGCAGGGGTGATGGTCAACAGGTCCCCTGTGAGTGGGGGTGGCAGGGGTGATGGGCAACATAAGCCCTGTGAGTGGGGGTGGCAGGGGTGATGGGCAACAGGTCCCCTGTGAGTGGGGGTTGCAGGGGTGATGGGCAACAGGTCCCCTGTGAGTGGGGGTGGCAGGGCTGATGGGCAACATCAGCACTATGGCTGGGGGTGGCAGGGGTGCTGGGCAACAGGTCCCCTATGGCTGGGGGTGGCAGGGGTGATGGGCAACATAAGCCCTGTGAGTGGGGGTGGCAGGGGTGATGGGCAACCTAAGCCCTATGGCTGGGGGTGGCAGTGGTGCTGGGAAACAGGTCCCCTGTGAGTGGGGGTGGCAGGGGTGCTGGGCAACAGATCCCCTGTGAGTGGAGGTGGCAGGGGTGATGGGCAACAGGCCCCTGTGAGTGGGGGTGGCAGGGGTGATGGGCAACATAAGCCCTATGGCTGGGGGTGGCAGGGGTGATGGGCAACAGATCCACTATGGGTGGGGGTGTTTGAGGTGCTGGCCATGAACCCCTATGGTGGGCTGTTGTTAGTGGCCAGGATGTGGATCCTGTGTGTGTGTGTGCCATTTTGCGGGTATGTGTCGTTTGTTTGTGTGGTAGGTGTCTGACTTACCGTCTGCGCCGTCGGCTTCGGTCCCTGATCCGGTCATAGATGTAGAGTACTGGTATGACCTGCGCGATGGGTTTCATGATGTGTTTGTGTCGTACACGCTGCTTGTTGCTCCATCTCGTACCTGCTGCAAGCTGGTCCATCTCGTAGCCGTGTATTGATTTGTGGCGCGAATCGTAGCTGATATGCTTGTTTTCCGGATGCTGTGACGTCCCTTGCGTGATGACCCGTCCGGCGCGTAGGAAGTACGCATCGTACTTGTCATGCCGGAAACTGCTATGGATAATGCTTCCCGGCTCCAGGTGCGTGTCGGTCGCACGGTAAGGCTACGGACAGCTGTACGACCGGCCATCGGAATCGGCCCCTCTGTAGAGTGTATAGCAGAGGATGGGGAGAATAAACAAAGTTCAAATTCCCAAGCTTTTGATATACCGTCCCTTTACTGTATGCAGGGCCGGACTGGGAACCAAAACCGGCCCTGACAAAGTGTTTGGCCGCCCCCCCCCCCGGGGGCTTGGGGTGCAGCCGAGCTCTCTGCCAGGGCCGGTTTTCAGCCGATGTTGTTACAGGGCCGATTTTGCAGCTATGCTGCAAAAATGGCCTTGGAAAAAAACGGCCCCCACCCGTGCGGCGCACTGACGGATTGCCCAGTGCCCGCTACGGCCAGTCCGGCCCTGACTGTATGTATATTAAGGACATTAAATGGAATGAAAAAATTGACAAGTGTCTCAAAAGGGATAGTGAAGCTGAGCACCGGTAAAACCCGGACCACTTAAACACCTACGTATATTCAGCACAGGGACACAGCCTGACAATTAGTATCACTTATAATCACATGTACTTTACTAATGTCAAGAAAGTCATACAGAAAATATACCGAACATTTTCATTTCTTTTTTATCTCTCACACATTTTGAAAACATCTCTTCTAAAGAAACACTCTCCAACCACTTCTATTTCATAAAAACAGACAATCATTAATACGTTTACTACCATATATTTTAGTATATCTACCTTTTTATTATGCACTAGTCACAAACTACTAAAACTATTAACTATACCCAAATGCAAACCAGAAACCATGTTCATATTATATCTCAACCTATGATCAAATGATTCAAACTATGCGTACATATAAAAGGAACGTATCACTTTTACTATCTTCATCTCTTCTCCATGAAATCTCCAAACACTGTAGACGGCCTCACAGTACAACTACCTACCTAGACTTATATTCAAATATTCCTCTCACTGTCAAAAATGAGACCACAATCTGTCCACATAACATTTCTGGGTTTGGTTTTATCGCTTTTAACTTAATAACACATACATATCCTACCCCCCTTTCCCCACTACTTCCACAAAAAGTATAATTTGCAAACGTGGGACATTTTCTTTATCTCGCCTGAATACATTAGCAAACCCAAATTAACGCTGTACCTCATTTTCAAAACCATACAGTCCTTTAAAGATGACAAACTACATTTCTTCTTTGTGAAAAATTCCTAAACATATATAAAGTACTTATTTAACAACAACAGGTCAAACTTTATGCATATTTTAAAACCAATATGAAACACCACACTTTACTAACATTATATTATTTTGAAATAAAAATTACTTTCAAACTTAAAAATATCACCTCAAATACTTAATCACTACTACAGAACACATAACACACCTTGTTCATTTCTACCTCACCTTTATAGTTGGAATGCAGATTTCAAATGTCACACACGCATGCAATTCTTTCTTTGTCACACAGTACATGTAATGGACCGCTTTCATCAAGAATGGAACCAGTGGGGGGAGGAGCCTAGCGCGCATCCAAGATGGTCGCGTGAGCACAGGGCTCCCCGGACCCTTTCTGCTCCTCGGAATATATCCTGAGACTATCCTGATTTGGTGTATGGAATCTGGGAGATGAAGACCAGCTGATCATATATCTCTTTTCAAAACTCCAATCGGACCTGGGAATCCTGAGTTATCGTCGCCGGAACTTTTGGGACCCACCCGACGGAGGTGGCCGGGGTGAAGGTGACCCGTGGGGCCGGGCTGCAATTGAACAACAGCGGCCTCAGCGCGGTGCCAGTTACCGATTCAGCACTTTCGGTTTCGGTTTTGGCCTTCAGGAGATCAGCTGGCGTGCGTGCTCAAGGTGGCGTGGTGCCTCCCGGGCCTCTGCCCGAGGTTTGCTTTCATCTGCTACTGGCGGGTCTGACGCCTCCGGCCCCTACACCGACGGTTTGTGGTCCTTTTGCTGGCACCCGCGCACCCCTTGATCGGAGGTCCCATTGAGTGACTGCGCTCACATGGCGGGCAAAGGGGGTCCGGAGGGGCGCAAGACCAAGGCTTCACTGCGGGGGGGTGCGGTCCAGAGCAACAACATGGACCGCTATACCCAGGGCAGGAGGTCCCCTGGCGCTGCTGGCCTCTCCCCGGACGCTGCAGGGGGAGGCACGACCGTCGCTGCGGAACCTTCCCTGCAGGACATTATGGGCGCCATCGAGGGCATCAGGGAAACTATCGCGACGCAATATGAGGCCCTGGCCCGTAAGATCGACACTGTCGCGATCGATGTCACCCTGATTCGGGCCGACCTCTCTAAAACCAACGAGAAGGTCCAGGCCCTTGATGCACGGACCTCCACCCTGGGTGCGGAGGTGTCGGATCTGCGGGCCGCGCTCGGGGACATTAGAGTGGTCAACGACCATATGGCCCGGCGGCTTGAGGACTTCGAGGGACGGGCCCGACGCAACAATATCCGCATCATTGGGGTACCGGAGTCCTCCGACAGCCGCCCGGTGGACCTCGTGGTCGAGGAACTTATCCTGCAACAGCTGTCCCCGGTTGGCCTAAGCAAATTCTTCGCTGTGGAGCGGGCCCATCGAGTTCCGGGCGGCCGGCCGCGGCCGGGGGCCCCCCCGAGGCCTATCGTGGCGAAACTGTTCCACTACAGGGACCGCGATGCTATTCTGCAGGCTTCACGGACCCGTGGCCCGGTCCGCCACGAGAACTCGACCATCAATTTTTATCCGGACTTCACGCAACTGGTCCAGAAACAGCGGATGGGATTCCAAGGGGTGAAGCGCCGTCTCCGCGAGCTAGGCCTGAAGTACTCAATGATCTACCCGGCGAAACTTCGAGTGGAGCATGGAGAGCGGACTGCCTTTTTTGACTCTCCTGTGGCCGCAAGTGACTGGCTGGACTCGCTGCCGGACGGGGGTGGCCGGCCCGGGCCCTCTGGGGGCACCGCAGGTGACGGGTCCCCTTAGACTGACCTTTGGTCCTTACTTTTTGCGGCTTGGCACTGTACAGTTGGGTCTTACTTCTTTTGCATACTGTGCTTAACCAGGACCCGTGAGGGGTGCGGGCGGGTACGGGTCCCTTTCCTCCTCCGGGGTCTTTTTGTAGAATGGGGTTAATGGGGCGACAGGCACACTGCAAGTTGGGGGGGGTCTTTGGCCCGCAGGGGTGCAGGGTGGGGGGCGTTGGACTTGGGGTGGGGTTGGGGGGGAAGAGGGGTTGTTTAGTTGTGTGTTTTTTGTTTACAAGGCGAGGTATTGATTTTTATCCATATTTGGGAGCGGTGCTGCGGGCTGGGGGCCTCTTGAGCTCTTGGATGGGATGGGGGGAGACGGGTTGAGGCTTATGTCATGGAACGTCAATGGGTTGGGGGACCGTATTAAGCGGGGTGTTGTACTGCAATATTTGCGTCGTTTGACTCCTGATGTGGTGTTTCTCCAGGAGACGCATTTGGTCGGCAATGTCTGCCATGCGATGAACAGGGGGGGATACCGCCTCGTAGCCCATTCTGGTTTCACAACTGGCTCCAGGGGGGTGGGCATTCTCCTGCGAACCTCCCTTCCGGTGGAGATCACGAGGATAGTCTCGGATGACAGGGGGCGCTATGTGCGTTTGACTGGGAGGTGGGAGGGGCAGCCCCTTACCCTGGTTTCAGTCTACGTCCCCCCGGGCCTCCAGAACTCCACCTTCACTGACTTGGGTCGAATGCTGCTTGACCTTCCGGACGGCCTCCTGCTCATGGGCGGGGACTTTAATTCTGTGGTTTCGGGTGAACTGGATCGTCACCCACCAAGGACCCTCCCCGCTGCCCAGTCATGGCTGGGTGGGATGTTGGAGACCTTCGGCTTGGTGGATAGTTGGAGACTATTGCATCCGACCCAGTGTCAGTTCACCTTTCATTCGGGGGCGCATGGGAGTCTCTCCAGGTTAGACTACTTTCTTATGCCTGCGGCGCAGACTGGTCGGATTCGAGAGGTCAGACACCTGGCGCGTGGTATCTCCGACCATTCTCCGCTGTGGCTTCTCTTTGACACCGGGTCGCGGTCCGCAGGTCGGATAGCTCCCATTAACCCCTGGTACCTGCGGGACCCTGTGACTCGTGACAGCCTGGTTAAGGCCATGGACCAATACTTCAGTGAAAACGAGGGGTCGGTGTCGTCTGCGTTGTCCCTTTGGGAAGCCTTTAAAACTGTGCTACGCGGACACGCCCTCGCCCAGATAGTGGTGGCCAAGAAGGTTAGGAGCGAGGCGGTGGTGAAGCTGGAGACTGACATCTCGGGGCTGGAGTCGGCCCTGGAGGCGAATGTTACTCCGGACGGACTACATGCCCTTAGCCTGAAACAGTTCGAATATAGGTCCCTGGTCACTGACGCGGCCAAAACTATGTATAGGGAGCGGCAGGGCCGACTGTATGACGCGGGGGACAAGGCGGGTAAGTTGATTGCGTGGCTGGACAAAAAAGAGAGAGTGAATCGTGTGGTCCCCGAGTTGCGTGCTGCGGATGGTGTGTGTGTGACTGAGCCGGATGAGATTGTGGAATGCTTCGCTGATCACCTCCGGGCGGTGTACTCCCCGGTGACTGACAGGGACGAGGATGACTCTCGCCTCCTACTGAGAGATATTGCTCTGCCCGGCCTGTCCGTTGAGGACCGGGAGCGGTTGGACGCCCCCTTATCGTCGGATGAAATAGCGACCGCGATTCGTTCCCTTCGCTCGGGCAAGGCTATGGGTCCTAACGGGCTGCCCATTGAACTATACAAATTGCGTCCTGATAAGCTTGCGCCCTTCCTCGGCCGCATGTTCCGCGACTCTCTTGCGGCGGGTTCCCTTCCTGCCGACCAGCGCTTGGCCACTATAGTCGTTATTCCCAAGGAGGGCAAGCCTCGTGACCGCTGTACCTCTTACCGGCCTATTTCACTGCTCAATGCGGAGCCTAAAATCCTGGCGAAAGTCCTGGCCAATCGATTGTTGAGTGTAGTGTGCGACCTTATTCATCCGGACCAATGCGGCTTTATCCCGCACCGCAACACCGCTCTTAACTTGCGGCGTCTGCACGGGCTCCTCGCCAGGGCGGAGTTCCTCCCCGAACCGGCCGTGCTGGTTTCTTTGGATGCCACGATGGCATTTGACACTATTGAGTGGCCATTCCTCTGGGCCGTCTTGGAAAAATTCGGCTTTGGAGAGGGATTTATTGGCTGGGTGAGGCTCCTTTACACGGGACCCATGGCTCAAGTGGTGGTGAATGGGCGGGTCTCTCGGCCCTTTGCCCTTGGCAGGGGCACGAGGCAGGGGTGCCCGTTGTCCCCGTTGCTTTTTGCTCTCGCCCTGGAGCCACTCGCTGCCTGGCTCCGTTGGGAGCCCTCGCTTAGAGGGATCCGGTGGGGCCCGGGCTTTGAAGATCGGGTCTCGCTGTATGCGGACGACATTCTCCTGTACCTCACCTCACCGCGGCAGTCACTCAACGTCCTCTTTGACGTTCTGACCTCCTTTGGGAACAATTCGGGTCTCACGATCAATTGGTCTAAATCCTGCGTTTATCCCATCGCTGGTGGTCCTCCTCTCCTGCCGCCTCGGCTCCCGATTCAAATATCTCTGAGCGGCTTTAAGTACCTGGGGATATACGTTTCGCTGGACCCGGTGGCTCGCTACGAGCAGAATCTTCTGCGTCCACTTCGGCGGCTGCGGGAGGACACGGCCCGGTGGTGCAGGCTGCCCCTGTCCCCGCTGGGTCGGGCCGCGCTGTTTAAAATGATGTCCCTTCCCAGGTTCCTCTATGCACTCCAGAACTCCTTTGACGTTATCCCAGTGGCCTACTTTCGGGAGGTGGAGAGCCTGCAGAGGAGACTGGTGTGGAACGGACGGGCGCGTATTGCTCTTGCCAAGCTCACTCTCCCCTGGTATGACGGGGGCATCGCGCTTCCTGACATTCGCAGGTACTATTGGGCCTCGCAGCTATCTGCCATTAACCACGCCACGTATGCGCCCGGCTTGAATCCGGCGTATGAGATGGACAAGTTCCTGCTTCCCGGCGGGAACTACAACAGGGCACTTTATTCCCGCCTGGCTGACCGGACCCTTACGGGTCCTACTAAGATTGCTGTGCGGACCTGGAGGGCTGCCACTGCGGCCACGGGCTGGAGTGAGCGAATGACATGTGCTACTCCCTTGTTTGCCTCCGACCGCCTGGGCAGCTTGTGGACCACCAAGGGGTTTGACCAGTGGGACACGATTGGTATCAGCAAAGTGGGAGACCTGTGGCACAAGGGCGCGGTCAAGACTTTCGCGGTGCTCCAGGCCGAATACGAGCTGACCGACAGGGAGTTCTTCCGCTACGCCCAGGTTCGACACGCCCTGCTCTCGGTCTTCGGGGAGGGGACCAAGATCCCTGTTTCCTCGCCCCTCGAGGACCGCGTACTTGACGGACATGTCCCTGATAGTACTATTTCTTTAATTTATAAAAAATTGATTAATCACCGGGCAGATCTCCTGGTGCGCCTTCGGGGGGCTTGGACTGGGGATGGGGTTGAATTGGACGACGAAGACTGGCAGTCTGCACTGTCGTCCCCCAAGGAGGTTGCCATTCCGGCTCGTCTCCGGTTGGTACAGCTCAAGATTCTCCACCGGGTGTATGTCACGGGTCCGCGCTTGGTCGCGATGGGATTCTCTGACGACGGACTCTGTAAACGAGGCTGCGGGCTCAGCGCCACCTTTCTTCATATCCTTTGGGAGTGTCGCGAGGTGGCGGACTACTGGCGCCGGGTCCACACGGTTATGGGACAGGTCACCGGGGTTGTGCTGCTGCCGGAGGTGCGTCGCTGTGTCCTGAATGTGTGGGAGCCCAATGACTACAACGCGGCTCAGACCCGATGGGCGGCCCTAGGGAACATGATTGCCAAGAGGGATATAGCGCAACTTTGGGGCGCTCAACGGCCGCCCACCGTGTCAGTATGGAAGGAGAATATGGACTGGTGTATGTTTCGGGAGAAGACAGTGTATGTGGCCCGTGGCAAGCCGGGGGCATGGGGTAGAATTTGGGGTCAATGGAATGCGTATCGCGGAGGCATCTGTACGCCCCCCCTGGTAGACACTGATATCGCCATGTCCCCCTGACCCTTGACGGCTCCTAGCGCCTTTTGTAACAACCACATATGGACGTTCATCTCCCTTGACCCCCTTCCCCCCCCCCTCCGTTCCCGGCCTCCCGGTCCTCCTCTCTTTAGCGGATTGCTCAAATGTTCTGACTGGAGTTTCCCGGGGGGAGCCTGAACCGCACTGATATCCCTCGTAACTCGCCTTTTGTTTTTATTGTTTTTCTTTTTTGTTTCTGTTATTGTTGGACTGACGCTTGCTGTTCTTCGAGGACTATCTTGAGCCACTGCGGGGCAGTGCCCTGGGAACGGATTGCAGCCTTGATATGTGTATATTTCCTTATGTACCTAGAGTCCGGCCCGGGTGGTTGTAGGCCCATACTTGTAACCGAATTATTGTTCAATAAAAACTTTTTCCAAAAAAAAAAAAAAAAAAAAAAAAAAAGAATGGAACCAGTAATGGTACAATTTCTCTGTTCTCTGTTGCTCCACATATAAATACATGTAAAGAACAAATCAGAATACTTCATTCCTTCATCGACATTCCAAAACTTATTTCCATTGGTTATTTTTGAATTTTCCATCTGAAAAGCTACTTAATATTCCACGTCACATACAGGTCAGAAGTTCAACCTATTTTATCACCACGCTTTCTGAAACATTCTACGACACCTGCAGATTAAAAGTTCATGATTTTTTTAAACGTAATGGGGTTTTTTCAGCATATTATCTAACATTTAGCAGCACCTGCGGGTTAAAAGTTCACCACTGTTTTAAGTTCCAAATGTACCTTCCAAATGCAAGTAGCACGTCTGGTTGAGCTGAGCACATTTTATCCAATCGTATGGACTCCACGTTTAGACTGCTCTTTATTAACCAATGACAAACATGCTTTTTCATGCAACTAATATAGACCCTAGTTTTTAGTACCCAATGCTTCTTATCTTCCAATCAATTATCATTTTCTGTGGGAAAAAAAGATATTTCCCCATCTTTAAACATATCTCTTACTCTACGAAGGAACTGCATGAGCTACAGACAGCTTTCC
Source organism: Triturus cristatus (assembly GCF_964204655.1). NCBI lineage: Eukaryota > Metazoa > Chordata > Amphibia > Caudata > Salamandridae > Triturus > Triturus cristatus. The sequence continues at coordinate 482,142,459 of NC_140585.1, forward strand.
ATACCTTCCAGCCATACCTTCAAAATGCTAGTGTGGATCGTAGGACATTGCTATGTTTTCTGGTGCAAGAGGTATGCAGAACAGAGACGTATTGACTTAGACCTAGGTTTACAAAATGTGGACATTAAATGGTTTGCACAGAGAGGATTGAAGTTGCACCAATTGTTGCATTCGGTTAAAACCTGTTTGCATCTCCAACACCCTGACCTTGTGATTGTGCATTGAGGTGGAAACGACTTAGGCACATTGACTGGGGTAGGTTTGGAAATGCTAATGAAGCACACCTTTTGACAATTGATGTTGCTTTTGCCTCAAACTGTCTTTCTATATATTCCAATATATGCCAAAGACAGAAGTGGAAATGGTCAAACCAATTTTGTCCTCATATTGAAAAATCTAGGAAGAATGTCAACAAAGCTGTGTCTGCATACGTCAGAGACCATAGACTAGGATCAATCAACAACAACAACATACGTTTTGATATGGCTGATATCTACATAAGTGAGGGAGTACACTTCACAGATCAGGGAAATTGAGTTTTTCTGAATAACCTGAAGCTGTGCATCCGCACTTATATGTAGCTCCAACTAATAAACACAAGGGCTCTTTTAGAGCTGCCTTATAACTGACAACTTAGGCCCGCTATTTTAGGGCCAGGTAACGGCAACTCCCGCACCCTCACCAAAATGTATTCTCCACACAGCTGTGGCGCAGCGGCCACACCATCTGACTTTGGAGCACAGAGCTCTCGCTTTGATCACCGACTCTAGCGACAGCTCAGGATAGCACCATGTGACTCTGAGCAATAGCTCACTTAATTTCCACGCCGGCCCCCAGCGCCTCCAGACACGTACGAGTGAGTAGTTTGCACTTTACAAATACCGCATTGATTAGAAACGGCAGAATTGAACTTCACACTCCCTCTGTAGCACCCCCCAATCACCCTACAGACATCACACTGTTTAAAACAAAACTTTCTCCTAGTACGTATGCACACATGCTAACACTACTTAGACAGGTGTGCCGCAGTGGCCAGAAAACATGAGTTCAGAGCACAGGGCTCATGGTTTAATCCCCTGCTCCAGCAGCAGCTCAGCTCAGCACCATGTGACTCGGGGCAATAGCTCACTTAATAACTCACATAATTTCCACGCCGTCCTCCAGGGCCTTCAAACCCATAGCGGTGAGTAGTTTGCACTCTACAAACACCGTATTGATTTACCTTCGCACTCCCTGTATAACACCACCTGAGCACCCTATACAAATTACAGTGTTCCAAAACTTCCTCCTACTACGTATAAAATATTACTGACACTACTTGGACAGGTGTGGCACAGCGCCCAGAACACATGACTTGACAGCATAAGACACACAGTTTGGGCTCACGGTTTCATCCCCGAGTCCAGCAGCAGCTCAATTTAGCAGCATAACACTCTAGGCAATACCTCACTTAATTTCCGTACCCCGCACTTTCAGACCGGTAGGGGTCAGTAGTTCAGCGCCTTTATCACTGAGTCCGGCAGCAGCTCAGCTTATGCCCCCAGTGCCATCAGACCGGTATGAGTGAGTAGTTTGCACTTTCCAAATACCAAATTGATTTGATACGCACAAATTTACCTTCGCACTCACTGTATAACACCCCCTAAACACCATACACAACTTACAATATTCGAAACAAAAGTACCTCCAAGTAGGTATAACTACATGATGACACTACTTGCACAGATGTGGCACAGTGGCCAGAGCACATGACTTCACAGCATAGGACACACAGTTTGGACTCACTCTTTCATCCCAGAGTCCGGCAGCAGCTCAGCTTAGCAGCATGAGACTCTAGACAATACCTCACATATTTTCTGTACCCCAGCACTTTCAGACCAGTAGGGGTCAGTAGTTCGTCCTAGTAGGTATAAACACATGCTAACACTACTTCCACAGGAGTGGTGCAATGGAGAGGACACCTGACTTCACAACATAAGACACACAGTTTGGGCTCACGCTTTAATACCCGAGTCCCGCAGCAGCTCACATTAGCAGCATCAGACTCTATGCAATACCTCACTTAATTTCCGTACACAGCACTTTCAGACTGGTAGGGATGAGTAGTTTGCTTTGTACCCCCTCTAAAGCACACCCTAAACACCCCACAGAGGTTACAGTGCTCCTACCCGCCTCTTTCCTACTTTTTTCGCCCTTTTTTCTCCTTTTTTCCCCTTACTCGCTTCAACAGAATCACAAAATGGGGGCCAACACTTCCTAGTTGCAACAGCTCGCAGCGCTCCCAACCAATAAGCAGCAAACTCGTGCTCGTTACGCCTCAGATCATCAGATGGCAGAATTCCCAAATATCAATATCTGTAAATTTCGATATTTCTCAAAAACTACTGAACGGATTTACACCAAAAACTACTGAACGGATTTACACCAAATAAACAAAATTGTGCTTTCTAGACCAAGACCAGTATCCCTGCCATATTTGGGGGTAATTCCGTTCACCTGTTCGACCTGTAGCCTTGTCTGAAGGTTCCCATGGAAATTAACATGGAGAAAACACGTTTTGGGACCCCCCTTTTTTCTCGGCCCCCCCCTTGACGAATCATCCCCAAACTTTCAACATAGGAGCTATTCTAAATCCAATATGACTCTGTTTCACGCTGCTGCGTCCCTGCGGCCCCGTCCCCTCGTCCCCCATTGGCCGCCCCGCTCCCACCTCCCAGCTGCTCCTCCCTTCCTCTGACACTCATAAGGAGGCTTCGCAGCGGGCGTGCCGCTGGCGCGCCGTAGGCGCGCCAAAGGCAAGCCCGTCTGAGCCCGTCCGCGCCTGGACCGCGCCCAGCGCCAGAACCCCTGGCCCCAGCCGATGCCAGGGCACCCGACTGAGATACGACACCGCCACCCTCATCGCACTCAACACCGGACGACCTGCCGCCTGCCACCGAGCCACCCCGAAGCGCACCCACGGACCCTTCACCTGCCAAGCCTGCAAATTCACCTGCCTCCGAACCTGCACCCCGCCCACCGAACACAGCAACAATAACAACAACCACCTCAAGTGCATCCTCCTCAACCGCGCCTGGACCGCGCCCAGCGCCAGAACCCCTGGCCCCAGCCGATGCCAGGGCACCCGACTGAGATACGACACCGCCACCCTCATCGCACTCAACACCGGACGACCTGCCGCCTGCCACCGAGCCACCCCGAAGTGCACCCACGGACCCTTCACCTGCCAAGCCTGCAAATTCACCTGCCTCCGAACCTGCACCCCGCCCACCGAACACAGCAACAATAACAACAACCACCTCAAGTGCATCCTCCTCAACACCCGCTCCGTCCACAATCACGCCGTCGAACTCTGGGAACTCCTTGATACAACAGCACCAGACATCGCCTTCCTCACGGAAACCTGGATGAACGCCTCCTCGGCCCCCAACATCGCCATAGCCATCCCGGACGGCTACAAAATCACCTGGAAGGACCGCATCAACAAAACTGGAGGAGGAATCGCCATCATCTACAGGAACACCATCAGCGTCACGACCAACGCCGAAGACATTCTCACCGCCGCCGAACACCTACACTTCCAGATCCTCACCGATCCCCAGACCCCCCTCAGAGGAACGCTCATCTACAGACCCCCGGGCCCACGGACACAATTCAGCGAAACCATCGCCGACTTCATCAGCCCGCACGCCCTAGCCTCACCAGAGTATATCCTCCTAGGGGACCTGAACTTCCACCTGGAGAAAAACAACGACAACAACCCCACCACCCTGCCCGACAACCTCGACAACCTTGGACTCAAGCAACTGGTGGACACGCCCACCCACCTCGCTGGCCACACACTCGACCCCATCTTCTCCGCCAGCAACCACGTCTCCTTCAGCCACTCCACCGGACTACACTGAACCAACCACAGCTGCATCCACTTCTCCTTCAAGAAGACTACATCCCACCACCACACGCTACAGATCCCCCACAGATGCTGGAGCAAAGTCACAACAGACCAGCTGACCACATTGCTGAGCCAGAACCCACCTGTCGACTACCCCTGACACCAACGACGCAGCACTCAATCTCGCACAGTGGATCACCAACTGCGCCGAAGACCTCGCTCCACTGAAGAAACCCCCAGGCAAGACTGGCAACAGAAAAACCTCATGGTTCACAGACGCCCTCAAAGTCGCAAAGAAATCATGCTGACCCTCTAAAAAGCTTGGCGCCACAAACGGACATCAGAAAACATGACAGCCCTCAAGAGTGCCACCCGCGATTACCACCAGATGATCCGCACCACCAATTGGACATCGTTCAAAGAGCGGCTGGACAACAACACACACAACAGCAAGGAACTCTTCAGCATCGTCAAAGAGCTCTCCAACCCCAGCACCAGCAACAACGACATCACACCATCGCAAGACCTCTGCAACTCCCTCGCCACATTCTTCCACCGCAAGATCGCAGATATACACGACAGTTTAGGACCCCAGACTCCGCCTCCAGCCACCAAACCAACGACCCCCACCACCACCCTCAGCGCATGGACCCCCATCAGCACTGAAGACACCACCCACGTCATGAACACCATCCACTCTGGCTCCCCCTCCGACCCATGCCCTCATCATATCTTCAACAAAGTCGACACCATCATCGCACCACACCTCCGGAACGTCATAAACAGCTCCTTCACGTCAGCCACCTTCCCTGAAAGCTGGAAACACGCAGAAATCAACGCCCTTCTAAAGAAACCCACAGCGGACCCCAGAGACCTCAAGAACTTCTGCCCCATCTCTCTTCTCCCCTTCCCGGCCAAAATCATCGAGAAGACCGTCAATATACAGCTGACTGCATTCCTCGAAGCAAACAACTCGCTCGACCCATCCCAGTCCGGATTTCGAGCCAACCACAGCACCGAGACCGCCCTCATCGCAGCCACCGATGACATCAGGACCCTGATGGACAACGGAGAGACAGCCGCTCTCATCCTCCTGGACCTCTCGGCAGCCTTTGATACCGTCTGCCACCGCACCCTAATAACCCACCTCTACAACACTGGGATCCAAGGAAAGGCCCTGAACTGGATCACATCATTCTTCTCCAACAGAACCCAGAGAGTCCGCCTCCCTCCCTTCCGCTCCGCGGCCACCAAGATCATCTGCTTCGTACCCCAAGGCTCCTCACTCAGCCGAACCCTCTTCAATATCTACATGAGCCCCCTCGCCACCATCGCACGCAAACACAACATCAACATCATCTCCTACGCCAACGACACCCAACTGATTCTCTCCCTCACCAAAGACCCATCCACCGCCAAAACCAACCTCCACGACGGAATGAAAGATGTTGCAGAACGGATGAAGCACAGCCGTCTGAAGCTCAACTCGGACAAGACAGAGGTCCTCATCCTCGGTCCATCCCCATCCGCCTGGGAGGACTCCTGGTGGCCCACGACGCTGGGCACCGCACCGACACCCACGGACCACACACACAACCTGGGATTCATCCTGGACTCCTCCCTCACGATGACCAAGCAAGTCAACGCAGTCTCGTCCTCATATTTCAACACCCTGCGCATGCTCCGAAAGATCTTCTGGTGGATCCCCACCGAAACCAGAAAGACGGTCACCCAGGCCCTCTTCAACAGCCGACTGGACTACGGGAACGCCCTATACGCAGGAACCACAGCCAAACTTCAGAAACGTCTTCAGCGCATACAGAACGCCTCCCCACGACTCATCCTCGACATCCCTCGCCACAGCCACATATCCGCCCACCTGAGAAACCTGCACTGGCTCCCTGTCAGCAAGAGGATCACGTTCAGGCTGCTCACCCACGCACACAAAGCGCTCCACAACATGGGCCCCGAATACCTCAACAACCGCCTCTCGTTCTACACCCCCACCCGCCAGCTCCGCTCCACCAGCCTCGCCCTCGCCACCGTCCCACGGATTCGCAGAACCACCACCGGAGGAAGATCGTTCTCCTACCTGGCAGTCAAGACATGGAACTCCCTCCCCGCACACCTACGACTGACCCAGGACCATCTCACCATCAGGAAACACCTTGAGACCTGGTTATTCGACCAATAGTGGCACCCCCCCTCCCTTCAGCGCCTTGAGACCCTCACGGGTGAGTAGCGTGCTCTACAAATGTATTGATTGATTGATTGATTTGAACAAAGAATTTGTTTGGAAAATTTCATGAAGATTCATAAAACGACGCCAAAGTTATAAGCAAAACAAGTAGGTAATATATATATATATATATATGGCGGTCGCCAGTAGGTAGTTATAGTTAGGACCCTGTTTCCATAGGAAATCCGCAACATTCTATTTGGAATAACTTTGGCGCCGGTCGACGAATCCTCGCGAAATTTTCAAAATAGGTGGGGCGCTAGGCTCCGCTCCTACCCTGAAAGTCTCGGGGGGATTCGTCAAGCGGGGGCTGAGAAAAAAGGGGGGTCCCAAAACGCGTTTTTCCCATGCATTTTTCCATAGGACCTTTAGACACAGCTGCAGCCCGAACGGCTGAACAGAGTTACTTGAAATTTGGCAGAGAGGTAGTCCTCAGGTCAAGGAAGTGCCTTTTGTAGGTCTGGTGTAAATCTGTTCAGTAGTTCCTGAGAAAATAGCATTTAAATCAATATATATCTCTGTAAGCGCGCTCCGAGCGCGCACCGTAAGCTTACCGTCCATGACACTTACAGCAGACCAGGAAGATTCTTCCTCACAGCTAGGATTGCACATAAGATAAGGTTGGTGAGGTACCGGGACAGATTTCTTTTGGACAACATATTGAATGAACGAATAACTGACCAACTTATAAAGCACGAACAAATGCCCAAAGGCGTCAAGGCACATACCACTCCTGATGGAATATAATGTGGGAATGATGAGGCCCCAACTCCCCTTCTGGAGACTGAACACTGAGGCACTACAAGATGAAGTGCATAGAAAGGAACTAGGAGACGTCCTAACAGACTATTTTGATTCCAACGGGAAAGCTAAAATATCGGGGGCACAGAATGGGAGGTTCGAAATCCAATAACAAGGGGGAAGTGCCTTACAAAAATTTAGGGAACATGATGTCAATTGGAACTTGACTCATGAGACAGCGAAAACTAGTTACCACAACTGCATAAAAATTTACCAGCACTGGGTGTGGATGAAGCTCAACTGTTAGCATTTAAACACACAATAGGTGCCATCTGGGATAGATTAGGCCACTTTACGCAGCAAGAGTAAAGGCAGAAACTTAACAGAGAAGGAGATAAGACTGGGCGGTTGTTGACATGGCTACTTTGTCTCGACACAACTGGGGATCCACAACTTGCTCCAGGCTCAGCTACAGACACCGTAAAAGGAAACAGTGGCTCACTCCCTGGCCCAAGTGACTAATTTCTTGGACTTGGTGACTCTCCCTAAAGTGACTAAGGGGCAGTATGACGATCTAGAGGCTGAACTTCGGGAGAACGAACTGATGGAGGCCATCAAAGAAATCTCTTGTACAGAGGTGCAGGCGCAGGTCATTCCAGGACTTGAAGTGAAGTAGGAGGAGGATAGGCCTCCTTCTCTTATCCGATGGATGCGTGGGACATGTGCGAGGGCAACGTGGGCTGAGCGGAGTTGTCTGGTGGGCTGGTGGAAGGTCAGGCGGTGGTTGATGTAGGCTTGCCAGTGTTGTGGAGGGCCTTGTAAGCATGAGTGAGTAGTTTTAAGTGGAAGCTCTTCTTAATTGTGAGCCAGTGGAGGTCTCTGAGATGAGGGGTGATGCATGATTGCCTTGGGAGATCAAGGATGAATCTGGATGCTGCGTTCTGGATGGTCTGGAGTCGTTTCAGGAGTTAGGTGGTGATTCCGACATAGAGTGTGTTTTCATGGTCCAGTCAGCTGGTGATGAGGGCCTGTATTACTGTTCTCCTGGTGCTGGCTGGAATCCACCTGAAGATCTTGCAGAGTATTTGGAGGATGTGGAAACATGTGGAGATTACTGCCTTAACCTGTCGCTTAATGGAGAGCTCACTGTTCAAGATATTGCCCAGGCTCCTGGCATGGATAGTGGGGGTCAGTGCAGGTCCGAGAGCGGGGGGCCACCGGGAGTTGTCCCAAAATGGGAAGCTTCTTACGAAGATGAGCATTTCGTCTTGTCCATGTTCATTTTCAGGCAGACATCTTCATCCAGTCAGCGACATTAGCCATAGCGTTCCAGAAGTTGGCTCTGGTGGTGGAGATGTCTTCGGTGAAAGAGAGGATGTGTTGTGTGTTGTCAGCATATGAGATGATTTTGAGTCTGTGGCTGCAGACAATGTTCGCCAGTGGAGTCATGTAGATGTTGAAGAGGTTGGGGCTGAGCAAGGAGCCCTGGGAGACACCGCAGATGATGTCCTTGAGTTCTGAGGTGTAGGGCGGTTGGCCAATTCTTTGTGTGAGTCCAGTGAGAAACAAGGTGATCAGCTTGAGCGTGTTGCCGCTGATGCCAATGTGATGAAGCCTGTTGACCAGGATATGATGGGTTACAGTGTTGACGGCCACGGACAGGTCAAGGAGGATAAGGGCAGCGGATTCTCCATGATTGAGGATGGCTCTGATGTCGTCCTTTGTAGCTACAAGAGTCGTTTCGGTGCAGTTGTTGGATCGGAAGCCAGTTTAGGAGGTGTCTGGTAGGTTCCTTCTCTCCAGGTGGTCTGTGAGTTGGTGGTTGATGGCTTTCTCAAGGAGCTTCGCAGGGAATGGGAGGAGTGAGATGACGGTAGTTCTTGAGGTTGTTGAGTTCTGCGGTGGGTTTCTTTAGGAGGGGTCTCACTTTTGCATGTGTTCATGTTTCCAGGAAGGCGGCTGTGTTGATGGCCATGTTGACAATATAAGTGAGCAGAGGGCAGATTTCCTTCCATCCTAGGTTGAAGGCATGGTGTGGGCAGAGGTTTGCCGGAATGCATGAGTGTATGGAAGTCATGAGGGTTGTGGTGGTCTCGGTGTTGAGGGGGGTCCAGTCAGTTAATTGGTTGTACAGGATGTCGGCGGGGGTCGGGGTGGAATGAGCTCTGCTAGTTGAGGATCAAAATTGCCATAGATATCTGCTATCTTGTTGTGGAAGTGGTTCGATAGGTCATCACAGAGGTCCTGGGTGGGTAGAATTGCGTTTTTGATGGCTGCTGGGGTGGAGAATTCTCTGATGATGTTGAATAGTTCCTTTGAGTGGTTGCTGCTGGTTTCAATGCAAGTGGCCAGGGTGTCTTTTTGGGCTTCGAGGGAACGGGATATTTTCTGAGGGCAGACGTTAGTGCGGTGTGGTCTGTGGGTTCTCTGCTATAGCACTGTCGTCTCTCCATTTGTTTACATTCTTTTTTTGAGGTCTGGAATTTGGCGGTGATCCAGTCTGAGAAGATCCTGTATCAGATGGGCTTTGGTCCGCAGTTTATGCAGTGGGTGAAATTGTTATACATACTACACAAAAGGAGGACCGGAGGAAATTTAGAGACCAGCAGGGGACGATTCTCCACTCTTACAACTACAAATCACAATAGAAGGCACCTGGCTCTAGTTGGTTATTGGAGTGCTAGAGTATCCCTTTCTTAGGACGATTCCCCTCACCCACCCTTAGTTGGCATGCTTCATCATTGGGGAACTCGTCGCACTGCGAACCTAGTTGTAGTGCGGGCTACAACCCCTGCACTGAGAGGGAGGAGCTCAGGGATGTTTTATTAGTAATGAGGAGATATACTAAACCTCCTGATGCGCAGGGTGTGGTGAGAGGTAAGTGAAACTAAAGTGTAGGTGAGCTTAAAATAACTCTGGTATGCTGGATAATTTTAATGGGGCATCCATAGGTCAGGGTTAAAAGGTATAACTAAGACAGAGGGAGAGTCAATCTGTCAAATAATTGCAAGAGTTGACATGTTTCAGCCTAACACTCCCCATTGAGATGCAGCGGCTTTCATCAGGACCAAAGTGTGTGAAGGTGAAATATTCTCTTGTACCACCTTGAATAAGTGGAAAAATATATATACAAACAATGGGTGGAGTGGGAGACCACTCAAGCATTGTTTGTACTGGTCAGCATACTCCCTAGAAAGAGACAAAAATGATGCTACTAAATTAGCCACCCTTTACCCAGATTCTGGGGTCAGGTAAAGGAAAGCGAGGAGTGATGAACTCTAGAAGATACAGGGAAGGCAGAAAATCCCAGAGATAGACTAGGGGGGAGGAGCAGGGGAAGGACTGGTCTGGCAGCAGGCCTCAGTATCATGAATGGCCCCAGCAAGGACCAAGCAGTGCTTAATTTGAGCCATAGTTGCAGGTGGGGCCCACCAGCACTCATCTTGGGAACCAGCGGTTATTCTTCCTCAACATACTTTGATCCAGAGTAAGAGGGAGAAAAAGAAAAGAGGGAAAAAAGGAGAAAGAAAAGGATGGAAAAACCGTAACAAAAGAAAAAAGCAGGAACAACAAGGACTATTAAAAACTTACAAGAGCGAGATAAAGAGCAGGGAGTGTCTGGGGTTAGATTAAAGAGGCAGGAAGTGGAATCAATACTATGCTACTATTTGGCACGCTGAGATTCCGCTGGCAACGGGCTTCTAGGCAAAGTTCTGGGCTCATATTCTTTTACAGATTAAGCACCAACATGCTAAAAAAAACGAACCATTACAAATAATGCAGCACACAGTGGAACAGGGATCGGATAATTGCAAAGTGAAACACAGACCATGGCAATTAATTAAATGTCCAAAGAGCAGTCCGCTCCCAAATTGAACACAATTCCAGGACGAAGAGAGGGGACAGAGCAGGCCGGTGCCTCTGTTCCTGCGGTCTGCTCAAGATGACAAATATTCTATGGCACATTGTGGTGCGTGTTCCCTGTGGCATTGAATTTGCTTTCTATTTGAAGGAGAAAGCCTCGCATTCCGTGCACGTACACACTGAGGAAAAGCAGTTTCCTTCAAAAAAAGTTACAAATGTATGATACGGCGCGTGTGGCAGGGAGTCCAGAGGAACCAAATGTCAGTAACTCTTTAAAACACATCTCATCTCTAGAAGACAATTAGCCTCGGAAGCGCAATATGCATCGGGAACATTATTAATGATGCAATTACAAAATGTGAAATATTCATGAGAATGATTTCTGAAATAAAATATGCGTTACAAATAGCGGAATGAATACATTTCTAACGCAAACTGCAACCCAATCATAATAAAACTTGTAAAAGAGATCAGGCGCAGATGTACGACCATTTTTTGCGGTCACAAATGGAAAATTGGATAGTTTGCCACTGCTAAAATGGCTTTCAGCATATACCAACCCTATTTTGCAAGTCGGTAACCTATTACAGACCCGCAAAAATGGGGTTTGCGAGTCCGTATTGCCAAGTGCGTCCGTTCCTAATAGCGAGTCGCAGGGGCATGTCTGGACGTTTTGCAACTGGAATTCATATTTTACCAATTCTGTGAAGGAGGTGGTAACCCATTCGCAAACTGGACGGGGTCCCCAAGTGACATCTCCCCTTTGTGAATGTAGGGACCCACATTTTTTAAGAGCAGGACCACTGCCTGCTCTTAAAAAATGAAAAGGTAGCTTTTCATTTTTATTTTTGAAATGCAAGAAAACGGGCTGCATTTCAATAAAAAATGGTTTCATTTAAAAAGCAATCACAGACATGGTGGTCTGCTGACCCCAACAGGCCAATGAGCAAAAATAATGGGGTGACCCGGTGTCCCTCAGAACCTGGGTGGGCGTATTATATAAATACAATGGTTCTGTCAGGAATTTCTAATTTCTTTTAGAAAGTTCAAAATATATTCATTACATGTAACAGATATCAGATAAATGAGGGGAAAAAAGGAGGAAAAAAGCACACACCAATAAAAAGTTTGCAATTTGGTAATTTAAGGGAATAAAGTACTATGGGCTGTTGTAATACAAAAGTTCAAAAGAGCAAAATATTGGTAACTTGTGGTGAAAAAGTGACATGTGATGATAAATAGTATATACAATATATTTCAAATGCGGTAAAAGTGAATAAGTAGAATAAAAAGGTACATTATTTCTTGATATGCCTTTATGGTTTTTCACATATGCTACAAGATCCTATGTCCACCGGACTGAGAGCTGACAAGACCTGCTGAACTACAGATCGCGTAAATGATGCGACTGGCTTAAAACCCCAAATTTATTGAAGACATCATCCTTTTACCTCAAAAATCTTCAAGGCCTCCTCCTGAGTCACCAGGACTACAACTTTGACTGAGAAAATCTTCTCGCCCGCAGATATTAACCAAAATCTGCGCTTGGGCTGTATACCCATCTTCACTGTCCTGAGGAAGACCCGCCGTGACGCTTATTATATTTTGCGCAGTACACGGGGTCGAAACGTCGACGCACCCTTATAGGTCTACACAATGCTTCTGATCACAGATTAATTCACATAGGATCTTGTAGCATATGTGAAAAACCATAAAGACATGTCAAGAAATAATGTACCTTTCTATTCTACTTATTCACTTTTACCGCATTTGAAATATATTGTATATTTATCATCACATGTCACTTTATCACCACAAGTCACCAATATTTTGCTCTTTTGAACTTATGTATTACGACAGCCCATAATACTTTATTCCCTTAAATTACCAAATTGCAAACTTTTTATTGGTGTGTGCTTTTTTCCTCCTTTTTTTCCCCTCATTTATCTGATATCTGTTACATGTAATGAATATGTTTTTTAACTTTTTTAAAAAAGATCCCAACAGGCCGACATTGGTCTGCTGACCCCAGCAGGCCACTATACCTGTGACTAAATCCCATTCCCAATGGGGCACAAATTGCGACCTACCTTATGACTATTGATGAGGTAGGACATTTGCGACCCCATTGGGAATCGCTAACTGTGTCGCATTTTGAGAGTCCCTAATTGCTAGTCACAAAGAATCGTGATTAGAGACTCGCAAAATTGAATGGTCATACTTCTGGCCCCATATGAGTTTTGCAAAGGGGCCGATTTGTGCTGACTTGAAAGGAAACTCTGAGCCTATTCTCCCCCAGGCTAAATTATTAAGTAAACTCTTCCGCCACTCCCTTTTCTCACCCTCCCTTTGTACACGACCTTGATGTAATTCCGAACAACTCTATTATGTACAACACGTTGATTGATGCAAGGACTGGGCTATTTAAAATGCAATTTATAGATACATGAATACATAACCTGTACCTTGAAAGAAAGAGAAAAACTGATTGCACGAGATGCCTTGTTTGCACTAATAAGGACAACAATTTCAGCACTCAGAGAATAAAATGCTACGTTCTGTATGGGTGGGAGAGAGATGGGGTGCAGAATAGATACACAAAGAACTTGCTGCCTGGTGGAGATCAGAGGAGGCTGGCTTTAAGCTACTGGAGATTGGGGTATCTGATTAACATGTAGAATCTGGATTTGTTTTCGATTATACATATGCACACTTATATAGTGCTATTGTTTTTTCAACGAATTTCCTAAGACATATGGAAGTGTGGTGTGTGTTCTTAGCTTTTGTTTACTAGGCCTCAGCGGCGTCACTATGGGGATGCGGGGGGTGTGGACCGCACCGGGTGACACCCTCACATGGGGTGACACCAACAGGGCCGGTGTGCGCAGAGCAACATTACCTTTTAGGAGGAGGAGGGGCCTGTGCGCAGTGCGCACTGTCTCCTCGCCTTTCTTTTATTTGCTTCCCTGTGAAATGGATCCAAAAAAGAAAATCACTTTTGCTGGAAATCAATGTCGTATTTTTCTGACATTTAATTCCAAAATGCAGCATTGGGAATAAAAGTTTAAAAATATGAAAAATAAATAACTAAATAAAGTAAGACAGAGTGGTTGCAAACTGTCCAGATTGATTTTATTCACACCCAAACACATTAGCGCCACTTTTACAGAGTTTGCCAGTGAAGCGCTATTTTTGTTGTCTTGGCTTTGTTTTCCCTGGGCTTGGAACTAGTGCACTAATCCTGGAGGTACTGCAATGTGAGGATTGAAAAACAAAATTTGTACTGCTGCTCTGTATCTAGGGATGTTGTCTTTTTTTTACCATACTGTTTACGTTTTGTAAGGATATAAGCAATGGCCATTGAAATGGGTCCATTCAGGGCCCTGTTGTCATGTCCTTAACTTTTCAGGCAAAAGCACTCACTGATTTCTGAACAGTGAGTGTAAAAGCGTTAAGGTAACCATGTTGTTCGTGCTTACATTTCACATGGTTTGCAAAATTTTGCATTCCCTATGATTGTTTGCTTTTTCCAGGATGCTGTCACTTTTTTTTGTAGGCCACATATCGCTCTTGCCCAGTGCGTAATTTAAATTGAGCCGCATCCAGGTGTTTATAGCTGGCAACAATTGGGTTGTAGTTGAATGCAGTCTGAGTTTTTCTCAGGGGGCAGTATGGTGTTCAGTAGGGGAGAGGATGTGGCACTATGGCCAGAGCTGCTGAATTTGGAACAGGGGAACCAGGTTCAGCCTTAATAACCAGTCTGCCAGACCACTCTCCTGAGAGAGCACAATCCCATGCTAGTCCTTAGAAGGCTTTCAAGACCGTAGAAGCCCTGGTGTCGTAGCATCAGCAGGTGGACCCTAGTATGACAATTGTAGGTTAACCTTCAAGGCTTGTCCACCACTATTCATACTGAAGTTCACCTCCAGTCTTGCGGGCAGGCCTATGAAGCAGTACACCCTAGAACAGTGACCCTGTCACTGAGCTCACCGGACCCTTGAGAAGGGCCAGCTCTAGGGCGGTGCAACCGGTGTGACCGCACCAGGTGCTCACTTTAGGTGGAGGCATCATGTTTGCAAGTATATAATGGTTTTAAAAGCGCTTGCTGCCTCCTTCCTGGCCTCCAGTAATTTTCTGTAACAATAAAAATGTCACGATGACTCTGGTGATTAATGTTCTTCCTAGAGAGAGATCAGAATTTTGTCTAATGGAAGATTTGACTCATGGAAAGGTAGCTCAGAGGGTTAATGTACCTACTGCAAAGAACATGTACCATGCAGATCACAAAGTGCACATAATGTAAATAGGCCAGTGGGCTACTGCTTATGTCAGAGAGATCCTTTTGTTACTTGCAGTCTATAAGTTAAAATCCTAACATAGAACAGTGAGCTATTAACTGTCATCTACGCCACAGCAACACAAGTCACATTTTTTATTAACTTTTGATACGTTTGAGCTACAAACAATTTATTAGTTTAAATGGTCAGATCATGCTGCAGATCTTGCATTATGAGGCAAATATGGCAGAGCCATTATTATTTAGAAAACATTTGCAAACTAGGATTTTTAGCCATTCATGTTTGAACTGCTGTTTTGGAAAAGGGAGAAGTGCTGATGACAGAAACTCCATGGCTCGGAGACAAATGGCTTGTGCTTCCACATTTTATCGTATTTGGGGACATTCTGTGATTAGAAGCATATCCCACTTTGTGAACACATTTTACTGTCAATAACTCATTATAACCGTAAATAATCATGTGTATCCATTGGTTGATAAAACTGGGCAGTGAAACCAAACAAATACAAAAAATTGGGATGTTTGCGCATTCTGGCCACGCCTCTGGCTCTGCCCACTGATCCAATCCTTGGGTTATTCCCGCCCTCTCATTCTCCGCCCACAGTTCCCCTACTTTTTTCCCCCCCCACTTCGACCACTGATATATCGTGTTGCTGGATAGTGGGAACACCACACCAGTAAAAAGTACCATACCTATGATATTATAAATTCCAATAAACCGTTGACTAGCAGGTAGCCCACTGTACAACCTGATTAACCCGTTCCCTGCTCATGACGGAACCACTCCGTCATGCGCCACGGGCGCCGTGTGCTCATGACGGAGTGGTTCCGTCATGCTGCGGCCGTTGGCGGCCGCTCCGCCCACGTGGCGCTAATTCCCCGCCTGTGCGGGCGATTAGCGCAAGGGGGTGAAGCCATGACGGAACCACTCTGTCATGAGCACAGCTCGCCCGTGACTCATGACGGCGTGGTTCCGTCATGAGCATAGCGGCGCCGCAAACCCCCCAAACCCCCCCACCCCCCCAGCACTGCGGCAGAATTCGCGCTGCAGCGAAGGGGTTAATGGGTCATTATCACACTGTTGTTAACAGGCACATTTTGTAAATATAGGACCTACATTTGCAAATGTTAATAAGGATTCTGTATGGTCCCGTTATTTGTCAACTGTGTCCACTGGTGGACTCGGGGCGGAGGAGGTCCATGCGGTAAGTCGTGAGGGGGTGACACCATGAGTTAACCGCACCGGGTGACACCAACCCTAGTGACGCCACTGCTAGACCTCAATGTAGGCCCGGTAGCCATCTTTTTCAAAAAGGACGTCTCTGATGCCTCCCTTGCATATTCCATTGTTCATTAATTCTGTAGGACATAGTTAAGCAGAGTCATGTCTGTTTATTTACATCTATGTTTTTGCTGATCTCGAAGAACTGTCCAGCTTGGTTCTAATAATGAAACACTTCAGAACCTTTTGCCCGCTCACCGTGCCCTATTCATTCGGAATAGTTTGCTATTGTTTATGGAACTACTTAGTCCTGCCATCTCAAGGCGACTTTAGCATAGAGTGGCCAGAATGAATATTCATATAGTGGGATAGTGCTTAGAACTGCTAAGGCAATATGATGTTTAATAAAAACTGAGAGGGGCGATTTCCCCATTCGGACATCAGAGGTTGCACCCCTTCCGAATTAGCAGTCCAAACTGAAAATTTCCAATCTGTCATCATTCAGTTTAAACATCATTGAGTTTAAACTTAAAAGTACAAACTGAATGTTGACAGGTTGGAAATCGTTAAGGTCAATGCTTGAATGTTCTCGCTGTCATCTGCTGAGAGAAGGTCAGGCACGAAGGCACTATCGGGCAGCACAAATGTAAGAGAATGGCGTCGTGCGATAGGGCTTAGATTTTAACAGTCCCTTAGTGCAGAGCATAGGGTTGGCACATGCTGGCCTATTAACGTGGCGTAAGTGGATTACTTGGCATGATGACTGTTCTCTTACCCGTCACCGACTCCCCTTCTCACTGCAATGTTTACTCTTGGCTTTCCTCTCCCGCTTCTTCTCTCCCATGCATCTCTTATCCCCATGTCTCACTTATTTTCATTCCTTGTCCTTGGATTTGGTAACTTTCTTCATTCTTTTACCTAGTCCTTCACCCGCATTAATATGGCACTGCCCTCTCTGTTTTATCCATTTACCATTCTTTTTATATCTTCTCTCCTACTTTCATTTCCAATCCTCCCAATTTTGCTGGAGCTGTCTCTTTAGTGTTGCCAACTTTCCAATCGCTATTTCTGCCATTTCTCTCCTCTGTCACTTTTTTTGTCATTTTACCTGTCTTGACCTTCTTTATTATCAATATATTTTATTCTGCCTGCTGGTCTATATGCCACCCCAGTGCCCTATGTTCTACCTATATTTCCTTTCTGTGCCACTTTCTTCATTTCTCAATTCTGTGTTATCCTTCACTCATTTCTGGACTCTCGAAGCTGTAGGTCTGTTTTTTAATAAACATCTGGTTCTGGGATTTTTCTTTGTCCTTTTCATGTCGCTCTCTTTCCTATATCACTATTTGACCTCTCCTTTATGGCTTTCTTGTATTACTTTCTCCTCTCTGCTGTTTCTCACTGCAGTAGCTTAACAAAATTTGAGGGGGCCCTCATGAAAATTACGTGGCCCTCCTCGCTCCATGGTGAGTCAGGAGCTCTCAGGGCTAAGCCCTGCCACTCGTGCACAGTGCCAGAGGGGGCCCCCTGGAGCTCAGGGGCCCACACGCACCACGGGAGAAGGGACAAAAGTTACGCCACTGTCTCACTGTCAGGTGACACACCATTGGAGATGGTAAGGCTTGCCAGGCAAAACCCAAAATTGGACTATTTCATTGAGAAAATATGCTGGGAAATTTATGGGTTTGCCTATTACTAAAAAATGTAATTACGTTCCCCTTTCACTGCAAATGGGTAGGGAAGGGAGATGGTCCTGATTGCTCACTACAATCACTTTCACCTTACAGCTTGGGGGTACAGATTTCCAACTCACCACTTTCAAAGATCACCAGCCGCCACTGAAAACTGTGCTCTGATTTGCTGTGAAATTAGCACTTTTGATCGTACTGTGACAATTTAGCAGTTTTAGTGATTTAATATGCAAATATAGGGCCAGATGTACGACCATTTTTGCATGCGCAAACGGGTATGCAAACCCATTTGCGCATGCAAAAACAACATGGGGAATGTACAAACCCTATTTTGTGAGTCATAATTTTTTGTGACTCGCAAAATAGGGTTTTTCGACTCGCTATTAGGAAGGGGCGTTCCCTTCCTAATAGCGAGCGTAACCCTATGTAAGAATGTTTTGCGTCCGCAATTGTGGGTGCAAAACACTTGCAAATTACCACCTTCTTCAAGAGGGTGATAATGCACTCACAAAAGGGAAGGGGTCCCCAGGGGACCCCTTCCCCTTTGCAAATGCAGGGGAAAATATTTTTTAAGGGCAGGCAGTGGTCCCAGTGACCACTGCCTGCCCTTAATAAATTAAACGAAAACGTTTCAATTTTTTTTTTTAAATGCATCCCGTTTTCCTTTAAGGAAAACGGGCTGCATTAAAAAAAACTGCTTTATTTAAAAGCAGTCCCAGACATGGTGGTCTGCTGAGCCCAGCCGGCCACTATACCTGGGAGGGCCTGCCATTCCCAATGGGGTCGCAAATTGCGAGAGGCTCATTAGTATTCATGAGCCTCTCAATTTGTGACCCCATTGTAAATCTTTAACAGTGTGAAATACACTGTTGTACATTGGAGATAGCGCCTCGCAAATTGCTTGTCACAAAAAACGTGCCACTTGCGAGGTGCTATTTCCACGGTCATACATCTGGCCCATAGTGTATATAAACCCATGATTTTTGGGGTGCGCCAGAACGTTACTGAGATCTTTCTGATGCTAGCAGAAATGCTGTTGATTTTGCTGCTCACATGGTATTTAGAATATTTTTGATTTTCCACCACTCTCTATTGTTCTATTAACTGAGGGTTTTCATGGCAAAGACTTTAGAGTAATTTTCCATTGTATCTTTTTAAGTTTTGCATTAAACCTTTCAAATGTATTACTGTGATCTAGAACTCAATTATTGAGTGGGCCCTTTCTTGATTTATTGTATTTCTGATATGTTGGTAGGTGCCTTAACTCGTGGACACAGTCTCTGATTCATCAAACCGTGGACAAGTTGTTGAGGTAAATTGTGAGGTGCTCAAATTTAGGAGTTACCCCACGCCCACAATGGCATAAAGGCATCCCCAGATGTCTGAGAGGGTGATCATGGCTAGCTTACGAGAAAGCCAATGGTGGCGGCTGTGCCGACTCCTCCAGTACATTGTCGCATAGATCACAAGGCCTGACTCCCTTTTGTACTTGTTATGTTAAGTTCACCTATCTACATTTAGTCCATGTACCGCATGTCCTTAACTTTTGAGGAACTCATGAAGTGTCAAATTATCCAAACAATGATCTTGATAAAACACCTACGGTGGCATAATTATGATACAAGTTCCTTGATTTCGATGTTTCAAGGTCAGACAGTGAATGCATAAAGTAAACATGTAATCTGAATTGACATACTTTTGCCATACTTGTTAATACCGGTTATGTCTAGAACCAGGTGGAAAGTACCCAATGTAGGTTAAAGTTGCCTCTGATGGACAAGCCATCCTGTGCAGTTATCAGACGAGACTTGTCCCAGTTCAGAAGAAAGAAGAAGGCCTAAAGGGTTTGGCCATTGTTTCAGTGTCAGTCTGTGTATATTAACTAATAGTTTGATCATGAAATAACTATATTCCCTAGACCTACAATGGGCCACTTCCTCTGTGAAGTTTGTGGGAGCAGAAGACAGTCTGAAAGGAGAACTGATAATGATTGTTACCCAGTGACAAAAAAGGGAACCTTTGTAAAACAGGATGAACTGAAATAAGCAGGCAAGCATCTTGTAAGTTTAGAGTTAACATAAGTCTTGAGTCAACATAAAATCCCAGGGTCTGATAAGGGGTACTGACTGTTTGCGAGTACACTATTTTGAATTGTACTGCCAGCAAATGCAAAATAATCCAATTGGTAATAACATATGTTCAACTATTCTGTGTTCTTAAGTGTCTCTTGAAAAACATGGTACCCCACTTGTCTGACATAACATGCCTACGACTCAATACACCCCAAAACTCGACCTGGAGGCATCATATTTTACCTAGCAGGACCCATGCTTTTTCTACAAGGTGGGTAGCTGAGAATTTTAGGCCCTGTCAATCAGTCAGGCAAATATTTGTTTATTTAGATTTTAGTTTCAAACAAATCCACCAATTAGGTGAGATATAAAGATACAAAATTATTTTTAATTCAATAAAATTATCAATGTAATTCAATAAAATTATCTAGTGATAAAACCAACATTAAAACAGGTTCTCCCTAATAAAAATTGTTAGGGGAGCAAAGTCCAGTCACTAACAAATCCAGTTCTATAACCATTTCCATAATTCAGCACAGTGCCATTAAAAGCCCCATTCATATTAATAGTTCCTTTACAGCTAACAAATATCTCGTCAACACACATGTTATGTTATGTTAAGATACTCTATATCAAAGCTGCTTGACTCCTGTCCCTAACACCATACTTCATTATTATAGGTTTGGAAAATCTTTTCTGTTCTACTAAAAACCACAAAAAGTCTAATAAAATATGTCCCTAGCTCAGCCGCCACCCAGGAAAACCTATTATACCCAGATATTTCTAAAAACTAGACAGCTGGGTGAATCCAGGGTAATGTGACTTTTGCAGTTCTAAAAGGTGTTTTCACCCAGAAGCACTTGCAAACTTCAAACTGTTCCTAAAAACACACATTTTTCTCCAATTTCTATGTGGGAAAGTTCTGGAATCTGCAACATCCACTAATTTCATACCACCCAGCATTCCCCCAAGTCTTCTGATAGAAATGGTAGCTCACTTGTGTTGAGGAGGCCTAGTCCCAGAAACAGGAAAATGCCCAAAATGCAGCATGGACACATCAACTTTTTCCACTGCAAGCAACCCTTTTATGCAATTTGGTTAGCTGTGCATTTTGAGCCCTAGTTCACCCATCACCTAGGGATACCTACCAAACCTGCACATTTCTAAAAACTAGAGAATCAGGAGTGTCCAAGGTTGTGTGACTTGTGTGAATCTCATGAGAAGTACTTACAACCCTCATACTTTGTTTACAAAACTCACATTTCAGTGCAGGAATGTTCCAAAATATGCGAGGATCCACACATTTCCTGCTGCCTTGAGTTCTCAAATGTCTCTCAATAACAACGATACCCCACTAAAGTGGGTAGGCCAAGAGTCTGCAACACAAAAGACCCTAAAGCACTACAATGGAGAGATCAATGATAGGGGTATCTGAGGTATTTGGGGCCGTGCTTGGCTGCCACTCATGAAAACGAGACACCCAGGGGATTCCAAGGTGGTTTGCTTTAAATGGATCCCGTCAGGTTTTCTTATGCACAATGCCCTGTAAACCTCAGACTTTGCCTAAAATCCCACCTTATCCTTACATTACAGTGATGGAAACTTCCAGAATCAGCAGGAATCCACTAAATTCCTACCACCCAGGGTTACCCCACTTATCTTGATAAGAACACTGCTCCACATGTTTTAAAGTGCTACTTTACTGGGGGGCACAGTGAGTGCTGCCCACTAGTAGCATTTAATTTACAGTCCCTGGGTACATGCACTGCACGAGGGACGTACACATAAATTAAATGTATGAATCAGGTGGAGGTCAATTTTGCCACGTTTAAAGAAGAGTCCTAATGCCAACAAAAACAAATTCAGGAAACAGAAGGGGAGAAGGTGAAACGTTTGGTGGAAGACCACACCAAGGACGTTAAATCTAACAGAGACCGTAAGCAAGTCCAAGATTTTCTCAACTAGAGGAAACAATCAGAAAGACTGCTTGCCTAGTAAAGTGTTGGCCCATGGAAGGTATGTAACCAGGCACTGTCATTGAAAGATAAATACTAAGTAAGACAGCTCAACCTCAGTCAATTTCACAAAACTTCACTTTTGCATAGAACAACGCAAGGCAAGTTGGAAAACATAGACCTCACCATCGCTCATCATGGATTGTGAGGAGCACGTACACATCCCACCAACGGGAGAATTTGACTGTGAGCAGTTTGTTGTAATGCAATGCAGTGCTCTGGTAATTGTGGAGCTTCTTACAAACAAGCTCCTAGGGGAATCCTTTGCAGTGACATTGAACTGTACCGCATGCTACAGTGCTGGCTTTGTGTAGCTCTCTGAACAACTCTACTCCCTTGTTAAAGTTTTCCACATAGAGGTTTTAACCTTTATGAAGGAGTGGTTGGAAAAGCTCCAATACAATCTTTGGACATGTCTCCCAACGTGGAAGGGCAACCTGCAGGATTTAGAGTGGAGTCCTTCCCTGTATACACTCTAAGGCTATTTACCTTCCCAGTGGAGCTCTCACACTGCATGTACATGTTGATACCATAATGAGATCTTTTGCTCTGTATGTACTGCTTGAACAGCAGCTGCCCTTAGAATAGGATTAAGTAATAGTCAATGGCTATATTCTTTCCATGAGTATAAATCTCTGGAAGCCTGGTAGACAAATGTTCCACAAAAGGCCAAATTTTGAACAATCTGTCTTGGTCTGGATGATCCCCAGCAATGCAGCAGCATTAGCATCGAAATGCGGCATACATTGCAATAGCGAAACACAATCTCTGCTCATGACCTTTTCAAATCTGGGTGTTACCCAAACCATGTAAGTAGATTAGCAGAACTGTACAATTGGGTTGTGTGCTATCCCCATTTAGAGCATAAAACCCAGAAATGTCTTCAAATCCATTTAGATGGGTCATCATATTCCCTAGTGGTCCAGTGGACCAGAGTTATTTTTTCCAGTTGAGGGCGCAAGTGGGTCCCTCCTTGGGGACAGAACTACACCGACTCAGGGAACCCCCTCCCAGAGAAGACATACTTAAAAATAAATAATTATGTCTTCAGGGGGTATGCCCATTTCCCCGAAAGCTGATGCACTAAAACAATAGAAAATAATGGACACATTTTGCTTTCCCCTGAAGAAACAATTGCACCCTACTTAGGGGAGCAATTGCCCCACCCATCATCCAACCCCCAGGGGAAAACATACTAAAAAAAAAGTATGCCCCCATGGGGGTCTAACCACAGTGTGGCTGACCTCCCTGAAAATCAAAAAAATTATGGCTGCCTTTTTGTTTTCCCCTGGGGTGGTGGAATTGCCCTCAAGCAACAAGAAATAATGGCCGCCATTTCATTTTCCACTGGAGGCACGTTGCCTGCAGAACTCAGACCTATACCCACACTGACCGACCAAGCATGCGACCTCTGCATCATCCTCAACAACCAATTGACCATGAAAAGACAAGTTAACGCAGTCACCTCCTCCTGCTTCTCCACACTTCGCATGCTCTGCATAATCTCTAGATAGATCTCAACCAACACAGGAAAGACAGTCACTCAGGCCCTCTGCACCAGCCGCCTCGACTACCGCAACGCCCTCTACACAGGCATCCCCCATCCAGCTCCTTATAAGACTCCAGACCATACAGAACGCTGCTGCCAGACTCATCCAGTGAGAGGACCACTAACTCCTCAGCCAGGAAGATGCCAGCCCCTCCTTCACCTACATCGCAGCCAAGATCTGGAACGACCTCCCGCTTCAGCTCTGTACAGACCCCTCACTGGCAGACTTCAGAAAGAGTCTCAAGAACTGACTCTTCAATAGCAACACAGCACCAAGATACCCCTAGGGATGACAGAGTGTGCTTTACAAATGCTGATTGATTGATTGATTGATTGATTGATTCACCACTATTTAGTGATGATTGGATACACGAAGCAGGTTACTCCAGTTAAAGTTTTTACCTTCTAGCCTAATCCACTTTTTGAAGGTCAAAGACTTCCAGTTGAGCAGGGTCCAAGGCTAAAGCCAGACAGTCAGTTGAAGTTGAAAATGTCATTGTCGATCTCCAACTGAAGCCCGGTTGAAACAAAGCTGCTTTCTTACAGTCTGTGGTTGTTTCGCTGCTGGAATACATTTGCCATTCCAGGTTTGTCACTTTTTTGTTACTCTGATTCCTCACAGTGGGTAAGGCAGGAAGCTGTAGCAAAGCAGGAATCCTCGAGACTTGATGCCTTTTTTGTTAAGTCATACTGAAGCCATTTTGAAAGTGGCAAAACGCTCAGAGTGGGAAAAACCTAGTGTTCATGGCTGCTTTGGGTGTGACCTCCCTGGGTACCCCTCCGCATCTTGCTCCAGTTCACCTGGAGGTGGAAAAAATGGCCTAGTCTCACTCTTCGCCAACTGCTGGGATAGTTCCTCTTGATCACTCCTACAACACTCAGGCCTTCAAGACAGGTACCAGGTTTCTCTACAGCCAGGGCTCCTTCAGGGTCTAGTCATCTGAGGTCAGCTGGGGTCAGCTGGGGTCTCTTGGAGTCAGGAATACTTCTATTTTCTGTGTCCATGGAACAGGCAAACAGGAGGTCACTGTTGGAGGGCAGTTCCAGTTCTTGGGTGCCAGCAGGGGTCGGGAGCCCTTGAGTCTTCTTCTGTTAGTAGGAGCTTGTACTCAAACATCGTTTTCCCAGGTCCAGGGATGTTCTGGATAGGGCCAGTTTTATTAATCTTATTATTGAATGCACTACCCAGTAACTGGGGAACTTCCTACACCCAATCCTGCTTTCCTTCTTGCACTGTGCTCACCTTCTTCTTTGTTTACTTTAGAAATACCCAGAAGCCCTACATCCAAAATGCTAAGCCCTTCTTCCATCTGGAGTAGCTCAGACTCAAATGTTAGTTACTCCCTATTCAAAAACTGATTCTCCTTCCTTATGTACCTAGAGCCAGAATATCTAGGAGGCCCCGGTAAGAAATATGAGCAGATCCTGCTAACCACATTAGGCATCTACAAATCAGAATAGTTTGTGTAAAGGCTGACCTCTGTTTTGTCAGTTGTCCCTGGCCCGTCCCAGAGGGCTTATCCCTGTTAATTGGCCAGTTGTTGACAACACCCCTGCATTCCTGAGCCTAAGGCCAAGCCATTGCTCTCTGATAAAAAAAGTTGTTAACTCTCAGATAGAAATTTGCAATGAGCCGCTGGAGTGGGGCTGAATGACAAATGACAGACAGAACAGTTTTGGCTAAGGCAGCATGTAATACACATTTATAAAATTACTTTTTCCCCTAAAATTAAAGTTAAAATAACTTTGGATAATTTTTCTAGCATTTCCCAAGTGAAGATCTGAAATTAAGTTTTAATGCTACCTGGCCAGTTAATGGAAATCCCAGCTTAAAATAAACAGTGAAATGTAGGGTACCACTTAAGCCCTGTGGGCTAACAAGGCACACTTTAAGGGCAACATCTCATATACAAATATGCTTTCCTACATAGCAGTGCCAATGTGGTGCTCCAAGCAACCATATATTTTTGTCCTAGATGTGATCGGTGGATATACCCCCTGCAGCCCATATATGATACTTAATTTCCATGCCATGGGTGCATTGTCTGCAGCACTCACCATGGCCTTAGAGGAATTTCAAATTAGATCATTAGGTAAATCCAAAATACAGTACATGCTTTAGGGGAAAACACAGGTGCTATACAGCTATTTAGCAGGGTCATTGCACACAAAGTCCAAAGCTCAGCAAAACCAGACTGTACAAAATGGGGTGGAGGATACGACCAAAATTATGTCCTTTCTTACAAACTCAACATTAGCAAGGCAACTACTGTAGCGTTATAAAACCATTATGTCATCAGCTTAACTGTGTGCTCTGCGAAACCTGTGTGGAGAGGATATATGCTGCAAGACCGGACTGGCCAGACCGGGCATCGGGCATTTCCCCTGGAGCCTACAAGGCTGGGGATGGGGGTGTTTTTGTTACCGGGAGCCGATATTGTAGCAGTGCAGCAGTTTTAAAGGCACTGCAGAGTTCCTTGTATATCCAACAGTTTTCAGGCACCAGTAAAAGTGCTAAGATAACTCTAGGGTTTAATGTACCTACTGGAGAGAGATCGGAGTTTTGTCTAGTGCCAGCATTGACTCATCTAAGGTAGGGTCAAGGGTAAATATGCCTACGGCAATGAGTGTGTACTATAAAGATCACAGAACAGTATTTTATGTGGATATCTCAGTGGCTACTGCTTTTATCACAGAGCTACTTTTGTCACTGTGCAGTTAATACATTACAATCGTAATATAGATTTTCCAAGTCTTTCATTATCCTAATTTTGCTTAAAAGCTTTTGTTTGGGTAGAAATATATTCTTATTAGTAAAGTCAACCCTAACCAATGTATTATGTTCTAAATCCTGACATATGAATCCTTCACGTTGTAGTCCCCTTTGTTTTTTGTAACATTTTCTATACACTTTTTTACACACATATGATTCATTGTCTCTGTATACATGTTTGATGTAAAATGCTCTCACACCCTACACTGGTATGAGAGGTGCTATAAAATCAATAAAATACATACGAGAAAGGGGCTATGGAGAGATAAAAGGCACTATTGGAGGGTAGTAGTGAGGGAATCATGGAGGAGTCCCAATAAAGATTGCCTTATCCTGGTGCACTGTAAGGTCATCATTCACCCTGCTTTAAAAACGAATATAATGGAATATATAATGAAAAATATGTAGTAGAATGCATAATTCTTTCAAATCTTTCCTAGGGGGAGAACCCCGCCAAACCCCCTTTTAGTGGTCAGGCTTGCTTGCTGCGCACGCTCACTCGCAACGCACCACATGGTGGCTTGTCTGAAAAAATGTGCCAGGGCTGCTTCGGGTTCCCAATCAAGCCCTGATATTCTGGGAGGAAACAGGAGTGAGTGACTGGGATGGCTTCCATCTTGTTCCAAATGGATATTTATATATGCTTGTAGCCTAACTAAAACACGTTAATAACTTCACTTCTATACTTCATTTGAAATTAATTTCAATTGTTGTTATATTATTTCAGTCTATACATGCAGTATCATGTGTAAAGTTGCATATGATACTTTATTATTAATGAACAAATATAAAAACAATTCTACATGTGTAAAATAAAATGTGTTTACTTTTGTGAGTTGCATCTAAGTCGCACATACAGAGGTTATGCCTTTTTCCATAATTGTCACTTACATAAATTCTTTTTAGTTGTGGCTTTTACAAGCTTACTGTTGGAAATGACCATCTTTTGTGTGGCATTGCCAAAGATGTCTCCCCTCTTGAGCTGAACCTGTTTTTGTTGTCTAAAGGACTCTGTGCAAGCTTTACTGCTGCTTACCAATGGTACAGTGCCTGTGCACTCCCCTTTAAGCTTGGCAACATTGGCATATACCTAATTGGAACATTTAATTTGCTTATAAGTCCTTACTATGTGCTAGTACATGCAAATAGGACTTGCAAACTAAATGCTGCTTGTGGGCTGCAGCACTAATGGTGCCACCGACAAAAGCAACATCGTAAATAAAGTGCCCAGGCCTGCCAATGCAGCCTGGGAGGGTAGCTTTAAACTGTCATATCAGCCTGGTAAAACGAACCTGTTCTCTCAGAGGAAAACACTGGGTTACATCATAACAACTATAATGCTTTCAGTTTAGAGCAGCTAGAAAAATGATTCAAGGATTAATTTTAATAGTAATTTAAAATCCATCATAATGGTCAAGTTGGTCTTAACTACCTATTTTAAAAATTCAACTTTTAAAAAGTCCTTCTCCCGACTAAGCCAAAAGGGGTCTTTCTGCCAGTGTCCAGCGTTACCTGACTGCTGATGACTCCCCTGTTCCCCTGTGGTGAGACGCGGATTGTTCCCAGACAGTGGGCTGTCACTAGCAGATGTATCTCACACCCAGTATTTAATTTGATCAAGTGGTTTATGATGCTTGGCACCGGCACTTAATTGCCAACACCGGAACTTATGACAGTCTGCCACGGGCAGTCTGCCACAGGGTGGTGCAGTTTGTCTAAATTAAAGATGAGCTGTTTATTAATTAAATAAACATTTAAAAGGACCAATGAATTATCACTCTTGTAGGAGTGTGATGGATATTAGTTATGTTGGTACTGTCATTGGCAGGGCTGGCAGGGGAAATGGGTGGTGCAAGCTGCAGTGGCCACTTTTTTACAAATTAGGCACTGCCACACCTTGGTCTGCATCATTTTGTCTTTATAGTCAGCTTGGCTCCAATCCCAGTTGGATGGGGGAGTGGCCCCAGACCTGGATTGGAGAGGCTCCAAGAGTCTGTTTGCCCATTATCATATCAACACCTCTGGGTGGGAACAAGTAGCTCTGATCAGGGGAAGGAAGGTCATACCATATTGGATTTAGGTAGAGAGGTGCACTGTGGGATAATTTACAGTAAAACACATAGGAATTGGTGCAAAGGTAGGAAGGGTCACCCCTGGAAACATTTACCCATTGGTGGGGGAATGGTCAGGAGTTTCCCCCCACCCACAGACCGGCACTAGACATATATTTGGCATTACCAGTACCCTACCAATGACTCATCAACGACCAATTTTTCGCTATAATTTTTTTTAAGACAGAAGGTAAACTTTCCACAGGGACAAACCTGGATCCCTATGTCCGACCGGCACTCCATTAGGGTCTGCCTTAACTTTTGACTTTGATACGGGTTAGCGTGACCAGATATCTGCAGTGGGTGCTTTGTGGTGCTCTTTTAAATGCAAACTTTAAAGTTGTATAGTTCTGGTTCTACTTATTTGATTATTGTTGTTTTGGTGTCAATTGTGACTAAATTGGTTTGGATTTTTTCTTGTATTGTGTCCTGCATAAATATTTTACACTTTGCCTCTAAGTTAAGCCTGTTTGCTTTGTGACAAGTTACCAGAGGGTTTAGCACAGGTTTATTTAGTGACTTTAGTGCTTCACCCTGACAAGGACTGATTATTATTTGAGGTGGGTTCTCACTCCCCTCAACTAATACTCCAATTTCTTACACTTACAGCCAGACTGCAAACAGGCGTGTCCATAGTTATTCAATAGTATTGCTTAGGTATAAGACTGCATTAGAAATCCAGGTGGTAGGTTGCTCATTCTGACTTCCAAAATGAACGAGGTAGCTTACATATTAGAGCGGTGATACTATTTTCTGAAGATACAAAATGGGCAAACTAGTATTTATATAATATTTACTAGGGAAACTTACACAGTCGTTTTGTTTATCTTTTTGCAAATGCAGTCAGCTCAGTTTTTATAAATTGTAAAATAAAGGTAATGTGTCTATCCTGCATGGAAGTGAATATTGCCTATAAATATCTTAATAGTTAGGGAGCGCATGCTTCAAGCCATTGGAATAGTTTACAGTGTACAAAAGTCCTGCCAACAGATGACCATGTCGCTTTTCTCCTCCCATCTCCCAGGCGTCTTTTTATAGCTCTGAGTTCTCTTCTGCGCCCCCACACAGTTTGAAGTGCTATATACTCCAGGGGATTAAAAACAGGCTTTACAGTTTTCCGAGAAAGTGTCACGTCCTTCATTATTAATCGTGGCGGCTCCTGCTTTCAAAAGTTGTGTTTACTTTTGCTTTCATCAAGAATATGTACATTAAACATAAATGTCCCGGGCGCAGCCTTAATACGGGCCGCATTTCGGCTGTTTGTCCTCCCCCAGCTTAAGTGCCTCTAGCGAAGGCCTCTGGGCGCGCTCCCGGCGGATTCCACGCTGCCCACATGTTTACATTCGTGCTGGCCGATTCGCACTTGCCAGTAAATGGAGTTACGAGGGTTGAAAGTTGAAAATTGAATCAGCTCTTAGCCATCGGCCTGCTCTGTGGGACTGTTTGTGTTTTATGCCTCTCGCCCACTCAGGATAATGTTGTTTCCTCGCTTTCAGCCAGCCTTTATACATGACTTCTGCAGGAAGCAGATGAGTTCTGGGCTGCTATACACACACAGAGGCAGGGGAGTTAAAATCCTGTTAATATGCAGCGGCACGCTCGCCCGCACTCGGTGTTTCTGCACACAGGCCACTGGGCAGAGTTAGCAAAAATACCTAATATTATCTGGGGCCCCGTTGGAGGAGGCGGCTGACTTAATTTGACTATGCAGGCACTTTATAGTTTGTATACAGACGCGCGGACTAATACCAGGTTATACATGTCGGTGGTTAATATATTACATTATATTACTCGATAGAGATCTATTTTTACACCACCTCCAACCTCCTGACAATACTGTTATCAGGAGCGAACAGAGAGATATCAGTTTACTACTGCCCCTGTACATATGGCCAACGTATCACGTAGCACCATTAAGAGTGTTCTTACATGGCACCCATCCTGAAATGAATTTCTTCAAGATCGTCGTTGACCTGATGCTCAGGTAAAATGCGGCTCAGTCAAGTAAAGTCAGATGCGTAGGATTACACAATTTGGCGAAGTGGGAAAGCTGGGATTTGGACCAATTTTCCTGGGTGCACTTTGTGCTATTCAGCCACTGGATGAATGTCTCTTTCTTTATCCCCTTATGCCCTAGAGACTGATTTAGTTTGGGTGTTTCATCACCTAAACTAGATTTCCATGCTACTTCAATGTTACTCTATATGTTTATGTAATAGTAAAACGTCATAAACAAGCACATGTGGTCCAACATGAGACTATTTTATGTTAATATCAATGTCTTCCCCTGACTTAGCAAAAACGGAGGATCAGCCCCCTCAATGTCAGCAAATACATTGATTAATAAAACAAAAAGGGCTCTGGTGTCCTGCGGATCTTCAGTGAGACACAGGCACACTGCAGCTACACATCACAGAATAGAACCTTTTTAGATGTTGTGCTCTCAGGTGTCGAGTGTTTTGTGGTGTTTGTCTTTTAAAGCTGCAGCAAGGAAGGGGAATGGTAGTGTCAGTCATGGTGGGCTTCTGCACTGTTTGGCTGGCAGGCTCCCAAGTGCCAAGGGGCCGAGTGAGGGGAAACATCCATTACAATGCAGTCATTATATCGCAATGCCATTACAACGCAAGTGCCTTTACATCGCATGCCATTACAACGCAGTCATTACAACACGTCATTACAACGCATGCCATTACAAAGCATGCCATTACAATGCATGTCATCACAATGCATTATAAGGTAAGTAATGGAGAATTAAAAGTTTTAGGGTGGGTATAGGTTTTGGGGTAGTTGGGAATAGTAATTTTTACCCCTACACTATCCAACACTTTCCCTACTGTTGCACTCACTGGAGGAGGTATAGTAATTTTTACTCCTACACTATCCAATACTTTCCCTCCTGTTGCATGCGCTGTAATTGTTTGCTTTGTAACTAGAGATGGGCGGAATTTGCGAAATTAACTTTCGCAAATTATCGCGAAAATGTTTAAAATTATCGCAAACAAGCGGAAATATCGCGAAGATGCAGAAGTTTTTTTCCGGCATGTTCGCGAGATTTTCTGCATGGTTGCGGGTCGCCAACTTACCCATGTGGTTGCTTGCGGGCGCGGCCATCTTGTTTTGAGTTGTCTCGCGGTGCATGATCACGAGAAGAAAGACGTGATCGCGCGACGCATGACGTCACTGCGGGCGCGAAATGTCGCGAGACAGCGCAAATTGCTAAAAACAATACAACATCTCATGGAGAACGCGACCGGATCAAGAAAACTTGTCGGCGAACGCAGGGATTCAGGTAAGGCGATCGCGCGCGCGCGAGAATGTATTATTTTACAGCGCGAGCAAGAAACAAATTATCGCCAAGGTGCGGAAACCGGAATTTTTGACATTTTCGCGCTCTCCGCGGAACGCGAAAATGTCAAATTATCGCAATTTCCGCGAACGGAACAAAATTTTCGCCTAGGCCTAGTTGTAACGTCATATATTCCCGAGCGAGACCTAGTCATTCAGCCCGAGTCAGGCACGCCCTTTGCTTGGCTTAGCCACCTCTTTTTATGGCATCTTGTTGACGTTGGGCGGTGCAATGACTACGACATTTTTTAAAACAGCATATTATTAGCATGCTATTTACTTTTTATACTTACTTTTTTTTATATTTACTTATGTTTCAGTTTTATTTATTTATATTATCACCACTTTGCAGAGAAACAAAATTGAGCTGCTACTTATAGGGACGATTTTTAGAGATTTTACTTCAGCAGACGGAATGCGTAAATCTAAACATTTGCACACTTACTATGTGTTCACAAATAACACGTCAAATGACATAATCAATTAAATTGATAACTGTTGCTATCACTAATGGTGCCGCAGCTTGCGAATTATATGATGTTTACAATGTTTCAGCGGCCATACGGCATTAAATGTGTTGGGATCACATTTTAAGAGCGTAATAGGTGGAACAACAGCATTTAATTCCACATCTATAGTCTTAATGTTCTCTACTGTAATGCCACAGCATTTCACATGTTCCTCCCATCAAGTAACTTCCGACTCGTGTCTACAGTTTCACACACTTTGCTTCAATTCAATTCACTTCAATATAACTTTATTCGATCTAAAAGCAATAGACCATAAAAGTAAATAGAAAATATTACACATAGCTGTAAGCGCTTAAGAAATTACAATAATTTTACAGTAAAAATAGGTTAAAAAATAAATGTGTGAATGTTATAAAGTTTAAGAACACATCGAGAAGTGTGCCAGATATCCATACTTTGGATGAGCATGGAGATACAAACTAAAAGTCAGGTTTCAATGTGCGGTGTAATATTGTTTTTGGGAACTGCATTTAAAGCACGTGAAAGGGAGATAGAAAGAGGACAAAAACCTCAAATTAGTGTCTGCCATGCACTCCCAATAAGCAGTATCTTTGCCTAATCTATATGAAAAACCTCACTATTCACAGCAATTCTAACAGACTAGCCCAGCATAGTGTTTCTCGCCCTAAGTACTGCTTTCAAAAAAGCGCAGATGGCCATGATAATTTCGGGGGAGCACAAAGATTGTA
The DNA here is from genome assembly GCF_964204655.1 of Triturus cristatus. Classification (NCBI taxonomy): domain Eukaryota; kingdom Metazoa; phylum Chordata; class Amphibia; order Caudata; family Salamandridae; genus Triturus; species Triturus cristatus. The sequence continues at coordinate 482,175,489 of NC_140585.1, forward strand.
AATGGAGAAGGGCTGTTCTACAGCAGCGGAAGCAACGCCTCCTTAATAAGGGTCTCAAAAAGTGCTTTTGTGCTACGCTGTGCAAATTACAGAAAAAAATAAAGTGCATTAATGATTGCGCTGAATGATTATCGTAGGGGCAAGAGGTAACTAATTTCCTCTCGGAATCAGAAGAATGTTTAAAGAAAAAAGACCAATAAATCATCCCTGCTCTAAATTGGAAAAGATGAGACCACTTCCATCTTGACAATGTCATCGCCAAGCACAGTGGGGAAACATCTGTGTATAAAAGGCTATTAAAAAAGTGCAACACAGAGGGTTTAGATAATTTGTGTTTCAGTCTAATGTTTGAGAAGTGGTCCTTAAACAATTTTTTCACCTCCGTCCTAACATTTTTGGGGATGCGACTGGGTTTGGTAAACCACCAAGCAATACCGAGGGTGCCAAAAATATCCCATATGTAGTTCTACCAGGGTATAGAGTGGGCCCTATCCAGCGTCATATAGTCAGATATAATATCCCTGCAGAGTTTAGCGGTGGGGTTTACCATACATTCACCCATATTGAGAGAGGCGCCAGTTGGATCTTGTCCTCAATAAAACCCTGATTTAATTTGAGATGTTTAATAAGACTGTGGGTGGAGGGAAGGATACCTAAGAGCCATCATAAGAAACAATTTTCCTCTGTCTGAAGGGAACTGCATTGGCTGAAACCCCATACTCCAGCGCCATAGGTAGCTGCACTATTACATTGTGAATTCTAGACTTTCAAAGGTGGAAACACTGACCGCCCTGATTTGCGGTCTAATAATGTTACAGATTGCGCCCACAGTTTTATTTATTTTTACACTGGCCTGAGCATGATGGGGGTTCCATGACCCTGTTGAATTCAAATGTACTCCTAAAAATAGAAAGTCATCTACGGTCATCAGAGAATGCTCATTAATACTGATTTTCTTTAAACTTAATTTACCTGGGCCACAAGACATAATATGCGATTTAGAGTATTTGGTATTTAAATTCAAGCTCTGCATTAAGGAAGCAAAGCAATCCACCTTATGTCTCAGTGCTTTTGGGGTGAGGGCTAACAGTACTGTGTCATCAGCATATAGTAAGTCAGGAATGGGAGAACCTGCGATTCTAGTTATGTCTGTGTGTGAAGAAGACAAGCATGGTGTTAGCCTGGTGATATATAAAATAAACAATAAGGGTGCCAGAATACATCCCTGTCTCGCTCCAGTCTTTAGAGGGAAACTAGAAGAAAGTTCCCCAAGAGAATTTATATGAACCCGGGCTGGAAGATCAGAATGCAGGCAATAAAGAAAATTCACCAGAAGGGCGTCCATGCCTTGGTCCAGCAACATTAACCAGAGTTTGGTTCTGCTCACTGAATCAAGGGCGGTGGATAGGGCCATAAAAGCTAAATAAATTGGGGAACGCTTGGCCTTAGTATATTTGGAAATGGTTAAAGCCAGATTCAGATATTGTTCGTGGTTCCTAATTTTGGCAGAAATCCAAATTGAAAAGAGGAAAGTATGTCCTTATCAGCTGCCCACTTGACCTAATGGTCATACATGGCTCTGCCGATGTTTTTAATCGTGCGATTGATGAGGGAAATAGGTCGATAGCACTTGGGCGACATATGATCACCCTTTTGAAATATGTGGAAAATGATTGCGGTGGACCATGAAGGAGGAATAATTGTAAATAATGAGGAGTTAAATGTATTTGGAACAAGAGGACCTCAGATCTCGGGCGTGGATTTCAACAAGTGCATTGGTATCCCGTCTGGACCTGGAGCTTTCCCGCCTTTACTATTGTGATTGGCTGTCTCAACTTCCTCCAAGGTTAACAAAAAATGGGAGGAATTCCGCAATCTACTAAGGAGAGTAGCAGACAAATTTGGCTCGTCTTAAGTGTGATAAATGGAAGCAAAGTGGGTAACCCAGGCTGTGCCTGAAATATTATTTTGCAATGGGGGATTGTTAGATCTGGGGGTCTCTAGTTAGCAGGGTTAGGTAGCACTGTCCAAATAGGGACCCTTGCTTCTAGTCAGGGTAAGGGGGATACACTCTTTAGATAGCCCCTGCTCACCCCCTTGGTAGCTTGGCATGAGCAGACAGCCTTATCAAAGGCAATGTGTAAAGTATTTGTACCAACACTCACAGTAACACAGTGAAAACACCACAAATGAACTCCACACCAGTGTAGATAAATAAAGTACTTTTATATAAACCACACAAGACCAAAACGACAAAAATCCAACATACACAGTTCAAGAATATGGTTTCAAAAAGAGTTCTTAGTTTAGCGACAAAATCATCCACCTTAGCGTCAATTTTAGCCAACAGTACCTGGTGATGCGATAAAAGTTCTTAGCGGTGCTCAGGCGTCGAAAAACAAGCAACAGCGTCAGTCCTGAGACCCTGGGGAGGCCATGCGACAACCCCGCTGCACGCAGCAGGCGTGTGCGACGAATCCGGTCTGTATGGGTAGTGAGGCGATACTTGTATGGATTCCAAGGCGTAGCTTTTCTGGTAGAAATTTACTCGCAAAGGCACGATGCGTCCAAATTCGGCCCGCTAACGAGCGGGGCGACGATTTCACCAGCGATGATCTGGGATGGCTCTGCGACGATATTCACAGCGATAAAATTCTGCCCGCTAACGAGCGGTGCGATGATTTTGGCTGGCTCTGCGACGATGTTTGCAGCGATAAAATTCTGCCCGCTAACGAGCAGTACGATGATCTTGGCTGGCTCTGCGACCATCTCACCCAGTGGCGGCAGGCTCTGCGACGATGTTCGCAGCGATAAAATTCTGCAAACTAACGAGCTGAGCGGGGATCTTGGCTGGCTCTGCGACGATGTTCGCAGCGATAAAATTCATCCCACTAACGAGCGGGGCGACAGCTTCACCAGCGATGATCTTGCTCAGTGACAGCAGGCTCTGCGACGATGTTCGCAGCGATGAAAGTTCGGCCCGCTTGTTGGACTTGGCCCTTCTGGCAAGGTCACCCCTAAAACCTTTTTGCATTTATCCTAGCCTTTTTTCCTATGTTGTATTAGTGGTTTTAGGCCTCTAGGCGCTTTTACACTGTGTCCCAGTGGAAAGTGCGTGCGCTCTGTGTATGTTTTAGTGAGACTGACCTGCCCTCCCATAGGAATGCATGGGGGATCTGAGTGACCGTGTTAAGTCCTGATGTGAGAGGAGTGCAGGGTCGAGTTTGGTATGTGCGAACTCGTGAGAGGGAATGCTGCGCAATGATGCGTGCGGCGTTACGGTGTCTAGTGTAGAAGTGCCACTTCTAGAAGCTGGCATGTCTGTGTAATAAATGTGATGGGACTGTCTGGCTTGTGATTGGCTGGTGTGCCCTGCTCCAGGAGTCAGGATGGGCCTGCCCCGGTGGTGAATGGAGAGATCTGCATGTTGATGGCAGGGAGGAGTACACCTGGGACCTGAATAGGGCTGGGCTTTCCCTCCACAATGCTGGCTCCACCCCCTGTGGTGCGTCTGATGTCCCTGGCCTGTCCTGTGAATAGGGAGAGGGGCTGAGCCAAACAAAGTGCTCAGGAATCAGTTGCATCTGGTTCGCCCCTTCCCTGCACCTTTGGAGACAAAGGATTCTGTGTATAAAAGAGGGGCTGTGACCCCCTGAAAAGGTTCTTGTGTTCTGACTTGAATCTACCAGGGGCGTGCTGCTGCTGGGGCCCAGGGAAAGGCTTGCCTCCCTGGGCCCTGCCCAGCCCCTGGATGCCCTGGATGCTGGAGGACTTTCCTGGTTGGGACCTAATCTTTTTCTCCAGGACTTTCTATTGCCCCTAGTGCCTGGGAAGCGCTACCTTTCCCCCCCAAGAAGGAGGAACATGTGGGCCTTGGCAGCGCTGCGCTGCATGAGGAGGAAGAGGGAATCCCCAACGTAGGGATTCCCCCCTTGATGCCGATTTAGCGGGTGCCCACCCCGCGTTATTGACGCTTATCTTTATCTCGCGGGTGCCCACCCCGCGTTGGGGGCCGTTACGGGTCCCACCCCGCTTGTTTTGTTATTCAGAGCAGGAGCCCACCCCGCGTTTTCCGATCTCAGCGGGAGCCTACCCCGCTTTATACTTCTGCCGAAGCGGGTGCCCACCCCACATTCTTTATGAGCCTAAGCGGGTGCCCACCCCGCTGTACATTGTTATTACGGAGGGAGCCTACCCCTCATTTTGCCCAGGGTCAGAATTGCCTCCGCTGCCCAGCCGCGGCCGCCCGGAAGTCAGGCAAGTCTGCCTGTGACGTGGGCGGGGCCAGTGGCTGGGGCGGAAGCGGCGCGAGTGTTGCGGGGCTCCCATGAGCTGTGGGGAGCCCCGGAAGAGGAATCGCCCGCCGCCGAAGTGGAGCCGTATGGACCCTCGCTGCTACAGAGCGAAGTCCCGGGTCCCAGGAGGGGGCCAGGTTGAAGTACGGAAAGGTTCAGTCCCCCGCCGGCGAGGCTCTCACGTGGGAGGAGAGCCCTGCATTCCGCAGAGCAAGTCCCGGTGAGTGCGCTGCATTTCTATTTCTTGAGCGGCCCCCGCCTGATAGGGGGCCTCTCCTACGTTGTCGGCCTTTGTCCACGATTGGGGGCCAATTTGGTTTAGAGGCCCTGAGGGGCCCGAGGCAGAGAGGTGCCGGAGCCTCTGTAGTGTTTCCAGCGGTACCGCCATGGCGGACTGCTGCCACAATGGGGGCAATACTTTCCTTGTAGCCCCAGAGCCGGTAGGTTTTGGACAAGTAGTGCTGAGTGGCCCCACCAGGGAGCGGGCCACTCCAACGGAGGGAGCATAGTTGTTTACAGAGCCCCGTGAGGCTCCAACGCTTGGCGCATATTTAGTTCAGGGGCCCGTGCGCTCCATGGGGACATGGTTATTTCAGAGCCCAGATGGCTCCAACGTTTTGGCATATTGTTTCAAGGGCCATTGAGAGCCCATGCCTCATATTTGACTTCCACAGCTGTGCAGCACTTAGTGCCAGCTGCAGCGTTTAGGCCCTGTTCTTGTCCCCAGCTGCCCAGCAAGTAGTGGGCAGCTGCTACGTTTAGGTTCTGGCGCAACCTGGACTCCAATGTGATTGAAGTACTATTGTGGTTTAATGCTTAGGGTGTTAGGAAATGTACCATGTGTTGTATGTTTTGCGCACCCTGTGTTAATGCTTATGGTGTTAGGGAATGTACTGTGTGTACTATGTTTTGCACACCCTGTGTTTTATACCTCTAGATATGATTTCTGCATAGGAGGTTGTTTTACCTGTTTAGGTTTCTGTTAGGGAGATTATACTTCCCTGTGTGATATACGCCCCTAGTGTAATTATACTTAGGAGGTAAGGTCTAATGCGTTAGGCTAATGAGACATTGCATAATGTGTTATGCTCCTGTGATGTATACAGGATAGGTTTGATACCTGATTCTATTGTGATAATGCTGAGGTCATTATTGTGCCAGTAGTTACTGGTTGTGCGCTACAGTATAATTTGTGTTACAGTTGGTATATGTTCTACATTTACAATTGGTGATTTGTGCTAATTCTGACCGTGGTCCATGTGGAACTGTCTTGTGTAAATAGTCCCCTGTAAAATTCTGCCCAGTGCCAGTTGGCACAGTGTAAATTATGTGATTATCATCTATTGTGTTAATTATAATACAAAGGCTATTTTTAATATATAACCTTGTGTGGAGTTTCTTTTGTGGTGGGCCTAGGGTGTTGTTGCTGTGTGCGCGCGCAAACGCTTTACACATTGCCTCCGGGATAAGCCTGACTGCTCGTGCCAAGCTACCAAGGGGGTGAGCAGGGGTTATCTTTGGCGTGTAACTCCCCAGCCCTGACTTAGAGTGGCGGTCTCTGTCTGGCTTTGGCGCAAGCCATAGCCAACCAGAGATCCCATTTCTAACACCGATAACGAGCGGAGCGAAGGACATTTTCTCGCTAAGCCGGCTGTGCATGAAAAAGTGTAGATCCTTTGCTTCTTTCTTCTTGGCCAGCTTCCCAACAACAGGCACAACTTCCAGAGGCCCCACAATTGGATCAAGCACTCTAGGAAGGGCAGAACTCACTCAGCAGAGTTCAGGGGGGAGCTGGGGGTGAAGTCCTTTTGTTCCTGGGACTTCTTAACAGGAGGCCAGCTCTACTCAGGCCCTTGGAGATTCCTTCAAGCCAGGTGACACAGCACACAGCAAAGTCCTTCCCCTCTCCTTGGCAGCAAAGCAACTGCAGGTCAGCCTTACAGCAGGTCAGTCCTTCTGCTTTAGTCTTCCAGCTTTCTCCTTGGCAGAGGTTCCTTCTTGATTTCAGGATGATCTAATTTTCTGTAGTCTGGGTCCCAATACTTATACCCCAAAATCCTTTGTCCTCTGAAGGCAGAGGGGCCTTGGCCTAGTCAGAACCAGTTCTGGCCAGTCCTGGAGCACTCTGTTTACTTGGTTTCTTCTTTCCTTTTAGAGAGAGGGACAGGGTTGTCAGCCGCCCGGCAGGGGGTGGAGCCAGCACTGTAGAAGGCAGGCACAGCCCTATTTAGGCCCAGGTGCTACTCCTCCCGCCCATCTACAGGGGAATTTCCCAATTCAGCCCTGGGCTGACTCATTCAGCCTCTGGGAGCCACCCCTGTCCCTGTCACTCACAAACCAGACAGTCAATTCACAAACAGGCCAAGGCACACAGAAAGGGCAGAAAAGGAAAACAGCCACCTTCTAAAAGTGCTGTTTTCACACACAGGATTTAAAAACCATCCTTCCTAAAAGATGTGTTATTAAATTCTAAATTCAGGGATACCAGACTTTAGCTTTCTATCTTGCTCCTATGGGAAGATATGCAGGTAACCATTATACTCAGCATTCCCCATTATAGCCTACGGGCAAGATAGCCTTTCAATAGTGAAAAACGAAAATGGCTGTAATTCACTACCAGAGCATGTCACCTACACCAATACATGCTCTACCTTTCACATACACTGCACCCTGCCCAGGGGGGTACCTAGGGCCTTCCATAGGGGTGTCCAATGTGTACAGAAAGGGAAGAGTTAGGCCTGGCCAGTGTGGACACTGGTCAGGTCAGCATGGCAGTTAGCAACTGCACCCAGGCACTGCGGTGGCAGGTCTGTGACACCATTTTAGGGCTACTCCTGTGGGTGGCACAATCAGTGCTGCAGGCCCACTAGTAGCATTTGAATCATCAGCCCTGGCACACTGAGTGCACTTTACTAGGGGCTGACAGGTGAAACAAATATACCAATCAGGGATAACCAATCAATATAACAATTTACCCTGGGAGCACTTGCACTTTGACATTGATCAGCAGTGGCAAAGTGCCCAAAGCATCTAAACCAGCAAAACAAAATCCAGCACAGCGTCAAAAATACCGGAGGTAGAGGCAAAAAGTCAGGGGAAACCACGCCAAAGATGCCAGGTCTAACAGGGATTAACAGGGGAATTCCTTGAACGGATTAATTTTATTGTGTCCCAAAAGGTTTTGCTATCCTTTCCTTGTAACGCGTGCTCCAAGAGTTCCCAGTCTTGTTTGTATACTTCGTTCCTCCTAGTAGTAAAAGCACATTTTATATTCAGTGCGAGCCAGGGAAATAACGGCCTTCATCCTGGGGCAGGAATTTCAGGCTTTCCTCAGCTTCCTGTTTGCCAGGGAACAGACCCCGTCAAACCATCTTGGGTCTGAATTTGAGCTGAAAATTGATTTGAGCATGGAGTCCCTGATTGTGAGGATTAGCCTATTATAGTGGGAGGCCATAGGTCCCTCTACACTATCTGATAGGCAGTAGAGGAATTTGTTTAAGTATAACTTGAGCAGAGTAACTAGTGACTCTTTTTGGCTTTTCATACGCCAATCTAATCAAAGGCCATCCGAGGAATGATAGTAGCTAAGTTACTGCTACGGGCAAGGTGCTTGAGCGGTAGAAACATGTGAGCGCTCAGACCGTAATGGTCGCCCCAATCTGTGGGCAAAATCTCACATTTAGAAAACCCTGATAAAAAATTGGGGGTGACAAACATATAATCAATGAGGGAAGTTCTCCCCCCTCCTCTAAATGACATCAGCGTGTTACAAGCTACCCCTAAAATTTCAAGTAAGTCAACCAGTCCGTTGGGCATAAGGTGTTTAGAAAGTTCTACGCCCCTTGCATATTGCTTAGTGCAAAGCCTATGTGTGTCAAAGTCTTGCTGTCTGTGACCCCCTCTAATCTTGGCATTAAAATCACCACTAAGAAAAAAGTAAACTTGGGATGCTCGATTATTAGCCTTGGACTGGAGTAGGGAAATAAAATTAAATAAACTATCATAATGTGTACAGCTAACATTAGTGAAATCATTATTATAAAAGTTTATCAAATAAAAGGCCATATTAGACCGTGGTATTTGGATTAAATCAAACTTGGAGGAAAAAGCCCTCCAGTCATGGTTATTGATCTTCCCTTTAAGGCCTGCCACGTTCCAACTGAGGATACAAAGTGGTCTGTAGTGCGAAAGCAGGTTATGAGTGTGATTTGTAATTGCCATTGTCCTTAAGGACGAAGGGGCAGTTGTTGTTAATGTTGGGCTGCCATTCAGAGGAGAGAGGCGTGAGTAGAATCTACTTTTGAACCTGTAAGTCAATCAAGGTAAGAGAGTACTTCAAATCTATTAAATGTAATTAGGGGGCATGAAACATGCGGAGCACATTGAGGGACCTGAGTCTCCGACAAGATGTTAAAAAGTGATTGGGGAACTTGGGCTGTCTGTCCAGAGTTATCTCGAAGTGTGTTTGCACCCCTATGATGGGTAGATGAAATAACATATGCATTGGGGGTTGAAACTGGGTTAGGTGAATACTGCCAGTGATTGAAGGGAGGTCTGTAAAAAAATCCTAACAGGGCCAAAGAAATGGAAGAAGTTGTCCAGTTAGTAGGTCTAGCATTGAATAACAGATTATAAAACAGAGCTGGAAGACTGAAATTAATCGCAATACATTCTCCAGGCAAGTCCAGTCGATTTGAGACAATCCATGCACATCTCCTTACATGCAGAATGTCTTTGGCATGTCAAAATGACAGTCCTCTGTGTTGAACCAGGCAGTTTAAAGTTTTGTTAAAGAGCTGTTCATAAAATTAATGTTGTTACGAACGTAATGAGGGAACCCCTCTTAAGACGATGACATATGGGCACACAGTAGGGGGAGGTTGAGAACTGGAAGTTGTAACCGCGACTGGGCATGAGTAGTAGTAGAATCCACTCTACCCTTCGGGCCCTTTGTGTTATTAGTAAGATGGAAGTTGGAAGTAGGTACTTTGACTACTAGTTGTCTGATAAGAGTGCCTTTATTGCGAGGGTGATCAGTTGGACTGGCGACATACAACGGGTGGGAGAGCCTGTGTTAGTGGAATATGCTTGTTGGAGAAACCCTCAAAATTTCTATTTGGAATACAGTGCTTGGTGATAGTAGAATTTGGAGTTCCTTTAGCAGAGCCTGAAAAAATTATGTTAAGCGCAGCCAAATTGGAGTCAATATTAGACAAACATAAGACCAGAGGGGACAGTATGGTGTGAATCGATTCACACAGTTTTTCTGAAAAAATCTTTAGCTGGTCGGCCATAAGATCATTGAGGGAATCAACAAGGTGCAATTGGTCAGCCTGTGAAAGTTGGGCCATAGTTAGAGGTGGAGCCTTGAGGGTTTCTGTGTTGGGTACCGGGACAGGCGTTGACTTGAAAACAGACGTAGACACGAGTTCAGACACTAATCGGGATTTAGGAGGGAATAAGAGAGGGCTGATCATTTGTTTGTGTGTCTTTCCCTGTTTCGGTCTCTTTAATAAAGTTGTGGATGAAGATTTGTTGTTTGGGCCCTTGAAGAGCTTCAAAGAATTTTCAGCTGGCGGAATCAGTGCTCGTGGTGGGTTCTTGTACGAGTGGAGAATCTACGCTGGTTTGGGGTAGATCTGTGGATATGTCCAAGGAAGTGCAAAGAGACAGGCTTGAAAGACCCCCTCTTGGACCATCGGAATTGATGGAAAGCCTCTGTCCGGTTCTGGGGATTTCATTATTAATAGCGCTTACGGCTCTTTCAAGTATCGGGTCAATTGAGATAGGCTTTTGAGTAGACTTTACTAAAGGGGATAGAGTGGTGCCAGTATTGTCCCCTTTTCTTTTTCTCATGGCTTTAATAGCTAGAGCGAAATGAATAACAGTGAAAGCAATAACAAGTCCACATAGACTAAGGGCCAGGAATAAAAGGGGCAGTCCCTGTTAACAGTAAAAATAATGCAAAAAAGCAGTACCTCTCAGTGGCTTGGTCCTCAATTTCCAGGCGAAAGCTTAGAGGTTACCTAGCTTCACAGGTGCTAAAGGTGCTCAGAAGTGATGGGAGAGGCCTCATAGAGTGGGCCCAGCCTCAAACAGCCGCAGACAGGGGCAGACAGGCCAGCCTTGGCCCGTGCTTTGCCATGCTGCAAGTCCCACGTACTGGGAGTGCCGCGCCGCCTTTGTTGAGCAGGGAGGGCTGGCTCCGCCTCCCTGCGCTGAAGATGGATGCTGGGGGACGGAGTCCCGCCCCAGCCGACGATCGCTGGGTCTGAGTTGGGCCTTGGATGGCCTCATGAAAGATCCCTTGCAGTGGGAGAGCCGCGCCACCTTTGTTGAGCAGGGAGGGCTGACTCTGCCTCCATGTGCCGTAGATGGATGCTGGGGGAAGAAGTCCCACCCCAGTCGACGGTCACCGGGTTTGAGTTGTGGCCTTGGATCCCCACACTTTAATTTACTAATGAAACAAAGGTGAACAAAACATTGCCCACTTACAAACTCACAAAGGGCGCTCTTAGCAAAAAACATTTTGCTTGGTTAAATGGTGTCTTTTGCACATTCACAATTTCCCCAAAGACAATTTGAGCTTGCTGGGGCAAGTTTGCTTACATCAGTTGCCTCCCACCACCATGTCAAAGTAGCTCATGGGTACCTTTGTGTAAAAGAGCAGTATGCATAGAAACCGGGTCCAGTAGTGAATCTGAATTTGTAGGTTCTGCTACTGCAGCTGCATATTTTGCTTTCTGGCTGTACAGTAATTCTGTTCACTGCTTGAAGATAGATTGCATCAATGCAGTATTCAGAATCCTTGTTTAGGCTGACAAAGGACCATGCTCCTCAATTAAAAAATAGCTGCAGGTTGGTGGCTGTGATCATTCATTTAGCGAACACCTCAATAACAATGATTTGTTTACTTTCAGCAGTAGTGTAGAAGTGGGGTCAGTATAGGTGATTGTCTCTCTGCAGAGTTCACAAAACATCTCCTTGAAAATTCAAAATGGCAGTCATGCTGTGATTGTGATTACTTCAAAAGAGTATACTTCTAGCTTTTTTCAGATTGAGTAGGTGTGCAAATATGTGGTGTTGTAGTGAAGGTTGCTTGTACCTTCTGCTCACAATCATTTGACAATGGTATTCATGATTGTCAACAAATGTAAGAGCCTACCATGTAGAGACTTGTGGAACTGTTCATCAGCCGTTCACCAGCAGACAAATTCTTTTAAGTTTGCCCGGCTCACAGTTCAAGAGGTTTTACAAATAATTACCAATCAAAAAGAAGATTTCCTGTTTTTAACTTGCAATTTAAATCACAATCATCTACTGGATGTACGTTTGACAGGGTCATTTCCCTTAATATCTCCCTGAGGACTAGGCAAAAATGCATCCAACCAGCCAAATACATTGAAAGGAGCCAAGGGCAGCATGGTTGTTGATTGTCTGCGTCTACATGGAACAATCCCTTTAGGTGTTCCCATAAAAGGAGGTACTTAAGAACACCAACCCCCCACCTAGCACTTTGTACCTTTGACCATTGTGTGTTATCTTTTTCAAAATTAAAATGTATTCTGTACTTTAAAAAAAATATTTGTCCCAGATTGCCAAAGCGTTATCAAATTTAGTAGTAATGCAAAAAGGGCCTTAACTTGGCCAACACAGGTGTGCAGTTGTGCAAGATATTCTAATATTCTCAGGGTTGGCCAAACTAAACACCCTGTTGAAAGGGCGTGTGTAGAAGAAAGAAGAAGCAAAGTACTTGATCAATGTAGACATATTGTGTGTTTGCCAACACCAAAGGCCCTGAGTTACACTTTGGCGGAATCTGAACATTTTCACTGGATAGATGAATTTTAAAATATTTAGGAATTTCCACCGCCTGATTTTCATCCACCGCAGTGATAATACTATGCAGGAAGTTAACCTGTGGATTTAACTCTGCGCTGAGAATTTCTGCTAAATAATCGAGAATGTTCTGTTCCTCTATACTCTCAACTAGAACCATATATTCTTCTAATGGTAGTACATCTGGGCGGTGCGAAAGGTCTTCAACTGTGATTTCAGAACATTGTTTGACATATACATAGCTGTGGTAGTGGAGCCATTTTGTTATATTTTGAGTTCAAGACAATGATGTCATTGATGATGTAATGGATGTCGTCATGTGTGATCTTGTCAGTGATGCCATCATTATTGACATTTAAGATGTTATTAGTGATGTGAATGACGATGTCATTTGGGGTGTCATCGGTGATGTCATGTGTAAGGTCATGAACAGTGCATGGCGAGTGTGCGAGGTATGGTGCATATAGTGACCATCAATTGTGAAATGCAGGTATTTTGGGTCTGTCTTTGGAACCGTGATGTCACTGCTTTTTGAAGTGAAAAGCTTAGAGATGTTTTCTCACTTGTCCGCCTGCCTTGATCTCCAGTTTGTTATGTCTAAAACTTATCTGGTTTCTGAGTTCTGTACTCTGAATGAGTTTGAATAACTGCTTGGCTTTATTTTCTGAGCAGTCATCTATAAAAGTCCTTTGTGGTGATCACTTTTTGCTGCCCTCCCAGTGGGTGATTTATTGGTTTTCCAGTACTTACTCGAAAACCTTCAATTCCTCATGTTCCTGAATTAGAAAAGTGATGGAGTAGACCTGGTTGGCGATTCCTGTGCCATTCATTGCTAGACAGGGTGGGTTTTTTGTGTTTTCTGATTTAGCTCATTGAGTGTCCGGCGGTGCAGAGGTTATGTGTTAGTTGTCCTCAAATCAAGATATGTACCTGTGCACGTCAATATACTTAACAACAGGCGAGGCCTTCTGCGACCAATGCTGTGGCAGGTTTACTACACATATAATATACTCCTTTGCACAACTCGTAGTAAGGCTCTTTACACTGTAGAAGTGGCCCTCAGCTAGGCCTACCAGTGCAAGGGGTTCGCCCTTCTCTGCACAGAGTCCTCAGACCAATAGGAAGAAGTTGGCACAGAAACTGGAATAGAAAATACAAAGTTTAATAAACCTCATGAGGTGGAACTACATTCACACAGCACCCTTCGGTATTGAACGAAGTAGCACACCAAACAGAAGGAGCATGGTCCTTTTATACCCACACAGGGGCTTAAAAGAGGGCAGTACAAGTACAGGAGAAGGTTTTATGTACACATAAGGTCATATAGAAATGCACAGTCGACAAGTAGGAGGAGTTAACAGTTTGCCAATGCTAGTAAACACACCCTGACAGTTACATACTACTAACAGCTGCAAGGACAGCTGAAAACTCTCTGGGCATGTGCAAAGGTGGAAGATGCTAAATATAGTTCGTTTCTAGGCAGATTACAAGAGCAGTCAACACTGAGGGAGGACAAAGCACATGGTGAGCACATGGCAGCACATGGCAAACAAAATGGCTGCCAGAAATACAAAATGGATTACACAAAATGGACAAGATAGCCTCTAAATACAAGATGGATTCTGCTAATGCTAAGCCAATCGCTGCCAATTTACAACAGACGACCTTTTTAGCATTAGCTGAAGACATCTGTTCCTCTGGGGTAATCTAAATATGCATCCCGTACATCTATTAGCATTATTTCGGCCACCTCTTTATTCAACATTTGTTGGGCCTCTGTTTCTGCAACATTCCTTTTGACAGGTATACAGGCAGAGATGCAAATGGAGCAAAGCATTGGACGACATTGGATACATACACAGCAAGTAAAAGGTATCGTAATCATTACACATAGGATAGTCAGTAGCTTCCAGCCCCAAGCAGAAACAAGAGTCCAGAACCATCCAGCAAAAGTCCAAGTACTAGTCTCTGGATGAATTTCTGCAGCAATCTTATGCAGTTTTGATATTGCGTCATATACTGAAGGTGAGTGATCCGGTATGAATACGCAACAGCTGCTACCGATGATGCGACATGCACCACCTCGATCAGCCAGAACCACATCTAGAACCATTCGGTTCTGGAGAGCTACAATCCTTGCAATTTGCAGCTCCTCCGTAATGTTCCCAAGTGCCATAGCTGTCTGATTAGTAACAGCTTCCACAACTCTAGTCAATCGTCTTATTTTCCTACTGTTTAATGCAGCACCCACAAAGAAGAACAAACCTAAATTAAAATCGACATATTGTTGCAGATTAGTATCAGTTTGGTCTACTTCGTCAATACTTATTGTCCTTTTGTATCTATTTCTAGAGATATCGTTGAATAATTTAAGGTCCCGGTGGTATGATGCAGGTGCCAGAAACACAGGGGGCAATAGAAAGGACACATAGCACACACCTGACCACCCAGCAGGTAGTTGATAATATCCGTGGTATTATGTGAGGCTATAAAACTACTGTTATTTATACCTTCAATAGTCAGAATTACAGTACATTCGCTTTTCCCCACTGGAATTCTCCCAATACTGCTTACACATAGATCTGCTTTAGCTCTAGTAACAGAAATCACAAATTGTTCATTACTGGTAAAAGTTCTCATATTTGTGAAGACATATGGTGTTGAAATATTGTCCGGTTGATACTCTTCCCATTCCCATTTGGTCCCTTTGGCTTGAGGATAACCATCTTTATCTTGGTAGCATACTTTATTAAGGTGAAAAAGAAGCCAGCCTACTGTACGTCTTCCAGATGCAAACAAAAGCGCATACCAAGCTTGACAAGAACCATTATGAGAAAAGGGAAGAGGAATAATGGTGTTCCTCCTTTCTTTTGATGTGCAGGTATCATCCCACACACCCAACAGTTGGTATTATTTGTGGCATTATGAGTATGATGCAACATCTGGATAAAGGTATTATTTAAATAAGATTGTCGATGCTTCTGCTCATGGTAGGAAAGCGTAAAGTAGTGGTGTTCAACTGATACTGGAGTAGTGCCGATCAAAAGCTCTCGAGCAGGAGCCACTTTCTCAACGAACCTGGTTATTACTGCTACAGCCACCATAGCAACAACAAACCCTATAGCACAAATGATCTTTCTCTTAGCAACAGTTGATTTCATTGTGGACATTGTCATCTTGTCGTTGAAAACAATCGTTGGAGCTCTTATCCCTGGGCAGCCGTTGGTTTCTTCACCGAGGGTCAAGACGGGTGTCGCTACACTATACAGGACTGAACCCCCCCTTGCCACATCGGCATTCCGTTTCACCAACCCAGGGCGGTTGCTCAACCAGTCTATTTCGACGATGCAGGCTCTTTCTGTTGTCTCAGTCGGGATACTCCAGGAATCGTGTGGTCCGGGAAGACTCCCTCAGGTTCGTCAGGTGATATGGCTTGGCCTTTCTCTGTATCCAGGATGTCCCGATGGTCGATTAAGGCAGCAGGATCCACCAAGGTAGACGGCACTTTCTTGCAGTGGGTGGAGTGCACCCAGTTCCTCCTGTTCGTCACTCGGACCGCAGTTCTCGTTGAAAGGAGCACCTGCTCTGGGCCGCGCCACCTCGGTTCCAATCTGCCCGACCTCTGGAATGATCGGATCATCACCTGGTCTCCAGGTCAAAGTCCATGGCCTTCACCTGCAGACCTATCAGGAAGAGCTTCTCGAACCTGTTGATGAATAGAAACCAAACTGTCAGTCAATTGTGATAGGTAGTCACTCATCAACACACATGGTACATCATGTATGGGACGTGGTTTAGGAATTCCCCAAATGTTCATAGGCCTTCCAAACACCACCTCATATGGTGTAAGACCAGATCGCGAATGTGGCACTGATCTAATGGACAACAGTGCCAAAGGTAATGCGTCTGGCCAATTCGAGGATGTGGAAGCCAGTATTTTGCCAGTTTCAATTTAAGTGTGGCGTTATATCTTTCCACTAGCCATGCTGATTGTGGATGGAAAGCAGCGTGACATTTTTGCTTAATTCCTAGTCCCTTCAGGACATATTCGACATATTCGACAACTTGCCCAACAAAATGGGATCCGTTATCACTCCATAAAAGTTTACCGACACCAAATCTAGGGAAGAATTCCTTCAAAAGTACCTTTGCTGTAGTGAGAGCTATGTTGTCCTTCGTAGGGTATGCCTCTATCCAGTTACTGAAGGCACATACTACTGCCAAAACATACTTTAAGTTATTACAGCGCTCAAGCTGGATGTAATCCATTTGCAAAACTTCAAAAGGTGCGGTTGGCGTAGCAAACCCTCCTGTAGGAGTTTGTGTCCCTTTACCAGGATTATGCTGAAAACAAATCAGACAAGACTGCACCATCTTTTTAGCTGGGCCGGCAATTTCTGGATGCTCCCAAACTTGCGTGAGCAATTTTGTGATCGAGGAGGCTCCAACATGTGCCGGCCCATGTGCCATATGAATCATAGGTTGTAAATAGGCTGTAAGCAATCTCCACTTGCTCATCTCTTTATTCCTCTAACAGCCCTCATCATCCAATGTTCCCTCCTTGGACCATTGCTCAATTTCTTCTGCAGAAGCAGATCTCTGCATATCTAGCACTTCCTGTCTGGTATCATGCCAGCGTTCAGCCTGTGACTTCACTACGTACATAGACGTGGTGCTTCGCTGCATGGCAGTTTCACGGGCTGTTTGGTCTGCAAAAGCATTGCCTTGTCCTATCTTATCAATTATTTTCTTATGTGCGCTACATTTAACAATTGCTATTCTCTTCAGGTATTTTAAAGCAGTCAAGAGATTATGTACTAATTCTCCATGCATTATTTGCATCCCGTGGGATGTAAGAAAGCCCCTCTCCTTCCAGAGTAGCCCAA
Source organism: Triturus cristatus (assembly GCF_964204655.1). Lineage (NCBI taxonomy): Eukaryota > Metazoa > Chordata > Amphibia > Caudata > Salamandridae > Triturus > Triturus cristatus. The sequence continues at coordinate 482,192,509 of NC_140585.1, forward strand.
AATCATGAGCCACTCCGAAAGCATAGCGGCTATCTGTATAAATGTTCACAGTTAAGTCAGTACTAAGTTCACATGCTCGTGTTAAAGCTATTAGCTCAGCTGCCTGAGATGACTTCTGTGGAATACGAGCTGTCTCAACTAGCTGACGTTGTACCATCTGGTAACTTCAAACAGGGCCCATCAACCCATAGTTCCCCATCAACACTTGAAAGGGGCGTGTCTTGCAAATCGACACGACCCTTTGTCTGTTCCTCAGTAAGGAATATACAATCATGAAACTCCTGTGACTGAGACTGAGTCACCGGGTATTGCAACAAAGTGGCTGGGTTTAGTATCGCACATCTCTTTAGTGTAATGTGAGAGGCCAACAATGTCAATTTGTATCCTGTCAGACGAGCACTAGTTAAATGCTGCGTCTTCGTCTGATTTAAAAGGGCATCAACCACATGAGGTACTAGCACCAACAGCTTATGTGACAAAACTATCCCTTCACTCTGACGTATTGGCACAGCTGTTGCTGCAACTGAACGGAAGCATCCAGGTAACGCACGAGCAACAGGATCAAGTACTGCTGAAAAATATGCCCAGGATGCTGTTTGTCACCGTGTGTCTGCACTAAAACTGACAATGCGCATCCATCTTTCTCATGTACATAGAGTGTAAAAGGCTTCGTATAATCTGGAGTACCTAACACTGGTGCTGAACAAAGAGCTTGTCGTAACTGTTGGAAAGCAGTCTCACATTCATCTGTCCATGGGACGGGCATTTGAGTATCTTTAGTCAAAAGTGCTAGCAAGGGTTTAACAATGTGTGAAAACCCTAATATCCATTGCCTACAAAAAAAAGTAAGACCAATGAATGCACGGACATCTTTCTGAGTACGGAGCACTGGTGTGTCTAAAATAGCTTGAATGCGATCTGGTGTGAGTGCACGGCCCTCCTTAGACAGAAGGTGACCTAAGTAGGTTACCTTCGGTCTACAATATTGCAATTTCTTTCGTGACACTTTGTGATGATAGGAAGCAAGAAAAGAAAGCAAAGACAAAGTACATTTTTCACACTGTTCAGGGGTATCGGCTGCCAACAAGATGTCATCAACATATTGTATGAGAGCCACACCTTCAGGCAAAACGAAAGAATCAAGTTGTCTTTTTAATGCTTGACTGTAAATACTAGGACTCTCAGTATAGCCTTGAGGAACTCTACAAAATCTATACCATCGATTATTCAAAGTAAAACCGAACAAATATCGGCTATCAGGATGAATAGGGATCGAAAAGAAAGCATTCTTCAAGTCTATCACAGAGAATGTAGTTGCTGTCGGAGGAACCAAAGTAAGAAGTGTTGTTATGTCAGAAACCACGGGGTATTGTGGTACTACAATCTTGTTAACTTCTCGGAAATCAATAATGAATCGGTAAATCCTAGTGTCAGTATCTTTTTTCAGAATAGGAAGAATCGGACTGTTACAAACATTGTAAGGAACTTCCTCAACAACCCCTACTTCAATGAGATCATGGACAATACGTATGAGTGCTTCTTCACCTTCCTGTGAAATTTTGTATTGAGGCAAACGTGGCAGCACAGCGCCCTCCTTGACACTAATATGTACTGGTGGAATAACCATTTGCCCTACATCAGTGTCTGAAGTAGCCTACAAAGTACTAGGGAGGGAAGCTAATGCAATATCCTCTTTAACAAGACAAGCTCTCTCCTTCACAGGATGGTTGTCATTCAAGATAACACGTACACCTTCTGGAGAACATCGTATCGTAGCCCTGAAATACTTGAGCATATCAAAACCCACAATATTGTCTGGTGTATTCGGGGAAAGCAAAAATGGACATGGAGCAGTAAATTTATCCACATGGAATGCAAGTGGTTGTGACAGTGGGCTAAGGGAAGGGGTTCCATCGAAACCTATCGATGTAATGGTTAAGCCAGACAGGGGAGCCCTTGGAACCAATTGTTTAGACAAGGCGCTACGAGTAGCTCCTGTATCAACCAGAAACTGATCAGTAGAACCCAAAACATTTGCTGTAACATAGGGACCCCTCTGATCTACTGGAACTTCAACTGATTCCTTACCCCATCCTAGGCAATCCTATGCATAAGCAGAATCTTGAGAATCAGACAGCACATAGTCGGACATTTGATATTGGTTCCTTCTATCAAAAGTGTTAAACCCATCCTGCCCACGTATATTAGCATCAAACCTAGCACGATCACCTGTGCTTCCTCTAGGCCATGATAATGCTGAACCATTTCTCATTTGTCCCCGACCACGTGGACACTGCTGAGCACGCAGTGCTGGACAATCGGAAGCCCAATGCCCAAATTTCTTACAGTACGCGCACTGGTCAACAGACAAATTCGAACGAGTATAAAAAGGGAAAGACGAACCATAAGATTCACGTCCACCTCTATCACTACCTCTAAAAGGCGGACCATAAGCCTGAGCCAACATAACCTTCGTTTTTAATTCTTTAGTCTTTTTCTCCTCATTACCCTTTGCTTCTAATTCCTGTTGTTCATAATACTGAGCCATAGTCAAGAGAGAAACCGGAGAAGAGGTAGTCCATGAACTCTCACTGGCTTTTAGGCGATTAGCTATTCCTGGCAACAGGTTAGCGACATTTTTATCAACAAACAGATGTCTGCCCGTGTCATCTGTCAATGACTGGCCACTAAAATCGTGGAATGCTTCTTCAAAACGTGTAAAGAAATCAGAGACCGATTCATCTGCCTTTTGCTTACAAGACGCTAAAACAGTCCAATCTATCTTTTTAGGGGGAAGATTCGTTTTTAACTTAACTAATATAGCTGCGGGAAGATCTAAAATTAACTGACATGGCTTCTGTGCGGGTTCCTTTTCTACATCCATTTGTTCTAAGTCTTTCCATAACGCCCCAAAAGCTGCACGATCATCAATTTTACGAACAGTTCTCCACATATCAGGTGGTAATATCAATCCGAAAAATAAATCAATATCAGGCAAAGTCATAGTACAAGAGCTAATAGCACCCTCAACTTCCTCATAAAAAGCGGCTGGATTTTTCCGCGGATCAGGCAATGCATTTTTAAGTGCCATGACATCCGTCCTATTCCAAGGAGTGTAAACCCAATTATAAATAAAATAACCCTTTGCATCGAGAGAAGCCTTATCATCACTTGTACCCTGTCCTTTAGGAGGAACATACAAAGGCGCAGCCTCCCGCATAGGATTCGCATGAACTATCATAGTCTTATCTGTTCCGAAGATAGAAGCTTGTGCCATGCTGGTCTGAGATGTCTGTGCAGCTACGTCTGCAGCCTTTTTCTCCTCTCGCAAACGGACTGCATCAACACGCAGTTTAACCAAACGCCTGATTGTATCAGTCATCTGGGAGAAAACAAAAAGACCATCACGCATTTGCTTACAATTATCTGCTACATCATCGGGCTCTAACTCCTCAGAATATTTCCTAAACAGCTCAAGGACCTCTGCGGCAAACACCTCAGTAAAATACAGCTGCCCTCTTTCCTGCCACCCTTTCATACAATCTAGAAGTTCAGAGGCGGGGGCAGTGCTACGAACTGCTTTACGAGCAGCAGATCTAAGCTGGGACGCACGCACAGCGGTCAACATAGAACGAGTTTCTCGTGCCTTGTGTTCCTCTGAACCGGAGTCCTCATCTGACTCATGAGGGGCAGAAGGAACAGTATACGGAGGTGGAGAACGATCTAATAATAAGAAATCGTCTTGTGGTTTATTAAGTATAGGATAAAGGGGCCGCCGAACAGCGTATTGGCCAGTTACCTGTAAAATGAGCTCCCTATCTTCTCTCTCTTTTAACTCTTTTATTTCTTTGTTTTTCAGCTCTAATGCTTTCGCATAAATGTTCTTTCGCTGTTCTTTTTCAATCAAGGCTTGCTCACGCTTCATTTGTTCACGCACTTCTTTCTCCCATATTCGTACACAGTCAAACATATCTTGCCTAGTCTTTCGCTTAAACATTCATTGTTCCACATACTCAATCTTTCGTAAATCAAATGGCCCATGCATAGGCCAACGCAACTCAGGATCCTTACGAGTGCATTTATTCCATAATGTGCTGTACATTATAGAAGAAAGACCATGCTTAATATACATATCCCTATTAGGTGTCCCCTCCGGGGGGGCCGGTTGTGCTTCATCGAGTCTCAAATTGGTACCACTACAAAAGCAACACATCCTACGAAGTGTGCTAAAAACAGGCATGCCAAAAATAGTGCAGAATATGCAGTATTATAATCAAAGTAGCACTTAAGGTACCTTTAGTACGATGTGCCGTTCAAATCAATTCAGAGAGAGAAAATTCTCCTCATTACCTGCCTATATAAATTGCAATTTATATATGAATCACATAGAAATCTAAGTTGGCCCACACAAATTCCAAAATACAAAAGCCGCAGTAAGTGTTACTAAACTACCTTACCAATCCCAGGCATAAAAACCAACAGCAAGCGCCGCAGAATGACAGTTACCAATCACTTGGTGTCCAGGTTCCAACTGCCAAGTTCTAAAATCGACCAAACGGTCACTGCACGGCGAATCAACAGAAGAGATCTCAGTCGAAGACCGGCACCACCTGGATGGTCAGATCAGAAAGAAAGGAAAAACGCCGTGGTTGCCAAGACTCGAGTCTCATCGGGCAGCGATCGCGTCCAGAGCGAGATTCCAATCCTTCGTCGCGACCAATGCTTTGGGCATCCGAGTCGCCGATGAGCCCCACTTGTCGGGCGCCAATTTGTAGAAGTGGACCTCAGCTAGGCCTACCAGTGCAAGGGGTTCGCCCTTATCTGCACAGAGTCCTCAGACCAATAGGAAGAAGTTGGCACAGAAACTGGAATAGAAAATACAAAGTTTAATAAACCTCATGAGGTGGAACTACATTCACACAGCACCCTTCGGTATTGAATGAAGTAGGACACCAAACAGAAGGAGCATGGTCCTTTTATACCCACACAGGGGCTTAAAAGAGGGCGGTACAAGTACAGGAGAAGGTTTTATGTACATATAAGGTCATATAGAAATGCACAGTTGACAAGAAGGAGGGGTTAACAGTTTTCCAATGCTAGTAAACACATCCTGACAGTTACATACTACTAACAGCTGCAAGGACAGCTGAAAACTCACTGGGCATGTGCAAAGGTGGAAGATGCTAAATATAGTTAGTTTCTAGGCAGATTACAAGAGCAGTCAACACTGAGGGAGGACAAAGCACATGGTGAGCACATGGCAGCACATGGCAAACAAAATGGCTGCCAGAAATACAAAATGGATTTCACAAAATGGACAAGATAGCCTCTAAATACAAGATGGATTCCGCTAATGCTAAGCCAATCGCTGCCAATCTACAACAACACGTGCTTGTGAATGCAGAAATTATGGTTTAATTGGTGGCCCACAGACTTCACTTCCATGTGAGACAAATTGCAAAATTATTTGTGAGGTATTTTTTTACTGTAGTTTGTTCATTATGGGGCTAGAAGTATTGAATTTTTCCAGTGACATCTCTATGGCACAGAATGCATGCACAACTTTACTCTCACACACAGGCACATAGTGTGATGCCAAGGTATGCATAGTTCACATTGTGCTTTGTTAGTCTAGTTCTCTATCGCTCTAGAATGCAATATATTGTAAATGTTTTTGCTTTTAAATTGGAACACCCTTATTTATGTATTTTTCAAGTTGGGCCTGCAAGAACAATACTTTGTAAAGGAGGCAGTCCTCAGAGGAAAGTTCAAACGCTGCTGCAGAGGCCTCTGTGCAAAGAGCTTGCTGGGGTGACCCCGAATGGCCTTCCCTCATGTCGAATGGCCTTCCCTCATGTCGCGATCTATGCTTAGACATCCACTGAGATCGATTGTCAAACATTAACACTGCCGAAACCTCAAGGGCCTTGCATGTTGCTTCTGCATGCCATGTCAGAGCAGATTAATGTACACATGAAGGGCAATATTTACTGTGATTTGCCCATTTGTAAAATAAAGAATCCACATTTCAAACCCAGTGGGAATATCTTGATAATTTTAATATGTTTTCCAAATAATTTACTCAATTAAAGTCACTGATTTTAGTGCTTTCAAGGCGTTTTATAAATGCGGGAATACGGCCTCTGTCACGAATTTATGATAATTCAATGCTTTTCAGGGTTCCAGTGTCCTTTCTTCAGGTGTAAACACCAGCAATAATTAGAATAACGAAGGATATTACAAAAGGTAACAAACCCCAATGCAAATCATTAGTTAAAATATCGAAAGGTAAGTTCCTATATATAGGTAAAAAAGGTACAAAAATTATTTATTGCGTGATTAAATAAAATCTTTGCAGTAGGAGAACTACATTCAAAAACAGTCTTTGTTGAAAATACGCTTGAATTACGATTAAACTGGATTAAAAGTCATTAAAATACATATGAAATTTCATTTCTGTGCGAGGTTTAAAATAAATTTATTTTAAAAACTGAACATCTGAATTAACAGTTGTCGGACTCCACTCTCTATCCCCTAAAACACATAACAAGTCTGCTCTAGCGGTACAGATGGTCTGCTTATAAACTTGGAAGGAGCTTGAGAATTAAAGGTTATGCAGCTAATTCTATCTTTTGATTGTAGCCTACTATGCTCGAATCGTCACTCGGTAGCTATATTTAACCTGGTTTTTGCTATGTTCATGAATCGGACCAGCCTACATGCTAGCTGAGTGTCGCTTCCCTGAAAGCTGGCTATTAGTGCTTGCCTATGTGTTCGTATCCCTCTTTGGTTCCAAAGTGGTTTTATTAAAAGTCTTCGCTCATTGTTTAGAGCTTTACAGCGACACAGTATATGCAGGATGTCGTCTTGAAAGTCGTCACAGATTTTACAGTTTATTTTTGTTTCTATACATTCCCAAGGTGGCAGGTGCTGATTTGCAGGTAGGATTCCCATCCTCGTTTTCAAATAGGACTCCTTCACTTTTCTTGAGAACCCTGTTCCCAAATAAGTTTGTGACAAAGACCTTGTGTAACTCTGAATAACGAACCACCCATGAGCCCTCTTAGTCAGTGTAGACTTGTCTTCCTCCAAAGATAGTAGCTTTACTGTTTTATTTACAAGCTTCTTAAAGATTTTATGAGGCCCATTAAGTTCCCAGAGCTCTTTCAGGGCAAGAGAGCTTATTGCCATTTGGAGGTAGATCATTGCGGGCTGTCTTTTTTCCTTTCCAGCTCCTTCCATAAGTATGAATTCAGAGAGCCTTGTTCTGCTCCCTTTATCTTGTGCCAGCATTTGGTGTAGGCACCTTTACGTACTAATTGCTGTTTTTGGAGGCCAAACTCTAGCCTTAGTTGTGCTGGCGATGTGTACTGGGGGAGATTAAATATTATACGTATTGTTTTTGACACCACTTTGTCCAAGATTGCCTCGTCTCTCCCTCTCATACTTTCACTTCCGTAAGTGATAGATGGTAGCAGTTTTGCTAGAAGCACTTCTAATAGAGGAGTTAGCCTCGGACCTGCTATTTTTTGCTTGAGGTTTTTTAATGCCACTGCCAGTGCAATTCCTCTTGTTTTAATCAGTGCTTTTTGTTGTCTGAACGATCCCCTTCTATCGAAGGTTATTCCCAAGTATTTATATTCTTTGACCACCTTCAGCCGTTGACCTTGCAGTTCCCATTGAAGATAGTGTTTTTAGTCCGTTCCGTTGAGTATCGTCACTTTGGGTTTTTCTAAGTTTATTGATAGCCCGTTCTTGTCTGAGAAACTGCTTGTGGTATTTATAAGATGTTGCAAACCAACTGGGGTTCTACTTATCAGTATTAAATCGTCCACGTACAATAAGTTCGACAATTTTAAACCTCCCAAATTTGGGGCATGATGGTTACGGATGTTAAGCTCTGACGAAAGGTCCGAAAGAAAGAGGTTGAACAGAGTCGGGGCAAGAACGTATCCCTGCTTCACCTCCTTTGTGGTCCTTATTTTTCTTGATAGACAGTTTCCTGATCCTAGTTTTATTTGAACCCATGTCTCCTGATGAAGTTAATTCAATTGGTTCAAGAGTTTCGGGTCTATATCCCAATCGGATAGTTTGGCCCAAAGTTTCCCCCTGTCTATACTGTCAAAGGCTGACGAGTAGTCGATAAAACAGACGAATAGAGGCTTTTTAATTTTTATAGTAGCGTCTATTAACAGTGAAAAAGCAAGGATGTTTGTCACTGTCCCTGAGCTTTTTTGGAAGCCGGACTGGTTGATCGGAATTAAGCCCTTCTTTGATGCCCATTCAAAAATTTCTTCCAGCAGGAGATCCGCAAAGTATTTTGGCGTCTATATCAATTAATGCTATGAGCCTGTAATTCTTTGCATGATTCCTGCTGCCTTTTTTATAATTAGCGGAAATAATTGATCCCATCCATGAATCTGGAATTTTTCCTACTCTTAAAATGTTTTTGAAGAGGGCTCTTAGTTTCTCTGCCCAATAATTCTGGTCCTGTGTTATGATTGGTACTGGTGGAATTGTTGATGCACTGTGGAATCTTCTCCATGTCATGGAATGGTGTGATGCATGGTATGATGCATCACTCATTCCAAGTGGAGAAGAGACAAGGATGAAACGGTTGGTGCTGCTTTATGGATCTCGCTGTACCATTGAATAAACCACCATCTTATCATCTAAGCGGATCTTGACTATCATTACACTGGCGACGAGGATGGGATCCGAACCCACGCGTGCAAAGCTGGAGTGAAGGTCTACAGGAATTCAACTTTGTTGTTCGGTATATACCTGGTATGAACAACAAATCTGCGGATTGCCTCTCTCGTCTGCCAGTTGGCCAATTCACAGATTGCAGTGAAGTGGAGTGTATATCATGGGTTGCTGAGCCTGCTTTTTCATCTGAAGAGTGGTTGGAGGGTGTAAGTAGTGACAAAGAATTTGTTTGTCTTAAAAGGTGGGAGAGTCATGGATGGCCTGATTACAGGGATTTGGACCAAGATATGAAATATTATTGGGCTGTGAGGGAAGAGTTGTCGTTTTGTTGTGATAACTTCATGAGAGGTGATAGAGTGGTTCCTCCTTGTGTGTTCAGAGACAAAATAATCAACCTTGCTCATGAGGGACATTTGGGCAGAAGTCTGACGAAAGCCCGGGTGAGGGAGAAATACAGGTGGCCTGGTATGGATCGGATGATTGAAGGAGTGGTTAAACATTGTACGTCTTGTGCTTCCAATGACAAGTCTCACATTCCTAGCAATGCTCCTCTGTCCCCTGTTGAGGTTCCTGACAAAGTGTGGTCGAAATTAGGTCTGGACATTGTTGGGCCGTTTGAGCTTTTACCTTCTTTTGAAAGGTTTGTTCTGGTCCTTGTGGACTACACCTCTAAGTGGGTAGTTACCAAATGTGTATCAGTGGCCAATACTAGGATGGTAATAGACTTCCTTAAGGATCTTTTTGTGTCTGAGGGGGTTCCTAGGTTTTTAGTCACTGATAATGGAGTGCAGTTCGTTTCCCATGAAATGTGCAGCTTTCTTAAAGACTTTAACATTATCCATCAAAAGACAGCCTTATATTCGCCTCAGGCCAATGGGTTAGCTGAGAGGATGAACAGGGTGGTCAAGGGTTGTGCTCAACGGGCTCTTGAATCAAAGGTACCTTTTAGCACTGTTTTGAGAGATACTTGGTGGGCTCATCGCACCACACCTAATGCTGTTACTTTAAAGTCTCCTTTTGAAGTTTTGAGAGGGAGGAAAGCTTCTTCCAAATTAAATCCTAGTTGGCTACCTTCTAGTTTGGGAAAGGAGATGTCTGCTGAAACTAGAAGAGCTAGGATTTCTGATTATCAGGACAAGTACAAGTCTAGTTATGATTCCAGAATGAATGTTAGGTACAAGAAATGGTGTGTTGGAGACCATGTGCTGGTGAAGAACCCTAGACATACTTTCAAAGGTAGAACGGGTTTTTTGGGTCCCTTTACCATTGTAGCCATCAAAAAGAATGTGGTAAAGGTTAACACGGACTGCTGGTGGAGTATGTCTAGGTTGGTCAGGCACACTGGTGGTTTCCAGAATGTGGAGAGTTCTGATCCTTCCATGACGGGTGGTAATCATTCAGAAGGGGAGGATATTGTGGTTGGAAGGGAATCTGATCAGTATCCTTCCAGGTGTAGGAGGGTGCCTGTTAAGATGAAGGACTATGTATTGTACTAATGTTACTTTTTGTTTGGTACAATACTAATGCTTACTTAAGTAGATGAAGGACTATGTATTGTGGACTATGTATTGTGGACTATGTATTGTACTAATGTTATTTTTAGTTGGGTACTATATCAATGCCTACTTTTATTTTGTATTTTCATTTGATGCTGTTTTCTTATTTGTTGTTCCTTGAGAGGCTGTTTTAACTTTCATTGGAATACGTTTTTAAGGTCTTTTGTATTCTCTTCATTGGGTGGGAAGGGGATGTGTTATGATTGGTACTGGTGGAATTGTTGATGCACTGTGGAATCTTCTCCATGTCATGGAATGGTGTGATGCATGGTATGATGCATCACTCATTCCAAGTGGAGAAGAGACAAGGATGAAACGGTTGGTGCTGCTTTATGGATCTCGCTGTACCATTGAATAAACCACCATCTTATCATCTAAGCGGATCTTGACTATCATTACACCCTGCTTATATAAAATTGGTGTCATTCCGTTGGGCCCGAGGGGCCCCTCTTTCCTGCCTTTCATAATTTGGTTCTTGATCTGTTTGGTTGTGCATGGAAGATGGGAATCCACATCTAGATTGTTTTGGCCTTGCAGACTACGGTTGATAACTTCAGTGTCTTGAATAATTCTTATATATCCATTTTCTATACCTAACTCTACATATACGTACCAGGGGGACATATACAACTTCAAGCGTAACTGTGGAGTTAAGAATGGTAAATCCTTACCTCCCTTTGTGCACTTACCTTTCGATATTTCTTCTCTCAATATTCTGAACCATCGATGTCCAGGTTTCAATATTCCCAGCCACTGAAAGGGGATGAAGGGGAATCTGAAAGAGTGAAATAAAGAGGCCGGGAGTGTCTGGTGGTGGATTAAAGAGGGAGGAGGTGAAATCAAGGCAATGCAGCCGTGGTATTTAACACTCCGCCCCCGTATAGCAGGCCATGGACTAATGAGCAAAACTCTTTGGGCCTCATTAATGAGGCCCCTTGCGCCGCCGGAACGTCACTTTTTGTGACATTCCCTGGCGCAGAAGCCTGCGTGATATATATCAGGCAGCACTATGCCAATTTTTTTGGCTTATTGCTGCCTGATAAATATCGGTCCCTTTAACGCAGTTTTCTGCGTTGAAGGGGCATGCAATGGGTGTTGCTGGGGGCGTTTCCAGCAACATCCATGGCTTTTTGACACTGCCCCAGATTTACGAGAAATTGTAAATCTGAGGCAGCTCCAATAACTTATGGCTCCCCAGGAGAGGTGTAAGAGAGGCACAACAAGGAGAATTATCTTTATTTCTCCTCTTTTTTCCTTTTTCTATAGAAAGAGGAAAAAGCCTCTTCTGATTATTTTTGTAGAGGAAGGCTTCCCTTCCTGTACAAAAATAATCATCCCCACAACACAGGCACCCTTGCACCATGGTGCAAAGGTGCCTGCGTTCGCGCACGGCAGCCCATTGTGCACCGGCGCAGGGGAAAAGGCAGTGGTGGCTCCTAGAGGGAGTGCTCGAACACCAAATCGTCGATGCAGCGTGCAATGTAATTCATTTTATTTATTTATTTCTTTACTCAACTCCGGTCGGCCGTAGGCCGGAGTTTACTACCCCCCACCCTGATCCTCCCCTGCTCCGCCCACCGCCCCGCGGCACTCCCTCGAGGAGCCGCCACTGGGAAAAGGACAGGAATGCGCTGTATCTGATAGATACGGAGCATTCCTGCCCTTTTCTTTTGCCATACGGCAAAATCTCATAAATGAGGCCCTTTGCATTTATTCTTTTACAAATTAAGCACTGGTTTATCACGCACAATCCATGCTGATTTGCAACTGTGCCGCTGTGTGATTCTATTCACCTGCTTCACATTAATCCACAGGTTTACCTATTCAGGGGCAGCAGTAGTAACAGAGATGGCGTTATGTTTATGCAATAATACCACACATAAACAGACATCTCTGGAGTTATTTTCGAGCTAGGGTTTCCCGATAAACCTCTATAACAAAGGGCAAGAGGAAGAAGGAAGTATAGATTCCCGAAACAGCATTCACCGTGTGATAAACTGTCTCTCCCATAAAGTGCGAAGGCAGCTTTTTTCAGTTCATCGTCATGTGCGTCGTCCTCTCTCCCACACGCGATCCAGTCTGTTTCCCCCATACACATAAAATATCATCAAATGATGTTGTTTTGCAAACATGGCTCTTTGTTGGATGCTTGTCGCCAAACAACTGCCATATGCTGAAGCGAATATGAAAAATGCTCCTAAACAGATACATTTACATCTGTGGACATATGGCATTCCCACAGAAACAGAGGACATCTTTATGCAATGTCACCGTGTGACAAGCGGCGCAGTACTAGTGACATGAATGGATTCAGGGAGGGCCAGATCCCATCAAAGTGGCAAGCGCAGGTGTCCCTCTCACCCCACATCACTCTCTCTGTTCAGGCAGAACCATTACTGGCATGGATGGAACTTTCTAGTCTTCATCTATTCCTCCAGAAAGGCTGTATTTAGAGGCATTAATACCGTTTTTGACCACGAATCCTTTGTGTGTATCACAGGGGCAGTGACAGAACCTCTACAATTAAGAGTCAATTGATTAGTCTATAGGAAAGGCCAAGGTAGATTTTTCAATAACTTTCGGGAGATATGCTAAATGTGCATGATATATTAAAATTATCTTTTCATTTTTCTATGATCCTTGAAATTTCCAGATTGATAGGTCAAGGGGAATGGCCAAAGTTATAGGGAGGGATGCCATTATGTTCTTTCTATAATTGCATCTCCCACAGTTTACAGAAAAAGATCTGGACGGAACAACAACAAACTTGGCACATATGCACAGTTCAGTTTTCTCGTGGTGTTTTTCCAGTTTTTCTTGTAAATCCATTCAGTATTTGTTCTGCAACTTTAAATAAAACATATAAGTCTTTGCAAGAATGATCATGGAGTCTGCAAATATGTAGGGCTTCACACTTTTATGGATGGGGAATATTATTGATTGATGAGAGCTGAATATGTTGCTCCATCCAACATTTTGTGATTTTGTGTCACATCTTCCGATTACCTTGATGCCATCATTTGATCCAATGAAATGAGATGTTTGGAGTAAATATTGGGACAGTAGTACGCGTAAAAGGTCGTGTTAAAAGCGGTTTGCAAGAGATATGACAGGAACATGATTAATATAATTGTGGAAATCTGTTATCACGGACGTTGAACATTCACGTTTTCAATAATTATTTATGTGTTTAAGAGTTTTGTAACACACTGCTCTTTCTTTAGGCCACACCAGAGAGCTTGCACATAGGAAAACAGAAAGAGTTAGAGCCCAGGCAGATGAGTAGGAACTACCTAGATCTGTCATTCTTCGATTGCACCATTTTAGAAGGTTGATTTATTTGAACTCCTGTTCAAAAGTTTGGGATTCCATAGCTTCTTGAATTGTAAGTAACCAGCTTCACTTTGGAGTCAGAGCCTGAAGATTTGTCATCGTTTTCGGCATTAAACTTCAAGTACACCGGGTTTTTATCTGAAGTATTGTGGCATGTCTGACTTTCAAGGCAAGGGCCTATGCCAGAATATGCTCTATTCATCTTTGGAGCTTGATCATAAATTCAAATGAGAGTCAAAGGAGATATTTCATGCCTGGCTGAATGTTGTCACAAGTCTTTTTAAATACAGGCACATTTTGGATGGCTTATTTTTCACCAGGGTGCTCTGCATTACAGTAGTCCAAACAGAATATACATGTGTATTGTGCACTCCAAGGTATAATTATCTCACGGTCCAATTATTCTAATTCATCCTGTGATGTGTGCTACACTCTATCTTATGCTGCCAACATAAGTGAGAAGAATCATTAACGCGTGGAGTGATCCACACCTACATGACGCACAGCAATCGCACTCCGGAGAGTTTTCAAAAGGTAGTATGCAATTTTAATCAACCAATATTACAAAATAACATGATTGTTTGATATTCTAATACATGATATGAATCAAAAGCGTATTATTAAGCATACGTTATGAGTAAATGAAACATAATTCATGATTGAAATACTCGACAAACAAAATGAATCTGCTGAACAATGTGATTCCTTAAAATTCAAAATACATCAGTATTTTCAACATTTATCCCAAATGCATTTCGGGTTATTAACCCTTCTTCCGGGGATTCAGTTCATGTGCTTCAGAAAGCAGTTCCACGTTTACAACACTACAAAAAAATGAAACAGTCGTGCTTAATTGACATCAGTAATACTAGGATTTGCACTCATGGTCAGAAGTGTGTCAATGAGCATAAAGTTGTACTATATAGCCCGGTGTTGTTCAGAAACGAAGAGAGTGTTCGTAGCCAAAGAAAAGTTTTAGTGAATATCGTGCAGGAGACGGGTGATAGGATCAACGCAACCTGTGTCCAAAGGAAAACTCAAGTGAATATCGTGCAAGAAAAAACCGAAAAAAAGGAGAGAACCCAAGTCGAATCGCACTAATGTAAAAACCATGAAAGTTAGTGTATCGTACTCACATTCAGAGGTCCAAACAAGAATATAGGGACCGTAATCATGTGGCAGTATCCGGCTATTGAAAAGGTACGAGAATCTTATTAGTGCGCGAACGACTTTCTGAAAATAGTGACTATCAAGAGAAAGCAGTAAAATCTTACCCTTCCGTATTCTAAATGTAATCCTATTCAAGTGTTGGACAAGTCTATGGGGATAAAATAAGCTTCATTGAGTACGGTGTATGACCGGCACAGAACTAATGGGTTAACGAAAGTTCAAAAGGTAACGAAGGTTCAAAAGGTAGCGTAGGAGAGTAGTTCTCCCCCGAGACGCTGTAGCGTCTCTCACTGATCCTTTGCGCAGCCTCAGTATCATTCAGGGTGTCTGAAGGTTCCGGAAGAAGGTGCCGCCCTGGCTCCTCCCCTGACAGTACTTAACCTTATGGCCCGGATCGAGTGCTTCTCCCTGGCAGACGTGAGGACGGGGTAGGTTCTCTGCATCCCGCATCCAGAGAGGACCGTAAGTATAGCAGGGGCAGTTCTCTGTGATCGAGTACTCAGCCCGTATACAGCTATTGGACCTAACCGGTCCCTCTCTGCGTTTTGTTCACTCGGTTTTGAACCACTTTCCCCACCATGCTCCCCTTTACAGTCCAAGTAGGAGTGGGTGACCCGCGTTGCTGGCCAGAGGAGTTTTGTTCCCCGATAATGTCGGGTAAGGCCGTTCTTTAGATACTGTCATTTTCATGCACATGCCATATGTCTATCCATGCATGCGAGGTCTCCTGATTTTGTGTTCTCCTCTGCACTGTTTTTAGCATGTGTTCAATGTCTGTAGGGATTGTGATGAAGGATAGTGTCAACGAATGTGGACACCCCAGACCCCTAAGATTGACAACTTTGAGAAATTTTTTAATTGATTGGCAATCATATATGGGCCCGAGTTTGGGGGCGATGGTGACATTAGGGATACACTGGGTGTTCCCTTCTTTTTGGTTCTGTGTTTATTTTTGATTGTGGCAGGTCGTGCACACGATTGTGGCACGTATTGATGCACCAAGTTTTACTGATGCTCATACTGTGTGTCCTCTATTTTGTGTTTCTCTCCTAGGATACTTATCAGGAGCGTCTACAAATTTTTACTACCCAATTGGGAAACATCATGGTAGTCCGCCCTGATTGACTATGAGGGTATTTACTTTTAATTATTCACTTCACGTGCACTTCACTACATCTGCTTATTGATCCTGAAGAAGCGCCAACGACCCTGGTGGCAATAGGGGCGCGAAACATGTTGATCGACGACAGGCATAACTTGCCTGCTGGGGTAACTCTATACCCGAGGGGTGCTAATCTCTGGCAACAGCCTTGCTCGAGCTTTTTGATTTAGTAACCCCGGAATACAATTTTTATTTACCTTGCACGCACTTTGTTCTACCCTCTTTTAAGGACCCTCACCTACTCACACACACATGCACCATCCGGCATTTCCCCAAAAGATCTCCGCTAAAGTGACCCTTCGGGGGACCCGTAGGGCATTGCAGCGCCGGGCCCGACGAGGAGCAAATGCCCGATGATGAAGCATGACACCCTCGGGTGTGTGAGGGCAACAGGGGACAAGCATTGTTCTTTATCCTTTGTGTCGGGTCCCAACATATACCTAGGACTTCCTCCCCCCTTTTTTTGCTTTTTGGTAGGGGCTATTTAGCACCCTTCCTTTGGAACAGTGTCTTCTGTTGGTTTAAAGCGTAGCTTACCCGTCAACAGATCCGAGAAACGCGAGACGTGGGAATCCTGATGCGTTCGTAACAGCGACGCGTCATCATTGTGAGACGTGAAAAAAGGCTTTTTTTTATAGGCAGCCTGAGTTGTATGAAAAACTTTATTGAACCCTCGGTTGAAACTCGGGTAGCTGTGAACAATCCTATGTGGCTAATGAGTGTCATATAAAGATATATCTACGCTACCTTTTGAACCTTCGTTACCTTTTGAACTTTCATTAACCCATTAGTTCTGTGCCGGTCATACTCCGTACTCAATGAAGCTTATTTTATCCCCATAGACTTGTCCAACACTTGAATAGGATTACATTTAGAATACGGAAGGGTAAGATTTTACTGCTTTCTCTTGATAGTCACTATTTTCAGAAAGTCGTTCGCGCACTAATAAGATTCTCGTACCTTTTCAATAGCCGGATACTGCCACATGATTACGGTCCCTATATTCTTGTTTGGACCTCTGAATGTGAGTACGATACACTAACTTTCATGGTTTTTACATTAGTGCGATTCGACTTGGGTTCTCTCCTTTTTTTCGGTTTTTTCTTGCACGATATTCACTTGAGTTTTCCTTTGGACACAGGTTGCGTTGATCCTATCACCCGTCTCCTGCACGATATTCACTAAAACTTTTCTTTGGCTACGAACACTCTCTTCGTTTCTGAACAACACCGGGCTATATAGTACAACTTTATGCTCATTGACACACTTCTGACCATGAGTGCAAATCCTAGTATTACTGATGTCAATTAAGCACGACTGTTTCATTTTTTTGTAGTGTTGTAAACGTGGAACTGCTTTCTGAAGCACATGAACTGAATCCCCGGAAGAAGGGTTAATAACCCGAAATGCATTGGGATAAATGTTGAAAATACTGATGTATTTTGAATTTTAAGGAATCACATTGTTCAGCAGATTCATTTTGTTTGTCAAGTATTTCAATCACGAATTATGTTTCATTTACTCATAATGTATGCTTAATAATACGCTTTTGATTCATATCATGTATTAGAATATCAAACAATCATGTTATTTTGTAATATTGGTTGATTAAAATTGCATACTACCTTTTGAAAACTCTCCGGAGTGCGATTGCTGTGCGTCATGTAGGTGTGGATCACTCCACACCTTTTCATGTTCAATGTTATAGATAGGGCCAGGGCTGAAACCCTAATACATGACAGCACGCTGATACCAGTTATAACAAACCTACTTGTTCTTATATCACTGATTCTTACTCAAAAATAGGTGTGCAGGTACAACACATCTTTAAGAATCATTAACGCGCCAAGTGCCAATGGTCATGTGGGCTGAGTGTTCACTGCTTTGGAAAATATCCACAAAATAAAACAAATCTTTCCAACTATTGAACAATTTTACTTTCTAAATAAAAAGTTTTATTTTGTCAGCAAATTTCAAAATAAATCTCTTCCTAATACATAGGCCACACCTATTTTTATGACCTGAACACTGTTAATTTCACAATTTAAATACAATTGTAATTTCATTGCTTTTCGCTTTCCAAAATGGGGATGCCCAATGCATTTTGGGATGAAATCCCTGCTGTAGGGGCAGTTCTAAACAAAAGAAAACAATAGTACAAATAAGGGAATTATCACAAATACAATGTTCATTATTCATTGATGTCTTCATAGTGTTGAGTTCATGCAAAGTTCCTTCTGGTGCTATAAAACACACTGTATCACTGTTAAATTAAAAGTGTTCACGTCAAAGAAATAGTTGTGGCCTATGTATTAGTAAGACATTTATTTTGAAATTTGCTGAATAATTTTTTAAAAAGTAAAAATGTTTATTAGTTGAAAAAATGTTGTTTTCATGTGTGGATATTTTCAAAAGCAGTGCACGCTCAGTCCAAATGACCATTGGCCCCATTAATGAGTATTCCAAACAGGCCATTACCAAACCATGTGTTAGCTTAGGTGACGGTCGGCCTGTTTGGACTACTGTAGAACCAGAGGAGTGAAAGCAAGCCACTCGTTATCTGGCCATTTCCTTGATTTGTGGGTAGACCCTGAGGTCGGAAGCAAAACTGATCTGCTGATTTCTGAACTGTTGAGAGGGGAAAGCCAGCCTTTGTGCCGTGCACATGTAGGACACTTTCCCTCATCCAAAGTAAACATGTTTGAGGCCCTCTGCAAACATAAGGTGCAACTCCACATTCTACTCCAGGCGGATTTGCATTTAGGTATTCTTTAAGTACAGTACATGTTACCTAGTGCCGGTCTAGTACTTAACAAGAACAATTATGCTCTTTGAATACACTATTATTCGTCGCAAAGATAATTACGGTATGTAGCCCAGGCAGAATGTGCACCTGTAACCACCACAGTAAATTAGCTCAATTTAGAAATTGGATCAGCATCAAAGACATCTCTGAGGTTGAATTTCCCCCAAAAATGTCTCTTTGGTGTCCATACAGCAGCATATACACTGGATCCCTGATTAGCAACACATAATTATTTAACTGATTGAGCTAGAAAGTTGCCAAGTTTAAATCAATGACAGCAGTTGGATAGAAGTTCCTTCAACTGCTCCAAAGTGCTATCCTGCCTATAGGCTAACAGTTGAAGGCGGTGCCCGTATGATGGAAGATCCATGATACCAAATGCCATGCATAGTCTTAGATGGCATGACGCCATGCCTCGAGGTGGACTGCATTGAAACCAAGCACAAGTGGGCATCAAAGAAGGTACAATGGTACAGCATACCAACACAAATATATATTGTGACAGCTCAAAGATGGTGCCTAAAGGCAGCACCACCTTTGCCTTTTTGAGGTCTTAAATGACACCCCATAATTTCAACTGTACGTGTGCCCCTGGTTTGGTCACATGTTAAAGCCGTAGTTAGCAGCCAGCCGGGACTCTAGGATTCAAAGCCAGCACAAGTAGCCACTAGACCACATCTTTGCCCAAGCCGCTCATACAGAAAGTCACGCGCAATTCCACTCAGAGCAGTCCCACTTCCAAGAGTGATGGGTGTGCTATGTTCCCACCCCCATCCCATATACCAGTTCATCACTAAGCTGGACAATACCAGTGCATCACTAAGCAAAACAGTCTGTTTAGCAGTCATTGCGCGTTGACTTTCTTCTCACAATGAGTTCACTTTAAGGAGGGCGTATCCTAAGCGTGTCTGGAATCACTGCCTTGAAATATGTGGAAAGCGATAGCTGCCCAGTGAAAGAAAGGCGGAGATTGGGATCTTTAAACTTAACTCGTTTGTGGGGCACAATTTAAAAGAGCCCAATGTCCGCCATACGTCAGAGTTAAAACAAGCATTTGCAATGCAATAGGTCTCGCTTTAGGAAAGTTTGAGCTATTGGTATTGTAAATGCCAAATTTTGTATTTATGTGTTGGTTTTGAAAGTAGCTAAATTAATAGCTTTGTCATTTACAATTCCAATAGTTGTATCTTTCGCAAATGTGACACTTATAGCATTTGTAAGGCAATATGTGTTGTATTTACGTGACTTAGATGTATTGATATTACAAATAACAATGGCTTTTATTTTTTTAAATAATTAATACTTAAATAAAAGTTATTGTAATTTATAATGGCAATGGCTTAAACTTTTGTAAATAACTTTTGTGAAGATTATGTTTAGTGTATTTTATTGTGACGAAAATCCAAGAACAGAAGTGAAATATTAACATCTTTTTGTGACATTTGTAATAAAGTTTGAAACATTGAGAGAACATATTTGAACCAGTTGTTGTTGAATGGTTGCACAGATTGATGCTGTGGTGGCGCTGAGTGATGTTGTGGTGGCGACGAGTGATGCTGTTGTAGCGCATAGTGATGTTGTTGTGCCCTGAGTGATGCTGTGGTGGTGCTGAGTGATGCTGTGGTGATGCGAGGGAGGGTGATAGATAGATAGAGGGAGGGCGATAGATAGATAGAGGGAGGGCGATAGAGGGAGGGCGATAGATAGATAGAGGGAGGGTGATAGATAGATAGAGGGAGGGCGATAGAGGGAGGGCGATAGATAGATAGAGGGAGGGTGATAGATAGAGGGAGGGTGATAGATAGAGCGAGGGAGGGCGATAGAGTGAGGGCGATAGATCGATAGAGGGAGGGCGATAGATATAGGGAGGGTGATAGATAGAGCGAGGGAGGGCGATAGAGTGAGGGCGATAGATCGATAGAGGGAGGGCGATAGATAGAGGGAGGGAGCTGGATAGATAGAGGGAGGGCGATAGACAGAGTGAGGGAGGGCGATAGACAGAGTGAGGGAGGGCGATAGACAGAGTGAGGGAGGGCGATAGATAGATAGAGTGAGGGAGGGCGATAGATAGATAGAGTGAGGGAGGGCGATAGATAGATAGATAGATAGATAGATAGATAGATAGATAGATAGATAGATAGATAGATAGATAGATAGATAGATAGATAGATAGATAGATAGATAGATAGATAGATAGATAGATAGATAGATAGATAGATAGATAGATAGATAGATAGATAGAGTGAGGGCGATAGATAGCTAGAGGGCGATAGATAGATAGAGTGAGGGTGATAGATAGATAGATATATAGATAGATAGAGTGAGGTTGATATCTAGATAGAGAGATAGAGTGAGTGTGATAGATAGATAGAGTGATGGCGATAGATAGAGTGAGTGCGATAGATAGATAGATAGAGTGAGTGCGATAGATAGATAGATAGATAGATAGATAGATAGATAGATAGATAGATAGATAGATAGATAGATAGATAGATAGATAGATTAGATAGATAGATAAGATAGATAAGATAGATAGATAAGATAGATAGATAGATAGAGTGAGTCTGATAGCTAGATAGATAGATGGAGTGATAGATAGATAGAGAGTGAGGGCGATAGATAGATAGAGTGAGGGCAATAGATAGATAGATAGAGTGAGGGCAATAGATAGATAGATCGAGTGAGTACGATAGATAGATAGTGTGAGGGCGATAGATAGATAGATTTTGTGTGATAGATAGATAAGTATTTAGAGTGATGGTGATAGATAGATAGCTAGAGGGCGATCGATAGATAGATAGAGTGCGATAGATAGATAGCTAGAGGGCGATAGATAGAGTGTTGGTGATAGATAGATAGATAGATAGATAGATAGATAGATAGATAGATAGATAGATAGATAGATAGATAGATAGATAGATAGATAGATAGATAGATAGATAGATAGATAGATAGATAGATAGATAGATAGATAGATAGATAGATAGATATGTGGTCTGTGTGAGAGGGGGCAGTGTTTGTGGTCTGTGTGAGAGGGGGGCAGTGTGAACTTTGTTCATTTGTTAACTAAAGTTATACAATAATTCTAATTTAAGCACAAAACACCTAGCACCAATAGACATTAACCAACGAAAAAAACCAAAAATCTACTGATGCGTTTTAGAAAGTGTGTGTGGTCTGTGTGCGAGGGGCCAGTGTATGTGAAGGACCAGTTGCAGGTGACTTGCGAGGGCAGACCTCAAGACACAGAGAGGCGCAGCAGAACAAAAGTGCTGTTAGTCGAGAGAGTGATCTTCATCAGAATGTAAGCAGGAAAGCAAAGAATGAAAGTCATACAAAAGCATACGCGTTTGGGTGCGTAAAGTAAAATAATGAAACACACATTCAAAAGTAAATAAATATAAGAGATGAATGCAAAGCACAGAGGCAGGAGGTCAAGTAGTAATTCACACAGAGCCGAGATTCCGGAAAAGTTGCAAGAAAGAGAAGGCGGGGCGGAACTACACAGAAGGGGAGAGATGCGTGGGTGGAGATAGGCCTGTGAGAACGCGCTGCGGAGACCAAAGAAAAGGTTTGCGACCATATGGAGAGTGAGAGAGTTTGCAGCCTGGTGATTTGAATGCGTGTGGCAACAGAGGGAGAGCGCGGCGCTCGCGCGCCACAACATTTTCAGACCACAACGTCCACGTGAACTTTGTTCATTTGTTAAATAAAGTTAAACAATAATTCTAATTTAAGCACAAAACACCTAGCACCAATAGACATTAACCGACGAAAAAAACCAAAAATCTACTGATGTGGTTTAGAAACGTTTTTGTTTTTGTTAAAATTTAGAAAAGGCACCTACTGACATCGTACGAACTAGGGGGCAGTGTGTAAGAGGGCAGTGTGTGAGGGGGAATTGTATGAGGGCACAGTGCGAGTGTGTAAGGGTGCAGGCTGTGTGTGTGTGGGGGTGTAAGGGTGCAGTGTGTGTGACCTAAAGTACTGTGAGTGGGTAATGTGTGAGAGCAGTGTATGTGGGGGCAGTGTGTCAAGGGGTCAGTGTGTGAGGAGGAGTCAGTGTGTGTGGTTTGTGTGAGAGGGGGCAGTGTGTGTAGTCTGTGTGAGAGGGGGGCAGTGTGTGTAGTCTGTGTGAGGGGGCAGTGTAGTGTGTGTAGTCTGTGTGAGGGGGTAAGTGTGTGTGGTCTGTGTGGGGGTAAGTGTGAGTGGTCTGTGTGGAGGGGTAAGTGTGAGTGGTATGTGTGAGGGGGGCAGTGTTTGTGGTCTGTGTGAGAGGGGGGTAGTGTGTGGTCTGTGTGAGGGGGCATTGTGTGTGGTCTGTGTGAGAGGGGGCAGTGTTGGTTAGTGACTTGTCAGTAAACAGTATTTCTATTTTCTTTAAAGGCTGTATTAGTATTGAAAAGAAATACACAATCTGACAGTGGCTCACGTAAATGACTGCAATGCCTTGGAAGTAAACTGTATTCTTATTTATTTGAGGGTGAGGGGGTGCAGAGTGTGAGGGGGCTAATGTGTGTAGGGCAGTGTGTGAGTTGGCATTTTGTGGGGTCTAATGTGTGTAGGGTAGTGTGTGAGGTGGCAGTTTGGGGGGGTCTAATGTGTGTAGGGCAGTGTGTGAGGTAGCATTTTGTGTGGTCTAATGTGTGTAGGGCAGTGTGTGAGGTAGCATTTTGTGTGGTCTAATGTGTGTAGGGCATTGTGTGAGGCAGAACAGAATAAAAAGATAAAAGTGCTGTTTTTAGAGAGAGTGACTTTTTGTTTGTTTTGCATGAGAATGTAAGCAGGAAACTCAGACAAAAGCATACGTGCTTGGATGCGTAAAGCAGAACACAAAGGCTGGAAACTATTGAAGACAAGGGCAGACAGCAAAACACAGAGAGGCGAGACAGGATAAAAGTGCTGTTTGTGGAGAGAGTGGGGTTTTTTTCCGCATAAGAATG
This sequence comes from Triturus cristatus, assembly GCF_964204655.1. NCBI lineage: Eukaryota > Metazoa > Chordata > Amphibia > Caudata > Salamandridae > Triturus > Triturus cristatus. The sequence continues at coordinate 482,216,188 of NC_140585.1, forward strand.
TAAGAAGGAAAGGAAACAATGAACATGTTTGGGTGCGTAAAGTGAAATAAAAAAAAACATGCAAAGTAAATAAATATAATAGACGCATACAAAACTCATAGGCACGAGGTCAAGTAGTTAGTCGCACAAAGCCGAAAATCTGAAAAAGATGCGAGAAAGAAAAGGCGGAGGGGAACTACATGGAAGAGGAGAGACGCGTGGGCGGTTAAAACAAAAAAAAACATTCAAAGTAAATAAATATAATAGACGCATGCAAAACTCATAGGCACGAGGTCAAGTAGTCAGTCACACAAAGCCCAAAAAAAAAAAATGAGAGAAAGAGAAGGCGGGGCAGAACTACACAGAAGGGGAGAGACGCGTGGGCGGAGAGGAGCCTGTGAGAACGCGCGGCGGAGATCAAAGAAAAGGAGTGCGACCATATGGAGAGTGAGGGGGTGTGTAGCCTGGTGAGCTGAATGCGTGTGGCAACAGAGGGAGAGCGCGGCGCGCGCGCATGAAGTGTCTGGTAGAAAATGGAAGCTGTAAAGAATGCGCGTGGTTGTGGCAGTTGTTGACAATGCGCGTGATTGTGTTCACATGAACTGTACGCGATCCGCAGGTAGGTAGACTTTTCGGACTGCTTACTATAATCTCGCCTATCCTTCCCTGCGGGATAGAATAGGCGAGACCTAAAAATGTAAGGGGCACATGCAGAGGTATTTATATAGCGCAAATCCAGCTGCACAGTGAAAGATGGAGCACTGTACATGAATTGGGGCTTTACACATTTGCATTTCTCAATGTGTGTAACCACAGAAAGCGGTGCCAATTTTGTCAGAGCAAGTTTTGGTTTGGGGATCTTCACTGGGGAGTAAAAACTCAGAGCACGGCTGGAACTAGTGGTGATAAATAGCATGGTAAAACCCACATCACAGCTGACTTTTCTGAAATTTTCTGGCTAATGTTTGAGCCAAAATGTCACTTGGCCTCTGCGTAGGATGACCATATATCCAGAACAGCCTTGTTTTTTCATAATCGGCCCTGAAAAATGTCAATAAATTTAGCAAACCTCCCCGGTTATTACAGAAGGTTGATTGAACACAAAGGGAGGCACCTTTTCATGTGCTCCAGTTCTCGATTTAAACCACCTTATCAGAAAGCAACGTCATTAACTCACATGATACTGTGTGCAAAAGTGAAATTTATTTATGGTTAGTGCCTCATTGTCTACGTTTCTATGCGGGTGAGCATGGCCAATTAAAATCATTATGAACCCCTGGGCCGATACAAACCTGTAGCCTATGTTCATGAATTAACTCATTTTTTTGTTTTCGAAATCTGGTCACCAGTGCTTTAAACTGACAGGTACTGGCCAGTACTTGTTTAATCTGAAAGACTTCGCACAGCTACTTAGAAACCTTTACTGGGAGAGTAACAGCACTTCACAGGAGTAAACAGGCATTGTAAATATGAGTACCTGCACGTTTATATTTCCGTTTAACGCACTGATGGTCACCCAACCTCTGCCTAATTGACTAACCCAGCGGAAGTGGCGAAAGACAGCCCGGCTGGAAGCCTCGTGAGGGTTTAGCTGGTACATTATTTATGTAGCGTGCCTTATGCCCTCAGTGTTGTGCAGTCTGTAAAAATAGTACACGATGCAGACCACAGGATATCCAGCTAAAACGCTCTGAAATCACAGCAATCGAAAACAAACGTGCCGTGCCGCCTGCTGTGGCACGTGGCCAGAAATACTATTTGACTTACCATGCAGCAGAGAAGGAAATAACAAGCGGACGCGAAAGTGAAAGTGATCGCAATCGCGATCAAACTTCAAAGCGAAAGTGAAAGAAAACGAATGCTTTCAGGCTGCCAAATGGTGCGCGCGCCCGGAGCACATGCACTGTAGTTGGCGGCCTGAAATGCACTCGTTTCCACTTCCAAAAGCGCTTACTATAAGTCTCGCCAGAGCAGCGCTAAAGCGCTATCTCAGGCGAGACCTAAAAAACACGCCAGAAAGAGAATACCTGTGTAATTGATGGAAGAAGCAGATGGAGAAAACGTTCTAAGTTTAGAAGCAATCCCGGAGCAACAGGACTGGTGGCAGGACTGCGTGTCAGTCGATTATTACAAAGAATTGGATTTCGGAACATCAGTAGATGAGCAGTAAACACCAGATTAATTATCTAATGCATTTGGAGGAGGATTTTTAAAAAAACATCCTTTGTCGTTGCAGGGATTATGGGACATCTGTGGCCTACTAAGTGCTTTCTGTTTCTATAAAGCAGTTACCGGGTTTATATAATTGCGTTAATTGGCAGTAATAATGTTTAAATGCTTTGATCCCGATGAAGGAAATACCTTGTGCTTCTATCTTTTTTACTATTTCCTGTCTTTTAAGTAATGTACTTTGTTTCTATTACAAAAAGGTTTGGCAGGAGGAAGAAATGTTTTAAGGAGCACAGGTCAATCAGTTACAATGATATAAAAAATCAAGAGAAATTTAGCCAAATCGTAAACCCGTCTTGTAGATCCAGGACTCCTCTTTTAGTGAATAGGTAGAAGATTAGAATAACCATGACTCAAGCAGAAATGCGTTCACCAATCACCACTGTGGATGAAGGCACTGTTCAGTGGCAGCCGCCACAAATGATGAGTGGTGGGGTGGGTGAAGGGAGCGCGGGGAGATGGGGGTTGCAGGGGGGAGGGGATTTAGAAATAATAGATATAAAAAAACGTACCTTTAGCCACCAGCTGCCTCCAGCGTTGCGTCACGTTTGCCGCTTCTCCTCTTCCTGGGTCCCAGCAGCCCCTTGGACAGACTCCCATCCAATCCCCGTGCTGCAGAGAAGCACAGGGATTGGCCTTAGCGGTTTAGGACGACGCCCTGCTCAGAACAGGGTGTCTGTTGGGGTTTCTCCAGCCCGGCTGTTTAATGCAGGTGGACTGGAGAAACCTAGAACGCTTTGTGTTTTGGTCGGCCAGAGACGACCGGCCAAACACACATGAGCACTTAGTGAGTGGGGTGCACATAGCACTCCTCCTCCCCCTACCGCCCGTACAGCGCTGGCTAAAAGTCAGCAAATGCAAAGTAAAATAATCCAAGAACATTGTTTTATTTGACATTTGCTGGCTCTGAGCCTGGCAGTGGGGCGACTCTCCACTGCCATTGTTGAGGAGCTGCCGCTGGCACTGCTGTAGTGACCAGCTGGTCACGGTCTAGTGCAGGGGCTGCTGCCACTAACAAAGGATGGTGGGGCGTGAGAGTGCGTGTTAATAATAACAATTAAAAAAAATGCACCTGAAGCCACCGGCAGGCTCCCGCGTCGCTCCTTCTGGGCTCTTCATGGTGCCAGCAGCCCCTGGGACACATACTCCCATCCAATCCTGAAGCTGCAGACTAGCACAGAGATTGGCCTGAGCGGGCAGGAAAGACACTCCACTCAGGTCCTTCAGTCTGTGGGTTTTGGCTGGAGAAACCTAAGTATGCATGTGTGTTTTGGTCAGCCTGAGAGGACCAGCCAAACACATATGCGTACTTAGGGAGTGCACAAGCACTCCTCCTCCCCAAGGCCCGACCCTCCCAGTGCAAGCTGGCTCAGAGCCAGCAAACGAGAATCGTTTCATTTTTTGTTTGCTGGCACTGTGCATGGCAGTGGGGCGATGCTCCTCCGCCATTGCGGATGAGGCGCCTCTGGTCTAGTGTTTCTTGAATATGTATTTCCACCAGCCACTCCTTGAGGGCTAATTTCAACACTCAAACCACACCCATCCATCACAGGTGTCACCGTTCAGGTTACCCTGCTAACAAAAGGGGCTGAGGCACATGCCCAGGGCTAGTTCTAGATAGTAAACCACTTTGTCGCTGTGTGGTCATTTATATTGCATGGGGGCCTAGGGCCCCAATCCTTACATTGACAATGAGTTGGTCGAGCCCCGTGTGTGACCTGTCGGCCATTCAATGTTTTGTCATGGGGAGGAGTGTGCAGCCTACGCATAAGGCTACCCTGTGCATGTTGCCAGTATGAAGGTGACTGAGGCAGCACAAGGCGAGAAGAAGGCCACCCTAGCAGACACCGGCATCCACCGGTGATGCCTTGCAGCCACCCGCATGCCGATGCCCCAACATGATGATGGCCCAGGGAGCCAAAATATTAACTGGCCTTACAGTGTCAGCCAGCGCCCCACTCAAGGATCTTCCACCTCGCTGAGCAATGCTGCTAGAGGTGAGAGAGCACCTCCACTATAGTGGCAGCATGATATGACAGTGTGCCATCCAAGAGTGAGGCGTTTGGATGAGGGCAGTCTGCAGAGGAATGCAATATCCCCGTTATGCTCATCTGATGTGCCCCAAAGAACTGGTGAGAAGGGGTAGTGTGACCGGGTAGGCAGAAGGCCCAGAAAATTGCTGCCGATATGAAAAGGTCGAGAGCGAAGTACATGTAAAGCAGTAGCAGAGCCTTGAGTGTATCGCTATCAACATACCTGCTCGGGCATCTGTGGGCTGCCCCGGCCCACCATCTTCTGTCCTGACAGGTGAAGAGGAGAGCCCTTCACCGACACGACAACCCCCAGTGCTTATTGGAGAAACAGCATGCGACAACCACAAAGGGGGTTAAAGTTCAGACTGCAGCACCACACGCTGTAGGAAGGAGGCGTGGTGGCATTGCGAGAAGCGCTCATGCCCATGGCTATCTGCAGCCCCTCACTGGCAGAAATAGGAGGCGCGGCTCAAAGAGACTGCCGCGGAGGTGAAGGAGAGGCCGTGGCACACACCAGCAGCCTATGTTTAAAGTGGCAGGGCTACTGCGGGGGTGAATCGAATATGAGGCGGCCCAATGGGGCGGGGTGTGATATTGAAACAGGCCACCCATGGCAATTAGCTCGTGTGAGCCCCGCCTTAAGCAGCGCATATAGTCGACACTGCAGGGAGGCCTGCAGCACCGGCCAGCAGGCTAGCTGTAATGCAGCATCTGCCACATGGCTGGAATAAGTGGGTGGAGCCACTATAGAACATGGTGGAGCGCGAGGGCCCTGTCCATGGAGAAAGGTGCTGGCATTGCTGTGCGAGTGGGGCAGCATTTGGTGTCACCAACCCCACGAGGCCTACAGTCGGAGCAAATAATGCTGTGGCCCAGGAGGAGAGGTGGGCACAGAGCCACCTAGAGGTCGAGTGAGGCATCGCAACCTGCAGGGACAACGCAGAGAGCACAGCTGCTGGGCACTCCAAATGGTGTTGAAGTGCCACTTAATCGCCATGAGTGGTTTGCTGCAAGGAACCAATGGAACATTTTCTTGAGGAAAGTCCCTCAGCACTGAGGAGACTGTCCAGTACCCCATCTGAAGTGGGAGAAACACCCCAGAGACGTGAATGTGAAGGGAGAGTGAAAGGCTATGTGTCCCCAGGCCAAGAAACCCCCGACAACAAAGCTGCCAAAAAGACAGTGTAAGCAATTTGAGTGGAACTAAGGCAGCCCAGCAAAGTAAGGCCGAGATGGTGATGCCAAGTGTCCGTGGTAGAGTGCCTGTGAGAAGGGAGGTCACTGGCAGACAGAGACTGTGCCAGATCTGGAGGAGAGGGAGAGATCCTCCAAGAAAGGTAAGAAAATGAGGTCAGAGAGGTGTTGAGGGCTGCGTCTGGGGATTGGACAGTATGGGTAGGAGCCAGGGAGTGAGAGCCCTGCGATGAAGAGGACCTACGTCATCACAGGGTGACAGACCCTGCAAAGCTTGCCAGACTGTAGTCAGGAGCAAACGCTACAACAGCGTCGTCTTGAGGTGCACACATGTGGCCGTCAAGTGAAGATCTCTGAGAAAATAAACAGGACTCTGGAGAAGTCAACTGAGAAAAGACCTGTGAGAGGCCTGCAAGAAGAAGGAATGTGAGAAACCCATGAAGATAAGGCCTGTGATAGGCCCAAGAAAAAGACTTGTGAGAGGTCATGAAAAGAAGAAGGTAATGATGAGAAGTCTGGTCAGTAGAAGAGGAGATGGCTCAGTCCAAGGGTATGACATGGCCAGGGAGACCCATGGGAAGTGCACATCACATGGGGGGGCCTAGTCAAAAGAAAAAAGAGTAAGGCACAATGGCACCAGACTGCATTGTGAAGAGGCAGACGATGAAAAGTATAGAAGTGGAATGAGGCCACAAGTTTAAATTACAAGAAAGAAGAAAAGAAGATGGAAGAGAAATGTGTGGCCACAGCATCAAAGTGCAAAGAAAAGCAGAAGAGAATTGTGTGTAGTAGACATCTGTTACACTAAAAATTACAGCATCAGAACCGTGAGTGTTATTGCAATCAAGTGCATCCCTAAGAATATCCAAGGAGCACTGGACATTGAGAGTGGAGCCCTGTGCCTGTGAAACACCCCGAGATCAATGAGGCAACTTTGGCGCTGTGAGAGGCTGGCTGCCCAGAACTCTTCGGTTAGATCAAGTGAACTTAAAGCCTGCTGAAGAGAGCATACTGGACCATTTGTACATCCACCTTTGGGGTTGCACATGAGACTCAGTTGTGGTCCGGTTCGGACGTCTTGAGTGACCTCGGTCGCGGGGCTTAAAAGAAGACTCGAGCAATTCACATCAGCCCGTGGCAATTCAGTGGCAAGGGCCAGAGGGATTTCCGATGAGAGAGGAATTCCAACACGAAAGATGCGTCTGCAGCTGCTTCCCAGCAGGCACCAGGAAGCACGAAGGTCTCGGTCAGAATCTGGCCAACCCAAAGGCTATCCAAAAGAGGCCGGTGCACCACAGTCTGGTTGGCAGGAGTACACTGACCTGGAAACAACTACCCTTGAGGTGGAACGAGTGACTTGAAGGTGGGACTGGTGGCAATTCCTTCATGGGCCTATAGTATGGCATCAGAGAGTAACCTCAATTAATGATTGCAAACTGCACACCTTAATTGGATTTGTAGTCCCTGTGACTCAATGTAAAAAGTAAATCAATGTGTGCTGCTTTGTGTGTGGGATCTGCCCCTGTCCCTGGGAAGAAATCACTGAAAGGAGTATGGAGAAAACTGCATACCCGATAAAAGCGCACAGCCAATAGCCCCTAAGGTTTCAACTAAATACTTAATCTGCAATATTCAAAAATGGCACAACATGTATGACAAGAAACAAAACAGTTCTTGCATATCAGCAGTTATATTACACTAGTTTGTAGTTTTTATTTCCCGCGTTATTTTATTCAGATTCAGCCCAACCGACTAGTAATCACCTTCTTGCGACTGGTTACCGAGGTAAGACACTCGGCTATTATCTATATGGCACTCTCAATTTATTTTATTTCCGCACATTACAACCTCAGCCATTTCCTTGATAGGGGAATCGGAGCAGTTAGAGAGACTCGGAAGCTTCTCGTTCAGGCGCACCACAATTCTAGTGCCTACTAGGTACGCGAGTGAGTTAACGGTTAGTTTAATAATGCATGGAAGGGCAGTGCGGGCAGCACGCACGGTCACGGGAGTAATAAGAGTCCTTTCAGCACTTTCTCTACTCCGGCACTTCCACATTACATTGTGTACATTAGTCTAAGACACTTTCTCACTTAACACGTTTTTAGATTTTTAAGACTTTGTCACACACGTTACCTCTGCAGTCTATGTACTGCAAATTGTTTTATGCACAGCATGACACATAATGCAGGGTGTTTGGTTTTAGACACGTCTTCCCCTTTTAATACATCTCGGTGTTGGGCTGGTCCAGTGTGCCTGCGAGCAGTGATATTAAACTTGTCATTATACTTGTATAGAATGAAGTGTGGGTTGAATTTTTTAGACATTGAGTTTGTGCTTTCTGTTTTTCCGGCAGGAGGCTACTGAAGATTTGATTTGTATTACAATATTTCCCCCTGAAGACGGGAATCACCCGAAATGCATTGGGGTCATCACAAATGTGTGATTCATCTTTTATGAATATATTGTATTGTTTTCATCTAATTTGTTAATCATGTATCATATCATCTTTACTTGTGTTTATCAATGATTGTTCATGAATATAACTCATGATATGCAACAACTTTTTTGTTTCTTGTCATACATGTTATGCCACTTTTGAATATTGCAGATTAAGTATTTAGTTGAAACCTTAGGGACTATTGGCTGTGTGCTTCTATCGAGTATGAGTTTTCTCCATGCTCCTTTCAGTGATCAGAGAGATACCTGCAAGTCCATACAGTCCTGTGGAAGCCCGGTGAAGAGGACCTCAGGGGACTCCTGTGAGAGGGGAATCCTGGTGAGAGAAGGAAGCCGGAAGTTCCTTCACCATCGACCAGCTGGATGAACTGCAGCTTCTGAGAAAGACTCATCGACAGTTGCCCGGACATCATCAGTCTGTGGAGGCTTGCTATCCTTGGAGCCATGGCATCTTTGAAAACGTATCAGCAACAGACATCACCATTGCTCCACTTGCACCCTCACAGCGAACATTATAAATAGACTTCCATGCAGTGAGACCAGATGGGACAGGACCCACAGTGCCGAGGTGAACTGTGACGATTTGGACTGGTGCGCGAGAAATTCAGATTTCATCTACACTGCCATTTGTGCTCAGAATAGGCGGAGACATGCTGTGAGAGACTGGCCTAGTATATGATGTCCACTAGTGTAAGTGGGCACCTTGCATGAGTCCAGACAACCCTTAGGGTGATTTAAGAGGTCTTAGACAACCTTAGAAAGCTATCCAAGTGGTAGCTGTGGAGAATAGCCTTTAGTCTTAGTCTTGAAGGAGTGTAAAGCAGCTTGTTTTACCAGAATGCAATCTTATAGTATAGATTAAATGAAAAAGAACCACACCAAGTATTTAGAAAAATATGTATTTATTATGTAATACTCTCTAGTATGTTCAAATATCTCAAACTCAGAGATAAACACAATGCACACAATACTTTAGCAGGGAAATCCTTCTGATGTTGCACAGGTCCAGGAGTCCTCTAATGAGAGGCTCTGTGGGAGCCACATTTATACCCAGTGCCAGACAGTGGGAGGGGGAAGCCACCTTTGTCTAACCATCCCCTTTTCCTCGGTGTGGCTCCAAACTGTCTAGGGTATCAAACAGCAGGCAGGCTTAGGTTTGAGCTACATTTGTCAGTTCCAGGTCAGGCTGCCCTCAGAAGGGAGTGGGCATAGCCCTAAGGCTGCCCTTTGAAGCTCAGGAAGGCTGAGTAAAACCCTCTATGTTGTCCTACGCAGAAGAGAAACACGCTTTCCTACACCCAAAGCCTTTTTGTCCCCGTCTGGATAGAATAAACAAAATAGCACTGAAGATCCATTCACAGTCATGTGACCCTGAACACTGGCAGAAAGGCACATTTGGTTCATGCAGAAAAATGCTAACTTTCTAAAACAATTTAATGACAAAGAAAGGACCCAACCGTCACATTTCCAGTGCTGTAATGAGTTTAACAGACTAAGGTCATTCGCAGATTCGAATGATCTTGAGCATTTATTAGCTTCTCCTTTAAGACTTTTTTTTACCTGATTAATTTCATTTGTAAAGCATGTCAATCCATAAGGCACACCACCTTCACGAAAGACCGCCGGGAGAGTGCGGAGCAGGAGAAAATCCATCCACGGGGTCGGATTTGCTGCGGAAATACCAAATACCGCCACCCGGACAGCGGATTGACCGCACGTTAAATTAGGATACCATTGTGGTGACAGAGGAATGATCTGCTGTTTCCGACCGCCGCGATCGCAACTACTGATGAATGGGCGAGCCAGCAGAAGGACTGTTGAATTCCGACTGCCGCGGTCGCTCCGGAACAGTAATGGCAGTAGACAAAAAAACAACCAAGGCTACCAAGTGTGGCCACTAACCTGGCTCAGCCTCAAAAAACACCTAACACACCCCAATCACACATCCCCATGGCAACTAAAAAATACAAATCCCAGGTCAACCCACACAACACACCTGACAGGAATACACCATTTTGACCCACCCACATAGCTGAGTATAAAACCAGCCCCTTCCCTGACCAGAATCCTTTGCACTACTCCACTACTGAAGGAACCAACCCCGCAGCACAAAGGAGAGGCAAATCTGCATACATCACACCATCACTACAACACACATCACCACCACCACTTTCACACCTGCACCATTAACCCATTTGCACATCACACACCAAGTCACAGAAGAAAATGCCCAAATTCGCATACAATGAGTTGTCAGTGATGTTAGATGAGGTAATCAGCGTAGAACCACATTTGTTTGGAAGCCTGGTCCAACAGACACCACAAGCCACTAAAACTCAAATGTGGGCAAGGATAGTCAACAAGGTCAATGCAGTAGAAACCATCCCACGCTCCCAGAAGGAGACCAGGAAGCGGTGGAATGACCTCAAGAGCAAGGTGAAAGAGAGGAACAACAAGAATCTTACACTGGCTCAGATGACTGGTGACGGCCCTCCCATTCCACCACGAACATTCACCAAATGGAAGGAGAAGGTGCTTGCCACTCTGCATCCAGAGTCTCACAGGGATACCCGGGGGAGTGGAGGCTGGTAAGTACCAACAAATGTCTCCCATTACACTGCTATATACTGTCTTGCACAACTACAAAGTTACATCTCCTAGGTCCAAATGCACTCATGTGCAACACACTCTCCCCAACACATGTCTCACAGATCCAACATTCACTCCCTCTGATTCACCACGGAGGTAGCTAGCAATATTACCATGGGGGCATGTGTACAGGCAGCCAGCACTACAACTCCCACCAGGCACCCCAGTCCCAAAGCAGAGCAGGATGTAACACCCCATACCCACAACCATGTGTCAGCCATTGCATTTACCTCATCAAACTAACAGGTAGATAGCCTTCTTAACAGGGAGGGGTGTTTGTGGGTGGGAAGCCTGCACTACAACTCCCACCAGGCCCCCTGTCCCAAAGCTCAGCAGGATGGAGCACTCCCTACCCACCCACAACCATGTGTCAGCCATTGCATTGCTCACCTTCACCTAACAGGTAGGTAGCCATCTTAACAGGGAGGGGTGTTTGTGGGTGGGAAGACTGCACTACAACTCCTACCAGGCCCCAGTCCCAAACCTCAGCAGGATGGAGCACGCCCCACCAACCCACAACCATGTGTCAGCCATTGCATTGCTCACCTTCACTTAACAGGTAGGTAGCTATCTTAACAGGGCGGGGTGTTTGTGGGTGGGAAGCCTGCAATATAACTCCCACCGGGCCCCCTGTCCCAAAGCTCAGCAGGATGGAGCACTCCCCACCCACCCACAACCATGTGGCAACCATTGCATTTCACTCATCAAACTAACAGGTAGGTATCCATCTTAACAGGGAGGGGTGTTTGTTGGTGGGAAGACTGCACTACAACTCCCACCAGGCCCCCTGTCCCAAAGCTCAGCAGGATGGAACACTCCCCACCCACCTACAACCATGTGAAAGCCATTGCATTGCTCACCTTAACCTAACAGGTAGGTGGCCATCTTAACAGGAGGGGTGTTTGTGGGTGGAAAGCCTGATCTACAACTCCCACCAGGCCCCTCTCCCAAACCTCAGCATGATGGTACACCCCTCACACCCAGAACCATGTGGCAGCAATTTCCCTCAACTGTGTCGCAGAACAGGTAGGTAGACAGTGCATGCACCCTGCCATTCCTCTCAAAAAGCATGGAGCCATATGACTACACCAGCCCCCATGTGTCATCCAACTTGGCATAGATCCAGTAGCCACTTCCAGTGTGCAGACAGAAAAGTGTATGTAACTGTCACATACATTTAAGTTTGACTCACCAAATCACATGTTGAAGAAAATCGGTGCAAAATCATGCACAGCACTCATGCTATGTGTAAGTGTCATGGGGGCAGAGTATCAAGGCCCATATTAAGACAAAACATGCATGGTCAGTTGTAAAAAGAAAGTAAAGTACATGATATGACAAAGGTATGCATAAGATTACAATGGCTAGTACATGCTCAGATGTAACATCTTCCATGCAGAGTTAAAAAAAAGACGCTTCACATAAAGTTGTTGTGCTGCTAGTCGTTAGATGACGACATGTCCTTGTAATAACACAATCTGTATGTGGAACATGGTATCTATTGACATGTCACACCATGGACAAGTAATATATGTATCTCAACATCATGTCATGATGCTCAGTATCTTGCAGCCATACCAAGTGATTGCAATGTAAATTGCGTGGTGTATCACATGTAACATCCAAACATCTAACATCAAGCTTGTGGGGTGCTCTTCAATGACCATTTCACCTCTGTCCAACAGGAGATCAACAACTGACTGCTGCAGATGACAACACCGAATTGCAGAGCCAGCCTCCCCCCACCCCGGAACATGAACTCTCGGATGCAGACTCCCTAAGTTTATCGAATGAGGAGCCCGAACCTGGCCCATCAGGACTGCCAGGGCGTAGCACGTCCCAGGCCCCAATGTCCCCACCACCACCTCAGTAACAACAACCATGCTGACCACCTGCTGCAGCGACCTGTGCGGCCTCAACCACAACCACCACCAGTGCTGCCTGCAACACTCTCCCTGCCTCAGAGGATACCAACACCACCCCACAATCTGAAGAGAGCATGGAGAGTCTGCGGATGCGTCGAGTGGCAACGCCACAGGTCCGGGACAGCAGGGTAGGTGAGAGGGCAACTGGGGGACAAAATCGACAGGATACTGGGGCCGAAGCCCTTGCCAACATCGCCAGAGTCCTTGGGGCATATGAACAAACCCAGGGACACATGGTTCAGGTTCTGAAAGAAGTGCGTGAGCTCCGTCTGCTACTGAGGTCAATGGACACGTGTATGGGCCAAATCGTGGACCTCATGGGCCAGTTTGTGGGTGTTCTGAGGGACAGTCATGCGGCCAAAAGGACAACTCAACCTCCCTCCAGTGGCTTGCAGGTTGACACTCCCACCACCTCAGCTGTGGCCACAGAGAGGGGTGAGCTTGAACAGGATGACTCCTCAGACACCGCTGAGCACGTAGCAGAGGACCCCCTGGAAAACACAAAAGGGTCTGTCCGAGAAACACCATGGGAGGATCACGTGGCAAAGCACCGGCCACACGCAAGTCAAAGAGCCCGCCATGATGGCACCTCTCTTCATCTTGACATTGACTTTGTTGACCATCCTTACCCACACTGCCATGTTGATGGCAGGTGTCTGTTTGACTGTGTCACCACATCAATGTGGTGACTACTCTATTGTCTCGTCTACCATCACTGACAACTCATTGATTCACTTTGCACCTTTTTCTTAAACATCACTTGTCTGTCCCAAACACTCTTTGTAAATAAACACTCTTTACACACCTATGTCTTTGTGTCAGCTTCATGTTTATCACACAATGTACAATGTTGACTCTGATTCCAATGTACCAGAAGCTCTGATTGTGATGAGGCATTGATAGGCTGAAGGGACCTAGAAAGACATAAGAGAACAACTTTTACTTTTCAGGTGATGGCATGACAGCCAATACACAACACTAGTCATCAAGATACACAAACCAGCACACATTACAATGAGAAACAATATCAACATAGACATCATGTGGCTGGTCATGACTACACTGTGCCACAAACATCAGCCATCAGCACTAAGCCAACAACAGGCAGCAGTCAAAAAGCTCCCCTAGACCTTTTCACTACCATCAAAGACAGCAGACAATGGCACTGTTGTACAATGTCACTCACACTCAAGGGAAGTAGCGGTTGATTAGCTGTTGAAGTAGGTCGACACTTTCCTCCTCTCCACTTTACTCGTCACTGGACATGTGTGGGTTTTCAGGCGGGGGCATCTGCTGCTCATCATCGTCCAGGAGCAGGGGGTTCTCTTTGCGCAAGGCCAGGTTTTGGGGCATGCAGCATGCAACTACGATCTGACACGCCTTTTGGGGAGAGTAGAGTAGTGCACCTCCGCTCTTGTCCAGACTATGGAATCTTGACTTCAGAAGACCAAAAGTATGCTCCACCACAAGATGTGTCCTCCCATGGGCCTAATTGTAGCGGACTTCACCCAGGGTCCTGGGATTCCTCAGTGGGGTCAGCAACCAAGTCCGGTTGGGATATGCAGAGTCACCTAGGTGTGAGATACACAGACCTATTTTGTAATATAACTGTGCCTGAGGACAGCATGTCACACATACACCTCGCTACTTGACTCTGCGTACTCACCCACAATCCATGCACGCTCAGGATGCAGATTTGCCATCAGCTGTGGTGCGATGCTGTTACGTAGTATGTAGGAGTCATGTGCTGATCCTGGAAATTTGGCACAGACATGGGAGATTATCAGATCCGCTTGGTATACCACTTGCACATTAATGGAATGGAAATGCTTCCTGTTCCTCTAGATGTGCTCACGTGCCTGTGGTGGGACCAGGCCAATATGTGTGCAGTCAATGGCACCATCAACATTAGGGATGAAGACAAGGTCATAAAAAACAGCCTTCACAACTGCCAATTTATGTCTCCTGGGAAAATGGATGTAGCTGTCCTTGTAGGTCATCATAGCAGACAGGACATCACGTAGCACCATGCTGTACATTGGTTGAGACATCCGACCTGCGCTGGACACCGTGTACTGGAATGAACCAGTTGCAAAAAAATGCAGGGCCGCCATCACCTTACATGTTGGTGTCAAAGCAGTCGGATAGGTTCTGTGAGGCCTTAGATGGGGCTCCAACTGACCACATAGGTCTTGAAGGTTAGGTCGATCCAAACCGAATTTTCATATGATGCCCTCATCCTACATGTCCGCAAGCAATGTGAATGGACGATGCACATTTGGTCGCCTCCTACATAAGATAAAAGGGGACACATGTCAATTCAATTCCCCTATGAGATGTGTCCAACATCTTATGTTTTGACTGACACAGCGCCAACAATGACTGGCCTGAAACTACAGCTTACAACACAAGTCACATGTAGAGACACCTTGATCTAAAGTAGTTGTACACGTGTCCAGTATGTACATAGTGAGTACCCCCAAAACTGATTTAGACTATGTGAATGCCAAATAGTATATTCCAACATCTTGTGTCACCAGCCCTGAGAGTAGTTAAAACAGCACATGTCTGAAACAGCAACACTGCTGGATTCTTCGTAGCTGCTGTACCTGCCACACCTTCTTGCGTGATTCGGACAGGGCACCCATTACCAACACAATGAGCACAGTGTGTGCATAAAGATCAAGTATAAACATGAGTTCAGCAATCTACACAGTGAAATAGGCACATTATGTAGTCAGTCAATCATTACTGTGGGTTGCTTAGTCATCTCACACATTGACATGTGTACATATTTGAGAATCCATCACACAACAGATCTGTGTCCATGCACAACAACATCATAAGTGACATGTGAGGGAGTGTATGCCAATGCATGTAAGCCTGTGCACTGACATGGCATGTGTAGTCATCGGTGAGTTAAATATCACGCTAGCATTGAATTACACTATCTGGTGGCATGATTCATGGTAAGTGTCTACTGTTCAATGCTGAGTACTGGCCATTGCCATTGCCACAGCATGATGTGTCCATAGGTGCCGTAAGCATGCACCGCCACTACAATCACCGCCATTGGCACTAATTTAAAGATGCCAATTCGTGGTAGCGACCGCATGGCCCCTGCGGTGTGACACCGCCAATGCCCATGACCTATCAGCCAATGGCAACCGCAATCGCGGTAGTGAAAAACAGATTTGAAAATCGCGGTAGACGTGCAACACCACCGCAATCACGGCCCTTGGCACCAATTTAAAGATGTATAGAGAAGAACACGCACTACCAAGTTATATGGTTTATGAATTAGTTGCGTGTCTCTGGGGTTTTACTCTCTGGTCAAGAGTGTAAGTGAAGTACACAATGAAGTAGCGTCTCCTAATTAGGGGACGTTCCCCTGAGCACAGCGTTGAACCCACAGTGGGGTTTATCATAAAGTTAATAAATACTGAGTACACAATGTTCAAATTCTTGCTGAGACAATCTCATGTGCTGTATTTATTGAATGTCTGATAGTGTCATCCTCATATCAAAAGCTTTGAAAATAAACATCCACAGCATCAATCAAAATCCTGAGTTCAATATCGCCCAATGCATTTCGGTCCATAACAGACCTTCATCAGGGGTCATATTCTATAATGAATGTAAAACAATGAGTCAGGGGGAGCCAAACCATAATCATGTTATTGTATAATAGCAAATCCTTAGAGTGCAAACACAGTTATGATGTGGAAAATAAAACAAAACGAGATATAGTGGTAAAGATTGAGTTGAAAACCAGAGTTTACCAAAACTCGAAGGCATAGTTGTGGCACGTAAGATGAAGGAAAATAGTAGTGATTCAAAGTGCGACAAGTATTTGTGTCGAAATAAGGAAACTTATAAGCTGTTGTGCTTTAGCAACATGCCACGCTGTACAAAAAAGTGAGCACAGCAACCAGTGATTTCAACCAAAAGGTTCCCAATAAATGTGAAAGGTATGCGTTGCAGTAATGCATAAGTTACAACGGAAAGCATGTTAGTAGTGAAACCGGTGTGCAAGATAGAGACGCAAGGTATTTACATGCAGCAAAACGTATCGCGTGTGAAGGTACGATGAAAGTTAGATACGGGAAATGCATTAGTAATAATACCCGTGTGCGAGATAGAAACGCCAGGTACTTACATGCAGCAAAACGTGTCGTGTGTGAAAGCTCTATGAAAGTTAGACCCGGGATGGGGAGCCCGTCATATACAACAGGATATAGAAACAGTGAGAAAGGACAATGGCCAGATGTACAAAGAAATGGCGGTCGCCATCTTGGAATGGTGGAAAACAATAGTCCAAGCAAAATGAGTCTAAAATGGGACGATAATGCCAAATTTAAAATCTAACTGCATCATATGTGAACATCACCAATGTGTACCAGCGCGTTAAGCCTATAAAACATTGTTGGTCAAAATTAAGTCTGTTAGACCCGGGATCCCTGGTTGGCTGAGGTAGGTACCTTAGGCCAAATAGGGACCCTCGTTTCCTCGTCAGGGAAAGGAAGGACACCTTCTCAGATAGCCCCCGCTCACCCCCTTGGTAGCTTGGCACAAGCAGCCAGGCTTATCTTAAAGGCAAATGTGTAAAGTATTTGCAACCACGCTCACAGCAACCCAATGATGACACCACAAATGGACTCCACACGAGTTTCATAAAAACGAGTATAAATTTATATAAAAGATATACGATAAGACCACACGATATAAATCAAACATTTGCATATTTGTAATATTTCTCCTGGTCGGTTGTTAGGCCAGCCAGCCCTTGTAAGTTCTGGCGATATTAATGAGCACTTCTAAACGTTCCACTGCAGTCCTACTGCAATGCTATGCAGTTCGTAATGCTAGAATCAGGCACTTTACAATGTAAAAATAATGCAGTTCCTAATGCTAGGATCAGGCGCTTTGCAATGTAAAAATAATGCAATGCGTAACGCAACAATCAGTAACTTCGTTATGCAGAAATAATGCAATGCGTTATACACTAATCAGGTCATTCGTTATGCAGAAATAATACAATGCGTAATACACTAATCAGGTAGTTGGTTATGCAGAAACAATGCAATGCGTAATACGACAATCAGGTAGTCCGTTATGCAGAAATAATGCAATGCATAATACGACAATCAGGTAATTTGTTATGCAGAAATAATGCAATGTGTAATACGACAATCAGGTAATTCGTTATGCAGAAATAATGCAATGCGTAATACACTCCAGCACCAATCACTGTGTCTTAGGCGGTCTCTCTGCCACTCGTGCTGACTCGCAGTTAGCCTCTGTCAACAGTTGCCCCCACACGGGTATGGTGTAAACAAAAATTGCAGCTCCGCACTCAGGCCCCAGTACTGCCACTCCTTTGGCAAGTACAGGCCGCAATACGAGCCGAAGCAGAGGCTCGCGCTGCAGGAATGGAAGAGGCCTAGAGCGTCTCCCTCCGAGCCCGCACCCCGCCCCTGGTGTCGACACACATTACCTGGGGTGTGCAACCTCACTCTCCTCTCCCAGCGCCTTGAGCCTCAGATGCAATATTTGTGAATTCCGGGTAGTGGGACTCGGACCTCCCTCGACGAGGTTGGTTCAAGGTCCGGCTATGGCAACGGCGGGTTCGGGCCGCCGGCTCAGCTCCTCCGGGGCTGCCAGTCCAGACCGCTGATGCTACGAAGATCTCAGGCTGCACACAGAATCGCTGAGACTCACTTGAGCTTCGGGTGCACGATCACCGGGCACTCCTCATGAATGTCTCAGGCTGCACGAAGCACACAGGGTCGCTGAGACTCACTTGAACTCTGGGTGCACGATAACAAGGCAATCCTCACGAAGGTCTCAGGCTGCACAAAGCACACGCACACAGCGTCGCTGAGACTCACTTGGACTCCGGTGCACACGATTACAGGACAATCTTCATGAAGTGCTCAGTCTGCAAAAAGCCTCACGCACACAGCGTCGCTGAGACTCTCCTGGAAACTTTTGTGCTCCTGGGTTTCAGCAACAGGGAGCCAGTTCACCTCGGGCCCTTGGGGATAAGTTACTTCCGGACACAGCAAAGTCCTTTCAAGCAGGGGGACACAGCACACAGCAAAGTCCCTTTAGCCTCTCCTTGGTTAAAACAGCAAACTGCAGGCCAGCCCCAGAACACAAAGCAAGGGTCAGTCCTTTCCTTCAGTCTCTTCTGTTGTTTCTTCCTTGGCAAAGGTTCCTCTTGACCACAAAGTAGCTTCAGTCTTGTTCAAACTTGATCAATCCGTTTATCCAAAGTTCAGGGGCTTCAGCTCTCATAGTTATACCCCTAAATGTCTTTGAATTCTTTGTGTTCAGGGGGCACTGACTCCTGTTCAAACCAGTTCTGGGTGCCTACCTGCCAGTGACACCCTCTTCCTTTGATTAGTGGGGGTCTGGATTCTCAATCACTCAGCAGGAAATGGGCCCATTGTTTTATGGCACCAACCTAGGCCTCTTCACCTCTAGGGGCTACTCCTCCCCTACATTCCAGATGCAGGTCACCCTGTTGCTGTCTCACCTCCTGCCCTGGGTCAAGACATTACCCAGATCCTATCACTTTCAAATCCAGACAGTCAATGCACAACCAGGCAGAGACACACAGAAATGTCAGAGCACAAAAACCCAGCCACTTCTAAAAGAGCGGCATCTAAACACACAATGCAAAAACCACCTTCATAAAAAGATGTGTTATTACATTGTGAGTTCAGGCACACTAAACTTCACATCTCCATTTTAAGCGTTTGGGAAGATAGGCTGGAAAACATATTACACAGCCTCCCCATTCTATCCTATGGGCAGGATAGCCTTTCCACAGTGAAAAGCGAAATGGAGATTATTTCACTGTCAGGATATGGTACACAACTTAGAACATGTCCTATCTTTCACATGCAGTGCACCCTGCCCAGTGGGTACCTTCGACCTACCATAGGGGTGTCTGATGTGCATAGAAAGGGGAGGGTAAGGTCTGACAAGTGGGTGCACTTGTCAGAACAACATGGCAGTTTGACAAACTGTGTGCAGGCACTGCAATGGCAGGCCTGAGTTTCCTCTTTAAGGCTACTTGTGTGGGTGGCACAATAAGTGCTGCAGGCCCACTAGTAGCAGTTGCATTACCAGCCCTGGCACATATAGTGCACTTTACTAGGGACTTTTCCCTCTCCAACTATGATTGCTAGGGGTTGCCGAGCCCCGGGGCCCCCAGCGATACCGTGCGAGGCCTCCCACATTCTACCAATTGTACATAGGTGACCTGGGAATCCACAACAAAGCGTGCAAGTCCATAACGGAGCCCCGCTCCTCCATTCCACTGTGCCTGGTCGCAAGATGGCCGATCCCCGACTCTCGGGAATCCGCTTTTAATAAAAAAAAAAACACTTCTAACTTCACAATGATGCAGAATCCCTGCAAGGGTCAAATTACCTATAGGACCCAATGTTCTTCTGCCCATCAAGTAGTCTGCTAATAGCATTGCACACCTCCTACATAGAACCCCTTGCACTCAGCCTGACTTCAAGAGGGTCACTGCTCTTCCCCCTGGTCCCCTCTAACATTGATTACTAGGGCTCGCCAAGCCTCGAGGCCCCCAGCGATACCGAGCGAGGCCTCCCACGTCTGTTAACTGTCCACAGGTTACCTGGGGTTGCGAAACAGAGCGCGCAAGTCCCGATCGGAGCCGCGCCTTACCATTTGATTCTGCCTGGCCACAAGATGGCCGATCCCCGACTCTTAGGGATCTACTGTTAACTAAAGCCCGACTTCATATCGACACTGCAACGATGAAAGGATCTTCATGTTTAAAGGACCATACGTTCCTCTGCACAAGAAAAAGCTATTAAAAACAACGTACCTCTCCTACATTGAGCCCCATTCACTCAGCCGATTCTACTGGGCCTCAAGATGACAGACCCCCGACTCATGAGAACCCGCATTTAAGATATAGATAGGATCTCTAATCTCTAACTACAGCTACAAGGATCACCTAATAAGGAGTTCCCTACGACCTCCCACTCAAACCAAAGATGTTTCTGAATTCAGCGCCTAGTCCTACTCGGAGCCCCTCTCCCTCGCTTAACTTAGCCTGGCCTTAGTTGGGCCTCTGCCCATTACTCCAGAGTATCTTGCCTCTACGCAGCCTCCCATTCCCCAGCATGCAACTCACTCCGCCTGCTCCATGATGACCTCCCATGTCAGCACAGTGATCCCCCCTGATCTTTACCGGCGGGTTAGTAAGGGATCACTGAACCCCACTCTTTCCCGCCCTGGCACGAACTTAGGCAACTATTCTCATCTCACCCACGCTGATCCACCCTACCTCTTCAAACCGCCTTGACTCCCTCTCTGACACAAAGCCCCCCTCTCTTAGAAAGTCCCACAATGGCTCCGGGCACGCCATCCCACTTCGCCCAACCCCCATCGACCCACTTGAAACCTCACAGCGCAAACGCATTCACGATTAGCTTCCCCCCTAACCTCTCTCCCAAAGCGAGACGAAATTTCAAGCAGAAATTGATCAGACAACACAAAGAAATTCTATTTACGGACACATATCACTGCCCCTCTAAAGGACAGATTAATATGGACTTAATCTTTCACACTGAAACACCAGAGGAATGGAACACTTCCCTCAGAACACAACTCTACATCTCCAAAACCACAACTACCTCACATAGGTGCAAACTAACCACTTCGCTCCCTAACCGTTTGTCAAGGGATGGGATTACGTCTGTGACCATCTACACGAATGGTACTGTCCTGATTCAAGCAAATAATGAGAACCTAGAGGCTTTCGACTCCCTCTTCCCCAGCTTCTGCTCCACTCTTCTGCACATGCCTCATTCCTTCCTGACCCAGTTCCCACCTACAGACAACCGACCCCAACAGGAAATCCAAACTGTCCCCACCTCGCACCACACCTCCCCTTCCTGCCACCTCCGAGCCACCCCCTACTCTATTGCCTCGACTAAGAGTGTTCCCCAACTCTCAAAAGAAGGTCAAACTCGACTTCCTAATTTGATCCACCCTCCGCATCTCCTTCAACCCGCTCAGCTGCCATCGTCCCCTAATAACACTAGTACTCACCCAGATCTTAGAAGGTCGATTATACGCCATGGCACAACACACCCTCCTCCCAGGGTAAAAAAAGGGAACAACATGCTCGACTCCAGTAGTAATAGACATCTCATCATAAACACCGCCGGCACTACACAGTTCGACCCGCCCCATGATGCCCTCACCCCTTCCCACAACACAATGGCGCAGCGTCTCACTTCACTTGAAAACCAACTAGAAAAAATTTCACGGGGCTTGAACGAAATCCTCACCAACCTCGACAAGGCCCGAAGGCCCCAACAATCCCGCTCCAGGTCACCATCGCCATTCAACTCCAACCACCACCAGTGCCCCAATAGGCCCGTAGCAATCCCCGTGACACAGGTACAGAGACCCCCAAGATCGGATAAGATGGACTAAGAAACACAGCCTGCGTCACTAGAGCTCAGAGTCTCTCAAATACCGACATCGAGCCCATCTCCTCTAGACCTACCAGGACGGAAGCTGCGATGTCCGACCAAGAAGCGGCCGATCTAGCCTCCTCGTATGACACACCCCGCTTTGACTCTCCAAAATCCAAGATCCAAGTGATCATGGGTTTCGGAAGAGACCCTCCGTGCACAAAACTCCCCAGACTGCCTTTCCTCACCTCCCTTCCCATGGCACCCAAGGAATTGAACCCTAGCAAAAAAGAGCTTTCCACCAACTGCATGCTCATCAACTGCAGATCGGCATCCATGCATGCTACCGAACTAGCAGAAGCCATTCTCTCGCAAGACGTTGACATTGAGTTCATCACGGAGACCTAGCTCAATGAGCTCTCCTCACCATGCTTAGACATGCTTGTGCCCAAGGTTACTCCATTATTAACAAAAACAGAAAAGACCAACGAGGGAGTGGCGTAGCCATCATCCATAAGGACAACATCTCCATTTTGGAAACAGACTCATGCAAATACAACACCTTTGAATGTCTTACCGCTAACATCAAGACCAAAGATAATGGAACACTTCTCTGTCACCTTCTCTATCACCCACCAACTATCAGACCTGATTGCTCACTGTGCTCTCGGAGACTCCAACAACAGAATTCTTGGTGATCTTAACCTGTGATGGAACAAAACACATAATCCGCTAATTCAAACGCTATCCAATCTTCTCGGTGACAATAATTTAACCCAATATTGGACAGAGGAGATGCACTACAAAGGAGCTACCTTAGATGCCATCATCGCCAACGAGATGCAATCTCAATCGAACACGTATTCCCCGTGGACTGGTCGGACCACCACATGATCCTATTCCATATCAACCAACAAATTCTCTCTCAACCCCCTTTGCAAGACCCCCCCAAATGGGTCAGAAACCTCTCCCAGATTCCCATGGAAGTCCTCGAAGAAAGGATAAGCTCGCTCCTTCCCTGCCCCAACAATCATCTCTCCACTACCGAACTCACTGCGCGGTACAACTCTAACTTGGTGACAATGCTGGACCAACTCGCTCCCCGAAAGTTGAAAAAAAGCAGAGCCATTCCGTCCAGGTCTTGGTTCAACACTGACTCCAATTTCGAAAGGAGAAATCTAAGAGCCAAAGAAAGAAACTGGAGGAAGAACCCTACCTCCTCTCCCCGCGAGCAACTCAAAACAGCCCGCAGGAAATACAACAATCACATCAAAAACAAGAAATCCGCATTTTTCCGCTCTGCGCTGGACAGCGCAAAAAATAGACCTAGAGAGCTCTATAACATCATCAGGCAACAAACCTCCAAACCTGTGACCTCCTGAATACAGGCGTCCAAAGAACTCTGTGATAACTTCGCCAACTTCTTTAAAGACAAGATTACTAAGATCGAGCACTCTCTGGACACCACTAACACTCGATCCACTAAGCGCACCATGGGCAGTCGTTGTCGCTCCTTGCCCCTCCTCCAATTCTTGGCTAAGCTTCCGCCCCATTCAGGAACATGAGATAACCACGTAGATTTTCAACTCCAAACCCTCCTCCCATGTCCTTGATCCCATTCCACTCCTACTAACAAAAAAGCTGAAGCACTCCATAGCACCGCTTTGGTGCGCGATAATAAACAGCTCCATGAAAAATGGAGATGTCCCAGACTGCCTTAAAGTAGGTCAAGTCACACCCCTGTTGAAAAAACCCGGCCTTGACACAACGGATCTGAATAACTTTAGACCTGTATCTAACCTTCCCCTTCTGTCCAAAATCCTAGAAAAGTGCGTACTCCAACAACTAACCCAATACCTGAATAACATCAATCTCTTGGACTCCCACCAATCTGGCTTCAGAAAAGGCTGTAGCACAGAAACCGCGATCCTCAACATCATCGACGATATCCACCACTCACTTGATTCTGGTCAATGCTGCCTTCTCATTCTCCTTGACCTATCGGCAGCATTCGACACAGTAGACCACAAACTACTCATTAGGGCTCTCCAAGAAAGAGCAGGTCTTGGTGAGGCGGTCCTCCAATGGTTTTACTCATTCCTACACAATCGCACTCAAAAAATAAAAATTAAAAAGTTTGCTTCTGACTCGCACCCTGTCAACAAGGGAGTACCTCAAGGCTCAGTGCTCTCCCCGCAACTCTTTAACATCTCCATGGAACCTCTCACCAAACTACTCAGAGCAGCCAACATCCGTTTCCATCTTTACGCAGACGATACACAGATATATCTGGAAACCACCTCCCTAAGTGACATTCAAAGACTCAATGACGTGCTGAGAGATGTCCAACACTGGATGTCCTCGAATCACCTTAAACTAAACCCCGACAAAACTGAGATACTTCTCATTTCGAACAAGGAGGAGAACACTCAAATTGTTGAATGGCTAAAGGCCGTGGACGCGCTCAACGGGAATCTCACCCTAGCTGACTCAAATCACTAGGCATCACACTAGACCCGAAACTAAACATGACCAGACATATCAAGAATTCGGCCAAGAACGCTTTCCTGAACCTTAAACTACTGAACAAAATAAAACCCTTCATTCCGCCTAGTGATCTCAAACAGGCCACTCAAACACTGGTACTGTCAAGACTGGATTATGGGAACGCAGTCCTCTCAGGAATTGCAAAGTCACACCTAGCTCCCATCAGAACAACTCTGAATGCGGCATCCAGAATGGTCACTGGAATCAAGAAATTTGACCACATCTCTCCTGCACTCAGAGATCTTAAGTGGCTCCCAGTTGAAATGCGGATCAGCTTCAGAACAGCCTGCCTCACTCATAAAGCCGTACATACCGGCAAACCCGAATACCTGGCGGCCAAACTCATAAAAGCCGGTCAGGCCAGGAACCTCAGAAGCTCAAACTCACTCCTTCTCATCCCGCCAAAAACTCGAAAACTAAAAACTGCGGCTCGATCCTTCGCCGGAAGCGCGCCCAAAATCTGGAACTCCATTCCCCCTCACATCAGAACCATTTCCTCTTTTGTAAAATTCAAAAGCCAACTCAAAATCCTATTCCTTAATCGTGCCCTAGAGAGTAGATAGGAGCACTCAGAATGGGGGCAACAGACACCACGCATTGCTCCAACATCATGTCCGCATGACTACGAAGCAGATGTTCCCTTGACTACGAACTAGACCCCTCGTTTGTTGTAATCTCTGCAATGTATCCTCTGTAAAGCGCTCCGATACCCTCGGGTCAGGCCAGCGCTATAAAAAACTTTTAAATAAATAAATAAATACTAGTAATGCAAACATACCAATCATGGACAACCAATTACCATTAGACTTTATACAGGGAGCACTTGCACTTTTACACTGATTAACAGTGGCAAAGTGCCCAAAGCATCTAAGCCAGTCAAACGAAATCCATCATAGCATCAAAAATAGAGGAGGTAGAGGCAAAAAGTCAGGGGTAATCACGCCAAGAAATGCTAGATCTAACACGTATCCCCTCATGGGAGTTCTCATCCCTAAGGCGGAAAAATCTGGACAGACCATCAGCATTGGCGTGTTCTGTTCCCAGGCGGTGTTCCACTGTGAAGTCCATTCCCTGTAGGGAGATAGACCACCTCAACAGTTTTGGGTTCTCACCCCTCATCTGCATCAACCATCTGAGGGGCCTGTGGTCTGTCTGAAACAGGAAGTGAGTCCCAAACAAGTAAGGCCTCAGCTTCTTCAGTGCCCAGACCACAGCAAAAGCTTCCCTTTCAATTGCACTCCACTTCTGTTCCCTGAGAAGTAGCCTCTGGCTAATGAAAGCTACTGGTTGGTCCAAGCCCTTGTCATTCAATTGTGAGAGTACCGCTCCCACACCATGCTCTGAAGCATCAGTCTGCATCTGTCTGCACTATAAATTCCTTGGAGAAGTCAGGCGCCTTGAGCACGGGTGCCGTGCACATGGCAGTTTTCAGGGCATCAAAAGCGGTCTGGCAGGTATCAGTCCAGTTCTGGGGTGCCACCTTGCGCAGCAGCTTTTGGCACAAGGTCCACTGGGCTAGCCCAGGGGCTGCTGGATGCCTCAATCACCCCTAGCGCCAGTATCTTGGAAACCTCCTCCTTGATGCTGACCCTGACCATATCAGCTACTCTGTAAAATATTTGTTTTACAGACAGACTGTCTCCAGTGTCCACATCATGGACGCACCAATGGGTGACTCGTGGGGACAGGGAGAGCAGGGGGGTGAACTGACCCAATACCTGGCGACAGTCCCTCTGCTGTTCCGGGGTCAGGGTAGGAGAGAGGTTCATCCCATCCACTGACCCATCCTTCTCCTTGGCTGACAGGAGGTCAGGAAGAAGTTCACACTTTTCATCCGTCCCACCATCTGTAGCCAAGAGCATGGTCACATCAGACCTCTCAAAGTGGGGTTTGAGGCGGTTCACATGAAGGACCCTCAAATGGTTCCTAGGAGACCGTAAGTCAACCAGGTAGGTCACTTCGCTCCTGCACTCCACCACCTCATAAGGCCCAATCCACTTGTCCTGGAGCGCGCAAGGCTCCACTGGCGCCATCACCCACATCTTTTGCCCAGGTTGAAACTCGACCAGAGTGGCATTCTGGTCATACCACTGTTTCATTTCTTCCTGGCTGGCTTCCAGGTTCACCTGAGCGAGTTGCCTGAAACGCCTAGTTTGGTTCCTAAAGGCCAGCATGTAGCTATATACATCCTGGGGTTGTTTACTAGGAGCCTTCTCCCAGCCCTCCTTCGCCAAACTCAAGGGTCCTCTTACAGGGTGCCCATACAGGAGCTCAAAGGGACTGAACCATAATGACTTCTGTGGAACCTCTCTGTAAGCAAACAGCAGGCATGGTAAGAGGACGTCCCACTTACACTTCATAGGTTCCTCAAGACCCATAATCCTGCCTTTTAGGGTCCGGTTAAATCTCTCAACCAGACCGTTCCCCTGGGGGTGGTATGGTGTGGTGAACTTGTAGATATGAAATTAGTACCCCTGCCGGACACCACCTCTCTGGGGAACCCCACGCAGGAGAAGATCCCCATCAGTGCACGGCCCACCATGGGGGCTGTCACGTCCGGAGAGGGATGGCTTCAAGCTACCGGGTGGCATGGTCCATCAAGACTAGGATGAACCTGTTGCCCATGACGGTCTTTGGATCCAGAGGCCCCACAATGTCAATGCCCACCCTTTCAAAGGGGGTGCTGACTACAGGGAAAGGTTGGAGGGGAGCCTTGCGCTTCCTTCCAGTCTTACTACTTGCCTGGCAAGTCTGACAGGTCCTGCAATGAGTATCACAACTCTTGCGCATTTGAGGCCAGTAAAAGTGCGTGACAAGCCTCTCAAAGGTCTTGTCCCGCCCCAAATGTCCTGGGAAAGGTATATAATGAGCCAACCCCAGTAGGAAGGCTCTGAAGGGCTGGGGTACCATCAGCGTACGGGCTGACCCTGGCTCAGCAACCTTAGGCTCAATATATAAGAGATCATTCTCCCAGTAAATCAAGTGTGAGCCGGACTGATCACCTACTGCCTGGTTTGCTGCCTGTTGCCGCAAACCTACAAGAGAAGGGCACTTCTTCTGCTCCTCACAGAATTCCTCCCTGGAGGGCCCTGCTTCCTGCTGCCATTTGGTCAGCTCAGGTAGGTCCCCCAGTTCAGCTACTTGCTCCCCCATAAGCTCTAGGGAATCCCCCTCAAAGGGTTCCTCCTCCTGGACCGTGGGAACTGTGGGGGCCGGTTTCCCACACCCCCTGCCTCTTCTCTTTACGGCAGGCACCCGGGCCACTGTTTCAGGCACCAGGTCCTCTTGAGCACCTTTACTGGCTACTATAGACCGAGTGGTCACACAAGCCCACTCAGGCAGACCCAACATCTCCAAATGCTCCCGGTGCTCCACCTCCTTCCAGGGGGAACTCTCCAGGTCGTTCCCTAGCAGACAGTCTACAGGCATGGATGGACTTACAACGACCTTCAAGGAACCTGAGACCACCCCCCACTCAAAGAGAACCAGCGCCACCTTGCAGAGCCACACTGAGTTATCTGCTGCAACTACTGGGTGAAGCACATCTGGAATTACATGCTCTTCAAACACCCACTGACACCTGACAGATGTCAAACTGGCTCCGGTGTCCCTCAGAGCCTCCACCCTCCTTCCATTGATGGTCACCCACTGCTTGTATTTCTTAGTATTCTCAGGCAGAGAGATTTCCGGGACCATCTCTCGATCTCTTAATGAGACGAGGGTCATAACTGCTTGCTCCTCCCCATTCCAAGGGCTCAATTCCTCCCCCAACATTACACTCACTAATCCTGGTGTTGGAGCACCAGTGGGTGCAGATGACTTCTTGGGGCATTTAGGGGAAATATGACCCACTTCTTTACAAAAGTAACACGTAGGAAGACCTTGGTTGTCCCACTTGCCCTTGTGGGGCCAGGACCTTTTATCCTTGGGGGTCTGGGACCCTTTCACCTGGGAACTACTTTGTGGCCCTTTAGAGAACCCCTTGTGGTTACCCTTGTCCTCCCCCACCTTCGTCGGGGACCCTGTATACTTTTGGTAGTGGTACCTCCAATCCCCTTGTGGACCCGGGTACTGGTCCAGCGGTCCGTCTCATCAGCAAGCTTACTGGGATCAGTCAGCTTACTGTCCAAAAGATGCTGGCGCAGCTTGGGAACACACAGACTACTCAAGTGCTCCCAACTAATTAAATCGCTTAAGCTCTTAAAATCAGTTGCCTTGCTGCCCTTCATCCAACCATCCAGTTCATGCATGTACACATTCACACA
Source organism: Triturus cristatus (assembly GCF_964204655.1). NCBI lineage: Eukaryota > Metazoa > Chordata > Amphibia > Caudata > Salamandridae > Triturus > Triturus cristatus. Next base: position 482,244,942 of record NC_140585.1, read on the forward strand.
CTAAACCCAAGTACTGGATTCCAGTTTCTTGAAGTTCCTGAATTTCTGCCTGTACTGTTCAGGAGTGAGCCCATACCTGAGGCATAAGGCCTTCTTCATATTGGCGTAGATCAGGGTTCCCGCCCTCTCTAAAGGGGGTGAAACATCCCTCCCAGAAGCCTCAAAGTGTTTCCATTGGCACTCCCCCCAATGCTTCTCAGGCACCTTATTCATCCTCGGTGCGATCTCATATGCTGTGAACCACGCAAATATATCATAACCCCTTTGGTAATCTCACACTAAATCCTTGGGAATGTACACCATCCCCACTGGCACTGGTTTTATGCTGCCACCATTTGAACTGGACTCCGCCTGTTTAACCTTCATTTCCAGTTCCCTCATGCTTAACTCATGTGCTAAGAGAATCTTTTTCTCTTTCAAGGTGAGAGTGTTCCTGCTCTCCTTTGCTTGCTTTTCACTTTCAATGAGCAGTTTCTTCTCTTCTGCCTGAGTTCACGTTTTAAAACCTCCAACTCATCCTCTCTGACCCTTTGGTTTTCCTCCAGCTCCTCTGGTGAAAAACGCCTCCCTGAATGGCTACTACCAGCCCCTGAGGCTGGTCCCTCTACTGGCACATACTGTGGACAAAATCCATTCCCTGGTTCGTCCTCATCCACCTGAACATCACCCGTCTCCCGAGCCCCTTTGGCTTCCCACCAGGCCCTCAAGCCAATTTGCAGCTCCTCCTTCTTGACACTACTTTTCATGAGACATCCCAAAGCTCTGCAGAATTGCCTCAATTGATCAACTTTGTGGGTAAGCAATGCCTCAATGTGGAACTCTGATTCTGCAGCCTCACTGGCTCCTTGACTCCTCTGAGACATGATGTGTGGCTTAAAGTTTGCTCAAAAAATAGAACCAATAAAATCAAACACACAATTATGTGGTTGCGTTGTGGTCTGCGCTAAACTTGTGATGTACACCAATCACTGTGAGTGAATTTGCAAATACACGTTCAAATCCCAACCGCTGACCACCCAATGTTAGACCCGGGATGCCTGGTTGGCTGAGGTGGGTACCTTAGACCAAATAGAGACCCTCGTTTCCACGTCAGGGAAAGGAAGGACACCGTCTCAGATAGCCCCCGTTCACCCCCTTGGTAGCTTGGCATGAGCAGCCAGGCTTATCTTCAAGGCAAATGTGTAAAGTATTTGCAACCACGCTCACAGCAACCCAATGATGACACCACAAAAGGACTCCACCCGAGCTTCATAAAAACAAGTATAAATTTGTATAAAAAGATATACGATAAGACCACACAAATCCAACATATGCGTATTTGTAATATTCCTCCTGGCTGGATGTTAGGAGAAATTGCACACGAAGAGCTGACTTCTTTAAAGAAACTGAGATCCTCACTAATCGTCTAAAGGAAAGGGGGTACCCAACTGGCCTTTTGAAACGCGCACGCAAACGCGCTTGGTATTGCCCGAGAGACCAGCTTCTACAAGTCAAGGAGAGAACATCCAAAATGGATAGTATTGTATGTGTCACAACATTTAATACTAAGAGCAATGACATGAAGAAAATCATGAAAAAATATTGGAACCTTGTTGCCAGTGAGCTCTCGATGAATGAGGAACCTATTTTTGCCTTCAAACGGGGTACGAATGTTAAAGATAGTGTTGTCAAGGCATATCTTGAACCACCAAAGCCCCGGGGACTCAGAGAACAATTGGGGCTACCTCCCCTCATTGGAAATTACAAATGCGGCCAATGTAAAGCTTGTCTGTTGACAATAGAGGGATCCTCTTTCACCTATCACAACAGAACATACAATTCACTGAGTTTTACAAATTATAACAGTTCCAATCTCATTTATGCGATAAGGTGTCCCTGTGACTTGTTGTATGTTGGTCAAACTACACAAAAAATAAAAGTCAGGATACTTCAACATATGAGTCGCATTAGATGTAAAACGCAAGGGGCCCCCATGGTAGACCATTTTCGTGTGCAAAACCATCAGCCGGAAAACATAAAATGGTGGGAACTAGAAAAAGTAAGTCTAGCACCAAGAGGTGGTTCAATTGGGTTCAATTTAAAGAGAAAGGAATGTAGGTGGATCCACTCTCTTAATACAGTTCAACAAGGTTTGAATGGGCTTGAGGAAACATCTAGGGAGATGGGTCAACTATAATTGATTCAGGTTCACCTTCTTGATATAACTGCAAACTTACTTTAACATTGCAAGCTATTTTTTGTTTCATGACACACTAGAAGCCTATCGTCTAGGCTCTATATGTTTTGAATAACAACCTTTTTTGCATGTAAATGCCTCACTCATTTGATGTCTCCTTGTAACATCTTTGTATATGTGTATATATATGTACATATGTATGGGTGACTTTACCCATGAATTTTGATACCTCACTGAAACAAACTTTAATGGCATCAAGTGTTCTGTTACAATTCAAATTATTTTTGTGCATTTGACTTGTCTATGAACTGTAACACAACATTGACTATTTGAATTGTAATTGTAAAAGTGTTTTGTGGTACTCATGTCTTTGTGCGTATGACTAACCCACATACAGTCACTTGTCAATGGCAATTACCGTTTTGTTTGATGCTTCGAATTACGTGAATTCGTTTGCAGTACAGGAATATTAACTCCGTTGCCTAGTAACTTTTCCAAATTTCTTCAAGCCCGCATGGCTGACGTCAGTGTAGCGCCCTCAGACACCATCAAAAGGTCTTCAGTTGTCCCGATTGTTTGACTTGCATATGAATTGTCTACGAACTGTAACACTTCATTTACTTTTTCATCTGTAAAGTGCTCTGTGGTAATTAGTTTTTCGTGCGTATGACTAAATCCACATACGGTCAATTGTCAATTGCCACTACCGTTGTTGTTTGATGCTTTGAATCATATTAATACAATTGTAGCACAGGGATGGTGACTCCGTATTCATTTCTTAACCTCTGTTGCTCGCGCACCCATTGCCTAGTAACTTATCCAAATTCCTTTAGGCCCGCACGGCTGACGTCATTATAGCGCTCTTAGACACTTTTTTTAAGGTCTTCAGCTGTCCCGGTTTTTTGACGTGCCTTCGGTTGCTTGGCAACCACAATGATACGTCATCTACCCCACGTCATACAGGGTGGAATGAGTTTGCCTACATTTAGCAACCGTTCTGTCACTTGCGGTTCCCCACTACAACGAAATGTGGCCGGGTAGCGTGATTCGATACCGCTTGTCAGCAAAGTTTTGAATTCATTCTAAGTGAGTATTGTTCTTAAGCGTCTTTCCTCACTTTGCCACACTTTGTCACGAACACATTACCAAGCGTCCACTTTTCGTTTATTGTAGACGCTGGTAGATTTTTTTCCATTGACTCCGACATCTGATTGGATTCATTTGACAGGATTCCATCCACATAGCTTTGCAGCGATTAAGCTGCGCTCTGAGGTGAGCTGCTTTCAATTCTTTCAATTCCTTAAATTCGTCAGGTTTTACTTTTGTGATTTGTATAACGAGATTATCTAGCCTCCTTACTGCATCTTATTGAGAACCTAAATTTGGCTCACTTTGTTTTCCTGGAGAACAGTTGACAATTTACTTTGTCACGAATGCATAACTAAACGTGCACTTTTCCGTTTATTGTAGATGCTGGTAGATTTATCCCACCAACTTAGCATTGCAGCGAGCAAGCTGCGTTTTTAGGTAAGCCGCTTTCTCTTCCTCAATTACGCTAAGGGTTCACTTTCGTAATGGATATAATGATACAATTTAGCCTGCGTACAGCATCATATTGAGAACCTCAATTTGTCTTACTTTGTTTTCCTTGAGAGCAATCGACATTTACCGTTGGTGTTTTCCAATTAGTTACTTTGTGTCGAGCCACTCTTTAGTGACGGTTCCATCAGGGATGTTGGGTTCATTAAATTATACACCATAATAAATTATATACCCTTTTCTGGTATTAGAAATTCCTTAAGTGAACTGCGATGCAGTAGGTGCTTATAATACCATAAGTCCCTGGTGGTGCTCTCCAGTATTTCAAGTGACGGCGGGATGATTATTTAACACCCTTGTTTCATTTAATTGGATACTGTTCCTAGATGCTTTCTAAGAGTATTCCCGCACTGCGATGTATTAGAGGCTGTTATAATACTAGAAGTCCGTGTTGGAGCTCTTCATTATTGTTAGTGACGGCGGAATGATTTGTTGACATCTTATATCAACATCCTGGGTCCAATTAATTTGATTTTAACTTTCAGAATCCTCATTTGATGAGTGACACGTCTCTACAGCATTTGAATGTTAGGCCATCCTAGACTCTCGACTAGGTGAGTTATGGCCTTCTTCATTACTACATCCTTGTAGTTGCAGGACCACATCCATAAGAGCATTAAGTATCATACGTTGACATGCACTTTACTTGCTCTTGCAGGTTGCCATGGTTTGTTTTATAGTCCTGATGAAGACCCGTATGATGAATTAATATCGCTTGCATTGAGTTGAAACGTCGACGACAATAGCTAGGACCAGTTCAAGACTCGGTTTCATACACAACTTGATTTATTTGTTGAAACCTTGTCATTGTACCTTTCTCCAAAACTGGCCTCTTTTATATCGTGTACATAAAAATCTGTTTGTATTTATTTCTTTGTATGTATTATGCACAACTTTATCACACATGTCACTTTTTCACTGATTCACGAATTCACTTTGTGTTGTACAACTTTGGCAACCGTGCTTTGCTATAAAAGATATGGGTGTCAATATAAATGATGCAATTTATATATAAAGAACAACATACCACCCATCAAATTTGATCTCATTGTAATTTGTAATTTGTAATTTGTCATTTGTTTATGTGATCTGGATCTCTTAATTCATGTGGTCCTTCCAATAAGGGAATATTCTCCTTCATGATTGATTTACTCATTTTTTTTCGATTCTGTTTCTCTTGATCCATTTATAAGACAAAGTAATTGTTTGTTCACTCCCGACAGAACCATTGTTGTTTTTTCATAATATTCATACCCAGGTTCTGAGGGACACAGGGTTACCCCATTGTTTATATAATATGGATGTTATAGAATTGTGAGTCTCCTGAGGCGGAAGCCGGGAGTGAACCCTACGCTTTTTAAAAAAACTTGATTGTGTTCTGTTTTTAACTAAAGACCTACTCACCCCTGCTCCTGAACAGCGTTCTCAGCGCTGCAACGATTCCTTCATCGCCATCACAGAGGGCGAGACGCGTCCTTAGACACGCCCACCTCAGCTGGCCACGCCCCCTGATATCACTTTAAATAGCGCGCACAGCTGACAGCGCGGCATTATGGAATTGTGAGTCTCCTGAGGCGGAAGCCGGGAGTGAACCCTACGCTTTTTAAAAAAACTTGATTGTGTTCTGTTTTTAACTAAAGACCTACTCACCCCTGCTCCTGAACAGCGTTCTCAGCGCTGCAACGATTCCTTCATCGCCATCACAGAGGGCGAGACGCGTCCTTAGACACGCCCACCTCAGCTGGCCACGCCCCCTGATATCACTTTAAATAGCGCGCACAGCTGACAGCGCGGCATTATGGAATTGTGAGTCTCCTGAGGCGGAAGCCGGGAGTGAACCCTACGCTTTTTAAAAAAACTTGATTGTGTTCTGTTTTTAACTAAAGACCTACTCACCCCTGCTCCTGAACAGCGTTCTCAGCGCTGCAACGATTCCTTCATCGCCATCACAGAGGGCGAGGCGCGTCCTTAGACACGCCCACCTCAGCTGGCCACGCCCCCGTGACGCCCTCCCTCTTAGGTATAAATCATGTGCCTCGCCAGGAAGCGCAGCGGACGGGCGCAGCGGGCGCGCCGTCTGCGCGCCGAAGGCGCGCCAAAGGCAAGCCCGTCTGGGCCCGTCCGGGCCTGGACTGGGCCTAGGGCCTGTCCCCCTGTCCATGCTGCTTATTCCGCACGTATGTGCTGGACTAACTCCCAGCTCCACTCTCTTAATCCCTCCCTCTGCGCGGCCACTACCCCCTGCAACCCTATCCATCTTGAATCAGCTCCATTTCATTGCCCTCAATGCAACTTCACTCTCCCGCCCTTCCTTTCCCATTCGCTACCTTATCCCATGCCGCAGCTCTCAACCCCTAATCATCGGACGCTGAAAGCAGGCTTAGTCAACTGCCGGTCTCTCCCCCGTCATGCCAACGACATCTGGTTGTTGATTTCCTCCGAGGAGTGGGACATTTTATTCCTCACTGAGTCTTGGATGACTGACTCCTCCTCTCCGGACATCTATTTAGCCATTCCATCAGGCTATGACATAAAATGTGTTAATCGTGCAGGGGGAAAATCGGGAGGCGGATTAGCAATCATCTTTAAATCTTATTTTCAGCTGACCATTACCAAACTTACCAACATTGGTATCATTGAAGCCCTCTATTTCTCAGTATCCGATTCCGCGGCTGTTATTCTTGCTGGATCTCTAGTCTACAACCCCCCCTCGGCGGCTTCCCTTTCTCTTACCGCTCTCACTCACCAGTTAGCTGATCTAGCCTTGAAACATCAATACTTTTTAGCTCTAGGTGATTTCAACCTTCATGTCGATAATTCCCTCTGCGCAAAAGCGAATAATTTACTGGAAATCATGGACAGTCTTAATTTTACTCAACTCGTCACCGGTCCTACTCATGTGGCGGGTCACACCCTGGACCTTATTTTCGCTAATTTCCCCACTATCACCGTCTCCCCCTCCCTTCCTCTTACATGGTCCGATCATTACCTTATCCCTTTTTCTTTGGCCTTAGACTGTAAATCTATCCCTCCTGTGCCCAGGAAAGAGCTGGGAAGGAAGTGGCACAAAGTCACTTGCGCTTCCCTGGACCCGATCTTTCATTTCCAGACGGACCATCTATCCCCGGATATCGACTCTAATATCGCCAGGCTCAACTTCGCCCTCATCAACGCTATTGACCACATTGCCCCCCAGAAACTCATCACTTCCACTAGATCCCGTCCTTCCGCTCCCTGGTTCTCCACCTCCCTTCGCGAGGAAAAAAGTAGCTGTAAAGCACTCGAACGGAAGTGGAGACTAAATTACGATCTTGAAGCTAAGCTTGCCTATAAGGCGGCCTTGAAAAAATTTCTCAAACATAAAAAAACAGCCATGAAAGATCACTTTTCGCTCCAAATTACCAAAGCCAAAAACTCTTCAAAAACCCTCTTCTCCATCGTTAAAGATTTCATTACCCCTCCGGCCAGGACCACTCAGGTCTCAGCTAGCCAGAAACTATGTGAAGGACTCTCGGACTTTTTCCTCGATAAGATCGATAAACTCTGCGTTTCCTTCCCTAAAGGGCCAATGCCTCGGCCCCCTTCTACCGATCCCCCCACCTCTCCGTCCTTCCTTGCCTTCAATAAACTTGCCCATGAGGATGCTATCAGACTACTCATTCATTGCAAGTCTGGTTCACCCTCTGACCCCGTTCCGGCCAAAATTATGGGTGAACTGGCCCCCCTGCTAGCCGACCCTTTCCTCTCCGTCTGGAATGCCTCTCTGCACCATGGCTTTTTCCCTACCACCTGGAAGGAAGCCTTGGTGATCCCAATTCTAAAAAAGGCAGATGCCGATCCCACTGTTTTCTCCAACTACCGCCCTATTTCCCTCCTCCCCAAACCTGCTAAGGTTTTGGAAAAAGCCGTGCAGCTGCAACTCTCGGAGTACTTGGAGAACAACTTACTACTGCACGACTCGCAATCTGGATTTCGGGCGGGATACAGTACGGAGACGGCTCTGCTGGAGGTCTCGGAGACCATTCGGGAGTGTGTGGACAGAGGCGAGGAGGCCATGTTGGTCCTCCTCGACCTGTCCGCGGCATTCGATACGGTATCCCACTCCATCCTCCTTGACCGACTACGGCATATGGGCATTGGCGGCACTGCCATCAGTTGGATCGAGTCCTTCCTCTCTGGAAGAAGTCAAAGGGTGCTGTTGCGACCTTTCAGATCGGAGGAAAAACCCTTATCTTGCGGTGTGCCACAGGGCTCGGCCCTCAGCCCTCTGTTTTTCAACATATATCTTGCCCCACTGGCCGGCGTGGTGGAGTCCTACGGAGTCAGGGTGGTCTCTTATGCTGATGATACTCAGCTAGTGTTCTCCTTTAGAGGCCACTCTGACTCCGCGTTCTCTAACTTCCGCCGGTGCCTTAACAACATCAGTGATTGGATGTCTGAAAACCATCTAAGACTCAACGCAGACAAAACAGAGGTGCTGTTTTTTAACCAGAAAAATTCCATCCCCTCCTCCTGGTGGTGGCCCACGGCACTCGTTCCCGCTCCCTCTCCCGTCCATTCGGCCCGTAACCTGGGCTTCCATTTCAATGACTCCCTATCATGTAAGACTCAGATTCAAAAAGTGACCTCTGCCTGCTTCCTGAAGCTACGCATGATCAGGAAAATCCTCCCCTACCTCCCTTTGGATTCCCGCCGGACAGTTACCCACGCTCTCATCACGTCCCACCTGGACTATGCTAATAGCCTCTATGCCGGAGCTCCCCAATACCTGATTGACCGGCTGCAGATTGTCCAGAATGCGGCGGCGAGGCTGATTGGCAATATTTCTTATCGTCAGTCAGTTGCCACATATCGTAAGGAACTGCACTGGCTACCTGTGGCCAGCCGTATTCAGTTTAAGATCCTCACTCTGACTCACCGAGCCATTAATGATCACGGACCAACCTACCTAAAAAAACGAGTTTCAATATCCCGGTCCATCAGATCTCTGAGATCCAATGACCTACGCCTTCTGATCTCTCCCCGCTTTAGACTATCTAGAATGGGTGGCAGAGGATTCAGTGTCATTTCTGCAAAACTATGGAACTCCCTGCCAGTCGATCTCAGATTCTGCCCTTCCGAATCTATCTTCCGGGCCAGACTCAAAACCTGGCTCTTTTCCAGACTCTGATTTATCATGCCACTTCCCCTGTTTTGTTCCTTCTCTCCCCTCTAAGACTCAGGTTCTAGCGCCGGGACACCCCTCCGGGGGTAGCTGTGCGCTTTATAAGCTACATAAAATAAAAATAAAAAAAAAATGTTAGGCCAGCCAGCCCTTGTAAGTTCTGGCGATATTAATGAGCACTTCTAAACGTTCCACTGCAGTCCTATTGCAATGCAGGAATAATGCAATGCGTAATACACTAATCAGGTAGTTCATTATGCAGAAAAAATGCAAAGCGTAATACGACAATCAGGTAGTTCGTGATGCAGAAATAATGCAATGCGTAATACGACAATCAGGTAGTTTGTTATGCAGAAATAACGCAATGCGTAATACGACAATCAGGTAGTTCGTTATGCAGAAATAATGCAATGCGTAAAACACTACAGCACCGATCATGGTGCCTTATGCGATCTCTCCGCCACTCGCGCTGACTCGCAGTCAGCCTCTGTCAACCAGTGGTTTTTACAGCTCACTGGGACTTCAATGGGCAATTCGGCTGCTCCGGCATACGCCAATATTTTTATGCACAAATTTGAGGAAGACAACAATTTGTGCACCAACATCTGGAAGGAACATACTTTAATTTTGTTGAGGTATATCGACGATATCCTCATCGTATGGAGTGGACCACAACACGAGCTAGTCGAAGCTTTGATCTCTTTGAATGAAATCAATGAAAGGCTACAGTTCACTTTTGAGATTGGTCAACACACTATGACTTTTTTGGATGTTCAAATCAGTCGAGTTGCCAACAAATTGGAAACCAATAGTTTTCGCAAACGGACTGACAGAAACAATCTTTTACATTACAACAGCTTCCACCAGCAATCTCTGAAGAACCATTTACCTTACTCCCAACTGTTGCACGTGAAATGCATTGTATCTCAACCTGACTCTCGTGTTGAACAAACTGAGGCCATGTTGATGAGATTCGTTCAACGGGGTTATCCTCAAAACATTTTGAAGCAAGCAAAATCTCGCTGTACTTCGATAACTCGGACTGAGTTATTAACCAAGACTTCAAAACCTGTGCAACAACAAACAGTAGTTGTGTCCAAATTTTCCACCATCGTTACAAACAAACTATTAAAAAACATTGGCCCATATTAGCCATGGAACCGGATTTCAAAGGACTCTTTGTCTAGAAACCCATTTTTGCATTTAACAGAGGAAAAAATGTGAAAGAATTGTGAACTCACCCTTCAAGTGATATACATGCCATCACCTACAAAGGCACTACACCGTTTCACAATTGTAGCAATTGTAATAATGTAATTACTGGACCACACATAACCAATCCAATGAAGGGTACGAAAATCTATCTGAAAGTAAATGCCACATGCAACACTATGAATATGATATATCTCTTAAAATGCCCTTGTGGTTCAGTCTATGTGGGCAAAACTGGGAGAAAAGTAAAAATAAGAATTCATGAGCATAAGAGTAATATCCGTACCAAGAACTTAAAATCAGTGGTGGCAGCACACTTTATAGAACTTCAACACAACATTAGCCAGTTGAACTTTCTGGTTCTGGAGACAGTGGAGAAAATTGAAGGAAGAAACATTAATAAACATTTGCTTTAAAGAGAGAACCATTGTATTACATTTTTCAACTCATTGAGGCCTCATGGACTCAATGACCGTATGGAATTTTTGTGTTATCTGTAACCCCCTCTACATATTCTCTCCTCTTTCAGCTTCTTGCAATCATCTCCCTTTTCCTTGACACTATCACTACAGTTTTTTAACCATTTTGGTTTATTTGGAGTTAGGTTCTGTCTCTGCCTTTCGTTTTTCACCTTCTCAGTTCCTGATACTTTTCTGTTTTTAACATCTCTGGGTAATTCTCCTTGGTTGGTTTACTTTGTTCACTAGAGTATTCTCAATTCATCCTCTCTTTTATATTAGACACAGTCCTTTCACCGTTTTTTATTTCTATCATTAACCATCTTTGTGCCTTTTCCTTTTTTAAAAGGTAAACATGTGTATTCGAACAGTCCTGTGTTTAGAGTTAGACCTCATTTTGACCAACAATGTTTTCTAGGCTTAACGTGCTGGTACACATTGGTGATGTTCACATATGATGCAGTTAGGTTTTAAATTTGGCATTATCGTCCCATTTGAGACTCATTTTGCTTGGACTATTGTTTTTCACCATTCCAAGTTGGTGACCGTCATTTCTTGGTAAATCTGGCCATAGTCCTTTCTCACTGTTTCTATAGCCTGTTGTATATGACGGGCTCCCCGTCCCGGGTCTAACTTTCATTGAACTTTCAAATGCGACACGTTTTGCAGCAATAAGTACCTGGCGTTTCTATCTCTCACACCGGTTTTATTACTAACGCGTTTCCCGTATCTAACTTTCATCATACCTTCACACATGATACGTTTTGCTGCATGTAAATACCTTGCGTCTCTATCTCCCACACCGGTTTCACTTCGAACGTGCTTTCCGTTGTAATGAATGCATTACTGCAACGCATACCTTTCACATTTATTGGGCACTTTTTGGTTGAAATCACGGGTTGCCGTGCTCACTTTTTTGTTCAGCTTGGCATGTTGATAAAGCATGACAGCTTGGATGTTTCCTTATTTCGGCACAAAATCTTGTCACACTTTTAATCACTATTATTTTCCTTCATCGTTTTGATTGACTTACGTGCCACAACTATGCCTTCGAGTTTTGGTACACTCTGGTTTTCAACTCAATCTTTACCACTCTATCCCGTATTGTTTTATTTTCCACGTCATAACTGCGTTTGCACTCTAAGGATTTGCTATTATACAATGACATGATTATGGTTTGGCTCCCCCTGACTCATTGTTTTACATTCATTATAGAATATGTCCCCTGACTAAGGTCTGTTATGGACCGAAATGCATCGGGCGATATTGAACTCAGGATTTTGACTAATGCTGTGGATGTTTATTTTCAAAACTTTTGATATGAAGATGACAGTACTAACATGCAATAAATACAGCACATGAGATTGTCTCAGCAAGAATTTGAACATTGTGTACTCAGTATTTATTAATTTTATGATAAATCCCACTGTGGGTTCAACACTGTGCGCAGGGGGACGTCCCCTAATTAGGAGATGCTACTTCATTGTGTACCAATTTAAAGATGCCAATTTGTGGTAGCGATCACCTGGCCCCTGCGGTGTGACACCTCCAATGCCCATGCCCTATCAGCCAATGGCAACCGCAATTGCGGTGCTGAAATACACATTTGAAAATCGCGGTAGGCGTGCTCCGCTACCGCGGGACCGGTCATTGGTCACATTTGAAAAAAGCTGACCTGGCACACCAATTGCAGCAGCTGGGTACCACTGAAACAATCATAGGGGGCAATATATGTCTGGGAGAGAGCCACACATTTCCACTGCATCCAGACACTGCTGCCTGACATTCTTCAACACCAACTGCTGATGTTCCTGTCTCCTGGACCCAGTGATGATGAGAACTGAGAACACCAGGGTCCCTCCCTTCACCACAGAGGAGCTGGAGGTCCTGGTGGACGAGGTGCTTTCACAGTATGGGAGGCTATATGGTGCTCCTGATGTAATGGTAAGTGTTTCAGAGTGAAAGTTGGAGAGTGCAAAGAGTGCACACATGAAGTTGATCTGCTGTAGTATGTGCAAGTTTGTGTGATATACTGCCTAGCATGCTGACTTCAGGTAAATGGGTTTGTAGCCTCATTTCCACAAATCCATGGCTGCATTTCATGATGGGAGGGACATGCAGTGTTTTTGGAGCCATACAGCAACACTGCTGGTTTGGAAAGTGGCAGTCAGAACAAACATTGCCTGTGCTAATGGATGTCAGAGTCCATGAGATGTTCACATGCTCAATTGTGACATTAAAAATGTGTTTCGTCCAGAGGGTACTGAAGGATGTGTGTACACTTTTAATATTGCCACCATGGATATGTAAGCATTATGCACAAGATTGAAATGCCTGTTTTTTTCATTATGTGTACTGACTCCCATGTGTAGGCACTGTTTGCCCTCTCATATTGTACATGCATCTGAATGTTCTGATGGCCCATGTTTTACCTCAGTGTGAGTCCCCCTGGCCTGCACAAATACTGCCCAATTTGACAGGGACCCATCAGTAAATGGACAGAGTGAGACATATGTGTTGTCTGCCACCCTACTCATTAATGAGGTATCTTAGGCATGAGGATTGCACAAGACAGACCTTGTGAGAAGGGTGTGAGAATGTAAGATCATGTCCCTAAATGTGAGCTCCATGACCCAGTGAGCCAATCACAGGCCAAGAACATTGAAGGGTGTGTAGTGTTGGTCACAGTGAGTCTGCCCCGACACCTTATTTGCAATGTAATGTATGTCTTGCTCCCTCACATACTGCATCACAGATGAGGGCCTTCTTCACATTGCTTTCTGTGCTGGCATTCTGCATGTGTATGAGATGGCCAGGTACTGTGTCCATCCTCATACCTGCATGCATGTCTATGCGATTATCTGATGCAAATGCACTAAGTGTCATGCTGCATGACCTCTGCTCAACATTTCTGTATAGCTGTGCTAAGTTTGTGCATGCTCCTGTAATGAGACACAGTGGTACATAAAACAGTGTCACTGAAACATCCTCTTCTTGTCTCCCATGCCTGCAGCTTAAAGTCCACTATCGTAAGGCCTTATGGAGTGCAATTGCATGCTAGGTGCGGGCTCTGGGTGTCTCCAACCGACGACACACACACTGTCACAAGAGGTGGGATGACATCTGCTGGCTGAGCAAAAACGTGGCAGAGATTACGCAGGGGCTGCTCCCTCGGAGTGGCAGGTTGGCGCGCAGGAGCATGACACCATTAATGGCCCGCATCTTGGCCGCGACACAGCCAGAGCTGGATTGGCATTTGAGGGCCCATCAGCAGCAAGTTGGGGGTGAGTATTCTGTGAAGGGTGACTTTGGGGGTGAAGTGACTGCATGTATCCCAACCCTGAGCCAGTGCGGAGCTCTGTGATGTTTCTAGTGTGATGCAATGGCTTGTAAGTGGCCTCTGTGTTGAATGCAGCTCTCATGCATTTTTGCTACATGTACTTCCTCATGTGTTTAATACAATGGCACTTGACATTGCAAGATGAGATGTGGCCCTCTGACATCTGCTGCATTATGGATGTCATAGCCATCACCTGGCATTGAACAGCAGTGTGCATCATCTTAGTGTGCTTTTGGGGATGTGTGCAGTGCTTAACTTGGAAATTGTGAGAACTACACATCTGACACCAATGTGCAACAGTCGTTGTGCTTCAAAGCACAGCATGGTGGACATCAGTAGATCATGGCCATTGTAAAAGGACATTTTGAGTCAGTATCTGTGTTGTCCCCTTAAAGTGACTCCATATGTGACTGAGACAACATGTTGAGGTGTATATATCTATCTCACCTACAGGCGCGTAGGGATGCTAACAGAGATCAGTATGTTAGGTTACAATGAGGCACGGGCCAGCTATTTGGCTGTGTGAACGTCACATGGGTCATTAATGTCAACAATGCACGTTTCCATGCATCTTCTGAGTTTTGCATTAAGGTTGCACATGCAGACTGCACAGGGTGGTGTGCAACATGGGGGTATCATTTTCTAGTTGTGTGCTTTGCTTGCATATGATGTTTGTGAGTATGGCACTATACTGAACTTACGTCTCTGTCTATTGCAGCAAGTCGCAAGCCTACGTGACCAATCACAATGAGAAACCTGACCTCCCCGCGTTGAGAATCTCGCCAGGAGGTTTATTATCCACGCTCGCAATCGGCAACTTGATGTTGCTGATCACGAACGAGGAAAAAGTCTCGCCGGGATGTCATTTTGCTAGCTCGCGGTCACCAACTTGACGTTGAGGACCGCGAGCAAGCAAAAAATGACCGCTGCACTACGCTATGCTACGCTACGCGTGTTTGCACTGTGCTACGTGCAATTGGTGTAGTGCGAAGTAGCGCAAACTTCGCAAACTACGCAAGCGTAGCGTAGTGCTTTGCCCAGGCTTATTGTCTTCCCTGCTGCCCTCAGCGTGGAGGCGGTGGACCTTTTGCACCAGCTGTGTGTGGGTCAGAGTACTCTCCTGAATGCCTTCCAGGATCATGACAAGAAGCTGGCACAGGTAGGTGCTTTCATGGAGGGCATTCATTCTGACATAGGTGGGCTGCACCGAACTGTCCAGTCTTTGTCCTCCACAGTGATAGCAGCCATTCAGCTGTCACAGGCTCAAAGTCCAGCTCCAGTCCCTTCACCAACCACCCTGACAGTGGCACCACCTGACGAGAGTGCCCACACAACACAGCCCTCAGGCTCCAAGTGCTCCACACACAGCTCACAATAGCAGCACTCCAAGCGGCCCAGAGCACAGACACCATCCCCAAAACAAAAAACAGGCACACAGGAGCGCAATGGCAAAAGCCCCACGTAACACTCAGGGGCATCAGGCCAAGAAGCAGGCCTCAAGCCCACATTCATCCAAATCACCCCCATCCAAGGACACTCCAATACCCACAACTGCTCCCAAAGACAAACAAACAGTTGCCCTGCCTGCTGTGAAGCTGGTGCCTGCAAACAGTCAGCACAAAAAGCTCTCCAAGGCAGATTCACTCAGAACCCCAACTCCCACCCACACCCCGGTGAAGCTGGGACAGGAGAGCAATGTGGGGGGTTCTCCTGGACAACAGGAAAAAAGGCAAGGCCACCCCAAGCGTACCACCAGATCCAGCAAATCCCCACAGGGAGAGCCACCTGCACCTGAGACACCTTTGGTGGAGAGTGAGGCTGTTGTGCCCGCCCCACTTCCCACTCCTACCAAGACAATTCTTGGCTATCGAATCCCCAAGACGTGAAGAGGCAGCCCTCCACATTCACCATCACACACTGTGTCTAACAGCAGCATGTCTCCGCCTCCCCGTGCCACCATACCACCCGGTCCAAGCAGCCCTCCGGCTCCTAAAGCCACTGATGCCTCTACCTCAGCTGGTGCTCTCTCTCCCAGGTCCAGTCCGACAACTGGCCCTGACAATCAGCCACCTCCCAGTTCAACTGGCAGCCAAGTCTGATGCAAAGACCCCCCAAACTCATCTCTTCCAGAGCTGTGCCTGGACTGTCCATTGGTATCCCCAGAGCTGTGGTGATTCCCTTGGCAGTGGATGGTGTTACCCATTCCCTGTGCAGTTTCTCATGCACACGTACTTTTTTCAACTTTGTATTGGCCAATGGCCTTGCTGTTTGTCACTTTGGATGCCCATTCCCTGTGCAGTTTCTCATGCACACGTACTTTTTTTGACTTTGTATTGGCCAATGACCTTGCTGTTTGTCACTTTGGATGCCCATTCCCTGTGCAGTTTCTCATGCACACATGTACATACTTTGAACTATGGACTGTCCAATGGCCTTGCTGTTTGTCACTTTGGATGCCCATTCCCTGTACAGTTTCTCATGCACACATGTACTTATTTCGACTTTGTACTGGCCAAAGGCCTTGCTGTTTGTCACTTTGGATGCCCATTCCCTGTGCAGTTTCTCATGCACACGTACTTTTTTCGACTTTGTATTGGCCAATGACCTTGCTGTTTGTCACTTTGGATGCCCATTCCCTGTGCAGTTTCTCATGCACACATGTACATACTTTGAACTATGGACTTTCCAATGGCCTTGCTGTTTGTCACTTTGGATGCCCATTCCCTGTGCAGTTTCTCATGCACACATGTACTTTTTTCGACTTTGTACTGGCCAAAGGCCTTGCTGTTTGTCACTTTGGATGCCCATTCCCTGTGCAGTTTCTCATGCACACATGTACTTTTTTCGACTTTGTATTGGCCAATGACCTTGCTGTTTGTCACTTTGGATGCCCATTCCCTGTGCAGTTTCTCATGCACACATGTACACACTTTGAACTATGGACTGGCCAATGGCCTTGCTGTTTGTCACTTTGGATGCCTATCTGGGTGATATGTAATAAACACAGTTACTCCTGTTGTCTGCTTTGTCTATGTACTTGCTCAATAAAAGTTTTTATGTATGGGTATGGTTTCATGTGACACATGCTCTGTATGCCACTTTAACATTGAAAATGGCTTGTTTTACTTTTTCAGAGTTTGCCAGAGGTGACAGGAACTTTAGTTCTTCTTGACTCTGAGGCTTGAGGGTGCAATGATGGTTGTTTGTGATGATCTACTCTTCTCCTAATCATTCTATGGTCAGGTTTGCTAAATTGTACACATGTCATGTTAGGATGCAATACCAGAACAGACTTGAATTCTATCCACAGGATTACTTGCGGGGTGGCCAGGTTCCATCATATCTGTGTGATCTTTCTTGATGTCTGAATAGCAGTGTTGATGTGTGGTCATCTGGTGTAGGCCTGTATTCCTAGTCACGTGGGTACATTTTAATATGTGAACTTGAGTGGTCATACAATGTGAATGGGCTGTCATTGTCAGTAGTGCTGATGTGTGTGTGCCCCTGCAATGCCAACTGCACACATGTATGATCCAGGTAATGAGTGCCTATTTGTTTCAATTGTCTTGCATGTGATTCAGATTGTGGGCACATGTAGGATTTGTAGGTTGGGCATTGTGCAGTGTGTTGGTGTGTCCTTGCACTCCTGGGGGACACCTACTTGTGTTGCTGCCAGTTGTGAATATGCAGAGTGTGTGACAGCCAAGTCTGTGTTGTGTTTTGTTGATCAGCCATGTGTCTTTTTACTGTTTGTGCTCACTGTGCTCACCTGCTCAGCCACACTGACATTATTTGTGAGTTTTCTTATGCATTGCTGTCACTTGACCCATTTTTGGCTCCAGTATGGTATGTGGTATGTGGAGTCCTACCATCCCCTATATGTGCTTCTGATGCCTACACATTGTGAGTAACTCCTCTATGTTTTTGTGTACTGTATACTCCTCACCTGTCCACTACTGAAGTACACACCACTTCAATCTCATGTCTTCCACCCCATGGCTTGCCAGTGTGTTAGCCTCCCCACCACTTCCTAGTGTGACGCTATGCTGTGTGAGGCTGAACTGTGTACAGGACCAATGTGACACACAGGACAGTTTCCCAATTAGTTATGTGTTATTTTTTTTACTGGTTTGCTGTCATGGTTGCTCATGTGCAGTTCATATGTTTGAGCAGCACAGTCCTCTAGTCATATTGTTTGCACCTGGGTGTCCCTGAGTTGTGCATCTATGGGCGATGGGTAAGCTGTATGTGTGTTTGCTGATGTACTGCTACCCTTACTGAGTGTGATCTTCTCTGTGTGCTGTGATGATTTGTGCTGTGGGAGTTCATGGTGTGGCACTCAGATGTGTGTGCTACTGGTTTGATTGCTGTGCACACACTGCTTGGTGTGCATACAGTGCTGTGAGTGAATGTTGCCTTGTACTTGCCTGGTGTGCATCCCCCTGATGTCCAGCTGAGTTTGCAATGTGATGGATTGGTATGTGCATCTGTTGTGTTTTGTTTTTGTTGTGGATGTATGCAGTGTTTGGCCTGTTTTGGCTCTTTCATATTGACAGATGCTATGTGTGTGTGATGTTCTATTTGCATGAAATTGTGTGTGAGTAGTTGTTGCTGTGTGATACATTCAGATGTGTGTTGCAAGTGTAGTGTGCATTACTTGTGTGTCTGTCACAAGCAGCAAGGTGGATTCTTGTTCCTGAGCTAGTTTTGAGTGCACATTGGTGGGTTGTCCTCCTATTTTTGACTTGTCAGGATTGTGCATGTGCATGCTTGTGGTACACTATGACACCATGTTCACTTGATGAGTGGTGTGGTGTCTCTGTCTGTCTTAGCTGATTGTCCCATTGATCACAGTTAGTGTTCATGATTGTTTTGAGATGTTGCAATTCTTGATTGTGTTGGGGTATGGTGTCTATGCATTGGCACTGAGTGACAATGGTGTGTACTCCTGTTCAATCTAGGGTCACATTGCCTTTCCACTGTTTGGCTGCACCTGTCTGGGCTTGTTGGACTTCTGTGGATGTTGTTTGTGACCTTTGTGTTTGGCTATTGTTTTTGTGTCAGCATTGGTTCAGGCAGCCCTGAGTGTGAGTGTGATGTTTGTGGATGCACAACAGGGAGTGTGATTATTTGTCATTGAACTCACAGGTCATCATTTTGACCATTATGTGTGTTTCTCACAGGTGTTGAGTGTTGCAGATGTGAGGTGGGTAGAGGAGGGATATGTGTGAAGGTCCTACTTGCGTTTGACAGTCAGGGAGTATGACAATGAGCCATGTGTGTTGGGCTGCTGACATACACATGTCACGGTAGTTGACACAGATGTGTGGCTGGTCACTGTATGATTTCTGACACTTCCTATCATTCCTGTGCCTAGGCATGGCTTGCCTTGATGTCTCCCTGAGTTGTTGCACAGCGGTCACTTTGGTTTAATTTCACTCACTGTGCCACCCATGTCTGATTAGATGACCTAAGGGTGGTATGATATGTTCATTCTCTTGCATGTGATATACAGATGCTATGTGGCTTGCTCCATGGTTTTCCAGCACTGTTCACTTCACTTTTGGCTGGCTCATTTATTGTCCTTCATTGCTGCTGAGCTATGGTATGAGTATGTGTCTGTGTGTCAGTGTTGGGTGTTTGTAAGTGACTTGACCGGCAGTGTGAACAGTTCAGTGGATGTTCATATGCAGTGTGAGTTTTCATTTTGTAATCATACTCAGTTTGCTTCACATGAATGGAAGGCTGGTGTGAGGAGGAGGGTTGTCCAGCCCCTGAGCTTCTGTGCAGGGTGTTCCTCTTCACCCCCACCTTCCCAGTCAATATCCCTTGTCCTTTGATGTGTGAGGTGCAAGATCTGTCTACACCTGGCAGATTAATTGTGCAGGTGGGGCACAGGAAGAGCACACAGCATGTTCCCAAATGGGTGTGGGAAGTGTAGTGTGTGAAGGGTGAAGGTGGAGCCCTGAGAATCTGGCTGGACTGCCCATGCCTGGCGCAGGCCCTGCCTACTACATTGTGTGCAGGTTTAACCGCATCTTCACTGCTGCGGTGACATGACCGGGAGATTGCAGTGATTTTGCGGTTGATGGGTGACCCAGATGCGGAGGGGTGTGTTTCTGACAGGTAGAACATGTGTGGGTACACTGGGGGATATGTTCCTGTCCCCACCAGAGTGTCTGATGTGGAAAGGAACCGTATATTAGGACAGGAGTTGTGTGTTGTGGTTGTGTGCGGAGTTGTGTATTTGTGTACCTGCTGCATTGTCCGCGACGGTGCATTATTTGCTGGTAGTGGATGAGGTACAGCGGCGGAAAGGCTTGCAAAGGTGGATCCATTGCGGTCAGGACCGGGTGGAGGGGACCGGGAGTCTTGTTTAGCTCTCCGCAGTAGTGCTTCCGCCGTCTCCGGGTGGGTGGATTCTCCACTGCAGTGTGATGTGCTGGTTATGGCATCGTGAGTTGTACGGCGGACGGAACGATGTTCCGCACGGTGGTGGATCTCTATTGGCTCCCTCCCCCGCGAAGGTGGGCGCAAATTTCTGGAGGTTCACGTCACTCCGCAGCAGACAGAAAATGGGCTATGTTTGCCCATTGTAATATGGCGGACGCGAGGACCGCTGCTGGAGTGCGGAAAATGAAATTTTCCACCACCGTCAGCACAGCGGTTGTGCCTACGCCCCCCATCCTAATGAGCCCCTTAGATCCTTTTTTTGACGTAATTTTCTGCCAGTTGCAAAAACGGTTCTAGACACAAAGGAAAAAGTCATGGTTTAACCTTCTGATCGGCATACTGGTGGTTTCTAAAGTCTGGAATGAATGTGACTTTTTGCGCTTACTTCATCTGGTTTCAAGACGTGAAGTATCTACTAGAAATTTCCCACCATTATAGTGTGGCTTATTAGTATACTGGGGTACTTTTTTCCAAGTTAAATTTCTCGGAGAGGCTTGTGTAACTGCAATAAATCATCAAACACGTGATGTCATTACTGTCTAGTATCCCCTTTCTGAGCAGTTAATTGCGCTCTTTGGAAAGAGTGATTTTTCGTTTGTCTAAATTTTCAAACATCAACTTACTTTTATGACTTTATCAAGGCGTATTAGTGCTAATGAATACGTCCGGCCGTGGCAGTGCACTCAAGCATCTGTTCTTCGGACTCTCAGACAACGACAATTTAAGGGTTTCTGAAACGGAAACATACACACGATGTGATCGCTACAAAGTAGCAATATTGAGAAAAGCTGTTTAGCTTACAGGTTTTCCGGTGTTTCACTCACTTTTTCCTCTGTTTCGCTCGCTAGTACTTTCTTCTCGTGCTTTCTCCGGTAAAGTGAGGCCGAGTTTCCGGTCTCTCTACCATTTGTAGACTCAACAACCACCGCAGTGGCTTGTGGATCTTGTGTGCTCCATTTTGCACATTCGCTAAATCTGTCCGATTCACACCATGTTTTGTGTGAACATGTTGGACTCCGCTTAAATAGCATTTCTCTCAAAGTATTGATCTTTGGTGGAAGTAAATTCTGTCACTGGATAAATAGTTGCAACGCACAGTTGTACATTATGGTACTGGATGGTCTCAGTTTATTGTTTTTAAAAACCATAAGATGAATGTGTGCAGTGGTGCATTCATTTTCCGGCTGTGGGGGGGTCAAGTTATGTTTTGCCAATTTCTGACATTTCGTTTAAGCCATGGACTGTGCTGTTGAATTTGAGAATCAGGTATGCTTCTTTTTTTTTTTTTTTTTTTTTTTTAACTCTTTATTTTTTAAAAATTATACAGCAAGAGGAAACCAACAAGCATCACACGGATTGGTAAAAAAAAGAGGCACTGCAATATCACCATGTCACATATTACATTACATTGGAGGCAAACGTTAGATCGTAGTAGTCCCTTAGGCCAGAGAAGAATACAAGGACTCCCAGGGTCCCTGCGGTCCGTAATCTCACCAGGCGAGTACCTCAGCCACTTCACCCAGCCACCTACAAGCATCCAACACTATCCCTCGGCAACACTAGAGTGCCCATCCTGGTCCTCATGTGCGGAGAGGTAGCTCGTCAGAGGGGTCCAAATGTCTGGGGGCCGTGACGCAGGCGGCAACAATTCAGCATACAGTAGAACATTCTCCTGACAGGTGAGCATATCCCGCAGCCACTCCTTAAACTTAGGGCTTCTCCCCCTCCCCCATCGACAAGCCACACGTCTCTTGGCTAGCAACAACGCACAGGTAACAAAGCGCCGATCCGCCTTGGGTATATCTCGGGTGTATCCCAGTAAAGCCTGAAGTGGGGAGGGATGCAGCGGGTTTCCAAGCATTTCGCCCAAGGCAGCATAGATTTGGTTCCAATAGTCGTCTATACTCGGGCAGGTCCAAGCCAGGTGTAAAAAATCAGACCCCGGGGAGTGACACCTATCGCATCGATCGTTGTCGCGGAGATGAAACCTATGCATCTGGACTGGGGTGCAATAGAGGCGGTGTAGGAATTTGTAGTGAATAATGCGGAACCTGCTACTCGAGGAGATCATCTCTGTTTGCAGACAGCAGTACTCCCACTGTTTATCCGTGAGCTCTGCGCCGATCTCAGTTTCCCAGCCGGCCCGAGACCTCAGAACGTCCCCACGTCCGTGAGAGTAGATGCGCCGGTAAAGCAAGGAGACCATGTGTGACGGGGAGGTGGAGTCGAGAAGGCAATGGAACGGCTCCAGGATTGCAGGCTCTGCCGGATATGCCGGCAGTATTTTTTGCAGGCCACTGCGCAGCCGAATAAACGCGAAGACCTCTAGGGGAGTTGGGACAACCGTCCCAAATAGGAGGGGGAGGTCACAAAACCTACCCTCATGGAATAAGTCCCCCCACCGCGCGATCCCCGTTTTTAGTTTGATGCGCTGGAACAGACCTTCCTCAAGGAGTGGAAGAGCCGGATGGTAGACCAGAGGCATCAGTGGGGAATAAAGAAACGGTACACCAACATGGCCTGCCAGTGCACTCCAAGCATGAGCCGTGGCCTGAACGGGATTCCGATCCGCTCGAGACGAGGGGATCTCCGCGAGGGCCGCGCCCTCCAGCGGGATAGGGTCCGCCAACCAGTGTTCTACCGCAATCTGTGGCATGTAGGGGGTAGGGTGGTACCAATAATACGCGTAGTGCGCCTGAGCGCAGTTGTAGTAGAGCTCAAAATCCGGGATATCGAGGCCCCCCTGCATGTACGGGCGAGTGAGCACAGACCATCGGAGTCGCGGCCTCCTACCCCCCCACACCAGACGGATGAGTTCCGTCCGCAGAGCCCTAAAAAAATAGCCCCCCGGATGAAACGGTATATTAAGGAATAAATAAAGTAGTTTGGGAAGTATAACCATTTTGATAAGTGAGACGCGCCCCGCCATGGTCAGCGGTAAGGTCAGCCACCGAACTATGCTTGTACGTATGTCCTCCAAAGTCTTGCCATAATTCATACGCATAACCTCCTGTCGGTCCCTGGAGACCCACACCCCCAAATACTTCACGTCAGTGTCACACCACTCCAAAGGGAAGTCAAGTGGGAATTTGTCCACCCCGGCAGTTAAGGGGAAGACCGCCGATTTGCCCCAGTTGATGTGTATTCCCGAATACAACGAGAACCGGACAAGCTCTCTGAGAATGGGGTTCAAGTGTTCCCGGGGGTGTTTGATGTACAGCGTGAGGTCGTCCGCGTAGAGCGACACCAAGAGTTGCCTCTGTTGACAGCGCAAGGAAGCCGCGAGATAGTTTTGCCGGAGCCGGGACGCCAGGGGTTCTATTGCCAAGGCAAAAAGGAGCGGCGATAGTGGGCATCCCTGCCGAGTGCCTCTAGTGACCAGGAAAGGCTCTGAGACCCACCCATTAATAAGAACTCTTGCCATTGGGCGGTGATACAGGATTTGGATCCATCTGGAGAAGGCTATGGGCATGCCCATGTTACGCAGAATCAGATGGAGGTAGTCCCACTCGACCGAGTCGAACGCCTTGGTGGCATCCAAGAACACCGCCACCAAAGCGAGAGAGGGGTCCGCATTATTCAGTACCGAGAACAGGGTCCGCAGATTGTGGGAGGTAGACCTGCCTGGGACGAACCCCGACTGATCCGGCAGGATCAAGTCTCCAATCAGGAGGTTAACACGGTTCGCAAGAACCTTGGCTAGTATCTTCACGTCGCTGTTGAGGAGAGAAAGTGGCCTGTAGGAGTCGCAGGAATCCGGGGGTTTCCCTGGCTTAAGGAGCGAAACTATCAGGGTCTCTGACATACTGGGTGGCAGCGAGCCAGTCTCATTCGCCTCCTCGAATACCTCCCGCAGGACCGCCGCAAGCGGGTCAATGAAGGCTTTATAGTAATCGATAGGGAAGCCGTCCAGGCCAGGCGCCTTCCCGGAGGAAGTCTGCATTATGGCCTCCTTGATTTCAGCTAGGCCTATAGGGGCCGCCAAGAGGTCCCGCTGGGCATTGGACAACCATCCGAGAGTGAGCTCCGAGAGATAGTCGGACATCTCCAGCGGCGAATCCCGTCTGGATGTGTACAAGCCCGAATAGTGTGAGACAAAGGAGGAAAGTATAGAGGGGGTATCCCGGCATATGGAACCATCCGAGGCTCTGACCTCCAGTATGTGATTAGAGCCCTGCGGAGGGCGAAGAACCCCCGCAAGGAATCTGCCGGGTCGCTCCCCTTCCCCATATGCCCGCGCCTTGAAGTGTTTCCCTCTGAAATGGACCTCCCTTTCCGCGGTACGCTTATATTCCGAGAGCTTAGTGCGATATTCTAGCTGCGCTCCGGGGTTCTCCAGGAAATCCGGGGCAGTCTCCAACGCCCCCAGGTCTCGCTCCAGGGAAGCCAGAGTGGCGCGAAGAAAGCGAAGCACCCCCGAACCCTTCGAGATGCACACCCCTCGCATAGTGGCCTTGAATGCCTCCCATATCGTCGCAACACTATCCACCGACCCTCTGTTGCGATCTATGAAGTCCGTGATTTCCTGGGACATTTCGTGCAGGAATAGATCATCCCGGAGGATGTTAGGTTGCATGCGCCATGGGAGCGGTGCCCCGACCAACCCCGTCCTGGCCAGAGTGATCAGTATCGGTGCGTGATCTGAAAAGGCACGAGGTAAGTGCCTCGCCGCCAGCAGAGAGGACCCTAGGCCCCTAGAAAGCAGTATGTAGTCCAAACGAGCCCACGTGGAGTGCAGCGCCGACCAGTGCGTACCCTCCCGCGTATCTGGGTGTATCTGGCGCCAAGCGTCTATCAGCAAATGATGGGTCCGCAGGTCAGAGAGATATGCCTGAGAGCGGGGGTGGTGGGGAGTATCTACATTGGAACGGTCAAGAGACGGATTCAAGGTAACATTGAAATCGCCCCCCCAAAGCAGGTGAGTGGATCCTACCCCCAATATAACTTCCCATAGGGAGATAAAGTGGGTGGGCTCATCCAGATTGGGCCCGTAGGAGGACACGATAGTGATCGTGGCGTTGCCCATGCGGCCCCACGCAACACAGAACCGTCCCTCGGCATCCGTTTTTTCCCCTAGGGGCACAAAGGGGGTGTGCTTCTTGACCAGAATGGCCGTTCCTCTAGAATAGGTAGAATAAGAGGAGAATAGGCTATAAGACGCCCATCGGGACGCGAAGGGAGGCACGCCCCGGGGGTCCGTGTGCGTTTCCTGCAGCAGCGCTATATGTATTTGATGGCGATCGAGATACCCCAGAACCTGGCGGCGCTTGCGCGGGTCACCCAACCCCCGTACATTCCAGGCCAGAACATTCACTCTACTATGCGGGTCGCGCGGGGTCCTATCACCCTCCTGGGCAGTCACACCAACTGACGCCAGATGCCCGTTTGCGGATCGGCTCTCAGCCATGCCCGAACTGCCAGCCGCACATCCAACTCTAGACCCACTAGGCGGCACACTGCCGACTTCAGGCACCACCACATGTATCGCCGTGTCATCAACTCCAATGCATATGTGTGATTGGTCCAATGGTTCAGTGTAATGCTGTATATACATTCCCTCCCCTCACCCTCTCCTACCGACTCAACAAACTCGTCAGAGGAAAAATTATCAATCAACAATCCCCTCAACAACCCATCCCTCCCACACCCCACCCCCTCCCACCGCGACAGCCCAATCCTGCCGGGAACCATACCCCCCCCGACCCCCCCATCAAACAAAGCCATCCGTATGGGGTATTCCCTCTGTGGGTAGCACCAGTGAGCTGGACCTACCCTCCCCTATCCCGATATTTCACCCACTATGTCGCCGCCGCCAAAGGGCTGGGAGCGAAAGTGGGGTGGGAGGGGGAGTGCCAAGGCAAATAGCAGCCACCTCAACCTCGCCAGCTCCTCCTGAATAACAAGTGGCGATATGAGTGGGACACTCAAATTTCATATTCTCCCCCCATCCCTCCCCAATTTGGACAGGAATCAAAGGACTGGACACTCTTTCCCGTGTAGCCAAACAGTCCAGCTTGCGAAGTCCGCCAGTCCATCCTTACAGTCAGAAAGGAAGCATGAGTAAATTTGGGGAAGAGGTAAGGGGGGGGGGGGGGAGCAGCCAAGAGTGGGGAAGGAGAAGTGAGAGGGACACAGAGGAGAGAAGACAGAAGTAGACATTATGACGACATGGTGTAATACTCATCAGTCCGGAGCCGATGTCGGGGACCGGGATCCAGATCTCGCCCCGGGGCTGCGCCTCGGAGACGCAGAGGACCCACGGTCCCGTAGGAAGTCTTCTACTTGTTGTGGGTTAACGAAAAAGTGGACTTTGCCATGATGCGTGACCTTGAGCTTAGCGGGATAAAGCATTGAGTATGGGATGTTGCGTTGTTGCAGCTTTTTCTTTACTCCCACAAACTTGCGGCGGGCCTCCTGTACCATCTGGGTGAAGTCCGGGAAGAAAGAGAGTGTAGTGTTCTCGTGCTGGATTGGTTGCTGCTCACGCGCCAGGCGCAGCAGGGTGTCCCGGTCTCGGTAGTTGAGGAACTTGATAATCACCGGGCGCGGCGGAGCACCCGGGATCGGTCGAGGACCCAGGGATCTGTGGGCCCGTTCCACCACCAGCTGAGGCGAAAAGGCGTCCCGTCCAAATTTATCTGCCAGTAGGCGCTCTATGAACTCCTCCATGCGGCCACCACCACTGGATTCCGCCAGGCCAACCAGGCGGACGTTATTTCTCCGGGAACGCGCCTCTAAATCTTCGTTTTTCTCCGCTATGATTTTGAGGAGGCGGTCCATCTGGGAGAGTTTTGTGGTGTTAGACCCGGCTCCATCTTCCAACACCGAGATCCGACCCTCCGCCTCCTCGAGCCGCTCCCCGTGCTGATCCAGTCGCTGCACCACCGTGTCCAGCCTGGCATTCATATTATCAATCTTTGCGTCAATGGAGGTTAGGCTCCGCTGCATGCCCAAGAGCAAGGACTTCCAGTCCACATCATCCTCCACGCTGGGGTCCGTCTCCCCGCCATCCGCATTCTGTGCGCGTGTCTTTTTCCCTTTCACGGAGCTGAAGGGTAGCGTTGACTGCTTCGTGTCCGTCTTACCCATCGTAGCTGCTCCCGCTGGGGTCAGTTCAAGCGGGGAGTGGGTTGGACGATGCACGCTGTCGGTACCAAACACAGGCCGCGCACACTCCTCTCTGCGTCACCACTCCACGCCAGCCCGCCGGGACCAAATGGCACAGCCGGGCGGGGAATAGCCACCAAGTGATCGGCGCAGACCCCCAGTCAGTAGGGAACGCTGCGTCCTCCGCGCCTCCCCAGCCCCCGTAGAATCAGCCACACACCCGTCGGGCCCGCTGCTGCGGCAGGAAAGCACGCGCTCAGGGCAGAGTCGTGGTGTCACACTGGGTAGGCCTCTCACAAGCACGTCCAGATCGGGCGCTCACCCAGCCCCGCGCCAGCCAACACAGTCTTCACCGGGGTAGATATGGGGCCGTCAGAGGCGCATCCGGGACCCAGCGCAGGCAGCAGCGCTTCAGTAGCGTCAGAGCTCGAGGGATCCAATGTCACCAATGGCCGCCCCGGGCCCCGCAGCAGGCTTCTCCCCGGCAGCTCGCGGGGGGCGATCTCACCGCCTCCGAGGCTCAGCGCACACCAGCACTTACACCAGACTGTCCGATGATGTCGGCCCGCTCTCCGGTGCGTCCGCAGCAGTCACAGCGTCCAAGTACTGCACCAGCTCCGTGGCCCAGCAGTCACCGAAGATCCCCGGCCTGGAGCAGCGTCAGAGTCCGTCTCGTCGCTCCGCCCCTCTCAATGGTCCCGTCGCCGCGGGTCTGCAGGAGCCGATTTCTCCACCTCCCGGCTGCCGTTCTCCACCAAACTGGCCCGGAAGAGGCCTAAGGTGTCCACGCACTCGCCGGCATGGTCATCGGGTCATTTGCTGGCCTGTAGGATCGGCGTACCGGATCGTGATTTGCCTGGCCGGTTGGAGCCTCACAAAAGTGCGGCCATGTCGGTCCAGCGCCACCTAGCGCCCCCTCAGGTATGCTTCTTTCCTCAACAATTCAGATTCAATGTCCCCTCCTCATGGGCTTGGTTTTATGACACACAGAACAGTCCATTTAAAGTCTCTTTCACTATGTTTCATCCCTATGAAATTATTCACCATTGGGGCAGTGGTGACTTTGTTTTTTATCCTAGATCTATGTTGCACGAGTCTTTGTCTTATTCCTTGGTTCATCTTACCAACGTACAGTTTTTGACAAGGGCATGCCACTGTACACTGGGGCTGAACAGGTGCCTGGAAAGCGAGGGCTTCTGGGCAGGAACCACAACCGCCCTCTAGGGTAACACACTGTCTCTGGGAAAGCACAGGCAGCACCCCTAGGTCAGAATTGGCATCATCAGAGTCAGCCTGGGGGTGCTCTTCTGTCTGAGCTCACAATCCCTCATCCTCCCACTGTGGATGGTCTCCACCTCTTGCAGCTTGCTTTCCATCTGGGCCTCCATTTAGGAGTAATACCCCCAGAGACCTGAACATTCATGGCACCCCGGGCAACAGCCCCACCCAGCTCTTGTATCACTGGTGAGTAGACATTTTCCAGGAAGGCAGTCAATGAGCATCTGTGGACTGACTATGACCCTCCTGTGGGCCACTTCAACTCTTCATCAAGGGAGACAAAGACCATAGGATGGAAGACATTCTGCCCATCGGCATGAGTCTCCCTACACACCTGTCCTGGCAGGTACTGATCTCTGGACACCAGCCTTTTCACCACCTTTGTTTGGCCGGCACAGGTATCTCTAAGGGCAGTGGCAGGGATATCATTCACCTTAAACAAGTGAAAGAGGCATTCCCACAATCAGGAAACACAAACTTACCATCTGATTCTACCTCCAAACTAAAGTATACTAGGGCATGTTCTACCTTCTGCTCCTAAGGAATACCTCTCAACAAGGCTGTATTGGCCATACCTGTAAAGTTCTCACCAGTGGATGGTGTCTTGCTTGTGTCCTAACTGGGAACAATCAAACACCTAGGCTTGAAAAAGGGTGCCCTGTTCCTTAGGCCATAAGGATCCTTTCCCCTCACTCTCAGAGGCGGCAGGGGAATCCTTCTCCCCACTCTAGTTTGCGGCTCTTTTTGGGACTTGTGTGTTTTACTCTGGACCTCCTCCTCAAGCTTCTGAGGAGGACCTGAATCACCCTTCTTAAGGTCACTCCTGGGTACTTTCCTGGACACAGTGGGCAGCCTCCTTTGGAAGATCCCTGAGTACAGAGAGCTCGGTGTCTATCAGGTGTTAGTGCAACTCTGTAAAGTAATTACTGAGCATTTGCTCTTTTAGAATTCGGTCATACCTCCCATCAACATCACTCACTTTGCTGCCATTCAGTGACTGCAAAAGCAACATAAGATTGGTCAAACAGTTTGTGACTTTCCCTAAAGCTTATGTGGTAACCCTCATGGCTTAGACAAACTGTGTGATAAGGACTCCATTCATGGGAGCATAAGTCATCTGGTCAACAACCTCAAAATTCAACAGGGTATCACTCCCAATAGCTGGCTTGTGCTTCCATAGACTAGCCCCCATCCTCCTCTGGGACCCAGAGTCTTTTCTGCCTTGGCTCTCTCTGCCTCTGCCAACTTCCCTGCCAAGGCTCTTCAACCTCAGTTTTTTTCTCTTCTACAGCTTCTTTACTTTCCTCTGCAGCCAATGTCAGCTTGGCCAGCTACAGTTTGACATCTCTTTCAGCTCTTCTGTCCTCCAACTCCTCAAAGAACAGGTTGTGGGAGGGCACACTACTTCCTCCTCTGGATCACGCAGGGGAACCTTACTCCTGTGTGACCTCCTCTCTTCTCTGGGACTGTGGCTAGGACGTTCTCTCCCTCTACCTTCTCCTCTCAGCAGATGAACATTTTTATGCTGAAGCTAGACAGTGGTATGTTTCAACCTGATATTGTGAAATATTTAACTAATTTCAAATCAAATCAAATTAAATAGTCACTTTATTTAATTTTAAAATCATACAAGTAGTCACATAAATAGGTTACATCATCATAATAATCCATAAAAATGCATCTTCTTACATCTGTAAGATAAAACTATACATACAGTCCATAGAAAATAATCTTTGTTAAAACAAGCCTGAGAAGACATCTATGGCCAACACCTGGGCAGCTCTCCCTAGCGTCCTGCACAGTAGAACCCCATTAGCAAACTAGACACATAAAAATAAATATTCTGTGTAGCTAAAAGTTGCAAATATAAAAGAGGCGGTCTAACCTGAAAAAAAAATGGTCTCAAATAATATAGGTTTTATAAGCATAGATCGAAGAGTTTTATTAAAAGGGAAGATAAATATAATGTGCAAAGTATCGCAAGGTGAAAGCTGATCACAGGAACATAAGAGCAATTCAGTGTGCTTATACCATGTTTTCTCAGGATAGAG
The DNA here is from genome assembly GCF_964204655.1 of Triturus cristatus. Taxonomy (NCBI): domain Eukaryota; kingdom Metazoa; phylum Chordata; class Amphibia; order Caudata; family Salamandridae; genus Triturus; species Triturus cristatus. The sequence continues at coordinate 482,275,780 of NC_140585.1, forward strand.
CAGCTTGTAAAACAAGCTCAGCTTAAAATAAGTCAATAGATGATGCTGATAATTTGGCATTTCATATAGAAGATAGCCTCTATCCCGTGTACTGTTTTTACCATGATACATTTCCTGTATGATGGTTTGACCAGCACTGAGACTTCCCTCTCAGCTGCCACTCTAGGAGGAAAAGTCTGCTTCGGCCACACAATATTTTGCTTAATAATACTCTCTGGAAAATAGCTCTGGTCTCCCAAGGGCACTAAAATGTTTCTTGATGTATACAAGCCAAGTAATATTGTTGTCGACTAGTCTGTTGAGACTCAATTCTTCCTTCAACCAGACAGTACACCACAACAAGGGGGGACGCAAACAATACAATCTCTGATATAGCTCATCCTTAGCTCACCATCAAGGATCTCAGTTGGGGTATTTTTCCCTAATCCCGGAAGAGCCCTAAAATAAATTGTTCTCTGCCACCATCATTGAGTCTAGTTTCATATAACCCAGAGATCTCATAACCAAAAGTGGAGATTGGAATGCACTTGGCTTTGTAGATTTCAAGCAGGGCTTTTAAAGGCTTACAGCCTAAACAGGAGGAACAGTCATTTACCCTGGGGCACACCCTTTTCAGGCTCCCAGTAATCTTTTTTATTTGGGGTTGCCAATTAAGCCCAGAGTCTATTAAAATTGCTAAATAGGTAAAATTATCTACTGTACTTAAAATTGGGCTATGCACAGAAAAAGTGCCACTTTTCCCATTTTTTGGCCCCAATACCATCACGTGCAAGTTAAAAAGATTAGTAAGTAAGTCCAAGCTTTCTATGAAATCAACAAAGAGGTCTAAAAGCTGCTACAGGCTTCTGGCAATGCGGGCAATTAAAACAGCATTGTCTACATATAAAAGATCTGGAAGAAATCCACCCCGACTCTTGGGACATCTATGCCCTGCACGGAAAGAACCATCTCTAAGAAGTTAATATATATATAATAAAAAGAAAGGGCACCTAGATGTGGCCCAGCCAAACCCCCGCTCTAAGTGCAAAGTGCTTTGTGCATTCCCAATACTACCATAGTGGCCGTCAGCCCCGATGCAATTCCCTAAGAAAACCCACCAAAAACTGTTCCATGCCCATGGATCCCAACTATACCCAGGGCTTATCCCTGTTGACCATATCAAAGGCGGAGTTAAGGTCCATGAAAGCGAGATAGCGGGAACCCTCTTTGGCTACAGTGTATTTGTGAATTACAAGGTGAAGGGTAAGATTCTGTTCCACAGTGCCCCTCCCTAAACGAAATCCATATTGAATATCAGACAGGATGTTATGTTACTCGGCCCAATGGGATATTCTATTCAATATGGCCCTGCCTATTATCTTCCATATTGATCAGAGAAATGGGTCTATAACAAGAGGGGCCATTCCTGTCTCCCTTTTTAAACACAGGTACAATGATGGAATGGTGCCATGCCCCCTGGAGAGAACGACTAATAACAGCATTAATGTGTAATGTAAAAAGAGGGGTCCAGAGATTCACAAAAAATGTATAACAGGTCCTCGGGCACGCCGTTTGCCCCGGGGACCTTTCCTACTGGCAAGGACACAATAGCATTTTTAGTCTCCTCCTATTGTAATGTTAGTTTGGTGCCGGGAGCCAGTGACAAGCAGCTAGCCCCTCTACCAGATCCTCCTTGGAAAACGGATGGTTTACAATTTTCTAGAACATAGTGCTATCTTCCAGAGTGCAGGCAAAATGATGTTCCTCCCAGAGCTCATTATTTAATTCCAGATTCCTCTTTTTTACAGCCGCTCTATAGTTGGCCCTCCAATCTCTTACATCCCCCTGTCACGAGGATTATTTTTTAGTGTGGCAAACAGAGTCTTACATGCCTTAGTGTAATTGTTATCGAACCAACTGCAGAGATCCTGAGGTCCAGAACTCATGGGCTTCAAGAGGGCGGTATTAATATAGGCACATATCTTATTGTACGCCACAAGAATAGTGTCATAAGGGGCATCTGCATTCAAACATGTCTAAATCTCTAAGAAGCAAGACCCTACTAAATTAGTAAAAAAGGTCTCATGGATAAGTTTATCCCACTTTCATCTACGCCCTTGATCAGCTGTATTAACTTCGGTTTTAAAGCAGGTAGGTATTACTGCCTGCACTGTATCCCAACACAAACTAGCAAGAAGAGGATTATGTTCACTGAAAATGTTCCAATCAACCATAAGAGAAATAACGGAGGAAAAAAAAAACACGGAAACATGGATGCAATCAATAAACATTCACCACCGAGGCCCTTGAAAGTAAGGGCAATATTACCTGAGAGCATATTCCCAGTACTCATAAGGTTCACCAGATTGTATTCACCAGCCAACTCATTCATCATATCCCCCTGTAGATTATGCTTAAAAGAATCTGAACCTGAGACCCACCCTCATTCATCAGACCTTCCTATATATATATGGCTAATTCAAGGATTTTTTTTTTAAACTGAATAGGCCGAGAAATACCAATGGCTGTACAGGAAGATAACAGATGAAGGAATGGTTAGGTTAACATCTTGCTGTTAGCAGCTTAATGCATAAATGGTGTGTTGTCCCAGGAATTAGGATCTTACTTCTTCTTCTCTTCATAAACTTTGTGATTTAAAATATGCCGTTGTATGAATCTCTATATACTTGCTATTTAATTATTTTGAAATAATTGTGCTCATTAATGATTGTATTTCCTTAGATTTTAAATAGCTAGTAGGATGGACTTTTACCGGAATTAAGCTTTATGTTTTTATATATCTATGCAATCTAATATCTTTTTAATAGAAGAATGTCCATTTTTATATATTTTATGTTTAATTATGCTGTCACCCCTAAATGGTTGGGTCGATGTTATATTTGATAATGTCTTTTATAATCTTAAGTGATCGCAATAAAGATTATAAGATGACATACATATATATATATATATATATACATATATATATTCACTGAAAAAACCATAGGTTTCAGGGGTGTTATAGTTAGCTGGACTTTTCACTTGTACAAAACCATTGAAATTCCCCCGTTATAGTTAGTTCAGCTAACTATAACTCGCGCGCCCGCAATGCACTGCTGATGACGTCACATATTACATCACTCATGACATGGTCAGTGACATCACTCATGACATCACTGATGACATCTCAAATGACATCACTGATGACATCACTGATGACATCATCCAGTGAATGTGTGTTATTCTGAAAATTAAATATGTTTTATATATGTATATCTCAAGGTCGATGGAAGAATAAATGGGTATATAAGTGTCTAAATGGATGATTTGTTTTTGAAAAATTGATTGTGTAACTGACTGATTAAGTGTATCATAGTGAATACATGGCTTAGTGAGTAATGTTTAAATATGTAAATATCTGTATCAGTCTCTCACTTTGTGTATAAGTGGCTGCATGGGTTGGTGAGTAGCTACATGGGTGTCTATATAGGTTATTAGTTGGTTTTTTGAGTATCAGTCTGAGTGTCTGCATGGTTCGGTGGGGGTATTACGTAGTGCATAGGTGCATGAATGAGTGACTCACTGTTGGTATGTGTTGAACACAGTATGTGTGCAGGACTGTATGGGTGGATGAGTGTGTGTATGGGTGTGTTAGTGAGTGAATGACTGTCTCAATAGTGTCTTTATGAGTAACTACATATGTTTTAAACTAGTATATGTGACTATTGGTGTATATATGTGAGTATATGTGAGAGTGAGAGATTGAAAGAGTTCCTGTATGAATAAGTATGTGTTTCTATAAGTGATTGTTTAAAAGACTAAGTATGTGTAAGTTTCCGTAGAAGTAAGTGTGGTGGTGTGTGTATAACTGTATATGCAAGTAAATGTATGTTTGATTCTTTATTAGCATGAGTGACTATGTGTGTGAGTAACTCTATGGATGAGTGGCATTGTGTAACAGGATGTATAGGTGTATGAGTACCTATGATGAGTGAGTACATGTATGAGTGACTGTATTGGACAGTTGGTGAATGAGTGGATGTGTATGTGGATCTTAGAATTACTGAAGAGGTTGTTGTAACTGGTATTGGTATGTCCATTGTTTTGAAAATTTTAGTCTCTATTTTTGAATGTGTGTATCAAAGGTTATATTAGGGTGAGAGGAGGTCTGCCACTCTATCACAAGGATGATGTCATCAGTGATGTCATCAGTGATGTCATTTGAGATGTCATCAGTGATGTCATGAGTGATGTCACTGACCATGTCATGAGTGATGTAATATGTGACGTCATCAGCAGTGCATTGCGGGCGCGCGAGTTATAGTTAGCTGAACTAACTATAACGGGGGAATTTCAATGGTTTTGTACAAGTGAAAAGTCCAGCTAACTATAACACCCCTGAAACCTATGGTTTTTTCAGTGAATTTCTGAGGTTTTTTAAATGCTAATTCCTAACTATAACGTGCCTGAAACCTATGGTTTTTTCTGTTAATTTCAAAGGTTTTTTAAATGCTAATTTCTAACTATACCTACAGAGATAGGACATGTGAAGAAAGAAGAAAAAATGCACAGAAAGAAACAAAAGAAGTGCAGAAAGAAGCAACAGAAGTCCTCAAATACGAAGATAAGTGCAGGAAGAAGGATAACGTGCAGAAAGAACAAAAAGAAGAGCAGAAAGAAGCCTTGTTGCAAAATCATCCTGTACCCTCAACTTTTTCAGACGGATACTGGTGGTAACTGAGTCTGACTAACCAGTCCTAGAGCCAGTGCTATGTTAAAAGACACTTAGAATACAGTGAAAACACCTACATACACTAGGGAACATTATGCGTTGGGGTCCCCCTGTGATTAGCCTTACCTCCTCTATAAGCCCCTAGTATATATTAGGGCATGGGGATTAAAACTACCTCTTAAAACAGGCCACAGGGCGTTTTTGCACACGTTAACTCAGGCCCCGTCCCCTCCTTTCACCATTGTGTAAACACGCCCTGTGTCCGTTTTTAGTTGGGAGATTAAGTTCATTTGAGTCCTGAGGGTCCCTAGGGTCCAACTAGCCCACTAGGTACCTCCAGTAAGTGCCACAGAGCTGCGTTGCAGAGAGGTGTAAAAAGTGGCACGGCCTGGACCACCTCTCTGCAATGCAGCTCAGTGGCGCTTACTGGAAGCACTTGGTGGGCTAGTTAGCCCCCAGGGGCCCTCAGTATTGAAGGGAAATTATATCCCCAATTTAAAACGTGCCATGGTGCGTGTTTGCACACGTCACCTCAGGCCCCGTCCCCTCCCTTCACCACTGTGTAAACGCGCCCTGTGGCTGTTCTAAGTTGAGAGATTAAGTCCCCTTGAATCCTAAGGGTCCCTAGGGTCACACTAGACCACTAGGTACCTCCAGTAAGCGCCACAGAGCTGCGTTGCAGAGAGGTGTAAAAAGGGGCTTGGCCTCAGAACACCTGTCTGCAGCGCAGCTCCCTGGCGCATACTGGAGATGCCTGTTGGGGGCGCGTTTGCAGAGTGCTGCATGGAGGGGGCATGGCCTCCGGCACGATGCCAGTCTTTTATTTATTTTATTTTTTTAAGAAGGGGGGCTGTGTGGTTCCCCTTCTTATTCTAATTTATTGGCCCTGATGACCCCATCCCCCAGGGCCTGTCTCCTAATTATATTTTTTTGACCCCAATCCCCAGGGCCGGCCACTGTTTTTTATTATTTTTAAAAAATATATATTTATAGACACGCCTAGGACATGCTGGACAAACCGTACGTACCTATCACCATGACGATTTGCGTGATATTCATTAAAAGGCGACTATGCATGCAATTAATCCACGTGGAATGTATTTACACCACTAGTGAAGCTCTGACATGTCTGATGCTCTACCGTGCCTAATCCCGGTAGACACCCTTGTCGTTTATTTATACAAACATGGGTAGCTATTGACGGGCACATTTAATACACATGCACACCAAGCCATTCAAAGGGGATTCGACAAAAATTCGACCAAAACTATGCAAGAAACCCCCCTCACAGTTAATAAAACACACATCCACTGCCGGATGTGTAATACTTTTTATTTTACTCTCTGGAAAGGGGACGAACATCACTTGCGAGTCACAGCGCGCTCCTGACAGAGCCCAATGCTGTGTTACACCCACCATTGCCTGCCGAGTGCCACACACCTCTGTATTGTATTCCACTAGCTAGTGCATATGCTATGACACTCTCTAGCCCATGTGCACTGTAACACCACCCCGTGAAAATGTCATGCCACACTTGTCTTCGCACGGGTTATATTGCCCCATCTAACGTGCCTTCCTCGATGCCTATGTTATAACGCACAGTGCTATGCCATACATATTACAATTTGGGATCCATATCTTTGTCACAGTGCATATGCAACGTTACACTCCCCAGCACATATTTTATATTACAACTTTAGAGACTAGTTAGGTTACACAACACTGCCCTGTGCATATTACACTCCAAGGCGCATATCGCATAGCACGCGCTAGTGCCTGTGCTATCTCGCGCTCTCCAATGAATCTGTCATTGCGCACAATGTATTGCATATTATATTTCACGCCTGGTTCATCTTATATCACACTTTTTGGTGCATAGTTTATACCATACACTATATCTAGTTTTCATTTTCAATCGTGCTCTCAGGACTATGTTCTATATAACACTGTGTTCACCTACCCTTTTCACGGGCATTACATTTTGCGATAGGGGGTGGAGGGTCAGGGGGTGTTTTTGCCAAGTGAGCCCGGAGTCACAGTCACTAACGTCTTCTTCTTCCTGAATAAAAGTGAGATTATGCTGCATACTTGTTCATATTTTAAGTAGTTTGCACAGACAAAATGTTTTAAAAACAATAAAGTTTCTAATACCCGCCTTCTCTGAACAGTTAGCTTGCTGCCCCGTCCCCCTCCTCCCTATCCTCTGTTGTGTGAATCCATGGACTAGCCTCCTCCCTCCTGCCATGCATGGTCTGATGTGCTGCCACTGCCCTCAATTTAGTATGATGTACCAGTCCACTCCTCCTGCCCTCCATTGCCCAATTCTATGCCCCATCATTGACCTCCTGCTTAAACTCTGTGCTTAGCTTGCTGCCCCTATTCTCCTTCCCCCTGCCCTCCGATGTCTTTGTGCATGCCCCTGCTCCATCCTTTTTGCCCACCATGTCCCATGGACCTGCCACTCCTATCTACTCTGAGTGTTCTGTTGAGCTGCCACTCCCCTCCCACCTGCCTAGCATTGTCAGATGACTGTAACCTGTCCCTGCCACCTCCACCCTGCCTGTCCACATGCCATGCCTCTATCCTCTTCCTCCTGTCCTACATGGTCCATTGTACTGCCACACCCTTCTGCCCTCCCTGGTCTGTTGTGCTGCAACTGCTCCTCCTGCCTGCCCCGTGTGGTCTGTTGTGAGGCCACTTCCCCTGAACTTTCTTGTCTGTGCACAGGTCCTGACCCTCCCTTCTATCCTCCATCGTCCTTTGTGCATGCCCCTGCACCCTCCTTCTTGCCCAGCATAGCCATTGTGCTGCCACTAACCCTCCCACTTGCCATGCATGGTCTTCTGTGCTGCCATGGCCCCTCCCACCTTCCCTGTGTGGTCAGTTAGCTGCCCCTGACCCCCTCCCACCTTCCCTCCATGGTCTGTGTGTATGCCATCACAGTCTCACTGTTGCTCTTCATGTTGTGTCTTGCTTCTAGTGCCCATCCTGCCTGACCTCCATGGCCATCTTGCTGCTCCTGCCCTGCCCCCTTGCCCCCAGCCCTCTGTTTACATGTGCAGACCCCTACTCCCTCCCTCCTGGCTTGTCTGTTCCATTGTAATGCCCCTAATCCGTCCCTCCTGCCCTTTATGGTCTGTTATGCTGCAGCCTTCTCTCCTGTCTGTCCATTATGGTCAGCTAGCTACCATTGCCTCTTGCCCCTCTGTTCTCTGTTGTCCATGTGCATGGTCCTGTCCCCTCCCTCTTGCTTTCTATGGATTGTTGTGCTGCACTTCCGTCCTGCATGCCCTGTGTGGTGTATTGTGCTGCTGCAAACCCTGATGCCTGCCCTGCAGGGTCAGTTTGGTGCACCTCTCCATGTCTCTCCTGTCCTCTGTTATCCAAGTCCATGTCCCTATCCCATTTCCTTCCATGATCCAATGTACCATACTTGCGAACATTTTGAACTTGGTAAGAGGGAGATTTTGAAAAAAAACTGGGGTATTGATTTTCCCCTTTGAGTTACATTGAAAAAGAGGATATTGTAGACAGGAGACAGATCAAATAAAGCCCATTTGAGCTTAAAAACATTGGACGTTTCCTGGCTGAATCGGGTCTGTTGGCATGTATGGTTGTACTACCATTGCCTCTTCCTTCTGCCCACAATGGTCTATTACATTGCCACAGCCTTGAAGGAGGGTAGATTTTGTATCACAGGGGGCCCCTGGCCCGTTCTGTCCACACCTGAAGTATGAGACCCTTGTCCTTGCCCTGCCAGCCGCATTTGTAGGCCGTATTAAATTGACCAGCGGGTCCTGTGTTGCTATATAATTATCCTGAGACATCCTTACCACTCAGCCAGCATAAAACCCCTGTGTAGGCCCTTCTATTCAATATGTAGGCCTCTTTGTTAAATTGACCATAGCTCTGCAATTTTAGTGTATAGCAGTCTGAAGGCAGGTCTGCGAGGCCTTCTGCTCCAAACTAGTAGCCCCCACCCTACCCGAGTGCTCCGTGCTCGGTATCAAAGTTCAACATCCCCCTGAAGCTGTCGACATACAGTAGGCTGCATCCTGGACTGGTACTTGCTTCCTGGGCAGGTTTCCCGCTTTTAAGGAAGTGGCAACCGCAGAGCGTCAAGTTAGGAGAACTGAGGAGATTTTATACATGAATATATTGAATTCCTGTACAATACCCATTATTTTCTGCTTGCTCTATGGAACTTACGATAAGCGATTGGCCTGAGAGACTGACCTTTTCACCCAGTCCATTGTCAGCATTAAGTGGGTAAATGACGAAATGTCTGGTAAAATCTGCAGACGAAGCTTTTGGGTAGCATACGTAGGTAGATGTAGCGTGCAAAGGAGCCCATAAAATGATATAAAAAGGGAGCACCCACAGATATCGACGGACAACCTCGCCGTCTGTATGTAGGTTAACAGGCTGTGCAGGTTTTCCCCAAGAACTGGGAGCTCTTGTCTTCCTTTGCTTAAAATGTCTTGCTCTGCTTTGCTTGAAGTATCTTATTCTATTTTACCTATATGAAATGTCATGTTATGTTTAACCATTGTTCTCTTTACTTTTGCATTTAAAAGATGTTGTATTGTAATTGCAGGAATGCTTGCTCTAAGAGTAAATGTGAGTGTCCCTAGGTAACATTTTCCTTGGTGTAACTTGTTTCTCATGATGCATTTATAGATGTGTTTTCTCTCTCTCTCTGTCAGTCCATTAATTGAGATACAGAGAATATCATGACAGCTGTATGATTATCTGGATTCTGTATTTTGTACTTTATGTCTCTATTCTGCGGTTTCTTTGAAGTTGCATCTTCTCATTAAACTGCCATTGTATTCTGCCTCCAATTCCATGTCTCATATGTCTGTTTTCTTCATTTTTGGAGCAAGCGTTCCTAGGCACCCCGGCTCAAATTAAGGTGCCCCTTTTGTCCCTGACTCACTCTCCTGCTCAGTTCTGTGGTGGCTCCCGGGGCTCTGGGGACCGCCCCTAGCTTCCTTGACCCGTAATAGATCTTCCCTCCAACAGCCTCTCTTGCAAGTCCTGTATTGTTGGTTTGTTGCCCCTGCCCCCCTTTCCACTGCCCTCCATAGTCTGTTGTGCTTCCACGGCCCTTCCTGCCTGCTCAGTGTGGTTAAATTGTTGCCTTTGCACCCTCCTACCTGCCTTCAATTTTCAGAGTCCGTGCCCCTGGCCTCTGCCTCTCAACAGTATCCTAATGAACAACTAGATTGCTAACATTCTATATTTATTACAAAAGTGTGGAACGCCTGACATCATCTTGATGTAATCAAAACTGTAATACCTAGAGCATTCCTTTAGAAATTACATATATGAGAGGGTCTTATTGGCATCAAAATTATGGTTAGTGCTCTAAAAGACTAAAATAAGGACATATTTTCTGAGTTTTCAAATAGCGACAAAGCACTTTTAAATTATTTGTTATCTTTATGTTTTTTTATCTAGTTGACAACTTGATTAAATGTTGCACTTAGGGGAGAGGATGTGGTGTTACTTCCAGAACTGCAGACTTTGCAACTGGGGAACCAGGTTGAAGTTTCTGCTTCAGCTCGACATTCTGTGATTCTGGTCAAATCACTTAGTCTCCCCATGTCTACAACCAAAATTAATTTGTTCTTGTGTGATGTAACCAATGCTCATGTAAAGCACTCCAATACCTGACAAGTCTGCACTATATAACACTGCAAAAACACAAAATAATAAGTGTTTTGCACACTTCTGTCATTGGGCTATATTTGGGCTATATCTGGGTGATTTTGGGCTACATTTGGGCTCTTTTGTCTCCGGTGGCCATCTTGGGAGATTTATTTGTTATGAAGTTTCCTAATTTCCTCATGTACTGCAGTCTCCTCAGTCGGAAATGCTTTCAGTTTTTTACTTTGATTCCATCATGAAGGTATTCAGATATGTCACACATTTGCCATGAATTCTGAATGTTAGCACTCTAGTTGCTCATTAGATCACTGTAGTAAAACTACTGTTCACCATGGAAGTCTGCTCCTGGTATTAAAAGTGCATGTTTCAGTCTGCATGTCAGAATTTTTTTATGAAATAGAAGAGGATTTGAGAAGTCACTCAAAATGTGCCCTCATTTTCTTTCTTCAGCATTAATCATAATTTCTATGGCAAAATGAACCCCCTCATTGTGTTCCTTTTTAAATTAAATGTTTTAAGTGTTACCAGTTTATTCCAATCAAGATGGCTTCAGGTGTGCCATACTTTTGTCATAATGAAGACAGTAAGTGCTCTAGTTGTTTTTAAGAACATTCTTGGACATTCTGTCATTGGGCTATACTTGGGCTACATCTGGGTGATATTTGGGCTACATTTGGGCTCTTTTGTCTCTGGTGGCCATCTTGGGAGACTTATTTGTTATGAAGTTTCCTAATTTCCTCATTTACTGCAGTCTCCTCAGTAGGAAATACTTTCAGTTTTTTACTTTGATTCCATCAAGAAGGCATTCAAATGTGTCACACATTTGCCATAAAATCAGAATGTTAGCACTCTTTTTGCTCATTAGATCACTGTAGTAAAGCTACTGCTCACCAGGGAAAACTGCTGCTGGTATTGAAAGTGCATGTTTCAGTCTGCATGCCAGGATTTGAGAAGTCACTCAAAATGTGCCCTAATTTTTCTTTCTGCAGCACTAATCATACTTTTTATGGAAAAATGAACCCCCTCATTTTGTTCCTTTTTAAATTAAATGTTTTAAGAGTTACCACTTTAATCCAAGCAAGATGGCTTCAGGTGTGCCATACATTTATCATAAGTAGGACGGTTAGCGCTCTAGTTGTTCTTTGGAACACTCTGGAAAGCTGCAGTAGAACACAAAGGAATCAACTGACAGTCTCTGCCCTTGTTGGATGTACATGTTTTACTGAGAATGTCAGACTTCATTCTCACATGACTGAGAAAGATAATGTGAATTTACAGAAAATAAGCTCTCAGTTTAGCTTATAGATCACCTTCCAAACCTCTGTGGTAAAAGCATGAGAAAATATTTTTCTCTCAATCATGATATCGCAGCAGAAGGCTTTTTCACATGGTGAAATCACCTTAGAACATACCACAATTCCTAAAATGAGTATGGTACCATCAACAAATGATTTATAATGTAACTAAAGTCTTAAAATCTTCTATTAACTGCAATGCTTTTTAATGAGGTGCTATCATGTATATTGGTCCCAAGATGGCTGCCAACACTTCTTGGATGAAGTGCTGACAGCCAATCAGATCTCAGGATGAGATGTGTGGTTAGGCTCCGCCCACATATATATATTGATTTAAATGCTATTTTCTCAGGAACTACTGAACAGATTTACACCAGACCTACAAAAGGCACTTCCTTGACATAGGGACTACCTCTCTGCCAAATTTCTAGTAATTCTGTTCAGCCGTTCGGGCTGTAGCTCGTTCTAAAGGTCCTATGGAAAAATGCATGGGAAAAACGCGTTTTGGGACCCCCCTTTTATCTCAGCCCCCGCTTGACGTATCCCCCCGAGACTTTCAGGGTAGGAGCGGAGCGTAGCGCCCCACCTATTTTGAGAAATTCGCGAGGATTCATCGACCGGCGCCAAAGTTATTCAAAATAGAATGTTGCGGATTTCCTATGGAAAAGGGGTCCTAACTATAACTACCTACTGGCGACCGGATATATATATATATTACCTACTGGCGGTCGCCAGTAGGTAGTTATAGTTAGGACCCCTTTTCCATAGGAAATCCGCAACATTCTATTTTGAATAACTTTGGCGCCGGTCGATGAATCCTCGCGAATTTCTCAAAATAGGTGGGGCGCTACGCTCCGCTCCTACCCTGAAAGTCTCGGGGGGATACGTCAAGCGGGGGCTGAGATAAAAGGGGGGTCCCAAAACGCGTTTTTCCCATGCATTTTTCCATAGGACCTTTAGAACGAGCTACAGCCCGAACGGCTGAACAGAATTACTAGAAATTTGGCAGAGAGGTAGTCCCTATGTCAAGGAAGTGCCTTTTGTAGGTCTGGTGTAAATCTGTTCAGTAGTTCCTGAGAAAATAGCATTTAAATCAATATATATATGTGGGCGGAGCCTAACCACACATCTCATCCTGAGATCTGATTGGCTGTCAGCACTTCATCCAAGAAGTGTTGGCAGCCATCTTGGGACCAATATACATGATAGCACCTCATTAAAAAGCATTGCAGTTAATAGAAGATTTTAAGACTTTAGTTACATTATAAATCATTTGTTGATGGTACCATACTCATTTTAGGAATTGTGGTATGTTCTAAGGTGATTTCACCATGTGAAAAAGCCTTCTGCTGCGATATCATGATTGAGAGAAAAATATTTTCTCATGCTTTTACCACAGAGGTTTGGAAGGTGATCTATAAGCTAAACTGAGAGCTTATTTTCTGTAAATTCACATTATCTTTCTCAGTCATGTGAGAATGAAGTCTGACATTCTCAGTAAAACATGTACATCCAACAAGGGCAGAGACTGTCAGTTGATTCCTTTGTGTTCTACTGCAGCTTTCCAGAGTGTTCCAAAGAACAACTAGAGCGCTAACCGTCCTACTTATGATAAATGTATGGCACACCTGAAGCCATCTTGCTTGGATTAAAGTGGTAACTCTTAAAACATTTAATTTAAAAAGGAACAAAATGAGGGGGTTCATTTTTCCATAAAAAGTATGATTAGTGCTGCAGAAAGAAAAATTAGGGCACATTTTGAGTGACTTCTCAAATCCTGGCATGCAGACTGAAACATGCACTTTCAATACCAGCAGCAGTTTTCCCTGGTGAGCAGTAGCTTTACTACAGTGATCTAATGAGCAAAAAGAGTGCTAACATTCTGATTTTATGGCAAATGTGTGACACATTTGAATGCCTTCTTGATGGAATCAAAGTAAAAAACTGAAAGTGTTTCCTACTGAGGAGACTGCAGTAAATGAGGAAATTAGGAAACTTCATAACAAATAAGTCTCCCAAGATGGCCACCAGAGACAAAAGAGCCCAAATGTAGCCCAAATATCACCCAGATGTAGCCCAAGTATAGCCCAATGACAGAATGTCCAAGAATGTTCTTAAAAACAACTAGAGCACTTACTGTCTTCATTATGACAAAAGTATGGCACACCTGAAGCCATCTTGATTGGAATAAACTGGTAACACTTAAAACATTTAATTTAAAAAGGAACACAATGAGGGGGTTCATTTTGCCATAGAAATTATGATTAATGCTGAAGAAAGAAAATGAGGGCACATTTTGAGTGACTTCTCAAATCCTCTTCTATTTCATAAAAAAATTCTGACATGCAGACTGAAACATGCACTTTTAATACCAGGAGCAGACTTCCATGGTGAACAGTAGTTTTACTACAGTGATCTAATGAGCAACTAGAGTGCTAACATTCAGAATTCATGGCAAATGTGTGACATATCTGAATACCTTCATGATGGAATCAAAGTAAAAAACTGAAAGCATTTCCGACTGAGGAGACTGCAGTACATGAGGAAATTAGGAAACTTCATAACAAATAAATCTCCCAAGATGGCCACCGGAGACAAAAGAGCCCAAATGTAGCCCAAAATCACCCAGATATAGCCCAAATATAGCCCAATGACAGAAGTGTGCAAAACACTTATTATTTTGTGTTTTTGCAGTGTTATATAGTGCAGACTTGTCAGGTATTGGAGTGCTTTACATGAGCATTGGTTACATCACACAAGAACAAATTAATTTTGGTTGTAGACATGGGGAGACTAAGTGATTTGACCAGAATCACAGAATGTCGAGCTGAAGCAGAAACTTCAACCTGGTTCCCCAGTTGCAAAGTCTGCAGTTCTGGAAGTAACACCACATCCTCTCCCCTAAGTGCAACATTTAATCAAGTTGTCAACTAGATAAAAAAACATAAAGATAACAAATAATTTAAAAGTGCTTTGTCGCTATTTGAAAACTCAGAAAATATGTCCTTATTTTAGTCTTTTAGAGCACTAACCATAATTTTGATGCCAATAAGACCCTCTCATATATGTAATTTCTAAAGGAATGCTCTAGGTATTACAGTTTTGATTACATCAAGATGATGTCAGGCGTTCCACACTTTTGTAATAAATATAGAATGTTAGCAATCTAGTTGTTCATTAGGATACTGTTGAGAGGCAGAGGCCAGGGGCACGGACTCTGAAAATTGAAGGCAGGTAGGAGGGTGCAAAGGCAACAATTTAACCACACTGAGCAGGCAGGAAGGGCCGTGGAAGCACAACAGACTATGGAGGGCAGTGGAAAGGGGGGCAGGGGCAACAAACCAACAATACAGGACTTGCAAGAGAGGCTGTTGGAGGGAAGATCTATTACGGGTCAAGGAAGCTAGGGGCGGTCCCCAGAGCCCCGGGAGCCACCACAGAACTGAGCAGGAGAGTGAGTCAGGGACAAAAGGGGCACCTTAATTTGAGCCGGGGTGCCTAGGAACGCTTGCTCCAAAAATGAAGAAAACAGACATATGAGACATGGAATTGGAGGCAGAATACAATGGCAGTTTAATGAGAAGATGCAACTTCAAAGAAACCGCAGAATAGAGACATAAAGTACAAAATACAGAATCCAGATAATCATACAGCTGTCATGATATTCTCTGTATCTCAATTAATGGACTGACAGAGAGAGAGAGAAAACACATCTATAAATGCATCATGAGAAACAAGTTACACCAAGGAAAATGTTACCTAGGGACACTCACATTTACTCTTAGAGCAAGCATTCCTGCAATTACAATACAACATCTTTTAAATGCAAAAGTAAAGAGAACAATGGTTAAACATAACATGACATTTCATATAGGTAAAATAGAATAAGATACTTCAAGCAAAGCAGAGCAAGACATTTTAAGCAAAGGAAGACAAGAGCTCCCAGTTCTTGGGGAAAACCTGCACAGCCTGTTAACCTACATACAGACGGCGAGGTTGTCCGTCGATATCTGTGGGTGCTCCCTTTTTATATCATTTTATGGGCTCCTTTGCACGCTACATCTACCTACGTATGCTACCCAAAAGCTTCGTCTGCAGATTTTACCAGACATTTCGTCATTTACCCACTTAATGCTGACAATGGACTGGGTGAAAAGGTCAGTCTCTCAGGCCAATCGCTTATCGTAAGTTCCATAGAGCAAGCAGAAAATAATGGGTATTGTACAGGAATTCAATATATTCATGTATAAAATCTCCTCAGTTCTCCTAACTTGACGCTCTGCGGTTGCCACTTCCTTAAAAGCGGGAAACCTGCCCAGGAAGCAAGTACCAGTCCAGGATGCAGCCTACTGTATGTCGACAGCTTCAGGGGGATGTTGAACTTTGATACCGAGCACGGAGCACTCGGGTAGGGTGGGGGCTACTAGTTTGGAGCAGAAGGCCTCGCAGACCTGCCTTCAGACTGCTATACACTAAAATTGCAGAGCTATGGTCAATTTAACAAAGAGGCCTACATATTGAATAGAAGGGCCTACACAGGGGTTTTATGCTGGCTGAGTGGTAAGGATGTCTCAGGATAATTATATAGCAACACAGGACCCGCTGGTCAATTTAATACGGCCTACAAATGCGGCTGGCAGGGCAAGGACAAGGGTCTCATACTTCAGGTGTGGACAGAACGGGCCAGGGGCCCCCTGTGATACAAAATCTACCCTCCTTCAAGGCTGTGGCAATGTAATAGACCATTGTGGGCAGAAGGAAGAGGCAATGGTAGTACAACCATACATGCCAACAGACCCGATTCAGCCAGGAAACGTCCAATGTTTTTAAGCTCAAATGGGCTTTATTTGATCTGTCTCCTGTCTACAATATCCTCTTTTTCAATGTAACTCAAAGGGGAAAATCAATACCCCAGTTTTTTTTCAAAATCTCCCTCTTACCAAGTTCAAAATGTTCGCAAGTATGGTACATTGGATCATGGAAGGAAATGGGATAGGGACATGGACTTGGATAACAGAGGACAGGAGAGACATGGAGAGGTGCACCAAACTGACCCTGCAGGGCAGGCATCAGGGTTTGCAGCAGCACAATACACCACACAGGGCATGCAGGACGGAAGTGCAGCACAACAATCCATAGAAAGCAAGAGGGAGGGGACAGGACCATGCACATGGACAACAGAGAACAGAGGGGCAAGAGGCAATGGTAGCTAGCTGACCATAATGGACAGACAGGAGAGAAGGCTGCAGCATAACAGACCATAAAGGGCAGGAGGGACGGATTAGGGGCATTACAATGGAACAGACAAGCCAGGAGGGAGGGAGTAGGGGTCTGCACATGTAAACAGAGGGCTGGGGGCAAGGGGGCAGGGCAGGAGCAGCAAGATGGCCATGGAGGTCAGGCAGGATGGGCACTAGAAGCAAGACACAACATGAAGAGCAACAGTGAGACTGTGATGGCATACACACAGACCATGGAGGGAAGGTGGGAGGGGGTCAGGGGCAGCTAACTGACCACACAGGGAAGGTGGGAGGGGCCATGGCAGCACAGAAGACCATGCATGGCAAGTGGGAGGGTTAGTGGCAGCACAATGGCTATGCTGGGCAAGAAGGAGGGTGCAGGGGCATGCACAAAGGACGATGGAGGATAGAAGGGAGGGTCAGGACCTGTGCACAGACAAGAAAGTTCAGGGGAAGGGGCCTCACAACAGACCACACGGGGCAGGCAGGAGGAGCAGTTGCAGCACAACAGACCAGGGAGGGCAGAAGGGTGTGGCAGTACAATGGACCATGTAGGACAGGAGGAAGAGGATAGAGGCATGGCATGTGGACAGGCAGGGTGGAGGTGGCAGGGACAGGTTACAGTCATCTGACAATGCTAGGCAGGTGGGAGGGGAGTGGCAGCTCAACAGAACACTCAGAGTAGATAGGAGTGGCAGGTCCATGGGACATGGTGGGCAAAAAGGATGGAGCAGGGGCATGCACAAAGACATCGGAGGGCAGGGGGAAGGAGAATAGGGGCAGCAAGCTAAGCACAGAGTTTAAGCAGGAGGTCAATGATGGGGCATAGAATTGGGCAATGGAGGGCAGGAGGAGTGGACTGGTACATCATACTAAATTGAGGGCAGTGGCAGCACATCAGACCATGCATGGCAGGAGGGAGGAGGCTAGTCCATGGATTCACACAACAGAGGATAGGGAGGAGGGGGACGGGGCAGCAAGCTAACTGTTCAGAGAAGGCGGGTATTAGAAACTTTATTGTTTTTAAAACATTTTGTCTGTGCAAACTACTTAAAATATGAACAAGTATGCAGCATAATCTCACTTTTATTCAGGAAGAAGAAGACGTTAGTGACTGTGACTCCGGGCTCACTTGGCAAAAACACCCCCTGACCCTCCACCCCCTATCGCAAAATGTAATGCCCGTGAAAAGGGTAGGTGAACACAGTGTTATATAGAACATAGTCCTGAGAGCACGATTGAAAATGAAAACTAGATATAGTGTATGGTATAAACTATGCACCAAAAAGTGTGATATAAGATGAACCAGGCGTGAAATATAATATGCAATACATTGTGCGCAATGACAGATTCATTGGAGAGCGCGAGATAGCACAGGCACTAGCGCGTGCTATGCGATATGCGCCTTGGAGTGTAATATGCACAGGGCAGTGTTGTGTAACCTAACTAGTCTCTAAAGTTGTAATATAAAATATGTGCTGGGGAGTGTAACGTTGCATATGCACTGTGACAAAGATATGGATCCCAAATTGTAATATGTATGGCATAGCACTGTGCGTTATAACATAGGCATCGAGGAAGGCACGTTAGATGGGGCAATATAACCCGTGCGAAGACAAGTGTGGCATGACATTTTCACGGGGTGGTGTTACAGTGCACATGGGCTAGAGAGTGTCATAGCATATGCACTAGCTAGTGGAATACAATACAGAGGTGTGTGGCACTCGGCAGGCAATGGTGGGTGTAACACAGCATTGGGCTCTGTCAGGAGCGCGCTGTGACTCGCAAGTGATGTTCGTCCCCTTTCCAGAGAGTAAAATAAAAAGTATTACACATCCGGCAGTGGATGTGTGTTTTATTAACTGTGAGGGGGGTTTCTTGCATAGTTTTGGTCGAATTTTTGTCGAATCCCCTTTGAATGGCTTGGTGTGCATGTGTATTAAATGTGCCCGTCAATAGCTACCCATGTTTGTATAAATAAACGACAAGGGTGTCTACCGGGATTAGGCACGGTAGAGCATCAGACATGTCAGAGCTTCACTAGTGGTGTAAATACATTCCACGTGGATTAATTGCATGCATAGTCGCCTTTTAATGAATATCACGCAAATCGTCATGGTGATAGGTACGTACGGTTTGTCCAGCATGTCCTAGGCGTGTCTATAAATATATATTTTTTAAAAATAATAAAAAACAGTGGCCGGCCCTGGGGATTGGGGTCAAAAAAATATAATTAGGAGACAGGCCCTGGGGGATGGGGTCATCAGGGCCAATAAATTAGAATAAGAAGGGGAACCACACAGCCCCCCTTCTTAAAAAAATAAAATAAATAAAAGACTGGCATCGTGCCGGAGGCCATGCCCCCTCCATGCAGCACTCTGCAAACGCGCCCCCAACAGGCATCTCCAGTATGCGCCAGGGAGCTGCGCTGCAGACAGGTGTTCTGAGGCCAAGCCCCTTTTTACACCTCTCTGCAACGCAGCTCTGTGGCGCTTACTGGAGGTACCTAGTGGTCTAGTGTGACCCTAGGGACCCTTAGGATTCAAGGGGACTTAATCTCTCAACTTAGAACAGCCACAGGGCGCGTTTACACAGTGGTGAAGGGAGGGGACGGGGCCTGAGGTGACGTGTGCAAACACGCACCATGGCACGTTTTAAATTGGGGATATAATTTCCCTTCAATACTGAGGGCCCCTGGGGGCTAACTAGCCCACCAAGTGCTTCCAGTAAGCGCCACTGAGCTGCATTGCAGAGAGGTGGTCCAGGCCGTGCCACTTTTTACACCTCTCTGCAACGCAGCTCTGTGGCACTTACTGGAGGTACCTAGTGGGCTAGTTGGACCCTAGGGACCCTCAGGACTCAAATGAACTTAATCTCCCAACTAAAAACGGACACAGGGCGTGTTTACACAATGGTGAAAGGAGGGGACGGGGCCTGAGTTAACGTGTGCAAAAACGCCCTGTGGCCTGTTTTAAGAGGTAGTTTTAATCCCCATGCCCTAATATATACTAGGGGCTTATAGAGGAGGTAAGGCTAATCACAGGGGGACCCCAACGCATAATGTTCCCTAGTGTATGTAGGTGTTTTCACTGTATTCTAAGTGTCTTTTAACATAGCACTGGCTCTAGGACTGGTTAGTCAGACTCAGTTACCACCAGTATCCGTCTGAAAAAGTTGAGGGTACAGGATGATTTTGCAACAAGGCTTCTTTCTGCTCTTCTTTTTGTTCTTTCTGCACGTTATCCTTCTTCCTGCACTTATCTTCGTATTTGAGGACTTCTGTTGCTTCTTTCTGCACTTCTTTTGTTTCTTTCTGTGCATTTTTTCTTCTTTCTTCACATGTCCTATCTCTGTAGGTATAGTTAGAAATTAGCATTTAAAAAACCTTTGAAATTAACAGAAAAAACCATAGGTTTCAGGCACGTTATAGTTAGGAATTAGCATTTAAAAAACCTCAGAAATTCACTGAAAAAACCATAGGTTTCAGGGGTGTTATAGTTAGCTGGACTTTTCACTTGTACAAAACCATTGAAATTCCCCCGTTATAGTTAGTTCAGCTAACTATAACTCGCGCGCCCGCAATGCACTGCTGATGACGTCACATATTACATCACTCATGACATGGTCAGTGACATCACTCATGACATCACTGATGACATCTCAAATGACATCACTGATGACATCACTGATGACATCATCCTTGTGATAGAGTGGCAGACCTCCTCTCACCCTAATATAACCTTTGATACACACATTCAAAAATAGAGACTAAAATTTTCAAAACAATGGACATACCAATACCAGTTACAACAACCTCTTCAGTAATTCTAAGATCCACATACACATCCACTCATTCACCAACTGTCCAATACAGTCACTCATACATGTACTCACTCATCATAGGTACTCATACACCTATACATCCTGTTACACAATGCCACTCATCCATAGAGTTACTCACACACATAGTCACTCATGCTAATAAAGAATCAAACATACATTTACTTGCATATACAGTTATACACACACCACCACACTTACTTCTACGGAAACTTACACATACTTAGTCTTTTAAACAATCACTTATAGAAACACATACTTATTCATACAGGAACTCTTTCAATCTCTCACTCTCACATATACTCACATATATACACCAATAGTCACATATACTAGTTTAAAACATATGTAGTTACTCATAAAGACACTATTGAGACAGTCATTCACTCACTAACACACCCATACACACACTCATCCACCCATACAGTCCTGCACACATACTGTGTTCAACACATACCAACAGTGAGTCACTCATTCATGCACCTATGCACTACGTAATACCCCCACCGAACCATGCAGACACTCAGACTGATACTCAAAAAACCAACTAATAACCTATATAGACACCCATGTAGCTACTCACCAACCCATGCAGCCACTTATACACAAAGTGAGAGACTGATACAGATATTTACATATTTAAACATTACTCACTAAGCCATGTATTCACTATGATACACTTAATCAGTCAGTTACACAATCAATTTTTCAAAAACAAATCATCCATTTAGACACTTATATACCCATTTATTCTTCCATCGACCTTGAGATATACATATATAAAACATATTTAATTTTCAGAATAACACACATTCACTGGATGATGTCATCAGTGATGTCATCAGTGATGTCATTTGAGATGTCATCAGTGATGTCATGAGTGATGTCACTGACCATGTCATGAGTGATGTAATATGTGACGTCATCAGCAGTGCATTGCGGGCGCGCGAGTTATAGTTAGCTGAACTAACTATAACGGGGGAATTTCAATGGTTTTGTACAAGTGAAAAGTCCAGCTAACTATAACACCCCTGAAACCTATGGTTTTTTCAGTGAATTTCTGAGGTTTTTTAAATGCTAATTCCTAACTATAACGTGCCTGAAACCTATGGTTTTTTCTGTTAATATATATATATATATATTCACTGAAAAAACCATAGGTTTCAGGGGCGTTATAGTTAGCTGGACTTTTCACTCGTACAAAACCATTGAAATTCCCCCGTTATAGTTAGTTCAGCTAACTATAACTCGCGCGCCCGCAATGCACTGCTGATGACGTCACATACTGCATCACTCATGACATGGTCAGTGACATCACTCATGATATCACTGATGACATCTCAAATGACATCACTGATGACATCACGGATGACATCATCCAGTGAATGTGTGTTTTTCTGAAAGTTACATATGTTTTATATATGTATATCTCAAGGTCGATGGAAGAATAAATGGGTATATAAGTGTCTAAATGGATGATTTGTTTTTTAAAAATTGATTGTATAACTGACTGATTAAGTGTATCTTAGTGAATACATGGCTTAGTGAGTAATGTTTAAATATGTAAATATCTGTATCAGTCTCTCACTTTGTGTATAAGTGGCTGCATGGGTTGGTGAGTAGCTACATGAGTGTCTATATAGGTTATTAGTTGTTTTTTTGAGTATCAGTATGAGTGTCTGTATGGTTCGGTGGGGGTATTACGTAGTGCATAGGTGCATGAATGAGTGACTCACTGTTCTTATGTGTTGAAGACAGCATGTGTGCAGGACTGTATGGGTGGATGAGTGTGTGCATGGGTGTGTTAGTGAGTGAATGACTGTCTCAATAGTGTCTTTATGAGTAACTACATATGTTTTAAACTAGTATATGTGACTATTGGTGTATATAAGTGAGTATATGTGAGAGTGAGAGATTGAAAGAGTTCCTGTATGAATAAGTATGTGTTTCTATAAGTGATTGTTTAAAAGACTAAGTATGTGTAAGTTTCTGTAGAAGTAAGTGTGCTGGTGTGTGTATAACTGTATATGCAAGTAAATGGATGTTTGATTCTTTATTAGCATGAGTGACTATGTGTGTGAGTAACTCTATGGATGAGTGGCGTTGTGTAACAGGATGTATAGGTGTATGAGTACAGATGATGAGTGATTACATGTATGAGTGACTGTATAGGACTGTTGGTGAATGAGTGGATGTGTATGTGGATCTTAGAATTACTGAATAGGTTGTTGTAACTGATATTGGCATGTCCATTGTTTTGAAAATTTTAGTTTCTATTTTTGAATGTGTGTATCAAAGGTTATATTAGGGGGAGAGGAGGTCTGCCACTCTATCACAAGGATGATGTCATCAGTGAAGTCATTTGAGATGTCATCAGTGATGTCATGAGTGATGTCACTGATCATGTCATGAGTGATGTAATATGTGACGTCATCAGCAGTGCATTGCGGGCGCGCGAGTTATAGTTAGCTGAACTAACTATAACGGGGGAATTTCAATGGTTTTGTACGAGTGAAGAGGTTTTTTAAATGCTAATTCCTAATTATAACATGCCTGAAACCTATGGTTTTTTAGTGAATTTCTAACTATGCCTACAGAGATAGGACATGTGAAGAAAGAAGAAAAAACGCCCAGAAAGAAAAAAAAGAAATGCAGAAAGAAGCAACAGAAGTCCTCAAAGACGAAGAAAAGTGCAGAAAGAAGGATAACGTGCAGAAAGAACAAACAGAAGAGCAGAAAGAAGCCTTGTTGCAAAATCATCCTGTACCCTCAACTTTTTCAGACGGATACTGGTGGTAACTGAGTCTGACTAACCAGTCCTAGAGCCAGTGCTATGTTAAAAGACACTCAGAATACAGTGAAAACACCTACATACACTAGGGAACACTATGCGTTGGGGTCCCCCTGTGATCCGCATGACCTCCTCTGTAAGCCCCTAGTATATAATAGGGCAGTGGATTAAAACTACCTCTTAAAACGCGCCACAGGGCGTGTTTGCACACGTCACCTCAGGCCCCGTCCCCTCACTTCCCCACTGTGTAAACACCCCCTGTGGCCGTTTTAAGTTGGGAGATTAAGTCCCCTTGAATCCTGAGGGTCCCTATGGTCCAACTAGACCACTAGGTACCTCCAGTAAGCGCCACAGAGCTGTGTTGCAGAGAGATGTAAAAAGGGGCACGGCCTAGACCACCTCTCTGCAACGCAGCGCAGTGGCGCTTACTGGAAGCACCTGGTGGGCTAGTTGGCCCCCAGGGTCCCCCAGGATTGAAGGTGAATTATTTCCCCAACTTAAAACGCGCCACAGGGCTTGTTTGCACATGTTAACTCAGGTCCCGTCCCCTCCCTTCACCACTGTGTAAACACGTCCTGTGGCTGTTTTTAGTTGGGAGATTAAGTTCAATTGAATCCTGAGGGTCCCTAGGGTCCAACTAGCCCACTAGGTACCTCCAGTAAGCGGCGCCACAGAGCTGCGTTGCAGAGACGTGTAAAAAGTGGCACGGCCTGGACCACCTCTCTGCAAAGCAGCTCAGTGGCGCTTAGTGGAAGCACCTGGTGGGCTAGTTAGCCCCCAGGGGCCCTCAGGATTGAAGGGGAATTATTTCCCCAACTTAAAACGCGCCATAGGGCGTGTTTGCACACGTCACCTCAGGCCCCGTCCCCTCCCTTCCCCACTGTGTTAACACGCCCTGTGGCCGTTTTCTAAGTTGGGAGATTAAGTCCCCTTGAATCGTGAGGATCCCTAGGGGCTAAATAGCCCACTAGGTACGTCCAGTAAGCGCCATTGCAGAGAGGTGTAAAAAGGGGCACGGTCTGCACCACCTCTCTGCAACGCAGAGCAGTGGCGCTTACTGGAAGCACATGGTGGGCTAGTTGGCCCCCAGGGTCCCTCGGGATTGAAAGGGAATGATTTCCCCAACTTAAAACGTGCCACAGGGCGTGTTTGCACACGTCACCTCAGGCCCCATCCCCTCCCTTTACCACTGTGTAAATTTGCCCTGTGGCCGTTCTAAGTTTAGAGATTAAGTCCCCTTGAATCCTAAGGGTCCCTAGGGTCAAACTAGCCCACTAGGTACCTCCAGTAAGCGCCACAGAGCTGCGTTGCATAGAGGTGTAAAAAGGGGCGTGGCCTCAGAACACCTGTCTGCAACGCAGCTCCCTGGCGCATACTGGAGATACCTGTTGGGCTAGTTGGCCCTCAGGGACCCTCAGTAATGAAGGGGAATTAATTCCCCAACTTACAACTGGCCAGGGGGCGCGTTTGCAGAGTGCTGCAAGGAGGGGGCGTGGCCTCCGGCGCGATGCCGGTCTTTTATTTATTTTATTTTTTTAAGAAGGAGGGCTGTGTGGCCCCCCTTCTTTTCCTAATTTACTGGCCCTGGGGACCCCATCCCCCAGGGCCTGCACCCTAATTTGTTTTGTTGAAAAAAATTAATTTGGCCCTCTCAAGGCCTTAATCGGCCCTGGGGACCCCAACCCCCGGGTCATGACCTTTTTTAAAAAAAAATCTTTAGGAGGGGCCTGCGTTGCCCCCCTCCTCAGGCCACTTATGCCCCGGGGACCCCATCCCCTGGGGCCGGCCTTTGTTTTTTACTTTTTTTTTAAATATATATATTTATAGAAACACCTAGGACATGCTGGACAAAGCGTATGTACCTATCACCATGACGATTTGCGTGATATTCATTAAAAGGCGACTGTGCATAGAATGAATCCACATGGAATGTATTTACACCGCTAGTGAAGCTCTGACGTGTCTGACACCCTACCGTGCCTAATCTCGGCACCCCCGCCGGTGGGTACTCTCCAAGTAGACACCCTTGTTGCTTATTTATACAAACATGGGTAGCTATTGACAGGCACATTTAATATACACGCACACCAAGCCACTCAAAGGGGAATCGACAAAAATTCGACCAAACTATGCAAGATATCCCCCTCACGGTTAATAAAACACACATCCACCGCCTGATGTGTAATACTTTTTATTTTACTCTCTGGAAAGGAGACAAACCTCACTTGAGAGTCACAGCGTGCTCCTGGCTGAGCCCAATGCTATGTTACACCCACCAGTGCCCGCCGAGTGCCTCACACCTCTATGTTGTATTCCACCAGCTAGTGTGTATGCTATGACACTCTCTAGCCCATGTGCACTGTAACACCACCCCGTGAATATGTCATGCCACACTTGCCTTCGCACTGGTTATATTGCCCCATCTAACATGCCCTCCTCGATGCCTATGTTATGACGCACAGCGCTATGCCATACATATTACAATCTGGGATCCATATCTTTGTCACAGTGCATATGCAACGTTGCACTCCCCAGCACATATTTTATATTACAACTTTAGAGACTAGTTAGGTTACACAACACTGCCCTGTGCATATTACACTCCAAGGCGCATATCGTATAGCACGCGCTAGTGCCTGTGCTATCTCGCGCTCTCCAATGAATCTGTCATTGCGCACAATGTATTGCATATTATATTTCACGCCCCGGTTCATCTTATATCACACTTTTTGGTGCATAGTTTATACCATTTACTATATCTAGTTTTCATTTTCAATCGTGCTCTCAGGACTATGTTCTATATAACACTGCGTCCACCTACCCTTTTCACGGGCATTACATTTTGCGATGGGGGGTGGAGGGTCAGGGGGTGTTTCTGCCAAGTGAGCCCGGAGTCACAGTCACAAACGTCCTCTTCTTCCTGAATAAAAGTGAGATTATGCTGCATACTTGTTCATATTTTAAGTAGTTTGCACAGACACACATTTTAAAAACAATAAAGTTCCTAATATCCACCTTCTCTGAGCAGTTAGCTTGCTGCCCCATCCACCTCCTCACTATCCTCTGTTGTCTGAATCCATGGACTAGCCTCCTCCCTCCTGCCATGCATGGTCTGATGTGCTGCTGCTGGAGCAGGTTATGCAAAATGTTTGTATACCCATCCCATTTTGCATGTCGTTTTATTAATTAGATTAATTAATTAATCATAATCGTACTAATGGTTTGGAGTGATGTGGAAATAACTAATCAACCTTATTAATGACCGAAATACACGTGGGATTTGCATTTGAATGGCCTAATTAATGACGTGAACTAAATTTCGCACGCATATTAATGATAGATAATTAGAACATTGCATGATATATGTCGCTTTGGTGATGAAATTGTGATTCGTGCTTTATTTAGTAAGTGTAAACCGCATTGAGCGTTGCTTTTGGCTAGATAAATACACACACATATGGGTATTAGCGAGGGAATAACATTTAATTAGTCATTTCTATGTATTAGTTACGTTTTTGTGTTTCTTTGCTTAAGTTGACTATTCTGGCCTATCAAATGATGGCTGCTTTTGGTGCCTAACCCAACTGCCGACGCTGAACCAGGCTTGGGTGAAGTGCGCCTGCGCTAAAAGATGAGCAACAATGGCCCTGTCTTGACCCCAGGCAAGCTGTACTTATCAAGGCCACTGGGAAAGGTGCCAGCGCTACAGACAAAAGGCTTTATTAAAGAACCGGAACCAGCAAGTATGCTGACAACATGGACTAAACCTTATGGGAACGGAGAGGTTGACCCCTGATCAGCCAATCAGAACAGTTTAAAACTCAATATTGTTACATTTTGCTATTGAAATTATTATAAAACCCATAGAATAGAGAGGTTGGAGGGTCGCTCCTTGGATTTCCTGATGATATGCTGACAAAGAGGACGGTGACACTGCAGGACAGCTGTTAGACTGAATCTTTGACGGACTGAATTAATGCCCAAAATCCTGATGAACTTAACCTGCTAAATTGATGGGCATAGATTTGCGAGATTGCCAGATTTGACATAGAGGACGACTTTAGCCAGAATAGGTATATATGAATGGCAACTTGATCAAATGAATGATTTAATCTGCAATATTAATATAAATTTGGATTTGAACATCTACATAAATGAGTTGGGTTGTTTATTCATTGAAATGTGTTAATGAAAAGGTTAATTAGAGTATTAGAAATTCACTTAAATCTACAACTAACAGATCCATCCCAGTCATGAGGGGAATACCAAATGTAGAATCTAGGGCCTAATGAGTATAAGAAGGGTTTGTAGGTTTGTTGCTCATTAGGGTAAAGTGGTATCTTCCTCCCTCATTATCCAGCACTTGGAATGATAATCGCCTCTCGAACGGACTGATGGTGAGTGTGTGTTGGTGTTATGGGCCCCGCCAGCGAATGTATGGATAGTGTGCGTCTGTGAGATCTTTTGGTCCGCAACGGTAGGGAGGGATTTTGCACTCCGCGCTGGAGCACTGCCACTGCCCTCCATTTAGCATGATGTACCAGTCCACTCCTCCTGCCCTCCATTGCCCAATTATATGGCCCATCATTGACCTCCTGATTAGCCTCTGTGCTTAGCTTGCTGCCCCTATTCTCCTTCCCCCTGCCCTCCGATGTCTTTGTGCATGCCCCTGCTCCATCCTTTTTGCCCACCATGTTCCATGGACCTGCCACTCCTATCTACTCTGAGTGTTCTGTTGAGCTGCCACTCCCCTCCCACCTGACTAGCATTGTCAGATGACTGTAACCTGTCCCTGCCACCTCCACCCTGCCTGTCCACATGCCATGCCCCTATCCCCTTCCTCCTGTCCTCCATGGTCCATTTTACTGCCACACCCTTCTGCCCTCCCTGGTCTGTTGTGCTGCAACTGCTCCTCCTGCCTGCCCGCGCGGTCTGTTGTGAGGCCCCTTCCCCTGAACTCTCTTGTCTGTGCCCAGGTCCTGACCCTCCCTTCTATCCTCCATGGCCCTTTGTGCATGCCCCTGCACCCTCCTTCTTGCCCATCATAGCCATTGTGCTGCCACTAACCCTCCCGCTTGCCATGCATGGTGTTCTGTGCTGCCATGTCCCCTCCCACCTTCCCTGTGTTGTCAGCTAGCTGCCCCTGACCCCCTCCCACCTTCCCTCCATGGTCTGTGTGTATGCCATCATAGTCTCATTGTTGCTCTCCATGATGTGTTTTGTTTCTAGTGCCCAACCTGCCTGACCTCCATGGTCATCTTGCTGCTCCTGCCTTTCCCCCTTGCCCCCAGCCCTCTGTTTCCATGTGCAGACTCCTATTCCCTCCCTCCTGGCTTTTCTGTTCCATTGTAATGCCCCTGATCCGTCCCTCCTGCCCTTTATGGTCTGTTATGCTGCAGCTTTCTCTCCTGTCTGCCCATTATGGTCAGCTAGCTACCATTGCCTCTTTCCCCTCTGTTCTCTGTTGTCCATGTGCATGGTCCTGTCCCCTCCCTATTGCTTTCTATGGATTGTTGTGCTGCACTCCTGTCCCGCATGCGCTGTGTGGTGTATTGTGCTGCTGCAAACCCTGATGCCTGCCCTGTAGGGTCAGTTTGGTGCACCTCTCCATGTCCCTCCTGTCCTCTGTTATCCGAGTCCATGTCCCTACCCCAATTCCTCCTGCCTACCATGATCCAATGTACCATACTTGCGAACATTTTGAACTTGGTGAGAGGGAGATTTTGAAAAAAAACTGGGGTATTGAATTTCCCTTTTGAGTTACATTGAAAAAGAGGCGATTGTAGACAGGAGAGAGATCAAATAAAGCCCATTTGAGCTTAAAAACATTGGACGTTTCCTGGCTGAAACGGGTCTGTTGGCATGTATGGTTGTACTACCACTGCCTCTTCCTTCTGCCCACAATGGTGTATTATATTGCCACAGCCTCCCTTGCCAGTCCTGCATTGTTGGTTTGTTGCCCCTGCACCCCTTTCCACTGCCCTCCATTATCTGTTGTGCTGCCACTGCCCTTCCTGCCTGCCCAGTGTGGTCAAATTGTTGCATCTGCATTCTCCTACCTGCCTTCAATTTTCAGAGTCCGTGCCCCTGGCCTCTGCCTCTCAGCAGTATCCCAATGAACAACTAGATTGCTAACATTCTATATTTATTACAAAAGTGTGGAACGCCTAACGTCATCTTGATATAATCAAAACTGTAATACCTAGAGTATTCCCTTTAGAAATTACATATATGAGAGGGTCTTATTTGCATCAAAATTATGGTTAGTGCTCTAAAAAACTAAAATGAGGACATATTTTCTGAGTTTTCAAATAGCGACAAAGAACTTTTAAATTATTTGTAATCTTAGATTTTTTATCCAGTTGACCACTTGATTAAATGTTGCACCTAGGGGAGAGGATGTGGTGTTACTTCCAGAGCTGCAGACTTTGCAACTGGGGAACCAGGTTGGAGTTTCTGCTTCAGCTCAACATTCTGTGATTCTGGTCAAATCACTTAATCTCCCCATGTCTACAACCAAAATGAATTTGGTCTTGTGTGATGTAACCAATGCTCATGTAAAGCACTCCAATACCTGACAAGTCTGTACTATATAAAACTGCAAATACTCCAAAAATAAGTGTTTTGCACACTTCTGTCATTGGGCTTCATGTGGGCTACATATGGGTGATATTTGTTCTGCATTTGGGCTCTTTTGTCTCTGGTGGCCATCTTGGGAGATTTATTTGTTATGAAGTTTCCTAATTTCCTCCTTTACTGCAGTCTCATCAGTAGGAAATGCTTTCAGTTTTTTACTTTGATTCCATCAAGAAGGTATTCAGATATGTCAAACATTTGCCATAAATTCTGAATGTTAGCACTCTAGTTGCTCATTAGATCACTGTAGTAAAGCTTCAGTCTGCATATCAGAAGTTTTTAATGAAATAGAAGAGGATTTGAGAAGTCACTCAAAATGTGCCCTAATTTTTCTTTCTTCAGCACTAATCATAATTTCTATGGCAAAATGAACCCCCTCATTGTGTTCCTTTGTAAATTAAATGTTTTAAGTGTTACTAGTTTTTTCCAATCAAGATGGCTTCAGGTGTGCCATACTTTTGTCATAAGTAAGACAGTAAGCGCTCTAGTTGTTCTTAAGAACACTCTGGGACATTCTGTCATTGGGCTATACTTGGGCTACATCTTGGTGATATTTGGGCTACATTTGGGCTCTTTTGTCTCTGGTGGCCATTTTGGGAGACTTATTTGTTATGATGTTTCCTAATTTCCTCATTTACTACAGTCTCCTCAGTAGGAAATACTTTCAGTTTTTTACTTTGATTCCATCAAGAAGGCATTCAGATGTGTCACACATTTGCCATAAATTCAGAATGTTAGCACTCTAGTTGCTTATTAGATCACTGTAGTAAAGCTACTGCTCACCAGGGAAGTCTGCTGCTGGTATTCAAAGTGCATGTTTCAGTCTGCATGTCAGAATTTTTTAATGAAATAGAAGAGGATTTGAGAAGTCACTCAAAATGAGCCCTAATTTTTCTTTCTGCAGCACTAATCATACTTTCTATGGCAAAATGAACCCCCTCATTTTGTTCCTTTTTAAATTAAATGTTTTAAGAGTTACCACTTTATGCCAACTAAGATGGCTTCAGGTGTGCTATACGTTTGTCATAAGTAGGACTGTTAGCGCTCTAGTTGTTCTTTAGAACACTCTGGGAAGCTGCAGTAGAACACAAAGGAATCAACTGACAGTCTCTGCCCTTGTTGGATGTACATGTTTTACTGAGAATGTCAGACTTCATTCTCACATGACTGAGAAAGATAATGTGAATTTACAGAAAATATGCTCTCAGTTTAGCTTATAGATCACCTTCCAAACCTCTGTGGGAAAAGCACGAGAAAATAGTTTTCTCTCAAACATGATTCATTATATCACAGCAGAAGGCTTTTTCACATGGTAAAATCACCTTAGAACACACCACAATTCCTAAAATGAGTATGGTACCAACAACAAATGATTTATAATGTAACTAAAGTCTTAAAACCTTCTATTAACTGCAATGCTTTTTAATGAGGTGCTATCATGTATATTGGTCCCAAGATGGCTGCCAACACTTCTTGGATGAAGTGCTGACAGCCAATCAGATCTCACGATGAGATGTGTTGTTAGGCTCCGCCCAGATATATATGTGATTTTACTTTTGATTTTCTCAGGAACTACTGAACGGATTTACACCATATATGCAAAAGGCACATGCCTGACCTGAGGACTACCTCTTTGCCAAATTTCAAGTAATTCTGTTCAGCCGTTCGGGCTGTACCTTCGACTAAAGGTCCTATGGGAAAATGCATGGGGAAAACGCGTTTTGGGACCCCTCTTTTTTCTCAGCCCCCGCTTGACGAATCACCCCGAGACTTTCAGGGTAGGAGCTGAGCTGAGCGCCCCATTAGTTTTGAAAATTTCACGAAGATAAGTCAACCGGCGCCAAAGTTATTCAAAATAGAGTTTTCAGATTTCCTATGGGAACTCGGTCCTAACTATAACTATCTACTGGCGACCGCCAGTAGATAATATATATATATATTATCTACTGGCGGTCGCCAGTAGATAGTTATAGTTAGGACCGTGTTTCCATAGGAAATCTGAAAATTCTATTTTGAATAACTTTGGCGCCGGTTGACGAATCCTCGCGAAATTTTCAAAACTAATGGGGCGCTCCGCTTAGCTCCTACCCTAAAAGTCTCGGGGTGATTCGTCCAGCGGGGGCTGAGAAAAAAGGGGGTCCCAAAATGCGTTTTCCCCATGCATTTTCCCATAGGACCTTTAGTCGAAGGTACAGCCCGAACGGCTGAACAGAATTACTTGAAATTTTTCAAAGAGGTAGTCGTCAGGTCAGGCATGTGCCTTTTGCATATATGATGTCAATCTGTTCAGTAGTTCCTGAGAAAATTGCATTTAAAAGCACATAAATATCTATAAGCGCGCACCGTGCGCGCACCGTGCGTGCACGGTGCGCGGACCATAACGTGCGCGAGCGTAATTCTGATTGGTGGTTACATGTCAGTCAACATTCGAATCGGTCGAAATCAGGAAGTGTTGGCTGCCATTTTGTGTGTTTTGTGTGTGACAGTAAAAAAAAAAGGTGGAGAACGTGAAAAGGGGGCAGGGTAGAGAGTTCCTGACCCCCTAGCCTTTGTCAGGCGGTCCCTGAAGGACCCCGAAGGGTGAAAAACACATGTACTTTTTTTTCAAAAAATCACGGGGTGCGCGCACCGTGCGCGCACCGAGCGCGCACAATGCAAAACCTTAAAAAAAAAACATTTTAAACGAGCCATTCCATATTACAGGATACAGTCAATCTATAACTATATACATAGGTAGCTTATTGTAAAAAAAATATATAAAAAATATAATAAAACATACATAACTTAGCATTTAAAAAACCTTACAAATTCACTTAAAAAACCATAGGTTTCACACACGTTATAGTTAGGAATTAGCATTTAAAAAACCTTGCAAATTCACTTAAAAAACCATAGGTTTCACACATGTTATAGTTAGCTGGACATTTCACTCGTACAAAACCATTGAAATTCCCCCGTTATAGTTAGTTCAGATAACTATAACTCGCGCGCCCGCAATCCACTGCTGATAACGTCACATATTACATCACTCATGACATGGTCAGTGGCATCACTCATGACATCACTGATGACATCTCAAATGACATTGGTCCAATTTTGATCCATCAGATCTACACAGACCCCCCAGGATATAGCTGCATGGATTCGCAAATTTAGCGGCACAAATATGGAAATTTAGCGGCACAAATATGGAAATTTAGCGGCATTTTTGCGGCACTTTATTTTACTCATAATGATTCATTTTCAGCCTTAAATCTTTGGAAACTCTTTTAGCAGAGTATTCCACTTTGAATAGGGAACCTGGAATATGGAACAGAGGAAGCAGCCCACAGGTGAAGGCTGTTATCCTTTGGAAATGCAATTCTCCATTTGCTTTAGTAGAGCAGTTATCACACCTTTTGACACATTATGTAAAAACCAAAACGATTATTTCCCCGTTTTCAACTCTTGCTCTTTCTCATTGCCTTTGTTTCCTTCACCCTTTAATCTTTCTCACGTTTTGATGTTGTTTTCCCTTGTAGCACTTGTCCTGAAAGTACAGAAGAGAATTTAGAACTAGTGCTTCTTGTGCTGCAACTCTTGTATGTGCAAGGGAAACCTGTACTGCTGTTGCCAGTGCTGTGCTGTTACTGTGCGACTGTGATGCAAGCATGCACTGCTGCAGACTATGCCTATGTTATACCGGTTAGGCGTGCAAATTGTGCTCTACCTGTTGTATGGGTGTGTCTGTGCGAGAGGTAAGCTTGCATTGCTGTTGCTGCTTGAGCTGGACTTGTTTTGTGTATGGGGTCAACCCTGCTGCTGCAGGTTCTATACCTGTTCTCTTTAAGGGAACCATGTACTGCTGCTTTGTAGTTCATGTTGTGGAAATATGACAGAAGCCTGCATTATTGCTGCTTTGACACTGCCTTTTACTGTACTGTGTGTTTAAGACGCTTGCACAGCTGCTTCTTTTAACATACCTGTCGCTATGATAGAAGTTTAATGGCCCTTTTGTGTGCATAAATGAAGCTTGTTCTGCTGCTTTTATAATGGGTGTATTGGGGAAGCTTGGAATGAGCAGCTCATGGTATACCTGTGTGGGTGAAACCGGCATTATTCCTCACCAGAGTGCGAGTTCATGAGGGTGTGCCTGTGTGTGAGTGAAAGGTCGAGAAGAAGTCTGCACTGGTGCCGTATGTTTTGTACTCGTTCTTTCTGTGCACGCTAGACTAGTTTTGAGAGAGGAACGTTTGCACTGCTGTTAGCTGTGTAATAATGTAGCCTTTATTTGCCTCACGAGTATGTCACCTCCTGCGACCCACCCCCTCCTTCACCCCCCCCCTTGCTGCTCCCTAGCACTAACCAAGAGCTAAAATTAAAAATAGAAATACTTTTTGTCGATTTCGCAGGCACTTTTGTAAAAATTGCGGCATTTTTACAAAAGTGCCGATTTCGCGGGCACTTTTGTAAAAATCGCGGCATTTTTACAAAAGTGCCGATTTCGCGGCAAGCCGCGAAATCGCGAAATCGCGAAATCCTGCAGGGTCTGTCTACAACGTTGCATCATTAAAATTACATACTGTCCATATTTCTTTAAAAATAACGTTGATAACATGTCTGATTTACATTGAAAACATTCCATGTTGTGATTTGCATCTTTAACTAATTTACTAAAAGTCATCTGTTACAGATCCACGGAACAGAGCACTATTCAACTCATGTAACTTTAGTGCTGGACTTTTAGCAAAATACAATCTTCTCACAAACTTTCTCATTTCAGTATGATGAACTGCCAGCATCCTAAAATGGTGAAAAACACTTTGACAAACTTTCCTAGAAAGACAAGCCAGAGAATGTCCTTGCAAACCAGGATTCTCTCTCACTCTGCATGGATCTAGTCTTTGAAGCATCTTAATCTTCTGTTTAACACTTTTTTTTACTATATTCTCTTAGAAAGTCACGAAATTTATCAATAGATTCCTGTCGTACAGTACAAATACTACTACAATTCCAAATGTACACTGGGGCTTTAGGACGTCTCCCCATAACCTCATCAGCTAACACTTCTTCCTCATTTCTTGGAACCATTTTCTCCTTTTCCATTACACAACCATCCTTAACTTCATATGCTCAACCACTGGTGTCAACTGCATGCAGCAAACTATTACTTTGAAGATAACTCTCTTCATTAAAAAATGGTTCAGTACTTGAACTATGCTTCCATTCTCCTAAGAACACTTTACAAAAGTTTTTTTTTTTCACTTCTCTTTTTCTTTTGCTTTTTGACTTCATTACATTCACTAATTTATCTAATGTACGGATCCTGTTCAAAATTAAAATGAATAGTTTCCTTTTTAACTCCAAAGCCTTGGCAACAATTGTTTCAATATGTTTCTTTTTCTTATAAAATTTGGTATTCTTCCTATATTTTTTCACATCCTTTAGCAAATTGAACATCACTCTTCTCTCAAACATTTTTCTATGAATGTTTTTAAAATCTATTTTTCTTTTTAAGTCATTCTTTCTTACTTCTGTTTGTACATTAGCATTTAGTATATTCTGTCGATTGTCTTGTTGTTTTCTACTTGAAACACTATTTCCAGTGGATATATTTTTTACATTTTTTCTTTGCTTGAGGATATTTAAAAAAAATCCTTAGTCTGCTTACCAGAAGGCTTTTTCTTTTTTCCAACATGAGGTTCTTCAACTAATTTTTTTTTGTCCAGTTGTCTTCAAATATAGATGTTGTTGCTGTCCTTTTCTCTTTCTTGATTTTATAGGCATCTTTAATTTATTTCAGTCTTGTTCAGCAATACCTGAAAGAAACTAAAAAAAAAATACCTTTATGTAATTTATATATATTACTATATTTTTTATGAGCTTTTCAAAACATATCATATGAGCTATACCTTTCCTACAATTGCAAGTCTTACACAAGAAAAGCTACACAAATTAAATCTCTGACAACAATTCCTGTGTGCACACAGACTCATGGTGTGATTCTAGGCAGAAAACAATATTTGATTGGCAATTTCAAAGCACATTTACTACTGTGGTTGAGCAAGTGATAATTACTGTAAGAGCCTAACACATTTTCCTATAGTTTAGACAGGCAGAAAAGAGCACATGTCCTAACAGCTACTTGAGAGCATGAGCATGTGGAACCTGAGTGAGTGATTAGACTAGAGCAAAAGAAATGAGCCTTGGTGATGTTGAATGTCGTAGCGTTACACACTACTATCTGAAATACCACACAGTGCTGAATACTTAGCATGGGAGTGCAGGAGAAGCTACTGCCTGTGTGCTAAGAGCATGCTTCTGGAGACTGTGTATTGTCAGGTGCAAGAGAGATCTGCTTGGACGCTTGCACAACTGCATGAAGACTGCAGAGTTGTATGTAAGAGTACATGTGGGGTAAGGGTTAATTGGAGTTTTGAACACGTAGGATCTACCTCAACCATTGCAGGAGTGTAAGGAAAATCTACCCTGTTGTTTTCAAATGTGTTAGCATTTACTTCTCATTTGTGAGATATTGATTTCTGCTGAATGCTAGCCATCACAGTTCAAGAAAACAAGCTGCCCCTTTCCTGCAAATGCAAGTCTTACAGAACCAGGCCAACACGAATTAAATCTCTAACAACAAATTCCTGTGTGCACACAGACTCATGGTGTGATTCTAGGCAGAAAATGATTTTTCATTGGAAATTACAAAGCACATTTACCGCTGTGGTTTTGCAAGTGATAATTATTGTAAGAGCCTGACACATTTTCCTTATAGTTTAGAGAGGCAGAAAAGAGCACATGTCCTAACAGCTACTTGAGAGCATTAGCATGTGGAACCTGGGTGAGTGATTAGACTAGAGCAAAGGAAATGAGCCTTGGTGATGTTGAATGTGGTAGCGTTACACAGTACAATCTGAAATACCACACAGTGCTGAATACTTAGCATGGGAGTGCAGGAGAAGCTACTGCCGGTGTGATAAGAGCGTGCTTCTGGAGACTGTGTATTGTCAGGTGCAAGAGAGATCTGCATGGACGCTTGCAGAACTGCATGAAGACTGCACAGATGTATGTAAGAGTACATGTGGGGTAAGGGTTAATTGCACTTTTGAACATGTAGGATCTACCTCAACCATGGCAGGAGTGGTAGGAAAATCTACCCTGTTGTTTTCAAATGTGTTAGCATTTGCCTCTCATTTGTGAGATAGTGATTTCTGCTGAATGCAAACCATCACAGTTCAAGAAAACAAGCTGCCCCTTTCCTACGAATGCAAGTCTTACAGAACCAGACCAACACGAATTAAATCTCTGACAACAAATTCCTGTGTGCACACAGACTCATGGTGTGATTCTATGCAGAATACGATTTTTCATTGGCAATTTCAAAGCACATTTACCACTGTGGTTTTGCAAGTGATAATTACTGTAAGAGCCTGACACATTTTCCTTATAGTTTAGAGAGGCAGAAAAGAGCACATGTCCTAACTGCTACTTGAGAGCATGAGCATGTGGAACCTGAGTGAGTGATTTGACTAGAGCAAAGGAAATGAGCCTTGGTGACATTGAATGTGTTAGCGTTACACACTGCTATCTGAAATACCACACATTGCTGAATACTTAGCATGGGAGTGCAGGAGAAGCAACTGCCTGTGTGATAAGAGCGTGCTTCTGGAGACTGTGTATTGCCAGGTGCAAGAGAGATCTGCATGGACGCTTGCAGAACTGCGTGAAGACTGCACAGATGTATGTAAGAGTACATGTGGGGTAAGGGTTAATTGCAGTATTGAACATGTATGATCTACCTCACCCATGGCAGGTGTGGAAGGAAAATCTACCCTGTTGTTTTCAAATGTGTTAGCATTTGCCTCTCATTTGTGAGATAGTGATTTCTGCTGAATGCAAACCATCACAGTTCAAGAAAACAAGCTGCCCCTTTCCTACGAATGCAAGTCTTACAGAACCAGACCAACACAAATTAAATCTCTGACAACAAATTCCTGTGTGCACACAGACTCATGGTGTGATTCTAGGCAGAAAACGATTTTTCATTTGCAATTTCAAAGCACATTTACTGCTGTGGTTTTGCAAGTGATAATTACTGTAAGAGCCTGACACATTTTCCTTATAGTTTAGAGAGGCAGAAAAGAGCACATGTCCTAACAGCTACTTGAGACCATGAGCATGTGGAACCTGGGTGAATGATTAGACTAGAGCAAAGGAAATGAGCCTTGGTTACATTGAATGTGTTAGCGTTACACACTGCTATCTGAGATACCACACAGTGCTGAATACTTAGCATGGGAATGCAGGAGAAGCAACTGCCTGTGTGATAAGAGCGTGCTTCTGGAGACTGTGTATTGTCAGATGCAAGAGAGATCTGCATGGACGCTTGCAGAACTGCATGAAGACTGCACAGATGTATGTAAGAGTACATGTGGGGTAAGGGTTAATTGCAGTTTTGAACATGTGGGATCTACCTCACCCATGGCAGGAGTGGAAGGAAAATCTACCCTGTTGTTTTCAAATGTGTTAGCATTTGCCTCTCATTTGTGAGATAGTGATTTCTGCTGAATGCAAACCATCACAGTTCAAGAAAACAAGCTGCCCCTTTCCTACGAATGCAAGTCTTACAGAACCAGACCAACACAAATTAAATCTCTGACAACAAATTCCTGTGTGCACACAGACTCATGGTGTGATTCTAGGCAGAAAACGATTTTTCATTTGCAATTTCAAAGCACATTTACCGCTCTAGTTTTGCAAGTGATAATTACTGTAAGAGCCTGACACATTTTCCTTATAGTTTAGAGAGGCAGAAAAGATCACATGTCCTAACAGCTACTTGAGACCATGAGCATGTGGAACCTGGGTGAGTGGTTAGACTAGAGCATAGGAAATGAGCCTTGGTGATGTTGAATGTGGTAGCGTTACACACTACTATCTAAAATACCACACAGTGCTGAATACTTAGCATGGGAGTGCAGGAGAAGCTACTGCCTGTGTGATAAGAGCGTGCTTCTGGAGACTGTGTATTGTCAGGTGCAAGAGAGATCTGCAAGGACGCTTCAACAACTGCATGAAGACTGCAGAGATGTATGTAAGAGTACATGTGGGGTAAGGGTTAATTGCAGTTTTGAACATGTAGGATCTACCTCACCCATGGCAGGAGTGGAAGGAAAATCTACCCTGTTGTTTTCAAATGTGTTAGCATTTGCCTCTCATTTGTGAGATAGTGATTTCTGCTGAATGCAAAACATCACAGTTCAAGAAAACAAGCTGCCCCTTTCCTACGAATGCAAGTCTTACAGAACAAGACCAACATGAATTAAATCTCTGACAACAAATTCCTGTTTGCACACAGACTCATGGTGTGATTCTAGGCAGAAAACAATGTTCCTGGGTAATACCAGTACACCTTTACTTATGGTGAAGTGATACTCCATAATATCTGACAAGTTCAAGGCAGTTAAATATCTTCCAAAACATAAAATGTAAAACACAACTTTAAAACAAGAATCTCATTTACATTTTTTTAATCAAAATGCACCACATACATCCCCTCTCAAATTCATAACTCACCTTTAAAAGTAGTTAGTTGAGAAAGAAATGTGGCACTCACACAGCAGATTATCAGAGCCAGAATCTCTGAACTGTACACCTCTCAGCAGAACCAGTAAATGGCAATGTTTCCCTCTCTTTTTTCACACATATACATGTTAACTTCAAATCACAGTGCTTCCCACATTTTTTCAAATGGAAACACACATTTCTATTGGTTGCATATTTCAACCCTTTCCAAATGATCCCTACCCCCAACATGACTTCTGCCTCCTACCATAGCAACAGGTCATGGAACACTGGTGTGAGCAGAGAGGTCAGAAGTTCAGCACACAATGTTTCTAATCCAAAGAGCAAGAGTGCCTGACTTTTCAAACCTAACAGCAAATCCAAAGTAATGTTGTGTGGGAACACATTTTTCTGAACCAATACAAAACATGCTTTTTAAAATGTATACTTACAGCCTAGTTTTTAGTGTAGAATGATCTGAAACAGCCAATGAGCTCTTTTGATTTTAAAAAAGTTTGTAAGCCTCCATTTTACAACTATCTTTCTTTTCATATTGCCATTCTACTGAAAGACACCTTCTGAGTGCATCCAGATCTCCTTGAAAGATATTCACAGTGTGGATTGTAGGTCACAGCTATGTCTTCCGGAGTGAGAAGTATGCAGAAAAAAGAGGTATTTTCAAAGACCTTGCTTTGCCAAATGTAGACATTAAATGGATTGGTCA
The DNA here is from genome assembly GCF_964204655.1 of Triturus cristatus. Taxonomy (NCBI): domain Eukaryota; kingdom Metazoa; phylum Chordata; class Amphibia; order Caudata; family Salamandridae; genus Triturus; species Triturus cristatus. The sequence continues at coordinate 482,316,239 of NC_140585.1, forward strand.
GAGAGGGTTAAAGTGGCACCAATTAATGCCTTTGGTGAAATCCTTTCTACATCTTCCACAGCCTGACCTTATAATTGTGCACTGTGGTGGAAATGACCTAGGCACTTTAACTGGGGTAGGTCTGGAAATGCTTGTTAAGGACACCTTTGTGCAATTGATGTAACTTTTTCCACAAACTACCTTTGTATATTCTAATATATGCCAAAGGCAAAAGTGGAACTGGTCCAACCAATATTGTCCACAGATTGACAAAGCAAGAAAGCACGTCAATAAGTCTGTTTCTGCTTTCCTCAGAGACTATGGTATGGGTTCTATTTACCACAACAACTTGCGTTACAACATGCAAGGCATTTATAGAGGAGACGGTGTTCATTTCACAGATGAAGGCAACAGAGTCTTCCTCTTGAACTTTAGACTCTGCCTCGGTACTTACTTGTAGGTACAAAAAAACACTCAATTAACACAACGGCTCTTTTTAGAGCCAACCAACATCTAAACACTTAAACTTTATTTTTAATCTATTTTTTAATGTTTTTTTGCCACCGTGCGCACACCGTGCGCGCACCCCGCGATATTTATTATTATTTTTTTTTTTTTGAGACCTAAGAGGTCTTTCATGGTCCCCCTAAGAAGGCCTAGGGGTTCAGGGACTCTCTACCCTGCCCCCTTTTCACGTTCTCCACTTGTGTTTTTAGCTCTCTTCTGCCTCTAAAACTCAAAATGGCGGCTGGGGGTGCACGCACGGTGAGCGCACCTCGCGATTTTTAAAAAAAATAAAAATATTTTTTTCACCCTTAAGGGTCCTTCAGGGACCCCCTGACAAAGGTTAGGGGATCAGGAACTCTCTACCCAGCCCCCTTTTCACGTTCTCCACCTTTCTTTTTCGCTGTCACAGACACAACACAAAAAATGGCGGCCGACACTTCCTGATTTCGACCGATTCGAATGTTGACTGTCATGAATCCACCAATCAGAATTACGCTCGCGCATGTTTGGGTGCGCGCACCGTGCGCGTACGGTGCACGCACGGTGCGCGGCTATAGATATGTATGTGCTTTTAAATGCAATTTTCTCAGGAACTACTGAACAGATTGACACCATATATGCAAAGGCACATGCCTGACCTGAGGACTACCTCTTTGCCAAATTTCAAGTAATTCTGTTCAGCCGTTCGGGCTGTACCTTCGACTAAAGGTCCTATGGGAAAATGCATGGGAAAAACGTGTTTTGGGACCCCCCTTTTTTCTCGGCCCACGCTTGACGAATCCCCCCGAGACTTTCAGGGCAGGAGCTGAGCAGAGCGCCCCATTAATTATGAAAATTTCGCGAGGATTCGTCAACCGGCGCCAAAGTTATTCAAAATAGAATTTTGAGATTTCCTATGGAAACACGGTCCTAACAATAACTATCTACCTGTGACCGCCAGTAGATAATATATATATATATATATATATATATATATATATATATATATATATATATATATATGTACTCGGTGGGATGTCCATCGTTCGAGCTGAACTCAGACGCGGAGCCGCTTTTCTCCCAAAAAGCATTTATTGGTATGAACAACATTGTAATCCAGCAAAATGAAGCATTATGACCGCTGCCTGAATCGTTTCAACAACTGTCTTCCTCAGAGGCTTTGGCGGTCAAAGAGAGCATGACGTTCCACATCCTCCTTATCAGCCATATCGTACGCCGTCATTCGGACGCTCTGTATGAGCAGTACGTAAGGTTTCTGGGAGATGTAGTTCGTTATTAAGTCCTGAATGGATGCTCTCTATTAATAGTCTGCCATATCCAAGCTCTTCAATGAGCCCCAGAAAACGAAGTTGCTCTCATCCTTTCGGCCCGCGTTCCACTGAACGAGCCTTGTGTTCATAGAGCTCCGTGGCCCCCTTTTCTGGGGTGGTGCAGGCTCAGCGGCAGGACAGCCGCTTAATATAAGTACTCGGTGGGATGTCCATCGTTCGAGCCGCACTCAGACGCGGAGCCGCTTTTCTCCCAAAAAGCATTTATTGGTATGAACAACATTGTAATCCAGCAAGATGAAGCATTATGACCGCTGCCTGACGCGTTTCAACAACTGTCTTCCTCAGAGGCTTTGGCGGTCAAAGAGAGAATGACGTTCCACATCCTCCTTATCAGCCATATCGTACGCCGTCATTCGGACGCTCTGTATGAGCAGTACGTAAGGTTTCTGGGAGATGTAGTTCGTTATTAAGTCCTGAATGGATGCTCTCTATTAATAGTCTGCCATATCCAAGCTCTTCAATGAGCCCCAGAAAACGAAGTTGCTCTCATCCTTTCGGCCCGCGTTCCGAATGACGGCGTAGGATATGGCTGATAAGGAGGATGTGGAACGTCATGCTCTCTTTGACCGCCAAAGCCTCTGAGGAAGACAGTTGTTGAAACGCGTAAGGCAGCGGTCATAATGCTTCATTTTGCTGGATTACAATGTTGTTCATACCAATAAATGCTTTTTGGGAGAAAAGCGGCTCCACGTCTGAGTGCGGCTCGAACGATGGACATCCCACCGAGTACATATATATATATATATATATATATATATATATATATATATATATATATATATATATATATATATATCAAGCTCCAAAGTTGCCCGCAGGCAAGGCCGCACTCCCCAGCAGCTTGTTACGAGCATATTTCTCGAAGCAATTTTCAGGGTAAAGTCAACACTCCGTCCTTCTGTGATTACAGCTCTCGTGTCAACGATAGTAGAGCCTGACGCGTTTCTGGGCTTCCGCCCTCTTCAGAGGCTCGACATGAGATTGTTGCAGTAGACACGCCCACACCTTTGTGATTAACCGCCCTCAGGTGAGCTTTGCATTAGGTGAATCCTTGCAATGTCTTATGGGAAAGGTAGTTCGTGTCCCCTACAATGATTTGACTGTTGTGATGCCCTGGATGGACCCGAAGGAACGGGTGAAAACATTAATCCCCTGCTGCTGGTCCTTCATGGCCCCCTTGGATATGGGGTGGTGCGATCCTTTACGGCCGGGCCGCCGCATAAACATCAAGCTCCAAAGTTGCCCGCAGGCAAGGCCGCACTCCCCAGCAGCTTGTTACGAGCATATTTCTCGAAGCAATTTTCAGGGTAAAGTCAACACTCCGTCCTTCTGTGATTTCAGCTCTCGTGTCAACGATAGTAGAGCCTGCGCGTTTCTGGGCTTCCGCCCTCTTCAGAGGCTCGACATGAGATTGTTGCAGTAGACACGCCCACACCTTTGTGATTAACCGCCCTCAGGTGAGCTTTGCATTAGGTGAATCCTTGCAATGTCTTATGGGAACGGTAGTTCGTGTCCCCTACAATGATTTGACTGCAACAATCTCATGTCGAGCCTCTGAAGAGGGCGGAAGCCCAGAAACGCGTCAGGCTCTACTATCGTTGACACGAGAGCTGTAATCACAGAAGGACGGAGTGTTGACTTTACCCTGAAAATTGCTTCGAGAAATATGCTCGTAACAAGCTGCTGGGGAGTGCGGCCTTGCCTGCGGGCAACTTTGGAGCTTGATGTTTATGCGGCGGCCCGGCCGTAAAGGATCGCACCACCCCATATCCAAGGGGGCCATGAAGGACCAGCAGCAGGGGATTAATGTTTTCACCCGTTCCTTCGGGTCCATCCAGGGCATCACAACAGTCAAATCATTGTAGGGGACACGAACTACCTTTCCCATAAGACATTGCAAGGATTCACCTAATGCAAAGCTCACCTGAGGGCGGTTAATCACAAAGGTGTGGGCGTGTCTACTGCAACAATCTCATGTCGAGCCTCTGAAGAGGGCGGAAGCCCAGAAACGCGTCAGGCTCTACTATCGTTGACACGAGAGCTGTAATCACAGAAGGACGGAGTGTTGACTTTACCCTGAAAATTGCTTCGAGAAATATGCTCGTAACAAGCTGCTGGGGAGTGCGGCCTTGCCTGCGGGCAACTTTGGAGCTTGATGTTTATGCGGCGGCCCGGCCGTAAAGGATCGCACCACCCCATATCCAAGGGGGCCATGAAGGACCAGCAGCAGGGGATTAATGTTTTCACCCGTTCCTTCGGGTCCATCCAGGGCATCACAACAGTCAAATCATTGTAGGGGACACGAACTACCTTTCCCATAAGACATTGCAAGGATTCACCTAATGCAAAGCTCACCTGAGGGCGGTTAATCACAAAGGTGTGGGCGTGTCTACTGCAACAATCTCATGTCGAGCCTCTGAAGAGGGCGGAAGCCCAGAAACGCGTCAGGCTCTACTATCGTTGACACGAGAGCTGTAATCACAGAAGGACGGAGTGTTGACTTTACCCTGAAAATTGCTTCGAGAAATATGCTCGTAACAAGCTGCTGGGGAGTGCGGCCTTGCCTGCGGGCAACTTTGGAGCTTGATGTTTATGCGGCGGCCCGGCCGTAAAGGATCGCACCACCCCATATCCAAGGGGGCCATGAAGGACCAGCAGCAGGGGATTAATGTTTTCACCCGTTCCTTCGGGTCCATCCAGGGCATCACAACAGTCAAATCATTGTAGGGGACACGAACTACCTTTCCCATAAGACATTGCAAGGATTCACCTAATGCAAAGCTCACCTGAGGGCGGTTAATCACAAAGGTGTGGGCGTGTCTACTGCAACAATCTCATGTCGAGCCTCTGAAGAGGGCGGAAGCCCAGAAACGCGTCAGGCTCTACTATCGTTGACACGAGAGCTGTAATCACAGAAGGACGGAGTGTTGACTTTACCCTGAAAATTGCTTCGAGAAATATGCTCGTAACAAGCTGCTGGGGAGTGCGGCCTTGCCTGCGGGCAACTTTGGAGCTTGATGTTTATGCGGCGGCCCGGCCGTAAAGGATCGCACCACCCCATATCCAAGGGGGCCATGAAGGACCAGCAGCAGGGGATTAATGTTTTCACCCGTTCCTTCGGGTCCATCCAGGGCATCACAACAGTCAAATCATTGTAGGGGACACGAACTACCTTTCCCATAAGACATTGCAAGGATTCACCTAATGCAAAGCTCACCTGAGGGCGGTTAATCACAAAGGTGTGGGCGTGTCTACTGCAACAATCTCATGTCGAGCCTCTGAAGAGGGCGGAAGCCCAGAAACGCGTCAGGCTCTACTATCGTTGACACGAGAGCTGTAATCACAGAAGGACGGAGTGTTGACTTTACCCTGAAAATTGCTTCGAGAAATATGCTCGTAACAAGCTGCTGGGGAGTGCGGCCTTGCCTGCGGGCAACTTTGGAGCTTGATGGTTATGCGGCGGCCCGGCCGTAAAGGATCGCACCACCCCATATCCAAGGGGGCCATGAAGGACCAGCAGCAGGGGATTAATGTTTTCACCCGTTCCTTCGGGTCCATCCAGGGCATCACAACAGTCAAATCATTGTAGGGGACACGAACTACCTTTCCCATAAGACATTGCAAGGATTCACCTAATGCAAAGCTCACCTGAGGGCGGTTAATCACAAAGGTGTGGGCGTGTCTACTGCAACAATCTCATGTCGAGCCTCTGAAGAGGGCGGAAGCCCAGAAACGCGTCAGGCTCTACTATCGTTGACACGAGAGCTGTAATCACAGAAGGACGGAGTGTTGACTTTACCCTGAAAATTGCTTCGAGAAATATGCTCGTAACAAGCTGCTGGGGAGTGCGGCCTTGCCTGCGGGCAACTTTGGAGCTTGATGTTTATGCGGCGGCCCGGCCGTAAAGGATCGCACCACCCCATATCCAAGGGGGCCATGAAGGACCAGCAGCAGGGGATTAATGTTTTCACCCGTTCCTTCGGGTCCATCCAGGGCATCACAACAGTCAAATCATTGTAGGGGACACGAACTACCTTTCCCATAAGACATTGCAAGGATTCACCTAATGCAAAGCTCACCTGAGGGCGGTTAATCACAAAGGTGTGGGCGTGTCTACTGCAACAATCTCATGTCGAGCCTCTGAAGAGGGCGGAAGCCCAGAAACGCGTCAGGCTCTACTATCGTTGACACGAGAGCTGTAATCACAGAAGGACGGAGTGTTGACTTTACCCTGAAAATTGCTTCGAGAAATATGCTCGTAACAAGCTGCTGGGGAGTGCGGCCTTGCCTGCGGGCAACTTTGGAGCTTGATGTTTATGCGGCGGCCCGGCCGTAAAGGATCGCACCACCCCATATCCAAGGGGGCCATGAAGGACCAGCAGCAGGGGATTAATGTTTTCACCCGTTACTTCGGGTCCATCCAGGGCATCACAACAGTCAAATCATTGTAGGGGACACGAACTACCTTTCCCATAAGACATTGCAAGGATTCACCTAATGCAAAGCTCACCTGAGGGCGGTTAATCACAAAGGTGTGGGCGTGTCTACTGCAACAATCTCATGTCGAGCCTCTGAAGAGGGCGGAAGCCCAGAAACGCGTCAGGCTCTACTATCGTTGACACGAGAGCTGTAATCACAGAAGGACGGAGTGTTGACTTTACCCTGAAAATTGCTTCGAGAAATATGCTCGTAACAAGCTGCTGGGGAGTGCGGCCTTGCCTGCGGGCAACTTTGGAGCTTGATATATATATATATATATATATATATATTACCTACTGGCGGTCGCCAGTAGGTAGTTATAGTTAGGACCGTGTTTCCATAGGAAATCTCAAAATTCTATTTTGAATAACTTTGGCACCGGTTGACGAATCTTCGCAAAATTTTCAAAACTAATGGGCCGCTCCGCTCAGTTCCTACCCTGAAAGTTTCGGGGTGATTCGTCAAGCGGGGGCCGAGAAAAAAGGGGGTCTCAAAACGCGTTTTCCCCATGCATTTTTCCATAGGGACTTTAGTCGCAGCTACAGCCCGAACGGCTGAACAGAATTATGTGAAATTTGGCAGAGAGGTAGCCATAAGGTCCATGAAGTGCCTTTTGCAGGTTTGGTGTAAATCTGTTCAGTATTTCCTGAGAAATTAGCATTTAAATCAATATATATATCTGTAAGCGCGCAGCGTGCGCGCACTGAGCAAGTCCTGTGCGCGCACCTTGCCGTGCGCGAGCCCACTTCTGATTGGTTGTTAGATGTCAGTAAACATTCGAATCGGTGGAAATCAGGAAGCGGCGGCCGCCATTTTGTCTCTCGCATAAAGAGGGGGTGATAAACAAAGGGGGAGAACGTGAAAAGGGGGCAGAGTGGGGAGATATTGACCCACTAGGCATTGTAAGGGGGTCACAGTAGGACCTTGTAGGGCAAAAAAAAAGATTTATATTTTGAAAAAAAATATCGCCGAGTGCGCGCACCCAGCGCGCACCCGAAAATTTTTTAAAAACAAAAAAATAATAAAAATTCGCAATTAAGTAAAAAGATATAAGGTGGCTCTAAAAAGAGCCCTTGTGTTTATTGTGTGTTTTTCGGTACCTACAAGTAAGTACCGATGCAGAGTCTAAAGTTCAAGAGGAAGACTCTGTTGCCTTCATCAGTGAAGTGTACACCATCTCCTCTATAAATGTCTTGCATGTCGTAACGCAAGTTGTTGTGGTATATAGAACCCATACCAAAGTCTCTGAGGAAAGCAGAAATAGATTTGTTGACGTGCTTCCTTGCTTTGTCAATCTGCGGACAAAATTGGTTGGACCAGTTCCACTTTTGCCTTGGCATATGTTAGAATATACAAAGGCAGTTTGTGGAAAAAGCGACATCAATTGCCCAAAGGTGTCCTTAATAAGCATTTCCAGACCTACCCCAGTTAAAGTGCCTAGGTCATTACCACCACAGTGCACAATAATAAGGTTAGGCTGTGGGAGATGTAGAAAGGTTTTCACCAAAGGCATTAATTGGTGCCACTTTAACCCTCTCTGACCAATCCATTTAATGTCTACATTTGGCAAAGCAAGGTCTCTCACCATACCTCTTTTTTCTGCAAATTTTTCACTCCAGAAGACATAGCTGTGACCTACAATCCACACTGTGAACATCTTCCAAGGAGATCTGGATGCACTCAGGAGGTGTCTTTCAGTAGAAAGGCAATATGAAATGAAAGACAGTTGAAAAATGGGGGCACACATAGTTTTTTTTATAAAAAGAACTCATTGGCTGTTTGAAACCATTCTACACTAAAAACTAGGCTGTATGTTTAAATTTTAAAAAGCATATTTTGTATTGGTACAGAAAAATGTGTTACCAAAGAACATTACTATGGATTGGCTGTTAGGTTTGAAAAGTCAAGCACTCTTGCTCTATGGATATGAAACATTGTCTGCTGAACTTCTGACCTCTCTCCTCACAGCAGTGTTCCATGACCTGTTGCTATGGTAGCAGGCAGGAGACAAGTTGGGGGAAGGGTACATTTGGAAAGGGGTTGAAGTTTTCAACCAATAGAAATGTGTGATTTCATTTGAAAAAAAGTGGGAAGCACTGAGATTTGAAATTAACATGTATATGTGTGAAAAAAGAGAGGGAATCATTGCCATTTACTGGTTCTGCAGAGAGGAGAGAGGTGTAGAGCTCTGATATTCTGACTCTGATAGTCTGCTGTTTGAGTGGCACCGTTCTTTAACAAGTAACTAATTTTAAAGGTCAGTTATGAGTTTGAGAGGGGAAGTATGTGGTGATTTTTGAGAAAAATATTAGAATTGCGAATCTTCTTCAAAAGTTATGTTTTACATTTTGAGGTTTGGGAGATATTTAACTGTCTTGAACTTGTAAGATATTAAGGACTATGTTTTCACCATAAGTTAATGTGTACTGGTAACAATGAGGAATACTGTTTTGTGCCTACCATCAAACCATGAGTCTGTGTGCAGAGAAGAATTGTTGACAGAGATTTAATTTGCGTTGCTGTTGAAAAGTAAGACTTGCAGTTGAAAGGAAAGGACAGCTTGTTTTTAATTGTGATGGTTAGGATTTAGCAGAAATCACTTTGAAAGAAAAGAGAGGAAAATGGCAGCACATTTGAAATTAGCATTAGTTCTGTAAGAATTGCAGTCCCAGGAAAGGGGCAGCCTGTGTTTTGTGCCTACCAACACAGCATGAGTCTGTGTGCATATAGGAATTGTTGGCTGAGATTTAATTTGTGAAGTTGTTGTTCTGTAAGGATTGCAGACCCAGGAAAGGGGCAGCCTGTGCTTTGGGCCTACCAACACAGCATGAGTCTGTGTGCATATAGGAATTGTGGCCAGAGATGTATTTTGTGTTGCAGTTGTTCTGTAAAACATGCACTTGCAGGAAAGGGACAGCTTGTTTTCTTCAAATGTGGTGGTTAGCAGTCAGCAGAAATCACTAAATCGCAAATGAGAGGCAAAAGCTACAACATTTGAAACCAATAGGGTAGATTTTCAATTCAAAATAGCAAAGGCACAGGTAGTTGCCATATATTCAAAACTGAAAATAACCCTTAGCACACATGCACTGTTACATACATCCCAGCAGTCTTCATGCAGTTTTGGAAGTCTCTTTGCTCATCTGTCTTGTACCAGACAATACGCAGTCTCAAGAAACAAACTCTTGGCACACACGCAGCAGCTTCTCTCACACTCCCATGTGTAGTACTCAGGTCTGTGTGGTGTTTCAGATAGCACTGTGTAACGCAAACACATTCAACGTCATCAACGCACATTTCGTTTGCTCTAGTGTAGTCACTCACCCAGATTGCACATGCTCATGGTATGATGTAGCTGTTAGGACATGTGGTCTTTTCTGCCTCTGTGATCTAGAAGAAAAATGTGTCAGGCTGTAACAGTAATTATCACTTGTTCTACCACAGTAGTAAATGTGCTTTGAAATTGCAAATCAAATTCTGTTTTCTGCTTAGACGCACACTATGAGGTTGTGTGCGCACAGGAATTGTGGCCAGAGATGTAATTTGTGTTGCAGTTGTTCTGTAAAACATGCACTTGCAGGAAAGGGACAGCTTGTTTTCTTCAAATGTGGTGGTTAGCACTCAGCAGAAATCCCTTAATCGCAAATTGGAGGCAAAAGCTAAAACATTTGAAACCAACAGGGTAGATTTCCCTTTCAAAATAGCAAAGGCACATGTAGATGCCATATGTTCAAAACTGAAAATAACCCTTAGCACACATGCACTGTTACATACATCCCTGAAGTCTTCATGCAGTTCTGGAAGTCTCTTTGCTCATCTGTCTTGCACCAGACAATACACAGTCTCCAGAAACACACTCTTGGCACACACGCAGCAGCTTCTCCAACACTCCCATGCGTAGTACTCAGCTCTGTGTGATGTTTCAGATAGCACTGTGTAATGCAAACACATTCAACGTCACCAAGGCCTCATTTAAATTGATCTAGTCTAATCACTCACCCTGTAACACATGGTCATGGTCTTAAGGAGCTGTTAGGACATGTGTTGTTTTCTGCTTCTGTAAATGATAAGGGAAATGTGTCAGGCTGTAACAGTAATTTGGTACTATTCAGGAACACTGTTTTGTTCCAAAAAACATAGCATGAGTCTGTGTGTATACAGGAATTGTGGGCAGAGATTTAATTTATGAAGATGTTGTTCTGAAAGAAATGCAGTCCTAGGAAAGGGGCAGCCTGTGTTATGTGCCTAAAATGATGATATGAGTCTGGGTGCACACAGGAATTGTGGGCAGAGATTTAATTTATGAAGTTGTTGTTCAGTAAGAATTGCAGTCCCAGGAAAGGGGCAGCCTGTGTTATGTGCCTAAAATGATGGCATGAGTCTGTGTGCGCACAGGAATTGTGGGCAGAGATTTAATTTGTGAAGTTGTTGTTCAGTAAGAAATGCAGTCCCAGGAAAGGGGCAGCCTGTGTTATGTGCCTAAAATGATGGCATGAGTCTGTGTGCACACAGGAATTGTGGGCAGAGATTTAATTTGTGAAGTTGTTGTTCAGTAAGAAATGCAGTCCCAGGAAAGGGGCAGCCTGTGTTATGTGCCTAAAATGATGGCATGAGTCTGTGTGCACACAGGAATTGTGGGCAGAGATTTAATTTGTGAAGATGTTGTTCAGTAAGAATTGCAGTCCCAGGAAAGGGGCAGCCTGTTGTGTTTACACAAATTATCCCTTAGCACACATGCATTGTTACATACATCCCTGCAGTCTTCATGCAGTTTTGGAAGTCTCTTTGCTCATCTGTCTTGCACCAGACAATACACAGTGTCTAGAAACACACTCTTGGCACACACGCAGCAGCTTCTCCAACACTCTCATGTGTAGTACTCAGCTCTGTGTGCTGTTTCAGATAGCACTGTGTAATGCAAACACATTCAACGTCACCAAAGCCTCATTTACATTGATCTAGTCTAATCACTCACCCTGTAACACATGGTCATGGTCTTAAGGAGCTGTTAGGACATGTGCTGTTTTCTGCTTCTGTAAATGATAAGGGAAATGTGTCAGGCTGTAATAGTAATTTGGTACTATTCAGGAACACTGTTTTGTTCCAAAAAACATAGCATGAGTCTGTGTGTATACAGGAATTGTGGGCAGAGATTTAATTTATGAAGTTGTTATTCTGAAAGAAATGCAGTCCTAGGAAAGGGGCAGCCTGTGTTATGTGCCTAAAATGATGATAGGAGTCTGTGTGCACACAGGAATTGTGGGCAGAGATTTAATTTATGAAGTTGTTGTTCAGTAAGAATTGCAGTCCCAGGAAAGGGGCAGCCTGTGTTATGTGCCTAAAATGATGGCATGAGTCTGTGTGCGCACAGGAATTGTGGGCAGAGATTTAATTTGTGAAGATGTTGTTCAGTAAGAAATGCAGTCCCAGGAAAGGGGCAGCCTGTGTTATGTGCCTAAAATGATGGCATGAGTCTGTGTGCGCACAGGAATTGTGGGCAGAGATTTAATTTGTGAAGTTGTTGTTCAGTAAGAATTGCAGTCCCAGGAAAGGGGCAGCCTGTTGTGTTTACACAAATTATCCCTTAGCACACATGCACTGTTACATACATCCCTGCAGTCTTCATGCAGTTCTGGAAGTCTCCTTGCTCATCTCTCTTGCAGCTGACAATACATAGTCTGCAGAAACACACTCTTGGCACACACGCAGCAGCTTCTCCAACACTCCCATGCGTAGTACTCAGGTCTGTGTGTAATGCAAACACATTCAACGTCACCAAGGCCTCATTTTCTTTGCTCTACTCTAAACACTCACCCAGGTTGCAGATGCTCATGGTATGAAGTAGCTGTTAGGACACGTGCTCTTTTCTGTCTCTGTAAACTATAAGGAAAATGTGTCAGGCTGTAACAGTAATTATCACTTGATCTACCACAGTAGTAAATGTGCTTTGAATTTGCATATCAAATTCTGTTTTCTGCTTAGAAGCACACCATGAGGCTGTGTGCGCACAGGAATTGTGGCCAGAGATATAATTTGTGTTGCAGTTGTTCTGTAAAACATGCACTTGCAGGAAAGGGGCAGCTTGTTTTTTTTCAACTGTGGTGGTTAGCACTGTGCACAAATTAGTAAATCACAAATGAGAGGCAAATGGAAAAACATTTGAAATTAATGAAAAGTAAAAAAAAATATTTTAATGAATTATAATTACAAAAAGGAATTTTTTTAAAGTTTCTTGCAGGTATTGCTGAGCAACAGTGAAAAAAAAAATGCCTTCAAGGACAAGAAAGAGGAAAGAAAAGCAACAACAAGTATATCTGGACAAAACTGGGGAAAAAAAATAGGAGGAGAAGCTGGTGATGGCAAAAAGAAAAAGTCTACTGGTAAGCAGAGTAGAGATTTCTTAAAAAAGATTTTCAAAAAACAAAAAAATGGCAAAAATAAATGTAAAACAAACAGTGTTTTATGTACAAAGCAACAACAGAGTCAACAGCAAAAAAAAAGCTAATGTACAATCAGAAGTATGTCAAACTGATTTAACACGAAAATTAGATTTTAAAAACATTCGTCGAAAAATGTTTCAGAGAAGAGTGATGTTAAATTTGCAAAAAGATGTGAAAAAATATAAGAAAAAAACAAAATTTATTAAGAAAAAAAAATTTCTAGAAAATATTGTAAGTAAGGCTTTGGAAATAAAAAGAAAACTTTTTATTCTAATTTTGAATACGATGCGTAGATTAGATAAATTAGTGAATGCAATGAAGTCACAAAGCAAAAGGAAAAGAGAAGTGAAAAAAAGTAACTTTTGTAAAGTGTTCTTGGGAGAATGGAAACACAGTTCAAGCACTGAACCATTTTTTAATGAAGAGAGTTATCTTCAAAGTAATAGTTTGTTGCATGCAGTTGACACCAATGGTAGAGCATATGAAGTTAAGGATGGTTGTGTGATGGAAAAAGAGAAAATGGTCCCAAGAAATGAGGAAGAAGTAATGGCTGCTGAGGCTATGGGGAGACGTCCAAAAGCCCCAGTGTACACTTGGAACTGTAGTAGTATTTGTACTGTGCGTCAGGAAACTATTGATAAATTACGTGACTCTCTAAGAGAATATAGTAAAAAGAGTGTAAAACAGAAGATGAAGGTGCTTCAAACACTAGATCCATGCAGAGTGAGAGAGAATACTGGTTTGCAGGGACATTCTCTGGCTTGTCTATCTAGAAAAGTGTGTAAAAGTGTTTTTCATCATTTTAGGATGCTGGCTGTTCATCATACTGAAATGAGAAAGTTTGTGAGAACATTGTATTTTGCTAAAAGTCCAGCAGTAAAGTTAAATGAGTTGAATAATGCTCTGTTCCGTGGATCTGTATCAGATGTAGTGAAGGTTACTGATGAGATTCAGTTTTGTTACTTTGGTCCAGAACAAGAAAGTGCAAAAAAGGACACAGTTAATGAGGAAAATGAGGAACAGAATGTAGAACTCATTATTACTAAAACTTTTGAGGATGAAATGACAAAATTTACTATCATCTCTAATAAAAGACCAAATATTACTTGTATTTGTTGCCGCAGAAGTCATTATAAAATTCAAACAAGGAATGTTGATCTGTAAAAAAAAAGTGAAAATGAAGATAATTATAAGTGGAAGGATTTTGCAACATATATATTTCTTGAAAATTGTTTTGAATTGGGTGAAGATCAGCGTATTTGTATCACATATATTTCTTTATTTCGGCCAATTTGGCCATAAAAGACACATGTATATAAAAAAAAACTGAGAATCATAATAGCATACATGCAGCAACACTTTAAAATAATAAGTTTAAAAATGTAATACAGGAATAAATTTTCATCTCCTCAATTTAAAACACATTTCATTTTAGGAACAGATTTTTATAAGCATATACGGAGGTCCTACTCAGAGTATCTGACCAAGTTTCCTGCGAATAATATACACAGAGTAAAGGAACCTGCTTATGCTAAATACAATAAACTGGGTTGTATTGCTTTTTATAATCCTGTATGCTGTAGAACAGGATCTGGTTCCTAGGAGAGTACACATGGGTTTTAGCCATTTCTTTCGAGCCTTCAGGTAGGCACTACAACCAAACAACATGTGAACCTCATTCTCCGTACAGGAGTTTAAGCACATAGGACAACACCCGCTTTTGTCATTCAGGCCTCCCAGTCTTTTCTGTGACCAGCGTTCTGTATTATAGTTCAGCATAAGGATCCCATATCTAAACTTCAAGTAAAGGGACTTTGCAATAGGTGGCTCAATTTCATCCAAAAAGGATTCGAAACGGGGTTCGTCCTTAAAGGATAAAAAACCTTGAATTAGAGACCCAACTCTACTTTCATGTACGAGCCTGTCACTCATGTAGGACCAAAAGGCTCGTTTTACTATAGATTTAGAAAAGGCCGGTAAATTGTCAGGATTCTCCCACATTGAGTACAATCCCAGAAGCATGAACCATTTTTTAATATGCACAAGCCACTGAATAGAGTTAAAAGAATCAAGAATCAACAATTCTTGAAGGCCATTTCTGTATTCGAGCAGTTCTGGGGTAGACCATAACCTAACCCAAAACATTAATGGTCTTATAATGGCAAAGTAATCTGTTCTTTTAAAATTCAAATCGAGCTGGAGGGGTATTAAAGGTGTACTATTCGGGACCCTAACAATAGCTCTCATGAATTTATTATCCAAGCCCTGAAAGCTGTCTCTAGCCCAAGGTCCCCATATCTCTGCTCCATACAACACAGCAGATTGAATTTTAAATTTAAAAAGCTCTAAGACAGGGG
The DNA here is from genome assembly GCF_964204655.1 of Triturus cristatus. Classification (NCBI taxonomy): domain Eukaryota; kingdom Metazoa; phylum Chordata; class Amphibia; order Caudata; family Salamandridae; genus Triturus; species Triturus cristatus. The sequence goes on from NC_140585.1 coordinate 482,331,332, forward strand.
TTACACTCTTGCTTGTGCTAGCGTTCAGTCTACGTATAATAGGTTTAACGTTGTGGGCATATGATACCTTACTTTTCTCAACTTGGGCCTTCCAACTTAGTTTTGAATCAAGTGCAACGCCCAAATAGGAAAAGTTTTCCACAGTTCCTAATTTCTGGCCATTCAAAGTCAAAAACCCTCTGTCCGGTTTGCTGGGGTTTAATGCCATACATTTCGTTTTATCAGCGTTTATTTCCAGACCCTTGGTCATGCAATAACAGCTAAAGGAGTTTAAGAGTGCCTGGAGTCCTTTCTTGGTCTGGGATATAAGAATGGTGTCGTCCGCAAAGAGCAACGCAGGCACCCTCTCTCCATTAAGCTGCGGGGAATCATTAGTACAACCATTCAAATAGTTGGGAGCATCATTAACAAACAAGGAAAACAAGGTAGGGGCCAAGACACACCCTTGGCGAACCCCAAGTTCAATGGGGATGTTACGTGTCAGTTCACCATTTGGACCCCACCTGATGTTTGCATAATTTCCAGCATGCAGCTCAACTATTTGAGCAAAAAGACACCCTGGCAAGCCTACTTCACTTAAGGTCCTCCAGAGCAAGTTGCGAGGGACAAGGTCGAATGCGGCTCTCAGATGTACGAAAGCTACATACAAATGACCTTTCCTAATATGCACGTACTTCCAGATCAAACAACAGAATCTGAATATTTGATCTATGGTACTAGTCTTGCTCCTAAAGCCGGCTTGGAATTTAGAGATTATTTTTGAGTCCTCCAGCCAATCATTAATCCGAAACAGTAAGTGTTTGGCATAGAGTTTTTGCAGGGTGTCCATTAGACTAATTGGTCTATAGTTTGAAGGTACCGATCTGTTCCCCTTTTTAAAGATTAACACAACTTCCGCTGCACGCCAACTATCTGGAAAGCAACAGCTTGTAGACAGAACATTAAATAAACGATTTACATAAGGAGCCCATACTTCGATGTCGTGTTTATAAAGATCCCCCGGTATTTTGTCAGGGCCTGGTGCTTTGCTATTTTTTAGTTCATTAATCGCCCTTATTGTTTCCTCCAGTGTGAAGTCAAGGGGTTCAATAGGAGGGGGGCACCATAATATCTTGTTGTCATCACCATCATATTGTTTATAAAGGGATGTGAAATGGGTCACCCATGTCATTTCATCCAAAAACGTGTCTTTTACAGCTCTGCCTGCATGCCCCTCATTTGCCACCAACCTCCAAAACCCAACATTATCATTAGTTTTTGCAGCAACTAGCATTTCTGACCAAATCGACTCTTCCCATAGTTTTTTTGATGTTTTTTGGGCACACTTATAGGCCTCCCTTGCAAGTTTGACTCCTTCTTTTGATTTGCTTTTAATAGCAAGCAAGAGGTTTCTCTTGGCCAACCTGCATGAATGATCGTACCATAGTTTTCCGTGACTTCCCACTCTTATATTTTGTTGCTTTTTCCTTGGCATTTTTGACAAGCAAGTTTTTAGTTCACTGAAGAAAACATTGTGTAGTTCGATAAAGTGATCAAAGTGGACAGGTAGAAAAGATTGTCCAGCTATAGGTCCAAACATTTCCCCAAAGAGAGAGTACACCGATGCTAGGGCCTTGCCATCAGACAAAATATAGGGCCATTTTACTGCACGTCTATTATTATTTATGTGTACATCCTCACACATTTTGCCATTGGTGGTCTCAGATGATAGAGTAGCTAGGTTGGTAGTAATATCACTAAACATTTGCACATCAATGTAAAGTTCTAAAGGGTAGTGATCACTTTCCTCCCTACTTGCCACTTTTAAATCAATCAAATAATGCCAAAGGTTAAGTGAAACAAGTATAAAATCTAGATTACTATTGGATTTCGCAAAAGTTGGTTGTTTTGTCAGGTCCGAAGGAAGGCGGCCGTTACATGCTCTTAGACCATGATCTGCCGTTAGCGTAAGCAATTGAACGGCCAAAGTGGAACACTTAACAAAGTTTGAGGTTTCAAGCTGGGGAATTTTGTACACCTGGTCCTCATCCTCAAAGACGTCATTAATACCAGAAACCGGTTCGAAATTACAGTTTAGGTCGCCTCCCAAAATTACCGGGGTATCTCCAACTACCTTTTTCAAAAAGAGATCCAGTGTTTCCAAAGTAGGTGAGACCTTGGAATGGGCAAGTGGTCTATTATAGACGTTGACAATGTAACATTCATTTCCATTTGGGGGTACAATTTTTAGGGCCAGAATATCGGGTGTTCCTGTCTCTATAATTTCAACCCTCATAACCAAGGTGATTTTAAGCCATATGATCAACCCCCCTGACGGTCTCCCCCTATCAGACTGAACTGCCTCAGTGCCATAGGTTTTGTATCCGACTCTATGAGGAACATCTATTGCCCATGTTTCTTGCAATAAACAAAGGTCACTAGTATCAACATAATCAGCCCATTCAGGATCCTTAAGATTTTTACCAACACCAGCAATGTTCCAAGACAAAATGAGAAAACGTGGGGTCAGTCTATTACTGGAACAGGTTTGATCATCAAAAGCCGGCATAAGTACCGGCTGATGATGAACATTACCTAACTGTATATCGGCAGTTTGATTCTCTGTCTCAATGACCACATCTCTTACTATAGTATTGGTTCCCCCATCTAGGCAACCCACATCCAGATCGTGACATACTTTATCAGCTGCTAGAGACCTTTCCTTGCTCTGGTGGTAATAAGACTTATTACCTAGTGTACAGTAGGTGTCATATAACTTGGGAATACAATCTGGCATAGTCCCAAGTCAATCGACAGCATCTAGACAACTGAACCTGTTAAAGGTGGGAATACCAGACCACATATTTCAATCTGCCTGTCTAGCCAAGTTGGGTACATAGCCGTGACACTGTTTGACAGTGTTCCAATTGGACTCATATTGTATGGGCCTAGGTGGGGGGTAAAAAAACGATAGAGGCCTGGCTTCAATGGGTGGTGTATCTCCATATGATTTCCATTTGCAAATCTGTTCAACACTATGGGGTTCCTCAAAAGAAATGACTATACAGTCACCCATAATTGATTTAGCCATGGGTCCTACCCACGGCACCCTACGAACCATGAGGATTTTACTTTTCATATGATTCGGAATGGGTTTATTCGAATTTAACCAATAGATCACTTTATTTTTTAGAGATTGAAAGTTCTCCTCATATTGGTTTTCTAATTCAGGTACCCCTGTAAGAACAATTACAAATGGGCTTGCGTCAGGTGGTAAATCTATATACCCTCCTTTAAAGTTGTTATAAGCATGGCCAGATTGATTGTTTGGCTTATTAGGAACATTGGCAAAAGATCTATCAGTCAAGGATTTATTGCTGACAGGTAGATTAGATGTGGATTTCTGTGGAACAGGGGTGTTGGGGATAGCAGAATGGGTAGTAGCAACATTTGGTAATTGAGGCGTTTTGCTTTGAACATGACCCTTCAGCAGAGATTTGTTAGAGGTATTTGCAGATGACGAGGTCGAGGGAATTATATTTGATGTAACTAATGTATTTGTTATCGATGTTTTATTTGTTCTTTTAACTATTTCCTCTTTTTGCTGCTGTATGCTAGTTGGATTTTTATTCAGAGGTATCACAGGAGCAGTAGCTGGTGCTTGCATAGACACTATGGGTACATCAGTGCAATTGAGACTTAAGCTAGATAGTGTAATAACACTTTTTTCTACCTCAAGCAACTGATTCTCAATGCCAGTTAACCTCACTTCTAATGGCCTGAGTAGTTTCTTAAGCGTATCCCATACCAGTTTTAAAAACTCTTCCCTTCCCTCTTCCTGTCCTACCATGTTCAAAGAATTTCTCTGGCCCTCATTGACAGAGTGGTCAGTCATTATGACCGAGTTTTGCTCATCTGTACTAGCATTGACGCTTTGAACAATTAGAGGCGCTTGGTCAGACATATTATTAGCAATACTTACATTGAGGTGCCGATCACGATCCGGTAAAAACCCGGTACGAACCGTCGGACGGAGCATATTCTCCGTCCGACGCGTACCCGGTCGTCAATTTCTACAAACAAGGAATTACGATTCGCACGGGTACACCATGACCGTACGATTCGTAAAAAAGTCCGACCGAACAAAAAAACACCTACCAATGCGATCCGGGAAAGTGCCGACCTGACGTCGGGACGCTCGCAGCCAGCCATTCACGACCCAGGAATCACGATTCGCACCGACGTCACCCCGCACGGTGAATATTTTGCGGCAGCCAAAAACTGCCGGGAAATCAGGACGACGCGAACAAGGACCACCAGTACGTGACGGACAGACGACGACGCGAACAAGGAGGACCAGTACGTGACGGACACACAGGACGACGCCACCAAGGAGGACCCGTACGCGACAGGACGACGCGATTGGAGTACCAGTACGCGACGGACAGACATGGACCCGAACCTACGAGTCATCCCTGCCCTCATAGCAGTCCACCTGCTCTACAGGCACCGACGCAGACGCCGCAGAAGGTCAGAATAACTAAGGGAGGGGGGAAAGTGGGGTGGGGTGGGGGTGGCACGACCAGGGCAGACCACAAAACAACCACATAAGTCACACATGGCCTGGACATACCTGACTCCCATGCCCTGGTCACCACGAGGGGGTGGGGGTGTGTCCTGATAAGCCAGCGACCGCCACAACGGAAGTCCGTCACCACGCGAACCGGCAACACAACCAGACAGGTACGTCCCGTACCCACGCCTCAAGAGCGTGGGTACGAGTCGTACCACGCCCACACACACGTCACCCCAACAATGGCGGGACGGATCGTACCCACGTGGCAAAGGCCTGGGTACGGCCCGCACAAGCATCACATAGCGTGGGGACGGATATGTACGGACCCTACCCCCACCCGCGTATGCATGGAGCGTACCCCCCATGCCAACAGTGTAAGTACGACCCGTACCCCCACCCGCGTATGCATGGAGCGTACCCCCCACCCCAACAGTGTAAGTACGACTCGAACCCTCACCCGCGGACGTACGGACCGTACCCCCACCCCCACCAGTGTAAGTACGACCCGTACCCCCACCCGCATATGCATGGAGCGTACCCCCCACCCCAACAGTGTAAGTACGACTCGAACCCTCACCCGCGGACGTACGGACCGTACCCCCACCCCCACCAGTGTAAGTACGACCCGTACCCCCACCCGCGTATGCATGGAGCGTAACCCCCATGCCAACAGTGTAAGTACGACCCGTACCCCCACCCGCGTATGCATGGAGCGTACCCCCCACCCCAACAGTGTAAGTACGACTCGAACCCTCACCCGCGGACGTACGGACCGTACCCCCACCCCCACCAGTGTAAGTACGACCCGTACCCCCACCCGCGTATGCATGGAGCGTACCCCCCACCCCAACAGTGTAAGTACGACTCGAACCCTCACCCGCGGACGTACGGACCGTACCCCCACCCCCACCAGTGTAAGTACGACCCGTACCCCCACCCGCGTATGCATGGAGCGTAACCCCCATGCCAACAGTGTAAGTACGACCCGTACCCCCACCCGCGTATGCATGGAGCGTACCCCCCACCCCAACAATGTAAGTACGACCCGTACCCCCACCCGCGTATGCATGGAGCGTACCCCCCACCCCAACAGTGTAAGTACGACCCGTACCCCCACCCGCGTATGCATGGAGCGTACCCCCCACCCCAACAGTGTAAGTACGACTCGAACCCTCACCCGCGTATGCATGGAGCGTACCCCCCACCCCAACAGTGTAAGTACGACCCGTACCCTCACCTCGAATGCATGGAGCGCACCCACACCGTGTATGTCCCAAGCGTACATATCCAGAAATTGGAGGTGTGTGTGCAGAGTCCTCCCAGCAGTGCCCAGAGACAGGAGGGTGTGTGCAGAGTCCTCCCAGCAGTGCCCAGAGACAGGAGGGTGTGTGCAGAGTCCTCCCAGCAGTGCCCTGACACAGGAGGGGTGGGTGCAGAGTCCTCCCAGCAGTGCCCTGAGACAGGAGGGGTGGGTGTGGAGTCCTCCCAGCAGTGCCCTGAGACAGGAGGGGTGTAACACATGTGTGTGAGGCCAGAATCATCCACATGCATACTGGCTACAAGGGAACATGTCCCCATGAACTCATGTCAACAGACTCCACACACAAGTACAGTGATCACCAAGGATGCCACGATTGTCGCAGGTGGAGACATGGCCCTGCATGCATGGCCAAAGTAGAAGGGCTCCGTCACACACAGCTCATGTAGACACAGCTCTGCGCTAAACATTGGGAACACCCTGCAGGGAAGAAAGCTGGGTACACAGAGGAAGGAATACACCCTGGGACAAGTGCACCATGCAGTAACTGCTTACATGAACAAAGAAAGTTAGCCAACACCTTGTGATGGCACACAGATCACAGGGTCCCACCAATGAGCAGTACACTACTACACATCCCACACACCCATACCCTTACACACCACCAAAAACCATGTAGCAGCCCCACCAACACCAATACCAGCATAGCAGTAGTGTGATAATGAAAACAAAATTAAGCTTTATTCAGCATGAGCACAATGTCCGTGGATCGCAGGCAGTTCAATCTACACAAAGCCCATAGGGCAGTCAATGATTCTCAGCTGGATGGGGGACACAGTGGGATGCGTGTCCCCTACATTGCCTGCACAGTCAAATGGCATCGTCTTCCACACTGGTGAGGGCATCAGGGGGGGGGGAAGCAACAGGCACCGCAGGGACATCAGGGCAAAGGGGAGGCATTGTGGGTGCAGGGATGGAGGACTCCACCACAGGAGGTGGGTCAGTGCCAAAGGCGGAGGCCAGGATGGCACTACACACCTTTGCAAGGTCCTCCAGGGAGTCCCCTGCACCCGAAGGGACCTCAGGCCCCAAGGAGGGGGGGGATCAGAGGGATGGGTCGCAGCGCCACCGGGGGAGGGTGGAGACAGGGGGGGAGACTCAACCACCCTGACCGGGGACCTCCTTGACCGCTTGCGTGGTGGTGTAACTGTGGGGCTCAGGGACAGAGCGGCCATGAAGGTGTCCTTGGGGGAGATGTGGCCAGGAGAGCTGAGGGGAGTGGATTTGGAGGGAGTGGACTGGGTGGAATGCGGACTCCCACTATGGCTGCGTGTCACACGTTTGCCCCCCGACCCAGTGGGTGTGCCCACCTCACCCTGTGTGTGCGTGTCAGGAGGAGTGCGGTGGACCTTCCCTGCTGGTGTGGTGCCCGTGTCTGTTGATGTGGGTGCATGCCGACGTCTGGGTGTACGTGTGACAGGCATGGGAGTGGGAAGTGTGGATGGGGCAGGGGTAGGTGGGGGGAGGTCGCGCTGCAGGAGACCCACTGCTGCAGTCAGTGTGGAGTCGATGGACCTCAGCAAGTTGCGTTGGTCAGCCTGCGATGAATGAATGCCCTCCAAGAAAGCCTCGATGTTGGTGAGGGTTTTGCCGTGGGCATGGAGGACATTAAGGATCGCAGCCTGACCAACCTGCAGTTGCCGCTGGATGTCCACAGACTCTGCATTGGCGGCAGCAGTGGAGACAGGGGCAGGGGGTGCGGTGCCTGGCAGGAAGGAGACATGCTGTGACCGGGCACGCTGGGAAGGGACACGAGCAAGTGGGAGGCGGCTGGTGGAAACTGAGGGGGCGGTGCGAGGTGTTGTTCCGCTGTCAGCTGCTGGTGCAGCCTCCGCCCACTCGGAGACATCGTCCCCGGACCTGTCAGCTTCGTAGTCTGATGTGCCAGTCGACAGGTCCTCGGCCACACTCTCCTCCGCCTCTGTACCACTCGATGTGCCAGACCCGATGTCACGGCTGGCACTGGTGCTCGGTCCCTCCGCCTGGTCTGTGTCCATGTCTCCCTCTGTGTCCCCCGACGATGCTGTGGGCAGGGTGGAGAGACAGAAATAATCAGACATCTGTACACATCTGTCACATGAGTCCAATCCACATAGGTAACATTGCATGGCCTGAAAAAGAAGATCCCTAACATCTACTGAACAGGGTACCGATGTAGGGCATGAAACACACAGTTGGTTGAGCCACCATGCCACTGAAATACCATGGAGAGCATGAGACAATAGCTAAACACAGGAAAAGGAGTCTGACATAGCACCCAGGCCCTGGGGACAATCCAGCACTGCATCTGCACCACACAGCGTTGGCGAAAATACCGATGACCAGGGACCATATCCATGAACTTGAGACACATGCTGCATAGGTAATGCTGAAAACATGCACAACATGACTCTGTCACTGCACATTGCGTGTGTGTCCAGACACATCACACACTGCCCAGACCCAGCAAGTGGTAATCAGGATTTTACACATAGGCATTGCCCGCCCCAACAAGACCCTACACGAGGCAAATTGTTGAGACACAGGTGGCACCAACATCTCATAGTCTGGGTGATACACACAGGGGCAGGCAAAAAGCGAGATTGAACGCCAAACAGCCAAGGTGCGCCTGTACAAATAATGTGGTACCAGTGCCCATCCTCAGATGAGTATAGCAAGACACACAGGCACTGGCAACTGTGAGTATGAAGAAGGACAATCAGGTCAGGCTGCACAGTGGACACCTGTACAAAATAGCACGTCTATATACATGGTGACAGGGGACAATGGCAGAGAGCACAACTTACGCTGTAGACACTGACAGTGGCCACGTGTATGATGACACATACACCACTCAGGAAAAGGTGCCCCAGGGGACAGTAGTGGGCACGCAACTACATGCTACTGAATGGTAATGACTGCAACACACGTCACCATCCCTGCACTATGTGTATCGCACACTCATGCACATCATGTCACAGGCCACTACATGGGACATGCGCGCTGTAAGGCATGACACATGAGAGACCAACTCCCATGTCTGGAGTCAGCATCAGTGCCAACTGATATGGAACCCACATGCAGTGAACTTGACAGTGCACAGGCAATGTCCCACAACCTGTTACACACCACCCCCACACATGATGCTACAGACATTGTTCCCGTGGACAAAGCGCCAGCCTACATTACCCTGTGGAGGAGTGACTACACACAGACCAGGGAACACATTGCAAGGAGGGGAAGGGTGGCAGGGGCACAGCGCTATACTGGGGCAAACAGGATCTGCACAGCACCTTCAAACCCTGCCAGTGAATTCATGCTACTGTGCCCTTACAAATGCCGGTGACACACAACAAACACACATGTACCTACCCCCTTCCGGCTGCTGCATCGCCTGTAAGCGCCTCTCCAGGTCTGGAAAGACCACCGGCAGCACACGCCTGTGGAGGTGGCTCAGACGGCGGCGGTTGCGGTTCTTGTGGCTCTCAGGTGAGTCCCCCAGCAGGAGCCGTGCAATCCTCCGCGTCCAGCACCGGATATCCTGCCAGCGTTTCCTCACCTGGGCCAGGCGCCGCCTCCGACCATCCACACGCCTCACGGCACTGACGGCGGTCAGCCAGATCTGCTCCTTGGCAGTGGCGCCCACCTGTGAGGTAGAACAAGTGACACCACATCAATACACCAGCCACATGTCACAGAGAGACATATGGGTACAAATTAGCTGGTTACAACAAGGCATGTCATGCAGCCAACGCATTGCACCTTTGTCATTGGGACATCATCCCCTGGTGAGGGAAAAAGCTGTACGTGCCATAGTGGGTACACAGGTGGAATGATGGCAATGTCACAATCAGTGATCAAGGCTCACACTGTGCATCACACCCACCCCTCCTGTCTCAGGGCACTGCTGGGAGCACACTGTACCCACCCCTCCTGTCTCAGGGCACTGCTGGGAGTGATAGGCACACACCCCTCCTGTCTCAGGGCACTGCTGGGAGGACTCCACACCCACCCCTCCTGTCTCAGGGCACTGCTGGGAGTGATAGGCACACACCCCTCCTGTCTCAGGGAACTGCTGGGAGTGATAGGCACACACCCCTCCTGTCTCAGGGCACTGCTGGGAGCACACTGTACCCACCCCTCCTGTCTCAGGGCACTGCTGGGAGTGATAGGCACACACCCCTCCTGTCTCAGGGCACTGCTGGGAGGACTCCACACCCACCCCTCCTGTCTCAGGGCACTGCTGGGAGTGATAGGCACACACCCCTCCTGTCTCAGGGCACTGCTGGGGGACATCAGGCACCCCCCCCCTGGGACCCCCCCAACAGTACATGGCATGTGTGTTACACATGGACGCAATGGCCGAAGTCACAGTCACAACATAGGGACAGTCTGTGGCAGTGGCCTATGCACTCACCTGATACCCTGGTCGCCCATACAGCATGGGGTACTGTGGGAGGATCACATCCAGCAGAGCCATGTTCTCCTCCAGGGTGAATGGCTGTGTCCTCTCCACAGCCCTTGACATGGTTCCAGGGAATCAGTAGCAGCAGCTGGGTCGACGAATGCAAAGATGTGCAGGCAAGTGCTCCCTCATGGGACCAGGCTGCCTTATATGTGCCCTTCTGCCCAGTCTCATGCACAGGAGTACAGAGAGATTGGTCACTCACATTTGCATCCTATGTTTCCACCAATCCCTACAAACCTAGCAGTCTGTGTGTTCTCTATCGGTTTCATTCTCCTGCATGATGTCAGCCCCACAAACACATTGCAACAAAGTAGACAAATTCCAACTGACTTCTGCTGTGCACCTTCCAGAACAATTTCGAATTTTGAACTTGGTCTCCATGACAACCAGCATGCATGTAGGCCTTAATACTTGTCCCCTATGTAATTTGGAGCATCACACACAGGTACGGTGCGTGTGGGGGCCCTAGGGCACCCCAAATGCATGGCAACGGCCCGTACATGCATGCCTACCCTCTCCATCACTATGGGTCTGCACGCGTATGCGTACCCGTAGTGGTACGGACCGTACACTCGCATCTACGCTCTCTATCACTATGGGTCTGCACGCGTATGCGTACCCGTAGTGGTACGGACCGTACACTCGCATCTACGCTCTCTATCACTATGGGTCTGCACGCGTATGCGTACCAGTAGTGGTACGGACCGTACACTCGCATCTACGCTCTCTATCACTATGGGTCTGCACGCGTATGCGTACCCGTAGTGGTACGGACCGTACACTCGCATCTACGCTCTCCATCAATATGGGTCTGCACGCGTATGCGTACTCGTAGTGACAGTGAACGTAGATGCGAGTGTACGGTCCGTACCACTACGGGTACGCATACGCCTGCACACCCATAGTGATAGAGAGCATAGATGTGAGTGTACGGTCCGTACCACTACGGGTACGCATACGCGTGCAGACCCATAGTGATAGAGAGCGTAGATGCGAGTGTACGGTCCGTACCACTACGGGTACGCATACGCGTGCAGACCCATAGTGATAGAGAGCGTAGATGCGAGTGTACGGTCCGTACCACTACGGGTACGCATACGCGTGCAGACCCATAGTGATAGTGAGCGTAGATGCGAGTGTACGGTCCGTACCACTACGGGTACGCATACGCGTGCAGACCCATAGTGATAGTGAGCGTAGATGCGAGTGTACGGTCCGTACCACTACGGGTACGCATACGCGTGCAGACCCATAGTGATAGGGCCGTACACTCGCATCTACGCTCTCTATCACTATGGGTCTGCACGCGTATGCGTACCCGTAGTGGTACGGACCGTACACTCACATTTACGCTCTCCATCACTATGGGTCTGCACGCGTATGCGTACCCGTAGTGACACGGACCGTACACTCGCATCTACGCTCGCCATCATGATGTGTACACATACGGCAGCACTCCCACAGTGATTTGGGAACATGCACAGGCCCTCTCAGCAGCAGTACGGCGGATTTTACACATCACTGTGGTGATAGGCGACACACATGTAGGAATAGGGCGGACATACTTGTCCATGGATGGACATACTTGTCCAGGAATGGACATCAAGGCATCGTCTGTGCATTACCACATGTGTGGGGCACAGGTGTCACAGGCTGTGATGTGGAACATGCCTCCTGAGTGGAGAAGGCACCAGATGTATGATGAGATGTGTACATGTGTACTGTGTGAGGGTGCAATGTGTGCCAGGCATGCCCTTGACTCCTTTGACATGTGTGCATGTGGGACTGCGCACTTGGGGTGAGCGTCACTGGCATGGCACCGACACCAACACACGGAAGTGTCCCATGATGCCAGGTACAGGGGTCATGACACATGAATTATCACTACCCACAGTGCACAATGTGACTATGCCATATATGTGTCCGGGATTTACATCAGGTTGATGTTGTAGCACCCTCAAAAGCTGCAGCCGTTGCAGCAACCAACATGTGGCTGTGTGTAGATTGTCATTGCACACTGTTCCCAACACCATGCCACATGTGTTCTCGGATGTGAGGTGCACATGTATGCAAGGGACACGGAGTAGCGTGACAAGGCCATGTCAGCAAACTCACAAGGAATGTGTGGTGAGTCATGACATGTGCACCTTCATGGCAAGGTGTGTGGGCTGGACTAGTGTAATGTCATGTGACCTGTGGCTCAAGTGTTCCGCTGCCAGTCTCTGCAATCGGCATCACACTTCTGCTGATGTGTGGGTGTATGTCACTCCTGTCTTGCGTCGGGCAGTGCACTTGCACTGGGACACAGCTATTTCCATGGCGTGGCATGGGGAGGTTCTCAATCACCGTGTGTAGCTGGGTCTTGGAAGGAGTGTCACCTTGCATCCATACGTGTCCTGGGCATGTAGCACATGCCTGACTCCCTATGTGGCATGTGTGTATTGCCAGATTTACATGTGCTCAGTAGACATGAGTTGTTATCGTAGTGCACTCACTCTTCCTTGTCACTTCCAAATTACTGCAGAGCGCCTCCTGTTGCCCGAAGAATTCCAGACTTGGCCACCATGCAGGAGAATGACAGTATCCGGCTCTACCGCTTCACCCAACCGTTGATTCTGGAGCTGACGGCGAGACTGGCACCACACCTGCAACCGCTGCACAGGTATCCCACGGCACTGACACCCCAGCTGAAGGTAATGTCTGCCCTACATTTCCTTGCCACGGGTACCTTTCAATATACCATAGCTCATGTTGGTGGCATGTCCCAGAGCATGTTCAGCGGTGTGCTGCATGATTTCTTAGAGGCCATGTTGATTCACCTGGATGACTTCATCAAGTTCCCAACCCCTGAACAGATGACTGAGGTCAAGCGTGGTTTCTATGCCCTGGGAGGGATGCCCCATGTCATTGGGTCCATAGATGGGACACATGTAGGTTTGGTACCACCACACGCACGGGAGGTGGCGTACCGCAATCGGAAGCACTACCACTCCATCAATGCCCTTGTGGTGTGTCTGTCCAACATGGTGATTTCACATGTCTGTGCTCGTTTCCCAGGATCAGCACACGATGCCTACATCATGAGGCGTAGCGGGATGCCTGATATGATGATGCAGCTGCGCAACGAACGAGCATGTGTTGTTGGTGGGTACAGTCTGTCTGTCCTGTATTCTGTTTGGCCGAGCAGCACTACCGCTTCGGCAGTTCTAACGATATCCATGTGCTTTCCATTTAGGGGACGCTGGCTATCCCAACATGCCTTGGCTGCTGACACCTCTCCGCAACCCCATCACGCCGGCCCAGCTCCGCTACAACACCGCCCATGGCCGGACAAGGCGAGTGATAGAGAGGACGTTTGGCATGCTGAAGAGCCGATTCCGGTGCCTCCACAAGACCGGCGGCGCACTCCCATATGCCCCGGCAAAGGTTTGCAAGATCTTCATGGTCTGCTGCATGCTGCACAACATGGCAGTTGAAAGAGCTGTGCCACTCATCCTGAATCAACATGACGAGGACCATCCACCCGTGGAGGACGAAGGGCTTGGCAATGGGGCTAGTGATGTGGAGGATGTGGAGCCGCAAGAGGACATCCGGACTCGGCTCATACGCGACTTCTTTGCTTAGTGGTGAGTACCAGTGTCGGAGTGTGCACGCCTTGGTCCCCGTGTGGCATGTGTTGTGATGTGTGTGTCCACCTGCATGTATGGCACGTGAGTCAGAGGTGTGTGTGGGTGTGTCACTGGAGTGATGGTGGCAGTGATGGTAGTATTTCCCCAGTCATAATTGTGACCTAGCATGTTGTCATCCATACATGTGTCGAGTCAATGCACATGCAAGTGGCTGTGCTTTTTGTGGCTGACTTCTTGTGTGTCTCTCTTCCCCAGGTACCTGCGCATGCCATCTGCTGGTTGCATTGTTGTGGCACTGCTATTCCTCATGGACATGGCATCGTGGGCTGACTCAGCGTTACAGGCACGGACACGTTTGGAAGTCTCCATGGGGTAAGGGATGCATCTGGGGTGTATTGGGTGTGGCAGTTGTTCACGATGTGTGCACACTGCCCAGGTCGGGGTTTGGTTCCTCTGCAGTCATGTGGCATCCCCATGGGACACGACATGCAGCTGGGTACACCAGAATAGATGGGCTGCCTGGTTGTCAGTCATCAGTGATGGGATGGTGGATTGTGATGATGGCATCAATGTGTGTGACACTGCCCTCGGACACATACGGTTGACATTGGCTTGACATGGCGTGGGACTTCCACATCAGCGGATCTATGGTGTATGGCAGGCTCTCCGTGTGCAGCTGTGGGTATTTAGCTGTTAGCCGACGCTTGTGTGCCAGTACCATGGCTATCACGCATTTGTGCTGCAGAAGGGGGGTGCCAGTGTTTGAGCCACATGTTACTCCACATGATGTGTTCATGTGTACTTCAAGTTGCCTCTGCAATCCCAAAAACATGACTATTAAAGGTGTCCCTATGCCTCCAAGGTGCCTCTGCTCAGTCAATGCTGGTGTGTTGGCACGGTGCATCCTGCATGTCTGGCATGGTATTCCCAGATTGTGGCTATGTGTCAATGTGTCGAGTGGCAAGATGCAAGCTGTGTGTGTGTGCTGAGACTGTGTATTGGGCATGATGTCCATGACTGTGTGGGTAGTGTGACATGTGCCATCCCCATGCATCCAACGTTGTCCAGGCCCCCATTCTCTGCATCCACCGGACTCAAGCTTGCAGGACATGGTTCTGCCACCTGTCTACACGTACCTGGGTGCCCCCCAGGACACGGGCCAGGTTCCCTGACCTCTGCGCATGACTGTTGCTGTACTCAATGTGTCTGTCAGCACGGTTGTTCGGCCACCCCCTCAGCTGGTTCTGCACATCACGGGTGTGTATGGTGCTCCATGTCTGTCTTGCCTAATAAACTGTGACCCATGTGTCCTGTGCCAGACTCAGGCCCCAGGGTGTGGATGGTTGAAGTGAACAGATGACTCAGGCATGTTTAGACTGTACAAGACACATGTTAGGTAATAATGCTACCAGCAGGCATCTACTCTTAATAGTGTGATTTATTAGGGGGGGGGGGGGGGGACAAAGTGGGGGGCTTTCCGGGATTAGGGAATCCAAAGTTCAGTAGGGGAGTTGGTGTCCTTGCCATTGGAAATCCTCAGAGTCCATGCCACAGTCTTTGTCAACATTGGTCAGCCAGTGACCAGCAGGGCCATGTGGCAGAGAATGTCTCTTGATGCTGTGATGCTGTTGCTCCAGTGGGCCAGGTGCCAGGCCAGGTGTCCTGGGCGATGGTGATGTAGCAGCCACCCTCACGGTCCTTTCCGTGGACGACCCGGCTTCCTGCGGGGAACCTCAGCAGCAGGCCGTGACGACGTCTGGGATGCTCCGTCGGATGTTTCCTCCTCCTCCTCATGATCCCTCCCTGTGGGTGGTGATGTTCTCCGCCTTCTGGCACAGGGAGGGTCGGCCATGGTGTCGGCCATCCGACGGAGTTCAGCGTGAATCCCCTGGGACGCCGTCACTTGCTCAGCCTGTCTGTCCTCCATCCTCCGTTGGTGTAGCTGTAGACAGGCTATTAGCTCCGCATGTTGCTGGGCCTGCTGGACCTTGATCCCCTCGAGGACGGACACAACCTGGGCCATGCCCGTGGTGTCCTGCCGGTATGAGTCCAGGATGTTACGGACATGTGAAAATACCGGATCCCCAGCCAACTGGTCAGGCTCGCGCCTCCGCCGTCCTCCACTCCCACCACCCCTGCCCACTTGCGTCTGGCCTGCACTTGTGGGCACATCGGGTCTCCGGGACCCCTGAGGGGTGGCATTGGCGTTGTCGCCTGCCTCCTCCTGGGTGCCCGGGACACCGTGTCCCTCCTGGCGAGCCTGGCTGCATTGTGGTGTTGGGGCAGGGATCCTGGGTGTCTCCTGGGAAGTGGCAGGAGTGGGGGTGGTGGTTGGCACGGTTGTACCTGACGCAGGTGCTGCAGGTGGTTGGACACCAGAGGGGCCAGGTCGGTCGGGGTCGTCCGCAGAGTGGTGAGAGTGGTCGCTGCCGGTGGGATCGGTCTCCTGCAGATCCGGGTCCTGTGAGTGTTCCCCCCCAGTGTTGGGGGGTGCAGCACGACGTTGACCTGTGTGTGAGAGAGAAAATGTTAATTTGGATCCATGCAACATCCATGTTTCATCCGTTACAAAGTTGGCACATTTCCTCTTGGAATTAGGATCTGTCTTGCATTCCACTCACAGTGCACTTGTGCATGTGTGTGTCCCTTGGGCACCAATTTGGCCCCTTTAACTATGTGTGGCACAGTCTTACTTGCTGCGTCAAGTGTGACTGCAGTCAGCAGTGGAGTGTGCATGTGTGCCGAGCTATGCATTTGCGCCTTCCTTGTAGCACTGTACATGTGCACATGGAGTGGATCCACACACTCATATGATGCAGGTGGCTGTCCTTGTGCTCGTGTACAGGTTGTGACATGGCCCTGCGTTTTGCCATGATGAAGAGGGGGGTTTCTGGCACTGGCCACCCTTGTCTACATGCACGCAGTCCACCTGCTGACGAGCAGACATTCCCACACACCACAGGACTGATTTGCTCTCCCTGTGTCTCCCTCCTTCTCTGTCCCCCTCTCCCTCCCTCTCTGTCCCCCTCTCCCTCCCTCTGTGTCCCCCTCTCCCTCCCTCTGTGTCCCCCTCTCCCTCCCTCTGTGTCCCCCTCTCCCTCCCTCTGTGTCCCCCTCTCCCTCCCTCTGTGTGTCAGCCTCCTCCCTCTGTCCATCTTCCTGTGTCTCCCTCCCTCTGTGTCCCCCTCTCCCTCCCTCCGTGTGTCACCCTCTGTCACCTTGGCCCAGCTTCCTGGGCACACACTGTTAGCAGATCTTTGAGTGGCCCTTGGCCTGTTGATGTGAGTTTGTTTCTGATCTCCAGGCACCCATTTTGTCTGCTGTGTGTCTGTGCGCTGCTGCTGTGGTGGTGTGTGCTGCCACTCTTTCACACTGTTGGCTGTTCATTAGCTGCTGGCATGTGCAAAACAGTGCCTTCACCCCCATGTGTTGATGCAAGGCATCCGCCATTTGCTGGCAAGTCATTCCTGTGTTGGGACACAGTGTTTGTCTGGCTGTGACCTAGGCCATATGGGCAGAGGGCATTGTTGTCTGCTTTGGAGTCGCACTATGTGATTTTTGGTGCCCAGCCTCCCGCCATCCGGGTTACCGTGTCATGTGTTGTTGTCTTCTGTGGCCTGTGACTTGACATTGTCCAGCTGGGTGCATGGGGCATGGTGGCAGCAGTGGCATGTGCCTGCTCATGGAGTGTGGTTGAGTAATGCGATGGCTTGTGGTGGTTGCGTGCCTGTTATTAATTTTGGTTGTGGTTGCATTTCCCCCCATGTGAGGTGCGTTGTTTGTGTACTCACCCGGGTCTCGGAGTCCTTCTACTCCTTCAACTGCCTCCACCGGCAGTATGGCCATCACCCTCTCCTCCCAGGGATGGTACTGTACGGGTCTGCGGGAGGGCCCTCCTCCGGTGGCGTTGGCCTGGTCGTGTTCCTCCTGTCTCTTGGCTCTGACCCTCCTCCGCAGATCGTACCACCTGTTCTGGCAATCCTGCTTGGTCCTCCTGGTGTCCGCAACAGCATTCACAGCATCGACGATGGTCTGCCACATGGCTGTTTTGGCTGCCTGGCTGGTGCTTCTGACCAATGTTCCAAAGATCTGTGGCTCGACTCTGAGGATTTGATCAACAAGGACCTCCAACTCTCGGTGACTGAACTTTGGATTCTTGGTAGTGGGCATGGTGAGGGGTGTGGGTGGGGATGGTGTGGGTGTGGGGGGTGTGTGGATGTTGGGGGGGGTGTGGATGGTTGTGTGTGTGTGTGAATGTGATGAGAGTGTGTTTGTGAGGGTGGTCGTGTGAAGGTGTGCAAGTGTAAGATGTGGTGTCGCTTGTAGTCTGGTTCTGTGGTGTCTGGCAGCAGTGGGTCTGTTGCAAAGGCTCATGGTTTGTGTGTGTGGGCCCTTTTTATTGGTCCATGGGTGGGTGTGGCAGTGTTTGAATTTTGGGTGGGTGTGTTATAAGGAGTGGTGGTGTATTGGGCCTCTGTTTGTTTTTGACAGTTGCAGGTCAGTGATTGTGTTATTTTAGTGGTTGTTGGCCATGTTTAGTGGCTGTGTGCCTTTCTAATGGTGTATTGTTGAGTTGTTTTGTTTTGTCCTTGTTGTGTACGTGCGTTTTGTGCGTGTGTACGGTGTGTACATGGGCCATTTGGTTGTACGATTTGGTCCTTGTGTGTGGCTTTGTACGACTCGTACATGCGGTTGTGATGTTGGGGCATGGGGTGCGCTCCGTACTTAGGAGGTTGTGTTGGGGGTGCGCCAGGAACGTACTGGGGTGGGGGTACGACTGGAACGTACTGGGGTGTACATAGACGGTGGTACGACACGTACAGGGGTGGGGGGGTGTACATTGACGGTGGTACGACACGTACAGGGGTGGGGGTACACGGGGGTACGACACGTACAGGGGGGGGTGTACATTGACGGTGGTACGACACGTACAGGGGTGGGGGGGTGTACATTGACGGTGGTACGACACGTACTGGGGTGGGGGGGTGTACATTGACGGTGGTACGACACGTACAGGGGTGGGGGGGTGTACATTGACGGTGGTACGACACGTACAGGGGTGGGGGTACACGGGGGTACGACACGTACAGGGGGGGTGTACATTGACGGTGGTACGACACGTACAGGGGTGGGGGGGTGTACATTGACGGTGGTACGACACGTACAGGGGTGGGGGTACACGGGGGTACGACACGTACAGGGGGGGGTGTACATTGACGGTGGTACGACACGTACAGGGGTGGGGGGGTGTACATTGACGGTGGTACGACACGTACTGGGGTGGGGGTACGACTGGAACGTACTGGGGTGTAGGTAGACGGGGCTGTGACACGTACTGGGGTGGGGGTGTGGCTCGAACGTACTGGGGTGTAGGTACACGGGGGGTACGACACGTACTGGGGTGGGGGTGCGACTGGAACGTACTGGGGTGTACATAGACGGTGGTACGACACGTACAGGGGTGGGGGGGTGTACATTGACGGTGGTACGACACGTACAGGGGTGGGGGTACACGGGGGTACGACACGTACAGGGGGGGTGTACATTGACGGTGGTACGACACGTACAGGGGTGGGGGGGTGTACATTGACGGTGGTACGACACGTACTGGGGTGGGGGGGTGTACATTGACGGTGGTACGACACGTACAGGGGTGGGGGGGTGTACATTGACGGTGGTACGACACGTACAGGGGTGGGGGTACACGGGGGTACGACACGTACAGGGGGGGTGTACATTGACGGTGGTACGACACGTACAGGGGTGGGGGGGTGTACATTGACGGTGGTACGACACGTACAGGGGTGGGGGTACACGGGGGTACGACACGTACAGGGGGGGGTGTACATTGACGGTGGTACAACACGTACAGGGGTGGGGGGGTGTACATTGACGGTGGTACGACACGTACTGGGGTGGGGGTACGACTGGAACGTACTGGGGTGTAGGTAGACGGGGCTGTGACACGTACTGGGGTGGGGGTGTGGCTCGAACGTACTGGGGTGTAGGTACACGGGGGGTACGATACGTACTGGGGTGGGGGTGCGACTGGAACGTACTGGGGTGTACATAGACGGTGGTACGACACGTACAGGGGTGGGGGGGTGTACATTGACGGTGGTACGACACGTACAGGGGTGGGGGTACACGGGGGTACGACACGTACAGGGGGGGTGTACATTGACGGTGGTACGACACGTACAGGGGTGGGGGGGTGTACATTGACGGTGGTACGACACGTACTGGGGTGGGGGGGTGTACATTGACGGTGGTACGACACGTACAGGGGTGGGGGGGTGTACATTGACGGTGGTACGACACGTACAGGGGTGGGGGTACACGGGGGTACGACACGTACAGGGGGGGGTGTACATTGACGGTGGTACGACACGTACAGGGGTGGGGGGGTGTACATTGACGGTGGTACGACACGTACAGGGGTGGGGGTACACGGGGGTACGACACGTACAGGGGGGGTGTACATTGACGGTGGTACGACACGTACAGGGGTGGGGGGGTGTACATTGACGGTGGTACGACACGTACTGGGGTGGGGGTACGACTGGAACGTACTGGGGTGTAGGTAGACGGGGCTGTGACACGTACTGGGGTGGGGGTGTGGCTCGAACGTACTGGGGTGTAGGTACACGGGGGGTACGACACGTACTGGGGTGGGGGTGCGACTGGAACGTACTGGGGTGTACATAGACGGTGGTACGACACGTACAGGGGTGGGGGGGTGTACATTGACGGTGGTACGACACGTACTGGGGTGGGGGTGCGACTGGAACGTACTGGGGTGTACATAGACGGGTGGGGGTATACATATACGGGGGTACGTGTCGGACGTACGGGGGCTGGGGGGAGTGTTGGGCGCGTATGCGGGCACATGTCTCCATGGTTGCTATTGGTGTTCGGTGCGGACGGTGTTTTTTCCATACGGTTGTAGGCTCGGACGCACGGGATGGATCGTGATTCCTCGGTCGGACTTGGATTTTTACGTTTGTAAAGTAAATCGTCCGAGGACGTGTCGGACACATTTTCCGACCCGAGGACGTGTGGGGAATGATTCCCGGTGCGGTTCGTATGGACTTTTTTCCATGCGAATCGTGATTGCCAGTTCGTACGGCACTTGTACGATTCGTACGGTAAAAAGACCCGATACGAGTCGCACGGGGGAATTTTTTACCGGATCGTGATCGGCACCTGAGTGTTTGCGGGGCCCCCCCTATAATATTTTGGCTAAAGGCTACCTTCGCCTTTTTTCTAGCATACGCAGATATATGTTTCCGTTTTCTCTTATGTTTTAATGATGTCTTAACAGGCACCTGGCTTTTAATCGGGTCTGTTTCCACCAATACCTTTTGCTTCTCACCATTTTTACTACCCACGATATTCCCTATCAGTGGGTCCGAAGATGGAAAGCTTTCAGATACAACACTGACAGAGGGGCCCGAGGGAACAAAGTCTTGATTAATAGAGGGAGTTGTTTCCTCAGCAGTAGAGTGAACCTCGACCAAGGTGATAATTGGTGTGGGGCCAGTAGTGCGCTCAGGCGTTTTTGAGGAGGCAATACTACCTAGAGAGGATTTTTTCCCTAATACTAGTTCGGTAGAGAGCCTCCTTGCAGACTCCAGCTCCAAGGATACTCTGTGCTGGAGTTTAGTAATCTCATTATCAATTGAAAGGGTAGTCCTTGTGATAAAATCATCCAGGGTCCCTGTAGCCTTTTTCACGGATTTGGTAGACTTACTCCTAGTTTCACGGACAGACATTATTTAAACTATAGGTTGTTTAAAATTAAAACACAAGCGCAACTAAACAACGCAAATAAAAAAAAATATAACCAAGAGGGATGGCCCGGTCCGGTCTTAATCGGTCTATAACGGCCTAAAACGGCCCTGTCTTTGCCCAGTCTTAGCCCCGGTCTTTGCCCCGCGCGCGTCCCGCATGCGCGTTGCTATCACTGATTATCAGGGAGAAGAACAGGTGGAGGGGGCGGGAAGAGGACCAGCTGCGGCCGATCAGCGCCGCTGAGCACGCTGGTCCTCGCAGTCCCGCCTCTGTCCTTGGTGTCAGCTGTAATGTCCCTGAAGGCGCGTTGGTGCTCCAATGCACGAGTGAAAACCAAGGGCTGGATCCCCAACAAGGTCTCTTGCCTGCGAGCGGCTCCCGCGAAGCGGGGGCCGCGAGGCGTGGCGAAGTGGCCAGAAAACGGACAGGCAAACAGGAGCAGCACTCCCAGCAAGGTCAGTGAAGTTACCCAAGCAGCTCCCACTCCGCGGTGATTTTAACAGGTGGAGGGGGCGGGAAGAGGACCAGCTGCGGCCGATCAGCGCCGCTGAGCACGCTGGTCCTCGCAGTCCCGCCTCTGTCCTTGGTGTCAGCTGTAATGTCCCTGAAGGCGCGTTGGTGCTCCAATGCACGAGTGAAAACCAAGGGCTGGATCCCCAACAAGGTCTCTTGCCTGCGAGCGGCTCCCGCGAAGCGGGGGCCGCGAGGCATGGCGAAGTGGCCAGAAAACGGACAGGCAAACAGGAGCAGCACTCCCAGCAAGGTCAGTGAAGTTACCCAAGCAGCTCCCACTCCGCGGTGATTTTAACAGGTGGAGGGGGCGGGAAGAGGACCAGCTGCGGCCGATCAGCGCCGCTGAGCACGCTGGTCCTCGCAGTCCCGCCTCTGTCCTTGGTGTCAGCTGTAATGTCCCTGAAGGCGCGTTGGTGCTCCAATGCACGAGTGAAAACCAAGGGCTGGATCCCCAACAAGGTCTCTTGCCTGCGAGCGGCTCCCGCGAAGCGGGGGCCGCGAGGCGTGGCGAAGTGGCCAGAAAACGGACAGGCAAACAGGAGCAGCACTCCCAGCAAGGTCAGTGAAGTTACCTTGTTGTATCATATATCGCACATAGAAGCATCACATATGTCCGCTTGGCAAGAGTGGAGTAAGGTGTCACTTCCCCTTCGACACAAAAATCCAAGATCGGACTCTGGGAGATAGAGAGGGAGGAGGCGGTCGTGAGTCTGTGTTTGCGGTGGACTCCGGCTCCTTGTGCTCACTGATGGTGATGGGTGATCTTGCTTTCAGTGGTGGGTCCCTGGGCCGCGGCAGCACAGGGCTGATGACACTGACAGGATAAGGCTACCTCGACTCAGGCCGATAAGTTAAAAACAGACATGATGTAGTCTCCCTGGGAGGTATCCGATTCCCTCTGTGGCGATGTGAACACGATCCCTACGAAGCCGCACAATTGATTTACCCCAAACAGCTGCGAATACCGTTAGAACAATGGGTAGAAATGTGTTTTCAGGCTCAACATTTGTAAATACTGTTATAACAAGTTAGAAGAAAATAGAATGCCGACCGGAGCTGTACATAATAATTTAGAATTGGATGCTATTCCTGCCGAACTTTCTGAATTAAATATATATGAGTCTATACTTATTCAATGTGTTCATCCGTTCCAGACCCTAGTACGTATGGAGCCCAAAACTGGTAAATTACCTCCTTCTGATTCACTGAGAGGTTTAAAAGGAAGAGTGGTGTATTTGCCCTTGGATTTGAAAAAAATATGGAAACTATTGATGCAGATACTTTGGAAACTGAACCATTAGTTATTCTGGTTAATGGTGTACCTACAAAGAATAAGAAGATTTGGCAGGAGCTGGTAGATGTACGGAAAGTACAAAGAGCAAATGTATATTTGAAAAGGAATAATAAATGGTATGAATCAATTTATATAGATGAAGAAGAAGAAGATTTACAAGAAGACACAGAAACACCAACTGGTCAAATTGAAAAAGTGGACAAGTCAAAGGAAGAAGAAATTTATGAACATTTTAGCATACATCCTCTTCATTCAAAAGAAGTTATGGGAGACACTATTGATCTGTTTCAGATGAAGAAAGCAAAAGGAACTCCCGTGAGCGTATGGGAGAAGAGCTTGGAAGCTCGATGTTTTCCTCAGCTGTTTCCTACAGGAAAAGGTGGACGATACGATGAACGCCCAGAACAGATTCCAGCTTCTGAGTATCGGACTACAAGACTATATGCTGAAGATTCAAGATTTCGTCAAAGTATTCCTTATTTGTTTCATCTTTTATTTGAAAGCGACTTGTCTGCATTATCTTATGCAGTAAATCACATTTTAAAAAGTGGAGTACATCTACATGATGTGTCTGCTAAGGATTTTATGGAGAAAGTGCAGCACCGAGATGATCATTTGGAAACACAACTGATCAATCTGATGGCTTGTCAGCGTGGTACAAATGAATATTGGTACCGACGCCATGGTGAATTAAAATGCATGTTACGGAATTTAGGAACTCCTACATGGTTTCTAACCCTAAGCTGTGCCGAGTACGCTTGGGATGATTTACTGGATTTTCTACGAGAGGCAAATTCAAACATTAAAAACATTGAATACAAGACAGCAGGAGAACTGTGCTCATTGGATCCAGTTAATGTTTTCAGATATTTCAATCATAGATTTGAGGCTATGATGTCCTTCATCTGCAATAAAAAAAATCCACCTCTTGGAGAAGTAGTGGATTTCTTTTGGAGAAAAGAGTACCAGGCAAGATGTACTCCTCATATTCATATGCTGTTGTGGATCAAGGATGCCCCAAAGTTTGGAACAGATGCTGATGAAGCAGTGTTATCTTTCATTGAAGAATATGCAACATGTGCTATACCTAAAAGCACAGAAGAGAAACAGTTAAAAGAACAAGTTTTACGTTTCCAAAGTCATCGGTGTGGAAAATACTGTCGACGGAAGTACAAGACCAAAGATAAATTCTACACAAAGTGTCGATTTGGATTTCCTAGACCTGTTCTTTCAAAAGGAAGAGTCAACAGTTTTATGTCAGCTGTGCGACATACTATAACCAGAAAATCTCCCAAAAATACATACAACCTAAAAAGAAAAGAAGAGTCAAAATTTATAAATGACTTCAACCCAGTCATTTTATCCATGTGGAATGCTAACATGGATATTCAGTATGTGGCAGACAATTCTATTGCTGTTGCTCGGTATGTCACATCTTACATCACTAAATCTGAGAAAACAGAATTGAAGGAAATGTGGGAAGAGATTTCTCACGAGAAGACTGTCAGTAAGAAGCTGTACAGTTTCAGTTTAAAGATGTTATCGCATCGAGAAATTGGATCCTACGAATGCTCAGATAGGTTATCATCTGCAAGTCTTTACTCGAAATCCAGAAGAATAATGTGGGTAAGCTTAGGCCTTGCAGGAATGAGAAATCGGGTACTGAAATCTGTTGGAGAAATTGAATATTTGGCGGAGAATGACCCAGAAAGTACAGATATTTTGAAAACAAACATGTTGGACACATATTACCCAAAAAGAAGTCATCATCTTGAGAACATGTGTCTCTATGAAGTGCTGCAGAACTACATTTTTTCACGGAAAGCCACAGAAGACATCAACAATGGAAAATATAAAGTCATTGGTGAGGAAGGATGTTTGGTGAAGCAAACAAAAGGAAGTTTGATAAATCACAGGAAGCTGAGTTGCGACACTACTGACAAAAAGGAATTTTACTACTTGGCTCTTTTACAGCTGTTTAAACCATGGCGTTCAGAGGACGAACTACTGGGAGAATTTCAAAGCTATGAAGATTCTTTTAATGCTAGCAAAGATAGCATAGAATGCAGTACTTTCACAACTTATGTCCAAATGTTAAATGAAGAAAATGAACAGGAAGCAAAAATTGCAGCTGAAGTAGCTAGAGACAGTTCTCAAGACAGCCAAAGTTCAGGAACACTTAGTCAAGATCCCCTAGGACAACCATTCATAGAAAATGAAGCTGCAGTAGCCATGACTGAAGTAGAAACGGCTATGAATCAAGCACAGGAAGATTCAATCGCCTTACTAAATCTGGAACAACAACTGAATGAAGAACAAAAACAAATTTATGAAGAAGTCACCAAAAAAATTGATCATGGATTACTGCATGAAAAGAAAGAGTGCTCATGCACATCATTTGAACCAATCAGGATGTATGTGAGTGGACAAGCTGGAACTGGTAAAAGTTTCTTAATAAAAGTCATCAGAAGCTACCTACAGCAAAAAACAGCTTCAAATTTGTCTTGTGTGGTAACTGCTCCAACTGGGTTAGCAGCCTATAACATAAAAGGAATTACCTTACATCGCTTGCTAATGTTACCAGTGGAGCATGAGAACAAAATAGAATACCACAAGCTAACTGGAGAAGCATGCTTCGAAGTTTCAAGAGTGTTGAAGAAGATGCAAGTTCTCATTATTGATGAGGTGAGCATGGTTTCAAATTTAATGCTTGCCTTTGTGCATTTAAGAATGCAACAAATTCTTAAGAGAGACTATGACGTGTTATTTGGAGGTAAACACGTCATAGTTTTTGGAGATCTTTTACAGCTCACTCCAGTTAAAGGTCAACCAGTGTTTAATACTGTGACACATGAAGACACGAAGAAGTCATTAGGAAGCATTGGTAATGCGAATATTTGGTCGTTCTTTGAGTACAAAGAACTCACTACCAATATGAGACAAGCAAACGACGAAGATTATGCAAGTATTCTGAAAGATATCAGAATTGGACTACTCACAGAAGTTGGCAAAAAAGCATTACAGAGTCGGTTGCTACATAATTTATTTCCAAATGAAGAAATAGTTGCAGAGAAAATATACCAGAACATTGCAGAAAAAAATACTGTAATCTGCTTAATGCCAACACTACGTGAGTGCTCAATATTCAATGAGGAACTTTTGAAATTGGAAAAGGAAGAGATTAAGAAAATGGAAGCAGAGGACAACATTCAGCATGAAAGAATTACTTTTACATTAACAGGCAAACTGAAAAATAAATTGGATTCACTAGAGAAGAACATTTCCAAAACAGCTGGTTTAGAAAAAAATCTATATGTTTGCATGAATTGTCGAGTGATTTTAAGGAGAAATTTGGATGTAGAAAAAGGTTTAGTGAATGGAGCTATGGGAAGAGTTGTGGGTTTTATTAATTATCAGAAAAAAGAAGGAATTGAATGTTTAAAAATAAAATTTGATCAGATAGAAGAAGTTAAAGACATTTGTCGTTGTTCAGTTCGTTTCATGCTTGTGAAAGACTTATATGTACGTAGGAAGCAGTTTCCGTTTTCTCTAGCATATGCTGTAACTATTCACAAGTCTCAAGGATTGACTGTAGATAGTGCTTTTGTAAACATTGGTTCTACTGTGTTCAAAGAAGGTATGGCATATGTTGCTTTGTCACGAGTGAAAACATAATCTGGTTTATTTATGATAGACTTTGATGACTCAAAAGTTAGTGCTGATACAAACTGTGTAAAGGAGTATAATAGATTAAGAAGAACCTATGCTCCTCATTTAGGTCAGTATCCTGTGATTGAAAAACATGTTGTTTCTCGGAAAAGGAGATTTGAAAATATCTGTAATGTGGATGAACAGAACAAAAAAAAAAAGGACAGTGATGTGATAGCAAGGAAAAAGAAAGAGGACAGTGTTGAAGAGGTTGTTGGTTGCCATTTTGAAAATAGCTCTGGTGTCAACTGCTATGCAAATGTAGTGCTGAATGTTGTATTTTATCTTGAAAAGTTGCTAGAACAGATAATAGTAAATCATGGAAAAAGATTGTGTTCTCTGCTGAGTCTCCTTTTTGAGAAGCTGAGTACTGATAAAACTGAAATAGAAAGTGCTACTGATGTTAGAAATCTTTTAGATGTATGTTGTGGTTCTACACAGTTTAAAGAAAATGTCCAGCAAGATGCACAGGAATTCTCAATATATATTTTGAGTGTACTTGAAGATGAAGGAGTAGAAGTAGAAAACGTATTTGGTGTCTCTTACAAATGGGAACATTGCTGTGAAAACTGTATGAACACATGTAGTAGTAATGTTGATTCAGAAAGGTTCATATTTTTACCATTACCAGAGAGTAAATCAGTGACTTTTAGTAAATTAGTTAAAGATGCCAATCACAACATGGAATGTTCTGAATGCAAGTCTGACATGTTTTCCACGTTATTTTTACAGAAATATGGTCAGTATGTAATTTTAATGATGCAACGTTGTAGAGCTGATGGTTCAAAATTGGAAACTTTAATAAAGAAGTTTACAGGACAACAATTATCAATTTCTGGAAAAACTTTTGTTACAGTTGCAATAATTTTTCATGAAGGACCTACTGTAACTTCTGGACATTACACAGTTTATCTTAAATGTGAAAAAGGCTGGACACTGTGTAATGATTCCCAATTGATTTTCAAGCAACGTTTGCCTTATGATTTACCCAATTCTTATTTAATTTTTCTGAAACCTAAATTTTGAAAACTAAAAACTGCATCTGAAGAAAGCATTTTTTGTAATTTTAAAGGATAATAATTGAAGATATCACTTAAAAAGGATTTTGAAATTACTATTTGGCCTAAAGGAAAAGTAATAAAAACCATTGTGGACTCCTTTGACAGAAATTATTTTGGCATGTGTGCTTTTGCGACAAGGTTTAAAGACGGTTTGTCTAGAAAATTTTTATTCATCTAGAAAAGTACTTGTAATATATATGTAATATTTCTAACAAGGTATATTTTAGTGAGGAAAGTTTTAGGGCTTTTTTTTTGCCCGCTGTTAAATGATGAATACAATTGTTTTCACTATTTTAAGTGAAAAATAAAAAATTCTGAAAACAGCAAAAAAAGGGCAAAAAATTGCTTTGTAAAATATGTAAAAACATGTAATGCTTTTTGTAATGTATGGTTGAATATTAATACTTTTTTTCTTTTTTTGCAGAACTGGAAAGAAAAAAAAAAAAAAAATTCTGTTCCCTTGCAAAATACTTTAAAAAAATGTTTTCAAAATGTTTTATTTTTTAAAAAAAATAAGTGAAAAATATTAGTATTTCTCAATCCTCCCTTTTCATGCTTCCATTTCTTCACCTCTTTTGTACATTAAATTTAAAAAAAAATAATAATAATTAAAAAAAAAAAACCTTGGGTGCGCGCAGGGTGCGCGCACCCCAAAAAAAAAAAAAATAATAAATCCCCCAAAAACTTTTTGGGGTTTAGTTTTTAAGTGGCTCTTAAAAGAGCCCTTGAGTTAATGGAGGGAAACAGGAAGAGAAAAACGAAAAAAAAGAAAAAACATCTATGGCCTACTGCACTCATGCGCATCAAATTTTCTCTGAATGAGATCAAGACTGGTCTCACACACAGAAATAAGTTTACCACAATCAGTGCAGCGTGTGGACAACCTCGCAAAACAAGGTGGTCCAAAACGAGGTGTGGAAGAAGGCAAAGGCACCACTGCAGAAGAAGTGCTCGGCTGAGCTGCCGAAGATGTGCTCGGCTGAGCTGCTGCAGATGTCGTCGGTTGAGCAGGTGGAGGGTTTGCTCCAGAAGCTCGACGAAAAGTCACTGGATGCATTTTGTCAACATGCCTCAACATAGTGTGAATGCTAAAAGAATACTTCTTGTTAGGATTCCCACGTGACAAGACTTTTTGACAAAGTACACATGTAACTTTAGGTGCATTTACCTTTTTTTGTCCCTCTGGAAAAGTGAAAAACTGCCATATAAAGCTGTCTTTCTGCTTCCTGCTCCTCTGCCTCTCAAGAGTGTCCTGGTCACTGTCTGAAGATGGTTGCTGTTCAGCCATTGTCTCTCAACAACAGAATAGCTCCTTCTCCAAAGGAATCAGAACTAATAATGAGGGGAGTAGGTGTGGTTTGGGAAGAATCTGGAACTGAAAGTACTTCAAACCAATCAAAAGTGATGATTCTTGATCACATGACTTGCCATGAGGGGATTGGGTGTGGTGTTGAAACAATCAGAAACTGAAAGTATTGATAACCAATAAAAAGTGTTGTTTTATTATGCATATAACCCGAGGTGCGCGCACTGCGCAAGCTCCGAGCGCGCACCTCGTGATTACGCATGCGCGAACGCGTAGGAGCGCATGTGCATACGTCATATGCGCGTACGTAGCACGCATACGTTGAACACGCGTATATGCGAACATTATTGCGCGTAATTTAAGCGTATGCGGAAGTAAACCGCGTGGAGCGCGTAGGACGCACGCACGCATGCGTACGTACGTACGCATACGTACTGGGTGCGCGCTCCCAGCGCGCACTATGACGTATATATGCGTACGTAAATAACGTACGACGCTATTCATAAAAAACGTACGAAATTGTACTAGGAGCGCGCTCAGAGCGCGCACCCCAAGAATTTATATAAAAAAAAAAAGTGGAGAAAAATTCATTGCAAAAATTAAAAAAACTGTTCAACTTTATCCTAATTGAAATTTTTTTTAAAAAGCAAAAACAAATAAAAGGATACAGATAATATATAAATGAATACATAGGAATTTTATTTTTAATATAACATTTTTTTTTTAAATTAAATAATTCAAAAATTAGCATTTAAAAAACCGTACAAATTCACTGAAAAAAACCAAAGGTTTCACACACGTTATAGTTAGGAATTAGCATTTAAAAAACCTTGCAAATTCACTGAAAAAACCATAGGTTTCACACATGTTATAGTTAGCTGGACATTTCTCTCATACAAAACCAATGAAATTCCCCCGTTATAGTTAGTTCAGCTAACTATAACTCGCGCCCCCGCAATGCACTGCTGATGACATCACATATTACATCACTCATGACATGGTCAGTGACATCACTCATGACATCACTGATGACATCAACCTTGTGATAGAGTGGCAGACCTCCTCTCACCCTAATATAACCTTTGATACACACATTCAAAAATAGAGACTAACATTTTCAAAACAATGGACATACCAATACCAGTTACAACAACCTCTTCAGTAATTCTAAGATCCACATACACATCCACTCATTCACCAACAGTCCTGTACAGTCACTCATACATGTACTCACTCATCATATGTACTCATACACCTATACATCCTGTTACACAATGCCTCTCATCCATAGAGTTACTGACACACATAGTCACTCATGAAAATAAAGAATCAAACATACATTTACTTGCATATACAGTTATACACACACCACCACACTTACTTCTACGGGAACTTACACATACTAAGGTGCCGATCACGATCCGGCAAAAACCGGGTACGAACCGTCGGACGGAGCATAATCTCCGTCCGACGCGTACCCGGTCGTCAATTTTTACAAACAAGGAATTACGATTCGCACGGGTACACCATTACCGTACGAATCGTAAAAAAGCCCGACCGAACAAAAAAACACCTACCAATGCGATCCGGGAAAGCGCCGACCTGACGTCGGGACGCTCGCAGCCAGCCATTCACGACCCAGGAATCACGATTCGCACCGACGTCACCCCGCACGGTGAATATTTTGCGGCAGCCAAAAACTGCCGGGAAATCAGGACGACGCGAACAAGGACCACCAGTACGCGACGGACAGACGACGACGCGAACAAGGAGGACCAGTACGTGACGGACACACAGGACGACGCGACCAAGGAGGACCCGTACGCGACAGGACGACGGGACAAGGAGGACCCGTACGCGACAGGACGACGCGATCAAGGAGTACCAGTACGCGACGGACAGACATGGACCCGAACCTACGAGTCATCCCTGCCCTCATAGCAGTACACCTCCTCTACAGGTTACGACGCAGACGCCGCAGAAGGTCAGAATAACTAAGGGAGGGGGGAAAGTGGGGTGGGGTGGGGGTGGCACGACCATGGCAGGCCACAAAACAACCACATAAGTCACACACCACACATGGCCTGGACATACCTGACTCCCATGCCCTGGTCACCACGAGGGGGTGGGGGCGTGTCCTGATAAGCCAGCGACCGCCACAACGGAACTCCGTCACCACGCGAACCGGCAACACAACCAGACAGGTACGTCCCGTACCCATGCCTGAAGAGCGTGGGTACGAGTCGTACCACGCCCACACACACGTCACCCCAACAATGGCGGGACGGATCGTACCCACGTGGCAAAGGCCTGGGTACGGCCCGCACAAGCATCACATAGCGTGGGGACGGATATGTACGGACCCTACCCCCACCCCGTATGCATGGAGCGTACCCTCACCCCAAGAGTGTAAGTACGACCCGTACCCCCACCCGCGTATGCAAGGAGCGCACCCCCCACCCCAACAGTGTAAGTACGACCCGTACCCCCACCCGCGTATGCAAGGAGCGTACCCCCCACCCCAACAGTGTAAGTACGACCCGTACCCTCACCCGCGGACTCACGGACCGTACCCCCACCCCAACAGTGTAAGTACGACCCGTACTCTCACCCGCGTATGCAAGGAGCATACCCCCCACCCCAACAGTGTAAGTACGACCCGTACCCCCACCCGCGGACTCACGGACCGTACCCCCACCCCAACAGTGTAAGTACGACCCGTACCCCCACCCGCGTATGCAAGGAGCGTACCCCCCACCCCAACAGTGTAAGTGCGACCCGTACCCCCAACCGTGGACTCACGGACCGTACCCCCACCACACCAGTGTAACTAGACCCGTACCCTCACCTCGAATGCATGGAGCGCACCCACACCGTGTATGTTCCAAGCGTACATATCCAGAAATAGGAGGTGTGTGTGCAGAGTCCTCCCAGCAGTGCCCAGAGACAGGAGGGGTGGGGCCCTATCACTCACAGCAGTGCCCTGAGACAGGAGGGGTGGGGGCCCATCACTAACAGCAGTGCCCTGAGACAGGAGGGGTGGGTGTGGAGTCCTCCCAGCAGTGCCCTGAGACAGGAGGGGTGGGGGCCCATCACTAACAGCAGTGCCCTGAGACAGGAGGGGTGGGGGCCTATCACTCACAGCAGTGCCCTGAGACAGGAGGGGTGGGGCCCTATCACTCACAGCAGTGCCCTGAGACAGGAGGGGTGGGGGCCCATCACTAACAGCAGTGCCCTGAGACAGGAGGGGTGGGGGCCTATCACTCACAGCAGTGCCCTGAGACAGGAGGGGTGGGGCCCTATCACTCACAGCAGTGCCCTGAGACAGGATGGGTGGGGGCCCATCACTAACAGCAGTGCCCTGAGACAGGAGGGGTGGGTGTGGAGTCCTCCCAGCAGTGCCCTGAGACAGGAGGGGTGGGGGCCCATCACTAACAGCAGTGCCCTGAGACAGGAGGGGTGGGTGTGGAGTCCTCCCAGCAGTGCCCTGAGACAGGAGGGGTGGGGGCCTATCACTAACAGCAGTGCCCTGAGACAGGAGGTGTGTGTGCAGAGTCCACCCTGCAGTGCCCTGAGACAGGAGGGGTGGGTGTGGAGTCCTCCCAGCAGTGCCCTGAGACAGGAGGGGTGGGGGCCTATCACTAACAGCAGTGCCCAGAGACAGGAGGGGTGGGTGCAGAGTCCTCCCCAGCAGTGCCCAGAGACAGGAGGGGTGTAACACATGTGTGTGAGGCCGGAATTACCCACATCCATACTGCCTACAAGGGAACATGTCCCCATGAACTCATGTCAACAGACTCCACACACAAGTACAGTGATCACCAAGGATGCCACGATTGTTGCAGGTGGAGACATGGCCATGCATGCATGGCCAAAGTAGAAGGGCTCCGTCACACACACAGCCCATGTAGACACTGCTCTGCGCTAAACATTGGGAACACCCTGCAGGGAAGAAATCTGGGTACACAGAGGAAGGAATACACCCTGGGACAATTGCACCATGCAGTAACTGCTGACATGACCTAAGGAAGTTAGCCAACACCTTGTGATGGCACACAGATCCCAGGGTCCCCCCAATGAGCAGAACACTACTACAAATCCCACACACCCAAAGCCTTAAACACCACCCAAAACCATGTAGCAGCCCCACCAACACCAATACCACCATAGCAGTAGTGTGATAATGAAAACAAAATTAAGCTTTATTCAGCATGAGCACAATGTCCGTGGATCGCAGGCAGTTCACTTTTAACAAAGCCCATAGGGCAGTCAATGATTCCCAGCTGTATGGGGGACACAGTGGGATGTGTGTCCCCTACCTTGCCTGCACAGTCAAATGACATCGTCTTCCATACTGGTGAGGGCATCATGGGGGGGGGAAGCAACAGGCACCGCAGGGACATCAGGGCAAAGGGGCGGCGTTGTGGGTGCAGGGATGGAGGACTCAACCACAGGGGGTGTGTCATGGCCAAAGGCGGAGGCCAGGATGGCACTACACACCTTAGCAAGGTCCTCCAGGGACTCCCCTGCACCCGAAGTGACCTCAGGCCCCAAGGAGGGGGGGGGTCAGAGGGATGGGTTGCAGCGCCACCGGGGGAGGGTGGAGACAGGGGGGGAGACTCAACCACCCTGACCGAGGACTTCCTTGACCGCTTGCGAGGTGGTGGAACTGTGGGGCTCAGGGACAGAGCGGCCATGAAGGAGTCCTTGGGGGAGATGTGGCCAGGAGAGCTGAGGGGAGGGGATTTGGAGGGAGTGGATTGTGTGGAATGCGGACTCCCACTCTGGCTGCGTGTCACACGTTTGCCCCCCGACCCAGTGGGTGTGCCTACCTCACCCTGTGTGTGCGTGTCAGGAGGAGTGCGGTGGACCTTCCCTGCTGGTGTGGTGCCTGTGTCTGTTGTGGTGGGTGCATGCCGACGTCTTGGTGTACGTGGGACAGGCATGGAAGTGGGAAGTGTGGATGGGGCAGGGGTAGGTGGGGGGAGGTCGCGCTGCAGGAGACCCACTGCTGCAGTCAGTGTGGAGTCTATGGACCTCAGCAAGTTGCGTTGGTCAGCCTGCGAAGAATGAATGCCCTCCAAGAATGCCTCGATGTTGGTGAGGGTTTTCCCGTGGGCATGGAGGACATTAAGGATCGCAGCCTGACCAACCTGCAGTTGCCGATGGATGTCCACAGACTCAGCATTGGCGGCAGCAGTGGAGACAGGGGCAGGGGGTGCGGTGCCTGGCCGGAAGGAGACATGCGGTGACCGGGCACGCTGGGAAGGGACACGAGCAAGTGGGAGGTGGCTGATGGGAACTGAGGGGGCGGTGCAAGGTGTTGTTCCGCTGTCAGCTGCTGGTGCAGCCACCGCCCACTCAGAGAACTCCTCCTCGGACCTGTCAGCTTCGTATTCTGACGTGCCAGTCGACAGGTCCTCGGCAGCACTATCCTCCACCTCTGTCCCACTCGATGTACCAGCCCCGATGTCACGGCTGGCACTGGTGCTCGGTCCCTCCGTCTTGCCTGTGTCCATGTCTCCCTCTGTGTCCCCCG
Source organism: Triturus cristatus (assembly GCF_964204655.1). NCBI lineage: Eukaryota > Metazoa > Chordata > Amphibia > Caudata > Salamandridae > Triturus > Triturus cristatus. The sequence goes on from NC_140585.1 coordinate 482,366,496, forward strand.
ACGATGCTGTGGGCAGGGTGGAGAGACATAAATTAATCAGACAGCTGTACACATCAGTCACATGAGTCCAATCGACATAGGTAACATTGCATAGCCTGAAAAGGAAGATCCCTAACATCTTCAAAACAAGGTACCGATGTAGGGCATGAAACACACAGTTGGTTGAGCCACCATGCCACTGAAATACCATGGAGAGCATGAGACAATAGCTAAAGACAGGAAACGGAGTCTGACATAGCACCCAGGCCCTGGGGACAATCCAGCACTGCATCTGCACGACACAGCGTTGGCGAAAATACCGATGACCAGGGACCATATCCATGAACTTGAGACACATGCTGCATAGGTAATGCTGCAAACATGCCCAACATGACTCGGTCACTGCACCTTGCATGTGTGTCCAGAAACATCACACACTGCCCAGACCCAGCAAGTAGAAATCCGGATTTGACACATAGGCATTGCCCGCCCCAACAAACCCCTACACGAGGCAAATTGTTGAGACACAGGTGGCACCAACATCTCATAGTCTGGGTGATAAACACAGGGGCAGGCAAAAAGCAAGATTGGACGCCAAACAGCCAAGGTGCGCCTGTACAAATAATGAGGTACCAGTGCCCATCCTCAGATGAGTATAACAAGACACACAGGCACTGGCAACTGTGAGTATGAAGAAGGACAATCAGGTCAGGCTGCACAGTGGACACCTGTACATAATAGCACGTCAATATACATGGTGACAGGGGACAATGGCACAGAGCACAAGCTACGCTGTAGACAGTGAGAGTGTCCACGTTTATGATGACACATACAACACTGAGGAAAAGGTGCCCCAGGGGACAGTAGTGGGCACGCAACTACATGCTACTGAATGGTAATGACTGCAACACACGTCACCATCCCTGCACTATGCGTATCGCACACTCATGCACATCATGTCACAGGCCACTACATAGGACATGCGCGCTGTAAGGCATGACACATGAGAGACCAACTCCCATGTCTGGAGTCAGCATCAGTGCCAACTGACATGGAACCCACATGCAGTGAACTTGACAGTGCACAGGCAAGGTCCCACAACCTGTTACACACCACCCCCAGACATGATGCTACAGTCATTCTTCTCGTGGACAAAGCGCCAGCCTACATTACCTTGTGAAGGAGTGACTACACACAGACCAGGGAACACATTGCAAGGAGGGGAAGGGTGGCAGGGGCGCAGCGCTATACTGGGGCAAACAGGATCTGCACAGCACCTTTAAACCCTGCCAGTGAATTCATGCTACTGTGCCCTTACAAATGCCGGTGACACACAACAAACACACATGTACCTACCCCCTTCCGGCTGCTGCTTCGCCTGTAGGCGCCTCTCCAGGTCTGGAAAGACCACCGGCAGCACACGCCTGTGGAGGTGGTTCAGACGGCGGCGGCCGCGGTTCTTGTGGCTCTCAGGTGAGTCCCCCAGCAGGAGCCGTGCAATCCTCCGCGTCCAGCACCGGATATCCTGCCAGCGTTTCCTCACCTGGGACAGGCTCCGCCTCCGACCATCCACACCCCTCACAGCACTGACGGCGGTCAGCCAGATCTGCTCCTTGGCAGTGGCGCCTACCTGTGAGGAAGAACAAGTGACACCACATCAATACACCAGCCACATGTCACAGAGAGACATATGAGTACAAATTAGCTGGATACAACAAGGCATGTCATGCAGTCAACGCATTGCACCTTTGTCATAGGGACATCATGCCCTGGTGAGGGAAAAAGCAGTACGTGCCATAGTGGGTACACAGGTGGAATGATGGCAATGTCACAATCAATGATCAAGGCTCACACTGTGCATCACACCCACCCCTCCTGTCTCAGGGCACTGCTGTTAGTGATAGGCCCCCACCCCTCCTGTCTCAGGGCACTGCTGTGAGTGATAGGCCCCCACCCCTCCTGTCTCAGGGCACTGCTGTGAGTGATAGGGCCCCACCCCTCCTGTCTCAGGGCACTGCTGGGGGACATCAGGCACCCCCCCCTGGTACCCCCCCGACAGTACATGGCATGTGTGTCACACCAGGACACAATGCCTGAAGTCACAGTCACAACATAGGGAGAGTCTGTGGCAGTGGCCTATGCACTCACCTGATACCCTGGTCGGCCATACAGCATGGAGTACTGTGGGAGGATCACATCCAGCAGAGCCATGTTCTCCTCCAGGGTGAATGGCTGTGTCCTCTCCACAGCCCTTGACATGGTTCCAGGGAATCAGTTGCAGCAGCTGGGTCGACGAATGCAAAGATGTGCAGGCAAGTACTCCCTCATGGGACCTGGCTGCCTTATATGAGCCCTTCTGCCCAGTCTCATGCACAGGAGTACAGAGTGATTGGTCACTCACATTTGCATCCTATGTTTCCACCAATCCCTTCAAACCTAGCAGTCTGTGGGTTCTCTATCGGTTTCATTCTCCTGCATGATGTCAGCCCCACAAACACATTGCAACAAAGTAGAAGAATTCCAACTGACTTCTGCTGTGCACCTTCCAGAACAAATTCGAAATTTGAACGTGGTCTCCATGACAACCAGCATGCATGTAGGCCTTAATACTTGTCCCCTATGTAATTTGGAGCATCACACACAGGTATGGTGCGTTTCGGGGCCCTAGGGCACCCCAAATGCATGGCAACGGCCCGTACATGCATGCCTACGTTCACAATCACTTTGGGTCTGCACGCGTATGCGTACTCGTAGTGGTACGGGCCGTACACTCGCATGTACGCTCACTATCACTATGGTTCTGCACGCGTATGCGTACTCGTAGTGGTACGGCCCGTACACTCGCATGTACGCTCACTATCACTACGAGTACGCATACGCGTGCAGACCCATAGTGATAGTGAGCGTACAGGCATATATACGGTCCGTACCACTACGGGTACGCATACGCGTGCAGACCCATAGTGATAGTGAGCGTACAGGCATATATACGGTCCGTACCACTACGGGTACGCATACGCGTGCAGACCCATAGTGATAGTGAGCGTACAGGCATATGTACGGTCCGTACCACTACGGGTACGCATACGCGTGCAGACCCATAGTGATAGTGAGCGTAGATGCGTGTGTACGGTCCGTACCACTACGGGTACGCATACGCGTGCAGACCCATAGTGATAGTGAGCGTACAGGCATATGTACGGTCCGTACCACTACGGGTACGCATACGCGTGCAGACCCATAGTGATAGTGAGCGTACAGGCATATGTACGGTCCGTACCACTACGGGTACGCATACGCGTGCAGACCCATAGTGATAGTGAGCGTAGATGCGTGTGTACGGTCCGTACCACTACGGGTACGCATACGCGTGCAGACCCATAGTGATAGGGCCGTACACACGCATCTACGCTCACTATCACTATGGGTCTGCACGCGTATGCGTACCCGTAGTGGTACGGACCGTACAAATGCCTGTACGCTCGCCATCACGATGGGTACACATACGGCAGCACTCCCACAGTGATTTTGGAACATACACAGGCCCTCTTAGCAGCAGTACGGCGGTTTTTACACATCACAGTGGTGATAGGCGACACACAGGTAGGAATAGGGCGGACATACTTGTCCATGGATGGACATACTTGTCCATGGATGGACATACTTGTCCAGGAATGGACATCAAGGCATCGTCTGTGCATTACTACATGTGTGGGGCACGGGTGTGACAGGCTGTGATGTGGAACATGACTCCTGAGTGGAGAAGGCACCAGATGTATGATGAGATGTGTATAGGTGTACTGTGTGACGGTGCAATGTGTGCCAGGCATGCCCTTGACTCCTTTGACATGTGTGCATGTCGTACTGCGCACTTGGGGTGAGCGTCACTGGCATGGCAAGGACACCAACACACGGAAGTGTCCCATGAGGCCCGGTACAGGGGTCATGACACATGACTTGTCACTACCCACAGTGCACAATGTGACTATGTCATTTATGTGTCCGGGATTTTCATCAGGTTGATGTTGTAGCACCCTCAAAAGCTGCAGCCGTTGCAGCAACCAACATGTGTCTGTGTGTAGATTTTCATTGCACACTGTTCCGCACACCATGCCACATGTGTTATCGTATGTGAGGTGCACATGTATGCATGGGACACGGAGTAGCGTGACAAGGCCATGTCAGCATCCTCACAAGGAATGTGTGGTGAGACATGACATGGGCTCCTTCATGGCAAGGTGTGTGGGCTGGACTAGTGTTATGTCATGTGACCTGTGGCTCCAGTGTTCCGCTACCAGTCTCTGCAATCGGCATCCTACTGCTGCTGATGTGTGGGCGTATGTCACTCCTGTCTTGCGTCTGGCTGTTCAATTGCACTGGGACACAGCTATTCCCATGGCGTGGCATGGGGAGGTTCTCAATCTCCGTGTGTAGTTGGGTCTTGGTAGGAGGGTCACCTGGCAGTCATGCGTGTCCTGGGCATGTAGCACATACCTGACTCCCTATGTGGCATGTGTGTTTTTCCAGATTTACATGTGCTCAGTAGACATGAGTTGTTGTCGTAGTGCACTCACTCTTCCTTGTCACTTCCAAATTACTGCAGAGCGCCGCCTCTTGCCCGAATAATTCCAGACTTGGCTGCCATGCAGGAGAATGACAAGATCCGGCTCTACCGCTTCACCCAACCGTTGATTCTGGAGCTGACGGCGAGACTGGCACCACACCTGCAACCGCAGCACAGGTATCCTACGGCACTGACACCACAGCTGAAGGTAATGGCTGCCCTACATTTTCTTGCCACGGATACCTTCCAAAATACCATAGCTCATGTTGGTGGCATGTCCCAGAGCATGTTCAGTGGTGTGCTGCATTATTTCTTGGAGGCCATGTTGATTCACCTGGATGACTTCATAAAGTTCCCAACCCCTGAATAGATGACTGAGGTCAAGCGTGGATTCTATGCCCTGGGAGGGATGCCCCATGTCATTGGGTCCATAGATGGGACACATGTAGGTTTGGTACCACCACACGCACGGGAGGTGGCGTACCGCAATCGGAAGCACTACCACTCCATCAATGCCCTTGTGGTGTGTCTGTCCAACATGGTGATTTCACATGTCTGTGCTTGTTTCCCAGGATCAGCACACGATGCCTACATCATGAGGCGTAGCGGGATGCCTGATATGATGATGCAGCTGCGCAACGAACGGGCATGTGTTGTTGGTGGGTACAGTCTGTCTGTCCTGTATTCTGTGTAGCCGACCAGCACGACCGCTTCGCCAGTTCTAACGATATCCATGTGCATTCCATGTAGGGGACGCTGGCTATCCCAACATGCCTTGGCTGCTCACACCTCTCCGCAACCCCATCACGCCGGCCCAGCTCCGCTACAACACCGCCCATGGCCGGACAAGGCGAGTGATAGAGAGGACGTTTGGCATGCTGAAGAGCCGATTCCGGTGCCTCCACAAGACCGGCGGCGCACTCCCATATGCCCCAGCGAAGGTTTCCAAGATCTTCATGGTCTGCTGCATGCTGCACAACATGGCAGTTGAAAGAGCTGTGCCACTCATCCTGAATCAACATGACGAGGACCATCCACCCGTGGAGGACGAAGGGCTTGGCAATGGGGCTAGTGATGTGGAGGATGTGGAGCCGCAAGAGGACATCCGGACTCGGCTCATACGCGACTTCTTTGCTTAGTGGTGAGTACCAGTGTCTGAGTGACATACACAACAGCTTCAGAACACAACCAACGCTCCCCACGACCAAACCAACGCCCCCCACCACCACCCTCAACGCCTGGACACCGATCAACCTCGAAGACACCATCAGCACGATGAACTCCATCCACTCCGGTTCCCCAACCGACCCCTGCCCTCACCACATCTTCAACAAGGCCGACGCTGTCATCGCACCCCACCTGCGGGACATCATCAACACCTCCCTCAACACCGCCACCTTCCCTGAGAGCTGGAAGCACGCCGAACTCAGCGCTCTACTAAAGAAACCAACGGCGGACCCCACCGAACTCAAGAACTACCGCCCCATCTCGCTCCTCCCGTTTCCAGCCAAAGTCATCGAGAAGACCATCAACAAGCAACTGGCAGCCTTCCTCGAGACGACTGGTTCCCTCGACCCTTCCCAGTCAGGCTTCCGGGCCAACCACAGCACCGAGACCGCCCTCATCGCTGCCACAGACGACATCCGAACCCTGTTGGACAACGGAGAAACAGCGGCCCTCATCCTCCTGGACCTCTCCGCAGCATTCGACACTGTCTGCCACCGCACCCTAGTGCAGCGCCTCAGCAACGTCGGGATCAAGGAGAAGGCACTGGAATGGATCATCTCCTTCCTCACCGGAAGGACACAGAGAGTCCGCCTGCCCCCGTTCAGATCAGAAGCCACGGAAGTCACCTGCGGCGTCCCTCAGGGCTCCTCGCTCAGCCCCACCCTCTTCAATGTCTACATGAGCCCCCTTGCGGCCATCGCACGCCAACACAACCTGAACATCATCTCCTACGCCGATGACACCCAGCTGATCCTCTCCCTGACCAACGACCCCGCCACCGCCAGAGCCAACCTACACGAAGGGATGAAAAACGTGGCCGAGTGGATGACGACCAGCCGCCTGAAACTGAACACAGACAAGACGGAAGTCCTCATCCTGGGCTCCTCACCCTCCGCCTGGGACGACTCCTGGTGGCCCCCTGCCCTGGGCAACGCACCCAAACCGACAGACCACGCACGCAACCTGGGCTTCATCCTGGACTCCTCCCTCTCCATGACCAGACAAGTCAACGCCGTCTCCTCGTCCTGTTTCAACATCCTGCGCATGCTACGTAAGATCTTCCGGTGGATCCCCACCGAGACCAGGAAAACAGTCACCCAGGCCCTCGTCACCAGTCGACTGGACTACGGCAACGCCCTCTACGCCGGTACCACCGCCAAGCTCCAGAAGAGACTCCAGCGGATCCAGAACGCCTCGGCGAGACTCATCCTCGACGTCCCCAGACGAACTCACATCTCCAGACACCTGAGAGACCTGCACTGGCTCCCGATCAACAAAAGAATCACCTTCCGGCTCCTCACCCACGCACACAAAGCCCTACACAACCAAGGCCCGACCTACCTCAACAGCCGCCTCAACTTCTACACTCCCAAACGCCACCTCCGCTCGACCAGTCTCGCCCTCGCAGCCGTCCCCCGCATCCACAGAGCGACAACAGGAGGTAGATCCTTCTCCCACCTGGCCGCCAAGACTTGGAACGCCCTCCCCACCGAACTACGCCTGACCCAAGACCACCTCTCCTTCAGGAAGAAGCTCAAGACCTGGCTGTTCGAGCAGTAGCGGACCCCCCCCCTCCCAGCGCCTTGAGACCCTCCGGGTGAGTAGTGCGCTTTATAAATGCCTTTGATTGATTGATTGATTGAGTGTGCACGCCTTGGTCCCCGTGTGGCATGTGTTGTGATGTGTGTCTCCACCTGCATGTATGGCACGTGAGTCAGAGGTGTGTGTGGGTGTGTCACTGGAGTGATGGTGGCAGTGATGGTAGTATTTCCCCAGTCATAATTGTGACCTAGCATGTTGTCATCCATACATGTGTCGAGTAAATGCACATGCAAGTGGCTGTGCTTTTTGTGGCTGACTTCTTGTGTGTCTCTCTTCCCCAGGTACCTGCGCATGCCATCTGCTGGTTGCATTGTTGTGGCACTGCTATTCCTCATGGACATGGCATCGTGGGCTGACTCAGCGTTACAGGCACGGACACGTTTGGAAGTCTCCATGGGGTAAGGGATGCATCTGGGGTGTATTGGGTGTGGCAGTTGTTCACGATGTGTGCACACTGCCCCTGTCGGGGTTTGGTTCATCTGCAGACATGTCGCATCCCCATGGGACACGACATGCAGCTGGGTACACCTGAATAGATGGTCTGCCTGGTTGACAGTCATCAGTGATGGGATAGTGGATTGTGATGATGGCATCAATGTGTGTGACACTGCCCTCGGACACATACGGTTAGCATTGGCTTGACATGGCGTGGGACTTCCACATCAGCGGATCTATGGTGTATGGCAGGCTCTCCGTGTGCAGCTGTGGGTATTTAGCTGTTAGCCGACGCTTGTGTGCCAGTACCATGGCTATCACGCATTTGTGCTGCAGAAGGGGGGTGCCAGTGTTGGACCCACATGTCACTCCACATGATGTGTTCATCTGTACTTCGAGTTGGCTCTGCAAACCCGAATACATGACTAATAAAGGTGTCCCTATGCCTCCAAGGTGCCTCTTCTCAGTCAATGCTGGTGTGTTGGCACGGTGCATCCTGCATGTCTGGCATGGTATTCCCTGATTGTGGCTATGTGTCAATGTGTCGAGTGGCAAGATGCACGCTGTGTGTGTGGCCTGAGACTGTGTATTGGGCATGATGTCCATGACTGCGTGGGTATTGTGACATGTGCCATCCCCATGCATCCAACGTTGGCCAGGCCCCCATTCTCTGCATCCACCGGACTCAAGCTTGCAGGACATGGTTCTGCCACCTGTCTACACATACCTGGGTGCCCCCCAGGACACTGGACTGGATCCCTGACCTCTGCGCATGACTGTTGCTGTACTCAATGTGTGTGTCAGCACGGTTGTTCGGCCACCCCCTCAGCTGGTTGTGCCCATCACGGGTGTGTATGGTGCTCCATGTCTGTCTTGCCTAATAAACTGTGACCCATGTGTCCTGTGCCAGACTCAGGCCCCAGGGTGTGGATGGTTGAAGAGAAAAGATGACTCAGGCATGTTTAGACTTTACAACACACATGTTAGGTAATAATGCGACCAGCAGGCATCTACTCTTAATAGTGTGATTTATTATGGGGTGGGGGGGACAAAGTGAGGGGCTTTCCGGGATTAGGGAATCCAAAGTTCAGTAGGGGAGTTGGTGTCCTTGCCATTGGAAATCCTCAGAGTCCATGCCACAGTCTTTGTCAACATTGGTCAGCCAGTGACCAGCAGGGCCATGTGGCAGAGAATGTCTCTTTATGCTGTGATGCTGTTGCTCCAGTGGGCCAGGTGCCAGGCCAGGTGTCCTGGGAGATGGTGATGTAGCGCCGACCCTCACGGTCCTTTCCGTGGACGACCCGGCCTCCTGCGGGGAACCTCAGCAGCAGCCCGTGACGACGTCTGGGATGCTCCGTCGGATGTTTCCTCCTCCTCCTCCTGGACCCTCCCTGTGGGTGGTGATGTTCTCCGCCTTCTGGCACAGGGAGGGTCGGCCATGATGTCGGCCATCCGACGGAGTGTAGCGTGAATCCCCTCGAATGCCGTCACTTGCTCAGCCTGTCTGTCCTCCATCCTCCGTTGGTGTTCCAGTAGACAGGCATGTTGCTGGGCCTGCTGTGCCTTGATCCCCTCGAGGACAGACACAACCTGGGCCATGCCCGTGGTGTCCTCCCGGTATGTGTCCAGGATGTTACGGACATGGGACAATGCCGGATCCCCAGCCAACTGGTCAGGCTCGCGCCCCCGCCGTCCTCCACTCCCACCACCCCTGCCCACTTGCGCCTGGCCTGCCCTTGTGGGCACATGGGGTCTCCGGGACCCCTGAGGGGTGGCATTGGCGTTGTCGCCTGCCTCCTCCTGGGTGCCCGGGACACCGTGTCCCTCCTGGCGAGCCTGGCTGCATTGTGGTGTTGGGGCAGGGATCCTGGGTGTCTCCTGGGATGTGGCAGGAGTGGGGGTGGTGGTTGGCACAGTTGTACCTGACGCAGGTGCTGCAGGTGGTTGGACACCAGAGGGGCCAGGTCGGTCGGGGTCGTCCGCAGAGTGGTGAGAGTGGTCGCTGCCGGTGGGATCGGGCTCCTGCAGATCCAGGTCCTGTGAGTGTTCCCCCCCAGTGTTGGGGGGTGCACCACGACGTTGACCTGTGTGTGAGAGAGACAATGTTAATTTTGGTCCATGCAACATCCATGTTTCATCATTTTCAAAGTTGACACATTTCCTCTTGGAATTAGGATCTGTCTTGCATTCCACTCACAGTGCACTTGTGCATGGGTGTGTCCCTTGGCCACCACTTTGGCCCCTTTAACTATGTGTGGCACAGTCTTACTTGCTGCGTCAAGTGTGACTGCAGTCAGCAGTGGAGTGTGCAGGTGTGGCGAGCCATGCATTTGCGCCTTCCTTGTAGCACTGTACATGTGCACATGGAGTGGATCCACACACTTATATGATCCAGGTAGCTGTCCTTGTGCTCGTGTACAGGTTGTGACATGGCCCTGCGTTTTGGCATGGTGAAGAGGGGGGGTTCTGGCACTGGCCACCCTTGTCTACATGCACGCAGTCTACCTGCTGACGAGCAGCCATTCGCACACGCCACACGGCTGATTTGCTCTCCCTGTGTCTCGCTCCATCTCTGTCCCCCTCTCCCTCCATCTCTGTCCCCCTCTCCCTCCCTCTCAGTCCCCCTCTCCCTCCCTCTCTGTCCCCCTCTCCCTCCCTCTGTGTCCCCCTCTCCCTCCCTCCGTGTGTCAGCCTCCTCCCTCTGTCCGTCTCCCTCCATCTCTGTCCCCCTCTCCCTCCATCTCTGTCCCCCTCTCCCTCCCTCTCAGTCCCCCTCTCCCTCCCTCTGTGTCCCCCTCTCCCTCCCTCCGTGTGTCAGCCTCCTCCCTCTGTCCGTCTCCCTCCATCTCTGTCCCCCTCTCCCTCCATCTCTGTCCCCCTCTCCCTCCCTCTCAGTCTCCCTCTCCCTCCCTCTCTGTCCCCCTCTCCCTCCCTCTGTGTCCCCCTCTCCCTCCCTCCATGTGTCAGCCTCCTCCCTCTGTCCGTCTCCCTCCATCTCTGTCCCCCTCTCCCTCCATCTCTGTCCCCCTCTCCCTCCCTCTCAGTCCCCCTCTCCCTCCCTCTGTGTCCCCCTCTCCCTCCCTCCGTGTGTCACCCTCTGTCACCTCGGCCCAGCTTCCTGGGCACACACTGTTAGCAGATCTTTGAGTGGCCCTTGGCTTGTTGATGTGAGTTTGTTTCTGATCTCCAGGCACCCATTTGGTGTGATGTGTGTCTGTGCGCTGCTGCTGTGGTGGTGTGTGCTGCCACTCTTTCACAATGTTGGCTGTTCATTAGCTGCCGTCATGTGCAAACCAGTGCCTTCACCCCCATGTGTTGATGCAAGGCGTCCGGCATTTGCTGGCAAGTCATTCCTGTGTTGGGACACACTGTTTGTCTGGCTGTTACCTAGGCCATATGGGCAGAGGGCATTGTTGTCTGCTTTGGAGTCGCACTATGTGATTTTTGGTGCCCAGCCTCCCGCCATCCGGGTTACCGTGTCATGTGTTGTTGTCTTCTGTGGCCTGTGACTTGACATTGTCCAGCTGGGTGCATGGGGCATGGTGGCAGCAGTGGCATGTGCCTGCTCATGGGGTGTGGTTGAGTCATGCGATGGCTTGTGGTGGTTGCGTGCCTGTTAGTGATTTTGGTTGTGGTTGCAGTTCCCCCCATGTGAGGTGCGTTGTTTGTGTACTCACCCGGGTCTCGGAGTCCTTCTAATCCTTCGACTGCCTCCACCGGCAGTATGGCCATCACCCTCTCCTCCCAGGGATGGTACTGTACGGGTCTGCGGGAGGGCCCTCCTCCGGTGGCGTTGGCCTGGTCATGTTCCTCCTGCCTCTTGGCTCTGACCCTCCTCCGCAGATCGTACCACCTGTTCTGGCATTCCTGCTTGGTCCTCCTGGTGTCCGCAACAGCATTCACAGCATCAACGATGGTCTGCCACATGGCTGTTTTGGCTGCCAGGCTGGTGCTTCTGACCAATGTTCCAAAGATCTGTGGCTCGACTCTGAGGATTTGATCAACAAGGACCTCCAACTCTCGGTGACTGAACTTTGGATTCTTGGTAGTGGGCATGGTGAGGGGTGTGGGTGGGGATGGTGTGGGTGTGGGGGGTGTGTGGATGTTGGGGGGGTGTGGATGGTTGTGTGTGTGTGTGAATGTGATGAGAGGGTGTTTGTGAGGGTGGTCGTGTGAAGGTGTGCAAGTGTAAGGTGTGGTGTAGCTTGTAGTCTGGTTCTGTGGTGTCTGTCAGCAGTGAGTCTGTTGCAAAGGCTCATGGTTTGTGTGTGTGTGCCCTTTTTATTGGTCCATGGGTGGGTGTGGCAGTGTTTGAATTTTGGGTGGGTGTGTTATAAGGAGTGGTGGTGTATTGGGCCTCTGTTTGTTTTTGGCAGTTGCAGGTCAGTGATTGTGTTATTTTAGTGGTTGTTGGCCATGTTTAGTGGCTTTGTGCCTTTCGAATGGTGTATTCTTGTGTTGTTTTGTTTTGTCCTGGTTGTGTACGTGCGTTTTGAGCGTGTGTACGGTGTGTACATGGGCCATTTGGTTGTACGGTGATGTCCTTGTGTGTGGCTTTGTACGACTCGTACATGCGGTTGTGATGTTGGGGCATGGGGTGCGCTCCGTACTTAGGAGGTTGTGTTGGGGGTGCGCCAGGAACTACTGGGGTGTACATAGACGGTGGTACGACACGTACAGGGGTGGGGGGGTACATGGACGGTGGTACGACACGTACTGGGGTGGGGGGGTACATGGACGGTGGTGTGACACGTACGGGGGTGGGGGTACGACTCGAACGTACAGGGGTGTACATTGACGGTGGTACGACACGTACAGGGGTGGGGGGGTGTACATAGACGGTGGTACGACATGTACAGGGGTGGGGGTACGACTGGAACGTACTGGGGTGTAGGTACACGGGGGTATGACACGTACTGGGGTGGGGGTACGACTGGAATGTACTGGGGTGTAGGTACACGGGGGTATGACACGTACTGGGGTGGGGGTGGGGCTCGAACGTACTGGGGTGTACATAGACGGTGGTACGACACGTACTGGGGTGGGGGTGGGGCTCTAACGTACTGGGGTGTAGGTACACGGGGGTATGACACGTACTGGGGTGGGGGTACGACTGGAACGTACTGGGGTGTAGGTACACGGGGGTATGACACGTACTGGGGTGGGGGTACGACTGGAACGTACTGGGGTGTAGGTACACGGGGGTATGACACGTACTGGGGTGGGGGTGGGGCTCGAACGTACTGGGGTGTATATAGACGGTGGTACGACACGTACTGGGGTGGGGGTGGGGCTCTAACGTACTGGGGTGTAGGTACACGGGGGGTATGACACGTACTGGGGTGGGGGTGGGGCTCTAACGTACTGGGGTGTAGGTACACGGTGGTACGACACGTACTGGGGTGGGGGTACGACTGGAACGTACTGGGGTGTAGGTACACGGGGGTATGACACGTACTGGGGTGGGGGTACGACTGGAACGTACTGGGGTGTAGGTACACGGGGGTACAACACGTACTGGGGTGGGGGTACGACTGGAACGTACTGGGGTGTAGGTACATGGGGGTATGACACGTACTGGGGTGGGGGTGGGGCTCGAACGTACTGGGGTGTACATAGACGGTGGTACGACACGTACTGGGGTGGGGGTACGACTGGAACGTACTGGGGTGTAGGTACACGGTGGTACGACACGTACTGGGGTGGGGGTACGACTGGAACGTACTGGGGTGTAGGTACACGGGGGTATGACACGTACTGGGGTGGGGGTACGACTGGAACGTACTGGGGTGTAGGTACACGGGGGGTATGACACGTACTGGGGTGGGGGTGGGGCTCTAACGTACTGGGGTGTAGGTACACGGTGGTACGACACGTACTGGGGTGGGGGTACGACTGGAACGTACTGGGGTGTAGGTACACGGGGGTATGACACGTACTGGGGTGGGGGTACGACTGGAACGTACTGAGGTGTAGGTACACGGGGGTACGACACGTACTGGGGTGGGGGTACGACTGGAACGTACTGGGGTGTAGGTACACGGGGGTATGACACGTACTGGGGTGGGGGTGGGGCTCGAACGTACTGGGGTGTACATAGATGGTGGTACGACACGTACTGGGGTGGGGGTGGGGCTCTAACGTACTGGGGTGTAGGTACACGGGGGGTATGACACGTACTGGGGTGGGGGTGGGGCTCTAACGTACTGGGGTGTAGGTACACGGTGGTACGACACGTACTGGGGTGGGGGTACGACTGGAACGTACTGGGGTGTAGGTACACGGGGGTACGACACGTACTGGGGTGGGGGTACGACTGGAACGTACTGGGGTGTAGGTACATGGGGGTATGACACGTACTGGGGTGGGGGTACGACTGGAACGTACTGGGGTGTAGGTACACGGGGGTATGACACGTACTGGGGTGGGGGTGGGGCTCGAACGTACTGGGGTGTACATAGACGGTGGTACGACACGTACTGGGGTGGGGGTACGACTGGAATGTACTGGGGTGTAGGTACACGGGGTATGACACGTACTGGGGTGGGGGTGGGGCTCGAACGTACTGGGGTGTACATGGACGGTGGTACGACACGTACTGGGGTGGGGGTACGACTGGAACGTACTGGGGTGTAGGTACACGGGGGGTATGACACGTACTGGGGTGGGGGTGGGGCTCTAACGTACTGGGGTGTGGGTACACGGTGGTACGACACGTACTGGGGTGGGGGTACGACTGGAACGTACTGGGGTGTACATAGACAGTGGTACGACACGTACTGGGGTGGGGGTACGACTTGAACGTACTGGGGTGTACCTAGACGGGTGGGGGTATACATACACGGGGGGTACGTGTCGGACGTACGGGGGCTGGGGGGAGTGTTGGGCGCGTATGCGGGCACATGTCTCCATGGTTGCTATTGGAGTTCGGTGCGGACGGTGTTTTTTCCATACGGTTGTACGCTCGGATGCACGGGATGGATCGTGATTCCTCGGTCGGACTTGGCTTTTCACGTTTGTAAGGTAAATCGTCCGAGGACGTGTCGGACACATTTTCCGACCCGAGGACGTGTGGGGAATGATTCCCAGTGCGGTTCGTATGGACTTTTTACCATGCGATTCGTGATTGCCAGTTCGTACGGCACTTGTACGATTCGTACGGTAAAAAGACCCGATACGAGTCGTACGGGGACATTTTTTACCGGATCGTGATCGGCACCTAAGTCTTTTAAACAATCACTTATAGAAACACATACTTATTCATACAGGAACTCTTTCAATCTCTCACTCTCACATATACTCACTTATATACACCAATAGTCACATATACTAGTTTAAAACATATGTAGTTACTCATAGAGACACTATTGAGACAGTCATTCACTCACTAACACACCCATACACACACTCATCCACCCATACAGTCCTGCAGACATGCTGTCTTCAACACATACAAACAGTGAGTCACTCATGCATGCACCTATGCACTACGTAATACCCCCCACCGAACCATACACACACTCACACTGATACTAAAAAAAACAACTAATAACCTATATAGACACCCATGTAGCTACTCACCAACCCATGCAGCCACTTATACACAAAGTGAGAGACTGATACAGATATTTACATATTTAAACATTACTCACTAAGCAATGTATTCACTATGATACACTTAATCAGTCAGTTATACAATCAATTTTTCAAAAACAAATCATCCATTTAGACACTTATATACCCATTTATTCTTCAATCGACCTTGAGATATACATATATAAAACATATTTAATTTTCAGAAAAACAGACATTCACTGGATGATGTCATCAGTGATGTCATCAGTGATGTCATTTGAGATGTCATCAGTGATGTCATGAGTGATGTCACTGACCATGTCATGAGTGATGTAATATGTGACGTCATCAGCAGTGCATTGCGGGGGCGCGAGTTATAGTTAGCTGAACTAACTATAACGGGGGAATTTCATTGGTTTGTATGAGAGAAATGTCCAGCTAACTATAACATGTGTGAAACCTATGGTTTTTTCAGTGAATATATATATATATATATATATATATATATATATATATATATATATATATATATACCAATAACATACATCTATTTAAAAATGTATTCTATCACAAATTAAAATATTAAACTATTTAAAAATCTTTAAACTTGAATTTACCACTACAGTCAGTGCAACAGTAGGGAAAGTGTTGGATAGCGGAGAGGTAAAAATTACTATTCCCACTCAAGTGAGTGCAACAATAGGGAAAGTGTTGGATAGCGGAGGGGTAAAAATTACTATTCCCACTCCAGTCAGTGTAACAGTAGGGAAAGTGTTGCATAGCGGAGGAATAAAATGTACTATTCCCACTCCAGCCAGTGCAACAGTAGGGAAATATGTTAGATAGCGGAGGGGTAAAAATTATGATTCCCACTCCAGTGAGCGCAACAATAGGGAAAGTGTTGGATAGCGGAGGGGTAAAAATTACTATTCCCACTCCGGTGAGTGCAACAGTAGGGAAAGTGTTGAATAGCAGAGGGATACAATTTACTATTTCCACTCCAGTCATTGCAACAGTAGGGAAATTGTTAGATAGCAGAGGGGCAAAAATGACTATTGCCACTCCTGGGAGTGCAACAATAGGGAAAGTGTTGGATAGCGTAGGGGTAAAAATTACTATTCCCACTCCAATAAGTGTAACAGTAGGGAAAGTGTTGAATAGCGGAGGGATAAAATTGACTATTTCCACTCCAATAATTGTAACAGTAGGAAAATTGTTGGATAGCGGAGGGATAAAAATTACTATTCCTACTCCAATGATTGCAACAGTATGGAAAGTGTTGGATAGTGGCAGGGTAAAATGTAGTATTACCACTCTAATCAGTGCAGCAGTAGAGAAAGGGTTGTATTGCGGAGGGGTAACAATTAATATTCTCACTACAGTCAGTTCAAAATTAAAAACAAACAAAATATTAACAACAACAAAAATATTTTAAAAGCTCATAAATAAAAAAATATATAAATATGTCAAAAAATAAAATACAAATATATTTAATATTACAAATGTAATAAATCATATTATAATGTTAAATGCATAAGACAAATACCTACAAATATTATATTAAATAAAATAAAAATAATTTTCAAGAAAATAAATATTTTAATTAGAAATTATTTAGAAACAAAAACATTAATTATTACATAAATGTACTTGTTTTATTGCCCCCACAAACCAGATCTAAAATTAAACTGTAAAAAAAATAATTACACAATGAAACCTTATTTTCAAATTTAAAAGTTTTGGTATTTAACAACTATTTCTAAAGTAAGTAAAATTAGTTTACTCCCCACCATTTACCCCTATAAAAGTAAAACCCACACTAAAAATATATAAACAATTACCCTAAGTAAATATCAATTAACTAAGTAATATTAATGATCAACTAATTATTAATTTAATTAAACATATATAACTTCCCACCATTTACCCCTATAAACCCCACAACCCACACCTAAAATTACTTACACAATTTCCAAATTCAATTTTCAATTAATTAATTATTATTTATGAACTAATTTTCAATTAATTAAACATACGTTACTTCCCACCCTTTACCCCAAAAACCCCACAACCGGCACCTAAAATTCATGAAATAAATTAATTCATATCAATTAACAACTAATTATTAACTAATCAAAAATAAATTACTTCCCACCCATTACTCCTATAAATGCCACAACCTGCACCTAAAAAATTACATAATTACCATAATTAAGTAGCAATTATTGAATTAATATTAATTAATGACCAATTAATAATTAATTAATAATAAATTACTTCCCACAATTAACACTATAAAATCTCAATTACATAAATATTAATAAAAAAAATATTCACGAAGTTATTGTAATTCAATTACTTCCCACCCTATTACCCTATAGACCCACAACCTGCAACGGAACGAAAAAACGAAAATTAAAGTAAAATAAAATTGGTAACTACTAAAAATTTAACACATATATGAAAAAAAAACAATTCTTACACAATAAGACACATCACATACATTTAACATATTTACTAAAATACATAACACTAATTAAAAAATCGATATTTTAAACAAGTATATCTTTGTAAATGATATAAATGACTTCTATATTTTTTTTAACAATATTTCTTACCTTAAAATCGATATTCTTGACCACGATATTCTTGCTGTCGATATTTCTGACTCACGATATTAAGGACTCGCTATTTCTGTAGTTCGAAATTTTCAACGCGATATTCTGTCTGCACACCAAAGAAGGGTGCTACGAGGGGTCAACATATCCTCAGATTCAGTCCTATGACTAGCATTATAGATATTAATACCCAGGATCCTTATGTTATTCTTATATTAAAGGAGAACCCCTAGTATATAGGGAGGAGTCCCACAATCGTTTTCATTTTATAGGCCAGGTCCGGTTTGACAAAGGTCACAAGTCCCCCACTTGCCCTCCCCCTGGCCGAGGGTAAGGCATTGATTGCAAAATAAACATATCCATCTAGGTGAATCTCACCCTTCGTATCCCAGGTCTTCTGGAAATAGTAGATGATATCAAAAGGAGTAAGCATTTTTGAGGCATCAGGTTCGTTGAATTTATCCGGCAAATATGCTATGTTCCAACAAATGACCTTGAGGGTCCTGGTAGGTGTTGAGTCTAAAGTGGAGACTCTATTGTCTGTATCCCTCCTCAGTCAGTCCTGATCAATCAATCTGCCTAGGGGTTCAAAATGATTAGACAAAGCAAAGTTTATCCCAGGGTCCTGATCAAAAGCTCTAACAGCTATGAGAGGGGCCTTTGGGACATCATCATAGATTGGCCCATGGTGGGACGGTCCCTGAGTACAGGTTTATAAAAGTATCCCAGGGGCAAGATTGTGACACAGCTAGAAGATCCTGGGCTAGCTACAGAGTTTGTTAACAAAAATCCAGCCCTGTGGGAATCACACAAATTAACTACAATGCAGTCACCCCCTTCCCTGTGCACCATAATATTTAGTCAAATAGCATGCGTCTTACATAAGTGGGAGCCCTCCCAGCCAGCCAATGTAGAGCTTTATTCTTAAGTTGCTGGTAGTCTTCATGGGCGAGATTCTTCACAGGCGGGACATTAGCAAGGACAAAAATATAGAGGGTACAAAAAGGTGGGAGATACAGGGTAATAGTGGAGGATGGACAAGCCTTTCAAACCTCTAAAGCAGCTTTTTCCTTCGACAACAACCCCCCTCCTGCACTGTGTTTGATACATGTGATGCTGCACTGGACCCCTCCCCCATAACTGCTGCTCTGGTTACTCTCCCCAAGGGATAACTTTGAACTGTGGCAGAGGTAGCTGGGAGATTACAAATAATGCTGTCTGCACCTAGAGAGTCACCCCCTTTGTTGGCCCGAAGCTGAGACTACGAGGGTGGAGGGAACCAGACACGACTTTTGGTCGTTCTCAGAATGGGACAAGTTTTTCGGGGGCATCAGATTAACAGGCGCTCTGTTTAAGAATATTCCTAACTGTTCCCTAAGGAATTCAGCAGAGTTTGCCATGGAGCCCACCCTGTCCTCCATCCTGTCCAATCTGTGCGTGAAGGTCTCAAGTGCCAACACAATTTTCATTTCCATACCGCTAGGAACATTCTGGGTTGCACGGTCATTTGGAGCGGCCGCATGCTCCCTTTTTGTTTCCTTAAAAAGCTGCACCCATGTTGAGGGGAGAGCTGGGACACCTCTCTTTTACTTTTGCCTCTGGGTTTGGTCCCTTCAACAACTGAACTCTCCCCCGTGCTCCCTTGGAAACAATCTGGGCTTTACATCTGGCAGGACTACCAGGGCTATTGAGTCCACTCACCCATCTCACTCCCTCTTTCCTGACTAGTGCACTCTAGGACAGGTCCTGACACTGTCTTGAATTAGTCAATTGTTCTTCAATATATGAAATCTCCTCGGTAAGAGCCCCCACAGCGTTATTTAAAAAGGATAAGATCGAGGTACCGGTACTAGGATGTTCTTGGCTTCCGCTTTCCTTTTCTCCATTAAATAAAATGTGACCACCAAGACATAGTAAAATCACATTACCTTGACCTTAAGTGGACAACTTAGGATAGAGGACCAGCTGCCAAAAAACTGGGGCCAAGAGGGGTGGGACAGCCCACCCTCTAACTGGCTCTGACCGACGCAAACTGGCCGACTCTTTGCCGGGGTGCGTCCCGCGCCGCTGGAGTAATCAAGTGCCTGTCAGCACTACAGGTGTGTCCAGCCCCTCCTTCACCAAGTGGAATGCTGGTGGACAATGTCCCACCACACCAGGGCCTATGGGATGCTCTAGCAGTGTGCAGGCAGGGAAACAGCAAGGTATTGTAATGACAGAGCCACCCAGCCCGTGCACACATGCAGGACACGCATCCACGCACCCTGAGGGCGGGCGTGCCCGAAGGTATAAATAAAGGGGCGCAAGACCGCTCGGGGTCTTTGGCCCATTACATAACCAAGCGTCTGTGCCCTTCATTCATGTAGCTGCCATCTCTGGCATATGTCCCCCTATTCCCGCCAGCGCCTGCACCCCAGTCACTACACTGGCGACGAGGCGGGTCAAGCCCACATCTCGCCACCCACACGTGCCTGCCATCGGCCTGCCTGACCCCGAGAGGCTCCAAGCAAATGCGGCACGCATCCTGCGGCGGGAGCCCACCCCGCTACTGTTGAACCGCTGACGCTGGGATGTCCCATCATCCTGCCACGGAGCGGCACCGAAGGTGAGGCCGCCGGCCCCTGCCAGCCCGAGAGCGCTGATCCGGCTCATTCTCGCGCCACCCGCGCGCAGAGGCCTCATCCCCGTGGAGATCGGGTGCGCTCCCGACACCACGTGGGAGGGCCGCTTCTCCGCTCGCAAGGGACGTGCTCGCTCCGGAGGGACAATTCCGCCCTCGCGAGCTGACATCATCGACCGCTGGGGCAGAGTTGACCCCCCCACCCTCCTCTGCTGGCTGCAAGCATTGGCCCACGTGGTAGGGGCTGCTGGGGTAATTTCCATAGGCCCAGCACACTTCAGAGACGCACAGCATTCCAAGAGAGGGGAGAGCCTGCCTGGTGGAAGGAAAAGGGAGAAGATTGGCCCCTGACGAGGAAACACACTCCAGGTCTGCGTGAGGAGGGGGGGAGTAGACGTTTGCCGCTCAGCCAGCACCCTCCCAGGTCACACCGTCCTGGCGCGCAATCGCGCCAGGCGCCCGCACCAACCAGTGTGCCACCTGCTTGGCAAGTATGACTGACCTGGGCACCAGCGGAGGAAGCGCCCCGCCTGCTAGACCGCCACCCCCAGTACCACAGCCACCACAGCAGGCCGCACAGCAAGTACCTGCCCCGCCCGGGTACGGCACGGCGGCCCCGCTACCGCCCTTCAGGGAGCTCTCGGACCCGGCCACTGCAGCAGTACGTTGGCGCGCCTAGATCGGGCGGCTGGACCACTACTTCGTAGGGGTGCGAGAAACTGATGGAAGAGTCAAGAGATCTCTCCTCATGTGCTACGGGGGGGGCTGAACTGTACGACCTCTTCGAGACCCTGCCGGACAGAGGGGATGACAGCGACTACGCTGGAGCCATCACGGCTTTGAATCGCCATTTTGATCCACAGACCAACCCTGACTTCGAATGGTTCAAGCTCCGGCAGGCGCGTCAGGGAGAGACCGAGACCATTGACATCTTCTATGCCCGCCTCTCGCAACCTCGTGCACGCTGCCGGACCAGAGAGCGGAAATCCGTGCCCAGCTCATTCAAGGGTGTCAGTCAGTCCCGCTACGACGACTTATCCTACGGCAGCCGGGCATCACCCTAGATGAGATTCTGGTACTGGCCTGGTCCCACGAGCTGTCGAACGCGCGTGCGGACGAGATGGAAGCGGCCCTCAACATGCCCGCTGCGCCTCAGCGGGCGCCCACGATCAAGGAAGAGAGAGTGGATGTACTCCAGAGACGACAGGCCCAGCCACGTGGGGCCGCGAGGCCTCCCCAGAAGGGCACCTGCGGCAACTGCGGCCTGGACCACCCCCCCCCCGGAAGGAGGTGTTTCGCGAGAGGGAAGACGTGCTCACAGTGCGGGCGACTGAATCACTTTGCAAAAGTTTGCAGAAGCGGAAGGGGACGAGGCAACGTCTCAGGTGCACGAGGCGTCACGGCCAGTGTGCGTCAACTGATGCTGGAAGACCCCCCCGTTCACAGCGACACCACCCCGCCAGGGTTCGACTGCGGTGCGGAGGACGACGAGGTGTTCTTCGTCTCGTTTGTTGGCAGAGAAGGTACGAGGCGCAGGCCGCCACCCATGTGCGACATCACCGTGGCAGGGTCCCCCGTGAGCACCCTCATAGACACGGGGGCATCGGTGAATGTGATGGACAGCGACCAGTATGAGAAACTGTTGCCGCGCCCACCCCTTCGACCGTCCAAGGCGCAAATATTCACGTATGATATCTACAAGCCGCTGTCCCTAAGAGGGGTGATGGAGGTCGAAGTCACAAGTAACGGTAGGAAGCTGGCCACGACTTTCCACGTTGCGGAAGGGAAGAGGGGCGCCTTACTCAGCTGCCACACTGTGGAGGACTTGGCGTTGGTGTTCTTCGCGAACCAAGTGCACGATCTGCATGCTCGGGAAATACTGAAGGAGTTCCCCATGCTATTTCACGGCCTAGGATGCCTGCAAGGGAAGCAATTCAAGCTACACGTGGACCCCAAGGTTCGACCCATGGAGCTCAGACATCAGAGGGTGCCGTTCCACCTGCGGCCACTAGTGGAAGAAGAGCTGAGAAAGCTGGAGGCCCTGGGGGTGATCGAAAAGGTCTCGGGTCCCACTCCATGGGTATCACCTCTCGTCGTGGCCCCGAAACCCAAGCAGCCGGGGGCCATACGCTTGTGTGTCGACATGCGCCTCCCGAACAAGACCGTAAAGCGAGAGCGTCACCTCACGCCCACGATGGACGACATCGTAGCAGACCTCAACGGCGCCAAGTGGTTTACCAAGCTAGACCTCAACGCGGGGTACCACCAGCTGGAGCTTCACCCGGATAGCCGAAACGTTGGGCTAGGTCGCTACAAAAGACTGAGCTTTGGCGTCTCGTCAGCCGCAGAAGTGTTTCAAAATGCGATAAGGCAAACGCTGTCGGGACTACAAGGAGTCATAAACTTGAGTGACGACATCCTCGTGTACTCGAAAACACTGAAGGAACACCACAAGCACCTCCGGGACACCCTGCGGCGACTAGCGGACAATGGCCTCACCCTGCACGAATCCAAGTGCTCTTTCTATCAGGAATCCGTAGATTTCTTCGGCTACATCTTCTCGAGAGAAGGGCTGAGGGTTGACCCGAAGAAAGCCGAGGCCATCCGGTCGGCCCCGAGGCCCACGTCAGCCACGGAAGCCAGAAGCTTCCTAGGGATGGCCACATACTGTAGACGGTTTATCCCCATTCTCGCATCCCTATCCGAACCACTCCGCGTCCTCATGAAAACAGGCCAACCATGGGCCT
Organism: Triturus cristatus; assembly: GCF_964204655.1. Lineage (NCBI taxonomy): Eukaryota > Metazoa > Chordata > Amphibia > Caudata > Salamandridae > Triturus > Triturus cristatus. Next base: position 482,389,863 of record NC_140585.1, read on the forward strand.
GGTCGGCCAAAGAAGATCTGGCGTTTCAGGCTGTCAAGAACGCCCTCATTGATGACCAGGTCATGGCGTACTTCTGCCCGCATCGACGCACGGAGGTGGTGGTGGATGCCAACCCTGTCGGGCTAGGAGCAGTCCTGATGCAGGAAACCGAGGCGAGGGAGTGGGTTCCCACCGCGTACGCCAGCCAGGCGTTGACTGCTACGAAGATGCGGTATGCGCAGATAGAACGGGAGGCGCTGGCCATCAAGTGGGCGTGCCAGCACTTTCACCTGTACCTGTATGGGCACGAGTTTTGGGTGATCACAGATCACAAGCCCCTTGTCCCGTCCTTCACTGGCACCGCCAGGCTTGCCCCACCACGGATTGAGAGGTGGGCGGTGCAGCTGCAAACATACCGGTTCGAAGTGATGTTCAGACCGGGGGCCAACAATCCAGATGACTTCCTGATGCGGCACCCCGGCCCATCTCAGCCAGCTCCAGACCCATTGGATGAAGACTGCATGGAAGAACTGGTCCGAATGGTCTCCCAAGAAGCGTGCCCGGTGGCACTCACGCTCGAGGACATTGGCAGAGCCACGGAAACGGACGAGTGTCTCGTCAAGGTGAAACACACGCTGATGAATAGGAACTGGCGCAACTTTCTAGACGGGGTCCAAGCCCTCACAGCGGAAGAACAGCTATTTAGGCAACAGGTCTGGAGGGCACAGAGTGAACTCAGCGAAGGGCCCCAAGGGGTGGTCCTAAGAGGCGTCTCCCTCGTGATCCCGCGAAGCCTACAAGGAGAGGTGGTCCGTCTAGCACACCAAGGACACCAGGGCGCATCTAAAACCAAGGCCAGGCTGAGGAGCAAGGTGTGGTTCCCAGGGATGGACGCTATGGTGGAGGAAGTCGTTCGCAACTGCCATTCATGCAACATCACAGGTGGAGAACCGGCGCCGCATCCCGTAATCACCGAAGACCCATGTCCTGAGCCCTGGTCTAAAATGAGCATCGACTTCGGATCATTCCCGGACGGACGGCACACGTTGGTGCTGATTAACTCGCATTCCAAATTGCCAGTGATCCAGGTGGTGGCCTCCACGGCGTTCAGCCAGGTGAAAGCAGCGCTGGACCGCACATTCGCTATGATGGGTCTGCCGGAAGAGGTCCGGTCCGACAACGGCCCACCATTCCAAGGGAGAGACTTCCAAGACTATCTGTCCTCCCGGGGCATCCGGCACCGGAAGATCACCCCGCAGTGGCCCCAGGCGAACGGCGAGGTGTGGCGGTTCATGCGGACGATGAACTGGGCCCTGAGGATCGGGGTGGACAAGAGAGAGGATGCGGAACAATGCCTATCGCAATTCCTCAGTGCATACCGCCAAACCCCACACTGCACTACTCGGTGCGCACTGGCCCACCTCCTGTTTCGAAAGGCCCCAAGAGACAGCGTACCGGCGAGTCTCGCATGGCACCCAATGCCGTTGGACCAAGATGCGACACAGCGGAGGAGACAGACCTCCAACGAGAAGCCAGCCAAGCTCGAAGGGCTCAGCCCATAAATATCAAAGTCGGAGACAGAGTCATCATAAAGGATCGACACCCGAGCTGGAAGTATTGCACCCCATTTGAACCAGAAGTGTGGGAAGTGGTCAACGTGCACGGCACCATGGTGTCAGCCATGAGAGGAACCCGGGTAGTCACCAGAAACACATCCTGGTTCAAGAGAGTCCCCACGGACCTGGCGGAAGCGGACCAGCCGGAGGAAGAGCTAGAGATGGGAAAAAGCCTAGCCCCCACGAGTGTACAAAGGAGCCGCCCGGCGGAAGCACCACCGCAACCGAGGACAGGGCCACGGACTGACGGAACCGCCAGTAGCCAAGAGGAAGCAGTGTCCTCCCCGGAGGGCGAGGCCGGAGGGTCTGGACCCAACGAGATCTCCCGGAGCCAGAAGTATGGTTTCCGGCCGAACCCAACCACGAGCCTGAGACTAAAAGACTTTGCGTGGTATGCTCACAAAAACTGAACTATTCCCTGGCAAGAGTTGCTGTATCTGAAAGATTGGAGGGATGTAATGACGGAGCCACCCGGCCCGTGCACACACGCAGGACACTGATCCACGCACCCTGAGGGCGGGCGCACCCGAAGGTATAAATAAAGGGGCGCAAGACCGCTCGGGGTCTTTGGCCCATTACATAACCAAGCGTCTGTGCCCTTCATTCATGTAGCCGCCCTCTCTGGCATATGTCCCTCTATTCCCGCTAGCGCCTGCACCCCAGTCACTACAGGTATGACGTCCCAGGCCGCGGGAGTACACAAGCGTTTTCCAGAGCTGTAGGTGTCCTTCACCAAGGGAAATACTGTGTGATATGTCCCACCCCAGCAGGGTCACAGGAATGCTCATGCAGGATGCGGGCAGGAAAACAGTACGGTATGGCATATAGGGCGTATATGGTTATAGCTAATTTGCAATTCTGTGTCATTGGGTATTTCATTTTGCTATGGTGAAACTTCTCATCGAGCAGAAATAGACATTTTGTTGGTGTTGCGTTTACTGGGCTAATTATGTTTAATTATTCTTGAAGAATCCAATATATGGATGTGTCACTTTGTATTTATGGAGTATATGAGCCATTAAAAGGGAGATTGCACACAATGATGCAAGACTTTATCCTTATAAAACTAATAAGATGATGGTTCGATGCTTATTGCACTTGCAATAATAAATATCCAAAGTGGTAAGCTCTAGGGTGGATTTGAAGCCGCTACAGGGTCAGTATAGAAGGCATTTCTGAGATGGATATGCTAGATTCGAGGGTTAAAACTTTATCCAGAGATGTGATCACGCTGCTGGCTAGAAAAGCTGTTCACAGTGGAGTATACAAGGACTCCTGATGAGAATTATTTCTTGGACCAACTAGTGATGCCGAACAGTGAGTACAAAGAGTGATTGCGCTCCCAGGGAAGATACTAATGAGCTCCGTCCTGATGTGAAGTATGCAGATCACAGAGATACTCAATTCCTAGAGAGATATGTGTAAGGTTCACCTAGATGAGTGGCACAAGGGATGCAGAACGAGTTAATCAATTGTAATGTAACACATTAATGAGGTTTGCCCATTGTGGAGTACAACTAACACAGAGAGTTTCGCAGTTTCCAAGGAAACATTTCGAGGGTCACCCAGATGAGGTATTTCTGTGGTACACCCCAAAGAAAAACACAAGGAACACAGAGTCACGTAGCTTTCAGGAAATATTTGAGAGGTTAACCTGTGTCAAGCCTACAAGGGCCAAAAAGAGCTTCTTAGTTGACAAAGACAATGGGCCCAATTCACAAAGGTAAAATAAGATGAAAGTCTAACTTTACGAGAAGCAAGCCTGGCAGTAAAAGAGGCACCATCACTGCCAGGCTTCCTTCGTGTCAGCAATGACTATAAGTATAAAGTGTGTGGTTACGTACTGCTTGCAGGTTTTCAAAAAACATAAATAAAAGGTATTGTCATATACAATCACAATAGCTTAAAATCTCACAAATGCGAAACCTATTGCATTGCAAATGCTTGTTTAATCTATCATTCTATAGCTTCCAGTATGTGGTCGGCTTGGCTTGCTATAAGGAAAGATTTTAATAATGTGCTTCATAATCCATTATAAGGCTGTAGTAATGGTATTATAATTGTGTAATAATGAATGCAGAATGTAGAGTGATGTAGAGTTGGTTTGTTCTAGGTATTTAAGTAGGTGCATAGAATTTTGTGGTCAGATGAGGCTGTGCCTTACTTATGCCTGTACCGGTTCACCATGCTGTATGAGGTTTTTCAATAAAGAAGAAGTTGCACAGCCGACAGCTGTCCCTGATTACCAGAAAAGCCTAGGCTTCTCTTTTTCATTTTTAAGATATATTGGTGTTCATGTTAATGTGATGTTATTCTGTTTCTTCCATCACTTTTATATTTATATTATAAAACGATTACGGCAATTTAGTTGTATTTTGGTGTGCTTATCTGTATTTTTATCTTAGCAACTTAGTGATATACTTTGAGTATATGTTTTACAATTGTTCTGACTAAAGTTGAAAATTATCGATAAACAGCAAATCTGGTTTTGATTAAAAAGAAAGATGTGAAACACAGAAAGAATGGGATTAGTGGAATCCAAGGCCAAAGGTCAGTTTTATGAGCATCTTTGGCTGCCTCTGATATCAAATGCAAATATAATTTTTAAGTTTCTCAAAAAGTGCAAAAAAAGAATGGTGATAAATCCCATATCCAATACTCTTTAGGTTAGCTGAGTCTGCATGAAATGGTATCAAGTCGATCCAGCATCCCATCCAATGTGAACAGTAACACAAAGATGACCATCGGCATGTTCTAATGCCTGCCTACTTCAAAAACAGATTACGCCCCTACCCTGGAGAAGGAAGTCCTCCATCAAGAAGTAGGTGAGGTAGGTTGGCTACTGCTGTAAGATTAGTTCCCTAAAGGGGAAAAAAAGAACACATTACCTTCGATGTGCTTTTAAAACAAGGACACAGGAAAACATTGGTAAGAAGACAAATTAAGCAAAAGTTAGTACCATGTCCCCATGTGGAAATGCTACTTGATTACAGAATGCCTCAGTGGGTATACTTCAATCCCCCGTGTTGATTTTTAAATTCATGCAATCAATTTAAAGGCCAGGGTGCCAAACACATTATTTTACTCACAGTATAAGATGGGCTACAGACAGAAATTACATGTAATCCATATCAACAAAGTCTATAGGGCCAACTCTGATCAGGCCTATTCTTAACATTTATTTAAATTGTAATTTAATTTCTGTCCAGTGAATATTCTTCTTAACATCTGTTATTCTCTTGCACATTGCTTATTTTTAAAGAGTAGGTAACCTTTTATTGTTTTCATTGAATATTTAAAATATACACAACAAAGCGGGTAGACAGTGGTAAATCTCATGCAACATACAACATCCTTTCATGGACAAGCAAGGCAGAGTACTGACAACAGCGCAATAGCAAGAAGTAGGCTGAGCTGAGCACCTCAAAGAAGTGTTGAACAGAGCAGTACCAACATGTGAAGTGGACAACCAAGAATCAGAAACAGACTTGGGTGTGAACATCGCCCCACCACAATAAGAAGAAATCATCACTGCCATCCAGTCTCCCAAGAAAGGATAAGCTGATTGGCCAACACAATTTGAATGCAGAATTGTTCAAAGCAGACCCTGACACATCAACTAAGAACCTCCAAACACTCTTTACATCAATTGGGGACGGAAAATAAATACCAGACACTGGAGTCAAGGCATCATCGTCAAGATTCTATAGAAGGAAGAATTAACAAACAGTAAAATCGGGCATGGAATTAACCTTCTGGTAATCCAGAACCAAATACTGGCAAAAATCACTATACAGCGTATGTCTGATGCCGTGGACAAGTAGTTGAGAAAAAGCAGGATAGGTTCTGCAAGGGTAGAGGCTGTGTTGATCAGATCCTCACTCTATGCTCCATTATAGAGCAATGCACAGAGTGGCAGAGACAACTATACATCAACTTCATTGATTTAGAGAAAGCCTTTGACAGTATTCACTCTGACAGACTCTGGCATATACTGAGAGCTTATGGCATGCCACAGCAGACAGTTCTTCTCAAGAGCTTCTATGACAATTTTACCTCCAAGGTGAGAGATAGTGAGTATAGATAGGAAGTCAAGACCGGTGTGAGACAGGGATGGGTGATGTTAGCGTTGCTCTTCAACATAGTCATTCGTTGGTTGAAGTGACTCACAATAGAAGACCAAGCCGTAGGCATCACATAGACATTATTTTCTACACGGGTGGGCCTTGCCTATGCGGATGACCTTGCTTTGCTCTCTCACAGACATCAGCATATGTACGTAAAGACATCTCACCTCAACATCTATGCATGTGGGCAAGTGGGCCTGAAGACCAGCATGAATATATCAGAAGACATACCACTCAACATCCCAAAACCTTCACCAATCAAGGTGGATGGAGAGGACCGAGCCATGACTAACGAGTTCACTTACCTTGAAAGTATTTTCAGACATGGAGGGGCAGGCAATGACATCAAGAGTAGGCTGAACAAGCCCAGGAATGCTTACAGGATGCTGAATGATGTATGGAGGTCATCTCAATACAACACTTATACCAAGATCGGGCCTTACTAGAGCTACATTCTGTCCATACTCTTGTGTTGAGCGAAGTGCTGCTGGATGACAAAAAGTGCTAGTTTTTCAGACTGGTAACGTGAGAAGAATCTTGAACAGTTTTTGCCTGCAAATCATCTCCAACCAGGAACTACTCACCAGATACAAGCAAGACAGCATGGTAACCATCTTTATGAAAAGACGATTGAGTTAGATAAGGAACACTTTTAGAAGAGAACAAGACTCCATCACAACAACAATTCTCCACTGAACCCCAGAAGGCAAATAGAAGAAAGGCCTGCAAAATAACACCTTGAGATGAACTGCAGAAACAAAAATGAAGACTCAGACTCACAGAACACCATACTGTGTATCCTTAGCAGAAATGCGCTTAAGATAAACAGAAGTGGAGGTCCTTTGTTGCTACCCTACATGCCAGCAGGTATAATGGGCACTAGATATTTGGGGGCCGATTCACAGAACTAATCTGAGATAAAATCCTAAACGTACTACTTTTCGTATTCACAGAAGGCATTTAGTAGTAGTAAAGTTAGGACTCCTAACTTTACTACTACTAAACTGAGACAAAATCCTAACTTTACGACTTTCGGTATTCACAAAAGGCATTTAGTAGTAGCAGTAGCGGCCCGTGGTGGGAGTGCTGCCAGGTGCTGACGTGGGGCGAGGGAGGGGCAGGGTGGGGGTTATAAACTGCGGAATACGGCCGCACAGAGGTAAGTACATAAGCAAATAAATAAAACTAATTTTGTTGCGCGCGCTGCATTACCAAATGCGATGCAGCGCGCGCAATGAAATTTGTTTTGTTTGTGTACATACCTCTGTGCGGCCGTATTCCGCAGTTTACTACCGCCCACCCTGCCCCTCTCCCACCCCACGTCAGCGCCCAGCAGCACTCCCACCACTGGCCGCTACTGAGTAGTAGTAAAGTTAGGAGTCCTAACTTTACTACTACTAAATGCCTTCTGTGAATACCAAAAGTAGTAAGTTTAGGATTTTATCTCAGATTAGTTCTGTGAATCGGCCCTATAGACAATAAAGCACAACGTTTAAAATATAGCTATGGAGTACAAATGTCATGCTAAAAAGAATAACATATATTTTAAAAGGACAATTAGACAAGCCTTAACATTGTATATGAAAGACAGTTCCCTTCGACCGACTTGGGATTCAAGGCACAAACATTTGATAGATCACAACTAACTCAGCCCTAGTATAATGAGCATTTAAGCAACCCAGGCTAAATAATGTTCATATGGCAATGCCTCGAAACTGCATGTCTCTAAGTATAATCGCTGTAAACTCACATTGTGAGTGATCAGTGTCTTGACCTAATAACCAAATTAACTTCTGCATTTTATAGACCCTTAAAAATGCTAGTACCCAGGAAGTAACTTACCTATCTTATGAGGTATGTTTTATTTTTTCCCCCTTGTCGTCATGTCTTCCTTTCTGCAAACTAGACTATCTATGCGACAGACCCATGTCTGTAAGTAGGTCAGTTGTTTGATTATCGTGTCCAAGTGGTACGAATCTCGCTGGCAAGCGCACATCAGAAGCATGTATAATCATTGAGACAGACACTTCACCGCAACTTATAGCATAGTAAAGGAATATAGGCTTTTGTCAATATCCGTGCTCACTTAAGATGTGTTTGACCAATAAAAATGATCCATACTAGAATCTCATTATGGGTCCCACCCTCAGATGGCAAAATCTCAAATTGCGCAATTCCTAGGCCAGCGGTTTCTTGATCTCCTCGAGGTAACGAAGCAAGAATCGATACAAAGGAATATTTACCTTATGAGCTTTGACGTTGCTTTTGAGAGATAAAATTGCACTTTTCTAACTAGAGTACTGGAAGTCATGTACGTAAATATTTTCTCTCTATTGAATTCCACCTGTTTGAGTTGGCCAGATACCTGTTTAATCTGATTCCTCACTATAGCTTTAAAGCATGGTTACTCACAAAAATGTTCCCAAGGACCAAAACGTTTTGTCTGTGGTGTGACTGGGGGCCGCACTGATGCCAGCAGGATGGTGGTGGTGGGGAGGGGGCGTTGGTGGTATTGGGAACTGTAAAGTGGGTGTAGGAGAAATGAAGCATGCACATCTAGTGACTGAATTGCATATTGTGAATCCAGAAAACCTGGGATCAATTCCAGCTTCCCCACTTTGTGTGATTCTGGGCAATTGTTTTATTTCACTTTTCCTCCTTTTTCTTCATTATCAATCAATCGGTGTTTGTATAGCGTGGCTTATCACCGACGGGGTATCCTGGCACTGAGGTAAGAGGAGCCTTAGTCAAGAACCAGGTCTTGAGCTCCTTCCTGAAGTTGGTGAGTAAAGGGGAGGTTTGGAGGTGAGGTGGGAGGTCATTAGAGAACTTGGTGGCTAGATAGGAGAAGGATCAACCTCTGATGCATTTGCGTCGGATGCGGGGGACGTGTGCAAGGGTGAGGGAGGCGGATCAGAGTTGCCTAACAGCTGGTAGAAGGTCAGGCAGTAGTTGAGGTAGGAGGCTCCGGGGTCGTGAAGGGCTTTGTAAGCGAGGGTCAGAAGCTTGAACTGGCATCTCTTCTGGACAGGGAGCCAGTGGAGGTTTTTGAGGTGGGGGGGATGCTGGTCTGTTTGGGCAGGTTGAAAATGAGTTTGGCTGCAGCGTTCTGTATGGTCCGTAGTCGATTGAGATCAGTGGTGGTTCCGGCGTAGAATGCATTTTCGTAGTCTAGTCGGCTGGTGACAACGGCTTGGGTCCATGTTTTTCTGGTGCTGATGGGGATCCACATAAAAATCTTCAGAAGCATGCAAAGTGTGTGAAAGCAGGAGGAGGCTACTGCGTTGACCCGGCGCTTCATGGAGAGATCGCTCTCCGGGATGATGCCGAGTTTGTGGGCATGGTTGGCGGGGGTGGGAGAGGGCCTGAGTACAATGGGCCACCTTGTGTCATCCCAAGGGAAGTTGTTTTTTCTGAAGATGAGCACTTCCGTCTTATCTGTGTTCAGCTTCAGGCAGCTGTATCTCATCCAGTCGGCGACGTTGGTCATGGAGTTCTGGAAGTTGACTCTAGTGGTGGCAGTGTCTTCCGTCAGAGAGAGGATGAGTTGGGTGTCGACGGCATATGAGATGATGTTGATTCCGTGTGGGCGGACTATATCAACCAATGGGGTCATGTAGAAATTGAAGAGGGTGGGGTTCAGGGAGGATCCTTGGGGCACTCCACAGATGATTCTCTTGGGTTCGGAGGTGAAGGGCGATAGGTGGGTTTTCTGGTGTGTCCTGTGTGGAAGGAGGTGATTCATTTAAAGGCGTTTCTTCTGATGCCAATGTTGGAGATGCAAAAAGAACAATGGATGAACAGAATACTGAACAATGTCAAACATTCACCCCAATACAGAGATATGGGCATAAATCCATTATTTTTTTGCTTCCCATGCCATTTCAGTTTAAACCCAGCCATATGCAAATCAGTCTTGACCCTGCTCCCCATGGGACCAGCCCAACCTGAGCTGCCAGTGCAGGTCCTTACTGGACCGGAAACAAGCATGCTGGGACCGGTATCGGGGTATCACCCCTCATCAGCCAGGCTAGCTTGGCTCCTGTGGCATGGAGAGCACAAGTCCCAAGTCTGGACATACTCATCCCACTAGGGGTGACAAATGCAAAAAGAACATTTGATGGACAGAATGGCTGAGCAATGTCTACCATTCACCCCAGTACAGAGATCTGGACCTAAATCCATCTTTTTTTTCCAGCAAGCCTAGCTGGTGAGGGGTCAAACCCCAAAACCGGTCCCAGGATGCTTGCTTCTGGTCCAGGGAGCTCGGGCTGGATTGTTCCCATGAGAAGCAGGGTGAAGACTGATTTGCACATGACTGGACCTAAACTGGGGTGACAGGGTGAGCAATAGAATGATGAATTTAACCCAGATCTTTTGACTGGAGGTGAATTTTTGATTTATTCTGCATTCCATTAATCATTTGTGTGTCTTTTGCCGATGTGGTAGAGTCTGGTGCTGAGGGTGTGATGGGAGATGGTGTTGAAGTCTGCTGAAAGGTCGAGGAGGATCAGGGCGGCTGTCTCCCCACAGTCGAGGATGGTTATGATGTTGTTGGTCGCAGCTATCAAGGAGGTCTCGTGCTGTGGTTGGGGCAGAAACCAGTCTGGGATGTGTTGAGAAGGTTGTTCCCTTCCGGGTGATCTGTGAGCTAGCGATTGATGACTTTCTCCAGGACCTTGGCCGGGAAGGGGAGAAGCGAGATGGGGCAGTAGTTCTTCAGTTCTCTGGGGTCAGTGGTGGGTTTCTTCAGGAGGGGTTTAACCTGTGTGTGTTTCCAGACCTCAGGGAAAGTGACGGTGGTGATGAGTGTGTTGTGGATGCTGGTGAGTGCGCTACCAATTTCCTTCTGTCCCAGGTTGAAGTCGTGGTGAGGGCAGGAGTGTGTTGGTGCTCCGGAATAAATGGAGGTCATGATCGCTATGGTGATTGGCATGGTGAGTGGTTTCCAATCAGAGAGGTGGATGTGGGAGTTGTTGGTGTGGGACAGGAGGAGGCCAAGCTCAGCTGGCTGTGGGTTGAAGTTGCTGTGGATGTCTGCCATCTTGTTGTGGAAGCATTCCGCCAGGGAGTCGCAGAGGGCTTTGGAGGGGGGGATCGTGAACTCGGTGGCAGACAGGGAGGCACATTCTTTGACAATGCTGAAGATTTCTTCTGTGTGATTGGCACTTGCTTCTATGCAGATGGTTAGGGTGTCTTTCTTGGCTTCTTTGAGGCTGTGGTGGTATTTTCTGAGGGCAGATTTGAGGGTGGCGAGGTCTGAGGGGTTCCTACTGGATATCACATATAAGAGGACCTATATAACATATAAGAGGACCTTGAAATGCATGACTTGGTGACTTCAGGATGCATGCTGTAGGAAACCTTCTGTGTATGATTTAATAAACTATAATATTGTCCATGTATAATAGCAACCCAGGCCACCACAAGAGTGCACATATAAAGCAACTTGCTGCTTAATTTACTATTGCTATTGTTGTAAGTGTGGGTGGAAGGAAGTATGATTGTCTGTTAAATTCATGATTGAAAAATATCACTTTAAAAAAACACTTCTCAACTCACTGATATAATCTGATGTACTAAGGTGAGCTGCTTGTTAATGAAATACACTTTTTGAATTTTGAAGAAGCTTTATCATATTTTCATAGATTTGTTGCAAATGCCTTTATAAATTAAAGTGTTCCTAAAGTTAATTGGTGCAGGAAACCTTATTTACTTCATTTCTATAAATTCAACTAACCTGAAAACAAATGCTTGCCCGTTTATTTAACATTGTTTTAATGTTAGGGCTGATTGGAGTAAACAGCAGCCCAGTGCTGCTCTTGAACAGGGGCCCGCATCTAAAGGTCAGGAGGGCCGCATGCAGCCCCCGGGCCGTACTTTGAGTATAACTGCTTTAAATGAATTGTTCTCCATGTTCGACTTGCATTTACTGTTAAGGTGCAATGTTAAGAACAATGTAACATAAAGTAGAGACCAAGGATTATTTCAGCCAAGGATCAAAGCCAGGCTGGAAGCCAAAAATAGCCGTGGCACAAATACATTAATCAGCAGTGGGCGGTGATTAGGAGGCTGGGTCACTGCAGCCCATCCTGCTCTGAATTCGACTTACTAGCCTGCAGCCCGAGGCCCTGATTCACAAAGATCCTGCGCACTTGGGGAAAATGCCACACAGTTATGGTGGGGTCTCCGCACTCATGGCAGGAACTCCACAATGGGAAACAAGTGCGGAGATCCTGCTACGACTGCAGAGCCTCTGCCCTGAGTGAAGAGGCTCTTTGTGAATGAGGGCCCTTGTGTCCACAGTCAAACCCTGCCATTGGGGCTTCCTTCTATGACTCAGAAAATGAGAAATTTCAATGAGCCCTGGTCTGCACTGTGTAATCTATGAAAGTTTTATGAAATCCAAGCAATTGGCCCCTGAGTTAAAATTCAAGACGACTCTGAAAACGAGGTGTAAAGTATGACAAACCATTTCAGTATTCTTCCTATGAAGGTGAGATAAATGTAAGTGAGGAATGGCATCAGCTTAGAATTGATGACTGATAAAATTGTGCTCAGAGTTGGAGAATATAAATTGCAAGCGCGCCCGGTGCATTGTGGCTGAGGGACTTGGCCCCCACCTTTTGCCCCTCACAAACAGTGTCTGTCAGGCTGAACAAAGGTCAGCCTGACAGACACTGTTCATTTTCAGGTCAGGCAGCCAGGAGAAACCTATGCGCTAAATGCACAAGCTCCTATCTGCCTGAGCTAAACTTTGCTGGGCTAAGGAAGTCACAGCTCCAGTGGGCGTGACCTCCTCAGCTCAGCAAAGGTCCCTGAGGCCCTCCCCTCAGTGACGAGGGATGGCGTCACTGATTGCCTCGCACCAGGGTGCTTCAGATTTAAGCCCTGAAGCGCCCAGGGTTAAGTGTCAATCAGTGACACTTCGTCACAGAGTGGGGTGGGGTCAGCAGTCTCACTGACCCCATCCCACTCTGTGATGACATTGGGACTGCTGCCTTCCCTCATTGGCTGACCTTATGACCAAGCCTTCTGGGACCTCCGAGGCAGAGCTACAGGTAAGTGTGTGTGTTTTTTTTTAAATTAATGTTTGGTGCATGTGTGTGGGTATGTATGAATGTTTGGTAATGAGTGTTGTGAATGGATGTGTTTATGTGTGTGTGTGCGCGCGTGTGAATGCATGGCTGTGAGTGTGTCTGTGTGCGTGTGTGTCCTGTCCGTCCGCCCCTCCCTCTTAAAATTATCGGCCGCCACTGATAAATTGGTACAAAATCTACAACAAACAGAGCTTAATTTAGCAGCCCTTCTTTTTAGAGTAGCTAAAAAGGTTATTTTATGTGATAACTCAATCCCGTGTGCTCGCTCTTAATTCTTTTCACCCATTTCACTGATCATACATATCCACTATGCTAATCAGTCTGTGTTGCAACCCTCTGAACCACCAAAAAAGTTGTTTCTTAACTTGGCCATAAGTATTTACTCAAAATTCCTGTCAAAGAGACTGAGCGCCGTAATAAATGTTATTCACCCAGATCGTACGAGCTTCGTAGCTGGTCCTTTCTGATTTGGGGTTACCCACATTGCCAAATGTGTCACAGATATCAGGGCCAGCTCTGCGGTACAATTATCCATTGCTATCTTCGATCGAGCAAAAACGTTCGACCAAGTTCATTCTCCTTTATATAGACAATGTTGACCGAATTCAGTTTATTTACTAAATGCATCCCTAGCATAACGTTTATGTACAGAGCCTATGCACGCATAGCAGTAATTAACACGCAGTCAACAACATTCCCTATCCAATGAGGAACAAGGTAGAGATGTTCACTTTCCATATACCTGTTCAATTTATATATGGAACCACTGACATCAAAACCGTTAAAAGATATTATTACTCTATGTGCTCACGAATTGTTATTGTTCAAAGCATACTCTGAAAATGCCATACCTTTTTTTGCACTCCATTTTATTATACTATATGAGATTGGCAGCCTGTATTATAAACAAGGGTACATTGGATAACCTGGAAAATCAGTAATACATGTAAACATGCAAGGGAAAACGGGCAGGATCGCCTTACTTTTTTGACTGGTGCTACTTTATGTACTTAGAGGTAAATTAGGATAGTGCTTGACGCAAACATCTTTCGCCATCACTTTTTATGAAAGCAAGACTCTGAAGGTAGTAAGTAATGTGTGACAAGAATGTTAATGCATATCTGTTGTGTAGTGTTGAGGTGTTGATGTGCTGTGTTTGTTATGCTGCTTTGTTGATTTTTATACTGTGTGTTTTTGTACTGCATCATTGCGATATGACGTTCTGGAATTGTGCAGTGGGTATTGTGTTGGATTCCTTTTTGACTTCTTGTTGGGTGTGACCTGTTATGTATTAATTGTGTTATGTTGCTTTGTGGATGTAATTGTGTTACATTATTTTGCTTACTTTTGAATGTTAATAAATGGTGCTGCATTTCCAACCAAAATCTGCACATTCCTTTAAAACGTCTATGACAAGCAACCAGTTACCATTGCCTTGGGGAGCTCCAGATATTCAGTTGTTTACGACACACGTCAGGACAAAGCTTTGGTAGAGCCTTGTCTTAAATTAGCATTTGCAGATCTCACTTTGATATACAGCCCTCTAAACGTTATTTAGGAGGCATTCTCCTTAATCAGTTTGAAAACATGGTTGAGATTAACAAGCATTAAGGGAAAGCAATACATCAAACAAAAACTGCACAGTGGTCTACGTCTAGTTGATATCAGTAAAATGCCAGTTCCTACATAGTTTCGACTGTGTAGGTTAAACTTGAGGAACACAGTGGTGAATCTATTATAGCACATTCAAATCATAATATTGAATTGGTAGACCTCACACTCTTGGGTGTTTGTAGCTCAAACATTTATTTTCTGCCTTCACCCCGCCTGTTTTACTGAACTAATTTCTGTTGGCTTTAAGGCTCACAACAGTTTACTAATGCTAACCAGTGCTAACAAGCTGATGCAATCTCCTTTAAACATGGTAAAATTGGCTTACACCCAATTGGTATATTTAGGTTACTTGTATGTCCTTAGTAAAATGGTATATCATATAATATAAAAATAAATTAAATGCTGTTAGTGGGACCGCAGCACTTACTATGCCACCCACTTAAGTAGCCTTTTGAAAACATGTCTCAGACCTGCAATTGCAGCCTGTGTGTGCAGTTTTAAACTGCCATTTCAACCTGGAAAATAAACCTTTTGCCAGGCCTAAAACATCCGTTTTAATAGATATGTCTCCCTCTATGTTAGGCCCTAAACAACCCACAGGCCAAAGTGCAGTGTATTTAAAAGGCTGCACATACATTTTAAAGTCTTACATGTCCTGCTAGTGATAAATTCACAAATTCATTGTTTTACTATTGTGAGCTTACCTCTCTAACAGGATAACATCAGGCTACCTTATTACATTAACAAGTGATAACTTTTGCTTGGGAGCAAGTAGAAATGTCATGTTTGGTGTCTGAGGAATTTTAATTTAAAACCCTCTTTAATGGAACAGTCAGATTTTAAATCACAATTCTGAAAATGTCACTTTTAGAAAGTTGGCATTTTCTTGTCCTAACCATTTGGTGCCTGTGGCCTGTATCCTGGATCAGTAGAGCAACAACCGGCCATGCAAGAGCTGCAGTTTGCACAACAGAATTGACAGCCTGAGGTGACCGCTAACACAAAGCTACAGCAACGACCTCTCACGGCTCCCAACACAATCTTCGAGCTACAGCTTTCTGCTCTCTGAGCTACTGCAACACCCATCCTCCACGCTCTCCCTGCTCCTCGTGGTCCCCTCCATCGCAAATGGAACTCTACGCTGGACGTCAGAAGGCAACTTTTGCTGCGGTACTAGCCTGGTCCCTGTATCCGACCCATGCGTCATTGTGGATTGCCTGAACTTGTGACTTTCACCCGGTCTCACATGACCAGAAAACCCAGAATTAAGCGCTATTTTTACCATAGATCTTTAAAATTGCATATCTGCATTCTAGTAATTGGATTTTTGTAGTTTTGGGGTCAAATAATTTATAAATCTTACTCTCTCTTTCTAACTTGGTGTGAGATTTTTTCGGTGTTGTGTATTCACTCTACTACTGTTTGAGTGCTGAGTAAATACTTTGTGCCAAGCTACCAGTGGGTTAAGCATTGGATAATTTAGTGACAGTTGTGGTTCATCCTGACAAGGGTGTTGGCTGTTTCTTGAGAAAGGCTTACATCCTCCTCGACCAACAATTCAATCTCTCATATGGATCCTTCAATGTAACACATCTTTTAGTGGCAAGTGGTTTGACACACTTGCAAGAAAATGTAGATTCTCACATATTTGAAAAGTCTGTACAGGAGTGATTTACTTCTCAAAGACTCTAAATATGTTGGATACAACTAGGAATACTTATGTGTATATTTGAGAGAAACCATAGGGATGAGATAGGATAATAAGCTGCAGCACAGAATCAAACACATGCTATCATCGTAAGAGGAAAATACTATGAAATACTATAAAATCTAAAATATTCAGACAAACTCTCATAGAAAAGGTTCTGTACTCAAGCATTGGATACGTATGCGACTTCTGGTGTTTGGAGTAATTTCTTCAGGTCATGCATGTGCAAGGTTGTCACCTTTAGTGTGTTTGATGTTACGCCCTAAGCGACCAAGAGCATGCCCAGACGTAGGTCCCTTGCTCACTTTGCCACAGGATCCGAGCTGTACTTCATGGATGAGGCCTAACAAAGCTGAAAGCAGTCTAGGGTTGTTTGTATTCCCTTCTTAAGGTGGTCTGGTTTAACAGTTCAGTATGAACTGTTCTTATGAGCAACAGAGTCCACACTGATTTCCATAGTGCTGCTTTTGTCTAGAGTGGCACAGTGGGCGAATAACAGTGAGTTGGAATGCTACCCCAAGCAATTCCCAGTGGTCAGTCTTTTTGCAAGCATTCCTCCCATCACCATTTGTGTAATTGATACCTAAATACTGTGTTCAGAGATAGCAAGTGGTTCAGAACAACTACTGCCTACTTGATTCACAATGTCACTCTATTTCTTCTCAACTATGTGACTTCTATAGGCTTCTATATACAAAATGATGATATTTAAGGCCATGATCTCAACTTACAGAGTCCTGATGAAAGAAGGTTCAGCCTACCTACAAAGTCATTTTAGCCATATTCTCCTGACAGAGCCTTAAGATTCAGGAAAGACCCAACTTTTGTTGGTCTCCAAAATAAGGAGAGCTAGAGTTGACGGACACTCTCTTGCCTTTCAAATGGCCAAACAATGGAATCTGCTCTATATTGATTTACATCTTTCTCCATCAATGGTTGTTTTCCCGCACAAAACGGATAACCTGGCTCGTAAACCAGGATTAGACACTTGATAGCCCTTCTTACAGGAGGTCTACCACCGGAACACACTAGCTGACATAGGTGATTGCACTGTATAATTTCATCATTCATCCATTTATTCATGTAATTATGGTGGTGTTGCCATGCAATATTGTAGTTGAATTTGTATTGCCATTTTATTCCATTGGGCATTATCCTGTCAGCTGGGGCCATTGAAGACCAGTTTTGAAAGCCTAACGCCACTGCTGGTGCCTCTGTCACTCTTCCCAGCTCCCATGCATTAATTGCAGCAGGAAGAGGGGGCTTGAAGAGAGAAAGGAAAAGAGGGGAGTAGAGAGGAAAAGTGAGAGAACGACGAGGGAGAGGAGAGAAGGAGAGAGAGAATGGATGGATGGAAAGAGACAGCACAGAGAGGCTGAGACCTCGCAGGTGTGAGCATTTTTCACGGGCTGCTTTGGGTTCCTCAGTCTGGCCATGTTGTCCTGTGTGGAAGGAGGCGGGCGTAGTAACTTGTCATGTCTATGTATGCATGAGCTCTGTGGGCATGTTGTGGAATTAGGTTACCACCTATCTAGGTGCCTCCAAACCCAACGGTGGGAAGCCTCTTTCCTTCAAAAGCAACACATAATGAATTGCTCTGTTGCAGCTCTGGGTGCCTTATTGTTATTACTTCCAAATACCTCCTTTTTACAACTCAATTGTATACAGCGCAGACGTATTAGAATATAATTGGAAACGAACTGACGCAGTATAGTGCCTGAATAGAAACTATTACATTTCGTACATTAGACTGCAGAAAAAACATAGGTATAATCTAATAGAACTACATGAGCAATCTCCTACAGTTCAATGCCCATTCAATTATACAAAACCAAAGAAAAGGTGAAATTAAGAAAACGCTAAGAATAATGGCGGCTTCAGTACGTACTCTGAAGGACCCCTCAGGGAAAGATTGCAATTAAGAACAGTTCATTATTGAAACTTGCACAAGTCAGGCTTCATTAGCCCATTTCAGAAACTGCACCTGCCATTCATTCCTTTAATTCCCCGTCATGTGCTGAGTTCATTGCTCTCATAAAACCACGAGTTGAAAATGCAGACTTTCTGAAACAAAGAGAACAAGTGCTCCATCTAACTTTGCCATCTCTTTACTGCCAGGCTAAAAGAGGACAGTCCCATACTTCACGCACACTTTAAAGGTTCGTCTAACTTTGACTCCATCCTGGATAACAATTCGATTGCCTTTTAGAGAAGCCTTCGCGGCTTATAGAGGCACTCTCTGTCACGTGGCTCTGCTAACTGGGTTATTGCATCTCTCGAGTCGCCCTATCCTCCAATAACAGCTTTACATAGATTCCAATCATGTGACCACTACATCAGCTTGTCAATTTCTAAATGTGACCTTTTACAATGAAGATTCCAATTTTTCAGGTTACAGAAATAAGCTAAATGCCCCTGCATTGTCCTGTAGTGGCCACTGCCATGCCAGGGAATACAAAGCGTGTATAACCACAATTTGTCTTGGAAGAGCAAAGATTAATATGAGGGCTCAGTAGAATTTCACCACAAATGCCCACATTATGTTATAGGGTGTCCAATGTTACTCCGTGAAAAATCAAATTGTCACCAAAAATTCCCACACCAGGTTATGGAGGGGCCACCTTTTTGCAACGGAATGTTCATGTAATTTTGCCACGAATAATTGTGTAATTGCGTGGCATGACATCATTTCGGGAACACAAGCATAACACGTAATTACCGAAATTATACAAATTACTCCATCATTGAATTTCTCCCGGCTTAAAAAAGCCCACATGATGTCAAGGGTGGGGCACAATGCATTCCCACCCCTGCAACCAGCGGGAAAACATCCAAAAACCCACCCTCTTCCCTTTCACATTCCCTCTGCTGGATCCCGTCATGAAAGAGTACCAGCCGCAGCACGCTGTCTGCGGACTCTCCAAAACTCCTCCTCCCTGGCATGGGGCCCCCAGTTGAGAGCATGCTTCTGCTCTATGTGACAAGCAGTCTTACAGCTCCATTAGAAGTCAGGAGAGGGCATGGGACTGACCCTTGCTTTGCTAGTATTTTGTATCTGGGCTTGTGGTAGAGCACAGGGCTACTTTGGAAAACAATGTTGAAACTCCAAGCAAGCTCATTCACAGCGGCGTTTTGAGGCATGGGCAAAGTGGGACACTGCCCAAAGCCCCCACCTTCCAGAGACCCCCCATGAAAGTGAGTTTTCTCTTTATTTGACCTCTGTTTATTCTATTCCTCTCTCTCTAAAGCTCTCACCCTCTGCCTACCTGTACCCCTGACTCAGTCCCTCCACCCAGTGTCATCTGAAGGATTTGTGGGGCCCAAGGCAAGACATATTTCAAGTGTCGTGTGATTCTGTCAAAGTTTAACATATAACTTAGTATTGTTGGCATCACGGAGGGCATGAATTATAAAGAAATGGATAATAAAATTTTTTTTCCATACAGGGGCCCTTAAAATATGTCTTGCCCAGGGCCCCCAGAGACCTTAAGATGACTCTGCTCCTTGACCGGACATGATGAATTGCATGGGGAACTAGCAACAGGTCAACTATTTATTTCGGGTGTGTGAGAGGAAACACATTAAATACACCCTCAGACATGCACAATCAATGACTTCCTTGTCATGGGAGGGGAGGGAAAAGATAGCGAGGGGCGGGGAGGGGGGGGCAGTGGGGAGGGCAGTGGAAAGGGGAGGATTTGATTGGATTTTCATTACATCAGAAACTGTGAATGATGTAAAATAGAACACAGAGACGACCACATCCTAAAGGTTGCCTTTCTCAGTATGTGGGTGTCTTTCCAAAAATAGAAGCTACCACAATTTTGCAAAATAGATAGGACAAAATATTCTTTGCACAAGTATTTATTCGTGCTACTCTTACAGATGGAATATACTGAATACAACACGCTTTTTTGCTTTACAAGACATCAACTGAAAACCGTGTCTATTAGTAAATACCACAACATCGTAAACAGCACCACACAAATATCAGGTTCACTTACATCGCATAAAAAAGGCCAGAGCATTGGACCCATGTCATATGAGGTTTTGGCAGAATTATTTATTTCACATGTTCAAAGTACCCTGCTTGCTTTTTATTCTGTGTGCAATGCTTGACTTATCTGCTCATAGTGCAACAGGATAAAACAGTCAAGGACTTGTGCCGTGGTTACCTTCATTTTGTGAAGCCTGTTAAATGATATAAACTAGACATACAAAGATGACTAATTGATTTGATCGAGTTGTGGAAAGAATGCATATTAATCTTTGAGGAAGCATACCAGCCATTTTAAAAATCTCTTGCATGGAATAAATTATTGCTCACGCTACGCTACACTTACATTGTAAAACTCTAGGCTGAGCTAGTTTGCACTAGTAGTCTCTGCCCAAGCTTCTTGGCACTAGCCAGCATCTCCGGGGTCTTTAGTAGCGTTTGAAAGTGATAGCTCTTCCCAATCTAATTATGCACTATTTTAAATATTACAACAGAAAGACCGATGAGTGGAATGCTTGAATTTATCTTAGCAATCAGTAATTACCCTAACTACATGACATTCCGTGTTTTGGCCCATTTGTGCCACTAGAGAAAATGAGCAACCATATGTAAATCCACATTGGCTTTGTTCCAAAATGAGAAGCCCCAACTCAAACTGCTACACCTGCCTCCACTAAATGAGAACAGAAACTATCCCAGACCAGTTTTGGCTTTGCACAGTCTCATCAGTGACGTGGATCTGGAGTCTTGGGACGCAAAAAACTCGGAACACACGTCTAACTTCAACTCATGGAGACTCGGCCCAAAATGTGATGGGTAGAATGACTGAATTAATGCCAGGCATTGGTGATTACTCTAGGCGGCATTCCAATCCATTGTTTGTAACTCATCAGTTCCATTACAGACTGAGGCCAACCATATGCAAATCATGCTTGGGATCTATTTTAAAGGCACAGCCCAGCCCACACTGCCATGGCTCATCTCCTCTGCCTTGAGAACAGAGACGCCGCCCATCAGACCGCACGCTTCAGCCTTGTTTGGACCTCATTATCACGGCAAAGCGTAAGCCTATATGTACTATTCGCTTGTAAAATACAGATAATCTTTGATGTGCACCACACTTGTGTGGATTGTGCATTTGATAACACAATGATTGAGAGTAGGTCTCTGCTCTGGAATCGTTTCTTTGCCACCTTCCAAACTTACACATATTCAATGTCCATACCTTCACACTGTGTGCGTGCAGGTTTCCTCTTTACTTTAAGAACCTATGCCTGATATTTGGTGGGCATAACACGGGGATAAAGGCTCTGCTACACTCTATAGCAATGAGAAAAATATTATGCCTTATTAAAAAGGATCTTATTATTCTGTTTAATGTGCCCTAGATATCTGAGAAATGCCCACCTGGCAAATCAAGGCATCCGTGGTGCCCTTGGTTTAATGATGATGGGTTGTGATTAAAAATCTTGTTGCATTCCAGAACTTTATCATCTTTTTGTGTAACCCTTGATCATTGGGCATGAACAGTGAAAACAGCACTGCCTGGTACATGAGGACTATATTCTCTGGTATTTAGTGTGTCCTGCAACGGTACAATCTCATGGCAGATTGTGAGAAGAAACAGTTCCCCCTTTCCAACAATAGATCCACCTCCAACAAAAGGGTAGAAAGCCGAGAGGATATAAGAGTGTACTCCACAGCAGACCTGAAGTACAGGAGATATCGCAGGGCACCCTCAAAGCGACATTGGCTTCTATTATCCATGATTGCCACTACTGCGAGTAACAGGGCAGAGTTATTGAAGCAGAAAATGCTTCCGCTTCAGTCATGACAATGTCTGCTATTGAACACCTTTGGTGTCTGCACCAGACATTTAGCCTGTAAAGGTGGCTGACAGGGCCCCTATGGATACAGTTCAGCCAGCAACACCAGCACATCATTAGCACTACTGGAATTAAGAGCCATACACTTGCCAGGTTGCCCTGTGTTTTTTAGTATGGGCCGTGTGTTTTTTTATTATGGGTGCTGGATGTCTAGGGACAATTCACAAAGTCATTTCGAATTGTAAACAAACATATATGGCTGAAAGTGCATGAATTTACGTCTGACAGAAACCCAGTAAAGAAGCCCTCACCGGTGTAAATGGGTTCCCTACAGCACATTTCTCAGCCACATTTACAGAGAAACAGGTAGTAGTAACTTCCATACAAGGGGATGGTGTGGGGAGAGCAAGGCATGCTTACCCTGTATGTTTGTGAATATCCACACTCTTGTATGTATATGGGAATTCACAAACTCACACGTTAGAAGGGGTCACATATTTTCTCCAGTAATAGGCTGGACTAACTCCCTTTCAGTATGAGAATGGGAGAGGGTCATCTCCAAACCTGGAGGTGATGTGGGAGAAGGGGTTGCTCCAT
Organism: Triturus cristatus; assembly: GCF_964204655.1. Classification (NCBI taxonomy): domain Eukaryota; kingdom Metazoa; phylum Chordata; class Amphibia; order Caudata; family Salamandridae; genus Triturus; species Triturus cristatus. The sequence goes on from NC_140585.1 coordinate 482,412,427, forward strand.
AGAAGAAATTGTTTGCCCATGGAGAGAAACTGAAGAAAAGAATAATAAATTACAGTTGCGCATTGGACACCATTTCCCCAGTGCCTAAATCTATGCTATGTAGATTTATGCTCTGGTGAAATAGGAGACCGGCTAATATGTCACACTGTATTGTATTGTATTGCAGTATGATGATTTGTGTTGTGTTGTAGTGTATGTAGCATTTATATAGCATGTACTATATCTAGGTGGAGTGCTGAAGTTCTTGCCCACCCTGGTAACATGCTACACCCGAGCACATTGTGTAGTTGGGAAAGTATTTTAGGATTGAGCCTCTGTGGGAAGAGTTTTCATATTTTGTGTGATGACCAGGAAAGTGCAGTTTTCATCTTAAGTAATCTAAGAAATGGGGTTACTGGCGGAGAGGGGGTGAAACCCTACTCCAACAGCAACCACAATCTTTGTCAGGGTGAGGCACATGTAAACCCCAAATTAACCTGTTCTCAGCTCTCTGATAGCTTAGCACTGAACAGCCAGGCTTAGCTTAGAAGCAATGTGTAAAGTATGTATGCAGCACTTCAAACAGTAAATAGACAAGAAAACAAGAAAAATCCCCCACCAATTTAGAAAAATAGAGTACATTTTAATAAGTAAAAAGAGATCAAAGCGATGGAAATCCAATCAGTAGAACTGGATATACACAGGTTTAAAGACTTCAATAAATATAGCACCAAAAAGCACAAAGGTCAGGCTGACCACGATGGAATATGGGCCAGCTACAGGTATCAAGTTAGGATCACTGAACAAGAGTACCTTACATCCTGGTTGCGAAGTGTCAGGGATGCGTTGTGCAGCCGAGACGATGCATCAGTTCCAAGGAGCTGTAAGCTGAGATACGAGGTCCAGCATCGTCGTCAAAGATCCCTTCAATGAGGTCTTGTGATGTGAAGTCTGACTTCAAGGATGAGTAGCACTGTTGAGGCGATTCATTGGTTCCAAAGAGCTGCAAGGATGTGATGAGAGAAGCTGGGTTATCGTCGAGGAAGCCATTGAAAAGAGATATACGATGAGAGGGTCTGCGTTAGTGAAAATTTGCACAGCAGCTGTTCCAATGTGAGTTGGACGATCGATGTGGAGTACTTCTGCTGGGAGAATCTTTGCCCCAGACGCAATGTGTTGATTCTGCTCGAGTTGTGCAGCGCAGCAGAGGAGATTCGGTCAGTTCTGTTGGACCAACAGATGGGCTAGCAGAGCACCTTTAGGCCCGCTTCCAAGGGTCCAGCACTGGGGCAGCATCACTTGATAGGGCAAGACTCACAGATGGCAGAGTCCAGGTGCTGAGTTCAAGGTTTTTGGAGCAGTCCGTCCATAACTAGTCAGGAGGCCAGCCAACTAGCCCTTGGAGTCACTTTGGGATCCAGGGTTCAACAGATGCAGATCCAGTCCTTCTCACCCATCCAAGAGGGCAGCACAGCAGGGCAGGATACCTTCATAACAGCAGTCCAGAAGATTGGCAGTCCATTCAGCAGCATAGCAATCCTTCTTCCTGGCAGAGTATCCACAGGTCCAGAAGTGTACTGAAGAGTTGGTGTCTGGGATCCAGAATTACTACCTGTGACTTCCTTTGAAGTGGGAGAAGATTCTAGAGGCTTCCCTTTGAAGTCCCCAGGCATCCTGCCTTCCCTGTTCTGGCACCAGACTAACTACAGGGGTATGCAGCCATCTGTGTGGTGGCAGGACACAACCTCTTCAAGTGTAAGTAGGGCTGTGTCGAGTTCCATCCTCCCATCCTGCAAGTGATGGCCCATCCAGGCATGTGTATGCTCTCTATTGTGTGTGGCTGTCTAGGAAGAATACACAAAGTCCAACAGTCAACTACCCCCAGTCATGTGACCATGAGACAGGCTGCAGGCACTAAATGGTTAAGGCCGGAAAATAACAACTTTCTAAAAGTGGCATTCTAAAAATTGCAATTTAAAATCTGACTTCACCATGAGAGAGGATTGTGCATTACAATTCCAAAGACGCCAAACACGAACTGGTTACCTGCTCTCATTTGGAAATTATAACTTATTAAAAATACTAATGCAACCCCAATGTTAGCTTAAGGGAGAGGTAGGCCTTGCAGTACTGAAAACAAATTTAACGGTTTTTCAATACCAGGATATATAAAACTAAAACGCACATGCCCCACTTTTTAAATGACTGCACCCTGCCCTCTGGGCTGTCCAGGGCCCTCCATAGGGGGTTACATACATGTATTAAAAAGAAAGGTTTGGGGCTGGCAAAAAATGTATTTGCCACGTCGAAATGGCAGTTTAAAAAACTGTACACACAGGCTGCAATGGCAGACCTGAGGCATTTTTAAAGGGATTCTTAATTGGGTGAAACAATCAGTGCTGCAGACCCAGTAGTAGTGCACAAAAGGGCAACCCAATATTCCCTTGTGGGTTTAGGTAACTGTAATCACATGGGTAAAAGTGCCAACAAGGGATTCAATAGGAGCCAAAGTTTCAAATACAATTATTATTATCTAGTAATGTCTATAAATGGAATCTCAAATCAATTGATTATTAGTTAATCTGTACAAAGAAACTTAAAGAAAAAGAAGCCTATCTGATATGCAGATGTATGTGTTTTCAAATTTTAAATTCAACAAAACAGATATTCAAACAGATAATGACAAGCGTTCAGAACAAATAATATCTCATAGTACATTAACAGTGTTTGTTACAGTGCATTTCAAAACTTTTTTAACATATGTCGATGTACTGTCTGCCCACTTTCTTACGTACAGCTAGAGACTGTTTTAAGAAAAAACAAGTCTCCTAATAGATGTTATCAATTTTCAAAAGAAAGTTGAGTTATTCGTCGACATTTCAGTCTCATTTGTTGAACATCTACAAGACCATCTTCAGGACTATACTGTTTAAATGAAGATGAAGAACACCCTATGAGGCCATCAATCTGGTATTTGGCTGAATATTACAAGGCGCCGGGCTGTAAAGTCACACGGTGCAGGAAAATGAAAATTCGGAAATCCAGAGAAGTTGTGGTCCAAGGAAGAACTGAGTGATGTTCAATGATGTTTATTGAGCGTGAAGCAGATACAGTTAGTGCTTCAGCATATGCACACAATCTTATGAGTTTAGATTGAATGAGAAAACAGGGTTATCTGATAGGATTGTTCTGCTGTGCCTCTTTGCTAGGGACTTTCAAGTAAATTAAATAAGGCAGTTAGTGATAAGCCAATTCTACTATGGTTTTGGGGTTGCACAATCACTTTAGCACCAGTTTGCAGTGGTAAAGTGAGAAGAGTCCTAAAGCCAGCAAAAACTAAATCAGCCAAAAGGAGGAGGGAAGGCAAAAAGTTATGTGTGAAGCTATGTCAAGGATGCCTGGTCTAGCATATATAAGTGGGGGAATGTGAGAGAGTGAGATGGAAATTTTGTATAGATAGCGATATGCTGGAAACACACCACTAACTCTGCAGCTCTGCACGCCCCTTTATTGCATTGATAATTTTTCTTTCATGTTCTCAATCCCATTTTCTGTGCTGGCTGTGACTGGAGGCCATAAAATGTGTGACCTCATGGATCTGTGAGAGGTAACGGGTGTGGGGAAGTAGAATGTGGGAATCAGAGATCTGCCTAGATATACTGCATTGCAGTTCCCCTTCATATAAATGCTGTTGAGAGACACCAATTAAAGAGATTGCCAAGATTCACAGTGGTAAAAACATACTTTTATCATAATAGGATGTTTGTGATCAGAGTATGTGACTATTTGGGACCTCCAGGGTGGACTATGATGGAGTCCTACGGTGACAAGCAATGTGTGACAAATCTCTCCTGTCTTTGCAGACTCGCTGGTTGGTATCTAGTGTTAGTTAAGTGGGCTGGTATAGTCTGTATCTGTGCCCTCCGATTGCCAGTGAGGTTTCACAGGAACTTTCATACGTGATATGCCTGTCCTGTTGAAGATGAGGAATCAATAATAAACTGCTCTGTTGTGCATATATATGGTAACACAGAGTATATCAAACTGAGACTGAGAGGACCATTAGAAAGTCTAGTTAATGTTTTCCATTTTGTGTCTCGAGGTAGGAGGTAGAACTGGTATTGTTTACTATATGTTTGAGACCCATCGCAGTAATATTCTCCCTGCGGTTGTACATGGGGGTTTATACTCTGGCGTGCTAATCCCCTGGAGCCCAATAAATGTTATCTCCATTAGATGCTATTCTTTTATTTAACAACAGTGGTCTCCAGAAAGTGAAATGGAAACCAAAGGAATGAATATAGACTCAATCGTAGCTATATTTAGTGGACTTGTCCAGCCGGACAGAGGTCTGATATTTACTTGTAGGTTTAGGATATAATCATACAAAAAAATACATAAAATGGGACACAATCCTGTGTCCTACTTAGCCAGTAGAGTACATAAACAAGGGAGAAAATGAACAACAGGGGGCTCAGGCAAATATTTTCCGGTTTGTTACACAAGGAGGATATACAGTGTTACAAGAACAAATCACTACAAAAACCTTTACAGCGGAATGAACGAAAGGTTTTTTGCGTATAAGGTGTATTAGGGTGTCGACGGCGTTTCGATCCGTTTAAAGGATGAGCGGATCATCATCAGAACTTTAAAAACATGCCTGTTAAATAGAGCCTCATTAGCCTGGGGGAGGAAGGGGGGAAGGAAGATACATAAGCGAAAACAGTTAGGAGGATTACAGATAACTAGGAAACTCAATAATGGCAACGCAGTGACAGAAGCATGCATTTCAGACTCTAAGGTTCTGATTAGCATGCATTAAGATACGAGAGCACCATGGGAAGAGGTAGGTTGTGAGAAGTATGGGACGTGAAAAAGGCTGGTATGCTCAAGTGGTATATGGACCATGTATATTATACGGTGTGTAGACAAGGTGTGGTGGTTAACCTAGTAAGGTAAGGCCACGATGGGGCATTGAGATGAAGAGTTAGACAAGACGTTGAGCCATGCTAAATAGTTATGCACACAGACAAGCATATGCAGGAGTGTCAACCAAGGCGAGTACAATGATTGTACTCGCCTTGGTTGACACTCCTGCATACGCTTGTCTGTGCGCGTAACTATTTAGCATGGCTCAACGACTTGTCTAACTCTTCGTCTCAATGCCCCATCGTGGGCTTACCTTACTAGGTTAACCACCACACCTTGTCTACACACCGTATTATATACATGGTCCATATACCACTTGAGCATGCCAGCCTTTTTCACGTCCCATACTACTCACAACCTACCTCTTCCCATGGTGCTCTCGTATCTTAATGCATGCTAATCAGAACCTTAGAGTCTGAAATGCATGCTTCTGTCACTGCGTTGCCATTATTGAGTTTCCTAGTTATCTGTAATCCTCCTAACTGTTTTCGCTTATGTATCTTCCTTCCCCCCTTGCTCCCCCAGGCTAATGAGGCTCTATTTAACAGGCATGTTTTTAAAGTTCTAATGATGATCCGCTCATCCTTTAAACGGATCGAAACGCCGTCGACACCCTAATACACCTTATACACAAAAAAACTTTCGTTCATTCCGCTGTAAAGGTGTTTTGTAGTGATTTGTAACACTGGACATCCTCCTTGTGTAACAAACCGGAAAATCTTTGCCTGAGCCCCCTGTTGTTCGTTTTCTCCCTTGTTTATGTACTCTACTGGCTAAGTAGGACACAGGATTGTGTCCCATTTAATGTATTGTTTTGTATGATTATATCCTAAACCTACAAGTAAATATCAGACCTCTGTCCGGCTGGACAAGTCCACTAAATATACCTACGATTGAGTCTATATTCATTCCTTTGGTTTCCATTTCACTTTCTGGGGACCACTATTGTTGAATACAATTGTCTCCCAAGGTCCCTGGTCGACTTCTCTTGGGTTACCTTGTTGTTGCAGAATATATATATTCTTTTATTTAAAGCTTTAAAAATTCACATCTCCGTTATCCCTTATTTGATCTTTGTCATTTAGGTGTAATTTTGTTCATAAAAGTATTCTCTATTTTCATAAAATGGAGGGGGATTTTTATTATGTTGTGTTTTTGACTTTTTAACTGTTTTGATACTTCCAAATGCTTTACACAATTCATACTTTAAGCCTGTCTGCCAGGGGTTGTGCTCAGGTTTAAATTATTGAAACATTTGCTGGACCTAACAATAATAAAGACATTATCACTTATGGTGGACTATCATCCACCCCAAATAATAGTCCACTTTCTTAGAAGCTTTACATATACACACACACACATACAAACACACACACACATATCTATATACATGCACTGAAAAAACAAAGGTTAAAGTGACTTTATAGTTACTATAAAAACTAATGTTTAAAAATACTGACATTTGTCAGTTAAACTTTACTAAGCAAACTATAATTTGGGCCCCCACCATGCATTGAACTGCATATAATATCAGATCATTCATGATATGTTAAGTGACATCATGGCTTCATAGATGACGTCACTAATGATGTCTCAAATGACATAATTGATCACATCACTGATTACATTGTCCAATCTACTGTTCCTCAAATAGAAACAGTGTACTACTTGAGACAAGATTAGGCCTGGGCGTGAATGTCCGCTCCACTTGAGGAGTTTGCTAAGTTTTTTCCATTGCGCGTACAGTACAGAGCTTTTTCCTCACTCACATTCACCAGCGTTAAATTGGCGAGCGAGAGGAAGGAAAATCTTACTCCAGATCACCTCTCGATAAGATTTCCAAACCCGGGTGGTCGCGGATGGTTGCTACCGCTCATGTTGAGAAACCTTCCGTTCGAGTTGAAGAAGCTGCCGCTCGAGTAGAACATCTACCCAAGCAGAAGAAAGAAGCAGCGCCCTCTGGAACTGTGCATGGTGCCGTACACGCTGATTTCACAGGGCCGTACAAACACCAGGTGGTGAAACTCAGCGCAAATGGCGTGATGTAAGGCACTCCGTCGCTTGCAGACCTCTGCAAACTCTGGTCAGGCCTAGACAAGACTCATTCAGTATGGTAAAATATCTATGATGCACACTATAAAACAAGGTAGAAACAGAGCCAAACCAGTGTGAATTGCAGTTGCTTATTTCAAATAGGTTGTGCCTTAATTTAAAGTCATGTTGCCAAAAATATGTGAGAAAACTAAAGCTTATCAATAAATTATTCAACTGTGAATTTATTTTTACATGCTGATATGAAAGAGTTGTTATGTAGTGCTCTAGACAATTTCTATATAAACTGGAGATTTATAAAGTACAAGTATCTATTTCCAAAAGTTCAGTGACAAATCTGAGACATTATACATCAGGGGCGGCTCCTCCACTATAGCAGCCGCAAAAAACATCGCCACAGAGGCCCCCGCAACTATCGCTAATGAGATGCAGAGTGAGCGTACCCGTGCCAAAAGCCGCACCAACATCATACCTCAACATTCTCAACCACCAGACAGAACTGCGATAAAAACACAAAACAGGCGATAAGGCGCGTTAGCACCAGGAAATCTACACCTGCTCTGACCTAGTGTAAAGTCGGACGGCAGCCTGCACAACAAAGGGGAGCACAGCCCAGGGCCACATCGGAAGGGCAACAGATGCCATGGAGCCACCCATCATGCAGTCCGGACACCAAAAAGGGCCACAACACCCACCGACACCACCCCAGGACCACAACCCACACCCGGAACACCCCTCCCGGACCACCACAGATGCAGCGCAGACAAAGACAGCGGATCCCCAGGAAGCGTACCAGCTGCACAGACCCAACCTCTGACAATGTCACCGTCCACCACAGGCTGAAAGGGACAACCATCCCACGCATCCCGACCATCATCGCCCAACAGGCCTACGGCACCAACACAGCGGACAACCAACATCTCACCCCACACCAAGCTGCTGGCTTGGCTGCACCTGTTGGCCCCTGGCACCCCCTAACCAACACCTGCCAGAGTCTGAGGAGTCTCACAGCCAGCCACATCCAAGTCCCTCACACTGTCTTGGACATCACCATCACCCTGGTACCCCAGTCCCCATACGTCCAACACAATGCGCAGGTCACGCTTGAGACCAAGCAAGGACCATACGCCATAGCAGGATACACGCACGTGTTGGGGGCAATCCAGAGCACACATGTCCCACCTGTGCCCCCTGGTGACACAGCACACAATCACCGCAACAGAAAGCACACGTCCCATCCCAATGTGCAGGCAACAACAGAACACCGTGGAACCTCCAACAATGTTGCCTTCAAATACACAGCCAGTGTGCATTATTCCTTCATCCTCCGACCGTCCATCATCAACCAGAGTACCCAGGATGGCAACAAGGGAAATACACAGCCCCTTGGCAAGTTCCAAATGAACACCCCACTCACCTCAACTCCACAACCATGCAAATCACAACTCTGGCAATGCACACGTTACAAAATCACAGCCAACATGCACAACAACATGCCCAAGTACCAGACACGACAGAACAACTCACAATGGTTACCTGGCCAAGCAGTGAACGTGAGCCATCAACGGCAAGGCACCTCAGCCACACAACAGCCGAATGTGGGGAGAGGTGTCAAACAGGCATGTGTGAAGGATGCAGCAGTACCATGATTGGGAAAGTACACAATGCCAAGAGTGGTGGAGATGTGCTGGGCAGACCCCAGCATGCAGCACACACCCATATCCATGGCGACATACACCTCTGGTGTATGGAGTGTAGTGGACAGTGGACGCAACCATGTCACCACAGCCAGTGGGGGACCTCGGGGAAATCTTGCCTGTTAGCCCCCCCTTAGCGTGACCCGAGTGAGATGGCCCTGCGTACACCTCGCCAGCATAAGGGTGTGAATAAGAAGCACATAGCCCTGGGCGTGGTCCTCTTCCGGAAAGCCCAACGTCTCTGCAAGGGCGGTGCCTCTCACCCCACCACGAGGCCAATGCCGTCCTCTTGATCGGAGTTGCCTGCGACACTGTGCGCCTGCCGGACCCTGGCATGCTGAACCATGAGCCCGTCAGGCCCGCCCCTGTGCAGCCAGCCCTCACTGATCACCTGCCGACACCGGCGTGTGTCAAGGAGGGCCCACCACGTTCCAGCGCAAGCTCCAGGCCCGAGTCCCATGACCTTGGCCACCTCCTCAGACCATCCACGCCTCCACGACACAGGCCCGCTTTAGTCCTTTTTCGTTGACGTACTCTACTGCCGCCTCTGGCCTACTCCTCGGCCCAGTAGGTCCCAAATGTGAAACTGTGTCCTGAGTCATGAATGGCAGTAACCCCAAATCCGGGCCAGCGGCAACAGCACCAGGCCCCACCCGATCAGTGAGGCATAGTTCCATATGGGCTTCTTGCGACATGTGGTGCCACTAACCCTGTTCAATGCCAGCCGGCGACACGTGGTGCCACTAACCCTGTTCAACGCCAGCCAGCGACACGTAGATGAGGGACCAGGACTACCCTGCGGACCAGTAGGTCCCACATCCAGCACCTGGGCGCAAATCACGAATGGCAGAGTCCACACCAGTAGTCGCATGGAGAGGTTAGTAAGAGGAAGATGCAGACGAAACCCAGGTCTCATACACGGAGGTGTCCGAACACGTGGTGCCACTGAACCTGAACTACGCAGGCCAGTGGGGCCATCCAACCTATGCCGGCGACACTCGGTGAATAGGCTGTGCTGACCGCTGCCTCAGGCCTACACCACGGTCAGGTAGGTCACACATTTGGAACTGAGTCTTGATTACACCATGGCAGTGAACACCACTTTAGGCATAGGATAAGTCACTATACCCCCTTCGATGTGGTGCCAACAAGTCTGTGCATGGCATCACAACCACACGTGTCTGTGGGCCTACGCAGATTACTGCCCTCGGCCAAGGCTGTGCACGAGTGGGTCACAGATTTGGAACTGAACATTGGTCATTCAAAAGGCAGAAAACATGTCAACGCACGCACAGAGAGGCATAAGAGGATGACGCTTTGCAGCCCGGAGGGGACAGGATCATCGTTACGGAGGTGATCGAACACTACCGACAACTGCCCTGGTGTCACTAACTCTGTGCCTCGCCAGCCAATGACATGTGGCTGTGGGCCACTGCTGACTGCTGCCTCCGGCGTACGCTGCAGTCCAGTAGGCCACAGTCTTGATTTGGCAATGGTGGAGTTCATGTAAGTGTACCGGCATCATCGCAGACTGCATCCCCACTCAGCACCTGTGCCACTAAGTCTGTTACCCGACATTCATTGATACTCTCTGGTCGTACATTGGAGGCGTCTGAGTCTATGGACTAGGGACTGTTTTTATCCTCATGTAGCTGATACTGAATTGGTGGTGAAAACGAGGTTGGCGCTTTCCACTCCTCAATTTGCTGCTGCCTGATGACATCAGACCTTCCGCATCATGCCATGGAGGACACCTTTCGCTGTCCCCCGCAAGCCTACGCCACATTCACCTTGGACATCAATGAGGACCCACCCACTGCGCGCGGACCTACCTCAGTGCACCGCAAATCACCATCTCGTGGCAGGGTGCCTGTGCCGGCCGCAGTGCATCCGGGGCCACTAACTCTGTGCTGCTCAGGTCTGGGACCCCTTCTTCTGATATATTGGATGACCTCTGTGACGGTGGTCTTGGGGTCATCAATGCTATGTGTCTGTGGCCCTGCGCTGTCCGCAGCCTCTGGCCTCAACTGCGGGCCACCAGGGCCCACACATAAATTGGGGTCCTGACCGGCCCGGACGTCGCATCACCGCAGGAGGCACATGCCACCACCGCAAGGACCACCTCCAACCGCCATCTGCCAGAGTTGATACGGTGGTCCTGACAGACCTACGGAGTTGCTCAGACCTGTCGTGGATTCCATCATCGGCCTGATACCCTGCTCAGCACTCCAGGTGCCAGTGACTCAGTGCATCGCAAGCCATTGTCTGTTAGTGATTGAGTTTTGTGCTGTGGAGATGTTGTGCAGCTATGTCACCTCATGCAGTGGGGAAGACCCTGGACTATGATGGGGAAGATGTGTCAAGTGTGCGTACGGGAGATGGCACAGACAATGGGAGGGCAGGAGGCAACATCATCAAGGCAGGAATGCAGACTGGAGGTGGTAGTCAAGCTACTCACCCGGAACCATTACTGGGTATTGCGCTGTGGACGGCGGACGCAACTGTCACCTCAGGCAGTGTGGGAGACCTGGGACGTTGATGAGGAAGTTGATGCAGGTTTAACAGACCCCACTGCATCTGCATCAGGACTGACCTGAAGGGACACACTCCTAACAATTCCTTCACATGAGCGCGCTCATCTCAAGTGCCCCTGTCCTTGCTCTGGCTCCATCCATGTTGCTGTGCAGTTGACTCTGGTATGCACGTGTTTTCTGTTTCCGTTGCACTGGTGTCCAATGTTCAAGTTGTTGCCAGCACCAAGCATTCCATGCGGACTAGCTTACACTCACCCCACACACAGACATCACTGTACATGTGGCCCTGCCAGTAAAAGGGCCGGGCCCGTAGCCAGTTCAACATGATATCTACATGTGTCCCTGTGGTCTTGTTGTATGCATGAGGGCCCTGGGCCCTAGGACATTACAGTGTGCTGTGTACATCGGATGCTGACATGTCACAGCAGGCAGTGGGTTGGAGCTTGGACATGTAGCTTTGTCGTCACCCACTCAATTCGTAAGGGGAGTGGCCAGGGCTGTCGTACACCGCACCGACGGCGGGTGTGTGACTGATATTTGCGTGCCCCTGGGCGTAGTTCTGTACTGTGGATGTGCATCTGCATGTGTTTCTATGGCAGTGTGGGTCTCCTTTGTGGGGTGTGGGTAGTCCCTGAGGGTGATCGACACCAACGTATGTATCCTAGCTCGCCTTCCATGAGTTCAGCACCCACCCCCACCTGTTGGGCCACCTCCTTTTGGCGTGATGACACATGGCATTGGGGTGCCATGTGTGGGTGGGTGAAGTGTCGTGGGCCAGCTGTGCTTCCGTGTGCTTACTGCTGTGTGGTCTGTTGCAGGGGCTGTGTTCTCCTCTGAGTAGCTTGTCTACCCTGGTCCTGGTGGTGGTTTGCGTGGGATATTCATGGGCTGCTGTAGGGCGTCGGTGTCGAAGGTGTGGTGGTCCTATCCGGCATCACAGATGTGGTGTCTTCTGTGCTCTGCTGAAGGAGTTGTGTGCCCATCTGCAATGTGAAGGGGAGATACATGTTGAAATTGTGTTGACATGTATGTTTGCGTATTGTTTCATCTTTTGTGCATATTGTACAAGATGACATGTCTCTTTTATACCATGGTCAAAATCAATTACGTTCTATAATGCAGTTTGCATGGACTTTACAAACGTTGAAAGCTGGGAAAGTTCCCTGGGACGACATGAATACATCATCTTTATTCTTACCGTTTAATCTGACTGATAAATAACAATTCATGTCGATGAAGGATGCAACATATTCGCTATTGCATATTGAAAGTTGGAACCTTTACCATTTTCTGTGGCTGAAACTGTTAGACCTGGCACCATTGGCGTGAGTCTCCCTTCCATTTTTCGCTGTGTCTCCTCTGTTTTTGCTGGTTATAGATGCTCTGGGCGCTGTGCCACTGCCATTCAGTGCCACAGCGCGAATGCTCCATTGTAAAGATGACATGTGAATTGGTACATCCATGATTGGCTTATTTGGTTTACCTGTTAGTCCCTAGTAGCGTGGCCTGTGTGTGCCCAGGGCTGGTAAACCGAATGCTGCTGGTGGGCCTGCAGCACTGGTTTGTGCCACCCACAGAAGCAGCTTGTAAAGTGTGTCTCAGACCAGCCACTGCAGTGTCTGCGTGCAGTCCAGAACTGCCATTTTGGCTGTGAAGTGCACCCACTTCCCAGCCCCTGAACCTTCCCTTGGCATCCTGTAAGCCACCCTTATGATAGGGTGCATTGTATGTGTAAGGTAGGACATGCTCTGATGTGTGTAGCATGTCCTAGTAGTGAATTACACCCAATTTCGTTTTTCACTACTGTAAGGCTACCTGTTCTCCATAGGCCAGAATGGGAGGTCTGGGCTATTACATCCTATAGTCCTAACTGACCCACAGAACATGGTAGAAAAACGAATTTAGTATGCTTGAGCTCAGAATATTAAAATACATCTTTTAGTGAAGGTTATTTTTATATTCTGTGTTGGAAACTACCATTTTTAGAGTATAGGTACTTTCTTGCCTAAGCCTTCCAGTGTGCTCTGCTATTATGTGTATTGGCTGTCTGGTTTTAGAGGGACAGGGCAGACTGAGTCAGACCTGGGTTGAATAGAGAGATCTGCCTTGGAATGAGGGGAGGGGTAGCTCCTGCACTTGAATAGGGCTGTGCCTGGCAAGGTGAATGCTGGCTCCACCTCCCACTGTGCGTCTGAAGGCAGACCCCCTCTTTCTGAAAGGAAGGATGCAGCCTGGTAAACAAAGTGCTCCAGGGCTGGGCAGAACTGCTTCTGGCTGGGTTCAGAGACTTGTGACTCCTAAGAACAAAGACTTTGGGGATATAAATATTTGTGCCCAAACCCCTACAAATTGTATTGCTCATGGACAACAAGAAGAACCTCTGTCCGTGTAACTACAGGAATCTGCAGGAGAAGGACTGTCCTTTTGCTTGTGTGCTGTTTCTTGGACTGGCCTGCAGTGGTTACTACTGGACTTGGAAGGAGAGGAAAAGGACTTTGAAGGAACTTTTATTTTGTGGCTACAGCAATCACCCAAGGGATAGAAGAGAGTTAGCCTCCTGCAGGAGTCTCAGGCACACACACCAGACTCCCCCACCAGCCTCCTGTGTCCTCCCAGCGAGGATTGCTATCTGCAGGTGAGGCTCCTGTGAGTTCCAGGTGCTCTAGCTCTACTGCTGTGAAAAGAGTGCTGAAGATCGTCGCTAACCCCCGTTAGCGGGCAGCTGCAGCTGGAGAGCGTGAGAAAAATCGTCGCTCTGCTGCCGCCGAGCGCTCGCTACCGGAGATCGTCGCATCACATGTCAGCGGGCCTGAAAGTGCTCGCTAACCCCGAAGATTATCGCATCACCCGTCAGCGGGCCTGAAAACGCCCGCTATCCCAAAGATCGTCGCAGAGCCTGTCAGCGGGTCCCAAAACACCCGCTATCCCGAAGATCGTCGCAGAGCCTGTCAGCGGGTCTGAAAACGCTCGCTAACCCAAGTTATTGAATCGCCTGATGGCGGGCCTGAAAACGCTCGCTAAACCCAAGGATTGTCGCATTGTTTGTTAGCGTGCCCCAAAGCGCTCGCTAACCCAGAATCATCGCACCAAGCTCATCTCAGCGCAGATGCCGAGCGTTCGTCATATTCCCCGCATCGCATCAGGATCGTCGCTCCCTCGCGGAGCGCCATTTTCTTCTATCGCAGCAAAGATCGCACACGCAACAGGCTCGGTGCATCATCCTCCCTTAGCGGCAAGGATTTTATCGCATCACCGGCTTAGTGTGAAGAAGTTTGTCGCTTTGTCCTGCCCGCAACCCAGCGCATCATCCTCCCTTGCGGTAAGGATTCAACGCATCGCTGGTTAGCGTGAGGAAATTTATCGCTACAACTCCTTAGCGACATTTTTGTTGCTTTGCTACAGAATCCAGATACCTTGTGAGTAAAAGGGTCGCAGAGACCACTGCATTGAACTGAACATCATTTTGTGCACCTTGAACTATTTTTCCAGCATTTTTAAAGTAACCATATTTTTCTAGTATTGTGGATTTTTACTGTTATTGGTCTTGTGATTAAGTCTATATAAATATACCTATTTTTTATAACTACTTGAGTGGTGTCCATTTGTAGTGTTCCTCATTGTATTATTGTGTATGGTCATAAATGCTTCACACACTGCCTCTGAGATAGGCCTAACTGCTCGTGCTACGCTACCACAGGGTTGAGCAGGGGTTATCAAAGGGTGTAGGCTGCTGACTCTGACTTAGGAAGAAGGGTCCTTACTTGGACAGTGGCCAGCCATTGCCAACTAGAGACCCCCATTTCTAACATTGGTGGTCAGCGGTGAGGATCTGGACTTGCATTTATGATTGCATACAGTAATTATAGTGTACACTACTAGTGTGTGCAGACCATAACATAACCACGTACGTTTTTTGAGATTTCTTGATTCTATTTTTGATTGTTATTGCCAGTTATTGCTACAATGGGCAAGCCCAGATCCATTGCCTCTGAGGATCTCTCCTGGGAAGAAGAGAAAATAGACACCTACACTTCTAAGAAGCTCAAATATTTTTGCAAACGCTTCACAGTCCCTATCACAGGTCTCACTAAGAGAGAAGAGTTTTACAAGGCACTGAAGGCCTGGCTAGAGGCCAGGGATGACCCTAGGAATAGGGAAGAGCCTATGGAGGGGGGAGAGAATGCAGGAGAGCAGCAGGAAGAAATTGTAGATTTGATAGGGGATAAAGCAGTTTCCAGCCCGGGCACTATTGTGTCCTCAAGGGGCCTGACTCCAGAAGAGATGGAGGACAGGGAGAGAGATAGGCGGCATAATATGGAGATGGCTAAGCTTCAATTGGATGGACAGAGAGACCTAGAGAATAAGAAGTTAGAGTTTGAGATGATGAAGGTGAAATTTGAACATGAAAGAATTTTGAGGGAATTGGTGATTAAAGCAAGGAGTATAGAGATCTCCCCCTCTGGTGGCAGCATACCAGTAGTGCATATTGAGAGTAGAGTGTATATACCTAAAGAGGTTATTAAGGATTTCCATAACAGTGAAGATATTGGGCAATGTTTTGCCAATTATGAATTAGCTATGGTGTCCCACGGGGTCCCTGAAAAGGATTGGGGAGCGGGGTTGTGGGGACGCTTTGTGAGTGAGGGGAGGGATACCTTGTTGGACCTGCCCCCAGAAAGTAGGATGGTTTATGCCCACATGAAGGAAGCTTTGATTACCCGCTATGGTTTGACCCCTGAAATGTACAGGCAGAGATTTAGAACCTGCAAGAAGTTAGAGGGTACCACGTGGGTTGAATGTGTGTCTTTTTTTGGCAGAGCAATGGAGCGCTGGCTAAAAGGTAGTAAAGTAGCAACTTTTGAGCAACTGTATGATTTGATTGCATGGGAGCATTTCTCTAGTAATTGTTTTCCTGAGCTACGCCAGCATCTGATAGATTGCAAGTTAACTAACCCTAGGAAGCTTGCTGAGGAGGCGGACCGCTGGGTGAGCACCCGGGTTCGCAAGGGTCCAGTGGGAGACTTCGCCAAAGGTGGGCAGGGTCCCCAGCAGAGAGGTGGGGGGGTCAGGGGTAAACCAAGGGAGTTCCACAGAGGGCCCCAAAATAATTCCCCAGGGAACCAGGCAGTGGTGTCCCAGCCTCCCCAGGATAAGAAGCCAATGCCCCCAACAGGTCGGCCTGTTCAGAGGGGGCCCCCTACTTGTTTTAAGTGTGGCCAGGTGGGCCACAGGTACTTTGATCCCCAGTGTCCCCAAAGGGATACTACTGCACCACCCCGTGCACCGCCCCGCCAGCTTGCTAGTGTAGCCCTGGGGGAGGAGGAGATGGATGCCCAAGGTGGGTGGGACCCCGTAGAAATGACCCTTGTCTCACTAGGAGACTTTTAGATGGTTCCTAAGCCTGCACTGCCTGATAACACTAAAAAGTACAGGCAGCGGGTAACCATCAATGGCCATAGAGTGGAGGCTCTGAGGGACACAGGAGTCAGTGTAACTGCTGTCAGCTCCCGGTTGGTGTCCAAAGAGCAGGTTGTGCCCCATGCATTCTACCCAGTAGTGTCTGCAGACAACACAGAGAGCCAATGTGAGGTGGCTCAGGTTCCCTTTGAGTGGGGGGGGGTCTCAGGAACTCTTCAGGTGGCTGTGAGGCCCGCCATGCCTGTGGACTGTCTGTTGGGCAATGATTTAGAGAACTCACCGTAGGCTACGGTGGAGAGCTCACTTACAAATGTTGGGTCTGCCTGAGTGGGCGTGTGCTACCTCTCGGTCCATGGCAGCCATGAAGGGTGTTGAGAAAGACCTGGAGCCTGAGAGTATGGCCCAGGTCCCTGCCTTAGAGAGAAGGGGCAGGGGGCGCGGGAAGTTGGCCCCCTTGGTTCCCACGGCCCAGGAGGGAGCAGACCCTGAGGGGGATGCCCTGGAGCCTACCGGGGAGCAGTGTACCAATCTAGGGGACCTACCTGAGCTGACCCAGTGGCAGCAGGAAGGAGTGCCCCCCAGGGAGGAGTTTTGTGAGCAGCAGAGAATTTGCCCTTCTCTTGAAGGTATGCGGCAACAGGCTGCAGCCCAGGCAGCAGGTGATATGTCTGGTTCACATCTGATTTATTGGGAGAACAGTCTCCTGTATAGCGAGCCTAAGGCTGCTGAGCCAGGGTCAGCCCGTGTTCTGGTGGTACCCGAGTGCTTCAGAGCCTTCCTACTGGGATTGGCTCATGACATTCCATTGGCAGGACATCTGGGGCAGACCAAGACCTTTGAGAGGCTGGTCACCCACTTTTATTGGCCCCAGATGCGCAAAAGCTCAGATACATCCTGTAGGACCTGTGAGACTTGCCAGGCAAATCGGAAGAGTGGGGGGAAGATCAAAGCCCCACTCCAGCCCTTTCCAGTTGTTAGTACCCCATTCGAGCGAGTGGGCATTGACATTGTGAGGCCTCTGGACCCCAAGACAGCCATGGTCAACAGGTACATCCTGGTCTTGGTGGACCATGCCACCCGGTACCCTGAAGCCATCCCGCTCAGGACAGTGACGGCCCCCGTGGTGGGACGTGCACTGATGGGGATCTTCTCCCGTGTGGGGTTCCCCAGAGAGGTGGTGAGCGACAGGGGGACCAACTTCATCTCCCAGTATATGAAGTCTCTGTGGAAGGAGTGTGGGGTAACTTACAAGTTCACCACTCCTTACCACCCCCAAGGTAACGGTCTGGTTGAAAGGTTCAACCGGACCTTGAAGGGCATGATCATGGGCCTGGAAGAGCCCCTGAGGCGTAAGTGGGACGTCCTCTTGCCATGCTTGTTGTTTGCATACCGTGAGGTGCCACAGAAGTCCTTAGGGTTCAGTCCATTTGAACTGCTCTATGGCCATCGTGTAAGAGGGCCTCTGAGTCTGGTCAAGGAAGGCTGGGAGCAATCTCCCAGGAAACCTCCCCAGGATGTATTTAGCTGCATCGTGGCCTTCAGGAACCAGACTCGGCGTTTCAGAAAAATTGCTGAGGCAAATCTGGAAGCCAGCCAGGAGGAGATGAAATGTTGGCAAGACCAGAATACCACTCTGGTCGAATTTCAACCTGGTCAGAAGGTTTGGGTACTGACCCCTGTGGAGCCTTGTGCGCTCCAAGATAAGTGGACCGGTCCATTTGAGGTGGTGGAGCGCAAAAGTCAAGTTACCTATTTTGTGGACTTTAAATCTCCCAGGTACCCCCTGCGGGTCCTGCATGTGAAGCGCCTAAAGCCCCACTCTGAGAGGTCTGAAGTGGGCATGCTTCTTGCCACAGATGCAGGGATGGAGGAGGAGAGTGAGCCTCTTCCTGACCTCCTGTGTGCAAGAGAGAAGGATGGGTCAGTGGAGGGTGTGGTCCTCTCCACCACGCTGACCCCTGAGCAGCAGAGAGATTGCCACCAGCTGTTGGGGCAATTTCCTGATTTATTTACCCTGGTGCCTGGTGTCACTGATTGGTGCGTCCATGAGGTGGACACCGGGGACAGTCCTCCTGTCAAGCACAAGGCTTACAGAGTGACTGACAGGGTAGGAGCCAGCATTAAGGAGGAGGTCTCCAAAATGTTTGCCCTAGGGGTGATTGAGTCCTCTAGCAGCCCCTGTTCCAGCCCCGTGGTCTTGGTACCAAAAGCTGCAGCGCCTGGTGACACTCCAGAACTTAGGTTCTGTGTGGACTACCGAGGTCTCAATTCGGTCACGAGGACCGACGTGCACCCCATCCCCAGAGCTGATGAGCTCATAGATCGGCTAGGGGCTGCCCAGTACCTCAGCACGTTTGATCTAACGTCTGGGTACTGGCAGATCGCCTTAACTGATGGGGCAAAGGAGAGGTCAGCATTTTCCACCCCTGATGGGCACTACCAGTTCCGTGTGATGCCCTTTGGGATGAAGAATGCCCCTGCCACCTTTCAGAGGCTGGTCAACCAGGTGTTGGCTGGGCTGGAGGATTTCAGTGCCGCCTACCTGGATGACATTGCAGTGTTTAGTTCCTCATGGGAGGACCACTTGCACCACCTCTGGGAAGTGTTGATGGCGCTGCGCAGAGCAGGCCTCACAATCAAGGCCAGTAAGTGCCAGATTGGGCAGGGTTCTGTGGTGTACTTAGGACACCAGGTAGGGAGTGGCCAGGTGGCACCCCTACAGGCCAAGATTGAAACCATCCTGGCTTGGGAGCCCCCAAGGATCCAGACCCAGGTGAGGGCCTTCTTGGGACTCACGGGTTATTACAGGAGGTTTGTCAAGGGGTATGGCAACATCGTTGCCCCCTTGACTGAGCTGACTTCCAATAAGCGGCCAAAGATTGTGAACTGGACTGACACCTGTCTGAAAGCTTTTGATGCCCTCAATACTGCCATGTGTACAGCACCCGTACTCCAGGCGCCCAACTTTGCTAAGGAATTTATTGTCCAGACAGACGCTTCAGAGCATGGGGTGGGGGCTGTTCTTTCACAGATGAATGAGGAGGGACTAGACCAACCTGTAGCCTTCATCAGTAGTAGGTTACTTCCACGGGAACAGTGCAATTGAGCGTGAGGCATTTGCTGTGGTCTGGGCGCTGAAGAAGCTGAGACCCTACCTGTTTGGGACTAACTTCCGGGTTCAGACAGACCACAGGCCCCTCAGATGGTTGATGCAGATGAGGGGTGAGAATCCCAAGTTGTTAAGGTGGTCCATTTCCCTACAGGGTATGGACTTCACGGTGGAGCATCGCCCTGGTACAGAACACGTCAATGCTGATGGTCTGTCCAGATTTTTCAGCCTTAGTGATGAGAACTTCCAAGGGGATGGGTAGTTCTCCCCACATTTCAGCTGGAGGGGACGCGTGTTAGACCTGGCACCATTGGCGTGAGTTTCCCTTCCATTTTTCGCTGTGTCTCCTCTGTTTTGCTGGTTATAGATGCTCTGGGCGCTGTGCCACTGCCATTCAGTGGCACAGCGCGAATGCTCCCTTTGAAAAGATGACATGTGAATTGGTACATCCATGATTGGCTTATTTGGTTTACCTGTTAGTCCCTAGTAGTGTGCCTGTGTGTGCCCAGGGCTGGTAAACCGAATACTGCTGGTGGGCCTGCAGCACTGGTTTGTGCCACCCACAGAAGCAGCTTGTAAAGTGTGTCTCAGACCTGCCACTGCAGTGTCTCAGACCTGCCACTGCAGTGTCTCAGACCTGCCACTGCAGTGTCTGCGTGCAGTCCAGAACTGCCATCTTGGCTGTGAAGTGCACCCACTTCCCAGCCCCTGAACCATTCCCTTGGCATCCTGTAAGCCACCCTTATGATAGGGTGCATTGTATGTGTAAGGTAGGACATGCTCTGATGTGTGTAGCATGTCCTAGTAGTGAATTACACCCAATTTCATTTTTCACTACTGAAAGGCTACCTGTTCTCCATAGGCCCGAATGGGAGGTCTGGGCTATTACATCCTATAGTCCTAACTGACCCACAGAACATGGTAGAAAAACAAATTTAGTATGCCTGAGCTCAGAATATTAAAATACATCTTTTAGTGAAGGTTATTTTTATATTCTGTGTTTGAAACTACCACTTTTAGAGTATAGGTACTTTCTTGCCTAAGCCTTCCAGTGTGCTCTGCTATTATGTGTATTGGCTGTCTGGTTTTGGAGGGACAGGGCAGGCTGAGTCAGACCTGGGTTGATTAGAGAGATCTGCTTTGGAGTGAGGGGAGGGGTAGCTCCTGCACTTGAATAGGGCTGTGCCTGGCAAGGTGAATGCTGGCTCCACCTCCCACTGTGCATCTGAAGGCAGACCCCCTCTTTCTGAAAAAAAGGATGCAGCCTGGTAAACAAAGTGCTCCAGGGCTGGGCAGAACTGCTTCTGGCTGGGTTCAGAGACTTGTGACTCCTAAGAACAAAGGGGCAGATTTATGATAACTGGCGCATCCCTGCATATCAGCAGGGATGCGCCAGTTATTATGCGCCACAGCTGCGCCACCATGGATGCGCCGCATTTATAATGCGGCGCACCATGGGGCAAAAACGGCACAGATGCGTGACGCATCTGTGCCGTAAAAGTGGCGCATTGCTGGAGTTGCGTCGCAAGCGCGACGCAGCTCCAGCAATGTTCTGGGGGGCCCTATCTGTACAATGCTGCGTCAATCCTTACGCCTGCTTCAAGCAGGCGCAGGGTTTTGACGCAGCATGGGCCTAAAAGTGACTGAGTGAAATCTTGTAGATTTCACTCAGCCACTTTTAGGAGGCGTTCCTGCGCCGGAACGCCCCCACCTGCCCTGGAACGCCTACATGTGGCGCAGGGCTTTACAACGTGATGCATCTCCCAGATGCGTCACGTTGTAAATACCCCGCACCATGGCGCAGGATTTGCGCCGCTGCTGCGTCACAAAAGTGACGCAACGGCGGCGCAAAAGTGGCGCAAGTGCAACATAAATCTGCCCCAAAGACTTTGGGGGTATAAATATTTGTGCCCAAACCCCTACAAATTGTATTGCTCCTGGACAACAAGAAGAACCTCTGTCCGTGTAACTACAGGAATCTGCAGGAGAAGGACTGTCCTTGTGCTTGTGTCCTGTTTCTTGGATTGGCCTGCAGTGGTTACTACTGGACTTGGAAGGAGAGGAAAAGGACTTTGAAGGAACTTTTATTTTGTGGCTACAGCAATCACCCAAGGGCTAGAAGAGAGATAGCCTCCTGCAGGAGTCTCAGGCACACCAGACTCCCCCACCAGCCTCCTGTGTCCTCCCAGGGAGGATTGCTATCTGCAGGTGAGGCTCCTGTGAGTTCCAGGGCCTCTAGCTCTACTGCTGAGAAAAGAGTGCTGAAAATCGTCGCTAACCCCCGTTAGCGGGCCGCTGCAGCTGGTGAGCGTGAGAAAAATCGTCGCTCTGCTGCCGTCGAGCGCTCGCTACCGGAGATCATCGCATCACCTGTCAGCGGGCCTGAAAGCGCTCGCTAACCCCGAAGATTATCGCATCACCCGTCAGCGGGCCTGAAAACGCCCGCTATCCCAAAGATCGTCGCATGCCTGTCAGCGGGTCCCAACACACCCGCTATCCCGAAGATCGTCGCAGAGCCTGTCAGCGGGTCTGAAAACGCTCGCCAACCCAAGTTATTGAATCACCTGACGGTGGGCCTGAAAACGCTCGCTAAACCCAAGGATTGTCGTATTGTTTGTTAGCGTGCCCCAAAGCGCTCGCTAACCCAGAATCATCACACCAAGCTCATCGCAGCGCGGACGCCGAGCGTTCGCCATTTTCCCCGCATCGCATCAGGATCGTCGCTCCCTTGCGGAGCTCCATTTTCGTCTATCGCTGCAAAGATCGCACACGCAACAGGCTCGGTGCATCATCCTCCCTTAGCGGCAAGGATTTTATTGCATCACGGCTTAGCGTGAAGAAGTTTGTCGCTTTGTCCTGCCCGCAACCCAGCGCATCATCCTCCCTTGCGGTAAGGATTCAACGCATCGCTGGTTAGCGTGAGAAAATTTATCGCTACAACTCCTTAGCGACATTTTTGTTGCTTTGCTACAGAATCCAGATACCTTGTGAGTAAAAGGGTCGCAGAGACCACTGCATTGAACTGAACATCATTTTGTGCACCTTGAACTATTTTTCCAGCATTTTTAAAGTAACCATATTTTTCTAGTATTGTGGATTTTTACTGTTATTGGTCTTGTAATTAAGTCTATATAAATATACCTATTTTTTATAACTACTTGAGTGGTGTCCATTTGTAGTGTTCCTCATTGCATTACTGTGTATGGTCATAAATGCTTCACACACTGCCTCTGAGATAGGCCTAACTGCTCGTGCTACGTTACCACAGGGTTGAGCAGGGGTTATCAAAGGGTGTAGGCTGCTTACTCTAACTTAGGAAGAAGGGTCCCTACTTGGACAGTGGCCAGCCATTGCCAACTAGAGACCCCCATTTCTAACAGAAACAAACTAGGCTGTGTGGCTTATTCATGGGTGAATTACATTACCTTTTCCATTATTTAAGTTTGGTTCATGTATGAAACACTATGCCTTGGGCAGATATGAACCATTGGGTAGCGCTTTTCTCCATGAAGTTTGGTCACTCCCATTCACATACAGGTGCCTGAGAGAGGATAAAGAGGTTTATTTAAAAGGAGAAGAGTGCACTTCCACACCTGATCACTCATTAGTTTGCAAGAACATACAATTGCATGACGCTTGCAATGTTCACGCATCAAATTTAGCTTGCATTTTAAAGGGAAATCCTGTGCCAGCGATTACACCAACTTTCACATTATTAGCTAATGGTAGCTATTTGATTTTGAATAATGAGGCGTGATGCTAGCAGGTATTCCGTACATTGTAACTGTCTCCCAACGAGTAGTCTGTTGTAAGAATGTGCTTTTCCCGCCCCCGCATAGGAGACTCGATATATCCATCTAGCCTTCCATTCCAACCTTGAAAGCAGAGTTCAAAAAGATGAGCAGAATAAGGGCTCTATTGTCTATAAAAGAAGTCGCCCAAACTTCCTCTCGTGAAACATTTGTCCTTCATGTAGCTAACACCCACACCGAGATGCAGCGCTTTTGAATACTGATCTCCCACTTCATTTCGGTGCTCTGAGTCACACTATATTCAATGCCTCATCAACAACTGGCTTGGCGCATTTTTTTAAAGTTGTGGGATCCGACCTTGTGACCACGTTCCAAACAACATTTGGTGTGATACCGGCATTTTTGCATTCTATTTTTTCCAGCGTCTTCAGCTGGCTTCCGCTCATCCTCGCCTTGGCTGCTGGTGTGCTGCTGTTGATTTGTTTGCTCCGCAATGGCTGCACATTCTGTGTCACACGACAGCCTGCCCCGGCAGCTCCAACTTCACAACCGGATGCTTGAATACTATGGAACACTACCTCTGGCCACTTTAAGTGTAGCCTATCGATTGTCCTTCTGGTTCTCATACTTTATTTGCGTGCCACCTGTTTTCCATTGCCTAGATTGTTCATTTGAATGGGCCCTGGATTTGTGCCTCTCAAACACGGCGTCTCCTGCCCCGGATTATGATCGACTGATGAGTCCCTTAGTGGCTCATGAGTTGGACTGTTCTGGTATCAGGATAATGGCCTGTGCTGCTGCGCATGGAATCCTAGGAAATTGGGATAAATATGAGGCAGCCTATGACTTCTTGGCGCAATGTTATCTCGAAGACCACGGACGTTGTCCTCTGATGGTGCTAGAGGCTCCGACTATCGAAGAACATGTATGTTCATTCACTTTATTAGATTGGATGGCTGAATCCTTTACTGAAGATTACAATGACTTCGTCCTGGAGGTTGTTGCAACATACTGTGACTATACGTTGATGGATTAAATTGGCAATCGTTCATCTTCAACACGTACTAACTAAAAAGATTTTTAACCCTGCTAGATATATATATTTTTTTTTTAACCTTCCAATTTCGAACTTTTCACTACCAACTTTCGGTATTGGCAAACTATGAACTTGGTTCTGTCTCACTCGAACTTGAACTCTGTGTTCGTATATTGCTTACCTATTTTGTTTGTGGTCCGACCAAGAGAGGGTGTGGTGAAGACAGGGTTTTGCCTGCACACATTGCTATGTTAGCATAAGCGTTTTGGATGTTAAACGCCATCTTGCCACTTTGTTACTTTTGCACACAACACTACAGGTAGCTGTTATTATAAGTAAAACTGCTTGCTTGATTTTTCTTCACATAAGAACGGTCTGATTTTCACATCCCTAGACTTACACCGCGACCTTAGTTTGAACACTGTGTGCAGAAGCCGTCAAGGTCAAATAACAATGTATGCTGTTGAATTCAGGTTGATCGGCCCACGATCTAGACACAACAAGCACACAGCTGCAAATAGCTGAAACTCAGGTGCCTTTAATATTGCAATGCATGCATGATACAGGCACTTGGAGAAAACCTTTCCAAACACAGAGAGCAGTGTTGATCCTGTGATTTGATTCACCAAAGCTGATCTTGGAGGTATGGGGTTCCCCATTCAGACCTAGAGACCTTCTATTATTATAAAACTAGCTTATAGCCTGGGGAGGGTGGTACACAAGGCGCTATAAGACCTGTTTCCACTATCATTATAATATGATTTCTCCTTTTGTGTTTTATGGAATTGTAACAATGCTGATGGTTTTATTTCTAATCATTTGTCTGCTTATGTTAGCCAAAATACTGCATCTTAGAGCACGTAGTTAAAAAAAAATATTTTAAACTTTTCCGTGTCTCTGATTACTCATGTTGTGGACTGATATGAGAATAAAGACGAAAGAGTGTTCTTTCCTTTCCTTTCATTCCTGAGCGTATGCTATGTCTCTTGTTCTGGGTTCTCTAATCATTGGTAGCTTCGCTGTAGTACGGAGAACGAATGAGACACTGATGCTAGTCGGATAGGTGTTCTGGGTACTGAGGTGAGTTTCTGGTACATCACAATTCACTGAGGTCCTGGTTTCCTGCGCATAGTTCTGTGCATGAGCAGAATCCCCGCAACAATACAACAATTCAGAAGTAAACCTATGTGTTATCTGTTGATGTCTTATATTGCCATTGTTGCTATTCTAAAGAAATTAATTATATACAAAGGTACAAACCTCACCTCTCACTTGATGCAACAAGCATGTTCTGATCTAAGGATCAAACCTCTCAAAATCTCCATGTAGCACCTACGCAGGAACAGACACACCAAGAGGTTCCCTCACATTATTAAAAAAAGTGTCGAAATTCTGTTGCACCCCAATAAATTGGTTGGGTGGGAAAACTACCACTGAAAAGGAAGGGACGAGATTCACCCCAGACCTTTTTAGGGACATACACTGGACATGCCTGTCAGGGGTTTTCAATAAATCAATCAATCAATCAATCAAACAGGACTTGTAAAGCACAGCTAATCACCTGTGAGGGTATCCAGGCATTGAGAACCCTGGGAAGGATCAGTTGAACAGCTAGGTTTTGAATTCTCTCCTGAATTCAAACAGAGGCAATGAGGTCTGGATGCGAAGGGGAGGTCATTCCAGGCATTCGCAGTGAGGTGGAAGAAGGAGCATCCTGATTCGGTGGATGCAGGGAGTGTGAGCGAGAGACAGCGAGACAGAGCGCAGGTGTCTGAAGGGTTGGTGGAAGTTCAGGTGGTGGTTGATGTAGGCTGGTCCTTGGTTGTGTAGGGCTTTGTAGGTGTGGATCAGCATCTTGAATTGACATCTCTTCTGAATGGGGAGCCAAAGGAGCTTCCTGAGGTGGGGATGATGTGGATTCACTTTAGGAGATTGAGGATGAGTCTGGCCGCTGAATTCTGTATGGTCTGCAGTCTGTTCAGGAAGTGCAAAGTGATTCCTATGTGGAGTGTGTTGCCGAAGTCCTGCCAGCTGATAACTATGACTTGATTGACGGTTCATCTGTTGTTGATGGTGAGCCATTTGAAGATGTTTATGAGCATGCAGAGAATGAGGAAGCAGGTAAAGTAGACTGAGTTAATCTGATATTTCATGAAGAGGTTGCTGTTTGGGATGATGACAAGATCGTGGGTATGGTCTGTCGGGGTGGGTGTGGGTACAAGCTTGGAAGGTCACAAGGCGTCATTCCACAGGGAGGCACAGTTCCCGAAGATCGGAACTTCTGTTTTGTCTGCATTGAGTTTTAGGCAGTTGTTGTTCATCCACTCAGCGACGCTCGTCATGCATTTGCAGAAGTTAGCCATCATTTTGGATAGGTCTTCTGATAGAGAGAGGAAGAGCTCGGTGTCGTCTGTGTGAGAAATTATGTTTAGTCAATGGGTTATAACGATGTTGGCCAAGGAGGTCACATGGTGGGATATGGTGTTGAATGCTGTTGAAAGGTCGAGAAGGAACAGAGCAGCCATTTCTCCTTAGACTAGGAGGGATCTGATGTCATTGGTGGCAGCAATCAAGGTGGTTTGGTGATGTGGTTGGTGTGGAAACCGGAATGAGAGGTTTCCAGACGATCATTGGTCGCCAGGTGTTCCGTGACTTGGCAGTTGATGGCTTCATCGAGGACTCTGGTGGGAAAGGGGAGCAGAGAAATGGGACTGTAGCTCTTGAGTTTGCTGGGGTCGTCAGACGGTTTCTTGAGAAGGGTTTGATCTCTGCTTGTTTCTATTCTTCAGGGAAGGTGGCCATGGTAAATGGATGTGTTGAAGATGGCGGTGAGCTCGTCGTGAAGGTTGAACATATGGTGGGGACAAGGGTCCATAAGTGCCTCCGGGTGGACGTAGTTCATCATGGCTGTGGTGTTTTGAGTGGTGAGCTGGTCTGATGTGGTGAGCAGGTGGTCGGGGTTTGCCTCTGTGGGAGTGAGGAGACGGTGGGTTGAAGTTCAAAGTTTTTGTAGATGGTGGAGAATCTTGTTGTAGAAGAGGTCCACCAGTGTGTTGCAGAGTTCCTGAGAAGTGGTGATGATGTTTTTGGTGGCTGAGGGTTTGGGGAACTCTCTGACAATGTTGAAGAGTTTTTTGCTACGGTTGGAGCAGGCTTCGAGGCGGTGGGCAAGGGCGCTCCTTTTCATCTCTTTTAGGAGTTGGTGGTATTGGTTGAGGAATGTCTAGAATGTGGCTCGATCTGTGGGTTCCTTGCTGGTGCACCATTTCCTTTCAAATTGCTTGCAGTTGGGTTTAGTGGTTCTCAGTTCTGTGGAATACCAACTGGCCTGTTTAGAGGATCTCTCGAGTTTGAAGGACTTGATGGGGGTTCTCTGTCGGCGCAATTGGTGATCCAGGGGGAGAAGTTATTGACAGCCTGTTCTTGGTTGGTTGCGGTGTCAGGGCAGGAGTTGCTGAGCTCGTCAGTCTACTGGCCTTCTGATACTTTGTCCCAACTGCGTTATGTGATGCTGGATGACTTGGTGGCAGTGCCAGGGGATCCAGTGATGGAGAAGTGGACGATAGAGTGGTGTGTCCACGTGAGCTCGGTGACATAGCTGTACTTGACTCAGTCACTGGCTGAGAAAAAGGGGTTGAGTGTGTGTCCTGTGATGTGTGTGAGGTCAATGACTAGTTGGGTGAGGCTGATGTTGTTCATGTTTCAAGGAGGTTGACGGTGTTGGTGTCGTTAAGGTCATAGAGGTGAAAGTTGAGGTCTCCAAGGAAGATGTAGTGTTAGGAATCAATGGCGAGTGGGGCGATGAAGTCGGGTATGGTGTTGCAGAAGCTGGGGCAGGGTCCTGGATGTCTGTAGGCGAGGGTGCCTCTGATGTGATTTTGCCATTGGTTTGGAGTTGGAAGTTGAGATGTTCCATATAGAGGTCTTGTCATCTGTGGTGGTGGTGCAAGGGATGGTTTCTTTGTGGATGATGGCAATTACACCTCAGTGGTGGTTGATGCGGTCTCAGTGAGCTATTTAATAGCTGTCAGACATTGATGAGGAGAGGTTGGGCACGGATGCCCGGTTGAGCCATTTCTTGATGAAGTTTTCAATTTTTAAAAGTAAGGAAGTTTCTGCTTCTAGGCACCCCACTTTGGTCCAGTTCCAAGTTGTTCTCAGCTAAGGAAGTGAGTGCTCAACAGAGTACTCTAACAGTTGTTAAGGAACCAGAGCTGGTGTCTGTACAACAGCCAGTCTGTAAGAACTCAGCAAAATAGCCAGGGTTTGAAGATGGCTATGAGAACAGTTTGGAGGTGTTCTCCTTTAAATCATAGGTGGACCGGCCTTTGGCAGCTGGAGCTCTGTTAGTAGCAGGCCAGTGTGGATCAAGGCAGGGACGTTCGGGTCATGACAGACAGTGGGCATATTTAAACAACATGAAGGCTTTAGGCAGCTGCCTGGAACATTTAACTTTCACTATTGTACTGTCCTTCTGCATGTTAGTTCGATCACTGCTTTCTGTGTCCCACTTTTATATTTTTCTCCTCTACAGTTCCTTGGTTATCTGACCTCTTTGCCTGCTATGTTGAGTTTGCTCTATGGATTATTTTTTGACATTGTTGCATTGCTATGTTTCCCTTTTCATCCTTCTCTTCTCTGAAGAGCTCTGATCCTTCACCCAATTCTTACACTAACCAGCTTAGTTCCAACTTAGCTTAGGTTCACTGGGCCTGCCCTTCCGAAGAAGGTGAATGTACCTGTTTACTCTTTACTTATTGTAAAGTTTATTTGCTTTTCATCCGGAAGAAAATGTGGTATGTACTCTCCCTGATTAATGAATCATTCTATTACTAGTGATTTTCCGTGTATAACTATTCTGCAACTAGAAACTGACCTGGGCGTACCATGCCTCTTACTCTCTCAATCCCATTCCCCTTCCCCTGCAGTCTTTGGCTTTGTCTGGCATGTCCTTCTTGGTACAGAAGGAGCCACATCTTGGAAAATGAGGTGGATTGTCATCAGCAATTGTTTGGCATCATTCAAAAAACCTAAAACTGTCTCCTAGAGTTGAGGCCATATCATCAGAAGTCTGCAGAACTTGTTGGACCAGCTGAGGAACTGCTAGCGCTTGGAAGCCTGCCTGCTTACTGAGGGAAATTCTCTATTTTTCTAGATTGAGTTAGGAATTTTTTTTGTTGGCCTCTTTAATTGTTTGTATTGCTTGAACTTAACATGTATTTCTGTGAGGAATTGTCTGTTGCAGGTGAGATAGCTACCAGGGTCTGAGCAAAGATTCCCTAAGAACTGTAGTTTGTCCTAGCCAGATTGAGTTTATTAAGTTGATAGGGGTCACCCTCTCCCAAATGAATTACCGAGTTTCTGACAGTCTCTCATCTGTTGCCTCAGGAGATGCATGCAGCTGCCCTTCCATGGATGTATAGATGTATTTTTACTTGTAATGCCTGTCAATTTCATCTCATGGCAGATCTGCTTCTTCCATGTGCCTTTGTCACTTTGAATGGCCCTGATGCATTTGAATTAAGTCACATATTGGTACATGGAAAAACGTATACTGCGTGATGTGGTTGTTAAGGCTTACAGATGTTTAATGAGGTATCTATGGTTGCCAGGTGAACATTGTTGGATTACATTTTCCAAGGGTTGTTGGGGTATTCTCTGCAACAGCAGTCTCCCAGAGACATGATGTGCTTCAAAGGCTGGCCACACTGTTTGTCCCAGGTGCAACAAGGGTTGCAGAGAAGATACCCTCTACAAGCCCAGTAGCACCAGGATAAAAAAGTCCAAAGGCACAAAAAACGTCTAAGGTGCTGGGGCCCAATTGCAGGACAGTGCTTGCAAATCTAACGTTCTGTAAGAGAATGTCGGCATCAGCGCTGGACCTAGAAGGACTGAAACAGAGCTGCAGCTGATGGAACAGAAGAAGAGCTAGAGCTGGCAGGACTAGAAATGAGCTGGAAGTGGCAAAACTGGAGCAGATCTTAAGTTGGAATGACAGGAGCAGGGCAGGAGCAAAGTATCTAAGCAATCCAGAAGAATTATGATGCACTGGTGCACTGATCTGAGGCTGTTTGTTGACTTTTAGGACATGAACCACTTGACATTAACAACGGGTATCTAAACAAGAATCACCACAGAGAAAGAATCTGGTACCTAAATTAAAACCATTTGATAAGAAAAGCCTGCAATCAGAACAGGAGGCACCTGATCGGATGGTGTTGGCATAAAAATCAGATGTACTTAAGTGGTGTTCATGTTTAGTGGCCATTTTAGAATAAAGTATGTGCTAAATGACCATCTTAGAGTGGACACTAACTAAAGTGGCCACACCTGTTGCTGCTCCGTGACCAAAACAACTTCACTATGATTTTCTAACTAGCTTGTGGCAGAGAGTATATGGAGGTACAGCATCACATGATAGCAGGTTCTGAGCCGAATGTAGCTTGGAGTCATAAATGGCTCCTCCTTACCGGATGCCTCCCAGTTGACTTCATCATGTGGATTTGTGATCTCCTGTTTTGTAGTATGCATGTTGCCTGTTAAACTGATTTCAAAATGGTGGTTCTGAAAGTTTTCAGAGTCCTCATGGCCTGTCACACATAACAAATATGGTAGTAACATCCACACCTACGTTGTTGGGGCTATAACTGGGCTAAGTGGAAGCAATATTCAAAATATTGGACAGAAAAACCTCACCCATATTGTGAGAAGTTGACCTGGTATATGCTGTCCACTAATTATAGTGGGCACCCTGAACCAGTCCAAACAACCCCTTATTGGTTATAGGTTAAAGACAACCTTTTTTGCCCTTCCAACCCGGATCGGAATCGGCCCCTAATTGTGCACGGGTTGCATGATATGCCTTGACACCTCAAACCATGGACAAGTAATGCATGTACCACTGCATCATATCAGGAAGCACAGTAGTGCACATAGTAAACAATGTGATGATCTGTCAATTATGCAGTGTACAAAAAAAGTGAATGACACACAGCTAACACAAAGCTTGCCGGGTGCACTACATTTCCCATCTGACCCACAGGTGACCAAGAACTCAGTGCAGAGGACAACACCAGCAACCTGCAGAGCCAGTCTCCCCCCGTACATGGACTCTCGGATGTTAACTCCCAGGATTCCATGGACGATGATCTCGAAGCCGGCTCATATGGTGTGCCAGGGAGCCACAGGTCCCAGGACCCCATCATCCCCCCACCATATCTGTGGCAATAACAACTTCACAGTTCACAGCAGACCCCTGCTGTCACGGCCTGTGCGGCCACCACCACCACCACCAGTGCTGCCTGCAACACCCTCCCTGTCCCAGAGGATGACCAGCACACACCACCGACAGAGGAGGGCAGGGAGAGGATGCGGGTGCCCACAGTGGTGAGGCAACAGGTCCATGGCAGCAGGGTAGGTGGGGGGGGCAGGGTCACCCACAGACACCAGAAGGCTGGGACCCAATCCTGGAAAACATCACCAGAGTCCTTGGCGCATACGAACAGGCCCAGGGACGAACGAGCCGGTCGGACGAACTGTTGCACGAGCTCATCCTGCTGATGAGGTCCATCGACACCCGCATGGGACAAATCGTGGACCTCTTGGGCCAGCAAGTGGCGTTACTGAGGGACAGGCCTGCGCCACAAACAACACCTCCACGTCCCTCTGGTGGTCCGCAGGATGACAGTTCACCATCCTCCCCTGTGCCCACAGAGAGGGGTGCGTTCTCAGACCCCACTGGCCCTGCAGCAGGGCCCCCCCCAGCCAAAAGACGAAGGGGCCTTCCTAAGAAGACCCTGGGAGCATCTGGAGGCAAAGCACCTGCCAGATGCCAGTCACAGAGCCAGCCATGATGGCAACCCTCTCCACCACTGCATTGACTTTTTGGACAGTCCTTCCCCACACTGCCTTGTGAATGGTGTGAGAAGTTGGCCTGATATATGCTGTCCACTAGTTCTAGTGGGCACCTTGTATCAGTCCAAACAACCCCTTATTGGTTATAGGTTAAAGACAACCTTTATTGAAAGCTATCCTAGTGGTAGCTATGGAGAGCAGCCTTCAGGCTAAGGCTTGAAGGAATGTAAAGCAGCTTGTTTTAAGAGTCCATAACCTCTTTAGTGGCTAAATGAAAGACAACCACACCAGGTATATATATAAAATATATATGTATTTATTTCTAAACACACCCTCCTAGACTCTTTATGAGGCTAGAGGTCAAAGCACATAAGTTACACTTCAAATATCACAGTAATAAGCACAAATACACGTCAAGCCCTAGGGCCGAGCCAAACCATCTACTAAAATAGTGGTATAAGAACCACGACTTAACTAGACACCAGGCCTAGAGCCTGTAGAATCGCTGGGACCCCAAAGAACCACCCAAGGTAGTGACACAGGGGACCCACGGGGCCGTGTGCTGTGTGAGAACACAGCCGCGAGCTACCGTTAGCTTCTATGGTGAAAGTCGTGGTTAGACTTTTAAAGATTAGGGACACTTAGAAACGAGTCAGCACCAAACCTTTTGGGGCTTAGGAAGTTCTAGGGTCAACACCTATGGGAGCACCAGAGTACTCGTGTTACCTCACCCAGGGAAGCTGGGTGCATAGGTGTCAAATGGTGTCGGGTCGAGTCGTCGATTTCAATGGAAGCTGGCGAAGGAGTGCTGCTGCCAGGAAGATGCGAAGTGTCCGAAGAGATTCAAGCCTGGATCGAAGTTGAGAATAACTTGAAAGCAGAGGGGACAGAGTCTGGGTCACTAGCCAGTGACCAGGAAGGCAATAGGCAGATGCCCACCGATGTCAGGTGATTTCAGGTGAAGGAGGTGAAGCTTGACTCTTCAGCCACAAGGACCAGGAGGCGTTGAGGATGACCAGAAGCTGGATTCGAGCTGTCCCATTAAGGATGTCGAGTGCTGCAGCATTGGTGCCCGGATTGGACACAACAAGCCTTGGCAAGAGCAACCCATGTAGAAAGGAGAAAGATATTTTGTTGCAGACCAGCAAGGTCTGAGGGACTCACCACTTGGTTGTGAGTCAGGGCACATCTGGAGCATCCAGGGAAGCCCAAGGAAATTCAGAGTTACTCCCTCAGGGACCCACCAGTCAACAGACCAGGGATCGCAAAGGGACGTGTTGTAATCTAGGAAGTTTATAATGCATCTACTCTCTGTTGCTGTCTTTGCCTTGCTGCTCAGTCTGTGTGATGTCATCGGAATGTTGAGTGTGTTTGAGTGGAAGCAAAGATCAGTTGGAGATGGGCTGAGCAGCAGGGAGGCTGCTCCTGGTGGGGCATCAATGGATATTAATCAAGGCCTAATCTGAACTTGTTGTGGATCCTATCTAAAGAATAAAGCTAAGATCTTGGACCACATCCTATGGACTACCTGGCCTTCTTTAATTGCAACACTGGCGACGAGTTAGAAGAACCTGCGTGCTGATTGGACTTTTAAAAGTGAAGGAATCAATTTTTTACGAACCTGCGTGCAACTTTAATGAAGCTTGGACTGTTTAAATTGGTGAAACTGAAGAAACTACAACTTGTGGACAAACTTGACACTCGAAATGCCCCACCAGTGACCTTGTCAACGGTCGCCCACGACGTGAGGGTGTCAGTTTGAAGAGCTCTACTCGGTTTTGTGGACTTGAAGACATGAACTGTTCCAGCTGTATACTGTGTGTAATACATGAAAGAACCCCGGTGTTTGGGTCACATCGCGCTTTGAAGAGACATCTGGTTTGTGTTTAAATGGAGGAATATTGAATTACTAGTGTTTGGGTTGGTGACTAGAGAAGCGTTGTATGTATACAACGAACCGGCGTGTGTTTGAACACTACCGCTGCTTTTGGTGACTGGACAGAGGAGAGGCATTTCTACAATGAAGCCTTAAAAACGACGCTCGAGTCCTGTAGCGCGCGCAGAAGTACCTGTTTGCTGTTAACGGCGAGGTTGCCATGGTTCCTCTTCCATGAGCGCTGTCGATGTCTGTCTGCATGCGACGACGTGCCGCGAGCCACCCGATGCATCATCGCCTGCGTGCCTCGCACGTAGTATCGCATGAAATGGAGCGGCGAGACACGGAGCAGTTTGAAAGATTTCCGTGGTTACTAGGAGCAAAGCAGAGGCGCATTCAGTGAAGCGGGGTAACGTAGCATCGCACGAAAAGGAGCGGCGAGACACAGAGCAGTATAGAAGATTTCCTTGGTAAACTTCTGTTGTTGAACTCTGATCAGTTCTGAATTTCTGACTTAGACTTAAAGGAAGAATGTTACAAGTCCAGTCCAGTAAGAAGGCAGCCAATTGGGAAGTTTTTTTTTTTTTTGTTTGAGTGGTAGTGAGAACGCAAACGTCACTGAGAGGAATTTCTTTTGGTATTGCTGTTTGAAGCCTCGGGTGAGAGGTCGCTCACCGGTCACGTGACTGTTTTGTTATTTTTCTTCAATGTATTATCTGAGCCTGTGCTATATTGTTTAAGACCTTCCTTATTCTTTTGTGTTGATTTCCATGCTCTTTTAGGATTTGTGGTGATGAGTGAACATTGTTTAGTATATGTTGTCTCCAGTATATGGTGTTAGGTGTGTGTAGGT
Source organism: Triturus cristatus (assembly GCF_964204655.1). Taxonomy (NCBI): domain Eukaryota; kingdom Metazoa; phylum Chordata; class Amphibia; order Caudata; family Salamandridae; genus Triturus; species Triturus cristatus. Next base: position 482,447,516 of record NC_140585.1, read on the forward strand.
AAGGCATTACGCATGTCCTAAGTCCAGTGCTTTTTGCAGAAGAGGAGGGTGTTTGTGTTACCTTCCAAGTCCTGCGAATGTTACTGCACAGTAGTGCGTAAATGGGTGAGGTAGGGGAAGCGTTATGTGTTTCCAGTCCTGTGAGTTGGTGATTATGAGGGTTGTCCTTGTTTTTAGTATGTTGAATAAGAGGGAGAAAGTGAGTATAGTGTCTTTGGTTGTGTTAGTGTATGTTTTGTTAACTTTGCCATGTGGTGTTGGTCTGTGTGTTTGAGTACGCACGTCAGAAGATTCTTAATGTGAGTCTTCTCAGACTTACCTGTCTGGTTTTACCATTTGTTAGTGGTTACCTCGTGTGAGGTCTCGGTCTGTGTGTTATGGGTGCGCACGTAAGAAGACCTTTGTTTTAAGTCTTCTCAGACTTGCCTGTCTGGTATTACCCATGAGTTGGTGGTTGCCTCGTGTGAGGTGTCGGTCTGTGTGTTATGGGTGCGCACGTAAGAAGATCCTTACTAAGGCTTCTCGGACTTACCTTTCTGGTTTTACCCATGAGTGTTGGTTACTTGTGTGAAGTGTTGGCCTGTGCGTGGTGGATGCGCACATTAGAAGACCTTTGTCAAGGCTTCTCAGACTTTACTGTCTGGTTTTACCTTTGGGTTAGTGGTGCCTCGTGTGAGTTGTTGGGCTGCGTGTTATCAGTATGCACGTTAGAAGACTCTTAATGTGAGCCTTCTCAGACGTATGTCTGGTTGTACCCTTTAATAGGTTACTTGGTGAGAATGGTTGGTCTGTGCGTCATGGGAGCGCATGCGTAGATATTGTTTATCTTTTTATCATCTTGATTTGTTTGTCAGCAATGTTAATCTTTTCAAGTTTTTACTTGAAGATCATTGGTTTTTGGGATGTGTGTTTTTCTATCTTCGCACAGTTTATTTATTTGGCCTTGTTGCATAATGTACTTTGTTTTTGCATTTTACTATCTTCACAATTTGCACAAAAGTACATTGTTTTTGCATGTTCATATTTTCACTAATTTGATGAGGGGGGGATGTGTTGTAATCTAGGAAGTTTATAATGCATCTACTCTCTGTTGCTGTCTTTGCCTTGCTGCTCAGTCTGTGTGATGTCATCGGAATGTTGAGTGTGTTTGAGTGGAAGCACAGATCAGTTGGAGATGGGCTGAGCAGCAGGGAGGCTGCTCCTGGTGGGGCATCAATGGATATTAATCAAGGCCTAATCTGAACTTGTTGTGGATCCTATCTAAAGAATAAAGCTAAGATCTTGGACCACATCTTTTGGACTACCTGGCTTTCTTTAATTGCAACAGGACCCCAAGAAGAAACACAAAATGGTGGCTCACGGGTCACTCGGGGTGACTAGGCCAACAATCTTTGGTGGATTCTCTGCTCGAGGTAGGGGCTACAAGTAACCCCAAGCATGACTTCAAGAGAAGTCGGGAAGTTAATGCACTTGCGAAAGTGCACAGCGACCAGGAGTTCTGGTTCCACGCTACTCACGAAGGCTGCGGGTCTCAGCTTTGCTGGGGACTCGGGTTGACCTCTGCGATGTCTGGAAATCCTCTTCCTGGGTTGCAAATACTTCAGAGTCCGGCAGGAGCTTTGGAGATGCAGACCGGCAAAATGCTTTGTTGGTGCCTGCCAAGCAGGGGAGTCACTCCTTGACCCCAAGGGAGATTTCTTCAGTCCTCTAGTCTTTAGTAGAGCGTCGAAGGTCCAGGATTCAGCTTCAGAGTTTCGTCCAGGGATATCTAAAGTTCTGGTTACAGAGGTTCCTTACTGATACCTAAGGAAGGGGTTGTACTAACTACGGAGACCCACCTATGGGAGGGTTTGGAAAGAGGGGTGGCTACACCCATTTATTTTGTCCAGTTTTGCACCAGAGAAGGGGCTGGAAGCCCCTGAACCGGTTTGAACTGGACAATGCACAGGGACACCAAATGTGCCCCCAGTGCAGAACTTCAAAGCACTCAGAGAGTGCTCCCACCCAGCCCCAATACACATAAGCCTGTCTGGGAGGTGGTTACACCTCCCTGTGACAGGAAACCTATTGTCCAGGCCTCCCCTGCCAGAGTTTCGGTCAGCAGCAGTAGGCCAGACCTGTGACTGTGGCTGCAACATCCATTTTGTGATTCCAGGGCTCTATTAGATTTCTACCGTGTATACCAGTACGGCCATGTCTCTCCCTCTAGAAGGGTGGGATCATATCCTCACATCAAGGACTGATGTGGGGGTATGATTCCAAGGTGTTTGACATCAAACACAGCATGTTTCCGTGCAGTCAGTCCAAAGTTAGCATTGACTGTTTTCGATATAATGCACTTAAGAGTATATGGTCAGGCTGCACTACTGACAACCCCGGGGAAGAGATTCCGAAGGCCGCCGAGTGGCTCAGCTCATGCTTGGGCACCCACTCACAAATAACCAAGCACCCTGCCTTCCGGATTGATAAGGCCTGCTATAGGAGTTTCTATGTGCAGTATTAAGTGAGATATAGTGAACCTATATCTCAGTAAGGGGTGCATGCACCACATTACCCAGGCTGCAGTAGCAGACCTGTGGTGTCATTTTGGAGGGCTTTCCAGGGGTGGCACAATATATGCTTCAGCCCCTGGTAGGCCTCAGGGGTACCTATGCCCTGGGTAAATAGTATACCATATACTAGGGACTCACGGGGGTACCTCAGGATCCGATCTGTGGTGTACCTAAAGTACATGCAATCAATTTAGAGAGGAAGCAGCTTGGCTGGGGTTCTGAATAGCAGGGTCCCAGCCAGACTAAAGTCGAAAAACAGTGAAACACCAGCAAAAAGTGGGGGTAAACATGTGAAGCAGATCCTACTCTCCTACACATTTTGTCATAGCATGCTTCATCATGGGCTAGTACATCCCACCCTAATAGCATAGTACCATCAGGGCGGTTTTAAACTTCACAACGAGGTAGCTCAGAATTATTGGTGCTGGATAAGTGTATGACCCAGATATTAGTTCAAACTGCCTCAGCGTAAACCCAAAGGGGTCGCCTTTATTTGGAGGGTACACTGTGCAATACTAAAATAATTTCATGTGGATGCAGGTGGAGAAATAATGCTCCATTCATCATTGTGCTAACATGTTTGGCCCGTGATTATGTCACTATGGGGTGTCAGGCCTTCATCGGGACACAAATGAATTCCTACTGCCCTGATCTGTCATTGTGGGTGCAGAAGAAAAAGGTAAGAGTAAATCTCACCTCCACGTAGTCTATTGGTAATACCTATAGGCAGAAAGAGACTGCTGCAATTTCATGCCTTGCTCGAATGGGTCATTTTTGCAAGAACGGTTGAATCTTTCGTGTAGACTTAAAAGATTGGTTTTAGGCCACATAGGTATTTGCCTAACAGAATCCGATAATGGTTTTTTCCCCACATGCTAGTTTTCAAATATGTAAGACTCTCAGAAATCGTACAAACGTCTGGATTATTTTGTAGATCTTTTACTTTGTTGTTTATGCATTTTTACGCTGTATATTTGGGAAAAGGTGAGTTATGTGAAAATTTTTTTAAATTGCTAGCTAAAGTTTCTTCTTGCACTTCCCATGAACTGCTTTCAAAGCTCCAGGTCTATCACCGTGTGAGTGAAGTGAGCAAGAAGATTCTGCTGGGGGCTTGGTTGAGGGAGATGCAGATGAGACAGAGGAGATTTGTATTAAGCGATTCTTTAAACAATATGACACCATGGGGCAGATTTATGACGTCTGGCGCATCTCTGCTAATCAGCAGAGATGCGCCAGAAGAGTTGTAACGCATCTGCCCACCCGTGCGCCACCATTGATGCGCCGCATTTACAATGCGGCGCACCGTGGCACTCGGATGGCAGATGCGTGACGCATCTCCTGTCGGAAAGGCGGCGCATTGCTAGAGTTGCGTCGCAAGTGCGACACAGCTCCAGCAAGGCTCGGGGATGTCCTATCCCTTACATGCTGCGTCAATCCTTACGCCTGCTTCAAGCAGGCGCAGGGTTTTGACGCAGCATGGCCTTAAAAGTGACTGAGTGAAATCGTGTAGATTTCACTCAGCCACTTTTAGGAGGCCTTCCTGCGCTGGAACGCCCCCCCCCCCCTGCTCCAGAACGCCTACATGTGGCGCAGGGCTTTACAGCGTGACGCATCTGCCAGATGCGTCACGTTGTAAATACCCCGCAGCATGGCGCAGGATTTGCGCCGCCGCTGCGTCACAAAAGTGACGCAACGGCGGCGTAAATGAGGCGCAAGGGGCTCATAAATCTGCCCCCATGAGTTTAACAGGTCTTCCTGCAGCTCTGCCCTACGGCAAAAGAAAGGGTAGGAATGCACTGTATCTATTAGATACAGCGCATTCCTGTCCTTTTCCCCTGCGCCAGCGCACAAGGGGCTGCAATGCGCCAAAGGAAGCACCTTTGCACCAGGGTGCATGGGTACCTGTTTGCGTAGATGCTTATTTTTGTGCAGGAAGGGAAACCTTTCTGCACAAAAACAATCACAAGAGGCTTGTTCCTCTTTCTATGTGTGCTGCAGACACATAGAACAAGCATTTGCATAGCCAATAGGTCTCGCCTTTTGGACCTTATAAGTGTTTAGCCATGCAACAGTTGCATAACTAAATACTTATAAGGTCCCAAAAGGGAGACCTATTGGCTATGCCAAGCGGCCGCGAAAGAGATCGCGATCAAACATCAAAGCGGCCGTGCGGCGCGAAAGTGAAAGTAATCGCGGTAAAGCCAGCGCGCGCGCCCGCTGCGGACACTGTAAGGCATAGTGATCCCATGCAGGAAAAATGTAAAATACCCTAACATGCATATAGAAACCCCCATAAACATAAGGTCCATCGTTTTTGTTGATTTCCCAGTTCATCACTCTTGCGTTGGAAGTTTTATTTTAAAAAAATAAGAAAATGCTGGCTGGGCCACCATGACATGGAAACCCACCAGCATTATTATTTTAGCCAAGGTGCTATGTCCACTTCGGCAGGAGCACCATCAGTGTGGATTCCCCACCCGAAGCAGCGGAGGACACTATATTTAGCAGTCCTGCTGATGGAGGGCTGCCAGGGGCTTCATTCAGCTATTTGTACTTATAAGTATGACTTAGACATAAATCCTTTACTACAAGAACGCATCATCTTTTGTAAAACAAAGAATTCACTTTCATGCTCATGAAATATTTATTCGCGCAAAGGTTTCCGTGTTATTACATTTTCCTCCTACCATGACAGGTGTTGGAGATTTACTTCATTCAATGTCACGAGCAAATATATAACCTGGAAAAGATTTTTAAATTTAAAACATTCCGAAATCTGCACCATGCGAGGTTGGTAACAAGTCTATTTATTTAAATATATGAAGTATGCCACCTTAAATGTGATATTATATTGTAAAAGCAATATTATGAACTCCCCCATCCAACACCCTCAAGCCTTACCCTGTTGCAGTTAATGACTGCATTAAATAACCCTGCCTTAAAAGGAAGCCACCAAAAATGTACCCATCATCTCATTGATGATTTACAGGGGAACAATGCTCAGTTGTCCGTCTTCTTGGGCACTTACTCCAATCTATATGCCTACATCTTTAATGTTAGATAGCTGCTGGAGCCCTCTCTGTTTCTTATGCCCCACAAATGAACTCCACTGCTCATTGTGCACATAATCTCCATCTGAAGCACCCTCTATCTACTTGGGCCTTGCCACCCTATATATATTCCAGTTACATTACATTAATTACCCTCCATTACTATTCTCACTAACACCCATCACAGGCCCCACATAAACTCTGTCCTTAATGACCAGCCCTTTGTCATGTGCCAAAAAAGAATCACATTCCAGTCCCATAGCACCATCCACTGCACCTATGATGGCCAAAGTTCAGAATTCTCCTCTACGAAATTCTACCAACAAAGCCCACCTCACACTCCATCCTTCTCCTACTCGTTAGTGTCTCTGAAATCTATTTGATGAGGTGGGCACTATCTGCCATGTTTGTTTTCAGAGTGAGCACCACTCCCATTTTAGGAAACCTATTAAGAAACAGCAGGTCAGACACTTACTATTGCTCACAGCCATATAACTTCAGTAAATGTTTCATTATCAGAAGCCAGGGGCCAGCTGGGTGGCATGTATCGGCCCTAGACATAACTCCATAACAAACATTACGTGAAATATGACACAGACAGGCAATACACATAGCTCCCTGAGATCAGGACTCAAGCATTTAATGGCAGTCTCCTGAGGCCCATTTTCCTCTCAATAGCAGTCATGGTTATTCCCTAATCATCATAGGCGACATTCAGGTTAGGACCCACTGGCAGTCTGAGTCTCATGAGTCCCACTCCGACTCTGTTGAAAGAGTCAAAGGTGTACCAGGGCCAAAGCACTATCTGCAGACAAGTTCCCCTAGGGCCTTCCGACCTGTTGCTCAGTTTTACCCACACCAGCAGGGATTGTCCGACTGAATATTCTGAGTGTCTCTCTCGCTGTGACACTGCCTCGGCCGAGTACCACACACACAGCTCTGGATGTCCTCAGCACTCCTTTGATGCAGCAGTAAGTTTCCATTGATTTTCCACTCATAGAGCGGAGCGATCCGCAGTTACTGGTTTTGATCCTCAGTCAGGGCACGGGCCCACATGGATCACCAAGGCAGCCTCCCCTCATGAAGACCACCAGGTTACGCCCTTGTTTTCCTCCGCTGGCCTCCACTGGCATAAGGGGTCACCACACCTGCTCTTCACTTGGGCAATGGCCCAATCAGCACAGCAGCAGGTTCCTTTTGATGATGATCCCCTTAATTTTCACGGCAGTCCCCTCTGCATACAGGGTTCTTGACTCATACTGCATGTGGGCAACAGTCTGATTGGCATGGCAATCTTCACGGCGGCCCTCTCAGGCATGTCGGGTCACCAGCCCATACCTACAAAGGAAATGACCCGACCAGTGCAGTAGAATTTCGAGCTCACTTCATGGCAGTCCTCTTCTGGCATACGGGAGTTGACAACTTAACCCTGCACTGTGCAACAACACAATCAGTGCAGCAGCCCGCTCCCCATATCTTGGTACAGAGATCCACTTGCCAGGGTGCCCCCTGGATCTCACTCCCTCCTCATCTCCTGTTCCTAACAGGGCACTCACTGGTCTTGGCAAGCAGGCAGACACTGGTGCTCTGTACTCCAATGTTGGATGATCTTCGATGTCCCTGGGTGATATCCCCTCAACCAGCTAGGAGACTAGCAGCCCTTAGCCACCAGCCCTGATCACAGAAAGGTTTCTTGGAGAGCTTCCCAGCCTCACACAACCCATCTGGCTGCTGGACAGTTGCAAATTTTGGGAGCCTTGGGGTCCCTTTCTTCTAGTCAATGTCCAGACTCCAAATGTGATTTAGGGTCTGAGTCTTTAAAGTTTATGTCGGGGTACCCTCTCCTCAACCCTGTCCTTCCACCAGAAGCCAGTCTGTCACAAAAGGAGCAACTCCAAATCTGATAGCCTCACAGCACAGGCCATGTGAGAGACCAGAGGTTCTCACCTGGATGTCAGCCCCATGTATATGTGCATCAAAAGATTCCCCAGGGCCTCAGCCCTACTCTTTCTGATTCCCTTGGCATCCCAAACCCCTTTCCACTGAACTCTCTCTGAATCAAAGAGCGACCTTTTGTTCACATGGTGCTTTTTGTATCAACAAATATAAGTGTTTAACATTTATGCTCACATAATACTCTTTCAACAAAAGTAAGTGTTCAACATTAATAATTATATCACAATCAATTGTCCTCCAAGTGTGGGGTCTCAAAATATACTGTGAGGCCCTACATATTCATTCAGACACTCACACACCCACTCACTCACTAACCCACTCAGAGGATAATGAACCCACTCAAAGACTCATGCACCCACTCACAGATCCATTTATACACTCATGCACTCACTCATAGACCCACTCGGGCATTCATGCAGGCACTCATAGACCCACTCAGAGACTCACACGGCCACTCACAGACCCACTCAGAGACTCACACATCCACTCACAGACCCACTCAGCAACTCATGCATCCACTCAGACTCCCACTCAGACACTCACAGACCCACTCAGACACTCACTGAGCCACTCATGGACCGACACAGAGACTCACGCACACACTCACAGACCCACCCAGAGGCACATGTACCCACTCACAGACCCAGTCAGACACTCAGGCACCCACTCAGAGACTCATGCACCAACTCACACACCCACTCAGAAACATATGCACCCACTCACAGGCCTACTCATATTCTCATGCAGCCACTGCTAGACCCACTATGACAGTCATACACCCACTCACAGACTTACTCAGACACATGTACCCACTCACAGACCCAGTCAGACACTTACTCACAGACCCACTCAGACACTGCTGCACCCAGTCATAGACCCACTTAGGCACCCACTCACACACCCACTCAGAGACTCATGCACCTACTCACACACACACACTCAGACACTTATGCATTCACTTAAAGATCTACTGATATTCTCATGCACCCCTACCAGACCCACTGAGACACTCACACAGCCACTAATAGATCCACTCATTTAATTACGTACCCACTCACAGACCTACTCAGAGACTCATGCACCTACTCAGTCACCCACTCAGAAGCTCATGCACCCACTCATAGACCTACTCAGACATGTACACACCTACTCACAGACCCACTCAGAACACTCATGCACCCACATGCAGACCCACTCGGACACTCATGTACTAACTCACAAACTCACTGAGGCACCTATGAATCCATTCACAGACCCACTCAGGCAATCACGCACCCACTCACAGATCCAGTCAGAGACTCACACACCTATTCACAGATCCAGTCAGAGACTCACACACCCGATCACAGACCCACTCAGTGACTCACACACCCATGTGCAGTCTCACTCTGACACTCACAGACCCACTCTCAGACCTACTCAGACACTCACAGATCCAATTACATACCTACTCAGACACTCATGGACCCACTTAGATACTTACACACACACTCACAGACAAATTTAGAGACTCATGCAGCCACTCACAGACCACTCAGATAGCGATGCACCCACTCACATAACTACTCAGAGAATCAAGCACCCACTCACATATAATATATGATATATGATTACCCTTGTGCTGGCCTGTCTGTCGGAACCCTGCTGATGTGCCCCTGGTGCTCTCCAAGGAGTGCTGCTTATGTCACTTGTCATTGCCAGCAGAGCGCAAACTTATCTCTGTATTGCTGCCTTTCAAGAGCATGTATGGAGCGCTGTATATCATATAAGTCGATTGGTATACGTAGGTAAAAGTAAATAATTCTAATGCTCTTTTTGTGGTAGTGTGGGAGAGCAGTTAGGCTTATTAGAGGGTAGTGCTAAGCATGTGTTGTACTCAAAGAGGCAATAAATGAGACACACACTCAAGAATAAATCCGAGACCAATTTATAAAAACAATGTCGATTTTTATGCAATTTTTAAGACCAAAAGCTGTGGTCTACAGTAAGTACTATAGATATTATGATTTTTCACAATTCGGAAAATATATCAATTGTTTTTGCAATTACACACCATTGAAATCACTGGGAAAAAGTATAAAAATGCATTAAAAAATCAGGCAATGCTTTCATAAAGTTCACCTTCTCATGTGCAGGTCAATATCAGGGCCAGGTCCAGAAGTTCGGGAGCATCCCGAATCGGCCAGGAACAGAGTGCTGAAAGTGATCGTAGCTGGTGGGCTGCTATGAAGGGGGTTACTTGGAAACACACTGCACAGGGAGATTTAAAGGTAAGTTCGAGGGATCTCTTTCAAGGAGAGAGGTCGCAAGTGCCTGGGAACAGGGGAGCACAGCTGAATCATCGTTACTGGGGCCAGTGGGGCTGGGTGAAGAGTAAATTGGTCAGCCGGGCTTTGCGCAGCTTGAGGTCCTCGCTGTCAGGAGCAGGCAACTTGGTGAAGCAATCTCTGGACAGCTGGGCCACTTAGGAAGTGGGTGTTTTAATGTCCTTCAATGGATGCTTGCTTTCAGTGTCGTGGGAGTCTGGAGTGGACTTTTCTTCTTGCGATTTGCAGATGGTGTCCAGTACCCTGGGTGTTAGTACAGTGAGGCTCTGGTGGGTCCTGGTGCCTTCAATTTTTTGAATGGAGGCAGATCTGACCCTCCGGAGCTGGTGCACCAAGTTTAGTGCAGGTGCTCTTTCAGGATCACTAGAAAGCCGCAAGTTGACAACCTGGTTTCTTGAGATCAGTGCCTGCGGTGTGCAGGGGAGTGATGCCTTCACTCCAAGGGAGGTTCATGGCATTTCTTTGAAATATGGAGGAGCTATAGGGTTCTTGGAGTCTTCACAGGTTCAGGACAACACAGCATACAGTAATTGTCGAGTACCAAAGGCAGCAGGCAGGGTTTGGTGCAAATTTTCTTCTGTACTGGGGCTTCAGTTCTCGTGAAGTGGGTCTTCTTTGTCCTAGTCTTATTCTTGTCCATCTAATCTAAGTTTTCAGGTCTTGGGGTGCCACCTAAATACTACATTTGGGGGCATTACAATGAAAACAGGTAGTAGCCAATGGGCTACCTACCTTTAGGGTGCCTACATCCTCTAGTGACCACTTCCTATACGAAGGCAAACTACCCTAGCCCTGATAGGTAATTTTTACCCATCTCAAGATGGTGGAATTTCAGGTGAGAGATTTACTTTACCTGCCACACCTTAATGGTGGTGCTGGCTGAGGGTGGACACTCCTCCTCATCTAACTAGTTTTCCTGCCTGTCCAGCTGCCGAATGTGGAGCAGGACGGGGGTGGCATTCCCCACTATCTCGTAAAGCCTCGGCTGAACTTCAAAGGCAGCAACGCCTTTGAATCTTCCTGCACTGGAAGGCCATTGCAGCCTGGAGGTGGTGTGAAGCACCTCCACCCAGAGCAGGCTTTTTTCCCTGCCTCCGAGAGCACAGGCTCTCATCCCATGAGGTCATAAACATGTCTGGTGGTGGCAGGCTGGCTATGACTAGTCAGAAACTACACCAGTGCTTGGTAGGTTTTCAGAGTACCCTCTAAAGGGTCTTCTGTATGCATTTATTAACAAATCAACCTCTGGTATCAATGACAATGTATTTTTATTAAGACAATATTTTTGGTACCAAACATCTTAGCGTATACAGTGACGCCATCATGGAGCTAGGAAACTAGTGATAACAAGTATCCAACCTATGTACTCTTTATGGCTTCCCTGTGCACTTACAATATCTCAGAATGAACTGGATATTGCAGGGTCATGGCAGCTTATGTCCACACATGATATAGGGCACCCTCCCTTAGGGCTATAATGCCTGCAGTAGGAGTTACTTACCTATAGCTCATGCAGGGTCTGTAGGTATGGCACACAGGGCTGTGTGCCATGTTGACTCTTCAGGTTTCTCTGCATCAAGACACACAGCCTGCAATGGCAGTGTACATAGCCTTGTTGAGGGGTGCCTGTGGTGGCACAATATATGCTGCAGCCCTAGAGGATCCTCTTCAGTACCCATGCCCTAGGTACCAGGAGTACCATTTACTAGGGACTTATCATGGTACAGTTTTAGGGAACAAACGCTGGTACTTGGTAACACATTGGCAGGGACCAAGTATACCTAAGTCAAAGTTGCATCAAAAACCAGGCAAAAAGTGGGGGGTACTGCAGCAGACACCCAGTTTCTCACAACTGCTTATGACCTCACATATTACATCACTCATGCCATGGTCAGTGACTTCACTCCTGACTTCACTAATGACATCTCAAATGACATCACTGACAACATCATCCACAGAACTACTCACACACCCACTTACACCCCTATACAACCTCTCATACACCCACTCACACACCCATACAACCACTCACATACCCATTTACAGACTGATGAAAGTACTCACACAACCACTTAGCCATCCATAGAGCCACTCACACACTCACTCGTACAGAAACTGACACAACCAGTCACTCACCCATACAGATAATCACACAACCACTCACTTACTCATACAGATACTAACATGTGTACTCAGTCACATAAACAGTCACTGAGACAACCACATACTTTCACATAGAGTTTCTCTCACACTCACTTACTCACCCATACAGCCAGTCAGTTTGGGGTTTAGGGTGGGTGTGGGTTTTGGGTGGCAAGGGTATTTTAGGGTTTAGGGTGGGTTTGGCTTGTTGGGTGGCAAGGGTATTTTGGGGGTTTAGGGTGGGTGTGGGTTTTTGGGTGGCATGGGTATTTTTAGGGTTTAGGATGAGTGAGTGTGGGTTTTTGGGTGGCAAGGGTATTTTTCGGGTTATGGGTGGTTATGGGTTTTTGGGTGGTAAGAGTATTTTTAGGGCTTAGGGTGGGTTTGGGTCTTTGGGTGACAATGGTACTTTTAGGGTTAAGGTTGGGTATGGGTTTTTGGATGGTAACATTTTTTTAGGGTTTATGGTGGGTTTGGGTTTGGGGGATGTGTGTTATATATATATTAAGTGTTTTTAAAACAAAAAAGACGCCGCACTCAATGAATCCAAGAAGCATCTTGTTTATTCTGAATGCCTCAGAACATATTCACTTCACCAACGCGTTTCAGCCTCACATGGCCTTTCTCATGGTAGGTGAGCATTTGTTTCTTACAGGTTTATATACTCCTCCTACTTTGGCCTATTATGAGGACTTGTGGGAGTTGAAGTTTTATTAAAGTATGTTGTTATATTTCCTAAATACCAACATTACTTATTTTGTTTCTATGTAATTGGAATAACATTACATTAATCCCCTGTTCTAAAACTGTCTATATAAAAGTAAGTGAAGTGGGAAGACCAGGACAGACACATTCGGGAGGACCGGGAGCGGACGCATAGGTTGCAGGACGCGCTGATCACGAGGAAACACAACTGTGGTTTTCTTCTCCGCCTCTTCTTCCATGAGGCAACTTGTCCAAACTATTAGGGCTTCACTATTGGAAGCAGCCCTTAGACGGTGAAGTGTGACCTATACCACACTCCCGCAGTGGTGACACATTACCAATTGTGGTAAGAACGGAGCCCATTATTCTTCTATCTAGGTCCTGATGAATGCCGCGGACCCTTCGGGGCCACCCAGGCAGAAACATGTCGACCATCCACAAGATCATTCACTAGACGGTTGGGAACAATAAACATCCCAATCACCGTCGCACTTATATTTTAATATCATATAGTTTTCATCTCACATTAAAGAATTGCTACTGACTACTATAATGATTTTTAACTTCACTCACATAGTCACGGGCCCCCACTCCATCACTTAGAAGTGCATCCTTGTCATCAAGTGTATGCCCGTCCTCCATCAAACGAAGGTTTTGGAGGGCGAGGACTGGTCAATGATGAAGCATGACACCAGGTGGTGTGTGAGACCAGTCCGTATCTTTTTGTGAGATGCCCACACTCACGACGTTCTTGTAACTCGTTTGGGTTATCACACTAGGAGCAGCTCTTTTGTGATGAACAAGATCAGGACAGCCACATACATCGAAGAAAGACATCTTAGGCCTTACTTATGAAGGCCTGCGTCACATTTGCGCCGCCGCTGCATCACTTCTAGTGACGCTGGGCAGCATAAATATTGCGCCATGTTGCGCCATATTTACAAAGTGACGCATCTAGGCAGATGCATCACTTCGTAAACCCCTGCGCTACATTATACCTGCTTCAGGTATAATGCATGCAGGGTGGGCATTCCCCTGCAAGAAAGAGTCATAGGAGTGGTGTAGTGAAATCTATAAGATTTCACTGCACCACTTCTAGGACGTCACTGCATCAAAACCTTATGCCTTCCTCCTGGCTTGCCCCATGTGAAAGGACACATTGATGGAGTTGCATCTGTTTTCAGACACACTCCAGCAATCCGCCACTTTTGTGCCGAAAGATAGGTCAGTAATACTGACGTATCTGTCATTCCTTGCGACATGATACGTCATACAGTAAATATGACGCATACATCATGTCGCAAGGAGAGCGCACTGAGAAGTGTTGCATCGCTGCTTTCACGCAGTGGTGCGACACTTCTCATAAATGAGGCCCCTTGGCTTTGTTGCAGAAGAAGATGAGTGGAAGGGTGGCAAATATTACAGTTTCTTGCATGTTTTATGAAAAACTAGTTACCGAGCAATGGCGTCTCACTAGTAAATCGATATGGCAAAAAATCAGACTACAGCATGGTCAGAAGACTAACACATTTAGGGACATATTTACAAGGAAATGGCGCAGCACTGTGGCAAATGTTGTGGCGCTGCACTACGTCATTTCAAAAACGCAGGGATGCGCCATATTTACAACAATACGGCGCACCCCTGTGTTTTCACTTGCGCTAAAAATAGCTGCCTAGCACCAACACAGACACCCTTGTGCAATAGTGCAAGGGTGCTTGCATTGCACGGAATGATTGTTTATACTTTCCTGCACATAAACAATCATTAATGGCGATTTGCAGCTTCTATGTGTGCTGCATCCTGCAGCACAAACAGCAGCACACATAAAAGTAGCAAATCGTCATTATTTATTGATTGTTTATGTGCAGGAAGGGAGACCTTCCTGCACATAAACAATCATTAAAGGCATGTTGCTCTTTCTGTGTATGCCACAGAATGCAGTGCACATAGAACAAGCATTTGCAATGCAATAGGTCTCGCATTTATACGAGTTTGAGCTATTGGCATTGTAAATGACAATGCTTTTTATTTAAGTTTGATTTTTTTTAAACATAAATAAAAGGCACTGTCATTTACAATGCCAATAGCTCAAACTCGTATAAATGCGAGACCTATTGCATTGCAAATGCTTTTTTGTTTTGATATAGCGCCGTGTAGACCTCAGGTATGTGCTAAAGCACTTTTAAAAAACAGTCAAAACTTTGTGTATCATACATTGAAGCAGATCAAAGCAAAACATACTAAACAGGGAGAACAATGTTTGTAATTATTAAAACAGCTAATTAACATTTCAATACGGGTCCATTCTTGTACATGGGGATGACGAATTGGTAAATTATATGACTCGTCCAGAATCGTCATGGGTCGGTCCGTTGTCAAAGTCAGGATTAGAACCCACGTCTTTAAATTCACAGGTCAGGCAGGACATTAGCATTCAAAACCTCTCCGCTTTGTGCGCTGTCTTCATTAAAACACAAACAGGAGACACAACACGTTCTTCAATCTGTCACGTTTGGGCTGTATAGGAACGTTTATTATTAATTTTAATACAGCCTCGATGCTATGACAAATAAAAAACAAGCTGGTCAGTATTAAACACTGTGTAATCATGGGAGGCAACAAGAGTGGCGCGCCCGGTAGTTGGTAGCAGAGAAGAGTACAGCATGGGCTAAGAGTGGCGTGCCCTGGGAGGTGGTAGTGGAGGAAGGTCAGTATGGCAGCATTTAAGTGTGTAGTTTGTCTCTGTTGTTCCCTTGTCATGGGAGGTGTTAGCGGGGGAATGGTACAGCACGGGCTACGGGTGACATCTCCCAGGAGATGGTAGCACAGACGGAATTGTCGTGATCATCATCAAACCATGGATCCTTCGCCTCAAAGAAAAAACAAAACAACCACAGTCAAGCTTCATATCCAAGCGCTGAGAGGCAAAATAATCAGGGCATCACTGCACCAATATCGCACAACGTAACTTCATGACTCTTGCAATAGGTCTCGCATTTTCAAGAGTTTGAGCTATTAGCATTGTAAATGACAATGCCTTTTATTTGTTTTGAAAACCTGCAAGCGGTGCGTTAACGCGCACTTTGGGCTTATAGTCCTTGCTTACGAGAAGCAAGGCTGGCAGTAAAAGAGGCGCAGTTACTGCCACCCTTGCTTCTCATAAACAATGACTAGAAGTACAAAGTGTGTGCTTACGCTACGCTTGCAGGTTTTCAAAACACATTAATAAAAGGCATTGTCATTTATAATGCCAATAGCTCAAACTCTAGCAAATGCGAGACCTATTGCATTGTAAATGCTTGTTATGTCGTGTACTTTGGGCTTTTTCAGACGGCCCACTTGGACGGGCTCGCCTGTTTTCCGTGCGTCGCAAAAGGTTTCATATCTTTATGGGGCCATGTGTTTGAAACACATGGCCCCATAAAGACAAGCTCCAGCGCTATCCTCTTTCGCTTTCGGCATTCCTGGGAGAAAACCCTGTTTGGATGTCGGTACTTTTTATTGTTTACTTATTTATTTCTACGTATTTCTGAGCGTACTATGCTTCTTTTGCCACGTGTGAAGGCGAAGAACCATCTTGCTCATAATTGTATTTAATGCGGTATAGCCAATGGCTGTCTACAACAGAGGGGTAAGTGTAAAAAAAATAAGTCATTCTCCAGGTACCAGAATCGAACGAAACACCTGGGCCTGTCTAAACTACTCACTCGTGACATGGGGAATCTTCGGATTTGTGGTTGTAGGGGAGTGGAAGAGCTGGCTTGTATCCCACCGATGCATTTAAAATCTGCTGTCCTGCTGTTTTAGAAGTAGCTACTGCATGGGGAGTGCTTTGATGTCAGACCGCCAGGCCTCGACCAGTGCTGGCAGATTCCTTCCCATCTCATGTGCCTGGCATGACTGACTCCGTCCACCCCATCAACCTCTCAAAGGTACGGGCCTGTCGAGAAACTCGCCCTTTTGCCTAGTGACCTACCCGTTTCTGGCATTGCCGTGGTCCGAGACTGGAAGAGAGAGACTGGTAGTCGGATGCCTTAAAACATGAGTAGCAAAAGCGGCACCTTTTTTCAAAGTGTGAATTTCACACATGTCCTTGAGTTGTGCGGTTTCCACTAAGGAATTTATTTATTTATTTATTCCATTAAATGTGGGTTCTTGCGGTTTCGGCTTCTGGGCGACTTCAGTATAAAACGGCCCTCTTCCAGCTTGCATTAATCGATTCACAACTCTTTTGTGGGGAAGTTGTGTGCATAGCAGTGTGGCTTACATGTTTGGCTGAGTAACGTTTTTCGTGTTATCGTTTGCATGACAGAGGACGGCAGGGAATCCGAAACGTAGGTCTGTGTTTATTGTAACTTTAGATAAGCCATAAATCTTGGAGTGCAATGTCAGTGTGGGAGCGGCGCGCGGGGCTCTGTGCCCGGTCCGTGTTTATGATAAGGCAACCAGGCAAATCACAGGCGCGCGCACACACAGTCACACCATCACACAAGCATATACCTACACGCGGAAACTCTCGAAAGCACGCAAGAGGATCAATACGCGTCTTCGCAGAAGCAAGGCTACATAAACAAGCAGGAAGGGGGTGGCAAATGGTGTGCACTTTGATGTCCTCAGTGGCCGTGCGGCTCACTGAGGACATCAAAGGGGCCGCGAAAGTGAAAGCAAACGAGTGCTTTCAGGCCTCCAAATGGTGCGCGCGCCTGGACGGCGCACATGCACTGTATTTGGAGGCCTGAAAAGCCACTGTTTGCACTTCCAAAACTCGCTTACTATAAGTCTCGCCAGAGCAGCGCTAAAGCGCTGTCTCAGGCGAGACCTAAAAAGCAAAAACGAGGAGAAATGAAAGTATTTCTCTTCGTTGCGCCATTCTAATGCCTGCTATTGCATGGGGTTCGTTTTTAGCGCTACCTCAGATTTACTAATCCTTGTAAATCTGGGGTAGCGTCAAAAAGCAATGGGTGTTGCGGTGGAACGCCCACGGCAACACCCACTGCAAACCCCTTTCATGCATAAAACTGTGTGAAGGAGTACCGTATTTACAAAGCGACCTTAAGCTACGCAAAGTGGCTTAACGCCACTTTCCACATTATGGTGCAGGGCATTGTGCCACCGTAACGTCGTAAAAAGTGACGTTGCCGTGGGACAATCCCCTGGTAAATATACCCCTTTGTTCCTTCAGGAAGGCGAACCCGGTGCTTCTGAAGATGCGCAGAGCACCTTCTGTATATCCTAAACAGCTATTTAGGTGGAGAACTCGCCTGATGCAATAATCATTTCTAAACCTTGTTTTGTTTAGCGCACAATGATGCTCTTGAAGTACTGAAATTAGAATGATTTATGTTGTGTGCCGGGAAATATTTGCTGCTTCATTATCTACTTAAAACGCATGAAAGAGCTTCTTCGCCTGTTCCACATTTAAGCAATTGCCGCTCAGAAATTATAGCTTCTATTGGCTCCCAGTGCCAAGGTCTGCCGAGCCGCGGCATCTGAATCGCTCCATCCATTGTGTGCTCGTCCACCACCCACAGACATGGCGATGCCTCGGAGAGCTGACGGATGCCCTGCCACGAGGCTCGTGTGATTTCATTATTTTATAATTATTTGTTTAGGGCTGGTTTACTATCATCTGCTCCAGGCCATCTGTGCTGATTCGTAGAGCATCTGAGTGCTGGACTGCATCTCGTAATGGCTGCAAAATCATTGCTAATTTAAAGGTACTTAAAACATCCAATCCAAACTGTATTTATTCATCTACATCGAGAATTTTGCAGAACCATCCCCATGTTATCGTGGAGCAAGTAGAGGTAAAGTCCTGATTATAAGTTGGATTTCAATACAGATATGGGCCAATCACCGACCGCATGCAGTAATTCCACATTGGTTGCTAGGGACTAATTCCCGACATGAAACCTGGAGGAATTAGTTTAAAAAACAGAAAGGCCTGTAATTATAGAGTAGCATATAGAAGCTGGTGCGGTAGCTATGATTTCCGCATGTTATTTTCCATTCCACAGGAATAATTGGGGTATCACTTGTAATTCAATGTTAATATAGTCATCCAGGATTAGTAATACCTATAACATCGTAATATCAAGTGTAGTATTATCTTTCCACAATTATGTCAAGAGAATATAGAACACTGACTGTGACTCAAATTTGATGAGCTTTGGTGCTGCCCCTCTACATCAGGAGTCATTACATCAGGAGTCATTCCACCAGGAGTCATTACATCAGGAGTCATGACACTACAAGGTAAGTGTCCTGCATTTACATTGAGTCATTCCATCATTTGGGACTTTGCATCGCAGCTATACTGTCAGAGAGCACTATCCTTGCAGTCTAGATCCAATGGGACCCATTGACGTTTTCACACCTCTTTGAATCCACAGACCCAAGGAAAGAATAATGGGATAGAGGAAAAGGAGAGCCACTGGATGTTGGCACTTTGACTCATCACTTAGCTGGGCACTGCCTTCTACTGGGTCATTGCAGACATGGAAGGACAACATTACTATAAATCGCATCTTACTAATTTGTTGCAGTATCTATTACTTTCTATTGCATCATGATACACCTTCCGAATATTTTTATGTTTGTGTTCTGGTGGATTGAAATTTCTGAAACTGAGACATAAATATGATCTATGGAACTAAAGCCATGAGGGTTTGAAATAATCTCATTTTGTTCCTAATATGGGCACTACCTTCTATTTTGGGAGGCTATTGTAGGAAAAGTTGAAAGGGGAGTTGTAGGAAAGGAAACTCCAGGAAGGGAAACAGGTTTCATCAAGAAATCAACATTTATTCAGGAGACGGCATAGGCTAGACACGTAAGTCAAGTAAACTGGTATCCGCTACCGCCAGCCTTGCCGTAATATACACTCAACAACAACTTAAACATACACATGCCTTACTCGAGCAAACAAGCTTGTTCACTCAATAGAAAAGGATCTTCTGATATAGGCACAAGTGTTACATGAAGCGTCATGCTAGTGTCTATCTCATTACAATAACAGCAATATATGAACAGCTACAACAGTGCAAGAGCGTAACATGAAACATGTCATACTCGCGCATGCCACACACCTTTTCCCTTTACATTTTTGTTCACGTTCAAACATAATCCTGGAACCTCATGGGTGGATGCCGTGACCCTACAATCCTGGCAGCATCCTTGATGATATCAGCTCCACTAGAATTTGTTGTATCATTCATTCCTGTGTTCTTGACACACTCCCATTCGGCCACATCTGAAAAAACATTGTTTCTATGTTTATCAGAACATCTTACACCAAGCAATGATACCCTGTAGAGATTCCAGACAGCCCTGTCTAATCACACAGCATTCCTGACAACCTCAATGCCTTGTGTGCAATCTGATTTACTAGAACATCCCTTACCATCCATTCTCACTTTCTTGATGCAAACCATATCACCGATCTTCACTACCTGCCAGCTCTCAACTCCTTTCCTCCTCCTTAAATTCTGTCTCATTTTAGACTTGTACTCCTCCACCTTGTGTCAAATACTTTTAAAATCCACTTCAGCAATTTCACCTACTGTATTCTTTTTGTTCTTCAAGCACCACGGCACAAGCCTAGTTACTAGGCTGCCACCCTTCCAATAATTCAAAAGGACTCACAGAAGTCACAGAAGGGGGGGAAGTCCTACAAGTTAGCAAAATAGATTGCAAAGTATTTCTCCAAATCAAATCTCCCTTCACAGATAGCTGAATACCTTCTTTGACCACAGGGTTGAATCTCTCAACCTGACCATTCACTTCAGTATGGAGCACAGCAATTCTCTTATGTGTCACCCCACACTTCTCCGAATAACTCTCCATATATTTACTGACAAACTGGGGTCCATTGTCCATTAGCACTTCTTGGGAAAAACCCTCTCTTCAAAAAACTTCATCCAAAAACTCAACGTTTTCTGACTTCCTTTACCATTTTGATCTCAGTCCATTTCGAGTAGTAATCAGCCAACACAATCACAAAAGCCTCTTGCCTTGGTAACACAGCAAACTGGCTAATAATATACCAGTGACCCACATCCAAATGCCCAGCAATTACCAATCGTGGCTGCTGTAACAAAACGACCAGAAATTGTATCCATGCATACTTCCATGCCTGCTCGTCGCCAGTGTAGGAAAAAGTTAACAGGGCACTTGTATGAAGGAAAACTCCAGGCAGGGAAACAGAATCCGTCAAGAAATCAACATTTATTCAGGAGGCAAGACACGTAAGTCAAGTAAACTGATACCCCCAACCTCCAGCCCTGCTGTATAAGGCCCTCTCCTGCAACTTAAATACACACACGCCTTCCACGAGCAAACAAGCTTGTTCACAAAACTGAAAGGCGTCTTCTGAAATAGTCATAAGGGTTACATGTAACACGCTCATGTCTAGCCCATGACAACAACAGCATTATATGAACAACTACAACAGCGCACGAGCGCAACACGAAGCATGTCACGCTTGTGCATTCAGCACATGCTTTCTGGTTCAAGTATAAGTATAAGGGGGCAAATTTATGTTTCCTGGCGTATCCCTGAAAATCAGCAAGGATGCGCCAGGAATGATGCGTCACGCAAGTTTACCCTTGCGCCACACATGATGCGCCGCATTTACAATGCGGCGCATCATGGCGCAGGAATAAACAGATGCGTGACGCATCCGATGGCGTAAGGTTGGCGCAGTGCTTCAGTTGCGTCGCAAGCGCAACGCAACTCCAGCACTGTTCCAACCTACCCTATCCCTAACATGGTGCGTCAAGCCTTACGCCTGCTTCAAGCAGGCGCAGGGTTTTGGCGCATCAGTGTTGGGAAAGTGACTCAGTCAAATCTTATAGATTTGACTGAGTCACTTTTCAGGTGCGTTCCTGCGACGGAACGCCCCCCCCTCTGTCGACACGCTCACGTGAAACCTGACGCAGGTTTTACGTGGCGCAGGGCTTTACATCGTGACGCATCTCCATAGATGCGTCACGATGTAAATATGGCGCAACATGGCGCAGGGTTTACACCGCCGCTGCGTCACAAAAGTGACGCAACGGCGGCGTAAAAGTGGCGCATCTCCAATATAGATCTGCCCCAAGGTTGTTTTCCTTTGCCTCTTGGACGCAATGGACGTGACCTCTACGTCCAGCACTCCTAATTGGGCGCTATGCATGCAGAGGTCAAGTCCATAGGCCAAGCACAGGAGCAGCACCTCCTGTGTGCTGCTCTAGTCACCCATCATGGCCGTTCCCCCCCTCAGAGCTAGAGGCCACCCCCTCTGGTATAAGGGCATAAGGGGGTGTGATTCTCCTTCCAGTCACACAATCATGTCAGTAATGTGATCATGTCATTGGCAAATTGGCACAAAGGAAACTACTGTCTGGGAGCACAGTGGAGGATGAAAACAGCCCCTTTCTCCACAGTCCCAGGGAATGGTGCTGAAAGGGCAGTGTTGTTTGAAAGTCGAGAAAGTCCGCCTTCTAACGACACCTCTTGTTCTTTGAAATGTGCCAGGCGATCACAGCATAGTGTAATCACTTGACGCTCATCATAAACACCAGGGATTTTGAGTAGGGGATCTGCCCCTTGGGCAAGAGCCTGTGCTCCCCCAATCCACCCAATCTGTCCACCCTGGGAGCAGAATGACCATTAGACACACAAGATATTGCAAAAGAATAAAATAAAATTAAGGAGTGTGGGTTTCCCACCAGGGGCATAGTCAGATCCCCTCCCCAGAAAAGTGTGCAACAGTCTTTCTGCCCTACTTGGGATACAGATTGGAAATCTGCCCCTCCCCCGGGGATAGAAAGCCCACTAGACATATAGGTTAAGTTAAAAAAAAAGGGTAGGGACACCCACAGGGTAATCCCCCATGTCACAAAATGGCATTACAGTTGTCTGGCCAGAGGCAGATTAGGGGATGCACTTCTAATCAGCCCCCTGGTGGGTCAGGAGGGATGGGAGACCTAGTAGAAACCAGGGATTTGAAAAAACGTAGGTGTGGGCACTGCCAACCATGGTTATGGCCATGCCCCCACCCGAAACAAGCATTTGCAATGCAATGCAATGCAATCAGTCTCGCATTTGTGGGAGTTTGAGCAATTGGCATTTGAAATGAAAATGCCTTTTATTTATGTGTTTACAAAACCTGCAATCTGTGTGTACACAATGCTTGCAGGTTTTGTAAACACATAAATAAAAGGCATTGTCATTTACAATGCCAACAGAAACTGCTGCAAACGTGAGACCTTTGTGTCACCCGCACTAGTGTGTGGAGGAAGAGATGGACAGGGCAGAGTTATGAGAGGACACACGAAAGACAGTCAGTTTGCAAGCGAGAGAGATCCAGAGAGGGAAGACAGAAAGAAGAGACACCCAGCGAGAGACAGTCTGAAGATACATAAGAGACAAAGCAAAAACCAAAGGAAATGATGGACGGAGTGTTGAACATTGCAAGCACTCACCCCCAGTCAACTGATCTGGGTTTAATCCATCACTGATCTTTAGCCCACTCTGCCACCCCAGTTCAGACATGGCCATATGCAAATCAGTCTGACCCTGTGCCTCATGGGAACAGTCCAGCCCGAACTGCCAAGCCATGTCTTCCCTGGACCGGAAACAAGCTTCCTAGGACCGGTTTCTGGCATTTCAGCCATCTTCAGTCAGGCTTGCTTGAATCCAGTGGCAAAGTGAGCAAGGGACTCACGTCTGAGCATACCCTGCCAACTTATGGCGAACAAAGCAAAAACCAAAGGAAATGATGGACGGAGTGTTGAACATTACAAGCACTCACCCCCAGTCAACTGATCTGGGTTTAATCCATCACCGTTCTTTAGCCCACTCTGCCACCCCAGTTCAGACATGGCCATATGCAAATCAGTCTGACCTTGTGCCTCATGGGAACAGTCCGGGGAACAACCTTTACAACGCAACTTTTACAACGCACTACCATTACAACGCATTTTTTACAACGCATAATCCATTACAACGCATGACATTACAACGCATGACACTACAACGCATTTTTAAAAACTACCTTTACAACGCATTCCATTACAACGCATACTACCATTACAACGCATACCATTACAACGCATAATATTACACTATACTATCCAACACTTACCCTACTGATGCACCCCCTGGAGTTAGAATAGTAATTTTTACCCCTATACTATCCAACACTTACCCTACTGATGCACCCCCTGGAGTTAGAATAGTAATTTTTACCCCTATACTATCCAACACTTACCCTACTGATGCACCCCCTGGAGTTAGAATAGTAATTTTTACCCCTATACTATCCAACACTTACCCTACTGATGCACCCCCTGGAGTTAGAATAGTAATTTTTACCCCTATACTATCCAACACTTACCCTACTGATGCACCCCCTGGAGTTAGAATAGTAATTTTTACCCCTATACTATCCAACACTTACCCTACTGTTGCACCCCCTGGAGTTAGAATAGTAATTTTTACCCCTATACTATCCAACACTTACCCTACTGTTGCACCCCCTGGAGTTAGAATAGTAATTTTTACCCCTATACTATCCAACACTTACCCTACTGTTGCACCCCCTGGAGTTAGAATAGTAATTTTTACCCCTACACTATCCAACACTTACCCTACTGTTGCACCCCCTGGAGTTAGAATAGTAATTTTTACCCCTACACTATCCAACACTTACCCTACTGTTGCACCCCCTGGAGTTAGAATAGTAAATTTTACCCCTATACTATCCAACACTTACCCTACTGTTGCACCCCCTGGAGTTAGAATAGTAATTTTTACCCCTATACTATCTAATACTTACCTTAAATGTAATTTAATATTATGCGTTGTAATGGTATGCGTTGTAAAGGTAGTATGCGTTGTAATGGTAGTGCGTTGTAAAGGTATTTTTTAAAAATGCGTTGTAGTGTCATGCGTTGTAATGTCATGCGTTGTAATGGATTATGCGTTGTAAAAAATGCGTTGTAAGTGCATGCGTTGTAAAAGTGTGCGTTGTAACGTCATACATCCGAACAGTCCAGACCAAACTGCCAAGCCATGTCTTTCCTGGACCGGAAACAAGCTTCCTAGGACCGGTTTCTGGCATGTTCAACACTCCGTCCATCATTTCCTTTGGTTTTTGCTTTGTTCGCCATAGGTTGGCAGGGTATGCTCAGACGTGAGTCCCTTGCTCACTTTGCTACTGGATTCAAGCGAGCCTGGCTGAAAACGATTGAAATACCAGAAACTGGTCCTAGGAAGCTTGTTTCCGGTCCAGGGAAGACATGGCTTGGCAGTTCGGGCTGGACTGTTCCCATGAGGCACAGGGTCAGACTGATTTGCATATGGCCATGTTTGAACTGGGGTGGCAGAGTGAGCTAAAGAACGGTGATGGATTAAACCCAGATTAGTTGACTGGGGGTGAGTGTTTGCAATGTTCAACACTCCATCCATCATTTCCTTTGGTTTTTGCTTTATCTGCCATAAGTTGGCAATGTATGCTCAGACGTTAGTCCCTTGCTCACTTTGCGACTGGATTCAAGCAAGCCTGGCTGAAGATGGCTGAAATGCCAGAAACCGATCCTAGAAAGTTTGTTTCTGGTCCAGGGAAGACATGGCTTGGCAGTTCGGGCTGGACTGTTCCCATGAGGCACAGGGTCAGACTGATTTGCATATGGCCATGTTTGAACTGGGGTGGCAGAGTGAGCTAAAGAACGGTGATGGATTAAACCCAGATCAGTTGACTGGGGGTGAGTGTTTGCAATGTTCAACACTCCGTCCATCATTTCCTTTGGTTTTTGCTTTATTCGCCATAAGTTGGCAATGTATGCTCAGACATGAGGCCCTTGCTCAATTTGCGACTGGATTCAAGCAAGCCTGGCTGAAGATGGCTGAAATGCCAGAAACCGGTCCTAGGAAGTTTGGATCTGGTTCAGGGAAGACATGGCTTGGTAGTTCGGGCTGGACTGTTCCCATGAGGCACAGGGTCAGACTGATTTGCATATGGCCATGTCTGAACTGGGGTGGCAGAGTGGGCTAAAGAACGGTGATGGATAAAACCCAGATCAGTTGACTGGGGGTGAGTGCTTGCAATGTTTAACACTCCGTCCATCATTTCCTTTGGTTTTTGCTTTGTTCGCCATAAGTTGGCAGGGTATGCTCAGACGTGAGTCCCTTGCTCTCTTTGCCACTGGATTCAAGCAAGCCTGGCTGAAGACGGCTGAAATGCCAGAAACCGGTCCTAGGAAGCTTGTTTCTGGTCCAGGGAAGACATGGCTTGGTAGTTCGGGCGGTACTGTTTCCATGAGGCACAGGGGCAGACTGATTTGCATATGGCCATGTCTCAACTGGGGTGGCAGAGTGGGCTAAAGAACGGTGATGGATTAAACCCAGATCAGTTGACTGGGGGTGAGTGCTTGCAATGTTCAACACTCCGTCCATCATTTCCATTGGTTTTTGCTATTATGCTCAGACGTGAGTCCCTTGCTCACTTTGCCACTGGATTCAAGCAAGCCTGGCTGAGGACGGCTGAAATGCCAGAAACCGGTCCTAGGAAGCTTGTTTCCGGTCCAGGGAAAATATGGCTTGCAGTTCGGGCTGGACTGTTCCCATGAGGCACAGGGTCAGACTGATTTGCATATGGCAATCTGAACTGGGGTGGCAGAGTGGGCTAAAGAACGGTGATGGATTAAAACCAGATCAGTTGACTGGGGGTGAGTGCTTGCAATGTTCAACACTCCGTCCATCATTTCCATTGGTTTTTGCTATTATGCTCAGACGTGAGTCCCTTGCTCACTTTGCCACTGGATTCAAGCAAGCCTGGCTGAAGACGGCTGAAATGCCAGAAACTGGTCCTAGGAAGCTTGTTTCCGGTCCAGGGAAACTGTAGCTCTAGGCTGGCCATGGTAGCATTTTTTGAGCCCTCACAAAAAGTCTCGCCAGACCAGCGCATGCGCTGGGTCAGGCAAGACCTAAAAACCCGTATTTCTGCCACCCCAGTGGCAGAGAAGGAGATTTACCTTAAATTGCCCCCTGATGGGGCAGAAAGCCCACTGGATGGTAGGATTTAAAAAATAAAATAATGGTATTAGGTCCATACTAACATTAGGCCCCACCCTCATTCCTAAAGCATCAATAGTCTTTCTGTTCCCAATCCTAGTGACAAGCGAGAGGAAATATTAATTATTTTGGGTATTGTTTCTACATATAGGACAGAATCTAGTTATATATAGGCTAAATCTAGTTATCGTCCCACTTGCCATGCTGAATGGCTGTACTTTTAGGGCTTAGGTGGGTCACCACCTGGGAAAAGCTACTAAACGCAGGCATTTCTGAAAAGTACACATTGAGGGGAGTGCAGTGTGTGCCCCATTATGTTTTCTTACCCACAATGCACTACAAACCTCAAAGTTTACTGACAGTCACACATTTTCCTTGCATTTCTGTGACATGCAGCTCCGAAATCCACAGTCATCCAGAAAATTCCCATGGCCCAGCGTTCCCCCACATGTACCAATAAAAACTCTACCCCACTTGTGTGGCTGGACATAGAGCCCACAACAGGACAAAATCAAACTAGGGTCAATGGGAGTCCTTGGGGCTAATGAGGCTCAGGGAGTGGGGCTGCTTGATGCCCCTCCCCTTTCAAGTACCATACGGTCCCGGGGCATGGGGTCCCCGGGACCCATGAAGGCTTTGGGAGCAGGGTCCCATGGCCCCCTCCCCTTTTTAATTGGACATGTGTGATGGGGCTTGGGCTTTATGTATGGGAACAAAATATTACTTTATGTTAAAAAGCCCCTAGAAACTCACTGAAAAAGGTTAAAGTAATGTTATAGTTGGGTAAAATGTTTATAACAACAATGTTTTAAACTAAAGAAATACAGAAATTCACCAGATATAAATTTAGTTATCTCAAGTAACTATAACTCACGACTTAAGGTAACTATAACTCGCGCCTCGCCATGCACTGCTAATTTGTCCACATATTACATCATGAGTGATTTTTTAGTTTAAAACGTTGCATTGTTACTGGACAGTTCACCTAATTATAACATTACTTTAATATTTGTTTTTTTCAGTGAAAAAATATACAGTGGTTAGGGTACCCCACCCCCTTGTATAAATTTCATTTAAAAGATAGCTAAAGTACAGTTATGGCTACAAATCAAAATGAAAATACACTGAAATTTGCAGAGGGTGGTTAGTTTAAAAATCCATAACTTGCACAAAGCCATACAAACCATAACTAGCACACCAAATGCATGTTTATGGCACATTATTTATACCAACAGTGACAACACCTAAAAGCACAACAGCACAATGTGATTAAATAACAGTAACTACTCAAACCAATAAATTATAATATATTCATAGTTGGCTTATTAAAAGTGTTAACGGTAATCAATCAATCAATCAAACAATTTATAGAGCGCGCTACTCACCCGCTAGGGTCTCAAGGCGCTGGGGGGGAGGGGTCCGTTACTGCTCGAAAAGCCAGGTCTTGAGTTGCTTCCTGAAGGAGAGATGGTCCTGGGTCAGCCGTAGGTGGATGGGGAGGGAGTTCCATGTCTTGGCCGCCAGGTAGGAGAAAGATCTTCCTCCGGTAGTGGCTCTGCGAATTCGTGGAACGGTGGCGAGGGCAAGGCTGGCCGATCGCAGCTGGCGGGTGGGCGTGTAGAAAGTGAGGCGGTTGTTGAGGTACTTGGGGCCCAGGTCGTGGAGAGCCTTGTGTGCATGGGTGAGGAGTCTGAACGTGATCTTCTTGCTGACGGGGAGCCAGTGCAGGTCTCTCAGGTGGGCGGAGATGTGGTTGTGGCGGGGGATGTCCAGGACGAGTCGTGCGGCGGCGTTCTGTATGCCCTGGAGTCTTTTCTGTAGTTTGGCTGTGGATCCCGCGTAGAGGGTGTTCCCGTAGTCCAGTCGGCTGGTGGCGAGTGCCTGGGTGACCGTCTTCCTGGTTTCGGTGGGGATCCATCGAAAGATCTTTCGGAGCATGCGCAGGGTGTTGAAACAGGATGACGAGACGGCGTTGACTTGTTTGGTCATCGAGAGGGAGGAGTCCAGGATGAAGCCCAGGTTTCGTGCGTGGTCCGTTGGCTTGGGGGTGGTGCCCAGGGCAGGGGGCCACCAGGAGTCGTCCCAGGCGGAGGGGGATGATCCCAGGATGAGATAATGTGATATGTAATCTGATCTGGAGGATCATTTGTGAAATCTGTAATTGCATCTGTTACGGTGTGCATTTGGCCTTTGGTTGTGCACATCAGTAGTTGTTTGGAGAGCCTGATGTTCACCCTGGCGTGGGCCAACACCCTTGTAGGTTGCAAATCCCCACTGTGCATGGGCTTTAGTTATGCACAGTGGAGCTTGGATGAAGCATCTGGCCTTCGGCGAGGCCCTGCACCCAACCCATCGTGGTCGGGCAACTCCTGCTGAATACGGCCCTGGGGGGTGCCCAGCTGGTATTGGCCACAGGGAAAACATTGTAATCGATGGTTCTAGCTCTTTAAGCTTAACTTTAGAAGAACAGTATCTAATGTTCTTGTATCATCATAAATTAAGAGAAATATTCACATAATACTTGGAAATATATTACAATAAATTCAAGATATGCATGTTGCTAAGACTGCTGAACTAAGTTTAAATCTCATTCAATGTATTAAAATAGACCAGCCTGTCACAAACTTTTTGTTTGCTCTGCACAATTAAATCCCCAGTTGGGCGGTTTCATTGTGCTGAAAAAAAGAACAAAAATGTATGTCAAGCAAACCACCTCAAGTTGGCGGCCCACTCAGCATTGGGCTCTACATTAAGTGCATATGCTACAACAGCAAATGAACTAAAGGCAGTGAGATCACCATCAGGCATATAGGTATATACGTATATTTTAAACACTGCACTGTCTCCTGGCATACTTTGGACCACAGTGGTGAAACCCCTCACTCACCTCACAGCGGATTTAACGCTGGGTGTAGGATCGAGCGAGGACGCAAACAAGATCGCCATTTCCAACGAGGCGCGAGGCAACGCCCACTCCGAGG
This sequence comes from Triturus cristatus, assembly GCF_964204655.1. NCBI lineage: Eukaryota > Metazoa > Chordata > Amphibia > Caudata > Salamandridae > Triturus > Triturus cristatus. Next base: position 482,477,290 of record NC_140585.1, read on the forward strand.
CCACGCCCCCCGCCCGCACAGAGTATATAAACACTGATTGAGAGTGTTTTTACCTGGAACCTAGTACACTCCTGAGGCGGAAGCCGGGAGCTTTACGAGGCTGCTATTTTTAAACATTGTATTGTCACTAATAATCTTGTATTTTAAACACTGCACTGTCTCCTGGCATACTTTGGACCACAGTGGTGAAACCCCTCACTCACCTCACAGCGGATTTAACGCTGGGTGTAGGATCGAGCGAGGACGCAAACAAGATCGCCATTTCCAACGAGGCGCGAGGCGACGCCCACTCCGAGGCCACGCCCCCCGCCCGCACAGAGTATATAAACACTGATTGAGAGTGTTTTTACCTGGAACCTAGTACACTCCTGAGGCGGAAGCCGGGAGCTTTACGAGGCTGCTATTTTTAAACATTGTATTGTCACTAATAATCTTGTATTTTAAACACTGCACTGTCTCCTGGCATACTTTGGACCACAGTGGTGAAACCCCTCACTCACCTCACAGCGGATTTAACGCTGGGTGTAAGATCGAGCGAGGACGCAAACAAGATCGCCATTTCCAACGAGGCGCGAGGCGACGCCCACTCCGAGGCCACGCCCCCCGCCCGCACAGAGTATATAAACACTGATTGAGAGTGTTTTTACCTGGAACCTAGTACACTCCTGAGGCGGAAGCCGGGAGCTTTACGAGGCTGCTATTTTTAAACATTGTATTGTCACTAATAATCTTGTATTTTAAACACTGCACTGTCTCCTGGCATACTTTGGACCACAGTGGTGAAACCCCTCACTCACCTCACAGCGGATTTAACGCTGGGTGTAGGATCGAGCGAGGACGCAAACAAGATCGCCATTTCCAACGAGGCGCGAGGCGACGCCCACTCCGAGGCCACGCCCCCCGCCCGCACAGAGTATATAAACACTGATTGAGAGTGTTTTTACCTGGAACCTAGTACACTCCTGAGGCGGAAGCCGGGAGCTTTACGAGGCTGCTATTTTTAAACATTGTATTGTCACTAATAATCTTGTATTTTAAACACTGCACTGTCTCCTGGCATACTTTGGACCACAGTGGTGAAATCCCTCACTCACCTCACAGCGGATTTAACGCTGGGTGTAGGATCGAGCGAGGACGCAAACAAGATCGCCATTTCCAACGAGGCGCGAGGCGACGCCCACTCCGAGGCCACGCCCCCCGCCCTCTTTTGCCCCCTCAAATAATGTGCAACTACCGTACGCGCAGCGGACGGGCGCAGCAGGCGCGCCGTATGCGCGCCGAAGGCGCGCCTAAGGCAAGCCCGTCTTCGCCCGTCCTCGCCAAGTCATCGCCTCTCGCCAGTCACCCTGCCCAACAAATACTGACGTCCTATCACTATGACAAAGATCATCTCCTTTCACTCAACCTAGGCCAACGCTGTGACAAGTTTGAGGGTTACATTGGTCAGACTGCTCTTCAGTGTAACTCCTGTAACTTACACACCCCTGAGCCACAACCTACCCGATACAAAGCCATTAGAAGGAACCAAACTGCGCTCATTATTTCCCAGCTAAATGTCCGGTCCCTGGTCAAACACCATGCGGAGATTAAAACTCTACTAGAAGACGAAAACCCAGACATTATGTTCCTGAGTGAAACCTGGCTCAAGGACGAACTGACCAGCATCCCGAACCTAACGCTACCGGAGGGGTTCTCTATGACTTCCATTAATAGAGATTCCAGAGGAGGCGGCATTGCAGCCATCTATAGAACATCTTACTCTTGCTCCTTCTCAAAGGAAAATATTACGGGTTGTGAATGTGCCCGTTTTAAAATCACCATTAGTCCTCATTTTTCCCTATCTGGCTTTTTTATCTATAGACCCCCTGGACCCTCCTCCAAATTTATAGAGGAGCTCCTAGAGTCAGCTCATGCGTTGGTCGCTAGCTCCGCAAATTTTACGATCTTAGGGGACTTAAATCTTCATTTTGATGCCATCTCGGATCCTATCATCAGCAACCTCCTGGCTGACCTAGCAGCCTTACAACTCACCTCCCTTATACAATCCTCTACCCATTCCGCCGGGCACCTACTTGACCCGGTCTTTACCAATATCCCGGGAGCTAATGCGGATCCACCTAAACCCATGGGCTGGACGGACCACTTCCTCGTCACAGTCGTGATATCAGTCGCTACCCAACCCATCAGGGCGACGCCTACCTCTTGCCTCAAACGACCCTGGCACAAACTCCAAAATTTAGACCTTCCGGCCAGATTAGGAGAACCGAACTTTGATACCATAAATGACGTTAATGCGTCATATGCCGCCTTCCAAGCATGGATTACCAAAGGACTTGATATTCTCATTCCGAACAAATGGACTAAAGGACGTTCTATTCCATCTAATCCATGGTATGACGAGAACTTAAAAACATTGAGAAAAAAATGCAAAAGAGCAGAACGCCGATGGAGAAAAGAATACAGGACTGAGGACAAATACTTATATCTGAACACTCTCAAAATATATCATAAAGCTATACGCATCGCCCGCGCTTCCTTCTATGCCAGGGAAATTGATTCCAGTTCTAACCCCACAAAAACAATTTTTAAATTAGTCCAAAAGCTACAAACCGGGGGCAACCCTGCCTCGATTATTTCCTCCACCCAACAGTGTGAAGACCTCGCTACATTCTTTACTGACAAGGTGAGGAAAATTTATAATTCCTTTTCACCAAACTCCTTCATCTACACCAGCCCCCCTAACTGTCCCTTTAAGGGATCCAGGCTTACACATCTGCCAGCTATCGCTCATGATGATCTAGCTAAAATTTGTAGAAGGGTGAAATCGGGAGCCCCCTCTGACCCCATGAGACCAGCTTATTTTTTAGGAGCCCTAGATTTCTTTCTCCCCTCACTGGCCACACTTCTCAATCTTTCCTTTTCATCGGCCACAGTACCCACCGGCTGGAAACAAGCATGGGTAAAGCCTATTATTAAAAAACCCACCCTAGATCCCACTAAACCAGAGAACTACAGGCCCGTATCACTGCTCCCTTGGGTATCCAAATTGGCAGAGACCCACGCTAATACAGTACTCATGAACCACCTAGCAGAAAATAACATCTTAGACCCCTCCCAACACGGGTTTAGGCCTGGGCACAGTACGGAGTCTGCCCTCCTTTCCACTACTGAACACCTCCGGCAGATTATGGACTCCGGTCAGAGTGCTGCGCTGATACTACTCGATCTCAGCGCAGCCTTTGACACGGTCTCTCATAATATCCTTCTAAGCCGTTTGGAAAGTTTTGGAATACAAGAACTGGCACTGGAGTGGTTCCGATCATTCCTTACGGGCAGGTCCTTCTGTGTGTCAGCCCCCCCGTTTATCTCCCAACCTCAGACCATAGGTCAGGGAGTCCCGCAGGGGTCTTCCCTCAGTCCATCCCTTTTTAATCTGTACATGCAGCCCCTTGCGGCAGTAGCCAGGGAATGGGGGCTCACGCTGGTGTCGTACGCCGACGACACACAGCTGGTTATCTCCTTGACAGAGGTGCCCTCCACTTCCGCCACAAGATTCAGGGATGGACTGGCCGCAGTCGCCAACTGGATGACAGCAAACTGTTTACAACTTAATGCAGGGAAAACCGAAGTGCTACTCCTAGGCAGGAACTCCAGCTGCTGGAATGACCACTGGTGGCCCCCCCTGTTGGGCCCCACTCCCCCTCCTAAATCTTCGGTCAAAAACTTGGGTGTATGGCTCGACTCTGCACTGAACTACCAGAATCACACAAAAAAAGTAGCGGCTACTTGCATCGGGTTGCTGAGAAGCCTTAAACCTATTCTAGGCTTCTTCAACCACAAAACACGGCAGCTCATTGTCCAATCTACCATCCTGGCTAGATTGGACTATGCAAGCGTCCTACTCTTGGGCGCCAATAAAGCCGAGACAATCAGGTTCCAGCGAATACAGAACGCTGCGGCCAGAGCAATAATAGGCCTCCCTAGAAGGTGTTCGGCTAGAGCCACAATACACAAACTTCACTGGCTTCCTGTAGAAGCCCGCATCCAATTTAAAGCCTTGACCATGGCGTTTAAAATCCTGAAAATGGAGGGCCCTGAACTCCTCCGCCCGCTGTTAACACCGTGCACCCCCCAACGCCATCTACGCTCTACGGGGCAGCACTTAGTAGTGGTCCCCCGCACGAAACTCTGCCGTATTGGGGGCCGCTCCTTCAGACTGCTGGGAGCAAAACTGTGGAACTCTCTTCCCCTCCACATCCGTTGCCTCGACAACCTAGCCGCCTTTCGCAAAGCTATCAAAACCCACCTCTTCCCACCCCTATAAACCTTCTCCCTCCCCCACAGGTCATGCTATGGTTCTTAGCGCCGGGACGCCCCGTTGCTGGGGCAGCTGTCGCGCTCAACAAACCCTTAACATAACATAACATAACATATAGATATAGATATAGATATAGATATAGATAAACTTTACGAGGAACTCTGTTGAAAGGATGTATCTTTAGGATCCAAACCTTATACTAAATTTAGCCAGTTATACTTAGCAATGAAACTATAACATCCACAATTCCCTGCTCATGCACTCCAAGAATGCTCTGGACCAGAGTTCTCCAACATTTTCTGTAATGAGAGTTACTTATGTTCAATAAAAATCATCCAGAGTTTCTAATGTTATTAGAGATATAATAGTGACCTCATCAGACAAAATTACATTAGTGGTCACGATATGCAAGATTACTAGCAGCGATTGCCTCAGTGCATCAGATAGGCTTGCCAGGAGTAATGTTGAAACGAGCTTTGTCCATTTAAAATGCCTCTACATGGGTAATACATAACAGTCATAGCTGCAATGCCCCAGGGCTGTCAGTTAGAAGTCTCCCTAATGCCACACAATTTATCACTCAAATATCATCTTTAACTACATTCCTGTAAATTCTGCCATTTTTTTCCAAACATCAGCCTATGAATTCTGAAAGTACACAGATTTCTGTCAGTTATGGAGAGCAAAAACATCTAATTTAGCAGGGTTTGTTGCACACAGGAGAGCAACTTGAAAGCAGCTGGGGAGCTACCAGTAGCTCATGAGTTATTTGTTGGAGATGCCTGCTCTGGACCCAGTGCCCCTGCCTGGGCGTGGTTCTCCAAAGCCACCACTGGCCACAAGGCTTGGTGGCACATGCAGCGGCGGCCGGCACAGGTAAGTGTGATGGGGCGGTGGGCGGTGCCGCGGGGCAGGGCAGGGCAGGGGGGGAAGCCGACATATTACGGAAGAGGTGTTATTTTAATTATGCCTATTCCCCGCCACACCCCCGCCCCACAGCTCCACACACGTTTACCTGTGCTGGCCGCAGCTGGGCACGTATATGGGCAGCATCTGCGAAATAGTACCAACTAGGCGACCAGTTACATTAACCGATGCTGTGAAAAGGTAATACGTGTTCAGAGACACCAATCTAGCAGACGAACAGCAGAGGAAATCCTGTACTTGTTCGATTTAAAGTTGCTCAGTGCATAACTCATCTCTTTAGCGCAGACTTTCAAAACACATCCTTGCAACCCATATGACACACCGTCGTCATCCTGGCACAGTTTGGCCTGTAATGTCGTGTACAAAGTATGAAAGAAAAGTCTGCACTGTAGGAAAAAAATATAATGCACACTAATTATTCGAATTGGTATGAAGCCAAGCCAGTACTCTTACCTGTCCCATTCATCCACTCCCTTCTTTCACCTCACCTTGAACTCCCTGGAAGCTCGGGCAGAGACAAGGAATACGTGCCTGTTTTTGGGAGTGGTGCAGTGTCATGTGAATGCTAAGTATCGCTAACAAGAAAGACGAGAAAACCAACCACCACCTTCTACAGTTTCCCGTCCGTGCCAGGTGGGTCATTTTCAGCTTGCAAAACGCATTCCTTTCAGCTGCTGTTGTTTTGCAACTTCGGCTTTGTGTGTGCCCTTGCTGGTAAACATTGTGAAACCCGTGCCAGGCCTTCACTTGCCTTGAATTGCAGCGCTGTTTAGACCAACCTCGTAGGACTGGCTGCCCTTGGATATTGTATACTGCTTGGAGAAAGCTACGAAATTCTTTTAAAAAGCTTAAATAACTGCGTCATAGTTCGCATCCTCCTGGGGTGCTGCCTTGTTAACATGAAAAGTCGTTTTGGAGTTTCTTTCTCTGTTCTGTGCAAGTTTGTGCTGCCAAGGGACAGATGAAAAATGTGCCTCTGTTTTTCTTATTCTCTACAGGGTATTAACTCATCTTCTAAAAAATAAAAGTGTTCACTGAATTGAGCAGCCAAACAATACATCTGTTTAATGAGTGTATGTGCCATTCATCACCAAGCACTCGCGGGCTCTTAATAGTCACAGCACGCCGCCCTTTCATCACCCTGACCTTCTGTTCACTATAAGTGTCTCAATGGTTCCTCTGCTGAACCAACGACCTCTGATATTCTGAAACTAAAGCATCATTTGGGTGCAATTGGCTTTTTCACCACGAAGTCATTTATTGATTGATGCCTAAAAGGTAGGACAAAGGGTTTGAAAAAAAAATATTGTTTTAGCCAATATTGCATATATCATAGGAAAATGAATTATTGTACCGAAAGAAGCACCACTGTTTCTTGTTTTATTTAATTTATTCTTTCTGTATAGTGCTCAGACAACATATAGGTTGCTTCATAGCGCTTTAATGGTGGTTTTATAGAGCGTGAGTAGAAGGGTAAAACGATCTAATGATGACTAAACCGGCCGCCTGCGAGGCGGCCTCCCCACAATCCTAATCACGATGCCACCACAGCGGTCGCATCACCTATATATTGCATTGTGGCGGGGATGCGGTCAGCAGCCCCCGCCACAATGCAAAATGCAGGGTGCAGGCACACCCCTGCACTACGTGGCAGGCATCCCGCGGTTCCTGCACATGGGGCAAGGATATGCAGGGTTGAACCATAGGTGCTCCCCAGGATACATGTCCCTGCACCTGGGATTCAGGGGGGTCCGCTACGGGCCCCCAAATTAATTTCCGCCATTCGTTTTGCGGCGGGTTGCAAGGCCCCGCCGCAATGTTGGGCAATGTTTTTGTACCGACAGGCGGTCGGAAAAGGACCGCCTGTCGGAACTGTGGCAGGCGGTCTTTACGACAGCCAGGCCTAACCAACGATTCCCCCGCCATAATAATATGGCGGGGGATAGCAGCAGTACGATGGTGGAGGGCCCGCCACCGACCAGCTGGCAGTGGCGGGCCCTCAGCCATCATAATAGGGCCCTAATTCTCTAAGTTATTGGCGAAGCAGGACAAAGAGATGTCTGAAGATATGATTTTACAGTGACTTCCTGAACTTTGAGTGAATGAATTTTGGATCTAAGTGATGAATGAAGCAAGTCTAAAAAGTAGGACTGTTAGAAATTGGGTTACTGGTTGAGGAGGGTGACACCTTACTGAAGCAGAAACCACAATCCTAGTCAGGGAAAAATCACAAGCAAGCCCTAAAATAACCTGTGCTCAATCCTCTGGCAGCTTTGCCGTGGCGGTTTTTTATTTGCTCCGGCGTTGCAGTAGAGGTGATTCACTCGCTCCCATCTCGAGAATCCGAAAAGGATCTCAAAGAAATCTATGCCTACTAAGAGCTAAATCTTGAGCTCAGTTATTATACAACCCTGGTATAATGGTTCCCAGGTGCCTCAGGACAGAATAATTTGGGCCCTATTTTTACTTGTCAATACCACAATATTTGTCGGATCTAGATACCTACAGTTGAGGCTACTTCTCACCATTTTCACAGGCTGTTTCTCTTGGTTCAGTCCTAATGACTACACGGGGTGATGTTTGTAAAGGGTCGAAACGTCGACGAGAATTGTTGGTGCTCCCCAATCCTGCCAAGCTATTTCCATTTCCAATTTAAAAAGGATATCTGCTTGTGTAGTCATCTGTTTCTTTGGGACACTTTAAAAAGAATCATTTATGTAATTTTTGTATCTTTGAATGTGTCAATTGTGTTTAAGCGTTCATGTTTTGTGTACTCCAGTTTTTTCATTATCATTACTGTACATGTCTCTTAACAGTCCTGTGTGTTTCTGTGACTTGTTATTGTTTACATCACTTTACAATATATGATTGAATATATACCATTCTTACAAACTCTCTCTTGTTGTTGTCTTAAAGTATTATTTAATCAAGATCAAGGTGCAACTGATTTGCCATGTCACAAATAATGTTTGTGAAGGATTAATTTTTCTGTTAAAGAAATATAACCTCCCCCACAGAACCAACTGTCACTGCATGCTACTAGAGTTCCCAGGTTCTGAGGATACTGGGTCACCCTATTACTCTTAATGGCACAGAGTAGTCAGGTTTAATTTAGAGGCAATATGTAAAGTATTTATGCAGCACTTCAAATAGCAATAAAGTGAAACACAACACAAGACAACTCCCACACCAATTTAGAAACATAGAGCAAAATGTAATACATAATTTAAGACAAATCAACAAAAATTCAATCAGTAGTATAGGCGATATGCAATTTTAAAGATTTAAGTGAAAATAGCACCAAAAAGCACAATGCGCCAACTGTGACAATTTGGTCGTGCTAGACGCGGACAAAGTCACAAATCAGGCTGATCGCGATGGAGGACAGCTTAGCTATGGGGACCTAGTTAGGTCTGTTGAAAAACAGAACCTTAAATCATGGTTGTTATGAGTAGCGGAGTCCTACATCAAGAATTTGTAGCACAGCCGAGGAAATGAGAGGTCCTGGTCAGATTTGTGTTGCATATCATTATTTCCACGGAGCTGTGAGGCTGCAATGCGAGGTTCTGCATCATCATAGAGGAGGCCATTGAAGAGGGGGTTTCCAATGCAAAGACTTGTGTTGAGTATGCGTAGCACACCAGCTGGTTCCAAAGAAGCTGCGGGACTTACAATGTGAAGTCCGGTGTCGTCATCGAGGTTGCAGTCCACGAGTGACTTGTCATGTGAACCTGCGTCTGTGATGCGTCTTGCAGATGAGGTTTCGATGAGGCTGCCGGCTGCAAGAGCGATGCAAAGTCTTGGGCAATGCATCAGTTCTACTGAGTCCACAGATGGACTGGCAGAGCACCTTCAGGCCCACTTCCAAGGGTCCAGGACTGTGGTGACACCGCTTGGCAGGGTAGGACTCACAGATAGCAGAGTTCAGGTGCTGGGTTTATAGTTGTTGGAAGCCTATTATGTCCCTGAGGCTTCTGATCAGGAGGCCAGCCCACTAGCCATTGGAGTTACTCTGGATTCCTGGGTTCAGAGTTGTTGGTCCAATCCTCCGCACCCAGGCAAGAGGGTTGCAGGGCAGCAGTCCAATAGCACAGCAGTCCTTCTTCCTGGCAGAGTCCACAGGTCAAGAAGTGTACTGAAGAGTTGGGCTCTGAAGTCCAACATTTATACCTGGTGCCCACTTTGAAGTGAGAGAATCTTCCAGAGAATCCCCCCCCAGAGGTGCTTGTAGCTTCCTGCCTCCCTGCCCTGACCCAGATTGTCTGGGGTCACAATAAACTAGAGCCAAACCCCTTTGTGAGAGTGTCCAGGCAGGGCCTTTGTGATGTGCAAGTGTGGTAGGTGACAGATCCTCGCACTCATTAACTCAGAGTGGCCCATCCTGCCAACATCTAGCTTCCATTTGTCTCACTGTCTGAGAGAAACACACAATGAACAACTGCCAACTACACCATGTTACGTAACCCTGTATACAAGCAGAAAGCACTAAGTGGTTGGGACAAGAAAATTACATTTTCCTAAAAGTGCATCTGACTGTGAATGATCGAGTGCACTCCAGCTTTAAATGTTCATCCTAATTTGATGCATGCTCAATGGCAGAATATTAAGAATATTATCGTGCAAACTTGTCGTGTGCTCTACCTCACTAGGACGCCCATGAATATGAAAAATTGCCCAGTGAAGATATGCCCATCCAGGCCTTATCCTACAATAGTGGAATTCAACGTGTTGTGGATTAAACCCTAGATGGGCATATCTTCAACATTAAATGATTGAAATTACACCACCTTCGTGTTTACTTTAGAGTACTTTGGACTACATGGATTACTTTGGATTACTTTAAAAAGATTGGTTTTATGGTCAACTATTATTGGCTTTCGCCTCCAACAGCAGTGCATCTTGAATCAGGTGCGCAACGGCACACTGGGCAATTTATCATCTTCCTAAAAGTGTCATTTTCAGAATTGTGATTAATTAAAGAGGGCTTTTAATTGCAATTCTTCAGACACCAAACTCAACTGTCTGCCTGCTCCCTGTTGGAAGCAATAGCTTATTAAATGCAATAAGGTAACTCTGATGTTATCCTAAGGGAGAGGTAGGCCTTGCAATTGAAAAAAAATAATTTAGGAGTTTCTCAACACCAAGACAGATAAAACTTAAAAGTACATGTCCAATGTTTTAGTTACACTGCACCATGCCCTCTGGGCTCTGTATGGCCCACCTTAGGGGTGACATATGTATTAAAAAGGAAGGCTTGAGCCTGGCAAGAGGTTTATATTGCCAGGTGGAAATGGCAGCTTAAAACTTCACACACAGGCTGCAAAGGCAGGCCTGAGACATGTTTAGAAATACTACTTAAGTGGGTGGCACAATCCATGCTACAGGCCTACGAGAAGCATTTAATTTACAGACCTTGGGTACATGTAGAAGCACTCTACCAGGGACTTACAAGTAAATAAAATGAGCCAATTGGGCATAATCCAGATCCACCATGTTTTGTTTTTTTGGTTAATTTTTATTGAGAAGTTCATGTCAGTTTATAAACAATACATTAAAAGACGGAGTATAAACAAATCAAATTATGGCCACACAAGACATTACTATGACATGTTAACTTCTCAGATTTCTAAATATAAAAAAGATAATACAGATATCAAAAGATACAATAGTTGAGGTACTCATAAAACCTGGAAAGGAAGAAATAGGAAAGGTGGACTAGGGAGGAGATGATAAAGATAGTATACAATATGTAGTAAACCATGTATAATAGATAGTTGGAAGATAGTAGCGATAATATCATACAAATATAATATTTCAAGTGAAGATATTCTCACTAACTCAACAATTTCCAATTTCCACCATGTTTTAAGGAGAGAGCACAAGCACTTTAGCAATGGTCAGAAGTAGTAAAGTGTGTAGAGTTCTAAGGCCAGCAACAATGAGATCAGCAAAAATACAAGTGTGAAGGCTAAAGGTTTGGAGGAAGATTACCCTAAGGTTGACAGGTCTAACTAGGACCCTTGAGAGTGAAACGAAGAACTCTGGCTCAGGTTTAAGAGCTTTTCCTTTTCTTGTACAGTGCTCTATTGCTTTAGTAGCAGCCTTTGTGCTTTATAAGTTCCAGTACACACATAACAAGATAAATAAATAAATGAATGCCATGGGGACAAGGAATTTGATCCTGACACACGACCTGGTACGAAAGGATACATTGACAAGTATTTTCATTGCTCTTGAACCATGCTTTTTAATGTGATGTAGAAGCCTATGCTTTACATCGGAGCCTTCTTGTTTACATTGCCAAGGTCTTTCGCTCAGGACAGCACTGCCACGATCCAGCTACCAGAAACACATTCATCTTTTGTGATTGGGCCATGTCTTCTCACAGCTGCTTAAACTGCCCAGGCTACTTTGGTCTTTGTAGAGTGGAACATGGCTGAGCCATCAATTCCATCTGGTACTATGTGCTGCCACCCATCAGGTAGCCATGGACGTGGCAGGGAGCAAGGAAGGTTAGGAAAGTTCAGACACATGGGATTGGAACATTGTATGATAAGGGTGGGAGATGCTAGGGCACATATTGTAATTGATTAATATGGTCCAAGGATGAGTGGGACAGAAACATTGGAAGGAAAACAGAAAGGAAGATAGATATAATCATGCGTCACACGCTCATGTAGTGTTCCATGTACTGGGCTAAATGCATTAAATACATTGCATCATTTTCACCTTGAAACCGAAAAAACATCTCCAGGAACCATTTCCAAATTTTCAGCTCCTACATTTAGGTGTCGATTCCGATCCTGTAAAACCCGGGTATGAATGGTCGTACGGAGCGTTTTCTCCGTACGACTCATACCCGGGAAATCCTCCTTACAAACCAGCAAGTACGAATCGTACAGAAATACCATTTCCGTACGATTCGTACAAAAGTACGTGCGGCGAAAAAATACCCATAATTCCGATCCGGGACATCGCGTACGACGTGACGTTCGGACGGAATCAGGCAGCGTTTTACGGACCAGCAAGTACGATTCGTGCCTACGTCACTCCGCACGGACCATTTTATACGGCAGCCAAAAACTGCTGGGAAATTGAGGACGAAGCGAAGAAGGAGCACCGGTACGCGACGGACAGCCATGGACCCCATCCTATGTGTCATCCCGGCCCTCCTAGCCTTCGACCTGGTGCACAGAAACCCACGCAGACGCCGCAGAAGGTCAGACCAACACCCAGGGGCAAAGGGGGGGGGGCAGGGGTAGGAAACATAACCCCCTCCCAAGTTAAATTGTAAATATGTCCTGTACATACATGACCTCCTGGCTCTGGTCACTTCGGGGGGGGCGTGTCCACCACTCCCTACGTACCGTCACAACGGAAGTGGACGTGGACGCGTACCCGTCACCACGACAATGGTGGTACCGACCGTACCCACGCTGTGGGGGTGTGGGTACGGCCCGTACCATCATTGGAGTGGTGATGGAGGTGTACGCGACGTACCCACGCTGTGGGGGCGTGGTTACGGCCCGTAGCACCATTGTTGTGGGGATGGAGGGGTACGCGCCGTACCCACGCCCTCAGAGCATGGGTACGGCGCGTACCCCTCCATCACCACTCCAATGGTGGTACGGGCCGTACCCACACCCCCACAGCGTGGGTACGGCTTGTACCACCATTGGAGTGGTGATGGAGGGGTACGCGCTGTACCCACGCCTTCGAGCGTGGGTACGGCCCGTACCACCATTGGAGTGGTGATGGAGGGGTACGCGCTGTACCCACGCCTTCGAGCGTGGGTACGGCCCGTACCACCATTGGAGTGGTGAGGGAGGTGTACGCGCCGTACCACGCCCTCAGAGTGTGGGTACGGCCCGTACCACCATTGGAGTGGTGATGGAGGTGTACGCGCCGTACTCACACTGTAGGGGCGTGGGTACGGCCCGTACCACCATTGGAGTGGTGATGGAGGGGTACGCGCCGTACCCACGCTCTGAGGGCGTGGGTATGGCGCATACCCCTCCATCACCACAACAATGGTGCTACGGGCCGTACCCACGCCCCCACAGCGTGGGTACGGCTCGTACCACCATTGGAGTGGTGATGGAGGGGTACGCGCCGTACCCACGCCCTCAGAGCGTGGGTATGGCCCGTACCACCATTGGAGTAGTGATAGAGGGGTACGCGCCGTACCCACGCCCTCAGAGCGTGGGTACGGCCCGTACACCCTATGAATGCGGGGTTAGGGTCCGTCCCACCCGTATCCCTACGGCACCAGTACAGAATGGATACAAGGCGTACACACGCCACGAATGTTGGCATAGGGCCTGGTGCAGCATATAAGCAGTATATTGGTGTGTGTATGCACAGGACAGCAGTGTACTGCACCAAGGGGGTGGGTGGGTGGGTGGCTGCAGAGGACTCCCAGCAGTGGCAGAGACATGGGGGTGGGGGCCCAGGACTCCCAGCAGTGGACAGAGACATGGGGGAGGGTGCAGAGGCCTCCCAGCAGTGCCCAGACATATGAGGGGTGGGTGCATATCATCCCAGCAGTGCCCAGACATATGAGGGGTGGGTGCAGAGGCCTCCCAGCAGTGCCCAGACATATGAGGGGTGGGTGCATATCACTCCCAGCAGTGCCCAGACATATGAGGGGTGGGTGCATATCACTCCCAGCAGTGCCCAGACATATGAGGGGTGGGTGCAGAGGCCTCCCAGCAGTGCCCAGACATATGAGGGGTGGGTGCATATCACTCCCAGCAGTGCCCAGACATATGAGGGGTGGGTGCAGAGGCCTCCCAGCAGTGCCCAGACATATGAGGGGTGGGCGCATATCACTCCCAGCAGTGCCCAGACATATGAGGGGTGGGTGCAGAGGCCTCCCAGCAGTGCCCAGACATATGTGGGGTGGGTGCAGAGGACTCCCAGCAGTGCCCAGACATATGAGGGGTGGGTGCAGAGGCCTCCCAGCAGTGCCCAGACATATGAGGGATGGGTGCATATCACTCCCAGCAGTGCCCAGACATATGAGGGGTGGGTGCAGAGGCCTCCCAGCAGTGCCCAGACATTCACCCCCGTCAAGAGATCTGGGTTTAATCCATCATTCTTTTGCTCACCACACCACCCCAGTTTGGACCCAGCCATATGCAAATCAGTCTTGACCCTGTTCCTTGTAGGAAAAGTCCAGCCGGAACTGCCAAGCCAGGTCCTCCCTGGACCGGAAACAAGCATCCTGGGACCGGTTTCAGGACATCACCCTTCTTCAGCCAGGCTAGGTTGAATCGAGTGGTGTAGTGAGCACGGGACCCTCGTCTGGGCATACCCTTCCCAATTAGGGTGACAAATGCAATTTGTCCTGGGAGGACCTGGCTTGGCACTACCTGTGTGCTCTTCTACAGGGGCCATCCTTTGTTTGGAGTGATATTAGCGGCTGGAGCTCAGCCGCAGGAGAGACCCACCGCGAGTGCGGGCCCGTTTTGGCATCAAACGGCGTCATGAGTGTACGGGAGGAAGTGTGTACGGGAAGAATGGTGTTATATTATAAGAAGAATGTACCCAAACGCAGGTAAGTTGAGTAGTCTTTATTCTCTGACCATCCGCTCTCACATCAATGATAGAATTCACCTGAACATTCCAAGGTGAGCTCCCTGGGGATATACCATATACTAGATAGGGTAGGGGGTTTGGAACATACCAAGTATTCTAAGATTACAACACATCTCCCCTTGATGGGAATACAACAAACTTTAATTCATGCAGTATTGACAACTCTGTCTTTGCTCCATGTTTGTCCGTTCTCCAAACGAGCTACACTTTTACTTGTTTTCTCTACCCTTTGAGGTGCTCGAAATTTGCTCATTCCAGGTTGTACCCTACCAGGTTTCTTAACACACACCTGTGCTTGTGGTTTTACCTCCACTTCTTTTGCTCCATGTTTTACATCATACCATGACTTATACTTCTGTTGATGAGACTCTACCCGTTCCTCAGCACGCTCTAAGTCAGGTACAACACCTCCTCCCCCACCCAACCAACTCGGGTTCATTTTGGTGCTGGGTTCCCTCCCTTTAAGATATACAAAAGGAGATAACCCTGTGACTACGTTGGGAGTGGTGTGGTATGCCCACATAGATTCTCTCAATGCTTCCTCCACATTCAAAATGGCATGAACAAGCAACTTTTAAAAGCGAACCCTGGCACCAACCCACTGGGGTTTTATTATTGAATTCATTGTGCATATCCCAAAGACGAACTCACATGAGGAATATGAACTGCAGCACTACAAGGACCAGAGGGCCATGTAGATGACCCCGCCCACTGGGGCTGTCCTAGAATGTTTAAATAGCGCGCAGGATTGTCTGGGTTTGATGCAAGAAATGCCATTGAGAAAGGGATTCACACCCGAAACGCGTCTGGCATGGGACTTTAATTGGATGCAGTCTGTTTGTTTTAATTGTATGCTGCTGCTCTTCAATAAATCACCGGAGAATCAACTACCTGTGTTCTCTTCTACAGGGGCCATCCTTTGTTCGGAGGGATATATATATATATATATTTATATATATATATATATATATATATATATATATATATATATATATATATATATATATATATATATATATATATATATATATAACCTACTGGCGGTCGCCAGTAGGTAGTTATAGTTAGGACCCTGTTTCCATAGGAAATCCGCAACATTCTATTTGGAATAACTTTGGCGCCGGTCGACGAATCCTCGCGAAATTTTCAAAATAGGTGGGGCGCTACGCTCCGCTCCTACCCTGAAAGTCTCGGGGGGATTCGTCAAGCAGGGGCCGAGAAAAAAGGGGGGTCCCAAAACGCGTTTTCCCCATGCATTTTTCCATAGGACCTTTAGACACAGCTACAGCCCGAACGGCTGAACAGAATTACTTGAAATTTGGCAGAGAGGTAGCCATAAGGTCAAGGAAGTGCCTTTTGCAGGTCTGGTGTAAATCTGTTCAGTATTCCCTGAGAAAATAGCATTTAAAAGCATATATATATGTGGGCGGAGCCTAACCACACATCTCATCCTGAGATCTGATTGGCTGTCAGCACTTCATCCAAGAAGTGTTGGCAGCCATCTTGGGACCAATATACATGATAGCACCTCATTAAAAAGCATTGCAGTTAATAGAAGGTTTTAAGACTTTAGTTACATTATAAATCATTTGTTGATGGTACCATACTCATTTTAGGAATTGTGGTATGTTCTAAGGTGATTTCACCATGTGAAAAAGCCTTCTGCTGGGATATCATGATTGAGAGAAAAATATTTTCTCATGCTTTTACCACAGAGGTTTGGAAGGTGATCTATAGGCTAAACTGAGAGCTTATTTTCTGTAAATTCACATTATCTTTCTCAGTCATGTGAGAATGAAGTCTGACATTCTCAGTAAAACATGTACATCCAACAAGGGCAGAGACTGTCAGTTGATTCCTTTGTGTTCTACTGCAGCTTCCCAGAGTGTTCCAAAGAACTACTAGAGCGCTAACAGACCTACTTATGATAAACGTATGGCACACCTGAAGCCATCTTGCTTGGATTAAAGTGGTAACTCTTAAAACATTTAATTTAAAAAGGAACAAAATGAGGGGGTTCATTTTTCCATAAAAAGTATGATTAGTGCTGCAGAAAGAAAAATTAGGGCACATTTTGAGTGACTTCTCAAATCCTCTTCTATTTCATTAAAAAATTCTGACATGCAGACTGAAACATGCACTTTCAATACCAGCAGCAGTTTTCCCTGGTGAGCAGTAGCTTTACTACAGTGATCTAATGAGCAAAAAGAGTGCTAACATTCTCAATTTATGGCAAATGTGTGACACATCTGAATGCCTTCTTGATGGAATCAAAGTAAAAAACTGAAAGTATTTCCTACTGAGGAGAGTGCAGTAAATAAGGAAATTAGGAAACTTCATAACAAATAAGTCTCCCAAGATGGCCACCAGAGACAAAAGAGCCCAAATGTAGCCCAAATATCACCCAGATGTAGCCCAAGTATAGCCCAATGACAGAATTTCTATTTCTATTTAAAATTATTTGTACAGCGCACGTACACCAGCGGTTTCTTGGCGCTAAAAACTGAAAGAGGTCAGAGAAGAAGTCCCGGGTTAGGGGAAGAAAGAGAGACTAAGGTATTAATTAAAGGATTTGGCAAAAAGGTATGCCTTGAGTTGTTTCCGAAATAACAGATATGAGGTTGAAGCCCTGAGTTTTGCAGGCAGAGAGTTCCAAAAAGTCGGGGCGAGAGTCGCAAACTTCGAGCCTCCCCATTTCTTTCTTCGGAACCGTGGGACAGTGAGAAGGGATTGGGAAGATGACCTCAGTTCCCTAGATGGAACGTAGGGAATGATCTCCGAGGAGATGAAAGCTGGCGCCGTGCCCAGTCGTGCTTGGAAGGTGATAGATGCAAGCTTAAACTGGACACGGGCCCAGACGGGAAGCCAATGTAAAGCTTTCAAAAGGGGAGTGGTGTGGGAGGATTTAGGGAGTTTGAACACCAGGCGTGCCGCCTGGTTCTGGATCTGCTGCAAACGCCGAAGACTATATGCAGGGATACCTGCATATAGGGCGTTGCCATAATCCAGGCGGGATACGACCATGGCAAGAGTGATAAGTTTTAGGGCATCAAAAGAAAAGAAACGGGACACCTTGCGAATGGTGCGAAGAGCCAGAAAGGAGGAAGAAACCACAGAGCTCACCTGGGAGTGAAGGGTGAGTTGTGAATTGAGCTTGATGCCTAGGGTTTTAACCGAGGTGGAGGGAACAGGTGGGGCACTAAGGGAAGGGGGCCAGAAAATGGGGGACCAGGGGCTGGATGAACCACCCGTCAACACCAGCTCAGTCTTATCTGGGTTGAGCTTAAGATGGTTGTGGTTCATCCAGTCTCGGATGTGAATCATGATAGTTTGAAAGTGGGAGACAGAATCGGGGGAAGAGGAGAGGTTGAACACAAGCTGGAGGTCATCCGCATAATTAAATACGGTGACCTCCATTTGTTGCAATGAAAAGATAAGGGGGGAGATGTAAAGATTGAATAAGAGGGGGGAA
The DNA here is from genome assembly GCF_964204655.1 of Triturus cristatus. Classification (NCBI taxonomy): domain Eukaryota; kingdom Metazoa; phylum Chordata; class Amphibia; order Caudata; family Salamandridae; genus Triturus; species Triturus cristatus. Next base: position 482,495,607 of record NC_140585.1, read on the forward strand.
AGGGAGGAACCTTGGGGAACCCCGCACTGAATGTCCCAGAATGTTCTTAAAAACAACTAGAGCGCTTACTGTCTTCATTATGACAAAAGTATGGCACACCTGAAGCCATCTTGATTGGAATAAACTGGTAACACTTAAAACATTTAATTTAAAAAGGAACACAATGAGGAGGTTCATTTTGCCATAGAAATTATGATTAATGCTGAAGAAAGAAAATGAGGGCACATTTTGAGTGACTTCTCAAATCCTCTTCTATTTCATTAAAACATTCTGACATGCAGACTGAAACATGCACTTTTAATACCAGGAGCAGACTTCCATGGTGCAGTAGTTTTACTACAGTGATCTAATGAGCAACTAGAGTGCTAACATTCAGAATTTATGGCAAATGTGTGACATATCTGGATACCTTCATGATGGAATCAAAGTAAAAAACTAAAAGCATTTCCTACTGAGGAGACTGCAGTACATGAGGAAATTAGGAAACTTCATAACAAATAAATCTCCCAAGATGGCCACCGGAGACAAAAGAGCCCAAATGTAGCCCAAAATCACCCAGATGTAGCCCAAATATAGCCCAATGACAGAAGTGTGCAAAACACTTATTATTTTGTGTTTTTGCAGTGTTATATAGTGCAGACTTGTCAGGTATTGGAGTGCTTTACATGAGCATTGGTTACATCACACAAGAACAAATTCATTTTGGTTGTAGACATGGGGAGACTAAGTGATTTGACCAGAATCACAGAATGTCGAGCTGAAGCAGAAACTTCAACCTGGTTCCCCAGTTGCAAAGTCTGCAGTTCTGGAAGTAACACCACATCCTCTCCCCTAAGTGCAACATTTAATCAAGTGGTCAACTGGATAAAAAAACATAAAGATAACAAATAATTTAAAAGTGCTTTGTCGCTATTTGAAAACTCAGAAAATATGTCCTTATTTTAGTCTTTTAGAGCACTAACCATAATTTTGATGCCAATAAGACCCTCTCATATATGTAATTTCTAAAGGAAATGCTCTAGGTATTACAGTTTTGATTACATCAAGATGATGTCAGGCGTTCCACACTTTTGTAATAAATATAGAATGTTAGCAATCTAGTTGTTCATTAGGATACTGTTGAGAGGCAGAGGCCAGGGGCACGGACTCTGAAAATTGAAGGCAGGTAGGAGGGTGCAAAGGCAACAATTTAACCACACTGAGCAGGCAGGAAGGGCCGTGGAAGCACAACAGACTATGGAGGGCAGTGGAAAGGGGGGCAGGGGCAACAAACCAACAATACAGGACTTGCAAGAGAGGCTGTTGGAGGGAAGATCTATTACGGGTCAAGGAAGCTAGGGGCGGTCCCCAGATCCCCGGGAGCCACCACAGAACTGAGCAGGAGAGTGAGTCAGGGACAAAAGGGGCACCTTAATTTGAGCCGGGGTGCCTAGGAACGCTTGCTCCAAAAATGAAGAAAACAGACATATGAGACATGGAATTGGAGGCAGAATACAATGGCAGTTTAATGAGAAGATGCAACTTCAAAGAAACCGCAGAATAGAGACATAAAGTACAAAATACAGAATCCAGATAATCATACAGCTGTCATAATATTCTCTGTATCTCAATTAATGTACTGACAGAGAGAGAGAGAAAACACATCTATAAATGCATCATGAGAAACAAGTTACACCAAGGAAAATGTTACCTAGGAACACTCACGTTTACTCTTAGAGCAAGCATTCCTGCAATTACAATACAAAATCTTTTAAATGCAAAAGTAAAGAGAACAATGGTTAAACATAACATGACATTTCATATAGGTAAAATAGAATAAGATACTTCAAGCAAAGCAGAGCAAGACATTTTAAGCAAAGGAAGACAAGAGCTCCCAGCTCTTGGGGAAAACCTGCACTGCCTGTTAACCTACATACAGACGGCGAGGTAGTCCGTCGATATCTGTGGGTGCTCCCTTTTTATATCATTTTGTGGGCTCCTTTGCACGCTACATCTACCTACGTATGCTACCCAAAAGCTTCGTCTGCAGATTTTACCAGACATTTCGTCATTTACCCACTTAATGCTGACAATGGACTGGGTGAAAAGGTCAGTCTCTCAGGCCAATCGATTATCGTAAGTTCCATAGAGCAAGCAGAAAATAATGGGTATTGTACGGGAATTCAATATATTCATGTATAAAATCTCCTCAGTTCTCCTAACTTGACTCTCTGCGGTTGCCACTTCCTTAAAAGCGGGAAACCTGCCCAGGAAGCAAGTACCAGTCCAGGATGCAGCCTACTGTATGTCGACAGCTTCAGGGGGATGTTGAACTTTGATACCGAGCACGGAGCACTCGGGTAGGGTGGGGGCTACTAGTTTGGATCAGAAGGCCTCGCAGACCTGCCTTCAGACTGCTATACACTAAAATTGCAGAGCTATGGTCAATTTAACAAAGAGGCCTACATATTGAACAGAAGGGCCTACACAGGGGTTTTATGCTGGCTGAGTGGTAAGGATGTCTCAGGATAATTATATAGCAACACAGGACCCGCTGGTCAATTTAATACGGCCTACAAATGCAGCTGGCAGGGCAAGGACAAGGGTCTCATACTTCAGGTGTGGACAGAACGGGCCAGGGGCCCCCTGTGATACAAAATCTACCCTCCTTCAAGGCTGTGGCAATGTAATAGACCATTGTGGGCAGAAGGAAGAGGCAATGGTAGTACAACCATACATGCCAACAGACCCGATTCAGCCAGGAAACGTCCAATGTTTTTAAGCTCAAATGGGCTTTATTTGATCTGTCTCCTGTCTACAATATCCTCTTTTTCAATGTAACTCAAAGGGGAAAATCAATACCCCAGTTTTTTTTCAAAATCTCCCTCTTACCAAGTTCAAAATGTTCGCAAGTATGGTACATTGGATCATGGAAGGAAATGGGATAGGGACATGGACTTGAATAACAGAGGACAGGAGGGACATGGAGAGGTGCACCAAACTGACCCTGCAGGGCAGGCATCAGGGTTTGCAGCAGCACAATACACCACACAGGGCATGTAGGACGGGAGTGCAGCACAACAATCCATAGAAAGCAAGAGGGAGGGGACAGGACCATGCACATGGACAACAGAGAACAGAGGGGCAAGAGGCAATGGTAGCTAGCTGACCATAATGGACAGACAGGAGAGAAAGCTGCAGCATAACAGACCATAAAGGGCAGGAGGGACGGATCAGGGGCATTACAATGGAACAGACAAGCCAGGAGGGAGGGAGTAGGGCTGGGGGCAAGGGGGCAGGGCAGGAGCAGCAAGATAGCCATGGAGGTCAGGCAGGATGGGCACTAGAAGCAAGACACACCATGAAGAGCAACAGTGAGACTGTGATGGCATACACACAGACCATGGAGGGAAGGTGGGAGGGGGTCAGGGGCAGCTAACTGACCACACAGGGAAGGTGGGAGGGGCCATGGCAGCACAGAAGACCATGCATGGCAAGTGGGAGGGTTAGTGGCAGCACAATGGCTATGATGGGCAAGAAGGAGGGTGGAGGGGCATGCACAAAGGACGATGGAGGATAGAAGGGAGGGTCAGGACCTGTGCACAGACAAGAAAGTTCAGGGGAAGGGACCTCACAACAGACCACACGGGGCAGGCAGGAGGAGCAGTTGCAGCACAACAGACCAGGGAGGGCAGAAGGGTGTGGCAGTACAATGGACCATGTAGGACAGGAGGAAGAGGATAGGGGCATGGCATGTGGACAGGCAGGGTGGAGGTGGCAGGGACAGGTTACAGTCATCTGACAATGCTAGGCAGGTTTGAGGGGAGTGGCAGCTCAACAGAACACTCAGAGTAGATAGGAGTGGCAGGTCCATGGGACATGGTGGGCAAAAAGGATGGAGCAGGGGCATGCACAAAGACATCGGAGGGCAGGGGGAAGGAGAATAGGGGCAGCAAGCTAAGCACAGAGTTTAAGCAGGAGGTCAATGATGGGGCATAGAATTGGGCAATGGAGGGCAGGAGGAGTGGACTGGTACATCATACTAAATTGAGGGCAGTGGCAGCACATCAGACCATGCATGGCAGGAGGGAGGAGGCTAGTCCATGGATTCACACAACAGAGGATAGGGAGGAAGGGGATGGGGCAGCAAGCTAACTGTTCAGAGAAGGCGGGTATTAGGAACTTTATTGTTTTTAAAACATTGTGTCTGTGCGAACTACTTAAAATATGAACAAGTATGCAGCATAATCTCACTTTTATTCAGGAAGAAGAGGACGTTTGTGACTGTGACTCCGGGCTCACTTGGCAGAAACACCCCCTGACCCTCCACCCCCTATCGCAAAATGTAATGCCCGTGAAAAGGGTAGGTGAACACAGTGTTATATAGAACATAGTCCTGAGAGCACGATTGAAAATGAAAACTAGATATAGTGTATGGTATAAACTATGCACCAAAAAGTGTGATATAAGATGAACCGGGCGTGAAATATAATATGCAATACATTGTGCGCAATGACAGATTCATTGGAGAGCGCGAGATAGCACAGGCACTAGCGTGTGCTATTCGATATGCGCCTTGGAGTGTAATATGCACAGGGCAGTGTTGTGTAACCTAACTAGTCTCTAAAGTTGTAATATAAAATATGTGCTGGGGAGTGTAACGTTGCATATGCACTGTGACAAAGATATGGATCCCAGATTGTAATATGTATGGCATAGCACTGTGCGTTATAACATAGGCATCGAGAAAGGCACGTTAGATGGGGCAATATAACCCGTGCAAAGACAAGTGTGGCATGACATATTCACGGGGTGGTGTTACAGTGCACATGGGCTAGAGAGTGTCATAGCATATGCACTAGCTAGTGGAATACAACACAGAGGTGTGTGGCACTCGGCAGGCAATGGTGGGTGTAACACAGCATTGGGCTCTGTCAGGAGCACGCTGTGACTCTCAAGTGATGTTCGTCCCCTTTCCAGAGAGTAAAATAAAAAGTATTACACATCCGGCAGTGGATGTGTGTTTTATTAACCGTGAGGGGGGTTTCTTGCATAGTTTTGGTCGAATTTTTGTCGAATCCCCTTTGAATGGCTTGGTGTGCATGTGTATTAAATGTGCCCGTCAATAGCTACCCATGTTTGTATAAATAAACGACAAGGGTGTCTACCAGGATTAGGCACGGTAGGGCATCAGACATGTCAGAGCTTCACTAGTGGTGTAAATACATTCCACGTGGATTCATTGCATGCATAGTCGCCTTTTAATGAATATCACGCAAATCGTCATGGTGATAGGTACGTACGGTTTGTCCAGCATGTCCTAGGTGTGTCTATAAATATATATTTTTTAAAAATAATAAAAAACAGTGGCCGGCCCTGGGGATTGGGGTCAAAAAAATATAATTAGGAGACTGGCCCTGGGGGATGGGGTCATCAGGGCCAATAAATTAGAATAAGAAGGGGAACCAAACAGCCCCCCTTCTTAAAAAACTAAAATAAATAAAAGACTGGCATCGTGCCGGAGGCCATGCCCCCTCTGTGCAGCACTCTGCAAACGCGCCCCCAACAGGCATCTCCAGTATGCGCCAGGGAGCTGCGCTGCAGCCAGGTGTTCTGAGGCCAAGCCCCTTTTTACACCTCTCTGCAACGCAGCTCTGTGGCGCTTACTGGAGGTACCTAGTGGTCTAGTTTGACCCTAGGGACCCTTAGGATTCAAGGGGACTTAATCTCTCAACTTAGAACAGCCACAGGGCGCGTTTACACAGTGGTGAAGGGAGGGGACGGGGCCTGAGGTGACGTGTGCAAACACGCACTATGGCACGTTTTAAATTGGGGATATAATTTCCCTTCAATACTGAGGGCCCCTGGGGGCTAACTAGCCCACCAAGTGCTTCCAGTAAGCGCCACTGAGCTGCATTGCAGAGAGGTGGTCCAGGCCGTGCCACTTTTTACACCTCTCTGCAACGCAGCTCTGTGGCACTTACTGGAGGTACCTAGTGGGCTAGTTGGACCCTAGGGACCCTCAGGATTCAAATGAACTTAATCTCCCAACTAAAAATGGACACAGGGCGTGTTTACACAGTGGTGAATGGAGGGGACGGGGCCTGAGTTAACGTGTGCAAAAACGCCCTGTGGCCTGTTTTAAGAGGTAGTTTTAATCCCCATGCCCTATTATATACTAGGGGCTTACAGAGGAGGTCATGCTAATCACAGGGGGACCCCAACGCATAATGTTCCCTAGTGTATGTAGGTGTTTTCACTGTATTCTAAGTGTCTTTTAACATAGCACTGGCTCTAGGACTGGTTAGTCAGACTCAGTTACCACCAGTATCCGTCTGAAAAAGTTGAGGGTACAGGATGATTTTGCAACAAGGCTTCTTTCTGCTCTTCTTTTTGTTCTTTCTGCACGTTATCCTTCTTCCTGCACTTATCTTCATATTTGAGGACTTCTGTTGCTTCTTTCTGCACTTCTTTTGTTTCTTTCTGTGCATTTTTTCTTCTTTCTTCACATGTCCTATCTCTGTAGGCATAGTTAGAAATTAGCATTTAAAAAACCTTTGAAATTCACAGAAAAAACCATAGGTTTCAGGGGTGTTATAGTTAGCTGGACTTTTCACTTGTACAAAACCATTGAAATTCCCCCGTTATAGTTAGTTCAGCTAACTATAACTCGCGCGCCCGCAATGCACTGCTGATGACGTCACATATTACATCACTCATGACATGGTCAGTGACATCACTCATGACATCACTGATGACATCTCAAATGACATCACTGATGACATCACTGATGACATCATCCTTGTGATAGAGTGGCAGACCTCCTCTCACCCTAATATAACCTTTGATACACACATTCAAAAATAGAGACTAAAATTTTCAAAACAATGGACATACCAATACCAGTTACAACAACCTCTTCAGTAATTCTAAGATCCACATACACATCCACTCATTCACCAACAGTCCTATACAGTCACTCATACATGTACTCACTCATCATATGTACTCATACACCTATACATCCTGTTACACAATGCCACTCATCCATAGAGTTACTCACACACATAGTCACTCATGCTAATAAAGAATCAAACATACATTTACTTGCATATACAGTTATACACACACCACCATACTTACTTCTACGGAAACTTACACATACTTAGTCTTTTAAACAATCACTTAAAGAAACACATACTTATTCATACAGGAACTCTTTCAATCTCTCACTCTCACATATACTCACATATATACACCAATAGTCACATATACTAGTTTAAAACATATGTAGTTACTCATAAAGACACTATTGAGACAGTCATTCACTCACTAACACACCCATACACCACTCATCCACCCATACAGTCCTGCACACATGCTGTGTTCAACCCATACAAACAGTGAGTCACTCATTCATGCACCTATGCACTACGTAATACCCCCCACCGAACCATGCAGACACTCAGACTGATACTCAAAAAACCAACTAATAACCTATATAGACACCCATGTAGCTACTCACCAACCCATGCAGCCACTTATACACAAAGTGAGAGACTGATACAGATATTTACATATTTAAACATTACTCAATAAGCCATGTATTCACTATGATACACTTAATCAGTCAGTTACACAATCAATTTTTCAAAAACAAATCATCCATTTAGACACTTATATACCCATTTATTCTTCCATCGACCTTGAGATATACATATATAAAACATATTTAATTTTCAGAAAAACACACATTCACTGGATGATGTCATCAGTGATGTCATCAGTGATGTCATTTGAGATGTCATCAGTGATGTCATGAGTGATGTCACTGACCATGTCATGAGTGATGTAATATGTGACGTCATCAGCAGTGCATTGCGGGCGCGCGAGTTATAGTTAGCTGAACTAACTATAACGGGGGAATTTCAATGGTTTTGTACAAGTGAAAAGTCCAGCTAACTATAACACCCCTGAAACCTATGGTTTTTTCTGTGAATATATATATATATATATATATATATATACACCTTCTTTAAGGTACGGAAATGTGGAGTGGCTAAAACAGGAAGTAGAGGGAGACCTTCCTCAATCTCGGGAACACCAGAAGATACTGACGACTGAAGTGCTGTGTGCATGCAGAGAAGCCCAGAATAGCACTGACACAGGATCTGTGATCCGAAGGAAATAAAATGCAAGAGAGAGAAAGAGCGAGAACAAAACAAAGGGGAAGGAAGAAAAATGGTGAACAAGCTAGTCAAACAAGATAACCACATAACAAAGCAGTTCTGAAGCAACCATTCCTGCTACAGCTGCTTCTTAAACTGTGTTGGAAACACCTTTCCCATTGTTCTGATTAGTCCATACCTTTTGCCGAACCTGGAAAGCCCTCTGCCTGTGCCTTCCTTCCTTTCCCCTGTCTTTGTCATACCATGAAGAAAGCCTGAGCCTTATAACAGTGCCCTTTCTCTCTAGTCCAGAGGTCTGCAATCTGTGGGGTCGTAGAGTCCTAGGAAGGGGGTCACACATTCCCCAGCCTCACATGTGCCTGGATTCCAAAATGTTTGTTTTCGTTTTGGAAAAAGACAGCCACCTGGGAGGGCTAATTTTGATTGTTAAAATGTTTCATCTGAGTCTCCTGCACTGTGTAAAGTATTCCTGCCAGGGTGCCTGGTCACCTGAAAAAAAATGCAAATGTGCTCTATTTGTTAATCTGCAAGTGCAAAGGGTGCTTAGGACCCCATGAATCACTCTAGCCTTTGTGATGACTAAGCTTTGTTTTTTTAGTGGTAGTGCAAAGAGTTAACAATTGGGCTGTGAAGTGCTTGCTTTTAATCCAAACTCTATTTACACAGCCCTTAGTACTCCTAAGGAGGTGTTGAAGGGACAGTTATGTAAAACAAAAAATTACATTACATCCACCCTGGTATTAGTAAAATCTACATTTTGGAAGCACCATTTTATCGTAAAGCTATTTACACATTTTGCATCAATCTATCTTATACTGTGTGTAATGCAATGCAAGTATAAAATAATGACTTACATATTCACAGTACTTTCTGTCACAGGCTGTGAACTGTGAGCATTAGAAATACACAAGTCACTATTCTCCACTGCACCAACCAAGATTTAACTTTTTAAAATTATTTTTCCTTTACGCTGCCCATTATTTTATAAGTAGATACCTGATGGTGAAAGACCTAAAATATTTACAGAATATTTTGGAACTTATTTATGAGAGGCTTGAGCCACCAGACCATCACTTTTTTTGATGCTCAGGTAGCGCAAGTGTCTCAACCATACTTATGAGGTGGCGCAAAGTCACCCTGGATGGATTTGCATGGCCTCATAGATATGGAGTAAGACAAAACAGCGCAAGTTGCTGCATTGCCTTACTCTGCGTCGAGGAGGTGTTCCATAGGTGTTGTGTGGGAGTTCCCATTCAACACCCATGAATTTTGATGCTGCCCCATATTTACAAATTCATGTAAACCTGGGGCACTGCAAAAAACGTACACCTCTCCAGCAGAGGTGTAACAAGGAGAAATGTTTTCATTCTGCAGCTCACATAGAAAAAGGAAAACGCCTCTTACATTGTTTTTGTGAAGGAAGGTGCCCCTTCACGCACAAAAACAATTCTGCCTGTGTTGGTGCTAGGCAGCAATTTGTGCTCCAACGCAAGGGGAAAGGACAGGAATGCACTGTATTTCATAAATATGGTGCATTCCTGCCCTTTCACATTGGCATAGGGCAGCGCCGCAAGATTTGCGGCACTGCCCTACGCCAATTCCTCATAAATGAAGCTCTTTGTTTTTAGCTACACCTCTGACCCTGCCCCCACGCTCACTGACATTTGGTTGGCTAAATACCATTTAATATTATTTCCCCACCATAAAAATGATTTGCTGTGGCAATAGGGGGCGTTTATGGTTGTTGATGATGGGGAGTGCCAGGTTCTAGAAATTTTTGTCCGGAGGGGGTCTTTACGCCTAAAGATTTTTTACAAGGGGGTCTCAGCATCAAAAAGTTTGAAGGCCTCTGCTCTAGACAAAGCAGGATAAATGCAAGATGTTGGATCCAAATCAGATCTTAACTGTGGCCCTAGATGTTACGCAATGTCACCTTCTTGTAAGCTGTGAATATGTAGGCTGTTGCTAAGTTGGAATGCATGGCATGCAGGGTTAATCTTTTAAACAATAATACAGTGCACTACTACCAAATAGACCTTAGCACATCATTCAATTCTGTGGGCAGAAATAATTTATGGCTATAAACTGACTAAATATGGCAGTGATCAAGGCCTTCGGGATTGGCACCATGATCCCATTTTAGGTGCTCATTCCCACAGAAAAGGCTTTGTTCTATGGGTGCCGGGGATAACTTCTTGGTTTAAACTGATTGAGAGGTAGAGATTTGCTTACTTCAAAATTGAGGTGACGGTAGATCCAAGATAGATGTATACTGGTGAAATACCAGATGATTTAATTTCATATCTCACCACCTCTATTGCATCTTACAAGGTGAAGAACTGCTCGTTCCTGGAGCTAACAGGTTGAAGGGGATTTGAGAGTCGCTTACCATAACCTTCAGGGTGATCGGGTGATGTCTTAGTACTTACTTCTTAAGTAAGTAACACTGCTGATTACAATGGAGTTACTGACATAACAGAGTGGGGTACTGGGACACGGTGATGTTTTAACATCTGTATTCCATTTATTGGGGTGTCTGGTGTTGAGTGTGCTTTAGTTTTTTGCCCGGATAAGAAGAGTTGCCTATCTTTAGGAACACAATCTGTGGAAGGGAATAACTGCCACAGGCCACCTGGGTACAGTTTAGGGTAATTGGCTGAGTGGTTGTACTGTGGCAGTGTAGGTAAGGGGAATTCAGACTGGAAAGCAAGACACAAAAGGGCTATAATATACCCGCTTAATGTCTGCAGAGTCTCCGTATTTGAAAACGCCGTCCTGAAGGTCGCATCTACGGAAGCTTCCAAAACCTATGGTCCTATTTTTATACCACAACTGTCTTTGTTCTTCCACCTGGCACAGGGCTCTGTGCCCAGTCCAAACTAGTTCTGGGGGGCACTTACACATTTTGTTTACAGTGCACAAATACCCTCATTGTTAGTGTAGGCTCTGATACCAGACACTCCACAGGGGGACAGAGCCAGCATTGTGGAAGGCAGGCAAAGTCCCATTCAGTCCCAGGTGCTACTCCTCCCATCACTCCAAATGCAGATGGGCCTATTAAGCATAGCGCTGACTCACCCAGGCCTTCTGGAGACACTGCACCTCCCCAGCCCCTGTCACTCCAGAGCCAGACATGCAATACACATCAGGCAGGCACAAAGACACATAGTACACAGAAATGCCCACTTCTAAAAGTGGCATTTCTAAAATAGTGATAATAAATCTGCGAACACCATAATGCAGCATTTATTACCACTATTTCAAACTTACCAAACTTGACCACTCTACTCCTCTCAGGTCAGGAATTACCACAGAAGCACATATCAGGGAATCTCCAATGCATTCCTATGAGAGGGCAGCTTCTCAGTAGTGAGAAACCAAAATGGCTGTTTGTCACTACCAGGACATGCCACACAGTTAAGGCACATGTCCTACCTTTTACCTACAGCGAAGCCTGCCCATAGCTAGCTAGGGCCTATCTAAGGGATGACTGATATGTAGTAAAAGGGAAGTCACAGACTTGGCACCCACTTTATGTGCCACGTCACAGGGGCAGAAAACTGCAATGGCAGAGGCCTGAGACAGGTTTGAAAGGCTACTTTGGTGGGTGGCGCAAGCAGCGCTGCAAGTCCACCAGTAGAATTTAATTTACTGGCCAAGGGTATCTGAGATACCACTTTACAAGGGGCTGATAGGTAAATTAAATACGCCAAACAGGTGTAGACCAGTCTTACCACATTTACCATAGAGAGCACATGTACTTTCACACTGAACGGCAGTGATATAGTGCCCAGAGTCCGAAAACAATCAATACCAGGTCAGCAAAAATACTAGGAGGAAGGCAAAAAGTTCTGGGATGACCCTGCAAAAAGAGCCAAGTCCAACAAAAACCATAACCCCAAAATGCATTACCAAATCCAGTAGGTCTAGTCCTTGTAAAGTGCATGCACACAAAGACATACCATGCAGGGATTCCATGCTCACAATGCGGCTCTCACAGAGGCAAATCCTTCACCCTGCACTCACACAGGTGTATGCCTTACTCTGTATTCACACTTCACTCATACTTCAACCTGTAGACCACTCACCCTGCACTCACAAAATGCAATGTTAATCCTTTATTGACACAGGCACATCTCTGAAAATGCACTCACAAAACATGGTGGCAATACTGCACTGACACAAGCACATTGCTCACACACATGTATGTTGCTCACTAGGAAGGAGCAGAGATTGGACAGATGGTGGCATAGGAGATACAGGTTGGGTATCTGTTGCATCAGTCCACTAGTGTAATTTAAAGCTCTTGAAGTCAGCTACACCACGCCTGAATGTCGACTGAAGAAACCTAATCACCCCATAAGCCACATGCAGACCAGCACTACAGACAATGTGGCTGATTTTTGTGGACTTTTTCTGGGAAGAGTTTTGGCATCAAATTTCCAATTGTTTTCTAGGAAACAAGGTGGGGTTTCCTTTGTGGTGCATACATATGAAGAAAGAAAGAAAAAAAAATAAACAAACAAAGAAAAATATGCCAACTAAATGTGGAAGGACTGTGTTTCAATAAATAAATGTTTAAGTAAACCTTCTCACTGGTCTGCCATGTAGTAACTGTATACAATGATATCGTATGCAGAATACAATTTCAAAATGGTGACATGGTTTTTCTGCTTGCTGCAGTGATGCCTGGTGCTCTGTATAAGAAACATGGAGCTTAGTGGCAATGGCAGCAGAACTGCTGGTACTCTCATTATTCAATTAGCATGCAGTTGTAGGTAAGCTGCTGCAGGATAAACTAAAGGGAATACCTCCAGAGGTCAGACTTCTCTGTATGCAGAATACCTCAGAGTAGGCAGGACAAATACTATTACTCAGACTACCAGAAATCCAAAAGACCAGTGGCTGTCGACTAGGCCGAGCCAAATATTGGCAACAAAGCCAATGGATGAAGAGTACAGATCCACTGTCCAGTTGTATGTATGTTGTTCTGATGGGCTGAACCAATATGTGAATGACACTGATGAATAACTGAGGAGGACTTATCTAAAGATTACATATTATTTTTTTGAAAACATGAGGCCGGTGAAACCGCTAAAACTGTCTTTTAGTTAGACCTAAGGCACACAAAAATAGAGAAAGCACAGGGAGCAGGAGCACACGGGGTCTTTACCTCACATGCATATGTCAAACAGCACTGGTCAAGAGCATCACAATCTTCCCTGAAAGACATGTTACAAGTGTAGTACTGCAGGTCAAGTGTAAGGTTTTTTTAAAGACATGGAGCAGTGAGGTACTGTAGTGTCAGCCAGTGCAAGCTTCCTTCAAAGACATAGAGCAAATATGCCACTGCAGGGCCAGTCAGTGCAAGCTTCCTTCAAATTCATCAAACAAATGTGGTACTGCAGAGACACTGTAACCTTCAACAAAAGACATAGAGCAAATGTGCCACTGCAGGGTCAATGCAAGCTTTCTTCAAAGACAGAAGAAGTGTGGTAATGCAGGGCCACTGCAAGCTTCCTTCAAAGACATGGAACAAGTGTGCCTCTGGATAGCACCATTTAACACCTCACTTAAACAAACAAGCAGTATTTCAGATTTGTACAAAATGCAAGGAACAGCACTGTGGTGTACGAGTGCAAGTTTGACACACACACACGCATAGCAAGATTACTGCACCCAAACAGATACAGAACCAGGAAGCAGTACGTTTCCCTCATACCCATAGAACACATTTCAATCTGACCACAGACAATGCAAGCGTTTCTCACATGCACATAACATGGACAGCATCTGCAGCAGCAATCAAAGCCTGTGTATAAACACACACGCACATAATGTGCTGCATGTGGCAGCAATGCTTGTTCCCCTCTCATGTAGCACAGGTACAAGATCAGGGGTGGGCGTAGTGGGCGTAGTGGGGCTACGTGGAGCAGCGCGTAGTGTGCCCAAATCTACGCACACTCGCGCGCTCCGCGTAGCCCCACTACGCGCCGCCCACCTCCCGCCCACCCTCCTTTTAAAATAATGTCATGTATGCTAAAATAATTAAATATAAAGACTTACCTGCAGCGCGGCGTCTCCGGGGGTCCCTCTTCCTCGTTCACAACTTCTTGTCACAAATGCGCATGCGCGGACGCCCGCGCATGGGCCAGGGCTGAATGGTGTACACTGTATTTACAAAAGTGAGCATGCACACTGCTCGGCCATTCAGGGTGCGCGCAATGAGGCCTTTGCAGTGCCCCCTGGAGGTGCTTCAGAAGATTCTCCTGCTCAGTTTGATTCCTCCAGTTGAGGGAATGGGTTGGAGCTATCAGCTAGCTCCCAGTTCTATGAGAGCTCATGTGGCCCTAATAGGCAGTGTTGCTGGAGCAATTTTCAGACTGGTGGTGCTGCCATCAATGTTACATCATTGAACACATGCGAATTCTGAAAATCCAAGCATCACACAAAGAATAAGTTGTGCAAATGAGCCACACAGCAGGAGAGAAGTAAGGGAACAGTATGTAGCTGGCAGTGCATTTTGGAGTACACTCTCACAAATACATTACTAAAGCATGGTGTGGTAGCCACTGCACTTGCAGACAGCAGATGTTCCATTGAAATGTCCACTAAATTTGCACAGACATACTATCTTATAAAACTACATAGTTCACAAATGATAATGTGTGGAAATTGGGCTTTGGGAAATATTTGCCATTTGTACATCACCAAGTAAAGTGTCTTGATTTGTTTTGACCCAATTCAAATCTTTGTTTCAATCACACTTTTTGAATTAGAAAAAAAAGCACCTTATTTGTGCTTTTCCTTTTTATTTATTTTTAAATATTTGTACAGGTCACTTAGAAGTATTTTATTGTCTAGCCTTCTCTTCCACACCAGTTCACTTTACAAAATCCTCACAGTAAGAGAAAGAGAAGTAAACACCAATCTCTATGTTAAAAGAATAAGCAGCAATTTGTCAGAAGACTGACATTTCACCTCTGCCAGAAAACAGAGCAAATGTGACAAGATAAAGCCACAATTTAGTTTTAGTCATCTTTAATGCTTATTCACATTCGTACTCCAGCCTGGTTATTTAGGAGCTCGCTGGGCTCATGGGGCTGTTATAATGGGGCCCCTTCCCACCTCTGGGCTCCGGTGCATTGCACCAGCCACACCACTGGTAGCTAGGCCCCTGAATAACCACCCTCGATTATCATCTCACTACACAAGAAATCACTTCCCAAATAGGCTCAAAGCAAAATCAAAACCCTTCCAACCAGTGCTTAATTTTTTTAAAATATATATGTTTTTATTGGTTTTCCGCACATCAGAACAAACACATGAAACAGTAACCAATACTTAATTTGAGCCTGTGGTTGCAGCTGAGGCCTGTTGGCATCGTCTTTTTAAGCTCAAGGCTTCTATGAGAAATCTGTCTACTGTTTGCAGACATCATGCGTGCCTTGGTGACAACATGATATTTGCGTTGCAGCTGTCTAGGTCTGGGAGCAATTTACAATTCAGCTGAAATATTAGATGAAAACAGAACGTTATACTTGTTTAAAGAACTCCGTACTTTGTAAATCACTTTTTATATTTGGTTTACTACATGCTGTAAAAGATTTTAATAAGGCGTAATAAATGCCAGGGCCAGCTTTAGCACTGGTGGCGCCTTGTGCGACAATGTTTGTTGGTGTCCCCCCAAATGACTACCTCCTCCACAGATTCACACACTACCACCATTTGACAGTGCTCCTCAAGTCTATATAGCCACTGTCTCTAAGATTAATTTAGTTTTATAGCACGACTCATACCAGTTTAAGGTGTCAGAACACTTTAGATCACACACACTGCACAATCATGCATGTGTAAATGAGTGTATAGGAAATGTTACATAAGGCAAGGGCCTACAAGGTGTAGGAGTAAAATGTCATCCATTCTGGTAGGCAGTATAGCTTAAGAGTCCTTGGTCTGGAAAAACACAAATTCAAAATGTAAAATGTTACACCAATGTTGGGGGTTTTCTTTAATAATAAGAATTGATTTCTACATAAATGAACCCTTTTTGCAATATTAGGATAACAAAAGACTGGCAAAAAAAAAAACACACATAGCTCTAACACATTCCTTGCAGTTTGCATGCAGCTCTTTGATGACCGTTAATATATTAGGATTTTAACTTATACAAGTAACAACAGGATCAAAAATTAGCTAGCATTCGCGCCAAGAATTTTCAATTCTATTAAGGACACGGAGGCGAGGATTATGCTATCTCCTTCTTTACTGCGTAAATCACAGCAGCCAGTAAAACATACAATTTAGTATAAACAAACTACATTGTCCATGATACTTTGCATCAGCCACGCCTCCTTAGCCCTCCATAAGAGCCCTGGTCACTGTCCCAGCCTCCTCCTTCTTTGCTCGAACTGTGTAGAAGTCCACTAAGTCAATAATATTTCACGAACATCCTCCAACATGGAAGTTAACAGGAAACCAAATTCCATCGAAAGGCTTCAACTTGAAGACATCTTTTATTCAACGGGTGGGTAAGCATGAACAATCATATTGTAACATAGCCAGGTGGGATAATCCTCGCCTCTGTGTCCTTAATAGAATTGAAAATTCTTGGCGCAAATGCTAGCTAATTTTTGATTCTATTACAGGACCGGAGGCTTCGGATTACGCTAGTTTAATGCTTATTAAAAACAACAGATGTTATGTCTCCCACCGGCTTATAATAAAATTGCTTGAACGTTGATTCAGATGACCAATCAGCACAACGCATAATGTCCTGAATACTAGAACCTAGCATAAATGACTTTGATGCCATGGCACCACGCACAGAATGTGCACCAAACATTTGAATATCAACACCAGCTTCCTTCATGATATAACGAAGCCATCTGGCTATGGTTGCAGCAGACACTGGTTTAAAAGGTTTTTGCAATGCAAGTTGATCGAGTACAATCCTCATAAGTTTTCAAGCATTGGACAACACATAATTTCTCATTGTTAGGGAACGCATTATACTCTATATGTCTGGAAAGTGTCTTGGTACGGCCTGTAATAGTAAAAGAAACTCCTTCCGGAGTAAATACTCTACGTGTAATCTCCAGTGCCCGCACATCCGATAAACGTCTACAAGCTGACAAACATAGGAGCATCGCTAACTTTGCAAACAACTGTTTTCTTGATAATAGATTATTCGTTGGCCAACTATTGAAGAGAGAAATGACTAAAGAGACATCCCATAAACCTGAATACTTAGGTTTGGGGGGATTCGCTATTCTTATACCTTTAAGAAGTTTGCAAATCATAGGGTGCATACCCACCGATTTCCCATCTAGCAGGTTATGCCCCGCCGAAATGGCTGATCTAAAGTTATTTACAGATCGATAGGCCAAACCACTTGCTGCCTTCTCTGAAAGAAAATTTACAATATTGGGTAATCCTGTCCCCACGGGATCAAGATTTCGTTCCACGCACGAACCCATCCAGCCTGTCCAGGCTGAAGAGTATCGCTTCCTGGTGGAAGGCGCCCACGCTTGCCTGATGAAACCTGAAACTGTCTCTGAAAATCCCGGCATTTCCCACTGCTGCCGGAAATTCACCATGCCATCAGCGACAACCGCTCCGATAGAATCAGAGAGTGCCGATCCCCGTGAGGTCCCAGGAGAAGAGACTCCAACCAAGGGAGCCTCCTGGGGAGATCGCAGCTCATCTCCAATAATATCGGGAACCATGGTTGCGATCTCCACCGTGGCGTCACTAAAATCACCTCCGCCTGTTGTCTGAGAGTATGAGAAGTCACTCTCGGGATGAGAAGGAAAGGCGGGAATGCATAATTCACTGGCCCCGACCAATCTTGAAGGAATGCATCCGTTACTTTCGCTGCTGGATCCGGCCTCCAACTGAAGAAGTTGGGAATCTGACGATTCATACAATATGTCTCCCAGGAGGGAGCAAATGGGTCCTAGGGATGAGTTTAACGACCAAACTACAGATTCAATCCCCAATACACTGAGCAAAAACTCCAAAAAAGAATCTGGTGGTCTAAAAAAACAAACTGTAGAGAACAAAGAAACCCTAATCATCACACCTTTGCAGACTATAACCACAAAAGACAGTCCTTAGAAAACAGTAATATAGCTGAGAGAAGAAAAGAAAGGAAAAAGCCTTCGCGGATTCATAGGATTTCCATCAACTACCAAGAGAGGCCAGTGTCATCACTTGGATATCCTTTCATCTTGCTACTGCTCCTCATAGCATAGAGGGAAATCATGTAGCAAAGATTGCGACTAGACCAATGGAATAGCGCCAAAAGGAAATGCAGTCGTTGGGAAGACACAACTTGGCCGTCTGGGAATCTATCACAAACCCCAGAAACTCCGTCATCTGAGACGGGGTCAGGGCCGATTTGGCATGGTTGATTACAAACCCCAGACTCTGCAAGAGAGAGACCGTCATCTGGAGATGATGTGAAACCAATTCCGGACTGTGAGCCATAATCAGGATGTCGTCCAGGTAGATATTCATGCGTATTCCTTGCTCCCGCAAACGTGCAACCACCGGCTTCATCACTTTGGTGAAACACCAAGGAGCAGAGGAAAGCCCGAAAGGAAGGGCCAAATACTTGAACCACCGACCGTTCCATTGAAATTGCAGGAAACGGCGGTGTGGAGGAAAAATGGGAATGGACAGGTAGGCATCCTTGAGATCCAGTCTGACCAGCCAGTCTCCCTGCTTTAACAGGTCCGCCAAAAGGTGGATCCCTTCCATTTTGAAATGTTTGTAAACGAGGTAGTGGTTGAATTTCCTCAAATTCAGGACCAGTCTGTGACCCCCACCCTTCTTCTGGACCAGAAAAATATTGCTGCAAAAACCGTGTGGCTTGTTGTTGCATAAAGCTATTCCGTGTTTTTGCAGCACTTCCTCTATTTCGCCGTTTATAAAATTACATTCTTTTTGGGAAAAGCGGAGAGGATGTGGAAGTGTTTCCTGGCATGGTGGCTCGTAAAATTCCAGTTGGAACACTTGAACCGTCTGAATTATCCACGCATCCTGGGTAATGTTGCGCCAATTGTGTAGAAAGAATTGAGTGCGACCCCCCCAAAGGTAGAAGATACAAATCTGACACGCTTACCTGCGGAGTTCTATGCTTGAAAGCCCGCTCTGTTGCCACCTCCTTGGAACCGGCGTTTGTTGAATCGACGACGGTTGGGATAGAAGGTTCCCCCTCTAGTAGAGTCCCAATCGCCTCTTCCGTGACCAAAGTCACCTCTGGGGGGGACCTTGATTAGCGAAACGGCCTGACGAGCGTCCCCTGCCTCATCCGGCCCTGTTGAAAAGGCCTTGGGTAAACATGCGCTTGATTCCTGATTGAGCCTTATCCAAGGATGTAAATGTTCCCACATACTTTGACACATCCTTCACAAAACGATCTCCAAATAGATTGCCCTCAGCGAGGGGACCGGGTTCAGCATTTGCCAGATCGGTGAGATTTGTGTCCATTCGCATGAGCAAGGACTTGCGTCGTTCAGTAGATATGGCACAGTTGGCATTGCCAAGCAGGCAAATGGCCCTCTGCGTCCATCCTGCCAGGATATCCGGATCCACCGGAGTCACTGTTTCTTTGGCCACCAGCGCCTTCTCCAGAATTTTTGCGAGGGGTCCTACTACGTCCAGGAGCTTGTCCTGAAACCCTCTCAGGTGCGATCTATCCCTTTTTTGGGGTCTCTGGCAAACGTTTTTAGAAAGGTAAGTAGACTTACGTCTATTTCAGGAGTCTCTGCGACTTTATCAGGTAGGTCTGGACGAGGGCACTCCGACCTAAGTCGATTGCGGACCTCTTTGTCAAATCCTTTTCGGATGTTCTCATGCAAGTATTCAATGACCTCGGGCGCTGGGGCCCAGTCAGACGATCTTGGGTGTACTATTTCACTAGGGTTGAAGGTGAAAGGAGTATTAGACGGAGTCCCCGGAGTGGAAGAAGCCACTTTCTTGGTCTTCTTCTTGGGAGGGTCGTCATCATCAGTTGTAGCAGTATCGGTATCAGTGGTCGTGGTATCGGTGTCCACATAGACCTTTTGCTTACTCTTTGCCTTGCCTCCCGTGGAATACTCATGATTGCCTGCAGGTGGCAGAAGCGAATCCAGGGCCGTAGCATGCGGCCATCGACGCGCTTTGACTACGTCAGTAGTTGGGCGTGCACTACGATTGTCTTTAGTAAAACCATGACGCTTGGCAAAACTTTCAAGCTGCTTGGTGATAGGTTTGAGTGCGACTGCCAATGCTTGTTGCACAGTATTGGGAACTGTGGTCTCTAGAGCCCTGTTCACTGAGGATTGGACGGAAGCGTCCAGAGCCTCCACTATATTATCTTCCAGGACAGTCTCCTGCTGTCCCTCATAATAGACATCCTCCTCATCCTCATATCGCACCCACTCATCCATGGTAGTAACAATAATGCAGTGGGGCAGAGTGATTAATGTCAGATAAGCTTGCCAAGTGACATAAAGTATATAAACGGGGGGGCCAGCCCACATGCACACAAAAAGTTAATATTTGTACCAAGCCCCCTCAGCAAAGCTGTATTCAGATTATTGCAGCCTATTATAGGCGTAGGAGCCGAAAATAAACTATTCCTGGAGTGTGTGCTCACTCCTGCAGGGCGACGATTCTTTCAGCCCGTCAGGCTTCCTTCCTACTACCGGTTTGTGTTCAAAACTCGGTAGAAATGGTAAAACGGGCCGATCCCGGCTTGTGCAGCCCAACGCAAGACCAAAACAAGCCCAAAAGTAGCCCAAATCGGATCGCGTGGGCTGCACACGTCGGACGGGAACCACCCGGCTCCTGCGGCACACCAGGGCGATGAGGGAAGCCCAAAACACCGGCGCTTGAAGCGCTGTGACCTGATCGGTCGTTTTCTCGCCGCCCAACGGCTCGGTACTTCCGCTTTTAATGCGCGTCTTTTAGAACTCCATTCCAGCAGCGCTGGGGATCGGAGCAAAGCTCCCCCTTACGGTGCTAACGCGCCCCCTATACAATGCTGACCGAGGCAGCAAATCGTGAGTAAAAAAAAAAAAATACCCTTAAATATACAACATCAGGCATGCACCTAGACAACGACTTCTGAAACGCAGCACGCTCTATCGTTCCTTGCATATAATAACCAATCCAATATTCAAATAATAGTATATTGAGGGGTACTTATCTCTTGCTGTGAGCAGCAAAGAAAGAGGAGGCTGGGACAGTGACCAGGGCTATTATGGAGGGCTAAGGAGGCGTGGCTGACGCAAAGTATCATGGACAATGTAGTTTGTTTATACTAAATTGGATGTTTTACTGGCTGCTGTGATTTACGCAGTAAAGAAGGAGATAGCATAATCCGAAGCCTCCGGTCCTGTAATAGAATCACTCTGACAAAAGTGGTAACCCATTGACCAATTTATATTTTATACACTTTGTGATATGATATGTGATAAGGAACTTACACAAGGTACAGCTGCCCCTGACACTCTTGAGCCTACTGATGAATACTGTAATGAGCTTGCGGACTATTTCTATAATAAAATCCAATCTATTTGAATTCTGTTCACCGGACCTGACCTAAACTCCTTTTCCGAAGCAACTATTGCCAGGAGGGAGACTCACCTATTGGAAGCATTTCCTCCCTTGAACAGAGAAACATTCCTCACCATCTCTGCCCTGGTCAAGGGTGGATCACCTCGAGATCCTGCTCCCTCTAAAATTCTGAGATCCGTAGTCGGCTCAGTTGGCCCATTCCTCATAGACATGATCAACTCCTCTCTGTCTTCTGGAATGGTCCCTTCCTCGTGGAAGATGGCGTTGGTAAAAGCTTTATTGAAGAAGCCAGGCTTAGACCAAGACTGTCTTGCTAACTATCGCCCTATTTCACTTTTACCTTGGGTTAGCAAAATTGCTGAGAAGTTTGTCAACATGGCTCTCTCCAAACATCTGGAAGTGGGTAAGCTCCTACATCCAACTCAAACCGGATTCCGCCCCTCGCAAGGGACTGAGACTGCCTTACTGGCTGTCGTAGAGGACTCAAGACGAATCCTCGATGCCTTAGCGGTGATACTGTTGGATCTCAGCGCGGCATTCGATACGGTAAATCACTGTATTTTAATCTACCGACTTAAGGAGCTGGGTGTGACAGGAACAGTGCTGGACTGGTTGTGCTCTTTTCTGGAGAATAGATCTTATCAGGTTTTTGGGGGTGAGGCCATTTCAGGTCCTAGACCTTTGTATTGTGGAGTACCTCAGGGGTCATCCCTGAGCCCAACTCTTTTTAACGCCTATATGGCCCCCCTTGCAGGACTTATTTTGCCATTTGGGGTGCATATAATTACGTATGCCGACGATACCCAATTAGTGGTGGCATTCAACCATAAAAGTGGCCTCGAGGAGGTGATGAGATGGATGTGCCATTCCCATCTTAAATTGAACGGTGACAAGACCAAGCTTATGCTACTCGGTAATCCCTCCCCCCTCGAGGTTGTTTCCATCTGGCCAGCATGTATGGGCCCCCGCCGGTCCGCAAACCTGAAATAAAGAGTCTGGGTTTCTGGCTTGACTCTGCGCTTAACCTTAAGACTCAAGCCAGGAAGGCAGTTGCCTCTTGTTTTGGCATTTTAAAATTGTTGCGTAAAGTGCTGCCTTTGCTTCCCCCCTTAGCAAGGAAGCTTGTAGTCCAGGCGCTTATTTTATCTCGCCTGGACTATGGTAATGCTCTGTATCTTGGTGCCCCTGGTGCGGTTTTTAAAAAACTTCAAACAATGCAAAACTGGGCCGCCCGTATTCTTGAGGGTGTCCCTAGCCGTCAATCAGCTAAACCTGCCCTCAGTTCCCTACAATGGCTTCCTATTCAGGAAAGGGTTACATTTAAAGCTCTGTGCATCACCCACAAGATGCTTGGGAGTAAAGGACCGAATATTATTTCATCTTTTGTCCGACCCCACAAAGCCCATAGACAGTTACGCTCAAATGAGCTCCATCTGGCGTCTGTTCCCAGAATTAGGAGGTCCAGTAGCGGCAGCCGGCTTTTCTCCTATAATGCCTCCAAACTCTGGAACTCCCTGCCGCTGCATTTGCGAAAAGAATCAGACCATTCCATCTTTCATAAGACCTGGCTTTTTCCACACTGATTACCTTAGCCTATTGCGGTGCGACCCTAGCGCTGGGAAGCCTCCGGGTGACCATGCACTCTACAAATGCTACTTCCTTTCATTTCAATGGGACACGTTATTTGCAGCAGACATATTAACCCTCTGCACTAGGAGTCAACATTTCTTAGACAAAGCTCCGGTCTCTCTCCAGGAAGAACATTATTCAGATGAGTTATCTTGACATTTTTATTGCTGGAACTAGGAACGTGACAGCAGCTGCTTCTAAAACAATAAACATGACGCCCCCACCCCAAGTCAGCGGCCGGTGTGATGGCACCTATCGCACCGCCCTAGAGCCGGCCCTGATAAATGCTTTTGTGTAATAAGTTTAGTCTTTTTACCAGTGCTTTAAATGGGCCGGTACTGTCCGGTACGTAGTATCGTTACTTTTTTATTTTGAGAGGGAGAGTATCGGCACTTCTCAAGAGAAAAGCTATACTTTTAATTGGAGAGTACCGGCACTTTTCATAAACATGCAGGTACTCTGGTACAGAGTACCTGCACTTCTATTTTTCCATTTCAAGCACTGCTTGTCCTCACCCTTAAACATGTAGGTGCGTGGTGCAAAATAGACTTTCTTTCCACTTCTCCATCGTCAGGCATCCCCGCCCATCTACCCATTCGTCCATCTGCCCATCCATCCGTCAATCTGTCATTCATGCAGTGTCCTTCAATTTATCCATGCTCCTGTCACTGAACCCTGCACTGGTATGTGTCTTCTGCAATTTAGTTTTCACCCGTTTTTTGGCGCCCTGTATTCATATATTTACCTCTAGCAGTTGTAAAAACGACTCTCTGATATTAACCCTGTCGGATACCCTACTGTTTCCTCTGTTTCACGTGTCCAGGCATTTTGAAGCCATTTCCACTCACGTGGCCCCGTAGTTTGTCTGTCACCTCATCTTTCAAAAATGCAGACCTGTTCCACTTCCCCCAATATTATCTTAAGAAAAGGGATTTGAAACTCACCCCCTCTCCTACATATATCTCATGTTACAGCCTTGCTCTGACATCCTACCATGCTTTTATTTCGATCCCCATCTCCGTGTATTTGATCAGACCGTAAAACATGTGTCTGTACTATTTTGTGACAATAACAGCAGAAGACCCTCTGCCTCCACCCCAATGCAGTGTCTTAAAGCCTGTCTTTTGTATACATCAAATGCTTCCCAAAAAAATTAAATAGTGCAACGAAAAGGGGGCGGTTGTGTGCATGCGCCGGCGCGCGCTCACGCTCACCTGTCCGCGCGCTAGTGTGCACGTGCCTGTATCGCGTGGGGAAGAATTCCTCTGAGGAAACAGACGCACAACATGACTCAAAGGAAACTAAGATCCATTGAATTTCGAGTCTCTGAGCCATTTCTATTATCAGCCTGCATGCGAGTCTCTGCATGAATCCCTTATGGAAACATGAAGGGTGGGGTGAAAAGCTGATGAATAGCAATGGTATTAGGACCACAGCGAAGCACTCTAGAGAAAAACCCATTAGAATTCAGTTTTGCATTAGTCAGCATCCTATTGAGCCGCTGGAGAACGTGTGAGGGTGGCAGATTGGGTAAAAAAAAGATTGCGCTGCACCGTCTGACTGTGCGACCAGTGTGGGCATGATCATAGCCATGCACTAAACCTCTGGGGTAATTGGCAGGTCACGGACATCAAAACCGTACATCAATTTTTAACTGTTCTGAAGTAAAGCACCCTGGCACTCATCGGGTGTGGACTGATCTTTAGAAAACTGCAAAAAAGAAACTAACAAAAAAAATAAAGCATAAAGATTGAAAATGTACAGAATGTGAGTGAGTGAGTCAGAGAGAGAGCTGAGAGAAAGCGAGAGAGCCGAGAGGAAAGAAAGAATGGATGCAAATGTTTAGCAGGTTCTCCAAATTCTTGCTTGTGCCATTAACTCCTGTTAGATCTAAAAGAGTCCTTGCTACGTCACTGCCACTATTCTCTTTCCCACTATCAAGTGAGGTGAAAACACGCGGGCTATCGAAGTCATTTAGGTCCATAGTACAGCGCACTTCCTTACAGTGCTTTCAATGGGCCGGTACTGTCGACCGACACTTTTTTATTTCAAGAGGGAAAGTACCGGCACTTCTCAAAAGAAATGCTATACTTTTAATTGGAGAGTACCAGCACTTCTCTGAAACAAGCAGGTACTCTTCTTACAGAGTACCTGCACTTCTATTTTTCCATTTCAAGCACTGCCTATCAACATGGAATCGGTTAAACCCTTTGCCACAGCAGGCCCCGTGAGGGGGGATAGCATCAGGCGCGCCACGCCCATTGGACTCAAAGGGCTTCAGCCCCCCGTCGTGTGTGTCAGCCCGACTGAGACAGCCTCCTGGGCACACAATGAGCCGCACACGAGTACTTCACAGGACTTTTAAAGACCATTTACTTGCTAACGAGGCTTTGTTGTGTTTTCACCCCTTCTTAGAGCCCCTGCATCTCCACATTGCTGGAAGAATCAGCCCCCACCCGGATTTTTTTAGTTGCCTCCCCTCCCTCCCCCTCCCCCCCGAAATTTGCCTTTAGTTGTGCCTCTGGACAGCATTGTGGTTGTTGATTGCTAGCAGATGCCAATTCTAGAATGGTAAGTAAGTAATAATTTATTGTTTATGATTAATTAAAACCATTACAAAAATACACTCTGATAAAACATTTTTGATTTATTACCCTTTCCGGTTAATGCTCTTATAAAATTCTTATCTATTACAAAAAGTGCATGAATGTTGGAATAGGGCAGAGTTCCTGGTGTGCCAATTTTCCTCTAAAGTGTGAGAGTCTGTGCATAGATTACATATCAGAAAGATTTACATTTTTATGATATTTAGTTTCACACAGGATTACACCGGGCCTTGCTTAGATGCCACTAGTTTCAAGAACTTGACTAACTTCCCATTTAGCTGCGGGTCACTTGGGTTGAAGCAAGCAAGCACTGCTTGTCTCCGGGTCCGTATGCCGCGTTCATTAACCCCTTCAGTGCCACGCCCTTTCCCCGCCCTGTGCCGGGCGTTACATTAGCGGGCGGGGTTCATGACGAGATAGTCTCGTCATGGGCACAGCGCAACCGTGCTCCATGACGAGACTATCTCGTCAGGGGCACTGAAGAGGTTAAAGTGGCTTTTTAGAAGGTTTGCACTTTCCTCTTTGTTTCCGTCTCCGCATAGCCTGCATAGTTTCCCGCAGTTCTCTCTCAGCCACGGTGGAAGGTGTGAAATAGCAGGAAGGATTCCTCACCTGTATTTTAAAAAGGATTCTTTTGACTTCCTGGAGTACCCCAGGTCGAAGTATGCCTGTGGTCCATATAATTTGTAGCTGCTCAGAGTCATACATGCATGGCTTCTGTGTGATAGGGTGACCTTATCCTCTATAAAGGAAATTTTCTTGATAACCTTGTCTACAACAACCTTAAATTGCGAGTGCGTTGTTGGAACTTCCCATAGTTCGGCTAAACCCGTAATGGCCAGTGATTCCTCCAAATAGGTTTTGGCTGGTGAGATTGATGTGTTACTCGGTTCCTGCCAGAGCCGGTGGTTTAGTGTGTTCCTTTGTGAGTTTTTGATTTTATGCCAGCACTTAATGTACGAGCCTCGCCTTCCAAGGAGTTGCTTTGTTAGGCCAAACTCAAGACGGATCTGTGCAGGCGAGGTGTATGACGGGAGGTTCAGCATAACTCTGTATGCCTTTGCCAAGGTGGTATCCAGCAATAAGGTGTCCCTGCCTCTCAACACATCGCAGCCATAAGCGATTGATGGTGGAATTTTTGCTTGCGCAACACGTAGCAGCGGTGAAAAGGTTGGTCCAGTAAATCTTGTTTTGAGTTGCCTTAACGTTGTCGCGATCATCATCCCTTTCCTTTTTATGGCCTCAAGCTGTTTCACGAATTGGACACCCTTGTCAATTTTAACACCTAGATATTTATACTCGGTGATGTTCACAATCTGAGTTTTACCCAAGAACCAAGCATGAGATCGTTTCTTCCCATTGATTGTCAAGGTATTGGTTTTGTTGATGTTGACTTCCAGACAGTTTGTGGTTGCATAGTCGAGTAGTGCGTTAAGTAGCCATTGCAATCCAACTTGAGTGTGGCTTGCTAAAACGACGTTGTCCGCATATGACATACTCGAGGTAGCTTCTCCCCCTAAGCGAGGGGCATGCGCATTGCAGTCATTTAGTGCCAATGTCAATTCTTGATTCAAAAGTTGGTCGCACTCTGCTCGTCACACCAGCAAGTTGCCCCAAGGAACTGTGGTAGATGTAGTGGCGACGGCGAGTACGCCTATGCCACGATGTATGTAGAAAAGTATGTGTTGCATTAGCCATCCCTGGACACGTGTTTCGAGGTAGTTGCCTCTCGTCAGCAGGGAGCAGGTCAGTGTAAAGGGGTGCCGCGTGGACTGCCAAAATGTAATTAAAACAGGTGAAGTACCTCTCATGGCGCGCAGGTGCAGGTCCAAGGCTCGTCAGCCCGTTGGCTCAAGGGAGCCGTAATAAATGATTCAAAAGTTGGTCGCACTCTGCTCGTCACACCAGCAAGTTGCCCCAAGGAACTGTGGTAGATGTAGTGGCGACGGCGAGTACGCCTATGCCACGATGTATGTAGAAAAGTATGTGTTGCATTAGCCATCCCTGGACAAGTGTTTCGAGGTAGTTGCCTCTCGTCAGCAGGGAGCAGGTCAGTGTAAAGGGGTGCCGTGTGGACTGCCAAAATGTAATTAAAACAGGTGAAGTACCTCTCTTGGCGTGCAGGTGCAGGTCCAAGGCTCGTCAGCCCGTTGGCTCAAGGGAGCCGTAATAAATGATTCAAAAGTTGGTCGCACTCTGCTCGTCACACCAGCAAGTTGCCCCAAGGAACTGTGGTAGATGTAGTGGCGACGGCGAGTACGCCTATGCCACGATGT
The DNA here is from genome assembly GCF_964204655.1 of Triturus cristatus. Taxonomy (NCBI): domain Eukaryota; kingdom Metazoa; phylum Chordata; class Amphibia; order Caudata; family Salamandridae; genus Triturus; species Triturus cristatus. Next base: position 482,523,855 of record NC_140585.1, read on the forward strand.
ATGTAGAAAAGTATGTGTTGCATTAGCCATCCCTGGACACGTGTTTCGAGGTAGTTGCCTCTCGTCAGCAGGGAGCAGGTCAGTGTAAAGGGGTGCCGCGTGGACTGCCAAAATGTAATTAAAACAGGTGAAGTACCTCTCATGGCGCGCAGGTGCAGGTCCAAGGCTCGTCAGCCCGTTGGCTCAAGGGAGCCGTAATAAATGATTCAAAAGTTGGTCGCACTCTGCTCGTCACACCAGCAAGTTGCCCCAAGGAACTGTGGTAGATGTAGTGGCGACGGCGAGTACGCCTATGCCACGATGTATGTAGAAAAGTATGTGTTGCATTAGCCATCCCTGGACACGTGTTTCGAGGTAGTTGCCTCTCGTCAGCAGGGAGCAGGTCAGTGTAAAGGGGTGCCGCGTGGACTGCCAAAATGTAATTAAAACAGGTGAAGTACCTCTCATGGCGCGCAGGTGCAGGTCCAAGGCTCGTCAGCCCGTTAGCTCAAGGGAGCCGTAATAAATGATTCAAAAGTTGGTCGCACTCTGCTCGTCACACCAGCAAGTTGCCCCAAGGAACTGTGGTAGATGTAGTGGCGACGGCGAGTACGCCTATGCCACGATGTATGTAGAAAAGTATGTGTTGCATTAGCCATCCCTGGACACGTGTTTCGAGGTAGTTGCCTCTCGTCAGCAGGGAGCAGGTCAGTGTAAAGGGGTGCCGCGTGGACTGCCAAAATGTAATTAAAACAGGTGAAGTACCTCTCATGGCGCGCAGGTGCAGGTGCAGGTCCAAGGCTCGTCAGCCCGTTGGCTCAAGGGAGCCGTAATAAATGATTCAAAAGTTGGTCACACTCTGCTCGTCACACCAGCAAGTTGCCCCAAGGAACTGTGGTAGATGTAGTGGCGACGGCGAGTACGCCTATGCCACGATGTATGTAGAAAAGTATGTGTTGCATTAGCCATCCCTGGACACGTGTTTCGAGGTAGTTGCCTCTCGTCAGCAGGGAGCAGGTCAGTGTAAAGGGGTGCCGCGTGGACTGCCAAAATGTAATTAAAACAGGTGAAGTACCTCTCATGGCGCGCAGGTGCAGGTCCAAGGCTCGTCAGCCCGTTGGCTCAAGGGAGCCGTAATAAATGATTCAAAAGTTGGTCGCACTCTGCTCGTCACACCAGCAAGTTGCCCCAAGGAACTGTGGTAGATGTAGTGGCGACGGCGAGTACGCCTATGCCACGATGTATGTAGAAAAGTATGTGTTGCATTAGCCATCCCTGGACACGTGTTTCGAGGTAGTTGCCTCTCGTCAGCAGGGAGCAGGTTAGTGTAAAGGGGTGCCGCGTGGACTGCCAAAATGTAATTAAAACAGGTGAAGTACCTCTCATGGCGCGCAGGTGCAGGTCCAAGGCTCGTCAGCCCGTTGGCTCAAGGGAGCCGTAATAAATGATTCAAAAGTTGGTCGCACTCTGCTCGTCACACCAGCAAGTTGCCCCAAGGAACTGTGGTAGATGTAGTGGCGACGGCGAGTACGCCTATGCCACGATGTATGTAGAAAAGTATGTGTTGCATTAGCCATCCCTGGACACGTGTTTCGAGGTAGTTGCCTCTCGTCAGCAGGGAGCAGGTCAGTGTAAAGTTCTTTATACATCGTGGCATAGGCGTACCCGCCGTCGCCACTACATTTACCACAGTCCTTTGGGGCTACTTGCTGGTGTGACGAGCAGTGTGCGACCAACCTTTGCATAATTTATTACGGCTCCCTTGAGCCAACGGGCTGACGAGCCTTGGATCTGCACCTGCGTGCCATGAGAGGTACTTGACCTGTTTTAATCACATTTGGCAGTCCACACGGCACCCCTTTACACTGACCTGCTCCCTGCTGACGAGAGGCAACCACCTCGAAACACGTGTCCAGGGATGGCTAACGCAACACATACTGTTCTTTATACACCGTGGCATAGGCGTACCCGCCGTCGCCACTACATTTACCACAGTCCTTTGGGGCTACTTGCTGGTGTGACGAGCAGTGTGCGACCAACCTTTGCATAATTTATTACGGCTCCCTTGAGCCAACGGGCTGACGAGCCTTGGATCTGCACCTGCGCGCTATGAGAGGTACTTGACCTGTTTTAATCACATTTGGCAGTCCACACGGCACCCCTTTACACTGACCTGCTCCCTGCTGACGAGAGGCAACCACCTCGAAACACGTGTCCAGGGATGGCTAACGCAACACATACTGTTCTTTATACATCGTGGCATAGGCGTACCCGCCGTCGCCACTACATTTACCACAGTCCTTTGGGGCTACTTGCTGGTGTGACGAGCAGTGTGCGACCAACCTTTGCATAATTTATTACGGCTCCCTTGAGCCAACGGGCTGACGAGCCGTGGATCTGCACCTGCGCGCCATGAGAGGTACTTGACCTGTTTTAATCACATTTGGTAGTCCACACGGCACCCCTTTACACTGACCTGCTCCCTGCTGACGAGAGGCAACCACCTCGAAACACATGTCCAGGGATGGCTAACGCAACACATACTGTTCTTTATACATCGTGGCATAGGCGTACCCGCCGTCGCCACTACATTTACCACAGTCCTTTGGGGCTACTTGCTGGTGTGACGAGCAGTGTGCGACCAACCTTTGCATAATTTATTACGGCTCCCTTGAGCCAACGGGCTGACGAGCCTTGGATCTGCACATGCGCGCCATGAGAGGTACTGGACCTGTTTTAATCACATTTGGCAGTCCACACGGCACCCCTTTACACTGACCTGCTCCCTGCTGACGAGAGGCAACCACCTCGAAACACGTGTCCAGGGATGGCTAACGCAACACATACTGTTCTTTATACATCGTGGCATAGGCGTACCCGCCGTCGCCACTACATTTACCACAGTCCTTTGGGGCTACTTGCTGGTGTGACGAGCAGTGTGCGACCAACCTTTGCATAATTTATTACGGCTCCCTTGAGCCAACAGGCTGACAAGCCTTGGATCTGCACCTGCGCGCCATGAGAGGTACTTGACCTGTTTTAATCACATTTGGCAGTCCACACGGCACCCCTTTACACTGACCTGCTCCCTGCTGACAAGAGGCAACCACCTCGAAACACGTGTCCAGGGATGGCTAACGCAACACATACTGTTCTTTATACATCGTGGCATAGGCGTACCCGCCGTCGCCACTACATTTACCACAGTCCTTTGGGGCTACTTGCTGGTGTGGCGAGCATTGTGCGACCAACCTTTGCATAATTTATTACGGCTCCCTTGAGCCAACGAGCTGACGAGCCTTGGATCTGCACCTGCGCGCCATGAGAGGTACTTGACCTGTTTTAATCACATTTGGCAGTCCACACGGCACCCCTTTACACTGACCTGCTCCCTGCTGACGAGAGGCAACCACCTCGAAACACGTGTCCAGGGATGGCTAATGCAACACATACTGTTCTTTATACATCGTGGCATAGGCGTACCCGCCGTCGCCACTACATTTACCACAGTCCTTTGGGGCTACTTGCTGGTGTGACGAGCAGTGTGCGACCAACCTTTGCATAATTTATTACGGCTCCCTTGAGCCAACGGGCTGACGAGCCTTGGATCTGCACCTGCGCGCCATGAGAGGTACTTGACCTGTTTTAATCACATTTGGCAGTCCACACGGCACCCCTTTACACTGACCTGCTCCCTGCTGACGAGAGGCAACCACCTCGAAACACGTGTCCAGGGATGGCTAACGCAACACATACTGTTCTTTATACATCGTGGCATAGGCGTACCCGCCGTCGCCACTACATTTACCACAGTCCTTTGGGGCTACTTGCTGGTGGGACGAGCAGTGTGCGACCAACCTTTGCATAATTTATTACGGCTCCCTTGAGCCAACGGGCTGACGAGCCTTGGATCTGCACCTGCGGGCCATGAGAGGTACTTGACCTGTTTTAATCACATTTGGCAGTCCACACGGCACCCCTTTACACTGACCTAATCCCTGCTGACGAGAGGCAACCACCTCGAAACACGTGTCCAGGGATGGCTAACGCAACACATACTGTTCTTTATACATCGTGGCATAGGCGTACCCGCCGTCGCCACTACATTTACCACAGTCCTTTGGGGCTACTTGCTGGTGTGACGAGCAGTGTGCGACCAACCTTTGCCCAATGTCAATTCTTGAATGGGAAGATGGAGTCCTGTCTATTCTTAATGAGGCCGTGGTTTTAAAGAAGGGTTTTGAATCCTGCATTGTAGTATGTCATGTGTATGTACTCTGGGAATGTCTGCGGATGAAACGTATCCAGTGTGAAATGTATGGCACAGTTGGTCTTCTATCTGTTAGCCCATAACCTTTCAAACTACAAGTCAAGCCAGTGACCCTGGCAGCTCAACTCCAGTTCCTCCTAATTCAGACTATTCTCTTTGCTTTAGGTCATAGCCACAGACTAGATTAACATGATAGTAATGTGTAACACTGCATATGAGTGTGACAGACAGAGCGAGTCAGAGCGCGCGAGAAGGGCATGTAGATGAATGGTGTGTGGTTTTGTATTGGCTCATCAAAGGAAAGAGTTTGCCTAGGGGCAAGGTTGTAAGACTAACAACAATCAAGTTTTGGATGTTCCAATTTCCCCTTTTCTTTTGCAAGTCTAGGCAGTGGTGCTAGTGATTGCTGAGTCGCAGGTTATAACTAACAGTTTATGATGTGAGGGAAAACAATCAGATTTATGTCTTTCTTTAAAAGACTCAGCAATCTTTGAAAGGCTTTTTGTGTGATCCAGTGAGGGCCTAGCTAGCATTTCTCTGTTGATGGGTTGTTTATGAAATGGAACCTCTTCCTTTTCTCCTCCTATGGGCCAAAAGAGACAGGCGTAAGGGAGAAGTGATTCGGTTGCACTATGATTGTGATATAAAAGGAGAAAGGGAGCACACTGCCTCACATCCAAGCACTCAGTTCACCCCAATGCATTATGGTAAATGCAGTGCATAATAACACTTTCTTCAGGGACAGTCTACAGTTTTCACCCTTGTTGGTGCAGCCAAGGCTGTGTATCCTGAGACACATGTTTCAGGCTAATTGTCTTTCATCAGTAGAGATTAACAGGACATTTTGGGGTGCTGAAAATGCTACTCATGATCTTCTTAGGTCTCTGTGCCACTCACTGAGCACAGGTGAATCAACCAGAGCTCGACAGCTCAATAGCTCAAGGGAGCCTTCTCTAACAAAAAAAGAAATGGAGCGCATTGCCTCACATCCCAGCACTCAATTCACCCCAATGCTTTATGGTAAATGCAGCGCATGACAACACTTACTTTAGTGACAGTGTTTAGTTTTCACCCTTCCAGTACTGTGTATCTCTAGAAGTGTTTGTCAGGATAATTCACCTCAATGCATTATGGTAAATGCAGTGCATGATAACACTTAGTGTCAGTCTTTAGGCTTCACCCTTCTTGGTGCAGCCAGTGCTATGTAACACGTCACGCTTTTTAAAATAATTATCCTTCATCAGCAGAGAGTAACAAGTCCTTTTGGAGTGCTGAAAATGCTGCTTCACGCCTTCTCAGGTCTCTGTATCTCTCACCGAGCGCAAGTGCAATACCCAGAGATGGTTAGCTCATTCGCTCAAGAAAGCCTTATCAAACAAATGGTGGAAGGAAGCACATCTCAGCACTCAGTTCTCCCCAGTGCATTATGGTAAATACAGTGCATGATAACCCTTCAGTGACAGTCTTTAGTTTTCACCCTTGTTGGTGCAGCCAGTGCTGTTATTCTGTAGTCATATGCAGCATAATTGTGATCCATCAGTAGAGATATGTTGAATCAATCCAATCCTTGGTAAATTGAAACTGAGGACATTTGTCTAGAGAGCTTAATGAAACTCAAAGTCTCTGGCTACTGTAATGGAGCGGGCTGGGTTCATGTTGAGTCCAGAGTTCAGTCTGTTCATACTGCAATCGCAAGTTTGTTGAAATATATGCACAAGCCATAATATATGACATCAGCAAGTGAGACACCTATTGTCTCCTTACCCCTAGGGTGCTTCTCTCACGTCCCTTCCGCCGCCACACTGTGAGTGTTGTTGATTTTTCCCTGTCCTCGAGGTATGCACTTTGATACTTTCCATTGCAATGCATCTCTAGACCCCTTTGCATTGTAATTGCAATTTTATAAGATGCATTTAGCTAGCTTTACTATATTCCATACACAGAACGTTTAGTCCTTGTTTGCTCTAAGAAAAAGCTAATGTAAATAAAAAAGTTTACTGAGTATCATGTGTGGATATGAAAACTGTGTCTATCATCCTCCTAGGATCACCCGACATGACATTGAGTTTAAGCTAATGTAAATAAAAAAGTTTACTGAGTATCATGTGTGGATATGAAAACTGTGTCTATCATCCTCCTAGGATCACCCGACATGACATTGAGTTTTAAGCTATGATATATAGGAAAGAGACCAGTCTGTGTTCAAATGAACTGGAGGGGATTTGCCAGGATCGCGCCTTGACATGAAGTTTGAACGATTGCAAATGATGCAATGCTACACAAACCAAAGCATGGTTTTGCAATGTCATTAACTATCCAGCACAAAAGGTGTATGTGCTGTAAGGAGTTCTTTACTAAGTGCAAAAGCATCTTTGTGCTGGTTTGCTTTACTTTGCTTCAAAGGGGCTGTACTTGGGCAGATCATCGCCAATACCCAAAGGTTTTGATGCAAAACTCCATATATACTAAGAAAGTCAGTGCGGGCTTTGCGTAAAAAAACACAAAAGCAGGCATGAACAGGGGAAAATGTTTTTATTACTCATGAATTATACCTGTGCTGCAGTGCATAGCACACCTCCAAAGTGTGGAATTCTTATGAGTTTGTCTAGAAGCCGGAATTTGTTCTGGAAAGGTATGCTTCCAATTCTAATTTTATGCTACTTCAGGTACAATCACCTCTGCAGCATGGTGTGAGGCTCTTTGTCATGCAAGACTCTGTGTGTGTACCAGTAGAGGGGATAATATCTGCAGCAGGCCAAACTTAGTAGATATGGTTCTGACTGTGTTTTCACATTTGCGCAATGCAGAGCAGCACCTTTGGTTGCTACACTGTGTTGTGTGAAAATGTAGTCAATATTGCCTAAAGAGTCTATTGATAGTAGAAAGTGACTAAAAATCCTTAAAAGTCGAAAAGTCTAACAAAGTCACTGATATCGAAAGGAGGCCCTCCCAGAATGGCACTGGAAACACTTTTAAAAAGTCCTAATGAGGGAAGAATTGCACTACCTAGAAATGGAAAATGTATATCGTGGCCCAATTATCAATAGCAAATAAATAGTCGTTTGCAACACTGGATTAGAAGACCCTTAAATCAATTGGCATGTTCTAGGCCAGAAGGAGTAGCTACAAAAGGTTTATGGGAGCATCCCTAAAGTCAAGCTGCTGCCAGCCACCATCTTGGAGGTGAAGTTACGGATAACATCTACCAAGTAAACATGCTGAGATTGAAAATTACCATCCAGTATGATCTCAGATGTCCACCCCCAGTCCATTTATAGGCACAGATGTACACATAATATCGATCTCTCATACAAGTAAGGGAGTACGGCACGACTCTGGTGTTATAGCATTCACACAGCTGCAAAATGATTACATGGTGGTGGAACTTCAGATGTTCAAATACTTGCAACTTAGACATGCTTTGAGCATATGTTTAAAAAAGAACATTGGGCCTGATTCACAAGGGTAAAATTATACTTTGGTGTAAGTTTATCTTTACGAGTGCGTAGTATCCACACATAAAATGACCTATCTTTTTATTTTCAGAGACTCCACGCTCATAATGATACTTCTTGTAAATCCCTTTGTGAATAGAAAATAATCTTAAACTTACACGAAAGAGTAAGTTGTCTTTTGTGAATCAGTCCTAGTATGTCTTGCTGGAAGAGTCCCCACTCTAATGTACATTCAATGATGCCAGAATGGTTAAAAAAAGGCAGTACCACAAATTTATAACATGCCAACGATCCATTAACAGAAAGAACTACAAAGCCTGACGTGTCATTTGGAGAAAGACATAGGCATAGGCCTTTGGAGGAGAGGAAACGTTGCCGCATTCGAAGTAGGTCTCTGTGAGCTTGGGCTTCTGCTTGATTCAACTAAAAATCTTACATAGCATATATTTTACAGAGGTTGAGTTGCAACGATTTGGGAAAAATCGAAAGTGCAGTATACCTGAGAATATGAGGGTAGAATGATCATTTTATGCATACCACTAGGAGCTGCCCAGTTAGGCAAGCCTTCTCAACTCAGATGGCAAAAAACATGAAAGAAGTTTTGTGCTTCCCTTTGGGGCTATAGCTGTTAGCATTATTGCAAGTAATATATGACAGCCCAATGTGATGCCAGATATCAAAAATAGTTTGCTATTCAAGGCCTGATAGTGCCAAAAAACGGCAGTCCTCCACTGCAGATGCTCAACGATAGGTGCAGCAACGTGGGTTGGTGCATGGCGGGAGAGAGGATAGTTTATGCAAGAATGGATTGTCCCAAGAAATTTGATAAAACGCCTTTCATAGTGAACCCAGGACCCCAGATTGACTCAAAGGGCTAGTCTGCTGGCCTCCTAATCTGAGCTTCAGCAACGTAAAAGGCTCCTCAACCAGCTCCTGAATATAGCTGCAGCGAGTTCCTGACCCTCAAGTAGTGCCTCTCATATCCTGGAATCTTTGGCGTGACGCACAGGCTCTTTAAATCAAACTTTTGGGCTCTTTGCGAACGTGTTCATTCGCACCAGCATTGTACCGCTCGCACTGAACTTCAGTGTGAACCACTGTCCGCCCGTCTCTTTGCCCAGCAAGCATCGATGATCTGCTGAGGGCCGCCGCCACGAGGCCCAACCTGCTCTTTCCGCCATGCCGACTAGTGACCGCAAGGCTCTCCTTCCTCCCTGCGACCCTCTCCAATGCAAACAAGAATCTTGGCACAAAACTGAGAAGGTAAAACCTCAGTGAAACTAAACTGGGACTGTATCTGACCCATGCTCCATTGCAGTCGGCCTAAACCTTCTACTTGACCCGATAGCAGATAGCAGGGGGTTGGCGCTTTATGCTTTTATGCGCAATATTGCAATTTGATTTTTGTCGTTATGGTCTTAATTACATTTTGCTCTTTTTGTAATCTAGTGTGGGATCTTTTGTGTGGTATGTTCACTGTTTTACTATTTGAAGTGTTGCAAAAATACTTTACACAGTGCCTCTAAGCAAGCTACCAGGGGGTTGAGTACAGATTAATTTGGGGGGTGTTTATTCCTTGCCCTGACAAAGATTAAGGTTGCTGTTTGACCAGAGCTTACAGTCTTGTCAACCAACAATCCAATTTCTTACACATGGGCATTGATTGATAAGTACACACACATGTCAAGACCAGTAAAGATTTCATTTAACATATTCTATAAAAAGTAATGCCCTGGATACCATTCCTTATTTGTACAGTTATAAGCTGTTCTTGTCTCATAATGTATATAACAGAACAGATTAACAAAGCATCTGTGTCACAGTCATTTTAGTATTTAGATACATTGGTGTTTTTTCTTTTTATGTTTCTATTATAAAATCACAAAAATATTGTATAAAAAGAAAGACTATAAAACAGGCAGAAAAGCACACTATTTGGATGGAGTTCCTTACCATAAAGTACCTAGTTCAATAAACTTTGCATGGGCAATTTACAGCTGTTAGGCACTTATATAAAGCTGGGGAGAACCAAATCCACACTTTCTTCAGATCTAGCGAAAAGGTTTTGGAAATTCTACCTCAGGAATTGCATATCATTCAGGACATGCATCTTCAAAAGATCCTGTATACAGTTGCAGGCTGCCATTAAAGGTACTGTTGTGATTCCAGTGATCGGTATCTTCACCGTATGGTGTTCAGGGAAATTATTTTTCAGAAGGGTCTTTGCTAGGTGGATCATTTTGCGGCTCGTCTAAGTTCTTATCTGCCACGTTTATTTATCCAATAACTAGATTCACAGGCTGTGGCCACAGATGTGTTTCTTAAAGAATATGTGAGAGGATCAACTATACTTTTTAGGTATCGCTGCACAGCGCTTGCGCTGTGCTTGAGAAATCTATTGTTTTTAATATAAACTTAAAAGGGACTTACATCCCGCCTCCTCTCTTTCCTGGCTTCTCATTGGTTCCTGTGCGTGTCACTTACCTTTCCTCCGTTTCTATTGGATGTAGCATATTTTCCTGCATTTACCAATGCTTGTTCTTTGTCTGCTTCTCTTATCAGTTTGCCACTGCTGAAATACTGTTAACATCCGCTTTGGTGAACTATATTTTCATAAAGTTTTGCCTTTTACTCTTGCAGCATATTTATATAGCAATACATCACCCGGAGAGATTGAGTGATTTGCATAGAATCACAGGATGTTGTGCGGCGCCACTGAAACTCAAACCGGGTTCCCCAGCTCTCGAGTCAGCAGCTTTAGCCGTCTTATCTGTCAGGGAGCTCTTTCCTTCTCCCGGACCATGATTGATAAAAACAGCTCTTTGTTCATTGGCGAAACCAATTCATTACTAATGCTTGCTTCAATTTCTATTGATCTTCCACTGTCCAGTGCAACTTCACAGACAAGAGGCAACCTTGGTGATCCTCACTTTTTTCTGGCACTCCCGGATTTGTTTTCATACACTGATAGACACCTCTTCTACTTCCTTCAACTTCTTTTCTTTTAATGACTACTGTTGAACACGCAGGGTTTATATCTTGTTCACTCTCGCAACTTTGTGCTAATATCATGAATGATTTTACAGAACCACAAATAATTCAGGACTTTTTGGAGCAGGTGTTACAATTCATATGCCGCTCCTGGGGCTTCCAAGGCTTGTAATACAGCTTGGGTTGATTTGTATTGCTGATGTATGGTCATAGATAACAATCACATTTCATTTGATGTTTCTGTGTTGAATTTTCTGGACTCTTTTGTGACATAGGAAATATCTTCTAGAATGATCAATAAGTATCATACAGCAATCTCAGTGATGCACAATCAGGTCCGAGACACAACCTCAGAGAAACATTTCTTGATTTCTCTAATCCACCAGAATGTACAAACTCTGACCTTTAAAATGCCACTCTAGTTTTAAACCTTTTTTCTATCTGACTGGATAATGAAGAGTTGTCCCTCAAGTCTTCACTAGCTAAACTATTGATGTTGCATCTGAAATTTAGGCTTTGTAATCATCCCTTGATTGATTTTAAAAATCATAGCAATGAAGGGATAATAATTAATTGTAATTGTGCTGTAGCCATTCATGAAAACGATTTGTGATTTTTACTAAACTGCCCCTAGTATTCAAAGTTAAGATAATGTCTTTTAAGCATTGGCTTGTATGAGTTACAACTTATGTTAAAGTTTGTCTGTACTGCAGGGCTAATTTAGTGTCACCAACTATATTTGAAGAGCCAGGAGTTTAAGATCTGAAATATTCTCCCTAACAACATGATCATTACATTTTCTTATCTTTAAACATAATTGGCTAATCATGAATATAATATTGCAGTCACAATTGCTGCTTTTGAGTACTATAGAAGCCCAACTCAAGAAACAACCTCAATCCTTGTCAGGGTGAAACACAACAATCACTAAATTAACCTATTCTTAATCCTTTGGTAGATTGGCACAAAAGCAGTCAGGCTTAACTTAGAGGCAATTTTTAAGTATTCATGCAGCACACAAACAGTAATAAAGTTAAAACACAAGACAAGAAAAATACCAAACCAATGTAGAAAGAAAGAGTACCTTGTAATCAAGAAAATGATACCAGAATGATATAAATCCAATCAGTAGAACAGGAGATATGCAATTGTATAAATGTATGGTAAGTATAGCGCCTAAAAGCACAAAGTGCCACTCATTATCATCTGGTTGCACTAGACTGTGGTAAAGTCACAAGCTCAGGCCAATCGTGAAGGAGCATGTGTCAGATACAGGAACCAGATTAGACCCACTGAGAAAGTTACCTTCTAACTCTGGCGTGAATAGTTCCTTCCGGGGTGGAGGAGGCTGCAAGGAGGAAGCTGAATGTCGCGGATGGAAGTTGCTGTACAACGAAGAGCAGGTCGGGTGTTATGGACGGTTATCAATGTAGCATGAAGAGCTGGGCCCACATTGCTGGTCGTCATTGGTAGTCATTTGCATGCAACGAGCAGGACTAACCAAAACTTTGTGTTGCTGTCATCGCGGGTGTCAGAGTCTTAGCACAAATGGCTCATTCACTGTCGCGAGGAGCCCAATCTTCAGAGTGTTTACCTTTTCACTGTCGATGAGCTCCCACTGATGCCAGCCAAGGGTCCAGGAGCTGGTTGGTACCTCCTGGAGATCAAGAACTCCCTCTAGCCGAGGCCAGAAGCAGGATTTAGGCAGGTCCATTTGCAGGTCCAGTTGCAACAGGTCAGATGGGCAGTTGCATGGAGACCTCTGAAGCATTTCATGTCCCTGTAGTTCACACAGGATGTCAGTCAACTGACCCTTGGAATCACTCTGGGTAGCCTGGGATGAAGACATGCAGGCCCAATCTTCCTATTTCCTGCCCAACCCACGCATCTGGTTTTGGAAAGTTCTTCCTCTTCACCTGTCAAAGCTGCAACTGTCTGGGGTGACAAAAAGCAAGGCAGGCCTGGTGCCAGGTTCCTTTGCGGGTGCAAGAGGCTAATCCTGTTGATGTTTAAGTGGGGTTGGTTAAAGCCCCTCACCAATCATCCTGGCAGATGGTCCATCCTCTCTACATCTAAGCCCCTATGTGTTACTGTCTGGAGGCAGTACACAAACTCCAGCAGAGCGATAGAGAGTGATAGTGTGTCACTTTAGGTGGCTGTACGATGCCATTGTCTGCGGCCATTTGCGAGGCTTATCTAGTGAGTAGAAAACAGTCCCAATTCTCCTGCCCAGCGTACTCCATAAGTGCTGTTGTTTTTCGTATTTGGAAGTCCCCTTGTGAATTCTTAGAAGAAGACAATGTGATGATATAAGAGGCACGCTTACTAATGGTGATTCCCTTAAAGTTTAGAAAACGTGGTTGTATACGAGGCATTTCGACCCCGGGTTAACTTTAATAAATGAGCACACATTACAGCCACAATGTTTAGGGCACTTTCAAGAGTCCTTTATTATATCGAACAACAGTACATCCACTAGTTTCACCTTAATTGTATCCAATTTCATCATCGAGTGCAGGGAACTTTTAGTTTAGCCTATGGTACTTTATTGATTTATATTCTTTATCACCTTGGTTGTTTCACCGGTGACTGGTGCACTTTTCAGTGCATGCAAATGCCGTAATTACCTTGATCTATACTTTCTGCATTATTTTCAACTCTTAACAATGCACAACATGGAATACATTTTTACACGTTTCTCCTATTAGTTTACTACACTGGAAAGTTTGAATATTCATTCATACTTTGGATGTGTCACAGGAGAAGGCCTTGCTTGGTAATAATTGGCCTCTGGATTACAAAGCATGTGGCATGTGATTGTTTCATGACTCATGATGAACCAAGGAATACGGGTAAGAAACAAACATTGATCATGGTGGCCTACTGACGTAATTATTGTTGCGCAGGGTAAGGGACAACATGTTCGCATTATTCTTTTTTGTTCGTAGACTGTTGCCTCCTGACAAAGGACCAATAGGTCCGAAATGCATTGAGGGTTATTATAAGTTTCTAGTTTGAACAAATTTGTATCAAAGCATTCGTTATTTAATTCAGAAAACAACAACAAAAATATTAGATTAAACATGAATGAAAAAATTCAATAAACAAAGAATTACTTTTGACTTTGGTTGTTTTAACTGAGATTCATTTGGGAACAGAGGATTTAAAGTGATGTAACCCACCAGAGGACAGATTAGTAGTGCAAAGGGAGACACAACGCCAGAAAGGCAGAGTGCTGTTATTGAAATTTGTTTACACCCTGGACCAGAGCATGATACCCTCTTGCACCCTAAAAACTTTGACAGGTTTGTTAAACCTATTGAATAACTGTGGGGTGCAATGAATCAGTGGATATTTGGCTAGCTTTCTAAAGGTGGCATTTTCAGAATTGTAACCAGGGCCAGACTGCCCGTAGCAGGCACCAGGCGTTTCCCTGGTGGGCCAAGGGTGGGGAACAGTTTTGGACCCTCAAGGGCAGTTTTTGTTACCAGGGCCGGTTTTGCAGCATAGCTGCAATATCCGCCCCCTGTAACAAAAGCGGCAGCGGATAAACGGGATTGGTGCTTCCAGCTATCACCACCCCCTGGGCCTGGGCCCGGCCAGGCGTTTTGGCAGGGCCGGTTTCGGTTCCTAGTCCAACCGTGATTGTAACTTAAGATCCGACTGCACCATTAAAGAGGATTTTAAATTACAATTCATTTGAGTGTATACAGCACAGCCCTACCTACTCCCAATTCAAAAATAGCACTTATTAAATGTAATATGGTAACCCAGTGTTAGTCAGTGGGAGAGACAGGGCTTGCAACAGTGAAACACGACTTTAGAAGCTTTCCACTGACAGGACAGGTAAAATGTAAGTACATATATTATACCCTTTAAATATAATGCACCCTGTCCTATGATGTTTTAGGGTCTACCTTAAGTGTGACTACTGGTATTAAAATGGAAAATGTAGATCTGGCAAAAGGTTTATTTTGCAAGGTCGAAAAATGGCAGTTTAAAAACTGCACCACAGTCTAAAGTGTCAACCCTGAGACATGTTTTAAAGTGCTACTGTGCTACTGCAGTAGGTGGCACAATGTGTGCTGGGAGCCTACTGGTCTGAATTGTTTTAATATACTAAGCACAGACGATATATTTTTTATATATATCGATCATTCCCAACTGTTTTTAAAAAAACAGTGTCATTGTCATTTCGAATGTTTGTTCGTAGGGTGTTTTAATGCATCTTTAATTGATAGTCCCTTATCTTTGTGGATATACTTTAGTTATCAAAAGTAATTACCCCATTGTGGCAGACCCTCTGCTCTAGAGAGACCCAAAGCTATTTATAGTTTGAATGGGTTCTCGTTATCTTTAATGGTAGACCCCGGTTCTATGTTCACTATTAATCCGTTTTGCATTTTTAACAAATGTTGGCCTACTGTTACACTCACTAACAGTGATATTTCTCCAAAAGGGTATGGTGGTGAAGCTAATATCATCAAAGAAGTCATGGAATCAAAATTTGAATTTAAGGGTAGAAGTTCTATGAGCAAGGTGTATGTTTCTAATGATGGTCCTGCTATCCTAGGATGGGTACAACAACATGACTTGCATGTCATCATTGACCCCAGGTCTCCTGATCATGTACTAGTGGTAGAAGACCATCCTAACATTGATTCTGTTTTGTCAAAATACGATGATATTTTTCGCATGAATTTGGGAAAACTTGTGGGGTACACGCATGAAATTAAGCTTCAAGATTATGCCCATCCTGTCAGCCATCCCCTAAGGAAGATACCCATCTCCATTCATGATGAGGTTAGGGAGATGTTGGACAAAATGCAGAAGCAAGACATCATTGAACCTGTTGAGGTCTCGAGTGGCTTTCTCCGGTGGTCGTCGCAAAGAAAAAAGATGGAAAACTTTGTTTCTGTGTAGACCTCAGGTCACTTAATCAGAATATTATTATCCATAGTTTTCCTCTTCCAAATATATCTGAGATGATGCTCCTGATGGGTAAGGCTAAGTTTTTCACTAAACTTGATCTAAGGTCAGCTTATCATCAGGTTGCCTTACATCCCAATTCTAGGAAACTAACTGGCTACCCTTCGGCCTCACTTCAGCCGTTAGTGTGTTCCAACGCATGATGTATCGGCTACTTAAAGGCATTAGGAACACTCACTATTTCCAGGATGACATCCTAATCACTGGAAAAAATGAAGCTGAACATAATATCACTTTGGCTAATGTGTTAGATGTATTACATAAGGCTGGTCTTACCTTAAGAGAAGATAAGTGTCTGTTTATGATGAAAGAGCTGGATTATCTCGGGTATACTATTTCTGAAGGGCGTGTGCAACCTAAAGAGGATTTGTTAAAAGCCATCAAGTTGGCAGCCACACCCTCCACCAAAGAACAGTTGAAATCTTTTATGGGGTTAATCGAATGCTACTCTAAGTTTGTTAGCAATTTTTCACATAAAACAGAGGCGTTACTGCAGTTGTTAAGGAAAGGGGCACCGTTCTCATGGGGTACTTCACAAGCTCAAGCCTTTCAAAATAACAAGGATGAAATTATCGGTGCCGGTATTCTCACCCCGTTTGAACCTGGCAGAGATACCTTCATCACTGTGGATGCCAGTGCCCATAGTGTTGGTGCTGTGTTGTTTCAAATTAAATGTGGTGTTGAAAAATCTGTAGCTTTCGCCTCACGCACACTCAGTGGCTCTGAGCGTAATTATGCTGTTATTGAGCGTGAAGCTTTAGGTGCAGCGTGGGGTGTCCAGTATTTTCGTACCTATGTGTGGGGAACCCACTTCACCCTTAGAACTGACCACAAACCTCTGATCAGAATTTTAAGTCCGGGAGGTGCTATCAAAGGTTCTCCTCGTCGGATGAGGTTTGCAGCTAAGTTGCAAGAATTCATGTACAAACTGGAGTACATCTATGGTTGGAAAAATGTCCAAGCGGACTGTTTATCAAGACTTCCTCTTGAAGTGGAAGAGCATACAGAACTTGATGAGGAGGTGGTTTGTATGGTAGCAAGCAGTTAAGATGCTTCTGTGGATGAGTTTAAATCTATCTCAAAGGATGAGTGGCATCAAGCTGCAATTGAGGACCCTGATTATCTAGAGTTAGTAAATGCTATTCGGTCTGGCTGGAGGCGTGAAGGGAATGTCAAGCATTCTTTACGCACTTATGTCAAATTGCAAGAGGAACTTAAGATTGGCGTTTCTATTTGGTCTTGAGGTGTGAGAGGATTATTCCCCACAGGGCACTTAGGAAGAAACTGTTTCCTGTTGGCACATGAAGGGCACCTAGGTCAGACCATTACTATGAAATGTCTTAAGAGCAACTTTTGGTGGCCTGGTCTTGATGAAGATGTCAGAGTGTGGGTGGAAGGTTGCTCTCTCTGCAGAGAGAGTGAGAAGAGATTGAAAGTTGGTTTGCAAAGCATGGGTTCAATTTCAGGGTGGTTCACCATTGGAAAAAGTATGTCTGGACTTTATTGGCACTATAGAATTTTTTTCTGGTGATAAACGCTTTGCCATGGTTGTGGTGGACATTTCTTCGAGTTGGCTTGTTGTAGAATTCCTAAGAAACATTACCACCACTACTGACATTAAGAGTTTATGCTCAATTATTATGACAGAAGGTTTTCCACACGTCTTGGTAACGGATAATGGTACCCAATTGACTTCCCATATCATACAGAGTTTTCTCATGAAATGGCATAAAACACGTGTACTTCCTTGTATAACCCTCAAGGAAACAGCATGGTTGAACGCATGAATAGGGTTGTCAAGGGCGCCATTCAAATGGCCATGCAAGGGGGCAAGATGTTCAGAAGTATGTGCAAGACATGGTTTGGGCTCACAACACAACTGTACATGGAGTCATCAATGAGGTGCCGTTTAAAAAAGTGAGGGGAAGGATACCGAAACCTAAGTCAACTCCTCAATGGATGCATGATTGTGTTAGTAATCCTGTTGGTATTGAGCATTCTGGCAAGATAGAAGCTGGGGATTTTGCCAAAGTGAAGTTGGGCAGAAGGGAGCATGGTCCAAACAAGTTCTCTGACCCCATGATGGTGAGGGAAGTGCATAAGTGGCATGTTGTACTAGAGAATAGACAAAAATGGAACTTGAGGAGACTAGCTTTGTATAGAAAAAACAACGATGTCACTTGTGGAAATTCTGCTCACAAGCATCTCTCCCAGGCCTTTGTTGAGAAGAAGGGTGGGTCTACCTGTGTCCGAAAACAACCACGGTTACGTCATGTCCCTGAGAGATTTAAAGATTTTGTTATGTCTTAGTTTGTTTTCTCAACTTGGGTCATTATTTATGCCTTTGCTGGTCACAGTTATTTATCGTATTTTCTCTTGTTGTTGTTTTCTGTTTTTACTGTTTTTACACTTCGCATTTTCAGTATTGCATTCTAACTTGTTTGATTTTGTTCTGTTTATAACGAAAGGGGATATGTTGTAAAGTGTGCTTGTCCTCCTCACAGCGTCTCGTGGGGATGTTGTAGCGTTTGTGGAATTCTCCTTTTGAGTTCCACGGAGGCACGGCATTCTTGAAGAGGGCAAATAAACTTACTGTGTTTCAACTTACCTGTCCGCCTCGCTCCTTTCCAACTTCAACATTTCTATACTGCTGGGGGCCTACTAGTAGCATTTACTTTACAGGCCCTGGGTACATTTAGCACCATTTTCTAGGTGCTAATTAGGTGCAGGCCAATTTTACTATGTTTGAAGGAGAGAGCACAAGCAGTTTAGCAAGGATTAGCAGTGGTAAAGAGCACAGAGATCTAAAGACAAAAAAATGAATTCAGCAAACAGGAGAGGTGAAGTCAAAATATTTGAGGGAATACCACGCCAAGGATCTCATGTTCAACAAGTTCTTTAAAAAAATGTATTTTAAGTGAATCTTGTCCTGTATTGCAAAATCTTTTGTTTTCACGAATGAACTTACAAAGTATGAATTTTGATATAATTGCGTATGTATTTATAGTTATATTTTCTGTGCGATTAAATAGTAATTTATCCACAAATTAATAAATAAACCATGACTGGGGCTACAGTACAGTACATTTTAACCTTTGAAACATGTATTTCTTTTCATGTTTGAAATTTAATAATGCTCTTTGCCTCATCACCTTCAAACATATAGCAGAGGTTCTGTAGTTGATTTCTTAGGTTTTCGATTTGGTTTCTCGGCTTCTCAAAGGGTTAAACTAATTCAGAGAGCGTTGAACATTCACATTTCCAAGACTATCCGAAAACACGTGCGGTGAAATATCTCAGAGTTTATGATTGTAGACCAACAGGAGCTTTTCTTTTATGTTTTTCGGAACCCATGAACCATCCTCCTACCCTACGTTGACTCACCATATAAAATGTTTTCGGCTCCATCTGGGCGTAGAGAACTCCTTTGAGATACATTAAGCATATGCATGCATGACCTCAAAAGCCTTCTGGCCGCAGGCATATTTAGAAGATATATTTAGAACAGCTGGTTGGTAGTAAGACTACTTTCTGTAGTTTTTCTTGTAAGCTACTGATTTAACAGTTGGAAATATGGTTTCAACGAGCATAAAGGGAGCCTGCTCTCGTAAAAAAATTAAAGTTTCTAACTAGATACTGTTGCAAAGTCTTGATGTTGTCAGAGATACAGAGGTGACTATTATCACACCCCTGGCATATTTCAATGAATCTTATTTACATCTCCTGGCAGTATCATTTCCAGGGACAGTGAAACAGCACATATTCCTACTGAAGTGCTTGTCCCTTTTCATGGATTGTCTTCCCTGGTCCGCATGCATTGGGTTTCAGTTTACATTTAGGGAAGGAGGTTTGCTGCTCACAGGTGAATGTACGTTAGCGGGGGAGGGAGTCGCTCCTGAAGTACCTTTTAACACACTTGACATAACCCTGGATTACCTACCTGGTCTACTTCATTTACATTCAGGTACCTGAATGATTCACAATAATACAATCTCAACCACAGCCAGCTTCAAGAGCATCCTCTTGCTACTTTTAATTTTCTACATGACCGGCATCCTCGCCCCTATTACTAGGATTATTTAAGATCAGTGATTTTTTTTTTTTTACTAAAATCGTTTAAATTGTGAAACTATAAGAGATAGTCTTCTAGAGTGAGCATTTACTTACAATGGTGAAAATAAGCCATAAAATGAGTTCTATAACGAAACATGAAGTCTACAAAAATGGATCCTTTTTTACAGCGCTACCCTTATGCTAAGGCCATTTGTGGGAGGGATGGAGGACAAAATCAGAAGCATTATCCTCGACTTGAGATTCAAGGGTTCTGAGCAAAGAACTCTTGAGAAGAGAAAGAAAGAGAAAGGCATGCTTGTTCTGCTCACGCCCAGTGGCATAATGCATAATGCAAAATGATGCCCCCCCTGCAGAAAGTGATGAGTGGCCCCTGAGTCTCCCATATCTCACAAATGTTCATTGGCCTTCGATTAAATTTGCCCCCCTTGAAGGGTTGTGACCCGCTGAAGGTTAGCCTGCCCCACATAGCTGGGGCTGCAGAGACCTGTGTTAACGCCTCTGTTCACACCTTGTTCCTGTGTCATGCCCAGGGACTTATTTTGGGGCCCCAGAGCTTCCATTATCTGAGAAAATAAAGAAAGGGTTCAATAGAAAACATCCAAATTCTGAAATATGCCTATGTGGGATCATAAAATATTTAACTCACAAAAGGTGATGGAAGGAATGCTTTCAATTTGTATATCCTATGGCATCGTTCTTTTGCTCACCATGCCACCTCAGTTTGGAGCCAGCCATATGCAAATCACTCTTGACCCTGATCCTCGTGGGAACAGTCCAGCCCGAACTGCAAGGCCAGGTCCTTTCTGATTTAGAACACAAGCAACCTAGGACCGGTTTCATCCTAGTTAGGGCTTATCAGCCTGGTACAGCTTGGTACCAGGGACACAGTGTGCCTGGGACCCACGTCTGAGCAAAAGAATGATGGGTTGGAGTGCTACCCATAGCTATTGCCCCTGGTTAGACTCATTGCAAGCAGCCTCCCATCATCTTTTGTGTGTATCATAAAATATTTGCCACAAGGTTTGACAAACGTTCTATTTGTATGAATCCCATTTCCTTTGTAGGCCACGTTACTTCAGCGTTAAAACCCAGATACTTCTAAGATTATCTCTACTACATCTCTGCCCAGGAAAAACAATGACAGAAACAAGAATATAACTGGGCCACGGCTACCTTTCAAGGAAGTTTCCATTTTTCCTCCCTACGAACACAAGCAATCATCACTAGAGGCCTGATTGGACCAGAAAGAATCTCTTTCTTTACCAGATACTCGAAAGACACACTTTGGGATTCTGGCCAGCCCAACACTCAAAGGGAGGTGCAAACAAAAAGATCTGAATGCAGTTGGAGCATAGACCATTAAAGATAGAAAGGTTCCTTAACTTTGAACTGGAATTTTCCAAATCTACAATAAATGCACAGTTCCCTGTGCTCTCCCATAGCCACTTCTCAGCCGGTCCAAGTCTGTGCTGTTGAAGTGAAACCTACTCATCATGAATAGGTCTGAGCTTCCCTAAAATGCACTCCATCCAATGCAGGGAGCCACTTCTATATCCTTAGCGCTATGACTAGCGATTGCTGATTGTGAACATCAGCCTGTATGTGAGCAAGGCACTTGCAAGATGGAGACAGAATGCTTCCTACAGAAGGCTGAAAGGATCCCTCCAGTCCCCACTTCTTATTTTTCTGCTGGTCATTGTTTCAAGGACATCTCAGGGAATTATATAGCAGATTTCCCACTGGAATAGTCTCTGGATGCAATATATGGCCAGCTGCCTATATTCAGTGTCCCCCACAATAGATTCTGGGAAGAAGGCAGAGGGTGGCCTCTCCAGAACCCCCTCCCAGGAGGGGAAATCTTAAGTAACTCGGTTAGTTCCATGTTTTACCGTCCCATGATGCACTCAATCTTGATTGGCAATGGGCCGCTGATCAACTGTCATGACCTGACAATGTAAGCTGGAGCGTCCCTCCTGTTTAAAGAAGACTCTTTTAAACAGACCTGCATAGGTCCTGCTGCTCTTGGCGCTTTCAGAATGTGGAGGTAAGTGCTGCCTGATTCTTCCTGGCTATTAACACTCCTAAGGATGGTGTTCAGGCTGTGCTTGCCTGCCTGCTGCTGCTGAACGTACCTTTATGCAAAAACTAGGCCTGGGCGGTAAATTCCGTTCCGTTCGCGGAATTTGCGGAATTTGGGTAATTTCGCGTTCCGCGGAGAACGCGAAATTGCCCAAAAATCTGCGTTCCGCAACTTCACGAAATTTTTTGCTTGTTCGCGTTCTCAATATGCGTGTTCGCGAGATATTTCACCCCGAGCACGCAAGCAGCGATCGCAAACAGGAAAAAAGTATCGCGAACAAGCAATTCCGCGTGTTCGCGGAATTTCTGCATGTTCGCGGAGATTTTTTACCGTTTCGCGGAGATTTGCGTAACGCGATTCCGCAAATTCCGCCCACCCCTAGCAAAAACCTGCTGCTTTGCCAGGGACGCTTGGTGTATTGAGGGGATCTGTGAGCTCTACTCCAAACCCTTTATGATGGTGCAGTGGTCTGTTGAATCGAGTCTCCAGTAGCCCAAGGTCACGATATATGCCCAGTTTAAAGAACCGCTGCATCATAATCCAAAATCGTGAGATAGGCCCATCTTTGTCGCTATTGCCACTCACCTCTCTGCCCTCCAAGACAGTACACATTTGCCATTGAGTTTCCCTTGTTTCAACGTGTTTTTGGTGTTCACCATCAATAGGATTTTGAATATAAAAGGTAGTCGAACCCAATGCAAAGTAGCCAGGTTTTGGCAGGAGAATTCTGATTCTCCAATTCACATTACTGTGATTATGATTGGTTAGCATGATTAAGTCTTTGAATCAGTTGGAAAATTCAGTGATAGTGGTTGTGAAGTAAGTCAGGCGGCACAGAGTTTAGTATTCATGGGGTGATGCATGGATGTTGATGGTGGTCTTACTGGTGTAAAATGATGGTGTCCGTGAGTGAGTTGACACTGTATGTTGTATGTGGTGTGGAAATGAGAGTGATCAGGTTTTGCTTGAGGTTTTTTCATGGGGAGGTATTAAAACAGTGACATTGTTCCTTGGATGACCTGGTGGACATTAGTGCATTTTTTATGAAGAATGGAATAGCATATTAATCTGTGCAATCAATTTGAAGTTGAGGTGGTTGCTGATGCTGGGAAGAGAGATAATGACAAGATAGAGGGATTTGACTAAGGTATGTTTAGGTTCTTGGATGTTCGGAGTGATTATGAGGGTGTTTAATGGATGAGGGTGAATATGATTTCATATTATACTTGTCAGTATCCCAGATATGACATGGACGTAGTTGGTGTGTTTGATGAATATGTCCGTAATGAGGTCAGCAAATTCTTTAATGAAATTATTTCTCTTTATAGGTCTGTAGTGGAGGATGCACCTGCTGATATATGATGCAGAGACAGGGCAGATTTAATAAGAATTTGCTCTGGGTTTGTGTCACAAAAGTGATGTAAATCAGTGCAAAGTGTAGAATTGGGATTTACTTTGGAGAGAAAAACTTGTTTTCCACTAGAAAGTAGTTTTACTGTAATGAAACTAGCACTATGCACTACTTTGCAGTACTTTGCATCAGGTGTACCGTGGGTGGTGGGCATTCCCATGCAACCACTCATGGGTTCTGATGTAAAGCTCTATCTGCAAAAATGGTAAACTAGGCATGTGGTAAAAGGAATACCTCTTCAAGCAAGGAGCTAAAATGAGGAAAAGTTTTCATTGCTCCCAACGTTTCCAACATTCATGCAATGCAGAGCAGCAACTTTGGATGCTGCGTTGCCTTGCCTGAAATGTTAGTAAATCTATCACATAATGGGGTGAAAAGTAGATGTGGATGACCCATTGAAAGCTTGACCCAGGCTCGATACAGATGCTTGGCTGTGGCTCAGCTCAAGACCTTCTTGGGTCATCATACACAAAATGAGCCACACATTCATGCAGCCTCTGCCTGCTCCACACACTCTAGGCTCTTTCACTAAGAATTCAATAGAATGAATAGCCCTTTTATTTAAAAAAGGAGAGAGAAAGATACCCTTCTTCAGCTGTAATGCACAATGTAAAAGCAGAAAGAATGGAATTAATTTAGGCTTCCCCACTTGGCCAAATTGTGTGATCCTAAGCAAATATTTTAGTATACAAAGACTCCTTTCACTTCATTATCACCTATGAGAGCACATTCCAATACATGAGTTCAGAATGTGCGCTGTACAAAAACCTTTTGTGTTTGATTTATCAGATTAATACTTTAATGTTACTCCATCTACAATAAGAATCTAGGCCAGAAATGGGGTACATAGGACAACTGGACTCACCACTTGGTTTGCTAAGAGCATTGTTTTAAGGGCACAGGCAGGAATGTTTCTAAGTTTATGTTTAAGAACTATCACTTTTAAGAAATGCCTCTCACTGCAGTGGTATGCTCTGACGTACTAAGGTGAAATACTTCTGCATGTTAAGGAAACAATTTTTGAAATTTGAAGAGACTATATCATATTTTTGTATGATGTTTGCTGCATGATTCACTTACTAAACATGTTCAAGGCTTGGCTCATGCAGAGGCTCTTAGAGTCAAGCCAGAGAGTTAGCTCAGCTCTGGATCAACTCTCCTTGCTAATGTGTTGGCTCGCCTGCCTTTAGTGACATGTGGGTAGATGTGAGCTGGATAATGCCTGCACCCATGGGCAGGCAGATGATAGTGAGGTCGCCTTCTAAGTTGTGTGTGTATTTGACGTGTTATACATTCTAGCTTGAGAGAACAAGAATGTACAGAATGTGAAGGCAAACCATACCTCTGCAATGAAAGGTACATTAAAAAGTGCTGAAGCTGTGGCAATGTCCATTGCATGTCAGACAGATGAATGAGGATGCTGTGGGCTTCTGTGTGGTACTGGATGCAAATGATAAGTTGTAGTAAGGGGGATGTGTGGGTATGGGGTTGGACATACATTTGTGTGAGGCGTGAGAATAGAAGCTGTGTGCTGTGTACTTGCAATAAGTCTCATGATGGTGGTTTACCGATAAAGCATGATGTATGGGTTCTTGTCAAAGGCTCTTTTCAGGCCCTAACACGAACAAAGATGAATCACCCTTGCCTTCTTTAATTAATATTGCCAGGTCCACTGGAATTATGCTGCAGGGGAGGGTCATATTGTGGGGCAGGGTTGACTAAATTATGCAGCAAGAAAAGGGATATTTGGTGACAGTATTATTTCATTATTTTGTCATTTTTACACTTGTTAACACTGTCTGGGCATAGGTTGCACCTCATTGGTACCAGTTTAACACCTAAGTACATCGATAAGCAACAGAAAGGTGAGCGATCAACCTTTGAAAAGGGCTTTCCACTGCACAGCAACATGCCATTACGTTTTTAGTAACCTTTGAACCATTTTAGCTAGAACAAAGAAAATGTTTGTTAAATCTGCAGATTATGGAGCAGATGGTGGATTATGTGGCAAATGCATAGTTATGCATAAAAACGCTGCAGCCTAAGAGTCGCATAATTCCAGTGCAAATGGCCCTGAGCATTGTCCACCTGGATGCAGAAGACAACTCAACTCTCCTTTATATGTAATTGGTTGATTCACAGATTGCCCCACAAACTCAGAACTCAGTTTACTATCTCAAATTCAATTCAAGCACGGCTCTACAGAGCTTTATAACTTTTTACTCTTTCGTGTCCTTTACTCCTTATTTAAAACACTTGTGTGAAACTACATGTCTTCTTTCACAACAGTGTCAAATAAAGGTTTATTGCTTTTGGCAAACATGCCTTTCGCAAACAGGGACAAAGGTAGCTACAGGCGGAGCAGAAAGTAAAACAGGGAACATGGCAGATCAGGAAGTGTCATAAAAATGTAAGAAAGAGGTGGGTTGCCAAACAACACCTGTGCGTTAAAGGTACAAACATCATTCATCCCTTACCAAGGAACTGTGAATCAGTGAAGTCGCAAGAATATTTCAGAACTAGCTAAAAGTACTTGGGTAAATTCAGCGACATCTTTGGGACACCAATAAAGCTATGAATGTTCGAGAGTGTAGTTGCTAAGCTTCATGAAAATATATGCAGAACTACAAGATGCAGATAGGTACAAAGATGAATCCTACTCTATGGGTCAATGAGACTGGGCTGTCAGAATTATAACGAACTGTTTAAGAGGAATATGTCACCATGGTTACATGTAATCTGCTATTGTTTACAGTGAAGAGTTGCAGCTCTGCACGTGAGGAAAAGCAAAGCCACTGGTTAATTCAAAAATAGTCAGTAAGAGCATACACCAGCGCGCGCGGACGCCCTGCAAACGCCAGCTGTGTTGCAAAGGTAAGAAGCGCGCGACCCGGGGAAAGCAGTTTCGCAAACCAGGCTCTTAAATAGTGAAATGAGGGGCACCTTATATCCTACTCTCAGTGAAAAACTTGCCATTTGAAAAAGAGATACGCATTGTTGCTGTATCAATCAATCAATCATTATCTTTATTCGGTCTGGTAAAAAATAGACCATGAAAGTACATAGAAATATTGCACATAGCCGTAATCACACATAAACATTTTAAAATAATCTTACATTAAGAACAGTTAAAAAAAATATATATATGCTCTTACACAGCTTTAAAATTCCACAGTGCCTCCCATAACCATATTTAAAATATGCAAGAAGTGCTAGGCCACATTGCGTATACGATTCTGACATAATTATCCTAGTCATAGTTTCAAACGAACGTAGGAATTGTAAGTGGAGGAGAGCTGGGCTACAACGTCGGAGACCTAGCCTCCGTAACAGAGGTGTCAGAAAGTGCTTTCGTGCTAAACTGTGCAAAAGAGCATGAAGTGCAATAGTGATTGTACTGAGTGATTGTCACAGGGACCAGTGGATACTATATTTCCCTCTGGGTCTAAACATTGTTTTTAAAATAAGGACCAATGTATTAACCCTGTTCTGAAGCGAAGAAGAAGTGACCGCTCCCCTCTTGATAAGTACAGGGGAGATTCCTCTGTATATAAAAAACTATAATAATTCATAACCAAGGGTTTAGCTAACTCAATTTTCAATCTTGTGTTTGCACAATAATCCTTAAATAATGTATTCACCTCCTGCCTGGCGTTGTAGGTATACAGCTGGGATCAGTGAACCAGGTGGAAAGACCCAGTGATCCAAGGGTCTCCCTTATAAAGCTCAATCAAGGTATGGAATGCGCATTGTTGCTGTAATTGTTAACGTACTTCGTGATTTTCATCGGAAATCCCAACTTAAGTGCGTTGATGCCTCTTTGGAGGGGTTCAGCACTATGCAGAAGCTGCTGTAATAGGAAACATAGAAGTAATTTCCAATTCCTTTATCTTGTGAGTCAGAAAGGATAAGAGCCCCGTAACACCTCGGCATAAGCTTATATTTTATGGTACTTTACCTCGGAGTTGATTGTGGTGTTAGCTTGAACCGCCACCTGGTGTTACTTTGCTTGACATCACATTGAAGAGTGGTATCACTGTACATGCACACTGCAATATAACGGCTGCTTCATACGGCTCTTACGTATTGAGTCTCCGACAAAGTGCGCCTCCATGCTCGACGTAGCAAGTATACAATGCATGCAGCAGAACATGGCAAAGCTATCCTTCTAATTACACGCATGCAGCAGAACACTGCAAAGCTATCCTTCTAATTACACGCATGCAGCCGAACACTGCAATGCTATCCTTCTAATTACAAGCATGCAGCAGAACACTGCCAAGCTATCCTTCTAATTGCACACATGCAGCAGAACGCTGCACAGCTATCCTTCTAATTACACGCATGCAGCAGAAAGCTGCAAAGCTATCCTTCTAATTACACGCATGCAGCAGAACACGGCAAAGCTATCCTTCTAATTACATGCATGCAGCAGAACACTGCAAAGCTATACTTCTAATTACACACATGCAGACGGACACTGCAATGCTATCCTTCTAATTACACGCATGCAGCAGAACACTGCAAAGCTATCCTTCTAATTACACGCATGCAGCAGAATGCTGCAAAACTATCTTTCTAATTACGCGCATGCAGCAGAATGCTGCACAGTTATCCTTCTAATTACACGCATGCAGCAGAACACTGCACAGCTATCCTTCTAGTTACACGCATGCAGCAGAACGCTGCACAGCTATCCTTCTAATTACACGCATGCAGCAGAAAGCTGCAAAGCTATCCTTCTAATTACACGCATGCAGCAGAACACTGCTAAGCTATCCTTCTAATTACACGCATGCAGCAGAACACTACACAGCTATCCTTCTAATTACGCGCATGCAGCAGAACACTGCACAGCTATCCTTCTAATTATACGCATGCAGCAGAACACTGCAAAGCTATCCTTCTAATTACACGCATGCAGCAGAACACTGCACAGCTATCCTTCTAATTACACGCATGCAGCAGAACACTACACAGCTATCCTTCTAATTACGCGCATGCAGCAGAACACTGCACAGCTATCCATCTAATTACGCGCATGCAGCAGAACACTACACAGCTATCCTTCTAATTACGCGCATGCAGCAGAACACTGCACAGCTATCCTTCTAGTTACACGCATGCAGCAGAACGCTGCACAGCTATCCTTCTAATTACACGCATGCAGCAGAAAGCTGCAAAGCTATCCTTCTAATTACACGCATGCAGCAGAACACTGCTAAGCTATCCTTCTAATTACACGCATGCAGCAGAACACTACACAGCTATCCTTCTAATTACGCGCATGCAGCAGAACACTGCAAAGCTATCCTTCTAATTATACGCATGCAGCAGAACACTGCAAAGCTATCCTTCTAATTACACGCATGCAGCAGAACACCGCACAGCTATCCTTCTAATTACACGCATGCAGCAGAACACTACACAGCTATCCTTCTAATTATGCGCATGCAGCAGAACACTGCACAGCTATCCATCTAATTACGCGCATGCAGCAGAACGCTGCAAAGCTAAACTGTTTTTCACAACTCTATCACAAATGGGAAATGTGGGAAAGGGGTCAACATTTGCTTCAGGCCCAGCACTTCAGGCCCCTGTTCTGTTGCTGCAACATGTGCATATATGCCACAAACGTAGAGCGCATCTGCTTTTGTGATTTAAGTACAACGAGGCATTATAGACTGCCATGACACCATATGCTGGCTCTGCTTCTATGTTGGTTCTCGGTCACACGATGAGAATGAGGGGCTGATGCTGACAAAAATCCAGAGATGGGTCCGGCATGAAATGTGTGACATAGGCCCCAAATAAACTTCTGACATTTCCCGTGAGTGTTTGTGGTGGCCTGTGACAGTGACTTCAGGTGGCATTGAATGCTGTGCATTTCCATTTCAAAGTAAGACAGAAATATATTCTGCGATCTCTACCAGCTTTATTTTGTCGCATTTAGGAGAGTTTTTTAAATGTATAGCCTTATCACGATGCATACCTGGGCTCAGCTCCTCCGAATAGGCCTGGTCCTTAGAATCATATGGACTGGTAGCTCAAATAGCTGAATATTGTAACTGATGCAAGGGACAACATGCAAGTACTCTGCTCATAATGAAGAGGGCAGAAGGACCCTCCATAAGAAGAAGAAGAATGATTCCTCCTGAGTGTGAACATGCAGTATTAAATCTTAGAGACAAACAGAGAGATTAATGCTGAAAATGAGCTCCAGGACGAGGCATTCCAAGTGCTTAGCTTTGCAATGAATTAATGATGATATAAGAAATGCAGACGTCGGTGCACAAAGGACAATCCCTCTTCATCCCAAAGTGGCGGGGACAGACATTTCCATGGAATACTAATATTTCACATTTGTCGCAGCCCAGGCTCTGAACACCACTGCTGAGCCTGTTACATGAAAGAATGGGAGATAAGAGCACTACATGATGACAATAGACGCCGCCTGGGGAGACAGCCTCCAATTAAAATTAAAAGAGAATGCAGGTCCAATTGCTAACTAGTCGTGAGAATTCGTTATTGTTATTACAGACGGGCAAAAAATCATCAAAGAAAGTGAAAAACCATTGCACCTTTTTGGCCAGAACCAAATATCATTTCCAGATCTAGTTCGTGATAATGCAACATTTACTTGGTTTATATGTTTAAATTGAGTTTGAACTAAATTAAAGTAAGTGTGATTTTTTGAAGTTTTCCCTCTCTTATAAACATGCCTTTACATTTTTCTTTTTTTGAAAAAGCTGTTCGAAATAGATTAACTTGTTTTATACAGCGCCTCATACCCCCAGTTCTACAGTTGTTAAGCGCTGTACAGTACAGGAGATAGTATTACCCATTTTAATGGTACTCAGTTTACCGACCCTCAGAAGGATGGGAGGCAGCGCAGGCTGTGTCAGCCTTTGAAAGTGTGACCTGTAGACCGCTGTGTAAACAGCAAGAATTCAACGAGTTCAGCTATCCTGCCAGAATAATGATCCATCCATGGCGTGACAGCATCATTGTGCAAAGTTGTGTTGCAACCAGCTCTCCCCAGAAGTGACATTGGGGAGCCATATTTCCAAAAGGAGCAGTAAATGCATGTGCTGTGGTATGTTTGCAATTTGGATGTGCCTTACATGTATGTATGTATGCATGTATATGGTATTTCTATAGTGTGACCCTAGCCAAAAGCTTTGTTTGGACAAAATATTGAGTTAAAATTATCATGTGGACAAAACATTGTGTCAAGAATATCGAGGACAAAAACATTGTGAGGTAAGTTTCTATGGACATTTATGTTCCTTGACAATATATATATTAGTATTTACAAATGGCAGTGGTGGTTTGATTGGTAGCACATCTATTCTCTTTGTGCATTAAATGTGGACATACAAGTATTGGTTCCCCTCGAGATTAAAATAACTGCACCCCACTACCTACGGTGCCAAACCACCGGGGCCCAATTGGACCCAGTGAAGCTGTGAACGCAAAAATATAAACCTCGGCACTCTTATTCAGTGTTCTATTGATTCATAAAGTTGTTTAGACAAGTCACTCCAAATACCAGCAGGACATCAGTATAATTCTTGCTGAATCAATTTAATATGAATATATGGCATGTAGGGACAGACGATTTCTTTCTACAAGACTTGGACATTTTTATACAATTATTTTAGTCGCCTATTCAAATACTGATTAAAGCCTTGAAAAAGGTTTAAGAAACGAAACACGTGTCGGTTGCCAGTTCAACGCTTGGATTGTCACATCAAGCTGTTTAATCCTGACTATGTTGCTACTGCTTTTTAACTTTGTAACTTCAGACTTTGTTATATATTCATATTAAATGGATTCAGCAAGAATTATACTGATGTCCTGCTGGTGTTTGGAGTGACTTGTCTAAACAACTTTATGAATCAATAGAAAACTGAATAAGAGTGCCAAGGTGTGAGAAGTTGGCCTGGCATATGCTGGTCACTAGTTATAGTGGCCACCTTGCACCAGTCCACTTCGACTCTTATGGTAGATAGGTTTAAGACAACCTTTTAAAGAAAGTTATCCTAGTGGTAGCTGTGGAGAGCAGCTTTTAGGCTAAGTCTCTGAGGAATGTAAAGCAGCTTGTTTTACTTATAATCTCTTGAATTACCAAATGAAAAGGACACCACACAGGTATATATATCAAATATATATGTATTTATTTCTAGACACACTCTACTAATCTCTTTATGAGATTAGAAGCCAGGTAAACATTCAAATGTCAACAGTCCTCAATAAATTAAGCACAAATATGGTTGGAGCCCTAGAGGCGTACCAGACCATATACTAAAAAAATGGTTTAACAAAGTCGACTTGCAAAATGACAAAGCCTAGGGCCTTGGGAATCGCTGGGGCTTCACTACTGCAGTGTTAGCAGGTAAGTAACAAGCCCACAGGAGACGCGTGCAGTGTCTAAACACAGCCGTGGGTTTCCTATAGGTTACAATGGAGCAAGTCGCGGTTTGTATTTTAAAGTTTTAGGGCACTTCGAAGAAATCAACAAGCAAGCCACTTACAGGGTAAGTATTTCGAGGGCCAACACACACTTGGGCACTGGAGTGCACGAGTTACCTCACCCAGGGAAGCCGGGTGCATAGGTGTCTTTTGGTGTCGGGTCGCGATGCTGTTTTCAATGGAGACCAATGAAGACTTGCTGCTTGAGACGACTGAAGAGGTGTCCGCTGGAATCCGAAGGTGGATTGAAGATGAAGAGGACCTGAAAATTTAAGTGACAGTGTTCAAAGTCACTTGCCAGTGATCGGTGGCCAGCAAGATGGATGACCACAGATGTCGCGTCGCTTCAGGTTGTCGATGGTGTTTTGTCTCTTCGCTCACGAGGTCCAGGAGGTATCGATGATGACCAGCAGCTGGATTCGGAGTGTCCCACAACGTCTGCAGCTGATGACGGTGACGGCAACCAGATTGGAGCCAACAAGCCTTGGCAACTGCAAGTCTTGTGTGAACTGAAGATAGTCGGTGATGCAGACCAGCAAGGACTGATGGACTTACCCAGCAAAGGTAAGTGAGGGCAGGCCCGGAGCAACCAGGAGAGCCCTTTAAATTGTTGAGAAAGTCTTCGGGGAACCCACTAGCCAACGGGCAAGTGATCGCAAAGACGCCACCACAGGAAAAGTTTCACAGGAGCCCACGGTCACTCGGGACGGGGTAGGCTGCTGATTTTTGGAACACGACCTGCTGGGGACTTGGGCCACAAATGGTCCAAAGCACAAGTTCGTAGAACGTTGTTTATGGTTTGCCCTCTAAATCAGTGCATGGCTCCCAAGTATTGCTGTTCCTCGTTACTCGTGGGGTCCAGATGCCACAGCTTCACTGGGGACTCAAAATGGCCGTTGAGAGGTCAGGAAATCTACTTCTGGGGCCACAGGGACTTCGGACTCCGGCAGGAGCGGTGAAGTTGGCAACCGTTGATTGAGGTTATAGGTGCCAGCCAAGCGGGGGAGTCACTCCTTGACTCTAAGGGAGATTCTTCAGTCTTCTAAATATAGTGGAACATCGAAGGGCCAGGATTCTTCTTTGTAGAGCGTTGTCCAGGGTAATCTGAATTGCATTGGCAATGCTTGCTATCTTATAGTGAAGATAGGGGAGGGACTAGCTCTATGACCACTCCTCTAGGAGGGTCAGGGTAGTGGGTGGTTACACCCACTTCCCTTTGTCCAGTTATGCGCCAGAGCAGGGGCAGGTATCCCCTGAACCGGTTTGAGCTGGCATATGCACAGAGGAGCCTACTGCTCCCCCAGTGCAGGACTTTAAAGCACTCTAAGAGTGCAACCACCCAGCTCCAATACACTAAATTCTGTCTGGGAGGTGGTGACACCTCCCTGTGACAGGATGCCTTTTGTTGGGCTTCCTCCACTGCGAGTTTCGGTCAGCAGCAGGAGGGCAGCCCAGTGTCTGTGCTGGTGGCATCCATTTTGTGATGCCAGGGATCTAGGAGATTTCTACCGTTTAGTACAGTGGGTACATGTCATCCCCTCTAGAAGGGTGGGATCATACTCCCACACCAGTTACTGGTGTGGGGGTATGATTCCAAGTTGTTTGACACCAAACACGACATGTTTTGATGCAGTCATTCCAAAGTTAGCATTTACAGCGTGGTTATAATGCACTTAAGAGTATATGGTTTAACCACATCCACAAACAGTAGCAGAGAATAGACTCTGCCAGCTGCAGAGGGGTCCTGCTCATGCAGAAGCACCCCCTCACATAGTAAACCAAGCACCCTGCCCTCAGGATTGTTAGGGCCTGCAAGAGGGGTGGCTGATAGGTTTATATGTGTGTGTATGGTGAGATATAGGAACCTATACCTCAGTGAGGAGTGCTAACACTACCTCACACAGGCTGCAGTAGCAGGCCTGTGGTGTCAGATTGAGAATGCTTCCCAGGGGTGGCATAATACATGCTGCAGCCCCTGGTAGGCCTGTGAAGTACCAATGCCCTAGATACCTAAGGTACCATATACTAGGGGCTCATAAGGTACCACAGTATCCAATCACTAGTGCATCTAATATGCACACCAAGTTGTTTAGAGAGATCAGTGAGACTGGGGCCCTGATTAGCAGCGACCCAGCCAGACTATAGCCAGAAACCTGTGTATACATCAGAAAAAAAGTGGGGGCAACATAAGTGCAGATCCTACTCTCCTACACAACCACCCCCCCCCCAAACGCAGGGACATTAAACTAACCTTGACCAGTTGAGTCTTCATATTCTAAGTGGAAATACCTTGAGAGTCCATCTGCATTGGCATGTTGGGTCCCAGGTCTATGTTCCACTGTATAGTCCATCCCCTGTAGGGAAATGGACCACCTGAGCAGTTTAGGATTTTCACCTTTCATCTATTTGAGCCATAGGAGGGGCTTATGGTCGGTCTGAACTATGAATTGAGTGCCAAACAAGTATGGCCTCAGCTTCTTCAGAGCCCACACCACAGCAAAGGCCTCCCTCTCAATAGCTGACCAACGTTTCTCTCTAGGGGTCAGCCTTCTGCTTATGAAAGCTACTGGCTGGTCTTGACCTTCATCATTAAGTTGAGACAGTACAGCTCCCACACCCAGCTCTGAAGCATCTGTTTGGACAATGAACTTCTTTTTGTAATCTGGACTCTGTAAGATGGGGGCAGTGCACATTGCCTGCTTGAGGTCATCAAATGCCTTTTGACAGCTAGCTGTCCACTGAACCTATTTGACATTTTCTTGGAGGTCAGATCATTTAAGGGGGTCATTATAGATCCATATCCCTTAACAAACCTCCTGTAATACCCAGTCAGGCCCAAGAAGGCTCTCACCTGTGTCTGGGTGGTTGGAGCTTCCCATTCCATTATGGTCTGGATCTTGCTCTGCAATGGTTGAACATGGCCTCCACCTACAAGGTAGCCCAGGTACACAACCTGACTCTGCCCTATCTGGCACTTAGTGGCCTTGATAGTGAGGCCTGCTTTCTGCAGGGCCTCCAGTACATTCCTGAGGTGGACCAGGTGATCCTGCCAGGTGGAACTAAAGACAGCAATATCATCAAGATAAGCTGAGCAATAGGTTTCCATACCAGTCAGGACTTTATTCACCAACCTCTGAAATGTGGCAGGTGCATTCTTCAAACCAAAGGGCATTACCACAAAGTGATAGTGCCCACCAGGAGTCGAAAATGCTGTTTTAGCCTTGGCATTATTAGCTAACTTGATTTGCCAATAGCCAGCTGTAAGGTCAAATGTACTGAGATACTTGGCTGAGGCCAAAGTGTCTATTAGTTCATCTGCCCTTGGTATTGGGTAGGCATCAGTCCTGGTGACTGCATTGAGGCCTCTGTAGTCAACACAAAACCTCATCTCTTTATTACCACCCTGGGTGTGAGGTTTTGGCACAAGGACTACTGGGCTAGCCCAAGGGCTATCTGAGGGCTCAATAACACCTAGCTCCAACATTTTCTGGACTTCAGTCCTGATACAATCCCTGACATGGTCAGGTTGCCTGTAGATTTTACTCTTTACAGGCAGACTGTCTCCAGTGTCCACCTCATGGGTGCACCAGGAAGTCTGACTCGGGGTCAGGCTAAACATATGTCTAAACTGATGTAACACTTGTCTACATTCAGTTTGTTGATGTTCAGTGAGGCTGCTTGCCAAAGCAACACCATCAACTGATCCATCATCAGGGTTCTGTGAGAGCAGGTCAGGGAGAGGGTCACTCTCCTCCTCCTGGTCCTCATCAGTTGCCATGAGCAAGCTCATGTCTGCCCTGTCCACATATGTCTTAAGTCTGTTGACATGGAGCACCCTAAGGGGGCTCCTGGGAGTGCCAAGATCTACCAAGTGGGTGACCTCTCCCTTTTTCTCAACAATTGTATGGGGGCCACTCCATTTGTCCTGGAGAGCTGCTGGGGCCACAGGCTCCAACACCCACACTTTCTGGCCTGGCTGGTAAACAGTCAGGACAGCCTTTTGGTCATGCCAAGCTTTCTGTAATTCTTGGCTTGCCTTAAGGTTTTTAGTGGCCTTCTTCATATATTCTGCCATCCTGGAGCGGAGACCAAGTACATAGTCCATCACATCCTGTTTGGGAGGTTTGAGAGGTAACTCCCATCCCTCCTTCACCAAACATAATGGTCCTCTAACAGGGTGCCCAAACAGAAGTTCAAAAGGGCTGTAGCCAACCCCCTTATGTTGAACCTCCCTGTATGCAAACAGAAGGCAGGGAAGTAAAAGGTCCCATTTTCGCCTAAGCTTTTCTGGGAGGCCTTTAACCATTCCCTTTAGGGTTTTGTTGAATCTCTCAACTAACCCATTGCATTTTGGGTGATAGGGAGTAGTGCATTTGTAGTTGACACCACACTCCTTCCACATTGCAGTTAGATACCCTGACATAAAGTTAGAACCTCTGTCAGAAATGACCTCCTTAGGGAAACCCACTCTGGAGAAGACTCCAATGAGGGCTCTTGCTACCACAGGAGCTGTGGTAGTCCTTAGGGGTATAGCTTCTGGATACCTGGTGGCATGATCCACTACCACCAGTATAAATCTGTGCCCAGATGCAGTTGGTGGGTCAAGGGGACCAACAATGTCAGTTCCTACCCTTTCAAAGGGAACCCCCACCACAGGTAGTGGTATCAGGGGGGCCTTTGTTGTGCCACCTGACTTGCCACTGGCTTGGCAAGTGACACAGGAGCAACAAAACTCCTTGGTGTCCTCAGACATGTGTGGCCAATGAAAATGTGGTACAAGCCTGTCCCAGGTCTTGTTTTGGCCCAAGTGTCCTGCTAATGGGATGTCATGTGCTAGGGTCAAGAGGAACCCCCTAAAATTCTGAGGTATTGCCAACCTCCTGGTGGCTCCAGGGGTAGGATCTCTAGCCTCAGAATATAGGAGCCCCTCATCACAATAAACCTTATGGGACCCACTAGCACTCCCAGCAGCCTCAGCAGCAGCCTGCTGTCTGAGGGGTTCAAGAGTGGGGCAACACTGTTGCTCTTTGCTCAGATCTTCCCTGGAAGGTCCCCCTGCCCCCAATAACTCAACCTGACCAGGCTCAAGTTCCTCTGGGGCAGTTCCTTCTTCATGATCTGCTTCTCCTCCCTCAGGAGGGGAATCTGAGATCTGAGACAGAGGGGAAGGCCCAGCCTTAACGCTACTGCTCCTCCTCTTGGGTAGCATCTGGTCCATAGTTTCAGGATCCAGAGCTGGTTCAGCTTTATGCATTTTGGCTTGTGACCTGGTCACAGCAAATACCTCTGCAGGTATGCCCAACATCTCAGCATGAGTCCGTCCATAATTCTACTTCAGACCAGGCTGAAGTCTCCAGATGTGGATGTATGTCGTTACAACGCACACTTTTACAACGCATGCACTTAGAACGCATTTTTTACAACGCAACATCCACTACAACGCATTCCATTGCAACGCAGGACACTACAACGCATTTTTAAAAACTACCTTTACAACGCATTCCATTACAACGCATACTACCTTTACAACGCTTACCATTACAACGCATAATATTACATTGGATTTAAGGTAAGTATTGGATAGTATAGGGGTAAAAATTACTATTCTTACTCCAGGGGGTGCAACAGTAGGGTAAGTGTTGGATAGTATAGGGGTAAAAATTACTATTCTAACTCCAGGGGGTGCAACAGTAGGGCAAGTGTTGGATAGTATAGGGGTAAAAATTACTATTTCTAACTCCAGGGGGTGCAACAGTAGGGCAAGTGTTGGATAGTATAGGGGTAAAAATTACTATTCTAACTCCAGGGGGTGCAACAGTAGGGTAAGTGTTGGATAGTATAGGGGTAAAAATTACTATTCTAACTCCAGGGGGTGCAACAGTAGGGTAAGTGTTGGATAGTATAGGGGTAAAAATTACTATTCTAACTCCAGGGGGTGCAACAGTAGGGCAAGTGTTGGATAGTATAGGGGTAAAAATTACTATTCTAACTCCAGGGGGTGCAACAGTAGGGCAAGTGTTGGATAGTATAGGGGTAAAAATTACTATTCTAACTCCAGGGGGTGCAACAGTAGGGCAAGAGTTGGATAGTATAGGGGTAAAAATTACTATTCTAACTCCAGGGGGTGCAACAGTAGGGCAAGTGTTGGATAGTATAGGGGTAAAAATTACTATTCTAACTCCAGGGGGTGCAACAGTAGGGCAAGTGTTGGATAGTATAGGGGTAAAAATTACTATTCTAACTCCAGGGGGTGCAACAGTAGGGCAAGTGTTGGATAGTATAGGGGTAAAAATTACTATTCTAACTCCAGGGGGTGCAACAGTAGGGCAAGTGTTGGATAGTATAGGGGTAAAAATTACTATTCTAACTCCAGGGGGTGCAACAGTAGGGCAAGTGTTGGATAGTATAGGGGTAAAAATTACTATTCTAACTCCAGGGGGTGCAACAGTAGGGTAAGTGTTGGATAGTGTAGGGGTTTTAATGTAATATTATGCGTTGTAATAGTATGCGTTGTAAAGGTAGTATGCGTTGTAATGGAATGCGTTGTAAAGGTAGTTTTTAAAAATGCGTTGTAGTGTCCTGCGTTGTAATGGAATGCGTTGTAGTGGATGTTGCGTTGTAAAAAATGTGTTGTAAGTGTAGTGCGTTGTAAAAGTTGCGTTGTAAAGGTTGTATACCCCAGATGCTTGCCCAACAAACATTCGACAGGGAGGACTGCACTGACTACTACCTTTTTGAGGCCAGTTACCCCTCCCCAGGAGAAATTCACAACTGACAGGCTATGGTTGGTCCTGGTGCTGCTTGCATTGGTTACCTGGTACATTTCACCCAGGATGATCTGTGCAGGGTCCACTAGATCCTCTGCCACCATGGTGATACTAACACCTGTGTCCCTAAATGCCAAAGCCTGTTTGCCATTTATGATAGGCTGCTGTTTGTACTTGCCCAGAATACTGGGGCTCACTAGGAAGGACATATCAAGGTCTCCCTCACAAACAAGCAATGCCTGTGTTGGTACTCTGACTAGGCCAGAGTCCACATCAGAACCCAGGGTCAACCCTACTATACCCTTATTCTGAGTATTACCTCCACCAATGACTGCACTAGGGGGAACAGTTGCCTTAGGGGCTGGAGTGGTGGTGGTTTGGTCTTTGGACTTGGTACAATCAGAAGTCCAGTGCCCTTTCTGTTTACAGAATTTGCACCAGGGCTTCTTTTGGCCTTTTCTCTTTGCAGATTGTGACTCCCCACCAGATGCAGATTTTTGGGGCCCTTGTGAAGACTTCTGGTCTTTAGATTTATCCCCACCTTTATCTGATCCTTTAGGATCTTGCTTCTTAGTGTCACCACCTTGGTTCTGGGTTTTCTGCCTCACCCTGGTTCTGACCCATTTATCTGCCTTCTTTCCCAATTCTTGGGGAGAGGTCAGATCAGAGTCCACCAGGTACTGATACAACAACTGGTTCTGGCAATTATTGAGGATCTGTTCTCTCATTATAAGATTATACAATCCCTTAAAGTCAGTTACTCTACTACCAACCAGCCAACCTTCTAGAGTCTTGGTTGCACAATCAACAAAGTACGTCCAATCCTGAGTCTGTGCTTTCTCGGTGTCTCTGAACTTCAACCTGTACTGTTCAGTGGTTAAGCCAAATCCATCTATCAAAGCACTCTTCAGGGCTTCATAATCATTAGCATCCTCTTCTCTAACAGTGAGGAGCTTGTCTCTACCATTATCTGAAAAGGAGAGCCACAAGATTGCTGCCCACTGTGTCTGGGGGACCTGTTGAACTCTACAGGCCCTCGCCATAGCAGTTATCCATTTGTGGATATCATCCCCACTCTGGTAGGGAGGAACAACCTTGGACAGGTTCCTATGGTCTGGAATGTAATCTCTGCCTCTAGGGACACTGTTGCTGCCACCAGGGGTATCTAACCCCTCCTTCTTAGAAGCTCTTTGGAGCTCGAAGGCTTCCCGACCTAAGGCCAATTGCCTGGTTCTGAGGGCCAGCCTAGCTTCCTCATACTGGAGCATCTTGAACCTTCTGTCAGAGGAGGTCTCTCTGGGATAGTTTGAGTTCCTCTGTGGAACAGATTCTCTTCCAGAGTGGTATGAATGGTCAGAGTCCCTTGAGGGGGACCTAGGCCTTTCTCCCACTTTGTCAGCTCTCTTAAGGAGAATTCCTCTGTTCTGTTCAGACCTTTCTGGGTCTGGCCCTTCAATCACAGACTCCAGGT
Source organism: Triturus cristatus (assembly GCF_964204655.1). Lineage (NCBI taxonomy): Eukaryota > Metazoa > Chordata > Amphibia > Caudata > Salamandridae > Triturus > Triturus cristatus. The sequence continues at coordinate 482,563,817 of NC_140585.1, forward strand.
CATCTTGATTTTCATCATCAGACCCAGAGACTATGGTTGACCCACTCCCTGATGCAGACCCACTAGCTCCTAGAGCCAGTTTCAGATCATCTGCTACTATCAGATCTATCAGGTGTTGTGAGGAGGGACTCCTGCCCACCCTCAGTTGTCTTTCAATGCATAAGGCCTTCAGGTCAGTGTAGGCTATGTCTTTGTACTGAGATGGGGTGGACCCACTGGCTCCACCTTGGTGAGACATACTAGTGTTGTGCAGTGTTGTACTACCTACACTAGTTGAGGCATACCGAACCTAGCTGGAGCTGTAGCAAGGGTGTGCTTATCCCTTCACAAAACAGTTCTAAGTTCAGTAGAACTTATTGATACTAGCTTGACTTTATATGTACCTTGAGTACCTTTAGTGGTTTTCAGTTAGTAATTCAAATAGAGATTTTCTGGTAAAACAATGGCAAGCTGGAATCCCACACGCTGCCCACCAATGTGAGAAGTTGGCCTGGCATATGCTGGTCACTAGTTATAGTGGCCACCTTGCACCAGTCCAATTCGACTCTTATGGTAGATAGGTTTAAGACAACCTTTTAAAGAAAGCTATCCTAGTGGTAGCTGTGGAGAGCAGCCTTCAGGCTAAGTCTCTGAGGAATGTAAAGCAGCTTGTTTTACCTTATAATCTCTTGAATTACCAAATGAAAAGGACACCACACAGGTATATATATCAAATATATATGTATTTATTTCTAGACACACTCTACTAATCTCTTTATGAGATTAGAAGCCAGGTAAACATTCAAATGTCAACAGTTCTCAATAAATTAAGCACAAATATGGCTGGAGCCATAGGGGCGTACCAGACCATATACTAAAACAATGGTTTAACAAAGTCGATTCGCAAAATGACAAAGCCTAGGGCCTTGGGAATTGTTGGGGCTTCACTACTGCAGTGTTAGCAGGTAAGTAACAAGCCCACGGGAGACGCGTGCAGTGTCTAAACACAGCTGCGGGTTTCCTGTAGGCAACAATGGAGCAAGTCGCGGTTTGTATTTTAAAATTTTAGGGCACTTCGAAGAAGTCAACAAGCAAGCCACTTACAGGGTAAGTATTTCGAGGGCCAACACACACTTGGGCACCAGAGTACACGAGTTACCTCACCCAGGGAAGCCGGGTGCATAGGTGTCTTTTGGTGTCGGGTCACGATGCTGTTTTCAATGGAGACCAATGAAGACTTGCTGCTTGAGATGACTGAAGAGGTGTCCGCTGGAATCCGAAGGTGGATTGAAGATGAAGAGGACCTGAAAATTTAAGGGACAGTGTTCAAAGTCACTTGCCAGTGATCGGTGTCCAGCAAGATGGATGACCACAGATGTCGCGTCGCTTCAGGTCATCGATGGTGTTTTGGCTCTTCGCTCACGAGGTCCAGGAGGTATTGACGATGACCAGCAGCTGGATTCGGAGTGTACCACAACGTCTGCAGCTGATGACGGTATCAGCAACCGGATTGGAGGCAACAAGCCTTGGCAACTGCAATTCTTGTGTGGACTGAAGATAGTCGGTGATGCAGACCAGCAAGGTCTGATAGACTTACCCAGAAAGGGTAAGTGAGGGCAGGCCCGGAGCAACCAGGATAGCCCTTTGAATTGTTGAGAAAGTCTTCGGGGGACCCACTAGCCAACGGGCAAGTGATCATGAAGACGCCACCACAGGAAAAGTTTCACAGGAGCCCACGGTCACTCGGGATGGGGTAGGCCGCTGATCTTTGGAACAAGACCTGCTGGGGACTTGGGCCACAAATGGTCCAAAGCACAAGTTCGTAAAGCGTTGTTTAGGGTTTGCCCTCGAAATCAGTGCATAGTTCCCAGGTATTGCTGTTCCTCATCACTCGTGGGGTCCAGATGCCACAGCTTCACTGGGAACTCAAAATGGCCGTCAAGAGGTCAGGAAATCCACTTCTGGGGCCACAGGGACTTCGGACTCCGGCGGGAGCGGTGAAGTTTGCAACCGTTGATTGAGGTTATAGGTGCCTGCCAAGCAGGGGAGTCACTCCTTGACTCCAAGGGAGATTCTTCAGTCTTCCAAAGATAGTGGAACGTCGAAGGGCCAGGATTCTTCTTTGTAGAGCGTCGTCCAGGGTAATCTGAATTGCATTGGCAATGCTTGCTATCTTATTGTGAAGATAGGGGAGGGACTAGCTCTATGACCACTCCTCTAGGAGGGTCAGGGTAGTGGGTGGTTACACCCACTTCCCCTTGTCCAGTTTCACGCAAGAGCAGGGGCAGGTAGCCCCTGAACCGGTTTGAGCTGGCATATGCACAGAGGAGCCTACTGCTCCCCCAGTGCAGGACTTCAAAGCACTCTAAGAGTGCACCCACCCAGCTCCAATACACTAAATCCTGTCTGGGAGGTGGTGACACCTCCCTGTGACAGGATGCCTTTTGTTGGGCTTCCTCCACTGCGAGTTTCGGTCAGCAGTAGGAGGGCAGCCCAGTGTCTGTGCTGGTGGCATCCATTTTGTAATGCCAGGGCTCTAGGAGATTTCTACCGTTTAGTACAGTGGGTACATGTCATCCCCTCTAGAAGGGTGGGATCATACTCCCACACCAGTTACTGGTGTGGGGGTATGATTCCAAGTTGTTCACAAGACCTCTGCCTTCTTGTGAAGTTATTAAAAGATAAGTTGCCTCTCAACTGAATATTATGATGATGGTGATGGTAAACACATGCATACTTTGGACATCTAAAAGCCTGCAGTCTAAGGGGATGACCTAGGGGAAAACTCAGAACCCCAGAAAGTGGTGCACAAGCCACAATACGTTACATATAGCACGACTGGCAACTGCGCAGATCTCACCAAGTCTGTGGTGGTGGTCTACTCGGTAACAGTTCTACTTGAAATATTCTATCAATCACATAATTGCCAAATACCCTTCTTTAGCATTAACTACTTTGTATCTGCTCCACTTAATGCCTTTCAGCAAATTCAATTTCATTTTCCATCATGCTTGGCAGGATGTACATGGATACACTTAGCCCCTCTGCTACTGTACTATCATCATTACATAGCATGGCTTCTGCATTCCATTAAACCCACACAGATATAGTGATCTTAAAATCCTTTCCTTCATGTTTGGAATGCTTCCTGGTATCTCTTGGAGCACAAATAAGCTGTCTCCTTCTATAGAAACTCATAATCACTATGTTTACATGCAACATTCCTTACATATGGGCACACTGAGTCTTAGATTTTCTCTTATTGCTTCTGTCAACACGTGTTTAGAGTTTATGGGCATGATTCACTAAAGTCCTCCTCACTCATGGTGAAGGCCTCCCAGTCCTGGGGGAGTCTCCTTTCTCGGTGCGGAATCTCCGCATTGAGAATTCTCATTGCGGAAATTCCCCTCTGACTGCGGAGCCTCCCCCACCACTGCAGAACCTCTGCCACGAGTGAAGAGCCTGCGCCACGAGTGCAAAAGCCCTTTGTGAAACAAGCCTTATATCTGTTCTAGATGCAGTGCAACCACGGTTCAGCACATCTTGTCAATTTTCATTTGCATCTTTCTGTTTTTTGTTGTCAATTCTTCCTGTCTGAGGTTCTTTTGAAAGTGGGTGGAGCCTTTAAAATCCTTTTGGCACTGAATGGGTAAATGTGTGCATGTGATATCAATACATTTTACTTATTCGGCACCACTCGCATTATTAAGCCCCTGGCATTGAGTGTGAAAGATATGTGTATGAAGCTGACACACGAGCAGAGGAGAGGGCTGCCTTCCTGTTTAAATAAGCAGAGAACCTGAATTTGATGATATTTGGAATGTTCTGGCCTCGAGCAAAGGGCGTTTAGCCACCGTTAGTGCCTTCAGGCTATATCCCACAATTTCATTTTAATTGCTGAACGTAACTACAAAAGTGGTGAACTGCACACAACCATTTAAATGTAACCCAATATGACATGACAAGCTACTTATCCTTCACACTGCATTTCTTTTCCTCAAATGCAATCAGCTGGAACCCTAAGGTTCATGTTTTCCCTATGTAAGTTTCAGAACCAGGTTTTTGAGCGGTAGTAATATTATTTTAGAAACAATTGATGGTGAAGTTTCAAAGTAAGATAGAAATGGCAGCAAGTTATCTTCACAGAAATTCGTATGCCCCATCCAATCAGCTGCTCCATTAGCATCATAAACAACCTCGGGCAGTTGACTCAGCAGACAACATCATAGCCATCTGTTTCATTTATACCAAGGTATAAAATGTGCTGGAAGTACACCTTAACTCTATTTCACCGTTATTTTGAGCATGGTCTAACTTAAGACTTTAGATTTGGTAGCTTTTATTTTAGAACATGTTTAGATACTGTCACATGGCCCGTGGGGATATTGTTGTCTTCTCTAAATTAGCATGAGCACACTGCAGATTATTCGCTTCTTTGCACACGTTACTACACAAGTTTATTTTGCAAATGCCTCTTTTGCCGTTTTCACATGAGAACCTTTTGCTGTGTACACACACTTCAGGTTCCTGGGATTTAGTCTGAACATTGTGAACAAGGTCGATCAACAATGCCCGTTGTTATTCTGTTCTTGTCAGGCCCTAGCGCCTAGACAAAACATACCGTTCCAGCTGTTGTTTGGGAATACGTGCTTTGGTCTTATTGGAAATCATTGCGAAGCGTCATATCTTAGTATGAGCCCACGCAGTTTAAAGAGTCTCTTTTTACTGGGTGCCAGCAAGAGATCTCCACATGCTTGGATCTATGCTCCTCAGGTGGAGCTATCTCCTTGCCATATGCTGGCATCTCACATAAGATGTTAGCACAACTCAGGGCTCCTGCAACAAACAATGGGCCACAGGAATCAAAATGGTTTGATCGCAATTGCTCCAAGGCCCTTCGTTTGGTGAAGGCCTCCCTGAGACAGGTACCTACAGAAAAGGAATGGGTCGCTGCCTGTTGAAAGGGGTATAAACTAGAACTTGTTAATTGGAAATTCATCATTAGAAAGAGAGCTTGGAACGATCTAGCACAAGCTTGCATGACCAAAGATAGTGCCTTGTTTTGGCAGGTAATAAATCAGCCATGCTTTGCCAGCATGAATGACCCTGCTCTATGTCATCACATTACAGAGCAACAGTGGATAGAGGCCTTTGACGGGATCTATAAGGATGGGTTGATCCAGCGAACTGGGACTAATACATTTCTTACAGACAAGGCCCAATTTCATTACCCACCAAGTCCCTTCACGCTGGGTTCAGTGTATTACCAAAATGTACCAAACTCACCAATCACCAATTTGTAATTTCATGCCAGTATACCAATTATGGCGATGCGATTTTTTATAATTGACAAGGTTTGGCAAACTAATACTTAGTTCAAAATAATACTCATAATCTAAATATATACACCACTAAATAAAGACAGACAAATATGTATATTTATAATGTTTATCTAAATAATGTGAAATAATGCTCATCAGTACCAACATACAGCACAAATCATAGATCGTCACAGAGCAAACAATATTAAAAGAGAAAAATGACAAATTCATATCAATGACAATGCATAAAGGAGTGGAAAGGCGTAGAGACAAATGTTTCAGAGACAAATTACATTTGCAAATGATTATGCAAATTCAGATTTCAGTCAATACTAACCCAAATAAGAATAGGAAATCTACTCTCTGGCCATGAGAGCAGCAATGCACCTCAAGAAGATTAGGGGTGGGCGGAATTTGCGAAAGCGACTTTCGCAAATTATCGCGAAAATGTTAAAAATCTCCGCAAACAAGCGGAAATATCGCGAAGATGCGGAAGTTTTTTTCCGGCATGTTCGCGAGATTTTCTGCATGGTTGCGGATCGCCAACTTACCCATGTGGTTGCTTGCGGGCGCGGCCATCTTGTTTTCAGTTGTCTCGCGGTGCATGATCGCGAGAAAAAAGACGTGATCGCGCGACGCATGACGTCACTGCGGACGCGAACTGTCGCGAGACAGCGCAAATGGCTAAAACAATACAACATCTCATGGAGAACGCGACCGGATCGGGAAAACTTGTCGGCGAACGCGGGGATTCAGGTAAGGCGATCGCGCGCGCGCGAGCATGTATTATTTTACAGCGCGAGCAAGAACCAAATTATCGCAAAGCTGCGGAATGCGGAAATTTTGACATTTCCGCGCTCTCCGCGGAATGCGGAAATGCCAAATTATCGCAAATTCCGCGAACGGAACGGAAATTTTGCCCAGGCCTAAAGAAGATTTGAAGAGGCAAAGACTAAGTCAGTAATCAGTAGACAGGAACAGAACAGCAAACTGACAACAGCGACGTGAAGGTGAAAAGGGTCCGGTGGAATCCAAACCTGGATTTTGGAAGGAAGGAACCTGAAAGCAGAGGGGACAGAATCCTGGTCAATTCAGAATGAGCAGGGGCTCGGTACACGAATGCCCACCGATGTCGGGTGCTTCAGGTGCGCAGAAGGGATGCTTGACTCTGCAGCCACGAGGACCAGGAGATGTCCATGACAACCAGGAGCCAGATGCAAGCTGCCCCATGAAGTATGTTGAGTGCTGAGGGGTCGGTGTCTGGCTGGAGCACCAACAAGCCTTGGCAAAAGCAACACGCGCAGGAAGGTGAAGCAGGTTACGGTGTGGACCAGCAAAGTCCAGGGGACTCACCAAGCAATGGGGAGTCAGGACATGTCTGGGGCAACCAGGAAAGCACAACAGAAATCAAGATGATCCTCAGGAGGACCCACAGGCCAAATGGCCAGGAGTCGCGGGGGGACCTTGAGCAAGATTGCAAAGTACCAGCCCACAGAGCTCTCGGTATAAGGAGGCTGGGTTATGCAGTCCCCACGAGGGATACTGGCCTCAAACTTGCTGAGAGGGCAGATCAGCCTCAGGGACCTTTGTAACCCACCTCCTGTGTTGCTGAATTCTTTGGAGTCTGCAGGAGCCCAGGAGCAGCAAACCGGTCAGTTGCGTTGAGGTGCCTGCAAATACAGGGGAGTGACTTTTTCACCCCAAGAGAGATTCTTAAGTTGTCCTTAGTGCACCACAGGTCCTGCATGGAACCTGTATGGAGCAAGGGCACAGACAAAGCTTCAGACAGAAAGGGGGACGAAGTTGAGCCCAGTCGAGGTCCAGCGACGTCCAGAGTGTCCAGACGGTCGAAGGTCAGTGGTTTCTTCTTGTAGAATCATGTCCACATAAAATCTAAAGTCTTACAGCCAGGTAAGCCCTTTTGTACCCATTGGAGAGGGTTGGACAGATTCAAGGGACCCTCCTAGGGGAGGGGAAGGACAGATGGGAGGTTATTCCCCTGTCCTTTGTCCAGTTTCACGCCAGAGCAGGAGCCAATGGCTCCAAAAACTGGTTTGAACTGGACTATGCACAGGGACACCAAATGTGCCCCAGGTGCAGACTTTCAGGCACTCTCAGTGTGCACCCACCCAGCCCCAATACACTAAATCCTGTCTGGGAGGTGGTCACACCTCCCTGTGACAGGATGCCTATTGTGCTGCTTTACTCTGCTCGAGCATGGCTCAGCAGCAGGAGGGTAGAAATGTGTCTCTGGTCGGCAGCATCCATTTTGTGCTGTCCGGGTCTAGAAGGCTGGCACCAGATAGATCAGTGATCCCAGGAAGAACGCTTCAGAAGGGTGTAATCATACCACCCACACCCATTATCTGTCACGGTCCACTGCGGCTCCTTCGGACTTGGGTGATGCACAAGGGTTCCACCTCCAGATGTCCCCGACTCTGGATTACACCAACACAGAGTACCAGGGCAATCAGGCGAGGGAAAAGGAATTAGGGCGGGGACCACGGGGAGTGGGATTCCTGCAACAAAAGAAGACACATAGAAAAGACAGCAACACAACACTCCTACTCTCATTAGGTCTCAATAATGCCTAACAAGTGTGTCTCATCACTCATTCCGCTGCGCTTGCAGCCAAACCATATAGTGTAGCGTTGCCCTGAAAGGAGAACACCAGAACTCCTAAACCAACTGGACAGTACCGACCATTCTTACATAACCCTCCCCCTTCACTCCCAAGGTAAACACAGACACCACTGTGCCTGAAGTGGTTTCTCACTGCATGGTCAATAGGATGCTTAGTAGTCAAGTAGTACCACTACCCTGACATTTGCACCATGTTAGCGTTCGTAGTATCCAAGACACTTAAGATGAGTAGATTAATGGAAGAAAAAGGAGCGTAGTACAAAGTCTCCAGACGCTCTGATATATCAGGCAAAGTTAATTAGTCTCGCATAGGGCAGCCCCTCCCCTATTCCGTTGATACCTGTACTGCTGTGAAGGCTGTTTCTCCCAAATGGAACCAAAAAGGAACTGTCTCTAATTCCTTGAGGCCAACGGCGTTCCTCTGTTCCGTAGGAACGTGTGGACGAAGTACGCGGCGGCGCTTACGTCAGTGCCCGCGGGGATTCTCCCTAGAACGGGAAACAAGGTTGTTCGAAAGCCGTGCAACTCACGGCTGGCTCTCTGAGGCGACGGTTGAGACGATATGGGTACGCTGGTTGATGCTTACTCCAGCGTCCTGTTATTATTATCCTTGAGGCTGAGGCCGTCTGGAAATCTGCACACTCGTTCGCCGTCGGGCAGCGTCTTCTGCAGCAACCGATACAACAATCAGTATAACGCACACCGATTGGTTCGCGTCTCCGCGTATTTATCAGCCGTGACCACGCCTTCCTGCAGCCGGGCTTTCTGGGTGTTGTAGTCCGGGTTCGGCTGCAGCCTCGGTAGGCGCCCTTGATCAGCGCCTGACAGTATGCCTCCCTCCCGTGCGCTTCCTAGAACCAGGCTTGTCCGGGAATCGGGCGTGGAACGAGCGCACCGCTGCAGGGGCGTGCACGTCCGAGGACGGAACCCAGGAGTCCTCCTCCGCTGAATACCCTTTCCACGCAAGGAGATACCACAGACGCCCTCGTCGATACGGCAAATCCAACACCCTCCGCACTTCGTATTCCAACTGGCCGTCCCGGCATACAGGTGGGACCGCAACCCTCCGAGCCTTTTCTGCCGGTTCCAGCAAACTGCAGTGGAATACAGGATGGATGCGCAGGGAGGCGGGCAAGTCCAACCGATACGCCACTGGTCCAAGAGCGGCGCAGCACGGTATATGGACCGATGAATCGAGGATGAAAGATGCTGCGCAATATGAAGCGGATGTACTTCGTGGACAACCATACCCTGTCACCCGGGAGGTAAGAGGTCCCTTCCTGGCGGTGACGGTCTGCCCAGGTTTTGTAGAGGCATTTGGCCCGTTCCAGGTTCTTCTGGATGTGTCCGTGAATCGCCCCCAGGACCTGCAACTGGGCGGCTATCACGGGATGATCCCGTACCTCATCGGGGAACGACAATGGAAGCATTTTGGCATGGGATACGTGAGTGGCCCGAAAGGGGGATTCCTTAATGGAGCTGTGCCACGCATTATTATAAGACAGTTCCGCCAACCATAGTAGCGACACCCATGCTGTGCTTACTTCCTTAGAGTAACACCGGAGATACGTCTTGAGCGTCTGGTTCAGTCGTTCTGTCTGGCCATCTGTCTGCGGGTGGAAACTGGTGGACGTGGCTACCTCCACTTGTAAAGCCTTACACCATGTTTTCCAAAACCATGCAATAAACTGCGGGCCTCTGTCTGACACGAGCACTCCTGGTAATCCATGCAGCCTCACCACATTAGACAGCAATAGCTCGGCGGTCTGACTTGCCGTGGGTAGATTTTTGCACGGGACGAAATGACCCATTTTGGTGAGGCTGTCTACTACTACCATGATCGCATTGCATCCCTGGTCAAGCGGTAGTCCCAACACAAAATCAATGCTTATGTTTTGCCAGGGCCCTGCGGGAGTGGGCATAGTGACCAGCTTGCCTTTGGCTTTCGAGTGATCTCCCTTGGCCCGGGCGCAAACATCACACCGTTGTACCCATAGGCGGACGTCCTTACTCATGTGTTCCCACCAAAATCGTCGTTGTAAGAGATGCAGGGTTTTTGTGCAACTGGGGTGACCGGCTATCGGTGATTCGTGGCACCACGTGAAAGCCTGGTGGCGAAGGGCCAACGAAGGCAAAAATAGTCGGTCGCGAAAGAACGGCAATCCTTCTTTGAGTTTTCGATGTGTCTCCTGATCCGCCCATTGACGCCAGTGAACCAGAGAGTGGTGCGCTCTTACTGAGTCCAAAAACGTTTTCGCCATGACAGCACATACCACCTTCTCCGGAGGGATGATGGCCTCGGTGATGTCTTGTCGAGCCTCATGCCCTTCTTCTTGTCGAGAAAGAGAATCCGCTTTCTTATTTTCCGAGCCTGGACGGAAGGTGATAATGAAGTCAAAGCTAGCAAAAAACAGCATCCATCGCATCTGACGTTGTGTGAGATGCCTGGCTGTTTTTAGATACTGTAAGTTCCGGTGATCGGTGTACACCGTAACCTGATGTTTTGCCCCCCACAGATAGTGCCTCCACTCCTGAAACGCCTTCCTTACAGCCAACAACTCCTTTTCTGCGATTGTGTAGTTCGTTTCGGCCAGAGTCAGCTTCCTAGATAGAAAGGCGATGGGATGCAACTGTCCCGACAGTTTCTCACGTTGAGACAGAACGGCTCCCACTGCTATGTCAGACGCATCCGCCTCTACTATGAATGGCACTTCTGATTGTGGATGTTGTAGGATCGGGGCTGTGGTGAACGCCTTTTTTAGTCCGCAAAAGGCTTGCATGGCCTCCGGGGTCCAACAAAATGGGTGTCCCTTGCATAGCAAACGAGTGAGAGGAGAGACGAGCTGCGAAAAATGAGAGATAAACCTTCTGTAGTAATTAGAAAACCCCAGAAAACACTGTACGTCTCTCACTGTCTTCGGGATCGACCATTCCTGCACGGCCGCCACCTTTCTCTCTGCCATGCACAGCCCTTAAGGACTTAAGACCACCCCCAAGAATTCCACCCTCTCCACGTGGAATTCGCATTTGCTCAACTTACAAAACAGATTGTGTTCCCTCAATTTGTGTAGTATTTGTGATACGTGCGTGATGTGTGCTCCCTGATCATTGGAATAAATCAGTATGTCGTCTATGTACACTACTGCGGTCTTATCTATAAACTCCTTTAGGACATCATCGAGAAAGTATTGGAAAGCCGCCGGGGTGTTGCAAAGCCCAAACGGCATAACCAAATACTCAAATAAGCCATAGCGCGTCTTGAATGCCGTCTTCCACTCATCTCCCTCCCTTATCCGGACCAGGTGATAAGCCCCCCTTAAATCCAATCTTGTGTAGATGACCGCCTCCTTCACCTGATCCAGTAAGACAGGGATGAGTGGAAGAGGGTATCGATTGCGGACCGTGTTTTTGTTCAACACGCGATAGTCAATGCATGTCCTCAATTCGCCATTGGCTTTTTTAATAAAGAAAAGAGGCGAAGCGGCAGGGGAACGGGATGGCCGAATAAACCCTATGTCCACATAGTGCTCCAGATAGTGTCGAAGATGGGCGGTCTCAGGTTCTGATGAGGCATATACTCTACAGGAAGGCATGAGCGCCCCGGGTATTAAGCCGATCTGGCAGTCATATACACAGTGCGGTGGCAGGTGTTCAGCTTTTAGTTCGCTAAACACTTTTCGATATCGTTCATATGCTGCTGGAAGAATTGTCTATTTCTCTGCTGCGGTACTGATGTGGTAACCCTGAGTGAGGGCCAGCAGATGGGGACGGTGAGCGCTCGCGCAATGCTCTCTACACTGATCGGTTTCGAATTCCACCGTCTTCCGCTTCCAATCGATCGAGGGGTTATGATTTCTCAACCAAGGCATACCTAGTATTAACTCGTACTGAGGAGCCTCAATGATGTTTAAAGCCAACTCCTCGACATGATCCCAGACCGGCCCTTGTTTGGTTAGGGTTAGGGTTTCGGTGACTTCCGTGATGGGCCCTGACTTAACAGGTTTCCCATCTACCGCCAACACGGTTTCTGGGATTGCCCTTGGGATGCCCCTCAACCCCAGGTGCTGCACCAGCCCGCTATCAATAAAGTTCCCGGTGGCTCCAGAGTCCACCATTACTCCTACCTCATGGACTTGGGTTCCACCCGTCAGAAGCATGGTTAACATAATGTGTGATTCTGGGGCAACCGACTCGATTACAGCCAAAGAGGGCAGCTGTAGATGCTTCGGCCCCCTCTCCGGGGATCGGTTGGTCGGGAAGGGGGGACTGTAGCGTGGCTACCGCCACTTTCTTAACAGAGGTATACCCACTTTTCTTGGGTTTCACGGGATAATCTCGCACGTAATGGCCTTTCTTCCCGCAATACATGCATAAACCCGCAAGCCTGCGGTTTTCCCTTTCGGCCCTAGATAACGGAGCTCTGATCGCACCCACCTCCATTGGTTCGGCCTGGGACTCAGGGGAGGACCCCATGGTTCTAGGTCCCCTCTCTGTTTTCTGGACATGAGTGTAAACCCGCTCTCCCTTCCGCTCAGCCAATCTATGATCTAGCTGTAATGTGAGATTCATCAAATCTGTGTACGTGGCGGGTTGAGAATCGATCTGGGCTAGTACATCCTTCATGTCGTCTCTTAGGCCCTGGTAGTATAGGGACATTCTTTTTTCCCCCGGCCACGCTGTCTCTGCTATAAGACGATTGAACTGGGTAAGATACGTCACTAAGTCCTGTTTACCCTGCCTGAGTTCCAGCAGTTCTCCGTCTGCCGAAAAAGTGGTGGCTCTACACAAACTCTCTGTCCACCTTCCCTTCACTATTACGAATTAATTTCATGCATTTTCCTTTTACTCCTTTTAACCCTATATCTTCATGCAGAGCAGAAAAATCATGCTTCTATGGAAAATGTGCGACCCGTGTTAAAATTATTTTCCTACTAAACGTTAATAACATGCACTAAAGCAGCATTAGTCTTTTACTTTTATTTTGTCCTAAGCAGTTTTGTGGCCTAGTTCAGTACTTTAGTACGCACTTGCGCAGTAGTATTCTTCCTCATGTTGAACGGATATCCTTATAAATTTTCACTGCACACTGTTAGTAAATGTTACTGAGGATTCAATTCGAGCAGGTTTTATTTCACGAAAACCCTGCTCCATCAGGGTCAAGTGGGGGTGATAAGGACCAGTATATATTTGCGGTTGCCAGGGCCAATGTGATTTTTACTCTAGATATAGACACTCAGGGCATCCAGGCACTAGCATGCAATCAGGCCCCAGGGCCTGACGGGATACCCCCAATCGGCTTTTGGATGAAATATAGATCTGGATTCCACCCCTGAGGATGGTCCTTAACTTGGCAGTGAGGGAGGGCACCCCACCTTCGGGGTCCATCAGGGTAATTGTACCTGTGTTAAGACGGAGGATAAGGCCGATGTTACCAGCCAACATCCCTGACTGATGCCACCGTGAAGCTCCTGGGAAGGGTACTTTTAAATCGGCTGATGATTTGGGAAGATGAAAATAATAATTTCTGAGGTACAATACGGCTTTAGGCCAGGAAGATCAACAATGAATCAATGTCTGAATATATATTTAATTATCAGCAAGTTCACTGTTGCCCGACTCGAGTCAATTCATCTTGCGTTCTTGGATCCTACGTCCGCTTTTGACAGGGTCAATCATGAGAAGTTGTGGGGCCTGCTTCCTGCGATAGACTTGGACCCGGATATTGTCTTCCTTTTAAGTGATCTACATGCCCACACCACAGCCTCAGTGCTGCACTCTAAGAGATAGGCTTGTACCCAATCTTTAAGAATTAGTTGGGGGATTTGTCAGGGGTGGATTCTTGCTACCTTTCTATTCATCTTTTATGTTAAAGTTCTGGAGCAGGCCCTTCTCTTGGTTAAGGCTGACAACCCAAAAGTGGGAACAATAGCACTTCCAGTTCTTCTGTACACAGAGGATAAAGTCCTCATGGCATGGCCCACCATGGGTTTACAGTTATTACTGGATACGTTTGTTGCCTTTATGACTAGTTTGGACCTTACAGTAAAATTCACTAGGTCCTATGTGTTGGAAGTTGGCCCACAGTTCACCAGATCCAAAACATTCAAGGTAGGAAACCATACTTTGGCAAAGGTTCTGGCTTTTTCATATCTCTGGATCCTGTTTGACTCTAATATGAATTGGAAGTCCATGATTGATGTAAAGAAAGTGAGGTTTATCAAGGCCGCGAGTGCTGTGGCTGGTTTTTCCCAGAGGTTGGGGGCCAGGTACCCTAGAATTCTAACCAAGGTTTACCAGGCTAAATGTGTTTCTAAGACCTTATATGGTAGCGAGGTCTGGAGATACATGAAAACTGAGAATATTCAGACCGTTGAAAACATGTTTTTAATGTGCCTGGTACAGGTCCCCCAAAGCAAACTGACTTGTTGTGTGCACACTGGGCTTGGAGTAAAACATATAGGAGACTTAATTGCCCACAGAACACTACTCTTTTGGATTAAGGTCTGGATGAGGGAGGAATCCCAGTTGAATAGGCTCATCCTCACTGATTGTCAGGCCTTGACCAAGGCTGCCTTCAATAGCTTGGGTAGGGAGGACTTATTTTATAGCCCCCAGTCTATGCGCACTTCGCAGTTGAGGTGGGTGAGGGATCAGTTACAAACAGAGCAGACAGATCTGATGAAACCCACATTGTAGGGGCATACGCTGTTAAAAACAGTCCAGGGCACGGAACCATACCTATCCATTGTTACTAGTGATTGGAACAGATTTTTGCTGACCTGATTTAGAATTAAGTTGTTGCATCACTTGCTGGCTTTTCCTAGTGGTTGGAGCCCACCTCATTCTTTGGGTCCTTGCAGCTGCGACAATGTGTCCCTGCAAGTCACCTTACATTTTATGATGTTTTAGTTCTCCTAGGAGAATGTTTATTATGCCTCTACCGAAATATTTGAAGTTTACGCAGGTTCGACCTGCCCGTATTTTCCTCCAGCTCCTACTAATTACCCTATTACATTCACAGTATCCTACTTTTTAAGAGCTGGGTTAAGATTAATGCATTCTAGGCCTGATTAAAACTGTTGGTGCTAGTGGTGGCCATTATATATGTGATTCTGAACGGAAATTCTTATGAGGTTTATTACGTGTTGATTTTATAACTTTATGTTTATTCTGTGTTTATATTGTGTGTATGCTGATTTTATGCAGGATATATATGTATTATGTTACTATGTTCTTTTATGGTTATGAATTTAGCCAAATAAAGATATTCACAAAAATAACAAAAGTGCAGAAATCTACAGGTAGTTTACAGACTGGACAGCAGCAAAACCATACACTCTGCTATGTTGACAGGCTTAATACAACAATGTAAGGCACTACTTTATCTGACTCAGACACTGTACTGAGATATGTTGAGTGTCCCATCAAGGACAGCACCATGGCGTGGCTGCCTTGAATGAACTTGAATGTTTTTGCCTTTGAATTCATCAAGGAACACCTGTCTCAGCTGATCAAAGAGGTATTTGCAAAATAAACTTGTGTAGTAACATGTGCAATGCAGCGAATAATCTGCAGTGTGCTCATGCTAACTTAGAGAGGACAACAATATCCCCACGGGCCATGTGACAGTATCTAAACATATTCTAAAATAAAAGCTACCAAATCTAAAGTCCTAAGTTAGACCGTGTTCAAAATAACAGTGAAATAGAGTTAAGGTGTACTTCCAGCACATCTTATACCTTGGTATAAATGAAACAGATGGCTATGATGTTGTCTGCTGAGTCAATTGCCCGAGGTTGTTTATGATGCTAATGGAGCAGCTGATTGGATGGGGCATACGAATTTCTGTGAAGATAACTTGCTGCCATTTCTCTCTTACTTTCAAATTTCACTATCAATGGTTTCTAAAATAATATTAATACCGCTCAAAAACCTGGTTCCGAAACTTACATAGGGAAAACATGAACCTTAGGGTTCCAGCTGATTTCATTTGAGAAAAAGATATGCAGTGCAAAGGATAAGTAGCTTGTCATGTCATATTGGGTTACATTAAAATGGTTGTGTGCAGTTCACCACTTTTGTAGTTACCGGTCCTAGGATGCTTGTTTCCGGTCCAGGGAGGACCTGGCTTGGCAGTTCGGGCTGGACTGTTCCCATGAGGCACAGGGTCAAGACTGATTTGCATATAGATGGGTTAAAACTGGAATGGCATGGTGAGCAAAAAAACAATGGATTTAGGCCCAGATCTCTGTACTGGGGTGAATGTATGACATTGTTCTGCATTCTGTCCATCAACTGTTGTTTTTGCATTAGCCACACACAGGAGGCATTTAGTGGGGTTCACGACTGGAATGAGATCACTCTGTCTATATCTGATGTTCATTGAGTTGTATGGTTTTGGATATTTTGTCAGTGCACAGACCGAGCAGGACCCAATTGGAAAATGTCCAGTTACAGGTGGAAGGCCCCACAGGGATGGTTGTGTTTGTCTATGTGCAGGTTTGGGTCTAGTATGGACAATAGTATCTCTCAGATTCCAAGTACGTTTAAACGAGAATCTGGGAGAGGGATATTGTTGCGTCCCTGTTTGCAAGATACTCCAATGTTTTTTGATCACTTTTGTTATCTGATTAGATTGTGGGGTGAATGATGTCACACATGTGAGAATGTCTTCCTGTGTTTTTGGGTTTGTTTCCAAAAGCTAATGTCTTTTGTTATTACGAGCCCTCTTACTTGCCACCTTAACTATGTGTGCTGGATAATGGCGTGTTTCAATATTTGTTGCCAGATTATCTGCCTGGTGGTCGTAGTCAGACAGGGCACTACAGTAGGGTAAATTATCCCTAAGATGTTTAGGATGGTGGTTGTCGTAATGTAAGAGACTGTCACAGTCCGTAGGTTTTTTGTACGTAGTAGATTGGAGATGAGCGTCCTTAAGATTAATTAGGAGGTCAAGAAAAGGTAAGTTGTTGACTGACACCGTTTTGGTGAATCAGAGGCATGGGTCAAGAGTGTTGATCCAGTCATAGAATGTGTCACAAGTGGTCATATCTCCCTTCCAGAGAATCAAAATGTCGTCTATATATCAACGCCACATGATGATGTTGGACACATATGGGTTCTGTTCTTCTTGGATGAAGACCTTCTCAAAATTGGCCATATAAAGACAGGCCAGACTTGGGGCGAAGGTACTCCCCATGAAGGTACCTTGTGTCTGATGATAGATTCTGTCACTGAATTAGAAGAAATTCTGTTTAAGCGCTATGCTCGCACATTCCAAAATTAAACTAACGGGTGTGGGTGACGACCATGTTTCAGATAATAGAAGACGCTCGACTACCTCTAGGGTGGCATTCTGAGGGATGTTAGTGTAGAGCACTTCTACATCGAGAGTCACCAGGAGATCTATCTGGACTTCTGATTTATTGACTTCCGTAATCAGGTTCAGAACATCCCTGATGTCTTTGAGAAAGGAAGAGGTCTTTTGGACAAGTGGTCTCAGGAAGTGGTCACAGAAGATTGAGAGTGGATCTAGTAAGGACCCAATGCCCGATACAATTGGTCTTCCTGGTGATGGCGTGAGTCCCTTGTGTATTTTAGGGAAAGTATAGAAATAGGGTATCTTGGGGTTGGTGTTGGTCAAAAAGTCTGCCTCATTCTTGGTCAGCCAGCCTTGTGCTGTGGCTGAGTCAACCATCGAAGTGATCGTAGTGGTCAGACTTTGTGATGGATCTTGCATCAGTGGAGTGTAGAAGTGCTGGTCAGAGAGTTGTCTCTGGCATTCAGCGTTGTACTCAGTAGTGTCCATAATGACAATCGCTCCGCCCTTATCAGCCGGTTTTATAGTGATGGTATGGTCATCAGCCAAAGCAGACATTGCTTGTTCCTCCAAGCGGGACATATTGTGGAAATGTGAATCTGTAGGGAGTTGGTTTATTTCTCTGAGTACTGCTTGTTCGAAGACTAGGATCTCTGGATAAGGGAGTGGAAGTGGAAGTGGATGGTTTCTGCCGGATAAGGGAGTGGAAGTGGATGGTTTCTGCCGGCCTGTGTCGTGAGCCTCTTGAGTGTTTTTTCGTGAAATAAATCTTTCAAGCGGATCTTACGGAAGAACTGCTGAAGCTCGCAGTTGGTCCTAATGCAGTCTATTTTAGGTGTAGGTACAAAGCCCAAACCTTTTTGAAGGACTTTTGTTTTGCTGGCGAACTGGTCTCTATGTGATAGATTCACTACAAGGTTGTTTTCTTTTGGTTGCCGGTTTGGCTCCTCGTTTGTCATTGTGTATCCACCTGTGGGGTTTGACAATAAACTCTTTTTTGTTGTTGTTGATTACCGCCTCTCCTTCTGCCTCGCCCTCTGCCCCAGCCTCTTCCTAAAAAAGGAGGAGGTTGAAAGGGGCCTTGGAAGGAGGGTTGAGGGCCTTGTGGGTACATGGGGTATGGATGTGGACACATGGGAGGTGGTCCTTGGTATGTGTTCATCCCGTACCCAAAAAGCGGTGGAGGTTGCGGGGTATACGTGGTGTGGTGAGTATCCTCATTACCCCAACTCCCGTTGCTAGAGTTGCTACTGGTTGAGGCCTTTCTATACCGTGACGGCCCACTTTCGTCTGAGGAGGTGTCTCCATCGACATGGTAGTCCTCTCTCAGGTAGGGAAAGATTTTTTCCTTGTCAAATCTTTATAAGTCCTTCTGTAGTTTTTCTATTCTGCACTGCAGTAAGTATTCTTTATTTTCATTGATCTCATTAATGATTTCTGTGAGCCTGGATTTGTAGCTTGAGATCTGGATGCTTGCTTTAAGAGCGTTTTCAGCTACGGTGATTTTGATCATGAGAGAGTCTGCCAGGCGTTTAGCTGTATTAATGATCGGAACTAAGCGGTGCCTGTTGCACTTCCAAGCTACCATTGACCATTTAGGTTTGAAGACTGGATCTTCCAAAAAGATTTGTGGGGTGTTTGCCACAATGAGTCCTTTTGGGGCTATATTGGCCCTGAGGTATTCTGTCATTAATGTGCCATGAAGTGTGATCTTCACTAGTTGGCGTTTAAGCGTGGTGAGTGTGGTCTAGTCCTTGCTGTTACTAGCTGAGGGGATGTTGCCATCTGGGCCAAGAAAGGATGGTGTTTTCAAGATCTCTGACACCATTTCATCATTGAAGCTGAGACCTTGGTCCTCCATAGTGGAGGTGGGCACACACCAACCGGTAAGAAAAGGCACAGGAGAGAGGGGTAATGGAAGGAATAAAGAGGGCCAGTAGAGAGAATTCTTCTAACTGGTGACACAGGCGTCAATAGACTGCTATGGTCAAGAGAGCAAGTCCCACGGCTTGATCCATTCAGGACTACATTGACCTATCAGCTATAGGAACTGCACACCCTTTTTGTTTCTCAGTCTTACCCAGGGGCGTCTAAGCTGGACCTTCATTAGCCCTTCATCCCCCCTTTTGTTTTAGGTTTCAGTGCACTACTTCAAATGACATAATTTCAAATTTACACCTTTTAAATTGTCAAACAATTACTTTGAATGCTTCTATTTCTCTGACCCCTCACCACTCCGAAACTCCACCCATCCCTTAACCCTCTAAAAAAAAAACCTGACCACCGCTAAATACTATCCATCCCTGACATCTTAAAACATCTCACCACCCCTTAACTCCACCCACCCGTGAACCCTTAGAACTTCTCACCACCCAACAACCTTCATCCATTCCTGAACCCTAAAGCTCTTTCTGCCCGTAAACTCCTCCCATGCCTGGCCACTAAAACGCCTAACCACCCCAAATTCCACCCATTCCTTTGCCCTAAAACCCCTTAACCACCAAGAAAGAGTTATAGGAATCCAAAGCCCAGAGGTCACCTTAAAAGACAATTTTGGAATCATACTTGTGAAAGGTACAAATATTGCAGGATGAAAGAAAAGTCACAAAGTTTCTTCTTTGATAAGCCTCAGAAACATTATTTCTCATTACCTTGTATAATGAGTCCAGACTACAGTGTGCTTCAACAAGACAAAAATAAGGGTGATATTAGGTCAGTACAAATAACAATCTCCTCTGGTCAGAGAGTTCATCGGAGTGGGTCTTTTTATGAAAATGCGATGCAGAGGTGCTGTTTACCATAAAAGTGGTAGCAGGGTAAGTGTGTTTAAAGCACAACCAACTAACTAAAGAGAACATTTTGTCAATTTCTCGTTGTGATAGAGTAACCTATCCACCAAGATCTAAATCAGGCCCGTAGTCTCTGAATTTTAATCCCAAAACCTTCTTCAGCTGGGCAAGGTAGCAGGTTATGGCTCAGAAGGGCTCCATGACTTTGGATTGCCATCGAATGAGGTCCCAGTGAAGTCATCGACTTTTGTAGGGAAATCTATAAGTGGGAGAAGTTTGAAATTCACACCCAAGGATGGCCCCTAACCGGCCGATTATTTTTAGTGCCTTCACATGGTGAAGAATTCTGTGTTCGTACTTAGTCACTTTTTGGAGCTCGGATTCCTACAGCGGGCAAGGCTGCAGGCTGTAGGTGAAAAAGAGCTTCACTAGGTCAGATCCCTTCTCCACAAGATCCGGCTGATTCAGATTTGCTGCTGCGGAAAATCACAGAGCTGAGGAAGCCTGAGTCTTCAGCCCAGCTGCAACACACCTTCATCAGATGTGCTACATAGGCCTTTGGAGCCAAACACTACTAAGTCCCAGGTATCTCAGTTGTTAGGAGAAGTACACTGTGGCACAGCTCAGTGTCTCTGGACCTCAGAAGCATCACTTGGGTGTCAAGACTCACTAAAGAAGCCACCGGAAGGATTCAGGGTAGCTCCAGCATGAACTGGGCAGCTTGGTGGGTACAGGAAAGACCTCTTGTAGCTTATTGTGTCCCTGTAGCTTGAACAGGAGGGCAGTGTGTGGTATATGAAGAAGAGCAGGCCTAGTCCTTCGGTGTTCTTCTTCTCATGTCCTAGGCAGCAGATTCAGCCCTCTTTGGATCTTCCACAGGTCCAGTAGTGTTCTGAGTAAGGTCCTGGGGATGCCACATTTGTGCTTGGCACCAGCTTGTAGGTTTCTCTTTGACCATCTCCAACCAGGGCTAACCCTATCCATGTTTTCTGCATTTCATGTGTGCCCTACAGCAATCAATCCCACAGTGCCCCTCTATGCCTAAATCCTTGAAGATAAAACTCTTGTAAGAGCCTGTGTGCCCACCACAGATACATGAGCACCACTCCAGATGTATGAGCAGTCCCTCCTCTGTAGTCACTTCAAAGAAGGGGCCTGTGCAAGTGTGACCTGACATCTGCCTGCAACAGAGGAGACCCCTTTGAAGTTATTGGAGTTCCTGAGCAGTGCTTAAATGGTCTTCCTGTCAGAGCAATAGAAACACCTCCCCACACTCAAGCCTTTGTCTCCTGATCTGGGAGAGTTTGTCATACCTCACTCAGGATTAAAGAATCAGAGTGCTGCAGCTGGAGGCTAAGGCAAATTGGCCTCCTGAGGCATTAGTCAGCGAAATGTACTTCCTAAAAGAACATTTTCCTTAATATTTATCAAAAATCTGACTTCACCCTTGAATTAGGTCCAAGAATTACATTTCTAGTAGTTTCCTAGCCAGGGACAGTATCATTAAATGTAATATTGATTCCTGGTGTTTTTCTATGGAACAGACAGCCTTGCTACATTGAAAATAGCATTTGGGGCTTTGACACTGAAAAGACATGTTTAACACTAGATTTCTACATGTCTTACCTTTAAATATCATGCACCCTGTCTTATGGGAAATAAGGCCTACTTAGGGGGACATATTAATTTTTAGAAGGAAGTTTAGAGTGGACATACATTAGCATTTGGGGTATTGTTACAAATAGTTTAATACCAATGTAGTGGTATTTAAAGTTTTATGTTGCGCTCAAACTGTGTAAAAGAAGATGGCGACTAATGATCGAATTGTGTCATTTTATCATGATGTGCATGCTTCATGTCATTCACTATCCTATGTCTCTATCAAAATCAATAAAATTTGTTTTAAAAAACTAAGGACGTTTAGACCAGTCAAAACGGTTTATTTTGACAGGTCGAATTGCAACTGAAAAGCTGCTTTAGCCAGGTTACAACGATAGGCCTGAACCCATGCTTTACACTGTCACTTTATTGGCTACCACAATAGGTGCTGCTATCCACTTTTGATATTTTAACTTGCAGGACTAAGTACCCTTAGTTCCTTGCACAATGGGCTTATAGGTAAATTAAATATACCAGTTAAGAGTATACCAATTTCATCATGTTGAAAGAATTAGCACGGATGCTTCATCACTGGTGAGCAGTGGGAACGTGTGCAGAGTTCTACAGTCAGCTATAACCGTCAAGGCAAACATCTGGGGGGGCATCACACACAAGATGATCATTTCCTACAAAAACACTATTCCCTCAAAATAGCCTCTTTGACAACCTTTGTATTGGCTGGCTTTATCCTTCCACTGCTCACTTTTAGGAAACTACATTTTTCTTTTTGGTTAAGCACTCCATGGGCATGTGTGTGTTTTCCAGTTCTCTCCTCTTATGCTTTCCCCACCATATACCCCCTATTCCCACACTCTGGGTAGCTCTCCTCTCGTGTGCTATTTCCTCCCTGCAAAATATCTCTCATCTTCTGTGTTGCTCCCTCATGTGCTTCCAGCTCAACAGCTCTGCCTCCCCCACTGTTCTTGGTTGTCTGCTTTTCTCCTCTTCATTCTGACTGTTCGCTGCTGTCATGCAACCAGTTTTGTGATTGTGTCACAGTGGGATTAAGTTCACAATAGACTGTGGCACCATTTAATATTTTTATAAAAATAGGTTCGCCTTGGAAACTCCAGACTGCATTTCAGAAGCTCTAATAACAATTCTGAAGTCTTTATTTTCACTGCAGACGACACTGGGAGGTGATAAGCACAACACGTTCTTATTTAGCAGCTGCTGTCAATTCGGAGATAGTTTTTGTTTAATGTGATGCACCCTTTGTCCTCTCATTCCCTTTTTCTATTAGCCCCCTTCACTTTATTCTCCTTCTATCTGGTACCCAGGAGACTTCAGAGTTATTTACATGTGTCCACTACCTTAGAGATCTCTGGAGGCCTGGCTGTAAAGCATCAACAAGATGAAGCAATAAAGTCTTTGAGGGACGAGTAACTGTACAAAGCGAATTAATATATCTACTCCTTTTAACTTATTGTATTAAAACAGCTACAACAACCAAAGATTTCATGGATATTTGTTGAATGTCTGTGCTACACTTTCGATTCAAACATCCAGCAGAACATGGCCACATTCCCTCCAATGTGAGCCATTCAGCAGCATCAGTAAGAAAGCTACAGATGATCATTCATTCACTAATGAAGCTCCAGATCTCGTTTTCCAAAAAAAGCGATTATTTTAAATTGTTAAAAAAAATAACTGGCAGCGCAAGAAGATGGGACAGGAAATCCCAAAAAGACAAGCTTCTTCTAGAAACATATTTCTGTTATGGTGATACTTTTTCAAACAAACGATGCCTGCGTCCTGAGGAGAGCAGACCATTTATGCTGACTGTGGACGTGGGGGAGTAGGGTGAAGCTTGTGTTATATGTTTTTTCTGTTGTTGATGATAGGCTACCACACATAAATGAATGCAGTGGTCCTGGCGCCGTTTCTTTGTCCTGGCGCCGTTTCTTTTTACACTTTATATTAACAACGTGGAAAAGACACTGATAACAGAGTGTAGGGATGTACCAATGGTAGGAAATAGATAAATCCTGATTCTGTTATATGCAGATGACGCGGTACTGATGGCTAGAACACCGCAGGCCATGCAAAGAGTAGTTACTTCCTTTTCGGATTTTATGAACCAGCTTGATTTAAGCATAAATTGTTCTAAGACATTCACCATGCACTGTGGGTCGGGTGCACAGAGGAGGAAAAAAGCAATTTATATTGGAACTACCCCAGTAGAGGACACCTTAACATTTCCCTATCTAGGGGTCTTAATTGATAGCTCTGGGCTATGGAACAATACAATTAAGACAAGGAAACTGCTGTACTGTAAATCTATCATGGCTTTAAAAAATTTTCGTCGGAAAATAGGGAGGAAACCAATTAAGGAAATATTGACTGTTTACAAAGCAACTTGTGTAGCTATCGTCACTTATGGGGCAGGCCTATGGGGATATGCAAACGTCAGCATATTACAAGTTGTCGAAAACAATTTTATGAAATATCTCCTAGGCGTCCCACAGAGTGTTTCAACATATGCTTGCCATATAGAACTAGGGGAACCATACTTAGAAGATACAATAAAAACTGCACCAGTACTATTATGGCATAGAATATGGACCGCAGATGAATCTGGTTTAAACCGAAAGATTATGGAAAATGCAATGGGCCTAGAGAAGTGTGGGAAAATTAGATGGCTGAATTACATTAATAATTTTCTTATGCTATTAGGGCTAGGGGATTATTATACTGACCCGCCCTCTCTTTGTAATATTTCTAGGAAATGTCTAAAAGATAGATGCATGACCTATTTGCAAGAGACCAGAGCTAGAACAGAGTTTAAGAAATCTACGGTAGTAGCTCACGAGCAAATTGTAATTTGCAATAGTTTACAGCCATATTTAAAGTTACAAACGAGTGATTATGAAAGATTTTTATTGACACGTTTTAGATTTAATCTACTATTCAGATCACTCAGCTTTCCAGTTAAGAATAATTGGTCAAAAATTATGAGCAAATGTCCCTGCGATGATTTATCAGTACAATCAGATATGCATATACTTTTCTTTTGTAAATTTTATACCAGACCAAGACAAATGTTTGTTGTTCCTTTGCTAAAAATGATGGAAATTAATCGGTGTCGCCCTGCTTTTTTAGCTGTACAGAAACTTGATAATATTTTAACTGTCGTATTTATTTCCTCATTCCTTAAAAATGTTTTTAAATTACGGAAAACAATTGAGATCTGAACTTACTCGGTTTTTTTTTATTATATGTGGCACTATAATTGTAATTTTTATATATGTGTAATTTTGTTCTTGTACTTTTATGGTTATTTTGTACTAATAACCGAATAAAGATTAACTTGACTTGACTTGAATGCACACTAACAAAAATATGGTGCTAACATTTTAGTTTTGAATTGTTTGTCCTCTGATATATTACCCTGTGATCTACTATATGCACAATAGATAAGTTACCAGTCTTTAAACATTGATTTACAAGGGAGAAGAGGTATGTTGTACTTAACAGCACCCTTTCGTAAAATGAAACGTGTGTCCATTTTTTATTTATAAGGTCGAGCATCCACACGCATGCGCTGTCTGCAAGACGTGTGGTATTCAATAAAGCCACTTTATTGCCCCTGGTTACTTACCATTGGTTCCCTCCTCCTCGCTCCTCTTTCCTGCCTTCTAAGTCATTCATAAAGCCATACATCACTTCCGGTCAAAGCTAAGGAGCACCGGTCAGGCACGGTCTCCTTACGCATAGTTTCTTCATGTCTTTGTTTACAGAACTTTTTTTATGTTGCTTAGCGTTTGCAATGTAAACACCACCCTGCTGGACACCACAACAATTTGTATCAGACAAAGGACTTTTGTAAGAGTCGGTGGGGGGGGGGGCAGTTTTTACATTTAGACCGAGCATGAGCTGGGGTTCCTTCTAGGCAGCAGTCTTCTGCAGAGCGCATATTGGTTTCCGTTGTGGTATGATTAGAGCAAAGACACATTATCAGCTGCCAGGCACAAGCACCTCATGATTTCTGTTTTTAGCCCAATATTTTTCTGTTGCTGCTTTCATATTTGGTTTGGGTATGGCATAATTTCAGGCTGTGGGTGATAATAGCTCTGCAGTGGAACATGAGGAATGTTGTAAGCTAAACGGGGAGGATGGGCAAAGTGTGATATGGTAAGCCTGGGAAAAAATAAACAACATGGCCAAAGAGGTAGAAGTGGAACTAAGACAGCGATTATTGTCATAGTTACACAGTTACTAATGATTAATAATCACCTCAAAGCCAATCGAGCTGCTATTTCCTTTCAACTTTAACTACCGGGACCTTGCCTGATTATTTACAACTTTCATTTGTTCAGCTATCCAAAGCTGAATTCTGTGTAAGGCTATTCTTGTATTTAAAATCCTTTAAGTCCTCCCAATCCTCCTCCCAATCACCGCTTGGCTGAACTCATAGCAATACATTTAGCTTCTTACTGGAAAGTATTGGATAATGTCAATTCTAAGGCACCCCACTTAACTCCTTCATGTTTTGTAACCAAGGTCTACACCCACGCCTGTCGTACAATATATCGTGCTATACTTAAGCCCAGAAGCAACTAAGTACATACATAGGATGTTATTTCATCTTGAAGGTTTTTTTGTTTATTAGGGGATATAGTAACTATCTGCCATCAGTGATAGTGCATGCTTAACATAATACACTGAAATAAACTACCTGCTATGTGAACAATGTTTAGGGGGTAACTTTAAGTTATTGACGATGAAACATTAACTCTACTTCCAAAGCACTGCCCACGACATCACATATATTACAAATAGATCATCAGTGACGTTGTTGATGTCATTGCCCATGACATAAAACATTCGCATTTCAGAAACCTATACAGGCCAATACACAAACACGTGCTAAACTGCACAAAACGGTTTGTTATATTTGTCTCCATAAACTGATTTTGAAATAGTTCCAAAATAGCCATAATAAGAATTTGTGCTTGTTTTCTTAACTTGTTTTTAATGCGTTTTTCAGAGACATGCATTTGCCAAATGTTGGCTAAGCTTCTCACCCCTTATCCCCACTTCCTCAAAACAAGGAGACGTTCTCTTACTTTCTCCCCACATCCTCAACACCCACCTACAGTCTCTTCCCCAAATAAGAATTTGTGTTACCATGATTCAAAAAGGCTGATCCAATGTTTGAACTTTAAATTATAGACATTGTGTGTAACCCTACAACAACAGTAATGTAGTGTGGGCATTTTACGCTGGCTCAATGGACACTCCTTTAACTTTTTCTCCTTGTGTGAGTGCACAATGCCCTAGTGTTTCACTTGAGGAACAAAATGTTACACTTTATCATGTGCCACGGCTTGCCATCTCATTAGGCCTCCACATTTCATTACAGATGCATGGCGACAGCCTCGTGCCTTAGCCTTCAAAAGAGATGCATGGAACTCTGTACAGCATATAGCCAGGATTTATCCTTGTTTCTTCCTATGCAGTTGAGGATGCCAGGTAAAGTATGGCAGAGTTGTTAGGTTTGAAAACCCCATTCCTGCTATACACCTGCTCCATTTATATTATTTTAGCAATGTGTGGCTAAATAGACACCAGTTGCATTCACGTTATGCAACCCACTGAGTTATCCCTGTAATGTGCAAGGTTTAGTTAGTGAGTGTGACTCCATTTTGTATTTGATAATCCTTACTAGACTGCTTAGGCTGTGCCTGAACTAGGCATCATTATTCACATTGCTTGTCTCAGCAAAACAGTGTATTTCATTATTATTTTCTCTTCTGTTCAAGGCTGCTTTCTGACTTACTAATGAATAGGCCATTCTGCCCTCGCATACCTATTGAGTGTGTGGTTCTGCTCCTACATTAGGAGACGCTGAGACCAAGCCCCATAGCCTTGAATCACAGATATCATGTACCCATCTGGCAGGTGGAAGCTCTTCCTACTGTGCATCTTTGTTCAAGTTCGGCCCAGGCCAGTGATTTTCCATTGTGGGCGTGGATGGAGGATTCTCGGGAGGAATGATTACTGAGTGCAGACTGTTGGGGTGTCAGCCCCTTGGCAGACATCTTAGGATGCAGGTCAGATTGGACTCCTCAGCAGAGTATTGCTAATAGATTTATGTTTGTATTCTCTACTGTCTGACCGACTCTTCATGCTTGGGAAGGCATAGCCGGTGGTTGTAAATAACCTGGGTGGCACTAACTTTAGAGTGCATAACATTAGCGCCTACTAAAGCAGTGGACAGTTAAAATGGAAGTCATAAAACGTGAATGAAGACCTTTCTGGGAGAAAACAATATCATTTTAGTTCCAATTCAGGGAGACCATATAGAGGTGGTGGGTACCTGAATTGTTGTGGAGAGGATATAAAAAGAATAAGAAATCTGGGGTTCGCATTTTAAAAACTTTGACCTATTGGTATTGTAAATGACAATGCCTTTTATTATTGCAGGTTTTTGAGCACATACATAAAAGGCATTGTCATTTACAATGCCAATAATTCGAAATCTGGCAATTACAAGACCTATTGCATTGGAAATGCTTGTTTAGCCCTACAACCGGTCATGGTATTCAACCTCTGTTTATGTCCTACACATACATCCAGCTTATCCTTCACCATATCCCATCACATGTAAGGAATTTCAGGCAGTCATTTTGGGTCGCAGCTCCGACGTTTCATTTAAAAAAAAATGTGAGCGACATTACCATTTGTACCACCAATTGTCAGTTATATTCATTCAAATTACCATATGAAAGAGAGACAACTCATGGATCACTGAGCTTTGTATTTACCTGTCTGAGCACCTCTTTCACGTTCCACAAATGTCTCTCGTTGTTTCATCACTTTATTTGTGACAGTGCCTCTTTTTTTATTCTGCATCACTTTGTCTGCTCCCCTTTGCTGCCCCACCATACCTTTCTATCTCCCAGCATGTCTTTTACTGCCTGCCTCAGTGCATCTTTCTCTGTACTTATGTATTACCACCTACTGTCTTAGAATCTCTCCCTCTGCGCCATCATACCTTCTACTGTCGCAGAATATCTTTGGCTACTTCAGTACCTGTCTTCAATTGAAGATCTAGAATTATGAGATTCTGATCATCTATAATTCACTGTGCACTGGAGGTGGCAATGTGTGGCTTAGCACTATGAGAACATGCCATTCTCCTGACAACTTAGTAAGGACTTTAGGAGTCTTAGTTGACTCCAACCCGTTAAGTCAATCAAATTCCAAGCGCTGCTTTTAAGTTATCGCCTACCAGAGAGCACAAGCTGTCCAGCTACGAAAGACCTATTGTGGGCGTACTAAGAACTTACAGCCACACTTCCCCCTCAGCTCTTTACCACAGGTTGGCTTTATTGTCACTATAATTTCCTTGCTTCTTATTCTTTGGCTTTCCTAATCCCATCTCGTCCATCTTCTATTGGCCTTTCTCCTTTACAATCCTTTTGCTTGGCTGACTTGTATCCTTCCACTGCTTTCTATTAGGGATCTACTTTTTCTTTTTACTTAAGCACTCTATGACAATGCATGTGTTTTACCGTTCAATCCATTGTGTAATTTCCTGCTGCCATATCGCCCTGCTTCTTGCTTTCCTATTGTGTGCTTCCCCTCCATGCTACTTGTTGCTCACTCCCTCATGTGCTTTACCCCTGCTGTACCTGTCCCTTGAACTTCATGTTGCTCTTTCTCTTGTAAGCTTCTTCCCCTACAAAACACCTCTGCCCCAACTCCATGTTGCTCTGTCCCTTTTTAGAAGCACATATTTTGCCTCCATTCTTAAACATCACAAAAACACATATATATGGGCACTTTGCACTACATACCTGTATGTCCTACCGTTCATAATGACAAGTGTTGCACCTGAAGTCAGAACTGAAGTGCATTCACTGTAGAACTTGGAATCATATATTCTGTGTAACATTATTAAATGATATATACTCCTTAAAGATTTGATAAAACCCATCCTTACACTATTAAAATGTATTTACCCTCGAAATAAGAATGATTTAGGTAAACAGGTGCACTAATGTGTTTGCATTGGAATTCAGAATTGTCACGATTCCACCATGAACCGGGAGGGACAGGCGCACTCTGGGAACTGGTAGTCTGTGCCTCTTGAAACACACCCTCTCATCTCGATCCAGACGGACAGATGGAACGCGGATGGGAATGCACAGCGAGACACAGACTCTGTGTATTTTGACCCTGTTCCCTTTAACTGGAACTGTTCTCCCGAGGGCTCCGCCCAGGACTATGGTGTCATCCCTGATGAGGCAGAAGAGAGACCAGGAAGACGCTGGAAGGAGGCGAGTGTGGAGTCGGTGGAGAGTTGCAGGGAGACACAGTGGGAAAGACCCCCGCTACGAACCTCGACCCTGAAAACAGAGAAGTCGGATCCGGAGAGCCAGGAGGCCAATGTTCCTGCTCAGCGCCCCGCCATGCTCCTGGAGGTGTGTGGCTTAAACAGGTACGGGACCGTGTCTCGGGGTGGGTAGGGAGAAAGGCAAGTGCCAGCGATTAGTATCGCCTTGTTATCCCACATGTAACCATTCCCCAGCACCAACCCTCACGTCACGGGAGTGTGTGTGAAGAGCACCAGTGGTCCCTCACTCCCCCTGTCCCTTACTGTTGTCGCCGTGAATACCGGCACTCACGTTTTCTGTACCCTCTTCTCTCCCTGAACCTCCCAAGAGCCCAAGACGTTCCCAGAAGGAAGAGAGAAGAGGACAGGAACCGACCCTGTGAGCCCAACAGGAGAGGATAAGAAGGGATTATCCCATGTGCATTTGGCTTCCCAAAGAAGGAGACTAATATCAATAAAGCCCAAGCTAAAATAACCTGGTGTCTCACATGCTCCTTCCTTACCGCTACAATAATGTAGTTCTTAGTTCCCCTTATAGCTGTGCATTCAAAGTTATTTCACAGTTAATGAAATGTAACATGAATCTAATATTGATGTGTTATTCATTTGTAAGTTGTATGTGCACATGTATATTAAATGTGCACCATTGAGTTAATACGGTAAGTCAGCATGAATAGGCCAGTATTTCTTTCTGCATAAAATACAGTTTTTAATTTCTGCTTGCCTAACTTTTTCTGTGCAAGTACATTCACATGGTTTGTTAGTTTGAGAATAGATGTAACTCTGCACTAGCGATAGAGAGCCTGAGAAGAATACCTTGATGAAGAACATGGAGAGCTAGAGCATTCCCCTTAGATTCTTTGCTTTTTTTCCTTATCCCTAAAAGGCTCTTCACCGAGCTTCTGAAATGCTGACACCTTCCCACAACTTCCCGCATTTATTTTCTTTCTGGATTTTTCCTAACTTTTGAGAGCCTTTTATATTTAACTATTTTCGTTAGATTTAGCCTCTAAATTTGAGGACCTTGGATATTTCTCAATGTTTAGGAGAGAAGATCGAAGACTCTTCTCTGAGCACCAGATTCTGTTGTTAATCCTTTGTATTGCTGTGTCTGAACTTCTTGTTTGTCTTATGCTAATGCACCTAGCCTTCTTCAGGAGGTTTGGCTATCCAGTTACCTTTACAGCATTGCATTGAGATTGATTTACATTAACCTTAACTTGTAAAAAAACATCTTAACGTTTCCTACTGATTCCGGGCCCTTATTGTGTAGCCAGATGGGTTACACTGTTAATTTTATGTGTTTGACCTGGTGCTAACTCCCATCACCTCTCAGTAGCACAAAAAGATTAACCAATAGTAAGATAGTCGACCCAGTGTTGGAATAACCAGTAGCATGGTCAGACGGCTGTTACTCAAATGAGGGAGTTAGGGTGTCCCATTCAGAATTGCCTAAGGCCAGTCCAAACCTCTAAAGCCCCAGGTTCGTTCGAAGGATTGATGGAGTACCAGCGGTTTGGGAAGGAGTTGTAACAGCGGAGGTGTGACTATTATCACAGTTGTGTGTTGCAATTGCTTATGCTTAGCTTGCATTGTCTTGCAATGATTGGGTGGTGTTCTGCGGAGATGTTTTAAGTTGCTGTGCAAATATGGCACTTAATGTAGAGAAGTTGAAGTGGTTAGTGGGCCTGACACACCCTAAGATCCCAAGATTTATTAATAAGTGTAGAATACACTTTATTGTAGTTGTCTGGTGGGTTGTGGTCCTAATTGTGAGACCTTGTCGACAGCACAATTGAGATCGGGACTTAGGGGCACATGCATCAAGCTAATTATCGGTCGCAAACTGGCCGAATCAGCCCAAAGTCATTCGCAAAATAGTTAATCGCAAAATTTGAGATTACCTATTTTGCGAATGCAGTTAGGGAATCACAATTTGCGATTCCCTAAATGCAATGCAAGAAGCATTCTCAGAATGCAACTTGACATTAGGGAATCGCAAATTACCATCAACTTTAAGTTGATGGTAAGTTGCAATTCCTTAGAAAATGCACAAAATTGCATTTTTCTAAGTGACATGTGGCACACACACATGCCCTTGGGGCATGTGTGTGCACCACATATGCACACATGCAAATTTTGGGGGTGCATCAGGGTGGCCTTTTGGCCCCCCAGCACCCTTGAAATTGCATACACAATTTGTGATTACCTTTTTGGTACTCGCAAATTGCGAATTGTTTTCCATTCATTCCTATAGGCCTAGGCCCATAGGAATTAATGGGACTACATTCCCTATTAGCGAATCGCAATTTGCGACTCTCTAATAGGGAATGTGTAGGAATCGCAATTTATTTAGCGATTCCTACATGCATAAGGAATTGCGATTCCTAAATAGCGATTCCTTAATAACGCTATTAAGGAATCGCAATTTCTCATGTTGATGCATGTGCCCCTTTGTCTTTGTGTGATTGTGACGTGTGGTTGGTATAGTGAATCTCAGTACATAAGGAGTAACTGTATCAATCCAAGTGAGATCCTGCTGGTCAAGGTTTTATTCAAAGTGGATGTCAGTATAGGTCTAAAAGTGTTTTTCCAGACCATTTCATGTGTGTATGAATACTTTAATTTCTTTAGAGAACCAGACAAAGTTAGTTGTTGAGATTGCTTGCATTTGTTTTGTGTAATTTGCTGAAAGCACGGTTTCATGAAGTATTGTAGAGGAGGGTGAGCCGCTGGAAGAAGGGAGATTAATGCCACACTAGGATTGTCTGGTTGTGTAAAGGTACGCTAAGAATGGTTATCTCGGGGAGGAGCCTAGCGCGCAACCACGATGGCCGCGTAGGTGCGAGGCTCCCGAGGACCTCCGCGACCTCCTACGTTTATCCTGTCTTCATCCTGCATCGGTTGAGGGGACTGTGTCGGTGAGCCTGAGCCGAGGTGGTACCCGTTTCCCGTTCTCGAATCGGACCTCGGGTGCCGGAGTGAGCACCGATTGAAGTTTGCGGCCTCCTTCGCTCCTGACCCCGGACTCGCGTTTGGGGGCGACCCGGTGGCAAAGTGAACAACAACGGCGGGCTGGGCCTGGCGAGTCGCGTACCCCGCACTTTCACTTTCACTTTCGCGCCCCCTTGCCGTCTTTGCAGGTGGGATCGCGGCGCTCCTTGTGTTGGGGTGGCCTCGCTGGGTGACCCAGCCTGCCTGCCTGCTGTGGCCCGCTCCGCCGTCCTGGGGTGACCCCCCGGAGCCCGTGGCCTTGATTGCTTGCCTTTTACTGCGTGGCTGATGAGGGGGTGAGACCCGCGACGATGGCCACGAAACAAGATGGCGATCGGTTGAAGGCCAAGTCGACCCGGCGTGGCGCCGCACATCAGGCCAACATCATGGACCGCTACACCCTCCCGAAAGGATCTCCCGGTGGACCGCACAAGTCCTCTGAGTGCCCTCCGGATGCCCCGGATTTGCCCACAGAGTTGACTCTGCAAGACGTCAGGGGCGCCATTGCTGAGATGAAGGCCTCGGTGGGCCAGCGGTTTGACACCTTAGCCCATAAAATCGACGCGGTCCTAGTGGATGTCAACCTGGTGAGGGCTGATCTCTCCAAGACCAACGACCGGGTTGATTCTTTGGCCCACACCGCGTCGGGCCTCACGACTGAGGTGGCGGCCCTCCAAACGGAGGTGCACCGACTTCGTCAGGCGAGTGTGCTTATGGATCGGCGCCTGGAAGATTCCGAGAGTCGGGCCCGGAGGAATAACATCCGCATCATCGGAGTACCCGAGGGACGGGAGGAAGCAGCGGCGGATCTTTTTGTAGAGGACCTGATCGTTACCCATCTCCAGCCTCGGGGACTGAGTAAATTCTTTGCCGTGGAGAGGGCCCACAGAGTTCCCGGGGGAAGGCCGAAGGTCGGAGCCCCTCCGCGGCCCCTCATTGCCCGGATTTTTAACTTTCGGGACAGGGACGCGATCTTGCAAGCCTCCAGACTGCAAGGGCCGATTAAGCTGGAAAATATGGAGGTGAACTTTTATCCCGATTTCACTCAAGCGGTCCAGAAACAGAGACTGAGTTTCCTGGGTGTTAAGCGCCGGCTCCGGGACATGAACTTAAAATACGCCATGCTCTTCCCGGCCAAGCTGCGGGTAGAGGTGGATGGTCGCACGCACTTTTTTGATCGTCCCGAAGCGGCCGGGGACTGGCTGGACACTCTGTCTGGGGGTAGTGCTCGAGATGGTGGGGGGGGCGGCGGGAGGAGACGGCCCACTGGATCGGGACTGAGGGTTTGATATTGGACCTCACTCTGGACGACTATGATGCCACTTTCGACCAAAGCTTCTGTCTTTGTTCTTTCCCCTCCCTTGGAGGTTGTGTGGGGTCTAGAAGGGGTACTCTTTCCTCCTCTAGGGGGTCTAGCTAGTTTCACTATATAGGGGCGACAGGCACACTGCAAGTTGGGGGGGCTGTCTGGGCTCATGCATGGGTGCAGGGAGGGGGGAGTTTTGTTGGGGTGGGGTGTTGTTCGTTTCTACCACAAGGCAAAAGCATCGTTGTATCATTTCTAAAGTGCTCTCTGGGGGACGAGTGATGGCTTCTGTTTATGATGGGGGGTAGGGGACTGAGTTTGTTGTCCTGGAATGTTAATGGATTGGGGGACAGGATAAAACGAGGTGTGGTCCTGCAGTTCTTGAAGCGAATTTCGCCCGATATAGTTTTTCTGCAGGAGACACACCTCATTGGCAACTCCTTTTGTGCCATGAATAGACGGGGCTACCGCCTTGTGGCCCATTCGGGCTTCACGTCTGGTTCAAGGGGTGTGGGCATTATGGTTAAGAACTCGCTCCCGTTGGAGATTGATGAGGTGCACCATGACGACAGGGGACGTTACACGGTTTTGGTGGGTAGAATGGAGGGCAGAGTGGTCGTTTTTGTGTCTGTCTATGTCCCGCCGGGGCTGCAGACGACCACCTTTGCGTATCTGGGGCGCCTCCTCCTTCGCCTTCCGGAGGGGATTCTAGTGGTGGGGGGGATTTTAATGCTGTGGTTTCCGGAACTGTGGATCGTCACCCCCCTAGGGATCTCCCCCGTGCCCAGGCATGGTTGGCTGGCCTCTTGGATACCTTGGGGCTGGTGGATTGTTGGCGTTTGAAACATCCCACGCAGCTGCAGTACACCTTCCATTCAGGGGCTCATGGTAGTCTCTCACGGCTAGATTATGTCCTGGTTCCGGCGGCGCACGTTGGGAGGATAGGGGAGGTGCGCCATTTGGCACGGGGTATCTCGGACCACTCTCCACTCTTGTTGCACTTTGATATTCTTCCGAGGGGAGAGGGTAGGGTGGTCCCGATTAATCCCTGGTACCTGCGTGACCCCACCATTCGCGCAGAGCTGGTTAAATCCCTTAAGCGCTACTTTGACGAGAATGTGGGGTCTGTGTCATCGGCGATCTCATTGTGGGAGGCGTTCAAGACGGTACTCAGGGGAGAGGCCTTGTCCCTTATTTCCCATTCCCGGAGGCGCGAGCGGGAGGAGGTGACTCGTGTTGAAGCGGAGATAACCGAGTTGGAGGGTGATCTAGAATGTGGGGTGACGGATGACAAATTACATGTTCTCCGACTCAAGCAATCGGCTTATAAGGCCCTCGTCACGGAGGCGGCCAGGGGCCTCAGTAGAGAGCAACAGGGGAGACTGTATGATGTGGGTGATAAGGCTGGTAAATTGATTGCATGGTTGGACAAAAAGGAGAGAGCGAGTCGAGTTGTCCCGTTGATTGAGAAACAGAATGGTGTGTGTGTCACTGAACCAGAAGAAATTGTCTCCTGCTTTGCAGACTATTTCCGTGGGGTGTATTCCCCGGTGTCCTCCCGCTCTGAAGAGGATTCCCACGCCCTGCTCAGGGATATCGCGCTGCCTTCCCTTTCGGAGGAGGACAGAGTGTCGTTGGACGCTGCTCCAACTTCCGAAGAAATTGCCCTCGCCATATGATCGGTCGCTTCCGGCAAGGCCATGGGCCCGAATGGTCTTCCCATCGAGTTGTATAAATTGCGACCGGATACGCTGGCACCACATCTCCGTGCTATGTTCCTCGCGGCCCACTCGGCGGGTTCCCTCCCGCTAGACCAGCGTCTAGCTACTATCGTGGTTATCCATAAGGAGGGGAGGCCGCGGGACCGGGTCACATCCTATCGGCCTATTTCGTTATTGAATGCAGAGCCCAAAATCCTCGCCAAGGTATTGGCCAATCGGCTGGTCGGCGTAGTGTGTGACTTGATTCACCAGGATCAGTCCGGCTTCATCCCTCATCGCAATACAGCGCTTAACCTGCGGCGTTTGCATGGGGTGCTCGCACGTGTCCCGTTCATACGAGAGCCGGACATTTTGGCGTCCTTGGACGCCACTATGGCGTTTGACACGCTTGAATGGCCTTATATTTGGGCGACGCTCGCGAAGTTTGGGTTTGGCCCAGGATTCATCAGTTGGGTAAAATTGTTGTACTCTGGCCCGCTGGCGCAGGTCGTGGTGAACGGTAGAGTGTCGGCTTCGTTCGAGCTGGGCAGGGGTACGCGGCAGGGCTGCCCATTATCGCCGCTCCTTTTCGCGCTCGCTTTGGAGCCCCTGGCGGAGTGGCTGCGGTGGGAACCTTCTATTCGTGGTCTCCGCTGGACCCCCGAGTATGAGGACCGCGTATCTCTATACGCTGACGATATTCTCCTGTACCTGGCTTCCCCACGTAAATCACTGATAGTGCTGGTTGATGTATTGCATTCATTTGGTCTTAACTCCGGCCTTGTCATCAACTGGGCTAAATCGTGCGTCTATGTTCTCTCTGGGGAGGACCCTATCCTTCCGCGGGGCTGTCCTATCCAGATCGCCCCGCGGGGATTCCGGTACCTGGGTGTCTTCATTACCCTGGACGCGGAGGCCCGATATAGTCAGAACTTGCTTCCCCCCCTCCAGCGCCTGAAGGAGGATGTTGCGCGTTGGAGGCGCTTGCCGCTCTCGCCGCTCGGCCGGGCGGCATTGTTTAAGATGATGTCGCTGCCGCGTTTCCTGTACGCTCTGCAGAACACAATGGACGTCGTGCCGGCGCGCTACTTTCGCGAGGTGGAGAGTTTACAGCGCCGACTGTTCTGGGAGGGTAGACCGCGTATCGCCCTGGCGAAGCTGACGCTCCCGTGGTATGACGGGGGGATCGCCCTCCCGGATATCAAACGGTATTATTGGGCCTCCCAGCTGGCTGCGATTAATCACGGCCTGTACGGGCCCGCTCTAAACCCGGCCTTTGAAATGGATAAGATTTTACTGCCGGGTGGTGATTATAACCGAGCGCTGTACTCCGGCTCGCTTGACGCACGTCTGACGGGCCCCACGCGTGTCATGGTACGAGTGTGGCACGCGGCTAATGTGGCGATGGGGTGGAAAGGTCGTTTGACCCGGGCGTCGCCACTGTACGCATCTGAGCAGTTGGGCTCCCTGTGGACCTCGAAGGGCTTTGAAAAGTGGGACATGATAGGCATCAGCAGGGTGGGTGATCTCTGGACTAGGGGGGGATTCAAAACGTTCGAGATGCTACGGACAGAATTCCAGTTGCAGGACAGGGAGTACTTTCGGTATATGCAGATCCATCATGCGCTATGCTCCGTATTCCCGGACGTTGCCTCCATCCCGGAGTATTCCCCTCTGGAGGATAGAGTGCTAGATGGACATGTACCGGACAGCACGATTTCATTGATCTATAAAAAACTTATCAATGACCGCTCGGGACTGCTGACTAACCTTCGTGAGGCATGGGTGGCCGATGGATTGGAGCTGGATGACGAGGACTGGGTATCGGCGGTGGCCTCCCCGAAAGAGGTGGCCATACCGGCCCGCCTTCGCTTAGTCCAGCTCAAGGTACTCCATAGGGTCTATGTCACGGGGCCGAGGCTACTGCGTATGGGATATGCTGTAGACGGGTTGTGTAAGCGTGGGTGTGGTTCTTTGGGGACCTTTTTCCATATTTTGTGGGAGTGCCCGGAGGTGGAGCGATTCTGGCGTGGTGTGCATGAGGTCCTGCGGGTGGTTACGCGTGTGTCGCTGCTGCCCGAAGCGAGGAGATGCCTGTTGAATGTGTGGGAGCCAACCGACTACTCGGTGCCGCAGACGCGGTGTGTGACTCTGGGATATATGGTGGCCAAACGCGACATTGCTCAACTGTGGGGTTCCCAGAGGTCGCCGACTGTCTCGGCATGGAAGGATAACATGGATTGGTGCATGTTTCGGGAAAAGGTGGTCTATGTTGCGAGAGGTAAGTCTGGGACATGGGTGAACGTATGGGGCCCCTGGAACGCCTACCGCGGGGGAATCTGTACCCCGCCGTTATTGCCCGATCAGTCACCGGCCCCATCCCCTTAGCCAGTTTATCTCCCCGGTCCCGGACACTGAGTCCACCTAATCCCAGTCGTGACCCTTTTCCCCCCCTTGCTACTCCTATGGATTGGTAGGGTCCCCCCCGCTAGGGGAGCACATGCTGCTGTTTCCGATTGTGGGTTGCCTTGTGGATTTGTTCTTTTGTTGTTATTTATATTAAAATGAAACCGTTATGTGTGCCCGGATGGTGTGGCTACCACCGCTTCTAACTCCTGTGCATTTCCCTTTGCCGCGGCAAGCGCGCTGTTGTTTGTATCACATGCTCCTCTTGCTTGCTAGCGGCCGGCCTGAAGGTTGTAGGCCCATCTCTGTATATTTTTGAATTTTGTAATAAACGGTTTCAAAAAAAAAAAAAAAAAAGAATGGTTATCTCCATCATAGAGTGTCACATTGGTATCGGTTGTTGACGCCGAACAAGAACTGTGAGTAAAGAAATCATTTTCTGTTTTGAGACAAAAAGGCCATTGTATTGTTGATGTACTTTTGAAAAATGAAATTCTTTAAGGCTCGACAAGACATGTTTAGGGGAGATGTAAAGATACCTGTTCGAGAGGAAGAAGAGGCACCATCTGAGAAAACGCTAGGTCATTATATGACTATAAATGTAGAACTCCATACATGTATTTGGCTTAACCAATGTCATAGGATCACTGAGAAAGAAGGTGCATTGAGGTTGCAAATGCATAACGTGAAGACAAAGCCTGTCGTAGTGATTCTAGTGACGATCTTTTGAACACATTATTGTCGACCCGTTCACCCCCATATAATTAAGCTCAACAGGAAGGAATAAATGGGCAGATGTCAATGAAATTCCAGGAATGGCTATCGCACCAGTGAAGACAGGGTCTAATATAATGGGAGGGACTACAGGGATTAGTACCCTCATTAAACCTATTGCATTAAATGCAGCAGATGCACTTACTGTCCGATCCCTATAGGTCCCTTTGTCCCACTGTATTACTCTAGATCGACAGGAAACAAAACTGTAGCAGTTCCTACTGAAATGGGAGTCACAGTATATATTTGTTAGAAAATGAGCATTAGTTGTATGGCCTGCACAAATAATGGGTCTACATTTTTCCTCCACAGGGAACCAGACCCCATTGTAGCGCTTGGCTCTCACAGGGTAGCAAAGCAGAGCAGTCCAAGGCTTACTCATGGGAGGTAATGTGGGCTAGTACTCACCATTCACAGATAAGCAGTAATAACACTCAATAAATGATTGGCCAGTCTGTGCTTTTTCTTTTGTAAAAGGAAAAAGTACATTTATTACACACACACTACTCAACACTATGCAGCAATTTACAAATATACACAGGCTGATAAAAATACTTCTTGATGACATTTCATAAACATTCTTACCCCTCCTAAAGGGGGAGTCTAGTACCATAACTCACAGGTTTAAACATTGTATTGTCCATAAATGCAAGGATTAAGCCAGGACCGGCTTTAGGGCGGTGCGACCGGTGCCACCGCACCGGGTGCTGGCTTCCTGGGGTCGCCGTGTTTGCAAGTTTATTATGTTTTTGAAGCACCTGCTGCAGCGTTTCTTTCCTCCAGCAATTACAAGGCCTCACAAAAATGTCAAGATAACTCATGTGAGTGGAGAGAGATCAGCTTTTTGTATAGTTGAGGTTTTGACCTCTGTGAAGTTAGTGCAGAGGGTTAATATGCCTGCTGCAAAGAACGTGTACCAAGTTGATTACAGAGTGCATATAATGTGAACAGATCAGCAGGTTACTGCTTTCAAAAGAGGCATCCTTTTGTTACTTGCAATTTATAACTTAAAGTCCTAATATTCAACAGTGAGCTATCAACTTTCATCATAGAACTGCATACACACTGCAAAGCATACATGAGAACATTGATTAATGCTGCATAAATGGTTAATTTGACTAGAAATCGATTCTTATAAAACTCTTAGAAAACTCCCAACTATGCTGTTTCTTTTTCGGCTCTGTGTGTGTGCTTCTCCACACCAAGCACTCTTAAACTATACTCCCACCAGTATGGATGACATGTGACTCCTACACTTTTAGTCCTTTGGCTTATGTAAACATTTCCTATACTGTGATTTAAATACGTATGATTGTCTCTGTGTAATGTGTGTGTGATGCAAAGTGCTCTGACAACCCTACACTGGTATGAGTGGCGCTATATAACTAATTCAATGTATCTGAAAGAGAGTGGTTATGGAGACTGTTAAAGGGTGCTAGTGAGAGAATCCGTGGTGGAGGTGGACATTGGGGGGGGCACCAACAAACACCGTCGCACAGGGCACCACCTTCGCTAAAGCCGGCCCTGGATTAAGCACAACTTGCAGTAAGAGCACTTAAAACTGGCAATAAAGCGAGCAGTTGTCAACCTCATTATCTCAACAAGCATTTCATTATAGATGTAAATGCAATAATTACATATAACCATAACTGAGAACACTTAATACTGGCAATAAAGCATTCAAACATTGATCATGAGTGGCTGTCAGTCTTATTATTTAAATAAAGCATTGCAAGAAGGAATGTCTGTGCATGACTGGGTTGTGTTCACCACTAGAGGTTGCTAGCAGCATACACTTTTAAAAACATTCAGCATAAAGTAATACACTATAAACATAGACCCCGAAGGACATTACTTTTACAAATACACAAATATGTAAATTACCACATTTCATCCCTGGAGAACATCTCTCATGAAAATTCACACTGTCTCACTTCAGGCCACAAGACTTGCAGCCATAGCCATTGCCCTTAGAATGCGCAGCACTCCTACCTGTAGAGAAAAAGCTCCATCCCAGGGAGTGCTTAGAAATCCAAGGAAATCCTGAGGGAATATCAATATAGAGTTCTGCCCAAATTAGGGTGGGGTCTCTGGAGTTCTTTGGCGGGGAGGCTGCGCTGCTCCTGAAGCTTCCCCCACACTTGTGCTTTCTTTTTGTGTTGGCACTATCCTCCTGGGGCCCCCTTGAGCTGAAAAAGAGGGCTTTTTTATGCTATAAATTCTGGCAAAACTGAAAACCCATGCAGAGCATTATAGGGCACTCCTTGGAGTGCTGTGCATTTTTTAGAAGCGACTCTGCTGCTGCACCGGGGATAGGCGTTCTTCCTTTTTTTCCTTTGTTTTTCATATCTTATGGGCATCCTCAGGCCACGTTTATTTTTTCCTCTGGGTGCCTGATCCCACTCGGGCAGCCCCGAGCCACTCTTCCTCATTGGAGGACAGATTCTCTTGTGCTGCCGTGGGAGCCAGCATGATCACTCTGGTCTGCCCGCGTCCTGGCTGGCTGGCCTTCCCTCTCCCAAACACAGGCACGGGGAAGGCTGGCCACACAGGGGATTGTAACAGTACTCACCTTGGACAATATTGGGGCCCAGGAATTGGGTCCTGGCCCCTTCCAGGTATCGTGAAGAGGGCACGATGGTGCTCCCTCACATTAATCATGGGGAACAGGGATGGGGTCCTGGGCCCCCTTTCACCATGTCAGGGAGAGCGCGACACAAAAGGGGGTGGTGATGGACGGAGCATCAGAACCAATCAAACACTCACACCCAGTCAACAGATCTGTGTTTGATCCATCACCGTTCTTTAGCCCACTCTGCCACCCCAGTTCAGACATGGCCATATGCAAATCAGTCTGACCCTGTGCCTCATGGGAACAGTCCAGCCCGAACTGCCAAGCCATGCCTTCCCTGGACCGGAAACAAGCGTCTTAGGACCAGTTTCTGGCATTTCAGCCGTCTTCAACCAGGATTGCTTGAATCCAGTGGCAAAGTGAGCAAGGGTCTCACGTCTGAGCATACCCTGCCAAATTATGGCAAACAAAGCAGTACAAAAGGGGGTGGTGATGGACGGAGCATCAGAACCAATCAAACACTCACACCCAGTCAACAGATCTGGGTTTGATCCATCACCGTTCTTTAGCCCACTCTGCCACCCCAGTTCAGACATGGCCATATGCAAATCAGTCTGACCCTGTGCCTCATGGGAACAGTCCAGCCCGAACTGCCAAGCCATGCCTTCCCTTGACCGGAAACAAGCGTCCTAGGACTGGTTTCTGGCATTTCAGCCGTCTTCAGCCAGGCTTGCTTGAATGCAGTGGAAAAGTGAGCAAGGGACTCACGTCTGAGCATACCCTGCCAACTTATGGCAAACAAAGCGGTACAAAAGGGGGTGGTGATGGACGGAGCATCAGAACCAATCAAACACTCACACCCAGTCAACAGATCTGGGTTTGATCCATCACCGTTCTTTAGCTCACTCTGCCACCCCAGTTCAGACATGGCCATATGCAAATCAGTCTGACCCTGTGCCTCATGGGAACAGTCCAGCCCGAACTGCCAAGCCATGCCTTCCCTGGACCGGAAACAAGCGTCCTAGGACTGGTTTCTGGCATTTCAGCCGTCTTCAGCCAGGCTTGCTTGAATCCAGTGGCGAAGTGAGCAAGGGACTCACGTCTGAGCATACCCTGCCAACTTATGGCAAATAAAGCGGTACAAAAGGGGGTGGTGATGGACGGAGCATCAGAACCAATCAAACACTCACACCCAGTCAACAGATCTGGGTTTGATCCATCACCGTTCTTTAGCCCACTCTGCCACCCCAGTTCAGACATGGCCATATGCAAATCAGTCTGACCCTGTGCCTCATGGGAACAGTCCAGCCCGAACTGCCAAGCCATGCCTTCCCTGGACCGGAAACAAGCGTCCTAGGACCGGTTTCTGGCATTTCAGCCGTCTTCAGCCAGGCTTGCTTGAATCAAGTGGCAAAGTGAGCAAGAGACTCACGTCTGAGCATACCCTGCCAACTTATGGCAAACAAAGCGGTACAAAAGGGGGTGGTGATGGACGGAGCATCAGAACCAATCAAACACTCACACCCAGTCAACAGATCTGGGTTTGATCCATCACCGTTCTTTAGCCCACTCTGCCACCCCAGTTCAGACATGGCCATATGCAAATCAGTCTGACCCTGTGCCTCATGGGAACAGTCCAGCCCGAACTGCCAAGCCATGCCTTCCCTGGACCGGAAACAAGCGTCCTAGGACCGATTTCTGGCATTTCAGCCGTCTTCAGCCAGGCTTGCTTGAATCCAGTGGCAAAGTGAGCAAAGGACTCACGTCTGAGCATACCCTGCCAACTTATGGCAAACAAAGCGGTACAAAAGGGGGTGGTGATGGACGGAGCATCAGAACCAATCAAACACTCACACCCAGTCAACAGATCTGGTTTGATCCATTAACGTTCTTTAGCCCACTCTGCCACCCTAGTTCAAACATGGCCATATGCAAATCAGTCTGACCCTGTGCCTCATGGGAACAGTCCAGCCCGAACTGCCAAGCCATGCCTTCCCTGGACCGGAAACAAGCGTCCTAGGACCAGTTTCTGGCATTTCAGCCGTCTTCAGCCAGGCTTGCTTGAATCCAGTGGCAAAGTGAGCAAGGGACTCACGTCTGAGCATACCCTGCCAACTTACGGCAAATAAAGCGGTACAAAAGGGGGTGGTGATGGACGGAGCATCAGAACCAATCAAACACTCACACCCAGTCAACAGATCTGGGTTTGATCCATCACCGTTCTTTAGCCCACTCTGCCACCCCAGTTCAGATATGGCCATATGCAAATCAGTCTGACCCTGTGCCTCATGGGAACAGTCCAGCCCGAACTGCCAAGCCATGCCTTCCCTGGACCGGAAACAAGCGTCCTAGGACCGGTTTCTGGCATTTCAGCCGTCTTCAGCCAGGCTTGCTTGAATCAAGTGGCAAAGTGAGCAAGGGACTCATGTCTGAGCATACCCTGCCAACTTATGGCAAACAAAGCGGTACAAAAGGGGGTGGTGATGGACGGAGCATCAGAACCAATCAAACACTCACACCCAGTCAACAGATCTGGGTTTGATCCATCACCGTTCTTTAGCCCACTCTGCCACCC
Organism: Triturus cristatus; assembly: GCF_964204655.1. NCBI lineage: Eukaryota > Metazoa > Chordata > Amphibia > Caudata > Salamandridae > Triturus > Triturus cristatus. The sequence continues at coordinate 482,608,198 of NC_140585.1, forward strand.
CAGTTCAGGCATGGCCATATGCAAATCAGTCTGACCCTGTGCCTCATGGGAACAGTCCAGCCCGAACTGCCAAGCCATGCCTTCCCTGGACCGGAAACAAGCGTCCTAGGACCGGTTTCTGGCATTTCAGCCGACTTCAGCCAGGCTTGCTTGAATCCAGTGGCAAAGTGAGCAAGGGACTCACGTCTGAGCATACCCTGCCAACTTATGGCAAACAAAGCGGTAAAAAAGGGGGTGGTGATGGACGGAGCATCAGAACCAATCAAACACTCACACCCAGTCAACAGATCTGTGTTTGATCCATCACCGTTCTTTAGCCCACTCTGCCACCCCAGTTCAGACATGGCCATATGCAAATCAGTCTGACCCTGTGCCTCATGGGAACAGTCCAGCCCGAACTGCCAAGCCATGCCTTCCCTGGACCGGAAACAAGCGTCCTAGGACCGGTTTCTGGCATTTCAGCCGTCTTCAGCCAGGCTTGCTTGAATCCAGTGGCAAAGTGAGCAAGGGACTAACGTCTGAGCATACCCTGCCAACTTATGGCAAACAAGATGAGGGGAGCGCGACAGCATCCCCTCATCTATTTTCATCACAGGGCCAGCGATGAGGTCCTGCTCCCCACCGATATTGCGGGGAGCACGACGGCACCTCCCTGCAGTTCCTTTCTCCCAGCTGCATGACTGACAACAATGGCGGAGCCCCATATACTTCGTCGGCAGTGCAGCCAGAAAGATCAAAGGTTGTAAAACTTCACAAGGGCATATCTCGGGCCCTGTTGGGCCTGTTTCCGTCTTGCTTTGCTCCTAGTGGCAACCCTTAGCCACCTGGAGCACTTTCTCCAGGCTTCCTGGCCTCCAAGGCAACAGACATTTCAGGGAGCATTACTCACTAGCTCCCTGTACCAGCCTTTCACTTTGCCCTTCCGCTTGGCTTCTCTCCTCCTTGGTGCAGAAGCCCAGTCTTTCTCCCAGCTAATCCTCAGAGGGTGTAAGGAAATCACCTTCCCTGGCCTGAGGGAGTGCCCCACTGGTCCTGAGGTCAATCAGAAGCAGAGTCCTTAATCCAGAAGGTAGTCAGGGGGTTCTTCCTTCCAATTGCCCATGGCATCAACCTCCAGTCCCAGTGTCCAGCCGAAAAGCAAAACCAAGCAAGACCTCCCCCTGTGGAAGATCTTTTAGGTGGGAGTGGGAGGTGGCAGCAGGGATGCACCTTGCCTGTCCTGAGATCCACGTCACCTCACCACCCCTTTTTCAACCTTCCAGGTTCTGGGCTCCCTCCTGTTGTTTAGTGGGCTTAGGCCGGCCCTCTTCCTGGCACAGGATGGCAGCTGGGTGATTGATGCAGAACAGTCCACCCCACACCTTCCAGCTGAGGAGGGCTTTGTTCCTGCTGCTGGTGAGGAAAGTAATCAACCCAGTCCAGCAGGGTGACAAAAAGCCTGATCTCTGATTTTGAGCTGAACCAGCGAAACATGAAATTCCTGGATGACCCATAAGCTGTGCAGATATGGCTTTGGACTTTACAGCATTGTTCTTTTCAGGTGGGTTACATTGTCATTGGTATGATCCTGGCGTCTTTAGGCCGAAGGAAAACAGAGCTGCACTCTAAGGCAGTCTTTCCCAGAGTGTATAATGGAGTGTCACTACAGATCAGACAGTAGAGCACACTGACTTTTCCTATCTGTGCACACCAACAGTATAAGGTCTATCCCAGGACAATACCCAACCCTACAAAGTCCCTTCTGTGCCAGGCTACCTGTGCGCAGTTCCTGGGCTCCACACAACAGGAGTCTCCCATGTGCTGCCTTCACTCGTGTGTGCACACTTGTTCATGTGTAACCAGCCAAGTGCCTCTTACCCTTGCTGCATTGCAGCAGCCTGATCTTAAATGTCTGACACTGGAAGTAAACATGTGCAGTCTATTTTACCATGAGTTTACCGTGGGTCAGTCACAGGTTATGAGGCTCTCCCACAGTAAAAAGTCAAAAACCAGGTGATCAAAAAGTGAAAAATCTGGCAAGATTAGATGGTCAGAACCACCTTCTCACAACATTCCTGCTTGCTCGAAAATGAGAAGGGTTCCTCAAGTTCGTTTGGTCCCGACACAAGTGAACACTCCATGTGCTGCAAATGCAGGTGCAAAAAGAACTATTGATGGACAGAATGCAGAACAATGTCATACATTCACCCCAGTACAGAGATCTGGGCCTAAATCCATAGTTTTTTTGCTCACCATGCCTTTCCAGTTTGGACCCAGCCATATGCAAATCAGTCTTGACCCTGTGCCCAATGGGAACAGTCCAGCCCGAACTGCTAGGCCAGGTCCTCCCTGGACTGGAAACAAGCATCCTAGGACCGGTTTCAGGGTTTCACCCCTCTTCAGTCAGGATAGCTTGATTCCAGCGGCATGGAGAGCACGGGACTCATGTCTGAGCATACCCGTCCCCCTCGGGGTGACAAATGCAAAAAGAACTATTGATGGACAGAATGCAGAACAATGTCATACATTCACCCCAGTACAGAGATCTGGGCCTAAATCCATTGTTTTTTTGCTCACCATGCCATTCCAGTTTGGACCCTGCCATATGCAAATCAGTCTTGACCCTGAGCCCAATGGGAACAGTCCAGCCCGAACTGCTAGGCCAGGTCCTCCCTGGACCGGTTTCAGAGTTTCACCCCTCTTCAGCCAGGATAGCTTGATTCCAGTGGCATGGAGAGCACGGGACTCACGTCTGAGCATACCCATCCCACTCGGGTGACAAATGCAAAAAGAACTATTGATGGACAGAATGCAGAACAATGTCATACATTCACCCCAGTACAGAGATCTGGGCCTAAATCCATCGTTTTTTTGCTCACCATGCCATTCCAGTTTGGACCCAGCCATATGCAAATCAGTCTTGACCCTGTGCCCAATGGGAACAGTCCAGCCCAAACTGCTAGGCTAGGTCCTCCCTGGACTGGAAACAAGCATCCTAGGACCGGTTTCAGGGTTTCACCCCTCTTCAGCCAGGATAGCTTGATTCCAGTGGCATGGAGAGCACGGGACTCACGTCTGAGCATACCCGGCCCACTCGGGTTGACAAATGCAAAAAGAACTATTGATGGACAGAATGCAGAACAATGTCATACATTCACCCCAGTACAGAGATCTGGGCCTAAATCCATCGTTTTTTTGCTCACCATGCCATTCCAGTTTGGACCCAGCCATATGCAAATCAGTCTTGACCCTGTGCCCTATGGGAACAGTCCAACACGAACTGCTAGGCCAGGTCCTCCCTGGACTGGAAACAAGCATCCTAGGACCGGTTTCAGAGTTTCACCCCTCTTCAGCCAGGATAGCTTGATTCCAGTGGCATGGAGAGCACGGGACTCACGTCTGAGCATACACATACCCCCCAAATGCAGGTGCAACTTCAAATCAGACAGGGTTTTCCTCACATGTAAGTTTCCTCAAAGATCGCCACCATTTTTCATGCTCAACACGACTATACCTCCAAGTGTTAATTACAGTTCCCCTAGGACGGAAATACCAATTGTTCTGCCATATTCTGCTATGTCTCTTTTAAATTCACCACCCAATGTAAATCCAGGTCCATTTTGGGACAAATTAATTGTTATTACCCCTGCAGAACAACCTGGGTTTAGGGACCAAGAACTTGATGACTGGCTCAAACAGATAGAAATCTTAGATGCAGGTGGAAATGCAGGACCAATGGGAAGGACTGTTTAGCCTCTAGTGAGACAGAATAAAGTGGATGTTGCCAAATTAAGGGTTAGAATTAGAAGGATGGATATTTAGAACTCTTGATTTGTCCCGAGTAGATACATACCAGGAGAAGTAACTCATGTTCATGTGTAAAGGTGTTACCAGGCGTGGAGGGCAGGGTTAATAAATGTTGTTCGAATATGCTTGGAAATCAAAAATTGATATGAAAAAAACTAAGACATTGCAGAAAAGTGACCGTGCATGACTTAGTGATGAGGCCGTCATTAGCACGAGAACATCAGGAATGAAATTACAAATTAAGGAACAAATTGGCCATATGTGAAAGTGGAATGAACTAGATAGATGGGATGGCAGCTGGGTGAAAGAGAAAGAACAAAAGAAACCAAGGGTAGAGCTGCCTCCGTCTGTAGAAGACAAAGAGGATGCATCAAATTTTCCATTGAGAGAAGTACCTAGTGGAGGTTATGTCTACGTGCCTTGGAGTTGGAGTGATCATGTACGCCATTCACAAATGATTTCCTGTAACTGAGAGAGAAGCCACTGGAGTGATACAAACAGGTTGATCAGTTTGTGACAATATCAAAGATTTTGTGGACAGATTTGAATACCTTGTTTGACATTGTAGTTCTGAGTGATTTGTGAGATGAATGTAAAGTAGCTGTAGAATGGCGGAATGTAAAGAAGCTGTAGAAAGGCCTGGTAAGGAGGCCATGACACATCCTGTGACAGAATCTCCATCACTGTTATGATGAAAAAGTATCAGAAGGTGATTACAGCTTTTTAAAATCAAAGGTATCTTCTAAAGATATTTATTGGCTTAAGATTGACAGAAGAATCCAAAAGTCCAACGATGATACATTCTTATTATGAGAGACTGCTGCAAGCATTTAAACAGTACAGTGGTACTGAGACCATCGAAGCCAAAGCCATGGGACATTTTGTGCTCCGATGTTTCCAGGGATTGAGTCCTGAAATTTGCATGATGATTCAGCAACATCTGATTTGTTGGCAGAATAAGTCAATTGATGAGATCCTGATGTATGCTACGTATTGCAGTGTTGAACTGGAGATGAAGCACAAGAAACTGAAGGAGTTGCACAGGGAGGTCAGAATCAGCCATTTGTTGGGAATGTTGGTCTCATCCAAGAAATGTATCAGCAGGGAGTTCCGACAATGCAATGTGGCATTGGGTTTCAACAACAAGGTAGAGATCATGGTGTTCCAATTGATCCGAGTACAGGGATTGATATGGCGACTTTGAAGAAGTCGAATCCTTGTCACATTTATGGAAAGTTGGGCCATTGGAAGCAGGAATGTTGATTGAATGCTGGGAATCAGGTTCAGAATAATGGATCTGTGCCACCCCAAAATAATATTCCAGTTCAGACACAGCAAGTACAGAGGCAAAGGATGCAACATTTGTAGGTCCCCCAAGCTCAGGTAATGCAGGTTCCACAATCCCCAAGGCCTCAGCTATATGCAAATGCTTGCATAGTTCATCCGAATCAGGTCCCCAACGCAAACAACAATCCTTTAGTAAATAAGGGTTTATCTCAACAGTACCTTATGATTCAAGCAGATAAGGATTATATCTCAGGCCTGCCTCAGTGACGGTGCCAGAGGAGGGTTGTAGGATTGCATGTTTGGCGCAACCTTAGAGGTAGACCAGAGTGGTCCATTCATGGATAGTAAAGTGAATGGCCATCCCGTTTGATTCTTGATTGATACTGGTGTTACCCACTCTACCCTTAGAGCAGCAGAGGTTCCCAACTAACCACTCGTGGGAAAAAGAATCCAAGTTGTAGGAGTTGCCAACAAACAAATGACTAGCCCCGTTACTGAAACGACTGGTGAGGGGAATCACCAATTAGTGGTACATAACTCAAGTCTCATAAATCTGCTTGGACTAGATCTTTTGTGCAAGTTAAATTGTTCCATTTACTGTACTCCAAAGGGCATTGAGTTCCAAACTCATGATGAAGATGCTATTTCACACTTGTAAATCAGAGTTTAGATATCAGACTGTACCTATGTTGACATGCAACGATCTGCCACCAGAACGGAGAGACAGACTGCTACCTGAAGTCTGGGACTTTTCAGGGAAAGACATAGATCTCACTAAAGGTGTTGAGCCTATCAACACAACAGTGAAACCTAACGGTGAGTATCTCAGAATTTTGCTATATAAACTGACGGCTCAAACCATTGCTGTTTTCTTTTTTCTTGTGATCGATGCAATCATTCAAAAAGGCATTCTGAAGGAGATTATGGGGAGTCCATGTAACTCACTCATTATGGACTTGCAGAAGCCCAATTGCAAAAATTGCATAGAAAGATCAACGCTATAGTCAATGTTTGTTGTCCTATGGTACTGAATCCAGCTATGATTTTATTTCAGATTTCATGTGAGCCTGAGTAGTTCACTGTCATTGATTTGTTCCAAGCTTTCTTCTCTATACTGTTGCATGAGGAAAGTCTTTGCATTTCAGTTCGGCAACCATGTTTTGGCATGGTGCTGGCTCTTACAAGGGTATACGGAGAGTCCATCCATCTTCAACCACGGAAATCAACTGCGGAGTACCCCATAGATCGTCACTCAGCCCCACACTCTTCAACATCTGCATGGCCCCCTTTGCCACCATCGTCTGACACCACAGACTAAGCATTGTATCCTACGTCAACCACACCCAGCTAATCCTCTCCCTCACCAAGGACCCCCTCACCACCAGAATCAACTTCCAAGAAGCAATGAAGGAAGTCGCATCCTGGATGAGCAACAGCTGCCTGAAGCTCAACTCGGAGAAGACAGAAGTCCTCATACTCGGACCCTCCCCCTCCGCATGGGACAACACCTGGTGGCCCACTGCCCTCAGTAACCCTGCCACACCCACGGACCACGCCCGAAACCTCTGCATCGTACTGGACTCCTCCTTCTCTATGAGCCGACAGGTCATCCCTGTTGCCTCCAGCTGTTTTAAAATCCTCTGCATCCTCAGAAAGACCTTCAAATGGATCCCCAAAACAAGGAAGACCGTCACCCATGCACTCATAACAAGTAGCCTGGACTACGGAAACGCCCTCTACGCTGGGATCAACAAGTATCTCAACCACAAACTACAGACCATACAGAACACCGCAGCCAGACTCGTCCTCGACATTCCTCAACAGGAACACATCACCCAACACCTGTGCAACCTCCACTGGCTCCCCGTAGAGAAGAGTCACTTTCACGATACTCACACATGCCTACAAATGCCTCCACAACCCTCGCCGAAACCCTGCGCATCAGCAAAGCCAGGACAGGTGGAAGAGCTTTCTCCCACATAGCGGCCAAGACCTGGAACACACTTCTGATCGACATCAGACTCGCCCCCTCCATGAACATCTTCAGGAAAACACTCAAGACCTGGCTTTTCTACTGAACGGAGCTGCGAAACCCCCTCACCCCCAGCGCCTTGAGACCCTCACGGGTGAGTAGTGCGCTTCACAATTCCTGGTTGATTGAATGATTTTGTTATAACAAATTAAATCGAACTGAGCCTCCTTCATCTGAACTTTGTGGCTGAACTGAGTTTTGAAACTTCATTGCCACTAAACAGACTGAGACACTTTATCCTGCATGTGAGCATTCGTGAATTTAAACTGTGCATTGATTAGAGACGTTCAAATAGACATTGGAGGGAATTAAGAAGAGTACCTAGGCCCGAGTCTGTTGAGAGGATGTAAAGTTCTCACTTAGAAGAACACGGAGTGGGGCTAAGGAAGACTCACGAAGGCCTTGTAAATACTATAATTGCATTTCGAGTGAATGGACATTGCTTGCTATTTACACAGTCGAATACTAACAAAAAAGACTTTTGCTGCTGCTGCTTTTTACATAAATTCTCTGAATTCAGAGAAATCATGAAACCTAATGAGAATAACACAAATAGACGTAGTTCCAGAATAGCAGGAATATTAATATCTGTAAGTGTAGTATTAATTATGTTGCTAATGGGATTATAGGCACTCGTTTCACCATCAGAGGGGGGGATTAAAGCAGCATAATTTTGGCCCCTTCTTACACGTCAAAAATATGCATATATATGTGCACTTAGCACTACACACCTGTTTGTCCTACAGTTATTAATGACAAGTGTTGCGCTTGAATCTAGTACTTAAGCGCATTCACTGCAGGACTAGGAATCACATATACTGTGTGCTGAAACATTATTAAAACAATATATACTCCTTACAGATTTGAAAAAAAACATCCTCACACTATTAAAATGTATGTACACTAGAAATTAGAATGATTTATGTAAAGGTATGCACAAATGTTTTTGCATTAGTATTCATAATGTAGTTCTTAGTCACATTTGTATTTGTGTGTTCAAAGTTACTTTATAGTTACTGAATTGTAACATGAATCTAATGTACTGACATGTTGTAGGAGAGTAGGATATGCACTTATATTGCCCCCACTATTTTTCTGATGTTTACACTGGTTTCTGGCTATAGTCTGGCTGGGACCCTGCTAATCAGGGCCCCAGCCTCTCTGTTCTCTCTAAACAACTTGGAGTGCATATTAGATGCACTAGTGATTGGATACTGTGGTACCTTATGAGCCCCTAGTATATGGTACCTTAGGTACCAAGGGCATAGGTACTTCACAGGCCTACCAGGGGATGAAGCATGTATTATGCCACCTTTGAGAAGCAGATTAAATCTGACACCACAGGCCTGCTACTGCAGCCTGAGTGAGGTAGAGTTAGCACTCCTCACTGAGATATAGGTATAATATATCTCTACCTGCACACACATATAAACCTATCAGTCACCTCTAAGGCAGGCCCTATCTATCCTGAGGGCAGGGTGCTTGGTTTCCATGTAAGGGGGTGCCTTTGCCTGAGCAGGTGCCCTCTGCAGCTCTCAGAGTCTATTCTATGTGGCTGTTTGTGGATGCGGTTAAACCATATACTCTTAAGTGCAATATAATCTAGCGGTAAATGCTAACTTTGGGATGGCTACATCAAAACATGTCGTGTTTGGTGTCAAACGCTTTGGAATCATACCCCCACACCAGTAACTGGTGTGGGAGTATGATCCCACCCTTCTAGATGGATAGACATGTACCCACTGAGGAAACACTGTAGAATCCTGAAGAGCCCTGGCATGAACTCACGGACTGTTATTCTTCATGTGACCATGCCTGTTTATGCACTTTAGCTTCTTGAGCAATGAAATATTTTTTAGGATTGGTTTTATGATGAAATTAATAGTGTTATTTATTGTATTTTGTATGTGTATATGAATGTAAATGTTGTGTGTACTTTTATGATTTTAATTAATCGATTAAAGTGGATTGAACTGAACTGAACTGAGCCCTGGCATCACAAAATGGATGCCACCAGCACAGACACTGGGCTGCCCTCCTGCTGCTGACCAAAACTCGCAGTGGAGGAGGCCCAACAATAGGCATCCTGTCACAGAGAGGTGTAACCACCTTCCAGACAGGATTTAGTGTATTGGGGCTGGGTGGGTGCACTCCTAGAGTGCTTTGAAGTCCTGCACTGGGGGAGCAGTAGGCTCCTCTGTGCATATGCCAGCTCAAACCGGTTCAGGGGCTACCAGACCCTGCTCTGGCATGAAACTGGACAAAGGGAAGTGGGTGTAGCCACCCACTCCCCTGACCCTCCCATAGAAGTGGTCATAGAGCTAGTCCCTCCCTTCCTTGTAGTATAAGTTAGGGAACCCTTTCCATTGCAAACTAGATATCCCTGGATGACGCTCTGAAGAAGAATCCTGGATCTTCGATGTTCCACTACCTTTGGAAGACTGAAGAATCTCCCTTGGAGTCAAGGAGTGACTCCCTTGCTTGGCAGGCACCAAAACTTTGAATCAACGGTCGCAAACTTTCCCGCTCCTGCCGGAGTCCAAAGTCCCTGCAGCTCTCAAAATAGATTTCCTGACTTCTCCAAGGCCATCGTGAGTCCCCAGCAATGCTGAGGCAAGTGGACCCCACGAGTGACGAGGAAAAGCAATACCCGGGTACTCTGCACTATTGTCAAGTGCAACCCCTTCACGACGTTCTATGAACTTGTGCATTGGATCACGTGTGGCCCAAGCCTCCAGCAGGATTTCCACTGAAGATCAGAGGCCTACCCCATCCCGAGTGGCCGTGGGCTTCTGTTAAGTGAATCCTCATGAGGCGTCTTTGCGATCCCTTGCCAGCTGGCTTGTGGGTCCCCAGAAGACTTTTCTACAGAACCAAAGGGCTCTCCTGGTTGCTCCAGGCCTGCCCTGACTTACCCTTGCTGGGTGAGTCCCTCAGACCTTGCTGGTCTGCACCGCTGACTTTCTTCTTTTTCCATAAGACTTGTTGTTGCCAAGGCTTGTTGGCTCCAATCCGGTTGCTGACACCTCAGTAAGCTGCAGTCTTTGTGGGACACACTGAATCCAGCTCCTGGTCATCGTTGACACCTCCTGGACCTCGTGGCTGAAGAGTCAAGACACCAGTGATCACCTGAAATCACCCGACTACTGTGGGCATCCAGCTTCCTGGCCCCGGGTCACTGGCAAGTGACTTTGAACACTGTCTCCTCTGCTTTCAGGTCTTTCTTCTTCTGAATCCAGCCTTGGATTTTACCAGACACTTCTTCTGTCTTCACAAGCAGCAAGTCTTCTTTGGCTCCCATTGAAAACAACGCCGCGACCCGACACCAAAATACACCTATGCACCCGGCTTCCATGGGTGAGGTAACTCCAGCACTACGGTGCACCTGTGTGTGTTGGCTCTAGAACTGCTTACCCTGTAAGTGACTTGCTTGTAGACTCTCCCGAAGTATCCTAAAACTTTAAAATTCCAACCGCGACTTGCTCCATTGAAGTCTATTGGGATCCGCGGCTGTGTTCTCACACTGCATGTGTTTCCCGTGGGTCCTTTACTTACCTGCCTTGGGTGGATTAGTGAGACCCCAGTGCTTCTGAAGGCCCTAGGTCTTGTCTCTTCGCAAGTCGATATTCTTATACCTCTTTTTTAGTATATGGTTTGGTACGCCCCAAAGTGCTTAATTTGTTGTGAAACGTTGATTTGTGCATATGTTCCTGACTTCTAATCTCATAAAGAGATTAGAAGAGTGTGTCTAATAATAAATACATATATATTTTATATATATACCTGTGTGGTGTCCTTTCATTTAGTGATTCAAGAGATTATAAGGTAAAACAAGCGCTTTACATTCCTGAAGGCTGCTCTCCACAGCTTCTACTAGGATAGCTTTCTTAAAAAGGTTGTATTAAACCTATATATCATAAGAGTCGAATTGTACTGGTGCAAGGTGGCCACTTTAACTAGTGACCAGCATATACCAGGCCAACTTCTCACACGTGTTATTCATTTGTAAATTGTATGTGCACAAGTATAGTAAATGTGCACCATTGAGTTAATATGTTAGGTTAGCATGAATAGGCCAGTATTTTGAAGATGGAGAACCAGGTTCGAGTCTGGCAGGAGGCTCACACAACATGTGATTCAGGGCAAATTACGTAATCTCCCCGTGCCTAAAAGTAATGGAACTGTTGCTCATTTAAGGCGCTCTGATACATTTGGGTCGATTTCGCGCTATATAAAACTAAAGATCAGAAAATAATGTTTATGCCTCTGTGGGGGTGTCTCTAGCTGTAGAGGGAGTCCGTAGTCCCAGACACCTCCTTTTATGTGGAAACGTGCCCGAAGGGATCGCTGGGCGCATTAGCACCCCTCAAGGTACACCCAAGGCCTTCCGCCTGTGTCAACATGAGAGTCCAGCAGCAAACGTCCTATTTCTCACAGGCAGTATGTGCCAGAGCTCAGAGAGATTGTGCTTTACAAGTCATCTATAAAACGTGTTAAAGGTGACGCCCTGTATCGGACTAGTTATTACATTACCGATAAACCAGTTTTTTTTAGTAGTACGAAAATATTTTAGAGGGCAGGCGTCAGTGTATTACAATGTTGTATACATTCGTGCGTAGTCGACACACACAAGTTTTTATTTGAAAAAATTGAGAGTAGTGTTTTTGTTCTTGAAATGTGCCAATTCCCCTAACAATTGTTTGATGGTGACATCTAAGCCTAGAACTGCATGACTTCTAATAGACGGTAATACTCCCCTTATGAAAGAAAACCTAAACTGAAAAGACCGCGCAGAGCACAGGCACATACATGCATTATTGCCTCGTTTTGTATATCCGAGCTTTCACAATCGTAATTATACGGTTTCAGACCCTGATTCACATGCGGTGCAATGACACGTCTGGCAGGCTCCACAACTCTTTAGTGTCTTTGCAAATGGTGGAAACATAAGAACAATCAACCTGCCCCTGCAGTTCTCTCCTCTCACCAGAGCCGTAATTGCACGCCCCTGTTCCAGGTTTATTTAAATATCACACCTTTTATAAAGTCTAACGCTGTCTGAGGGAACGCACAAGGGACTTTGATTTCGCTTTGATTACACATGAATTCACAAGACTGCACCCAGACGTTGCTTAAGAGAACAGAAATGATTCACCTTCGTAATTATCCCAAACCACTATTTCCAGAAGCTTCTATCTAACCCGTTCCATAGAAAACTAGTAAAAGCATCCACCTGAAAGTCCCTGCTGCTAAAACCCGTGCACTCGTATCTTAGGTCATTAGCCACGTTTGGAAGGGGGGCGTAGCATGAGAAAGAAGTCTTGCCGAATAACAACAACTTGGGTAATTGCAGGGCTCTGTCAGCGCTGCCCACACCTATCATTTTGCATGCGCTCAGCTAACTAGCCTGTGGAGATGGCGTCGACAGCAGCAGCGCAGTGTCTGAGGAAATTAGAGACGCTTTTGTGTAGTTTGCTTGAGGTTGGTGTCTGGCGCGCCAGTGCTGGGCGAGGGACTGACGGACGGCAATGAGGAAGGGGACGTGAGATTAAATGGGCGAGACTGGGAAAAGTGCACATTTGTAAATACATGGGGGCAGATTTACAAGCCCCTTGCGAGACATTTACGCCGCCGTTGCGTCACTTCTGTGAAGCAGCGGTGGTCACTTCTGTGACGCAGCGGCGGCGTATACCATGCGCCAAGTTGCGCCTTATTTACAACGTGACGCATCTAGGGAGATGCGTCACGTTGTAAAGCCCTGCGCTACATTAAACCTGCGTCAGGTTTAATGTATGCAGGGTGGGCGTTCTGTCGGAAAAAGCCTCGGAAAAGTGACGCAGTGAAATCTACAATATTTCACGGAGTCACTTTTCCGACTCTGCTGCGTCAAAACCCTGCGCCTGCTTGAAGCAGGCATAAGGCATGACACAGCATGTTAGGTATGGGCAGCCTCTGGGCATTGCTGGAGTTGCGTCGTGCTTGCGACACGACTCCAGCAATGCGCCGCCCTTATGTCATCAGATGCGTCACGCATCTGTTTATCCTTGCACCATGATGCGCTGCATTGTAAATGCGGCGCATCGGTGGTGGCGCAAGGGTAAACTTGCGTGACGCATCTTTCCTGGCACATCCCTGCTGATTTGCAGGGATGCGCCAGGAAACATAAATCTGCCCCATGATCTCCCGCACGGCTGTGTGACAAGTAGATTCATAGGCAAAAAAAACTACAGGATTGAACTAATATGACATGCGTCGTAAGTTACCTCTCCCGACACACAGCCGTGAAAAAAACTGACACAGACAAGAGTGATCAGCACGTTTTTGAAGGACTGCTCCATGGTTTCTGGTAGATTAAATAGCAGTACCTTTTCAGGTCTGGCTACAGAGAGCTGTAGTTGACTGGAAGCCCTCGTGCAATCAGTTTTTTGTTAAAGCCAATGAGATCTATTGGCTTTGCCAATGTTTCATTGCCATGATGTACAGCAGTGGTGATGCTTTGCAGTGTGGATAAAACTTATTTTAAAAAGTGTTATGACAGGCAAAGCTAATGCACTTAAAAAAGAGACAAAAAAGTGTATTAGCACTGAATGCATCATAGTCCTTTTCTACTTATTATTATTTTTAGCCATTGTGAATAGCAGCCCTGCTACAAAAATCATCGCCAAAGTCGGCAATGCCCATGCTATACACCATGAACAAAAGGCAATGGCAGAGCCCAGAGCTTTAAGTGGGCTGGGTCCCACCAGTGCCGAGCACTGGGAATTTTTTAAAAGAAGCCTCGAAAAAGGTCTCTATAGGGCTCTGTCCTGACTTGTAGGTATGATGTTACTTGTTGTATCATATATCTGGATGCAGTGACAGAAACAGCAAAATACAAGTCGGGCGGAACACTATGCTAAGCACAGATTTTTAGCTCACGTGTTTTTGAGCCATGCCCTTAATTACATTGGCAACGCCCCTTTGAGAGATCCCCATTTTTTTCATCTCACTTAAAACCCTGGCAGAGCCAATAGTTTCAAACCTGAGACATAGTGGCTTTGCCAATGCTTGTTAGGTCTCGGCACAACACCCCTGTGAGTCTGAGGAAATCAGTCAATCTTCACAAAAAAAGAACAAAATATGTGACATTTGGCAAAAAATCTAATGACATAAAGAAAGCAATTGTGCTCATGTACATTTGGAAAAATATACCTTCTGTTGTCACAATAAAGATCCATTCAAAGGAGAAAAGGACTCTTTGAAGTGTGTGAGGCATAGTAAATTATAGCATCAAATTGCAAGAGGTTCAACAAGGACATCAGGGAAGATGAAAAAATAAAAGTAATACCGGAATCACAGCAAGATCAGGGGCAGGACAGCAAGCAAGCTAAAGCAATCAGTACTTGGTCCATGCTCCAGCTGAAAGAAGAGAAGTCAAGCCAGCATGCGTTGGCCAATTCGAAGGGAGTAAATAGGAGTGACAATGTAGCCAAAGAATGCTAAGCAATAAGTGTCAAAACCAAGAAGTTCGGTGGCAGTTGCTTTGCTCTTCTGGCCCCATCCCTTTGGAATTCATTGTCTCTCTCTACCAAGTCGAGTCCCTCCCTACTCAACTTTAGGAAACTGCTAAAAACTTCCCTTTTCCCTCTTTCTTGTTAGTCAGCTTACTGTTATTTTTCATTTGTTGCCGTTATCACTCTTCTGTGGTTAAGCGCCAGGAAACCCTTGGTGTCAGTGCGCTATATAAATATCATTTAACATAACATAACATATCATTTTTTTATTTTTTTTGTTTAACATTTTTATTAAGACCAAACTTGCCACAGTTAGCTTTACAGATTTGTAGTTTCCAGCATACATAATGTATTTGTCACATACAATGCAGTAGATCATCTATTCCTGTACGTGAGTTCTCTTTTTTGACATTTCCATTTCAACTGTTGGTGAGATACACAATTCCCCTCGATAGGTGTTCCATCCTCCTCATTTTTTGTCCCACTTTTTGGGACAGCCTCTGGATTTATAGACATCTTTTTCAGCAATCATACATCTGTCCATTTCTCCTACCCAGCCTATTTTGTCAATGGGCGATCTGCTGCTCCCCACTTCATAGCAATTGCTCTCTTCACCAACGTGTAGCCTAGAGTAACTAATTGCTGTGCAATTTCCGTTAAATCAGTGGCCTCCCAAATATTTGAAATCCCCATTAGTAGTGTCAGTGTGATTGCTTCCCAAGCGCATCTCGTAGTTTCTCTGTGGACAGGAGTCTTTTCTTGGGGCAGTCCCAAAGAATATGATAAAATGTCGCCACCTGGTCACAACCACGCAGGCATAGGGAATCCTGCTTCATTCCCATTTTAGCTAGGGTCACTCCAGTGCATGATGTAAAATTTTCAGCTGAATCAATCTAAAGCGCTGGTTTATGGCTGCCTCCCTCGGAGACATCAATGCCGTCTGCCAGTCATCATCCTCAATTGGTCCTTAGTCCATCTGCCAACGGTTTCTGAGAGTGTGGAAAGGGTCAGGTAAATTGTTAATCAGTTTACGATAAGTGAGGGAAATGGCCTTACTGAGGAGGGGTTCCGACAACAAACGGTCTTCTAAGGGACACGATTCTTGCAGGGCTGTTAAGTCAGGGAATGCTGTTTCAATAGCATGTCTAATTTGCAGATACCTAAATACCTCCCCTTGTGCTAGTTCGTGTTTCACTTGCAAGTCTTTGAATGTGAGAATCTTACCTTTGTGTATAGGATTTTCTAAAGTGGATATTCCAATGGTGTCCCATTTATCAAAATCCAAATGGTGACAGAGTAACCCCAACCGCAGAGAAGACCATAAGGGTGTTGCTTTCGTCAAAACTCCTGTCCAACCCAGACGCTTAGTTGCCTGATGCCAGATGGTGATCGTTTGAGCCATAGGGCCCAAATACTGCCCTTTATGAACTTTGGTATATAAGGCCCCAAGATAACCTTCTCATCCCGTTTGATATTCTTCCAATCTATATGCTGGGTTCAGAGGAGGGCCTTACAGCCAATGGTTAAACCCCACCAACTGTGATGCCCAGTAGTAGAGCCGTAGATCCGGGAGTGCAATCCCTCCGTCGTACCATCCCTTTGTCAACTTCCCTTGGGCTATTCACGGTGCCCTTCCATCCCACAACAAGGTACGGACCTCCGCCTCTAGGCTATGAAAATATTCGTCGGGAATCTTGTATGGACAATTTTGGAGCATGTAAAGGAATCGCTGTAGAGCCAGCATCTTAAAGAGGGCCGCTCGACCTGCTAACGACAATGGTAGTGACCTCCAGTGTTTGACATCCTCACGGAGCCTATATAAGGGATTTGCTAAGTTCTTATCATAAAACGTTCGGGGGTCGGGAGTGATAAAGATCCCCAAGTACCAGAACCCTTCAGAGGCAAGCTCACATCCTCGAGGCAATCTAGGTGTTGGGCCATGCAGAACAAATAACACAGACTTAGACCAATTAATAGCATATCCTGAATATTTTCCGAAATTAGTGAATATGTTTAGGAGGCTGTGTATTGAGGCATACGGGGATGCTAAGTAAATCAGGATGTCATCTGCATACAGCGAGATCCTATCTTCGTTGTCTTCCCCACATTTTAGCCCTCGAAGAGTCACGGTATGTCTCACCCAGAGGGCCAGTGGCTCTAGTACCAAGGCGAAAAGTAGGGGGGGCAGGGGGCAGCCCTGCCTGGTCTCTCTGTTCAGAATAAACGTTCGGATGTATGGTTATTCACCCTGACTTGACCCCATAACTCAGTATAAAGCAGCCTGACCCATTTCTCAAAATGCGGGCCAAACCTTAGACGAGGCAGGACCACAAAGAGATAAAGCCACTCTATCAAATCGAATGCCATGGAGGCATCCAGTGACAGAATTACTGCATCTTCCTCTATACATTGTTGACGGGCTAAGAGATTATTCACTCTTCGAATATTTAGCGCTGTGGTCCGACCTGGTACAAAGCCGGACTGATCTGCATGTACCAGTGACGGGAGAATGACATTGAGATGAGAAGCCAGCAGTTTCGCGAAGATTTTAGTCTCTGCATTAATCAGGGAAATCGGTCTATAGGAGCTGCAGTTGGTCGCTGGCTTCCCAGGCTTTCGGATTACCACTATGGAGGCCAATCTTTGGTCTTCGGGTAGAATACCCTTCTCCAAGCTTTCGATGTACATATTTTTAAGATGGGGTGCCACCCGTAGGGCCATCGATTTAAGGAACTCAATCAGAATCCCGTTAGGTCCCATTGCTTTCCCTGATTGGATGCTAAATATGGCTTTGAAGATTTCTTCGTCCGTTAAATCTGCATCTAACTCGGCTCTTTCTGAATCTGACATGATGGGCAGTTTTATGTCAGCCAGCAGCTGACGTGAGTCCTCCGTTCTGTACGTGGTGGAGGAGGAATACACCGCCTCCAGATAGTCAGCGAATGCCTCTGCTACTTCTTGGGGATCAGAAACCTTTTCATTGTAACCAATAGATAGTTCAGGGACCCATCGTTGCCCCTGTTCCCTCCTTTCCAACCCGGCAAGCATTTTCCCCGCTCTATCTCCCAGTTCGTAAACACTGTGGCGTGTATGATGTAATTTCGCTCGAGTTTTTTCTCGTATCATGTTTTTATATTCGAGCTGCTTAAAGGTTAAGTGATGCATGGTGGTTTCAGTAGTTGAGGAGTTGTTTTGAGTCTCTAGTTGGTGCAGTTCCTCCTCTAATTGCAGTATTTGTTTGGTATGTTGTCGTATATAGCCTGTCTTTAATTCTAGAGCATGCCCTTTCAGCACCACTTTATAAGCTTCCCAGATAGTCTGTGCTGAGGCCACTGACCCTAGGTTTTCGGCAAAATAGTAGTCTGTCTGTTTAGTGAGATCCTCTTTTATATCTGGAATTGTTAAAAGCCACGGGTTAATAATTATGGAGCTACGCTTTCTCCTTTGATCGAAGGTGGGCTCGAGCCATACTGGGGAATGATCTGAGATGCCCCTAGGGAGTCCACAAGGGTTTTGAAAGTGGCCGAGGTCTGCAAGGTGCGTAAGGAAATAATCAATACGGGACATGTTCTTGTGAGCATTAGAGTAGTAGGTGTAATACGTTATGTTTGGTTGCAATGAGCACCATATTTCTGTCAGTCCCATGGCTTGAGAAAACTCTGCCATTTGAGTGCTGTGTCGTGTTGGGGGTAGTCGGGGATGCCTATCTATTGCCTCGTCCATTGTCATGTTAAAGCTGGTGGAAGATACGCGGATATCACATTTATCGATTTCCCTTCCCAACTGGCCGTCATCACCGCAAAACGGCCCCGGGGGTCCGCCCATGTACACATGGGTGTGAGAGCTAGGTTTTTCTGTGCTAAAATACCGGTTGTAAATTCTGCGTGGACCAAAAGTTTGTATCCCCACCTGTTGAGAGCTTTGAAGCTATTACCCACTAGGTGTGTCTCCTGCAGTAACACTAAGTCAGGTGCCTGTCTTTTGAGGTATTGCAATACCACCCCCCTCTTTATTTTGTCACCCGGGCCGTTCACATTCCACGTCATAGTGGGCAGACTAGATTCTACTGCCCTACTCATGAGAACTCGGTGTTAGGGTCCTGCAACGCTCGTGCGGATATCCCCGAGGGATGACTGTCTTCTTCAGCGAGATAGAGATCCTTCGCAGAATTTCAGCCCCATTGTACGTTCTAAAGTGATCCTGGAGCCTCATCTTTTTATACTATGTCATCTTAGAGGGAACACTACATTTCAAGTCTAGAGCCGAAAACTGTGCTTCGAATTTGAGTGGTGGGTTTGTACGAGCTGCTTGGAGAACAACATCACGATCCCTGAAATTGAAGACTCGGGCTATTATCGGTCTTGGAGGGACCCCCAGCCGGGGCCTCCCCCGGGACTCGATGGGCCCAGGGGAGTTGTCCCCCCTGTTGGCCTGTCGGGTTTCCTGACCCGTGACTCTTCTTGATGTCCTCCGCCAAAGCCGGGAAGCACTGTGGTCCTAACGAGTCATTGTAAGGTGCTGCTGCAGCAGTCTACCTCCCTGTGTCCCTTTCTTCGCCTCAGGTAGGGGTAGCACCAAGTGTGCAGCAGAGGCGCACAGTGATTGTGCCCAGAGAGTGTCCCCTGACCCTTCAGAGGTCGGAGCAGCAAGGGTTTATGCTAGTCTCTACGAGGTCACTGGAGCGTGTGTTCGACTAGGGTCGCTGCTGTTTGCTTTCTGTTCCCTACAGGCTGCATAGTCCCGTTATGCCCTCTGCCTAGCCTTGGTGGGTTTAACTGTTGGATACTGTGGAGGCCTTGTTTGAACTCAGAGCGGGGCCCACCATATCCTTTATCCGGTTTCAAACCATGCGGGAAACATGTGAGGGCCCCAGACCCACATGCGGCCCTGAGCGTGGAGTTGCTACGTTCCCAGCTCTCCGTGTTTCTCCCTCAAGCCAGAGTTGTGCTGGGGCCTACTCTGTCTTTGGAAGCCGGGGCCTCAATTAGGCTTGGAACCCTTGTCTCCTGCACTCTTAGGTGGCATGCGAGTCCCTGTCGCAGTGCAATACTCACCGCCGATGTGTACCGGGGCTCCACTATAGTATATATGGAGAGTGGTGCCGCCTCAGGCTGGGGTCAAATGCATGCCACTCGATCTCGCCCCTCTCAGAGGCGATCTCCAGGTAGGGGCCTACCACCTCTTCAGAAGCCGGGGGCTCGATTTAGCTCTCAGCAGGCGCGCACTCTGCCCCCCACCTCAGCTCTTGCCTCCAGTGCACCTCCACTGCGGCGCAGCACTCACTGCCAAGAATGTCCAGGTCTCTGCCTTACTAGTTGCACCCGCTAGAGGTGTCTTTTGTTGCCGGGGAAGATACTTTCGCCTCTGAGCCATCCTTCGGTCATCCAATGGTCCACGCCTGTCGGTCTCAGGCTCTTCACTATACCACTTTGGAAAGCTGCGTCAAAGTGCGGTCAGGTCGCTCCTTCATCCTTGGCAATTCCGCTGCGGCAGCCTGCTTTGATGGAGCACACTACGCCTGTCCCACTGTGCTGCTCAGGGGTTATCCGCTGATGTGAGGGAGCGCCGCCGTGTTGGGATCGGCTGCCGATCACGCTCGAGGCTACTGGCACCGTGCTCACCTCTACGAGCGGAACCTCACTGTCCACTTGCACCACGGGGTTCACAGTTTATTTCCCCCCGTTTGAGAAGAGGTTCAGGAGGAATTTATCCGGATTAATAACAGGATAGGCGGTCAGGGTCCCGAGCTGCTTTAGCATGCGGCCATACCTTTCGGCTGCTAGGCACGCCCCCCGGCATGTCATTTTTCTCCTCTATGTCTTTTGCCTGTATCTCTCTCTCTCTCTCTATGGGCCTAACTCTCCATGCTCACGTCTGTCCCTGCCCATACCTTTCCCCACCAGTACCTTTACTTGTAAGTATTTCTTCCACCCCATAACTCTTCCACCTCACAATATTCTGTCTCCACCTTTTCGTGGCTGCACCACTCTCAGCCTGCACCTCTCTCAGCATGCCCCACATGCAGCCTACACTTCTCCTTCCCCATACTGTTTCCGGGCAAAACCGCTCTCAGCTTGTACCTCACCCTACCCTTAACTTTCCATGCACGCCCACACCTCTTGAAAGTCTGCATCTCTCCCTGCCCTCACTTTGGCCTCTCTTTACCTCTTCCTCTCTATATCTCTCCCTGCCTGCACCTCTTCCAGTCTGCAACTCTTTCAGCCCCTATGTCTACTTACCTGAACCTCTCCCTGACTGTATCTTTCCTTGCACTCACTTCTTTCCAGTACATGTCAAACCTACACCTATCTCCCAGCTTCATCTTCTTCTTGCTTGTACCTCTCAATGTACATATATCCCCCTGCCCATACCACTCTCTTCCCCTACTTTTTTCAATCTGCACCTCTCCCATCCTCCACTTCTTCCTGCACCCAGCCTTCAGCTCTCCCAGCCCATGATTTTCCCTGCCACACCTCTCTCTGTTTGCACCTCTTCCTCACACTGCCTGGCCCTCTCACAGCCTCTATTTCTGCCTGCTTCATCTCTACCAGCCTCCACTGCTTCTTGTTTTTTTCTCTCCAAGCTTTTACCAAGCTTTAACTCTCCTCGCTTATACTTCATCCTGGTTGCATTCCCCTCTGCCCATTCATCTGCCTGCCCATACCATTCCTTTCTGACAGCTGCATGCATACGTCATTTAGGTCTCAACATTGACAAAGCAGAGAGGTCTAGGTCACAACTGAAAATGCAAGCTACACCAGTTGGCTTTAGTTCTTTAGATGGGTTGAAGAAGAGGACTAGGATTCCAACAAACACATAGAGTGATATGTGTTGTCTGAACCATACTATTTTTAAAATGCTTGCTTAAGATATTGGACTTAGCACAAACAGTGCAATGCTTCAAGATTTAATGAGTATAACATTTGTGACAAAATTAAGTACAAACAGGCAGAGAGAGGAAAAAAGTATAGATACACAGAGGGAACAGAAAGAAGGAGTGTTAGAAATAGAGGGGCTCTAGTTGGCAGACATAGGTACTTTTGTCCAAATAGGGATCTTTGCTTCTAGTCAGGGTAAGGGGGATACACTTCTAATATAGCCCCTGCTCTCCCTCTTGGTAGCTTGGCACGAGCTGACAGGCTTATCTCAGAGGTAGTGTGTAACACATACAAAAAAACACTACAAATGGACACCACACCAGTTTAGACAAAGAAGTAATCTTTATTTAAACCAAACAAGACTAAATGACAAAAATCCACAATACAGTAATAAAAATGACTTTCAAATGGTAGAAATAGTTCGGTTCAAAGCAAATTGTAGATGGGACACTTTTCACACAAAGTACCTTGGATGTGTCACGCAAACAAATAAAAAGGGTCGCAGGCAATGTAATGCATCGGTTCCTTACACTCAGGAAAGGTGATGCTTCGGTTCCCTGCTACAGGGAAGGTGATGCATCGGTTCCTTACTGCTGCGCAGGGGAGGTGATGCGTCGATTCCTTACTGGAGAGGAGATGATGCGTCGGCTTCATACTGCGTGGGCAGGTTATGCATTGGCCTCTTACTGCGTCCCCAACGATGCTACAGACTTGGCGCCTCGATGCGATGGGACGATCCGTGATGATGCGTAGGTTCTTGCAGCCGTACAGCAGGCCTTGCATCAGAATCGGTGCGGTGATCCCACACTTCGGAGATCAGTGCACTCGATGTGGCCTGCTGCGATTTCTCGAGCCGCGGGCAGGCGCTGCGACTATTTCTTCAACGATGCTTCGGAAACAGGTACGGATGCGTCACGCTTCTCATTGTTGCATTGCTTTTCCAGCTCCCAACAGCCAGACCAACCTCCAGAGACCCAGAACAGCTAATGGCACCTCTTTGTAGGTCAGAACTCCCAGCAAGGAAGTTCAGGGGAGCTGGGGGTTAAGTCTTTATGTCCCTGAGACTTCAGAACAGTAGGCAAGCTCAGTTTCAAGCCCTTGGAATCTTCCTCAAGCAGGGGACACAGCAAACAGCAAAGTTCTTTTCACTTTCCTTGGTAGAAAGTAGCCACTGCAGGCCAACCCCAGACAGCAAACAGCAGAGGGGCAGTATTCCTCCTCAGTTTCTCCAGGTCTTCTCCTTGGTAAAGGTTCCTCTTGATTTCCCAGAAGTTATCTAAAGTTCTAGGGTCTGGGCCCCTATTTTTGTACAGGAAATCTCTTTGTTCTCTCCCGGCCAAGGGTCTTAGCCAGTCCAAACCAGTTCTCGGGAGCAGTTTGCAAGTGCACAACAACCTCCATTGTCAGTGTGAGCCATGGCTCCAGAAACATCACAGGGGCGCGGAGGCATCATTGTGAAAGGCAGGCACATCCCTATTCAGGTGCAGGTGCTACTCCTTCCACCACTCCAAATGCAGAACAGGCCAATTCAGCCTAGCGCTGACTCATCAGACTCTCTTGAGCCACTGCACATCCCCAATTCTGTCACTCCAAAGCCAGACAGTCAATACACATCCTAGCAGAGGTGCACTGGATGGCTAAGCAAGAAAAGGCCTACTTTCTGAAAGTGGTATTTTCAAACATAGAATGTAAAAATCACCCTCACTAAAAGATGCATTTTAACATTCTGAGTTCAGGCATACTACACTTTATTTGCCTACCTTATTCCCAGGGGTAGTTAGACTTATAAGATATTATAAGCAAATTCCCCATTCTATCCTATGGGAACAGATAGCCCTTGCAATAGTTAAAAACGAATTTGGCAGTACTTGATTTGATTTGATTTGATTTTTAAATTTGTATAGCGCGCGAATGCCAAAAGGCGTCTTGGCGCTGAGATTCCCACTGACTCCTAAGTATGTAGTTAGGGCTGTTTAGCAAAAAGCCATGTTTTGACTCCCTTTCTGAAGGTTTTCAGAGATGGACTGTTTTTCAATTCCAGCGGTAGTTGGTTCCACATTTTTGCCGTATGCACTAGGAAGCTTCTGCCTCCCCAGTTTGTTCTTCTGTATCTGGGTACTTTTATGAGTTTCCTTTGTCCGGATCTCAGAAGTCTATTTGGCTCATACAGTTGTAGGTGTGTTTTTAGAAATTTTGATCCCGTTCCATTTATTGCTTTGTATGCCAAGCATAATGACTTAAATTCTATCCTACTTGCAATTGGGAGCCAATGCAAGCTCTTAAGTTTGTGGCTTACTCTTTCGAACTTTGGAATTTCCAATATCAGCCTCGCTGCTGCATTCTGCAGGCGTTGTAATTTAAGAAGAATTTTCCTCCTTGCTCCGACATATAGACCATTTCCATAATCCAATCTGGACAAGGCCAATGCCGTCACCACTGTTTTCCGAGAGTCATGCGGTATATAAGGTAGTATTTTTCTTATCATTTTCAGGATGTACCAGAGTGATGATGCTAGTTTGCTTGCTTGAGCGTCAAATGAGAGGTTAGTATCTAGCATTATTCCTAGGTTTTTTACCTTTTCCGACGAATCTGGGCATCTTCCCATATCTGTGGGCCACCATAAAGGTGACCATATGTTTGTGTCACCACCTAGTATCAATACTTCACTCTTATCGCCGTTTAATTTCAAGCAATTCATTTGCATCCATTGGCTGATTTTTGTCATGCAGCATTGGAATTTTGCTGCTGTGTCTTGTACCTCTTTGTTTATTGACACCACAATTTGGGTGTCGTCGGCGTAGGATATAGGGGTGAATCCCTCACCTCTTATTATTTGCGCGAGTGGGGCTACATATAAATTAAAAAGCGTGGGGCTCATCGATGATCCCTGCGGAACTCCGCATGGCAAGCTGAACAGATTAGACTTTGCTTCTCCTGATTCAACTGAGAATGTTCTATTTTCCAGATATGAGGCTATAAGAGCACAGGTTGACTCATGAATATTTGCTGTTTTTAGCCGTGTTATGAGGATTTCGTGGCTAACCGTATCGAAGGCCGCCGATAGGTCAAGTAATATCAATGCGGCCTTCGATCCGTTATCCATTATTGTCCTGAGTTCTTCCACTGCTGTAATCAAGGCTGTCTCTGTTCCATGCTCCGCCCTAAAACCAAATTGTGAATGGTCTAGCCATTCTCCGTCCATCAGATGTTGGGATAATTGTTTATTTAGCAGTTTCTCCAGAATTTTAGCGGCAAAAGGGATCCTGGCTATTGGTCTGTAGTTGTTAGGATTTTCGCCGTCCAGATTGGTTTTTTTTAGCAGTGGCCTAATGGATATCATTTTCCATTCGTCAGGGAAGGTGTTGGTAATGATAATTTTGGAGAATAGTTTTTCCAACACCAGGCTTAGTTCAATGGAGCAAGCCTGCATTATTCGGGGTGGGCAGGGGTCTGTTGGGCTACCTGAGTTGCAGGTAAGGATTTCTTTCTGTATCTGCTCAGCTGTAGGTGGTGTGAAACTAAAGGCTGGTATTAGGTCTTGTTGAGTTTCTGATTTAATTGAGTGGGATGTATCTTTTTCCAGAGTTTCACTGTTCTGATTTTTAAAGGAGTTGTATACTGATGAGACTTTGTTAACAAAGAAGTCACCAAGTGTATTGCAGAATTCCAATGACAGTGCTTCCTGATTATTGTTTTCAAACTTTGAAAGTTTTTTGACAGTGTCAAAAAGAGTTTTACTGCAGTTTTTTGACTCATTAATTTTATTAGTGAAGTATCTACCTTTTTCTTCAATTATTAATTTTTTATAATTATTTAATGTGACATTATATTCTTGTCTGAGGTGGGCATCGTATTTGGTTCTCCATTTTTTCTCTGCTTTTCTGCAAATTTGTTTTTGTGTTCTTAGCGCATCTGAGAACCAGGGTTGTGATGGGGTTTTTCTTTTCACAGTTACCTTTTTTTGAGGGACAGCCGAATTGACTGCCTTATCTATCCACTCATTAAATTGTTTACAGGCTGTATTACAGTTATCATCCAATGTGGGGTAGGATATTTGGAGTTTCTCCTTGAACGCCTGGTTGTCAATTTTAGTCCAGTCCTGGTATGTTATCTGCCTAATAATGTCCACTGGTCTTCCCGTCTCCTTTTTAATTTCTAGCGTAAAGGTTACTAGTTTATGATCAGTCCATGGGATAGGGAGAGTCTCTACATTGTGTAGGTTCTGACACGACGAGAAAATTCCGTCTAGTGTATGTCCAGCATTATGAGTTTCGACGTTGACTTTGTTTTCCAGGTCAAAGTTAGCCATAGCATCAATAAATGCTGCTATCTTAGGGTCTGATTTTTTCTCTAAGTGTAGATTAAAGTCACCTAGGATGGTATAGTCGGGACATGTCACACTTGATTCCAGAAAGGGGCTTAGTAAGTCGATTAAGGGGGTTTTCGCATTGGGTGGTCTATATATTAGTATTCCATTAAAAGTGTAATTCTCTATGATCTTTATTTGGAATGACAATGTTTCACAGTCTGCGGTATTACCTTTGTCTGAGGTTTTTACCTTCAATGAATCCTTAGCTATAATCGCTATCCCTCCTCCTCGTTTAATTTTTCTGTCAACTCTGGAGAGGGAGTATCCGTCTGGAATGGCTAAGGCTAGGTCAGCATCTGATGCCTCGTCTGCCCATGTTTCAGTGACGAATAATATATCTATTTTCTGTCCGTTTATTAATTCGGACGTTTGTATATTGTGCTTAACCAGTGACCTTGTATTGATCAGACCGACTTTCAGATTATAATTTCTGTGCTTTGGTATCCCGGTGTTAGCCATATTTTTGGCGGGAAGAAAATCTAAAGTGAGTGGACATGACGAACATTTCTTGCCCTCTGTATGTGGTTCTATCTTGGGGCATAAGGTGGTAGGTCTCCAACTTTTTAGTTCCTCACTTGAGTATTTCCGTGGCCCTATGTGGTGGTTTATTTGTCCAGGGGATGTGGCCCTTGGCCCGGACTCGGCGCGGACGAGCGCAGACGAGCTTGCCTTATGCGCGCCTTCGGCGCGCAATCGTCGCGCCCGCTGCGCTCGTCCGCTGCGCTTCCTGTGCATACACATTATTGTAGGGCGAGAAGGGGGCGTGGCCTCGAGGGGGGCGTGTCCCTCTGCTCGGCGTGGTCGATGGCGCCTGACAGAGCTCCTGTGTACTCTCCTTCCCAGCGCAAGACTCGCTGTTGGGGAGGCTTCTAGCAGTCTATTCAGGTAAAGTGCAATCGCTTTAAAAACACAAGTATACACAATTTTAAAAAGTCAATTTCTACAGTGCTCGCTAACTTCTCGCTCCCGGCTGTGCCTCAGGAGGGTTGTGGGTTTCTGGCGCGCTCGAGTTTCAGCGTTGCAGATGTACTATCAGGAAGGGGGCGTGGCCTCGAGGGGGGCGTGTCCCTCTGCTCGGCGTGGTCGATGGTAGTTCAGGTACTTCACTATCAGGACATACCACACACACCAGGTCATGTCCTTCCTTTCACATACACTGCACCCTGCCACAGGGGTACCTTGGGCCTAACTAATGGGCAACTAACATGTAAGAAAAGGGAAGGTTAGGGACTGGCAAGTGTATGCACTTGCCAAGTCGACATGGTTGTACAAGACTGCACAGAGGCTCTGCAATAGCAGGCCAGAGTTACATTTACAGGCTGCTTATGTTGGTGGCACAATCAGTGTTGCAGGCCCACTAGCAGCATTTGATTTACCGGCCCTGGGCACACACAGTGCACTGTACTAGGAACTGACTAGCTAGTAAATCAAATCAGCTAATTATGCAAATACCAATCCATACATACAATTTACAGGGAGAGCATATGTACTTTAGCACTGGTCAGCAGTGATAAAGTGCCCAGAGTCATAAAACCAACAAAAACAGGTCAGAAACAGAAGGCTACAAAGCAAACAATCTGGGGATAAACCAGCTGTAAAAGCCAGGTCTAACAAGGAGTATATTGAAAATAAAAATAATGCACAGGATAAGAAGAGAATGCATCGGAAAATATAATACTGAGTGCAGAAAGAGAGAAAGAAATACGTGAAGTATTGAAAGAAACCGAATGGAAAGAGGGAAAAGCAAAATATGTGAGAGCTCGAGAGAAACAAGTAGTAAAACTGAAAAAGAGAAAGATAGAATAAGGAAGGGAATAAAAAGAAAAGGAAAACATTTAAGGAGTGATAAAGGAAAAAGCAACAATGACACCTTGATCTTTTAGTCAACCAGGTAGTGTGAGAGTAAAACACTAAAACTATTACAATTAAGCTGAATACAATTACAGCTTTTTGCTTACGCATGGGAGATAACGGTGTCAGCTATAAGAGGGCACTACCCAAGAAGCTGAGTTAACAAACATTGCACTTCCTAAAATACAGAAATCGTAGGACAACCAAACCCCAGACCCTACCATGAATCAGGATTTTGGAATCACAGAAAAGGCATAAAAGTTAAGGGGTACAACGTAAAAGACACGCATGCAGACATGACTAAACTGAAGATACATCTCTTCAATGAGAACAACCCCCTTACATTGGGACCTGTATGCTACCTCCTCTTGTACACAGTCTTGTAAACAATATTGACTGGTACTCCTGAGCTCCTGGCTGGTATTCAGTGCGCCATTGCTTCCCAGCTAGGGTTGTGCTCAAGAAATGCCACAGGACCCTGCGTTTGGCCTCTGCACATGCTATCACCCAACAATCACATGGGTGAAATACAGGGCCGCACATGTTGAAGAGCTTTAAACACAATCCTAAGGGCAACATCAAACCTTATGCACGTTAAGCAAAGTCTACTAATAATGAACTTCAACATAAACTGGGGCTAAGATTGAAGCACTTTAGACAGGACCCATCCTTTTCCAAAATGACTTTAACTTCCCCTTCTCAAAGAGTACCGCAAAATGCAAATTTTTTGCTCCCTAAAGTGATTGAATGTGATACAAAGAGCTCTAAAGAAGCCCCAATTAATAAAGCAATGTTGATTCTTGTTGGATGAATCTCAGTCACATGGCTCCTGACTGCCTTGTATAATCAGCTCAGAAGGAATATAGCATGTTACAACGTGTGCTTTTACTATGCAGTGGTTACAATGACAGCGTTGTTTCAATGCGATGCCATTACTACGCAAGTCGTTACATCGACTTGCAGTAGAAGGTGCCGTAACATTAGGAATGTACAATTTACAATTCCAACTCTAGCCTACACAACAGTAGGGAAGGTGTTGGAATTGTAAATTATACTATTCCTTATGTTATAGCGCCATCTACTGCAAGTCGAGGTAATAACTTGCGTAGTAATGGCATCGTGTTGAAACAACGCGGTCATTGTAACGACCGTGTTGTAAAGGCTTCGCGGTCTAATGACCGCGACGTAAAGGTTGTTTCCAGCTCAGAAGACCTTGTGTTTCCCACCAACCTCTCACTTTGCTTACACTGTAATACACATTACGTAATTCTAAAATTAGGAATTCAACAAATAAAGCAGTAACTTTCAAATACTCTTTTCCTAGAGACACATGGCATATTGTGAAAGTTGCCAGAGTGAACTCCATATACTGGCGCATGGTACCGGGGAGAAGTAACATTTCCTTGATGTCCACAAATACCTCAACATATACAACGCTGCGCTATTGAAAACACTGTCCTCCGAATCTAGATTAACAGCACGTTGATACTCCCAGCAACTCACCAAAAACAAGTGGACCATACACAGACAAGTGATATACCTCCAGAATACCTATGTCTTAGACTTTGTGGGATATTGGAGGAATTCTAACATTCCTGGAGCTGACCATTAGGAATTTCTATGCCATTTTATGTTACTTGGGTTTTCATAGATACCTCTCTCTTCTCTGGTAAAAACCACTACCACCTGTTTTGGAGTACACCTTCAGGTTCTGATATATAATCAAGGTTGATCCTTAACTGAAATATAAAAAAAAATTCATCAGGACCATATAGTTTATACTGGTACCGATCAATAACTTTCCTAAGCACATACAACTTATAGCTCAAGTACACATGCATCGTGCAATATTAACAATCTTTAAAGGTGATGAAGATCCTTTTCATTCTTCACATAGCTTAGAATGCAAATGGACAACAAAAATAAAAGGTTTAACTTCTTCAAGGTTATCTTAGAAACAGTACTTTGAACAATTCAACTTTGTATTCAAAATGAAGTGTGGGCAGAGTTCCTGGAGTTCCGCTACACGGAATGCTGTGAAGTGACAAAAAACTCTTCCATGCTACAAGGAGTTCCGCGAGCAGCGGAGTGCGTTATGGTCATGCTGTTCACAGTAATTGCACCTGCTGTAAAATCATCATGAACGGCTGCATGCACAGCGCAAGAAGGTGCAGCTTACTTTCTGCTTCTCGAGTAGATTTCTACTCAAGCAACAGCTTTCTCAACGTGAACGGAAGGATTCTCAATGCGAGTGGTCGCGACCTACCACGACCACTCGCATTGAGAAATTCGACCACCTGATGTTGTGTAGTTCCTATACAGGATCTGTGCATTTGGGCAACGTACATTGCGGGCTTGGTGTCCAGACTGATTCCAGACACCCCCACGGGGTATGTTGGCCTTTATACCAGCTAGCTCACAGTGCCACCAGAAACTCCTCTTACCAAGAAGAGAATAGATCTTGGCAACTATCGAAGATGACAACCCTGATCCCTCATGACCGTGGAAACAGCGTACTACTTTTCGCTCAGTCACTCGTGCTTACTTAATCTCAGAGAAGTACACAGAATAAACGGTAGGGACATTTTCAATAAATATTTATTGACCAGTCGTTATTCTTGTGCAGAATAGATGTGCTGCAACGACAGTAGCAGATATAAATGACTAGAAGCATTAGGAAAGCAAAAGGATGGTAGATTTCTACCATCCTGATACAATTATGAATACAGGCAATTATTAAAAATACATAAAAATAAAAAAATGTGTAGTCCTACGATGCTACCCTAACTAGATGTACCTAAGTGTACCTAGCATGTATCTAGGTGTTAAGCCAAGAATACCTCTAGGATAAAGTCAACCCCCATTACCTGAAGTGAGAACCTGTGGGACCTCGTCCTGGTCTCGGGTTGGACACCCCACAAGGGATGTCAGACCACTGCGAACTGGAGTATCTGCATGTAGGGTGCTTCAGCCTCTCACGTCAGTGTGTCAGCATGGAAGTCCTGATCTCCTCTCTTTGTTTCAGCAAGATGTGATGTTTTTATACCCAAAGTTTTCCCCAGGTATTTTACCTTGATGTGTCAGTGTAGGACTTAGGATGATGTCGGGAATGAACTTTATACATAGTTATTTTGCCGGAGATGAGCCCTGCTGAGTTTCCAAGAATCCTCATGCATAATTTATGAGGCTGCTACAAGGGAAATCCTGCGTTCTGTTTACAGTGTCGTATCTAGGTAAAAGGCCAGTCCCCAAAAGCTGTTATGTGTGTAATGTAGGGGAGAATATAGGTGATGTTACCTGAGCCTATATTGGGGTACCAATGTGGAATATAACACTGCGTTGATAAATCTTGCAGGGAGGTGGATTTTCCTGGCTCGTGCTCTTCAACTTGACGTTGACGAGCACGAGAGAGGAAAAAACTTCTCTCCACTTGGCGGAACAGTGTTTTGGGTAACTCTGCGTGCTCCGCGGAGTGCAGAAAACTCCGCAAACTCCGTGAACAGAGCAGAGTTCACTGCCCAGGGTTTTTCAAAATATGCCTTAATTCATTACAGCAGTGGTTCTTAACCTGTGGTCCGGGGACCCTTGGGTTCCCGCAAAGCCAACTCAGGGAGTCTGCGACTGCTTTGAAAATTAAATAATGTTAACAGATTAATAAAGTGTATATAAATAAAGAATCCAAGTGTAAAGTTGAAAATGTTAAAAAACATCTGTAAATGTGAATCAATTTGAAATTGGAGGCTAAAAATTAAGCTAGTACCATCAGATTGAATTGTTGGAGTGTAACTAACATAATATAGTATGGATAATATGTGGCCTCAATTTCATTTAAAAAAAGCTCCAACCTTCCTATTAAAAATGAATTAGATTTTTTAAATATTTGTTTGATAAATGAGTGTTTCTGTATTTGTTGTGTAGTGTTTGTGGCTCAAATCGTCAAAAATACTTAGGCTGGGGAACTCACCTTCCTGTAATGAATCAGTGGGGGTCCTGGGATTCCAATAATAATTCATTGGAGGTCCCTAGGTTCCAATAATGATTAAGTGTGGGTCCACAGAAGTTAAAAGGTTAAGAAACACTGCATTGGAGTATTCCTTGTATTCAGTTATGATTTCCCATGATGATTTTCAAAGGGAAATAAACAGTCGCCAAGATTTTCACAGCGTCTGGTAACAAGGTTGTGGCTAAAACAACCTTGTTATTATCAACGCTTCGCGTTACACATCGCAAATCGCGCTTAGCGCGATTTTGAATATCGCCGCCTATCGCTGGTTTACATTGCCGTGTTTGCGGCGTATTTACAACGTCTTGCTCACAGACGATGTACAAACCTGCGATAGACGGCGATATTCATCATTAGCGTGTGAAATCAAGTGATGATTTCACACGCTAATGAAAAGCTTGATTATAGGAGAGTGTGGACGTAACCAAACAATGTACCTCCCATTCAATACATGCCTAAGTCAAGTTTTGACCAGGCATTAAGGATCCTGCGAAAACCGCGGTTAGCACGGCTTTCATCATCGCTTCGTGGTTCCGGGGCCGCGTTGTAAATAACGAGATGTCCTGTTCGCAACCTTTTGTCATGGTGTTACAGGAAGGTACGCCTACTTTGCATCTCATTAGCGATGTATATCGCTAAGATGCGTGGCGTTACAAAAACGGCAGCTAACATGAGTTAATGCATGTTAGCGCCGCCTTGCTAATAGGGCGATGAAATTATCGCCACTTGAGCGGCAAAAAGTGCCGCTAATGTGGCGATAATGCCCTTGGAAATATGCCCCAAAGTGTCTCAATTGCCTAGCATGAGCACTATGGACTACATGGAAACCTATATTCGATATATGTATGATGACTGCTGACATTTCCAAACATTGTGGACGTTCAGCGGGCTCATGTGAAATGTAATTTCTGAATGTGTGTTCAAGCGTACATTCAGAGACCATCGTCTATAGAAATGAACTCTTTTGCCAAGTAACAATAACATACTGAGTGTACTGCCAGTCCTTCCTTTCCTACAATGAGCACTGCACTTGTGAGTTCAGAGTATTAGCTTGGCGAGTTTGCAAGCACAAAAAGGTGAGTTTTTATCACAGATCATGATCAACTGCAAAATCAATGTCAGCAAGAACAACCTCTTCTAGGGCTGTCAATTCAGCTTCAGACCACGTTGCTGCAATGAGACTGCAAAATCAATGTCAGCAAGAACAACCTCTTTTAGGGCTGTCAATTCAGCTTCAGACCATGTTGCTGCAATGAGACTGCAAAATCAATGTCAGCAAGAACAACCTCTTTTAGGGCTGTCAATTCAGCTTCAGACCACGTTGCTGCAATGAGATGGCCACCATTCCGGTAGTCAACAATGCTTTCCTGATCACCTAAACAAAATACCCATGCCTTCTGATACCATTTTTCCTCTATACAGCTCTCCACAGGTACACAGTCGACCAACCAGCACTGAGCCACCGACTAGAAACACGCATGGCCTTGTCTAATATGGCACTGCAGTGGTTCACTTCCTACTTCACAAACAACTGAAAATTCATCCGGATAGGAACCTCAAGGTCCCAGAATTCCCTGGTCTCTTGGAAAGTGCCTTACTGCTCCATCCTGCTGCCCACCATCTTTCTCATCAACACAAAGGGTGACCATAAAAAATACCATCTGTAAATATAAAAGATTGAGGCTGGTGGTAGCATATTGCATTGGTGACACAGCAAAGGGACTGAATGGGTTCAACGACGAAAGACAAAAGTAGAAGAAGAAGAGTATTTGAATGATAAATAAGGATCATACCTGGTACAAGGAAAAGAAGACATTTTACATAGAAACCAAAATAAAGATACAACAATATAATTCTTAAAAAAGACCAACAAAAACAAGTATATTTATATTAAAGAACAGGACATGAAAAGAACAAATAGTTGCTAAGAGTAAAATGAGGACATATTTGGTGCAAAATAAGCAGATAAGAAAATTAATGAGAGGAGGGACCAGATATGTCCATAGTCTCACCGAAATTAACCTACATGAACTTTTTTAAATTTGCGGGGTCATCACAAGTTATAGTTTTATCCTTCTATGTGACTTTGAACAGGTGGATTAGGAGCACTCCCCTAGATCTGAGTGATGGACAAAGATTGAGGTCCTGATTCACAAATCACCCCACTGGTTAAGTGGATTGGGGGTGATGCTGACCTCAAATTCAAGAGGCAATGGGTCTGATTCAGAAAGTAAACTTAACTTTCGCAAAAATAATTAAAACCATTTTTTCATTCACAAACTACGAGTTTAATTTTACTGAAAGTAATTTTATGACTGCAGAGACTTCCCACTCGTGACGGAGACTGCGCACATAAAAAGATAGGACTGTCCTATCTTTTTATGTGCAGAGTTCTCCACCTTGAGTGTGGAGTCTTTGCAGTCATAAAATTACTATTAGTAAAATTAAACTTGTATTTTGCGAATACCTACAAAATAATAACCTTGCACAATAGTGTAAGTTTACCTTTGTGAATCAGGCCCTGAGAAATTATTTTTGTCTGTTAGCTGTAGCTTTGGCCACATCCAATGTGAAGACCAGTTTCAGGCCTGACCATGTCATTTGCTGCCCCTAGAGCCTTTAACAAGATTTGTGAACTCTAGAAATAAAATAACACCTGTGGATTTAGATGAAGATGACTGTGAAACATACCTCTGATGTAGATTGTGCACCCTTTGAATGTTGAACACCTTTGTTGCAGGAAAATCCAGAATTTGAGGTAAAAAGTAAGTAAAAAATGAAACAAAATCATTGCCTCAAATCTTCTCAGGAAGATCATCAAGTCAGAGGTTACTATGTCTATTCCTGTTTTCTAAATCCACAGACTGCTTTTTTTATAAAGAGATTTCTGTTTCCCCATACGCGATCTTATTAGTCTCATCCTGAATATGACTGACTTCTTGTTCTACATCAGAGACACATCTTTCAATAACGTACCATTGTTTCTAAATTTTGAACTCTTCTGCTAGTTTTTTCAACAAATGGTCATTGAGCTCTAATTTTGTTGGTTAGAACTTCCATGGAAAGTGAAGAGGATGAGTTGTTAGGAGAGGGAGGATCTTGTTTAAGCCTTTTGGTAGAGCCAGGATTTTAAATTTTCACTGATGTATTTAAGTTAGGAATGGAGTAAGGCAGGTTTCCTGATGCAATTTGAAGACTGTCCTCCTTTGAGTTTTTACAATGCAGAGGAATTAAGGCAGTGCATACAGAAATAGATTTGCCCAGCAATTTCACTGTCCTTGTTTTTCCCATACGGTTACAATGAGGCAAAAAAACCTAATAATAATGGTGAAAGTATGCCAGCAAGCATTTGCTTCTCGTCGTGTAGAGAAAAAGAAAGGCCAAAAATTCTTCTGAAGGCTCCACAACGTGATGGTCTCACATAGGGATAGGCGAGTAATGAAAAAAAGATTCATGCAAAATAACTCATAAAGTAAGGGGACAGGATATCTAATAAACCGTTTGAAATTGCACTTCGAAAGGCATTGCAGATGATTTAGGCCAGGCTTCATGTTCGCAAAGCTGAGTTCTATCAGCAATGAGAGAAGAGAAGTGCGGGTTGCATGTTTTTTTTTTATTAAAAAAGGAATTCAGAGGGAAAATAAATGCTTCCCGCTCATCTCTTAATAGCAAATGCCCATTGCATCCACCCTTCCCTCAATTCCTGGATCACTAAAAGGGTCTCCAGAGAGACATAGGCTTGCCATAGTACAGAACTTCGTCACACAGCGCCCATCCACTGTGATGCACAAATTTGATGGAGTACCCAGTAGGCTAAATTATTGATCCATTGGATACCCCAACCAGGTTCATCCTGGCCAACGATTTTACTGTCTGACTTAGGGCCTTATGTAGGTAGCCTAACATTTACCACTTCATAAATACCGAATTTTACCGATTCGGTATTTATGAAGTGGTAAATGCTATGTAGGTAATCAGTCGGTAAAAATTACCGAATCGGAATTGGTCGGTAATTTAGAATCGGTATTTACCGATTCGGTAATGGTAACTGGCTTCCCATTGATTCCTATGGGCCGGGAGGCCCATAGGAATCAATGGGAAGCCAGTTACCATTACCAAATCGGTAAATACCGATTCGGTAATGGGGGGAGCACAATCAAGGGTGGCAGGGTGTCACAGTGACACCCTGTTGCACCCCTGATTCCTGCATGTGTGCACATGTGGCACACATACATGCCCTAAGGGCATGTATGTCTGCCACATTGTACACTTCTAAGTGCCAAAAAATGCTTTTTCTAAGCCATTCGTCATTTACCACCAACTTTTAGTTGGTGGTAAATAACGAATCCACACAACACCCACACACTCCCCCTACATCTCATTTCAGGATTCGGTATTTACCGAATCGGTAAAATTACCGAATCGGTAATTTTACCGATTCGGTAAATTACCAAATCCTGAAATGTCCCCCCTACATACCAAAAGCCTGAATACCGGTCGGTAACAGGATTTTTTCCGAAAATCGCCCGTTACCGACCGGTATTAGGCTACCTACATATGGCCCTTAGTCTTTTAAGTCCAGATCCACCACAGGAGTACACACCCGTACCTGACCGGAGATACTTAGAGGCTCAAGCGGTGTCAGGCAGAGGCCAACAGCAGGGTTCAGTCCAAGCCCAGAAGCCACCGCTCAGCCTGGGCAGTTGTAGCAAAGGCTTCCTTCAGCTTGTTGCATCCCTGTTGCTTGTTCAGGAGGTCAGTCGGAAGATATTTGGAGTCTAATGCTTTGTCCTGGATACAAGACCGAGTAGGTCCAGTACTTCAGGTTAATTCTTACTTGGGCAGAACATGCTAAGGTCTGTTCCAGATGAGGAATACACACTGCTACTCAACATTTAGGCCATTGGCTGGGGAGTTCTCTCTTACAGTTCAAGATGACTATTACAGATGCTAACATAAGCTATATGGGTTGGGGGCTTCATATTAGGAAGAGATTTACTATTGTCTGATGTTTATTCAGATATGATGGTGTTGACATGTTTGTTGCACAATTGGCAGTGAACTTGATGCCCTTTGGATCGTCAAATATTTGGATGTGATATTTTAGCTGTACGCTAGATAGAACACTAGACAGAACCAGAGAATCAAGTAGGCCATTGGATAACTCATCAACTGTCTTCTTGAATAAGATATCAAAACGAGATCTACTGGAACTATGGTGCGCTTTTCCACATTTGCATAAGCCATGCTTCAGCAGAGGTGTATGGGACTGTTGTAAAATCAACAGTGATTAAACTGGAAGAATCTGTTCCACAGTGATTTAAATTTCCAATGCGTTGATGGGCCGCATTGCCTTACCTAAAATGATAATGATGACCCACGTGTTCTACATGCACCAAAACAGGCCTAAGCTGTCCTCTGAGTGCTGCTTTAAGAATCTAGACTTATTGCAAATGCTTTTGTGAGGTAAGTGAGAATAGCACATGGTACTGAATTACTTGAGATTACCATGGGAACAGGGAGGAATGATGGTACCAGAATTTCAAAAGTATTATTTTTCATCATAGCTTCAGTATGCTGTAACATAGCTTGTGAGTATGGCACCAAATTTTGTAACCGAATAGATTCAATATAATTGAATTCCTAAACATTGCTGTGCAAAGCCATTGCATGTTGCTACATTATATACATTATGATGGGAGGCCACAAATCTACTAGGCCGTAAAAATGTATATGCCACATTTCACCTGTATGGTCACCTAGACCCCATTATCTCATTCTCACTGACAAGATGCTGGTGCCTATGCCCAGTTAATGGGATTTACAAACTTTTGTGCGCTCTGGGGGTCGGGGTCAATGCTGCTCATTTCCTTATATATGCCAGATTGACAGCAAATATTAGAAAGATGTGGGCAGATTTTCCTAGGGAGGCATATGTGCATGTACTCAAACAGAAGATGTCTTTTTCAGAGTGTCAGAGATTGATTACGGAACTCTACAGAGCTTACATGTCATTAGAATTCAAACAGCTGCAATAAAGGGGAAGTCAAAGGTAGACTTAGAACCTGAAGATCAACTTCTGTGGGGTGGTCACACATAGTGCCAGAATACATGTGTTAAGTTATAAATGCGTGCATCATAGATACCTCATTCGACTGATAATTGATTATATTCACCCAGCTAGCAGTGATAGATAGCGATGGTGTGACAGTGAAATTGGTACCTATACGCTCTTATGGTGATCGAGTGCAGAAATAAAAAAAGTCTTGAAAAAACCTTTGAGTACCTCTTCCACCTCACCTTGGAGCCACTGGCTACCTTGCTCCGACAATCACTGCAGAAAACTGGTTTTCCCACCCCCTGGGGGCTCTCAACGTTATAGCTTGGTGTAGATGACACTTTGTTAATGCTCTTGGACCTTTCTCGTTGGATCCCAGACCTCCTAGGCATCATCTCCGATTTTGGTGTTCTCTCGGGATACCAGATCAACTGGGACAAGAGCGAGGCCTTGCCGATGTCTCTGGTGACCACCTGCGCCGCAGTGTCAACCCACCCATTTCAGTAGAAGCCCTCCCATCCTAAATACTTAGGAATTTATGGCCTGGAACAAATGGTGGCAGACAACCTTGAGCAGCTGGTGGCCCTTGCTGCTCTGGATTAGGCAGGTCTTTGCCTCTCGCTATGGGGCAGATGGTCAGGATGGTGAGCGTTCACCTATGCCCAGGGCATGCTCCCTTTGCTTGTACCTCTCATGCTCATAAACGGTGGACAGGGGCATCAGAGACTTCATCTGGGGGTCGTCTCGGCTCTGGGTTGC
Organism: Triturus cristatus; assembly: GCF_964204655.1. Taxonomy (NCBI): domain Eukaryota; kingdom Metazoa; phylum Chordata; class Amphibia; order Caudata; family Salamandridae; genus Triturus; species Triturus cristatus. The sequence continues at coordinate 482,646,714 of NC_140585.1, forward strand.
CGGTAGCAGACTCCTGCCCGCCACTTGTGTGGGGGGCTGAGCCTCCCCTCAGTGGAGCACTATGTTTTGGCGCTGTACCTGGTGCAGCTGGCCTATATGTTCCTCCCGACCCCGGACCAGCTGCAGTGGGTCACAATCGAGCGCACCCTCCTGAAGTACCCTTGGGGGCTCTACCCCCTCTATCGGTACAAACCCTCAGTCCCTCACTGGGGACCTGGTTCTCTAGGCGATGGCCAAATCGTGGTCATGAGCTCTCCACCTTTTTTTCCGTGGACGCCCGCTTGCATGACTACGCAACCTTATGGGGTAATACTGGGCTGTGTGTTGGGATACAGTGCTTAAATGGGGTGTGTGACATGCCGTGGTTATACACTCCCTTTATTACTTACTCGACCAGGGTGCCCTCGAGTAATTTGTGGCAATCTGAGAGGAGCATGGCCTCCTCCCTAATCCGTCGTGGTTTTACCTCCAACTGTGTCATTGCCTCACCCGCCACTTAGTCTCAACACCCTCTGCCCTCCAGCCTTCCCCCATGGTCTCCTACCTCAGGAAAATCTCTGCATCATGTGGCAGGCGCAAGTGGAGTACGAGCCAGAGGATTGGGCGGACATGTTAGAGGCATTATACTGCAGGGCTAGGGGAGCGCTGCTGAAATTCTGTATCTTTAAGTCCCTACACAAATGGTATTGGACCCTGGCAAAACTGTGGGTACTAGAATTGCTGCTGCTTTCTAACTGCTGGTGCTGTGACAATGAATGCTGAGATGTGGTCCACATCCTCTGCAATTGACCCACTGTCCAACTCTTTTGGAGGGCGATCAATGTCACATTAAGGCGCACCTCTGCTGGTCTTGGTGTCCCTTGCCCGGCCCCTAAGCTTGCTCCATTTCCTCACGGATTCCCCTGCCCTATCCTGGCACGAGGGCCTGATGCTTCACACTACACTTTCTGTGGCTAAAAATGGTGTCCTCCGGCATTGGTGCTCCCCATCGTCTACCACACATGAGGAGTGACTTTCAGCTATGTACCAGACAGCCTCATACAAATGTATTATAAATAACCTTTAGGAAAAGGCGGAGACCTTCCTTCTGGTTTGGGTGCCTTTCCTGCAAGACAATGAGCACTAAGTAGCCTTTGCCGTCTGTTGGAGGCTTTAACCCACCAGGCACCACCGTGGGTCCCCAGGACTGGTACTGGCCCCCTGGCCAATCCCTATCACCATAGCCTCCCCTGCTCTGTGACAGCAGTCTTGGGAGTGTGGGGATTGCCCTTGAATGGACCCTGGACTCCTCTCCAGCCATCTGCTCTCTCCCCTCTTCTTCAACCTTCCCTCCTTCCTGTTCCTTTTCTCTCCTTGCACATCCTCCCCTCCACCCACCCCACTGTTTTCATTTTCTTCTTCTCTTCTGTTGTCTCTGTCTTTTTTTCAACCCCTCCCATGCCCTCCTGTCTGGGTCCCCCCACCCCATGCCCCTTTCCCCCCATCGCCTGGGCTCACCTGTTCCACATTGTCTATTTTGGGCCGATGCATCCCTGTTCAACTATGCCCCCACTGCTTTCCTATAGTGCCCACAAGAGTCCTAAGTCTGTTGAACTTATTGCAGCAATGTACCATACACCGTGGTTTTGTCACGTGTCTTAATTGTGCCAGGGGAGGAATGTGCTATTTTTACCATATACAAGTTTTCTAAGTAGCCTTCTCTTTCACACAATGACTTTTGACACACATTTGCATGCGTGAAATTGCATGATTGCTTATAGATTCCACTTAGTGCAAACATTATCACAACACCTTGAATACCACGTACAAGGCCTCGACACACATTGTGCAAATGCCCTTATTTGTTTTCATCCATAAGGCAACGGAGCTTTCAATAGATCATAACAATGTTGGTCTGACGAAGGTCTCGGCTCGAAACAAGCATTTGCGGGTTGAGGCAGAGGAGCACTTGCTGACATTTGTGAGGTCACTACATGCTGAAACAGCCCAGCTACATGCTGTTCCTTTTGCGAGGGATGCCCAACTCTTGACCAAGATGACATTCTTTCCCTTCAAGTAATGGGGTTTGTTGGAAACAGCCCCACTCCCACTCCGCAGGGTGGTGGTGGACCTTCCCAACACAATGGGGTAGCTTGGCTCGAGTGGTCAGGAAACAGGCGCAGTGCTAAGCATACAATATACCCATACAATAACCATGCGTGCATCCGTTCCAAAAACGACTCTACACCGTAAAAATTATGAAAATATTCTTCTTTATCTTTTTCTCTTAGTTGCTGATTGGGAAAATAAATAACAATCACAATATACAAATTCTTAAATAGAGCAGGTCAAATAAATATTTGCTGTTTGCTGAAATAAATAGGGGTGATCATAAATAACAGGGCATAAATACAAGTGCAATATATACAGACCATTAAATACTTTGAGGTAATAAATACTGTACCAATAAATACTGTACCAATAAATACTGTACACCAACAAGTCCTGTGGACCTATAAACACAGTGCAGCATTAAATAGATAAGAATTTGATAAATACAGTTTCCCCAATAAATAATTAGAAGTATACAATAACACTCATGAATCAGATGACACTTCAATACTTAAGGGCTGATTTGGCCCAGGCACAGCTTGTAGGGTGTGGAAGGCTTGGGGGGTCCTACTCCCTGGCTGAGGCAAAGGCTGAGGCCTAAACTGAGGTAGATCAAAGGGGGGAATTCCAATGCCCTGGCTTTCCTCTCCACACAACCTCTCTAGGTTAGTCCCAGTTCACCCCAGGCACAGTCAGGTGGGTTTCAGCACCTCCCTAGCCCCTTAGAGCAGTCTCTCAGGTCTCCACAGGGCCTTAGGCGCCCTCTACTCCACTTACTGCCCTTTTCTGATGTTCCGACGCCGCTGGAGTCGTGTCGACGCCGTGAGGCGGTTCCGTTTCGGTCTCGGCGGCCTCGGCACAGTGTCAGTTCTTTGTCGACGCCGGTAGGCGGTTCCGGTCCGATGTCGGTGGCCTCGGTTCGATCTCGACCTCCGATTCGATGGCGTCGGGCAGTCTCTTCACGATGTCGACTTCGGGCGGCTCCGGTCCGATGGCGCTCTCGGCTCCGATGACGTCGGCCGGCCTGGCCTCGATGTCGACTTCCGGCGACTCCGGGGTGCGATCCTCACCCCCGACCTCCGGTGCTCCTCCTCTCAGGTTCCGGGCGACTCCGGAGTGCGATCCTCACTCCCGACCTCCGGTTCACCTCTACCTCGGTCTCCGACGACTCCGGAGGGCGGACTTCACTCCTCCGATGACGCCGCTCGCTCGACCTCGGTTCACTTCCTCCTCGACCTCTGGTATTCCTCTCGACCCCCGTCGGCGCCCTCTCACGACCTCAGGCGGCTCCGGGTACGACGTCTGCTACTTCAGTCAGCGCCGCTTCTCCACCTCGGGCTCCAGGTCTTCAGGCTACTCAACGCCGGGCTCCAGGGAAACCAGTTTCCAGGTCAGGATCTTGCTGCTTTCTTGGTTCTAAGGCCTGTTCCTGCTGTCCAGGTCCTTAGGATGGTTTTCTTCTGTCTTCTTCCCACACAGGGCTATAGGCTGGGATCCATCAGTAGGGACAAGTATCAAGGGTGGGTTTATGGACCCCACTCCAGGCACAAGTTTCCACCCCTGCTGCTTCACTCCTTCCTCCTTCACTGTTGTGCTCCTCTCTCTTCACCAGTCAGGTGCCAACTGCCTCTCTCATCCTCCCAACATTCTAAACCGCCTCCAACGGTCACAGGGTTCTGGAATCTCCTGGAATGTTCTGGAAGGTGCTGGTAGGTTCCAGTGGATGCTGGTGATGTCACAGGTGGCCACCATTTTGTGCTCCAGGCCCTCAGACAGAAGTTTCAGGGGTAGCTAAAATGGCTCCCTGAATCTGTAGCAACACGAAAAAGTCTGGTGGTTCCCAAAAAGGAAAAATTCAAACAGGGTTTGAGGCAAAAGTGGGACAAAATAAATAATGATGAGGAGGGACCACCCAAAGGGCTGACAGGTCTAACACGCGTCCCCCCCAGCTGAAAGTGGGGAGAGCTACCCAACCCCTTGGGAGTTCTCATCACTAAGGCGGAAATACCTTGAGAGACCGTCTGCATTGGCGTGGTCCACTCCAGGCCGATGTTCCACCTGAAAGTCCATCCCCTGTAGGGAAATAGACCACCTCAACAACTTGGGATTCTCCCCCTTCATTTGCATCAGCCAACGAAGGGGTCTGTGGTCGGTCTGAACTAGGAAGTGCGAGCCGAACAGGTATGGCCGCAACTTCTTCAGAGCCCATACCACTGCAAAGGCTTCACGCTCTATTGCACTCCACTTCTGTTCCCTGGGAAGTAGTCTCCTGGATAGGAAGACCACGGGTTGATCCAGACCCTCTTCGTTGAGTTGCGATAACACTGCCCCAATGCCATGTTCTGATGCATCTGTCTGGACAATGAACTTCTTGGAAAAGTCTGGGGCCCTTAAGACCGGGGCCTCGCACATGGCTTTCTTCAATTTCTCAAAGGCTTGCTGACAAGCCTCCGTCCAGACTACCCGTCGAGGTTGTTTCTTGGACGTGAGCTCCGTGAGAGGGGCTACGATGGTACCGTACCCCTTCACGAAGCGGCGATAGTATCCCGTGAGGCCCAAAAATGCTCGGACCTCAGTCTGTGTCTTGGGGGGTTCCCAGGCCATGATGGCCTCGATCTTCGCCTGGAGGGGTTGCACCGTTCCCCTACCCACCAAGTGTCCAAGGTACACTACCGACCCCTGCCCGATCTGGCACTTGCTGGCCTTGATCGTCAATCCAGCTTGTCTCAGGGCCTGGAGAACAGCTTGCAGGTGACGCAAGTGATCCTCCCAGCTGTTACTGAAGACGGCTATGTCATCCAGATAAGCAGCAGAGAAACTCTCCATTCCGGTGAGGATCTGGTTTACCAGGCGCTGAAACGTGGCAGGTGCGTTCTTGAGCCCAAAGGGCATCACACAGAACTGGTAGTGGCCATTGGGCGTGGAGAAGGCTGACCTTTCCCTTGCTCCATCAGTCAACGAGATCTGCCAGTACCCTGAAGTAAGGTCAAAGGTACTTAGATATTGGGCAGCTCCCAGCCGGTCAATCAATTCATCCGCCCTAGGGATCGGATGAGCGTCAGTTTTTGTCACTGAATTCAGTCCCCGGTAGTCCACACAGAACCTCAGTTCTGGTTGGGCACCCGGTGGTGCAGCTTTTGGTACTAACACCACCGGACTGGACCAGGGGCTGCTAGAAGGTTCAATCACTCCTAGCTCCAGCATCTTAGTGACTTCACTATGAATGCTGGCCTTCACCTTGTCTGACATCCGGTAGATCTTGGACTTCACAGGTGGGCTGTCTCCTGTGTCCACGTCATGGACGCACAGGTGAGTCCTACCCGGGACAAGGGAGAACAACGAAGAGTACTGCCCCAGGACCTGGCGACAGTCCTCCTGCTGTTCAGGAGTTAGAGATGGGGAGAGAATCACTCCCTCCACCGACCCATCCTTCTCTTGAGACGCAAACAGATCAGGGAGAGGCTCGCTTTCCACGTCCTCTCCTCCGTCAGTCACCATCATCAAGATGACTTCGGGCCTCTCGTGGTGGGGTTTGAGGCGGTTGGCATGCAGCACCCGCAGGGGCTGACGAGGGGTCTTCAGGTCCACCAAGTAGGTAGCCTTACCCTTCTTCTCCAACACCTCAAAGGGTCCTGACCAGCGATCCTGGAGGGCGCTAAGCTCTCCTGGTTCGATCACCCACACCTTCTGGCCAGGCTCCAACTCCACCGGGTGAGCATTGTGGTCATACCACGCCTTCATTACTGCTTGGCTGGCTTCCAAGTTGTCAGAAGCTTGCTTCCACAACTTAGCCATTTGGCTCCGGAAGGCCAGCATGTAGCTCACCACATCCTGGGGAAGCTTTCTGGGAGTTCTTTCCCATCCGTCTCTCACCAGGTTGAGAGGTCCACGTACAGGGTGCCCATACAGAAGCTCGAAGGGGCTGAAGCCCACTCCCTTCTGTGGCACTTCCCTGTAAGAAAAGAGTAAACAGGGTAGGAGGACGTCCCATTTCCTCCGCAGGCTTTCAGGCAGACTTCTGATCATGCCCTTCAAGGTTTTATTAAACCTCTCCACCAGACCATTTGTCTGGGGGTGGTAAGGAGTTGTGAACCGGTAGGTCACTCCACACTCCTTCCACATCGCCCGCATATACGCTGACATGAAGTTGGTCCCCCTGTCGGACACAACTTCCTTGGGAAAACCCACTCGGGTAAAGATTCCCATCAGGGCCCTAGCCACAACAGGTGCTGTTATGGTCCTCAGAGGTATTGCCTCTGGGTACCGTGTGGCATGATCCACCAGGACCAGGATAAACCTGTGACCAGCTGATGTTGGTGGATCTAACGGACCCACAATGTCGATGCCCACCCTTTCAAAGGGGGTGCTAACGACAGGAAGTGGTTCCAGGGGAGCTTTCAGCTTCACCCCTGTTTTCCCACTGGCTTGGCAAGACACACATGTCCGGCAGTAGGTATCGGACGACACTTTCATCTGAGGCCAATAAAAGTGTGGGACAAGACGGGCGAAGGTCTTGTCTTGCCCCAGGTGTCCTGCCAAGGGGATCTCGTGAGCCAACTCTAAAAGGAAGGCTCGATAACGTTGAGGAACTACCAAGGCTCGTGACGATCCATGTAGGGGTGCCTTGGGTTCACTGTAGAGGAGGCCATCCTCCCAGTAAACACTGTAGTTCCCTTCAACGTTCCCTGCTGCCTGGGCTTCGGCCTGTCGCCTCAGCCCCTCAAGGGTAGGGCACTCCCTCTGGCCCTGGCAGAATTCCTCCCTGGACGGGCCTCCCTCCACGTGCCACTCGGCCGGGATGGGTAGGTCCTCCAGGTTGGTAACGTCCCCCTCCGCAGACTCCTGGTCCACCACCTCCGGTGGCCTATCCGTCCTACGGGGTGGAGACGCCGAGGCAGGCTCCTCCTGTCCTCGGTTCTTCCCTTGACTGGCAGCTGGCTGGGCCTTAGTTACAGGCTCCAGCCGGAATGAACTACCTCTTCGGGTAGTCACGGACCTTGTGCTAACACAGGCCCAGTCAGGTGTACCCAGCATCTCGGTATGAGTCCGGTATTCCACCTCCTTCCAAGCGTTGTGCTCCATGTCATTGCCCAGCAGACAATCGACTGGCACGGCAGGGCTTACGGCAACTCGAAGTGAACCTGCAACCCCCCCCCATTCAAAGGGAACCTCGGCCACTGGATAGTGACCTGTTCTGCCGTCAGCCATCGCGGCTGGGTGGAGTACATCGGGAATTACCTGCTCTGGAGACACCAGTTGGCTACGCACCATAGTCATACTGGCTCCTGTGTCTCTCAGAGCCTCCCCTCTTTGGCCGTTGATGGTGATCCACTGCCCATACTTTGCGGTATTTGCGGGCACCTGGATCTTAGGAACCATCTCCCGTTCTCCCAGGGACACTAAAGTGACACCCGCCCACTCCCTTCCCTTAGTTAAGGGCATCTCCTCCCCGAGCACTACACTAGCTACTCCGGGGGGCTTTCCTCCAGTGGGAGGGGGTGATCGTTTCTGACACTTCGGATCTCCTTTATAGTGTCCAACGCCACCGCACTCGTAGCAATGGACAACCCTTGGCTGCTGACTCTGGCCAGGATTAGGGTTTCTGGGTGGGTTAGCCTTAGAGGTGAATCCTGTTCCCTTCCCTTGGAAGTTATTTTGGGGGCCTTTGGAGAACTCCTTTTTCTTTTCCCCTCCTTCTTTCTTCTGGGGGGCGCCCTGTCCGGCCTTTTGAGTATCCCCTCCAGTCCCCCTTGTGGACACCCGGGTACTAGCCCAAATGTCCGCCTCCTCAGCAAGCTTCCGGGGGCTGGTCAGCTTGCTATCCACCAGGTGTTGCCGCAGTTCAGGGAAACATTTCTCGAGTAGGTGTTCCTTCAGTACTAGGTCAAACAGCTCCTCGTAGTTCCTTACTTCACTGCCCTGAATCCAACCTTCCAGTGCCTTCTTTGCATAGTCCAGGAAGTCCACCCAATTCTGTGTGCCCAGCTTGTGACTACCCCTGAACTTCTGTCTGTACTTTTCAGGTGTTAGTCCAAACTTTCTGATGAGCGCCAGTTTCATGGTGGGGTAGTGGGTCTGCTCATCCTCTTCGAGGGCCAATAAAGCATCCCTACCAGCTGGAGGCATGTACTTATACAATCCCCCTCCCCAGTACTTCACTGGAACCCCATGGGCCCTCAACGAGACCTCATAGGCTGCTAGCCACTTGGCGATGTCGTCACCCGCCCCATAGCTAGCTACTATGTCCTTTGGCAGGTAAGGTTTGGGTTCCCTGGTGGACTCTTGGATTTGGCTGCCACCATTAGGAACAGTTGGTGCTCCAATTCTTAGGATCTGAAGCTCTATCTCTTTCAGTCTTATCTCATGAGCCATCCTCTCTTTCTCCGTCTCATGAGCCAACCTCTGTTCCTCCTTCTCCTTCTCCAGCTTTGCTAAATCCCATGTGAGCTGTCTTTTCTCTCTCCGATCTGCTAACTCCACGCTGGATAAGCCCCCACTAGAGACAGTGCTGCCCTTCCTAGAAAGTGTCCTGGGCCCTGCTGACAGGTTCCCCACCTCCGGTTGGTACATCTCAGCCCCCTCGGGGTTAGGCTCTCCATCCCTGTCTTCCTCCTCAGCCTTGCTTTCTCGGCGTGCCTCCCCCCAAGCCCTTAAGCTGGTTTGGAGTGCACCCTTCTTTGCTCCTGGGGGACAGTACACCCCCTCCCGCTGGCAAAACTCCCTGAGTTGGGCCACAGTGTACGTTTCTAAATCTTCCAGTACAAACTCCATCTTGCCCACTCAGGTTAGAGGTCAGGTTTTGTGCAGTAACAATGCAGGGGGGTACCTTTAGTAATACCTCCTCCCACCACCAGAGTAAATTTGGAAAAAACAAAAACCCACAATTTGGAAGGCCGCTGTGAGAAAACTCCCGGTGTAGGCCTATGGACTACCCACAGTTATTGTTGAGTATATGTAGGCACAGCTCTATCCCACCACTGAACACCAATTTATGTTGGAAACAGCCCCACTCCCACTCCGCAGGGTGGTGGTGGACCTTCCCAACACAATGGGGTAGCTTGGCTCGAGTGGTCAGGAAACAGGCGCAGTGCTAAGCATACAATATACCCATACAATAACCATGCGTGCATCCGTTCCAAAAACGACTCTACACCGTAAAAATTATGAAAATATTCTTCTTTATCTTTTTCTCTTAGTTGCTGATTGGGAAAATAAATAACAATCACAATATACAAATTCTTAAATAGAGCAGGTCAAATAAATATTTGCTGTTTGCTGAAATAAATAGGGGTGATCATAAATAACAGGGCATAAATACAAGTGCAATATATACAGACCATTAAATACTTTGAGGTAATAAATACTGTACCAATAAATACTGTACCAATAAATACTGTACACCAACAAGTCCTGTGGACCTATAAACACAGTGCAGCATTAAATAGATAAGAATTTGATAAATACAGTTTCCCCAATAAATAATTAGAAGTATACAATAACACTCATGAATCAGATGACACTTCAATACTTAAGGGCTGATTTGGCCCAGGCACAGCTTGTAGGGTGTGGAAGGCTTGGGGGGTCCTACTCCCTGGCTGAGGCAAAGGCTGAGGCCTAAACTGAGGTAGATCAAAGGGGGGAATTCCAATGCCCTGGCTTTCCTCTCCACACAACCTCTCTAGGTTAGTCCCAGTTCACCCCAGGCACAGTCAGGTGGGTTTCAGCACCTCCCTAGCCCCTTAGAGCAGTCTCTCAGGTCTCCACAGGGCCTTAGGCGCCCTCTACTCCACTTACTGCCCTTTTCTGATGTTCCGACGCCGCTGGAGTCGTGTCGACGCCGTGAGGCGGTTCCGTTTCGGTCTCGGCGGCCTCGGCACAGTGTCAGTTCTTTGTCGACGCCGGTAGGCGGTTCCGGTCCGATGTCGGTGGCCTCGGTTCGATCTCGACCTCCGATTCGATGGCGTCGGGCAGTCTCTTCACGATGTCGACTTCGGGCGGCTCCGGTCCGATGGCGCTCTCAGCTCCGATGACGTCGGCCGGCCTGGCCTCGATGTCGACTTCCGGCGACTCCGGGGTGCGATCCTCACCCCCGACCTCCGGTGCTCCTCCTCTCAGGTTCCGGGCGACTCCGGAGTGCGATCCTCACTCCCGACCTCCGGTTCACCTCTACCTCGGTCTCCGACGACTCCGGAGGGCGGACTTCACTCCTCCGATGACGCCGCTCGCTCGACCTCGGTTCACTTCCTCCTCGACCTCTGGTATTCCTCTCGACCCCCGTCGGCGCCCTCTCACGACCTCAGGCGGCTCCGGGTACGACGTCTGCTACTTCAGTCAGCGCCGCTTCTCCACCTCGGGCTCCAGGTCTTCAGGCTACTCAACGCCGGGCTCCAGGGAAACCAGTTTCCAGGTCAGGATCTTGCTGCTTTCTTGGTTCTAAGGCCTGTTCCTGCTGTCCAGGTCCTTAGGATGGTTTTCTTCTGTCTTCTTCCCACACAGGGCTATAGGCTGGGATCCATCAGTAGGGACAAGTATCAAGGGTGGGTTTATGGACCCCACTCCAGGCACAAGTTTCCACCCCTGCTGCTTCACTCCTTCCTCCTTCACTGTTGTGCTCCTCTCTCTTCACCAGTCAGGTGCCAACTGCCTCTCTCATCCTCCCAACATTCTAAACCGCCTCCAACGGTCACAGGGTTCTGGAATCTCCTGGAATGTTCTGGAAGGTGCTGGTAGGTTCCAGTGGATGCTGGTGATGTCACAGGTGGCCACCATTTTGTGCTCCAGGCCCTCAGACAGAAGTTTCAGGGGTAGCTAAAATGGCTCCCTGAATCTGTAGCAACACGAAAAAGTCTGGTGGTTCCCAAAAAGGAAAAATTCAAACAGGGTTTGAGGCAAAAGTGGGACAAAATAAATAATGATGAGGAGGGACCACCCAAAGGGCTGACAGGTCTAACAGGGTTGGATCATCCAATGAGTAATTCCTGGCAGAACACACACATTCACCGTAGGTATTTAGGTTCAATAGGTTCCCAGTATGAAAAAAGGTACATATTTTAGGAAATGTACAGCACTGGGGTTGGTGCTAGTTAAGCAGTGCATTGCAATGTGTTTGTACACAATGCAGAACCACTAGATTGCTTTTTGGATGGCTGACAAGAAAACATGGATCCAAGCAAAATGGGTGGCAAGGCACTTGCAAAGACAGGAGCCCATTTGGGGTCAAGAACTGGACACCTGGGACCTGGTCTAGACCACTCTGGCGTACTCATAGGATAGTAAACTGCTATAGGAGTGGAGAAGTAGATTATAAGAAACTAAAATCATAGACATTGTAGATTCTCATGGTGTGCATCAATCATTATGATGTCAGCAGGAGGAACAAAATATACCATACAATATACCATATTCACAGCATCCAAGTTGGAAGGAACCATAATGCTTAGTGTCAATGTACATGCCTCCAGTTTTGAGGAAGGAATGGTCTCTGATGTTTCTGTTCTGATTCTGGTGATACATGACTACTGACACCAATAAAGAGTAGACAAGCAAAATTTAGTATGGCAGTGAATTTCTAAGATTTGAATGGAAAGTGCAATTAAAAACAGTTGTCCAGGATATGAAATAATGCAAATACTGGCTGTAAAGTTAAACTCCATTGCCATTGTAACCATGGTGAGAAATGAGATATATTCTGCCTGAGCTCAGCTGAGGTGCATTTTAATGGCAGGCACAGTTCTGTCTGGCATTGCACTAATTTTACTCTTTGTTGATAATTTTGCTCTTGAGCTGCCAAGTCATAGGACTAACCAAACATTTTCCATGATGAAAGAGAGGATCCTCCTAAGACAAGCCAAATGGAACATCCATGAGTTAACAGAGTCTGTGGCACATTTCCCCATTCAGAAGGGTGGACCATGGAACATACTTTAGCCATGTCCTGTCGAGGATCTGGGCCAACCAAGTTTTGGGTAAGGTGATGAGGTATCTTTTTTAGCTCCATGGCTGAACAGGGAACCTTAGAGAAAGCATAGAGCTGAGCTATAGAGTCCTCGTTGTCTGATAATGTTTTTGGGTGCATGGAATTCTAGGATGGTTTTTATGCCACAAAACATGTCACCTGGCTAGGGATGCATTGCCAGCTAAGGGGAACCCATGGCATTTTAATAGGTTTGACTAGATCTCAACCATCAATGTGTTATGTCTATGGCATTTAAAATACCCTGTATGATCCACTCAAAATCTGATCAGAAGGAGAGCTGGTGCTGCCCTGTTAATAATTCCTGCCTGCCTGCCTGCTACAGAGCATTGTAGAGAGGTATCACCAGCTCTAATTGAACTTCCCTAATTCAGAATTGTTGCACTAGTTCCCTGCTAAGCCAGACAGGTCAGGGTTCTACTAGTGAAGTCCACATGTCACTGTGGCTCTTTTCTTCTGAGATACATGATTCAGAAGGAACTGAGAGAGAGAAAGCTGCTGTTGGCCTGTAAAAATTACAATGGACTAGTGAGAACTGGACATTCACCTGGAAGCTCATTTGTTACAGCAACCACTGCACATGGAAAAGGTGATTGGAGTCTAAGTTGTGAGTCATAAACACATGAAGATCTTTCTTCAATGTTGCTCTGCTACTACAAGTGGAAAACCTTTGGAATTTGTGAAAGAAACATCCCCTGGAGGACCAGTGGGTCCTTCCTAGCTCTTGACCTTGGGTAGTTTCTGACTCAGAGCTTGCTGACAGGTACAGAGAAACAGCGGGTTGAAGTTATCCAATCACTTGGAGTCTATGTTACTCATGACCGTCATATTTACCCTGCTGATTATTTTCTTCCTCCAGAAAAGCTTCTAAGTTTGAATGTAAAAAATTACTTTGAGGCTAACTGCCAACTTGAACCCAACCACATTGACTCGCAGGTCAGGCACAGGTCATGCTTAGGACTCAATCAACCACAATATTGACAATGTGCTACTTTTTTATGTTTCCATTTCTCAGTGGCTAAAATTAAGCTGCTATAATTTTCAGTAGCAACATGGTTTTCTTTTTAGCCTTCATCACCTACATCTGATTTCATTTATTTTTTGCAGATTTCCATACTAAAAGACATTTTTGTGCACTTAAGTGTTTAGGATGTGGCTTCTTGGCTATTGTTGGATGCATATCAAATGGAAGCCTTGCTGCTTGAGACAAGCTACCAAGTGTAAGCCAGAAATCCCTCTCAAAATCCAAATTTACTTTAGTAGGTATATTACCTGGATCTTGGACAGTTCAGCGACAGTTCACTTCAAGACAGGGGACACAGTTGCACATAGCCTGACCCTACGATTCCCTAGTGTATTCCATTTAAAGATCCGAGAGCTGAGTGCAGAGTGAGTTTGGGAGGAATACCATTCTCTGGATTTTTCCTATTCTAATAACAGTGAACACAGGAACATACGGAGAGACTTGTTGTCCTGCAAGCACATTGTGATCTCATCAAACAGCATGTGAATTTTCTTGTGGTTGCTTGCAGCCTTAGTCTTGCAGAAGGCATGATGAAACATTTGTTTTTTCTGATAAAGTTATAGAAGGTTCAAACAATTAATTTGCATTTGTAGGTCATGGATTACAATGAGCATGCCTGCACATATTTTCATTTCTATAAAAGGGTGTGACTATAAAGTTAGGAAAAGATGTCTATATGGATAAAGGGGACAAGAATGTTTCCTGATAAAGTATGGATGTTGTGGAAGGTGGTAGAATCCCTGGCTTCAAAATGGCTGCACTAAAGTGAGGCTCCTTGTGCAGGAGCTTAACATTCTCCATCATTGGCCTTAGACTTGACTCTCTGACACTCTGACTGCGATGCATTTTTGGGCACACCTGACAGCATTCCAGGGCACCCTAGATCCATCATCATCGAGGTGTCTTGTAGTGACCAGATGATGAGGGGCCTGTGTAGTTGGCTTGCTGGCATTAGGAGCCAGCGGTGATGGGCTGTAGTGGGCCCTCCGCGGAGAGCTCCGCTCCACCCTGTATCGCTCGTGGACACGGAGGTGACTGATCACCGACTAGCCGGTTCACGTTCTGCGCTGGTTCCCACCAGCTCTCTACTGCATGGAGCCCTGGGGAGCCAGCCCCGATAAACAGAGGGGGCAGTGTGGTGGATCCCTGTGGCTGATTCTCTGGAGGAGCTTCTGCAGTGAGTGGGGCCCAATACGGCAGGACCGGCTGCATTGTCTTTGGCACCCTCGTGTTGTCAGAGGTGGGGTGTATGGGCTGTCAGATGCCTATGACAGAGGGGTGTCCTCCTCTGCCCCTCAGTCATTGCTTGGAGACACATTGGCGATGGGAGCCTGCAACTGCACCCTGTTACAGGCACAACGGTCACTGACCCACTTATTTCAGGTCCTTGAGAATTGACTACCGGCCCTTATCACTAGAGCAGACCATACTCTAGCAGAGTACCCAAGAGTGTGGCTGGGCCAACGGTAGTGGGCTTCGTTGGATAGTGCACTGCCCGATTGTGCATATGTGCTGGACGTGTTGACCAGATGGCATAGATTACTGCACACGTTACACCCTGATGGCAGCTATCCCTGGGCCCTCTCTTACATCCTTGGCAACTCATGCAACGCACAGGAAGACCTCATATCTACATTCCAGTCCCGCTGGTGGCTTAGGGGACACTGACTTACGAAGACTAAGACCCTGTTTGTTACCTGGAAGCCCCCCAACTATATCGCACTGTGCACAGACGGGACACTGAGAGGAGGGCTGGGCTGATTTATGTGGGCTTCATGAAATGGGGCACGGCCAAGTTGTGAGAATCTTCACCCATATGGCATAGGCTGCAGTACATTATACATCTCGGCAACTGTCCGTCGTGGACCCTCTTTCATATCCTTAATAGCGCCTAAACTACATTGGAGAAGGAAGCAGTGAGAGTGACCCGACAGACAAAATATGGGGAAGCACAAATCAAGACAGTCAAAAATTGCCTTTGATGCCAACAATACCCCCAGACCATCATCTCAGTTAAAGAGCAAGGCAACATAATCAGAGGTGGGGTTCACACAGGATTCGGATGTTAAGACACCGCTTATCACCATGCAAAAGAGCCTGCTGCCTATTGATATCAATCTGCACTCACTAACAGAGAGGGTGTACAAGCTGAAAAATGCTTTGGACAAGCAAGAGGGATGCCTGACAACAGCAGAAAAGCAGATCTCAACAATCGAGGATGACATTTCCCACACAACAGAAAAGCTACATAACACGGAGAATGTCCTTAATGTGATTAGGGCAAAGAATGAAGATCTAGAGGCACAATGTTGCCGCAACACTTTACATTGGATTGATACCCAGGAGTTGACCATTATAGGCAATCTCAAAATCTACTTTGTGGAGCTCCTCAATGTATTGTTTGGGGCTGATCAGTTCTCACACATGTTTGCAGTTGAACAAGTGCATCGCTCTCTGGGACCCCTACCCCCTCCTCGTGGTGGCCCATGCCCCTTTACATGCCGGCTACTGAATTTCTGAAATTGAGATGTAGTATTTTGCTTGGTACAAAAGCAACAATCTCTGACCCATGAGGGGTTCTCACTATCAATACCTAGATTTCACAATGACTGTACCGGAGGCTTGATGTGAGTACTTGCGGATAAAACAGAAATTGTGCCAGGCTGACATCAAGTATGCTATGATGTACCGAGCTCAGCTCAAGATCATCCCTAGCGATAAACCCCACATCTTCATGTCTCCCCAGAATGCTAATCCCTTCATAAAAAATATTCTGGAGGCGGGGAAGGAGTGGATCACACTCCAGCATTGCCCGGCTCAACGGATTCACATAAGAGTGACAATGACTAGCTAGATATCTCTGATATATTAATTCTGTCCTGGTTGCTCTCACCCATCATCTGATAGTGTTTTAACTCTGTCCACCAGTTGCAACCTAAAGTTGTATCAACACAACCTGTAAATGGTAACTACAGACCCTGGTACAGGAAAGGGAAGAGAGACCTTGAAGAAGGGATACACTCTCCCTAGTTTAACTAACATGCTAACAAAAGTATCCAATGCCTGGCTCATAATTTATTTCAGAGCACTAATTTGCCATCTAAATCTCACCCTACTGGCTAAGAAAAAGATAGTTTTTTTCTTTTGTTAGACACTCACCCATTGCAGCATTCTTCATCAGCGTGTCTCATTCGGGTCCCTAAAAACCAGGATGGCCTCGACCATATTTCAGGGAGCACTTTGACTATTTCTTAGGCAGGGGTGTACAATAAAAATACCTCATAGAGCCAAGGTATTATTTATTGTGGCTTCTTTGGGAATGGTTAAAAATTTGTACGTAGGAGGGTAGGGTTATGAGGGTCCTATTACCCTAATGGTTTATCAACATGTTTCAACCCCAAGTCTAATGGCATCTTGGGTCTAGGGCTTTCACCAGGACACATAAACTGCTTTGGTATTTATTAAGAGGAATAAGCACTGCATGTAACACTAACATGCATGCACAGTGAAATATTACTTGCATACACTTGGTGCACTGAGTCTTGATCCCTGTAAAAAAAGAGAACATATATCACAAAAATGGTAGGCAGGATAATATTAGACAACATAGACTTTACTGTGGTTCAAATCATCCATGCGTACATAACATTTGTGCATGATCATGCTTAGTTCGAGACCACACAGTTCAGTTGTACATGCAAGCATGCACTAGAATTCATATATAGACAAGGCTGAAGATTGGTCATTTTGATCAGGTGTGCCGCCTATGAGTCGTGCAAATGTATTACATATAGCAGATAGAGATTTGTGAGAAACATGTTTTCCATCCGTTCTCTTTCAGTGTATACCTGGGTTGGGGAATTATCTGACTCGGGAATCCTCTATTGCCACAAGGGAGCATGTTAATAGTCTGCGGCATCTGAGAGAGAAGGTGCCAAAACCACATTCAATTGAACGAGGCAGAAAATAAAACAAAGTCATTTTTAGAAAGTGGCCTAATTTTGAGTGATGGACAGAAAGGGGGGGCATGGAAACCCCAAAGCAGTAACTTACTTCATCAAGAGGAAACTTCCCTCATTTTTAACCTACTTCTTGACCTGCACTCCAACTGGCTACTCATTAAACCAGAGGACGAAGCAGAATTTAAAGGTCCCTCTAATTCTTAGTTTTGGCCCAAATCGCACGTGCTGAGGTGATATCCCCTCATGATCACCTGCTTTGGTCATGGCTCATGAGATATATAGTTTCCAGGTTACCACGTCTAGATTACACGGAAAACAATCGTCATTTTGTGGCGTGCATTGGCCAGGACTCATGAGTCATTTAGTTCCCAGGTTACCGCATCTATATTAAAAGAAAGATAACCGTCATTTCAGGGCTTAAGATAACATACAGCATGATTACAGGGATAAATTGCAATCATCACCAGTCCAAGTCAATGTGGACATCCATTATAGTGAATTCAGGCCAGCCCAAGACTCACAGTCGATATATATTGGGATTCGGTACTTAGTATTAATTAAGCTAAATACCTTCTTTATTTAAAACATTTACCATGACTTGCCCTTGGGCACCATGCATCATCTCACATGCCACAATATTTAATTCATGGCATCCCCACACAGGTGCAGTGATTCATTCTCTGACACTATTTTGTTTGGCTTCACCTTTGTATTCACATCCTTCCCCCGGTCAGTTATGCTGTTGGTGGCTCCTGCTGCTTACTACCCCAGTATCCTAGCTAAACACGTCTCCACCTGGCTAGATGCGGCTTGTGGATAGATCAGAGTTTGTTTGCTTGAATTATGTCCCCATGAAGAGTCTAATGTGGTTTTCTGCCCCGCACTGAACTGATGACTTGTGGATTCATCTTCCTCCTAGCTCTGTCAAGTTTCACGGATTTGCCCAGGCAGGCACTTCCGTTCTGCAAGTGTGGTTTGGCTGGTGCCCATGGATGCCCCTAGGGAGAGCCCCATTCAATCTTTGCTAGCCTTTCATGTTACTCAAAAGGTTCAAAATTATTGATTTTGGTTGGGTGGGTGGCATAAGGATGGTTGATTTCATTGGGATGTTGAGATGGCTGATATGGGTGATGGGTAGGTGGTTGTTTTGCTGTTCTTGCAGACTGCCTATTTTCCCAGTTGTGGCAGACATTCTCACTGCACAGTGTATGCTCTCCTGGTATACATGGTTTCTATACAAGTGTAGAGAACGCCAAGGCATACACACCACTTGCGACTCCATAGACAGTTACTATGGTCTCTTTAACACTGCCTCACCTGGAATGTTAGGAGGCTCAATCACCCCCATACGTTACGCCATGTCCTAGCATACCTGGCATGTCCAGATTGGACTTCTGTCTTGGGTCATTCAGATATATGTGCATGGACAATAAAAGTAAACCACCTCCCAAGCACATTTTCTGACCTAATGCTTCTCACCATTAAATTATCAGCCCTTCAACACAGTGCATTTTTCAGGTGCTCATCATCACTGGCCCTATATGATACAGTATTCTGATATGTGGTTACGACTGAGATAACAAACTACTTCAAGCTCAACAAACTCTCAACTGATAGTGCAGGCCTACTCTGGGATGCATTTAATGCAGTCACACGTGGTGTATGTATTCCCAAACAGTCCGGCATTAGTAGAACCCTGCATAATAACACGAACAGCCTGGAAAGGGAGCTCTGTCCCCTAGAATCTGATTACACACTCACCCACACCAAAGCGACACTGGGAGACATTAAAGCAAAACTTAATGAGTTCACCGAAGTGGCAGACAGAGAGATTAAGCACTTAGATCACCATGCCAATGCCAGAGTTTACAATGGACGTGAGAGCAGGGCAGAACATTAACAGCAACACTGCAACCAGCTGAAGTTTTCCACAATGTAGCCCAGATTCAAAATGATGATGGGGTTCTGTCAGAATAAGGATTGGACAGGCATCAAGCAAAGTACAGATGCTGTCATTCACTGACCTAGGAGGAGCGATGTACTGAAGAGATGCCACCAATGGCATTCTCAGAGAAGGATGCTCATTGAGTTCTCTGTCCCGTAAGAAGAGCGTCTAGGGGAAGGGAGAAAATGAGTGGGATATGTCAATCTGCTCCTGTTATGGATCAGCATATCAGCACTTTCTGTCTTGGATGGGCCTCTGCACCTGATCACACAAGAAGATACTGCTCTTCTGACAGACTCTACTTGAGTAACTGCAAGAAACTAAAGACTATTCAAACTTGCATTCTATTTTAGCCAATGCGCCTCCTTCCCTGAGAACTGGACAAAGCCTGTCCGTCCTTATTCTGACAGATTGCCAAACCCAAGTAAACTATCCGGCCTAAGCGATGGACACCAACAGAATGTTAACGAGCATACTGTATACAATAACATCGTTGCAGCTAGAGATTCAAGTATCTAGACCGCAAAATCATGAATTTTCAAAAAGAGATGAGTACAATGAGTAGAGAAGTACCAGGTTTGTCACGTAAAGGAAAGGGCGAAACAGGTAAGGGAACTCTGTTAAAAACATGAACTCTGTCTCTTCCGCTCCCTGATTCAGGGAGTTCGTCCACTCCGTCAACGAATTCCAGACCGACTTTTAATTCAGGTGCGCTGCTGCTTCATCCCATCCCGCACACCCAACTGTATGACCTATAAGTCCATCCATTTAGTTCAGTCACAGCAAATACACGTAGCTCCCTCTGAATGATTCTATAAGGGCCCCAAGAAATGCCCAATTTTTATCAATCAATGCAAATTGCATTCTTTAAGTAAATCAGCCACATTTCCCCATGAGCAAACTGAAACAGCCTGTTGTTTTATTTGGCAAGCAATGTGGCTAGTTGATCAATACCCTTAATTGAAAAGCATGACCCAATCTTGTACCTTTCTGGACAATTTTGATGTGAAATGCAAAAGTTGATTGGCAGGAAGACTCATGCTTTATCCATGGATAAAAAATTATTGACACTAAAACAAGGAGCTCAAGATTTGCTCACATACATAACTATTTTTAATAGACTGATCATGGAATCCGAATGACCTGCGGAAAAGCAGGCCTCCCTCTTTTTTTAAAATAATTTTATTTGACTTTGCCAAGAGTCAGAACAATTGTTACTACAGATTGTTGCAAAATCAAAGCAATTCTGCTGTATCACCATACTGATACAAAATCAAGGTTCCCAGGGGAATTGAAATATATGCTACCTCAGGTGGCAAACTTTCCAGATGGTTGTGAGTAATGTATTGAACTTGCAGTGCAGTTGTATCATCAAGTTTAATTTTATTGTTGTTAGACCTAGTAAACCTGCATCTGATGATGTCATCAAGAAGAATGGAGTAGAACCTATGCAGATGAACAGAATAAGAGGGCCTCTGCCATTAGAGGAAAGAGAAAAAAGAAGGTCCTGCTAAATTACTTACCTATGGCAGTGTACAGGGTGAAGTATGTTGTGTAGTAACCTTATCTGATTGTCATGCAGATATTAAGGCTGTCTCAGCTAGCAAATAGGGAGTATGTTTTCCCCACATTGCAACTATGACTGTTATATAGATTTACTACCAGGGACCACTATACCCTGCCATTAGTTATTCACCTTGAGTGAACCCGAAATACAACACCTGAAAACATATCCAAAGAGAACGTGGCCCTTGGCTTCATTCGTAGCGCACAGTCACCTGCTTCCTCTTCCCTCTTCTTCGTACCTGAGAAGGGGGAAGAACTGCAAACCTGCATCAATTACACAGCGATTAATAGAGTTGAGGTAAAAAAACGTTATCCTTTACCTTTGATACCAGTACTCCTTGTTCAAACAAGAAAGCAGTCATATTTACTAAATTGGATCTCAGAGGAGATTCTCATCTCATTCCCAACTAACATAAGAGTGTCTGCAAAGCTTTTTAGGGTCTGTGAATTAACTTGAAATATAGGGCCTTATGTAGGTAAATTACATTTACCGATTCTTAAATACCGAATTTTACCGATTCGGTATTTATGAATAGGTAAATGTAATGTAGGTAAAAAAATACCGAATCGGTAAGTGTCGGTATTTTAGAATCGGTATTTACCGATTCGGTAATGGTAACCTGTATCTCATTGATTCCTATGGGCCAGGAGGCCCATAGGAATCAATGGGAAGCCAGTTACCATTACCGAATCGGTAAATACCGAATCGGTAATGGGGGGAGCTCAATCAAGGGTGGCAGGGTGTCACATTGACACCCTGTTGCACCCCTGATTCCTGCATGTGTGCACATGTGGCACACATACATGCCCTGAGGGCATGTGTGTCTGCCACATTGCACACATCTAAGGGCCAAATAATGCCTTAACTGAGACATTCGTCATTTACCACCAACTGTCAGTTGGTGGTAAATAACGAATCCCCACACCCACCACACACTCCCCCTACATCTCATTTCTGTATTCGGTATTTACCGAGTCGGTAAAATTACCGATTCGGTAATTTTACCGATTCGGTAAATTACCGAATACAGAAATGGTCCCCCTACATATCAAAAGCCTAAATACCGGTCGGTAACGGTATATTTACCGAAAACCGGCCGTTACCGACCGGTATTGGGCTACCTACATGAGGCCCATAGTGTTTAAAAGCATAATGCACAAAACGGGGCTATCTGGACGCGTTGGACCGGGTCAAATCTGAAAAGTCAGCCAACGGCAATGGAGCACATGTCAGATACAGGAGCCACGCAGGGCCCACTGCAAACAGTACCTTCATGGAGGAAGCATCGATGGCGAAGAGCAAGATGCGAGGAGCCATTGGAGGTGAGTCACTGGCATCGATACTTAGGATTGTAGGCAATGCGTTGATTTCAAGTCATGCAGTAGGTTGATGCTTCGTCGTCGAAACCCTGGTGAGGTACGTGTTGCTTTGTCATAGAGCTGCGCTACCGGCACTGTGATGTCCTTAAAGTGGCTATGTGTCAGCGTCAAAGGGAATACATCGGTTTCGGAGCCGTGCAAATTGGACGATGCATGGATTTTAGCAGACAGCCAAAATAAAAACCCTTCCAAGGGTCCAGGACTGAATTGGCACCACTTGGCGGGGCATGAATCACAGTTGGCAGAGGCTGTAGCAGGTTTGAATGAAGTCTTTGATGTCCCTGAGACTTAAAACAGGAGGCAAGCAGCAAGCCCTTGAAGTCACCTAGGTCTGGGGATGTAGAGAAGCAGGTCCAGTCCTTCTCACTACCAGGCATGGAGGCAGCAGGTAGCAGGGCATGCACAGCAGAGCAGGAGTCCAGCAGAGTCAGCAGAGTGACACTCCTTTCAGCAGCACATTAGTCCTTTTTTGCAGAGTATCCTCAGGTCCAGAAGTGTAATGAGCTGGTGGTGTATGGTGTCCAGTACTTATACCCAGTTGTGCTATTGAAGTGGGGGAGACTTTAAAGAGAGGTCTTTAAAGTGTACAAGGTCCCTGCCCTTCCTACCCTGGCTCCAGACTCACTACAGGGGGTTTGCAGCTCTTTGTGTGGGGACAGGCACATCCTTATTCAGGTGCAAGTGTCAGCTCCTCCCTCCTATCCTGCTCAGGATGGCCCATCAGCCTGGTGATGGTGCTTCAGGATGTGAATGTGCCTTTAGGGACACCCACGTTCCCTTTGTGTGTGTCTAGAGAGAATGCACAAAGCCCAGCTGCCACCTACCCCAGTAGGAAAATGCCAGCTTTCTAAAAGTGGCATTTTCAGACTTACAACTTAAAATCCTACTTTACCATAAGTTGTGATTTTAAATTGAGATTCCAGACACCAAACTCAAAATATATTTTTTCCTAATTTGAAATTACAATTATAAAATATAATAAGAAAATCCCAATGTTAACCTAGGGGAGAGATAGGCCTTGCAATAGTGAAAAAGGGATGTAGTCGTTTTTCCTTACCAGGACGAATTTAAAAGTACATGTCCTACTTTTTAAACAGACTGCACCTTTCCCTTGAGTCTGTTCAGGGCCTACCTTATTGGTGACTTATATGTATTAAAAAGGAAGGTTGGGCCTGGCAAGATAATTAAGTTGCCAGGTCAACATGGCAGTTTTAAAACTGCACACAGGTTCTGCAGTGGCAGGCCTGAGACAGGTTTAAAGGGCTACGGGAGTGGGTGGCACAATCAGTGCTGCAGGCCCAATAGTGTTATAACAAACAAATGATGGACAGAATGCTGACAATGCAGACATTCTCCCCCAGTCAAGAGATCTGGGCCAAATCCATCGTTCTTTTGCCCACTACGCCACTCCAGTTCAGACATGGCCATATGCAAATCAGTCTTGACCCTGTGCCTCATGGGAACAGTCCAGCCCGAACTGCCAAGCCATGTCTTCCCTGGACCGGAATCAAGCATCCTAGGACCGGTTTCTGGCTATCAGCCGTCATCAGCCAGGATAGCTTGACTCCAGTGGCGTAGTGAGCACGGGCCCAATAGTAGCATTTATTTACAGGCCCTTGGCACATGCAGTGCACTTTACTAGGAACGTATAAGTAAATTAAATATGCCAATTGTGGATATGCCAACACTACCATGTTTTAGGAAAAGAGCTCATGCACTTTAGCACTGGTTAGCAGCGGTAAAGTGCCCAGAATACTAAGGCCAAGGAACAAATGAAATACAGAATGCTGAACATTGCAAACATTCACCCCCGGTCACAAAGATCTGGGTCTAATCCATTGTTCTTCTGCTCACCACGCCACCCCAGTGTGGACCCAGCTATATGCAAATCAGTCTTGACCCTATTCCACATGGGAACAGTCCACCCTGAACTTCCAAGCCAGGTCCTCCTTGTACCGGAAACAAGCATCCTGGGAACGGTTTCAGGGCATTACCCCATATCAGCCAGGCTAGCTTGAATTCAATGGTGAAGTGAGCACGGGACCCACGTCTGGGCTTATCCTTCCCACTTAGGGCAACAAAAGCAAAGGATCTGGGCTTAATCCATTGTTCTTTCGCTCACCACACCACCCTAGTTTGGACCCAGCCATATACAAACCAGTTTTGACCCTGTTCCTCATTCGAACTGTCTGGCCCGAACTGCAAAGCCTGGTCTCCCTGGACCGTAAACAAGCATCCTGGGACCTGTTTTGTCGGAACATCATTGTTCAGCATTCTATCCATCAATTGTTCTTTTTGCAGAATACTAAGGCCCACAAGAATGAAGACAGCTAAACAGGAGGTCAGAAGGCAAAAAAGTCAGGAAGCCACGCCAAGGATGGCAGATTTAACAGTAACCATCACCAATTCTACAGAATTGCTCAATAATTTGCAAGCCCGAATGAAGGAGTTGAATGCACAGTAGTGGTTATACGAGAGATCCTATTGGCACGAGTTGGGAGGCTTACTCTACCAAGGTACTGGTTTATATATTCCATTTCCTGACCTGCAAGAACAGACAATCCAGTGGTCACATGACTCAGATTTAGTCAGCCACTTGTGGATACAAAAAACTACCTCTCTCATTTTGGTGGCCTCCTGTGAAAGAAGACTTAGAAAAATATATTGTTACATCTTCCATCTAGGCTCAAGCTAAATCTGGCCAACAGAGACTCGCCCAGTTGTTGAGGACTATTCCTATACTACCAGGAATGCTTCCCAGCAAGGACTACACCATCATCCTGGTAGTTATTAATCATCCAACCAAGATGGGGCACTTCATACCACTACCCAAACTCTCCACTCCTCCTGAATTAGCGCATCTTTTTGCCCAACATATTATTAAGTTACATGGCATCCTAGGGTCTTCATTTCAGATCGAGATATGCAATCCACTTCTCGTTTCTGGGAGCATTTTTGAAAGAAACTTAAAATTGATATTCGATTGTCCACGAGCTATCACCCAGAAACAAATGGCATGACTGAACATTTAAACCAAACCGTGGGGCAATACTTGCATTGCTTATCTTTGCAACAAGGAGAAGATTGGCAGGAAACCATTGGATGGCTGAATTTGTATAAAACAACAAAGAACATTAGACATTAGGTTGTTCCTCTTATTAATGCATAAATGGGTTTAATCCTAAGATATTGCCCTTTGAGTTACCCAAGGCTTTGCCTTTGACCTCAGTAGAACACCGTAGGAATCTCAGGGAAACATTACACAGATCTAAAGAACATTTGAAATAAGCCCAGGAAACCACAAACAAAGATGCAGATAGAAAACGCTCTAAGAACCGTAGCATAAAATTGGAAATTTTGTGTTGTTGTCAACCAAGCACTAAACATAGCATGGAAGCTGTAAGTTAAAGCCACACTTTTTAGGGCCTTTTGCCATTAGTTACATCATCTATATTGTGACTATGAAAGTAACACCCACCTCTGCTCTTCATATCCATCCAGTGCTCCATGTGCCATGAGTCCCATAACTCAAATTCTGTCATCCAAAAACCTGATTGATTATGTCACTAAAACCAACTGAAATAAAGGGAGAACAAGAATATGAAGTCAAGCAGAGTTTAAATTCAAGAGTTAAAAGAGGTTGAGTATTATATCTGGTAGATTGGATGGGATTTGCTCCTGAAGAGAGATCATGGGAACCAGTGGAAACCTCCTCCATGCCCCTTGACTTCTCAGTCAATTCCACCGGTGATACACAAACAAACCGAAGGCACCATTGGAGGTTGGTTTTTACATGGGGGTGTACTGTACAGTTTGAAACTGAATCCTCGTACGTTTTCCCAACCATATTACTGCACAAGGTAATATGTCAATTTGCTAGTTAATGCTATCCTTAAATTAGGTTTCTGCTTTTGAGTGTGGAGTGATTGTAAGCAAGCGCTTGCTTAACTAGTAGTTTGTTTTCTGACCGTGTGCTGCTTTGGAGAGTTTCTACTTGTTTTTTTCTTTCTTTCTTTCTTTCTTTCTTTCTTTCTTTCTTTCTTTCTTTCACTGTTGCACTCAATCTAAAGACGTGCTGCTGCAGTCGACCAGAAGTCTCCTTACTACAAGGACTGGAATTCAGGTAAGCTGCAGATAGGATCTGGCTCCTTAGCTCTCCTCCTTGTGGCTCACTGATTGCAAAGCAAAGGATGGCTGAAAAGGGCATGGCTTTTATACTTTTGGTTTCCAAGATAGCCTCAAAGATGTTCCAAATCTCATGTAACTACTGGAAAGTGTTCTACAATGCTCCTGATTATGCTGGAAGAATCCACCAATCAAGTTGAGTCCCAAGTGAATTGACAAAGCCTGGTAAGGAAATCATACACATAGCATCACTTACTATTTAGTAATTGCTTCTTTGTCATTTAAGTTGACACCCTTTATAACCCACAGGTGACTCTACCCTAGTGCCCACGACTCATTACATGCACCAAATGCCTTCTCCAGTCCCAGATTTCTTGTGTCCAAATTCTTCCTGTGTCCAATCCAAACACCTCCTATGTAGGTCAATAATGGCCTCTGCTGGGCTGGCTCCTGTTTCAGGATTAAATGGGAAGCGTTAATGGTACCGCATGATCATGGTGGTTTTACAGACCCCGATTTCCAATTATATTCTCTTTGCCCTCAAGCATCAGTGGCATTTTATTGGCTGTCCCCATCTCATTTCATGGCCCACATCACCACTGACCTCCTCTAGTGCCTGTACCAGTAGCCCTAGGGAAATGTCCTTCAAGGAGTTGCTGCAAAATTAACTCCACCGCCTGCACTCATTTAGAATGGGACAGACTTGGCAAGAGAGCAAGATGCCCCATACTATATGCTCGTGAGCAGTCTTTGTCACATTTCCTCATGAACCCACTTACCAAAAATAGGGTGATCAATGCTAGACTTTTGAAATGGGGCCTGTTAACAATGGCTGATCTTTTCCCAAAAGGGTCTTTTACCACATATCAACACATTGAGAACAGACACACTACCGAATCCATGGACTGCTTCAGCTATTATAGATGTCATGCTTCTTCACAGAAGAGGGGTTGAAGGAAGACTCTACCTGTGTGAGATGCCATGGTTTCATGCTGACTTTTTACACCTTGCTTGGCTCTGTCCGTTATACCAACGTATACTGGAAATATTCAAGCAGATATCCACCATGCTGGACCTAAATGTACCTCCTACTCCAATGATTGCTCTCCTGGGGTATATTGCTCCTCTCCCTGTGTGCATGCATAGTATGGCATCCATGGCACTCCTATTAGCTAAGAGGAGGGTGACATGTGTATGTGGGAGACAGCTTTCATTCACAATGAAAGGCTAGCTGTTAAGTCTAATCTACTGTAATAAGCAGCTGGACTGCTACTACTCCATGCTACCTTCCACCAGTAACCTAAAGATATTTGGGGCCATATGTAGGCAGCTAAATACCGGTCGGTAACGGCCGAAATTCGGGAAATATCCCGTTACCGACCGGTATTTAGGCGTTTGCGATGTAGGAGGCATGATTTCAGGATTCGGTACTTTACCGAATCGGTAATGGATCGGTAAAATACCGATTCGGTAAAATACAGATTCAGTAAATTACCGAATCCTGAAATCATATGTAGCGAGCACTCAAAAGAGTGAATATTAGTATTAAGAATCCAGTATTTACCACCAAATACAGGTTGGTGATAAATAACGAATACCTTGCAAACAGCTATAGTTTGCTGATTTAAAAGTGCCATGTGGCAGACATACATGCCCTTAGGGCATGTATGTGCGTCACATGTGCACACATGCACGAATCAGGGATGCAACAGGGTGTCAATGTGACACCCTGCCACCCATGATAATGCCTCCCCTATTACCGATTCGGTATTTACCGAATCGGTAATAGTAACTGGCTTCCCATTCATTCCTATGGGCCTCCAGGCCCATAGGAATGAATGGGAAGGGATGCATTATTACCGATTCGGTAAATACCGATTCATAAATACCGATATTTACCGAATCGGTAATAATTGCCGATTATTTACCTACATACTATTTACCGATTCATAAATACCGAATCGGTAAAATTCGGTATTTATGAATCGGTAAATAGTATGTTACCTGCATATGGCCCTATGTCTCCACTACACATCTTTCTACGAAACATCATGATGCCGACTGCCGCTCCTGCAACAGCTATATAAACATCAGATAAGTCCTCTGGGGAATGTGTGAGAGAGAGGAGGGCTGACTCATGAAGGTCAATGAGTATCTTCGCTGTCAGATTATAACAAATAATGGTCACATTTATAATTCATTTGCTAATTTGAAGGGTGGACATTGTTCATAATGTGCACAATTATTGCTGGAGGGTCATGTTCAACCTGCTGGTGTTTTTTGTAATGTTTATTGTTGATTAAACTATTAAAAATAAAATAATTTTAAAAAGTATGAATGTCTTAATGTTCATCTTGTAAACATTGGTCTTGAGTCTCACAAAGTGTGCATCAGTTCTTTACACAGGGCTTGTTTCTGTGTTTATTCTTTTAGAACTCTATGGGGCTCTCAGTGTGAGAAGAATGCTGGGGGAAATATCAAATAGTGTTTAACATTTCAACATCCAAAATATATTCTGTATGCCAATGGGCATGTATTTTAGGGGTGGAATTTAGTGATTGCACTTTCTCTCCAATCCCAGTGTATTTCAATTTCCAAGGGTTACATAAGGATGGGAATGCCTATACATAAATAAATATCATCCACCCAGCTCCTTACCGGAACGTTTTGGGGTGATCTGTCAAGCTGCAGCTGAGGAAAAAGGGGAGTTCCAAAACATAATTTTCCCATTTAACTTTTCAAGGGAAAATGGAACAGCGATACCGTGAAACCAGCTGAACAAAATGTTACCAAATTTGGCAGAAAGCTAGATTTTGGTTTAGAAAGCATGCTTTTTGTGATTTGGTGTAAATCTGTTCAGTAGTTTTTTGAAAAATTAAGATAAAGGTTATGTTCATGAACAGAGAGCCCAGTGATCAAGCAACTTCAAATAATAGAGCAATCTGATTGACCTCGGGGGGTTCCCGTTGGTCCAAAAGGCTCATGTGAACTCCAGCGGTAGCTCGCACTATGATTGGTAGGCTGCAACATTAAGAGAAATGTTGCAACTCTCATTTCTGGAGACAGGAATTTGGTCCTCCAGTCTTAATAATTAAACAAACAAATAAGGTATAAAGGGGCAGGGTAGAGTGTCCTGACTTCCTGGAACTTGTAGGGGATCCACATTTAAAAAAAAGTAGTTTTTTTGGAACTCCGCGATCCCATGGATGTCAGGCAGGAGTCTGCTATGGCCTCTTGGACTCCTGTGAAAGTCCCACATGAGTGCAGCACTGGCTCTCTCTAATCTTGAAGGATCAGAATTTGTTTTTTAAAAGGATGGAGGCCGAGGCCTGAGTGTCTACGATTGGTTGACGTGAACAGGTGAAAGCCGTGTGTGGCGTGGGGTTGGCTGCTCACAGGGGCTTGGACCCTAGGCAGCAGGCAAGGACCCGCAAGCAACCAACCCTCGAACACACATGGCCAAAGGCCGTGCGTCATGGGGGGGGGGGTTGGCTGCCGGCTGTGGGAGCTGGACACAGGGAATAAAATATTAATTTAAGAGTTTTTTAAAACTAGAAATTCACTGTAAAAAATAAAAGTTAAAGTGATGTTATACTTAGGTGGAAATGTCAGATTAAATGTAGTGAATAAA
This sequence comes from Triturus cristatus, assembly GCF_964204655.1. NCBI lineage: Eukaryota > Metazoa > Chordata > Amphibia > Caudata > Salamandridae > Triturus > Triturus cristatus. Next base: position 482,676,411 of record NC_140585.1, read on the forward strand.
AAAATAAACAGAAATTCAACAGTTATAGTGATTTCAAGTAACTATAACTCACGCCCTCACTATGTATGATCTCACACATTACAATACTCATGGCATGTTGTGTCACATCACTGATAACACTGCAGATAACAACTGAACTGACGTCATTGACAACAACTCTGTGCATGGTGGGGGTGCAGGCTATAATAACTTCAAATAACTAGGATTGAATTTCAGTGTATGTTTTTAGTTTAAAATGTAACATTTAACCTTTCATTTTCACCTAACTATAAGATCATCTTAACCTTTGTTTTTTTCCAGTGAAGTTCTGAGTATTTGTAATGTAAGTAAGATATTATTACTATACCTAACTATTACGTCACTTTAACCTGTGGCTTTTTCAGTGTGTGTATGTGTGTGTGTGTGTGTTGGTATGTGTGTAAATACATATAAACACACACACATATATATGCAGATATACGTTCATATATTTGAATATATATAGATATGTATATATTTACTGAAAAAAGCAAAGGTTAAAGCTAAGTTACACACACATTTATGTTATGTTATGTTATGATATGTTATGTTCTGTTATAGGACATTTGTATAGTTCAAGTTCACCAAAAGGTCTCTTAACGCTGGGTTAGAAGCTGTCACCAGATCAGGTATTTAGCTGCCATATGCCTGTGAAAATAGTCAAGTTTTCAACATTCTTCTGAAGCATGTGTAGGTATCTGTTATTCTGATTGCAGTAGGAAGGGAGTTCCAGACCTGAGGATATTGAACTGAGAAGCGTAGTCCTCCCAATCTCTTTCATTTGACTCTTGCGGTCGTAACAAGGTTAATTTGGGCTGACCTAAGTGAGAAATAGAGAGAGTAGTAGAGAGTAGTAGAGTAGTAGATAGTGAGTAGTAGAGTGAGTAGTAGAGAGTAGTTGAGAGCGAGTAGTAGAGAGTGAATAGTGGAGAGTGAGTAGTAGAGAGCGAGTAGTAGAGAGTGAGTACTAGAGAGTGAGTAGTAGAGAGTGAGTAGTAGAGAGTAGTAGAGAGTGAGTACTAGAGAGTAGTAGAGTGGATAGTAGAGAGTGAGTAGTAGAGAGAGAGTAGTAGAGAGTGAGTAGTAGAGTAGTAGAGAGTGAGTGGTAGAGAGAAGTACAGAGTAGTAGAGTGAGTAGTAGAGTAGTAGAGAGTGAGTAGTAGAGAGAGAAGTAGAGAGTAGTAGAGTAGTAAAGAGTGAGTAGTAGAGAGTGAGTAGTAGAGAGAGTAGTAGAGAGTAGTAGAGAGTGAGTAGTAGAGAGTGAGTAGTAGAGAGAGTAGTAGAGAGTAGTAGAGAGTGAGTAGTAGAGAGTGAGTAGTAGAGAGTAGTAGTAGAGAGTAGTAGAGAATGAGTAGTAGAGAGTGAGTAGTGGAGAGTGAGTAGTAGAGAGTAGTAGAGAGCGAGTAGTAGAGAGTGAGTAGTAGAGAGTGAGTGGTAGAGAGTGAATAGTAGAGAGTGAATAGTAGAGAGAGAGTAGAAGAGAGTGAGTACTATAGAGTAGTAGAGGGAGTAGTAAAGAGTGAGTAGTAGAGAGAGAGTAGTAGAGAGTAGTAGAGAGTGAGTAGTAGAGTAGTAGTAGAGAGTAGTAGAGAGTAGTAGAGAGTAAGTAGTAGAGAGTGAGTAGTAGAGAGTAGTAGCGAGTTGAGGTTCTGTAATTCTCGAGACTAACTCCATTTTATTGTGCCACCATTTTGTGTTGCCCTCACGTATGCCTGTGAAGGTAGCCTGGCGAACAAAGTGGCCTGGCCTTCTTAGTCCATGTATACATTAACTAGGTTTCTTTCTGACTCTAGAATGAACTGTAAGAAACTGACCTCTTCACCTGAAACTGACCTCGCAAAGCCAATTTCCCAGATCGATCTTTGTCTGAGATTGCCAATCAAGATACTGTACATGTAATCATGCCATGCCCTGCAGTGCCATCTAAATCAGATTAACCTTTGTGAACTATGTAATTATAATGTTTTGCCCATATCCTGCTAAAACCCCAAAGGCTACTCACCTGCTGACCCTCCAGATTTTCCATTTGTTTAGGAATGGAATTGGTACAACTCCCTTACATGCCTGGGGCAGGATAAAGAGTATATAAGAAGTGAAGTAAGACCATTCTATGGACTACCTCATTCAGTTGCTACGGCTTCTGTGTGACGTAGTCACACTCATTTGAGTTTAATAAAAAATGTTCTTTTATATTTCAGCTTCTGTGCCAAATTCTTTATTATTGGTTTGAATGGACTAAGTATCAGTGAGACCCCTGAGAAGGAAATCATATTTCTTCAATTGGCGCGGCCAACGTGGGCCTCATCAGAGAAGTGGCTATCTGTGGGGGTGATCTTGTCAGAAGACAGAAATCTACTGAGGAGGACAGGACAGGACTCTACTAAGGAGGTACTCTGTGCACGGAGATTCTGGGGATTCTTAGTCTCTGCAGCCCAGTATATTTCTGATCTTACTGATTTTGATGCTCCACATGATGTCACCTCTGACAGAGAACATTTTTGGAGTGAGTATTTTAAAAAAAGACCGTTAGGTCATTTAGAACTTGGCAGTTAGAATTTGGACAACCATTTGTTTGGTAAAAGTCGTTATGCGGCTCTTACTGTTGGTTTTTGCCTTGGATTGGTAAGGTAGTTTAGTAACACTTACTATAGCTTTGGAATTTTGGAATTTGTGTTGGCCAACTTTGGATTTGTATAGGTTTGTATATGCGAATTGCAATTTGTGTAGGCAGGTAATGAGGAGATTTTTCTCTATCTGGTTTTGTTGAACGGTGCAACTTACGAAGAGTACCTTAAGCACTACTTTGATTATAATATTGCATATTCTGCAGTATTTTTGGCATGCCTGTTTTCAAAGCTCACATTGAAGAATGTGTTGCTTTTTCTTGGTGTGATGTGAAGTAAATTAGCCGGCTCCCCTAGAGGGAATACCTAAATAGGTTTAGATATAAAAACATATTTCTTCCTTGGTGATTCTGTATCCCCAGGCAATTAAAATATGGACATAATACATACAAGGATCCTTTGTTCTGCGCAATCTTATGAATGGAGATATGCAGAGCGACTTTTGGTGTTCTGCCAGCCAAAGCTAGTGAATTGAGTGTATCTTGGCTTCTTGGAAATAAAGGTCTGTGGGGCTGTTTTTGAAGTCTTTTGGAACACTATTGAGAAGCGCTTCTTGTAAATATGACTTACAACTAGTATTTACAAATGATTTGGTTTAAGTACAGTCTGTGGGCTGTCCTTTGTTTCTGTCTTGAGTATTGATCTATGGGTTAAATGTGTGTTTAAATGTCTATGTGGTTTTCCCATTAGTGCAACTTCTGTAAGTAAATAGCGATGGCGCTATTCATGAAATAAATGACTAAAACGCGCTGTATTGTGTGTCCTGAGTGTTTGACCCCTTTCTGTTTCTGTCTGAAATGAGCTCAATGTGTGTTTGTGGTTTTTTCTTGATGTTTTCAGTCTGTTAAGCAAAATGTCAGTTAATTAATTAAGTAGAAATTAAATAAAAATCCGGAAATGAACCCTATGATATGCTACAATAGCTATATGTTGCTATTTAATTTATAGAGTAAGAAATTATGCATATGTACAAACTGTTAAATGCTTAAAAGATAAAATTAAAATTCACATTCACTAGGAATAAAAAGGCATCAAAAACGAAATTGTGTGTTTTGTAGAAAAATAAACTTATAGTATTTTTTTACTTACATACATTGTATTAGATATTAACAGGCAAACACTTCAGCTGAAGTAAATCTTTGCTGAACTCAAACGCAACACGCATTGATATGTCAGAGATTGAAAAAGACTGACACCGTGCTCATGTTATAACACTGAGAGACAAGCTTTTACTGCCGCGGAGCAAATAGCAGGTCACGAATAGACAGGAATGTTTACTGAAGGCAGGACTTCGCCCTCAGTTAAACACAGGTGGAACTTTGCATTTCAGGCTGTTGTTTTAAAAAAGGTTCCAAAACTACGGTTCATTATTTTGTATTACAAGAAGACATTTCAATTAAGGGTTTCCTCTCTTTAAGCATTTTTATAAGCATATTCTTGGTTCTAATGTTAGAATAATTGTTCTTTTTTTAAAAAAAAAAAGTGGCACAATAATTTGTCATGTTTCAAGTTAAGCTTCGGTGTTTAGGCTTATAAATAAATGCGTCTAAAATGATAGGCAAGGGATGCAGCTTGCTTTTATATATGGACCTATCAAAAATGATTGGGTTTATTAAAAATAATTATTAATTATGAAAAATAATTATTAAAAATAAGTGCTTCTAAATTCGTTTTTTAATATTTATAAAGCTTAATACTCATACTGTGACCTCCTAGCATTAAAATTTAATTTAAGTTGTGTTGAACCGCAAAAATGAGAACATTTGCATATGGAATTTCACTTGGCGCAGGCGTAAAAAACTCATTTTTCTAAGGATTTACATGAGATATGTCTAATGTCCACTCTCTGCAATTTGTAAAGAACATTCTGAGGATGATTAATATGTAGCACAATTATAGGATATTTATTTTTAAGTGCCCCAGGTGTCAAAGTTGAAATTGGGTGAGGGCACTATTTAGGCAGCATTTTTTTCATTTAGAGTAGCTTTTAAAGTGCCTTAGGCTTCAGTAAATGCATACATTTAGGTATAATACAAATTTGCAGGTTGTTCTCATTTGGGGTTGCTTTTAATGGCTCAGTGAGCCAATGTGCCCGGTGCAGAGGTTTGAGTTTAATATCAGGGTTGAAGGTTTTAACTCTAGCTGGACCTACTGAGACGTTCATCCATTTAAGGTCGATGAAATGAGTACCATTGCATAGGGTGGTAACAAGCATTTGTTCTAAAGCTGGTATGTTGTGTTGTTGTGTTCTGTGAATTACACACAGTAGATGTTTTGAGTCTGGGAATAGGAGTGGGTTGTGGCCCCTAAAGGGAGTAATATATATGGTATGTGGTTTTGGATAAGGGCTGGTTATTGCAAGTTAGAAAGAGTTAGGATGGCTTTTTGTCTTTGACAGCTTCAGGGTGAAGAGAGAGAGGGCTGAGGAGAGGCAGATTTTGACCTTGAGGTCAGTAAGGTGGGGGTTAGCAGTATGTTGAAACAAGAGGAGTTTTTGTATGACTCCTTTGAAGAAAAAATGTTCGTGTGCTTTTCACGTTTTTGCATTTTGTCCTTCTATGAATTGTTCCTGCTGGTCCTGTGTGTCAGAAGCGACACAGTAAGTTGTATTTGACAGCTGATCACCACTAACTGGTGACCAGTTGTCAAAAGGAGGGTGAGGAAAGTGTAAGAAAGTGTACTTTTAATTTTAAGCCTGAGGAACTTCGATTTCCGATCCCGATCGAATCGACCCGCCATTTTATGCTCCACCGCCATTTTGTGTTGCCATCACTCAGGCAGCATGGCGAACAAAGTCTATTCTGCTTTTTCTGCAGCCTGGTGTCGAAATACGCCTTCTGCCTCTGTTTGCAAAGCTGATGTTAGGACTGGCCGAGTACACTAATCCCTCTCTGGTTTTTCTAATCCCCGTCTCAACTATCTGTTGATTCACACTATTCTTTTCTGACTTTATCTTATCGTCTGGCCTTCACTGTCTTCTGCTAGCATTCTCTCGTTTCACAACTGTCCTCCAACACACACAAACATATCTCGCCACCTGCAAGTTGGTTACGAATCCGTTAATACATTAGTTTGAGGGAGGGGTGACAAACATAGTTGGAGGAGAGGTTTCTTCGAGTCATCTGACACTTTTGTTTTCAAACCTCTCCTATTGGTTCTGTCCTGTTTTCCAACTTTCCTTATTGGCTCTTTCTTGTATGTTCTGGGTGTATATTTGGTTAATGTATATGTTATCTATATGGTATAAAAGACTGTGCGCCACAGAGTAAAGTGGCAGTCTCCTGAGAACCTACTTTGTGTACTTCTGGGATAACTGTACTAGCTGCAGCTAATAAATCTGATCTTCTAACGGCGACAGAGTGTCCCGTGTCTCTGTGTAGCTGAGCAGGTGAATCCAGGACATTAAGGTGTACCCTGTGCCGCCAGGCCCAAAAGGTTCTGGTTCTTCAACTGGCGCCCAACGTGGGGCGGCTTCAGTGGTACCGGTTCTGCCTGAAGGTCGTGAGGAACCCCGCAAGAAAATTCCGGAGGGTTCGCGAGCCACATTAAGCGACCCCTGTATGTCGAAAGTGGTCCGAAGGTCTTTTGCAGCGCGCTTACTCCTTCCTGACGGCTACTAACAACCGCTGCCCTGACTGCCGCCCTGCCTTGGCCCTTCCTTTGGTGATGTATGGTAAGGTGAGACGATAGACGGGCCTCTGTTGGCGTGAGAAGACGTCCTTAGTTAAGTATTTTCGTGGGTCGCGCCCACAATTTTTGTTCTTTGTTTTCTTTGTGGTCCTTAGATTTGACTATTGCAATAGCCGAAGCCGAGGGTAAGTGCATTTGTGCTGCGTAAACTGAGTTTTACCCCCTTGAAGTTTGTGAACAGTCCGGCGATATCACGAGATGCCTGGTCTGACTAAGTTTGGAAGAATTTGTTGCTTTGGTTGTAATAGGGATTCCCGGCTTGAGGACTCTTGTCCGATTCCTTCGGTTGGAACTCCCACATATGAGCTCTATTCGAAACATGGTATTGGCCCCATTGCCTTTAACGAGGCATGGACCCGATACACAAGGAAAGATGGTGTTCTAAAATGGCCAGAAAATTGTAGTTTTGATCCCGATGTGCTAGATAATTTAGAAGCAGTCTTATTCAAAAGAAAAGCCCGCCCGGTAATGTTTGACTCTTTCCGCCTTTGGCGTAAGGAGGCCAAACAGAAAGAAATTAAGCAAGCAAAACGAGATAGAAAAGCACAGGGTATGACAATTATACAGGCTGCCCAACAATTTAAAGACGATGAAATTGATAATGCGACAGAAATCTCAGAGAGACAGCATCGTATGGCACTAGATAAATGCTATCCGGTGTTACATGTTTCCCCTTCCGATAATAAGAAAGATATAGAAGAAGATCCCCTAATGTCCCATTTATTGAGGTTGCCTCCGCCCTATGCACAAAGTGCCAATGCACCTCAGCCGTTACAGCCTGTTCAGCCGCCAGCGCTACCTCCGCCTGTTCCGGCTCTTCCGCATTTGCCTCCTCCAGTATTACCGCCTTTGCCGGTTTTACCATTAACTTCAACTGCTTTGCCCTCATCTCTTGATCTTAGATCTCCTTTGCCTTCTGCTCCTCCTGCAATTATCGGTTCTCCTCCTGTCAGTTCTCCTAATATTTGTCTCCAATTCTTATGTCTAATTCTCCGTCTGTGCGTAAGCGTCTCACAGACACTGTCACTGGTATTTTATCTCCTTTCTTTGAAGCTTTAAATGTGTGTCCGGCTTTTGCTCAAAGACAGTCTCATAGTCAGTTCCCAGATTTTGAAGAACGAGAGAGGTTAGACTCTCTTGCACGTAAATGGATCAAAAAGGGTCCTCAATACAGTGTGCCCGATATTATGCCTACTTTTTCAAAATGGAATGCGCCTACGCAAAGATATGTTTTTAATGCAATGTGCGATACTCTCATTAAAGAATGGGAAGATGTTAATTCGAGTCCGATCCCACAAGATCTGTTAGATGTTCAGACTGATTTTGATAAAGGACTTGTTGTGGGTTCTAAGGTTGAGAAAGCTGTAAGGACACTTATTTCTTATAGATCCTTATTGTTCTCTCAGGCTTTCCTTGATTCTGATCCGTCGGTTAAATTGACACTGAAAAATTATCCCATGAGAGAGGTTCCTCCAGTATGGAAGGAAGAGGTTCCAGCAACAGGTAACATACCACTTATTCCTGCCCATTTCCAACGTATATGGGTACATGTCCCTTGGAAGAGATCTGAAGTTTTGGCCCTTAAGCAGACTCTACCGGATCCTCGTAAGAGCCCTGCAGGTTATTACAAAGAATTATCACAGACAGTTGATGCTTGCATTATGAACCTAGCAGATATCGATATGTTGATGGGAAATGTAGTCCCACAGACAATATGGGCTAAGATTCGTAAGGAGGATCACACGCAGGAATTAGGTGCTACTTGGGGTGTTATAACTGCCACAGATAGAGATCAAGTGGGTGGTGCAAAGCCTGACGCTTTGATTTCAGAACTCCCTGGTAGGATTATTACATTAATGAAAACTATGATGCCTGCATTGAGAGTTAATTGGGATAAACTAGCGGCATGCAAACAAAAGAAAGATGAAAGTGTCTCTGTTTCTTTACTCAGTTCGAGGAGACATTTATCGATCACAGTGGTCAAGATATGGCTACAGAGGGTGGACAGCGATTATTTGTGGACAAATTTGTATTTAATTTGCTTCCCGAGCTGTCACACAAATTGAAAGATTCAGAAAGTTCATGGGCTGTTTCTTCTTCTGCCCAGATATTGGCTACTGTGCAATATTATAAAAACAGAGATAAGGAGGAAAAAGAAAAGCAAGAGAAAAAGACGAAAGAATTAAAAACGAAGGTTCTCTTGCAACAAGCCTATCCTCCTCGATATGCTCAGCCTCAATTTCAACAGCCTCCGCAGTTTCAGAGGTTGTATCAAAAGCCTGAACCATATATTCCGCGACCTTTGTTAGGACCTAATCAATGTGCCTATTGTAGAGAGGAAGGTCATTTTAAGAATAGTTGTCCGGTTTTATTGCAGCGCAATGGAGCATTATCTGCTCCACGAGGTCGTGCTGGCCTCCAGTCAGCAAACAGAGGTAGAGGTCGGGGTGTGTTGACTCAAGAACAGCGTGCCCTTCCTCCTCCTACTAATTCCGTGAACTACTTTGATCAGCAGAACGTTTGATCTACACAGTATTACAATGAGGATTGTTATATTGAAAACGGAAATGAAAGTCTTCATGCCAACTAGGACAGCCATGGACAAAGTAAGGGAGTTGTGTCGATTCCAGTGGATCAGAATGGACCTTATGTTAACGTCACTACAATGGGTGTTTTAGAGCCATTTCTTCTAGATACTGGGGCGATGAGAAGTTCTATCATTCATTCTAAACTCCCTGGGGCACCTTTGTCTGGCTTAACGAATGTTTCTGTAGGATTTTCTGGCGCCCCTGTTCGCAATCCAGTTTCTTGCCCTTTGCCTATTTCAATTGGCCCTTATGATTTGGAAGCTCCACTTCTGTTGATGAATGGTTGTGGTGAGAATCTGTTGGGTTTGGACCTATTGAAAAGAATGCATGCTACGATACATTGTTCTCCTTCTGGTGTACATCTTACTTTAGGACAGAAATTGATTTTTCCAATGTATTTGTCCAAAGATCAGTTCCCACCTAAATTGCTTTCTCTTCCAGCAATGCTTTGGGCCACGGGTCCGAACTATGTGGGTTGTCTTGAGATTCTACCTTATGTTGTCACTCTCAAGCCCAATGTTGAATTACCACGCATCCCGCAGTATAGAATTTCTACTGAAGGTGAGAAAGCGCTTCTGGAAATCATTCATGATTTAATTCAGAAGGGTGTGGTTGAAGAAACAAGAGGAAACATATGCAATAGTCCTATTCTTCCTGTTCTTAAACGCACTGATCCTTCTCAGCCACCTGTATATCGTTTCGTAATTGATCTGCGGGAAGTAAACAAAATTGTTGTACCACAATTTCCTGTTGTTCCAGATATCACTGCTCTGTTGACAATGATACCTTCCACAGCGACTTTGTTCTCTGTTATCGATCTAAAGAATGCCTTCTTTAGTATTCCCATTGCAGAAGAGAGTAGAGACATTTTTTGGCTTCTCTCTTGGAGGCCGAAGCTTCCGGTTTAAGCGCGCACCTCAGGGCTATTGTGAAAGTCCCTCTATTTACAGCCAAGCTTTAAAATGTCATCTTGATACTTTTCATTTGCCGTCTGGTGCTGCTCTTATCCAGTACATGGACGACTTGTTAGTCGCTGCTGATTCAGAAGATATTTGCAAAAATGTCACTGTTGCATTGTTACGCCATTTGTTTAATCTGAATCATAAGGTTTCACCCTCCAAATTACAATACGTTCGTAGAGAGGTTACTTACTTGGGTCATCTCGTATCAAAGGAGGGACGAAGATTGACACCAGAACGAATTCAGGCGATTACGCAAATGGCTGTGCCATCCCCACAAAGGGAGGTACGTGCCTTTCTGGGTATCACCTCTTATTGTAGACAGTGGATCCCTAACTTCTCTCTAATAGCCAAACCTTTGTTGGCACTCACTTTAAAAGATACGCCTCAGCCCCTTCCTGGGACTGATGAGTGCCAAAAGAGTTTCACTGACTTACGTACTGCTCTGTGTTCTGCTCCTGTACTAGGCACCCCTGATTACAGTAAGCCTTTTACGCTCTATGTTCACGAGAGAGAAGGTTGTGCGTTGTCAGTTTTAACACAGCAATTTGGAGACAAACAGCGGCCATGTGCCTATTTTTCGGCTACGTTAGATCCTGCAGCTAAAGCATTGCCCAGTTGTCTCAAAGCGACAGCAGCAGCAGCAATTTCTATTCGACAGTCTGCTGGAGTAGTGTTGGATAACACTCTCATTGTCATGGTACCACATGCAGTGGGTACCTTACTAAACAGAACGAAAACGCAGCATCTTACGAGTGCTCGTCTAACTGGATACGAGCTGACGCTTTTGTCTAGTCACATACACATCAAATGATGCAATACCCTAAATCCAGCCACTCTGTTGCCCCTTCCAGATGAGAAAAGTGTTGAGGAGCAACAGGATTGTTTCTTTCGTACTGAGGAAGAGACAAAAGGAAGAATTGACTTGAAAGACACACCGCTAGAGAATCCGGATGGAACTCTATGGGTAGATGGTTCTTGCTTTAAAATGCCTAATGGAGATACAGTTTCAGCCTATGCTATAACTACTTTACATACAATTGTGGAAACTGCACGTATCAGACACAATTCAGCGCAAGCAGCAGAATTGATAGCATTAACGAGAGCATGTGTATTGTCAAAAGGGAAGAGAGTGAACGTGTACACCGACAGCCAATATGCCTTTGGTGTAGCGTTTAACTTTGGGCGTCTCTGGAAGGAAAGGGGATTTCTCACTTCACATGGCACCAAAATACAACATGGTCAGCTAGTGACTGATCTTCTTGAATCACTTGCCTTACCCACCCAAGTAGCGATTGGAAAGTGTAGTGCACACAAAAAGATTACAGATGATGTTGGTCGAGGAAATGCATTTGCAGATGAAATAGCGAAAAAGACAGCGAGAGATGTTACAAGTCGAATGTATGTGGCGGGTCCTGCGAATTGGGTCAAAGAGAGAGGAATGTATGAAGATACAGTGGAAAGTGTAAAAGCGATTCAGAAGGAGGCTTCAGAGAAAGAGTTGAGCAAGTGGAAAGAAAGTACAGGAATGTTGGATGAGATGGATTGTTGGGTGGAATTATCTGAACATCAACATTGGCTGTTACCAGATGCCTATGTATTCCCAGTGGTTACTATGGCACATGGTCCAGCCCACTTAAGTGCAAAAGGTATATGTAAACTTCTGGCTCCAGTGTGGCAAAATGAACAAATCCCAAAATGTGCAGACAATATAGTGAAACATTGTATTGTTTGTTTAACGTACAACCTGGGAAAGGGAACCCCAACTCCAGCAGGTCACTTTGCTCCTCCAACATATCCATTTGAGGTGTTGCAAATCGATTATATTCATATGGAGCGATGCAATAACCTTAAGTACGTTCTGGTGGTAGTATGCGCCTTTTCAAGGTGGATAGAAGCATACCCTCTAAAGGACAACACAGCCTTATCAACAGCTAAAGTTCTACTAAAAGAATTTTTCCCCAGGTTTGGTTTGCCGCGCATTGTCTGGAGTGACAATGGGAGCGAATTTGTTGGCCAAGTCATGCAAAAAGTTTGTGCGGGTCTTGGTATCAAGCAAAAGCTCCATGCGGCAAATCATCCACAGTCAGCGGGTTTAGTAGAATGCTGCAACAGAACCTTAAAGTTGAAACTAGCAAAGGTTCAGGCTAGTACAGGACTCAATTGGCCCGATGCTTTGCCATTAGCTCTGCTGTCCACCAGAACTGCAGTACACTCTCGTTTGGGACTTAGCCCTTATGAAGTGGTTTTTGGATGCCCGGCTAATGTATGGGGAGTCCCGCGCCCTAAGAAATACTCAGACTTGCCATATCCAATGTTGATTGACTACCTGCATGATCTTACGACTAAACTGCATGTTCTCCATCAACAGGTTCAGAGTGCTCTGCCGGAGGCCTCCACAGACCCAGGTCATTCCATCCGACCAGGTGACTGGGTCTGCACCAAGAATTTCCAAAGGACGAAAAATTTGGAGCCCAGGTGGAGGAAGCCTCGGTTGGTTCTATTGACCACAAGAACAGCAGTTAAAGTCGAAGGAAAGAAAAATTGGATTCACGGTGTGCATTGTAAGAAAGTGCCTTTGCCTTTACCTTTCGATCAGTGGGTTCGTAGAGGTGTTGGTGACGCAGAAAGTGAGAAGGTTCCTTGATTCGTGCCCTTTAGTGATGCACACCTAAATGGGACACTGTCTGAGAAAGAGGACGACGACATTCTGCAGGAAGCAATACCATCACATCGTCGCTTGAATACGACTAATCCACGAACATTGTTCCAAGATCAAACCACACCTGGAAAAGAACAATATAATTTGAGACGTAGACCAAAGACCACTTAAGATTTTTCTCTCTTGTGTAGTATTCTGTCCCGGTTGCAGGGTCACGGTAGGAGTCTTAATTGCGACTTGAGTAGTGGCAATAGGCCTGCAGGACTTGCAGTGTCATAGGACGGCAGACAATCGTGATTGAGTGATCGAGGAAAATTGCAGTGAGCATCCATTAGAAAGATGGAAACTACACTAGGAAAAAGAGAGAGAAAGGATGAAATGAAGAAAGAATCCTGTAAAATAATGTACAGTCGTTTCAGTATAACTTTATGTATCATTATATTATTGTGTATCCTTTTGGCGTTTATAGGTTGGATTATTTATGCTCTGCAGCAAAAAGTTGTCTCTCCTTCCTCATCTTCGTCTTCTTCTACTGTCTCTCCACATCACTTTCATACCCTTCCTCAACATGAACTCATTAGAAGAACTGAATATTATAACAATTTCTTTGTCCAGTTGTTAGATCAACACCAGTTAGTGGTCAATACGACTGACAGTTGGGTGTGTGGACTTATGCCACATACCACAGAGAAAGGAATGCCATATTTAGTTCTCCCGTTTTCTTATGAGGGTTCTGCTTGGGCTTATTTTGTCATCTTCTCCAATGCCTATCAAAGCAAACTCAGACGATCCGTTAGTTCACGTGTTAGTGATCCAGATTTTAGTCATAGTTCGTTGATTAAGGGAATGGTAGCTATGGCTAAAATCATGGAAAATAGTAAGATCTCCATTGACGAAAGAAAGGCGTACACTAACTGGAACGTCACCCAATATATCACTAGCCTTAGTGACAAAGTTAAGAAAGGAAAGTCTTCACCGATTTGGACTACACCACATCAGGGCAATTTCTGCTTACAGATAAACGATCGCTCTTCTGACACCATACAAAGAAATAACTGCTCCCACACGTACATTTATTCCTCTCAAAACTCGCCTCCTCTAGTGCCGTCTCAAGGCACATATTTCATTTGTTACAACAGAGCTTACACATGGTTACCAACGGGTTTCTCCGGTACTTGTTATATAGCTTTTCCTCTTCCCCCTACATACACCGCTTCCGCAAATCATCATCGAAACAGATACGGCAGAGGGATTATTGATTCGAAAGATACAGCAGGACAAGAGGGAGGAGATTTCCTCAAAGGATTTCTTCACTTCTGGGGTCCAATGGCCAACAGCAGAAATATAAGGCAACTGGTCCGTGTCATAGAGACCACAATAGACATCACTGTAGGAGCCTTAAGTAACATCACGGCAGAACTACAGGCGGACCGTCTTATGACATTACAAAATCGAGTTGTCTTGGATTTTGTTCTTGCAGATCGTGGTGGAGTGTGCAAATTGATCGGGTCAAGTTGCTGTATTTTCATACCTAATGACGCTCCGACAGTATACCAAGCTATCTCCAAGTTGCACATAATCTCGATTCACCAAGACGAAGGAGATTGGTCATTTACGGAGTGGTTTTGGGGACTACTGTCCAAAAGGGGATGGAAAGTATTGACATTCCTTGGAATAATTTTGACCATTATTTTCTCTTGTTGCCTCTGTATGCACTGTGGTCCCGCCATCTGTGACCTGTGTGCTACTATGTGCATCCCTAAACCCAAACCACAAGTAACAGAAAACGTAAGAATGATGTTACAGCAACAGCTCAATGACCTCATGGCTATCGACATTGACTCAGATTAACATGAGTCTATCTTGCCTGAGTTCTGGCAAAAGGAGGGTCTGAGGAACTTCGATTTCTGATCGCGATCCAATCGACCCGCCATTTTGTGCTCCGCCGCCATTTTGTGTTGCCATCACTCAGGCAGCATGGCGAACAAAGTCTATTCTGCTTTTTCTGCAGCCTGGTGTCGAAATACGCCTTCTTCCTCTGTTTGCAAAGCTGATGTTAGGACTGGCCGAGTACACTAATCCCTGTCTGGTTTTTCTAATCCCCGTCTCAACTATCTGTTGATTCACACTATTCTTTTCTGACTTTATCTTATCGTCTGGCCTTCACTGTCTTCTGCTAGCATTCTCTCGTTTCACAACTGTCCTCCAACACACACAAACATATCTCGCCACCTGCAAGTTGGTTACGAATCCGTTAATAAATTAGTTTGAGGGAGGGGTGACAAACATAGTTGGAGGAGAGGTTTCTTCGAGTCATCTGACACTTTCGTTTTCAAACCTCTCCTATTGGTTCTGTCCTGTTTTCCAACTTTCCTTATTGGCTCTTTCTTGTATGTTCTGGGTGTATATTTGGTTAATGTATATGTTATATATATGGTATAAAAGATTGTGCGCCACAAAGTGAAGTGGCAGTCTCCTGAGAACCTACCTTGTGTACTTCTGGGATAACTGTACTAGCTGCAGCTAATAAATCTGATCTTCTAACGCCGACAGAGTTTCCCGTGTCTCTGTGTAGCTGAGCAGGTGAATCCAGGAGATTAAGGCGTACCCTGCGCCGCCAAGCCCAAAAGGTTCTGGTTCTTCAAGCCTGACAAATTAAGCAGGCCCGAATATTGGGTTTTGGGCTGCATGAAGTGCGTGCGTCACCGCTCATTTATATGTGCTATTGTAATTTGTCTATGCTTTCTGTGCTTGGTATACAGCAAGTATACCTGATGGCTTGGCATGTGTGTTTTTATTTTATGCACTTTTTTTTGTTTCTGCGTTGTGTTTACGCTTTTGCTTTTAATACTGTTACAGGCTCCCCTGTGTTGTGAGGGGATGGTCATGACGATGCCCATCGCTACGCAACAGTTGGTTGGACTTGTTCTGGTTACTAAATTTCACAGATATGATATTTCATGCTGTGAATATGACAGACAACACTTCACCAGTGCATGTTTATTTGGCTATAATGGTATTGAAAAAATAAATAAATAAACAAAAGAGATATACAGGATTAAAAGTGTGTCACCTGCAGTTAGTCATGTTACTGCTCCTTCCTTTAAGGGACGAGCAGCCTAGATTGATGTTCCCTGATTAGACCCTAAGGATGAACTATAAATCTGTGGCTCTTGCTAAAGGTGACCTAACTTTCCTTATGATATTGCACTTCTACATGTAGTCATAAGAGACACCAAGAGTTTCTTATTTGCTGTCCTGAGTAGCAGGATTGTGATTTTAAGTGGGTATAGTGCCCCCTCCGGACAGGTGACTAGGGAAAGGAAAAATTGTAGATCAGACACCAGAGACCTGAGAATTATTAGACTAGGGTGACAGGTATTCTCAGTGATCATGAGGAGATATTGTTTAGCCTGTGTATTGCATGGTGCACTTGCTGCACAATTATTAAAGGGAGGTATCTGCATTCCCCTGATAATTTGTATCATGCGTTTCCCCTTTTGAGGTGTTCTAGATAAGGAATGTAGGAACACACAGATGTAGTAATTTAAGAGATGTTTATCCCATTAGAAAATCATGAAATGAATATTTGTAACTCCATAAGGGACTGGCCTATCTGTAAAACTGGTGCCACTATGAACCACGTCCAGTTTTACTAATGATACCAGAATGTTTAATTGATTGGTTATTGAATTGGCCTTTTGGATTCCCCTCCTTTATATCTGTCCTACCTCATGAGCACTTTCTCTTTTTTTCACACTCCCCTTGGAGCAACCTCTTTCTCTATTAGGAGTGTTTAATATGGTGATCTGTTCTAAAAGTCTCTTAGTTTTCTCTGGTCTGTATCATACCCTGTTCTCCTCAGGTTTTGAGCTGATCATGCATCTAAACTGACACATTTTCACTCTGACTCCTGCAGTCCCGCATTTTGGTGAGTCAGCACTGATTACAGCTCAGGCTACTGCTGCCATACCTTTTTGATGGTGCACTGTTCACACACATGTTGTGACTGATAAAGGAGAGACTGCAACATGGTCAATCTCCTTGTGGCTTAATTATATTGAGATTGGATACAGACTGTCATGTAGCAGATCGTATAGGCTGGCAGAGACTGTGTGTTTGAGTGTTGGTATGAATTACTGTGATACGTTTGGCTGGCTGTCACTCTTAGGGTCTTGAGATGATCAGTGCTGCCTTCTTTAATAGGCACCTACTCTGAAATTGATTCTGGGCTTAACTTCACCTCAGAGAGCTACTTTGAAGGTACTGGCGAGCTACCAGTGGCTCCCGAGCTACTCGTTGGAGACCCCTGGACTAGAAGTACTGCCTTTGCTTTTGCATCTTATGAGAGTGACAGTGCATTCCAAACCAGAGTTGTCCCATGGCTTCTGGCCACTCCCTTGAAGATTGCAGGCCACCTGCCTGCAGTCCTATTGTTAAATACAATGAACTGTTTTTATACTAAACTGAAGGAAACTAACAACTGTGTCACATTTCCTACGTCACTAGATTCTGCGGGAATTAAGTCATAATAACCTGCAGAACATCGATTTAAGCCTAATTCCCATCAGTGACAGCTACAGATGAAAGGCGGACGTCTTGGCCCTACAGTCCCAGCACCCAGAAAGTAGCAAGGCTGGACAGCGATCGCCAGCGCGCCATCAATGGTATCGTACTTGCTCCATCAGACGGCATTGGACATCACAAAACCAGAGTTTCAGTGTAAAAGAGCGAAAGAGAAGGATCCCTGTTGTTGATAGCAGGGCTGGTTTGAGGCTTCAGTTTTCTACCCGTCATGTGCTGGTAACCTCTGACAGTGTGCAGTCCCTTGAACCCCTTTGTCCTGAGTTTTGGCCACACCCCCCCCCCCTTTTTCTTTGCTCCAATGGAATGACAGTGCACCGGAGGATCTAAGATTGACAAAAGGCACTACATTATGGTGCCCATGAAAGAGCAGCCTGAGCGTCCTTTGACACTGAATAATGAGTGTTGGAGCCTGAGAATGTAGACCCGGGTCTGCACAAGATGATCTGTGCCCATGACCAATGAAGAGCACATTATTTGTAGTGTCTGCCGCAGTGGATAGACACTGGTGCACTGCCTTGAGACATTGAGACTTTCGAGTGAGCTGTGAGTGTTTGCCAGGAGGGCACTCCAACTAAGCAGTACTATTTTCATGAAGAGGCCTGAATCGAGAGGCCCAATGCGGAAGAAGACAATGGAAGCAGATTTGATGGACGATAGAAGCCTGCCAGAGAGGCTTGGAACGGACTTTGGGCACAGTTGCACAAGCGTTTCCAGTGCAATTGTATAAAGTAAATGTTAATTAAGTTCTCATTTGACTGAATTGCCATGGAAGAGGAAGTGGCTCCGCCTCTAGCATCCAAAACTGGTCCACCAGAAGTGAGTCTTTGTGCTACTATGTGTGTCTGGAGACCTGTCCCGAGAGAAGTAGAGAATAATAAGATGATGTTACAGCAACACCTTGACGACCTAATGAATATCGATATAGACCTAGATTCAGATTAACATGAGTCTTAGGTTATTGCCTACGTAATGGCAAAAGGAGGGTCTGAGGTTCTGTAATTCTCGAGACTAACTCCATTTTATTGTGCCACCATTTTGTGTTGCCCTCACGTAGGCCTGTGAAGGTAGCCTGGCGAACAAAGTGGCCTGGCCTTCTTAGTCCATGTATACATTAACTAGGTTTCTTTCTGACTCTGGAATAAACTGTAAGAAACTGACCTCTTCACCTGAAACTGACCTCGCAAAGCCAATTTCCCTGATCAATCTTTGCCTGAGATTGCCAATCAAGATACAGTACATGTAATCATGCCAAGCCCTGCAGTGCCATCTAAATCAGATTAACCTTTGTGAACTATGTAATTATAATGTTTTGCCCATATCCTGCTAAAACCCCAAAGGCTACTCACCTGCTGACCCTCCAGATTTTCCATTTGTTTAGGAATGGAATTGGTACAACTCCCTTACATGCCTGGGGCAGGATAAAGAGTATATAAGACGTGAAGTAAGACCATTCTATGGGCTACCTCATTCAGTTGCTACGGCTTCTGTGTGACGTAGTCACACTCATTTAAGTTTAATAAAAAATGTTCTTTTATATTTCAGCTTCTGTGCCAAATTCTTTATTATTGGTTTGAATGGACTAAGTATCAGTGAGACCCCTGAGAAGGAAATCATATTTCTTCAGAGTGAGTAGTTGAGAGTAGTTTAATTTAAAAGGAACACAATGAGGGGGTTCATTTTGCCATAGAAATTATGATTAGTGCTGAAAAAAGAAAAATTAGGGCACATTTTGAGTGACTTCTCAAATCCTCTTGTATTTCAATAAAATATTCTGACATGCAGACTGAAACATGCACTTTCAATACCAGCAGCAGACTTCCCTGGTGAGCAGTAGCTTTACTACAATGATCTAATAAAGCACTAGAGTGCTAACATTCCGAATTTATGGCAAATGTGCGACATATCTGAACGCCTTCTTTATCGAATCAAAGTAAAACCCTGAAAGTATTTCCTACTGAGGAGACTGTAGTAAATGAGGAAATTAGGAAACTTCCTAACAAATAAGTCTCCCAAGATGGCCACCAGAGACAAAAGAGCCCAAATGTAGCACAAATATCACCCAGATGTAGCCCAAGTGTAGCCCAATGACAGAATGTCCCAGAGTGTTCTAAAGAAGAACTAGAGCGCTAACAGTCTTACTTATGAGAAAAGTATGGCACACCTCAAGCCATCTTGATTGGAATAAAGTGGTAACACTTAAAACATTTAATTTGCAAAGGAACACAATGAGGGAGTTCATTTTGCCATAGAAATTATGATTAGTGCTGCAGAAAGAAAAATTAGGGCACATTTGGCTTCTCAAATCCTGTTCTATTTCATTAAAAAATTCTGACATGCAGACTGAAACATGCACTTTGAATACCAGCAGCAGACTTCCCTGGTGAGCAGTAGCTTTACTACAGTGATCTAATGAGCAAGTAGAGTGCTAACATTCAGAATTTATGGCAAATGTGTGACATATCTGAATGCCTTCTTGATGGAACCAAAGTAAACAAGCATTGAAAATGCAATAGGTCTCGCCCTTGTTTAAGTTAAAGCAATTCTGTTTGTAATTAGGTGGCTTTTTAGCTTTGCTTGTATTAGTGTTTTTCAAACTTTCATGTACATAACATGCATATGTATGCATATATGTATATGTATGCATGCATTTATATTTGTATTTATATAGATATGCAGATTATATATGTTTATATATGTATATATTCACTGAAAAAACCATAGGTTTCACACACGTTATAGTTAGGAATTAGCATTTAAAAAACCTTGCAAATTCACTGAAAAAACCATAGGTTTCACACACGTTATAGTTAGCTGGACATTTTACTCGTAAAAAACCAATGAAATTCCCCCGTTATAGTTAGTTCACCTAACCATAACTCGCGCGCCCGCAATCCACTGCTGATGACGTCACATATTACATCACTCATGACATGGTCAGTGACATCACTGATGACATCACTGATGACATCTCAAATGACATCACTGATGACATCACTGATGACATCATCCTTGTGATAGAGTAGCACATCTTCTCACACTCTAATATAACCTTTGATACACCGACTACAAATTTAAGAGTTCCATTCTCAAAACCATACATACTCCAATACCAATAACTACATACCCAATTATTAACTCTTAGGTCTACATACACCTCCACTCATTCACCTGTACAGTCACTCATACTTACAGTCACTCCATACAAAACTATCATATGCATTTATACACCTATATAGACACTCACACACCACCAATCATCCATAGAGGTACTCTCACACCTAGTCAGTCACGCAAATAATTACACTCCAATTTACTCACCTAGGCAGTGAAACACACTCAAGTTCACTTACTCATAAAAATAGTATCACATTCTTACGCTCTTATAGAATCATTGATACAAGCACACACTCATCCATACAGTCACTTTCACAATCACACACTCTCACATCTACCCACTTATATACTCTTACACACATATATACTGCCTTTCACATATGTAGTTAGTCACAAATGTACCACTGACATATACATTCAATCCCTAACGCACCCATACATTCACTCACTCAACCATACAGTCCATCACAGATGCAGTCTTTAAACCATGCACCAATAGAATCACCCACTCACACATCTATGCATAGAGTGACACACACCCTACCCACACAAACACTCATGAACCCATACAGATACTTAGACAACCAATCAATTACCCATATAGAGACTCATATAGCTGTTCTCAAAACCATGCAGCCACTTATACACCAACATACAGACACATACACACATTTACACAGTTTACTCACTAGTCTGCAGTAAGATACATTTAATGACTAACTTAAAGAATCTGTTATGCACCACAGAAAATCATCCATTTACACACTTGTACACCCACTCATTCTTAAACAGGCCTTTCCCTATATATATTAAACATATTGAAATTTTTCAAAAACACATACTCACTGGATGATGTCATCAGTGATGTCATCAGTGATGTCATTTGAGATGTCATCAGTGATGTCATCAGTGATGTCACTGACCATGTCATGAGTGATGTAATATGTGACGTCATCAGCAGTGGATTGCGGGCGCGCGAGTTATAGTTAGGTGAACTAACTATAACGGGGGAATTTCATTGGTTTTTTACGAGTAAAATGTCCAGCTAACTATAACGTGTGTGAAACCTATGGTTTTTTCAGTGAATTTGCAAGGTTTTTTAAATGCTAATTCCTAACTATAACGTGTGTGAAACCTATGGTTTTTTCAGTGAATTTGCAAGGTTTTTTAAATGCAAATTTTTGTATTTTTTAATTATATTTATTAAATATTTCTTTTTCAAAAATTTACCTACGTATACATTTATATATTATCTGTATCCTTTAATTTGGTGTGGCTCATTATTTTTAAAGTTTTAATTATGATAAAGTTGAACAGCATAGTTAATATCTTCTATTAACCCCTTCAGTGCCCATGACGAGCTGGACTCGTCATGGGCCGCGGTGGCGCTGTGCCCATGACGAGTCCAGCTCGTCATAGACCCCGCCCGCTAATGCAACGGCCGGCACTGGGCAGGGAAAGGGGCGGGCACTGAAGGGGTTAAGTTATGTCCACTTTTTTTTTTAATATAAATTCTTAGGGTGCGCGCTCAGAGCGCGAACCTAGTACGTTTGCGTACATTTTTTATGAATTCCGGCGTTCGTTATTTACGTACGCATACATACGTTTTACTGCACGCTCGGAGCGCGCACCTAATACGCATGCGTACGTACGCATGCTTACGTGCATCGTACGTACTCCACGCGGTACACTTCCGCATACGCGTAGAGTACGCGGGCTGACGTTTACGCATACGCGCGTGCTGCATATGCGCGCTACATACGCGCATAGTACGTAAGCGCATGCGCGCATACGCGTTTGCGCATGCGTAATTGCACCGTGCGCGCTGGGAGCTTGCTCGGTGCGCGCACCTCGGGGTATGTGATGAATAAAACAACACTTTTAATTGGTTTTCATTACTTTCAGTTTCAGATTGTTTCAACACCATACCCAATCCCTTCATGGCAAGTCATGTGATCCAGAAACATCACTTTTCATTGGTTCAAAGTACTTTCAGTTCCAGATTCTTCCAAAACCACACCCACCCCCCTCATTGTTAGTTCTGATTCCCTAGGAGACGGAGCTAATCTGTGTGTTGAGATACAATGGCAGAGCAGCAGCCATCTTCTGAGAGTGAACAGGACACTCTTGAGAGACAGAGGCAGAGGAAGCAGAAAGACTCCTTCATATGGCAGTTTTTCACTTTTCCAGAGGGACAAAAGAAGGTGAATGCACCAAAGGTCACCTGCAAACTGTGTCAGCGCGTCTTGTCACGTGGGAATCCTAACAAGAAGTATTCTTTTAGTATTCATACTATGACGAGGCACGTTGAGGCAATGCATCCAGTGACTTTTCGTCGAGCTTCTGGAGCAAACCCTCCACCTGCTCAGCCGACGACATCTGCAGCAGCTCAGCCGAGCACATCTTCGGCAGCTCAGGCGAGCACTTCTTCTGCAGTGGTGCCTTCACCTTCTTCCACACCTTTGGATATTCGTCCTTGTTTTGGGAGGATGAGTACACGGTGCATGAATTGTGGTTTTCTTATTTCTATGGGTGAGACCAGTATTGATCTCATTCAGAGGAAATTTGAGGAGCACCCTTGCACTAGGCCATAGTTTTTTTTCGTTTTTCGCTTCCTCTGTCCCTACATTAACTCAAGGGCTCTTTTTAGAGCCACCTAAAATCAAAACACAAAAACTTGTTTTTTAGAATCTATTTCTTTTTTTTTTTTTAGAGTGCGCGCACCCAATGGTTTTTTTTTAAAAAAAAAAACACATTTTGTTTCACCTTTAGTAAACCTTCAGGGACTCCCTGAGAAAGGGAGGGGAATGGCAAAGTAATTAAAAAAGAGATGGTGTACATTTCACAGATGAAGGGAAGAGAGTCTTCCTATTAAACTTTAAACTCTGCATCAGTATTTATGTATAGGTACCCAAAAAAGATAATAGCTCATTTTAGTGCTGCATTAGAATTGCCTGTATTTACAAGGAGAGGAAAAGACACACAAAGAGGCTTATCCTCTCCTTGTAAATATGGAAAAGCACCCTGCGCAACTAGTTCGTCAAGAAAATTGACGTAGTGGTGGCACAGGTGGCTTGTAAATGTGCCCCAGAGATGTTAAGGAAATTAAGGGTAAAACAGACAAACCAAGAGTGACAGATACAGACACAGAGAGCAAACAACTGACAAGGAGTAAGACAGTTAAAAAGACTAAGACATATGGATACAGAAAAAGAAACATGGATGAAAAATTAGTGATGGAGGTAGTAAAGGTAGGGGAGTAGTATAGAAGGAGTGAGGAAGTTACAAAAGAGTAGTAAAGCAGGAAGAGAGAGTGAGAAGAGAAATGAGAAAAGTAGAGTAAGGAGAGGTGAAGAAAAAGAAACATGAAACGAAACCAGTGACACATACAGATATGTTAAACTTACCTGACCATCAAAATAAATAATTTAGAATTAAATGTTTTTATTTAATTGCAAAGATAACTGAATAACATCTTCTAAATTTTCTTTCTAGTTCTGAAAAAAAGAAAAAAAGTATTAATATTCAACAATACACTTTATTAAACAGTACATGTTTTTTCATATTTACCAAAGCAATTTTTTGCCCTTTTTTTGCTGTTTTCAGAATGTTTTGATTTTCACTGAAAATAGTGAAATCAATTGTATTCATCATTTAACAGCGGGCAAAAAAAAAACAATCTGAAAGATTGTTTAAAAAAGCCCCAAATGTATCCTCACTAAAACATACCTTAATAGAAATGTCAAAAATACCTTTTAAGAACAATAACAATTTCCAAAAAATAACGTCTGTAAACCTTGTTACAAAAGAACATTTTCCAAAATAATATCTGTCAAAGAAGTCCACAATTGTTTGTTTTACCTTTCCTTACGACCAAATGGTAAGTTTAAAATCTCTTTTGAGCGAAATATCCAATTTAAATCCTTTTAAATTTTAATAATGCTTTCTTCCAATGATGATGTTACTATTTAAAATTTTGGTTTCAGAAAAATTAGGTAACAATTGGGTACATCATAAGGCAAACGTTGCTTGAAAATCAATTGAGAATCATTACACAGTGTCCATCCTTTTACACATTTAAGATGAACTGTGTAATGACCAGAAGTTATAGAAGGTCCATCATGAAAAATTATTGCAACTGCAACAAACGTTTTTCCAGATATTGATAATTGTTGTCCTGTAAACTTCTTTATTAAAGTGTCCAATTTTGAACCATCAGCTCTACAACGTTGCATCATTAAAATTACATACTGTCCATATTTCTTTAAAAATAATGTTGACAATATGTCTGATTTACATTGAGAGCATTCCATGTTGTGATTAGCATCTTTAACTAATTTACTAAAAGTCACTGTTTTACTCTCTGGTAATGGTAAATATATGAACCTTTCTGAATCAACATTACTACTGCTTGTGTTCATACAGTTATCACAACAATGTTCCCATTTATAAGAGACACCAAATAAATGTTCTACTTCTACCCCTTCATCTTCCAGTACCATCAGGATATACATCAAGAATTCCTGTGCATCTTGCTGGACATTTTGTGTAAACTGTGTACGTCCAGAACATACATCTAAAAGATTTCTAACATCAGAAGCACTTTCTATTTTAGTTTTATCATTACTCAGCTTCTCATAGAGGAGACTCGGCAAAGAACAGAATCTTTTTTCGTGATTTAGTGTTATCTGCTCTTGCAAAAAATCAAGATAAAATACAACATTCAGCACTACATTTGCGTAGCAGTTGACACCAGAGCTATTTTCAAAATGACAACCAACAACCTCTTCCACACTGTCCTTTTTCTTTTTGCTTGCAGTCACATCACTATCTTTTTGTTTTCTCTTCTGTACACCCTCATTACAGATATTCTCAAATCTCCTTTTCCGACAAACAACACGTTTTTCAAACACAGGATACTGACCTAAATGAGGAGCATAGCTTCTTCTTAATCTATTATACTCCTTTACACAGTTTGCATCAGCACTTACTTTTGAATCATCCAAGTCTATCATGAATAAACCAGATAATTTTTTCACGCGTGACAAAGCAACATATGCCATACCTTCTTTAACCCCTTCAGCGCTGCGCGGATTCCCCCGCGGTGCTGAAGGGTTCGAGCGCGGGCGGGGCCATGACGGAACGGTTCCGTCATGAGCACAGCTCAACCGATGCTCATGACGGAACCGTTCCGTCATGAGCATGGAAGGGGTTAAGCACAGTAGATCCAATGTTTACAAAAGCACTATCAACAGTTAATCCTTGAGATTTGTGAATAGTTACAGCATATGCTAGAGAAAACGGAAACTGCTTCCTACGCACATATAAGTCTTTCACAAGCAAGAAACGAACTGAACAACGACAAATGTCTTTAACCTCTTGTATCTGATCAAATTTTATTTTTAAACATTCAATTCCAACTTTTTTCTGGTAATTAATAAAACCCACAACTCTTCCATAGCTCCATTCACTAAACCTTTCTCTACATCCAAATTCCGTCTTAAAATTACTCTACAGTTCATACACACATAAAGATTCTTTTCCAAACCTGCTGTTTTTGAAATGTTTTTCTCCAGAGAATCCAATTTAGTACCCAATTTGCCTGTCAATATAACAGTTATTCGTTCATGTTCTATTTTATCCACAGCTTCCAGTTTTATGATCTCTTCATTTTCCAATTTCAAAAGTTCTTGATTGAATACAGAGCATTCATGTAGTGTTGGCATTAAGCAGATTACAGTATTTTTTTCTGCAATTTCCTTGTATATTTTCTCTGGAACTATTTCTTCTGTTGGAAACAAATTACTCAGCAATCGACTCTGTAATGCTTTTCTGCCATGTTCTGTTAGTAGTCCAATTCATATATCTTTCAGAATACTTGCATAGTCCTCATCATTGGCTTGTCTCATATTGGTAATGAGTTCCTTATACTCAAAATATGTCCAAATATTTACATTGCCTATACTTCCTAATGACTTTTTTGTGTCTTCATGTGTAAGTGTATGGAATACCGGTTGTCCTTTAACTGGAGTAAGTTGCAAAAGATCCCCAAAAACTATGACGTGTTTTCCTCCAAATAGGACGTCAAAGTCTGTCTTCAGAATTTGCTGCATTCTTAAATGCACTAAGGCAAGCATTAAGTTTGATACCATGCTAACCTCATCAATAATGAGTACTTTCATTTTCTTCAATACTCTTCAAACTTCCAAGCATGCTTCTCCTGCTAGTTTGTGGTACTGTATTTTGTTCTCATGCTCTACTGGTAACATTAGCAAACAATGTAAGGTAACTCCTTTGATGTTATATGCTGCTAACCCAGTTGGAGCAGTAATAACACAAGACAAAATGGAATCCATTTTCTTCTGTAGGTAGCTTCTAATTACATTAATTAAGAAATGTTTTCCAGTTCCTGCTTATCCACTTACGTACATTCTCATTGGTTCAAAAGATGTGCATGAGCACTCTTTATTTTCATGTAGTAATCCGTGATCAATTTTTTCTCTGACTTCTTCATAAATTTGTTTTTGTTCTTCATTCAGTTGCTCCTCCAAATATGTTAAGTCTACTAAATCTTCCTGAGCTTGATTCATAGCTGTTTCCACTTCGTTCATAGCTATTGCTGCTTCATTTTCGATGATCGGTTGTCCTAGAGGATCTTGACTGAATGTCCCAGAACTTTGACTGTCTTGAGAACTGTCTCTAGCTACTTCAGCTGCAATTGTTGCTTCTTGTTCAATTTCTTCATTTAACATTTGAACATAAGTTGTGAAAGTACTGCATTCTATGCTGTC
Source organism: Triturus cristatus (assembly GCF_964204655.1). NCBI lineage: Eukaryota > Metazoa > Chordata > Amphibia > Caudata > Salamandridae > Triturus > Triturus cristatus. Next base: position 482,703,444 of record NC_140585.1, read on the forward strand.
TTTGCTAGCATTGAAGGAATCTTCATAGCTCTGAAATTCTCCAAGTAGTTCGTCCTCTGAACGCCATGGTTTAAACAGCTGCAAAAGTGCCAAGTAGTTAAATTCCTTTTTGTCAGGAGTGTCGCAACTCAGCTTCCGGTGATTTATCAAACTTCCTTTTGTTTGCTTCACCAAACATCCTTCCTCACCAATGACTTTATATTTTCCATTGTTGATATCTTCTGTGACATTCCGTTTAAAAATAAAGTTCTGCAGCACTTCATAGAGACACATGTTCTCAAGGTGATGACTTCTTTGTGGGTAATATGTGTCCAACATGTTTGTTCTTAAAATGTCTGTACTTTCTGGTTCGAACTCTGCTAAATACTCAATTTCTCGAATAGATTTCAGTACCCGATTTCGCATTCCTGCAAGACCTAAACTTGCCCAAATTATTCTTCTGGATTTGGAGTACAGACTTGCAGATGATAACCTATCTGAGCATTCGTAGGATCCAATTTCTCAATGCGATAACATCTTTAAACTGAAACTGTATAGCTTCTTACTGACAGTCTTCTCGTGAGAAATCTCTTCCCACATTTCTTTCAATTCCGTTTTCTCAGATTTAGTGATGTAAGATGTCACATAGCGAGCAACAGCAATAGAATTGTCAGCCACATACTGTATATCCATGTTAGCATTCCACATGGATAAAATGACTGGGTTGTAGTCATTTATATACTTTGACTCTTCTTTTCTTCTTAGATTGTAGGTATTTTTAGGCGATTTTCTTGTAATAGTATGTCGCACAGCTGACATAAAACTGTTGACTCTTCCTTTTGAAAGAACAGGTCGTGGAAATCCAAATCGACATTTTGTGTAGAATTTATCTTTACTCTTGTACTTTCGTCGACAGTATTTTCCACACCGATGACTTTGGAAACGTAAAACTTGCTCTTTTAAATTTTTCTCTTCTGTGCTTTTAGGTATAGCACATGTTGCATATCCTTCGATGAAACTTGAAACTGCATCATCAGAATCTGTTCCAAATTTTGGAGCATCCTTGATCCACAACAGCATATGAATATGAGGAGCACCTCTGGCTTGGTACTCTTTTCTCCAAAAGAAATCCACAACTTCTCCAAGAGGTGGATTTTTTTTATTGCAGATGAAGGACATCATAGCCTCAAATCTATGATTGAAATATCTGCAAACATTAACCGGATCCAATGAGCACAATTCTCCTGCTGTCTTGTATTGGATGTTTTCAATATTTGAATTTGCCTCTCGAAGAAAATCCAGAAGATCATCCCAAGCGTACTCAGCACAGCTTAGGGTAAGGAACCATGTAGGAGTTCCTAAATTCCGTAACATACATTTCAATTCTCCATGGCATTGGTACCAATATTCATTCGTCCCACGCTGACAAGCCATCAAATTGATCAATTGAGATTCCAAATGATCATCTCGCTGTTGCACTTTGTTCATAAAATCCTTTGCAGTCACATTACGTAGATGTACTCCAGTTTTCAAAATGTGATTTACTGCATAAGATAGTGCAGACAAGTCACTTTCAAATAAAAGATGGAACAAATAAGGAATACTTTGACGAAATCTCAGATCTTCTGCATATAGTCTTGTAGTCCGATACTCAGAAGCAGGAATCTGTACTGGACGTTCATCATATCGTCCTCCTTCTCCTGTAGGAAACAGCTGGGGAAAACAAAGAGCTTCCAAGCTCTCCTCCCATACACTCACGGGAGTTCCTTGTGCTTTCTTCATCTGAAACATGTCAATAGCGTTTCCCATAACTTCTTTAGAATGTAGAGGATGTATGCTGAAATGTTCATAAATTTCTTCTTCTTTTGACTTATCCACTTTTTCAAGTTGCCCAGTTGGTATTCCTGTGTCTTCTAGTATTTCTTCTTCATCTTCATCCATATAAATGGCTTCATACCATTTATTATTTTTTTTCAAATACAAATTTGCTCTTTGTACTTTTCGTACATCCACCAGCTCCTGCCAAATGTTCTTATTCTTTGTAGTTACACCATTAACCAGAATAACCAATGGTTCAGTTTCCAAAGTATATGCATCAATTGTTTCCATATTTTTTTTCAAATCCAATGGCAAATAGACAACTCTTCCTTTTAAACCTCTATGTAAATCCGAAGGAGGTAATTTACCAGTTTTTGGCTCCATACGCACTATGGTCTGAAACGGATGGACACATTGAATGAGTATAGACTCATACGTATTTAAATCAGAAAGTTCTGGAGGAATATCAATCAATTCTAAATTATTATGTACAGCTCTAGCTGGCATTCTATTTTCTTCTAACTTGTTAAAACAGTATTTACAAATACACTGATCTTCACCCAAATCAAAACAATTTTCCAGAAATATATATGTTGCAAAATCTTTCCACTTATAATTATCTTCATTTTCACTTTTTTTTATACAGATCAACATTCCTTGTTTGATTTTTGTAATGGCTTCTCCGGCAACAAATACAAGTAATATTTGGTCTTTCATTAGAGATGATAGTAAATTTTGTCATTTCATCCTCAAACTTTTTACTAACAGTGAGTTCTACATTCTCTTCCACATTTTCATCAATCACTGTGTCATTTTCTACACTTTCTTGCTCTGGACCAAAGTAACAAAACTGAATCTCATCAGTAACCTTCACTACATCTGATACAGATCCATGGAACAGAGCATTATTCAAGTCATTTAACTTTAGTGCTGGACTTTTAGCAAAATACAATGGGCCCGATTCACAGAACTAACTTAAGACAAAATCCTAAACTTACTACCATTTTGGTATTCACAGAAGGCACTTACTCATTTTGGTATTCACAGAAGGCACTTACTCATTTCGGTATTCACAGAAGTTAGGAGTCCTAACTTTAGGACTCCTAAATGCCTTCTGTGAATACCGAAAGTCTTAAAATTAGGATTTTTCTCAGTTTAGTAGTAGTATAGTTAGGACTCCTAACTTTAGGACTCCTAAATGCCTTCTGTGAATACCGAAATTCTTAAACTCAGGATTTTTCTCAATTTAGTAGTCCTAAGTTTAGGACTCCTAACTTTAGGACTCCTAAATGCCTTCTGTGACTACCGAAAGCCTTAAAATTAGGATTTTTCTCAGTTTAGTAGTAGTATAGTTAGGACTCCTAACTTTAGGACTCCTAAATGCCTTCTGTGAATACCGAAAGTCTTAAAATTAGGAGTTTTCTCAATTTAGTAGTCCTAAGTCTAAATTTAGGACTACTAAATTGAGAAAAATCCTAATTTTAAGACTTTCGGTATTCACAGAAGGCATTTAGGAGTCCTAAAGTTAGGAGTCCTAACTATACTACTACTAAACTGAGAAAAATCCTAATTTTAAGGCTTTCGGTATTCACAGAAGGCATTTAGGAGTCCTAAAGTTAGGACTCCTAACTTCTGTGAATACCGAAATGAGTAAGTGCCTTCTGTGAATACCAAAATGAGTAAGTGCCTTCTGTGAATACCAAAATGGTAGTAAGTTTAGGATTTTGTCTTAAGTTAGTTCTGTGAATCGGGCCCCTTGTTCTCACAAACTTTCTCATTTCAGTATGATGAACAGCCAGCATCCTAAAATGGTGAAAAACACTTTGACACACTTTCCTAGATAGACAAGCAAGAGAATGTCCTTGCAAACCAGTATTCTCTCTCACTCTGCATGGATCTAGTCTTTGAAGCACCTTAATTTTCTGTTTAACACTCTTTTTACTATATTCTCTTAGAAAGTCACGTAATTTATCTATAGATTCCTGACGCACAGTACAAATACTACTACAATTCCAAGTGTACACTGGGGCTTTAGGACGTCTTCCCATAACCTCATCAGCCATCACTTGTTCCTCATTTCTTGGAACCATTTTCTCCTTTTCCATTACACAACCATCCTTAACTTCATAAGCTCTACCATTGGTGTCAACTGCATGCAACAAACTATTACTTTGAAGATAACTCTCTTCATTAAAAAATGGTTCAGTACTTGAACTATGCTTCCATTCTCCTAAGAACAGTATACAAAAGTTTTTTTTTTTACTTCTCTTTTCCTTTTGCTTTCTGACTTCATTGCATTCACTAATTTATCTAATCTACGCATCCTGTTCAAAATTAAAATGAATAGTTTTTTTTTTATTTCTAATGCCTTGGTAACAATATTTTCAATTAATTTCTTTTTCTTATAAAATTTAGTTTTTTTCTTATATTTTTTCATATCCTTCAGCAAATTTAACATCACTCTTCTCTGAAACATTTTTCGACGAATGTTTTTAAAATCTATTTTCCGTGTTAAGTCACTCTTCCTAACTTCTGAGTCTATATTAGCATTTTGTTTTTGCTGTCGACTCTGTTGTTGTTTTGTACTTGAAACACTGTTTGAATGTATCTTTCGATAATTCTTTTTTTTTTGGAAGATATTTTTAAAAAATTCTTTAGTTTGCTTACCAGAAGACTTTTTCTGTTTTCCAACACATGCTTCGCCTCCTATTTTTTTTTTATCAGTCGTCTTCAAATATAGTTGTTGTTTCTTTTCTTTTATGTAATTTAAATTCATTACAATTTTTTTTTTTAAACTTTTCAAATCCTATCACACGAGCTGATCCTTTCCTACGAGTCAAACTCTTACAAAATAGAAGAAACATGAATTAAATCTCTGACAACAATTCCTGTGTGCACACAGACTAATGGTGTGATTCTAGACAGAAAAAGATATTTAGTTGGCAATTTGAATACACAATTACTTCTGTTGAGGAGCAAGTGATAATTACTGTAACAGCCTGACACATGTTCCTTCTAGTTTAGACAGGCAGAAAGGAGCACATGTCCTAACAGCTCCTTGAGACCATGACCATGTGTTAGAGGGTGAGTGATTAGACAAGAGCAAAGGAAATGAGCCTTGGTGACGTTGAATCTGTTTGCGTTACACACTGCTATCTGAAACACCACACAGAGCTGACTATTACGCATGGGAGTGTAGGAGAAGCTGCTGCGTGTGTGCAAAGAGTGTGTTTCTGGAGACTGTGTATTGTCAGCTGCAAGAGAGATCTGCATGGAGACTCCCACAACTGCATGAAGAGTACAGACATGTGTGTAAGAGTACATGTGTGGTAAGGGTTAATTGGAGTTTTCAACATGTAGAAACCACCTCAGCCATTGGAAGAATTGATGAAAAATCTACCATGCTATTTTCAAATGTGGTTGCATGTGCCTCGCATTTTTGAGATACTGATTTCTGCTGAGTGCTAACCAACACATTGGAAGAAAACAAGATGGGCCTTTCCTAAATATGCAAGTTTTACAGAACAACAGCAACACAAATTAAAACGCTGACAACAATTCCTGTGTGCACACAGACTCATGGTCTGATTCTAGGCAGAAAGCGATATTTCCTTTGGCAATTTGAAAGCACATTTACTACTGGGGTAGAGCAAGTGTTCATTACTGTAACAGCCTGACACATGTTCCTTCTAGTTTAGACAGGCAGAAAGGAGCACATGTCCTAACAGCTCCTTGAGACCATGATCATGTGTTAGAGGGTGAATGATTAGACTAGAGCAAAGGAAATGAGCCTTGGTGACGTTGAATCTGTTTGCGTTACACACTGCTTTCTGAAACACCACACAGAGCTGACTATTACGCATGGGAGTGTAGGAGAAGCTGCTACGTGTGTGCAAAGAGTGTGTTTCTGGAGACTGTGTATTGTCAGCTGCAAGAGAGATCTGCATGGAGACTCCCACAACTGCATGAAGAGTACAGACATGTGTGTAAGAGTACTTGTGTGGTAAGGGTTAATTGGAGTTTTCAACATGTAGGAACCACCTCAGCCATTGGAAGAATTGATGAAAAATCTACCATGCTATTTTCAAATGTGTTTGCATTTGCCTCACATTTTTGAGATACTGATTTCTGCTGAGTGCTAACCAACACATTGGAAGAAAACAAGATGGGCCTTTCCTAAATGTGCAAGTTTTACAGAACAACAGCAACACAAATTAAAACGCTGACAACAATTCCTGTGTGCACACAGACTCATGGTCTGATTCTAGGCAGAAAGCGATATTTCCTTTGGCAATTTGAAAGCACATTTACTACTGGGGTAGAGCAAGTGATCATTACTGTAACAGCCTGACACATTTTCCTTCTAGTTTAGACAGGCAGAAAGGAGCACATGTCCTAACAGCTCCTTGAGGCCATCACCATGTGTTACAAAAAACAAGCTGCCCCTTTCCTGCGAGTGCAAGAGTAATAGAGCAAGACCAACCCGAATCAAATCTCTGTTTACATTTCCTGTGTGCTCACTGTCTCATGGTATGATTCTAGGTAGAAAACAGTATTCCTGGGTGATACCAGTACACATTAACTTATAATGAAGACATACTCCATAATATATAACATGTTCAAGCCACTTAAATATCTTCCTTAACATAAAATGTAAAACACAACTTTTAAAGTGGTAGGAAAATGTAACATACTATTTTCAAATGTGTTTGCATTTGCCTCTCATTGGTCAGTAAATCATTTCTGCTGAATGCTAACCATCACACTTTAAGATAACAAACTACCCCTTTTCTGCGAGTGCAAGGCTAACAGAACAAAAGAAACACGAATTTAATCTCTGTCAACAAATCCTGTGTGCAGACAGACTCATGATGTGATTCTAGGCACAAAACAATATTCCTCACTGATACCACTACACCTTAACTTACAGTGAAGACATACTCCATAATATCTTACAAGTTCAAGATAGTTAAATATCTTCTAAACCACAAAATGTAAAACACAACTTTAAAACAAGAATGACAATTCTATTATTTATATCAAAATACACCACATACTTCCCCTCTCAAACTCATAACTCACCTTTTAAATTAATTAGTTGAGTAAGAAATGTGGCACTCAAACAGCAGATTATCAGAGCCAGAATCTCAGAGCTGTACACCTCTCTCCTCTCTCCACAACCAGTAAATGGCAATATTTCCCTCTCTTTTTTCCCACATATACATGTTAATGTAAAATCACAGTCCTTCCCACATTTTTTCAAATGGAATCACATATTTCTATTGGTTGCAACTTTCAACCCCTTTGCAAATCATCCCTTCCCCCAACATGACTTCTGCCTGCTACCATAGCAACAGCTCATGGAACACAGGTGTGAGCAGAGAGGTCAGAAGTTCAGCAGACAATGTTTCAAATCCAAAGAGCAAGACTGCTTGACTTTTCAAACCTAACAGCAAATCCAAAGTACTGTTCAGTGGGAACACATTTTTCTGAACCAATCCAAAACATACTTTTATAAATGTAAACATACAGCCTAGTTTGTAGTGTAGAATGGTTTGAAACAGCCAATGAGTTCTTTCTATTAAAAAAAATTATGTATGCCTCCATTTTTCAACCGTCTTTCTTTTCATATTGCCATTCTACTGAAAGACACCTCCTGAGTGCATCCTGTTCTCCTTCAAAGATGTTCACAGTGTGGATTGTAGGTCATAGCTATGTCTTCTGGAGTGAAAAATTTGCAGAAAAAAGAGGTATGGTGAGAGACCTTGCTTTGCCAAATGTAGACATTAAATGGATTGGTCAGAGAGGGTTAAAGTGGCACCAAGTAATGCCTTTGGTGAAAACCTTTCTACATCTCCCACAGCCTAACCTTATTATTGTGCACTGTGGTGGAAATGACCTAGGCACTTTAACTGGGGTAGGTCTGGAAATGCTTATTAAGGACACCTTTGTGCAATTGATGTCGCTTTTTCCTCAATCTGCCTTTGTATATTCTAACATATGCCAAAGGCAAAAGTGGAACTGGTCCAACCAATTTTGTCCGCAGATTGACAAAGCAAGAAAGCACGTCAATAAGTCTGTTTCTGCTTTCCTCAGAGACTATGGTATGGGTTCTATATACCACAACAACTTGCGTTACAACATGCAAGACATTTATAGAGGAGACGGTGTACATTTCAATGATGAAGGGAACAGAGTCTTCCTCTTGAACTTTAGACTCTGCATCGGTACTTACTTGTAGGTTCCAAAAAACACTCAATGAACACAAGGGCTCTTTTTAGAGCCACCTAATATCTAAACACTTAAAAGTGATTTTTATTTCTATTTTTTTTTAAGGCTTTTTTTTGGGTGCGCGCTCAGTGCGCGCACCTCGTGATGTTTTTAAGGTTTTTTCGGGTACGCGTAGAGTGCGCGCACTTCGCGTTTTAAAAAAAAAAAATTAAAATCTTTTTTTTTGCCCTTCGTGGTCCTACTGTGCCCCCCTGACAATGGCTAGGGGGTCTAGAACTCCCTACCCTGCCCCCTTTTCACGGTCTCCACCTTTCCTTTTTAGTGCGACTGACAAAATGGCGGCCGACACTTCCTGATTTCGACCGATTCGAATGTTTACTAACATGTAACAACGAATCACAATTACGCTCGCGCACGGCAGGGTGCGCGCACAGGGCTTGCTCAGTGCATGCACGCTGCGCGCGTATAGATATTGATATGCTTTCAAATGCTATTTTTTCAGGAAATACTGAACAGATTTACACCAGACCTGCAAAAGGCACTTCCTTGACCTTATGGCTACCTCTTTGCCAAATTTCAAGTAATTCTGTTCAGCCGTTCGGGCTGTAGCTGTGTCTAAAGGTCCTATGGAAAAATGCATGGGGAAAACGTGTTTTGGGACCCCCCTTTTTTCTCAGCCCCTGCTTGACGAATCACCCCGAGACTTTCAGGGTAGGAGCTGAACGGAGCGCCCCATTAGTTTTGAAAATTGCGCGAGGATTCGTCAACCGGCGCCAAAGTTATTCAAAATAGAATTTTGAGATTTCCTATGGAAACACGGTCCTAACTATAACTATCTACTGGCGACCGCCAGTAGATAATATACACATACATATATATAAATGCATATGCATATATATATATGTGCATATGTGTGCGAGTAGAGAGAGGTAGAGAGAAGGAGAGAGGTAGAGAGGTAGAGGTGAGTAGTAGAGTGAGTAGTAGAGAGTGAGTAGTAGAGAGTGAGTAGTAGAAAGTGAGTAGTAGAGATTAGTAGAGAGTGAGTAGTAGAGAGTAGTAGAGAGGGAATAGCAGAGAGTGAGCAGCAGAGAGAGAGTAGTAGAGAGTGAGTAGCAGAGAGTGAGCAGCAGAGAGAGAGTAGTAGAGAGTAGTAGAGAGTAGTAGAGAGTGAGTAGTAGAGTGAGTAGTAGAGCGAATAGTAGAGAGCAAGTAGTAGAGAGTGTGTAGTAGAGAGTGAGTAGTAGAGAGTAGTAGAGAGTGAGTAATATAGAGAGTAGTAGAGACTAGTAGAGTAGTAGAGAGTGAGTAGTAGAGTGAGTAGTAGAGAGTAGTTGAGAGCGAGTAGTAGAGAGTGAGTAATAGAGTGAGTAGTAGAGAGCGAGTAGTAGAGAGCAAGTAGTAGAGAGTATGTAGTAGAGAGTGAGTAGTGGAGAGTGAGGAGTAGAGAGTAGTGGAGTAGTGGAGAGTGAGTAGTAGAGAGTAGTAGAGAGTGAGTAGTAGAGTGAGTAGTAGAGAGTAGTAGAGAGTGAGTAGTACCATAGGTTTCAAGGGCGTTATAGTTAGCTGGACTTTTCACTCGTACAAAACCATTGAAATTCCCCCGTTATAGTTAGTTCAGATAACTATAACTCGCGCGCCCGCAATGCACTGCTGATGACGTCACATATTACATCACTCATGACATGGTCAGTGACATCACTCATGACATCACTCATGACATCTCAAATGACATCACTGATGACATCATCCAGTGAATGTGTGTTTTTCTGAAAATTACAAATGTTTTATATATGTATATCTCAAGGTCGATGGAAGAATAAATGGGTATATAAGTGTCTAAATGGATGATTTGTTTTTGAAAAATTGATTGTATAACTGACTGATTAAGTGTATCTTAACGAATACATGGCTTAGTGAGTAATGTTTAAATATGTAAATATCTGTATCAGTCTCTCACTTTGTGTATAAGTGGCTGCATGGGTTGGTGAGTAGCTACATGAGTGTCTATATAGGTTATTAGTTGATTTTTTGAGTACCAGTATGAGTGTCTGAGTGTCTGTATGGTTCGGTGGGGGGTATTACGTAGTGCATAGGTGCATGAATGAGTGACTCACTGTTTGTATGTGTTGAAGACAGCATGTGTGCAGGACTGTATGGGTGGATGAGTGTGTGCATGGGTGTGTTAGAGAGTGATAGACTGTCTCAATAGTGTATTTATGAGTAACTACATATGTTTTCAACTAGTATATGTGACTATTGGTGTATATAAGTGAGTATATGTGAGAGTGAGAGATTGAAAGAGTTCCTGTATGAATAAGTATGTGTTTCTATAAGTGATTGTTTAAAAGACTAAGTATGTGTAAGTTTCTGTAGAAGTAAGTGTGGTGGTGTGTGTATAACTGTATATGCAAGTAAATGGATGTTTGATTCTTTATTAGCATGAGTGACTATGTGTGTGAGTAACTCTATGGATGAGTGGCGTTGTGTAACAGTATGTATAGGTGTGTGAGTACATATGATGAGTGAGTACATGTATGAGTGACTGTATAGTAAGAGTGGGCGTAGTTCGCGAAGTAGCACTTCGCGAAGCTACGCAAAGTGAAGTTCGCACTACGCGAGCTACGCGTAGCACTTCGCGAACTGCGTAGTAACATGTTCGCACTGTGCAAGATGTTGTTTTCAATGATTGCACAGTGCGGACAAGCATCCGGCAATGTGCAATCATTGAAAATGGCATCTTGCACAGTGCGAGCTGTAGTTTTCTGCTGCTCGAGTAGATTTTTACTCGAGCGGCAGCTTTTTCAACGCGAACTGGTAGTTTCTCATCGCGAGCGGTCGCGAGCATACGCGACCGCTCGCAATGAGAAACCTGACCTCCTCGCGTTGGGAATCTCGCCAGGAGGTTTATTTTCCATGCTCGCGATCGCCAACTTGATGTTGCTGATCGCGAACAAGGAAAAAGTCTCGCCGGGATGTCAATTTGCTTGCTCGCGGTCGCCAACTTGACGTTGAGGACCGCGAGCAAGCGAAAAATGACCGCAGCACTACGCAACACTACGCTACGCGTGTTCGCACTGTGCTACGTGCAGTTCGCGTAGTGCGAAGTAGCGCGAACTTCGCAAACTACGCGAGCGTAGCGTAGTGCTTCGCCCAGGCTTACTGTATAGGACTGTTGGTGAATGAGTGGATGTGTATGTGGATCTTAGAATTACTGAATAGGTTGTTGTAACTGGTATTGGTATATCCATTGTTTTGAACATTGTAGTTTATATTTTTGAATGTGTGTATCAAAGGTTATATTAGGGGAGGAGGAGGTCTGCCACTCTATCACAAGGATGATGTCATCAGTGATGTCATTAGTGATGTCATTTGAGATGTCATCAGTGATGTCATGAGTGATGTCACTGACCATGTCATGAGTGATGTAATATGTGACGTCATCAGCAGTGCATTGCGGGCGCGCGAGTTATAGTTAGCTGAACTAACTATAACGGGGGAATTTCAATGGTTTTGTACGAGTGAAAAGTCCAGCTAACTATAACGCCCCTGAAACCTATGGTTTTTTCAGTGAATTTCTAAGGATTTTTAAATGCTAATTCCTAACTCTAACGTGCCTGAAACCTATGTTTTTTTCAGTGAATTTCAAAGGTTTTTTAAATGCTAATTTCTAACTATGCCTACAGAGATAGGACATGTGAAGAAAGAAGAAAAAACGCACAGAAAGAAAAAAAAGAAATGCAGAAAGAAGCAACAGAAGTCCTCAAAGACGAAGAAAAGTGCAGGAAGAAGGATAACATGCAGAAAGAACAAACAGAAGAGCAGAAAGAAGCCTTGTTGCAAAATCATCCTGTACCCTCAACTTTTTCAGACGGATACTGGTGGTAACTGAGTCTGACTAACCAGTCCTAGAGCCAGTGCTATGTTAAAAGACACTCAGAATACAGTGAAAACACCTACATACACTAGGGAACACTATGCGTTGGGGTCCCCCTGTGATCAGCATGACCTCCTCTGTAAGCCCCTAGTATATAATAGGGCAGGGGATTAAAACTACCTCTTAAAACGTGCCACAGGGCGTGTTTGCACACGTCACCTCAGGCCCCGTCCCCTCACTTCCCCACTGTGTAAATACACCCTGTGGCCGTTTTAAGTTGGGAGATTAAGTCCCCTTGAATCCTGAGGGTCCCTAGGGTCCAACTAGACCACTAGGTACCTCCAGTAAGCGCCACAGAGCTGCGTTGCAGAAAAATGTCAAAAGGGGCACGGCCTAGACCACCTCTCTGCAACGCAGCGGAGTGGTGCTTGCTGGAAGCACCTGGTGGGCTAGTTGGCCCCCAGGGTCCCTCAGGATTTAAGGGGAATTATTTCCCCAACTTAAAACGCGCCACAGGGCTTGTTTGCACACGTTAACTCAGGCCCCGTCCCCTCCCTTCACCACTGTGTAAACACGCCCTGTGGCCGTTTCTAGTTGGGAGATTAATTTCATTTGAATCCTGAGGGTCCCTAGGGTCCCACTAGCCCACTAGGTACCTCCAGTATGCGCCACAGAGCTGCGTTGCAGAGAGGTGTAAAAAGTGGCACGGCCTGGACCACCTCTCTGCAACGCAGCTCATTGGTGCTTACTGGAAGCACCTGGTGGGCTAGTTAGCCCCCAGGGGCCCTCAGGATTGAAGGGGAATTATTTCCCCAACTTAAAACGCGCCATAGGGCGTGTTTGCACACGTCACCTCAGGCCCCGTCCCCTTCCTTCCCCACTGTGTAAACATGCCCTGTGGCTGTTTTTTTAAGTTGGGAGATTAAGTCCCCTTGAATCCTGAGGATCCCTAGGGGCAAAATAGCCCACTAGGTACGTCCAGTAAGCGCCATTGCAGAGAGGTGTAAAAAGGGGCACACCCTGCACCACCTCTCTGCAACGCAGAGCAGTGGCACTTACTGGAAGCACCTGGTGGGCTAGTTGGCTCCCAGGGTCCCTCAGGATTGAAAGGGAATTATTTCCCCAACTTAAAACGCGCCACAGGGCGTGTTTGCACACGTCACCTCAGGCCCCGTCCCCTCCCTTCACCACTGTGTAAACGTGCCCTGTGGCCATTCTAAGTTGAGAGAGTAAGTCCCCTTGAATCCTAAGGGTCCCTAGGGTCAAACTAGCCCACTAGGTACCTCCAGTAAGCGCCACAGAGCTGCGTTGCATAGAGGTGTAAAAAGGGGCATGGCCTCAGAACACCTGTCTGCAACGCAGCTCCCTGGCGCACACTGGAGATACCTGTTGGGCTAGTTGGCCCTCAGGGACCCTCAGTATTGAAGGGGAATTAATTCCCCAACTTACAACTGGCCAGGGGGCGCGTTTGCAGAGGGCTGCAAGGAGGGGGCGTGGCCTCCAGCGCGATGCCGGTCTTTTATTTATTTTATTTTTTTAAGAAGGAGGGCTGTGTGGCCCCCCTTCTTTTTCTAATTTACTGGCCCTGGGGACCCCATCCCCCAGGGCCTGCACCCTAATTTTTTTTGTTGAAAAAAATAAATTTGGCCTTCCCAAGGCCTTAATCGGCCCCGGGGACCTCAACCCCCGGGTCATGGCCTTTTTTTAATTTAAATTCTTTAGGAGGGGGCTGCGTTGCCCCCCTCCTCAGGCCACTTATGGCTCCGGGGACCCCATCCCCCGGGGCCGGCCTTTGTTTTTTATTATTTTAAAAATATATATATTTATAGAAACACCTAGGACATGCTGGACAAACCGTATGTACCTATCACCATGACGATTTGCGTGATATTCATTAAAAGGCGACTATGCATAGAATGAATCCACATGGAATGTATTTACACCGCTAGTGAAGCTCTGACGTGTCTGATGCCCTACCGTGCCTAATCCCGGCGGCCCTGCCGGTGGGTACTCTCCAAGTAGACACCCTTGTCGTTTATTTATACAAACATGGGTAGCTATTTATTAAGGGGCACATTTAATATACACGCACACCCAGCCATTCAAAGGGGATTTTGCAAAAATTCGACCAAACTATGCAAGAAACCCCCCTCACGGTTAATAAAAAACACATCCACTGCCGGATGTGTAATACTTTTTATTTTACTCTCGAGAAAGGAGACAAACCTCACTTGAGAGTCACAGCGTGCTCCTGGCTGAGCCCAATGCTGTGTTACACCCACCAGTGCTCGCCGATTGCCTCACACCTCTGTGTTGTATTCCACCAGCTAGTGCGTATGCTATGACACTCTCTAGCCCATGTGCACTGTAACACCACCCCGTGAGTATGTCATGCCACACTTGCCTTCGCACGGGTTATATTGCCCCATCTAACGTGCCTTCCTCGATGTGTATGTTATAACGCACAGCGCTATGCCATACATATTGCACTCTGGGATCCATATCTTTGTCACAGTGCATATGCAACGTTACACTCCCCAGCACATATTTTATATTACAACTTTAGAGACAAGTTATGTTACACAACACTGCCCTGTGCATATTACACTCCAAAGCGCATATCGCATAGCATGCGCTAGTGCCTGTGCTATCTCGCGCTCTCCAATGAATCTGTCATTGCGCACAATGTATTGCATATTATATTTCACGCCCCAGTTCATCTTATATCACACTTTTTGGTGCATAGTTTATACCATATACTACATCTATTTTTCATTTTCAATCGTGCTCTCAGGACTATGTTCTATATAACACTGCGTCCACCTACCCTTTTCACAGGCATTACATTTTGCGATGGGGGTGGAGGGTCAGGGGGTGTTTCTGCCAAGTGAGCCCGGAGTCACAGTCACAAACGTCCTCTTCTTCCTGAATAAAATTGAGATTATGCTGCATACTTGTTCATATTTTAAGTAGTTCGCACAGACACACATTTTAAAAACAATAAAGTTCCTAATACCCACCTTCTCTGAACAGTTAGCTTGCTGTCCCATCCACCTCCTCCCTATCCTCTGTTGTCAGAATCCATGGACTAGCCTCCTCCCTCCTGCCATGCATGGTCTGATGTGCTGCCACTGCCCTCCATTTAGCATGATGTACCAGTCCACTCCTCCTGCCCTCCATTGCCCAATTCTATGGCCCATCATTGACTTCCTGCTTAGCCTCTGTGCTTAGCTTGCTGCCCCTATTCTCCTTCCCCCTGGCCTCTGATGTCTTTGTGCATGCCCCTGCTCCATCCTTTTTGCCCACTATGTTCCATGGACCTGCCACTCCTATCTACTCTGAGTGTTCTGTTGAGCTGCCACTCCCCTCCCACCTGCCTAGCATTGTCAGATGACTGTAACCTGTCCCTGCCACCTCCACCCTGCCTGTCCACATGCCATGCCCCTATCCCCTTCCTCCTGTCCCCCATGGTCCATTTTACTGCCACACCCTTCTGCCCTCCCTGATCTGTTGTGCTGCAACTGCTCCTGCAGCCTGCCCCGCACGGTCTGTTGTGAGGCCCCTTCCCCTGAACTCACTTGTCTGTGCCCAGGTCCTGACCCTCCCTTCTATCCTCCATGGTCCTTTGTGCATGCCCCTGCACCCTCCTTCTTGCCCATCATAGCCATTGTGCTGCCACTAACCCTCCCGCTTGCCATGCGTTGTCTTCTGTGCTGCCATGGCCCCTCCCACCTTCCCTGTGTGGTCAGCTAGCTGCCCCTGACCCCCTCCACCTTCCCTCCATGGTCTGGTTGTATGCCACCATAGTCTCATTGTTGCTCTCCATGGTGTGTCTCGTTTCTAGTGCCCATCCTGCCTGACCTCCATGGTCATCTTGCTGCTCCTGCCCTGCCACCTTGCCCCCAGCCCTCTGTTTCCATGTGCAGACCCCCTATTCCCTCCCTCCTGTCTGTTCCATTGTAATGCCCCTGATCCGTCCCTCCTGCCCTTTATGGTATGTTATGCTGCAGCTTTCTCTCTTGTCTGTCCATTATGGTCAGCTAGCTACCATTGCCTCTTTCCCATCTGTTCTCTGTTGTCCATGTGCATGGTTCTGTCCCCTCCCTATTGCTTTCTATGGATTGTTGTGCTGCACTCCCGTCCCGCATGCGCTGTGTGGTGTATTGTGCTGCTGCATGCCCAGATGCCTGCCCTGTAGGGTCAGTTTGGTGCACCTCTCCATGTCCCTTCTGTCCTCTGTTATCCGAGTCCATGTCCCTACCCCAATTCCTCCTGCCTACCATGATTCAATGTACCATACTTGCGAACATTTTGAACTTGGTAAGAGGGAGATTTTGAAAAAAAACTGGGGTTTTGATTTTCCCCTTTGAGTTACATTGAAAAAGAGGAGATTGTAGACAGGAGACAGATCAAATAAAGCCCATTTGAGCTTAAAAACATTGGACGTTTCCTGGCTGAAACGGGTCTGTTGGCATGTATGGTTGTACTACCACTGCCTCTTCCTTCTGCCCACAATGGTCTATTATATTGCCACAGCCTCTCTTGCCAGTCCTGTATTGTTGGTTTGTTGCCCCTGCCCCCCTTTCCACTGCCCTCCATAGTCTGTTGTGCTGCCACTGCCCTTCCTGCCTGCCCAGTGTGGTCAAATTGTTGCCTCTGCACTCTCCTACTTGCCTTCAATTTTCAGAGTCCGTGCCCCTGGCCTCTGCCTCTCAACAGTATCCTGACGTCATCTTGATGTAATCAAAACTGTAATACCTAGAGTATTTCCTTTAGAAATTACATATATGAGAGGGTCTTATTTGCATCAAAATTATGGTTAGTGCTCTAAAAAACTAAAATGAGGACATATTTTTCAAATAGCGACAAAGAACTTTTAAATTATTTGTAATCTTTATGTTTTTTTATCCAGTTGACCACTTGATTAAATGTTGCACCTTGGCGAGAGGATGTGGTGTTATTTCCAGAGCTGCAGACTTTGCAACTGGGGAACCAGGTTGGAGTTTCTGCTTCAGCTCAACATTCTGTGATTGTGGTCAAATCACTTAATCTCCCCATGTCTACAACCAAAATGAATTTGATCTTGTGTGATGTAACCAATGCTCATGTAAAGCATTTCAATACCTGACAAGTCTGCACTATATAAAACTGCAAATACACAAAAAAAATAAGTGTTTTGCACACTTCTGTCATTGGGCTACATGTGGGCTATATCTGGGTGATATTTGTGCTGCATTTAGGCTCTTTTGTGTCTGGTGGCCATCTTGGGAGATTTATTTGTTATGAAGTTTCCTAATTTCCTCATTCACTGCAGTCTCCTCAGTAGGAAATGCTTTCAGTTTTTTACTTTGATTCCATCAAGAAGGTATTCAGATATGTCACACATTTGCCATAAATTCTGAATGTTAGCACTCTAGTTGCTCATTAGATCACTGTAGTAAAGCTACTGCTCACCACGGAAGTCTGCTGCTGGTATTAAAAGTACATGTTTCAGTCTGCATATCAAAATTTGTTAATGAAATAGAAGAGGATTTGAGAAGTCACTCAAAATGTGCCCTCATTTTTCTTTCTTCAGCACTAATCATAATTTCTATGGCAAAATGAACCCCCTCATTGTGTTCCTTTTTAAATTAAATGTTTTAAGTGTTACCAGTTTATTCCAATCATGATGGCTTCAGGTGTGCCATACTTTTGTCATAAGTAAGACAGTAAGCGCTCTAGTTGTTCTTAAGAACACTCTGGGACATTCTGTCATTAGGCTATACTTGGGCTACATCTGGGTGATATTTGGGCTACATTTGGGCTCTTTTGTCTCTGGTGGCCATCTTGGGAGATGTATTTGTTATGAAGTTTCCTAATTTCCTCATTTACTGCAGTCTCCTCAGTGGGAATACTTTCAGTTTTTTATTTTGGTTCCATCAAGAAGGCATTCAGATGAGTCACACATTTGCCATAAATTCTGAATGTTAGCACTCTAGTTGCTCATTAGATCACTGTAGTAAAACTACTGCTCACCAGGGAAGTCTGCTGCTGGTATTCAAAGTGCATGTTTCAGTCTGCATGTCAGAATTTGTTTATGAAATAGAAGAGGATTTGAGAAGTCAAAATGTGCCCTAATTTTTCTTTCTGCAGCACTAATCATACTTTCTATGGCAAAATGAACCCCCTCATTTTGTTCCTTTTTAAATTAAATGTTTTAAGAATTACCACTTTATTCCAACCAAGATGGCTTCAGGTGTGCCATACGTTTGTCATAAGTAGGACTGTTAGCGCTCTAGTTGTTCTTTAGAACACTCTGGGAAGCTGCAGTAGAACACAAAGGAATCAACTGACAGCCTCTGCCCTTGTTGGATGTACATGTTTTACTGAGAATGTCAGACTTCATTCTCACATGACTGAGAAAGATAATGTGAATTTACAGAAAATATGCTCTCAGTTAGCTTATAGATCACCTTCCAAACCTCTGTGGGAAAAGCATGAGAAAATAGTTTTCTCTCAAACATGATTCATGATATCACAGCAGAAGGCTTTTTCACATGGTAAAATCACCTTAGAACACACCACAATTCCTAAAATGAGTATGATACCATCAACAAATGATTTATAATGTAACTAAAGTCTTAAAACCTTCTATTAACTGCAATGCTTTTTAATGAGGTGCTATCATGTATATTGGTCCCAAGATGGCTGCCAACACTTCTTGGATGAAGTGCTGACAGCCAATCAGATCTCACGATGAGATGTGTGGTTAGGCTAAGCCCAGATATTTATGTGATTTTACTTTTGATTTTCTCAGGAACTACTGAACGGATTTACACCATTTAAGCAAAAGGCACATGCCTGACCTGAGGACTACCTCTTTGCCAAATTTCAAGTAATTCTGTTCAGCCGTACGGGCTGTACCTTTGACTAAAGGTCCTATGGGAAAATGCATGGGGAAAAAGCGTATTGGGATCCCCCTTTTTTCTCAGCCCCCGCTTGACGAATCACCCCGAGACTTTTAGGGTAGGAGCTGAGCGGAGCGCCCCATTAGTTTTGAAAATTTCACGAAGATAAGTCAACCGGCGCCAAAGTTATTCAAAATAGAATTTTCAGATTTCCTATGAGAACTCGGTCCTAACTATAACTATCTACTGGCGACCGCCAGTAGTTAATATATGTGTGTGTGTGTGTTTTCCTAACTATTTAACCTTTGTTTTTTTATTGTGTATGTGTGTGTGCATGTGTGTGTGTGCATGTGTGTGTGTCCGTGTGTGCCTCTTCAGGCTTGTGCTGAAGAGTGTTTAGGCGGCGGTTGTGAGGTTGTGTAGATCGCAAATGGTTTGAAATGTATTAATTTAGCAATGGTGCAATCGTTCAATGGATACAGCAGTCGAATTATCAGGAGCCATGATAAGGAAGGTCTTAATGATAAAAATACACTTGTTTTAGGTGATAGATTTTCCCACTGACAAACTAGCCAAAGGCATGCTGGTGCCAAGTACCATCCAAACTTGATCTGTAACGTGGAACAGTCATGAAGATAGCAGAGACGGGTAGGAGGGCTAACAATGCTAGGTAATTCCATGGCACGTGTACAGTACAGTGGTAGGTCAAAGAACAGAATGCGGCACTGAAGCTCTGGCAGAATTGACCACAATCCTCCACTGGAATGGGCTCTTCCTCACTTTCACCGCCCTCTAGAGTGTTAACTGGCTCCCTCATATTTGGTGACACATAGCAGCCACAAATTGGAGAAGGTATCGGGGAATGACAAGCTCAGTGGAGTAACAGGAGGCCAGGCCTAAATCTTCTAAGGCCCCGCAGTGACATGGGGCCGCAGGTGAGCCTGAGGTAAAGAGGCCTCCGGGCCTCATTGGGCCACCCAACTCTATCCTAGAATCCTAGCCCCAGAAAATACTGCATCTTACTCAGCCCAGTCTGGGCTGGAACATCTGCAGCCTGGGGATGCTCGGCCCATCGGGCACGCCTGGAATGCCGCGGTGGTCCGGGGGCTGCGTGGGCTGCTTGGGTCCCTTGTCTCCCTGCAACTGTGGTAGGCAAATCGCCTCCCCAGCTCTTCCAGATGCCTGCTGGAGAGCATTTGCTACGCAGGGAGGTTTGCAGAGTGTGCGCTACCACCCGGCTAGGCTTCAAAACCATGCAGCACTAACTGAGTGCCCCATTGGTGCCTTAAAAACACTTGGAGGGCTGAAAAAGGGCACAACGCATCTCCTCGTTATGCTGGGGGCCTTATAATAGTACAGTTCTCCCGGCCGGATACATGGCCTAGCGCTGCAGCCCATGTCTTGGCCAGCTGTCTTCATTTACTGCACCATCGGTGCCAAAGAGGGCTGCAATGCATGAAAGGCACCTGAAAAGATTTTAAGAGGACACATCCTCAGTTTAAGATGTTGAGATCAGGCCAGGAAAGCCAGATAGTAAGGAGGTATTAGAGATTTGGTTTTTGATTGAGGGGGCTGAAAACCCTTCTCAAGCAACAACCACAGACTTTGTCAGGGTGAACCACAAAGTCCCTAAATTAATCGCTGCTTAACCTTCTGGTAGCTTGGTACAAAAGCAGTCAGGCTTAACTTGGAGGCAATGTGTAAAGTATGCATGCAGCCCTCAAAAAGTAACAAAGTAAAAACACGGCACAAGAAAAATACTACACCAATTTAGAAAAATACAGTAAATTTAATAAATTATTTGACACCAAAAATACAAAATTCAAATCAGTAGAACCACAGTTATAATTTTTTGAAGTTTTTAGTAAAAACTAGTACCTGAAAGATCAAAGTGCCAACCACACATATCCAGTCGCACGAGAACGGGTATAGTCAAAAGGCATGGCCATCCACAAAAGACTGTGGTTCAGATACACAAAATGGAGTGGGCCTGGTCTCAGCTTACCTTAGGCTTTAGAAGAAATGTTGAGGAAATATGTGTGAGAAGCTAAAATTCAGCAGGACAAGGCAGCTGGTGGTGTCAGAAGAGGTGTAGTCACCGTTGGGGAGCCGATGGACAAAATCGTGGTGAAGGTTTCTACATTTGAACTTTGTCACTTTTTTGGAAGTCGAAAACCTCCAGCGGCACAAAGATGCAGGCTGTAGTCGATCAGGGCTCCACGAGGTCGGATACTTCTTCGCAAGGAGCCGCTGAACAGGATTTGCTGCTGTGGAGAAGAATTTAGCAAGGGCTACCACATCGTCAGTCTGACCAGCGATGCACCTTGGACGGATTGGCGAACAGGTAGGTCCCGGGCTCGTCATGGTACTCCAAGCACTTTTTGGCTGATATTTATAAGTCCTAAGTAGTTTTAGGCTGTTTGGGCACCTTTAACACTACTTCCAAGGGATCAGAACTGGGTGGGCCCACTTTGAGGGCAGGTCACACTTCAGGCAGGGTTACGTTGTTGGAGCTTTTTTGATCCCTGTAGCTCAGAACAGGAGGCCAGCCAACTAGTCTTGGTGTCTCTCTGGTAGTCCTGGATTCAAGCAGCGAGGCAGTCCTCAAGCAGTAGGGCAGACATGTGAGAGTTCAAGGCAGGCTTTAAGCAGCAGGGCAGTCCTCTAAGACCAGTCCTCTGAAGTACAATGTAGGCTGCCAGCAGCACGGCAGTCGTCTGACGTACAGGGCAGGCCTTCTGAGTGTTCTCCATAGACCCAGGAGTGAACTGAAGAGTGTGTCTGAGGGTCCTATTTTTATACCAGGCACCAGCTTGAAGTGGAAAAAACTTCTAGAGTTTTCCTGTTACACATGGTTCTGGTATTCCCATCCACCCAGCCCAGACTCCAAAAGCCTGGGATGACAAAATACTGGTGTGAAGTTCTTTGGGAGTGTGCTGAGGTAGATCCTTCGAAACGTAAATGGAGCAGGGAACAGCTCCACCCCCTCCCATTCTGGCAGGATGACCCATCCTGTCAACATCTAGTTCCCCTTTGTCTCACTGTCTGGGAGGAATATACAAAGGCCAACTGCCACTCTAATCACAATCAAGTGACCCAGGAAACAGGCTGCAGGCACCAAATGGTAAGGACAAGAAAATGCTAATTTTCTAAAAGTGCCATTTTCAGAATTGTGATTCAAAACTTAACTTTACTATTAAAAACGATTTTAAAGTACGATTCTTTAGAGACCAAACATGATATTTCTACCTGTTCCCAAACAAAGGTTATTACTTGACAAATGTAATAGGGTAACCCAATGTTATCCTTTGGGAGAGGTAGCCCTCACAGTATTTAGGAGTTTTTCACTACTAGGACATGTAAACTTAAAAGTACATGTCCAACCTTTTAAATGCAATGCACCTTGCCCAATGGATTGCTTAGGGATTTTCTTAGGGGTGACTTCTACGTATTAAAAAGGGAGGTTTAGGCCTGACAAAGCGTTACTCTGCAAGGTCGACTTGCCAGTTTAAAGCTGCATATGGGTGGCAATGGAAGGCCTGAGACATGTTTAAAGATCTTGAAGATCTTTGCAGATTTTCCTGTGCCTATGGATAGTCCCAGTAATTTCAGGATTGCAGAAGGTGAGGAGAGGGCTGTGGTTCTCTATTAGGAAGGTGTGCCCCCCCCCCCCGAACTGCTTAACCACAGATGTTTAGCCAGATTCTCCCTGCTGCCTGTGTCCAAAATCAAGGCTCTGTTGGGAGGAACTACTTCGGGCTCACCGGACAATCCCTGCCCGCCTTGGGTCCTGCAGCTGGTCCCTGACCTGATTGTGGAGGCCCTGGAGAAGCTCTATTTTCAGGTTCTGGAGTCCAGAGTTTACCCGGAGGGTTGAAAGTAGGCAGTTCTCATTTCTCTGAGGGTGAATCCAGCAATTTAAAAAACATTTGACCTATTTTGTTGGTGCCCACTCCAGCTAAAATCTTGGAGAAACATATAAAACATGAACTAGCCCAGGTTCTCCTGGATCAAGAATTCCTGGACCCCTCTCTAAACCGGAGGAATCAGGAAGAATCATACCACCCAATTGGCACTTATAGCAACTGCTGACTCCATTCGCAGGCACGTCTTTTTTTTTTTAACACAAACTTTATTGAGTACCGATGAAGTCACAAACACTTTTATGTCAACGAATATACTTTTGGTTACTTTTTTTTTATGACAAGATGTCAACAGACATGTATACTGAGCAACATATTGATTGTGCAAACAGTACAGCGTCGGTAATATGTTAGCAATATAAGTAAGGAATCTGTGATAATATATTTAGTGTCATAGTTATCAGTACCTGTTACCCCCCTCCCAGGAAAATACCCACCCCAAACTAAACTAAGTCTAAACAAAGAAAACTGTTGCCACTACAGTGACCTTACACCTTACCAGATGTTTCATATCGGGTGGTAGTCACGTCCAAGATCACCTGGGAAGAGGAAGGAAAGGAACGGGGAAGGGGGGGAGGGTAAATGGGGAAAAAAGGGGGGTAGGAGGAAAACTCGGGACATTCCCCAGAAATCTAGTCAATGCACAGGTAGTAATCAAGCGTCCTCGCCACAGTCTATACTTGTAGCATGCAAGTCCTCCGACCCATCCCCTGTGCTCGCTTTAAAAAGTTCTATCAAGTGTGCCCAGTCCAGGGATATCGGTCGTTTCCTTAGTCTTCTATATTCTTTACGCTGAAACGCTTCCCTCACAGCCACCGCCCACCTAATAACTTCATCCCTCCACTTGCCTTCACGAGGCGCTACTCAGGATTTCCAGCACTATGTACTCAATCTTTTGGCAAGCATCAGGGCTAATCCTGCAAAACGGTGTAGTAGTTTTGCCTTCTTAGGGAGCGGGAAAAGTCGTAGGAGACAGGCCTCTATCGTGTCCCAGGGTGTGTGTTCTGTCAGTGACATTAGACTCTGAGTAACCTCTGACCAAAACCCACCCAACACTGGACAAGACCATAACATATGAATGAAATCAGTATCCTGAGCCGCACATCTCGGACATCCCACGGATGCAGTGGGGTACATCTTCCGTAGTGTCGTCGGGGCTAGATATGCCTTATGTAATATGAATAATTGTATAGTTTTTAATCAGCAATTACAGGAAACTCGCCAGGGGTATTCTAACATTAAGGCCCATTCTCTTTTCTCTAATTGACGCACAAGTATTGTTTCCCATTTCTGTCTAAGATGCTGTAGTGGGGTATTTAGATGCTTCCTCAATCCCCGGTGGAGCCAACGAACCAGGTGGCGGCCATGCCCCATTATGTGAAGAGATTTAAATAATTGGAAGGTGGGGGGTTCCTTCTGGTCCACGAGCCAATATTTCCGAATAAAGTGCACTATTGCTGCATGTGTAAGAAACAAGGTGTCTGGTACTGAATGAGTGCATACAAATTCCTCGTGGGGCATCAGGTTACCATCCAAGAAACAATCATCCGAGCCATGGATACTATTCCTCATCTAGTGGGTAAGCCACAGAGCTGGATATTTGGGGCGTATGGGAAGGGTAGCTTTGCGACCTTATGAGCTTGTTTCCGATAATGCATAGGTAAATGTAGGAGATAAGGAGGATTTTGCATCATATCAGCTCCCGTACATAATAATGCCTGAAGAGTTCCATGTTTTAAACGGACAGGGGAATGTCGAATTTCAAATAAATTATGGCCTACCAACCAATATGCTAACAACTGCAGTTGACCGACTATACAGTATGTCTTAAAATTAGGTGCTCCCATCCCGCCCGCAGCATATGGAAGCTGTAATTTAGCCAGTGCCAATCTATGTCTACCCGATCCCCAAATCAAGGAGGATAAAAGGGTGTCCAACGTTTGAAAAATCCAGGCCGGGAGAATGACCGGGAGATTCTCAAAATGGTAAAGGAGTCTGGGTAGCATAACCATTTTAGAGACAGCCAAGCGGCCTGTCACTGTCAATGGCAACGTATTCCAAAAGGAAATCTGGGAGCGAAGGGAATTAATAGCTTACACCAAATTGCCATCAATGGTATCTGCACTGATTCTATAGATGTGAATACCCAAGTATTTAAACGTTATGAGCTCTACTCTAAATGGCATCTGGCCTATTTGAAAATAATGAGAGTCACATGTATCATAAAAAGAGTATGCGAGGGATTTGGAGGCGTTAAGACATAAACCGGACACTTCCCCAAAATGTGAGAACACGGCCGCTATCGTGTGTGTACTTTCGTTCAAATCACGGAAATACAACAGCATTTCATCGGCATAGTGCGATACAGAATGGATTGTACCGCGTAATGGAATACCGTAGGGGACCATAATCTGGCGAAGGTACTGTGCAAGAGGTTCGAGAGCCAATACAAATAATAAGGGCGATAGGGGGCAGCCCTGGCGTGTCCCACGATAAACAGAATAAGAGGGAGAGATAGTCGACCTGGTCTTAGCACGGGCTGTAGGGTTAGTGTAGAGTAGTTTGATCCAATTGCAATAGGACAAAACGGCTAACATATAGGGCCTACTCAAGGTATCAAAAGCTTGCCTCACATCCAATGATAAACAGACAGCAAACGGTGCAGTTGCTGAAGCCACATGTAGCAAGGCATGAAGCCGGCAAATATTTAGTGAGGTGCAGCATTTGGGTATAAACCCGCATTGATCTGTATGGACTAACTGGGGAAGTAAAGGGAGAAGTTGCGATGCCAAAACCTTACTGAGTATCTTGTACTCTGTGTTAAGAATCGAGAGAGGTCTATAGGACGTAAGTTCGGTAGGATCCTTGTCCGGTTTCAACAAGGACGTGAGCAAGGCCTCTCTGGCAGTGGGAGGCAAAGTTCCCTCCTCCAGTGAGTAGGTATAAAGTTGCAACAGTTTAGGAATCAACGTAGCTGCAAAAGTTGAGTGAACCTCAACAGGGAGGCCATCCGAGCCTGGCATTTTGTTATGGGCTAATGCCTTAATCGCCGTACGAATCTCCGCAGCAGTAATCGGAGCTGCCAAGTCTTTGGCGGTTGAAATAGTTGGAAGTTCAACATTTGTCAGAAAGCATGCTGTAACCATTCGCAGGCAAGTCAATCAGGTTTGTTGCGGCTACCCTGGTGCTGCTGGACCTGTCTGCAGCCTTTGACACCATATCTCCATCTCCGTTGATGCAAAGGCTGCTTCAGGCTGCTTCAGGCTGGGCTGAAGGACATGGCACTCAAATTTCTGGAGTTCTTCCTGTTGGATAGGACGCTTTTGGTTAGCTGTTGGAACTTCTTTCCAGCTCCCCTGTGGGGTTTCACAAGGCCCCTCCTTAAGCCCAGCCCTATTTCAGGGTTTATTTACAAGCCCCTTGCAACACCGGTGCGTCACGTTGCATGAAGCACAGGTGTCACAACCTGCTGCGTGATATTTACAAGCACACATAAAGCCACCAAGTGGTGTGTTTGTAAAAATCGCCCCTTTTCATGCAACATTTTGTGTGTTAATGACATGACATGGGTGTTGCCATGGGTGTTCCCATGCAACACCCAGGTCCACTGATTCATTTCCAGATTTACGAGCAATCGTAAACCTGGAAATGCGTCAAAATACCACGCCACCCCAGGGGTGGCGAAGCGAGGCGCAGCAAGGAGAAATGTTTTCATTTTTCCTAGTTTTTTTCCTCTGTCAATACGTGCTGCATTCTACAGCACACATTGGAAGAGGAAATCACCTTCCTGCACAAAAACAATCTCCCCATGTCGCAAGCATCCTTGCACCATGGTGCAAGCGTGCCTGCACCGGCGCATGGCATCAGTTTGCGCGCCAGTGCAGGTAAAAGCACAGAGATGCGACATGTTGTTGTAAATATGTTGCATCCCTATGCTTCTAAACTAACACAGCGCGGCACAGCAAAATGACTTGTGGCACCGCACTGCGTTAGTTTCTTGTAACTAGGGCCCTTAATTTATATGCCGAACCCTTGGCGCAGCTGGTGCACTCTTTTGGTTTGCAGGTGTTGTCCTATGTGGATGACACTCAGGTCTTTGTTCAGATCTTCAATGACTGGGAAGAGTTGGCTGACAGGTTCAGGACTTGCATGATGGAGATCATCAGGTGGATGTGGGGGAGAACTGGCTCTAAATGAAGGAGGAGAAAACAGATCTTAGACTTCGGAAGGGATAGCTCTATTTGGAAAAAACGCTGGTGGCTAGAAATGAGTGGTACGCTGGTGACTGCGGCCCAAAACCTGGGTGTGATTTTTGATAACACCTTAGCTTTTGACACCCAGATGAATATAACTGTGAGCTCCTGCTTCTGGATCATTATGATCTTGAAGAAAATTCAGCCGTTTCAAACTTTAAACCATCCAGAATGCGTCTGCTCAGGTGATCCTGGGAGTACCTAAACACTATTCAGTCAGGGAGGGATTGAGGTCCCTACACTAGCTTCCAGTTCAGAAGAGCTTGGTTTGTAAAGCTCTTTACTTGGTTGTCAAGACTCTCCACTTGCAGGGGTTATCTTACCTCAGGACGGCCTTCAATTGGTATGCACCTATGAGGTCCCTGAGATCTGATGGTCGATGGAAGGGGGTTGCTCCTAGATGCAGGAAAGCTAAGTGGGGG
The DNA here is from genome assembly GCF_964204655.1 of Triturus cristatus. Classification (NCBI taxonomy): domain Eukaryota; kingdom Metazoa; phylum Chordata; class Amphibia; order Caudata; family Salamandridae; genus Triturus; species Triturus cristatus. The sequence continues at coordinate 482,730,831 of NC_140585.1, forward strand.
GAACAGTTTTTCACAGTGGTGGCCGCCAGGCTGTGGAATTCCCTCCCAGAATGCATCAGGAGTTTAAGTACGTACCTGATATTCTGTAGGCAGGTGAAAACTTGGTTATTCTCAAACTAGTCCTCCCTTAGATCTGGGCGTTTTGTTTTGGTTCTCTCTGCTCTGGGTTCTCACCCGTCACACAGTCTCATTCAGCTCAGTGCTTGGATGCCTTCTGGTTATACGTGCTCTAGAAATACTACAATTACAATTATAATTTTAAAATGGTTCTTAAGTGGGTGGCACAATAAGTGCAGCAGGCCCACTGGTAGCGTGTAATTTATTGGCCCTGGGTGCATGTTTTCTCACTTTAATAGAGACCTATAAGTAAATTAAATGTGCCAATAGGGTGGAAGTCATTTTTGCCATGTTTAAAGGAGATACCACAAGCACTTTAGCGCTGGTTAGCAATGGTAAAGTGCACAGAGTCCTAAAACGAAAATCAGAAAACAGGATGACAGAATAATGTGTGTGGGCGACCCTGTAGAGAGGGCAAAGTCCCAAAAGGAGGGGTTTGTGACCATTGAAATCAATTGAAAGGGTGCAGGGTGATTACTAAGTTCGGTAATGGATGTAACATGACCAGAAAGACGATTGTGAAGTTCTGTGGGGAAGTTAGCTGGGACATAATAAGTGAACAAATTGTAAATGTGAGACAAACAAGGAGACTTTGGGAAGGCTGGCCGATTTATTTTCTGGCAAAACAAGTTTCTTCCAACAAGCCATGGCCTTTGGTTAGCCTTTTCATTTCATTTAAAATAACAGTAAACCAGCCTGCAGATTGGGGATGTTTTCTTGATTTAATAGCGATCAGGTGCTTTCAGGTTGGTATTGCTGTAGGCGATTTAAATAGAGGACAATTTGTGTCATGAGACGAAAGAGTGAATTTTTGTTGAGTGGAAGCAGACCTGCAGTCCTGGAAATGAAGCCTTCAGTTCCAGTCCATATGCTACAGCTTGCATAATTTGAGTTATTACATTGAGTCCCACTTGTGATAAAAAAAAACAGCACAAATTTTGCACCAGAAAGATATATGTTTTCAGTTGCTTCAACAGGCTATCAATACAAGGATCATTATTATAAAATGGTAAATTACATAAATGTCAAGCGTATTGGTATCCTGTAATTGGCCGCTACAAATACCTGTCTACTTTCTGCCTACGACAATGTCACTCTAAAAACACCTCAAAACATTTAGTGAAATATACCAATTGTCTGACTTACATGAGATTTAAAACGTCTAACTACCAGGCATTCACTTACTGTTCCCTTCGGACATGCCCTAGAATACATCTAAGTAACCAGAAACGTGTTCACTTACTCAGCAAGTCCTTCGAAAAATTAAAGCAGGGCCTGCACTTTTAATAAACCTCCCTCTTTCTCAGACACCAACCTGCAGAGGGCATTTTAACAAACTGTGAATTGTAATGAAAGAGACACAAGTCGTTCGGAAATCGAATTCAATTTGATCTGTCCTAAAATAGAACACAGACATTCCAACGGAATATGGAGTAGCTGTTGATTAAGAATGGTAAAATTGTATCCCTAATTGTTTTCGAACCTGTAGGCTTACATGAGACTATACAATACTGATTTGTACTAAGAAATCCGCTACAATGCTCCTAACAAGGAACAATGACAAAGTCCACCCAAACGGAGCACACACGCAGAAATCAGATATGCTTTACTTAGGCCCCAACCAAAAGTACTACTCTGGGTAACCTCATGCCATATGGCCAGCTTCATACCAGACTATCATACGGGGCCTAAACGTTGGGTTGGAGCATCCACGAAAAACCCTGCACAAACCCTGACGAGAATTGTGAAAACACATAGGGGCATATCAACAAGGGCTTTATCTCTGCTTTTTTGGCTTTAAAAGCCAAAAAAGGAGAGATAAAACTAGTGCCCTATCAACAACAGGGTGCTAACATGCAAATTTGCATGTTAGCACCCTTTTACTCTACGCTTCCCCTTGCATCTCTAATGAGATGCAAAGGGGGCGTTCCAGAGTAAAATAATAGGAGAAATGTCGCTAAGCGACATTTCTCCTATTATCAAGAATGTCGCTAACACTGTTAGAGACAAAAAAAGCAGCGCTAACCGCGGTTAACGCTGCTTTTTTACATCTGGTATTTTTCTGACTTAGCCATGATATCCTATGGAAGGAGGATATCATGGCTAAGTTTGCCTGTGCCTATCAACAAGGTAACGTGAGATTATCGCTGGGTTTCCAGCGATAATCTCACGTTAGCCTGTTGGCGTGAGGATTTTTATCGCTATTAAGATAAGCGTTGCTAATAGCACGCTATCTCAGCGATAAAAATTCACGCTAGCCGGCGATAATTATCCTAGCGCTAAGTGCGCTTAGAGATAATTATCGCCGGTTGTTGTTGATATGCCCCATAGTACGCCCATTGCAAATAATATCACAATCTATAGGAGTTGCTGCATGAAAAAGCTCTTTTGGTAGTTTTCATGCAAATGAACATGAAAGGACGTCCCATGTTACGTATGGCTATCATAAATGGGGTAGAACACAATACAATTAAGATTTAGGGCCTCATTTAGAGTGTGGTGGATAGGAAAGTCTGCCAAAACCTTGATCAATGGGTTCGCCTGCCATATAAAAATCATTTTAGCTCCTGGCATTTGTACTCTGGTGCGTGAAATAAGCTTGATGTTTTGATGGAGTACTCCATCTGCCAAACTGTAAATAAGGGCCCTTAATGTTGATATTTAATCCACACAACCTGGACTACAGCCCAAAGGTTTGTAGTACTAGACATTGGAAATTGAAATTTCCTTTAATATAGTGACAAATACCACAAATGTGATCAATGTCCAGTAAACCAAAGAATGGAGTCTCACCTCAGTCACAGAAGCACTACATGTGCTAACTGTTCAACAAAAGAATGCAACCTAGTCCCAACATAAACATTGTCCAACATATGTGCAGCTTGGCCAAGTGCTGCACAGAACTGAGAAAAGCTTGCTGCTGGAAATTGGGGTGTTGGTTGACTGGAGTGTGAGTGCTGGCAACCAGTAGCCACAATCCTTGTCAGGGTGAGACACAAGCCAACCCTAATTAACCTGTGCTCAACCCTCTGGTAGCTTGGCACAGAGCAGTCATGCTCAATTTAGAGGCAATGAGTAAAGCATTTGTGCAACACTTAAAACAGTAATAATGTGAAAAACACCACACAAAAATAATCTCACATCAAGTTAGAAAAATAGACCAAAATGAAAAATATTCAATCAGTAGAACCGGAGATATGCAATTTGAAAGATTTTGGTGAAAATAGTACCAAAATACACAAAGGGCCAATGGTGAAAATCTGGTCGCGCTGACTGGGACAAAGTCATTAGTTCAGCCCAACCGCGGTGGAGTGCGGGCCACCCACAGGGACCCAGTTAGGCCCACTGAGCAAAGAACCTAAAATCCTGGTTTGCGGAGCATTGCGAGGATTCACATCAAAGATGCATCACGCAGCCGATGTGATGCGTCGGTCCCGAGGTGCGACAGGGCTGCAATGCAAGGTCCTCCGTCATCATCGAGTATCCCAATGATGACGTCTTTTAAAGAGAAGTCTGCAGTTGAGGATACGTGGCACAGTCGGGGAGATGCATCAGTTCCGAGGGGCTGTGGGGCTGCAATGCGGAGTTCAGCGTGAAGTGAGGGCCTGTACCTAGGATGCATTGTGCAGCTGCAGCTTCAAAGAGGTTGCGGGCTGCGGCGGTGATGCGGGTCTTTGTGATGGGTCTAATCTATGCAGCGGAGAAAATGCATCAGTTCTGCTGGGTCCACAGAGGCTGGCAGAGCACCTTAGGCCCTCTGCCAAGGGTACGGGATCGGGATAGCAATACTGGGCAGAGTAGACTCGCAGATGGCAGAGTCCAGGTGCAGGGTTGTTGGAAGCCTGCTATGTCCCTGAGTCTTCAGATCAGGAGGCCAGCCAACTAGCCTTCGGAGTCACTTGGGGGTTCTGAGTTCAAAAGGTGCAGGTCCAGTCCTGTCAATCAGGCAAGAGGGCAGCAGGCAACAGGTCAGCACAGCAGGGCATAAGTTCCTTCAGGTCAGCAGTCCAGAAGAGTGGCAGTCCTTTCAGCAGCACAGTAGTATTTCTTCCTGGAAGAGTATCCACAGGTCCAGAAGTGTATTGAAGAGTTGGTGTCTGAGGTCCAGTATTTATACTCAGTTGTGCCTTTAAAGTGGTGAGAATCTTTTAGAGGCATGACTTTGTAGTGTACAGGGGCCCTGCCTTCCTGGTCCCAGACTAACTAAAGGGGTATGCAGCCCTTTGTGTGGAGGCAAGGCATAGCCCATTCAAGTGTAAGGGGAGCTGAGCCCAGCTCCTCTCTTCCATACTGCCAGTAATGGCCCATCCTAGCACACCTAAGCTTCCCATTGTGTGTGGCTGTCTAGGGGAAATACACAAAGCCCAACTGTCAACTCCACAACATGTGACCCAGAGACAGGCACCAAATGGCTAAGTCAAGAAAATGCCAACTTTCTAAAAGTGGCATTTTCAAAATTGTAATTTAAAATCCGACTTCCGAGTTAGGATTTGTCATTACAATTCCAAAGACACCACACATTCAAAATTACAGCTTTTTAAATGTAATAAGGTAACTTCAATGTTATACTATGTGATAGGCAGGCCTTGCAGTAGTGAAAAATGAGTTTAAGAGTCATGTCCCACTTTTTAAACACACCCTGCCCTGTCCGGGTCCTACTCTAGGGCTAACATATATATAAATATATATATATATATATATGCAGCACAGTAAGCAGCATTAGTCTGCCCGCCTCAGCACTCTGGACCCTACCAAGGGAGCAACAATGTCTTAATATATGAGAATGTTTCCATGGAATCTACTAAAGGTTTGATTTCTTGCTCTTTCAGGAATACAAGTCCCAGCATGCAGAGAAGGACTAACAAGTACGAAGCGAGACCCACTGGGGGTCGGCATGCTGGAAATAGATAAAAAACAGCCCTCCATAATTCATTTGTGACTGAAGCAGCCTATGAGTATGAGGCGTTGGCCTCGGAACACGTCAGGCAAATAAAGAAAGTAACTTCTGGAGTGCTGTAGTGCGTTGTTGCAAGAATAAACCGGATGGTGGTTTACTGTCGAGTGCATCCTCAATGCTTTCGGGCGTTTGGTGAAGAATATATATATATATATATATATATATATATATATATATATATATATATATATATATATATATATATATATATATTCCACACTTCCAAAATAGGAAAGTCGACGCCGTGTCTTTTCGCAAAGTCTCTTTAATGTCAGCTGGTAATGTTAGACGCGTTTCGCCTGCCCAGCAGGCTTGCTCACTATCCAGAGTAAGTGTGGAGCATATATATATATATATATATATATATATATATATATATATATGTATATATATATATATATATATATTACCTACTGGCGGTCACCAGTAGGTAGTTATAGTTAGGACCTATTTTCCATAAGAAATCCGCAACATTCTATTCCCAATAAATCTGGCGCCGGTTGATGAATCTTCGTGAAATTTACCAAACTTTTGGCCAGCTACGGTCTGCTCCTAGCCTGAAAGCCTCGGGGTGATTCGTCAAGTGAGGGCTGAGAAAAAGGGGGTCCCAAAACGCGTTTTCCCCATGCATTGTCCCATAGGACCTTTAGCCACAGCTACAGCCCGAACTGCTAAACGGAATTACACCAAATTTGGCAAAGAGGTAGTCCTCAGTTCAGACTCTTGCCTTTTGCTGGTGTTAATCTGTTGAGTAGTTTCTGAGAAAATTACAGTTAAAAGTACATATATATCTATGGCCTCGGAGGATCCGCGCACCCTGAGCCTCTGCGCACCGTGCGCGCACCCTCCTGATCACACGCTGAACGCTTATTGGCTGTCAAGTGGTTGTCAACATTCGAAACCAAGAACTGTTGGCAGCCATTGTGTGCCTCGGTAGAAGCGAGGCTGAAGAAGTAAAGGAACTAAGTGTGTAAAACATATAAAGACGGCAAAATGCGCGCAGGGTGCGCGGATCCGGCCGTAAAAAAAAAAAACGCGCTTCTTTAATAATTAGCCTGGGGGCAAGCACTGTACCATTTATTGGGGAGCCCCCCAGCCCCGGGGCTAGAAAATAAATAGGGTGGGGGGGCTGAATGGCCCCCCCAAACCCCGGGGACCACCACCCCCCGGGGCTTTATTTATTGAGGGACGGGGGGCTGCGTGGCTCCCCTCCTGGAGCCTTCGAGGGCCCTGGGGACCGCCACCCCCCAGGGCCGGCTCCTGCAGTGTCCTGGGGTGCCCACCAGGAGTCTCCCGACCTCCCATAGCAAACTTTGTTTGCATTTGGAAATAGAGAGCAGGAAAACCAAAATCCAAACCATATTGCTTTTCCACACGGGGAGCGGCATGTCAGCAGCTCCCCATGTGGAAAAGCAATGCCGGCTCCCAAAGGACGCGGGGAGCTGGCTGGGACCGTGGGGACGTTGAGGCTATCCCCACGGTCCCCAATGTTTTTTATAAGCCCCGGGGGATGGGGTCTCCGGGGATAATAAAAATTAGTGATAGGGGCTATTTATTTTTTTTACGGTAAAATTAGGAGTCGCGCATCCTATCGCGTTGGGTGCATGATTTCTCTCGTGTAGGGTGCGCGGTTCCTAACGCGTTGGGTGTGCGACTCCAAGCAAAAAAAACCTGACATTTTTGGGAGATAAACATCAAGCTTATGTGTTTCGTTCTTGAGTGGCTCTAAAAAGAGCCGTTGTGTTCATTGAGAGTTTTTGGTACTTATAAGTAAGTACCTATACAGAGACTAAAGTTGTTGAGGAAGACTCTGTTTCCTTGTTCAGTAAAGTGTACACCATCTCTCCTATACATCTCTTGCATATGAAAACACAGATTGTTATTGTAAATGGACCCCATTCTATAGTCTCGGAGAAAAGCAGAAACAGATTTATTCACATGTTTCCTAGCTTTCTCAATCTGTGGAAAAAAATGATTGGACCAGTTCCATTTCTGCCTTTGGCATATTTTAGAATAGACAAAGGCAGTTTGGGGAAAAAGTGAAATAAATTCTGCAAAGGTGTCCTTGATAAGCATTTCCAGACCTACCCCATTCAAAGTGCCTAGGTCATTGCCACCACAGTGCACTATTATGAGGTCAGGGTGTTGGAGATGCATAAAGGATTTTACCAATGGCATCAATTGGTGCCACTTTAACCCTCTCTGTCCAATCCAGTTAATGTCTACATTTGGCAAACCTAGGTCTTTGTGAAGGCCTTTGTTTTCTGCATACCTTTGGCTCCAGAAAATTTAGCTGTGTCCCACAATCCACACTCTAAGCATCTTGAAGGGAGGTCTGGATGCACTCAGATGGTTTCTGTAAATGAAATGGCAGTTTGAAAATTAAGGTTTTTCTATAATGGTGGATAAGATGCAGTTTTGAAAAAAGAAAATAAATGATTGGTTGTTTGACAACCTTCTACACTGAAAACTAGGGTGCATGTTTCTGTTTTTTAAACGCATGATTCTTATTGGTTAACGAAAACTGATTGAAAGGAACATTATATATGATAAGCTGATATGTTGAAAAGTCAAGCACACTTGCTGTTTTGATTAGAAACATTGTGTGCTGAACTTGTGACATGTGTGCTCAGTTAAGTGTTCCATGACCTGTTTCTATGGTAACAGGCAGAAGGCAGATTGGGGGTAGGGTTCAAATTTATGTCATTTGGAAAGGGTTGAAATGTTTAACTAATAGAAATGTGTGTTAGCTTTTGAATTAATGTGGGAAGGAATGTGATTTGATGTTTACATGTATATGTGTGCAAAATGAGAGGGAAACTTTGCCATTCTTTGGTTTTGCTGACAGGTGCACAGTGCAGAGATTCTGTATAAGAAAATCTGGTGTGTGACTGATATCTGATGTGTGACTGATATACTTCTTAATCTACAAAACAACTTGAAAGGTGAGTTATTTAATTGTGAGGGGGTGTATGTGGTCTATTTTGATTTTAATCAGACTAATGTATTTCTCCTGCTAAAGTGAAGGGAGTACTTTTTTTGTCTACAATCTTATTGACAGTGTGTGTGCATGTAGAAACCATTCTGTGATAAGCATTTGTGTTTTTCATGTGTTTACAGACAGATAACTGTGCTATTTTCATGTTTTGGTAGAATTAGAAACCAGTCATTGTTTATGTATTTGCAAAATGAGTCATGTTTCTACACTAAAATGTAGTACTTCTTCTAGATTAAGAAATGTGTTTTGGTATGGTGCAAGGGATACTGTTGTTTGTCTAGAATCACACAGTGAGTCTGTGTGCATTTAGGAATCATTTTGAGAGAAACATTTTGGTACTAATGTGTAGTAGAAAGTTTTCTGCAATGTGTGCAGTCACCTTACATCTTGTAAACTAGTAAATGTATTTTTTACAAGGGATAGTTGGTTGTCTACAATTACACTGTGAGTCTATGTGCATTTGGGCAACTATTGTGAGAAAAGCATTTGGTAACATCATGTATTTGCCGGCAGATAACTGCTTTAAACCCTGTTTTGTTGTCAAGTTTTAGTAGCATTAGAGGCCAGTCATTGCTTATGCAATTGCAAAATGAGTCAGGCTTTCACAGTAGTGTGCAGTATTGAAATATGTAGAATGTGAGCAGTCACCTTAACCCTTCTACTCTAGTGATTGTGTCTTGGTAAAGTACAAGGAAGAGTGTTGCTTGTCTAGAATCACACTGTGAGTCTGTGTGCATTTGGGTAACCATTGTCAGAGAAGCATTTGGTAACATCGTGTATTTGCTGACAGATAACTGTTTTAAAACCTGTCATGTTGTCAAGTTTTAGTAGCATTAGAAGCCAGTCATTGCTTATGCTTTCATAAAATGAGTCAGGCTTTGGAACTAAAGTGCAGTACTGAAATATGTAGATAGTGTGTAGTCCCCTTACTCCTTACAGAGTAGTGAATGTGTTTTGGTAAATTCCAAGGGATAGTGTTGCTTGTCTAGAATCACACTGTGAGTCTGTGTGCATTTGGGCAACCATTGTGAGAGAAACATTTGGTTACATCATGTATTTGCTGATAGAGAACAGCTTAAAAACCTGTCATGTTGTCAAGTTTTAGTATTATTAGAAGCCAGTCATTGCTTATGCATTCACAAAACGAGTCAGGCTTTCATAGTAGTGTGCAATATGGAAATATGTAGAATCTCTGCAGTCACTTCAGCACTTCCACACTAGTGAATGTGTTTTGGTAAAATAGAAGGAATAGTGTTGTTTGTCTAGAATCACACTGTGAGTATGTGTGCATTTGGGAACTAATGTGAGAGAAGCATTTGGTTACATCATGTATTTGCTGATAGAGAACAGCTTAAAAACCTGTCATGTTGTCAAGTTTTAGTAGTAGTAGAAACCAGTCATTGCTTATGCATTCACAAAATGAGTCAGGCTTTCATAGAAGTGTGCAGTATGGAAATATGTAGAATCTCTGCAGTCACTTCAGCCCTTCCACACTAGTGAATGTGTTTTGGTAAAATAGAAGGAATAGTGTTGTTTGTCTAGAATCACACTGTGAGTCTCTGTACATTTGGGAACTAATGTGATAGAAGCATTTGAGGGTTTCATGTTTTTGCAGACACATAATTGCTTAAAACCTATCCTGTTGTTATATTTTTGTAGAAATAGAATCCATTTATTGTTTATGTGTTTGTAAAATGAGTCAGGTTTATACATTAATGAACAGTAGTAAAATATGGGGAATGTGTGCACTCAAATTACCTCTTCAAGAATGGTAAATGTGTTTTTGTAAAATTCAAGGGATTTTGTTTGTTTTCTAGAATCACACTGTGAGTCTGTGTGCATTTAGAAACTGTAGTAAGAGAAGGATTTGGGTATTTTATGTGTTTGCAGATATATAACTGGTTAAACACCTATCCTATTTTCATACTTTGGTAGAATAAGAAACCAGTCATTGGTTAGGTATTTGTAAAGGAGTCAGGGTTCTACAATTATGTGCAGTAGTACAATATGTGGATTGTGTGTACTCTGTTTACCTATTTCGGAAAAGAAAATGTGATATGGTAATATGTATGGGATAGTGTTTGTTGTATAGAATCACACTGAGAGTCTGTATGCATTTAAGAACCATTTAGAGAGAAGGTTTTGGGTAATTTATGTATTTGCATACATATAAGTACTTAAAAAATTCTAATCATTTAGTCAGTACCAAAGTACTCCTACACAGTGCCAGGCCTTAGCTCATGGACTGTTTCAAACGCCTATCCACTATGCATGCAGGCCTCTAACCAACTACACACTTGTCTTTCACTCCTTCAATTAACTAGTCAGTATCTACATACTTCAATAAACACCCTGTCACTCATCTTGCACACCTCCAGTGACTGATCCAGTACCATGTACTAATCTATTCACTGCGCCAAAACCGAAAAAATTAAAAGTTTCACCCAGGCACTCTCCTAGCAGTAGTCTAATGATTCAGTCAGTACCCAGGTACTCATGCAGTGAACCATGCATTACCACATGGACTGCTTCAAATGTCTATTCACTATGCATGCAGGCTTCTAACCTACTACACACTTGTCTTTCACACCTTCAATTTCCCAGTCAGTATCCATATACTTCCAGCAAACACCCTGTCACTCCCCTTGCACTCCTCCAGTGACTCATTCAGCACCATGTAGTAATCCATTCACTGCGCCAAAACTCAAACACTTATAAATTCACCCTTGCACTCTCCTTCCAATACTGTAAACATTCAGTTAATATCCAAGTAGTAATGAAGTGAGGCAGGCCTTAGCACATGGATTGATTCAAACGCCTATCCACTATGCATGGAGGCCTCTAACCACCTACACAATTGTCTTTCAGACCTTCAGTTTCCCAGTCAGTATCTATAAACTCCAATAAACACTCTTTCAGTCCACTTGCACACCTCTAGTGACTCATCCGGCACTATGTACTAATCTATGCACTGCGCCAAATCCCAAAAATGTAAAAATATTAACCCAGGCACTCTCCTTGCAGTACTCTAATGATTCCGTCAGTAACCAGGTAATCATACAGTGACCGAGGCCTTAGCTCATGGACTGTTTCAAACGTCTATCCACTATGCATGCAGGCCTCTAATCACCTACACACTTGTCTTTCACACCTTCAATACCCCAGACAGTATTCATACAGTTCCTGCAAACCCCCTGTCACTCCTCATACACTCCTTCAGTGACTCATTCAGCACCATGTAGAAATCCATTTACTGTGCTAAAACCCAAACACTTATACATTCACCTTTGCACTCTCCTTGCAATACTCTAAACATTCAGTTACTATCCAAGTACTAATGGAGTGAGGCAGGCCTTTACCACATGGATTGATTCAAACGCCTATCCACTATGCATGCAGGCCTCTAACCACCTACACACTTGTCTTTCACACCTTCAATACCTCAGGTAGTATTCATGCAGTTCCCGCAAACACCCTGTCACTCCCCATACACTCTTTCAGTTACTTATTCAGCACCATATAGTAATCCATTTACTGCGCCAAAACCCAAACACTTATAAATCCACCCAGGCACTCTTCTTGCAATACTGTAAACATTCAGTTAGTATCCAAGTACTAATGGAGTGAGGCAGGCCTTAGCACGTGTATCCACTATGCATGGAGGCCTCTAACCACCTACACAACTTTCTTTCAGACCTTCAATTTCCCAGTCAGTATCTATAAACTCCAATAAACACCCCGTCACACCACTTGTACACTTCCACTGACTCATTCGGCACTATGTACTAATCTGCGCCAAAACCCAAAAACTTAAAAAGATTCACCCAGGCACTCTCCTTGTAGTACTCTAATGATTCAGTCGGTACCCAGGTACTCATTCAGTGACCCAGGCCTTAGCCCATGGACTGTTTTAAACATCTATCCACTATGCATGCAGGCGTCTAGGCACCTACACACTTGTCGTTCACAACATCAATATCCCAGTCAGTATCCATACAGTTCTTGCAAACACCCTGTCACTCCCTTTGCATTTCTCCAGTGATTTATTCAGTACCACGAAGTAATCCATCAACTGTGCCAAAAAACAAACACTTATAAATTCATGCAGGCACTCTCCTTGCAATACTCTAAACATTCAGTCAGTACCCAAGTACTAATGGAGTGAAGCAGGCTTTAGCACATGGATTAATTCAAACTTGTCTTTCACACCTTCAGTTCACCAGTCAGTATCCATACACTTCCAGCAAACACCCTATCAGTCCCCTTGCTCTCCTCTAGTGACTCATCCGGCACCGTGTGCTAATCTTCACTGCACAAAAACCCAAGCCCTTAAAAGATTAATTCAGGTGCTCTCCTTGCATTACTCTAATGTTTCAGTCAGCATCCAGGTACTCATGCAGTGAAGCATGCCTTTTCACAAGGACTGTTTGAAATAACTATCCACTATGTATGTAGTGGTCAACCAGTTTCACACTTGTGCATCAGACCTACATTTCCACAGTCACTATGCATACAGTCCAGCAAACACACTGTGACTGCTGTTGCAAACCCATAGTGAGTCTTTCAGTAGCATGTAGTGATCTATTCAATAAAGTTAAATTCAAACAACTGTGAATTCACCCAGTGTCTCTCCTTATAGTACTGTAATCATTCAGTCAGTACGCATGTAGTCTTTCAGTGAGGCAGGCTTTAGGGCATTAACTGCTTCAAAGTAGTATGCACTATGCATGTAGTGGTTTAACCACCGTCACACTTGTGCTTCAGGCCTATAATTTCTTAGTCAGTATTTATATAAAATGTGTTTGTATAGTAATAGAAAAGTGTAATTACAGATATTGTTTATCACCATTAAAATAGAGAAATCATGCCGGACAAAGTAAGAAAAAGAAAAGAACAGAAAAAGGACAGTTACTTGAAGAAACATCAACCACAAGTATTGAATGAACAACATAATGTGGCTAAAAAGAAAAAATCTTCTGGTAAGATCACAAAGCAATTTATTAAAAATATTTGTAGGACCAGACAGAATGTACAGAATGCTGAAACCTCTGAGAATGCTTCAACTAGAAAAAATATTCAAAATAATAGGAAAAGCAAAAAAGCAAATGGACAGTCAAAGGATACGAAGTATGGTAAAAGAAGGCAAAATCAGTATAAAGAAATATGCAAAAAAATATTTTACAGGAGAGTAGTACATCATTTGCTGAAAGATGTGAAGAAATATAAAAAGAAAGCTCTATTTTATAAAAAGAAGAAGCATATTGAAACCATTGTTGAAAAGGCTTTTGAAGTAAAAAGGAAATTATTCATTTTAGTATTAAACAGAATTTGATCACTAGATAAACCAATCCATTTAATGAAGGCCAAAAGTAGGAGGAAAAGAGTAATTAACAGAACACATTTTTGCGATTTTTTTGGGGAGAATGGAAACACAGTTCAAGTTCAGAACCTTTCTTTAATAAAGAGAGTTGTTTACAGAGCAATAATTTATTGCATGCAGTTGACACCAGTGGTCGAGGTTATGAGGTTGGAAAAGGTTGTCCAATTGACAAAAAAGAAAATGGTTGAAAGAAATGCAGAAGAAGTGATAGCTGATGAAGTTCTAGGGAGACGTCCTAAACACCCTGTGTACACTTGGGATTGCAGTAGTATTTGTTGTGTATGACAAGAATCTATTGATAAATTATGTAGTTTCTTACGAGCATATAGTAAAAAAAGTGTTAAACAAAGATTAAGGTGTTGCAAGGACTAGACCCTTGCAGAGTCAGAAAAAATACTGGATTGCAAGGTCATTCTCTGGCTTGTCTTTCTAGGAAAGTTTGTCAAAGCGTTTTTCACCATTTCAGGATGTTGGCAGTACATCATACTCAAATGCGGAAGTTAGTGAGAAGATTGTATTATGCAAAAAGTCCAGCACTAAAGTTAAATGAGTTGAACAGTGTTCTTTTGCGTGGGTCAGTATCAGATGTGAAGAAGGTTTGTGATGATATTGAGTTTTGTTACTTTGGTCCTCAGCAAGAGAGTGCAGAAACTGACACATTAGTAGAACAAAATGTTGAAGACAATGTAGAACCCATGATTACAAAAGATTTTCAAGATCAAATCACAAAGTTTAAGGTAATTTCAGGGGAAAGACCAAATGTTTCTTGTATTTGTTGTCGGCGAACTAACTATAAAAATCTGACTAGGAGTGTCAATCTGTATTTAAAAAGTGAAACAGAAAATAATGATAAGTGGAAGGAATTTGCAACTTATTTGTTTGTAGAGGATTGTTTTGATTTGGTATCTGAGCAGCGTATTTGCAAATATTGTTAGAACAAATTAGATGAGAATAAAATGCCTGCTAGAGCTGTTCATAATAATCTAGAGTTGGTTGCTATTCCTCCAGAGCTGATAGATTTAAATACCTATGAGTCTATTCTCATTCAATGTGTGCACCCGTTTCAGCCTATTGTTCGTATGTAGCCTAAAACAGGTAAATTGCCTCCATCAGACTTACAAAGAGGATTGAAAGGAAGAGTTGTGTATTTACCGTTAGATTTAAAGAAAAACATTAAAACTATTGGTGTAGACCATGCAGAAAATGAACCACTGGTCATTCTAATCAATGGTGTTCCTACTAAGAATAAGAAAATCTGGCAAGAGTTAGTGGATGTTAGAAAAGGGCAAAAGGCAACATTGTATCTGATAAAAAATAATGAGTACTATAGAAATGTGTTTGTAGGAGAAGAAGAAATAGATTTAGCAGAAGATACTGAAACATTAAGTGGACAAATTGAAAAAGTGGACATGTCCAGATGTGAAGAAATCTATGAACATTACAGTGTACATCCACTTCATTCCAAAGCAGTGATGGGGAATATGATTGAGTTGTTCCAAATGAAAAAAGCAAGAGGAAGTCCCATGAGTGTATGGGAAGAAAGCTTGGAAGCTCGTTGTTTCCCGCAGTTGTTTTCAACAGGAAAAGGTGGACGATATGATGAACGTCCTGTACAGATTCCTGCATCTGAACATCAGACAACAAGATTTTATGCAGAAGATCCAAGATTTTGACAATGTATCCCTTATATGTTTCATCTTCTGTTTGAAAGTGACTTGTCTGGACTTTCATATGCAGTAAATCACATTTTAAAAACTGGAATGCATCTGCAAAATTTAACTGCAAAGGATTTTATGGATAAAGTACATCAGAGAGATGATCATTTAGAATCTCAGTTGATTAATCTGATGGCATGGGACTAATGAATATTGGTACCGTCGTCATAGAGAACTGAAATGTATGTTACGGAACTTAAGAACTCCTACATGGTTCGTTACACTAAGCTGTGCTAAGTATGCTTGGGATGATTTACTTGAATTTCTTCGAGAGGCAAATTCCAATATAAAAAATATTGAATACAAGACACCTGGAGAATTGTGCTCTTTGGATCCTGTTAATGTATGCAGATATTTCAATCATAGATTTGAAGCTATGATGTCTTTCATCTGCAATAAAAAGAATCCTCCTCTTGGAGAAGTTGTGGATTTCTTTTGGAGAAAGGATTATCAAGCAGGAGGTGCTCCTCTTAAACATATGTTGTTATGGATCAAGGACGCCCCCAAATTTGGAACAGATTCAGATGATACTGTTTTGTCTTTCATTAAAGATTATGCCACATGTGCTGTACCCAATAGCATAGAAGATAAAAACTTAAAACAACAAGTCTTACGATTCCAAAGCCATAGATGTGGAAAATACTGTCGACGAAAGTACAAGTCTAAGGATAAGTTCTATACCAAATGTCGTTTTGGATTTCCACGTCCTGTATTATCCAAAGGAAGAGTGAACAGCTTTATGTCAGCTATGCGACATACCATCACAAGAAAGTCTCTGAAAAATACATACAACTTAAGAAGAAGCGAAGAGTCAAAATACATAAATGACTACAATCCAGTTATTTTATCCATGGGGAACGCTAACATGGATATTCAGTATGTTGCGGACAATTCCATTACTGTTGCTCGATATGTAACGTCCTACATTACTAAATCATAAATGACGGAATTGAAAAAAATGTGGGAAGAGATTTCTCACGAGAAGACTCTAAGTAAGAAATTATACAGTTTCAGTTTGAAGATGTTATCGCATCGTGAAATTGGAGCATATGGATGCTCAGATCGGTTATCATCTGCAAGTCTATACTCCAAAAGTAGAAGAATCATTTGGGTGAGTCTAGGTCTTGCAGCAATGCGAAATCGGGTACTGAAATCTGTTCAAGAAATTGAATATTTAGCAGAAAAAGAACCAGAAAGTACAGATATTTTGAAAACGAATATGTTGGACACATATTACCCAAACAGAAGTCATCATCTTGAGAACATGTGTCTCTATGAAGTACTGCAAAACTACACTTTTAAACGGAGTACTACAGAGAACATCAATTATGGAAAATATGCAGTGATTGGTTCCGAAGGATGTTTAGTGAAACAAAGGAAAGGAAATTTAATTAATCACAGGAAACTGAGTTGCGACACTGCTGATAAAACGGAATTTCACTATTTAACACTTTTGCAAATGTTCAAACCATGGCGTTCAGAACTGGAATTACTTGGAGATTTTCAGAGCTATGAAGATTCATTTAATGCTTGTAAAGATAGCATACAATGCAGTGATTTTGCAAATTATGTGAAAACGTTGAATGATGAAATTGATCAAGAAGCTACAATTGCAGCTGAGATTGCTAGAGACAGTTCTGAAGACAGTCAAAGTTCTGCTGCACTGAGTCAAGATCCACTAGGACAACCAATTGTTGAAAATGAAGCAGCAATTGCCATCAATGAGGTGGAAACAGCAATGCATCAAGCTCAAGAAGATGTAATGCAGTTAGGAAACTTGGAAGAACAACTAAATGTTGAACAGAAACAAATATATCAGCAAGTGAAAGAACAGATTGACCATGGATTACTTAGTGAAAAGAAAGAGTGCTCATGTACATCATTTCAAGCTATCTGAATTTTTGTGAGTGGTCAAGCTGGAACAGGAAAAAGTTTCTTAATTAAAGTAATTACAAGTTATCTGCAGAAAACAACTGAGTCGCATTTGTCTTGTGTTGTCACTGCTCCAACTGGGTTGGCAGCACTTAACATTAAAGGAATTACTTTACATCGTTTACTAATGCTACCAGTAGAGAATGAGAACAAATTGGAATACCACAAGATATCTGGAGAAGCTTGTTGTGATGTTTCAAAAGTCCTGAAAAAAATGAAACTTCTCATTATTGATGAGGTAAGCATGGTCTCAAACTTGATGCTTGCCTTTGTGCATTTAGGAATGCATCAAATTCTTAAAACAGAGTATGACGTGTTATTTGGAGGAAAACACGTCATAGTTTTTGGAGATCTACTGCAACTGACTACGGTAAAAGGACAACCAGTATTTAAAACACTTGCGCATGAAGGTACCAGAAAGTCTCTGGGTAGGGTTGGAAACGTGAACATTTGGACATATTTTGAATACAAAGAGCTGACGAAAAATAAGCGACAGGCAAATGATGCTGAATATGGAAGTATTCTTCAAGATATAAGAATTGGACTTCTGACAGAACATGGCAAACAAGCTTTTCAGAGTTGATTACTTTCCAATTTGTTTCCAAATGAAAATGTAGTTCCTGAGAAAGTATACATGAAAATTGCAGAAAATAAATCAGTGATCTGCTTGATGCCAACACTGCGCGAGTGTTTCATATTTAACGAAGAACTATTGAAACTGGAAAATGAAGAAATTATAAAAATGGAAGCCATTGATAAAATAGAGCATGAAGGAATCACTATTATTTTGATGGGAAAATTGAAAACAAAACTGGATTCTTTAGAAAAAAGATATCTAAAATGGCTGGTTTAGAAAAGACTCTATATGCATGTATAAACTGTCGGGTAATTTTAAGGTGTATTTTGGATGTTGAAAAAGGTTTAGTTAATGGAGCAATGGGTAAAGTGGTGGATTTTATTATTTATCAGAAAAAAGATGGAATTGAATTTTTAAAAATTAAATTTGATCAGATTGAAGAAGTTAAAGAAATTGTTCGTTGTTCAGTTCGGTTTTTGCTTGTTAAAGATTTATATGTCCGTAGGAAACAATTTCCATTTTCTCTGGCATATGCAGTGACTATTCATAAATCTCAAGAATTAAGTGTAGACAGTGCATTGGTGAACATTGGATCTACCGTGTTTAAAGAGGGTATGGCATATGTTGCTTTGTCGCGAGTCAGAACATTATCTGGTTTGTTTTTGATTGATTTTGATGACACAAAGGTTACTGCAGATGCAAACGTGTAAAAGAGTATAATATGTTAAGAAGGGCGTATGCTCCCAATTTAGGTCAATATCCTGTATTTGAAAAGCATGTGGTTGGTCAAAAAAGAAGGTATGAGAATATCTGTACTGAAGGTGTAGAGAAGGAAAAAGAACAAGATAATGTTGTGATTGCAAGTAAAAAGAAAAAGGACACTATTGAAGAGATTGTTGGTTATCAGTTTGAAAATAGTTCAGGTGTCAACTGCTATGCTAATGTAGTGGTCAATATTATTTTTTATCTTGAAGGTTTGCAAGAACAAATTATGCAGATTCGGGAAAAAAGATTTTGTTCCTTGTTGCATTCTGTTTATGAAAAATTGAGAACAGATACAAGTAAAATACAAACAGTTTCAGATGTTCGTAATCTTTTGGATGTGTGTTCTGCTTCTACACAATTTACACAAAATATCCAACAAGATGCTCAGGAATTTTTAATGTATATGCTTACCATTTTTGTAAAAAATGAAGGTGTAGAATTAGAAAATATTTGTTGCCTTTGATACAAATGGGAACATCATTGTGAAAATTGTATGTATACATCTAGCACTAATGTAGACACTGAAAGATTTCTATATTTAACATTACCGGACTGTAAATCAGTGTCTTTCAATAAATTAGTTAAAGCTGTAAATCAAAACATGGAGTGTAGCCAATGCAAATCAGAAATGTTATCCACATTATTTTTTTTTAAATATGGACAATATATAATTTTAATGATGCAACGTTGTACAGCTGATGGAAGGAAATTGGATACTTTAATAAAGCAATTTGTAGCAACACAACTATCAACATCAGGAAGGACTTTTGTAGCAATTGCAATAATTTTCCATGATGGTCCTTCCACAATATCTGGACATTACACTGCCTATCTAAAATGTGACAAAGGCTGGACACTTTGTAATCATGCTCAGTTGGTTTTCAAACAACGTTTGCCTAGTGAATTACCAAATTCCTACCTAATATTTTTAAAGCCAAAGTTTTAGGAAGATAATTCACTCTCTGAGGAATTTATTATTATAATTTATTAGGATTACCATAGGACAATTTACATAAAAAACAGTGCAAAAATACCATTTGGCCTCAAGGAAAGGTATATGTTTGAATTATGGACTTTTTCTTACTCATTGACTCGGTGAATATTTGAAAGCGACAACATTTACAGTTTTTATAAATTGAAGTTATACAATTTTGTTAGCAATAAGCATTTTATATATGTGTGATTTGTATTTTCTGGTATTTTACTGAGAATAGCATGTTGTTTTTTTTAAACAATCTTTTTGATTGTTTTTTTTTGCCCCTTGTTATGTGATGAGTACGATTGAAATCACTATTTCTAGTGAAATTCAATATATTCTGAGAACAGCAAAAAAGGCAAACAAATTACTTTGTTTAAATTATGCTGTGTTGTTAAAAATTTATTATTACATGTTATAACTATTTTTTCTTTTATTTCACAGATCCTAATTCTAAAATAAGCAATTTGCCACAATTAACATTACAAAAAACAACTGAAAACACCCTGTTTATACCTATGTAGTTTTGGAATCTCTCTGTCATAGGATATTATATGACCTCCAAAAAAACAGATTTGAGTGGTTCATAATATTTCCCATTCTACGTATTGATGGACTGCAATCATTTCAATCATTCTTCTTTGAGCATCTTTGCAGATTAACATTGGTGCTTACCTCCTATCGTTCACAAGCAATTTTCCAAACAGAAATATGTTACTTTCTGTAACATAGTTATAGCACAAGACACTCTTTTATATTTACAAATAGAGGAAAAGGCACTCTGTGTACCTTTTTTTCTCAATGTAAATACGACCTCATCATACACACCACTTTGCGTTGAAAGGGTGTTCTATAAGTGTTGCTGTGCGTGATTGCACAGAATACTCATAGAACAAGACACATCTCCAGATTTATCAAAAATAATAAATCTGGACATGTTCTCCAATTGGTGTAGCAAAGCACAACAAGGAGAATTGTTTTCATTTCTCCTCATTTGTTAACCTTCGATACATGCTAAAATGCTCAGCATACATTGAAGGAGAAAAATGCCTTTACTGATTGTTTTTGTGCAGGAAGGTGTGTCTTCCTGCACAAAAACAAACACCACATGACATAGATATCCTTGCACCATGGTGCAAGGGTGCCTGTGTCACCATATGGCTGCAGTTTAAGCAGCCGTGCAGAGAGAAGCATAGATTTGCAACATATTTATGTACATATGATGCATCCCTGTGCTTCGGAAGTAATACAGCACACTGCAGTTAAAGAGGTTACTGTGTGATGCTGCAGCACTTCCTCATAGTTCTGCACTTATACATTCACCATACACTACTAATGCATTTGTTCAGTCAATTATGCACTAAATATACATTCACCTAAACTTTCACACACTATCATACAAATATAGCTCTTTTTTAAACAGAGAAGTTAGTTCTGCCAAGAACTTTTTTTTTCTTCTTTTTTGTTTTGTTTTTTTTGTGTGCTTTTTTCAACGATTTTGTGATTTTTTTTTTTAAACAAAAAAAGGGAACAGGATGAACAAAATAGTGAACTTTAGAAAGAAAAAAAAAATTAACACTGGTGGTTTCTCTGCGCTCTGCAGATAAGGTCAATGGACTGCTCTCCATAACAGAGCAGAGGGTTGCATTTAATGCAACTAATTTTAAGTTGTCCGAATTCGGGACGCATGTCCGGGTGAACGACAGATGGCGATGCCGCAGATGTACTTGCCATTGCTGGCGGAGGGTTGTGACGCATTCTTCTGCACTCTTCCCTTGCCAGGTTGACGGGGTGGAGAGTCCTGAGATGCTTCATCATACTTGCGGTCCCGCAAGAGTATTTTTTGGTGGGATCACCTCTTGACAGGACCCTCTGGCAAATTTTGCACGTGACCTTAGTTGCATTGGTTTTAGTTTGTCCTTCAGGAAAGGAAAAACAATGCCAAACCACTGAAGTGTATCGTTCAGGGCGTGGAGGTTCAGGAAGAAACCCATCATCTGAAGAATGTTTTGAATCAGATGGTGGCTGCTGTCCAGAAGCCATTTTCTTCAGATTTAAATGAATAGCAGCTGTGGAAATCTCCCATAAAAGTTCTTCTGAGGTGTGAGATGTTCCTCCAAAGAAGCTCAAAGAAGAATGATGGAAATGGGTGGGGTCCTTCAATAGTTACAATGGGAAATGTAATGAACCAATCAAATCTCTTTTTTTCAGGTCACATGGGGTCCGTGCACCCTGCGCATAGGCAGCACACACCCAGCATGACTTCGCGAAATCGCATTAAAAACGAATACAGGTTTATTAAAAGTAAAAGTATATTATTTTTATGATTAGGTCAGATAATGTCTTGCCTTAATATTTATATTGAATACATATATATATCTTTTTTGACATTAAAATTTTTTGTGGGAGTCGTGCACCTACCGCGTCGATCACGTATATGACGTTTCGTGGAAGCGCGAGAGCATCGCATAACGTATTACGTATTTGTTGCGTATGTGCCTGGAGTCGCGTACCAGTCGCATAGCAGTCGCGCACGAAAATACGTACCCAACGCACACCATATGCAGATCCTACACTAAAATGGCGACTATGTTCCGCACAGGGATCGAGAAAGGTGCCCATAGGGTGCGCGAATCCCAAAAATAATTGGAAAAAAAAAATAACAAAGTATTAAAAATATAGTTACACATATATTAAAAAATAAATATAAAAAATAGAGTTACATTTTTTTTACAAATATTTGTTTACAAAAATTCATTAAAAACAAATATTTATTAATTTTTTTAAGAAATAATTAAAAAAAAAAAAAACAATATAAAACATAAATAAAGGAACTGATACACTGAAAAAGAAAGATTTAGAAATCCTATGAAAATCATTAAAAATCATAGGTTAGAGATAAGTTATAGATAGGAATTAGCATTTAAAAAACCTTTGAAATTCACTGAAAAAAACATAGGTTTCAGGCACGTTATAGTTAGGAATTAGCATTTAAAAAACCTTTGAAATTCACTGAAAAAACCATAGGTTTCAGGGGCGTTACAGTTAGCTGGACATTTCCCTCATACAAAACCATTGAAATTCCCCCATTATAGTTAGTTCGGCTAACTATAACTCGCGCCCCCGCAATGTACTGCTGATGACGTCACATATTACATCACTCATGACATGGTCAGTGACATCACTGATGACATCTCAAATGACATCCATGATGACATCACTGATGACGTCATCCACGTGATCATTTGATGCATCTTCTCACAATCTATTATAACCTTTGATACACCCACTCTAAATTACATACTGCCACTCTCAAAACCATAGACACTTCAACACCAATAAGTACATACCCCATCACAGAGTCTTAGGTCTACACACCCATCCACTCACTCACCCGTACAGTCACTCATACTTATGGTCACTCAGTACAGGACTATCATATGCACTCATACACCTATATAGACACTCACACACCGCTAATCATCCATAGAGGTACTCACACACATACTCAGTCATGCAAATAATTAATCACACTGCCATTTACTCACCTATACAGTTATACACACACTGGCTCAATTACTCATACAAATACTAGCACATTCGTATGCTCATATAGAATCAATGATACAAGCACACACTCATCCATACAGCCACTAAAACTATCACACACTCTCACTTATAGTCATTTCTGTACTCCAACATACATATATACTGCCGTTCACATACATACTAAATTACACATGTACTAATGAAATATATATTCACTCACTAACACAACCATACACATATTCACCCACACATACAGTACATCACAGACCTAGTCTTGAAACCATGCACCCAGTGAATCACCCACAGACACATATATGCACACATCCCACCCACACAAACACTCAGGCACCCATACAGATACTCAGACAACCAATCAATAACTTATATAGACACTCATGTACCTATTCACAAAACCATGCATCTGCTCACACAGCAACAGACAGACGCATACAGACATTCACACAGTTTAGTCACTAACCCATGCATTCAGTAAGATACGTTTAATCACTCACTTATACAGTTAGTCACGCACCTACTAAATCCTCCATACAGACACTTATACACCCACTCATTCCCCAATACAGCTTGGCATATATATAAAACAAAATTAAACTTTACAGAAACACACAGTTACTGGATGATGTCATCAGTGATGTCATCAGTGATGTCATTTGAGATGTCATCAGTGATGTAAGCAGTGATGTCATTGACCATGTTATGAGTGATGTAATATGGGACGTCATCAGCAGTGCATTGCGGGGGCGCGAGTTATAGTTAGCTGAACTAACTATAACGGGGGAATTTCAATGGTTCTGTACGAGGGAAATGTCCAGCTAACTATAACGCCCCTGAAACCTATGGTTTTTTCAGTGAATATATATATATATATAAATATATATATATGTATATATATATATATATATATATATATATATATATATATATATATATATTATATATATATATATATATTACCTACTGGCGGTCGCCAGTAGGTAGTTATAGTTAGGACCACTTTTCCATAGGAAATCCGCAACATTCTATTTTGAATAACTTTGGCGCCGGTCGACGAATCCTCGCGAATTTTTCAAAATAGGTGGGGCGCTACGCTCCGCTCCTACCCTTAAAGTCTCGGGGGGATTCGTCAAGCGGGGGCTGAGATAAAAGGGGGGTCCCAAAACGCGTTTTTCCCATGCATTTTTCCATAGGACCTTTAGACAGGGCTACAGCCCGAACGGCTGAACAGAATTTAATGAAATTTGGCAGAGAGGTAGTCCCCAGGTCAAGGAAGTGCCTTTTGTAGGTTTGGTGTAAATCTGTTCAGTAGATTCTGAGAAAATAGCCTTTAAATCAATATATATATCTGAGCCAGCTTACGGTGCGCTTACGGTGCGCTTACCGTACGCGTACGGTGACGTGCGCGAGCGCGATTCTGATTGGCCGTTAGATCTTAGTAAACATTCGAATCGGTCGAAACCAGGAAGCGGCGGCCGCCATTTTCTCTCTCGCACTCTGAGGGGGGGAGGATAAACAAAGTGTAAAAACATGTAAAGGGGCTGTTTAGACAGCTCCCAAGCACCTAGCCATGTTGGGGGTGTCCCCAACGATCCCCCAAGTGAAAAAAGGCAATTTTTATTTTTTTGTAAATTTCGCCGATTACGCTTACCGTACGCGTACGGTAGCAAATAATAAAAAAAATGAAAAATATCCAAATTCTCCCCACCCCGTGTGCAAATGGTGCCCGTAGGGCACCATTTGTGCTTGGTATATATATATATTCCAAACAAAACATATATTTTACCAGTCACAACAATGCTCATCATATGTTTCCTCATGTGCGCACGGTGCGCAAAGCGCATCGTGAGTTCATGGCCCATCTAGCATAACGTGGACACGCGGTGCGCGCACGGAACGAACTGCGTTAAGTGGGCGCGCACGCCACAAATGGCGTAAAGTAACTTAGCATTTAAAAAACCGTACAAATTCACTGAAAAAACCATAGGTTTCACACACGTTATAGTTAGGAATTAGCATTTAAAAAACCTTGCAAATTCACTGAAAAAACCATAGGTTTCACACATGTTATAGTTAGCTGGACATTTTACTGATAAAAAACCAATGAAATTCCCCCGTTATAGTTACTGTAGGCAACTATAACTCACGCGACCGTAATCCTCTGCTGATGACATATGTGTCTTTATGAAAAAAAAATATTTGTAATATATGTATAGCTAAAATTTAATGGAAGAAGACATGGGCAAATAAGTGTCTAAATACAGTATTAGCATCAGCAGAGGATTACGGTCGCGTGAGTTATAGTTGCCTACAGTAACTATAACGGGGGAATTTCATTGGTTTTTTTATCAGTAAAATGTCCAGCTAACTATAACATGTGTGAAACCTATGGTTTTTTCAGTGAATATATATATATATATATATATATGAAGATAAGCGTTCCTGGCTCGCTCCTTATCAGCAGAGAAAACAGGTACGGACCACAGCGTGCGTTTTTCAGTGCAGGTTTATTGCATCCTTATTCAGCTAAAATCATACAGCAAGTGCCCGGCATGACGCGTTTCGACAGCAGAACGCTGTCTTGATCACATATATATATATATATATATATATTCACTGAAAAAACCATAGGTTTCAGGGGTGTTATTGTTAGCTGGACGTTTCCCTCGTACAAAACCCTAGAAATTCCCCTGTTATAGTTAGTTCAGCTAACTATAACTCGCACCCCCGCAATGCACTGCTGATGACATCGCATATTACATCACTCATGACATGGTCAGTGACATCACTCATGACATCACTGATGACATCTCAAATGACATCACTGATGACATCACTGATGACGTCATCCATGTGATAAATTACTGCATCTTCTCACACCCTAATTTAACCGTTGATACACCAACTCAAAATTTCAGACGTCCATTCTCAAAACCATAGATACTCCAATACCAATAACTACATACCCACTTATTAACTCTTAGGTCTACATACACCCCCACTCATTCACCTGTACAGTCACTCATACTTACAGTCACTCCGTACAAGACTATCATATGCATTTATACACCTACATAGACACTTACACACCACCAATCATCCATAGAGGTACTCTCACACCTAGTCAGTCATGCAAATAATTAATTACACTCCTATTTACTCACCTATGCAGTTATACACACTCAAGTTCACTTACTCATAAAAATAGTACCACATTCTTATTCTCTTATACAATCATTGATACAAGCACACACTCATCCATACAGCCACTCTCACAATCACACACTCTCACATATACCCACTTATATACTCTTACACGCATATATACTGCCTTTCACATATGTAGTTAGTCACAAATGTACCACTGAGATATACATTCAATCTCTAACACACCCATACATACACTCACTCAACCATACAGTTCATCACAGATGCACTCTTAAAACCATGCACCCATAGAATCACCCACTCACACATCTATGCACAGAGTCACACACAGCCTACGCACACAAACACTCAGGCACCCATACAGATACTCAGGCAACCAATCAATAACCCATATAGACACTCATATAGCTATTCACAAAACCATGCAGCCACTTATACATAAACACACAGACACATACAGACATTCACACAGTTTAGTCACTAGTCTGCAGTAAGATACATTTAATGACTCACTTATAGAGTCAGTTACACACCTACAAAATCATCCATTCACACACTTGTACACCCACTCATTCTTCAACGGGCCTTTCACTATCTTTACAGAAGCACACAGTCACTGGATGACGTCATCAGTGATGTCATCAGTGATGTCATTTGAGATGTCATCAGTGATGTCATCAGTGATGTCACTGACCATGTCATGAGTGATGTAATATGTGACGTCATCAGCAGTGCATTGCGGGGGCGCGAGTTATAGTTAGCTGAACTAACTATAACAGGGGAATTTCTAGGGTTTTGTACGAGGGAAATGTCCAGCTAACTATAACACCCCTGAAACCTATGGTTTTTTCAGTGAATATATATATATATATATTCACAGAAAAAAAAATGTTACAGAGAAGTTATAGTTAGGCTCAAGTTTCACTCGTACAAAACCAGAGAAATTCAGGTAATTCATGCTGCTACACTCAGGTATGAAACCGAGAGCCTAAACCGTGAGCTCATTGCTGTAAATTGATGTGCTCTTGTCTTTGTAGCATACCTGTGCAAGTAGTGTTAGTAGGCGTTTATACCATACAGGGAGTGGGAAGCAAACTACTGACCCCTACTGTGCATTTATACTATACCGGAAGTGGGAAGCGAAGTACTCACGCCTACCGGTGCGAGGACTCAGGGATCAAATCGAGCTGATTGCTGTAAAGTGATGGGCTCTGGGCTCTGTAGCATACTGGCCGCTGTAGTATAACTGTGTAAGTAGTGTTAGTATGTGTTTATACTATACAGGGAGTAGGAAGCAAACTACTCACCCCTACTGGTCTGAAGACTCAGGGATTAAACCGTGAGCCTAAACCGTGAGCTCATTGCTGAAAGTGATGTGCTCTGGGTGCTGTGGCATACCTGTGGAAGTAGTGTTAGTTTGTGTTTATACAACAGAGGGAGTGGGAAGCGAACTGCTCACCCCTACCGGTCTCAAGACTTGTGGATGAAACCATGAGCTCATTGCTGTAAAGTCATGTGCTCTGTGTAGTATTACAATGTAAGTCATAGTAGAATGTTAGTATGTAATGCTACTAGAATGTAAGTATGTAATGTTAGAATGTAGGGCTGTCATGAGGGGAATCTTGTGGAGTTTTTACATGGTGCTGGAGAAGACGGTTGCCTTGCTGTCTGCTCCTGTTGGTGGCTGTTTAAGCTGTCTACTTTTCCTGCAATAAATCTACTTATCGGATCCACTGCTGTCTGCCTCTTCACTACATAAATCTGGTGACGAGCGGGAGA
The DNA here is from genome assembly GCF_964204655.1 of Triturus cristatus. NCBI lineage: Eukaryota > Metazoa > Chordata > Amphibia > Caudata > Salamandridae > Triturus > Triturus cristatus. The sequence continues at coordinate 482,758,759 of NC_140585.1, forward strand.
AGGTAAAAAAAAGGCAGCACTCACCAATATTTCAAGCTTCCTTGCATTCTTCGTGAAGCTGTTTCTACTCATCCCAGGGTCGTCGGCTCATTGAACTATGTCATCCGACCTCTAGTAGGATTTATATTTTTTGATTTTGGGCTTTCTCTACCTCTTCACTACACTCTGGTCGCTGTACTATACGTGTGCAAGTAGTGTTAGTATGCGTTTATACTAATTCTGTAGTTATGCAGTAACCAATGCATCATGGCCCTATGGAGCGCCACCTCCCAGGCGCATCTCATACAATGTCCCGGGGTGTGCCTCCGCGGGACATTTATGTTTGCTATTACAGGGCAGGAGCATGTCTTCCACCCTGTGATAGCAAATCGTTGTTTGCCTCGTTAAAGCGAGAGGAGGAAAACCTTGTATCGCTTCAATAAAGTGGATCCGGGTGGTAAAAATGGAGAAAAAAAAATGAAGCGTGGTCTCACCCTTTAATTTAAATGAGCCCCCTGGTGGGTAATGTTCCGGGGCCAATCCTATTATCATATTGCGGGGTCTCTGCAGCACTGGGGCCTTAATCTCACATGTAAATTAGGCACGGGAGGGCACAGTGACGTTTCACAGCCTAGGGGATTGCCACCTCCCCGGGAATTTTTTAATAATTGTTCGGGGGCTTCAAGGCCAACTCAAGTCCGGGGATCGCCACCCTCTGGGGCTTTACTTAAATATAAAGGGTGGGCCTCGCCAGTCCCTGAAGCCTCGGTGGCCATAGGCAGTGCCTTATTGGTTCTGTAATCACACGGGCAGTACTCATGATGTTATAAAGTGATACACTCATAGAACCCTTGCAGTTGTAGAATTACCCAGGCTTTATTTATGTAATAGTCTGTTGGTTTATATTTGGTAGGTGCACCGCAAAATTACAAATGTTTTCCCTCATAACCTCCTATCAACTGCCGATTTTCACAATAAACTACAGACAAGTGGTCGCTCCCCCTGTGACTGTGGTATCGTACTTGCAGCGCTTTGCCTCTACCGACTGCCAGCTGTGTGCTCTGACCGCCGCTTTGCCCAATTACATATTTAATTGCCAGCGCTAGTTGCATTGTCTTATATTTGCCAACTTTATTCCATTACTTGCAGCGCTTTGCCTTTACCGACTGCCAGCTGTGTGCTCTGACCGCCGCTCTGCCCAATTATATGTTTAATTGCCAGCGTTAGTTGCATTGTCTTATATTTGCCAACTTTATTCCTGTTTTTGCATTCTCCCCCAAGCGTTCTCGGCGTTCAGACCCCTCCGCCTCCATTTTGTTGATTGTTGTCCTCCGTAGCCCGCCCCGCCTCCCAGCTGAGACGCCCTCCCACAGACAACAAACAGCGCTCCAGTACCTGGAAGCGCCGTGACTCGATCTCCGCTTCCCAGCAGAGTGGTCGCTCCCCCTGTGACTGTGGTATCGTACTTGCAGCGCTTTGCCTCTACCGACTGCCAGCTGTGTGCTCTGACCACCGCTTTGCCCAATTACATATTTAATTGCCAGCGCTAGTTGCATTGTCTTATATTTGCCAACTTTATTCCATTACTTGCAGCGCTTTGCCTTTACCGACTGCCAGCTGTGTGCTCTGACCGCCGCTCTGCCCAATTATATGTTTAATTGCCAGCGTTAGTTGCATTGTCTTATATTTGCCAACTTTATTCCTGTTTTTGCATTCTCCCCCAAGCGTTCTCGGCGTTCAGACCCCTCCGCCTCCATTTTGTTGATTGTTGTCCTCCGTAGCCCGCCCCGCCTCCCAGCTGAGACGCCCTCCCACAGACAACAAACAGCGCTCCAGTACCTGGAAGCGCCGTGACTCGATCTCTGCTTCCCAGCAGAGTGGTCGCTCCCCCTGTGACTGTGGTATCGTACTTGCAACGCTTTGCCTCTACCGACTGCCAGCTGTGTGCTCTGACCGCCGCTTTGCCCAATTACATATTTAATTGCCAGCGCTAGTTGCATTGTCTTATATTTGCCAACTTTATTCCATTACTTGCAGCGCTTTGCCTTTACCGACTGCCAGCTGTGTGCTCTTACCGCCGCACTGCCCAATTATATGTTTAATTGCCAGCGTTAGTTGCATTGTCTTATATTTGCCAACTTTATTCCTGTTTTTGCATTCTCCCCCAAGCGTTCTCGGCGTTCAGACCCCTCCGCCTCCATTTTGTTGATTGTTGTCCTCCGTAGCCCGCCCCGCCTCCCAGCTGAGACGCCCTCGCCCCTCCCCCTCCACTATCCATATATGACAGGAGTTCCCGCGCGCAGCGTTCACGCGCAGCGATCGCGCCCAACCCGCGCCGAAGGTGCGCCAAAGGTAAGCCCGTCTACGCCCGTCCGCGCCTGGACCGCGCCCAGCGCCAGACCCCCTGCCCCTCGCGCTGCCCAACCCTCCCGCATCACCTACGATGCCACCACCCTCCTAGCCCTCAACCCCGGTCGCGCCCCCAACTGCGTCCAAGCCGCCCCTGGACAATCCCATGGACCTTTCTCCTGCTACTCCTGCAAATTCAGCGGCACCAACAACATCTCCGTCACGACCACACCACTGACTCCCGAACCCAACCACCTACAATGCATCCTTCTCAACACCCGATCAGTCCACAGGCACGCCATTGACCTATGGAATCTACTAGACACCATTTCTCCAGACGTCGCCTTCCTTACAGAAACATGGATGAATGCTTCCTCCGCACCAGACATCACCATTGCCATCCCGGAAGACTATAAGATCACTCGCAAAGTCCGTACCAGCCACACAGGTGGAGGAATCGCTATCGTCCATAAGAAATCAATCCGCATCTCAACCAGCTCTGACGCCAACCTCGCCAATTCCGAAAACCTTCACTTCCAAATCCACATCGACCCCAAAACCACACTTAGAGGCACCCTCCTCTACAGACCACCAGGACCCCGTGCGAAATTCAGTGAAGACATCACGGACTTCATCACTCCACACGCGCTCCCTTCCAAAGAATACATCCTTCTGGGAGACCTCAACTTTCACCTTGAAAAGAGCAACGACCGCAACACCACCACCCTCCTGGACAACCTCGCCAACCTCGGACTTAAACAACTGGTCACTTCCCCCACCCACATCGCAGGTCACACACTCGACCCCATCTTCCCCTCCAGCAATCATGTCTCCTTCAGCCACACTGCGGATCTCCTCTGGACTGACCACAGCTGCGTTCACTTCACCTACAACAAGCCCAAACCCACCAACCACCTCCAACCAACTCTGCAAAGAAACTGGAACAAAATCACCACCGACCAGATCTCCTCTTCGCTCCTTCTAAACACCCAACCCACTCCTGGGACCCAAACCTAGCCGTCGCCAACTTCACCCAATGGTTAGCCAACACCGCCGACACCTTAGCACCACTGAAAAAACGTCACAGCAAACCTGGCAACAAGAAGGCCTCATGGTTCAACGATGACCTTAAGAAGTCCAAGAAACTCTGCCGCACCCTTGAAAAAGCGTGGAAAAAAGACCCAACCACCAGCACCAAGGACGCCTTCAAAAACGCCACCCGCACTCACCACCAACTAATCCGAAAGGCCAAGAAAACAGCATTCAAGGATTGACTTGACAACAACGCCCACAACAGCAAGGAACTTTTCAACATCGTCAAGGAGTTTTCCAATCCCTCGGCCAGCTCCAACGACATCACCCCCTCTCAAGCCCTCTGCGACTCCCTAGCCTCATTCTTCCACAACAAGATTGCAGACATCCACAACAGCTTCGACAACCAACCCGGAGCCCAACCCACCCAACCACATGCTGAACACTCCACCCCCGTGAACACCCTTAACGACTGGAACCCAATCTCCACTGAGGACACCATCCGCTTGATGAACTCCATCCACTCAGGATCCCCCACAGACCCATGTCCTCACCACATCTTCAACAAAGCAGACTCCGTCATAGCACCGCACCTCCGAGACGTCATCAACTGCTCCTTCAACTCCGCCACCTTTCCGGAAAACTGGAAACACGCTGAACTCACCGCCCTTCTGAAAAAACCAACAGCGGACCCCACCGAACTCAAAAATTACCGCCCCATCTCGCTCCTTCCATTCCCGGCCAAAGTCATCGAGAAAGCTGTCAACATCCAGCTCGCCGCTTTCCTCGAAACCAACAAATCCCTCGACTCCTCACAATCAGGCTTCCGAGCAAAACACAGCACTGAGACCGCCCTCATCGCAGCAACAGACGACATTCGAACTCTACTGGACAATGGAGACACAGTCGCCCTCATCCTCCTCGACCTCTCTGCAGCATTCGACACAGTCTGCCACAGCACCCTTTTACAACGCCTCAGCAACATCGGAATACATGGAAAAGCACTTGGATGGATCACCTCGTTCCTCACCGGAAGAACCCAGAGAGTCCGCCTCCCACCATTCAAGTCCGAGGCCACCGAAGTCATCTGTGGCGTACCACAAGGTTCCTCTCTCAGCCCCACCCTCTTCAACGTATACATGAGCCCCCTCGTGACCATCGCCCGCCAACACAACCTCAACATCATCTCTTACGCGGATGACACTCAACTGATCCTTTCCCCGAAAATTTTAGCTGAAGCCTTCCCTGTATTAGAACCTCATTTTAGGCACTTATTACACACCTCTTTTACTACCTCCTGCCTTCCGGAGGAATGGAAACAGGCAATAGTATTACCCATTAAGAAAAAATCAAACATCAAACATCAGCATGGACATAATGGACAACCTGCGACCTATATCCCTGCTACCTTATGTGGCCAAGTTAGCAGAGAAAATCGCTAACAGTCAACTCATGGAACATCTTGAGACCCATAATGTTCTCCATAAATCTCAGTCGGGTTTTAGAACTGGCTTCTCTACGGAGACAGCTCTCCTGAGGGCCACTGAAACCTTACGTAAGGGAGCAGATAAGGGAAAGACAATGGCCCTCATCATGCTTGATCTCAGTGCCGCTTTTGACACTGTAGCACACTCCATCCTGCTACAGTGTCTAAATAAAGCGGGAGTTACCAACAAGGCACTGGGGTGGCTGAGGTCTTTCTTGATTAACAGGACCTTCCAAGTCCAAAGAGGAACTTTCCTCTCTGACAGGGTGATGCTGGAACAGGGGGTTCCTCAGGGCTCCGCCCTGAGTCCCACCCTGTTCAATCTCTACATGGCCCCTCTGGCAGAAGTGGTGCAGTCGTTCGGCGTGGAGCTTGTCTCCTACGCCGACGACACGCAACTCCTCATATCGCTGACCCATGCTCCTTCTAAGGAAGCTGATAACTTCAACGCCTGTATGTCCAAACTGGCTATGTGGATGAATGAACACTGTCTGAAACTTAATGGGACAAAAACAGAGGTCCTCATTATGGGAGGCAATGAGGTTAAATGGACGACAGAGTGGTGGCCCAGCTGTCTGGGTCCTCTGCCCTCGCCTACACGAGAGGCGAAGAACTTAGGTGTATGGGTGGACAATAAACTGTCCTTTGACAGCCACGTAAAGAAGACTGTTGGCAAGTGTTTTGGGGTGATGAAAACCCTCAACCGCACCCTCGACCTGTTACCCATTAACTCCAGGCGTACCATGACGCAGGCATTAATAACGTCCCGTATTGATTACGGCAATGTACTACTCATGGGGACATCAGTGAAAAACATAAAAAAGCTACAGGTTCTACAAAACTCGGCAGCTCGCCTGGTGCTTAGGCTTCCCCGTCGAGCTCCTTCACGTCCCACTCTAGCAGCCCTCCACTGGCTACCGATCAGTAAGAGGATTGTTTTTAAAGCTATGCTCTGGTGCCATAAAATAATTCATCACAGAGCTCCGGCATATATGTCTGATTTGGTGTCTGTGTACGAACCTAACAGATCTCTTAGATCCAAAGGAATGGGTCTACTCAAAACTACCTGCCCCAAAAAAGCTAAAATGGGTGGCAGATCATTCCGCACCTTAGCTGCCAAGCAATGGAACCTCCTGCCTCTAGATATCAGGCTGGAGAGTAATGAAATCGTATTCAGGAAGAGACTGAAAACTTGCCTCTTTGCTGTGTGAACTGGTTCCTTCTTCTTTTTTCCTCTACTGCTGCATTCTCTCTCCATAGCGCGGGGACACACCGGGAGGTGTTACCAAGCGCTCTACAAACTCCTTTAAACTAAACTAAACTAAACTAAACCTTACCAAGGACCCCAGCACCGCCAAATCTAACCTACATGAAGGAATGAAAGAAGTTGCTGAATGGATGAAACTCAGCCGTCTGAAACTGAACTCAGATAAAACAGAAGTCCTCATCCTAGGTACATCCCCCTCTGCATGGGACGACTCTTGGTGGCCGGAAGCCCTTGGAAAAGCACCCATCCCGACAGACCACGCACGGAATCTAGGCGTTATCCTGGATTCTTCACTTTCAATGAACAGACAAGTCAGCGCCGTATCCTCATCCTGCTTCAACATTCTTCGCATGCTCAAAAAAACTTTCCGCTGGATCCCCACCGAAACCAGGAAAACAGTCACCCATGCTCTGGTCACGAGCCGACTGGACTACGGAAACACCCTCTACGCAGGCACTACCGCTAAACTCCAAAAGAAACTCCAACGAATCCAAAACGCCTCAGCCAGAATCATATTAGACATCCCACGCAACGAACACATCTCTGGTCACCTGAAAGACCTCCACTGGCTACCCGTCAATAAGAGAATCACTTTCCGACTGCTAACCCACGCACACAAATCACTCTACGACATCGGACCAGAATGCCTCAATTCAAGACTGTCCTTCTACACCCCCTCCCGCCAGCTACGCTCCTCCAGCCAAGCCCTCGCCACTGTACCTCGCATCAACAAGACCACAATGGGAGGTAGATCCTTCTCTTACCTGGCTGCTAAAACATGGAACTCACTCCCAACCCACCTTCGCCTTACCCAGAACCACCTAGCTTTCAGAAAGCAACTTAAAACGTGGATATTTGACAAGTAATCCTCCTCCCCCCCCTTAGCGCCTGAGACCCTCTGGGTATGTAGTGCGCTATATAAATTCTCTGACTTGACTTGACTTATTTATTGGTAAAAAAAAAAGTGGGTGGGACTCCTCCGGAAGCAGCGTACAAAACCTGCAAGACAAAAAAGAAACATAAGTATGTGTGCCATGTCCAAGAGAAAAAGTAAAGGTAGTCAGAATGAAAGGAAGAAAGTGAGAATGGGACAGAGAGCGAGTGGGTGGAAGGGAGAAGGGGAGGGAGAGTCAAAAGAAAATAGGGGGAAGAGGAGAAAGATCGTTGGCCTACTGCACCCAGCCCTCACTGTTCACCTCCTGTCACCCGTGTGTCTGGGACGCTGGGGTCCGTGAGAAAGAGTGCGGTCCAGCAAGTCCTTAAAATGAAACCGAGATATGAATGAGGCCAGAGATTACATTGTTATCTACAGCAACATCGCTTGCCTGCACCTGTGCACCCAGGCTGCTGCACCCCGGCCCCTTCCCCCGCACTGTGCTCAATTGCAACTCCTGCGCACCGAGGCTTCACTGCTCACCTGCCACCACCGGTGTGTCCAACGATGTGCTGGTGCGAGCTCCGACTTCGGGGTGCCTCTGTCTGGGTGGCACAGCAGGTCTCTGGTCAGGGACGGTGTCTTGATACCACGATGGAAGACATCAGAATGCCCAGGGCATCATCGCGGGCTGAGTACCTGCTCCGCCGATTTTGGTGCAACTAACTCAGTGTCTGAAAAGGGAGAAATAATATAATGCTGGAAATGTCTTGCAGTAAATTAAGGTTTATTTCAAGCTTAATAGAGAACACCAGTTGAGTGCATCCTTCCTTCTTGAAGAATGAGCTGCCAACTGTTAGTGGTAATCGTGGTTCAAAGAGGAGTTGGAGTGTACAAGAATACACAAGGTTAAATAATAATATGTTATGCCAATGTTCACATACAAAGGAACAGAGCGCATGCTAGAAGCATAATGTGCGCGTGTAATGCAGTGGCGCAAGCCTGTGTGCATGTACACTTAGTAAGCAGCTCAGTACAGTGCCCCAAAAGCCAACGCCAAATGTCTGTAGGGCAGCACTGCCCGCTGGCTCAGGCCTACAGTACAGTCCAGCAGGTCCTTAAAATGAGACAGAGATGTGACTGAATGAGGTCAGAGATCACATCATTACGCACTGCAAAATCGCTTGTTCGCACCTGCACACCCAGGCTGATGCACCCCACCCCACCGCGCTCAATTGCAGACCCTGTGCACCCAGGCCCCACTGCTCACCTGCTGTCATTGTTGTGTGTCCAAACACGACGGCCAGCAGGGTTCACAATTCAGATAGAGTTTCGATTGCGAGGATGGTGTACACCTCATGGATCCCTTTTTTTTATTGCGCATTGTGATATGCGACGTGGATGTGGCCATATCACCTGAGGCAGAGTGGAAGAACTGGGACATGTGGTGTCATCATTATCCTATTTATACGTACGCAAAGTGGGCTGGGCTTTTGTACGCCAGGCCAGCGTAGGGGTGTGAATAATTATTCCGGGGACCTGGGCATTGTTCAGTTCCTGCATGGCCAGGAAGTGTACTTATGTGTGTCCCTGTTGCAGTTTTGACATCGCACAATCCGCAATTTACATTAATGTAACATGTACCGGGAGGGCTGCAACTATCGCTAATGAGATGCTGTCCGATAACATTGAATGGCCAACATCACATGTCGTTGTCAAGCTTGTGGTGTGCGGCATTATTGAAAGTGTTGCTATCGCGAAGCGCACACATGTGAATGTGCTCGGATGGAGGGAGGATCAGCAGTGAGGCTACGTCATACACAGTGATAAGGCTCATTACAGTCAAGCAATGCATGTCAAACGTGAATCTGAAAGTCTCAAATATGACACACTACTATACTGGTACAGCCTGACAACAGAGCATACTGCAACACAAATCTACACATTACTCTTTACTGTTTGTCACATGTGATCTAGGATGTGCACTCTGGCCGTAGCTGATGATATCCCTTCGAGCCACCAATACCCAGGCCGAAAGGCAGCACAATAATGCGCACACACAGACACACCAGGGCATCATGTAACACACATTTGTTTTTTGATGTAATGTTACAGATGCATGGCCATCACACTTGGAAGGCTACTGTACAGACCATGAATATAGATCAAGATGATCGTTGCATGTTGTGTGTAGTATAAGATATGTGTACACAGCAAAAAACTTTTCAAAAAAGATCTCTAAGCAGAAGAGGTGTCGCTCATCAAACGCTGTGGAGAGAATGACTAAAATGGGTGGGGTCCTCCAACTGTTACAATGGGAAATGTTATGAACCAATCAAATGCTTTTTTTAAGGTCACATGGCAATCGCGCACCAAGCGCGCAAGGAGGCCGCGCCCGAAGCGATTTTGAGAAAATATATTTACCATAATATAAGTTTATTACAGTTAGAAATATATAAATGTTTAAAATATTTTAGATTGTCGCTTGCTCTCATATACACTTTAAAATTATTTAGATATAGTTTTGAGACATAAAAAAAATGAGGGAATGGCGTACCCGGCGCGACACCATACGTCTATGACGTAACACAGGGCCTGGCAGTGTGCACTCGTCACATACGCAACGCGCAGCGGGCGCGACCCCGTACGTACATGACGTAACGTGCGGCTTGGCACTGTGTACCCGTCGCATACCAAAGTAGTATATGATGTTACGCGGTATGCAGTGCCACGAACCCGTCGGATACGAAATGCCCATCATTTACGAGTTTAGCAATATGACGGATAAGATACGCGTGCTGATGGAGCTTGGTACACTACCGGTATGGGACTCCACTTGTCTAAAAAAAAAATATATATATAAGGTTTTTTTTGAAGATATAAAACATTACATAATTTTTAAAGTAAAAAAAAAGTATAATAGAGTTCCAAAATATAGAAAAAATATAGGTTTTATAAATATTAAAATATGAAGTTAACATTTAAAAAACCTTCAAAATTCACTGAAAAAACCATAGGTTTTACAGACGTTATAGTCTGCATTTAAAACCTCGTATCGCTTCAATAAAGTGGATCCGGATAGTAATAATGGAGACGTTATAGTTAGTTGGACATTTGACTCATAAAACCATAGAAATTCCCCCATTATAGTTAGTTGAGCTAACTATAACTCGCGCGCCCGCAATGCACTGCTGATGACGTCACATATTACATCACTCATGACATGGTCAGTGACATCACTGATGACATCTCAAATGACATCTCAAATGACATCACTGATGACATCATCCAGTGAATGTGTGTTACTGTAAAGTTTAAATATTTTTCATTTATATCTATGCCAAGGTGTATTGAAGAATGAATGGATTGACAAGTGCCTGAAGGGATTATTTAGTAGGTGTGTGACTGACTGTATAAGTGAGTGATTGAACGTGTGTTCCTGAATGCATGGGTTAGTGACTAAACTGTGTGAAAGTTTGTATTAGTCTCTCAGTTGGTGTGTAAGCAACTGCATGGTTTGGTGAGTAGCTACATGAGTGTCTATATGGGTTATTGATTTGTTGCCTGAGTATCTGTATGGGTGCCTGAGTATCTGTGTGGTTGGGTGGGGGGGTGTGACTGTGCATAGATGTCTGAGTGGGTGATTCATTGGTTGTATGGATTCAAAAGTGCATCTGGGAAGGGCTGTATGGGTGAGTTAGTATGTGTATGGGTGTGTTGGCGAGTGAATGAATGTCTCAGTGGTATATGTGTCACTAACTACATATGTTTTAAGGCAGTATATGTGAGTGTTGGAGTATATAAATGACTATACGTGAGAGTAAGTTATTTGAAGAGTGGGTGTATAAATGAGTGTCTGCTTGTATCAGTGATTGTATAAGACAGTAAGTATGTGTTAGTATCTGCATAAATAAGTGATGTGGTGTGTGTATAAATAACGGAGTTGGTGTGTATAACTGTATACATAAGTAAATGAGTATGTGATTGATTCTTTGCATGACTGACTAGGTGTGTGAGTAACTCTATGGATGAGTGGCAGAGTGTGACTGTATGTATTGGTGTATGAGTGCATATTATAGTACTGTATTGATGAGTAACTGCATGTATAAGTGACTGGATGTGTGTGTGTAGACATAGGAAATAGTCGGTGGTATGTAGTATCTGACATTGTTGTGTGTATGGTTTCAAAAATAGTAGTCTGTATTTTAGAGTGGGTGTTTCAAAGTTTATATTAGGGCATCAGTATGTGCATCAGATTATCACGTGGATGATGTCATCAGTGATGTCATCAGTGATGTCATTTGAGATGTCATCAGTGATGTCATCAGTGATGTCACTGACCATGTCATCAGTGATGTAATATGTGACTAACTATAACGGGGGAATTTCTATGGTTTTATATGAGTCAAATGTCCAACTAACTATAACGTCCCTGAAACCTATGGTTTTTTAGTGAATTTCAAAGGTTTTTTAAATGCTAATTCCTAACTATAACGTGCCTAAAACCTATGGTTTTTTCTGTGAATTTCAAAGGTTTTTTAAATGCTAATTCCTATCTATAACTTATCTTTAACCTATGATTTTTAATGATTTTCATAGGACCCCCAAGGCCAAATTTTTTTGTAATTTTTTTTTTTTTTAAAAGGGAGGATGCGCGCAGGATGCACGCATCCTGCTGATAAAAAAAAAGTTAAGCGCGGCCTCCCACGCTTAATTGGTATTTGGCCCCCGGGGGCAATGGATTATATGTACAGGGGGGTCCAGAGGGGCCCCCAGCCCCCGGGGCTTTATTAAATTATGTACGGGGGGCTCTCAGGCCCCCCCAGCCCCGGGGACCGACACCCCCCGGGGGCTTATTACAAATTGGGTGGGGGGCTCTGAGGCCCCGCAAGCCCCAGGGAGCACCTCCCCCCGGGGCTTTTAACAGATCTGGGAGGTGGGCCACGCGGCCCCCCTCCTGGAGCCCTGTACAGGCCTTGGGGACCACCACCCTACTGCAGTGTCCCGGGGTGCTCACCCCGGGACACTACTGTTTGCAATGGCGGCTCCCACCCTGCCATTGCAAACTGCTTTGCTTCATTGAAGCAAGAGCAGGGAAACCTGCACTCACTTCATTGAAGCAAAGCAGATTGCTTTTCCATATGGGGAGCAGCATGTTAGCTGCTCCCCATGTGGAAGAGCAATGCTGGCTCCCGCAGGATGCCGGGAGCCAGCTGGGACTGTGGGGAGATTGGGGACCCCCCCACGGTCCCCAACGAGAAGCCAGGCCCCGGGGGATGGGGTCCCCGGGGCCATAAGTGCCCGGGACGGGGGCCACGCAGCCCCCCCACCCCATTAAGAAAAAAAAATCAATGGCCGGCCCCAGGGGATGGGGTCCCTGGGGCCTTAAGTGGCCAGAGAAGGGGGGCTACGCAGCCCCCTCCATAAAAATATTTTAAAAGTTGGCCATGCCCCGGGGGATGGGGTCCCCAGGCCATGAAATTGGCCATGGGAGGGGGGCCACGCGGCCCCCTTCCTGTAAATTGTTTTTTAAAATTTTAATTTGGGGGTGAGGCCCTGGGGATGGGGTCCCCAGGGCCACAAAGAGTAAAAGGAAGGGGGGCCACACAGCCCCCCTTTCAAAAAATAAAATGTCAAAAAAGAAGCAATCGTCCCAAGGCCCCACCCCCTCACAAGCACACTCTGCAAACACGCCCTGTGGCGCGTTTTAAATTAGGGAATTAATTCCCCTTCAATACTGGGGGTACCTGGGGGCCAACTAGCCCACCAGGTACCTCCAGTAAGCGCCACAGGGCTGTGTTGCAGAGAGGTGCTCCAGGCCACACCCCTTTTTACACCTATCTGCAACGCAGCCTTGTGGCACTTACTGGAGGTACCTGGTGGGCTAGTTGGACCCCAGGGACCCTCTGGATTCAAAAATCCCCCAACTTAAAATCCGCCACGCGGCGCGTTTGCACAGTGGTGAAGGTAGGGGGCAGGGCCTGAGGTGATATGTGTGCAAACACACCCTGTGGCGCGTTAGTGAATTAATTCCTCTTCAATCCTGAGGTCCCCTGGGGGCCAACTAGCCCACCAGATACCTCCAGTAAGCACCACGGAGCTGCGTTGCAGAATGTTGTAAAAAGGGGGCGTGGCCTCTGAACACTTCTCTGCAACGCAGCTCCCTGGCGCATACTGGAGGTACCTCGTGGACTAGTTGGCCCCCAGGGGACCTCAGGATTGAAGAGGAATTAATTCCCCAACTTAAAACGCGCCACAGGGCGTGTTTGCACACTTCACCTCCGGCCCCGCCCCCTTCCTTCACCATTGTGCAAATATTCCTCTAAAATCAGCCGAACTACGAATTCCGATTTACTCACCTGTTATCACGAGAGACCTCAGTGCTGCATATTTGAGCCTAGTACTGATCCTTAAAAGTAATTCTAACCGTACTTACCAGTAACTTGAATTTTCTTCCATAGGATATCATTGGCTGCTTTTTGTGGAAAAAGTTTCTAAGTGTCGATTTTTGAAACGTAAAAATATTCCTCTAAAATCATCCGAACTACGAATTCCGATTTACTCACCTGTTATCAGGAGTGACCTCAGTGCTGCAACTTTGAGCCCAGTACTGATCCTGAAAAGTAATTTTAACCGTACTTACCAGTTACTTGAATTTCCTTACACAGGCTAACATTGACTGCTTTCACTTGGAAATTCTTCCAAGTGTGGAGTTTTGGAATTTACAAATATTCCTCTAAAATCAGCCGAACTACGAATTCCAACTTACTCACCTGTTATCAGGAGAGACCTCAGTGCTGCTTCTTTGAGCCCAGTACTGATCCTGAAAAGTAATTCTAACCGTACTTACCAGTAACTTGTATTTCCTTCCATAGGAATCCATTGTGGGGTTTTCAGCAGAAAAGTTTTTAAGTGTCTATTTTCACAAACGAAAAATATTCCCCAAAAATTGTCTATATGACTTAAACACATTCTTTCAACTGTTTACAGCAGATGCACCAGTGCTGGATCCAGGATACACCACTGAGTAAGAAAAAGTGACAATAACACTACTTACCTGCTAAGTGAATTTTCTGCCATAGGATAACATTGGTGATTCTATGTGAAAAAAAAAAGTGTCTACTTTTAAAATACAATAATATTCCTTAAAAATAACTACTGTAATCAAAACGCTTTTACTCAACTGTTTACAGGAGATGTCCAAGGACTGAATCTAGGATCCAGTCCTGTGGTTAGAAAAGTAATCCATAAAGTAACTAATTGCATTTGACTAGAAATTCACATTGAGCTCAATGTTGCATTGTGTTGAAATTGTGTTGCCCATTGCAACAACTGTAACTACTGTATTTAAAAGTCTATTGCCTATTTGCAAAGTATTTAAACTAAAGTAATTCATTCTGAGAAAGTGTATTTTGTATTGTAATGTATAATGTAATTACAATGTAATTAAAACAAATTAAATATCTAAAAATAAATAGTTTAAAAAATGTAGTAAATCGGTATAAAAAAAATCAGTATAACAATTAATACATTCAAAATTGTCATTTATAAAACATTTGAAATTCACTGAATAAAACATAGGTTTAAGACATGTTATAGTTAGGAATTAGCATTTAAAAAACCTTTGAAATTCACTGAAAAAACCATAGGTTTCAGGCCTGATATAGTTAGGAATTAGCATTTAAAAAGCCTTTGAAATTCACTGAAAAAAACATAGGTTTCAGGCCTGATATAGTTAGGAATTAGCATTTAAAACACCTTAGACATTTACTGAAAAAAAACATAGGTTTTAGGGGTGTTATAGTTAGCTGGACATTTCACTCATACAAAACCATTGAAACTCCTCCCATATAGTTAGTTGTACTAACTACATCTGGCGCGCCCGCAATCCACTGCTGATGATGTCACATATTACATCATTCATGACATCACTGATGACATCTCAAATGACATCACTGATGACATCATCCATGTGACAATCAGATGCACCTCATCATACACTAGTATAACCTTTCATCACTCACTATAAAATACAGAGTGCCATATTTGAAACCATTGACACACAATACAAGTTTCTAAACACCCACTCAGTGATTCCTGAATCTCTACACACATCTAATCACTTATCTATATATTCACTCATACATGCTGTCAATGATCAATAGAACACTATCAAATATACTTAAACACCTATATCGACATTACACACCAGCACAGATCCTAATCACTTATGAAGTCATCCTACTCACTTATGCAAACAATGGATCATACTTACTTTTACTTAGCTACACACTTATACAAACACCACTTCATCTATTCATACAGATAGCAACTCATACTTAGCGTGTTATAAAATCACTATTACAAGTATACAGTTATCCATACAGTCACTCATACAATCACTGAGTCTTATGCATACTTATTTATATACAACAACTGACACATACACTGTCTTTTATTTTTCTACTTTGTTGGACATGTACCATTGAGACATATATTTGCTCATCACCACACCCATAAAGATATTTACTCACCCAAACAACTGTTATAACATGTAGTTTTAACTTCATATACCTACTGAATCAACTATTCACACATCTTTGGGCTGTCACCCCCCCCCCCACCAAACCACACACACAGTCACTCTCCCATACAAATACTCAGTTAACTAATCAATAACTAATGTAGACTTTCACATAGCTAGTGACCAACTGGAGAAGCAGTTAACACAACAACTGACAAAGTGATACAGATATTCACACAGTTTAGTCACTATCCAATATATTTAGTGAGACATTATAAATTAGTCAAGTAAACAGTCAATCACACTGCTACTAAATCATCCATCCAGATATTTATATTTATATATCCACTCATTCTTCAATGCAAATTGCTATTTATATAATACATATTTAAATAATGACCCAACCACATTCACTGGATGATGTCATCTGTGATGTCATCAGTGATGTCATTTGAGATGTCATCAGTGATGTCACTGACCATGTCATGAATGATGTAATATGTGACATCATCAGCAGTGGATTGCGGGCGTGTGAGATGTAGTTAGTACAACTAACTATATCGGAGGAATTTCAATGGTTTTGTACGAGTGAAATGTCCAGCTAACGATAACACCCCTAAAACCTATGTTTTTTTCTGTGAATATATATACACATATTTATGTACATATACATGTATATATTCATCAAACAAGGTGTCCCCCTGCAAGGACGCACTCTTTATTAAGAAAAACCGGACATCACTTGCCCAATTTTGTTTCAAGCCCTACGCGTTTCAGAGCTCCTGCTTCTTGTTCACGGGCTCCATGCAATGTCATTAGGCAGAGGAAAAAGTGGGAAACGAGTCTCTTAATTGGTTCTTTTATCACCCTCTGGTGGATATATTCAGTAACAACAGAATTCTGGAACTCGTAGTTTTCCCATTCTCAAATTATTCCCTTCGGTGGGTTCCGCCATCATAAAAAACAATCCATGCACAATTCTTGCTCTCCAGTGAGATCCAGGTAAGGGATTCCAGTACTCATTGGTCCCACGTTGGCATACCATCAAATGTAACAAATTTGGAGAGGTAAAGTAAATAGACAACAGCACTGCAAGTACATGGGTGGGGCCTAGTGTAGTTCAGGGTTGGGTGTGTTTCTGTATTTATAATAGTTAAATAAGTTATGTGCAGTTTATATGTTTTTTTGTTTTTTTTCTTTTTTAGTCCTCGTCTCACAATTCAGCGTCTGCAAATCTGACAAGAAACCTTCCTTCCAACCTGGGCACCCGAGGCTTCTGCAACTGCATTAGCTTTAGGCCTTACCAGGCCAGCTTCTTCGTATAAAGCTTGGTGTAATCGTAGGACCCGGGGACATTCAACCAGTCTCATCTCTCTACCCCATGATACAAAATGTGACCAAATATTAGAGTTGTTATCATTTAAATTCCCCTGATCTAAACGTGCCAGAGCAAATGCAGCTTTCAACCAATCTTCATGGAGTGGGGGCCGTGGGTTTTTCCAGAGTTTACATATCTCCATTCGGGCAATAAGAATTAAATATAGTAACAAACCTCTTTGTATTGGCCACAGAAGATTCATCAAGTCAAAATCCATACCAAAAATCACTATAGAAAGGTTCAGATTAATCTTGACTTTAAAGATGGCACCTAGAACATGCTCCACACTCAACCAGAACACACTTAGTTTAGAGCACTCATAAAATATGTGAATGTCATCTGCTTCAGAAAAGTCACATCTTGGACATTTAGAAGAGACTTGAGGAGCAAATCTAGCTATTTTCACGGGGGTATAGTATAATCTATTAATAACGTAAAAATGATTCTTTTTTAAAGATGCCGGTTTAACAAACTTATATAGGGTTTGCAGTGATAAATCAAATAGATCTTCAGCTTATACAGTTATCCATACAGTCACTCATACAATCACTGAGTCTTATGCATACTTATTTATATACAACAACTGACACATACACTGTCTTTTATTTTTCTAGTTTGTTGGACATGTACCATTGAGACATATATTTGCTCATCACCACACCCATAAAGATATTTACTCACCCAAACAACTGTTATAACATGTAGTTTTAACTTCATATACCTACTGAATCAACTATTCACTCATCTTTGGGCTGTCACACCACCCCCACCAAACCACACACACAGTCACTCTCCCATACAAATACTCAGTTAACTAATCAATAACTAATGTAGACTTTCACATAGCTAGTAACCAACTGGAGAAGCAGTTAACACAACAACTGACAAAGTGATACAGATATTCACACAGTTTAGTCACTATCCAATATATTTAGTGAGACACTATAAATTAGTCAAGTAAACAGTCAATCACACTGCTACTAAATCATCCATCCAGATATTTATATTGATATATCCACTCATTCTTCAATGCAAATTGCTATATATATAATACATATTTAAATAATGAACCCAACCACATTCACTGGATGATGTCATCTGTGATGTCATCAGTGATGTCATTTGAGATGTCATCAGTGATGTCACTGACCATGTCATGAATGATGTAATATGTGACATCATCAGCAGTGGATTGCAGGCGTGTGAGATGTAGTTAGTACAACTAACTGTATCGGAGGAATTTCAATGGTTTTGTACGAGTGAAATGTTCAGCTAACGATAACACCCTTAAAACCTATGTTTTTTTCTGTGAATATCTATACACATATTTATGTACATATACATGTATATATTCATCAAACAAGGTGTCCCCCTGCAAGGACGCACTCAAAAACAGGCGAATCCTGCGATTTGAAGCAGCATTCTTTATTAAGAAAAACCGGACATCACTTGCCCAATTTTGTTTCAAGCCCTACGCGTTTCGGAGCTCCTGCTCCTTGTTCACGGGCTCCATGCAATGTCATTAGGCAGAGGAAAGAGTGGGAAACGAGTCTCTTAATTGGTTCTTTTATCACCCTCTGGTGGATATATTCAGTAACAACAGAATTCTGGGACTCGTAGTTTTCCCATTCTCAAATTATTCCCTTCGGTGGGTTCCGCCATCATAACAAACAATCCATGCACAATTCTTGCTCTCCAGTGAGATCCAGGTAAGGGATTCCAGTACTCATTGGTCCCACGTTGGCATACCATCAAATTTAACAAATTTGGAGAGGTAAAGTAAATAGACAACAGCACTGCAAGTACATGGGTGGGGCCTAGTGTAGTTCAGGGTTGGGTGTGTTTCTGTATTTATAATAGTTAAATAAGTTATGTGCTGTTTATATGTTTTTTTCTTTTTTTTCTTTTTTAGTCCTCGTCTCACAATTCAGCGTCTGCAAATCTGACAAGAAACCTTCCTTCCAACCTGGGCACCTGAGGCTTCTGCAACTGCATTAGCTTTAGGCCTTACCAGGCCAGCTTCTTCGTATAAAGCTTGGTGTAATCGTAGGACCCGGGGACATTCAACCAGTCTCATCTCTCTACCCCATGATACAAAATGTGACCAAATATTAGAGTTGTTATCATTTAAATTCCCCTGATCTAAACGTGCCAGAGCAAATGCAGCTTTCAACCAATCTTCATGGAGTGGGGGCCGTGGGTTTTTCCAGAGTTTACATATCTCCATTCGGGCAATAAGAATTAAATATAGTAACAAACCTCTTTGTATTGGCCACAGAAGATTCATCAAGTCAAAATCCATACCAAAAATCACTATAGAAAGGTTCAGATTAATCTTGACTTTAAAGATGGCACCTAGAACACGCTCCACACTCAACCAGAACACACTTAGTTTAGAGCACTCATTAAATATGTGAATGTCATCTGCTTCAGAAAAGTCACATCTTGGACATTTAGAAGAGACTTGAGGAGCAAATCTAGCTATTTTCACGGGGGTATAGTATAATCTATTAATAACGTAAAAATGATTCTTTTTTAAAGATGCCGGTTTAACAAACTTGTATAGGGTTTGCAGTGATAAATCAAATAGATCTTCAGCTTTAGAGTGCAAGAGTGACTGGTTCCAGGCCTCATACTGTGGGGCGTGTTCTGCGTCATCTGCATCAAGGAGTTTCTTATACCAATATGCAACCTCCTTCTTTTTGGGATTTGAATTTTGAAGAATAAACTCGGTTTCCCAATCACCACAAATGGACTCTTTTTCTGCTGTATACCAAGAAACCAATTGTAGGTATTTAAATTTAGAAAAAGAGCTTCCTATTTTAGATCTTAATAGTTCCCACGGATGAACTCCATCTGAAGATGCAAGGTCCGACCATATTGAGATACCAGCCCTTTTAATTGGTAACGCAAGACTATCATCTAAGCAGGCAGGCATCCCAGGGGAATCCCAAATGCGGGCAAAATTGGAACGGTAACCAATCCCTCATCTGCATCTGACCCTGTACCACACATTGAGGGCTGCTCTTAGAACTTTAAAGCGAACTTTTCTGAAAAACCTTGGTGCCCCAAATTTATATAGAAAACATTCTCCCCCACCCTCGACTATGGCCATTTCTCTCAATATCTTTCTCCAGTTAGTTTCCTCAGTTGTGGTCAAGAGCATCCGTATGTTTTTAAATTGAAAGGCGAAAGAGTACCAGGCTATGTCCGGAAGAGCGAGACCCCCTTTCAATAGTTTACGTCTTAACTTCTTCCAAGCGAGTCTAGCACTCTTATAGGACCAAATAAAGCTACCTATTTTGCTCTGGATTTTACTGATATCCTTACTAGGAAAGTCGAGGGGAATAGTACTGAACAAGTATGTCAGCTTAGGTAGGATAAGCATCCTAACTAGGTTGACCCTACCATAGATAGTCAGGGGGAGGTTTTTCCATCTTGTCAAAAGGTGGTTGTGAGGAAGGTCCCGCGATTGAACCCCCGCATATACCCCAACCCACATCCGGAGCAGTATGGATACCTTACCGTCCCGAAGCTGATGAGTCTCTGCCAGAACTAAATAAACACTTCTCCCTTCCGCAGGACGAGATCAGCAACCCGGATGCGGAAAAGGGATTCCCCAGAGGAGGCAGACCGGATATTCCGCTCGACCAATCAACAGCCTGGCACCCAGGTCACGGGCAGCAGAAAAGCGGACGTGTGGACACCTTCGAGAGAGCAACCAGTAAGAGGCATCCAGAAGAAGAAGACGGGGACGACTGGAGAGATGCTGAGATACCGCCTATCATCGCCCAAGACACCGAAGTCGGAAACGCCGAGGACTGCGAGGCTCCTGAAGTGTGGATGGAAGACTGGTGGATCCCGGAAGACGTACGAGCCGCCACAACCCTGGAGAGTTGTGGCTTTTAGCAGTACGTGACGGGACAAAGGGGTTTGGGGGAAAAAGCGGAGGAAGACTTTTTGGTGATGGTTGTTTTGTTTCTTGGTTGTTTTTGCCTTTGTTTCACGACCACACCTCCTGACCACGGCCTCTCTACCCCTTTCCTCATTCCAAGTCCCTAGTATTAAGAACGTAGCATGTAAACAGAAAAGTGTCACCACCACAGTTACGTCTGTTCTCACCCTTTATTAGAGCCTGCTTACTTTATTTTATTTTCCTGACCACACGTGGTTCGGTGACGGCTTATAAACAACCTAGAGTATCATACTGACTGCTGCTCTCTCACTTTCTCTCGAGTTTACTCCAGGACCCTGTCTACGTGCCACCGAACTATCTGACCCCTGGACCTCGAATAAGGACCGGACGCCCTGAGAAGAAATACGCTGTCACCCTGTGCTGGAACAGACGTTTCAAATTTCTTTGTTTTGACCCCTTTGAAGACCGTCATTACTTTCTGTACGTTACTTTGCCCATCCAAATAAATATCACATCATTCAACCCCTACGGACTCCTCGCTTCTGTTTCCGACCGTCCCTCTGACCTTTGGTGTCAGAAGTGGGATCGGAGGAAATGGAGGCCGTAGTAAAAAAGATGGCAGAAGGACAGGACCGTCTTGAAAAAATCATGGAGCGCTTCCTAGAGACAGCGTAGGGAGAAAGGGAGGCTCTCCACAAGACTCTTGCAAGTCAGGGACAAAGTCAAGAGAGCGCTATGGGGAAACTAGCGGAAGAACTGGGACAGCCTCGGGGGTACGCTGCCCCTCCCTCAGTAGTAGTAAAAAAGTACGTTTAGGGAGAAGATCCAGATTTCTTCCTGGCTAACTTTGAAAGGATGGCAAGGGCTGCCCAATGGCCAAAAGATCGATGGGGCCAATATCTCGGTCCTTTTCTCAGTGGGGATCTCCAAGCAGCCTACCAAACCGCCAATCCCCTTGGAACCACTCCTTATCTAGATATCAAACGGTGTATCGTGGAGCGCATGGGTGTTGACGAGGAAACATACCAAATGCGCCTCCGTAACATACGTGAAGGACCCCAAGAAAATCCCAGAGCACTGTGTTACCGTATACGCTATATGGCAGATCGTTGGATGAAACCTCTTACTGCCTCTAAGGAAGCCATATTGGAAAAAATTAGAACAATTCCTCTCCTCTTTACACCCCCCTATACAGAGGTGGGTTCGTCAACATACGGATCTGTCCCTGGACAAAGCAGTAGAGATTGCAGCAGCCTATTTTAGAGCACAAGAGTTACAGAAGGGTAAAGAGGAATTAACATGGAAACAACCCAGTAGCCTTCCTGTGAGGGTTCCCCGACCAGTCCACAATCTCCACAAACCTGAAACTGTAACTATAGTACCTAGTCCTCTAACCCCGGTTCCAAGACCGCCCATCCCTGCAGGACCACAATGTTTCCATTGTGGAACATTCGGTCACATCGCTCATTCCTGCCCACAAAAAGAGGAACCTATGGAAGTCGGCTACTCTCGTGCACTGTTGTGTTCCCTGGAAGGGGATCCCCATCCCTTCCACCACCAAATAGCCATAAATGGAGAACACCGAGAAGCCCTTATAGATACAGGAAGCCGTCAAACCCTTATGAGACCACAGGTTATCCCAGGCGGGTCCCCAATCCCCACAGGGGTAGTGAATATTCAGTGTATTCATGGTGATAGCCAGATGTATCCCATGACTAATGTAGAGATACAACACCAACCAACCCAACCCCCTGTAAATATGAAAGTTGGACTTCTCCCTCACCTACCGGAACCAGTAGTCCTCGGTACTGATTATCCTCATATTCATACCCTACTGAATAAAAAGGAAAATGAAGAGGTGGAGTGGAGAGAAGAAGCACCCTTCTTTAATGAGTTAGATCCCGGGTGGGTCCCTGGGAAGGATAGGAAGAGCAGACAACAGAAAAGGCGGGAAAAGAGAAACGGAACTCCTGCCTTTCTGACCGCTACTCCTCTTTAGGATCACAATGTGAACTTTCGTACTGCTCAGAGGGAAGACAGCACAATCCAAGAGGCCTGGAAACAAGCAAAGGAAGAAGAAGATCCTCTACAAGTAGGTCCCCAGTTCTTTACCCATAAGGGTTTACTATACAGAAAAGGGGGTAATAATCTACCTACCCAGCTTTTAGTACCCATTCCTTTTAGAGAGAAAGTCTTATATCTGGCCCATAGTCATTTGTTGGGAGGTCACTTTAGTGGGGAGAAAACCGAGAAATCCATACTGGAAAGATTTTACTGGCCCGGCATTTTCCAGCAAGTTAGGAAATACTGTAGAGAGTGTGCCATCTGTCAAAAAACCACCCACTATATTCCCCCTAGAGCTCCCCTGAGACCGTTGCCTATAATTGTTGTCCCTTTTTCAAGCTCTTATAGGTCCCCTTTTACCCTCCCGGAACGGGTATCGTTATGTTCTAGTCCTAGTAGACTATGCTATCAGATTCCCCGAAGCTGTGGCTCTGAGACAACCCAATACCTCTCAAGTGGCTAAAGCCATGATTAATGTATTCACACGCGTAGGTTTTCCAAAAGAGATACTTACAGATCAGGGCACTCCCTTCACTTCCCGGCTGATGAAACAAGTGTGTCAGCAGTTACACATTAAACAGATACGTACCGCCGCCTACCACCCTCAGACAGACGGTCTGGTGGAGCGGTATAATGCCACCCTAAAGAACACCTTACGTAAGCTTTTAAACTTAGAGTCCCGGAAGTGGGAAGACATGCTTCCCTTGGCTCTCTTCGCCATAAGGTGTACACAACAGAAAAGTTTGGGATACTCCCCCTTTGAATTACTCCATGGGAGACCTCCACGTACCCTTATGGACATGGCCAGAGAAGAGTGGGAAGAGGAAGCTAATACCACAAAGCCTCTACTGGATTATGTGTCCGGATTAAAATCCCATTTGAATCAGATAAGAGAAATAGTGCGAAACAATCTATAACATTCCCAGGTAGCACAAAAGAGACAATACGATAAGGCTACTAAAGAACGATCCTTGCAACCAGGTGACCAGGTTCTCCTCTTACGCCCAACCTCAGAACACAAACTTCTAAGTCAATGGCAAAGTCCCTTTAAAGTAGTTGAAAGAGTAACACCAGTCACCTATAAACTAGAAATGGATCCCACAAGCACTTCCACCCAAATTTTCCATATCAATCTACTAAAGAAATGGGTAGGCCCCACTCCTGCCTTGCTCTCAGCTTCCCAGACTCCCGTGGTTGAGCAAAGCATAGACAATTACTAGAACCCCTCAAACAAGAGCTACGAGGTACCTTGGCTCCGCTCCAGAAAGTGTTCTCTTTGACTCCAGGAAAAACCCCATTAATAGAACATGAGATACATACCCGGCCAGGGAAAACCGTCCGGTTAAGACCTTACCGGATCCCTGAAGCACGAAGGGAAGCCATAGACCAAGAAATATTACAAATGTTGAAATTGGACATCATTGAACCCTCTAAAAGTGAGTGGTGTTTTCCTATTGTCCTCGTGCCTAAACCTGACGGGTCCATACGTTTCTGTATCGACTTTAGGGAGGTGAATAAGATATCACAATTCAACGCTTATCCCCTCCCTAGAGTCGACGAAATGGTAGAAAGACTCAGGAAGGCACAGTACATTAGCACACTTGACTTATGCACAGGCTATTGGCAGGTACCGCTAAGACCCCAAGACCGAGAAAAAACTGCTTTCTGTACACCCAAGGGTCTGTTCCACTTTAAGGTCTTACCCTTTGGATTACACGGGGCACCTGCAACATTTCAAAGGCTCATGAATATTGTATTGCAACCGCACCACAGTTATGCAGCAGCCTACTTAGATGATATAATCATACACAGCAATTCCTGGGAAGAACATCTCCATCACCTAACCCAAGTAATCCAAGCCTTACAAAAAGCTGGTCTGACCATCAATCCAGCAAAAAGCCACTTAGCTGCTAGGTCAGTAAAATATTTGGGATTTCTGTTGGGAAATGGGTGTATCAGGCCACAAGAGGAGAAGGTTGCAGCAATCGCACAGGTACCTTTCCCAATAACCAAGAAAGACCTCAGAGCCTTTTTGGGGTTGCTGGAATACTATAGACGCTTCATCCCTTGTTTTTCCCACATAGCCACCCCTTTCACAGATCTTCTAAAGAAACCTGTTCACACAGACAACTGTTTAAGAAATCCCACTCCTTCGGCCCTACAAGCGTTCCAAAAACTAAAACGAATCATCACGTCCAAACCTCTTCTCACCAATCCCAATTACGAAAAACCCATCATACTACAAACGGATGCCTCCGACCAAGGTCTAGGAGCAGTACTATCCCAACTAGACGAGAACCAACAAGAACAACCTATTCTCTATATCAGCCGCAAACTGTTCCCCCGAGAAACCCGGTACGTAGTCATTGAAAAAGAAGCCCTAGCCATCAAATGGGCTGTCGAAGCCCTGCAGTATTACCTTGAGGGGAGGGTATTCCTACTCTATACTGATCACGCTCCACTTGAGTGGCTGACCCGGAACAAAGGACATAACCCTAGGATCTTACGTTG
Source organism: Triturus cristatus (assembly GCF_964204655.1). Taxonomy (NCBI): domain Eukaryota; kingdom Metazoa; phylum Chordata; class Amphibia; order Caudata; family Salamandridae; genus Triturus; species Triturus cristatus. The sequence goes on from NC_140585.1 coordinate 482,784,139, forward strand.
GTTCCTCGCCCGTCAACCGTTTCGTTATACAGTACACCACAGGAAAGGGAAAGAACAAGCTAATGTAGACTTTTTATCTAGGTATCCTAGAGCCCCTTTTCTTGTAAACAAGAAAGTTAGGGAAGGGGGATGTGAGGAAGGTCCCGCGATTGAACCCCCGCATATTCCCCAACCCCCATCCGGAGCAGTATGGATACCTTACCGTCCCGAAGCTGACGAGTCTCTGCCAGAACTAAATAAACACTTCTCCCTTCCGCAGGATGAGATCAGCAACCCGGAAGCGGAAAAGGGATTCCCCAGAGGAGGCGGACCGGATATTCCGCTCGACCAATCAACAGCCTGGCACCCAGGTCACGGGTGGCAGAAAAGCGGACGTGTGGACACCTTCGAGAGAGCAACCAGGAAGAGGCATCCGGAAGAAGAAGACGTGGATGACTGGAGAGACGCCGAGACACCGCCTATCATGGCCCAAGACACCGAAGTCGGAAACACAGAGGACTGCGAGGCTCCTGAAGTGTGGACGGAAGACTGGTGGATCCCGGAGGACGTACGAGCCGCCACAACTATGGAGAGTTGTGGCTTTTAGCGGTACGTGATGGGACAAAGGGGGGGTGAGGGGGGGAAAGCGGAGGAAAACTTTTTGGTGATGGTTGTTTTGTTTCTTGATTGTTTTCGCCTTTGTTTCACGACCACAACTCCTGACCACGGCCTCTCTACCCCTTTCCTCATTCCAAGTCCCTAGTATTAAGAACATAGCATGTAAACAGAAAAGTGTCACCACCACAGTTACGTCTGTTCTCACCCTTTATTAGAGCCTGCTTACTTTATTTTCTTTTCCTGACCACACGTGGTTCGGTGACGGCTTATAAACAACCTAGAGTATCATACTGACCGCTGCTCTCTCACTTTCTCTCGAGTTTACTCTGGGACCCTGTCTACGTGCCACCGAACTATCTGACCCCTGGACCTCGAATAAGGACCGGACGCCCTGAGAAGAAATATGCTGTCACCCTGTGCTGGAACAGTTGTTTCAAATTTCTTTGTTTTCACCCCTTTGAAGACCGTCATTACTTTCTGTACGTTACTTTGCCCATCCAAATAAATATCACATCATTCAACCCCTACGGCCTCCTCGCTTCTGTTTCCGACCGTCCCTCCGACAGTGGTCTACCTCTTTAGACACCTTTTTTAGATTGATCAGAGGTATATTATCTAAGTCATTAACTATAATGATTCCCAGATATCTAAATTCTTTGCTCAGTCTGCCCTCCCAATTGTTGATGTTCCAGCACATCACCTCTGTTTTACAGGGGTTAGCTAAATATCCGGAATACGAACCAAATTCCTCTAAAAAGGGCTTCCGCCCTTAGTATTACCTCCACCGGATTGTTGGTATATAATAGCAGACCATCTGCATATAGAGCTAATTTACTGCTATATTTTTGGGAGCTAAAAGGGGTGATTAGTTCATCCAATCTTAGCGCTTGGGCAAGGGGCTCTATATATAGATCGAACAGCAAGGGCGAGATGGGACAGCCCTGCCTTGTTCCCCTGTATATGCTAAAACTTGCTGTTAACATACCATTTGACAGAATTACTGCAGAACCTCCCTGGTAACAATCGGTCAAGGTCTGAATAAAAATAGGCCCGAAGCCCATTATCTTTAGTACTTCCCAGAGGAAAACCCAGCATACCCTGTTGAAAGCCTTGGCTGCGTCAAATGCCGCTACAGCCAAGGGTCTCGACCGGGCCTATGCCAGGTCTATACTACCAATTAATTGGAGCGTCTGCTCCTGAATATACCTTCCTGGGATGAAGCCCTTTTGGTTCATATTGATCAACTGCTGTACTAACTTGACCAATCTCCCTGCCAAAACACTCATGAAGATCTTATAATCGGCATTTAGCAGGGAGACTGGTCTATACGGATCTGCTTTAAGAGGGTCTTTCCCTGGCTTCAAAATAAGTACGATCGTAGCCTCCTTCCAGGACTTGGGAACTTTGCCTTCCAGACTGTAGATATAATTAAATAGTTCACACAGTCTTGGAACTAGCTCATCTTGGAGGAGTTTGTAAACCTCACTAGGAAGCGCATCAGTTCCTGCAGCTTTATTCTTCTTGGTTTTATTTATATATAGTCTTATCTCTCTCTCTGTTATAGGAGCATCAAGACTATCTCGGCTGCCCTCTGTTAATTCAGGTAGATCTTTATTCCGCAACCATTTTTGAATACTTTCTGAACTAGGTATGATCTCCTCTCTATACAGTTCTGAAAACAGGGAGAGGAGGCGAGTTTGCATGTCCTCTAATTTGCAGGAATTAGCCCCACTCTCATCTATTATTAATTCATTAATATTATTTTTAACTCAATCTACTCTTGCCTTCCAGGCCAGGAGGGCACCAGCCTTTTCTCCGTATTCATAATTTTGCATGTTATGTGATGCCCACTGGGCCTTCACCTTTTGATCTAATTTGCCCCTATATTCCTGATGAAGACGATCCAAAGCACTAAGAACTTGTGTCAGTCTTTCAGGGTGCTCCTGAGAGCATCTTGTCCTGTCATCTTCTAACTTAAGAATTTCTCCTTCCAAGTTCTGGAGTTCTTAAGCCTTCTCCCTATTTTTAGAACAGATCAGACTATGTAGCTGGCCTCGCATATGAGCTTTAAAGGCGGCCCTGACATGGTCTAAAGATGTTGAACCTATATTAAGGGAAAAATAATCTAAGGTAGAGGATTTAATTACCCTGATTATTTCCACATTTGACAACATTACCCTTTTCAACGTCCATCTAGGCCTAAGGCTATGCCTCCACCCAAGATAGATAAAAGAGATAGGGGCATGGTCTGATAAAAGGCTAGACAAAATAGAAATATCGGGTAGGTTTTCTAAACTCAACCTATCAGCTAAAACATAGTCAATTCTAGATGAATGACCATGTTTTTCGCTGAAAAAGGTGAAACCTGATTTATCTCCCATCTTTGCCCTCCAAACATCGGCAAGCCCTAGGTCATGGATCAAATTAGTCATTGCCCGACGGATACATGGGGCTCCGACATGATGGCTCTGGTTTGATCTATCCCTTAATGGGTCGAAAAGGACGTTGAAATTGCCAGCAATTAATATAGGGGAAGTGGCTTCTATTAGTTTAGACTGCATTTTACAAATATGTGTCGGATCATCAACATTGGGGCCATAGAATGAGGCTACAGTTAGCTCGATCCCTCTTATCTCCAACCGTGCAATGATCCATCTCCCTGTCTGATCTGTTGATGTTGATTTTATGTTACATCTAGCTCCTGATTTCATTAAAATAGCCACCCCTTTATTATGCGCCACCTGTTCAGAGGAACAGAAATATTCCATCCAATGATACTTAGCAAAGATGGCCCGACATTCTGAGTTGCTTAAATGTGTTTCCTGTAGGAGACAGACTTAAGCAGGTGATTGTTCAAGGTATTTCATGACCAATCTTTGTCTACGTGGACATCTCAACCCATTGATATTCCACGAGATAAACTTTATTTCACTACTACGTCCACCTGATGTCAAAACTTTACACAGACGTTTTAATAGTGAGTTAAAATTATGAATAAAGTTGAGATTGAGGATATTTTTTTGTTTTTTTCCCGCTGCAGGCCCACCCGTGCTCCCCCCATACCTCTCCCACCCTGCCCTCGTGACCCCCTCAACCCCCACATCCCCCTGGGGAACCCCCCTTCTCTGGGCATGAGCCCTTATGGTCTCAGTCCCTTCGGCGTGACATTAGGAACATTTTGTTTTGTGATTTAGGCCAACCCCCCACCCCGGGAAGCCCCTCATAACATTGAATACCCCCCCCCCCCGCAGCCTACACCCCACTCCCATTCCTTATTTTGCCAATAAGGGCATCTACATCCTCAATTAGGTGTAGGTTGTACATGTGGTTGTTCCACGTGATACGCAGAGATGCTAGAAATCTCAGTTGTGCCTTAGCCCCCAATGAGTTTAAGATTACCATTCTTTTACCAAGCTCCCATTGTTTTGCTGCTGTAATATGAGAGATGTCCGATCTGATGATAAATGAAAAAGGATTGGAGGGGGAGTTACTTTTTATCAGACCTTCTTTCAGAGCCAAGGATAAAATCTTTTCTTTTATAGTATACGTAAGAAAGTTTACTAAGATTTTCCTTGGCTTCTGTTTTGCAAGATTTCTCTTAAACGGATCCCGATGGACCCGTTGGATATCATGAGCCAGGTCTAACTCCGGAAAGTCTTTCAGTATAGTATCTTTTAAAAGAGAAATCACAAAACTTTTGACATCTGCTCCTTCCAAATCTCCAGGTACATTTAGCAGTCTTAGATTGTTTTTCTCACATTATTCTCAAGACGCTCCACATCATCTTTTAGTTCTCTGTTTTGAAGGGCTAGTTTATCCATTTCCATTGAAGATGAATGTAGTGTTTCCTTGATTTTAGGAATTTCAGATTCTAGAACATCTGTTCTCTGGGAAACTGCTTCTAGTTTCTGGGCTAATACCTCACAGGATGCTTGAATTGCTGCTTGATTAGACTCTGAGACATAGAATCTTTTTCCTATATCCTCCTTTAGGGCCAGTAGGATATCTGCTAATGACCCAATCCCAGTCCCAGAGCCAGCAGAGACTACCACTGGGAATGTTACAGGTGTTAGAGATGTTACATCTACCTTCTCAGATGCGGGGGGAGCCCAATGGATCCTCTTGAACCTCCAAAGTCGAAAATCTGTTTGAGGTTCCAACAGAGGAATGAATAACCAAACACTGCTCTTCGGATTCTTCAGTTGTTTCAGTTGTTTCAGCTGTTTCAGCCACCACTCCTGCAGCTTTATTCGTTGATCTAGATGGAACAGGAGACTGCATACTGTTTTTAGACGGAAGAGAATTTGATAGCGAGGCAGGCTGTGGACTGTTAGACACTGAGGAGTTGCTTTTATTAGACCCCCTATTCGCAGGGGTAGACAATACCTTATAAAACGTCTTTAGGGAGGGTGTGATTTTCACTTTGGAGGAGAGGACTTTCTTCACCCTACCTCTCCCTTTTCTAATTACTGCAGGGGCGGACTCCGTAGTAGCTTTCCCCTTGCCCTGCCTGGCAGTAGCCCTGGCCTCCGCAACCGGGGGAGAAACACGAGTCGGTATTACAGTATCTGTGCTTAATTCTAGCTGAAGGGCTCTAGTGCGCAAAGTGTATCTACAAACATTAGGAATTATATTGTCATTACGAAGGTCCTGAACATCGCCGCTCTCCACACAATACTGAGGCCCCACCTGCTGCGCAGACCCTGCTGGGCCCGCCTGCTCACAAGAAACCCCACTAAACACATTTGTGGTTAAAAATGAATTCACAGGGTCCTCAGTGTAACAATGATCAAATGTCCTACCTTCGTCACGAGTGGCAAAGGAGTATTCAAAGGGGGAAAGGGTAGAACGTGCTACCTCACTCCGACGTCCTACCCCACTTTCCAGGATCCAGTCCCCGTTCTTCAAAGAAACAAAGTCACAGGTGCTGACTCTGCCCACGTAGACCCGGACCTGCAAGCAAGGGATACCGCAACGCCTCCACTCCCATGCCGTACCTACAGACCGCAAGAGGGCCGGCTCTGGGGGCGTGGGTACGGTCCGTACCACCATTGAAGTGGCGATGTAGGGGTACGCGTCGTACCCACGCCCCAGGAGCGTGGGTACGGCCCGTACCACCATTGGAGTGGGGATGTAGGGGTACGCGTGGTACGGACCGTACACACGCCCCCAGAGCGTGGGTACGGCTCGTACACACCATGAATGTGGGGGTACGGTCTGTCCCACCCATACCCCTACGGCACTAGTACAGTATGGATACAAAGCGTACACACGCCACGAATGTTGGCTTAGGGCCTGGTGCAGCATATAAGCAGTATATTGGTGTGTGTGTATGCACAGGACAGCAGTGTACTGCACCAAGGGGGCGGGTGGGTGGGTGGGTGGCTGGGTGGCTGCAGAGGACTCCCAGCAGTGGACAGAGACATGTGAGGGGTGGGTGCCAATCACTCCCAGCACTGGACAGAGACATGGGGTGGGTGCCCAGGACTCCGAGCAGTGGACAGAGCCATGTGAGGGGTGGGTGCCTATCACTCCCAGCAGTGCCCAGACATATGAGGGGTGGGTGCAGGGGAACACCCAGTAGTGGACAGAGACATGTGAGGGGTGGGTGCCTATCACTCCCAGCAGTGGACAGAGACATGGTGGTGGGTGCCCAGGACTCCCAGCAGTGGACAGAGACATGTGAGGGGTGGGTGCCTATCACTCCCAGCAGTGCCCAGACATATGAGGGGTGGGTGCAGAGGAACACCCAGTAGTGGACAGAGACATGTGAGGGGTGGGTGCCTATCACTCCCAGCAGTGCCCAGACATATGAGGGGTGGGTGCAGAGGAACACCCAGTAGTGGACAGAGACATGTGAGGGGTGGGTGCCTATCACTCCCAGCAGTGCCCAGACATATGAGGGGTGGGTGCCCAGGACTCCCAGCAGTGGACAGAGCCATGTGAGGGGTGGGTGCCTATCACTCCCAGCAGTGCCCAGACATATGAGGGGTGGGTGCAGAGGAACACCCAGTAGTGGACAGAGACATGTGAGGGGTGGGTGCCTATCACTCCCAGCAGTGCCCAGACATATGAGGGGTGGGTGCTCAGGACTCCCTGCAGTGGACAGAGACATGTGAGGGGTGGGTGCCTATTACTCCCAGCAGTGCCCAGACATATGGGGGTGGGTGCAGAGGAACACCCAGTAGTGGACAGAGACATGTGAGGGGTGGGTGCCTATCACTCCCAGCAGTGCCCAGACATATGAGGGGTGGGTGCAGAGGAACACCAGTAGTGGACAGAGACATGGGGGTGGGTGCAGAGGATTCCCAGCATAGCCCTGACATATGAGTGGTGGGTGCATCATCCTCAGATGACCACACCTCCATGGGTTCATTAACGCATCCCCAATGTGTGAAAATGTTGAGAGTGCCATATCAACACATCACTGACAGCACTGTCCCACTCCCATGAGGATGGACGTCTTTCCCCCACGGCATGACACACCACATGTGGGTGTGAGGACAAATGACACATGCATACCCACCCCTGGCGGATGCAGCACAATACACACACTGAGAACATGTCACAAGACTGCATAGTTATGTGAAAGCCTACTAAACTAAGAGAGCCAAAGGGAATACACACTGTCACGCACATTCCAGGACTGATAGGAATGTACAGGTGCTGGCACAGCCACCAAGTAGTTGTCTCCCATGGAAGGAATAGGGTGGACTTCCCACAGATACAATGACCACAATTGTCAGTCAGGTGACCAAATACCCTGCAGAACAAGTACCAATTGTGTGCTAGGCTGGGAGTACACACATGCATAGTGCGGAAAAGTGACAATTTCCACATGGAGGCATGGCAACATACTCTATACACAAGTACAGTGACTACCAAGGATGGCACAGACGATGCAGCCGGAGACATTGCTGAGCAGGCATGGGCCTAGTTGAAGTGATCCGTCTGCCACCAAGGAAATGTAGACACAGGTCAGCACAACAATTGTGCAACTCCCTGCAGGGAAGATGTCAGGTGCCACAGAGGAAGGAACACTCCTTGGGACAATGTCTCCAATCACAAAGAGCATACACGAGCAAAGAATCTTTGCAGAGACATTGTGATGACACGCAGATACCAGGGTCCACCCCATGAGCACCATACTACAACATTTCCCAGACACCTAACAGATGATCACCACCTCAACTCATGGAGCATCAGCACCAACATCAATACCTGAAATCGTGTTCAAAGGGGAAAAAAAATTGCTTTATTCAGCAGTAAAATAAAATGTATGAAAGGACACTATGTACAAAGGCCACAGGCCAGTCCAGATGTGATGTCCTGGGGGGGACACATGTCCATACATCTCCCCTAGCTTGCCTGCACATTTGAAACCTCTGGTTCATCGACTGGGGTGGGGGCATCATGTGGGGAAGGACCAGGCACCGCAGGGACAGGAGGGGGAAGGGTAGGTGTTGTGGGTGCAGGGACGGACGACTCCACCACAGGGGGTGGGGCAGCGGCAAAGGTGGAGGTTAGTATGGCGCTGCACACGTCCACAAGCTCTGCCAGCATCTCCCCTGCACCCGAATGAACCACAGGCCCCAAGGAGGGGTGGGCGGAGGGATGGGTTGCAGCGCTACTGGGGGAGGTGGTGGACAGGGGGGGGACTCAACTCCCCTACCCGTGGAGTGCCGTGCCCGTTTGCGCGATTGTGAAGCTGTGGGACTGAGGCCCAGCACTGCCAAGTAGGCCTCCTTCTCAGACTGTGGGGCAGGGGAGCCAAGGGGAGTGACATTGGAGGGACTGGGGAGTGAGGCATGCGGACTCCGACTGTGGCTGCGTGTCTGCCTGTGTTCCCTAGACCCAGTGGGTGTGCCTTCTACCCCCTGAGTGTGCGTGACTGGAGGTGTGCGCTTGCCCTTCCCTTTTGGTGTGCTGGCTGTGTCTGGTGTGGTGCCTGCCTGGGAATGTGTGTGTGTGCTTGGGACAGGCATGGGAGTGGGAAGTGTGGATGGTGCAGGGGTAGGTGGGGGGACCAAGCGCTGCAGGAGACCCACTGCTGCCGTCAGTGACGAGTCCATGGACCTCAGCAACATCCGTTGGTCAGACATCACTGATGACATGCCCTCCATGTACGACACCATCTGTGTCAGCAGTGTGGTGTGGCCATGGAGGACAGTCAGGATCGATGTCTGCCAAACCTGCAACTGCCGCTGAATGTCCACAGACTCGGAAGTGAGGGCAGCAGGGGAGACAGGGGCAGGGGGTGCGGTGCCTGGCACGAAGGAGACACGTTGTTGCCGTACACGGACAGAAGGGACCGGAGCAACTGGGAGGGCGGTGATGGGAATGGAGGGGGCGGTGACAGTTGTAGTGCTGCTGCCAGCTGTTGGAGCTGCCTCCGCCCCCTCAGGGAGTTCAGCCTCGGACCCGTCAGCGTCGTAGTCTGTGTTGGTACTACCCAGGTCCTCCGCCGCACGCCCCTCGCCCTCCCTGCGACTTGATGCTGCCGACTCGCCAGGAGTGGTGGCACTGGTGCTGGATCCCTCCTCCACGTCCGTGCAGGTGTCTCCCTCGGTGTCCCCCGATGATGCTGTGGGCACGGTGAAGAGACAGGAAATAATCAGTAACCTGTGTACAATTGACACATGAGTCCAAACATAATAGGTCACAGTGCATATCATGAAATGCATCATGAGTAACATCTAGATGACTCTGCACATATGTAAGCCCTGCACTCCCCAGTTGGTTCACCCACCATGCCACCTTAAATAATGAAAATCAGGACACAACAGCAAATAACTGGAGATCAAATTATACAGAGAAGCTAGTGTCTGTGAACAGTGGGGCACAGCCAGACTATGAAGGCATGCCAACCCTTGCTCACTGTGAACGAAACAGTATTGGTGCACCCAATGCCAAATTACATTCGCCAATGCTGAAGGTGTACCAACACTCATAGACCTGTGAGTACTTTAGAAAATCCAAAGAAATACATTCTCATTCATTGGGAATCACAAAACTTCACACAATTGACAAGTTTGGAATGTGTGAATGTTCCACTTGTGGAACTGAACACACATGTGCATGAATATCAGAAGTCACACAAGGAGGTGCACACAAAACTACATTTACACAGTCATTGTATGAGCTGCCAGCCTAATGCCAAGAAGCCATTGTTAAGAAGAAATGTGGTATCAGGAAGTTCATATACATGGCACCACGGTGGTCCGGATGACTGGACACCGGTAAGTTGGCAACAATCAAGGACTAACCCTAATGCAAACACACTGTGGGAACATGGACATGTATAATTCCAGAACAAAATTAGGACAGAACTGTGCCTTTGTATGAAATGTGCCAGCTTGTTCCCCCAAAGTGTAAAGGTGGTTTCTTGTGCACTTCCTTGGGAGACATCTGTCATGCAGGCACATTATTGCCCTTCACAATGATCTGACTGTAACTGGAGCAACCGTCCCGGCCCTATGCATATCTCCCACTCATGCACATCATGTCTGAGGCCACTACATTGGTCATGCATGCTGCAAGGGTGTGTATTTAAAACCACACACTCCTATGTGGAGCCTCAGGACAGTGCCAACAATTATGGACCCCCAAATGAGTGGACAGGACAGGGCACAGGCAAGGTACCAACACATGTCACAGACCACCCCCACACATGATGCAGAAAGCATTGTGCACCATGATGAACTTGCAGCCTAGATGACCATGTGCAATAGTGATTACACACAGACCAGGGAACACATGTCAAGGAGGGGAAGGGAGGAAGAACAGCAGCGGTTGACTAGGGGGAACAGGAGATGCACTGCACATATAAACCCTGGCAGTGTATCCATGCAACTGAGCACTTCCAAAAGCTTGTGACACACAACAGATACACATGTACCTACCCCCTTGCTGCTGCTGCTTCTCCAGTAACCGCCTATCCATGTCAGGGAAGACCACCGCCAGGACACGCTTCATTTGATGGGTCAGGCGCCGGCGCCCGCCGTGTTTTCGTGCTGGTGAGTCCCCCAGCAGGACCCGGGCGATCCTCCCGGTCCAGCACCGGATGTCCTGCCAGCGTTTCCTCACCTGGGCCAGGCGCAGACTGCGACCCTCCACGGAGATCATGGCCCACTTCCATATCTTCCCCTTCTCGTAGGCGGTTACCTGTGAAGATGAAAAAGTGAGAATAGATCACTACACCTGCTCCATGTCACAGAGACACACATTAGAACATCTTTGATTTGTTGAACAGGGCATAGCATGCTGCAAACTAATAGCACCTTCGTCATATTGAATTTCACCTCTGTGTAAGCCCCAATGCACTACATGGCATTGAAAGTACACAGGTAGCATGAGGGGTGCAACACACTCCGTGATCATGGCACACACTGTACATCACAAGCAACACAAGGCTGATGGACAGCACCTCCAAGCAGTCACATGCCCCAGGCCACTCACCCAACCTCAGCAGAGTACACAGACACACACAGGCACAGATAAATCACCTGCCAGTGGCAACAGCGGATACAAACCTCACTCTGCACATGTGGCACTTGCCTGGGAGGTGTCACAGGCGTGGGGCTAGCCCAGCTAGTCAGACACACAGCACGGCTTACTACTTACATCAGATGGGTTGAGCAGTTGCCTCCTCCATGCAGCTGTGGTGCAACACTCCACATAGACACTCACCCACATGACAAGGAACATTCACACACATCAATGTCCAGGGGGCGTACACATCATTTGGTCACTCTCACCACAGTTCCACTAAACTCACACACATCTGTGGGTACAGTCACCTGTCACACCAGGGGGAACACTGAATCTCCTCAGGACTATAGAACAAGAATGGCCAAGTGGATTAGCCATGCAGAATGTGCCATGCACCATGCAGTGAATGTCACAGTAAGCACAATGCAAGTGAGGAGTGCACACATGAACCACATCATGCTCTGCATGATGCACCTAAGCCATTCCCCCCCACCCCCCCGGGACCCACTCTAAACAACATTGCATGTCTGTCACACCTGAACACAATGCCAGAAGTGCCAGTCACAAAAAGAAGGGTCACAGTCAAAGGGAGCGGAGTAGCACTCACCTGCTGCCCTGGTCTACCATATAGGCTGGGGAACTGTGGGAGGATGACGTCCAGCAACGCCTCATTCTCCTCCTGGGTGAAAGGCTGGGCCCTCTCCACAGTCCTTGACATGGTGCCAGGGGAAGCCAAACAGCAGCAGTGGTGTCGATGAAAGGTTGTGCAGGCAAGTGCCCTATCATGGGTTCTGGCTGACTTATATCTGCCTTGCTGGGCTATTTCCTTTACAGGAGTACCGAGTGATTGGTCAGACTCATTAGCATCCTACATTTCCTCCAATCCCTTTGAATATACACTAGTGACAGCATTAGCATTTTTTCAAATTTGATGCATCATGTCAAGTCAACAACCACTTTGCAACAATGTATAAGCTGGCCAACTGCTTTTTCCAGGCCACATGATGGAAAAATTTGATCTTGAAACTGGGTATCCATGACAACCAGCATGCATTTAGGCCCTAATACTTGTCCCTTATGTGTCCCCATTGTGATTTTCAAATACCCACACCGGTACGGTGCGTTTCACACGTACCCCTAGGGCACCACTACTCTAGTGATACAGGCCGTACACGCGTGTGTAGGGGTCGTATCCCTATGGTAGTGTTGCCGTAGGTGTACGCCATAGAGATACGGCCCGTACACGCGTGTGTAGGGGTCGTATCCCTATGGTAGTGTTGCCGTAGGCATACGCCATAGAGATATGGCCCGTACACGCTTGTGTACGGGCCGTATCTCTATTAGGGGTGGGCGGAATTTGCGAAATTAACTTTCACAAATTATCGCGAAAATGTTTAAAATTATCGCAAACAAGCGGAAATATCGCGAAGATGCAGAAGTTTTTTTCCCGCATGTTCGCGAGATTTTCTGCATGGTTGCGGGTCGCCAACTTACCCATGTGGTTGCTTGCGGGCGCGGCCATCTTGTTTTGAGTTGTCTCGCGGTGCATGATCGCGAGAAGAAAGACGTGATCGCGCGGCGCATGACGTCACTGCGGGCGCGAACTGTCGCGAGACAGCGCAAATGGCTAAAAACAATACAACATCTCATGGAGAACGCGACCGGATCAAGAAAACTTGTCGGCGAACGCAGGGATTCAGGTAAGGCGATCGCGCGCGCGCGAGAATGTATTATTTTACAGCGCGAGCAAGAAACAAATTATCGCCAAGCAGCGGAAACCGGAAATTTTTACATTTTCACGCTCTCCGCGGAACGCGAAAATGTCAAATTATCGCAATTTCCGCGAACGGAACGAAATTTTCGCCCAGGCCTAATCTCTATGGCGTACGCCTACGGCAACACTACCATAGGGATACGACCCCTACACACGCGTGTACGGGCCATATCTCTATGGCGTACGCCTACGGCAACACTACCATAGGGATAGGACCAGTGCGTACACGTACGTGTTTACGGTCCGTACACACACGCGTACTCCTGCCCAACCCCTATATAGTGATACGAACATACACACGCCCTGAGAGCGTGTGTACGGTGCGTTTCACAGCTTACACTGGTGATAGGCGGCGCACAGGAAAGAAATGGAGGTGTCAGACTTGCACAGGATTGGACATCAAGTCATTGTCAGTGCAGTCCTTCATGTGTAGGGCCTAGGTGTGTCAGGCAGTGATGTGGCACATGTCTCCTCATGTTTTAACCCAATAGTTGTGTGATGACCTGTGTACACATGTCATGTGTGATGGGGCACTATGTGGCACACTTCCCCTTCACACCTTTTACATGTGTGCATGTAGGACAAACTTGTCAAGCACTGCATCACTGGCATGGCACAGTCACCAACACCCGCAACTGTCCCCTGATGCCCACATTTTAGCTGACACACTCAATTGACAACTAGCATGGTATCAACCTTAGTCATGTAGAGTACATGACCATGCATGCGGATGACTATGTTTTTCCTGACTTCTTGTGTGTCTCTCATCCCCAGGTAGTTGTGCATGCTGTCTGCTCGTGGCATCGTTGTGCTCATGCTATTCCTCATGAGTAATGCAATGTGTGCTGAATCAGCGTTACATGCACGCACATGGTGAAAAGTCTCCTTTGGGTAAGGATTGCAGCAAGGCATTTTGGGTGTGGTAGTTGTTTGTAATGTGTGGGCACTGCTCCTGTGCAGGTTTTGTTACTATGCATACATGTCGACTCACCATGGGGCACATGACATGTAGCATGACTCACATGACTTGATAGTCACACTTCGTGACAGTCATCTGTTATGGGATTGTGGATTTTGATGAAGGCATCAATGTGTGTACAACTTTCCTCGGAAACATACGGGAGGCTACGGGTGGACATATTGCGGGACATCCCCATAAGAGGCTCAATGGGGAATTGCAGCCTCTCTGTGTGCAGCAGGGGATGTTTGGCTCACCCCCTTCACTTGTGTGCCACTCCAATGGATTTACAGCATCTGTGGTGCGAAGGGGGTGTCCAGTGTAGGTCCCACATGTTAATCCAAAAGACCTGTGAGTCTGTTAATATTGATGCATTTCCATAGGTGTAAGCCTGAGTAATAAAGGTGTTCCTCAGCCTCCAAGGTGCCTCATCTCTGTCAATGCAGGTCTCTTGCCACTGTGCATGCGCCATCTCTGGCATGGTTGTCAAGGATTGTGCATATGAGTCTCTGTGTAGATTAGCAACCTGCATGCTGTTCTTCATGTATTTGATTCTCTATTGTGCATGAAGTCCATGGCTGTGTATGTGTTTTGGTATGTTGGTCCCCACAACGGGCCATCAACACCTTCTGGGGTGTGTTTCCTGTGCGCAGCTCGGCCTTCAGTTTCATGATCCGGTGTCAGTCATCTTTGGTGATTGTGCATCCCTTTTCTCTGGGTGTGCCATTGAAAACCGGTCACTCCTTCCTTGACATACACCTGTTGCAGTAGTCCTTTCTGACATCCTAGTCTTTGTGTGGCAATTGTGGCATAGTTCCCAGGACATGCCGCCTGCTGTTGCAGCCACTGCAGCAAGGGCACACGAAGTTTCCTGATTTGGCAACACACACACATCAAAGATGCTCCTCCCTTCCTCCCTCGACCCATTCATTTGGCTGTCATCAGCTTGTCTGTGCCACAGTTGCGGCCACGTGGTGCCAAAGGCTGGACCGTCTGCACATGCAACGTGCACATTGCACGACCCTCAGGTCCTTGCATGACCCACATCACACTACAGTCTGATGTTGCAGCCACCCTCCAAGCAATGTCCATCCACACATCTCCCGCCTGCTCTCAGGCATACACTAAGCGCACACACAACACCTTTGTATGATGAGTGTGCAACTCCGACTGCCTACACAGTGCTGCCACGCCTTCCAGGCCCTGTCACACCCACCAGGTCATGTCCCTCCTACTCCCCACCGGCTCTGTACCCCGGCAAGGCCATGGGAGTGGGACTCAAGGCTTCTGCATGTAGTATACTGTCGTCGTGAGGCACATGGCACAGGTATCATCTCTCAGCGTGTCAATCTACAATGTGTCCAGGACCCCCCTCTCCACCATCACATACGCACACAACCTCATCATCAACTCATATGCCATTGACAGCCAGGGGCTCCTCACCCTCACCAAGGACGCAGACATTGCCAGTTCCAGTATTCAAGATTGCATGAGATCCATTGATGAATGGCAGAACAGCAGCCACCTGAGGCTGGACTTGTACAGAACTGAGGTCAACATCTGAGGATTGTCCCCTTACAGCTGGGTCAACTGCTTGTGTCCCACCCGCAGAAGCCCCGCACAAGCACCCAGTGTCCACGCACACAAGATGGTGTGCATCATGGATTGCTTGCTCACATTTGCCATGGTAATCACCAGCATCTGTACCTCAGACTGCAACACCCTCTGCATTATGCACATGATCTCCAGATAGATCCACTCCAAGGAAAGACGGACCATCCCCAGGTCCACGACAACATCCGTGTCAAATACTGCCCTGCCCTCTACGGGGCAGCCACATCCAAACTCCCGGGACACTTGTCCACATCCAGGCTGCATCTGCACACCTCAGCTGCAACATCCCGCGCCCCAGCCACATCACTGTCCAGCAGAGATAGCTGCAATAGATCACTGTGTGCTGCAGGATGACCTTCAGACTCCCCACACACACTCAGGAGGCAGGCCACAACCCCGACCCAAAACCAACCTTGCACCACTGTCATCCGAGACCCCGTAATGCCATCTCCATGTATCCAACCTTGACCTGGCCACCATTCTTCAGATCCACCGTACTCCAGCATGCAGGACATAGTTCTTCCACCTGGGAACACATACCTGGGACTCCCTCCCCGGGAACCTCCAAATGAGGCATGATCTCTATGCCTTGATGATACTCTTCAAAATAGGTCTGTCCGCACAGTATTGCAAGCACCCCCTCAGCAGCTTGAGGCCATCACAGGTGAGTATTGTGCTCCATGTCTGCATTGACTGATAAATTGGGACCCATGTGTGTCCTGTTCCAGACTCAGATCCCAGGGTATGGATGGCTGGAGCTAGTTCAACACTCAGGAACAGTTTGACATTTACACACTCATATGTTGTGGACCATTGCCAAATGACAGCAACATCTCATGACAAAAAACAGATTTTATTTTTGGTGGAGTAAGTCTTTTGGTAGATGTACTAAGGTGCTCTACCGGGTGCATAGAATCCAAAGTTCACAGGGGGAGATGGCATCCTTGTCAGTTGGAGTCATCAGAGTCCAGACCACAGTGTTGGTCATCATTGGTCAGACTGTGACCAGCAAGTCCATGTGGCAGAGAATGTCATTGGGTGAGGTGCTGCTGTTGCGCCAGTGGGCCAGGTGCCAGGCCAGGTGACCTGGGAGATGTGGATGGTCCGCTGACTCTCACGGTCTTTTCTGTGGACGACCCACCTTCCTGGGGGGACCCTCAGATGCAGGCCTTGACGATGTCTGTGATGCTCCGTCGGACGAATCCTCCTCCTCCTCCCTCCCTGTGGCTGGTGGTGGTCTTCGCCTGGTGGCACAGGGAGGGTTGCCCATGTTGTCGGTGATCCAACGGAGTGAACGGCTTTTGTCCGTTTGCACCGCCAGGAGCTCAGCCAGTCTTGCCTCCATCCGTCCTTGGTGTTGTTGTTGACTGGCATGTTGCTCGGCCTGCAGGTTCTTCATCTCGTCGAGGGTCCCCTTCATCTCTGTAAGGCTCGATACTACCTGGCTGATGCCCCTGGTGTCACGCCGGTATGTGTCCAGGATGTGGCATATGTGTGACATACCGGTTCCCTCAGCTGGCTGGTCAGGTTCTTGCCTCCGCCTGCCTCCACTCCCACCACCCCTGTCAACACGAGCCTGGCCTACCGTTGTGAGCACATCGGGTCTACGAGACCCCTGAGGGATGGCATTATCGGGGTTGTCTGCCTCCTCCTGGGTGCCCGGAGAACCTTGTCCCTCCTGGTCAGACTGGCTGTGTTGTTCAGTGCGAGCAGGGCTCATGGGTGTCTCCTGGGATGTGGCAGGAATGGGGGTGGTGGTTGGCACAGATGTACCTGACGCAGGTGCTGCAGGGGCTTGGGCACCAGAGGGGCCAGGTTGGTCGGGGTCATCCACGGAGTGGTGAGAGTCGTCGCTGCCGGTGGGATCATCTTCACGCTGAGCCTGGGACTGTGATTGTTCCCCCCCATTGTTGGGGGGAGGTCGATGACATTGCCCTGTGTGTGAGAGAGAGACAATGTTAATGCTGTTTCTGGACTCACTCGTATGCCTCTGACTTTTATCCTTTTATAAACACTTAGCTTGACGGTTGTTTGTAAATTTAATTGCAATTTTATCCTTTTTTAGGTAATTTATAAAAAAAAATTATGTAATGTTTGTAAATGTGCTTTTATGACTTAATTGCCGAATAAAGCTGATTGATTGATTGTTAATGCTGTTTCATGCCACATCCATGTTTCATACATATTCAAGTTGTCACAGTTCCTCCAGGTAGTTGGATGTACCTAGCATTCCTCTCAATGTACACTTGGGGATGGGTATGTTGCGGGGGACAAATTGGTATGTTCTCCTGAGTGTTTGACCAGTAGAATTTTGGGTCGGATGCTTATTTGGCGATGGATTGGTCTTGTTGTGTCACATGTCCATTGTGAGAGTGGATAAATCCGTTGCCTGCCCCGGGGGGTGTGCTTGTGTGAGGGGGTGTGTGACCGGGCCTGCTGTTGGGTGTAGTGTGATTTGTCATTGGGTCTCCCAGGTGATGTGTCTGTCCCCTCATGGTGCATGCTGGCATGACAGTGAGTTTGAGTTCCTATGCTAGATATCTGAGCTTGTGGAGTTGGTGTTTGAGTGTACAGTGGTCACAGGAGGGCCTTGTGCTGCATACAGCAGGGCCAAGTGTCAGATACCTTGTCAGTACTTTGCCAGTCCCTGTGCATTGGGCATGGTGCATGGGGATGTACCTAGGCCATATGGGCTGAGGGCATTGGTGTCTGCTTCTGCGTTGCACAATGTGTTGTGTGAGCCCCACCCTCCCAGCATCCCGGACATCCAGTCTTGGGTTTGTGGTTGGTGTGGCCTGGGACATGGCATTGCCTTTATTTGTGAATGGGGCATGGCGACGTTAGTGGCATGAGCGTGGTTTTTGAGTGTGGTTGTGGGCGGTGAGGGCTTGGGGGTAGGTGAGTGCATTTGTCGTAGTTGGGGTGTGGATGCCATTCCCCCCATGCTACGTGAGTTGTTTGTGTACTCACCAGGCTCTGCGACTCTTTCGACTCCGTGTACTCCCACCGGCGGAAGCATGGCCATCACCTTCTCCTCCCAGGGATGGTAATGTACGGGTCTGCGGGGCAGCCCACCTCCAGTGATGTTACTCTGGGCGTATTCCTCATTCATTTTCCTCTTGACTGCCCTGCGCAGATCGTACCACCTGGCTTGGCATTGATGCCTGGTCCTTCGGATGGGCGCAACAGCATTCACCTTATCGACGATCCTCTGCCACAGGCTGGTTTTTTGGGCTATGCTGGTCTGTCTGACAAATGTTCCAAACAGCTGTGGCTCGACTCTGATGACTTCATTGACAAGGAGGTCCAGCTCCGCCCTTGTGAACTTTGGATTCTTGTCTGTGGGCATGGTGTGGGGTGTGGGTGTGGATGGTTGTGGGTGTGTGGGTGTGAATGTGACGGTGTGTGTGGGAATGTGAAGAGGGGGTGTTTGTGAAGGAGGTTGTGTGAAGGTGTGTAAGTTAAGGTGTAGTTAAGGTGTAAGTAAGGTGCAGTTGTTTGTCTGTGGGGTCTGTCAGCAGTGGGTCTGTTGCAAAGGCTCATGGGTTGTGTGTGTGGGCCCTTTTTATTGGTCAATTTGTGGGTGTGGCTGGGTTTGAATTTGTGGTGGGTGTGTTATAAGAGGTGGTTGTGATTTAGGTCCTCTGTTTGCCTGTTTGGATGTGCCAGGTCAGTCATAGAGATGTATTTTGTCATATAGACGTGTTTTGTGGTGTTGTGCGAGTCGAATTGACCCTCCTTGTGCTGTTTTACAGTGTCCTGGTTCTGTACGAGTATTTTTTGCGTAGGTAAGGTCCGTACATACGCGATGCTGGGTGAGGGTGCTGGAGTACGTTGTTGGGGTATGGTGCGTACAGGGACGGGGCTGGGGTACGAGCCTGGGGTGCGGCGCGTACAGGTGGGGGGCTGTGCTATGGTGTGTACAGGTGCGGGGCTGTGCTACGGCGTTGGGGTACGGTGTGTACAGGTGCGGGGCTGTGCTACGGTGTTGGGGTACGGTGCGTACAGGTGCGGGGCTGTGCTACAGTGTTGGGGTACGGTGCGTACAGGTACGGGTCTGGGCTACGTTGTTGGGGTACGGTGCGTACAGGTACGGGGCTGGGCTACAGTATTGGGGTACGGTGCGTACAGGTACGGGGCTGGGAGACGGGCCTGGGGTGCAGCGCGTACAGGTGGGGGGCTGGGGTACAGTCCTGGGGTACGGTGCATACAGGAGCGGGGCTGGGAGACGGTCCTGGGGTGCGGCGCGTACAGGTGCGGGCTGGGGTACGGTCCTGGGGTACGGTGCGGAGGGGGGGTACGGGGCTGACATACGGGGGTATGGTTCTGACATATGCGGGGTGAGGGGGGGGCTGTACGACTCGTATCCGGGCACAAGTTTACCCTTGTGTAATAATCCAACTGTCACTTTATTCAAATTCATCCGCTCTCTGGCGAGCAGGTTGTCAACATTCTACAGGTGAGCTCCGGAAGCTACCAAGGTAAGAGGGAAGGTGGGGGTGGACGGAAGGTACCAAGGTGAGAGAAAAGGGAAGAATACAACACATCTCCTTACCCAACCTAACAAAATGCGAAGAACAGAAGGAGCATTATCTAGCTACTCTGTCCCCACTCCAAACTTGACCATCCTCTAACTCCACCACATTTTTCCCCATACTTTTGACTTTCTGAGGAAGGAAAAATTTACTCTGTCCCACTTTTACCCTACAGTATCATTAACCATAGGGTTTAAATCCTTCACACCATGTCTCTTATCGTACCAGCCCTTGTAGCGGTGTTGATGTTGCTGCACATTAATCTGATGTTCTGACCTGTCATAGACTACAGTCTTACCCCCTTCTAGCCAGGGAGGGTACATCTTGGTGCCCGGTTCCCTCCCTCTTAAAATTACAAAAGGAGAGATACCAGTTACAAGGTTGGGTGCGGTGTGGTAAGCCCACAGACAGTCTTTCAGTGATTCGTCTAAATTGAACCCATTAGACATTGCCAGTTGAATATGTTCCTTAATCATGCGGTTCATCCTCTCTACTAACCCGTTTGCTTTGGGGCAGTAAAGAGCCGTTTTCTCGTGTTTGATGTTATGGTTCTTTAAGAAAGTTATCATTTCATCAGATGTGAACTGCACCCCATTGTCAGTTACTAAAATAGATGGAATTCCTTCGAATGAGAATACAGATTTCAGAAAACCAATGAGGTTCTTGGTCGTAGTGGAAGGGGTGAATTTGACATTAACCCAATGGGAGGTGTAGTCCACCAGCACAAACATGAACCTTTTCTGTGGACCTAAGGCATCCATGGGACCAATTATGTCCATGGCCAGTTTAGTCCAGCGAATGACTGGTACCTCCACTGGCGGGCGGGAAGCTTGTGGAGTGCATTGCGGGGTCCTGATGCCCTCTGTGTGGTTCCGGCTGACAGCCCTCATCTGACGACGTTCTGTCCATGTAACACCGCCCACAAGCGGCTGGAGAGCTGGTGCTGTGCTCCGCAAGGTCCTGCGGCCTTTTGCATAGTTCGGTGAGGCATTTTCTATCAGCTTTGTTGCAGACGTCGGCCTTTGCCATCATCGGAGCAGCGCTACGGCAACAGTCTTGGGAAACCTGTTAGCGGCAGTGGGGAAACCTGTCCGTTACCTGACCTGGTTTTGTGAGGTACGTCCAGCTGTTGGTTTCGTCCAAGTCTCCTTCGTTTGTGGCATGGTTCCAGTCAGGAAGTGACAGAATTAGGTACAGTTGATCTGCTTTGCCACGCTGTACTTATTTACTACGGGTATATACATTACCTTGCCTACAGTACTAGTTGGGCACTACAGAGTCTTTGGAACTGGACTTTAGGTCAGTACATTATAGAAAGACATCCCAGGAGTGTGAGGGCAAGATCCTGGTAGTTTTTTCTTTTTTAAAACTGAATTGTGTCTGCATCTGGCCACAGTTCCTATTTACCTCAAATTTTGTATTGAGGGAATATTGTTTTCTTCTTCACCTATCTTGCCACTGTTCTATCTTCCAAGGTATATTCCGCCCCAAGCATCAGTTACCAGTTTTACAAGTCATTACTTCTCCTTCTTCTATACCTTGCTGCGAGATCTGCATTTTCTTAATTCTCCACTATGGGTACTCCGGGAATATGTCAACCTCCTTCGTTCCTAAATGAATGTGGCGATCCAGATATCCATTGGAAGGAATGGACAAAGCTTTTTGAGTCCTATTTGATAGCCATGGGCGGAGAGAGATTTTCCGCCTTAAGGAAGCAGCATATTCTTTTACACAACATTGGGGTACATGGTCGCAAGGTACATGAGACTCTCCCAGAACCTGAGTTGGATGAGGAAGATGACCTGGATGTGTATGAGATTACTATGCTAAAGTTAGGTAATCACTTTGGGGATAAGATAAATGTAGTTTTGGAACGACATAAGTTTTTCAGTAGATCACAAGGGAAGAATGAATCAGTAAAAAACTACATTGCTAATTTGAGAGGACTTACTCAAAGGTGCGATTTTGGGGATCTCAATGACTCCTTAATTCGTGACCAATTGGTCAGATGCACAAGCAATAGCAAGATCCAAGAGAAGTTACTGTCAAAAAAACCCTCGCTGGAAGAAGCTGTTTCTATTGCTCAGTCTATTGAACATACGGCAAAGTGTATGAAGGAAATAAAAGTGTCGGAAGAAGTGGTTGCAGCAGTTCAGGTAGATGCTCCTAATAGGATTGTCTCTAAAATCAGAAGCAAGGGGGAGTCCAGTAAGTTTCCAAGAGAACACTCTGACCTCAAGTGCTATAGATGTGGGAGCAGCAACCACTTAGCCAACAATCCTATCTGCACAGCTCGCAATGCTCACTGTAAGAAGTGTAACAGAAGAGGACATCTAGCTAGAGTGTGCAGGGACAGCGAGAGCAGCCAGGTTAAAGTCATCAATGAAAATAGCGATGAGCAAATTAGATATGTGTTTCAAGTAAAAAGTTCATGTGGCAGCGAGTCTTATGAATACCCTAAATGCAGTATTTCTATCAACAACAAATGTATTGAAATGTTTGCGGATTCCTGCTCTCCTTTCACCTTGTTAAACATGGAGGATTACAAGAGAATTGTAGGGGATCCAGGTATGATGATCTTTAAACCTGACATCACACCCCATGGGTATACCAAAGACCCCATTCCGTTGGTGGGCATGGTGGAGACAGAAATTAATTTCAAGGGGAGATCCACGGTGGGTAAAGTTTATATTGTCAGCTCGGGTTCTAACCTCCTAGGGTGGCGCCACCAGAGAGAGCTGGGCATAATTCTTGATCCCAATGGCAAGGAACAGGTCAATTTGGTAAAAGAAAACGAGGGGGAGTCACCCCTATGTGACGCATTCCCTCACCTTTTCTCTAATGATCTGGGGATGTTAAAACACTATCAGCATAAGATAAAGATCAGACAAGGGGCAAAACCTGTTGTACATAAGACTCGCCAAGTTCCATTACTGTTAAGACAGCCTCTCAAAGAGGAACTTGACAAACTTTGCCAGTTAGGTGTTATCCTCCCTATTGACGCTTCGGAGTGGGTGTCTCCCATCGTTATTGCGTCCAAAGCCAATGGGCAGGGTATTCGCCTTTGTATTGATTTACGCAGCCTTAATGAAAATATTTGGGTTGAACGTTTTCCTCTTCCTAACATCAATGAAATGCTGAGCACCATGGGTAAGGCCAAGTTTTTTTCTGTCATAGATCTTTCAATGGCATATTACCAAGTAGATCTCCACCCGGATTCTAGACCTCTGACAGCATTTTCTACACCCTTTGGCACATATATGTTTCGCAGGATGCCGTTTGGCCTTGCATCGGCGGCTGCTGTCTTCCAAGAAATGATGCAAAGGGTACTGGAGGGCATTCACAACTGTTTGTGTAAAAGAACACCGTGTAACTGTGTGCTACAGCGTTCGCTCCGTACGGGGCCTTTTACATGCGGTTGTGTATTCCGACGGGCGGTACGGATTGTACTTTCGCGCTCGGACTTCTGTTTTACGATTTGCACGTAAAAATGTCCAGCTCCCTATCGTACACTTTTCCCGACGCTATTCGGACGTAAAAATTTCCGGCTCCCTCTCGGACCATTTTCCCGACGTAATTCGTATGTATTTTTCACATACGAATCGTACTTCGCAGTTTTTACAATACTTGTATGATTCGTACGTGAAAATATACGGATACGAGTCGTACGCAAATTTTTTTTCCCGTATCGGAATCGGCACCTTAGTATTAAAAATAAACCCTAGAAATTAACTAAAAAAACAAAACATTACTGGGACATAATACTTTAGAAATAGAATTTGAAAATACAATTTAAATTCACTGGAAAAAACAGAGGTTATAGGAATGTTATAATTAGGAAATAGAATTTAAAAAATCTTAAAAACTCACTAAAACAACCAAAGTATACAGGGACTTTATAGTTAGGAAATAGAGTTTAAAAAAACTTTGAAATTCACAGAAAAAGCCAAAGGTTACAGGGATGGTATAGTTAGGATATAGAATTAAAAAAAACTTTAGAAATTCACTGAAAAAAACAAAGGTTACAGGGACATTATAGTTAGGATCACATTTCACTCCCCCGCAATGACATCACTGATGAAATCATTGGTGACATCTCAAAAGACATCACTGATGAAATCACCCAGTAAGTGTAAGTGTTTCGGAAATGTTTCTGAGAGTTAAAGATATATACTAAGGTATTGCATAAGTTAAATTACTATTATTTTTGTACTACTAATGAGTGATAATATATATCATCTCAGTGGCACTAAGCTGCTCTTTTCTCACCTTTATTCTTCCTCTTGCTGCTCATTTTTGGCCTCTGTTTTGCCTCTTCTGCCTCTTTCTGCTCATTGCTCACAATTATCTTGCCTCTTTCTGCTATTGCTGACCTTTATTCTGACTCTTTCTGCTCATTTCTAACCTTTATCTTGCCTCTTTCTATTCGTTTCTGACAGAGGAGGTCATGAAAAATAGTCTGGGCAGGGAAAAGGGTATGGCCAGACACTACATCATAACCCAGAAAAGTTTGCTCCTTTGTATCATGGTAAATGCAGCGCACAATTTGCGCTCCTCTCAGTGTTGACTGCGGTGTCAACACTACAGTCAACACTAAGGGGAGCACCCTTAGTGTTGACTGTGATGTTGGCACTACAGTCAACACTGCAGGGAGAGCAAATTGTACCATGATACAAAGGAACAAACTTTTCTGTGTTATGATGTACTGTCTGACCATACCCTTTTCCCTGCACAGATTATTTTTCATGACCTCCTCTACCACTTATCTCACATTCCTAATGTTCCTTTTATAAAAATTGCATTCCAGCCCATTGATTACACTTTATCCGGCCCGAGCAGGAGATTCCGGCTCAAGCCGGAGAGTACGGCCCTAGCTGAAGAGTACGGTCCGGGTGCGAAGAGCACGGCCAGGGTGTGGAGATTCAAATCCGACTGCGGACGTAAAGTTAGGAGTCGTAAGTGATTTCTGTGAATACCAAAAATTGTAAGTTCCTTCTGTGAATACCAGAAGTAGTATGTTTAGGGTGTTGTCTCAGATTAGTTCTGTGAATCAGCCCCAGTAATTATTGCCCCAATCCAACAATTTCCTTACTGTTGCCCTCACTGGAGTTGGAATAGTAAATTTAATTCCTCCGCTATCCAACCCTTACCCTACTGTTGCACTCACTGTTGCACTCACTGGAGTAGGAATAGTTATTTTGAATATTAATAATATCACTTATAAAGCGCCTGGTTACACCAACTGATGTGTACCCGCGCTGAGATCACTGGTCCGAAAAGGGATAAGGTGCTGGGCCTGGGATACAAGGGAAGAAGGAGCAACAGATAAACTCAAAGCTGGAAAAGCCAGGTTTTTAATCTTATCCGGAAAAGGTTCTCCGATTACTCAGTGTGGAGAAAAAGAGGCAGTGCATTCCAGTTTTTAGCTGCCAAATAGCAGAATGAGCGCACACCCATTCTTGCTTTTTGGACTTTGGGAATTTTTACCAGGTAAGTTCCGGTCGATCTGAGATATCGTACTGGGTTATAAGGGACAAGTAAATCCCGGAGGTAAGTAGGACCTTTGCACAGCAGGCTATGGTAGCAGATGCACAGGGCCTTAAATTAATCCTTTTGTTCATAGGCAGCCAATGTAAGAAATCAAGAGCTTTCCTGGAGGAAGCATTCCTGGGTACATTCAGAACTAAGCGGGCTGCCGCATTCTGGATACATTGCAGCCAATGAAGAAATGTTTTCGTTGCTCCTAGATATAGGACATTTCCGTAGTCCAATTGGGATGTTACAAGGGCGTAGACCAGGATTTTCCTGGCTGAAGTAGGGAGGATATCCAAAGTTTTCCTTAACATTTTAAGAGTTCCAAAACACTTTCTTGCAACCTTCCTGGTGTGTGCCTCAAAGGAGAGAGTGGGATCCAGCCACACTCCTAAGTTTTTAACCTCCTTTTTTGGGTTAGGAGCAGGAACCAAGTTCTGTGGCCACCATGCTGAGGACCAGATGGTTGGGGATTTCCCCACCACCAGGATCTTTGTTTGACTGCCATACAGTTTGATGCAGTTATTTGCCATCCAAAAAGCCAGGTCCTTCAGCCAGGACGAAACTTACTGGCTGCTTCCACTGAGTTCTGGGACAGGGTGATAACAAGCTGCATGTTGTCCGCATAGGACACAATGGTGACACCATGCTTTTTCACAATCTCCGCCAAGGGTGCGATGTAAAGATTAAAAAGAGTTGTACTCAAGGTTGAGCCCTGTGGAACCCCCTGTGGCAGTGCAATGTTTTTTGAGATATGTGGATGTTGTGTAACTTGGAAGCTACGATCCTGCAGGAAGGCGGTCATCCATTTTAAAGCGACTCAATCCAGTCCACCTAATCTAACGCGTTGTAGGAGTAGTTTGTTGGATACCGTATCAAAGGCTGCACTGAGGTCCATCAGGACCAGTGCAACCGTCAGGCCTTCGTCCACACGCCTATGTATTGTCTCCATGGCAAGCAGCAATCCTGACTCCGTAGGATACGTAGCTCTGAAGCCTGATTGCGTAGGGTGAAGTAGATTGTGCTGATTAATATGTGCAACCATTTGTGTATTCACTACCTTTTCTGCTATTTTGGAGAAATAAGGTAGGAGTGAGATAGGGCGCAAGTGCTCCAGTAGATTCAAATCTGCTGGGTTTTTTTCTTTACCCTTTTGCTATCCAACATTTTCCCTACTGTTGCATTGATTGTATTTTGACATTTAAGTTTAAATATTTTTTAATAGTTTAATGTTTTAATTTATTATCGACTTTTGTTTTTAATATTTTAAATCATTAATATATAGATTTTTTTATATTACTTTAAACTTTTAACATAAATTAAAAATAATGGTTTATTAATTGCTTTAAAGTACATATATGTGTAGAAATTATTATGTTTGTGTGTTTATCTTTTTTATGACGTTTTTGGGTATGTTTTATTAAAATGCATATTAAATGTATTTTATTATGTTAAAATTATATTTCATATTTAATATAATTAATATAGATTATTTTATTTTATATTTGTATAAAAGTTGATATTTTATAAATCCATATTGTTTACATCAATTTTTTTTTGTCAATATTTTTGTACTGACCTGTTTAAGTATTTTTGTTGTCTATATTTTTTACTCAATATTAACAGCGATATTTTTACATCGATGTTTTGTCAGTGAACAGCAGTACACATATCCCTTCTCACCTCCTTGCTATGCTATGTCTCCCCATCCAAACACAGTGGTAGTTGAACATGCTGAGCCAGTGCTTACAATGCACTGCTCTAGGGGGTCCCACAAGGCCCACACACCATCTTTTGTTTCAATACACATGGTCCTCTGGTGTGCATCACTTGCATTTACCCCCACGCCCAGTCTGATTTGGATCATGACAGGAGTTTAGCTGGTCCCCACCATGGGAGCTGACACCTGTGTGCTCTCATCACTCACATCAGGGCAAGCTGCGTGCAATGTAGTTTCATGCAGATTACTATACACACGACTCTGGGCAGTTTCATATGTGTTAATCCTTCACATGTCCCACACTTTACCACCCCCACACACAGGTGTGCATTTTTACCTCACTCCATTTCATTTCTTTGAATCCAGATTTGTGGGCAGGGTCCCAAGTTCAACACAGTTGTCCTCATTTACATAAGGTGTGCGCCACCGTAGTGTCACTTTTTATGCAGATCCCTTGGCACAGGCCCCTCAATCATATATATGAGGCAACACAAAGCTAACCTGCATGGCTTTGCATGGCCTCATAAATATGGAGTAAGGCAAGGCAGCGCAAGGCACTGTGTTGCTTTACTCTACATCCAGGAGGCGCTACATGGGTAGTGCTGTGGGATTTCCCACGCAACACCCATGGGTTTTGACACATCGCCAGATTTACAAGGAAGGCTTAACATGGAAAATATGTTTATTTCTCCTCATTTTCTCATCTTTCTATGAGTTTTGCATTCTGCAGCACACATAGAAAGAGGAAAACACCTCCATTGATTGTTTTTGCACAGGAAGGTATCCCTTCCTGCACAAAATCAATCATGCCAACAATACAGACGCCCTTGCACCATGGTGCAAGGGTGCCTACGTTGGCACTAGGCACAAATTAGTGTGGCAGTACAGGCAGAATGGACAGGAATGCACCTTATTTCTTTAATACGGCACATTTCTGCCCTTTCCATTTGACGCAGTTCAGTACAGCATGAAAGCTTGCAGCACTACGCAATGCCACAAAGTTGTAAATAATGCTCCATATTTTTAGCTTTGTATTCTGGGAATTGTAGTTCTGGCAACTCATGTTATACATACCACTACAAGTGCCAGTATATAAAGTTGAAACTGGACTGATGCTGCACTTGACACATGACAGGGATAAATGTGAGGGAGCTGGACTGAGCTGTGCCACGTGTAACTGGGCAGTGTGACTTGCACTTATTTGATGTTTAACAATACATGACCCAGATTCCTGCCCTTTGACCTATACACAGCGTGGTGGAGCGCTGGTACCTAGCTCACTGCGCTGCACAACATGTTATTTTTGCCCACATTGCCCTTGTAGCGACTTACCCTGTAGGTCTTGTTGTTTCTTATGGGCTGCACTGTCTTGTCCTGAAACTCCTGCCAGCAACGTCTCTGAGATGACAGCTGCCATGAGCTCCTTCAAGGATTCCAGCTCCTCTTGTGGTGCCAGACTACCATCTCCAGTCTGCATAGCTGCCTTCAGCTTGTTGGCCAGTTTTGCCTTCGTCCTGCACTTACAGTAATGCCAGCAATGTTTACAGTCACTGTCCTCCTGGCTTGTCCCACACTATTTTTTCTTCTCCACTGTGGACTGCTAAATGGTCTCGTTCTTCTCTAATGGCAATTTTGAGGTGACAAAATGCTGCTGTTGGTGCTGTGTCACCTCAGTGATCAAGATTTAATTCTCCTCCTCACTGAAGTTGGACTTCCTCTTCCATTTCCCCTGGGAGTCTGTCTGGTCATCCTCGCTAGTGGTGGAGTTGTTGGGGTTGTTGTCCTGGCTGCTGCTCTCTTCTCCCTGCTGTATGGTTACCTCTTTTGAAGTGTGCTAAAGTTATTTTTTCACACCGCGGAATTTTCAGTTTTTATATTGACGTTTCACATTAATGAAAAAAGGCGCTCGGTGTTCATCATCATGTTACGTGTGCCAAAACAGCCTTACATCAGTTTTTCTTCTGATGCGTCAGTTTCCGCTGCAGCAATACGCCTGAGGCAGAATAATGTTTTTTTTTTGCACTATCTTATACTTATGCCATGGTGTGCCATACTGTAAATATGACGCATCCATGAAATTTAAAACTGATGTAGCGAATCGTAAGTGATTGTGACTCATGGCTGACACAATGCGACACTGCATCAGTTCTTGATAATGAGGCCGACAATGAGTAAAGATGGAGATATAGAAAGACTGAAAAAAACTTCACAATGGGAAAAAGAAGAAACCAGCAAGCGTGAGATAAAGTGGCTGGGAGTGTTTGGTAGTGGATTAAAGAGGCATGAGGTGATTCAAGACTATGTAGCCCTGGTATTCAGTGCATCAACATTTAATTGCACCATCTGTGGTCTTCGGAGCAGAGCTTTGGGTACAAGAATTTATTTGTTTACAAATTAGGCACTGTCACAAGGATAGCAAGCTACATTATGTAGGGTGTGTCATTAGAAGGGTGTTGTTTTTGTTTTACCCCTGCATGGGAAGTGTTTTGGTGTTATGTGTGATGACAAATGAGGTGCAGTTATCATGATGTGGGACGCAGCGCCTTGAAGTGTAATAGTTGATGGTATGTGAGAGATAGACATGCACATTTCTAATTGTAAGAAAGACTAAAACAGGTAGGCAGGTACAATGCATCAGTCTTGTAATAGAAGTAGTGGGATGCTGTGTGTTGGTGTGTGTGTATACCTAAAATGGGGGTAATCAAAGAAGGCCCAATATTCCATATGGCATCATGCTCCAGCCGAGATGTTGTTGAATCAGTAAAAAGATGCTAAAAAGGCAAGAATGTGAATTAGTAACATGAGCACCTATGTATCTATTTTCAATGGAAGGATGCTGCCTAGTGCTGATAAATAAATATGCCATGAATGATAAGCGCTTTGCCTAGAATTACAGGATGCTGAGTTGACGCCAGGACTCAAACCTGGTTCCCAAACTTCAAAGTTGGTAGCTCTGGCCGTAATGCCACATCCTCTCCCACCATCCTGACCTTTTGGAATTTCCTCTCAGCAGCCGCGGCCCATGCAGGTAAGAGCGGTGGGGCCCAGTGGTGAGGATTTCGACAGATGAGGGGAAATTAATTATTTATTTAATTTTCCCTCATCATCGTCTGTCGAAATCCCCCATGCTTCACCGCTCTTACCTGCACGGGCCACAGCTCCCTCTCACACAACTTCTACTTTCACTAGTAGTAGTGAAAGACATTTTGAGGTAAAAAAGAGACGATGTGTTGAAAGTAGACTTACCCTGCATTCATTGTTTCAGCTATTACATCATCATGCCATAGATCTAGCAGCACTTACTTTGTTCACTCTTAGCTCAGTTTCCCTCTGACCTGTGAGCCTTGCAAAAAACTACTTTTATATATGTCTCCTAAAACGTTACTTCTTATCTCAAGATCAGGATTCGCACATGTGTAAATGCTGCCATTTTCCAGGTCACACTTAGCTGCTGGATGCTTTTACCTGTCTATGATGTGCACGAAATCCAGGCCAATCTGAAAATCTCCTTTTAATTATTTGCCCTATTACGCGCTGACACTCCCTGCTTTTAAAAACGTTTTACATTTACTGATTTTATTTCTTGCACTTACTGTTTTTAAAACCGCTCAGCGACTCCTTCTTGCCTTGCTGTACCCATGGAGCCATCACTTTCCAGTCTGCCGCAGCTCTGTAGCTGTTTCTGCGGAGAAAGCTTTTGGACCCACTTCCGGCGGGGCAGCGAGTAGCGATCTAGTGCACTTGTCCATAAAAACCGATGCCGGGCCGGACGCGCACAGTGGGCGTGCTGCTAGAGCACCAAAGGCGTGCCAAAGGCAAGCTCGTCCATGCCTGGACGTCGCCAGGACCCCTAGCTCTTCTAGGGTAAGAAATAACAGTCCCCACCGTTATTATTACTCATCGGCTACCTTGTATCAAATAACGCTAGTGCCCCACAACAACTCCTATGCACAAATAGTTTCTCCCACACCCTAAAGGGCCTGGTGGCATGGTATAATTGCCATCTTCAAAACAACATTGTATCAGGGAACCTTACGGGGAACGACTCCAGCCCCATACTCATTAAGAACGACCTAAAAAGCCTCTTCTGCAATGTAAGGTCACTAGCTAAGCATGCAACTGAGATATGAGATTTAATCTCCTATCAGTCACCGGATATTTGTTTCCTGACGGAAACATGACTGAATCCCTCCAACCTTCTAGCCATTAAGCTAGCCATTACGGACAACTATAAATTAATTAAACTTGACAGAGGATTAAAAATAGGCGGAGGCATCGCCATAGTTTCTTAAAAATACAATCAATATAACATGGATCACGACCACCATTTCTGACTCAATGGAGTTAGGTATCTTTAAGATAAATCTCTCCGTGACCAACAGTTGGAACTGAGCCCTAATCTATCGCCCCCCAGGATCTATGACCAATTTCTTCTCCTAGGTGACTTTAACTACTACGGGGAAGATCACACTAATTCCGAAGTGATGAAGCTATTAACGGACCTGGAAACACTAGGACTCTCCCAACGAGTCAGAGGCCCCACGCATATAGTAGGACACTCACTTGACCTGCTGTTCTCTAACACAGAACTTCTTGAATGTGAGGCACCAATTCCCCTCACATGGACAGACCATTTCTTAATTACTTTTCACGTTGAGTCTCTCCATCCTTCCACCACAAAAAGGAATAGCAGACCGCCACTAAACATCTATAGACCTTGGCATAGACTTACTCCGAAAGTTTATAGTGAAGCTTTTCACTTCAGCTTGTCACAAAGTAATCCTGAGGTCTTCGACCTTCTGGAGTCCTTTAACACTGCCCTAACTGTAGCGTTGGAAGCAACAGTCCCCTATAAAAACTACAGTTCCACTAAACTCCGACCTTCGGACCTCTGGTTCTCTTCCAAGCTAAAACTAGAAAAATCAAGGTGCAAGAACCTAGAGAGGTGCTGGTGCAGAAGCAAAGAGTCTCAAGATAAGGATCTGTACAAACAAGCCTTATCCTGCCACCATCATAATATCAAAATTGCCGGGTGTAGCTTTATTATCAATCAAATTGAACTAGCTGCCAACTCCCCAAAAGCTCTCTTTAATATAGACCATGACTTTACCACCCCTCAGGCATGTACTCAGTTTCCCTCTCAATACCAGAAACTCTGAGATTCACTGGCCAGTTTGTTTCAGGAGATAATCTCCCACATCTACACAAAATTTAACATCCCCCCCTCTCCTGGAGCAGGGATTACTACTTTCAATATAGATCAGTTAAAGGATATTCCTTATGCCTTAGATAGCTTTGCGCCCTTCACTTTGGAGGAAAATCCGTAGGTCCCTGGCGACAGCTAAGTCAGGTTCCCCTTTGGACATCTGCCCTCCCAAAACAATGTTGTTGATGGCCAACTACTGTGCCCCGGCGATTCTAGAGATTTTTAACTGCTCGGTCAAAACAGGCACCATCTCGCCTGAGTGGAAGGCGGCATGTGTACGTCCTATTTTTAAAAATCCTACCCTGGACCACAAATCTCTGGCCAATTATCACCCTATACCTTTGCTACCTCTCCTGGGCAAACAGCTAGAAAGTCTGATTTATAAACAACTAGTTGCCTACCTCGAATACAACCAAATTCTTGATTCCTCTCAATCTGGCTTTCGCCCTGGCCATAGCAGGGAAACGGCACTCCTGGCCGTGACAGACTCCCTGTGCCTGGGGTTGGATGCAGGTAACCCAGTCATTCTTATGCTATTAGACCTCTCTGCAGCCTTTGATACAATCTCTCACACAAGTATGCTGGAAAGGCTGCAAGAGATCGGCTTACAAGGCCCTGCACTCAAATGGCTCCACCATTTTTTGACAGATAGACATCAAACTGTTATCCTGGGCCCACACTCCTCTCGCAACACAATCCTAGACAAGGGTGTTCCGCAGGGCTCTTGTCTGAGCCCCACTTTGTTTAATATTTACATGGCTCCCCTTGCCAGGATCGCAGATTGCTTTGGCTTTGAAATAATCTCATACGCAGATGACCCCCAGTTGATGTTTACTTTTGGCCCTGATCTGACAACGACAAAAAAGCGTTTTGCCCTAGGCATGTTAGCAATCTCCGATTGGATGAATAAGAACTGTCTCCAATTGAACGCAGATAAGACAGAGATCATGCTGTTTGGAAAAGCCTTCTCTATCTGGACTGACGATTGGTGGCCTCACCAACTGTGTTCCACTCCTGTGCCCAAACAAGCTGTAAAGAATCTTGGTATGAAAATAGACCAAGCCTTAACGATGAAAGAGCACATCTTGTCTAACATTGGAATATGCTACCATAACATGCGCCTTCTGCACAGAATATTCCCCTACTTTCCAACCTCTGCCTGAAGAATTCTTGTCCAAGCCTTAGTAAAGGCAGGCTAGACTATGGCAACACCCTTTTGGCTGATGCTAATGAGACTTTAGTTGCCAAACTCCAGGTTTTTCAAAATACTGCAGCCAGGATCGTTCTCAATTGCCCTTCTGGTACTGTTTCGGCCCCTCTGCTGAAGGAACTGAATTGGCTGCCAGTGAAGAAACGATCTTGTTTTAAGATCTACTGCCTTACCTATAATGCCCTAAAAGGGAAAGGCCCACTATATCTGCCAAAAAATAAATAAAATCATACACACCTGGTCGAAACCTAAGATCTTGCGATAAAGCCTTATTGTGCATTGCTCGCATTCGCCTGACTCGCAGCGGTGGAAAGGCTTTTTATTACCTCGCTCCCTTTTACTGGAATAAGCTTCCACTTCACGTTCGTTCTTGTTCTAGCTACTGCAAATTCAGAAAAGTACTCAAATCTGATCTATTCTGAATCCTCTCCCCTTCCACTGATACTTGTTTCCATGACAGCGCCGAGATGCCCCCGGGTGATTTGTATTATATTGCACTATATTAAATATAAGTAACATAACATCTCCACTGTATGGTCTTTCCCCACTCTCCACCCCCCTGCACACCCCCACTGTATTAACTCTGCTCTCATCACCAGCAAGAGGCCTTTGTTCGAAAACAATAGTGGCCGAGAGGTATCATTTCCTATCCTAGAGAACTTCTTGTTTAAGGTCTTTGAATGCCGGCTGCAGCCAGCAGAGTGTGTTGATTGAGTCAGTAGAATACTGCAGCTCAAATCTTCCCTCTAACATCAGTAACTTTGCCTTTCTTATTCATCCAAGAACTCTGGAGTAAGGCCCTTAAGGCACATTGGATAATCAAACTATCTCTTACTACTTTAAGGCTGGTCACCATGTCTCATGCTAGCTTTGCTGATTCCTGAGCACTTGGCCCCAAACTGCCTTCCCATTGTGACGATATTACCAGTAATATGCCTGCGTCAGCATTGGAAGCAGAAGTCACGTCGAGCCTCACTAACCAGGAAAGTATCAACCTACTCCCCGCCACTTTAGGCCAGGTCGCATTGTCTGGGGTTAGCCTTGTGTCTTCTGGCCACTTGGTCCCATGAAGTTTGTGCATTACTTTCAGTTTGCAAGATTTTAGAAATGTAAACATGCCAATGTAGTCCCTCATTAGTTCTATTCCTGCTTCACGCTTCTATATTTTCTAAGTATTCCGTAGCAAAGTTCTACTCTGGATAGAATATTCTGTTTCGAAAGTAGGGTGTCCGAAAAGTGAAAGGAAATCTGCCGCACAGTACAGTGTGACCTTTTGCCATTAGTGTGTCCTGTTGTGCTGTATGCTGCACATGGCACACTACTTGAAGGAGTTGTTACAATACATTGTTTACCTAATCCTTTTAAACATCTTCATAATAGGTAAAACACATATTACACCTTCAAAAAGCTGGGTATGCATAGGTACACTTACATCTTAATATGCTTCTTTTGAGAGCAGTTTGTAAAAAGCAGCTTCTAAAAAGAAAAAAGAAGTTCCTTTGATCTAAAACAATCTCTCAGAAAAAATATTTTGCCAAGGTAATAAAAAACACATCACCATTTCCAGAGATAACTGATCAGAAGAGAATTGCAGCGTTACTAAAGTATCTCGTGAAGAGACTGCTGAAAGTATATATTTTGTGGTACACAGACAGAGAACAGATTTGCTTTCTCTTTGTTTCCGAAGCAATTTTACTGCTGCTGCTGCATGAATGAATCTGTTTTTCAGCACAAGTGTATTCGCTGGCAAAAGCTATGTATCCAACAGGTGAATAACAAACAGCTTATTAATATATTTACTGGCAAGAAATGATACAGTCAAAGACAGCAAACAGATACATGTTATTAACCTGGCAGCATAGGGAAAGAGACCCTCGAATAATGAATGTGTGAGTTTCCTACCGCTAGATTATGGTTCCTGCTTTCACGCTAAAGCGCGTGTGCGCCCAGGGGGGTTACTCCCCGGGCTGCTCCCAGAAAGGCTTCACATTTGTCGCACCTGCAGTTCGAAAAATAGAGGTGTTTTGCTGGTCGACAAAAGGGGCGAAACAAACGTCTTGGGTCGCGGTGCAACAACTTGCGCGTTTTTTTCGTGAAACTATCGAATGAAAAAAAGCAAAGAGGCGTAAAGGGTAAATCTATACCATCCATATTTTATAGGTACACATATTGCAGAAAACACGTCTCTTTTTTATTTTCCACTCTTCTTACTTGAAATCGACAACATATAATGTAAAAGTAAACAGTATACAAAGACGGCTCATTGTTGTGTGAATATGGAACATTAGACTTTGGACGGGGGAATAGGAGGCCCACGAGTTTGACACCCCTTAAATTCCGATTCTACAGGGTTTGATCATTACGGGTTGGTTACTTTCGCATTGACTTAAACAACAATCAGGGTCAGAGCTTCTGACAGAAATAGCACCAGACGTCACTAATTATTTTGCCTCTTATATTCAAAATAACCCTCGGTGCAGCAGGTCTGGGATGTGACCCATATGCATCTCAAAGACAGTTACAGAACCATCATAAACATACTAAAAAATAACCCCGCACCCGATAAATGTAATTCTATTTTGTGAAAAACGTAGTGTTACTTGTTATAATTCGAACAAAACAAAGTATGATATTAATTAAGCTTCCCATAATACATATTTCGTTTAATGATGAGAGACTTGATTGTAGTTTATTTTTTATTCGTCCTTTATTATATAACAATTACTTCCTTAAAAACATTCTAAAATTGCTCTGCCACCAACGCGTTTCATCCCTCTTGGGACTTCTTCAGGGCTTATCAACGTACTGTTTCTGTATTTGGAAAATATATTGCAACAGGCGACTCTCTAATCGTAATATGGACAGATCCCTGTGTATTAGTAAAATCGAACGCACTTCGTATCTTACTATTTCCGGGTTTTTTTCAGTGTAGATTCCACTCTAATTCGTGAGGATTCAAAATATCTTCGTGTGATAGAGATACGGACGTGCGGCATGTGCATGAGGATGGCAACATTGCAATATTGACACTGGGGGAGAATTTTGAATCTACACTGAAATTTTTTTTTTTTCAAATAATAGCACGGAAATAGTAAGATACGAAGTGCGTTCGATTTTACTAATACACAGGGATCTGTCCATATTACGATTAGGGAGTCGCCTGTTGCAATATATTTTCCAAATACAGAAATAGTACGTTGATAAGCCCTGAAGAAGTCCAAGAGGGATGAAACGCGTTGGCGGCAGAGCAATTGTAGAATGTTTTTAAGGAAGTAATTGATATATAATAAAGGACGAACAAAAAATAAACTACAATCAAGTCTCTCATCATTAAACAAAATATGTATTATGGGAAGCTGAATTAATGTTATACTTTGTTTTGTTCGAATTACAACAAGTAACACTACGTTTTTCACAAAATAGAATTACATTTTTCAGGTTCAGGGTTATTTTTTAGTATGTTTATGACTTTCGCATTGAGCCCCTCCAAATGGTGGTTAATACACAACAGTGCACATTATTCCTCATTCCCAAGTGCCAAAATAGTTACTCAAAACTATAGGTAATTTTCAAATGGATTTATTTTATTTATGTCAATTTAAATAATCAGAGATGTTGAAGTCAGCAAATGGCAATGAAAAGAGTAATATTCTTTCCACAAAAGTCCGATAGAGGAGTGAGTGAAAATAAATTGTACTCCACAGTAAAAGAGGGAGTGAGTAGTGGAGTCTTAATGTACAGTAGGAATTATAAGCAACACATACACACAGAAAATGGCAAAATAAGGCCTTTCAAGGTACAGAGTTTGTGCCTGATATACTGGAAACATTTGAGTTGGCACACCCTGCGATTACCACAATCGCAGAGTTAGGAAACACAAAAGACTTATGTGCAATGTACTGAAACCAATATGCGAGTCGGAAAAGCCTTTCCGGCATGCAAAATGGGTTTTGCTAGCCATTCCAAATTGCAGTTACGAGGGGGGCGTGAACGGCTAACACCTGCCTCGTTATGAGTCCCAGTGGTATGCATCGAAGGTCGCCTCATTGATCGGTCAGTGACACCTCAAAGGAGACGGTAACTGATTCACAAAGAGAACGGGGTACCAATGGGACACTTTCTTCTATGTGAATTGTGTTGGGCAACCTTGGAGGGATTAGCAGAACACTGCCTTCTCTTCCCGATGTAGTGCCAAACAGGAAAGAATGGTTTTAAAGATGACACTGCTTCCTTTAAGGAACAAGGACTGCTTTAAAAAAAGTTCCAATTTGGGAGTGTAGACACTGGGATGGTGATCTGCTGTTCCTCACTGGCCACTATCCCAGTGTTTGTAGTCAATCACAGGGGGTTGCAAACAGTGAGCTGCCAAATTAATATTCATTGGGTGGGTCCTTCTGCAACTCCCTGCAACAGATTTTGCTGTACGACCTAACAGGACATAGGTTTCACCGCAAAATCAGAGAAGGGTCACAAAATGTCAGTGCACAATTAGCAAGCACTTTTTGTGACCTGTTTATGAGTACATTGGTCCGCAAGTGACATAAAATTGGACAGTAATATATATTGAGGAAGTGTAAACTTCAGGAGGTTGTATGTTCGATAAATAGGTTAACAGTTGTTTTCCAAAACATTTGATTAACAATGATATGAACCTTGTTACTATCACTTAAATTCTCATATCTAAGAATATAATTGCACATAGCCACAAGTATGAATTGATATTCTTTTAGCTTTCTTCCAGTGAGCAAGTACTGATGTATTAGCCACAGCCAAAATTTTCTCTATAACAAAAGAGACCTCTAAACTATAATTTGAGTGGTCATCCAAATAATAGGCAAGAGACCGCTGTGAAATATTATGATATGGATGTTAAATATGTCCTAGCCATTTTGTACAGCGGGTTCTCCTTAGTGAAAGGGAGTAGGTCCAGTGAGTGAATTTTAGCTCGATTTCTATTCTTTCTTCGTTGAATCATACATATGGATTGGGCTACTGCCTGCATGATTTTTGGGTTGAAAGGAAAGAGAAAGGCCATATCTTTGTCCAGTAAGTGGAACAGAAGAATTTATTTTAAAGTCTGTTGTCCAAGCTCCATCATATTTCTTGAAAGGTTGTAGACATTTATACCACTTAGAAAACAAGTGATCTCTTTACCAAAGTCTAACAAAAGACGGTCCCGTATACAGGATCTCTGGAATAATTCCCTATTTTTAATGACTACCTAAAGCCATAAAAATCTGTAAATATCCAATTTATCTTTAAAATGAATTAGGACAAATTATAATGGATAGTGACCATAATAAGTGTCTTTAATCAGGATGCAGATCCAATTTTTCTGTAGAATATTCTTACCATTCCTTTTTAATCTTTAATGTTGATATAATGCAATGTATCTAGGATAAGTAATATGTTTAAGTAACAACTTTTCTATCATCCATAAAACTTGAAAGATGTCAAAAAGAAATAATATAAATAAAATTAGCACAGGGGTGCTTTGGGGCTGCGATGGCAGGTCATGCGTCAAGGATGCATCGCACAGTGGCTATTGCAAGGAGCTTCGGGGCTGCGATGTGAGGTCCTTCGTTAAGGATGCCTACCACAGCGATGGTTCTGAGCAGCTGTGAGGTCCTGCTTCGGGGGTGTGTCACGCAGCGGTTGTTCTGAGACAAACCGTCATGCTGCGTCGGTTATGCTTGGACCACAGCTGGGCTGGCAGAGCACTTTCAGGCCCACTTCCAAAGGCCCAGGACTTGGGTAGCACCATTTGGGGAGCAAGACTCAAAGCAAACGGAATCCAGGTGCTGCGTTCAAGGTGACTAAAGTGTTCTCTGTTCCTGATGCTCTGATCAGGAGTCCAGTCAACAAGTCCTTGGAATCTCTCTGGAGGTGCTGGACTCAAGATGCAGGTCCAGTCCGTTTCAGGCAGGCAGCAGGGCTGCAGAGTAGTAGGGCAGCATATACTAGCAGTCCTTCTTGCAGCACAGCAGCACATCAGTCCTTAAGAGTCTACTACAGGTCAAGAGATGTACTGAAGAGTTGGGTCTGAGTGGCCATTATTTATACTTGGTGCCAGCTTTGAAGTAGGAGAAGTTTCTGCAGGGTTCCACCCCAGAGGTGTTTGGAATTTCTTTCCACCCTGCCTTGGTCCCAGCTTGCCTGGGGACACAAAAGACTAATCTGAAACCCTTGTAACTGTGCTGAGGCAGAGTCTTTGTGATGTACAAGTGTAGTAGGTAACGGCTTAGTCACCTTATCAAGTCAGAGATGGTCCATACTGCCAACACCTATTCCTTCTTTGTCTCACTGTTTGGGAGTAATACGCAAAGTCCAACTGCCAGCTACACCTGGCCATGTACCACAGGATGCAGGCACCAAATGGTTGGGACAGGAAGATAACAACTTTTTGAAAGAGACATTTTCAGAACTGCACTTAAAATCCGACTTTACAGTTAAAAGGGGTTTTAAATTACAATTCTTTAGACACCAAACTTGACAGTCCTTCCTCCTTCCAATTAAATGTTGTCACTTATTAAATGTAATAAGGTAATCCAATGTTGTCCAGTAGGAGAGGTAGGGCTTACAGTAGTGAAACATTAATTTAAGAGTTTTTCACTGCTAGGATATGTAAAAGTTAAAAGTACATGCCAGCTTTTTAAATACCCTGCCAAATGGGTAGTTTAACGCCCACCCTAGGGGTGGCTTGTATGTATTAAAAATGAAGATTTAGGCCTGGCGAAAGGTTTATTTTGCAAGGCCAAAATGGCAGTTCAAAACTGCACACACAGGCTTCAACGGCTTGGAACATGTTTAAAGGCTACCTAAGTGGGTGATACAATCGGTGCTGCAGACCCACTAGTACCATTTAATTTACAGGCTCTGCATACATGTAGTACCACTTTACTAGGGACTTAAAAGTAAATTAAATGTGCTAACTGGGTGTAAGACAATTTCAGCATTATAGGACAAGCACTGGTTCAATAGTAATGTGTGCAATGCTAAAAGCCAAGAAAAACGGGTTCAGAAAACTGGAAGATAAAGGCAAAAAGTTTGGGGAGGACCTGACAGAGAAGGCAAAGTCCAACATAGATCTAATCAGGGTAAGTAAGAGTTCTGAAAAGTCTGATAGAGAAACCAGTATGACCCCCAACCACGTCAGGAAAGGCAGTTTGATATTTATGGTGGTCATAAGCTAATTCCACTAGATAATTTAAATAGCAGCACTTTCTTTCCAGGCAATCACAGTGTTTTAAAACAGTATATTAACTCAGAAATAACTTTTCCTCTGAGTTAAAATAAAGGTTCCAATATTCAAATAGTTAGCATCTGATCTAAATATATGCCAATAGTGAAGATATTAAACATAATCCTTTTAATCGATTCTATTTGAACTACCAAGGTAAACATTTAGGACCCCAACACTCGATACATTTCTTTATCTCAAGTATGGCTGAGGTTTTGTTGAATATGTGTCTGTTGTTAAATGTTCACACCATTGTGATTGCAGTTTCTACTTCATCTTTTTGACAAAATCATTTGTATTCATTCCTGTTGTTTTCAGCACTACCTTTTTATTTGAATGATATAACCAATCTCCGACAGCACCCTATCATCACAATACAGTTAAAGATCTATGGCACTGGGAATCATGTGATATTTAAGGGCAACAGCCAACTATAAGTGCCTGATGGCCTCATGACCTGAGGATACATCCTTTATATTAGCATTATGACACAAGTCTTTTAAACGTTTACTAATGTCAAATACGGTACACACAAAATGCAGCTGGTTTCTTTCAATCCATATCACAACCCTCTTCCTTATAACAAGAACTAGTCATTGGTATAGCTGGATGAAAATGAAGTAGGTGTGTCCACTCTACCAAAAGCATTCAGTACTTGTCATACCACATTCGGGGATGGGGGCATGGGAAAAGCAGGGGCACCTGGACCCCACGATTGGTACTGAGGTTGTTTGCCGCTGATGTACTTTGGCCCATCTGACTCCAGCAATGCAAACTGGTCCGAGTTCAATCCCTGCGGTACTTCTCTCTTAGGGTAGTGAGGGCAAGCAGTCACCGGCTTCCCACGAAGGTAGTGTAAGGAGCTTGACTCAGAGATCAACCATCAATCAACAGGCTTAATAATGTGAAAGTCTAGGCAAGTGCTTATCTTGCAAGAAAGTACTTTAATTACACCATTGCAATCAATACTACACTCTAACAATTATTAAAACAATTTAGTGTCTCTGGGCACTACGTTGGCAGGTGCTGCACCCACCCTGCTCCCTCCCTGTCACCACTGTCCCCAGGTTCTGGGTTCCTATGCTCCCCAGGTTTAAACAGGAGTAACGTGAACTTAGCACAGTAGTTCAATCATCCTCAATGTTTATGGGCACTCAATCTCAAGTCCCTTACCTCTTCATGAGAACAGTCAGTACTATAAGGGTCCCTGTCAGGCCACCCAGTGCCCAGAAGGTGTGCCCACACCCTCATGAGAGCAG
The DNA here is from genome assembly GCF_964204655.1 of Triturus cristatus. Taxonomy (NCBI): domain Eukaryota; kingdom Metazoa; phylum Chordata; class Amphibia; order Caudata; family Salamandridae; genus Triturus; species Triturus cristatus. The sequence continues at coordinate 482,826,275 of NC_140585.1, forward strand.
CGGCTCACAAGCAGGCTTTTGGGTACTTTCTTTGACGAGGAGACAAGGCCATGTTCAGTGGTGCATCTGCTCAGCTTCTTCTTCATTGTCCCCTGAAGATCAGCAGACCTGAGATGTTGCGGTCCTGCCTTGACGATTTGGAAGTGCAGTTCCTTAGGGTTGTCACAGTCAACTGTTTTGGGCCACGACGGGGCAAGGTGGGCCAAAGGTGTAGCCCCCAGCAGGGTCTTTGACACTTGGATAGTTGCTGCCCTGCATGGGCCAGTAACAAATTTGGCAGATGAAGTCCACATGAGCCAGCAGTGGATTTTGATGGTGCAGCCACACACCGGCCCATCAGAAACTCAGTAGATGCAGTCCTGGACAGGCCTGCACAGGCCTATTAGCAACATACAATCACAGTCCCCACCAGGATTACCACCATGTTGTTTTCCGAGTCATTGGGGGAATCTGGGGGAGAGGGGAGGGGAGGGGGCTTCTGACACCCAGGTCCTCCAGGATCAATCTCTAGCAGTCTGCATTTTCAAAAGCCCTTCAGTTACTTGGGACTTACAAAACCTAACTCTTTCCTGAACAGTCTCTCCTCCTGCCTGATGGGTAGGTTCCCTCACACTCTCTCTGCAGGCAGACAAGCACTTCAGAACAGGTACACAGTATCCCCAGCAAGAGATTCATGCTTCAGGGGATGTCCCCGCACTTTTGGCCGATATGCTGCCAGGCAAATACCAGAACTGGTTGCACAACCACCTTCCGAGTACTTGGTAGAGTTCTCCCTCCTGTAGTCATAGACGATTTGGAAATCAAACAAAGTGGAGTAGTTGTGGTTCCACATTTATACACAACTGGCAGACCGAAGATGTGGATCCACTGTCTCAAACTGTTTCTCACAGCAGCGTCAGCTCCATCTCAATAACAGAGGCATAAATTGGCATTAGATTTTGCACCTGGATGGGAAAGATAAAAGGGCAGGCCTCACCTAAAAGCTTCTCCCTCTTTCACAACAGAGACTGCAGTCCCACCCCCTCACCACTACCATCTACCAAATGGCAGTGTTTAAGAAGACAAATTAGTATCACCTTGCTAACCAAAAGGACTTATACAACATCTAAAAGGGCTCCATCTCTATTTCCATTGCTCTGTCTCGGTGTCGCCTCTCTAACTACCGAAATGTGAGCAATACACTTTCACTGAGCACAGTACTCACACTACATCTTGTGCAAGGTCAGAAAAAGGGCATAGATACCACTGGTGTCCATCACTCCAGTTGACTCACCAGGACATCCAAAATGGATGCTACTGGCCTCAATTATTCTGGTTAACTCACATATAATATGCATGTGCCACATAGGCCACACATACCAACACACAAAACATGAGCCCCAGCTGTTAGTGCAAGGAAGGGCATAGAAGTGGAACTTTACATGAATAGCTCAGTAGGCCTCCAGTCCATTGATGCAGATAAAAAGGTCTAAACACACTACCGACCCTTAAAACACGGTATGCTGCACCACTGCCACCACTGCTCTATATGCTACACTCAATGACAGGTAGAGTAGGCCTCTCCCATAAATGAGAGCATAATTGATGTCCCCTCTATTTCATAGGACAAGTCTAGGACTGCTCATAGTCAGGGACAGGCGTAGGCCTTTGTGCACACACTAGATTAGAGTGAAATCTGAGCAAAAAATAAAAGGTCAGGATGGAAGATACATGCAGTCAGGAATTCAAGACAGGGGAACTCGCCTGTTTATCCTGCGGGGGCGTTCATGACCCCAAAAGTACCTCTCTGTTATGGATTAGTGCAGGGTTCTCAACGTGTGGTCCAGGGTCGCCTGAGGGGCATTTACAAAGCCTACTCAGGGGACTACTCAGAAAGTTAAATAATATTAAAAGATGAATACAGTGTATATAAATAATAAAGCAAAATTTACAAATTAAAATTTGAAAACATTCAGTACATTTGAAGGATGTTGGGATGAAAAAGCTCTCTGCATGGTAAGGGTCATGTATCCCAGGACAGAGTGCACAACTGTACTGTTGTCTGGATGCCTAAAGCATTTTTTTGTCATAGACAAACGCGAGCCATGTGCGTGCTGTGACATAGGACTCTCTCATGGATTGCTTTCTTGGTGGACAAGGAGGGGTGCCCAAAGCACTATCCTCCTAGGGGTGAAAGGCCCCCACCTTCACCAGAAGTTAAGCGGTATGAGCACGGTGCTGGCAGCCTACCGTGTAGTAACCAGTAACAGTGAACACGACCTTTTTACTCTGTGTACTGCTGTGAGGCCTACAGGCTCACAGACCTTTTTAAAAGGTCCACTGCTGTGTGCTTAATTCACCCCCTGGCCTACATCAGGTAGATGTGGAGTGCTGTGTAGTGCAGGAGTAGTGACTCTCTGCTGGATATATGTGTTCCTGTGAAGGGTAGAGTACAGTGAAAGACCAGTACTATACAGTGCGTGTGTGGTTAGTGCATGTACTTGGTGTATGTAAGCCTGTAAGAAATACATTACATGAAAGATGTAATGGTGTACAGTGAGTGCGCAATGAAAGCATGTGCTCGGTGTTTGTGTTCTTGTGTGAAGTACAATACATGAAAGGTTAAGTGGTATGCAGCCTGCACATGGTGAGTGTGTGTGCTGGCAGTGTGTGTGTTTGTAAATAGCACACCCTGGTTAAATATAGAAAGCTTCAGTGCTTAACAGTGCAAGCAAACAGTGCATGTGCTGAATGGATGTGTACTTGTAATGGTACAATGCATGGAGGTACCAATGCTGAACAGTAAGTGTGCTGTGAATGTACACCATGGGCTTCATTACAATGTGGGTCGGAAAGGCTCCGAACAGCATTTGGATTTTCCCAACCTGTGTCAGAACCCATGTTTCCGACCGACTCGAGAAACATTTCTTACCGATTACAATAGAAGTTCGGTCTTTCTGACCCGGTTCCGACCAGTATTTAGAGACTCTGAGTTGGTCAGAGCCGAATCGTACAGCTCTACGGACCGCTTTTCCGACCGACTTATTACTATGTCGGATTTGCACTGCCTTTCGGAATCGGTCTGTCCGACACAGAACGGCTGTCGTTAACTGTCTTTGGGGGCCCGTAGCCGGCCCCCCTTCACCCAAATGCCTCCGGTTGAGGCCCTTGGGGGTACCCATAGGACCCCTCTTTACAACCATGCACAGTGTGGCAGACACCATGGGGTGCCCACTACAGGGCGTAACGTTTTCCGCAGCAACCATTTTTTTAAATGAGAGCCTGTGTTATCGGACGTAACACAGGCTCCCATAGAAGTCTATGGAAGTCCGACCGAGAGGTGTCCAGAAACATCGCCGAACCAGAGTCGGTCAGAAAAGATTCTGACCAGGAGTCAGTCGGATTTCTTTCCGACCAACATCGTAATGAGGCCCTAGGTGTGCATGCAATGGTACATTACATGGAGGACACTAGCGAGCTTATTATGATGGCAGACGGACTGGCTCCGCTGTGACAGATCGTTTTTCATGAGAATGGAAGAAAAAGAGAAATGTCCACTTCAATAGTAGTAGAACCCCATCATAAAACATAAAAGACTCAGACTCTGAATTACATTTTTGTTTCTGTAAATGGACTATAAGAAGGAGAGGTTGAGACCCGAAATGCTGTCATCTGCCAAGCAGTCAAGCGGGCTGGGTCAGAAGGGGAAACTCTGCAAGACTTCTGCTTGTGACCAGGAGTTGGGGCAAAAGCCTGCTAGTTTGGCTACTGTGTGAGAGGACATCACACAGGAAAACCAATACCACCTGCCCTGGAGAACTAGTGCCTGCCTGCTAGCCACAACCTTTGTGCTCTATGAGGAAGAGGAGAGTCTTGGAGACAGTGAGGTCCAGTGAGAAGCCCCACTGTGAGGTCTCCCTGTGCAAGGTGTGAGGATTCGGCTGTGCACTGATCAGGTCAATGCCTGTGTGCAGTGTTGGCTCAGCAAGCCCCAAATGGCAGGAGAGGGCCATCGTGGACTGAGCTGTGTGTTGAGCGCCATGCGGTTCTTGCTAAGCCCATATCGACCTGGCTGCAGTGACCCCGTGTGCCAGAGGGGGCCATTGGTAAAGTCGCTACTTTGGGGAGTGGCCAGACATGCAATCATCTTGGCGAGAGCGTCTGTGCTGGAGTAGCTTGCACCCATATTATCCCATACCCTGGAATGAGGTGCTGCGGTACCAATGTTGCAGATAGATTCAGGCCGCCGCCCAAAGGAGAGATTGAGGCAACTTTAAGCGGGTTGGACGGCCCGCACTGATAGGGAACTGCCGCTGACTAAACGGGGGGAGGGGACTGCCGAGGACTGCGTGGATGATGTTGCACCCTCACAGGCTACAGTTGGGATCTGAAGAAAGGATTCCCCTAAACACGCTGGATAAAGCCAAATTACCACGTCTTTGTGAGCTGGGAGCTTTCAACAACTGAGAATACTCCGGCAATACAGCTCAGAAGAGAGAACCTGCACTGCCGGGTGCTGTTGCATAGGCTGTGGGCAGCCCAGCTTTTCAGAGCAGGACTCACAGGTTCTTGTGCTGAGGGAACCCACTGCACCACTGAACTCTTCCGTGCTAAGAGATCAGATAAGACTTGAACTTGGCTGGGTGAGCCCTGGGGGACTCGTTGCTATGGCACCAAAGACACTTTTGACTAAAACCTGAAGAGTCAGAGGGGAACTCGTTAGTACAGCCTATAGTGAGCATTCCTTGGATGCGGTCACCAGTGAATGGGGAAAAACCACAAACAGGTTACACGAAGAAGGGTGGTACAGTGATTTGCCTGACAACTACTAGATCTCTGACCTCAAGGTGATTGGGCTGTTGGGTTGTTGCTTCTGAATGTCATATCCTTTGTATGTGTAGAGTTGGAAATAAAATGCTACATATTAATGTTGTATATGTCTTTATTTTGAAAACTTGAAATAAAAACATCTTTAAAAAAAATGCTGCTTTTTCTTATAAAGGCAAGTATTTGACTGGACATTGATTTACTGTTCGTACTATTTACACTTTTAAGTTATGAGTCTTGTTCACTGACCTGTAACTACATCTCCTCACGAGGAAGCCTTGACTGCTCGACTACAGCTGCCACTGAGAGTTAAGTGCAGAAGGGGTACTTGGCCCAGTTGTTCAGGATTCATATTATATCAGGCCCCGGGACATCAGGAGTAAAAGGCCTCAACCACCATGGTTTGGCTCAGTTGCACCTACATGCCCTGTGGCCCTGTGAGAGGGGTTCTGACAAAGACATTTGAAATTGGAGGCTAAAAATGTATTTAGTATCCTCAGATTGATTCATGGGAGCAGTGCAGTGCAAAAAACAGAACATAGGGTGGACGATGAGTGGCCTCATCCGAATTTAGAAACACTCCAACCGTCCTATTAAGATTATTTTTTAATATTTGTTAGTGTATTAAATATAATATTTCATTGTTTGTGTATTTGATGAATGCTTGTTACGGCATTTTTTGTGTATTGTTTTGCTGTTCAAAAATGCTTAAGCCTGGATCCCTGGCTTCCAGTAATGACTCAGTGGGGGTCACTGGATTCCAACAATGATAGTACTGGGTTCCAGTACTGATCCAGTGAGGATCTTCAGAAGTCAAATTGCTATTAACCACTGGCTTAGAGTGGTCGACTAAGTAAAGCAATGCAGGCACCTCAGAGGAAGGTGAAGTAATGGCACTAACACAATGTGCGACATGGAAATCTTGCACTGTTACTTCTTATATTCATAATGGTACATTTTCAGAGAATGATGCTGCTCATTAATAACAGAGCTGTACAAATATTGGAAATAGTAACAGAAAGTATTGGAAACTCCTATAACCTTCACTCAAATAACCTTCTGTTTCTCTTCCACAGCTGTTCTCCCCAACTGTACCATAAAGTCACCTTTGGTAGCATTCTGGTATCTCACAAATCCAATATGTCAACTCCAAAGCTGCTTCTTGCCAATATCCTGAACGGGAGAACAATATTTTCTGCATTCTTCAGCAGGTTTTTGGTAGTAATGTGCTATTGAAAACACCTTTAAAGTAATATAACATTAGGATAAAGTTTATCTGCATTTGCATGCACTACAGACCAAAAAGCTAAAACTTTCAACCCACATTTGGCGCCAGGAAGCGTGTTGAAGGCAGTGGTAGAGAAAATGTAGCATTTGATTATCACAGTAAGTGCCTATGCAGGGACGGCTCCTCCACGTGAGCGGAGGAGCGTCGCCCCACTGCTTTTTCGCAGTGCGAGAGGCAGAAACATAAAATGGTATTATGAAAGCAGAAGGCAGGGTTTGGTTGGGGGCGGGCGGGTGTTTGGTCCTGCTCCAGGCAGGGGAGGAGTGGCTTGCCCACTGTTGTGGGCGCTGACTGTTTGGTCGGCCCCAGGGCCGACCAAACCAGTCATGCACACTCTCCATTTTCTCCATGCAGGCTGCATGCAGCCTGCATGGAGAAAACAGCCTCCCCATAGACGCCTGTGGGGCCGGCATCCCAACCAATCACAACGCTGTCATTGCAACATTGCAATGGGCTTAGAGGAGGAGAGGGAGGTTGTCTGCTGCCTGCTTCCTGCGAGGAGCAGTCCGAGCAGAGAGAAGGAGACGCAACGCGGGACCGGAGGCAAAGGTAAGTTTAAGTTTAAAAAAACATTTATTTAAATTAACCCTCCCCGCGCAACCCCCTCCCCATGCGACCCCCCCACCACCCGCACGAAGCCGCGAGTCATGCAGACCGTGAGTGGCCCTATGTAGTGCCCTTTATGTTTATTTATTATATGGCATGGGAGGCAGCAGCCGTAAAGTGCAAAATGTGAGCGCTGGCCTGAGAGTGTCGGCTTAAATGGTGAGGCGGCCGTATAAACCACAGCTTGGGTTTGAGCACATGAAGGTCATGCACGAGAGGTTGGAGGCATATGCTAACGTCCTGTGCAGCACTGTTTCAACTGCCAATTTTATAATAAACATTGCCCGGAGTGATTTGTGTGCCGTAAGTTTGGCTTACTGGCGCTTTCCAATTATGTCCTCGCTTTTCATTAGTCGGTGAAACAGCCACTCCTCCAACAGCTTTGGAGAGTTTTTTTCCCCTCCAATAGAAACTTTCCCTGGACTGTTTATCATGCTGGGTTCTACCAGTGGCGTAACATAGGACCCCGCAGCCCCCACGGTGGAAGGGGGCAGAGCTCTAGGGAACCCCCTCAGCACATATCTTGGCCTGAGAGCTCCTGACTGACTCCGCAGGGGGGCCCATCCATGTACTTTGCAGGGGGCCCTCTCAAGTCTCGTTACGCCACTGGGTTCTACTCATCGAGTGATGGTGATCATCCCCAATTTTGTAATGAAGATTCTGCCACTTTCAAGTATGAAGATATGGTTTTATTCAGGAACAAAGCACAGCTTAACACAGAGCTCCCACACCAGCCTCAGGATAACTGCCCAGTGCAGGATCCCCATGGCTGGCAGCACCCTCAACATTAGAATTGTCAGCATGCAGAGCACACGAGAACTCCATATATATAACTCACAACACCCAACCTTGTAACATGAAAGATCCATGTGTATTTAAACAGATATGATTTTTGTTTGCCTAAACACGGCCAGGTGAATAACACCGTTTTCTTCCGCTAATTCGTATTCATTCGTCCTCTTTACAGCTGAACAAGAGGTGAGAGAAAGGGGCCATCAGCACATCTTACTGAGCTCGATGAAAGATTTTTGTTAGCTCTATTAAAAACTGAAATGCTGAAATTGCCATTGAAGACAATTGGTCTGGCAGAGGTCTAATAATGGCTGGTATTGCTATGTTGTCATCATAGGACCCTTAGCTAGAGCATAAACTCATGAATACGCTAGAATTACCAAAAGGATTTCATCTGATTTAATCAAAGCCTTTGTTGGGGCACAAAGCTAGTGAGAAGGAACTCTAGATATGTTGTTGCACAGCTTCTACATTCGTATTTAAACCATGTTTTTAACTAATGCACCATCGTCCACTAGTGAAAATAGATAAAAACATATTCACCCTTTTATTATTGTGAACATTTTTACAAGCAAATAAACAGAATAGATTGAATAAAATTGGGTTGCACTTAACAATATGACTTTTATGTGCACAGGACACAAACAATGCTGACAAAGAATGCTGTGAGCTGATCAAGGAACATCTATCATAAAGCAATGTGTGGTGTCTATCCGTCACCCATGTCACTTGCACTGTTGAAAATACCACAACATTGAAGAATAGACTAGAGCAGCGGAACCTTGCGGTCACGAAGGTTTACTGACAAAATATTGAGTACAAAATATCTACTAACAAGAATATCAAGTCGAAAATATTGATTTAACAAATATGACTCCCTAAACTTATAATTAAAAATACAAAAAAATCGGGGGGAAATATAGTTTTCATTAATATAGTTGTCTAAAATGTCAATTTTTAAATATGTATAAATTTAAATATTAAACATTAATTAAATTAAATATCAATACTAATATATTCCAAATGAAACATATTTAATACTTTTTTGAAAAATATAACAACTATTATTGATTAAAAAATTTAAATAAACATGTATATTAATAGATATCTATATTTATTTACATATATCTAATTTAAAAATATAAAATGTATATTTTTAATTTATATTATTTTGTAATACTTTTTTAATGTAATAATATAGAAAATAAATATATGTACATATATCCAATGACATAAAATATTTAAAAAACCAACCATTTTAATTACAAATGAAAACTCAAACAAAATAACAATTTAGAATTTACTACAAATAAATAAAATATTAAAAACATTAATAATTATAAGTATTATAATTTTAAACAACCAGAAACATATGAATATAAATGTAAAGAATATAAAGTAAACAACAACATTTTCAAATACATACACATACTGTTCCCACTACAACTTATAAATAGTACACAAAGGCCTTGATTTTTATGTCGGTCAAAAAGCATCAAACCTGTGGTCGGATGCTTTACGACCGCCATCTTCGGTTTTAATTCTGACCGCCATATTACGAATACAGCTGTCAAAATTGAAACCGGCCAGTCATTCTGACTGGCTTCCGCCAGTCGGTACCGGCATGTAATCCCTTAAGGACGGCGTTCCCGCCATCAAGATTACAATGTTGGTTCCCCACAGGCTTTTCATGTCGGTCTTTCCAACATGAAAAGCCTGTTGGGAAGCGACTTTGGGGGACCCGAGCAGGGCCCCCTTGCAACAGCGCACTCCGGTTGGGGACCTGGGGAGCACATATGGTGCACCCCTGTCAATCCCAGCACTGAGTGGCAAGCACCGTGTGATGCCTGCCACACAGTTTGGGGATTAACAAAAACTCCCATTTCTCTATGGGAGCAAGTGCTGCAAACGTTTTCCGATACTGCGTTCAGGACCGCCGACCGAAGGTTGGTCGGCCCTGATTCAGCAACGATGTTGGGCGGATATGAGTCAGTGCAAAATCGTAATGAAGCCCAGGAGGTGTAAAATTTACAAGTCCCACTACAGTCAATTCAACAGTAGGGAAGTGTTGGATGTTGGAGGGGTAAAATGTACTATTCCCACTCCATTCAATATAACAGTCGGGAAAGTGTTGGATGTTGGAGGGGTAAAAATTACTATTTCTACTCCAGTCAGTACTGCAGAAGGGAAAGTGTTGGATTGCGGAGGGGTAAAATTTCCTATTCTCATGCCAATGAATGCAACATTAGGGAAAGTATTGGATTGTGGAGGGCTAAAATTTACTATTCCCACTCCAGTCAGTGCAACAGTAAGGAAAGTGTTGGATGTTGGAGGGGTAAAATTGATCATTCCCATTCCAGTCAGTACTACAGTAGGGAAAGAGTTGGATTACAGAGGGGTAACATGTACTGTTCCCACTCCAATTAGTGAAACAGTAGGGAAAGTGTTGGATTGCGGAGGGGTGATATTTACTATTCCCACTTCAGTCAGTATAACAGTAGGGAAAATGTTGAATGGCAGAGGGGTAAAATTCACTACTCTCACTGTGCTCTATGCGGCATTAGAAACAGACTATTTCTCTTCAAATAAAATAAATAATTTCAAAACTATAGTAAAAAACAAAAAAGAAAAATAACTATTTTTTAATCAACAATATACAGATTTATTACAATGTTTAACCCCTTCGCCGCGGCAGGAATTCCGCCGCGGCGCTGGGGGGGTTTGGGGGCAGTTGCGGTGGCGCTGTGCTTGTGACGGAACCACTCCGTCACGAGTCACGGGTGAGCTGTGCTCATGACGGAGTGGTTCCGTCACGTCTCTGCCCACTGCGCTAATCGCCCGCACAGGCGGGGAATTAGCGCCGCGTGGGCGGAGCGGCCGCCAACGGCCGCAGCATGACGGAACCACTCCGTCATGAGCACAGCGCACCCGTGCCTCATGACGGAGTGGTTCTGTCATGAGCGGGGAAGGGGTTAATACATATTATAAATTAATACAATATTATTTTTATAAAAATATCAAAAAATATTGTCAAAATAATAACAACTAATAAATACAATATTATTTACAATTAAAAAGCAGAACATAATTAACACATACAATAATGATTTTACATTTAAAAATACAAATTTTAATTTTGTTATTATTTACATACCATTCTACCCTATACCTCTACAAGCTACACACCACATATCTAAAATGTATATTTAAATTTATAATATTTACACATTTTACATAATTAAATATCTATTCAAATACTAATACATCGGAATGGCTCGGTCGGAAAGGAATCTGAACGGGCAGGTTCGATGCAGTTAGGATGGCTGAGACCAAGGGTCGGAGCCATTCCTAACCGCATCAGAATCGGGCCCTAAGTAAAGTACAAGATTTGTTAATCCAAGGGTGGGATGGTGTAGAAAAGAATAAATAGCGGCTGATGCCATATTGAATGGTGTTAGAAATGGGGTTTCTGGTTGGATAAGGTATGCACCCAAGCTAGTCAGACCCCACCACCATAGTCAGGGTAAGCTAGATACGACCTAGGCGACCTATTCTAAATCAATCAAGAACTTTCCCAATTCTTATGAAAAAAAAGTTTACGCTTTTTCTTCTTCTCTAGAGATGCATTTGATACGATGGATCAAACTATGAATACAAACATGTATCTATGTAGAAAATCTACATTGTTGCCACCTCCACATATGAACCCTCCAGAAGGGCTCACTTTCGAGAAGGCGGTGTTAAAGGACACTAACACTGGGATGGAGACCGAACAATCTACTTTTCAAAATCTCTCTAATGAGGAATATAAAGCACTGGCAGCCCTAAAGAATGATGACCGTATCACTATTAAACCAGCTGATAAAGGTGGTGCTATTGTTATTTTAGATACTACCTCATATAGGAGTGAATGCTTACGACATCTTTTCCTTGAAAATCTCCACCATTTCCTGAGGCGGATGCCGGGAGACCACTCGCCACAACTTTTTAAAATTGTAGTAACTTACTGTGTTTTTATTGGCACGTTCTCCCCCTGAGCATAATACCATTGGAACTTAGACTCACTCGAGCACCCCAAACAGTGGATATTAGCGCTGTCACGGGCTCCGTGAAAAGATTGCCGCCATTGCCGAGCATACCAGGACACGCCCACTACCGTGAGGCCATGCCCCCCGCCAGAAGTATAAATAAAGGGCGCTGAATACAAGCGCAACCTTGAAAATCTCCACCATCTCCTGAGGCGGAAGCCGGGAGACCACTCGCCACAACTTTTTCAAACTGAAGTAACTTACTGTGTTTTTATTGGCACGTTCTCCCCCTGAGCATAATACCATTGGAACTTAGACTCACTCGAGCACCCCAAACAGCGGATATTAGCGCTGTCACGCGCTCCGTGAAAAGATTGCCGCCATTGCTGAGCATACCAGGACACGCCCACTACCGTGAGGCCACGCCCCCCGCCAGAAGTTCCCTTCTATAAAACATGTGCATTCCAAGGACGCGCAGCGGACGAGCGCAGGGGCGCGACGATGGCGCGCCTAAGGCAAGCCCGTCTGCGCCCGTCCACGCCAGAACGAGCCAGGAGCCAGGCACGGGGGCTCGAGCGAGGATTCCATACTCCAGAGATTCCTTATGCCACCTCAATCTGCCTGTTCTACCGCCATGTTCCCGTTCACTGAGAGGAGATTCATGCTTCACCCACTGTCCCCACTGTCCTTTCAAACGCACTCCCTCTATAAACAAGCACCACCCTCAGACGATCATTAATATGGCTCTGATCAACTGCAGGTCTCTGCCCAAACACGCCCATGAAATACACTTACTTATCGAGGAACACCATCTAGAGATCCTGTTTCTTACAGAAACATGGCTTGCGCCTGATTCAGACGCCGATATAGTACAAGCACTACCCCACGGATTCCTGATTCAACACCTGAACCGTCCCAAGGGCAGGGGAGGAGGAATTGCCGTTATCTTTAAAGAGTCTTTCTCTTGCAGAATCCTTGACAGCCCCCTGACGGACTGTGAAAATACACACTTCACTATCCAAATGTCCCCCTGTATCTCCCTCTCAGGAGTCCTCATTTACCGTCCACCAGGAGCCATGGGGCAATTCCACAATTCACTTCTGGAATGCTCCTTGGCCATGGCCAGTACACGGCCCAATCTCCTAATTTTAGGGGACCTCAATGTCCACTTTGACAATAGTAAAGACGAAATAGCCACAGAACTGATTTTAGACCTGGCAGCCCATCAACTCTACTTACAAAACGATCTTCCCACACATAATCGTGGACACCTGCTTGATCCCATCTTTTGCAAATTTCCTGACCTTGTGGTGGGAACACCGATCCCTGTACCATGGTCCGACCATCTGCTCATCCCTTTTAGTTGGCGAATTCAGTCCACTCCTCCTTCCACCCAAGCACCTAGCAGACCTTCCCGTCCATGGGCGAAACTTGACATCGACAAATGGAAACAAGCACTAGAGGACACCAGGCCACATCCCGAAATGAACCCTTACTTAGCAGACGTGGAGTTCACGTCCTGGATTGCTAAATCTTTAGATACAGTCCTTTCCAAAAAACCACATCGGAAACTTAGGAAAAAAGCCACCTCCCCGTGGTTCACCCATGAGGTACGCCTCTTAAAGAAAATTTGCAAGAGAGCGGAAAGAGTATGGAGGAAAGATTTCGATCCCAATAGCAACAAGCATTTACAATGCAATGGTCTCGGCATTGTTAAAGTTAGAGCTATTGTCACTGCTCATGACATTTTTTTTGTTAATGTTTTTGTTTTGTAAACATTTAAAGAAACGCCATTGTTATTTACAATGTCAATAGCTTAATCTATCTCAAATGCGAGACCTATTGCATTTGCACCCACACACAGAGCCACACACACAAAGCCACCCACAAACACAGAGCCACCCACACAGAGCCACCTACACAGAGCTATTCACATAGAGCAACCCACACACAAATAGAGCCACCCACACAGAGCCACCCACACACAAACAGAGCCACCCACGCATAGAGCCACCTTAAAAAAAAGCCACCCACACAGAGCAACACACAGAGGCACACACATACACACACACACACATAGAGCCTCCCACACACACACAGAGCCACACATACATACACAGAGCCGCATACACATACACACACAGCCACACGCACACACATACAGAACCACACACACACATAGATATAGACACATACACATTAATCTTGGGAGCCAAAGCAGAAGTGGCACCGTTGTTTCTAGATCTTTGCATTTATCACTAAAAATTAACCATGACTTTTCCTATTGGTTGCTGCTCAGAGCCTTAATGAGGTTTTGGAAGTGTGCGGTTGAAGGTCAACTAGATGGCAGGAGAATGACGTCAGAGAGAGTCTCCTAGGGGTGCTCGGAGAAGAGCGTTAGAAAGAAAGTGAAACCGATAGAAAACATTCATCTGGACCCTCGTTAGAGACTTACTCCTCTTAGCCCAGGCACAAAACACTAGCTTTTATCTTGAAATAACTAGGCGTTGCAGTATGTTACCAATGGAGCAATAATGCATGCAAAACGGGCAACATTCACTATTGTTTAACTCAAGCGTTTTAATCTAACACAACAACAAAGCTGCTTGTCACAAATGTTATTTGCACAAAGAGGTTTGTGCTTCCAGCACTAATACATAGGTTTAAATGATGTCACAGGACAATGTAACCTTAGCTAGGGAGGCGCTGTTACTAGCTCCGCGATGTCCCTTTGGCACCAGCTTCAATTAGCCCATCTATTGTCGGCAATTTAATAGCGCTAAAATGCTACCGCGCAATGTCGACGTCTTAGGTGCTACAGGCAGCGACATTGAGCCCTGAAAAATAAAACACACAGACCGCCCCCACCGTCCCCTGTTTGGGTTGAAGATGCGGAGCTGCGCTACGTCAGTTCCTGGAGCAATATATATGTAGTGTGCGTGCGCCGGGAAGAAGACATTCTGGGGAAGCTGGTGGCGGAGGACGCGGGGGTCGGGGGCGGGCTGAGTGTAGATAGTGAACTGGGACTTGGAGGCGGAAGGAGTAGAGGTTAAAAGGAGCTAACAGTGAAGAAACTCACGAGGCAATGAGTTTTAGGTGAACCGGACGCTCAAGATGCGGAGCTGCGCTACGTCAGTTCCTGGAGCAATATATATGTAGTGTGCGCGCGCCGGGAAGAAGACATTCTGGGGAAGCTGGTGGCGGAGGACGCGGGGGTCGGGGGCGGGCTGAGTGTAGATAGTGAACTGGGACTTGGAGGCGGAAGGAGTAGAGGTTAAAAGGAGCTAACAGTGAAGAAACTCACGAGGCAATGAGTTTTAGGTGAACCGGACGCTCATTGGAGATAAAAGACGGTAATACTGAAAAATACAACGGTGTATTACACTCGCGAAAACCGACAATTGAAGTAGAAAATACAATAGTGGTACCGACACTTACCCGAATGGCGTTTCGAAAACGAATTAACTGTCTCTGGTCTAACAAGAGTGCCTGTGTTTGCGCGTGTGTACAGAAAGATTATTAAAAAATGCGTCAGACGCCGGGACACCACCGCCTTTCTCCGAGGCAAAGCAGAAATGCCTCGGAGAAAGGCAGCGGCTGTTTCGGATTCGGGGGCGTGTTTTGCTGTTATCTCCTCTTGCCATTGGCTGGAGGAGATAATTAGACTTTCTGCAAAAAACACGCCCCCGATCCGAAAAGGACGGGGCCTGATCGGAGTGACGGGACCTCTTCTCCAATGGCCGGCCAGCATTGAAGAGGCCAGCCAATGAAGAACAGGGGAGAAGATGGGCGGGTTCAAGCCCCTCTTCTCCAAGTCATTAAATCTCGGATCGAGACTGCGCAAGCGCAGCCTTCGAGCCGAGACCTAAAAATCAAGCTCTTCTTTAGCTGCTGGGCATGTGCCCCCCTCCGCCCTTTTTGTGGCCAGCCCGGCCGGGGAGAAGTTTTGTGCTTAGCTCTTGCATTGAGCGCCCGGTCCTGCAGTAATGTAATTATTGTCGCCAATAGAGCTCTGCCGAGGGCGTCATTAGAGGGTGACAGTGATAAACGAGCTGCGCAGAGGGCCCCCGTCTGACCCCCAGCCCGGGAGGTAGCCATAGAAACACCTCCGGACCCTTCAACACTGCTGCAGAAAGAGGGGTGCGGGAGGGGCTGGTCTCCCAGGCACCCGGTCCCTGCACCCCAGGACACATTCAGAAAATGGAGCAGCCGAATCCAGGCTAGCAGGCAAAGTTTACCCATGTAAACACCGGACGTGACGACATCGGTCTAGAAACAGACCGTACCTGGCTAGAAATAATTGCTTTACTATTAGTGCTATTATTATGGGTTTTTAATAACATGATAATGATAATAATAAATCAACGAGAAAAAGAACTACTAATACATGTACAAAAAAATAACAGCTGTCATGTGAACAAAAATAAAATACAAAAAATGTAATTTTTAGTTTATATTAGATATTACTCAAATGGCACTAGAACAAAGAGAGGGCGAAGACTCGGGATAGTTACGATTATAACAATGATTTCAATATTTGGCAATAAATAATATTTCTCATTTTAAAAAAAACAATAGTAACGCGTCCGGGTTCCCTCACAAATGCGAACTTTATAGTTGCACGTTGTAAAATCAGTATTTGTGATCGAAAGGCACCAGTACCACATGGAATATCGGGGTTCCAAGGCTCCAAAGCTTTTATTTATGAACCCCCGCGGGGTCCGCAGGTTCGCGAGTAATGACTCGCGCGTCGTCTCACACAAACCGCTCAGCGCTGAATCCGGCCCATCATAGACGGTTCCATTATTGGGGGACGGACTCCGCAGTGGGGACCCAGGACACGTGCTGGTGTTTACCACACCATGTTGAAATTCTCGCAAAAAGTGGGCAATAAACGGGGTACAGGGCGAGTTTTGTCCCCAGAGGCAGCAGACAAACTCCTACCCAAACTCAATCAAAATAAAATATGTGAAACACGTATAAATGACATTCGGCAGTTCAGCGCCTGCTCTCGAGGCTTAGGTGCTGTAAAACACGAAATACGAATTATAAATATAGTATTATAGGTGGTGTAACAGTCGAGCCGAAAAGCAGTTCCGTTCTTGGCGTTCGCACGAGCACTGAAATAATTTTGCTTTCATAACAGAACTTCTCAGAAAGCGATTTTTCTAAACCGGGGCCTGCGCTAGCAATGCGAAGGTTACAGCGCCGAATGGTCGCTGCTGCACTCCGTTGTTAAGATAGCGCTATGGCCTTGTTACATATGGTCCTTTAGAGCGATCTAAATATGTCGTGGACCCGGCCGGCAGCCCGTGTCTGAGGATAGCGCTGTTTCCAGCGCTGAAGCGCTTTTCAAGCAGTCGTGGATGTGCTGTTCCTGAGTAGGAGAAGTTCAGATGTCAACAACAGTAGCGCCTGGAGGCCAAAGGGTGACCGTGTGCTTATGAATCCATAGCAACATAGCATCAAATCATCTCACAGTGCCTTTCTTAAGCGCTGTATGAAACAGTTTTTTCTGCGTCACTTCACGCTGCTCTTGTACTTACACAATACTTGAAGAGCAGATGAAGTGTTTGTGTGTTGTTTATTTAAACAAGCACCACTTGGAAAACGGGTGGTGGGGATTTTTAATTCATGTTTGTAGGAAGTGAGCAGTTTAGCGCCCACCAGCCCACAGATATTGTTTTTAGGCGATATTGGATACATTGATATGCTGGTTAATTTCTGATAGCGGCTCAGTCGATGTCCGGGGCTCAGGGGCCGTCGTTTGGTGTGTTTATTTTAAACCCACCCCCACACACACACACACACACACACTCTGCTCCTCCCGGCTCTGCCTGTAAAGTCGCTCTGAGAGAGCAGGGGTGGGGGCGGGGGGAGGAGGGGGCTGCAGGGCTGTGTCATCCATCATCCTCCTGAGGGAATATGTCCCGAAGACAGGCTGAATGCAATCTCCCTCCAGAGCCTGCGCCAAAGAAACCGACGAAAATGAAAACCTTCCTTCAAACGATTCAACCCCTCCCACCCCCCGCTGTCCACGGATTCTAAGGGGGAGGGGGCACCCCAACCATAACCCATTGCAGCACCCCCACCAGCTCTGCATGTCCCGCGACACTCACACGTGTTGTAACCTGCAGACTGCACAAGGCACGGATCTCTGTCCCCGCTGCTCACAGTTCTCTAATCGGAGCCCCCCCCCCCAATCATTACAACATTACATGTCTTCACAAAAAGGCAGAGGAGGAAAATGCAATCTAAGGATTCGAAGGATGTCAAAACGGGGAGCCTGGCTTATTTATAAACCGGGGAGGGGGGGGGGGGGCAGAGTGTGCATGTACTGAGCGCCCAAGGGGCACATATGTAGCAGTGCCCTCTCATCTACATGGCACAGTGTGTGTCAATGCACGGAGAGAGGCATTGGATGCAGCCAGACACCAGCCCCCCCCCCCCATGGAGAGAGAACACAGCACACAGGCAGACTTGTGAGGGGCACACAGTGTGCATGGAAGAGCAGTGCACACTGGCAGGACTGTGAGGGGCACACTGTGTGCATGAGGAGGGAACACAGCACGCAGGCAGGTCCGTGAGGGGCACACCGTGAGTGCATGAGGAGGGAGCACAGCATTCAGGCAGGACTGTGAGGGACACACAGTGTGTGCGTGGAGATAGCACACAGGCAGACTTGTGAGGGGCACACAGTGTGCACGGAAGAGCAGTGCACACAGGCAGGACTGTGCATGGAGAGGACACAGCAAGGACTGTGAGGGGCACACAGAGTGTGTATGAGGAGGGAACACAGCACACACACAGGTCTATGAGGGGCAAACATTGTGTGCATGGAGAAAACACAGCACACAGGCAGGACTGTGATGGGCACACATTGTGTGCATGGAGAAAACACAGCACACACAGGTCTGTGAGGGGTGTACATTGTGTATTAAAAAATGCGTCAGACGCCGGGACACCACCGCCTTTCTCCGAGGCAAAGCAGAAATGCCTCGGAGAAACGCAGCGTCGTTTTCGGATTCGGGGGCGTGTTTTGCTGTTATCTACTCCAGCCATTGGCTGGAGGAGATAATTAGACTTTCTGCAAAAAACACGCCCCCGGATCCGAAAAGGACGGGGCCTGATCGGAGTGACGGGACCTCTTCTCCAATGGCTGGCCAGCATTGAAGAGGCCAGCCAATGGAGAACGGGGGAGAAGAGGGGCGGGTTCAAGCCCCTCTTCTCCAAGTCATTAAATCTCCGACTTCCGGTTCTGCCTTCGGCAGACCGGTGGTCCTCGTCCTAAAAAGCCATCAGGATGGCTCTGTCTCCCTTCACGCCCAGGGAGGAGGGAGATGCGAGCAGAGCATCAAAGGGCTGGGTGAGAAGGGAGGGGGGAATGCAAGGGTCAAAGCGGCGAAAGTGAAAGTAATCGAGCAGAGCATCAAAGGGCTGGGTGAGAAGGGAGGGGGGAATGCAATGAGCAGAGGAGCAGCTGTGCACGTGCATGTGATGATCGTGCACTCAAGGTTTAGGCCAGCCAAAAGACTGGGTAGCACTTTGAAAATCCCACATATAAAATGTCTCTTCGAGCCTTTGGCTCGCGAGACCTAAAAATGACTACAAACGGACTGTCCTCAACTACAAAAAGGCTCTAAAAAACGCTCAAATATCCTTTTTTGATGAAAAAATTAGTGAGGCATCCTGTTCGTCCAGAGAAACGTTCCAAATTGTGAAAAAACTTTTAAAGACCCCAGTACCATCAGTATAATCTCTCGGACAATCATTGTAATGAGTTAGCCACGTTCTTTGACCTGAAAATACAAAATATCCTTCAACACCTCCCCCCTCTTCTCCCTGTGGACCCCCCTCCTCTTCACTCGCCGCAGTGCCAGAACAGGGATACAGAACTAATTAGGTTTTTTTCCATCAGTGAGGCAACCTTAGGGCCCATCCTTCAATCCCTCAAAAGCGGGTCCCCGCATGACCCAGCGCCAGTCAGACATCTAAAACAGGTCGCCCCTACCATCCTAGCACCAATGGTGAACCTGATAAACTCTTCTATAGAAAGTGGAACGGTTCCCGCAAGCTGGAAGAAGGCTGTGGTAAAAGCCTTAATCAAAAAACCCAACCTTGACCCTGGCAATCTGGCCAACTTCAGGCCGATTTCTCTTCTCCCTGGCATTAGCAAGATGGCTGAAAAATTCATCAATGGTCAGCTATCAAACTATTTGGAATCCAACGATTTGCTAAAAACATCACAGACTGGCTTCCGCCCGGGCCAGGGCACGGAAACAGCGATGGTGGCGGTTGTCGAAGAGGCTAGGAAGATCATTGATGCAGGAGGATCAGTGGCAGTGATCCTTCTGGATCTCAGCGCGGCATTCGACACCGTCAACCACATCATCCTGGCAAAGCGGCTTGAAAACCTTGGTATTTCAGGGCCGGCCCTCTCTTGGCTCAAATCTTATCTCCACAATCGCTCTTTCCAGGTGGCGGAAGGCGACTTTATCTCCAGGGAGACCCCTATACGTTGCGGAGTGCCTCAGGGCTTGTCATTGAGCCCGACGCTCTTCAACGGGTATATGTCGCCCCTGGAAAAAATTGTCGTCCCGTATGGTATTAAACCCCTGACCTACGCGGACGACACTCAGCTGGTTGTCTCCCTCAGTCGGCCAGATAATCTCACCATCGACCTGCACTCCTGCCTGGGGAACATAGTCAGCTGGATGAACGCCTCCCATCTAAAACTCAATGGGGATAAAACGGAGATAATGGTGATGGGCAATCAGTCCCACTTCCGACCGGAGTCTCTATGGCCCCCGTGCATGGGTCCTCCCCCAACCCCCAAAACTGACATCAAAAGCTTGGGGATTTGGTTGGACCATAACCTGACCCTAAACACCCAGGCAAGGAAAACGGCTGGAACCTGCTTTGGCTTACTACGTACCACCCGCAAGATCCTCCACCTGCTTCCTTTCCAGTCAAGAAAGCTACTCCTACAGGGCCTCATCCTGTCCAGACTGGACTACGGAAATGCCCTATATCTCGGTGCACCAAAAAAAGTCACAGCCAGGCTGCAGGTGGTGCAAAATGCTGCCGCTCGGATTCTCACGGGCACAAAAAACCGCTGCTCTGCCAAACCGGCAATCAGAGCACTCCACTGGCTGCCCGTGGAGCAAAGGGTGCAGTTCAAGGCCCTGTGCCTAACCCATAAAATCCTTCATGGAAAAGCCCCGCCCATCCTTAAAGACCTCGTGGTCCCTCATACCACGACTAGATCCCTCCGATCCTCTAATGCCCACCTTACCCAAATACCCAGGATTAAGAAAGCACGCTCCGGAGGCCAGCGGTTTTCCTATCAGGCGTCCAAGATGTGGAATGCCCTTCCACTGGACCTCCGTGCCCAACCTAACCTTCTGCCCTTTCGAAAGTCTTTAAAGACTTGGCTGTTCCCTTAACCACCTTCACGCTTCCGCCTGATCTATCCAGACTTTCTGTCAGCGCTGGGACGCTCTCAGGCAGCCATGCGCTTTAAAAATCTCATTCCATTCCATTCCATTCCATCTGGTGGTGTCTACAGCATATCAACCACTCAAAATGGACCCACGAAGAGGCTTTTGGGCCTGATTACCATGCAGGTAGATGAGGCAAAAATTAACCCCTTCAGTGCCACGCCCTTTCCCCCTCCTGTGCCGGGCATTTCATTAGTGGGTGGGGATCATGACGAGATAGTCTCGTCATGGGCACAGCGCGACCGTGCTCCATGACGAGACTATCTCGTCATGGGCACAGAAGAGGTTAAATGATTGGATAACTACCAAGGAGGTTGACTTCCTGGTCACTACGGAACCAACAATACCACATTTTTACATACTACCAAAGATTCACAAGATACAAAGGCCGCCACCTGGCCGGCCTATCATCTCTGGAATAGGCTAACTGTTGGTACCACTCTCACAATTTGTTGACTTTTTTCTAAGACCCTTGGTACAAGAAATGCTTTCCTATTTGCAGAACACCAGAGATGTTCTCCGCATCCTGGCAAATTTGGAATTCAATACTGAAACAGATTTCTTAGTGTAATGTGGAGTCTTTGTACACCTGTATTCCACAAGATAAAACCCTCTCGACTGTAGAAATGCTACTCAGGTCGCAAGAACTTGACACCATCATGATACATTTCATCATGTGGTGTGTCAGACTTGCGATGAAAGATAACCTCTTCAATTTGATGAATCTTTGTACCTACAGATTTCTGGGACTTCGATGGGCAGTACACTTGCTCATAGTTGGACAAATTTGTACATGCACTCGGTTGAGTCTACAAGTATCCTGACCTTTGTCTACCCTTTCATCGGTCATATTCTCCTCTGGAAGCATTACATTGACGACATTCTTGTGATTTGGAGAGGTCTGGCCAAAACCATAGGCCTTTTCCATCCATGGCTGAACACCTGTAACGCTTTCCTCAAATACTCAATTTAGTCAGGAGCGCCTTCCATTTCTGGATCTTATGATATATATGTCGGCTGGTACAGTACCAACAGAGCTATACAGAAAACCCATGGTTACAAATGTATTACTAGGCTACTCTAACTATCATCCCAAATTTCTTAGAGATAATCTCCCATTCGGACAATATCTGAGGTTGCGGCGGAATTGTTTTGATATTAAGAAATATCAGAGCCATGCATCTGAACTTAGAAAACAACTGCTTGATCGCCAGTATCGCTGGTTCGGAAAGCAGCTAAGAGAGCCACAAATAATCATTGTGAGGCTCTTTTAGAAACTACACCAGTTAAAGCACCCAATGGCAGATTGGATTGCATAAACACCTTCAGCAACAAGTCGTACCTCATTCAGAAATGCATCAACAAAAACTGGGACATTCTGAACAAAAGTACTTTGACTTTGCCGAAACCCATGTTTGCTTTTAAACGAAGTACAAATCTCTGTGAGACATTGGTACACACTAGGATCAAGTCCACAGATAAAAGCATATAAGACACTGTCTGGAATCTCCCACCCATCAAGGGTCAGTTCCCATGTGGATCGTGTAACATGTGCCCCCAAACATCCAGACTTCTTATGCCGACATAGGCACAGGAATGCATTCATTGAAAAGCCCAAGTGCACACCTGTTTCCATTCCACTTGTTTCTTTATCAAAGTTTATCCGTTCTTATTTCCTTAGCGTGCAGCCCGGTTATGTGGTTTGCCCAAATGCCACATAGAATTTAAACAAATCGAAAGTAGGAGCAAATATACACTCCAGCCGGACGCACAGCTGACTCTATGCATCTTGCCACAAAATCTTCAACACATTATCCATTTTTTTCACATTTTTATTCCTTGTACTCCTTTTTGTTCTTCAAAACCTTTTTTCCGTCACATGTAGAGCACTTAATATATACAGACGTTTCTTCTGCTGCAAATCTGCCAATCCAGGCCTGTCTTTGTAGCATGATATGTACATAAATCATCCTCAATGATAGAACTCTTTAACCCAATGCATTTCGGGCATTTAATCGCCCTTCCTCAGGGGTTCACTCCATCCAACTAACATCGGAATCTCCTCTCCGATGTGTTCCTCCTTCCACCAAACAATATCTCACTCGTTCCCACTGTTTCCCTCTTCAAAAATGAATTTATGGCTCCACCCTCCGGGTCAACCCAATATGTTGAAGATTTTGTGGCAAGATGCATAGAGTCAGCTGTGCGTCCGGTTGGAGTGTACATTCGCTCCTACTTTTGATTTGATATAGGCACAGGAACACCATTGAAATTAAGACACCATACGAACTGCAACTCAGATCGTTTGTTCTACCTAATCACATGCCCGCGGGATCTGAAATATGTGAGCATGACTACTCGAAAAACCAAAACTCAGATCATGGAACATAAAAGTACCATGCAACGTTAAAAAAAAACAAGCTACTAAGCTAACTGCACATTCTCTTGAAATGGGTCATGCTGCAGAGGGACTGCATTGGGTGGTCTTAGACAAACCAGTAAGCCCACAAACTGTGAATATAACTCAGTATCTCTTTAAATAGAACAACATTGGGCTTTCAGATTACGTAGTGCAAGCAAGGTCTTAATAACGGCATTCCTTGGTTTAGTCTGACACCTCCCTAGGTCTCATATGATCCCTCTATCAGGTTACAAGAATTTTTTGTACGTTTTCATGATCACATCATTCCCACGTTTTTCTCTCTTCTTTCCCTGAGGGTTCTCAGGAGACATGTCTATCACATCGCTCTTGGCAAGGATTTTGTGTGGAACATTCATCATTGCCTTCTCTACTTTGACAAATGTATTGGCATTGATTCTGGAATGCTGTGTAACTTCAGTCACACAAGGACACAACCTAACACAGAATCACAAGCGCACAATGACTGTCAGTATTCAGTGGTCCGTTAGCAGTTTAGAATTTATAAATTTGTAATCTTAAATTCAAACATTTCCTCACACATTTTCTGATCATTTCATTTTATTGATATATACATGGCATTATTAATGTAAAAATCATTAGGCCCCTTTATTTATGCGTATTTTGGTATTTTCTCTTTTTTGACTCTCTTACTTTTTGTCTTTCTTCCCATACTAAAGTACGCCCCATAACCGAGAATGGGCAGGTCAAAAAACTGTGATCTGGGGATGGATTTTTACCAAGCCACGTTTTGACTTGATTACGCTGGTGGAGTGGTATGAAAGAACTACAAAGTCCATCTACCAGAGTAGTTATTTCACCCTCCGTAATATTATTGGCTGAGGAGAGGGGGTGCATCAGGTTAATGGAGTGATTCCGGTCGTTATAAGACCGGAATACAGACTTCGTCCCTGTAATCCCTAAGCGTAAACAACCTCCCGAGGCACCTCCCTCGCTGTTTGTATTTACTTGCTCCCAGTGCTTTAAATGGGCCGGTACTGTCCGGCACTCAGTACCAGCACTTTTTAGGTCTCGCCTGACCCAGCGCATGCGCTGGTCTGACGAGACTTTTTGTGAGGGCTAAAAAAAAATGCTACCATGGCCAGCCTAGAGATACAGTGCATGTGCGCGGGCGCGCGCTTAGGAGCAGAGGCTGGCAAACCTCGTCATGCTCATTAAGCGCCAGTGATCACTTTCACTTTCGCCCGCGATCACTTTCGCGGCGCCCCTTTGATGTTCTCGTTCAAAGAACATCAAAGAACATGTAGTGTTAATGCTTTGCTGCGCCCATTTGACTTACAATGTGCTTTCTCTTTCCACAAACTCGATGTTTGTGTTCCTTTATTTTAAGATGCTTTTAGTATTACTGTTTTGTGACTTAAAGAACATTAAGGAAATGTTACTGTGAAACTGGACAACGTTCACAGTGTTTATTTCTGATCGCAGCGGCTGCATCTTGTCCGTTGCACCATTCAGGGAGTCCTTTCATTGGCGCTTTCATGAGGACATGATGAGGAAGCTGGAAACTTTTGGCACATTCTCTTTAAAGCACAGCATTTTGGCGACTGGTTAATCGATTAGACCTATGTAGTGCTTTAGATCTCAAAGCGCTATGGTGGGTGTAGCAGTTACAACTCATGACATATGGGGTGCAACTCACAAGGAGGGGGCAGGTTTGAGTGCACATTGGCTGCAATCGAACTCTTAAGAAGATGGGCTGTGTGTATCCATTATCAGCACTCAGTCTTCCCTAAGTGATCTTGTTTGCTTTCGTTGTTGTGTTAATGCTTTGCTGCTCCCGTTTGACTTACAACGTGCTTTCTCATTCCACAAACTCGATTTTTGTATTTTGAGATGCTTTTAGTATTACTGTCACACACACAACCACACACACAACCACAACCACACGCACAACCACACACACAACCACAAAACCACACACACACACAACCACAACCACACACACACAACACACACAACCACACATACAACCACACACACAACCACACACACAACCACACACACACAACCACACACAACCACACACACACACATACAACCACACAACCACACCCACAACCACACATACACACAACCCCAACCACACACACAACCACACACACAACCACAACCACACACACACAACCACACACATACATACAAACACACACACACACACACACACACACACACAAACACACACACACACAACCACACACACACAACAACCACACACACAACCAGACACACAACCACACACACACAACCACACACACACATACAACCACACAACCACACCCACAACTGCACATACACACAACCCCAACCACACAGACAACCACAACCACACACAACCACACACACACACAACCACACACACACACAAACACACACAACCACACACAACCACACACACACACACACAACCACACACACAACCACACACACACAACCATACAAACAACCACACACACACAACCACACCCACAACCACACACACACTACCACAATCACACCCAACCACACCCACAACCACACACACACACAACCACAAACTCACACATAACCACACACACACAACCACAACCACACACACACAACCACACACACAACCACAACCACACACAACCACACACACAACCACATGCACAACCACACACACACAACCACAACCACACACAACCACACACACAACCACACACACAATCACACACACAATCACACACACACAACCACACACACAACCACACACAACTACACACACAACCACACACACAACCACACACAAAACCACACATACAAGCACACACACACAACCACACACATACAACCACACACACAACCACACACACAAACACCCACACAACCACCCACCCACACCCACAACCACACCCACACCCACACCCACAACCACAACCACAACCACACCCACAACCACACCCACACAACCACACACGCAACCACACACACACAACCACACACACAACCACACACACACAACCACACACACACAACTACACACACACACACAACCACACAACCACACACACACAACCACACACACAACCACACACACACAACCACACACACAACCACATACACACACACAACCACACACACACAACCACACACACACACAACCACACCCAACTACACACACAACCACACCAAGCATTGGCATAGCCAATAGGTCTCGCCTTTGGGACCTTATAAGTGTTTAGCCACGCAACAGTTGATGTGGTTGCACCAAGGATATTGTGCTGCATAACTAAATACTTAGAAGGCCCCAAAAGCGAGACCTATTGGCTATGCCAAGGCTTGTTTATTTTGAGAGGGAGAGTACCTGCACTTCTCAAGCGTGAGGTGATACTTTTAATTGGAGAGTACCGGCACTTCTCAGAAACAAGCAGGTACTCTGTGACAGAGTACCTGCACTTCTATTTTTCCATTTCAAGCACTGCTTGGTCCCCTATTTTCTCCATTTCTCTTTGTTGGTGAAAAAAGTTTTTCTGATATTCTTGATTTGGGCCACTGTGGCTTTTTCACAGTTCGGAGATTACACGATTGAATACAGATGCCGTTACTATCATCTGCCTTTCTGTATCCTTTCCGCAAAAGGTTTTGCGATTTTGATTCTTTTGCCCTATTGCTATCAGAGTAGGTGTGGCCATTACTCTGGACTCCCGCGTCCTTACGTCTCTCATGGACCTTTATTGATCGCCAGATATAGTGCTAGCTAACAGTTTTTCACGTATTTGACCTGGGTGTTTTTTAGCACACACACGTCACTGTTTGATGTCCTTGTGAGACCGTGGTTATTTCTGTGCATGAGTTCCACATGGCCACTTACTTCGCTTACCCAAATGGGGCACCATTTTCTTCAATAAATGATCTGTTGTATCTATTTTCAATATGTGATCCTGGCTGTCATCTGGCGGTATTGTCGATCTATCACTAATTAGTGTCAGAATTTTGTATATAATATTTACTTGAGGCTTACCTTATACCACTAGGTATTACTGTTTACATCCTATCACATTTCCCTTGAGAGTTTACCAATAATATGCCTTATAGCTTACTTTTTAACTTGGAGTCAACAATTGTCCACATAATTTAGGAGTCAACTGGTCTGCACTGTGTTTATTTGTTTGTTTGCTCACTGAGATATTGAGCTCTCAAAATAGATTGCCCATGTGCTTCCTTCATTACAGGACAAATATGCTCCCTCGAGTCTACGTGGTAATCGAAGTAGTCTATTATGAAGATGAGCTATCAATCACACTTGTGTTCATTTATTTATTTACCCTTTTCAGTGCGGAAATGCATTAAGTGATGTATGTTTCCCATTTTCTTATCTCTTTACAAGGAAAACATCACTACCAGTGCACATCAATCTGAGTCGAAATCACTCCAACCTTTGGTTTAGCATTCAATTTATTTATGGGGTTGATTAAGCTGTTTGAGACATACACATAGCAACCTTTGGACTTTTACTTTTCAACTATCTTTTTTCTTGGTCCTGATGAAAGCCACCATACCTCTACTGAGGGTATGAGGCAGAAACATAGAGTTAATTTTATGTCTCTAACACTACTCATCTTGTTTGATATCCCTCACCACACCCTTTTCTCTCACAGGTTTTAGGAGATCCCTTCTGCTGCACTGAAAACACCCCTGAGCTACCCCCTCTCAGAGAGGCGGTTGTATCCCGCATTGCAACTAGGTTTGCAATGCGAGGAGGTTTCCCGATGATGAAGCATGCCACCAATAGGTGGGTGAGGAGAACCATCCTATAAAAGGAATACTCCAGCACTATCCAACTTTTTTACTTCATTTTCTGTGCAGACCCAGGGGCCTTGTTGTGTTTCATTTCTAGTTTTGGGGAGGTGGCCCTGCTGGTCTTTAAATCTCCTCAGGCTCTCTTTAGTGTGTTATTAAGCTAGATACACACCAACGATAACCTGTGCTCACCCTCAGGTAGCTTGGCGCAGAGCAGGCAGGATTAGCTAAAGAGGCAATGTGTAAAGCATTTGTGCAACATACAGACACAGTAACACAATGAATCCACCACAAAAAAGGACTCCACACAGGGTTATAAAAATAGATAGCTACATCATTACCAAAACAAGACCAAAACAACATGAATCAAAAAGTACTTTGCAAGTAATGTAGGTTTAGAAGAAAAATCACAATGATTGCATCATGGAAACATTGGGCACCAAAACTTCTGCGCTCCTATTAGATACTTTACAGTATGAAATCTTACGTAAGTACTTTGTCAGTTATCACATATAATGAAAAACAGAAACATCATGATCACCAAAAGGCATTGGTTTCTCTTAAATAGTTCCAGTCTCTGGAGGCGGTTTCTCAGGGTCCTCCACGGAGGTCACACTCCAGAATGCAGACTATGAATAACGCCCCCAAGTTCTGGAGAATCCTGAGCCCTTCAGGGCCACTCGGGATGCAACTTCTTTGACAACAACATGGAGCTGCCCACGAAGGAGCGAGGGATGGCTTTACTGCTCCCCTGGGCCCTACTCACCAACAGTACTTCTTTTGGGACAGGCTAGCCCTAAGGGATTCACTGGCCAGAGGGCACCCTCGAATGGTTCTGGGGGAGGACTGCTGCAGGAGTATCAGCATGCCTCGGAAACAGGGCCCACATCGTCAAATTCCAGCCATCCCTGGCTGGTTACACATAGAGCAGCTCCAGGGGCGGAGCCGGGCTGGGGGACCTCGTGTGGCTGGTCCGCCTCTGACTGCTGGCCAATGCGTCATAGAGGACCCGCACTGAGAGGTGCTGCAGTGGCTGTCACTCACGGCAGCGATTTCTCTTCACACCTGCGGTGGCTCACACCGCACATGCAGCGTGCGTCAGGGGTGCAGCCCAAGACAGAAGGGAAGTGCTGTTGGCACGGCATGCTCTGCCTGTGTGGCATGTGCAAGAAAAGAGACACCAACACTTCAGTGATCCTCCCAAATGCATGGGGGATCAGGCAAAAGTCACTCTTTGGTGCTGTGGCATCAGTTTGGCAACCCAGGATTCTTGATCCTGATGAAAACACCAGCGCTGCAGTAACCCTTAGGTGAACAGTGGACCAGCCACGTACTGATCATGCCAAAGCCCCACTGATGGATTCACCAGCTGCAGCAGGGCCAAGCAGGGGGATCTTTGATGGCAACAACCACACACACAACCACACACACAACTACACACACACAACCACACACACACATACAACCACACAACCACACCCACAACTGCACATACACACAACCCCAACCACACACACAACCACAACCACACACAACCACACACACACACAACCACACACACAACCACACACACAAACACACACAAGCACACACAACCACACACACACACACACAACCACACACACAACCACACACACACAACCATACAAACAACCACACACACAACCACACCCACAACCACACACACACTACCACAATCACACCCAACCACACCCACAACCACAAACACGCACAACCACAAACTCACACATAACCACACACACACAACCACAACCACACACACACAACCACACACACAACCACAACCACACACAACCACAACCACACACAACCACACACAACCACACACACAATCACACACACACAACCACACACACAACCACACACAACTACACACACAACCACACACACAACCACACACAAAACCACACATACAAGCACACACACACAACCACACACATACAACCACACACACAACCACACACACAAACACCCACACAACCACCCACCCACACCCACAACCACACCCACACCCACAACCACAACCACAACCACACCCACAACCACACCTACACAACCACACACGCAACGACACACACACAACCACACACACACAACCACACACACAACCACACACACACAACCACACACACACAACTACACACACACACAACCACACAACCACACACACACAACCACACACACAACCACACACATACACAACCACACACACAACCACATACACACACACAACCACACACACAACCACACACACACACAACCACACCCAACTACACACACAACCACACCAAGCATTGGCATAGCCAATAGGTCTCGCCTTTGGGACCTTATAAGTGTTTAGCCACGCAACAGTTGATGTGGTTGCACCAAGGATATTGTGCTGCATAACTAAATACTTAGAAGGCCCCAAAAGCGAGACCTATTGGCTATGCCAAGGCTTGTTTATTTTGAGAGGGAGAGTACCTGCACTTCTCAAGCGTGAGGTGATACTTTTAATTGGAGAGTACCGGCACTTCTCAGAAACAAGCAGGTACTCTGTGACAGAGTACCTGCACTTCTATTTTTCCATTTCAAGCACTGCTTGTTCCCCTATTTTCTCCATTTCTCTTTGTTGGGGAAAAAAGTTTTTCTGATATTCTTGATTTGGGCCACTGTGGCTTTTTCACAGTTCGGGGATTACACGATTGGATACAGATGCCGTTACTATCATCTGCCTTTCTGTATCCTTTCCGCAAAAGGTTTTGCGATTTTGATTCTTTTGCCCTATTGCTATCAGAGTAGGTGTGGCCACTACTCTGGACTCCCGCGTACTTACGTCTCTCATGGACCTTTATTGATCGCCAGATATACTGCTAGCTAACAGTTTTTCACGTATTTGACCTGGGTGTTTTTTAGCACACACATGTCACTGTTTGATGTCCTTGTGAGACCGTGGTTATTTCTGTGCATGAGTTCCACATGTCCACTTACTTCGCTTACCCAATTGGGGCACCATTTTCTGCAATAAATGATCTGGGGGATCTTTGATGGCCCTCAGATCCCAAAGAACAGGGGGCAATCCAACAAGCCTTTGGAGAACACTTTTAGGGGCACAGGAGAAGGTAGCAGACAGCAGGCAAGCACATCAAGGCAAGTTGCAGAGTGGCAGTCCCACCTGCAGCTCAACACTCAGCAGGCCAACACAGCAAAGCAGTTGGCAAAGTGGCAGTCCCTCCTGGCAGCACATCAGTCCTCCTGGCAATGTGCAGATGTAGAGCGTGTGGTTACAAGTCCCACGCAGTGTCTGGATAGATGAAGTCAGAGCCCCTGTACTTGTACCCCAAAAGTGCCTTTGATGTAGAGGGTGACTTCAAAGGATCCTTCTGAAGTTTACAAAGGTCCCTTTCAGACGAGCCCTGGCTCCAGACTACAAGTAGGGGGTAGATCAGCCCTTTGCATGACGGCAAGACACAACATATTCAGATGTTAGTGTGAACCACCTCTACCTCTTCCTGACCAGTAAGACTATCAGTATGCAGATGAATGCACATGTATTCCCTGTCACACAATGCACTTCGAATGTTGTGGGTGTCTAGAGGGAATGCACAAAGTCTAGCAGTCACTAAGCCCAGACGTGTATTGGAAACAAGCTGTCATGCACAAAGAGTTATAAGCACAGAGAAGTGCCTACTTTCTGAAAGAGGGATTTCTAAAATAGTAATGTGAAAACCAACTTCACCAATAAGGACTATTTATCACTACCATTCGAAACATACCAAACATGGCAAAGCTACTATTTTCTGATCAGGAATTACCACTTAAAAATATATAAGGGAATTCCCATTGCTAGCCTATGAGAAAAGTAGGCCTCACATCAGTGAAAAACGAAATAGGCTGTTTGTCACTACCAGGACATGCAAAATATAAAAGTACATGTCCTACCCTTTACTTACACAGCACCCTGCCCATAGAGCTACCTATGGCCTACCGTATGACTGGCCTATGTGTATTAAAAGGGGAGTTTAAGGCTTGGCAAGTAGTTTTGAATGTCAAGTCGAAGCAGCAGTAAACTTTACCCACATGCCCTGCAGTGGCAGGCCTGAGACAGGTTTGAAAGACTTCTTCTGTGTGTGGCACAATCAGTGCTGCAGTCCCACTAAGTAGCAATGAATTTAAGGCCCTGGGTATATTG
Organism: Triturus cristatus; assembly: GCF_964204655.1. NCBI lineage: Eukaryota > Metazoa > Chordata > Amphibia > Caudata > Salamandridae > Triturus > Triturus cristatus. Next base: position 482,858,685 of record NC_140585.1, read on the forward strand.
TATACCACTTTACAAGGGACTTACAACTAAATAAAATATGCCAAATAGGTGTAAACCAAATATACCATGTTTAGGGAAGATAGCACATGCACGTTAACACAAGTTAGCAGTGGTAAAGTGGGCAGAGTCATAATGCCAACAAAAAGATGGTCAGAAAAAAGGGATTAAGAAAGAAAACAATTTGGAGATAACCCTGCAGAAAGGGCCAGGTCCAACAAATGGTCAGAGAAGAATTATCAGAGGTAGATGGATGCATCTTCAGAGACCCAAAATTGATAACTCCTGAAACCCTCAGGAGAAAACTGATTGTCATAGCAAATGAACGCCATGTGGTGAGCACCAAAACTAAGCAAAGTTTGAGGTTAGACTTTTGGTGGCCTGGGATGGATGTACTGGTGCAAAGAGAGATAAGGAATTTCAAATCCTGCTCCATCAGTGATAAGGTAGCAAACTTGCACACTCCACCCATGCATTGTCGCACCGTACCTGCAGGTCCTTAGACAGATGTAGCAATGGATATCATTGGGCCACTGAAATGAATGAGGAATTCCCCAACCATTCTAGTTTTAGTCAACTTGTATTCAAGGTGGCCAGAAATCTCATTTGTCTATGATGTCAGCTTGACCTCAGTTATAAACTTCCTGGTAGGTTTCGTCTTATAAGAGGGACTACCCAACACCCTTTTAACTGGCCATGGTGTTCAGTTTTGCTCCTGAGAAATTAAGGTATATACGGAATGTGATGGAATAAAACACAAACGTAGTCCCCTGTGTCACCCACAAATCAACGGGGCAATAGAAAGATTTAACAAAACACATAATGAAGGCATTCGGCTGGCTAGAGCTAATGGGTTGATCTGGAAAGAGGAGATGTAGAGGCGAATAGAGGTTTTTGCTTACCTTCTCATCAATCTACAGGTAGGACTCCCTTCGAGTTGTTCAAGAGTAGGAATCCCAATTCTAGATTAGTACCTGGGTGGATGAAATGACTTTGCAATTCCTGTTATATTTGATGCTAACACTCCATTGTGTTTGCTCGTAATGTGAGGCGGTTCGGGGCTCTATATTCTCTACCGTGAGTCTCTCAAGCTAAGTCATACTGTCCTCAGAGCACTGACTTTAGAGCCCTCTATTTCTTTCATGACAATGAGCGTTGTTCAGTGGCGGCTCCTCTGCGGAGGAGGAGGAATGTCGCCCTACTGCTTTTAGCAATGGAAATGAAGGAAAAATAAAATAATAATAACCGAACATTATCATCATTTTATTTGTTCCTGTGTCTTTGTGGGGTGGGGCTGCACTGCCCTCAGAGCAGGGGAAGGAGTGGTGGCATTCTGTAATGTGTGCATGAATGTTTGACCGTCCCTCTCGGGCCGGCCAAACACTCATGAGCACTTTGCATGTTCTCCATGCAGGCTGCATTACAGCCTGCATGGAGAACAAGCCCAGGCCCCCATTCCCCATCTGAGCGCCGAACCACGGCACTCAGACCAATCACAACGCTGCACTGCAGCATTGTGATTGGTCAGGGGAGCATGTCTGCTTCCTCTTCGGGCTGGAGCAGAGGGAGGACAACTATGGACGACACAGAGAAACACGAGGAGGTAAGTTTTCTTTTTTAATCTCCCCCCGACTCGCCACCGCCGATCTGTGCGAGCCGCTACTGGCATTGTCACTAGAGTCAGGTCTATAGCAAGTCACTAGTACTCAATAGAACAAACCTTTGTTTCGCCTTTCAAATTTAATGCCCTCAAATAGACCAACTTACATAGGAATGTTCACCAAGTGGGAGATAGAATTTATAAACAAATTGCATTCTGAGCTTGAATTGGCCTTATATTAAACCACAGCTATCATCACACGAATCATAAACTAGGATCTATTGTCTTACCACTCCGTATGAGCCATTCCATAACTACCGCACACAACGTAATGCTCAGATGTGGAGGGATGGTACCAAATTACGTAGAATGATTATATCGGTTGACAGCAATACAGTGTCCTAAACTTTATTTACAAAAATATCATCCCTTTGGAGTTAATAATAAAAAAATTACAACAAATGGAACAATATTTTTGTAATTGATAATTAGGAAACAAAAATTATGTTAGAGGATATTTGGAAAATGATATTTTGACATATAACTGATGTAGAACTATGATGTTACATCCTTTGTATGTTTGGTAATGAGCATTCTCAGTTGTAAGATGACTGGGTCTGAGGGTATTTATGATCAGGCGCGGCCACTGCAGGTAAGAGCGGTGGGGCCCAGTGGGGGGAATTTCGATGGAAGAGGACGACGGAAAATGAATTATAAATTTAATTTTCCCTCAACATCGTTCGTCGAAATCCTCCCCACCATGCTCCACCACTATTACCTGCAGCGGCCGTGGCTGTTCATGATGTGTATGGAAATATTTACATTCCAGGAGGGAACTCAATGACGAAGCAATCCACAAAGTGACTGCAGGTGAGAGTCCTAATAAAAAAGACCTAATGTCTTTTCTGTAGAGGTATAGAGACTTTAACTTTATCTGCTAGACTGCAATCTTTATGTGGTCCTGTCTATTTCACCTAACCTTCCTCTATGCCACATAAAGGCCATATTATCAGATGGTTTATGTGGTTTATGTGATACGGGTCATCTGAAGAGCCCGACAGCCAAAAGAGTTCTGAAAACATAATGAATACTGGCTTCATTTTATGACAATGTGAACCAGACAAGGCCCTGAGTAATCTGCCCTAAGACCTTGGGGCCAGATGTATATTGGGAATAGCGATTACCTAATCGCTAGTATCCTCAAGAGACGTGCAAAGAGTTACGGATGAATATCATGCATTGGAATTAAACGTTGCCAATAAAGTGGCATATTATCGAGCACGGCGTTAAAATTATCGCCGCTTTAGCGGCAGAAAACTGCCGCTAAAGCGGCGATAATGGGCTTGATAATATGCCGCAGAGAATTCCAATAGAAGCCCATGTTGACACCAGAACATGGGCTTCTATGGGAATTCTCAAGGGCATATTATCAAGCTCATTATCGCCGCTTTAGCGGCAGTTTTCTGCAAAGTATAACTAGATCTAGGCTACTGTATTGCAATGCTCCCTTATAACAACACAAGGACAACTTACTGCTGGCACTCAAAATGTTAGCGCATCAGGGGCCATATTACACATGACTGCACCGGCTCTTGTTGTCGCTGTGCGCCAGATTATGCACCCGATGGCATTACAGAGAATTGGTTTGTAATGTGCTGTGATGTTGGCACAGTCTTTGAGCTCTGTGTTTATGTGCGTTAGCGTCTGTGAGCATATTGTATTAGATCACATTCGCAAACGCACATAAACACAAACATATTCTGGCGCACAGCGACAACCAGCGCCAGCGCAGTTATGTGTAATATGGCCCCATTTGCCCTATTTGTATTCATACCTTCGCATTCTGTTGAAGATTCACCGCAGCAGCTACAAGGTGCTTGCCTTGGACAACCATTGCACCCACATAGAAAGCTATGGATCGCAGGATGTCAAAGGTCACCTCTGCTGAATGTGCGCAGATTGACGCTTCCTGTTGATTCCGACATCCAGTCGTGTTGACATGGCTATATCCAGCTCATTGCTCACAGCCTAGAAATTCCTGCCTTTTGAATCCATCTCTTTTTCATAAACCTTTTTAAAGCTTCAGAAGCATGTCATCAATTTGTCTCCCCCACTTAACTCTAATTTACAGATGTGTACTTTATCTTGGCTGTTTAGTTAATCAGTTGTTATTAAGTGATGCAATTGCTTTTTAAAATTGTAAATTAATTTTATTTTTTATGGGTGGTATTTAATTTGATGCTGTTCTTTGTTATCAGGATTGCCACGTATAAAATATTAGGAAACAAAATAAATAAATATTCACTTACAATTCCTTGGCAAAGAACAGTTTCGTCTGTCTTCCAATTCTCATTTATTCGGTTATTTTTGGGTCCGCTCCTTTAAAGCTTGAATGGGCCTGGTTATGTATGTACTCTTCAGTGGAAAATAATAATGGCATAGAGACTGAGGGGGAAATAGAAAGGAGTGAAGAAATGACTACAGGGCACATGTAGAAACAAATCATTTTGCGAGTCACTAATTGCAAATGTTTGCGCCTTGCAATAAGGAACTCGCAAAAAATGTGATGTATAAATATGTCTCAGACAAATTTAGAGATTCCTGAAGGGGTAACAGTTGACCTACCTCATCAATATTCATGAGGCCAATAGGGAATCATGAAACACACAGGGATGGTGGCCTGCTAGGGACAGCAGACCACCATGTCTGTGTTTGCTTTTAAACAAAACAATTTTCTTTTTTTTAAATGCAGCTCATTTTCCTTAGAGGAAAACGGGATGCGTTTCAAAAAGAAAAATGAAGCGGTTCAGTTCCATTTTTTAAGGTTAGGCAGTGGTCCATGGGAACATTGTCTGCTCTTAAAAAAACGTTTTCGCTGCCATTCACAAAGGTAAAGCGGTGGAATAGGGACCCTTCCTGTTTGTGACTGGCTTACCACCTACTTGAAGTAGGCAGTAAACTGCTAATGTTTTGCGACCGCATTCTGGTCGCAAAACATTCTTACGTTCCCCTGTAACTCACCATTAGGAAGGACACCCTTGACATGCCCCTTCCTAATACTGACTCACAAACCCTATTTTGTCGGTAATAAGTTACCAACTAGCAAAATAGGGTTAGTACATGCCAAATGGCTCTTTAGCAGATGCAAACGGACCAATTCTCCGTTTGCAACTGCTAAACGTGTTGTTTATGTGGCTCTAAATCAGAAGGAAATGTTAGAGGAAAGGGGAAAGGAGATGTAAAAATTACAGAATGGGGGAAGATCTGACTAAAAGATAATGGAGATAAAACCGACCAAAAGAGGTAAGGAAAGAGGAAGAGAAAGGGGCCAAAATAGGATGTCAGGGAGAGAAGCGGGAAAGCAGATAAGGACACGTGAGTGGCAGAAAAGAGGAATAACGAGTCAGAGGAAGGGGATAGACTTAGGAAAGGGAATGGGGGGTAGAAGTATTAGATGAGTGGACATAGGAAAAGGGATTGGGAGTACAGACAGGTATAATGAGGGTCCAGCTAGTATCAGTACAGCAGGTCCAGTGACTCTAGGGTCCAGATGCATGAGGCATTGCACTACGAATGTCTCTGTATTTTAATACCAACCCCGAGGAGAAGATGGGGGGGAAGAGGGCCAATTTTCTTTGCTTGTATTAGGGCACAAGAAACTCAGACTCTGCCACTGGTGAGCAATGTGTCTAAGTGGAGAGGTGAGAGATAAAAATACTTTACTAAATAAGAAATAATTTAAAAAAGACTTCACATGGGAGCATGGCCTGGCAAGATCCCCAACAAAACTTGTTGAACCTGGGCTTGACATGGTCAGACAGAATACCGCGCCCCTGGGGGCTAGTTTGCGGTAAAAGGCTCAGGGGGCCCTCAAGAAACATTGACAGAGCGCCGTGATGGCAGAGCATATGACATATAGATGGATGGGGCTAGGCATCTCTACCTGATTTATGCTGTGAGTGAATCTTACTACCTGAGTCTCGCTAATTTTAGGTCCTGTTGAAATGGGATGAGAGTGCTACCCAACAGTGTCTGCCATTTATGATAATGTCAATTGCTTCTCCCAAGTGGCTGTACGTTGGTTCCACATGAACATGTACACACAAGTGTGTGCACACTTGTATGGGCTTATTATGTGAGACTACCGTCTAACTCATCCCATCTTCACAAGTAACGTATCACAGAGGGGGCCTTTCATAGATTAGTGTCGGCTTTATTAAATGAGTGGGTATTATTGTGTGAGTATGTACATCTGTAGTAATTCACTGAATTATGTAGGGTACTTTTCTGTGTTATACACTATGGGTGATTTATGCACAAAACTACCGTTTTGCCATGGCTAGGCCTAGAGACTCATTTGATGAACCTATATCATGGTACTTTTCACATTGCACGCCCCCTGGAAAGGCTCAACCCCCACAAAAATGAAGCAGTTTATCCAGACCTCTGAAGGCTACCCTTTGAAGTTTGGGAGGGCAGGGTTTAAGCTCTCAAAGAAAGTCTTTCAACACACTAATTGACAGCACCATCTTAGAAATTCCCAAAATGCTGTGCTAGAGGCTTGAGGAAGAGTGGAATGGTGTTGTGTCACCCTACGATTTGGCAGATGGGAGAGGTTATGATGTGTCACCCTACGATTGGCCCTTTATTCCTGCAGAGACAGACTCCAGGACTTTTGGAATCCAGCTGACAGGCACCCGTACACCCTCTGAGGGACAGTAGTAGACCCTGAAAGGTTTACTTGAAACTTCTGTGGACTGGTCTTGCAAGAGTGTGACCTCCAAAGAGAGGGGGACACTGATGTCCATTGACCCGGTGACCTGAAGGGTGCAGGCAGGGAGGGCACTCTGGCTTGGGGGCCTGTTAGTGCTGCTGAGGAAGGCCCTGGGCCCAGGAGAACTTCCAGGTTCATTGCGAGAGGGGAGAACAGTAAAAATCAGGCTAACGCCCCAAGAATTACAAAATTCAGAGGCCAGTAAAGCGCAACTTTTCCCGTATAGTGAATCATTATAGGTATTAATAATTAGCGTCATGCTCAGTGGTTTGTAATGGTGCCCCATTGGTTTATTATGACATATTTATGATGTTATTAATTTAGTGACACTCTGACAAAGTCAATAGGCCAACCTTTTGATAAGCACCCTATTATATTGTAGCTTGTATATGTGGTGAGTATCGTGGTTTTAGTGAGATCTGACGCCTGGTGATGGTGTGCTGGGTATCGATGATGGTGAAGTGCACAATAGTGTGGACAGTCCAGGTAAGGTCTGTGGTGTGGCTGAATTTGATTCTGTCGCAGGAGGTGAAAATGGGGTCAAATTTGTGTCCGGCTTTGTGCGTGGGTTCGGTGACTACTTGGGTGGGACCAATGATGTGCATGTTATCCAGTAGGACGATAAAATTGGCATAGTTGGGTTTGTAGTTTTGAAAGTTTAGGTCGTCAAGTAGGATGCAGTGTTGGGAGCGATTGCTGGGGGGCGATATGGTTGGGGATGGCATCATAGAATGTTGCTAGGGGTCTGGGTGGTCTGAGGGGGTCTGTAGGCGACGGTCCCTCTTATCGTGGTCTTCACGTCAGTTTGAAGTAGTAAGTTGAGGTGTTCCATGAGAGGCCTGAGGTCATCATTGGCAATGGTGCATCTGAAGGTTTCCTTGAAGATGATGGCCATGCATCCGACTCGTTTGTTGGTGCTGTCTCGGTGTCTCATCTTGTAGCCTTCAGGAGTGGCAGTGGTGATGTCAGGTTTCGAGGAGGAGTTGAGCCACATTTCGGTGATGAAAGCAACCTCTGTGGAGAGGGTGGTGATGGTGTCCGAGAGTTCCATGGCGTGTTTCCTGAGTAAGCGGGAATTTAGCAGGATACAATGGAGCAGTTGCGGGGTGTTCTTGGTCTTGTGGTTGGGTGTGGTGAGGTCTCTTTCATAGGTTGTATCACAGGAGAAGTAGCAGTGCTGGCAGGTAAAGGGTGGCTTGCTTATGAGCATTCCAATACCAGCACTGGGAGAGGAGGTGGTGAAACATCTGGAGATGGAGATTCAGGAGGGAGAGGTAGTGAAGACACTTACCCAAATGAAAAGTAAGATGGCACCTGGATCCAATGGCTTGCCTCAGGAATTTATTTAATGCATTAAAAGTCAGGTAGTGAAGCTGATCCGAGCCATGCGCTATGAGTCCAAACAGTCGGGGGAACTGCAGTGGCATATGCGACAGGTGACAATAGTCCTCATCCACAAGGAAGGGAAAGCCCCAAATTAGTACTCCTCATACCGCTCGATCTCCTTCCTTAATGTAGAAGGGAAACTACTAGTGAAGTTTCTGGCGAACTGCCTAATAAAGGTAATGCATCAGGTGATAACCCTGCAACAGTTGGGTTTTATGCCCTACAGGTCCACTAGATACAACCGTCAATATTTGTTCAGACGTTGAGCAATGAGGGACCACTGAGAGAACCGGCTGTGCTTTTGGCACTGTATGCTGAAAAAACATTCGGCTCAGTAGAGTGGCCATACCTACAGGCATTTTTGGAGCGAATGGACTTTGGTTCAGTGGTGGCTCCTCTGCTGAAAAAGTAATAAAAAATAAACTTGCCTGTCGCCGTCGCAGCCGCCGCTGACTCTCCTCCGTCTATAGAACCGGAAGCATCCAGTCTTCCTGCCTCTCCCAGCCAATCACAACGCGTCATCAGCAGCGTTGTGATTGATCTGAGTGGCCAAACTGGCCGCTCAGGCAGTGCCTGGGAGGCTGGGCATGTTCTCCACCGGGCTGTGCTACAGAGACCAGTGAAGAACATGCTAAGTGTGCATGACGGTTTGGCAAACCGTCATGCGCAGTTAGTGAGGGCAAACCATTCCTCACTCTTCTCTGACGGCAGCGAGCTCAGGCCCGCCCCACCCGACCTGGCTCCGAGTCCTGCAAAGAAAAGTAAAATGATGATAACTCTTGTTATTATCATTTTTTTTTTATTTCACTTCTCGCTGAGCCACTGTTTTTCATCATCAAGTTAATGACGTATCAAAGACAATAAAGCTTATTTTGCCCCACAGTAACTAAAGAGAGTAGTGAATTTGCAAACCATGAAAGTTTCATTAACAATTTAGTGAAGTTACACCTCAAATCGATCAGTTTAGTCATAAATCAATAATCACCTGATTACATCATGAAGTAATATAATCCAAAGAAGCCAAACAGCAAGTGTGAAGTCAATTTATTTAAGGGTAAAGTAGGCAAATCATTAAGAACCAAGTTCCTCTGACTGCAAGCTCCCTAATGCTAAACTAAAGTTGCTGGTGAAGTATGGAAAATACATAGGTGTCAGCAAATATTGTATCTGAAATAAAAATGAAGGTTCTGATTAGGAAAAGTAGAAACGTGCTTGCTCGAAAGATTAACTCTATGAGAAGAAAATAAAGGAGCATCATGTCTCAGGAGTAGGAAACTAAAGTTAAATGTTAATGTCAAAATCACTCATCATGATCAATCTAAATAAGAAATTACACGTGAATATGTGTAAGCAATGATTATACGTTTTATGTATTAGAGCATGGGTACTCCTAAACATTTCCCGAGGGGACACACCATATCGTCTGTGGTGTGACTGAGGGCCGCACTGTCGCTGTAAGGCGTCCTGGGTAGGCCAGGGATTGTGTAAGGCCTACCCATGTTAAATAAACTGGCAAGTATTTATTTGCAGATTAACTAAAGTTAAGTGGTGCAAGACACCACAGTAGTTACTTCAATTGACCTGAATATAAATGCTTGCCTGTTTATTTAACACTTCTTTCTGAAAATTAGTGTTCAGCAAGTAAACAGCAGCTCCTGCTCACCAGGGGGGCGACATGCAAAGGTCATGAGGTGTGCAAGCGTCCCCCGGGCCGTACTTTGAGTATCACTGTATTAGAGTGTCATTAAATGCAAATGAAAAATAGTGACACTGCATCATCACTAGGCCTGGGCTAAAATTCCGTTCCGCTTGAGTAAATTACGATAATTTGACATTTTCGCGTTTCGCGAAGAGCGCTAAAATGTCAAAATTTCCGCAATCCGCATTTTACCGGAAATTTTTTGCTTGCTCGCGCTGTAAAATAATACATTCTCGCGTGCGCACGATCGCCTTACCTGAATCCCCGCGTTCGCCGACAAGTTTTCCCGATCCGGTCGCGTTCTCCACGAGATGTTGGATTGTTGGTAGCCTTTTGCCCTGTCTCGCGACAGTTCGCGCCCGCAGTAACATCATTCGTCGCGCGATCACGTCTTTCTTCTCGCGATCATGCACCGCGAGACAAGTGAAAACAAGATGGGTAAGTTGGCGAGCCGCGACCATGCAGAAAATACCGCGAACGGGCGGGAAAAAAACTTCCGCATCTTCGCGATATTTCTGCGTGTTTGCGGAGATTTTTAAAATTTTCGCGATAATTTGCGAAAGTGAATTTCGCAAATTCCGCCGACCCCTAATCACCACAACCACAAAACAGTGTTGGACCTTCAAGATCAAGGATTTTGCTGGATCAAAGACAGGGCTCAGGACTAGAGATACGCATTAAAGCAATTTCTATCACCCCTCAGAATGCTCCCTCTATCCCTCTTGATAGATCACTGAAGTGGAGAGGAGTGTTTCTGTTACGTGAACATTCTCAGTTGATGACTTCGTACCAACATGACAATATTTGGTGTGTGTACCATTTAGGCTCCTCTATGTCCATAATTTTTACATATAGTTGTCAGAGTGATTGAATAGAAGGGCCTCCAGTGACTTAAGATCATTACTCTTTTCAGTTGAATGTGCTGCATGAGCTGTTCTTCAGCTTCAATACACTAAAAAGTCACATCACTTACTTTTTGGTTGATATTTTGCAGTCACTTTCGAGAGCATGACAGTTTTGTGTGCAGATTTAGATTCCGTATATAGGTTTCCCGATTTATGCCCTTATATAGGTACAATTCTCTTTGCCCTTATTTAGACATAGAAATCCGGCCCTTAATTAGACATTGTCCGTACAAACCAAATACAGGCATGGCCACCTACATCCGTCCATCCACGTCACAACAAATTCTTGAAGACCCTTAAGCCTTTAGGAATTTCCCTCAGCTTGAATATTGATTTCTCCAAGAACTCATGAAGTATGCATGAACATCTATGCCTTAGGGGTTCGTTCATGACGTTCCTCTGCCAGACTTTTACGTCAATACTGGCATTCCTAGACACCTTTAAGGTATAAATATACCAGCACTTGCCCTGGCAAATTGCCGTTCCCGGCTAATTCGATCCAACCTAGACTACGCGGTTCGCCACGGCAAGTTCGGAAGGACATCGAGTTCCAGCCTGATGCACTGACGCTGCCATCCTCCTCGCAAAGAATCCAGCTCCAGTGCTCTCTGACTTCCCTTGCGGGGGGTTAGACTATTGAGTCCAGAAAAGAGATTCCAACCTCTCTCATTCTAAGGCAGAGGTCTTCAAACGTTTTTGCTCTGGGCCTCCTCTAAGCACAATGTTTTGAAGTTGGGCCCCCCTCCAAAACTATATGGCAAAAATTTGCGGAGGGGGAGGGATGATCAATGGGGGTGGGGATCCTGTTATCATTTCAGGATTGCTTTTCTGTAGCTCATAATCCACACTGAATGTGGGACGTATAAAAATGCAACAGCATCAAACAAGAATAGAATTGATCCAAAACACTACTGCCCATAATTGGGGTGCTGTGAGCCTCAATGCATTCCATCTGCCACATTAATGATGGCTGTAGCCCTTAGAAGCAGTCTATCTCCTCTTCTTTCACTCCTTCCCCACAAATTCTGACCATCACTTCAATCTCGCAACAAGCCCGGTCTCTTTCTTAAAGAAAATGAGCTTCTGCATGCTGCCCACCTTTTTTGCGCCAAGGGCACCACCTGTCCTAATGCTAGCAAGGAAAATGAGCCCCCATGCACCCTTTTAATTGTAAAACATTCAAACTTGTGATGCAGTAGACCTCTGGACAGATGTGTCACTGCACCTATTTCACGAATAATAGGTATAGACGTTTTTTAACAACATAGGCTCTCATCTCACACCATCCCTCTCAATCCCATCTCTCATCATCTCTCTCTCCCTCCCGTCTCTCTGCATCCCTCTCATCTCTCTGATGTCCAAATCAAGGTGTCTCCTCTGCACTCACTTTTCCTCTCCCTTAGGTCATTGTGCCAAGGTTTCAAAGAAGCACTGGCACAGCAAGTATGCCCTGGCTCTCTAACGCAACTGCTGATGCCTCTGTCATCCCCAGAACTCCTGTCTTCCCTCAGTGCTGATCTGCAAACCACCCAGCCCAAACATTTTTTTCGGGACACTAGGAGACCATCAGCCACCTGGGAGGTGTGGTGGTAAATCCCATCAGCGGAAAACAAAAGGAGGCTCTAGAAGCTGGTAAAGGCAGTCAAGGTGTGAAGGTTACAAGGCCCAGAGAAAGCAACAAGGTAGGAGCTAAAACACTCAGCCTATAGCAGATGGTAAATACTCTACCATCAGCACAAATTTCTCACTGTGTGTTAGGATTGAAGAAAAGGCCAAAACATGTAAAAGGCCAGGATGTCATGATGGTCCCACATGCACCTGGAAGGCCAGGGTACAAACTCCAGCATAATCCATGGAACCCTTTTTTGTCATTTAGCACATTTAAAATGTTGTGTTCTACGTAGTGAGTGCTACAGCAGATTTATCAAAAAGTAGAAAAGTACTGCGCGGAATGTTTGAGTTAATCTCAACCAGTGGTAATTATTCAGGACCCCATTCCAGTGCATGATTGTTTTGTCCACCATACCACCCCAGACAGAAACGAGCAAATTAACCTCGGCCCTGCTTCAGTAGGAATAGTCTTGCTGAGACTGAGAGCCAGAGCCCCTCAGAACAAGAGCACAAGCAGCCCTAACCTGTTTTGGGCCATTTGCCTTGGTCAGTCGGGTTGATTGAGTCCTATGATGGAGTGAGCACAGGACCCAGGTCTAGGCTCTTACAGCGTGGAGCTGAAGAAAGCACAAAAGGAATGGGTGAAAACCTTGAATTTCTCTCTACCACTGGTAACTGCTTGAGGCTGCATTCCAGTCCATATTTTTTTTGCTCACCATGCCATCTCTGACAGGATCCAACCATGCTCCAATTTTTCATCATTGTGAATAACATGTTCTAACTTTAACTCAGTGGTATCCCACAGCCTGTGAAAGGTGAAATGTTGGGCAGCCCTGCTTGAATCCCTAATCTCTTCAGGTTGCTCGTAGATATCTGTAGATAGCACAACATGGCATATATACCTACCTACATACACCCAGCTGTATATAATGAGCAGTAAGCAGGTTTATATAATGAAGGTTCATTTTTTTATTTGATGTCAAAACGTAATCTTTCTTTTGTGCATTTTACTTCTAATAGTGCTGCCCGATATCACTGGCTTAACAGCACCAAGAAATGAATAAAACTCTATTAAGATGTATGTTATAATTCAACACTGGTCTAAATGTTTGGACTTTTCTGTAGAAAGCGAAATTCTTTTGGTATAGCACAGCCTTTTAACCGCCATGTGATGGGTATTTATTGTGGCTTACATGTTGAAGTGGAAGTGTTGCTGGATACTCCTCCTAACCATATGTTGATGGGTGTGGGGTGTGATAATGGCATTTTTTACCCCTGCAGATTTCCACCAATCAACATTAGATGTGGTAGGTCATTGTTTTTAGGTCTCGCCTAGTGAACGCAGCGCATGCGCTGCTTCGCCTTGGCGAGACTATTGTTGTCGGTTTGGTCCGCGAAGGAAGAGAAACCATTTGCGCGCACGGACAGGCGAAGTGAACGTGCATAGCATCTCCTCTCTGCCTCACATGCTCCCACCGTGCGCTCACACGCTCTCACCGCGTGCTCACACGCTCCCACTGCGCGCTGCAACTATACAAGGCAGACACACACTTCTTTGCTAATATAGCGATAATAGCAAAACCACAACTCCCAAAATGCAACTGGTGGTTGGCTAAGCACCAGGAGTCGCTAAATGTCACTGAGGACATGGAGATACTTGGCAGCTATGCCTCCAGCGCTTAAAGGGGCACGAGCCGAAAAGGGCAAGTTGTGTGGAAAGAGGATCCACATCTTAAAGGACAACACCACGTATACAAAGTAAGGAGAGGAGCCCGTTTCTCGTCTCTACAGACTCGTACGGGTGCTATCCCTTTGCCCAGTGCTCGCTCTCCTGACACCTCATTCCCTTGGGTATATCACCCTTTAAGACAAGTAGTCTCTGAGGGAGTGACAGGACAGCACTGGGACTGGCGGTGACGTTCCAGGAAGTCACGTGGCTGCCGATAACTTCTGCCCGGTTCCCAGGGGAGCAGATCAGTCAATGCGTCGCCGGCTCCGGGAGGCAGGAGCGCGTGTCTGGCACGGTGCGGCAGGATCTGGAAGTGTGGAGGAGTGCTGAGCCCGAGCGGCATCTGTGCACCTGGAGACCTAAGGAGACGCACCTGTGCCAGGTACTGACCACTTCCATCAGACACCTTCCCCTACTAGGGCCAGCGCCACCTGAAACTAAAACCCACCTGACATGAGGCTCACAGGTTCCACACCTCACCTGAGACTGACACCTGACCACAATCGCCTTACACCCAACTCCATCACCTCACATCCAACCCCTCACACCCAACCCCTAAGAAAATCACCTCACAGCCAGCCCCTGAGACAATCACCTCAAATACAACCTACTGAGACATTCACCCCTACAGAGCACGCACCTCACCAGAGACTGACACTCAACCGCCTGAGACAATCACCTCACACCCAACCACCTGGGGCAATCACCTCTCCTCCAGCCACCTGGGACAATCACCTCATATTGTCCCGATGCTCATCTTTGAGTAGCATCCACCACTTCATGTGGTACCAGCACACCTCACAGCATAGGACTGGACCAGCGGACAGGCTACCTTTACCCAGACATATCTGGTTCCATATTCGCTTCATTCCATCCACCTCACGTGAGGCCAGCTCTCATGTCCAGCGGGCAGCTTATCCTTGCACAGCACTCACCTGGGTCTGTCACCCCACTCCTTGGTGCTATCACCCACAAAAGAACAACATCCACTCCATCTAGGAACATATTAGTCATCAGCACCCACCCCACGTGAGACCAGCAGCAATCTACGTTTGAATCAGCACCACCCAACCAGAGAACAGCGCCCACCTGTGACCAGTGAAACCATCTCACCAGGGACCAGTACCCAGCTAGAGGTAACAGCCAGCCTACCTGCAATCATCACCCTGGTCAAGCAGTCCCAGCCAGCACCCAAACTGAGGCTAGCACCCATTTGCGACCAGCACCTTCCGCCTTGTGTGGCAACTCCCACACATCACAGTTGGGCACTGGCACCCTAACGCAAGACTATTTGTAAAGCTTGTGTGGGCTTACCAGCCTCTCTGCTTGGACGTGGCATCCACCTCTGGCTAGCACCTACTGCCTTTTTCTGGAGACTCCAACACGTCACCGGTGGCCGCTAGCAACTTTACACACTATCATTTGTAATCCCCATGTGGCCTCAGTAGTGAACCTACTTGGAGGCAGCATCTACCTCCGACCACCACTCTCACCACAGTGGCTGCTATCTTCAACATCAGGAGTGAATGCTCACCTGGCTTGAGGGCTACACAAAACGTTAGCAATCACCACCCTCAGGCTTGGGGCTCTCTCACAAATGGCAGGCATCCGCCTTAATAGAGGCAAGGTGTGTTTTTTGTTCTCTCAACAAGACCGGTTTCAGTCTTTTCTGACAAACAGTTTGTGGAGGGGTTGCGGTCAGCTGGGGACTGCTACACTTCTGACATCAGAGCTTTAAGTGGGATGTTAAAACTGCAGGATCTTTCAAAGGGGCGTGTCTGATGTAATTAAGGGTGTGGCTTAAAAACACCTATGCTAAAAACCTGTACTGAGCATAGTGTGCCTCCCAAATGGTATTTTGATGCTTCTGTCATTGCATCCAGATCTAAGATACAAGTAACATTACACCTTTAACAAGCCAGGACTATTGGTTTTGTCAGTAGTTGTCGGTTGCATAAGATAAATAAGCAAGAACTATAGCTTCCTTGTATATATTATTGAAAATACTTCAGTTCTGAAATGGAGAGACTGTGAAAGAACTAGAAAAAGTCCTGTTGAAGTTACATCAAAGGAAGGGAAGGGTGGTACTGTTGCAGAATTCAGATTTGTTTTTCACCCTGAGAGAGGGGGCAAAAACGGAAAGTCCGATGGAGACCCATCTCAGCACCTACTTTTTAGAACTGGCAGTGCTGAGCACCAGTAGGACCTGTCCCACTTAAAGCCCTGCCTGACATGCACAACCATCCAGTCCACTTGGTTCCAGTGTGCACCTCACTCCACGGCCACACACTCATTCACCCCACCCTTATCTGGTTCTTGCTCAAAATGCTCCCTCTGGAAAGGCTTTTAGGTGGCAGACGTCCTCAAATTGGAACTCTTCATGTATACCCTCTAACCCTGGACCAACGTCCAACCCATTTACGTTGAATTTACTCACGCATGCATTTGAGGGTGGAGTTCTCCCCACTTTTCTGTCTGGCCCTCAGTCACCAATAACCCACCTGGCATTTAACACAAAACTGAACACAGGCTGGTAATGACTCATACTTACCTGATCTGTGGCTGATCATATAAACCTTTATATAGCTTTATCTTAACAAAGAAATGTAAAAGCACCTGGTCTGTAAGCACTATTTTCTTTAATGAGTTTCTACGACTGCAGGCACGACATAGTTTCCTGTAACATTCAGGGCACCATGCACGCTTTCACTTTCTAAGCAATAGGTCTCGTATTTACAAGGGTTTGAGCGATTGACATTGTAAATGACAATGCCTTTTATTTATGTGTTAATTATCAAAACAGGTAAATAAAAGGCATTGTCATTTACAATGCCAATAGCTTAAACTCTCGCAAATACAAGACCTATTGCATTGCAAATGCTTGTTTGTTATGGCATTGAAACACTCATGTATACAATATGAGACAGGAAGGCTGCTGCGTTTTTGAAAAGTAATAAAAACACCTAGTGGCTTGTCTGGACTCTAAACCATCATTGTAGGGAACACTTTAGATGTAATTGAAGGTCAAGCCCTCAGCCCTGCCAGCCCACGCCACAGAACTTGACAAGGGAGGGGGAGCTAAATCCCTCTCAGCACAATGGTCGGTTGGCGCCTGGCTTGGACGCCGAATTCCCACTCACTGACCCTGCTCCATGTCACTCAGAATTACTGTCAGAATTACTGTCCTGGCCCGTTTTTATGGGCTTTATCTACTGCATGTGAATAAAGACAACCTAGAAAGAGCCTTTTGCGCTTTCAAGCTGTCTTGATTTAGATGTAATAGCAGACCCATTTGCGCCCCCTTGCGAACACTTCCACGCCCCCCCAGGGGAGCGCGCCCCACAGTTTGAAGACCTCTGTTCTAAGGGATGGAGCTGACTAGAACTTAGAGAAACGTTTGGCAACTCTTGGCTAAAGTAAAATATAGCTAGCTATACTTTAGAAATAGCACCTAATAAACCTCGTACTGCACTTAGGTTAGGTACACTGGGGTAGAACAATTTAGAAGCATCAGATGAGTATCAAATTTATGTATGTATTTTGATTAATATATGTCATAGCTACAAACCATGCTATTGCAGTATTATTTTCTCTTACTGCTAACCTCCTACATATTGTACTTCGCAGTCTGTCTTACGATTGTAGCAATTCATATCTCTTGCATGAGAAATAAGACTGTTCAATAAACCCTTTTATTGAAACGCCTGTCTCTCTATTTCTGTGCAAACTCTGTAGAAACGAAGCATGCACGATTGACTGAGTGGAACTGTTATCTATTGTTTCCACGATTCTGAGACTGTTCCAATTCTAAAGGGAAACAAAGTTGTCATGTTTATGTGGTTGTCAGAGACTAATCCCTTCTTGTATATTCGAGAAGTTTCTAGTGACCTCTGAGTTAGCTGGTACACACAAGTAATTAAGTTTAATATACTCGATAGAGACATACTGACCTTAGTTCTATGTCAAATCTATAGTGTATGTTATTCTAATGCACAGAGCCTATCAGGGATATAGGAACTACACTACATGGCGCCCAACGGTTTGGTAAGGCACTAATTTAACGCTAGATACTGGAGTAACTCAGTCGTGCTTTTCTCAGAGACCCCTACTCATAATACTCCATAAGACGTCTGGAGTTGGTAGGGATAATATCCGCCATAGCTGAGTAGGACGAAAGTCCTATTTATTAGCTGTTTGGTTTTGTTCAACGTTGAAGGATACAGTGTTGCTAAATATTGTGCACCTTATCTTTGTTTCCTTGAAACTTGCTCTGCAATTTTTCATTAAACAATGTCCGACAACGGAGATGTTGTCGTCGACAACAGTACAGCTGCGGCTGGCCTTACAGGTCTTAATGAAGACGAGGTGGGTGTTATATACATCCCACTAAATTTAAGAAGAGCCATCACTCTAAAACATATAAAACATGGTCTGACACCAAGAGGTGGTAGAGCAGTTTTTGTGATAGAGGCACATGAATCTCACCAGACAGAGGTATTCTATTCATGGATAGTATTCCCAGAATCAAATCCAGTAACACATATGTTTCACTTCTACAAAGAAGATGAACCACCTGAGGAATATATTCCTTTCAAGGATATTGAAATACCACTCACATACCAGGAGCATGAGCTCTGGTTTAAAGGCGCCATAACAGATTACAATCACATTACCAGGCTCGGTCCACTAGGTAGACCAGGAGCAACATGGACAATTTTAGCCGGCTACACACCTGACCCTGACATTGAATCAATGTCGGACGAGGAATTACTTAATAACATACAAAAGCTAATAGAAATATACAGTTAAACCACAACTGTCTGAAAGTCCTGATAAGGTCTTTCCTAAAAACACTCCTACCTCTTCTAAAAAGATGTGGGAAAATAGTAAACAGGATTCCAAAGAGAAGCATTCTCATTCCCGAGGCAGGTCTCCTCCACAGAAGGAGCCCTCTGAAAGGAGGTACAACCTCAGGAATAGGGATAATTTGAGAAAACCTGACAGATATCAAGATAATGATACACGTTCCTCTCGTACCTTTCAGATATTGTCACAGACATCCGAAAGAAGAGGACGGTCAGAAAACAAGGAAGAACACGTGAAGTCCAAAGACGATCAACACGTTCAGAAAAATAAAGCAAAACCTCAATACTCCAAGAAAAAGGTAGCAGGTCAGAATGCCGAGAATACTGGGAACCCAACTCAGGAATGGAGAATGGACCCAGACCATGCTGGACAGTGCAGCAGAAGTTACAATAGCTCACCAGAACCTGAAGGGACTTCTGGAGACAGTGGACTTAAATGAAGACATACAAGTTAAGACTGTAGACATCAGGGTTAGTTCTCCACATAGGTTATATGAAATAACACTCCGGATGGAGGGAGACATACCAAGAAAAGTGAAATCACTCTTTTAGAGCATCTTTCAAGGGGTTATGATATACTTCTGGCAGAACAGGATAGGCCACCAGAATTTGTCAGGGAGTGCCCACATGGCGAGGCCAACATTATGCCTGCCTTCTCCAACCATGTTCCAATTCAATTAAAATATACATTAGCCAGGAAATGGGCAGATGCCCATGCCCCAGCACTGTATAAAAATCATGTAGGATGGGAAGAGGACTCACCTCACCATAAAATCCAGTTACAAAATCAACTGAGGGGCGTGGCTAGCTGCCGATGAAAATGGCCGCAGCCTAGAGAGGCTCCGAGGGTCCCGAAACTGACCCCGTCAATCTGTCTAATTATCCAGCGGCAAAAGTGCTCCAGGCTGGAGGATGAGGTAGCAGCATATCCAGGCTACCAAGCGATCCACTTCTGAGGTGCCGATCTGGTTCCCCGCGGCGGCAACGGCAGACACCTCGCCGGCGGTCTACACTGGCGTGTCAAGCCGGGGGCCACAGTGAAAGAGCAACCAACCGCTTTGGAGCTCCGGAACAGACGGGAATCGGCGAGAGTGACGGTTGAGGCACCGCAGCAGCTGCGAACGCCAACACTCGGACAAGTGCACACTGCCCTAATATAGCAAGGTCAGCAACGCTACATAGCCCGCATAGCTGCAGGAATCCGGCAAACGCAGCTCGTTATAAAGCGCATACCACTCTGGGCTGGAGCGAGGCTGGGGCCCAATCCCATTCATAGTTGCGGGTGGACGGGGGCACGGGTATAAGGATTCGCCCCCCCCCTCCGCTCAGTATGGCGGAGCATGCGGCATAAAGGAACAGCGGCTACACGGGCACCGTGAAATTTTCTGGTGTCAGCTTTGGCCCAGCACGATCTAGAAGTAAATCACTCTGGCGGGTGCCATTTTGAAGTGTAACACAGTGCTCTTGAGCAGCCACGATCGGCTATCTCTACACAGTGCTTAGAGGGAATCCGCCTAACAGGATCTCCCATCACCGCCCAGAACAGTGGTAATGGTGGTATTGTGCGTAGGGACCAGTAGTGGCATAGGTACCACCGCAACGCAATCCCAATATTGAGGCACCAAATGTAGAAGGCGGTGGGGAGAAAGTGCCTGGATCATAGCCATCCGGTAAAGAAGAGGGGAGCTCCTCCATCACAGTGCTTGTTCTTCTCAAAATCGTGCCAAACCTGCTTCGGGGCTACATCTGCACGGTTACCAGCACTCCAGGAGTGGTTGTGCGGTCCCTGGCGGAGCGGAGAAAGGGTGGGACAGTCGACAGGCCGCGAGAATCTAGCTATTCCTCTGGCTGGCAGCGGCAATTACTGCCCCTGATCCCACGGCGGATACGCACCCACTCAAACAGTCAGTATGAGTAACAGGAATCCAAAAGGCATGAACCAGGCGAAGCTGGACAAGTGCGCATAAACTAAACTACCGACAGACCCTGAAGAGAAGGTGGCACAGCCGGCGTCAAGTGAGCAAAATGCAGCACCGCAAGAAATAACCCTAAAAGACATTATGGCAGCACTGACAAAGGTGCACACACGCATCGGGGCAATGTCGGTGGAGGTCTCCCTGATCCGAGCTAATTTTAATAAACTGACTACCAGAATAATGTAGGTGGAAAGAACTACAACAACTTTGGTGAGCGACATGACCGCTCTTAAAAAACAAGTAAGTCAACTCATGGCAGACAATAAGCAGATGGCAGCGAAGCTGGAAGATCAAGAAGGGCGTTTGCGGAGGAATAATATACGCCTTATTGGTGTGCCGGAACGAACGGGTGGCCCATCCCTCCTTCTCTTTGTTGAGGATCTCATCAGCACTCACCTTCAACCACGAGGTCTCTCCAACGACTTCTGAGTTGAGAGAGCACACCGTGTCCCTGGAGGCAGACCGAAACCGGGAGCACCCCCGCCCCCCATTCTAGCCCGCATATTTAACTTTAGAGACAGGGACGTCATACTGCAGACTGCACGTGCTGCTCCCCCGATATGAATCGAAAATGCTACCATCACCATTTTCCCGGATTACACGGCGGCAGTAGCAAAGCAGCGTTGCGGATTTCTCGACTCGAAGACAACCCTACGTGATTGTGGAATCAAATACTCCATGATGTTTCTGGCAAGATTATGGGTGGAAGCAGAAGGGAAAACGTGTTTTCTTCAGTCGCCAGACAACGTGCAGGAATGGCTGGAAGGATGGCGCAAGGCCACACGGTCCGGAAGATCAGGAGGACATGACGCGCACCGTTGAGAACAAATGAGGAGAGAAGAACAAGAGTGAGAGACCCTGTTGGACTGAGTCTGGCATTGCAGTGAAGCAGCGACGCGGTGCTTTCAAGACAGACACCTAAACGGACCCTATTGACCCTTCACAATTGAAGGCCGCCCTGGTGTCTACTGACTGGAACTTTGTTATGAACCCATGTACTAATCATACACCGCAGAAGGACTATGTCGATATTGCAAAATCTATTGGAAGTCACTGTAACACCACACCCTCCTTGACATTGTGATCTACTCTGTGCAACAGACAGACAGGAGGTGCCGCACTTACTAAAGACGCTGTGGTGGGCTTCTATTGGACGACGGAAGCCCTCTCACACCCCTAAGTTATGGTAACAGGGAAGGGTAATAAACGCTCTGCACAGTTGGGGTGGCGGACAGTTTTGATTCCGTCTAGCAGGGAGGCAGGGAGGGGGTGGAGGGAGTAGGATTGTTCATATGGTTATGTTTTTTCTTGTTTGCAGTTCCCAGAAAGGCACTTACATCTGAAACGTTCTTAGACATTAGCCGCAAAGCGCATTGCAGATATGACACCATGACAATGCTTATATATTATGCCAGTAACAATAACACAAGACCCACCCGAACCTGAGCCGCAGACGCACCCTATGTCACAAGTGGCTCCCTTAACGTTGGTCACATGGAATGTGCACAGCCTGGGGGACAAAATAAAACGAGGCTTAGTCCTGCAATGTTTAAAGCGGTGCTCTCTGACGGTGGCTCTACTACAGGAGACGCATCTAACCGGTACCACTTGCAAAGCGTTAGATAGATGGGGGTTTAAAATGATTGCACACTCTGAGTTTACCTCGGGCTCAAGAGGTGTCGGAATCTTAGTTAGAAAACAGTCACCGCTAATAATACATCAAACGAAGACAGACAACTACGGCCGCTTCGTGGCTATGGCTGGTCAAGGGGAGGGAAGACCTATCAATATAGTGTCGGTTTACATTCCTCCAGCCCTTCATGCGATAACGCTCCCAGCACTTAGTGACTTTTTAATTGATCTTCCAGAGGGAGAACTATTGATTGGGGGAGACTTTAATGACACTATCAATGGGGCCCTAGACCGATACCCTGCCAGGCTACACGCAACTGGCGTCTCTCATCTTGGGAGCTTTGTGGACGCATTAGGGCTCACTGACACATGGAGGTACCATCACCCCGAAGTACATCAATTAACTTTTCATTCAGGGGTTCATAATAGTCTCTCCAGGATAGACTATTTCTTTACCTCAGCTGATTGTTTTAGAAATGTAGCGAACGTTGAAATCAAACCAAGAGGCATCTCTGACCACTCCCCAGTGCTTTAAACATACACATGCCACCACAAGATACGGCAGCGTATCTACCCTATATACCCTGGATACTTACATGTCCCCAAGATCATGAAAGCTATCACCACTACAACACAACACTACTTTAAGGAAAATGTCTCATCGGTACGCTCTCCGACCACTGTACGGGAAGCCTACAAAACTGTACTCAGAGGACAGGCTATTGCCTCTATCACAGGTCATAAGCACGAAAAACAGCAGGAGCTAAATAATATAGAATCAGAGTTACACGAGGTCGAAGCCCAATGCACTCGCAACCCATCTTCAGCTACAGCCCAATGCCTGCGCCATAAACAGCAAGAGCACAGGGAATATCTCAGAGAAGTGGTTAGGTCGCGCATGACGGCCACACAGCATAAGATTTACGAAACCGGCGATAAGGCCGGGAAGCTCCTGGCATCGCTCGATAAACGGGAGCAAGGGAAGAAATGAATAGCACGGCTCCGAACACATGATGGTCAAGTGGTAGCTGACCCACGTACAATAGTGCACACATTAGCGCAACACTTTCAACAGGTCTACACGTCACCATCCACCATGACCATAGAGGAGGCGCAGTCCTATATTAAAGATAATGCTATGCCCAAACTCACACCGGAGGCGGTCCTTACGCTCGAGGCCGATCTTACGATCGAAGAGCTGCAAGTGGCGATCGGTTCACTGCAATCTGGGAAGGCGGTGGGACCTAATGGTATACCCGTTGAACTTTATAAAAAGACAGCTGGAACAATTGCCCCGCACCTGCTACATATGTAATGTGATAGTCTACAGGCTGGTGAACTCCCACTGGATCAGCGATTGGTCACCATAGTGACGATCCCAAAACCTGGAAAGCCCCCCGAGGAGTGTACCTCATATCGCCCCATATCTTTAATCAATGCAGAGGCAAAAATCCTTGCGAAACTCCTAGCGCTCAGACTGACACCACACCTGGTGACCCTGATACACCCGGACCAGTCCGGTTTCATGCCGGGCAGAAACACAGCCTTAAATTTAAGACGCTTGCATGGTGTGATGGCCCGTATACCATAGATGCAAGAACCAGCTGTTATACTTTCCTTGGACGCTCGAATGGTGTTCGTTATGGTTGAATGGCCCTTCCTATTCGCTGTGCTTACTCACTTGGGCTTTGGTCCTAAATTTTGCGCATGGATACGTCTACTGTATACTAACCCAGTGGCACATGTTACGGCCAACGGTCACATATCCAAAGACTTTCCACTAACACGTGGCATGCGCCAAGGCTGCCTGCTGTCACCGCTGCTATTTGCTCTCGTGCTTCCAGTCTGTTATGGGGGAATAAACCAGCACGTATTTCGCAGGGCAAATTGGTTAGAGGATGGTATGACGGAGGAATAGCGCTTCCAAACATACAGTTATATTATTGGGCAGCTCAATTAAAAATAATTAATCAGTGGATACACGCCCCACAAACGGACCCCGCACTTAAGGCAGATAGACATAGGTTGGGGGCAGAAGGCATGATGTCAGCGCTTTAGAACAAGAAGCGACCCACCTCATTACTTGGGCCCACAAAACACACAATCATCATATGGCATAAGTCACACGCTAAATTGGGCTGGCAGGGAGTTATAACCCAACTTACTCCACTCTGGGATACCCAAAGGTAAGGACGACTCAAGAATAGTAAGGGGTTTGCCCAATGGGACGCAATCGGCATCTCCACGGTGGGTGACATGTGGCGCAAAGGGAAGATAATCACGTTTGATCGTCTTAAGGAACAATATGAGCTGTCACCCTCGGAAATATTTCGCTATATGCAGGTAAAACATGCACTACAAGCAGCCTTACCATCTGGTACCGAGGCTCCGGAAGCCACCCCCCAGACGATAGATTACGGACAGACTATATGCATAAGCGAGCCACTTCGCTCACCTATCGAAAGTTAGTTAACAACTTGCCGGACCCTACTAAGGCACTCAGGGAAAAATTTTCCCGAAATGTGGGGGAACTTGATGACACCGAGTGGCAGGAAGCAACGGCATCCCCGCGGGAGGTGGGAATACCTTCAAGGCTCAGGTTGGTGCATCTCAAAATGTTACACCGTACCTATTATACCAGACTTACCCTCTGTAGGATAGGGAAAGCATCACACCCGTACTGCTTGAGGCGTTGTGGGGAAGAGGGTACATTTTATCATACCATATGGCAATGTTCGAGGATCGCAGAATATTGGGTTAAGGTAATGAGGACAATATCACAAGTAGAGGAAGTATCACTGGTGCCGGAACCCAAGCTTTGTTTGTTAAATGTTTGGGAACCAAATGACCTTACACATCCAGCACAGGACTGGGCTACACTGGGAATAATGGTTGCGAAGCGTAATATCGCACAAAAGTGGGGTTTGGAGGAGATACCGACACTCAAAGCATGGTGTAAAGACATGGACACAGCAATGGTGACCAAAAAAGCAGTTTACATTAACCGAGGCTGTCCACGAAAGTGGAATAAAGTATGGAGGGACTGGAATAAATTCAGGGGATACATCTATGAGCCACCCAGGATTCAATCGGAGGAGGTCTCGGAGGAAGAGAATGGTGGGGTAACGTAAGATTAATATGTGGAATGCTGTCAACTGTTTTTGCATTTGTCAACTGTTATGGCATCAATAATGTCAATAGGCAAAATGTCGCAGGAATGTTTATTATTTGAAAT
This sequence comes from Triturus cristatus, assembly GCF_964204655.1. NCBI lineage: Eukaryota > Metazoa > Chordata > Amphibia > Caudata > Salamandridae > Triturus > Triturus cristatus. The sequence goes on from NC_140585.1 coordinate 482,884,094, forward strand.
GTACTGTATGTATGTACTGTCAGATTTGAACAGTGCCTTGCCGACTGCACAAAGGCAGTACCCAGTTAAGCAAGAAGCTAAAAAACAGGTAAGGGAGATTTTAGATCAACTTGAATATAAGGGGGTGATTGAAACATGCACCTCATCAATGAACAATCCTTTGTTTCCTGTTTCCAAACCAGACAATACATATCGTCTAGTTTTGGATTACAGACACTTAAATTCATGTTGCAAAACATTTGCAGTGCAAAATGCACACAGTACAGCATTAATGAATAACATTGTGCGTAAAAAATATAAAACCACATTAGACATTTCAAATGGTTTCTTTTGTCAAAATATTGACTGCTTTCTCAATAATGGGGACCCAGCGTCAATTTTGTCGCCTGCCCCAGGGATTCAAAAACAGCCCGGGGTTGTTCTCAGCAAGGGTAACAGAGTTACTCCAACCGCCAAAAACGCTGAGAAATTTACAGTTGATTCTATGTTTCCTGAATTCTGAAAGAACTTACATTTTAAATTACGCAGAAAGGGTTAAACCTCTCTACGAATTTATCAAACCTGATTTTAAAATCACACATTGGACACAAAAACGCACAGAAGTTTTGCGTTCACTGCAAACAGACATGTTAGCAACTAAACACTTGCAAACACGCGTAAATGTACACAACTTAGTGATCCGAATAATTCCGAGTCAATGTGGATTCACCTACTTAACTTTTAACGAAGGTGAAAAAGTACCAATTGCATACAAATCCCACTTGTATACTCAAGCAGAAATGAAATTCACTTCTACCGAAAAAATTCTGACAGCAGTTCAAATCGCTGTAGCAAAAGAAAGAGCCCTAGCACAGGGGAAACGCATTATGGTTGTGACTCCTGTACCAGCCCTAGAGGCAGTTACAAAGGATAGCATTCCAAATGCAAAAGCTTTACATCCGAGATGGATACAATGGTATAATTCTCTTGCTGCAACTGATGTTGAATACGTTTTTGATCCATATTTAAAAACACAAGCATTCCTGAAATATGTACACGAATGTCCTCTGCTTACTGAAATTCTCCCTCTTGACTAGTACGAATTTAAAATTTATACTGACGGATCTGCACAGCCCGCTATGGGGAGTAAACAAGCATACAGTGCAGCGTGTTTGCTATCGTTAAAGGTCGCATGCGAGATGGCAAATTCAGACCAATGGTCACAAAAACCCAATCTCTAGGATATTGTACAGCTCAACGAGCTGAACTACAAGCATTTAAGATGGCACTTGAAAATACAGATCGCGAATTCCCCACACTGATAGTGTGCGATTCTTTTTACTGTGTTCAATCTTACAATGAATATTTACAGAATTGGATTCAAAATGGTTTCAAAGATGCAAAAGGTGGCACAATCAAACACAAATTGCTTTGGGAACAAGTAGTTCAGGTGCGAAACGGACTACAGAACACTCACGTGATACACACACTGAGTCACCAACGTGATGGTGTTCACGTTGAAGGGAATTCATTGGCTGATGAAGCCGCAAAAGGAGCTGTGCAAACGGCTTTCGTAGCTGCAATCACTCGTTCAAAAACGAAAAGTGACAGCAAAATAATGCTGGCTGTCAATGCATCAAGCAAAGGCAGCGGTGCAGCATTACCTAAAAGGTTTCAACTCAAATACTCATATATAATTGATGCGAATGGCGTTCCATTTGCTCGACTCCCTGGAGTGGGGGATAGAGTAATTCCAAACATGGAACATAGACTAGGGATAATCCTAGCAGCACATGAAGGGCTCGCCACTGCCCATGCAGGTGTTTCAGCCACAGTGGATTTGTTAAAACAAAGGTACTGCTGGCCCAGCATTAGGAAACAGACTAGATATTATGTTTTGGACTGTGAGATATGCCAAAAGATGAAAGTCTCTACTGTGAAACGTCCTGCGTAGACGCCCCTGTTAATTTCAGATAAACCATTAGCTTGTGTTTATCTGGACCACTGTGGTCCATTACAAAGTGATGGGAACTATAAATATATCATGGTCGCAGTGGATTCATGCTCTAGGTTCCTATGGATGTGGCCTCAGCGCTCGGCTGACGCTCGAACGGTTATAAAAGATTTACGAGTCTTTATCGGCACATACTCAATAGGCACACTACATTCTGACCAGGGTCCTGCGTTTTGCTCTAGGGCTTACAAAGAAGCCATTGCCAGTCTGGGCATAGCATTGCGGTATTCTTCTCCATTCCATCCTGAGGGAAATTCTGTTGTGAAAAGAAAAAACCGGGACATAAAGCAGTCTATAACAGCTAGGGTATTAGGTTCGGGTGATGGGTGGGTCAAACATTTATATGGGGTCCAGCGCGCAATAAACAACTTGCCAAGAAGTTCTTTAGGGGGTGTCACTCCATATGAGGTCCTGTTTGGGACTAGAATTTTGGTTCCGGACTTAGATATGAAAGGCACATTGGTGGAAAACAAACAATTTGATATCAAAGATCGTTTGGCTGTTTTACAGGACTTAAATGAACTAAGAAAGCAACAAAGCAACGTGCTCCTCAAACCAACCACCACTGAGAAAAATACAGCCGTCCCAGCAAGGCCTGTCTGGATCCCAAAGCTTGGGGATCTAGTCAGAGAAAAGATCGCAGATAAGAAGGAATTTGGGCCTTCATACAGACAACCAGTACCTGTCCTAGCAATCCACGGATCAAGAACAGTACCTTTGCCGCCCCTTGCTGGTAAAAAGGAGAAAAGATTTGTGTCCATCGACCTGATCAAACCACACTATGTGGCGGATACTGAACAGAAGGTCTAGTGGACTCCGCCAATGTAGCAGACGCACTCCTCTAGCTACAATCCAAGAGGTTCAAACTGAAAGACTCATCACCTTTGAAGATTCGACAGTACGCAATAGAGGACTAAGCAACAATGCTATGGACCTTGTACCTCTTGAGACCCAAATAACAGTTCGTCCAGATACACCTGTTTACAACAAAGTAACAAGTGATCAACTGGTTCCAGCAATTTCATCAAATACGGATGCAATTCCAACCATTGACAGAACTGCTTCTGGCTATTTCATGAACTTTGATATGTTTTCTGAGGATCCCAGCGAGCACAAGCAACAGACTTTTTTCATCTACTGGAAAAAACTTATCTGGTTTCACCATGGATTGAAGTATGGATTGTTTTGGGAATATTCTACTTTGGTTAGCTCTGGTAATAACTCTGGGTATGCTGATTAATGGAAGATATATTCAAATGGACACAGCAAGTAAAAGAGTGAACTTACTTCTCCAGCCACACAAATCATTCCATCGTGAAGCAAGAGACTTGTCAGCAGTGAACATCACAGCGATTCCTATACCTGATGGTATAGTTTGGGACAAAACCAAATATGACATTTTTGGCCCATCGGAGCTTTTGAAGGTTCCACATTTATTTAAAATGTCATTAAGTGACTTTATTACCTCCAGTACCTTTTCTGATGATTGGGATTTCGTGACTGTTAATAATATGATGTCTGATCTAGAGATGTCAACTGCATTTACTAATAATGAATATTTACAAGGTTCATAAGACTATGAACAACTGTAATGTTATAACCACTATGGTCATCATTTCTTGCATAGAACTGCAACACCTAGAAATGTATTTATGTATAACCAATGGGAACATTGTACTACGCCACCAAAGGGTTGCTCGAAAACATTTGCAATGAAATTTCCATATTTTTCAGTGTTTAATATCTCGAATGCAGAGACATTTTACTTTAAGAATGTCAACAAGACAGGAATGAGAAATATGTTAACGAATACCAAACAGATTTATTCTACAGCCTTTATTGCCCAACTGTCTAGACAGGGTTACGACTTTTGGAACGACAAAATTGAGACGAAAACTGTCTGGGGTACTAAAGAGTGGCAAGTAAAGGGAATAGAAGCTTTGTTTAGAACCTATATCATCCCTGAGCAAATTATGTTTTTGAACGACACTGTCCAACAAACATCATGCCTTGGAATAGCCAAGATAAAAGATATGAACACTCCGTCCATACCTGCACCTACAAGTGAAAGCACTACACAGGGAGAGGTCGACGTACATACTATTTTGAATAATAACAGATCAGATCCTGAATGGAAAAAATGGTTGCTCTGGCCCTTAGACACAAACAATTGTCAAGATAGATTCCTGAACAAAACAAGGTTTTACCTTTCATAGGCCAGACCCACGTTATGTCCAAAGACAGCATCCGGGGGTAGTAACAACTTACAGTGTAGGGAAACTTTGCCTTGATTGGCTACAGAAAGCTACACTAGAGGATGTAAAACAACACTTAACTTTACTTCAAGAAGGCGCAGACCTTAGGGAATTCTCGCTAGGACCAAGAAAACCACGTCAGAAACGTTTCATATATGCCGGTATCTACGCTGCTTATAATGAAGCATGGAAAGTCACCCAAGCAGAGACTGCAGAACGAACATGAGAAATTGATCATATTAATTTAGAAAAATCTCTCTTTGTATTAGACAAAGGGTTAACGACTCTGTCGACCGGGATATATTCTTTGGACAGCATTGTATCCTCTGTCATAGACATCATGGAACAAGACTTGGTCATGTTGCAACATGGTCAGTCACAGCTACGTTCTATCATGCTATTAGGCTGGAGGCTTCAAAACCTGCGTTCTGGCTATGTGCCTTGGCGTTTAATCAATACTACGTAACTGTTTGCAGAATTCAATCTCACTGATAGACAGATCAAACTGGCACAAAGGTGAGCAGACTATATGGTGCTGAGCATTGAAAAACTGGAGAAATTACCATTGACAGTGGCAGAAAAACCAGCTACTGAGTGGATCATACATGGTAAGATTACTCTGCCTGTTACGACTTTCCATTTTTCAGTATTGCCTAAAAAATATACCAGCAGGCAAATATGAAAGGTTGGGTAAAGAATACATCAAGACATCCTGGGATTTACCTTACACACACAGATGTTGGAGTGGGGGACGTGAAGTGTTTATTAGCGGTGAAAACTGTGAACACGCACTAAGCGGTTCTTTCCTTTGTCAGGGTATTAACTTACACGGGGCCTGTGACGGTTCCACTACAAACTTATCCTGCCACCTGCACGGTTCACTGGCAGTAGTGATTCATCCAATCTTTGGTCAACTTTCAAATGGGAGTTACATTATGTTGAAAGATCACAGCTGCTGCGGCATGCTGCCAGGTATCCCATATCTAGTAACGGTTACATCCAGGGTCACTTGCTGTATGCAAGTCTTGTTTCCACAAATAGACATAGTCAGGGAGTTGCCTTTATGGTCTTCACTGAATATCTCTTCGATATGAGTTGATACTCTAAGCAGGATGAAAGCCATTCTTTTACAAAAAACTGTGCCTTTGACCTCTGCCAAAGAAACCTATGATCTCCAAGTCGCAAGGACTTCTGCAGAGATACATACGCTTTTGTATACAAACTGCCCTGTGCATTTCTCAGAAATGTTAGGTCGTATCTTAAACATGTCTGATACATGTATTTAAGATCGTGTGTGCAGGACTGTTAGCACCTTTTCAAGCAGTCCTCGGAATTTTTCCAAACTTCGTGCACTCTGTATTTGGCGGACTGCCGCTCCTTTTAGCACTCGTTGCAGGGATACTATTTTTACTCCTACTGCTACGATATGGCAAGCCTAATCACCAGCGACACCCAGTTCACCATGCATAGAACTCTATTGGAGCTGAAGTGTCTAGAGCACATCGTCCAAATTCTGGGTTTACCTCGTCTACGAGAATTAAACAGCACTTGGTTTCTGTCATCCAGACCAATCTGGCAAGATTGCATCTTACCTGTTCTACGCTGCCTGCTATGCGGTGAAGAATGCGTGCTGGACATTTGTCTGACACTCCCATCAGTCATGCCTACGGATATCGATACTCTGCTGGACCCGATAACGGCCCATGCTATGTGTTGTCCCCAGCGGCTACTAATCCTGATGGCGGAATTCATTGAGATCTCACAGACGCAACATGCTACTGCTGAGGTACAAGAGGAAACACCAGGCGCGCAGGTAACATCCAATCCGGACATTGCTGATGCTTCCCATGCTGAAGGCGATTGTTTGCATCTATGTGCTGTTGATCTTCTACACGAGGTATTCCAACTCTCAATCACAACGGTAGACGACTTGTTGTCTACAGGATTAGAACATTTTATGTTTTCTCCATCCCCACACACGGACTTTTGATTCGAGCACACAGTGTTCCGAAGAGACTCTGAATTTGGACTTCATTCTTTTTTAAACGTAATACTGACTTTGGAACTTTATATATTTTTTTCTCTTCCCGTCCTAAAATTGTATTTTTCATTTTTTGGCACAGTAATCTGCTTATAGTAGACCTATTCATATAGAACAGAATTCTTTGATATCACTTCCAGGGACAGTATGCCACCTTGTCATGAATACAAATTTGACTTGTGTAACCTGATATGAAATGGTTTCGGCCCCTTTTTTCTTCTGTATTTACGAACCATTTCATCACATGTATATATTTTGTTTCATTCATTTAGCTTTCCAATGTGATCCTATGCTTAGAATGGAACATTGTCTATAATATGTACAACACTTTATGCATAGCAATGGTGTTGTAATGTATTTTTAGGGACATATGTTTTAGATATGTTGTTAGCTTATTTTAACAAAACCATGCGATACTCTGTTTTAAGATATGTTTAGAACGTTTAGGATTTAGTAACGTCGTTCATCTGAAACTAGAGTGGGTGGTGTGTGCAGATTTAGATTCCGTATATAGGTTTCCCAATTTATGCCCTCATATAGGTACAATTCCCATTGCCCTTATTTGGACATAGAAATCCGGCCCTTAATTAGACATTGTCCGTACAAACCAAATACAGGCATGGCCACTTACATCCATCCATCCACGTCAAAATGAATTCTTGGAAAACCAGACCCTTAAGCCTTTAGGAATTTCCCTCAGCTTGAATATTGATTTCTCCAAGAACTCATTCAGTATGCATAGGAATCTATTCCTTAGGGGTTAATTCATGACGTTCCTCTGCCCGACTTTTACGTCAATACTGGCATTTCTAGACACCTTCAATGTATAAATATACCAGCACTTGCCCTGGCAAATTGCGGTTCCCGGAGGATTTGATCCAACATAGACTACGCGGTTCGCCACGGCAAGTTCGGAAGGAGATCGAGTTCCAGCCTGATGCACTGACGCTGTCATCCTCCTCGCAGAGAATCCAGCTCCAGTGCTCTCTGACTTCCCTTGCGGGGGTTAGACTATCGAGTCCAGAAAAGAGATTCCAACCTCTCTCATTCAAAGGTATGGAGCTGACTAGAACTTAGAGAAACTTTTGGCAACTCTTGGCTAAACTAAAATATAGCTAGTTACACTTTAGAAACAGCACCTACTTCAAACCTCGTACTGCACTTAGGTTAGGTACACTGGGGTCGAACAATTTAGAAGCATCAGATGAGTATCACATTTTACCTTATGTTATTTATGTATGTATTCTGATTAATGTATGTCATAAATACAAACCATGTAAATGTGTTTATACTTATATAGCGCACTTCTACCCAGGGGTCTCGTAGCGCTGTATTCATACCGCTGGGGAACCCTTCCTGGTTTTCCTGTGAGATGTCCACTTCTGGGCACCCCCAAGGTGAAGCCAGGCATCCTAGCACTGTGGGGGCTGTTGTGGAGATTAAGCAAGCTATTGCCCAGAGTTGCAGAGTGGGACCAATGATTAGAATAGGCACCACGGCAAGAAATATCAGGTACAGGGAAATTGAATCCAAGAGCCGCCGAGGTGGGAATTGAACCCTGGTCCCAGGCCAGACCTCTGCATCAGGGTCTGCCGCTCTAACCATTGAGCCACACTTCTCCACAGCTATTGCAGTATTATTTTATCTTACTGCTAACCTCGTACATATTGTACTTCGCAGTCTGTCTTGTAGCAATTCATATATCTCTTGCATGAGAAATAAGACTGTTCAATAAACCCTTTTATTGAAACGCCTGTCTCTCTATTTCTGTGCAAACTCTGCAGAAACGAAGCATGCACGATTGACTGAGTGAAACTGTTATCTATTGTTTCCACGATTCTGAGACTGTTCCGATTCTAAAGGGAAACAAAGTTGTCATGTTTATGCGGTTGTCAGAGACTAATCCCTTCTTGTATATTCGATAAGTTTCTAGTGACCTCCGAGTTAGCTGGAACACCAAGTAATTAAGTTTAATATACTCAATAGACACATACTGACCTTAGTCCTATGTCAAATCTATAGTGTATGTTATTCCAATGCGCCCAGCCTATCAGGGATATAGGAACTTCTCCAATATGTGGAGGTCTGTGAAGAAGGAACGGGATACAGGTACACTGCTCCGGGTACCTGCAAACAGGCTCCATTGCTTCCACTCCTACTCCTACTCTGCATCCTCAGTCTTTACACATCTCCTTCTGCTCAGCAGCTCAGTCATTCAACTTTCTTGATGGATACTGCCTGGCATAAAATACGGTAGTGGTGAAGAGATGCTCTCTTTGTAGAACAAACTAGCAGGAGAAGTACTTAGAAAAAGGCATACTTATGAGAAGCAAGCAGTGCCCCTGTCTTTAAGGTGCAAGAATGCCTGAAAGAAGTAAAGATCTATGAGGATGAAGCATGATGGAGATTTTTGGTAAGTAAATGAAATATTTTACCCCATGAATAATTTACTTACTACATTACGTATAGGAGTCAATGTAATTAATGTACTGAGTACCATACCCCTATTTTCATGATTTACATAAAATAAGCCATTTTCTGCACATTCTTTCCTTCTTTTCAGTTGTTTGTCGTGTCACATCCAGCACAGCGACATGAGGTTTCATCCCCTCTTTAAAGATCTCAGCATTTCTGTGATACATAATTATTGCATACTCACATGATGTTACGCTGGCCCTGCTCTTATGTGCTGAAGATAATATATTATGTGAAAGAACAGACCTTTATGTAACCCGAAGACTTCTAAAAATAGCTTGGAGATGAAAGACTTTGCTGCCATTTGCAACCAAGGCAACAGTTCTGCAGAATAAAAGTGAGCCATGCAAAGGCTTTACAGCGTCGTTGTTTTAAGCAACCCTGAAGATTAGGGCCCACAATGAAGCAGATTCCGCGGTTATTTTGCTTTTTTTCATTTTTCATCCCAGACAAAGATTCCATCAGTCTGACGCATTAAACTCAGACATACGGAAAGTACGTTTGAGCTGTCCTTGTCCCCAAAGCCTCCCTTCTTTCCTTCCCCTCGGAAGATCACTCAGTGCTGTGCGCTGCTTAATAACTTCATTTTCCCTCAGAAGCCCGGGGATTCCTTTCAATCCTCACATGAAATGCTTTATCAGTACCTTCAGAGGATGAGGAACATGAAAACAGACGGCCGAGTGTCATCGACAGGAGTCCTCGACGCGGCAAAGTTCGAATGAAGGAGGAATCCGAGAGTGAAGACGGGGGCGTAGGTAGCTTCGTGGGAGTGTTTGCGTGTGACCCCCCTCAACCCCCCCCCCGCCCCCGCCCCCCCCCCCCAATAAACGTATTCTTGGCTTGGTAGTTGGGTTTGGGGGCCCTGAGTCGAGTCTGCTATGTCTGTGACGGTTTTTCTGACAAGAATGAAAGACAAAACAGTGACCTTTGATGTACAACAGGAGAGAGTGAAAGATGGAGAAATACACTGATGGCTCAATTTCAAAATGTGAAAACACATAACCTGGACTCAATACCAGCTTCCCTGCTTGTCCAAATTGTGTAATCCTAGGCATTTTATCTCACAGAACCTCTTTTTTGTTTGTTACTGTATTATCTGAGTTAAGGATGCACCTCTACACTGTGACATTGCTCCATATGTGGTAAGAATCTAGTCCACGTTTGCTGTTTACATGACTACTGACTTGCCTCATAGTTCACTAATAGCATTGTCATTGGGAGGGGAGCGAGTAATGTTTCTAAGTTCACGTTTAAAACCTTAGCACTTTTATAAAATGTTTATCTATGCAGTGATATAATCTGATGTACTAAGGTGTACTAAGGTAAAACACTTGCGCATGTTAAAGAAATAGACTTTTTTAATTTTGCAGAGAACGTATCATATTTTTAAGCAATATTTATTTCACAATATAAATGCCAAAGGTTTTCATTGCTTTGCTCGTGCATGGACTCTTACAGCCCAACCGACCCCTAGGCTCAGCTCTGGCTTGGTTCCTCGTATTAATTTGCTGGTGTCCCCATCTCTATCTGCAACTCAGGCTTAGTACATGGTGAGCCAGCCAGGCCGTTGTGTTGTATGTGACCATAGTCATGGGTTCTCAGGGAGAACTACTAGGCCTAGGTGGGACGAACAGAGGTATAGCTTTAGGGGTGTGTTTGGGATGTAAAACCCCCCAAATGCATTTTTTGCTTGTTAGTTGTGTATGTGAGCTATGACTCAGGTATGCTATGTCTGTGTCGGTATTTCTTGTCATTCTCATTTTACTAAAAGCTTTCAAATTGTTAATTTTTGGGAGCGGAAATTTAAATTACATAGTGACTAGTATACCAGAAAAGTTGCAAATCTGCACCCATCAAAGTATTCCTTTTTGGAATTCACAAACATTGGCAGGAGTAGGCTTGGAAAGCTGTGTCAGTCTCAGGTGTCCAGGCATACTACTGGCAATCAAACAACCAAAAGGTGATGGCAAGAATGCTTGAAAATAGTTTAACCAGTGGTAGTCGCTGAGGGTAGCTTTCCAACCCATCGTTTCTCACCCCCGGCACCACTCAAGACAGAAGCTCACCAAATGCAAATCAATACTGACCTTGTTCCTTGTATAAACAGTCCATCCTGAACCTTGGTCATCTCATCCCTCCATCCTGCACTCCAATGCTTTTTTAGTTGGGAAATATGAGGTTCACACACCCCGAATCTCACCGACCAATCTACTCTTCTGAGTGAAGACTAGGGGTGATCAAGGGCGTGATACCTCCCTGAAACCATGCATCGTACATTTTGATGGGGTAGAAAGAATAAGACGCATTCAGACAATATTGGGGGCATAGGGGGGGCCTGGTGTTAATACCGCCACTCCAGTGATTGCTATGGGCAACTTTTACTTCGCTACATAACCAAAATGATGGCTTAATTCGCTGAACGTTTGACAACAGAAAATTCTCCCACGTGCCATAAATGAGAAATAATTTAGTGATTTGCCCTCAATTACAAGGTGTAGGCAAGCGGCAGAGTTGAGTAACAGGCGATGGGATCCTGAGAATGATTTTTTCTAAAACTGCTGCGTGTGTTTCTCTCACATATAGAGTCCAGAAGAGAAGGGTCAGCCTGTTAGCTTCTTTTTTTCTCTCCTTTCATCTTCTCTATGCCCATCCTTCCTTTCTCACTGGGTAGCAGCATGTTAGCGCTGCAAAGTTCGCTCTTCCCAATGGTTAACACTGTTTCATATCACACCCAAAACATCGCAGTATACCTTATGTGATCCTTTCTTGTTTTCTTTGTTATAGAATCGTTGGACTCTCTCCCCGGGGTTAAGATTGTTGACTGTTGTCAGGTTAACCATTGCAGCTCCACTGTTGCTCTCTCCATCCTATTTTGTTAAAGAAATCCCTCAGCCAAAAGCTGCATGCATGGCTGCATGATAGTTTAGCTGACTCATGCAATTGCTACACCAAACTGTCTCTAGCATCTAAGGGCCATGTTGGGACCCCGGTTTTCATACTAATTAATGCAGTGAGCAAAAGGTTAATACAAACTACAGAAAGAAACTGGAGCAAATGCATAGAATGGTTTCCTTGAGAGCACTAGGCTAATCCCAATAAACAACAACAAGCAATAACAATTGGATTAACAACTAAACTTTGATGTGCAGAGCAACGTGCTGCCTGATGTCTGATCCCCCCCTACCTCAGTGGTGCTATGCTGAAACAAACGCTCAGATCCAAATCATTCTTGAACATCTCACAGAATGTTAATGTCGACCCCCCACAACAATAAATACATAAAAGCCTTGCCATGCATAGCCACCAAATAACCAGATATTGTCCTCATGTGAAATTCACTTTTCTCTGATTGAATTGGGAAGTTCAGGAGCGACTGGATCGAAAGGATGCTCTTTGCCTATGACACTCCCAATGCAGCTCATGCCGAGACATCTGAATCAGAACCCAGATTCCTAGCTGGCATTTCCTTGCCTTGCTTATTACCTCAGACTAGTCAATTCTTGGAAATCTGCATTCCCTCCAATGAAATTGATTGAGTAACATAAGGCATTTCATCTGGAAAGGCCCCCAGAGAAAATAGCATCCCATCAGAACATCATCAGATCCATACAGGCTCTCCTCCTAGATGCTGAATAACTCTGTCCTGATTTTAGTACAGAAGCCATTTCCCTCCTCTCCAGATATAGCGAAAACCCTTTGAAAATGCTGGATCTACTCATCAATTACTTTGATCAACTCTAAGGTTACGTTTCTGGACAAAATGCTTGCTTAAAGGCTATTTGCATTTATCCAATTTCTCATACATAGTAACCTGGTTGGCTTTGCACCAAGATGCTCCTCTAGGAATAGCACACGCACTCTACTCCACTTCGTTTGGCAGGATAGCAACCATCATGAAGAAACTGTTGATCCCTGGATGCTTGTATGGAGTCTGGTTACTTATTCAGAATGCTGGGGAAGTAAAACAACTGTCCACAAAACATTCTGCTCTGGTGAATTTAAGTAGCTTCCCTGAAGACCTTTTTCGAACAAGAGGGGCATTAATCAAGGTTGCCTATTGTCCCCTCTACTTTTTATAATGGTGCTGGAAAAGATGGTTACAGACATGGGACAGTGCCCAAGAATGGGAGGGCCCACTATGGTGGAAGGGGACTGAAATTACTGCTCCACACAGATGATGTATTGCTAACATTATCACTTTCAGACACTACAATTCTCAACCTGCATGAATTGATATCTGGGTTTAGTTCCATTTTAAGCAATGAAATCCACTGGGTGAAGAGTGAACTCCTGCCCAAGAAAAGGTTCACTACTTATCCTGAGGCTTGAGCCGGGAGACATTTATGCACTTTGCTTTACTTGCACAACTCATATTTTATGGCACTTGGAAGCTAATGTCTTTTAAAATCAGCAGTTTTTACTTTACCTCGTGTTTTTATGCTTGTCACTGCTAATTGATTTTGTGTTGCCGAAAATTGCTTCTAGAAGGCGAGCACACACTGGGGGACTGCAGTTATTTAGGCGGGCCACCCTTTTGGGGGTATTGTGGTCAGCGGACCAAGCTATTCCCTGACTCTATAATTAGAGAAGCTGGCCCAAGCGCGCAGCCATCACGCCGCTGGCGTGCCGAAGGTGTGCCAAAGGCAAGCCCGTCTATGCCCAGCTCGCGCTCAGTGCCAGCACCCCTGGCCTTTTTATATCAGGTAAGCCCACGATCCAAAAGTATTCCAGAATATCCTTGTTGGTACTAAACACAGCTGGCAAGGTCGCTGGCTGTCTGTGTCTCACTTTCAATTCAAGACCCTCACCTCTTTTCATAGCCTGTCTCAATTGCAATATGACACTGCCCAATATCCTATACCGGACCATCAAGCCTATAGCAAAAGGATAGTCATAGCTGAACATGAAAAAACAGTGTTCAAATGCATACTGCTTAATGCAAGATCTTTGGTTAAGCATAGTACTGAGTGTGCGATGCTAATTGAGGAAAGGGATATAAAGATGGCATTTATCACAGAAGCATGGACTGATGAAGCATAAGGCCCTGACTTAGTGAAAGCTACCCCACCAGGGTTCCTATGCCATAGTTTAAATAGGCCTAACAGGAAAGGGGGGGTGGCTGGCAGTTATTTACCATAACTCAATCAAGGCAGTCTTTCTCTCAGCCTCCAACTTAGCCTGTGAAGCGCTGTCTTTTAACCTTAGCCTATCCTATCATCACACTTCTAAAGGCATCCTATTGTGTAGACCGCCGGGATCCAGGAGCCCCTTCTTAGCATCTATTGGAAACTTGCTGGAAGAAGGTCTCTGCACTGATGCCTATACAATTATGGAAGATTTCAACTACTATCTGGAGGCACTTACCGAACCAGATACAGCATCCCTCATTGACATGATGAATTGTGCCAACTCAGGCAGCAAGTAATAGGCCCTACCCACGTGGCAGGGTTTACCCTGGATGGTATTTTTTCTAACCACCCCTGCCTCCTGTTCACTGGTCTACTGCCTCTCATTTGGACAGACCATGTTGCTGTTCAATTCGAGTGGGCACTTACGGACCATTACGCGGGTGGAGAACACCCTAAGAGGCAGACAGAAATTAGAGCCTGGAACAAAGTTGAGGGCACAGCTTTAGAAGAACTCCTCACCATAACGGTGGGCCAAAGGCCATCTGGAGGGGAGGAGACTACCACTGCATACACAAACTGGGTGGAGATAGCCTGTAACAAACTAGTCCCAGTAAAAACTATCTTTCCTAAAAGATCACAACCCTCCGCCCCATGGTTTACGGAGGAACTCAGGAAGCAAAAACTTATATGTAAGCACATTGAACAGAGTTGGAGTAAAGACTACAAAGAAACAGAGAAAAAGTTATACAAAAACAATTTCTGGATCTATAAACAACTCCTTTTTACTACAAAACAAAAGTTCTTCGCAATCCGAACTTTTTAGAACGGTATATAGCCTGGCCTCCCCATGCCTAGCTAAAATTCAGTCGAGCCAGGAACTATGCGAAGATATCGCCAAGTTCTTTCTGAATAAAGTGGAGATCATCTTCTCGGCCAAAGTGCAGCAGGGATGGCCATCGCAACGGAGGAACATAAGTCAGTTGAGGGTTCTCCCCATACCTTTGACAAGTTTGCGCCATTAGCTACGAGCGAGACTTATAGGCACCTCATGGCAGCGAAATCAGGCTCTTCATATGTCCCTTTCCAGTCGCCGTGGCCAAACTGGCCCCAGGCCCGGTTGCTCTTTCACTTACATCCATCTATAATGCTATGTTTGAAACAGGGCAGTTTCCTAAACTCTGGAAGGTTGCCTCGATACTGCAACTACTTAAGAAGCCCAGCTTGGACCCTAAGGACCCTAATAATTTTCGCCCAATTTCACGCCTTCCTCTCCCAGCTAAACTTAGTGAGAAAACATTGAATCTACAATTTAGTGCCTTACTATGCGAAACTCAAGCCTTGGATCCTACCTAATATAGCTTCAGAGAAGGATATAGTACAGAGTCCGCTCTCATAAAGCCACAGAAGAGATTGGGGATTCGGCAGATCGGGGTGGCAAGGTTGCCCTAATCCTACTGGATCTGTCTGCGGCCTTTGATACAGTCCATCATGACCTGTTGATGGATCGTTTGAAGGCATGCGGGATCCAGGCTAAAGCATGGTAGATTTTGAAATCCTTCTGAACAGACAGATTACAAATTGTGTCTCTGGGCGAATATGATTCTAAACCTTTTGTTCTGCCCAGTGGAGTCCCACAGGGGTCATCTCTAAGCCCTACACTTTTTAATGTGTATGTTTCATCGTTGGCCCCCCTCATTAGCTCCTTTGGTTTTGGTCTCACCTCATATGCAGATGATACACAAATTTCAGTGTCTCTGCTACCAGGACAGGAAGTGAGAATAGACAAAAGCTTCCAAGATTGTATTGAAGCAGTCGGGAGGTGGATATCGGAAAATTGCCTAAAGCTCAATTCAGGCAAAATGGAGGTCATCCTATCTGGAAACGATCCTAATTTCTCCTTCTACACCCACCAAAAAAGTAAAAAACTTAGGAGTAATAGTGGATGATAAACTTAACCTTGGTGACCAAGTAAATCCAGTGGCATCATCCACTGCGTTCGTTCTCAGAACGAACAAGAAAATACTGCAGTTTCTACCACCTGATAGTCAACAAACAGTGGTTACAGCACTTATCCTGTCAAAGCTGGATTACTGTAATAGTCTTTATTTAAACATTCAAGATCGTTTCATGAACAAACTCCAAATGTTACAATATGCGGCCGCCAGATTGCTTACTGGCACGCCTATGTTTTCTTCAATTTCCTGAGAAATCAAAAGACTGCACTGGCTCACTGTGAGGAAGCGGGTGCATTTTAAATCCCTCTGCACCATTTACAAAGCCCTTCAAGGTACAGGACCTGACCATTTGAAGCAACAGTTTAAGTTAGCCGTGTAGGAGCCTCCGGCAGGAGCTCCAGGTTTCTGGGAACACCTTGAGGCTGATATCCCTACATAAACCTCATCGACACTGGCCTGCCAACTCCCTACACGTCGGGTATGTTATTGGCAACACCACGGATGTACAACAAAGAAGGTTTGGACGGCACCTTACCTGATCTGCTGAACTGACCCCTGTGGCGATCCTGACCTACATCCACTTGACCTGGTCAGCGCTGTTTGAAGACTGCTCATCACGGTGCAGTGGAATCTTGAGAGCCGGCTTCAACAGTGTTGGTGCAACGCTGGATCTTAATGCGCTTCTACATGGAGACCGAAAGTGGGTGCGAGATTGAAAGCGGGTCCCGTGACATCGGTTTGATTGCTGCCATGGTGAGAGGGTCAGTCTCGGACCAACAAAAATGGCGGCCGACAGTCTGCGCTTCAGGCATTCAACACTTGCAGTTCTCTGAGAGTGGAACGGTGGGCAGTTACCACCTATCTCTCAGCCGGCCGTTGCTTGGACGATTCTCCACCCGCTATCTGTCGCACTCCACACGTGACTGAGGGGTGCCGGGGGACACTGCGCACTTCATCGAGTTTGCCCTGGGATCTTGCAGGAGGCGGGTGCAACTGGAGGGCGGATCACGCATATCGCTCTTCCATTATCAGACGGCAGACTGCGGAGTTGGTGCATCATGTGTGCGGCAGAGGGGATCTCCTCCTGTGGTTTTATGGTCTGAGCTCCATTTTTCCATCTAGCACATCTCTCCTCTTGCCTGCCCCTCCTTCGTGACATTGTGTAGACTTTATATATCGTGATCTTCGGGCGCCTGCCTGTGACACATTTAGTTTGGGGAAAAAAACGTGCCCCTCGTCCACACTGTTAGTAAACAGTGAAACAGGACTACACTCAACCTGACTGTCTCTAATATGGCGCCTGCTTGAGACATTTTATAAACTGGGTCTCTCATCCACAATGCTATTATTCCTAAAGCAGGTCTACACTCAAGGAGGTACAAGCTACCGAGTTTGTAAAAATGTGACTTACAATTGGAATGCCTGGTATAAGTCAATGATTCTGGTCTAGGACAATGATATCTTAAGCGAAAGGTAATAAGGGGGACTACACTGCAGAGCTTGAGTGAGGGATTCCTATGTAGCTCAGTGTTTTTGATCATATGTTAGCTTAAATCTACCCCCAACAGTCGGGGGCTAGTGTGATTGAGTGTGAGACTTATAGAAAGGGAGAGTAAGGGAAAAAGGAAATAAAGTAAATAAAAATTTTTTACAAAAATTAATATGGCCATAGATCTTGAACCTGCTGGCCACAATGCCTACACTATTATCTACCCACCCAACCTCTCTAAAAACGCTACAAAGAAGTTCAAGCACAGGCTTTTGTTAAATCATCCTGAGACTCTTGTGTTAGACACATACTTCTGCACTAACAAAGGCATTATTTCCAACGACCTTATCTTCCGCACGAAAAAACATGCCCGATGGAGAAATACCTTCTACGCTATGCTCCGAATTTCCACAACGAAGAAATCCCAGTATGCCCTCAAATTGATGGTTACTGCCTCGGACCTTTTCCCAGCGAATGCCACCATTACTATCTACAACAATGGTAATATTCTCATACAAGCCTCTAAAGATAATCTGGATATCATTGACAGGCTCTTCCCTGCCATCAAGAAATCCGTAAATAATAAGAATAGCACAGTTACTGCATCCTCGCATCCTCAGGATTTAGAGGCCTCCCTTACTCCTCTCCAAAACTCCACATCAAACTCGCACAATCTGACATATGTTGTCCCTGTCATTATGTCCAGCCATCCAGACATGCCCGATCCAAATATGCCTGGGCCCCCTTGCCCAGGTGCGACTGTGCTGCACTTAGCCTCTATCCTCAACACTGCAGAAACCACCAGTAATCCATACCACCTAGTCCGTTTGGGCGAGTCCACTCCTGGATCCCTCAGACCAGAAGAGACAAGGTTAGGCTGTGCTACCGATCCCATCATATCTGACGCACCACTGCCATCCCTGCCTTCCTCGCGGGATGGCACCAAACGGGATGCCACCAACATCGCTCCCCTTTCCCCCCCATTCAATGCAGATCGCTTAGACCCCCTTCACCCACTGTCCTCTTCGATATCTGAGGGAACACTTACATCTGCTACTCTCACCCCACCCATCCATTCACAGAACACAGTGACTTCTCCCCAACTTCATGAGGAAGCCCCCAGCCGGCTGTCTAGCCCTTATACTACTCCTCTCGCGGATGTGGATCCCACATTAAACTTCCTGGTTCAACCGCCCGCATTGACCCCTATTGATGCTTTCCCAAAGCAAATGGAGAAAGTGGCTTTGCATTCAGAACATACGGACAGATCGCCCTCTATAACAGATCATACACATTTACCTAATATAGCTATACCCAAGCATTTGAAGTCCATGCACTATGACTACACGGGTGGTTCACCCTCCATAAGTGATCACTCATCCACACCTACTACCTACTTTTCCAATTCAGCCTGGAACACGCAACTTAAGGAGTTAACCAATGGCCTATCCCATCTCAAGGACAAAATGCATAACCTTTCCACTATCACTAAAAAACTTCTTATCTTACACAGAGCCACCAATGACACCGTGAATCAAATCAGTCTCCAAATGAGTAACTCCATCCACACGAAGGCTCACACTGAGAACTCTACTCAGTATAACCAAATCAATGTCCAACCCACTAGACACATATCCAAGTTCACACTCCCCAAAAACACTAACTCGGGTTGTTTACCTTCACCTTTGTGGCCTAGGAGGTCATGTGATGAACTATCTGACAGAGACGTTGACGACCTCCTTACATCTTATGACCGGGAAACTGACAATTGTAAGTCCCAATATGACACTATTCAAACCATTGTAACCAATCCCCTCAGAGAACCAACTAGCAACAACAGATCTGTAAATAGAGATAACCTCACAAATATCAACGTAGAACAGATTGCCCTAAACCACTCTATTAACAAGTTGAAGTGTGGGCTTATTAACTGCAGATCTGCTAGCAAACATGCTACTGATATATTCAATCTCATATTAGAGAATGATTTAGACATTGTGATCCTCACAGAAACTTGGTTAAATTGCTCCTCCTCACCCATCCTCGACTTACTGGTTCCTCCTTCCCCTGACCTAATCCGACTAGATAGAATTGGGAAACTAGGGGGAGGGGTAGCCTGCATTTATCGGAACTCAATTTCAGTCAAGCAAGCGGACACAATCTGGCTATCCTCTTGTGATTACCTTTGCATTAATATCGCTGATGCTAAGCGCATCACCAGCAAGCTACACATATTCTACCACCCCCCAGGCGATAACTTGACCTGCATTGATGAGATAATGGAGATCATTGCATCCAATGTCAATTCACAAGTTCCTCATATTTTCTTGGGTGACTTTAACCTCCACTGGACCAACGCAAACGATCATATTGTAGGCTGTCTTAAAGAGTTTCTGTCAGAACAGGAGCTATATCAATTCTGTGACAGCCCAACTCATATCAAGGGAGAGACTTTGGACCTCATTATTGCAAAATCAAACATCGTCCTACTTGAATCCATCACCCCATGCGATTGGTCTGATCACTATTGCATCCTCTTCTACATCAACAGCGAAGCTACTCAAAAAAGTGGCCAACTCTCAAAAATTAGGCAATGGAAAAGGAACTTACAAAATATCAACCCCATCACCTTGGTAAACCGCTGTAACTCCGCTCTGACCCGCATGGGGGACATGACTGATGTACATGACCTCACAACCTTCTACAATTCTTCATTACTCGAAATCCTGGGCTCTACAGCACCACTCCAGGAAAAAAACATCTCCTCTAAGATTTCCAAACCTTGGTTCAACGAGGGCCTGAACTCGGAGCGTAGACATCTAAGAGTTGCAGAGCGTCTTTGGAAATCGGCTCCTACCACTGACAACCTTGAGCACCTTAGAAAGCTAAGGAAGTCTTACAATAGAAAGATTCTTAAGGCAAAGGCAGACTTTTTCAGAACTCAGCTGAATCAAGCTATCAACCGTCCCAAAAAACTCTTTGAAATCGTCAAGCTTCAGTCATGCAATACAACTAACTCTAGGGAATTAAATGACCTGGCCACACCTACCTGTGACGTGCTTGCCCATTTCTTCCACAAAAAGACTAAGAACATCGAGCTTGACTTACATTCGAGGATGGCGCTACCGCAAACTATGGTCCAAGATCCTAACTGTGGCGATCTATTCAAAACTCAATTTAATAATCCAGGGGAAGTCACTAAAAACAATGCCTCGTGGCCCACCTTTTCGCCAATCTCTCAACAAAGCATCGACAACACGCTTCAAGCAATCAACCCTTCCAATCATTTCTCTGACCCCCTGCCTCCTTCTCTGTTCAAAACTTTAAAAACATCTATCCTACCACTATGGGCTAAAATTGTAAATACTTCCCTGAGTCAAGGTGTCATTCCGGACTGCCTTAAAATAGGGCAGGTCACACCCATCCTAAAGAAAGCAGACGCCACTCCATCTGATCTAAACAACTACCGCCCAATAACCAACATCCCCACTTGGTGAAACTTTTGGAGAAATGTGTACAAATTCAACTTTGCAACCACATTGAGCATTACAACCTCTTAGACAGTCACCAATCGGGCTTCCGCCAAGGGCACAGCACAGAATCTGCTCTCACACATATTATGGATGACATACTAAAAATGCTTGACCGCAATGAATCATGCTTATTGATACTTCTTGATCTATCCTCCGCCTTCGATACAGTCAAGCATGACAACCTTCTGTCCCTATTGGAACAAAGGATGTGTCTCTCAGGCACAGCGTTGCAATGGTTCTCCTCCTTCTTGAATAACAGAACTCAAAGAATCAAGATGAAGAATTCAGTCTCGCAACCCTCTATGGTCACCCTTGGTGTTCCTCAAGGATCTGCCCTATCACCCATTCTTTTCAACCTCTTAATGGTGCCTTTGGCGAACGCTCTGAAATCAGCGAACATCCTATATCACCTGTACGCGGATGACACCCAGCTGTATCTGAAAATCACCTCTCCAGAAGATTTCATTGCCCTCAACACTACTCTACTGAACACGCAAAACTGGCTCACAAACAACCACCTCATGCTGAATACTAAACGGAATTAATTCTCATCTCGCCACCGAGCCACACTCCAAAGCTAGACCTATGGCTAAAACACCTAACCTCCTTTGATTGTGTCCCCCTCATCACTGACTCAGCAAAATCACTTGGAATCACTATAGACAAACATCTGAATATGCAGTCGCACATCTCTATCGCCACCAAGGGTGCTAATCACAAGTTGAGTATATTAAGGAAACTCAAACCCTTCCTCCCCCAGGCTGATCTAAAAATGGCAGTTCAAGCCTTAGTGTTACCAAGATTAGATTACGGAAGCACCACCCTCTGTGGCCTCCCTAAATACAAGCTGGCTCTGCTGAGAGCAGCACTCAATGCCGCAGCCAGACTGGTATCAGGAACAAAAAGAAATACTCACATCTTGCCAACCTTGAAAGCCCTGAATTGGTTACCTTACGAGGCAAGAATACACCTTAAAGTGGTCTGCATGACACACTAAGCAGTTCACAACAATACACCCAGCTACTTGGCTCTAAAGTTAGAAAGGTCTGGAGGCTGTAGACAACTGAGAAGTGCGAGCACTTTCCTTCTGAAACCTCAATCCTTCCACAAGAAGATAACCGGTTGTAGAGCCTTCTCAGGGATTGCATCTAAGATTTGGAACTCCTTACCTCCAGTAGTGTGTGGAATCACTTCCCTTACCGCCTTTAAAAAAGAAGTAAAAATACATCTAATGAACAAATACATGCCTTAACTTTCAACGCTAGGATGTCACTGAGTCATCTTTATGACCCGAATGCCTCTACCTCTCTCAGGTGGAATGGACAAGTCTATTTTCTTTGTAAGACTACTATAACAGCTCTTACTGCTCATCAACTGTTTGTAATGTAACGCTTAGCCGGCGGTGGGTCCCTCTTGGTTTTTTTCTATATACTTTATATCTATTGTGAATCGATTGAGGTCTTAATATGTATGTTTGCTAGCACAATCACCTAATGTTCACTAACTCTCTATTGTACAACATCCTGCAGTTTCACGGTCCTCTATGTTTGTTATTCATATATTTTTATATTTCTTATGTACGAATTGACACTTTTGAATGTGTGCATACCACCTCATCCATTTATGTTTGTGACTGTAAAGAGCTCTGATACCCTCATGGGTCACGTTCGCGCTATATAAAACTTTATAAATAAATAAATAAATGGCATACACCCAAAAGAACTCTTCGCTCTCTTGGAGCCAAATTGGTGTCAGTACCACCCACAAACAAAGCTAGGTGGGGTGGGAGAAGCTTTGTTGCCTGTGCGGCAAAAGCATGGAATGACCTCCCCTTCCACTTTAGAAATGGCACCGACCTCTTGGCATTCAGGAAGGGACTAAAAACCTGTTTTTTTGACAAGTAAAATGTATCCTTAACGTTCATTGCTCAAAGGACAAGTAACTAGTAACAGGACACCCTTGGGTAACCGTTGCTCTTTAGAAATATTTATAACATAACATAACTACAAGGAATTCTTGTGGGCTAGCAAACATCTACATTGGTCTTCAGGAATCTTAAACATCTGAGTATTCCTATTAATCCATATGGACTGAGACAATATTAACCAACTATTAGAGAAGTTGGCTGCTGACTTCCTACAATTGTCTAAAGTTAAATTGACACTAAGGGGCATGATTCAGACTTTCAAAGTGGCTATTGCACATGGGTTTGATCATGCTATTGGAATGTTACCCCTTAGTGTCTCCTGCTCCATTATGATGAAAATTGACAGTTGGGTAAAGCAAAGCAGTTAGTTTAGACTGAGAATAAACCTTACTTGAAAACTTCTAAATTACACGTGATAATGACATGGTGACTCCACTTGCACTGCCTGGATTTATAATTGAACACTCATCAACTTTCATTACTTTTCACAAGTGTACCAATATGACAGTGAAAACACAGATGTTCTGAGAATAGGAGAAGACCTGCTGCACTGTATTGAGGGTGCAAATATGATTTACAGAATGATGATTCCCTTGCAGTTATTTGAATGGCAGCCCACAACGTGCTGAAAATCTGCAGATTATTTGACAAGAGTTCATTTATCTGGTTGAATGCTATATTGCTTATCTGGGGCAGTACTTTCACCAGGGTGGAATTGGCTTGCTTTGTTGTGTAAACTACAATTTTGACATACTTTTACACGGTTTGTTTTTCCACACACAGGTGACACAAGTGAACTCAATTCAGTGCACCAGTGCTGAATGTGAAAGACAGTTTACAATAGCCCTGCAGAACCCTATCCAATACATAGTTGTAATAGAGTTACTGTTTTTAGGTTACTAACAATCCCTATAAAGGGATCAGGGGCCCCGTGGTAATAGCAATAAATCTCTTTCGGTATTCACAGTATCACGCACGCAACACTTAATAAATAAAAAGAAATGTATTATGACCGGAATAACCAGCTTCTCAGTACATCTATAAAAAAACTACATAGGGTATCATAAAAACAACAAGAAGGCAGATTGTGAGCCACGAGCAGAAAATGAACATTTCAAACAAGGTTAACATGTCATCTAAAATAAAACACCCTAAAACCAACTTCTATACACTACACTGAGAGAGCATGGAAAGCAGAGCAAATTGCAGTCTAGAGTTTCTTAGGGAAAATGACACACTGCATACCTGCGAAGGGCATACACGTGCTGAAATAGCAGCCCTCCTCTGGGACTCAGCTTTATCAGCACTGAGCTAGATGTAGAACATTAGCAGTGCTCCAGCAGTAGATGAGACTGTCTTCTAGCAGAGTCTCTGGCAATAATCTTGATGAAGGACCTCTCAATTAAGTGGTCAGATGTCAGTCCTTATATAATAAATCTTATCAAGAATTGATATTTCTGACATAAGAGAAAGTCAATGCAGATTAGACTCTTTTGACAGTATGTCTGTTCTTCTTATTTGACCGAGACACGGTGATAAGTAGACACTTGATACAGGCTGCATCAGGTGTTATATCTATGTCATCAGTTGAACGAACTGACACTTTCATAATTCTTAAGAAAGATACAGTCAGATGACATCTGCGTCAAATGGCAGACATGAAAATGATTCTGCATAACTTGAAAAAGTTGGCGACATGCATGATCCTGGAGGTGAAAAAGGTGGTCCTTCCAGCTGCTGCTGTAGACAACTATGTAATCCAGATAGGCAGCTGAGAAGATCTCTATACCAGCAAGGACCTGGTTCACCAACTTCTGAGAAGTAGCAGGGGCATTTTTGAGTCCAAAGGGCATCACCCTACTGGTAGTGGCCTTCTGGAGTGGAGAAGGCTGACCTCTCCTTGGCTTCTTCTGTTAGGTTGATCTGCTATTATCCTGGCGTAAGGTCAAAGGTACTTAAGTACTGGGCAGCCCCTAACCAGCCAATCAGCTCATCAGCCCGGGGATGGGATGAGCATCTGTCTTTGTGACTGAGTTGAGCCCTCATTAATCCACACAGAATCTGAGGTCAGGTGTGGTGCTCGGTGGGGCAGCTTTGGTACGAGAACCACAGGATTGGACATGGGGCTACTGGAGGGATCCACTATTAATGCTGGCACTCACCTTATCAGACAACCTGTAAGACTTATTATTGACAGGGAGGTTGTTTCCTGTGTCCCCATCAAGGAATTTGTCTCTCATGCAAACACTGGATAAGATCTCCCCTGCTAAATTAAGCTATCCTAAACCAAAGACAACTTTGGCCCATGGTTAACGGATTTCTTAAAGAAGGAAAAAACTGCATGTAGAAAATTGGAAAGCAAATGGAGGACTTTAAAAACCCTTGAAGATAGATCAACCTATAAAAGGGATTTAAGAACCTATCATAACAATCTTGAAGCAGCAAGGAACTTCCATATTGTATATAGAATCAACAATGTGGGCAACTCTGCAAAAGAACTGTATAAGATTTTCAAGGACTTCACTAATCCCATGGCTTACGCGCAACTCGTCTTAGCTTCCCATGCCTTGGCAAATAATATTGCCAACTATTTTGGGGGAAAAATAATCAGAATTTATAATACTTTCGCAAAAGTATTCATCCCTTTGGAAACTGCCTGCCCTCTTCTTCTGAAGGAGTTTAATAGGATGACTCTGGACCAAGACAATTCACAGATAAATCAAGTTAAGTCTACATTCCCAGACTACCCTGCACCACCGTACATCATGGCAACTCTGGCCCCAGTACTTCTCCCTTCTCTCACTATGTTATTCAATCTTTTCCTGAGCCTGGAAACATTCCCGGTCAAGTGGCAATCAGCAGGGTCAAACCCATTCTTAAAAAGCCCACAGCAGATCCCATAAATTTGGCAAACTTTAAACCTATCTCACTACCCCATTTCCTTGGGAAATGTATGGAGACCCTGGTAAATACCCAACTAACAGCTTTTCTGGTAGGCCAGTCTTTGCTAGACCCCTACCAGTCACGTTTTTGGATTTCTTTTGGCACGGAAACAGCATTGGTGAGGTCTTAGACAACATTAGGCTTTCTTTGGATGATGGGCACCCAGCAATGCTAGTACTACTAAATTTCTCAGCAGCATTCAACACCATCTCCCACTCAGTCTTAATTAAAAGACTTGGGGAGATAGGTGCCAGTGGGAAAGCTCTGGGTTGGCTCAAGAACTTTCTGAGGGAGCACACTCAGACGGTGCAGTTAGAGTCCTTCTGCTCTCGAACCATAGCCTTGGACAGGGGAGTGCCACAGGGATCCTCATTAAGCCCCACTCTTTTTAATAGCTATGAGGCCCCACTGGCGCAAGTGACAAAATCCTTTGGTTTCGAGGTTGTCTCTTATGCAGATCCTCAACTTGTCATCACTATGGTTCCTAACCCGGACTCTACTAAAGAAAGATTTCATGACTGAATGAGAAAAATTGCTTCGTGATATGGCTTAACTGTCTTCATCTGAATACAAGCAATACAGAGCTTGTGCTTTTTGGGAAGGCCAACTTTGTGTGGTCTGAGGACTGGTGGCCTCAGAGTCTGGGTCCAGTTCCCATCCTGAAAACGATACTGAGAAACTTGCCAATTATGGTAAAGAGAGGTTTTAATGCATGGGCAAAGGGGTCTCTGGCCCAGGGCCCCAGCCTTTCAGGGGCCCCCTGATAGAGCCAGCTCTGCTCTGCAGTCTTTCCCTGATGACCTTGAATAATTCTTCAACAAATTGTTTTAAATGCTGTTTTCCTTTAATTTATTTTCAGTGTGGGTGATGTGTGAGAGTCTATTGCAGACATTTTACAGAGTAATGTAGTGTTTATGTTTCATGCAACATTCATAGAAAAAGGTTTTTTAGAGCAAAACAGGACCTCACATAGGACAAATGGGAGGGGGTCACAGAGATTATTTGCAATAATATTAGTGAGTTGCTGCTGTGCTACAATATTAAAAGCACACATCACTATCGCTGAATACTAGATGTAAACACATTTAGAATTTGGACCAATATGCCTGCTTGTTGTCAGTGACTTAGCCAAAGAGGACATGAAAGATCTGAAATTTGATCATAAATTCAAATCTGTTCTGAACAGGGGACCCCAAAATCCTTAAGATGTCTCTGTCATGGTAGATGACAACCTCTCCATGAACTAACACATGAATGCCATATCAGGCTCTTGATTTGGAATCAGGAGCGTTCTCAGGGAAGCATTTTAGAGGCTACCACTTCAGTCAAGAAAATCCCTAGTCCAGACCCTCATAATCAGCCGCTTGGACTATGGCAATGTGCTAATGGGCGGCATGAATGACGGACTGTTCTCCAAACTCCAGGTGGTACAGAATACCGTGGCCCGAGTAATTTGTCATCTTCCGCCTCGATCGCCCTCCGAACCCATTCTCCGAAACCCTCATTGTCTGCCTATAAAAAAGCGCTCCGTGTTTAAACCCCTCTGTTTGTCCATAAATCGTTTCATTGAAGTGGACCTCTTTATCTGCGGGACAAACTGCAGTGGTATGCCCCTGCTCAGAGCAGTGGCGTAACGAAAGTTTAAGGGGCCCCCCTGCAATGTACACAGAGGGGCCCCCACTCCGCATTTTATCCGGAGGCCTCAGACCGTAGTTATGTTTTGAGGGGGCCCCCTGGAGCTGGGGGGGCACCGCACCGCAGGGGATGCGGGGGCCTGTTTTACGCCCCTGGCTCAGAGTCTTAGATCCAGCGGAAACTCCTGTGACATCCCCGACGCATCCGCAATACCAGATGTGGGGCCAGGCCTTTATATGAACGAGCCTTTCTTCATTATTGACATGACATTTGTCTCTTTGTTTTCTTTAACTGTCAACCAGTGATCATTAAAGCAGTTTTTTAACGCATTGGGATTGTGTAGGTTTATATATACTGTTCAAAGTACTTACTGATAAGGGGAAAATATATCAGCGTTAAATACTTTTCCAAATTTTTGTATTTGCAGGGACATTTAAATACTTGTGAAAAAAAAACTGCCAGGAGGCTACATGAGGGGCAGTGGAAGTGAAGTGGCCGGTTGGACACTTTGGAAGGGGACACAATTTAGTTGGAATGTCGACTTTGAAGAGCAGATTGGACAAGGTGTTAAAAAAGCCCTTGTGGTGGGTTACAGGTAGGAAATTGGGTCCCCTGCTGGAATGACCCTTTCCCCAACTGCTGCCTTCTTTTGTCAACGGCTGGGACAGCTGTACCTTGCATGGAATGCTGTTTTGCTAAAGGTCTGCTGGATAAGGCAGGAGAAGCATTTACTGTACATCGTGAGGCTCTTTATACGCTGACTACAACTGTAGGTATGGAGAGAGTTGTATATGGGAGAAATATGGGAAAGTTTTGTGTAGGCCTGGCGAAAAATTAAATTATTTAGTTGTAATTCACATAATTTCAGCTGTTTCCTATAGGGTTCTTTCTTGAAATTCCTGAAATTAGGCCATTAGTCCACGTTGCGTAAATGCAGTGTAATTAAATATAATTAAAGGACAAGAGTAAGGTTGCTAATATTATCCTTGCTAATCTTTTTTTTCTTTCCTTTTCTATTTTTGTTTTGCTTTGCTGAGTCTTGCAGTTCTGCTGCTAGTGCCAAGGCGCCCTTTGGGCAATAGTTGCACTTTATAAATGTATTCTAATCTAATCCATCATGCCCCAGCCCTGTGTGCTCTATAGAGCACTTTCAGCAGGTAGGGTCTAACTGAAATTGAAACCCATAGGTTTCTCACAACAGGCTGGCCAGTAAGACTGGAGCTCACTTTGTCACATCTGGCAAAAGCCATCACATGTGACTTACTTTGCCCAAGCCCCACAAGCACCTATAGAGGCCCCAATCTGACATCAACTAAGTAGCCTACTGGAAAGTCAGTGGTCTGTTGGCAGCGCTGCATGGAAATACGAATGCCAATAACATGGCACACCTCCAAAGTTTGACATATGCCATACATCATTTCAAAATATGTCAGTATTCTCTATCAAACTTCCATCAATTTTAAGAAATTGACATTAGGATCTGCTAAAATTTTCTCCATCCCACCCTGAGGTGAGAGACAGTTGGCCACATTGGACTCCTAAATCATTCCTCATCAGTGATAACTCAACATAATTGTATTTTCTGATGGTGCCTAACCTAGCACCTTAAAATGGTAAGGTGCTCATTACGAGTGGCCTGTTATAATTCTTGCAGTTCCCTACCCACTCAAACCCCACTTTTAGAATGACCATTACTGGGGAAAGGGATGAGGAACTAAATCAAGAGGTGGAGAAATAATGGGGGTTGCAAGATTGGGGGGGACAATGTGAGCAAATGGATGTTGCGTCCATGCCAATTTCTGCATGTTTCCCTATTGTTTAAAACAGAGATTGAATCTCTCTGTGAAACACCACAGTGTATAATTACAATTATTGTA
The DNA here is from genome assembly GCF_964204655.1 of Triturus cristatus. Classification (NCBI taxonomy): domain Eukaryota; kingdom Metazoa; phylum Chordata; class Amphibia; order Caudata; family Salamandridae; genus Triturus; species Triturus cristatus. The sequence continues at coordinate 482,913,346 of NC_140585.1, forward strand.
ACTCCTGTTACTGGACCCACTCGAGTAGAAGGCTCCTCATAATGAAGGCAAAGGGACTTAAAAAGTGACATTGGGCAGGATGCATTATTGTATAGCCAAACAGATCCTAATTGTGGAGACATTCAATTATTATTAAAATACATCAGAATGTAATGTCCACAAGGTACTTTGTCGCATCACCAGGATTCCGAATGAGATCATTATTGGAGCATGGTCTCTGAGCATCTATGTGGCGTGATGGAGAAGCAAGGTAGGACTCTGAAATACTGTGATGCGGGGTTTTATTAAAGCAAAACAATATGTCAGGCTGGATTGTCCATTTAGAGCACAGTAACACAAAAATAAGGAAAAGTCTCTTGAGGGTCACAGAGGGACAGACACCATCTTCTCCACTCTTCTGTCAAAAGAGGGGGGGATCTTGTGGTGTTTTTACTCCTTTCGGCTTCTCTTTGAGCTTGTCAGGTGAAGTCTCAATGGCAGGTCAGCCGGTTACCCAAAAAAGAAAGAAATATACCTCATGAGAAATGGTTTTGTTTTTAATATGGTTTCAGGTGCTTAGGGTCAGGGAGTGAAGGAAGGTGTCACCAATTGCCATCACCAGTGTATTAGAAGCGCCGGTCTCAGCTATAAGGCCTGGGGAAGCAGTGCATAACAGCCACAGCGCAGAGACACGACAATCGCAGGCCGAGCGAGCGAGGCAGGACTCTCAGCTCCCTCCATCCGCCTGATCCTTCTCGGCTCTAGACCCCCTTCCCCACACAGCTTCCAGTCTTACCCATACCTTGTAAAGCCATGCCCTTCCAGGGACGTGACTGGTCTCAGACCGGCACCGAAGAGGGTCTGGCTCCTGTTCACGGTCGTCTACAGGTCCGATGTTCTGCTGCTCCTGGGTCGACGTCGTCTCTTCTCCAGGATCTCTTCCCACTGGTTCCAGGAGTCCCGGTCTGACGAAAAAGGTCTGGACGCTCTCCTGCTTTCTGCACAGCTCCTTCCAGGATTGGTTTCTTCCATCCGAACGCCCACACAATGCTCCGTCTTCCGCTTTGTACGTGACTAGGTCACCTGACCAAGTCACGGGATCCGGAAAAGACTCTGCAGACGCGGTTCCCTTAAAGGGATAGTCCATGTTCCTTGGCGTCACAGTCTGTGAACAGAGAGGACACAGGGTCAGGTAAGGGGGGTAGTTACCTGTGGCAGTATCCGGGGACAGGGGGGAAGAGGGCAGCAGTTCTTCACAATCTATTTCTTTTTTCCTTTTGCTATAAGTTAACGTGACAATGGAGATCATCCTCCTTTGCCTAATTTCATACAATAAATAAATAGTGGAAGTGTAAACAGGGGAACAGACATGTAAGAGATTTAATATTTTAGTGTAATCTCTGTTCTCCACACTTACACGTCTAATCCTTCTCTCTCCTCTGCAAGAAGGATCAGGGTCAAGACTGATTTGCACATGGCTGGATCCAAACTGGGGTGGTGTGGTGAGCAAAAGAATGATGGATTTAACCCAGATCCTTATGACGGGGGTGAATGTTTGCATTGTCCATCAATTGTTTCTTTTGCATATGTCTCCCTAAGTGGGAAGGGTATGCCCAGACGTGGATTCCCTGTTCACTACACCACTGGATTCAAGCTAGCCTGGCTGATGAAAGGTGATGCCCTGATACCAGTCCCAGGTTCTTGTTTCCGGTCCAGGGAGGACCTGGCTTGGCAGTTCTGGCTGGGCTGTTCCCACAAGGAACAGGGTCAAGACTGATTTGCATATAGCTGGGTCCAAACTGGGGTGGTGTGGTGAGCAAAAGAATGATGGATCTAACCTAGGTCCTTGTGACTGGGGGTGAATGTTTGCATTGTCCAGCATTCCATCCATCAATTGTTTCTTTTGCATATGTTGCCCTAAGTGGGAAGAGTATGCCCAGACGTGGGTTCCCTGCTCACTACACCACTGGATTCAAGCTAGCCTGGCTGATGAAAGGTGATTCCCTGAAACCAGTCCCAGGTTCTTGTTTCCGGTCCAGGGAGGACCTGGCTTGGCAGTTCTGGCTGGGCTGTTCCCACAAGGAACAGGGTCAAGACTGATTTGCATATAGCTTGGTCCAAACTGGGGTGGTATGGTGAGCAAAAGAATGATGGATTTAACCCAGATTCTTGTGACTGGGGGTGAATGTTTGCATTGTCCAGCATTCCGTCCATCAATTGTTTCTTTTGCACTTTTAGAAAGTGGGCATTTTCTTACTTAACCATTCTGTGTCTCTGCCTGTCTGTAAAATACACATCTGGGTTAGCTGACAGTTGGTCTCCTGTGCATTTACTCTAGACAGCCACATAAAGGGAGCTGAGGTGTGCCTTGCATATCTTGATGGCCCATCACCAGGCTGATGAACCTTCCTGAGCTGAAGTGGTGGGAGGAGTTGTCACTGAGATCTGAATAGGGCTGTGCCTGTACTCACACAAAGCGGTCTCCGCTCCTTAGTATGTCTGGAGCAAGGTCAGGAAAAGGCTGGGTCTTGTGCACTACAAAGACTCTCCATTGAAGTTTGCCTACTTCAAAGGCAGAAAGGGGTATAAGTATTGGACCTCTGATACACCAAATTTAGAACAATTCTGGATTGAGGATATTCTGCCAGGAAAAAGAGCTGGATGCTGTAGGAGGGAGTGCCAGTCTGCTGGTTGCCTTGTTGTACTGGCCTGCTGCTTGCTGCTTCTGTCCTGGGAGTGAAAGGACTGGACTTTACTTTTGGTTTCCTGGTTCTAAGCTCCCCCAAGGGATTTTGTGTGTGTTTGCCTCCTGTTACCAAGTATCAGAGCCATCTAAGACTGGACTCTTAAGCTGAGAGTCCTTATTTGCCAAGTGGTGCCAAATCTAGTCCCTGGGCCCTTGCAAGTGTAATCTGGTGATCTTAAGGAGAAAATCCACGCATTGACTCCTACTGCTTGTTTTCTCGATGCACCACTACAAAAGATCAATGCATCTTCGCTGCCTGTTCTGAAGCGTGGTTTCTGCTTAAAGTATCGACCACAGCTTTCACCACAGGCCCCAGCTCACCTTCGCAGTGCGTCAGAAGAATCACCACAGCTTGAGTCCCGAGCACCTGAGGAACTTCGATTTTCGATCACGATCGAATCGACCCGCCATTTTGTAACCCGCCGCCATTTTGTGTTGCCATCACTCAGGCAGCACGGCGAACGAAGTCTATTCTGCTTTTCCCGTAGTTTGGTGTCGAAATACGTCCTCGGCCTTGTTTGTGCAGCTGATGTTTGGACTAGCCGAGTACACTAATCCGTGTCTGGCTTTTCTAATCCCTGTTTCAACTATCTGTAGGCTCACACTATTCTTCCCCGATCATATCTTATCGACTGGCCTTCACTGTCTCCTGCTAGCATTCTCTTGTGTCATGCCTGTCCTCCAATACACACAAACGTATCTCACCACCTGCAAGTCAGTTGTAATCTGTTAATAAATTAAGTTCGGGGGTGGGATGACAAACACAGTTGGAGGAGAGGTCTCTTCGAGTCATCTGATCTTTCTGTTTTCGAACCCTTCTTACTGGTTCCGCTTTGTTTTCCACTTACCCTATTGGCTCTTTTCTTCTTTGCTTGGGGCGTGTGTTTTGTTAATAATTCTGTATTGTATTATATTTAATCTGATGCACCACAGAGTGAAGTGGCAGTCTCCTGAGAACCTACTTTGTGTACTTCTAGGATAACTGTACTAGCTGCAGCTAAATAAATCCAATCTTCTAACGCCGACAGAGTGTCCTGTGTCTCTGTGTAACGAAGCAGGTGAACCCAGAAGACGGAGGGCGTACCCTGCACCGCCAGGTCCAAAAGGTTCTGGTTCTTCAATTGGCGCCCAGCGTGGGGCGGCTTCAGTGGTACCGGTTCTGCTCGAAGTTCGTGAGGAACCTCGCAAGAAATTTCCGGAGGGTTCGCGAGCCACACTAAGCGGCCCCTGTATGTTGAAAGTGGTCCGAAGGTCTTTTGCAGCGCGGTTACTCCTTCCTGGCGGCTACTGGCGACCGCTGCCCTGACTGCTGCCCTGCTTTGGCCCATTCCTTTGGTGATGTATGGTAAAGCGAGACGATAGACGGGCCTCTGTTGGTGGAAGAAGACGTCCTTAGTTAAGTTAAGTATCTTCGTGGGTCGCGCCCACAAATTTTGGTTCTTTGTTTGATGTCCTTAGGTTATTTAGATTTAGTCCTTGCAAAGACTAAAGCCGAGGGTAAGTGCATTTGTGCTGCGTAAACTGAGTTTTACACCCTTGAAGTTTGTGAACAGTCCAAAGACATTGTGAAATGCCTGGTCTGACTAAGTTTGGAAGAATTTGTTGTCTTGGTTGTAATAGGGACTCCCGACTTGAGGACTCTTGTCCGATTCCTTCGGTTGGAACTCCCACATATGAGCTCTACTCAAAACATGGTATCGGCCCCATTTCCTTTAACGAGACATGGACTCGATACACGAAGAAGGATGGTGTTCTTAAATGGCCAGAAAACGGTAGTTTTGACCCTAATGTGTTAGATAATTTAGAAACAGTTTTGTTCAAAAGAAAAGCCCGGCCGGCAATGTTTGACTCTCTTCGCCTTTGGCGTAAGGAAGCCAAACAGAAAGAAATTAAACAAGCAAAACGAGCTCGGAAAGCACAGGGTATGACGATTATACAGGCTGCCCAACAGTTCAAGAATGATGAAATTGACAATGCGACTGAAATTTCAGAAAGACAACATCGTATGGCGATAGATAAATGCTATCCGGTGTTGCCTGTTTCTCCTTCTGATAATAAGAAAGATATAGAAGAAGATCCCCTAATGTCCCGTTTATTGAGGTTGCCTCCACCCTATGCACAAAATGCTAATGTGTCTCAGCCGTTACAGCCTGCTCAGTTGCTGGTAGTACCTGCGCCTCCTCCAGTACTACCGCCCTTGCCGGTTTTACAATTATATTCAGCTTCTCAGCCTTTATCTCCTGATCTTAGCTCTCCTTTGCCTTCTGCTCCTCCTGTGAATTCTAGTTCTCCTCTTGATAATTCTCCTAATATTCTGTCTCCAGTTCTGATGTCTAATTCACCATCTATGCGTAAGCGTCTCACAGATTCTGTCACTAGTATTTTATCTCCTTTCTTTGGAGCTCTTAATGCGTCTCCGGCTTTTGTTCGAAGACAATCTCGTAGTCAGTTCCCAGATTTCGAGGAACGAGAGAAGCTAGATTCTCTGGCACGAAGATGGATCAAGAAGGGTCCACAATATAGTATGTCCGATATTATGCCTACCTTTTTGCAATGGAATGCACCTACGCAAAGGTATGTTTTTAATATAATGTGCGATATTCTCATCAAAGAATGGGAAGATGTGAGTTCGAGTCCGATCTCACAAGATTTGTTAGATGTCCAAGCCAATTTTGAAAAAGGACTCATTGTAGGTTCCAAAGTTGAGGAAGCTGTAAGGACACTCATCTCTTATAGAACCTTATTGTTCTCTCAGATTTTTCTTGATTCTGATCCGTCGGTTAAATTGACATTGAAAAATTACCCTATGAGAGAGGTTCCTCCAGTATGGAAGGAAGAGGTTGCGGCAGCAGGTGCTAATCCAGCTATTCCAGCTCACTTTCAGCGTATATGGGTACATGTACCATGGAAGAGATCTGAAGTTTTGGCCCTTAAACAGACTCTACCAGATCCTCGTAAGAACCCTGCAGGTTATTACAAAGAATTATCGCAGACAATCGATGCTTGTATTAGGAATCTGGCAGATATTGATATGTTAATGGGTAATGTAGTCCCACAGACAATATGGGCTAAGATTCGTAGAGAGGATCATGCACAGGAACTGGGTGCTACTTGGGATGTCATAGCTAATACAGATAGAGACCAAGTGGGTGGTGCAAAGCCTGACGCCTTGATCTCGGAGCTTCCTGGTAGAATCATTACGTTAATGAAAACTATGATGCCTGCATTGAGAGTGAATTGGGATAAGCTAGCAGCATGTAAACAAAAGAAAGATGAAAGTGTCTCTGATTTCGAGGAGACATTTATTGATCATAGTGATCAGGACATGGCTACCGAAGGTGGACAGCGACTATTCGTGGACAAATTTGTATTCAATTTGCTTCCCGAGCTGTCACACAAATTAAAGGATTCAGAAAGTTCATGGGCTATTTCTTCTTCGGCCCAGATATTGGCTACTGCGCAATATTATGAGAATAGAGATAAGGAAGAAAAAGAAAAGCAAGAGAAAAAGACGAAATAATTAAAAACGAAGGTTCTCTTGCAACAAGCCTATCCGCCACGTTATGCTCAACCTCAAATTAAGCAACCCCCACAGTTTCAGAGATTGTATCAGAAACCTGAGCCATACATTCCGCGACCTTTGTTAGGTCCTAATCAATGTGCCTATTGTAGAGAGGAAGATCATTTTAAGAATAGTTGTCCGGTTTTATTGCAGCGCAATGGAGCGTTAACTGCTCCACGAGGTTGTGCTGGCCTCCAGTCAGCAAACAGAGGTAGAGGTCGAGGCATGTTGACTCAAGAACAGCGTGCCCTTCCTTCTCCTAATTCCATGAACTACTTTGATCAGCAGAATGTGAGATCCACTCAATATTAGAATGAGGACCATTATGTTGAAGGCGAAAATGAGAGTCTTCATGCTAACTAGGACAGCCATGGACAAAGTAGAGGAGTTGTGCCAATCCCAGTAGATCAAAATGGCCCTTATGTCAACGTCACTACTATGGGTGTATCAGAGCCATTTCTTCTAGATACTGGAGTAATGAGAAGTTCTGTTATTCATTCTAAACTCCCTGGGGCACCTTTGTCTGGCTTAACGAATGTTTCTGTAGGATTCTCTGGCGCCCCTGTTCGCAATCCGGTTTCTTGTCCTTTGCCTATTTCCGTTGGTCCTTATGACTTGGAAGCTTCACTTCTGTTAACGAATGGTTGTGGTGAGAATCTGTTGGGTCTAGACCTATTGAAAAGAATGCATGCTACAATATATTGTTCTCCTTCAGGCGTACGTCTCACTCTAGGTCAGAAGTTGATCTCCCCAATGTATCTGTCTAAAGATCAGTTTCCTCCTGAGTTGCTTTCTCTTCTGACAGCACTTTGGCCCACTGGTCCGAACGATGTGGGTTGTCTTGAGATACCGCCTTATGTTGTTACTCTCAAGCCCAATGTTGAAATACCACGTATTCCACAATATCGAATTTCTGCTGAAGGTGAAAAGGCGCTTTTAGAAATCATTCATGATCTCATTCGGAAGGGTGTGGTTGAAGAAACGAGAGGCAACACATGCAATAGTCCTATTATTCCTGTTCTTAAACGTACTGATCCTTCTCAGCCTCCTGTGTACCGGTTTGTGATTGATCTACGAGAAGTAAACAAAATTGTGATTCCACAATTTCCTGTTGTTCCAGATATCACTGCCTTGTTGACTATGATACCTTCCACAGCGACTTGGTTTTCTGTTATTGATCTAAAGAATGCCTTATTCAGTATTCCAATTGCAGAAGAGAGTAGGGATATTTTTGGTTTTTCTCTTGGAGGCCGAAGCTTCCGGTTTAAGCGCGCACCCCAAGGGTACTGTGAAAGTCAACCCATTTACAGCCAAGCTTTGAAATGTCATCTTGATACTTTTCATTTGCCGTCTGGTGCTGCTCTTATCCAATACATGGACAACTTGCTAGTCGCTGCCGATTCAGAAGATATCTGTAAGGATGTCACTGTTGCACTGTTACGTCACTTGTTTAAGCTGAATCACAAGGTTTCACCTTCCAAACTACAGTATGTTTGTCGAGAGGTTACCTACTTGGGTCATCTCCTATCAAAGGAGGGACGACGATTGACACCAGAGCGAATTCAGGCGATTGCTCGAATGTCTGTACCATCCACACAAAGGGAAGTACGTGCTTTTCTGGGAATCACTTCTTATTGTAGACAGTGGATCCCTAACTTCTCTTTGATTGCTAAACCTTTGTTGGCACTCACTTTAAAAGATACGCCTCAGTCCCTTCCTTGGACTGAAGAGTGCCAAAAGAGTTTCACTGATTTACGCACTGCTCTGTGTTCTGCTCCTGTACTTGGTACCCCAGATTACACTAAGCCTTTTACGCTGTATGTTCACGAGAAAGAAGGTTGTGCATTATCAGTTTTGACACAGCAATTTGGAGATAGACAGCGGCCATGTGCTTATTTATTGGCTACGTTAGATCCCGTAGCTAAAGCATTGCCTAGTTGTCTCAAAGCCACAGCAGCCGCAGCGATTTCTATCCGACAGTCCGCTGGGATAGTGTTAGATAACATTCTCATTGTCATGGTGCCACATGCAGTGGATACCTTACTAAACAGAACGAAGACACAGCATCTCACGAGGGCACGTTTAACTGGTTATGAGCTGACGCTATTGGCTAGTCACGTACACATCAAACGATGCAATACTCTGAATCCAGCTCCTTTATTGCCCCTTCTAAATGAGGAGAGTGTTGAGAATCAGCATGATTGTTTCTTCCGTACTGAGGAAGAGACAAAAGGAAGAATTGATTTGAGAGACACACCGTTAGAGAATCCAGATGGGACTCTATGGGTAGATGGTTCTTGTTTTAAGATGCCTAATGGAGATACGGTTTCAGCCTATGCTGTAACTACCTTACATACGATTGTGGTAACTGCACGTGTTAGACACAATTCAGCGCAAGCAGCAGAGTTGATAGCACTGACGAGAGCTTGTGTATTATCAAAAGGGAAAAGAGTGAACGTGTACACTGACAGTCAGTATGCCTCTGGTGTCGCGTTCAATTTTGGGCGTTCTCTGGAGAGAGAGGGGTTTCCTAACTTCACATGGCACTAAGATACAGCATGGTCAGTTAGTGACTGATCTCCTTGAGTCACTTGCTTTACCTGTCCAAATAGCGATAGTGAAGTGTAGTGCTCACAAGAGGATTACGGATGATGTTTGATGAGGAAATGCATTTGCTGATGAAACAGCAAAGAAAACAGCGAAAGATTCAACGAGTCGAATGTATATGGCAGGTCCTGCGAATTGGGTCAGAGAGAGAGGAATGTGTGAGAATACAGTGAAAAGCGTGAAAACGATTCAGAAAGAGGCTACAGAAAGAGAGATAAGCAAGTGGAGAGAAAGTACGGGAATGTTAGATGAGATGGGTTGTTGGGTAGAATTATCCGAACATCAACGTTGGTTGTTACCAGATGCTTATGTACTCCCAGTGGTTACTATGGCTCATGGTCCAGCTCACCTTAGTGCAAAAGGCATTTGTAAACTTCTAGCTCCAGTTTGGCAGAATGAAAATATCCCGAAATGTGCGGACAACGTAGTAAAGCATTGTATTGTTTGTCTGATGTATAATCCAGGAAAGGAAACCCCCACTCTAGCAGGTCCCTTTGCTCCTCCGACATACCCATTTGAAGTGTTGCAAATCGATTACATTCACATGGATCGATGCAACAACCTCAAATATGTTCTGGTGGTAGTATGTGCCTTTTCAAGATGGATAGAAGCATACCCTTTGAAAGACAACACAGCTTTATCCACAGCCAAAATCCTTCTGAAAGAGTTCTTTCCCAGGTTTGGATTGCCGCGCATTGTCTGGAGTGACAATGGGAGCGAATTTGTTGGCCAAGTCATGCAGAAAGTTTGTGCAGGTCTTGGAATCAAGCAAAAGTTCCATGTGGCAAATCATCCCCAATCAGCGGGTTTAGTAGAATGCTACAATGGGACCTTGAAGTTAAAATTAGCGAAGATTCAAGCAAGTACGGGACTTAATTGGCCTGATGCTTTGCCGTTAGCTCTGCTATCCACCAGAACTGCAGTACACTCTCGTCTGGGAATTAGCCCTTACGAAGTGGTGCTTGGCCGTCCGGCCAACGCATGGGGATTACCTCGTCCTAAAAAGTTCTCAGATTTGCCCTACCCAATGTTGATTGACTATTTGCATGACCTTACAACTAAATTGCATGTCCTTCATCGACAGGTTCAGAGTGCTTTGCCAGAGGCTTCCACAGATCCAGGTCACTCCATCCGACCAGGTGACTGGGTCTGCACCCGAAACTTTCAGAAGAAAAAGAATTTGGAGCCCAGATGGCGGGAGCCCTGAATGGTCCTATTAACGACAAGGACATCGGTGAAAGTTGAAGGAAAGAAAAATTGGATTCACGGTGTGCATTGCAAGAAAGTACCTTTGCCCTTGCCTTTTGATCAGTGGGTTCGTAGAGGGGTTGGTGACTGTGAAGGCGAAACAGTTCCACGATTTGTACCCTTTAGCGATGCACACCTGAATGGGACATTGTCTGAAAAAAAGGACGACGACATTTTACAAGAAGCAATTCCATTGTATCGTCGCTTGAATACGACTGAACCAAGAACATTGTTTCAAGATCAGAGTGTTCTAGGGAAGGAGCACTATAACCTCAGGCCCAGACCAAAGAACAATTGAACTTTCTTCTTCTCCCTTCTGTAGTGTTCTGTTTAGGTTGCAGGGTCACGGTAGGAGTCTAGGTCACGACCTGAGTAGTGACAATAGGTCTGCAGGATTTTCAGTGTCATAGGACGGTTGAGCATCGTGACTTCAGTGATTGAGGAAGATTGCCATGAGCATCCACTAGTAAAAATGGAAACTACACCAAGTAATAAAGAGAGAAGAAATGAAATGAAGAAAGCATCTTGTAAAATAATGTACAGTCGTTACAATGTAACTCTATGTGTTTTGATATCATTATGTATTGCTTTGGCGATTATTGCTTGGATAGTTTATGTTTTGCAGCCAAGAAACACCTCCCCTTCCTCCTCTTTCCCTTCTTCTACTATCTCTCCACACCTCTTTCATACTTTTCCTTCACATGAACTTGTCAGAAGAACCGAGTATTACAACAATTCCTTTGTCCAACTATTACACCAGCATCAATTAGTGGTTTACACAACTGATTGTTGGGTATGTGGTCTTATGCCGCATACTACTGAGAAGGGAATACCATTTCTAGTTCTTCCTTTCTCCTACGAGGGTTCTGCTTGGGCATTCTTTGTTATTTTCTCAAATGCATATCAAAGTAAATTATCCGGATTTTAGTCATAGTTCTTTGATTAAGGGTATGGTGGTTATGGCTAAAATCATGGAGAATAGCAAGATTTCTATCAATGAAAGAAAAGCATACACCAATTAGAACGTCACCCAATACATGTCGAGTCTTAATAATAAAATGGGAAAGGAGAAATCCTCACCAATCTGGACTGTACCGCATCAAGGTAACTTCTGTTTAAAAATAAACGATCGCTCTTCTGACACTGCACCAAAGAGTAACTGTTCCTACACATACATTTATTCCTCTCTGAACTCACCTCCTCTAGTACCGTCTCAAGGCACCTATTTCATTTGTCATGACAGAGCTTATACCTGGTTGCCAACGGGTTTCTCTGGTACCTGCTACATAGCTTTCCTTCTCCCTCCTACTTACACTGCTTCTGCCAATTATCACCGAACCCGTCTCAGTCGAGGAATTATTGACTCAAAAGACACCGCGGGACAAGAAGGAGGAGATTTCCTTAAAGGTTTTCTTCCCTTCTGGGGTCCAATGGCCAATAGCAGAAATATAAGGCAACTGGTCCGTGTGGTAGAAACTACAATAGACATCACTGTAGGAGCCTTGAGTAATATCACGGCGGAACTACAGGCGGATCGTCTTATGACCTTGCAAAACCGAGTTGCCTTAGACTTTATTCTTGCCGATCGTGGTGGAGTATGTAAATTGATCGGGTCAAGCTGTTGTATTTTCATTCCTAATGACGCTCCGACAGTATACCAAGCTATTTCCAAGTTGCATATAATCTCCGAGTCTATTCATCAGGACGAAGGAGATTGGTCCTTAACGGAATGGTTTTGGGGACTACTGTCCAAATGGGGTTGGAAAGCATTGACATTCCTTGGAATAATCTTAACAATCGTATTTTCCTGTTGCCTTTGTATGCACTGTGGTCCCGCTATCTGTGATCTTTGTGCTACCATGTGCATTTCAAGACCCAAACCTCAAGTAACAGAAAACATAAGGATGATGTTACAACAACAGCTTGAGGATCTCATGGCTATTGATGTGGACTCAGATTAACGTGAGTCTATCTTGCCTGAGTTCTGGCAAAAGGAGGGTCTGAGGAACTTCGATTTTCGATCACGATCGAATCGACCCGCCATTTTGTAACCCGCTGCCATTTTCTGTTGCCATCACTCAGGCAGCACGGCGAACGAAGTCTATTCTGCTTTTCCCGTAGTTTGGTGTCGTAATAGGTCCTCGGCCTTGTTTGTGAAGCTGATGTTTGGACTAGCCGAGTACACTAATCCGTGTCTGGCTTTTCTAATCCCTGTTTCAACTATCTGTAGGCTGACACTATTCTTCCCCGATCATATCTTATCGACTGGCCTTCACTGTCTCCTGCCAGCATTCTCTTGTGTCATGCCTGTCCTCCAATACACACAAACGTATCTCACCACCTGCAAGTCAGTTGTAATCTGTTAATAAATTAAGTTCGGGGGTGGGATGACAAACACAGTTGGAGGAGAGGTCTCTTCGAGTCATCTGATCTTTCTGTTTTCGAACCCTTCTTACTGGTTCCGCTTTGTTTTCCACTTACCCTATTGGCTCTTTTCTTCTTTGCTTGGGGCGTGTATTTTGTTAATAATTCTCTATTGTATGATATTTAATCTGATGCGCCACAGAGTGAAGTGGCAGTCTCCTGAGAACCTACTTTGTGTACTTCTAGGATAACTATACTAGCTGCAGCTAAATAAATCCAATCTTCTAACGCCGACAGAGTGTCCCGTGTCTCTGTGTAACGAAGCAGGTGAACCCAGAAGACGGAGGGCGTACCCTGCGCCGCCAGGTCCAAAAGGTTCTGGTTCTTCACACCCTGTTACCGACATCCATGGCACCCACACTGACTTGGATGCAGCACCAGCTTGGTGGATGAGGAATTGACGCAGCACCTGATTCGCAGCTATGAAATCACATCACTTGATATGGGCCCGCTTATGCAGCTGACAGTTGTACCATGCGTAGTACACATCTGTTTCATTTTCTATATGGTGTGGCTACTCTGATTGACCTTTCCCCTCTACGGGCCCATTAATCAGGTTATGGAAGAAAACCCTGAAAGCTTTCAACCAGCACAGCAATCTCACTCAATTGACTCTACCACAGGTTGGCGCAAATTAGAACATGTTCAAGTCCTCCAAGGCTTGAAAGGGGTGGAATTCTATTGGATCTCCATCCTGGGAGACATGGTGACACAAAACACTATCTGCTCATTCACAGACTTCCAGCTGCAAGTCAGCCTTCATAAACAACAAGACTCATATTTATGAAGCCTTTGCGTTGTTCTTACATCACGCAAGGCGTTGCAAGGACAGCATAAAGGCTTCAGTAATATGTAAAAAGTCACGCACTGCCTGATTTTCGTGGCCTTTTGTGGCTTTTTAAAGATATGTAATGCAAGGCAGCTGCTGATGTTGAATTATGTTACATTTTAATTTGGGAGACATTCCTTGGGTGGAGCATGCGTGTTCCTATGCATCCACCTATGGATTTTAGCACATTCCCAAAATTTACAAAGACTTGTAAACCTGGGAATCCATCAAAATACTGCATCCTTCCTGAGTGAGGCATAAAGAAGAGAAATTTCTCCACGTTATTTCCTCTTTTCACGTGCGCCGCATTCTGCAGTACACGTAGAAAGAGTAAAATGCCTCTACGCATTGTTTTTGAGCCAGAAGGCGTCTCTTTCTGCACGAAAACAATCCTGCCTGTAACACAGGCACCTTTCACTATAGTTCAAGGGTGCCTTCGTTGGCGTTAGACTGCACATAGTGCGCCAGTGGAAGGAGAGAACAGAATTGCCCCATATCTTTGTAAATATGGAGCATTTCTGCCCTTTCCCATTCACACAATACAGAGAAGCAACTTTGCTTGCTGCCTTACGTTGTAAATGTGTCGCCAAATCTTTAGAAACTCACAGTTCCGCCATGCCATATCCCCTCATCTGAAAGACAAAAGACATGGATGCGATTCCAGACTTTATTCTACTCCAAGTCAAGCTCCTGACAGGAGAGTTGAGTACACATAAAATCTCATCTCTTTATCCATCATTGGTGATCTATACTCCAGCCTCCATCCATGCTGTACACTGGAGCAAGGGAGAGATCTTGGCCTTCTAGAGGTAGGCAAATGGAGTGACATCCTGAAGGCTCAGAGAGACGCAAGTGTCTTGGTCCAATTTTGAATTATTTATTTCAGATATCCCCATCATAAATATTGGATGCATAAAAGGCTGTGGAAAATCCGCAGGACTCTGCCCCAATATGTCTGAGATATGTAGATATGAAATGTGGCTTCATTCACACCACCTGGCATGTCAAGTGAAACAGACGTTTTATGTGGGGTTGAGTGGGCTTTCTCAAATATGCTGATGTAGCACAAAGAGCTCATGCCTAAGATGGCCTCTTTCAACATCTTAACAGACATGGACATAAACAGATATGCACATGCCTCCTCTCCATCTGCCTCATCGTAGCCAAGAGAGATATCACATGAAAGTGGTGCTGACATAATATTTGCATTTTTATGCTCTTGTACCCCCATTGCATTCTTATATTTGTATGGTCATGTGTCTGTTGCACATTCTTGGTTTATAAATACGTACTGCACTTATATTGATTGCACATATGCAACATATAACATTTGCTTTATTTTAGTTTTATAGTGCATCAGTTATTCATCTATTTGCATTAATGCTATTTATTATGTATTATAGAATTTAGTAAAGATGCTGTATGATCAATATGCACATTCTTGCATTTTACATGATTCATTATGAGTTTTGCCCTTTTCAAAATAACCAGCAAAGTGTATCTAAGCCTGGTTTAGACATGTATTAGACAAACAAATCTTCAAATTCCGGGAGATTGGTTTGTGCTGCCTAGCTGAGCTTGGGTTCCTCTGAGCCAGCTTGGCCTTATGAGCTCAAGGGATGTCAAAAGAGAGAGACAGAGAGTGACCCTCTTGAAGAACAGAAGAACAGGCTTGTTGTCCAGCTAAGATATATGGGTCAGAGGCTCTCTCAGGAAACTCAGACAGTCCCTTTCAGTGCTAAGAAAGCTCATTTAAGAGCAAAAGGAAAGGATTGGTTAACAAAGACTGATTCACTCAATGCAATGAATTACTGAAAAACCATCATAATGCTGCAATTCCTTTTACTATTTTGCTTATTAATTGTTTTCTTTACCACTATTTTATAGCTATGTCTAGACATATTATCTGCACTAGATTAGGGCACTGATTGTTATAAAGTCTTCAAAATACATAGTGTGGATTTCTTGTGTGTGTTCATACGTGGTGAACGGTGTTTCATAACTCACTTATAAACAATTAATCTTGTAATCTCACAGGACTGATTGTTGGCAAGAACACACTATCCTCATGTAATGGCCAGTTTGTTCATAAGTTACCTTCCACCAGATTCCTGTCTAGAATTGGTAAATTGGCTTTGAGACCTGTGTTTTGGCCAGAAAGTATAGGGGGTCAAACTTGGGGCCATATTGTGCAAAACTGCAAAACATGTGTCATGGAGCACAGCAGTAGTGTGGAAATTTGACAGCCCCATGGACGGCACACTGAAGGCTTTAACAATAATTAATAATAGTGGAGACAACTGTTGTAATATTTCTTTACTCCCTCATTTCAGACAGGAGCCCCATTTCTCCTGAAAGGTTTTTCAGGTGCTTGTCTAGTAAAAGGTCTCTCATTCAAAAGCTCATTTTAAGAATAATTAAGTATTGGACTGACAAAGAAAAAACATGCCCCACAAACTGCAAATACATCTGTAGAACGGTTCCTTGGCAGTAACACTTCTGAACAGTACAGCGGCAGTAACTATAAATTACCAGAATCTCAAAGAGCATCTGGTGGTAACTCCAACTGAGGGATACATACAGGTTAAAAACCAAATGAGCATGTAAACTCTACTGATAGCGTTAATGATGTAGAAATTCGAATTGAAGGAGATACATTGTGCAAAATACAACCCTTATTTGGTCACGTTAATCAGACATCATTCTTACATTTTCACAGCAGTTAATTTGAGTCCTTCCTTTATAAGAGATACACCTTAAGGGGAGTAAGTAATAATGCAGGCATTTTCTTCCTTAGAACCCAAGAAATGCATGGTTAAATATGTGTGAGTGGCCTTTAAAACAGGCTCCAATACTGTAAAGAAAACAAGCAGGGTGGGACAACGAGTCTGTACCACATGTGATTTCCTTATGAATGTGTCACTTATTCACTGTTAGTATCCATAACAGCCAAAAGCAAAGCACAAAATAAGTGCCACCTCAGATCAACTACAGATTCAGATTGCAAAAGTGCCTTGCCTTTTTTTTTACTATGACAATTCTCACAGCATAGTGCAGGGAATTTTTGAACACACCAACTTCAAGGCAACATGTACACACATCAAGGTTTTAGGTGATTCCACTGCACAAGTAGCAGAAATTAATTCTATGAGAAAACAAATTATTATTTGGGGTAGGTGAACCCCTAGAGCCACTAAATTAACCTGAACTCAACCCCCTCAAAGCTTTCGCATAGAGCAGACAGGCTTAACTTAGGGCACCAACAACATCAAACATTGAGAATCCCAATCCAAATTAGAAAACAGAGTAAAATATAGATGTGGAAACAAAGGCCAAATACCTGACAAATGTAGGTCCCACTGGAGCTCTTGAGCTTTGGAGATTTTCCATTAACAATGCAGATAAGGACTTTGTCATTCTTTTGTAGGGGCAGAGGTGTCCATGCGAGACAAAGCTGAAATTGAATTCAATGCTGTGGAACTCTGGGTCAGATACTTTTCCCAACGGCTCCAGCTGAAGCTCTGAGATAAAGCTTTCAAGTGTTTCCAAACATTCTTCTGATGACCAAACAACCACAGGAGTATACTTCTAAGGCACCCAGGACCTCAGAGAAAGGTACTCTGAGACTCTAAGGGTGCCAAGCAGAGGCCAACATCAAAGTCCAGTCCAGGTCTAGCTGCCACTGGTCAGCTGTATACTTCATAGAAAGGCCTCTTGCAGCTTGTTGTGTGCCTGTAGCCACACAGGTCAGCAAATTGACCATTTGAGACCAATTGTCTTCCCTGGTACAAGACGGAGAAAGCCCAGTCCTTCAGAGTTCCTCTCAGGTCACAGGCAGCAGAACTTGCCTCCTACTGATCTTCTGCAGCTAAAGAATGTTTTCTGAGGATGGTGCCACATTTTTGCCAGGCACTAGCTAGAGGGTGGTGATGACTCCTGGCGCTTCTTTAACCAACAGCAAAAGTTCTCTGGGGCAATCCTACCTACTTTTGTACCAGTTATTGTTTGCCCTCTAGCAAACAATCCCACAGTTCACCTTATTTCTAAAATCCAAGATGGGAAAACCCTTCTTCCCTTGTGCAGAGCCTGTGTTACCACCCAGAAGTGTGGTCATAATAATCAGCAGTCTCCTCCTCTGAGGTCATTAAGAACTGGTTCAGGCAGTTGCTTTTTTCCCCCCTGGGTTCCGTTTCCGCCTGACTGCAGGGGCAAAGGCTAGGCCTTTTCAGATGTTACCTGCCCATCCCAAGTAGCCTTCGTGCCAGGGAAAAAAAAACACTTCTCCACTCCTAGTCAACTTTCCTTGCTCAGGGAGCAGTTTTAACACCTCATTAAAGTCTAATATTTGATTGACAGCTGCTGGAGAGCTTATGTATATTAGTCTCCAGGAGCTTCAAGCAGGAAAACGGTAATTTTCTAAAAGCTACTGTTCCTAAATATTTATTACAAAATCTACATTCTCCACTGAATTGAATTTTTAATATGAAAAAATAGTGATTGAAGTATTTCTCTAACCTGTCCTAAATCAAGATGGGCTACAAGGCCTAAATAGGTTTCACACTGTGGCAGTCAGGCTAAAATTATACACCCAAATCCATGTTTTGTAGGTCCACTTTGTGGGTGGCACAATAGGTGCTGCAGTATTCTGGTGGCAAAAAACTTCCAGGCCCTGGGTGCATTTCCTACACAATATACTAAGAACTTATAGGAAAGTTAAATATGTAAATCATGGGTAAGCCAATTTAACCATGTTTAAAAGGAGAGCACAGGCACTTTACTCTTGGTTAGCAGGGTTAAAGTGCACACAGTTCTAAATCCAGCAAAGCAGATAGGGCAACAATTGGGGGGACATGTGGCAAAAGATTGTTATTTCCTACAAATGCCCTCTCACTTGCCATTCAGAGGGCTGATCCATCAGTTCCCACACTACTCAGCCAGATTCAGCATTCTGTTCATAGGGTTACAATGTGTATTCAGAGATCCAAAAGGTAAATTGATAAACACAAAGCAGTTTTTGTTAAAGGTAGCTGTTCTACTTCCTTTGATCTATGTACAACACACGTGGTCCATAAAAGCAAAGGAATTCATGGTAAAGGGAACTGTGTGACTGATTTAGCCACAAAGACAGTGCTGGAAACCTGTAAGGTGGCTGCTGGGACTCAATCTCAGACAAAGATTCATGTAGACACACTGGTGGCAATACAAGCACCATTGAAAGTTGATAAGCCTCCTGATGGTTTCCCTTCCATATCTCTTTTGGCCTTACCAAAGGCAATGTACATATCGTTTTAATACCTGGGACTGGGGACAGGCACATACGTAATGAGTGAACTAGGTTATATTTAATTAAAACAGTCCTGAAACTGTTCCGCACGCGGGCAATGCGCCCTAGATTGCTTTTCACCAGATAACAGGACTTCCAACCAGACAACCCGGGACATTTTTCGTGTGCCCGCACTTTCGTTAAACGCCCTGAGGAAACCCCAGGCTGGATGGCTATGTTAGGGGGCGAAACACGTGTTGGCTGTAATTTGCTGTTGTTCACCCAAGAAAAGGTTGCAGTTTCCCAATAACCGCATTAAACACGTTTGTACAATAGAAAACTGCAGTCTGGAATTATTTCCGCAAAAGTCACTAAAATCAAGATTTGTCCTGACACTCCTTTGGAACTCTCTTATTGCCACTGGGATGGGGATTCCCCACTGTTAAGGACAAATACGTTACCTATATTAGACTCAATAATACGGCTACTTAGGGATTGGGACCTTGTTTTCCCCTCTTTTTCCTCCGATATATTGGTTGTGGTCTCTTCCTGCAATGGATTATTTTGGATGTGGCCAAACAAGTCTACAACTGCTTCCTAAAATGCCTGCAGTGCCTAGTATCGAACGAAGAAGTTCATATGTTTTATTAAATGGCCCTGCATTCTCCACTAAGGAGTTTTTGAATGGTATGTCTCCTTTGGCAGTATGATTGCTATACTCTCTTCCATTGTGTCTCTAATCAAACAGTGTGGCCGAGCAAGCCAATGATTCACTAAAACTCTCTTCCTTAAAAAGACTCCACCACTGAAGACAAAGCTGGAGACGGGTAATTAACAACCCAAGATATATTGTTGACATTTTGACCTGGTAGTGTCAATTTGTGGGTCTCATCAGGACACGAGCCATCTGTCTGTCAACCTCATTTCTGAGCCAAAATAATCAAGAGGGAAATGGCACCTGTCTCCAGAACAGACTATCACCAACAATGATGTGTAATAATATTGAGTCAAAGGGGTGGCTCGTTCATATCTCTACATGTATGAGTCCAACCGCTCACTGATTGATACAGTGTATCTGCAGTTGAACTCATTGGCCTCATTCTGCCACCTGACAAGCCTCTGTGTCTCCAGCTTTACACTCACCATCAAGTCTCCTTCAGGATGTGGTGCAAGCAGCATCTTCAACAAACTAACTAGCTTTAACGATTTCTACAACTACAATCTTATCTGCACCTCCTAAAGAATGTAATCGATTGATATAATGTGGAAGCAAGAAATTGTGCTATCTGGAAACAAACTTGATACAGATCCTGAAATAGAAGCTGTTTTCCTTTCGTCTCTTCAAGAAACATCCACTTCGGTAATCAGTCGAAGTTACAGATATATTCTAACCTGTTGCTGGAACCGTGGCAGGTTTATTCACATACCATGGTCCTGCATTTGGATCTTTGCTGCAATATCATTGCTCCTTTTGTGTCTTACATTGTAAAAAACAGTTTTGCTGATGATGCATGGGCACTGTTTTCCTGAAGGTGTAATACTGTCACATGGGGTTCTGGATTTGCATTTGCAATTAAACAAATGATGATTGTCTTGATTTTGCATGCTTCACTACAAGAAGCCATTTCTATTGCGAAAATCGTGGAGGAATCACATAAGTGTTTGAGAGAAATGCCCAATTTAGATATTAAAAAAGAAGATACAGTAAATGTTGTTAGCAAGAAGGATAATCTAATGAACAGTGATCACAAAAGAAAGCAAAAGAATGATTGTAGACCTAGTTCAAACAAATATAAAGCAAAACCTGTGGGAGATAACAGAAGCAAATTTAATTGCTGTTATAGGCGTGGGAGTATGTCATGCTGCTGATTTTGTGTGGTGTTACGCTAGAGACAAAATTCGCAGAAAATATGGACAAAAAGGTAATTTAAGTAGAGTTTGCAAAGATCTTTCAAGAAATAGAGTTGCCTTTGTTGAGGAGGGATCTGTTGTACCTGTCATTTTCCTATGTGTGGAAGATGAATGCAAAAACAGATTACAAAGGCCCAAAGCAACTTTCTTGGTCAATTGGGTGGCTGTAGAGTTGATGGTAGACCCGGGTTCCCTGTTTGCCATGCTACCCTTTCGTATCTTAATGAGCATTGGCCAAATGTGTCACTCATTAACAGTGACATCTTGCCTAAGGGGTGAAGCTATTTCTGTCAAACGTTGTATGGAAACTAAGTTTAAGCATAAGAGAAAGAGTGCAATGGGTAGGGTGTATGTGTCGAATGATGACCCTACTATCCTAGGCTGGCTACCATGACATGATTTGCATGTGGTCATTGATCCCAGATAGGCAGAACAAGTGTTGGTGGTGGGTGATGAAGATATGCTTGAAACTATCCTAACCAAGTACAAAGGATTTTTCGTGTGGATTTAGGAAAATTGGTCGGGTATGTGCATGAGAACAAGCTTAAGGACGCTGCTCAACCAGTGAGACATGGGTTGAGGAAAATTCCTATTGTGATTTGGGATGAAGTTAAGGAGATGTTGAGTGATATGCAGAAGCAAGATGTTATTGTGCTGGTAGAGGTGTCATAGCGGCTTTCTCCTGTGGTCGTCAC
Organism: Triturus cristatus; assembly: GCF_964204655.1. Taxonomy (NCBI): domain Eukaryota; kingdom Metazoa; phylum Chordata; class Amphibia; order Caudata; family Salamandridae; genus Triturus; species Triturus cristatus. The sequence continues at coordinate 482,934,610 of NC_140585.1, forward strand.
TAAGAAGAAGGATGGTAAACTTTGTTTCTGTGTTGATCTCAGGTCGTTGAATCAGAACATAACATAATTGTGGATAGCTTTCCTTTGCCAAACATATCTGAGATGGTGTTATTAATGGACAAAGCTACGTTTTTCACAAACTTGGATTTAAGGTCAGCATATCATCAGGTTATGTTGCATCCTGATTCTAGAAAATTACCAGCTTTTGTCACCATGGAGGGAGCCTTCCAATTCAAGAGGCTTCCTTTTGGCCTGGGTCAGCCGCTAGTGTCTTTCAACGTATGATGCACAGTTTGCTTAAAGGGGTAAGGAATACCCATTATTTTCAGGATTACATTCTTATTACTTGGAAAGATGACCCAGAGCATATCAGAACATTTGCAAAGGTTTTGGAGATACTAGACAGAGCAGGTCTGACTTTAAGGAAGGACAAACGCAAGTTCTTATTGAAGGAAGTGGACTATTTGGGGTATACTACTTCTGAGAGCGGTGTACAACCTAATTTGCTGAAGGCTATTAAGCTGGCTGCCAGTCCTACTAGCAAAGATCAACTCAAATCTTTTATGGGATTGATTGAGTACTATTCCAAAGTTGTTCTCAATTTCACACACAAAACTGAGTCACTGAGGGAATTATTGAGGAAGGGCGCACCATTTGAATGGGGTGTCACTCAGGGAAAGGCTTTTCAAAACATTAAGGATGAAATAGTGAGTGCTGGTACTCTGACTCCATTTGAACCTGGTAAGGAGACCCTTATTACTGTTGATGCCAGTGCCCATGGTATTGGTGCTGTTTTATCGCGAGTCAAAGGGGGTGTAGAAAAAGCAGTGGCGTTTGTTTCACACACCCTTAATAAATTGGAATGCAAATACGCTGTCATTGAGAAGGAGGCGTTAGCTGCTGCATGGGGAGTTCAGTAGTTTCACACCTATCTGTGGGGTGCACACTTTACTCCAAGAACAGCCTACAAGCCTCTTGTCAGAATGTTGAGCCCTGGTGGGGCCAGTAATGAATCTTCTCGGTTAATGCAGTTCGCAGCCAGACTGCAATAATCTATCTATAAAGTGGAATATGTAGCAGGCTGGAAAAATGTTCAGGCAGAATGTCTATCAAGATTGCTGCTTGGTGTGGAAGGTGATGAAGAGGATGATGAGGAAGTGGTGTGTATCGTAGCTAGTGTAGAGGATGTGTTCGAAAATGAATTTAAATAGGTGATTAAGGATGAGTGGCAGGCAGCGGTTAGGAATAATGACGAATATAGAGAACTAGTTAATTTCATCAGGTCAGGGTGGAAACCTAGAGGGTGATCTCAAGCCAGCCTTGAGAAGTTTTGTCAAATTGCAGGAGGAGTTCAGTATCGGTGTGACGGACGATTTAGTATTGAGGGGTGAGAGATTTGTACCCCCTAGAGGGCTCAGAAAGAAATTGTGTTTGTTGGCACATAAAGGTCACTTGGGACAAACGATTACTAAGAAACGTCTCAAGGACAGATTTTCATGGCCAGGGTTAGATGAGGAGGTCAAATAGTGGGTAGAAAGTTGTAGTTTGTGCACGGATAGTGAGAAAAGGCTCAAGATCAGTGCACAGGGCATGAGTTCTACTGGTGGAAGCCAAAGTGGAGTGGCGTGGGAGAAAGTGTGTCTGGATTTCTTTGGGCCCATTAATTTCCTATCCGGAGACAAGGGATTTGCTTGGTATTGGTGGATGTTTACTCGCGTTGGGTCATTGTGGAGTTTCTGAGAAACTTCACCACTGGTAATTTGATCAGGAACTTAGATGCCACATTTAAGAGGGAACGTGTCCGGGTGTGTTGGTGACTGATAATGGCATGCAACTTATTTCACATGCTATGCAGAGTTTTTTGCATGGGAATGGTATAAGACACGACAATCTCGGAGACGGTTGATGGATCAAGCAGGCTGGGAGCCCTGTCTGTTGGAGAGCTCAAATAAACTTACCATCTTTATCTCTTGGCATCTGTTGTTCCATTGTTTAACTTCAACAGGAACCTTGAGGAACTCCACAGAAGATGGGAATAGAGTCAGAATAAAATTGGTCCATCTTTACTTTCTGTGACCTATCTGTCAGAAATTAGAACAGAAGTTCCAAAGCAGAGTCGGACACCCCAATTTCCTGAAGCCTGAAGATGGCTGATCAGTCTTGTTGATGAGATGGTATCAAATGCCACAGATAGGTCCAGTAGTATTACCAAAGAAGTATGCCCGGCATCTGCTTGGGCCAGAATTTTATTTACTGCATCTATTAAGGCAGTCTCAGTGCTGTGGCCGCTCCTGAACCCATATTGTGAGCAGTCAAGAAGGTGTTGTTGCTCCAAGTAAGTGCTTAATTGGGCATTGATATGTTTCTTTAAGATCTTAGCGGGAACAGGTAACAAGTAGATGGGCTGATAGTTTTTAGGCTCTGATGGGTACAGGTTGTTTTTCTTCAGTAGGGGCTTGACAACCGCTGTTTTCCAGCTAAGAGGATAGTATCCTTAGGAAATGGCCAAATTGAGAGTTAAAGTTAAGTGGGGCACAATAATCTCCCTTCCCAGTATCATATACTTCAGGGGGCAGGGTTCCAATGGGGACCCAGAAGTAATTTCCCCTAGGAGTTGATCAGTCTGTTCATGAGAAAGAGGAAGAAAAGCAGACAGCCCAACTTCCCTCTTTTCTGTTTTAGGAAGGTTGTAGGGTGAGGAATTAGTCATTTGGGCCGTATTGGAGAGTTCAGAGTTAAGCAGAGCTAACTATAGCTTGCACCCAGCCATGCACTGCTTATGACCTCACATATTACAACACTCATGACATGTTCCATGACATAATTTATGACATCACTGACAATTCACCATAACTGCTGAATTCCTGTGCTTTTTAATTCAAAACGTAAATGTTGTCAGTGACATATTGACCTAAATATAACGTTCCTTTAACCTATGATTCAGTGAATTTCTAAAACAGATCTTTTCATCACACCTAACTTTACATTAACCTTTTTTTCTGTAATTTTTTAGTCTGTTAATGTAAATGAAAGTTTTATTACCTTCAATATAGAAAACCCCCCACTGCCATGTGGTCCTCCTCCCCAAGCCTTCTTGGGCCCCAGAGAGCCCATCCCCGGGCCAAAATCTAAGGGGAAGGGTCATAAGCCCCCTCCCGAGCCTTATTAGGCTGAGTTGCCCCTCTCCTCAAGCCTTCATAGGCCCCAGAGACCCCATCTCCTTGGGCCATTTTTTCTTTAAAAGGGGAGGGGGGCTGTACTGCCCTCGTCCCCAAGCCTTATCGGGCCCCGGGAACCCCATCCTCGGGACAAAAGCTAATTAAAAAGGTGAGGGAGCATGCGGCCCCCTCCTCAAGTCTTGTTAAGCCCTGGGGATCCCCCACCACGGGCTAAGTAATTAATAAAAGGAGGGGGCGTATGCCTCCCCACCATGAACCTAATGAGGCCCTGTGGACCCCATCCCCTGGGGCCAAATTTTAAATAAAAGGGCAGAGGCCGTGTGACCCTTACTCCCCAAGCCTTATTAAGCCGCGAGGAGCCAAACATAACAAAAAAGTGGAGAGGGCCGCGCTGCCCCCCTCCCCAAGCTTATTTTGGCATCGGGGACCCCATCCCCAGGGGCTGAACTTTTTTAAAAGGGGCCATGCTGCCCCCTCGCAAGCCTATTTTGGCCCCACTGGCCCCATCCTCCACGGCCCGCATCATTTAAAAGTGGGTGCCCCAATGCCCACCTGGGGCACCTACCAAGCACAATGTTAGAGGCTGCGGGGGAATCTCCAGGGCCCCCGTGGCCCCAGCCGACTACCTGCATGGTGCTGGAGTCAGCATTGCTCTCACCCGGAGGGAGCAGCTTTTTATGCTGCTCCCTCCAGGCGGGAGCAATATGTTGCTCTCAAGCAGGGAAAAAAACTACTGGTCTGCCTCCAGCCAGAAGGAGCATCTTTAAAGTAGACTTTGTGTTTGCTCACGTTTGGCTGGAGAAAATGTTCCCACCAGATAGTAGCAAACACATGTTTGCCTGATTGCGTCGGTGCAGGTAGGGAAACTACTATGTCCCGGCGGGGCTCCCCAGAACACAGCAAGTGAGCCTTCCCCAGGGGTTGTGGTCCCTGGGGCCATTAAACATTCAAGGAGGGTAGCCGCGTGGCCCTCCTCCCTTTTAAGGTAAGTGACAGACCTGACAGATGGTGTCCCCAGGGCCTACTTAAGGTCAGGCAGGGGGCCATGCAGACCCCCCTCCCTTTATTAAATATATTGGGTCACGGGGATGGGGTTCCCGGGACCGAAAATGGCTCAAGGAGGGGAGCCGCGCACCCCCTCCCCTTAATAAATATATTGGGAACTAGGGCTCGGGAGGGGGCCCCTTAAATCTACTCAGCTCCCATGGCCCTAAATGGGCCAAATGACTCCCCCTCCCCATCTATACGTTTTTTAAATGGTGGCTCCCGGGAGCCTCTGCGGACCCAACAGTCCAGATATAAAAATATTTTGAAACCTAATTTTCTCAAAAACTACTGAACGGTTTTACACTAAATCACAAGCTGCGGACTAAGATCTAGCTTCCTGAGAAATTTGATGTCATTCAATAAAGCAGTTTTTGCAGTAGTTCTCCTTCAAGACATCTATGGAAAATGCATGATGATTTTTTTTCCAAAACATACTTTATTGGAGTTTAATATCATATGAATCGGGAGGACCAAGACAGAATAAGGTGCATATTTCCATATAGTAGTATACAGTAACAATTCCGGATCACAAACCATCTATGACAGTAACAAAAAAGGAAAAACTCAACTAAACAGTATAAAACAATACCCATCAACTCATTGGGTCCCCGTCTGTACCCCCTCCAGACACCCCTCTTAGTTGAAAACATTTGATAGCTCAGTATTATTCAATTCCTGCCCAAACTAGATGATCTCAACCTTTAATTTTTGTCCCATTGTGGCGTGTGGTTCCAGTGAGAGGCCTTTATATTCTGCCCATCTGTGCCATATTTTTGAGCATCTTTGTGGGCATCCCTTGCCGTGAAAACCGGGAGTTCCAAACTCATACTGAAATCCATACCTCTTTTCAAAACTCTCAGACAGGTTGGGTTCTCGGCTTTCCATTGTCTGGCAATGTCCCGTTTGGCAAGGGTGAGGCCCAGAAACAGTAAATGTCATTTGTATCTATTGCATCCCACTCCCTCCGTGCACTGAAGGAGTAGGATCTTCGGAGATCGGGAAAGATCCCATGCCAATACCTTCACCACGCAATTCCCCACCCCCGGCCAGAAGCCATCTAAGGCAGAGCAAGAACAAATTGTATGTATGAACGTACCCTCTTCCTGTTGGCAGCGCAAACACCTCGGGGAGGACATCAGATCCATCCTCCAAAGTTGATGTCTAGTATAATATACCCTGTGAAAATAGTTAAATTGTAAGAGCCTCAGGAGTGCTAATATCGCCGCCCCCCTTGGAGACTCCAGTCCTTCTGTCCAATCATCATCATCAACTGAGCCTAAATCAGTCTCCCAGGCCACCCTCAGGGTATCTAAGGTAGTGGGGCTGTTCGTAATTCTTGACTGGTAGACTCCTAGATTGCCCATCAGGAGGTTAATATCTAGCGGGCTAAATTCTGGGAGGGTGGTGAGGTCCTGGATGTAGGGATGCAAAGCGTCTTAGTTGTAAATATTTATAGAATTGACTGTGGGACATAGAACATTCCTTTTGGAAGTTTTGAAATGATTTGGGGACAAGACTTTGCATTACATCTCCTATGAAAAATTTCCCAGTGTGGTCCCATCCTGTGATTCCCTGAAGGTCTGCCCCATGAGGGAGGAGTCTGTTCTGCCACAGCGTGGCTTCTCAGGTGATGCGGTCCCACCATCCCAGTCGACGAAGGGATTGACACCAGGTTAGGATCACCACCCTCGTTGCCAGGGGTAGATCTCTCGAGTCTGATGTGTTGTAGAGAAATAAGTATCAAGACGGGTCTCCCATAATTCATTGTTCCACTCTATACGCCTGGGGACGCTCCTAGAGCCGTACCACCGTTCAATCAGTACTTGCAAGTGTGCTGCCGCATGGTATGATTGTACATCTGTGGCTCCTATGCCACCACAGTATGTGGATTGGAAGGAGGTGCGAAGGGCTACATGCGAGGTGCTCCCTCCCCATAGGAAATGACTCAACACTGTGTTTATTTGTTGGGATGGGATTGCAGTTGATAAAATAATTGAGGTAGGGATACCATCTTAAAGACGGCCATTCTACCGTACAGAGATAGGGGGAGGATTGACCAAGACCGAATCTCCACTTTCACGCGATCTGTCAAGTTGCCCAAATTACGCTCCCTAGAAATGGTTTGGGAACCCGACAGAAAGACCCCGATATAGTGTAGGCAGCTTGTTGCTGGTGTGAGTTCTTCTGTCCAATGCCCGCCACCTAGAGTCCCCCTCAGCGACCGTACAGTGTGTTTCCACATATTCAGATATAGGCCCGACGTTCCCCCAAAGAAACGCATAATTGTAAGGATCCTGGGGCCTGATCAATGGGGGTCAGTAAAGAAGAAGAGGACATCATCTGCATAAAATGCGATTCAGTATGAGATCTCGGGTGTCCACTCAAAGCATCCTTTCGTCACACCTACGCGGTTAGGGGCTTAATGGCAAGAGCAAATAGGAGAGGGGATATAGGGCAGCCCTGTCTGGTGCCACGTCCTATCGGAAACAGGGCAGATACTGAACCTGCAACTCAGACGGATGCAGTAATGGCAGTGTACAATACTCGCTCGTAAGTTGTAAAATGGGCACCCTTATTCAAATGTTTCAAGAATATAAACATAAACGTCCAAATGACTGAATCAAAGGCCTTGCTTATATCGGCCAAAAGCATCCCTTAAGACAGCCTAGGCGATCCACCTCAGCTATCGCGTTCTGGGCCCTGCGTATATTATGATGTGTTGCACATTGGAGCATAAAGCCTGCCTGATCTGTGTGTATCAGGTCAGGCAGGTGTGGTAGTAATATATTCCCTAGCACTTTTGCCAGCAATTTGACTTCTATGTTTAGAAGTGAAATTGGTCGATATGATGTACAGTGTTCGGTTGGGTGACCTGGTTTCAGGAAAACTACAATTTCTGCTTGCCTCCAGTCAGGAGGCATACAGTTTTCTTCCAGGGCAAGATGTTCTGTAGCTAAATAATGGGGGCCAGAAGGGGCAAGAACACTTTAAAGAATTTGCAGGGAAAATCATTGGGCCCTGGAGCTTTACGGATTTCATTTTGGATATGGTCATAGTCAGTTCCTTCAACGTGATAGGGGCTTTTAAAGACTATTGTGCATCCATGGATAGTGCCTTAAGTTGTATGTCCCAAAAGAAGCCGTCAATCTGGGATTCCATCAGGGCTTCGAGTTGAGTATACAGTGTTTGATAGAAGTCGGCAAAATGATGGGCAACCTCTACCATGTCTGTGAGTGTTCTGCCGTCACAGGTTCGAATCACTGGTATTTGAAGTGGTTTCAAGGTATATTGGCACAGCCTATGTAGGAGCTTTCCTGATTTGTCACCCCACTGCTATATCCTGCTTTGCAAGGCCAGCCAAGCACATCTGGCCTCCTCCCCCTTGATATTGTTGTTGCAGTAAGCCTAATTGTCTGCGGGCGCCCCCCCATCTCTCTCCCTACCCCGTCTCTCTTATTCTAAGATCCTTGCTTCCATTAGTAATAATTTCTGTTGTCTCCATCGCCTCTTTGCAGTGCAGTGTCTAATGTTGAACCCCTGTATAGTTGGTGTCATAGCTTCCTAAAGGACTATGGAGGAGAGGGTTGTCTCCTCATGGAATGAGAAGTAATCGAGCAGTGCTTTGTGTATATGTGTTCTGTAGGGTAAATTGTGCATTTGCCATGGCGATTGTCACCAGCGAAAGGAAGGCTTCCTAGGGCCCACCAACAGTCGCAATCCCACCAAGAAATGATCCAAAAGGCCTCTGGGCATAATCCCAACTTCGGGTATTCTGTGGGCGCATTTGCTAGCAATAAAAATATAACTGAGCCTGGAAAATGAACCGTGGACAGTGGAGAAGTACGTGTATCCCACAGCTGTTGAGTGTAGGGCCCTGCATGTATCTGTCCATCCCAACAGCCCTGCTGTTGGTCCCAGCCTGGACTCCCGTGGTACCCTATGTGATTCCGTTTGTCTCCATCTGTCACGCTCTGGGTGTATCACATCATTCCATTCTCCACCAATGATCGCAAGGCCTTCAGGTATTGATCCCCCAAATGTCTGTAAAATGTTCAACTAATGTTTGGGTCATGGATGGGAGGGCATAAACACTGCCCAGCACCATGGATTCACTGCCCACTGTGCCCTGCACAAAGACATATCTGCCTTGTGTATCTACCCATGTGCCGGTGTGTGTAAATGGGACTTTATGTTGAAGCAATATGGCTACCCCTTCTGGATTCTCTGGTAAATCCAGCGTGGAATATATGAGTGAAGCCGTGGCGGGCAAGACACAGTGTTTTGGTTCCCAGTAAATGGTTTTCTTGCAACAGCAGATATCGGCCCCATGTGCTTCGCTTGTCTAAGAACAGCGCCTCACTTCACCTTGTCTAATAGACCCTGGGCATTCCATGTGACAATGTGGATTTTCTCAGCTGAAGTCCACTCATTCTGAGTTGGCATCGGGATACGGGACATGTATGATCAGGGGTGTAACCCATGGGAGGACCACTGTGTCGGTGCACCAAATGCGCTAACATAACAATTATGTAAAGCAGAACCAATAACCAAACCTCCCCTCCAAGCCACTCTCCCACCCATTACCACCCCAATACCTCAAGAAACTTTGAAGCATCTGTCAGGTAGGAGATTCTGCACCCGTCCCCATTGGGATTGTGTATAGGATACGTCCAATGGGTCCCCAAACACCTCAACTTTCGCTAGTGTCCCTTGAAGTTCAAAATGGTCCGCTTGGGTGAAGTTGCCCAAGAACATGCCAGCATAGTTAGTACTGCTACTAGTATGGAGCATCCTGCCCCTTTCTATTCTTTTTGACTGGTGCCGTGGTTTCAAAGATAGGTAATCAATTGCCATGGGTCTCATTTCGAACATTGCTGCATGATCTAGAGCACCAGGATGACCGTGATCGATGTCTTCGCTTGTCTTTCTTGATGGTCTGACTGTGTTGAGGGTCATCAGATGATGAGTCCGAGTCCCAAGGTGGGAGTGTATGAGGCTTCAACTGTCGAATCTGGCCAGTCCACGTGAACACCTCCTCAGGTGTATCAAAAAACATGGTGCGGTCCTAATAGCTGACTCTCAGATGGGCCAGACAAAGCAGCATATAAGAAATCTCTAGATCTCGTAGGCGCAATCAGGGAAAATCATTATGCGGTGGGAGTCAAATGTAAGGGACTTTTGTATCCTGGCCTGTCGGAGAATGGTGTCTCTTTCATGGAAATTAAGTATGCGGGTGATAACTGGCTGTGGTCTGGCACCCAGGGGGGTGTTTTGCAGATAGGGTCCCATGGGTGTGTTCTATAATAAAACAGGTGGAAAGAGATTCCTTTGGGATCCAGGATTTGAGTCATTGAGCAAGAAATGCACCGACATCTGTGCCCTCGCAGCCCCCGGGAAAACCTATAAAGGGAAGGCTGTTACTGCGGGCTCTTCCTTCAGCATCTTCCACACGAGAACTAGCCATGTGTAAGTTTTTTAGGTTGTCCACCTTTCCTTGGAAGGTAGAGACTGTGTCTCCCACCCCTGATATTCTGTTCTCGGCCTGCGTGAGCCGCTCCACAGCGTTGCGTCACATCGGACCCCACCACTCTCATTTTGGCATCTAATTTATCCATGGATTGGGTTATCGCAGCCAGTAGCACAGCATTATCTGCGATACTACTCTGGCCTCTTGTTGCTGCTGTGGTCCCTGCACCTGACCCTGTGTATTTGTCCATTGTGCTTTGCTTTTGAGTGGGGCCCATGGACTTATCTTTCGACATGGTGGACTTCCATCATGGGCAGTTGTATCCGGCTTTAGGAGAACCCCCTCACACCAGTAAATCACAGCATACTGCTCCCAGTGGAAAGGCGGTTATGGGGGGTGCCTAGGTTCTTGATACTCACTCTTTCAGCGAGGGTCGAGGTCTAGGTGTTGCCTTGTTGGGCACTCAGGGGGCCTCTCCCAGCCACAGGCCGCACCCAGACCTGGCCCGGCCACCTCCGTGGCTGGGGAAGCACCCCCACCTTTAACAGGCGTCACACCCCTCCCTCGTGCAGTATGAGCTGCACCACCCTGCCCCTGTCTGCTCCACCCCTGCGTTGCCAGACCTGCAATGGGTCCCTGGAATAGGACAAGCAGGAGGGTCTGGTGCCTCACCTCCTCTGTTGCGGTGTCCTCGATGAATGATCTGCCGCTACAGGTCTCTGGTCTCCGCCGCACTGGGTGTCTGTGGTCTCTGCCATCTCCCGGTGTCTGGAAGATTAACCCCGCGGTAGGCGGGCTCTCACCATATAACTGTGTCCTGGTCTCCTCACTTGATGGCCCTTGAATCTGGGCTTGCACCACTGCACCCCTCGCGGTGCCACTGGAGAGACGTGGGCCGTTTGGGGCCACATGGACTCTAGCCAGCTCAGCATGCATCGCTTCGTCCACTATCCCTATCGGACCTAGGGCTATGTGCCAGATTTCACCGATCGGGGGTCACGGGCGCTGCAGCTCTTCACTGGTCCGGCACCACGGCAGCTCATCACTTCGGCTAAAGATGCAGGCCTCGTGGTTCGGAGAGATCCTGGTGACTACACAGGTGTCATCCAGGGCCAGCAGCTCATGGTCAGCAGGGATCGAACAGCTGCCTCTGTACACTGGATACCTGTCCGAATGCTGGGGTTTGTTTTATGGCGTTATGCTGGCCGGATAATGACGGATAATGTTAGAGGTACGGGAGCTCGCCTAAAGCATGTCTGCAATGTTGGACCGCTGGGCCACACCCCCATGCATGGGGATTTTACATTTTGGGCCACTACTCTTTTCTCTGCCCCTGCTTGACAGATCACCTCGAAACTTACCGTGCACAAACTAGGCAAAAAAGAGCACTTTTTGGGGAATTTTGTAGGGATTCATCAAATAGTGCCAAAGTTATTAGGAACACAAAAATGAACAATTCCTATACATCTCCTATATATATGGTCAGGTGGGTCCCACGATTCTTTAGGAGGATGGGCCAACACCCCTGAACTGAACGGAACTATAGCGCCAGAGGCATTTGAGAAAGGCTTCCGCCAAAACGCGTCTTGCCAGGCTCTGAATGAACTGTGTTTTTAGCCCCGCCATGTCCCCTTGTCGACCTTATGGAGGAAGATTTATTGGGAATGTTTAGCGTGCAGCCACTGGCACGCAATGGGGACCCTTCCTTAAAGAATCACAGGACCATTGGCACTTACCTGGACCGCCACCCTTCCCTGGAAGCAGTGGAACTGCTGTCCGATGACAGCCCATACCAATGGAGAGACGCCATTACTTCATTGACGTCTCCAGGCACACTGTGTACGGGGAGACGGGCGGTAGGAAGTGAGGGTTTCAAGACAGCTCATTGTCCAGCACAGTGCCGGTTCCAGTCCTACCACGCTCGACATCAGCCTCTTAACTATGAGCAATCAAAATTTAGGCTGATAGTACGTCACCAAAATGCCACAAACAAACTGCATGATGGATAATGCATAGCACCAGAGGCATTTGAGAAAGGCTTCCGCCGAAACGTGTCATCAGTAATGAACACTAAATGATTTTCTACCATAGTGTTTCTGTCATAGCAGATACGAGCAGGTTGGAAGAGAAATTTCCACCACCTTTGAAGATAATACTAAGGGCCTGATTTAGAGTTTCATGGCTTTACCTCTGTTCGTCATGGCAGTGGATGACATCATCCACTACCATGACAGACAAAGGAACGTCATATTTAGAGATCACCTTCAGCCCAGCTGTGATCTTTCTTTGTATCTTCAGATGAATTGCTGCCACTGTGGTTCCTCTGAAAGTACCAAAAACTTGGTGGACATCTACCTTTGGTTTAGAGGGATGTCTACCGAACGTTTTTGTTTTTAAAAACAAACTCCCAAAATTAGAGTTTGTTTTTCACAAACAAATAATTAATGACCACCACACCGAGGGAGATTTATAGAATGTTTCTGTCATCACTACCAGGTTTTCTCTAGCAGTGACGGACGCAAAAAAAGACAATAGATCACCTGCCCTAAATAGAGCAGACAGTGTGATGCCCTTACTCCAACTGACAGCATCAGAGTAAGCCTTCTGTCGACAGACTCCATGGGGGTACCACTGACAGCAAGCTGATGGTCTGCTCAACTTACAATAAGGTGGGCGGATCATGATTTTGATAGACATGGTACTCTGTCACTTTTGTGACGGAGTACCCTGTCCACTACATTCTAAATAAGGCCCTAAATGTATGTTAATTCCCTGTAACAGCTTGGCAAAGCATGGAGATCTACCACAGAGTTGAAGAAAAACTCTGCTGTTTAAGCACTCTACAGAAGGTACGGGGTAACAGGTACTTCAACCTAAAATTCATCCAAGCAATCAAGTAAGAGGAACTGTCGCACACAGGCCAGTATGACTAATAAAACCCTTTGAAAGATGCAAATGGAACTTAGGAAATAAAGATGCAGAAAAAATAAGATGCCTTCTGCTGAGACACTAGGCATTGCATATGATGAACCAAGAAGTAGCCATCACAATGGTTCAAAACATTTTACCTCATATCTCTGTAGAATTCTAACTCAATCAGGGATGACAAGACACAATAGTTGAGGAGATTGACCACAGACCTTTGAGAAGACACCTGAAGAAATATCATGTGTTCAAACATAAAGGTTCAATGCGAAATTAACTGGCATGCCACCTCTGTAAAAAGTGAAAAAGATACTCCACAAATCCACTGAGATATTCTATAGCAGCTGGAGATAAAAACCGATGGGAGAGTAAGACAACACTCTCCTGCCTTTCGGCTATGTTGGCGCTGTACAGCTATCACATACATACACACAAAAAATACTGGAAGGCTGTGCTTAGCTCAATGGGACCAGAACACAAAAACGCAAACTATGTAATGAAATGAAAATTCGATCCACGCAGTAAATGAATGTCCAAACCAGATAGATTGTCCAAACACATTCTCATGGCTGCACAATTTAGGCGGATGGATGGGTGAACACTACCCTGCCTTTGCACAGAATTATAGAATAACGTAGCTATTGAGCAATTAACCCATGCAATCATGAAGACCTACAAGCAAATTAAGACTAAATAGTACAAGGCTGGTGATAAGACTCTGAAAATAGCCGGAGCTAATTTCTGGAATTCCCTTCAAAACGTCTCAGAATGTTACTTATCAGCCCAGGTCCAGAAAATAGTTGCATATCCACGTGGGCCATAAGAAAATCTGCTTCAAAATGGTTTTGCTATACTTTCTGTTGAACTTTTGCTCTAATACTTCTGTTTTCTGTTACTGTAATAGGTGTGATGCTTTGATTAGCAGTAGTGTTTGTTTCATAGCAGTTTATACTGATGTCGTTTTCTTTTTCATTTGTTTTCGTTTTTTAACACTGTTTTTCTTCCGCAATTGTAGTTGCACATTACAAATACAAAATAAATTAAAGGCAGGAAAACTGTTCCTGCGAGGTAAGTTTCTGGGGTTAAAACCGTTCAGACGATCAACCAGTGAAAGCAGTACGAAAAACTAAAATGTGCAAACTGTATATTAAGAATGCATATGTTTACACAGATAAACATAGTTTGGTAACTGCAGCTATGCAGGGTTCCACAGATGAACCAACGGTATATGTGACGAGAAGGAGGATGTGGCAGACGCTAGAATGGGAAAGTCAGTGACAAGTTATTGGAAAAAAATATTTTGAAGTGACTGTTAAATGAGTGTGTCAAAAATACTTGTCACTTAATTGCTATGAGTCGTTGTCTTTGTCACTGTCATTTGTACCGCATGAGGCTGATTATTTGGCTCTGTAGCACTTTTGCAACACCTGGAATATTGTATTTTATTGTAATGTATCATGTTCACACTAATATTAATCTGATGTGAGGCGCTGAATCACTTACCCATAGCAAAGTCTAAACCACGTAGGGTGTGTTGCAGGAAGGCTGCAGTGTTTTTTGTTTTGAGATAACAAGCCGGATCTTGTACGTGTTTGCACACAACATGGGCAGGGTGTGTCTTAAAGCAAGGTCACTAGAATTGTGCAGCAATGGTGGATCACATTATGTGGCAGTGTGACTATCTTATATAAACAGGGAAAAGCAAACTGTACAGTAAATATGCAGCACAATCAGCATTACATTTTGACATTTTAACAGATATTGAAGCAAAATATATCCCAACAAGACAGAAATATATCTGTTTCTTAAGAAAGACAATTGCACATAAAATTATACATGGTTACCAGAATCTATTAAAATGTTATTCACCATTAAATCATGTGATTGTCTTTCGATGAAAGACAGAAACAACCTTTCGTTTTTTTGGTTTTTTTAAATTGTTTTTTTTCCCCTCGTATGACCTCCATAGCAATAGCAATCTCTCGACCTGATCCGCCTCAGTTACTAATAGCTTGGTGGATTACAGTCTCAGCCGGTATTTACTTTTTCGGGGATCTCCCGAAATACTCAACCTGAGCTGACCCAAAGGTTTAATCATTGGAATCATTGGAATCAAATCAAACGAGATCCTTAATAACTCCTATCTAAGCAGAGAATGCGGTGTCTAGCAGATTCCACAATAACCCAATATCCATTCTTTCTCTGTATGCATTTACTCTCTGGTCTAAAGCTCTAAAGTATTTAACAGCGTAAAGGAGGAGTCTCCTGGCGCCACAACTTACATATCTCTCTCCTAGCCAAAAGTATCAAGTAAAATAATAACTTCTGTTGTGCCCCCTTTAGGGAATATAGACCCTCAACTTTGGGTGCTACCCCGAATAGTATTAATGTTGGACTTACCTCCACAGCCGGACCCAGCACCCTGGTGATGGTCTTACCCACTCTTCCCCAAAAGTCATGGAGCCTGGGGCAGGTAGCAAATATGTGGATGTCATCCGCATTCAAAGTGCCACATCTAGGACATCTTGCTTCTCCACCACCTTTTATTCTTGAGATCTTAAGCGGGGACCAGTATAACCTGTGGATTGTAAAAAAGTGGTTCTTCCTGAGTGCAGCAGATTTTACTAGTGGGTAAAGAGTGTCAATAGATAATTGCCATATCTCATCCAACTCCTCGCTCGGCAAGTAATTATCCCAGACATGATTTAGCTTCTTCATTTTAACATCTGCTGCAGAGAGGAAATAGTTGTAACATAATGCCACTTCTTTTTTCCTCAGTGTGGGGATTTGTAAGTCATTTTCTATTGAATGTTCAACCGGAGAGGGCCAGCTTTGTGCCTTACTCCACGAGGAGATCTGATAAAATGTAAACCTTGAAAGGGCTCCTCCGGTGATGGCGTTCCAGTATTCCCAGGGGTGACATTCATCAGCCTGTATAATGTCTTTCCAATGCGTGACTCCCGCGTCGATCAAAGGACGAGCTAGGACATCTAATAGACAAACTGGAGTACCAGGGGAATCCCACACCGGGGCCCAGTCACTATAGTAAGAAAGTCCAAAACATCCTCGACAAAACAACCAGAGCTTGGCCGCCGCACGCAGAGTCTTCAGACGTACTTTCTTAAAAAATTTGAAGGACCCAAATTTGTACATAAACCCAGTTTCCGCTAGGCCTACTAGCATAGCTTTAAACATACTCCCAATCAATGTGTCATCTGGCGTTTGCAAGAGCATCCTACAGTTTTTTAGTTGATAAGCCCATGAATATTATTGTAAATCCGGCAAACCCATACCTCCACTCTGAAGTTTTCGTCTAAGTTTTTTCCAAGAGAGGCGAATTCCCTTACTTGCCCAAATGAAGGAAGAGATCTTACCCTGAATTTTAAGCAGGTCTGCCCTTGCAAATTCCAGCTGTATGTTATTAAATAAGTAGGTAAATTTAGGGAGAATGCACATTTTAACAAGATTGACTCTACCAAAATGGGAGAGTGGAATACTCTACCATTTCTTTAATAAGACGTCCACATCTTTAGAAACCCTGTCTAGGTTCACTTTTGGAATATTATCAGGATTTTGAGTAATTATGACTCCGAGATATCTGAGCTGTTTTGCAAAAGTGTTCCTGTGATCAGGGATATTCCAGGCCATAATCTCGTTTTTTTCCGCATTAATCTCATATCCTGAGAGATTCCCAAAAAGCTGGGCCTCGACCAGAAGCTCTGAGAGAGTGACCTCAACATTTGAAGAAAATAAGACCAGGTCATCTGCATAAAGAGCTACCTTCCTTTCGAACCCGTTTGTTACAAAAGGGGCTATCTTTATATTCTGCCAAAGGCTTTGTGCAAAGGGTTCAATATATAAATCAAAAAGAATAGGAGATAGTGGGCAGCCCTGCCTAGTTCCTCGACCAATTCTGACCATGGAAGATAAACTGCCATTCACCAAAATCTGAGCAGTAGATGACTTGTATATATTTTTAAGAACTACTCTGAAACCTGGATCAAACCCGAAAACCTTCAGAGCTCTATCTAGAAAGACCCAGCTCACACGGTCAAAGGCTTTGGCAGCATCAACTGTAATTATGGAAAGTGGGTGGCCGTGTGAAACTGCTAACTCTGTTGCCCCTATTAAGGTGTAAACTAGTTCTGACATTTGCCTGCTCGGGAGAAAACCTTTCTGATCTTGGTGTATGATAGTACCTACTATCTTGGACAATCGGGTGTTTAGTACCCCTGCAAAGATCTTATAATAGGCATTTAATAACGAGATTGGACGGTACGATTGGCATTGCATTGGGTCTTTCCCGGGTTTTAATATCAGGGTTATGACAGCTCCGCTCCAAGAAGGCGGCATGGGAGACCTCCCTGCCAAAATGTCATTGAATAGCTCCAACCATACAGGGACAAGCTCTTCCTTGAGCAGGGAGAAAACCTCAGTCGGAATTGAGTCTGGACCAGGAGCTTTACCATTCTTAGCTTTTTCCAGTACTGACAGTATCTCACTCCCTGTAATTACTGCTTTTAAAGACATTTGATTTTCCTTGCAGAGTTTTGGCAGTTGTTTAGCCATAAGCCATTTATCAATGTCTGATTTGGCGGCAGCTTCTTCCTCTTGATATAACTCTTGGAAGAACTGCGCAAAAGCCTGTTCTATTTTCTCTTTGGCATCAATTACTTGGTCATTTACTCTGATCTTTTTTATATAATTGTGAGACCTATCAATTCTAGTCTTCATGGCTAATATTTTCCCACAATTCTCCCCTTGTTCAAATTCCCTCATCTTGCTAACCTCCCATTTTTGAATCAGGATCTCCTCCGACTTAAGTCTAAATTGTAGCTGCAGATCTTCCAGTCTCTTCTCTAAATTTTCATAAACTATACCAGGAGGGGTGCTAAACTTTAAATCAGCTTCAGCTTTTTTTATTTGAGCTTCTAAATCCGACAGATCTTTCCTCTCTGCCTTGCTCCAACCCGAAATTGCCCCCTTTAATGTACCCCTTAACCAAGCCTTCAATGTATCCCAGACATTGTTCAGAGATGTCGACCCCACATTATCTTTTAGAAAACAGGCTGTTGTAAGCTTCAAAAAACCTGGAGTAGATGACTGCATAAGAAATCTCCTATTTAGGGTCCACCTCCTCAAAGGGAGTTCTTGTGGGAGATCTAAAATAAGGGCTATGGCTCCATGGTCTGATATAAGGATAGGCTGATATTCTATTAGGGTAACTTTATCGATTTCTGAGTGATCCAGGAATATATAGTCGAGCCTGGAGTAATGTGAATTTTTTTTACTATAAAAAGAATATTCCCTATTCTGGCCCCTTATTACCCGCCATACATCACTCAGATTTAAATTCTTTAGAGTAGACACAAGGTGGGCTTTAACACGAGGTGCGGAGACCTGTACCCGTGGGGAAGATCTATCTAAATTATTATCTAACAGTACATTAAAATCTCCTCCCATTATCAGGGGGGACTCAAAGTCTGCCAGCGCAATGCACAGATTATTTAAAGGTCCCACGTCGTCCTCATTAGGGCCATAAAAGGATACTAAGGTGTATTTGCAACCCTGCGTCTTAATCTCGGCAATAGCCCAGCGTCCTCGATCGTCCACTTGAGACTTAATAAGATCTATCGCTGAGTTAGATTTAAGTATAATTGCTACCCCTTTCGAACAACATAGCTGATCTGAAGCTATAATCTTATCCTCCCATCCCAGCTTTCCAAATAGTGCTTTGCACTCTGACAGCATTAAATGGGTTTCCTGAATCAGGATGATACTAGCTGAACTGTTTTTCAGGTACTGAAGAACTAAACGTTGCCTTCTTCGAACCCTCAAACCGTTAACATTCCAGGTTAAAAATCCCAAGGTCTGTTTTCTTCCATACTGAGGACTACCCACCATTTTCTGCCTGATTCCACCCACTGCTCTGACTGCTACTGGAGGTCGTTATGTCACATGAGTATTTTGTTAAGCTGTGTATTTTTTTCATTTTTTTTCCCAATGCTCCCCACCAACAAACGTGTAAAATAAAAAACGTCATCCCACCTACCCCCCTCCAACTTCCCCATGGGAACCCTCCCTGTCTGACCATTGGCAACATCTGTTGCCTTATGAGTCGGAGTTCTCCCGTCCTAAAAAAATAAAGAAAGAAAATCTATACCATCAAAGCCAGGCTTTCTTAAGCCTATATCCACACCTAGGAGCTGCAAGTATTTTTAGTTTGTGTCAAAAAGCCATCTACTTCCTCTGGAGACCTAAACTTGTACATTTTGTTAGCCCAGAGAACTTTCAAGAAAGCAGGGAACCTCAACTGCACCTGTGCGCCCTGCTCTCTTAGAGCCTCCATCCGCTTCCCTAATTCCCATCTTCTGTCCTCTGTTACCTTTGATATATCGGACCGAATCCTGAAAGAGGCATCTCCAGCTTGTATGGTTTTAAGTTTAAGGGCAGCCCCTAGAAGTTGCTCTTTCAGGAGATAGGTTTGAATAAAGACTAGGATCTTTCTTGGTTTCTTTCGTGCAGGGTTCAACTTAAAAGGATCTCTGTGGACCCGTTGAATTTCAGTTTCCCAGACTGGTGCTGAAGCAATCTGAGGGAATGCTTTCATTAGAATGTCTATTACGTAGGCTTTGAGATTATCACCTTCCAGGCCTTCTTTCAGATCCAAAATCCTTATATTGTTCCTTCCCGAAGTATTTTCCAATCTTTCCAATCTATCGGAGAGGTCCCGCTCCCTCTCTCTGAGCCTCACGACTTCCTGAGAGGTATCCTTAACCACCAGGTCCATTTCTTCCACTTTGTTTCCAACATTTCCATCCGGTTTGTTAGAGCTATCAAATTTTCCTCTAAGTTTGAGCAGGTCTCTTGTATCTTCCTCTGGTTAAGCTCTGAGGTAGAAAAGCGGACGCTAATCTCTGCCGAAAGGTGTTTTAACATTCCTTGAATCGTTGCGGGGCTCTGCTCTACATCCTCAGAGGTGAGCATCCCTCCATCTAGAGAGGCACCCCTCATCTCTCCCCCCTCGGTCTGATTGCTCCTCTGCGACCCCTCTACCCCCTCCATCCCGCAGGTATCGGAAGTCTTTTTACCTAGTATGGAAAATCTATTTGAGAGTGGGACAGCAGGTCTTGAGGTCAACAATTTATCACCCTGTGGCATAGCCTGTTTGTCTTGGTCCCTATTTGTCAGAGATTTTGCCGAAAAATAAGACCTCAGTGAGGGTGTTATCTTTGGAAGGGATTGATTTTTGTCCCTTTTTCTGCTTTTCACGGGGGTTATTTACCCTGATTTATTTTGTTTTTTATAGAGATTTACTACGGGCTCTGCAGTCTGGGGGGTCTGTGCAGACTGAGTTAATTGTGCAGAAGGGTGTAAAGGGAGCTCTTTGCCCAGAAGGGTTCTAGCTCTCAGTTTGTACCTTCTACCTTGTGCGGACTCAATGGGAGGCCCTTCTAGAGACAAATCAGTAGTGTCTATACCTAACAGAGGCCCCTTATGTATGATTCCCCTTGACTGCCCTTTTATTCTTCCAGGCTGATCACACTGTTGCCCTGTGAGCGATTTTTCTGCCTCCATATAGTAATAGGAAGAGTCATTCCCTAGGCTATCTGTAGTGTCCAACTGATCCCAACTTTTAGCCGACTCTCCTCCAGATTTAAATAAGCCCAGGATAGTTATAACTGTTTTTGACTCAATACTGTATTCGCGGAAGCAGGTAGGGCTAGAGGGTGAGAAAGTAATAGGGTTATCCGTAATCGTACTAGTTAAACGCCCACTAAGACATGCCAACCTATGCCCAAGGTTCTGAGGATATTGAAATTTCTGAACCCGCCTGCTTTCTGACAGTGCCCCTACTGCCCTTGGGAAGAATAATACAACCCCCCCACACATTCGGGCTGATAATGCCCACAAGCACACTGGGGAACACTGAAGAGGCAGAACGCACTAGAGCTCTAAAAAGAAAAAAGAAAAAGAACACAGGGGGCAATCAAAGGCAGCCAAAAAAAAACAAACCCTCCACCCGTTCCTTCCAGGTCAAAAAACAAACAAATCCCAATCAGTCCCCTCAACTGGGGAGGGGAAACTCACCCCCGCGCCTCATCATCTGATCACCAGTCTCCCCACCGTAACTACACCGACGGGGGACAAGCAACCGAGCTCCCGCAGGGTGATGCAGGGCCAGGCCAAACAACTCAGCTCCTCCAGTGGAGACAGCGCAAGCGCCAAAAACTCCTGCAGACACCGCCGGCCGCGGGGGAAACAAGCACACCAAACGCGGTAATAGAAATGCAACTTGTTTTACATTTCCCAGTGTTAGACCGGCGTAATCCCTAGGTTTCTCCCCCGGAGGTTCCCGGTGCCTTGCAGGCAGGCAGGCATCGGCATCGGTGTCGGTTTTAATCAGCTTAATGTGGCTTTGATGTAACAGCTAGCGTTCGGACAGACGGGAGAACAGCCGACTCGCGACCAGCTACTAACTGGCCGCCATGTTCCCTCAACGTTACATTTTGACATTTTAACAGATATTGAAGCAAAATATATCCCAACAAGACAGAAATACATCTGTTTCGTAAGAAAGACAATTGCACATAAAATTACACATGTTTACCAGAATCTATTAAAATGTTATTCACCATTAAATCATGTTATTGTCTTTCGATGAAGGACAGAAACAACCTTTCGTTTTTGACACATTCACCAGAAAGCAAGCCTTAATGTACACACTCGATAAAATAAATGGTGTGTCTTTTATCCTGTGCATCCAAGATATCTTTTAAAACTTATCGATGATTTTGGACATAATCTCTGTCCACACCATGGGCTCTAGAAGCACCTCTGTCTAGTAACAGAATTGTAAAATATATATGTATAATGTAAGTAAGAGGTGTAGAGTATTTCACAATCTCAGGCCCTACAAGGGGAAGTACACTTTTTCAGATCATTCTATTCTCTTCGAGTTCTCTTGAAATAACGACTGATTCGGGACAGTGTCTGTGGTGTTATAGGGTTTGCAGAAATAATAAAGCAAAACATTTTTGTGCACAAATTAGGAATCATTATATTTACCACACACAGTGTCTCCAACCATTCGATCACGAGCTACCACTAGCTCAAAGACACTTCAGAGTAGCTCACAGCCTTGAGTACATTTTTAAATAACCACAGGGTCACATTTTCGTTTTAAAGTTAAGGGAACGCTCTGTTTATTTTACTTTATTTTCTCAGGCGGCAGATAGCAGGGTCTGATAATCAGTCTGGATAGAGTCAGATTTACTCCCCAGGGTACAGAGGTGAAGAAATGAAGCACTGTGGTATTTAAATCTTTTTTTTTAAAAAAAGTCCTTTTCAACTCAATATTGGAGAATTAGAACAAAATTATGTTTCTCAATGCTTCTAAATGGGAGAAGTTAACTCTTTATTTTAATGTTGTCCCACCTCAAAGTGTTGTGTTTACAAACAGCAGGCCTCTTGTTCATAGTGGACAGTAGTCTCTGTGGCGTATGTATAACTGAAGAATTCTGCAAATGGGAGAAATTTAAAGTGGCTAAAACTATTTCTATGAAACATTGAGTCACTGTTTTTCTCTACCATCAATTTAGCCAATTATGTCTTAATATGTTGTGATGCATGTTCCTTCACTTTAAATTCCTTCTATTTAAACAATTGGCTGCATTTTTCTGTTATAAATATGGCATTGTGTCTACAGGCCACTGGGTGCAAGATGGCTGATGTTTGTAAATGCAATATTTTGAAACGGACGAAAATTTAAATGATGAGTTTTAGGGAATCCATATAAACATAAAGTTAACTCTTTAGTTTAATTTTCTCCCATTTCAAAGTGTTGGATTTACACACACCAGGCATCTTGCTCCCAATGGTTGGTAGACATCGTGTCATATTTAAAATTGAAAAATACAGCCATTTTTTAAGTGGGAGAAATGTGAAGTGCAGACAAATGTATCATATAATGACATTTTTTGCAGAACATTTTTCGGCACTTTAAATTTCTCCCATTTAAAAAAATGGTTAAATGCTTGTGTTATACATGTAACAGTGCTACATATGGTGAAAAGTATGTCCTATGCCACAAATACATACAACACAGACTCTCATTCACCCATACACATCTATCCCAATCATACACACACATGTTCATATATATGCCAAAGACCATGCTCTCACTGACACACATGGCAGCCCTGTCATAATGTCCCTAGTAAAAGTATTTTGTTCAAAACCTAGTCTTTGGCTCTATGGACATTAGACTTAGATTTAATGAAATTAGGTGTGGGGGTGGCTGATAACATTGTGCCAGTGTTTTAGCCTCGCAATAATTTTCACTGATCAGAAGTAGCTCTCATTACAGAAAAGGTTGGAGACCCCTTACCCTGTTTGAATGAAATTTTTATTAAGAAATGATATTTTGAATGCTGCAGACATTTGCACCTTCTGGACAACATTTTAATCACTTTAGCGCCTGAATGAATGACTGCAGCAATAAATAGCTGAATGATGACCAGCTAGCTTAGGCAAAACGTTTGCCACTCAATTACATCATGTACTGTGCTAATTAGATAACTTTTTATGTGTTTGTGAGACAAACAACTTTTGTTACAAAATATTTGCAAATCAAGTAGCAGATAGTGAACTATGCTAAATGTGTGTCAAATTCACAAATATACAAAACACGCCACAGCTGCTAATTTGCATAATTTCAGTTCCCTGCCCATAACGTGACAGTGGTGTGTTGTGTGTGAAGATCCGGGATGTGCTCCATGTGATCATGATAAAGCAACTCTGTGGGCCAGTAAACAAAA
The DNA here is from genome assembly GCF_964204655.1 of Triturus cristatus. Lineage (NCBI taxonomy): Eukaryota > Metazoa > Chordata > Amphibia > Caudata > Salamandridae > Triturus > Triturus cristatus. The sequence goes on from NC_140585.1 coordinate 482,958,048, forward strand.
AGGTGTCCACATAGATACTTCAGTGAGTAATTTTGGCAGTTCAAGGACGTAATGAACACATTGTAGCGGATATCTATTCGTTTTTTTAAAGTGAGGTGAGCATGGTGTTAAATGATTGGCTCAGGTATTTGAAGAACGGCTAATATTGCATAGCATAACAAAGCATAGCATAAAACAACACACCTTACTTCACCACAACTTATCCTCCCACGACAGTAACATAACATGCTATCGCATAACATAACACAGCAAATACTGTAACATAACTTAACATCCTTTTTCAAGATCTTTACCTACGTCTCTCAACCCAACAGTCATCACTTTTCTTAAGATCACCCCTCCTTTAGATAAAACATATTTTTCCTCACATCCTGCTCTCTCAGACCTGTGCTAGCCTCCCCTCTAATATTCTTTCTGCTTTTTGTTTGTCATGCAGCTATTAAAGCAGTGGCTCAAACATCAATTCAAATTCCACAAACTCGCTCAAACTCCTCTCAGCGTACAGAAGTGACCGGAATGGCCATATACAATTACGAAACCCAGACTAGGAACATAAGCAATCTGTATTGCCCCTCGATTCTGGAACTCCCTCCCACCTAATATCAGATCAATGCCCTACTATTCCAGATTTAGACAACTCCTAAAAACATGGTTGTTTACACAAGCATATAAATAAGATTACGAACTGCAAGTTATGTTCCAGTAACCAGCCCCAATAAACCAATTGGTGTATGTGCACTCTATAAATACTTGTAACATAACATCTGTTGTTGCATAATGGGTAAGTAAGCAAAGCAGCAGGTTGCCCAAGGGACAAAACAGACACTGGAAAGTACAAAGCACTTGACAGCTGGAATGGTTACCTGTAAAGTGCATTCATATTATGGCCCCACAATATGGGGCTGGTCAGGTCTCCCTTTTGCAATACACTGAGAAATCATTCTGTGGGAAGGACAGAATTAAAACATTTGATGGAATTGTGACCAACATCAGCTACTGGGTGCAGCCTTTTAAGCAAGACAAGATGTTGTACGGTGTCAAGTGATGCAAATAAATGCAGCAAAATGAGTGAACTTGAGTGAGTTTTTTTTTTTTAGTTTTCTGCTTACAATAACAAAACAAACAACACAGTAAAAGCAAATCAATTGTAAACGATAAGTAGCAAATAATAGCATACCGAGACATAAACCACAGTGTACATCTTGGCGTCATAGTAATTGTCTGGGTACATAGTTAGGAGCACATTGCAACATACAGATCATGACAACATAGTTGCATGTCCTGCTGAATGAGACATTGATCTCTTTTGTGGAACCTTAATACTGGGCAGCTATGGGGAGATCGGCACATATTACATGACCAAGATTTGCGACAGTATTATGAGATATTGAATAACGAATTTTCACATACAAATGGCCCCTCATCACAATAGGCATTCCATGTGGCACATATAACCTCCAATGGGCTTATGAAATCTAAATCTAAAAGACACATTTCACTCATTTACATTTGGCGCCCTTCCAGCTAAGTAGTTCTGGTATAGGCCCCAGAACCTTTTAGGGCGATTCTGAGGGGAGAGCAGTTCACTGTATAATTCGGTTTGGGTATTACAAAATATCATATCTTTTGACCATTCTGTCATGGTGGGCACCGGACCACGGGACCATTGCATCTCCATTAAACACGTGGCTGCTTACCTGCCCAAGCCAGTCTCACCAGTAATGCTCTGATAACTTAAAAAAAATGTGCAGGCAAAACCATCGGTATATTAAGAAATAGGAATAAAAATCTGGGTAGTACCACCATATTCATCAGGGAGATGCATCCCAAAAGAGACAACGGTAGATTATATCCACCGTTCCACGCCTTCCTCCAATTTAGTAATGGCCCTGCCATTGTTCTCGCTGCATACCAAGTCAGCGTTCATATGGACTCTGATTCCCAGGTATCGTACTGGATCTTGTGACTGAGTGAGGGGAAAGTCCCACTCTGTTTGCTTAGTGGCAGGGGTCAACAGGAATATTACAGATTTGGACCAATTAATTTTAAGGCCAGAGAATTCCCCAAAGCACACCACCTCTCTTAGTACCGGGGACAGGTTGGTCTCGGGGTTTCTGATGTAAAGTAGCATGTCATCTGCATAGGCGGATATTAACAAATTGTATCCCGGGAATCAAATCCCTCTCTGTCCATGATATTCCCTAAGGGCACACGCGAGTGGCCCTGCCTCAAGTGCATATGGTAGGGGCAATAATGATGCACCCCTGTTGCTTGCCCCTCGAGATTTTAATCGGAGCTGTCACTGCGTTACCCACTCTGATCCGAGGTGTTGGGGAATTGTGGAGAACTGAGACCAACTGTAGGAATATCCTGCCCAAGCCCATCCTCCTTAGTACGGAGTTCATGAACGACCACTCAACGAATCGAAAGCTTTCTCTGCATCGAGATAAACCGGAGTAGCCCTTATCTCTGGGTTAGTGTGTGTATAGGACCAAACACTGTGCGCAAGTTGTGGGTTAGATTGCGACCCGGAACAAATCCCGCCTGCTCCACGCAGACCAGCTGTCGCACCAACGCTGCCAGGCGGTTGGCGAGTTCCTTGGCGAATATTTTAGTGTTCACATTAAGTAGTTATAACGGCCTAAACAAGGAGCACTCATCTGGGGGTTTATCAGGCTTCAAAAGCGTGACTGTCATGGCTTCCCTCATGGAAGGGGGCATCTCCCCGTTCTCACTCATCTCCTCGAATAGAGTCATTAAATGTGGGACTAAAAGGTCTTTAAACTCTTTGTAGAAAGTAACAGTGAGGCCATCCTGCCCTGGGGCACTACCCGATTGCATGGTTTTCAATGCAGTGTGGATCTCCCAGGATTCTAATGGCCTCATGAGATATTCCCTATGTTCGCCTGCCAACCAAGGTAATTTAATGTGCTCTAGGTATTCAAAAATTTCCGGCTCCTCCACTGTCGTTCTAGATTGGTAAAGGTCTGAGTGTACCGACAGAATCGGTCCGCTATACTAGATGGGTTACTTAATATCGCCCCGGACTCAGTTCGTATCTCTGCGATATCAGCCCTTTCCCTCCTAGCTAAGGTGGCACCAGGTCGCTCTCCCTCCCCATACGTGTTCACAACTGCATGTTTGACTTCGGTATCTGCTATTTCATGATATTCTTCCAATGTCTTTTTAATCTCTTCCGTGGTAAGATAATCACCCCTCCCCCCCGGGCGCCGGTTCTAGTTTAGCCAGTTGCTTATCCAGCATCTCAAGCTGTCCTCTTAGAGATCCAAGAACCCCTTAATATTTTGAGATGGCAATTCCTCGGATAAAAATTTTGAAAGTCTCCCAAACTGTGACAAACCGGGATACTGACCCTATATTTTTATAAAAGAATGATTCTATGGCCTCTGAAATATCAGTTTAAAGGCATTGTCCAGTAACGGGTATGGCGGAAATTGCCAAGTGACAGGGGCTGGTCTTTTTTGCGAATTTTCTGTATCCAGTAGTATGGGCGAGTGGTCTGAGAAAGACCAGTGATATATCGAACATTCCATGACCTAGGAGTAAAGGGCTCTGGATGTTAACCAGTAATCTATTCTGGTGTGTAGATTGTGTGGCGCAGAGTAGTGGGTAAAGTCTCCCTTTCCAGGGAAACACGTGCGCCAGACATCTATCATGTCTAATTGTGTGATACATTCTATTATAGTTTTGGCTGCAGCGGTTGGACGCCGGTTCGGTCCCCCAGAGCGTTCAAGCGCCAGGTCTAGCACACAATTGAGGTCGTCGCCCCATAATTGCACCAGTGGGTTGTTATCTCTCAGTCAATCCTGTAGATCACGATAAAATTGAGGGCTGTCAAAATTAGGACAGTATATTTTGACAAGCAGGAGGTCCAGACCCCTCCCTTTGCACCTATAAATAGTATATCCCCCCCACGTCTGTTTCAATCGCTTCGAAGTTGAGCCCAGATTTTGGATTGACCTAAGTAAGCACCCCCCCGGCATGTGTGGAGAAGCCAGCAGCATGAAAGGTGCCGTGCAACCTTTTATGTGTCAACATTTTGCTGTCCAAGGGAAGATGAGTTTTCAGTAAAAAGGTTATATCAATACCATGTCTCGTGAGATAGGCCAGCATTCTACGCACCTTACGGAAATCATTGAGGCCCCTGACATTCCATGTCAGGAACCGCGTCACATTTCTCTTAACCTGTGCCATCCTTGTCTTTCAGAAGTGATCCTAAATTATCTCTGTCTGTCAGATCTCTTAATGCCTTGTCGCCATATATTCCACCCATGCACCAAAATAGTCAAAATTAGGTACACTGTGTTCACAATAACTATCAGTTGTTACTTCCCCACCTCCCATGCCTTGGCACCCCCAACTTGCCATGGATAAATTCCCCACCCCCCACCAAATAAACCATGAGCAGGCATACTGCCTTGTGGTGCGCTACACACAGGGGCGGATGTTGCCTCTCCACTATTCTATACTCCGCCTAGCAGAGCTATGTCCCCACCACCATTAACCATAAAGTACATCCAGCAACTGAGTGAACAACTTTTTCCTGGGAATTTGAGACCAGATTCTAAAGCGTTGATAAGTCTACCAGCATGTTTTTCAAAGTACAGCAACTTTATCACTCTATTGGGCGAATGGACTTGTATTCGAACTAGGTATAAAACATCCCCCCCTCCATTGCAGTTAACAGCATTAGAACAACAGTAATGCCTCAAATGTCTAACTTCTAGTGACCCTACTTAGCCTTTGCAATTATTCCAAAGCTGGATCCTTTCAGGGATCACCCATACACAACTACGTGAACATGTTACCAGACTGTCTAATAAATCTTACTCCTCCAGATCCCCGCCTGTTGCCTCTGGCTGCTTCTCTGAGTCTCTGCTCCGCTCATCCGGTCTTTGATATTGTTTAAGTGCCTTTTGTAGAGACTTGGGGTCTAAATAAATCTTTGATTTGCCGTTCATGTTTAGCCGCAGCCTGGCCGGATAAAGTATCACATAATTTAGATTGTAGTCACGTAATTTACGTTTCAAGGGAGCAAACTGTCATTGCGCTTCTTGGACCTTCATAGTGAAGTCCGGAAATAAAGAAATCAATGAACCCTCATACTGCAGACCCCTCTTTTCTCTGGCTGGCTTTAGGGCAGCGCCCCTGTCTCTGTAATTCAAAAGCTTTGCGATCACTGGATACGACTGCGCCTCCAGCGGAGGCCTTGGACAAGTGAGCGGTGTGCCCGCTCAACCACAAACATCGGCGAAAAAGTGTTGCAGCCCAGTAGAGTGACTAGCAGCTTCTCGATTAATGTTTCCATATTGAGAGTGGCCGTGGATTCCGCCAATCTAATTATTCGAATGATACTTCTCCTGGACCTAGCCTTATGCTGCAAGGCAGTGAGAAGCTTGCCAAATTGTTTCTGCACAGAATCTGTTTCCGTTTGGGCTGCCTCTATCTCATTCACGCGTCGTTCGGCCATATCTAGTCTTTCTGCATGCTTGTCAAGTCGCTCTGACATGCTAGTCATGTGATAAGATTTTCCATTGATCGTTGTTCAGGAGACCGGGCGTCACTCGTCTTCTTGTTCCTTGACTTGTGTTGTTCAAACTGCAGCTTGGACTGCATTTTGTTTACTTTTCCCATTGCAAGCAACCCTGTGCGTTACATTCCTCTGCCTGCAATAGTCAATGGCTGCAGGATCTGCCCCCGCTAGTGCGCAGCAAGGGTCCAAGGTCCCACCCCAAGGCCTTCATCCAACCAAGCACAACCGCCCGAGTATTTTCTACCAGGGTGTCCTTATCCCATTATGAAAAAGCAGGACTCTCACGCCAACCCGGGGAGGGCGAGGTCATCCAGGTCCGCAGGCTGGTGTGACTGCAAATGCCGAAAGGAGCCACAAATCTCTAATGTCGCCAGTCACTAGGACTGCAATGTATGTATGTATATATACACACACACGCCCCCGCACACACACACACACACACACACTCTCTCTCTCTCTATATATATATATACATATATATACATATATATATATTTATTCACTGAAAAAACCATAGGTTTCACACACGTTATAGTTAGGAATTAGCATTTAAAAAACCTTGCAAATTCACTGAAAAAACCATAGGTTTCACACATGTTATAGTTAGCTGGACATTTCACTCGTACGAAACCATTGAAATTCCCCAGTTATAGTTAGTTCAGCTAACTATAACCCGCGCGACCGCAATCCACTGCTGATGACGTCACATATTACATCACTCATGACATGGTCAGTGACATCACTCATGACATCACTGATGACATCTCAAATGACATCACTGATGACACCACTGATGACATCATCCTTGTGTAAGAGTGGCAGACCTCCTCTTATCCTAATATAAACTTTGATACACACATTGAAAAATACAAACTAAAGTTTTGAAAACTATAGAGATACCAATACCAGTTAGAACAACCTATGCAGTAATTCCAAAATCTACATACGCATCCACTCATTCATCAACACTTCTATATAGACACTCATACATGTACTCAGTCATCATATGTACTCATACACCTATACATCCTGTTACACACCTACACTCATACATAGAGTTACTCACACACATACTCACACATGCAAATAAACATACATTTACTTGCATATACAGCTATACACACACCACTACACTTACTTATACAGAAACGTACACATACTTACTCTCTTAAACAATCACTTATAGAAACACATACTTATTTATACAGGAACTCTTCCAATCTCTCACTCTCATTTATCCTCACTTATATACATCAATACTCACATATACTAGTTTAAAACATATGGACTTACTCATAAAGACACTATTGAGACAGTCATTCACTCTCTTACTCACCCATACACACACTCATCCACCCATACTGTCCTGCTCACATACTGTCTTCAAAACACATACAAACAGTGAGTCACTCATTCATGCATCTAAACGCTAAGTAACATCCACCACTGAACCATACAGACACTCATACTGATACTCTAAAAACAAACTAATAACCCATATACACACTCATGTAGCTACTCACCAACCCATGCAGCCACTTATACACAAAGTGAGACACTGATACAGATATTTAAATATTTAAACATTACTCACTAATACTTGTATTCACTAAGATACTGTTAATAAGTCAGTTATACAATTAATTTTACAAAAAAAACATCCATTTAGACACTTATTTACCCATTTATTCTTCCATTAACCTTTAGATATACATATATAAAAAATATTTATTTTTCAGAAAGACACATATTCACTGGATGATGTCATCAAAGATGTCATCAGTGATGTCATTTGAGATGTCATCAGTGATGTCATGAGTGATGTCACTGACCATGTCATGAGTGATGTAATATGTGACGTCATCAGCAGTGGATTGCGGTCGCGCGAGTTATAGTTAGCTGAACTAACTATAATGGGGGAATGTCAATAGTTTTGTACGAGTGAAATGTCCAGCTAACTATAACATGTGTGAAACCTATGGTTTTTTCAGTGAATTTGCAAGGTTTTTTAAATGCTAATTCCTAACTATAACGTGTGTGAAACCTATGTTTTTTTCAGTGAATTTGCAAGGTTTTTTTAAAAGCTAATTCCTAACTATAACGTGTGTGAAACCAATGGTTTTTTCAGTGAATTTGCAAGGTTTTTTAAATGCTAATTCCTAACTATAACGTGTGTGAAACCTATGGTTTTTTAAGTGAATTTGCAAGGTTTTTTAAATGCTAATTTCTAACTATAACGTCTGTGAAACCTATGGTTTTGTAAGTGAATTTGTAAGGTTTTTTAAATGCTAATTTATGTATGTATTATTATATTTTTTATATATTTATTTTACAATAAACTACCAATGTATATAGTTATAGATTGACTGTATCCTGTAATATGGATTGGCTCAGCTCTTTTTTTTGGAATTTGGATAAAGTTGAAGAGCATAGTTAATACCTTCTATAAACTTACAAACAGTTTAAAATGTTGGTTTTTTTAAGGGTTTTTTACGGTACGCGCACCGCGCAATATTTACAATTTTTTTTTTTTGGGACCTTTCATGGTCCCCCTGAGAAGGCCTAGGGGGTCAGGGACTCTCTACCCTGCCCCCTTTTCACGTTCTCCACTTGTGTTTTTAGCTCTCTTCTGCCTCTAAAACTCAAAATGGCGGCTGGGGGGTGCGCGCACCATGCGCGCACCCCGCGATTTTTTGAAAAAAAATTTGGGTGGCGATTCTGATCCGGTAAAAATAATTTGCGTATGACCCGTATCCGTATTTTTTTACGTACGAGTCGCACAAGTACCGTACAAACTGCAAAGTACGATTCGTACGTGAAAAATAACTACGAATAGTGTCGGGAAAAGTCTACGAGAGTGCATCGGAAAGTGTCCACGTCCGAATATCGTCGGGAAAATTGTACGAAAGTGAGCCGGACAGTTTCACTTACAAATCGTAAAACACAAGTCCGAGCGCGCAAGTACGATCCCGACTGCCCGTCCGAATACACAATCGCACGTAAAAAGGCCCGTACGGAGGCAACGCAGTCGCACACATGTACACGGGTAAACTCATGCCCGTGTACGAGCTGTACAGCCCCCCCACCCCCAAATATGTCAGCACCGTACACCACCCTGTCCGCACTGCACCCCAGGCCCGCAACTGTAAGCGCCGTACCCCCCATGTACATGCAGCACCCCCTCATGTATGCGCCGTACCACCGCATGTACGCACCGTTCCCCAGGGCCGCATGTACGCACAGTACCCCCAGCCCCCCACCGCATGTACGCACCGTACCCCAGCACCGCATGTACACACTGTACCCCCAGCCCCCACCGCATGTACGCACCGTACCCCTGCACCGCATGTACGCGCCGCACACCAACACCGTACCCCAGCACCCTCACCCAGCATCGCGTATGTACGGATCGTACCTACGCGAAAAAGACTCATACAGAACCAGGACACTGTAAAACAGCACAAGGAGGGTCAAATCGACTCGCACAACAACACAAAACATGTCTACACGACAAAATACATCTCAATGACTGACCTGCCACATCCAAACAGGCCAATAGAGGCCCCAAACACAACCACCTCTTATAACACACCCACCAAAATTCAAACACAGCCACACCCAAAAATTGACCAATAAAAAGGGCCCACACATACAAACCATGAGCCTTTGCAACAGACCTACTGCTGCTCATACCTTTGCTATACCTTCACTCACACACCTTCACACAACCACCTCCACAAACATCCCCCTCTTCACATTCACACACACACACTCACATTCACACCCACACACCCACAACCATCCACACCCACACCCCACACCATGCCCACAGACAAGAATCCAAAGTTCACAACGGCGGAGCTGGATCTCCTTGTCAACAAAGTCATCAGAGTCGAGCCACAGCTGTTTGGAACATTGGTCAGACAGACCAGCATAGCTCAAAAATTTGCCATGTGGCAGAGGATTGTCGATAAGGTGAATGCTATTGCGCCCATCCGAAGGACCAGGCATGAATGCCAAGCCAGGTGGTACGATCTGCGCAGGGCGGTCAAGAGGAAGATGAATGAAGAACATGCCCAGACCAACATCACTGGAGGTGGGCCGCCCCGCTGACCTGTACACTACCATCCCTGGGAGGAGAAGGTGATGGCCATGCTACCGCCGGTGGGACTACACGGAGTCGAAGGAGTCGCAGAGCCTGGTGAGTACACAAACAACTCACGTAACATGGGGGGAATGGCATCCACACCCAAACCACAACAAATGCACGCACCTACCCCTAAGCACTCACCGCACACAACCACACTCAAAAACCACGCCCATGCCACTAACGTCACCATTCACCCTTCACAAATCAAGGCAAGGCCATGTCCAAGGCTACATCAACCACAAACACAAGACTGGATGTCCGGGAGGCTGGGAGGGTGGGCCCCACACAACACATTGTGAAAATGAGACGCAGACAACAATGTCCTCAGCCCATATGGCATAGGTACATACCCATGCACAATGCACAGGGACTGGCAAAGTACTGACAAGGTAGCTGACACTGGACCCTGCTGTATGCAGCACAAGGCCCTCCTGGGACCACTGTACACTCAAACACCAACTCCACAAGCACAGGTATCTAGCACAGGAACTCACACACACTGTCATGCCAGCATGCACCATGAGGGGACACACACATCACCTGGGAGACCCAATTACAACTCACACTACACACTACACACAACAGCACGCCTGGTCACACCCTCCCCCTAACACAAGCACACACCCCTGGGGCAGGCAACGGATACACACACTCCCACAATGGACATGTGACACAACAAGACCAATCCAGAGCCAAGTAAGCATCAGAGCCAACTATCTACAGGTCACACACTCAGGAGAACATCCCAATCTGTCCCCCGCAACATACCCATCCCCAAGTGGACACTGAGAGGAGTGCTAGGGACATCCAACTACCTGGGGGAACTGTGTCAACTTGAATATGTATGAAACATGGATGTGGCATGAAACAGCATTAACATTGTCTCTCTCTCACACAGGGCAACGTCGAAGATCTCCCCCCAACACTGGGGGGGAAGAATCACAGTCCCAGGCACCGCGTGAAGACGATCCCACCGGCAGCGATGACTCTCACCACTCCGTGGATGACCCCGACCAACCTGGCCCCTCTGGTGTTCAGGCCCCTGCAGCACCTGCATCAGGTATACCTGTGCCAATCCCCACCCCCATTCCTGCCACATCCCAGGAGACACCCAGGAGCCCTGCTCGCACTGAACAACACAGCCAGTCTGACCAGGAGGGACAAGGTTCTGCGGGCACCCAGGAGGAGGCAGACAACCCTGCAAATGCCATCCCTCAGGGGTCCCGTAGATCCGATGTGCCCACAATGGCAGGCCAGGCTAGTGTGGGCAGGGGTGGTGGGAGTGGAGGCAGGCGGAGGCGCGAACCTGACCAGCCAGCTCAGGATCCCGGTATGTCACACATTCGCAACATCCTGGACTCATACTGGCGTGACACCAGAGGCATGGACCAGGTCGTGTCCAGACTTTCCGGAATGCAGGGGACCCTCGATGAGATAAAGAACTTGCAGGTCGAGCATCATGCCAGTCATCAATAACACCAAGGACGGATGGAGGCAAGACTGGCTGAGCTCCTGGCGGTGCACAGGGACGTGAGCCAATCACTCCGTCAGATCGCCAAAAGTCTGGCAAACCCTCCCTGTGCCACCAGGCGTAGACCAGCACCAGACACAGGGAGGGAGGAGGAGGAGGAGGATTCATCTGACGGAGCGTCCCTAGCATCGTCAAGGCCTGCAGCTGAGGGTCCCCGGAGGAAGTTGGGTCGTCCACGGAAAAGACCTTGAGAGTCAGCGGACCATCCCCATCTCCCAGGTCACCTGGCCTGGCACCTGGCCCTCTGGCGCAACAGCATCACCTCACCCAATGACATTCTCTGCCACATGGACTTGCTGGTCACAGTCTGACCAATGATGACCAACACTGTGGTCTGGACTCTGATGACTCCAACTGACAAGGATGCCATCTCCCCGTGTGAATTTTGGATTCAATTCCCCCGGTAGAGCACCTTAGCACATCTACCAAAAGACTCACCCCACCAAAAATAAATTCATATTGTTCTGCACATGAGATGTTGCTGTCATTTTGCATTATTCAACAACATATGTGTGTGGAAATGTCTAACTATGCCTGAGTGTTGAAGCAACTCCAGCCATCCATACCCTGGGAACAGAGTCTGGTACAGGACACACATGGGTCACAAGGTATCATTCAAAGTAGGCATGGAGCACAACACTCACCTGTGATGGCGTCTGGCTGCTGAGGGGTGCTTGCTAAACTGTGCGGACAGACCTATTTGGGAGATCATCATCAAGGCGTAGAGGTCATGGCCCATGTGGAGGTACCCGGGGAGGGAGTCCCAGGTATGTGTGGCCAGGTGGGAGAACAATGTCCTGTATGCTGGAGTACGGTGGATGTGAAGAACGGTGCCCAGGGCAAGGTTGGATGCACGGAGATGGACCAACGGGATCTAGGATGACAGACGTACAAGGTTGGTTTGGGGTCGGGGTTGTGGACTGCCTCCTGAGTGTGGGTGGGAAGTGTGGGGGTCATCCTGCAGCAGACAGTGATCCATTGCAGCTATCTATGGTGGACGGTGAGGTGGCTGGGGCGCAGGGTGTAGAAGCTGAGGTGTGCAGATGCCCCCTGGAAGTGGACCAGTTTCCTGGGAGTTTGGATGTACTTGCTCCGTAGAGGGCAGGGCAGTATTTGACACGGATGTTGTCATGGACCTGGGGAATGGTCTGTCGTAACTTGGAGTGGATCTATCTGTGGATCATGTGCATAATGCAGAGGGCGTTGCAGCATGAGGTACAGATGCTGTGGACTAGCATGGCATATGTGAGCGAGCCAAACATGATGTACACCATCTTGTGTGTGTGGCCACTGGGTGCTTGTGCTTGGCCCGCAGCAGCAGGCGCCATCTCCCTGAAAAATGCCCCATTTTGCACACAAAGACTAGGATGTCAGAAGGACAACTGCAACAGGCACGTCTGTAAAGTAAGGAGTGTCCAGTGTCACATGGCACACCCAGAGACAATGCATGCACAATCACCAAAGAGCCAGTACACCGGATCAGGAAACTGAAGGGCGACCTGCGCACAGGAGACACACCCTCAGCAGCTGGTGATGGCCCATTGTGTGGTCGACCTTGCTAAAAAACATACACGACCATGTACTTCATGCCCAATAGAGAGCCTAATCCATGAGCAACTGCATGCATGTCGCTAAACTACACATGGACTCCTATGCATTATCTACAGCAAGTATGCCAGAGATGCCGCATGCCAAGTGGCAAGAGACCTGCATTGACAGAGATGAGGCACCTTGGAGTGTGACGAACACCTTTATTACTCAGCCTCACACTAATGGAATGGCATCCATTGGAACAGAATCACAGGTCATTCGGCTGACCATGTGTCACCTACACTGGACACCCCCTGCAACACACAGATGTGGTAAATCCTACTGAGCTGGCACAAAAGTGAAGGGGTTGAGCCTCACACCCCTTGCTGCAGACGGAGAGTCTACAATTCCCCATTGAGCCTCATATGGGAATGTCCCACACCATGTCCACCATTAGCATCCCGTATGTTCCTGAGGGACGTTATACACACATTGATGCCTTCATCAGAATCCACAATCCATGACAGATGACTGTCAGGAAGGGTGACTATCAATTCATGGGAGCCATGCAACACGTCACGTGGCCCATGGTGAGTCGACATGTATGCATGGTAACACAACATGCACAGGAGCAGTCCCCACATATCACAAACACGTACCACCCACAAAACGCCTTGCTGCACTCCTTACCCAAAATGACTTTTCACCATGTCTGTGCATGTAACTCTGATCCAGCACACGTTGCAATACTCATGAGGAATAGCAGGACTGCAATGATGACATGAGCAGACGACAGCTGCAGGAACCTGGGGAGGACAGACACACAACAAGTCAGCGAAGAGCTAGTAATCCGCAGACATGTACATGCACTCTACAGGATTGATGTTGTCACCATGCTAATAATGAATTTTGTGTACCCGCAAAAATTTGGGGAATGACATCATCACTTGAATGACACATCAGAACACACCTCCAAGTCACTTAGCACACAGTCAGCTCAACACACACATTGCAACACATGCCACACAAGGCTCTAAGCGTGCACACTCAGACACAGGGACTCATCATCATGAGAAGAAGTTGCGGATAAGCTGACTCCGGATGTCCTCATCCTCTTCCTCATCCTCATCCTCACTTGCCCCATGCCCGAGCCCTTCATCCTCCACGGGTGGATTATCCTGCTCATCTGGATCCAGGATGAGTGGCACGGCCTTCTCCACTGCCATGTTGTGCAGCATGCCGCACACAAGGAAGATTTTGCAGACCTTCACCGGGGCATATGGGAGTGCGCCGCCGGACTTGTGGAGGCACCGGAATCTGCTCTTCAGGAGTCCAAACGTCCTCTCAATCACACGCCTCGTCTGCCCATGGTTGTCGTTGTACCGGTGTTCAGCGGCTGTTCTGGGGTTGCAGAGAGGCGTCATCAGCCATGGCATGTTGGGATAGCCAGCGTCCCCTACATGGAAACATCATGGACAGAAGTGGGTCAGGAGAAGCAGTAAGATATTAAGATACCGCTAAATACAGGACTAACAGAGTATACCCACCAACAAGACATATACGTTCGTTGTGCAGCTGCAGCATCATTTCAGGCACCCTGCTATGCCTCATAATGTAGGCATCGTGTGCTGATCCTGGAAAACGGGCACAGACATGGGATATCATCATGTTAGCAAGACATACCACTAGGGCATTGATGAAGTGGTAATGTTTGCGGTTACGGAAGGCTACCTCCTGTGCGTGTGGTGGTACCAAAGCCACATGTGTCCCATCAATGGCCCCAATGACATGGGGCATCCCTCACAGGGCATAGAACTCACCCTTGACACCTGTCAACTGCTCACGAGTTGGAAAATGTATGAATTCATCCAGGTGTAACAACATGGCCTCTAACACATCATGCAGGACACGGCTGAACATGGTCTGGGACATGCCACCTACATCAGCTAGGGTCAATTGAAACGTACCCGTGGCAAAGAAATGTAGGGCTGCCATCACCTTCATCTTGGCTGTCAGTGCAGTAGGATACCTGTGTAGCGGTTGGAGGTGTGGTTCCAGCCTTGTGGTCAAGTTGTCAATCAACGGTTGGGAGAAGCGGTAGCGGCGTATACAGTCACGTCCCCTCATGGCAGCCAAGTCTGGCATTGGTCGGGGGAGAGGCGGTGCCCTGCAGAAATTTGGAAGGAATAACGAAGATTGAGTACAGCACTACACCACTGTCAATTAACTGAGCACATGTTCAACAGCTAATACACATATGCTACATACAGAGTCTGTACTGTGCAATGCATCCAGGACACGTATGCCAGCCAGGTGACACCCCTACCAACAGTCAGCTACACACGTGGGTGCTCAAGGTCAACATGACATGCCATGGAAATAGCTGTGGGCCAGTGTAAGTGAACAGGCAGACGCATTACAGGAGTGACAGACATCCACATATGTGCATAAGAAGGATGTTTCATCATACAGACCGGTTGCGGAACACTAGAGGCATATGTCACATGTCATTGAAATAGGACAGTCCACACACCTTGCCATGAAGGGGTACATGTCAGGAATGATCACACATACATTGAGACTACGCAGATATGTCCTTGTCTCGCAAGTCCATGTGCGATGCATACATACACCCGTTACGTCTGATTCCACATGTGGCCTGGTGTGCGTAATAGCGTGCCATGCCCATTGACACGCACACACATGTTGGATGCAGCAACTGCAGATGCATGTCATGGAACAACTACAGCAAGCTCATGGGAACACATGACACACACATGACATAGTCATATCGTGCAACGCCGGTAGTTACATGTCAGGTGTCATTATCCGTGTCCCTGGGGACAGTTGCGGGTGTAGGTGACTGTGCCATGCCAGTGATGCAGTGCTCGACTGTCCCCAGAGAGTAGCTCCTCTGTATCAATTGAAATCAAGTAATTTGCTGTTGTGTCATGTTCCCCATTGTTTCCCAGTGGCATGGTGGGTAAACCAACTGATGCAGGGCCTACATATGTTTGTAGTATTGTAGATGTTACTCATGTTGCTGTTCATGCTATGCGCTGTGTCCTATGTAGTTTGGACTCATGTGTCATATGTATACAGGTGTCTGATCATTTCCTGTCTCTTCACCTTGCCCACAGCATCGTCGGGGGAAACCAAGGGAGACACTGGCACGGACGTGGGGGAGGGATCCAGCACCGGGGCCACCAGTGCTGGGGAGTCTGGCGCAGCAAGTGGCACGGAGGCCGAGGGGAGTCAGGCGGAGGACCTGTCCAGTCCCAACACCGACTATGACGCTGCCGGGTCCGAGGCAGAGCTCCCAGATGGGACGGAGACTGCTCCCAGAGCTGAAAGCAGCACTCCATCTCTCGCCGCACCCTCCATTCCCATCACCGCCCTCCCACTTGCTCGGGTCCCTTGTGTCCGTGCTAGGCGACAACAGGTGCGTGAGAGACGGCAAGGAGGTGTATTTAAAAGGTGAAGGGTGCACTTCCACTCCGGATCATTCTGTGGTGTGTAGGCACATTCAATTGCATGGTGCTTGTCATATGCACGCTCATGATTTAGCTTGTATTCTGAAAGGGATTTGTGTGCCAGTTATGACCCCGTCTTGTACGCTGCTTGCTAACGGTAATTATGTGCTATTCAATGATGAAGCTTGCTGTGGGATGCTTCCGGGAATTCCTCACATCGTGACTGTATCACTACGAGTGGTTTTCTGTCATTACGTCCTTTTCCCACCCCCGCATGGCCGGCTCAATGTATCCATCTGGCCTTCCATTCCAACCTTGAAAGCTGAGTTCAACAAGATGAGCAGAATAAGGGCTCTATTGTCTCAAAAACAAGTCGTGTTGACTTCATCCCGAGAAACATTTGTCCTTCACGTAGCTCACACGCGCACAGAGGTGCAAGCGCTTTTGAACACTGATCTCCCACTACATATTTGGGACTCGGATTCAGACTATCTTTCATGCCTCGTCAACAAGTGGCCTGGATGTTTTTTTCTAAATTGTTGGCTCCGGCTCGTGACCTCCTTCCAAACTCTGTTTGGTGTGATCCCCGCATTTCATCATTCGATTTTTTTCTAGCGTTTTCGGAGGTCTCCCTTTGCTTCTCGCCCTCGTAGCTGGGGTGCTATTATTGATCTGCGTACTACGCTGTGGCTTCACAACTTGCGTTACAAGACAGCATGCACCGGCTGCTCCATCTTCGGAAACAGATGCTTGAATTCTACGGCACTCTGCCGCTGGCGACCTTAAGCAGTGCCTATGGATTGTCCTTCCGGTTTCCCTTCTTTACCTGCGTGCAACCTGTCTTTCATTGCCTAGATTGTCCATTCGAATGGGCTCTGGATTTGTGCCTGTCTAACTCGGTGTCTCCTGACCCGGATTATGATCGACTGATGAGCCCCTTAGTGGCTCATGAGTTGGACTGTTCTGGCGTCAGGATTATGGCCTGTGCTGCAGCACATGGAGTCCTAGGGAATTGGGACATCGGAACGGCTGCAACTGAATTCTTATCCAGAAGTTATCTTGATGTCCCCACCTGTTGTCCACAAATGGTGCTGGATGCCCCGATTGTTGAGGAACACGTGTGTTCTTTCCCCCTGCTGAACTGGATAATTTTGCGGAACGTTCAAATGATTTCCTCTTGGAAGCTGTTGCAACTTATTGTGCTTATACCTTGATGGATTGACTTTAGCCCTGCTCATTTCATGGTGCATCCATCGATGTTATATTTTTTCCCCTTTTACATGGTTAATTTCCCTGCAACATCGTTCATAATTGACATTTCTTTTCTGAATTTTTCGCTTCCCTTCTATGGACTTCCAGTTCATGCCCTTGGTTCCGTTCTATCAAACTTGAACTCTGCGTTCTCGAATTTGCGCCCCTAGTGGTTAGTGGTACGAACAAGGGGGGGTGTAGTGATGATTCCTATCTCCCTATGTACAATGCTAAGTTGGCACCACCGCGTTAGTTGTTAGTAAGCCATCTTGCCAATTTTGCTGCTTTTGCACGCGACACCGTAGTTGCGTGTTATTAATTTTAAAATGCCTACTCGAGTTTGCTTCACATGAGGATTGTCTGTTGTTTGACACCCTTCACAGTGAGCAGTGAGCTTGTACTGTACATTGTGTACACAAACAGTCTGGGTGACTAGACGGTGCATGTTGTTGTGTGCAGGTTGTTCGTCCCACTATTTAGCCATTACATGCACGCAGCTGCAGATACCTGATAGACGAGTGCTTGCCATATTGCAGTGCAGCATGTTTTAGTTTCATTGTGATGGAGGACTTTCGCAGGAGATGAGACTAGATGATCCTGTGATGTGATTCCACTGAGCTGATCTGTACGGTGGGGGGTCCCCCGTTCAAGCCTAGAGACCTTCTATTAGTCGAATGATACTACTGTTGGTTTACTGGCGACAGGAAGGTTGCTGTTTCCACTGTCATTTTCTTATGATTGCTCCTTTCATTGTCTATGATATTGCAACAATGCTGATGCTTCTGAACTTAACCATTTGTCTGCTTATGTTAGCCACAGTACTGCATCTTAGGACGCGAGGTTCATTGAATGAACTCTTTCAACTTTACCATGTCTACCCCCCTACCCCGGCACCATCCCCACTTCCCACTCCCATGCCTGTCCCATACACACCCAGACGTCCCCATGCACGCACCCCACCAGACACAGGCAGCACACCACCAGGGAAGGCAAAGCGCACACCTCCTGTCACGCACACACAGGGGGGAGAAGGCACAGGCACTGGGTCGGGGGGCAAACAGCAGCCATGCTGTCACAGTAGGAGTCTGCAGTCCTCACGACCCACTACCTCCAAAACCACTCCCCTTGGCTCTCTTGCCCAACAGTCGGACAGAGAGTCCTTCATGGCCAGTCCATCCCTCAGCCCCAGTGTGACACCACCCCGCAAGCGTTTGAGGGATTCCCCGGGCAGGGTGGTTGATTCCCCCCCTGTCCACACCCTCCCCCAGTTGCGCTGCTACCCATCCCTCCGACCCCCCCCCTCCTTGGGGCCTGTGGTTCCTTCGGGTGCAGGGGAGACACTGGAAGAGCTTGCGGGCGTGTTCAGCACCATACTGACCTCCTCCTTTGGTGCTGCCCCACCCCCTGTGGTGGAGTTGTCCGTCCCTGCACCCACGACACCTACCCATGCCCCTCCTGTCCCTGCGGTGCCTGTTTCTTCCCCCCCACATGATGCCCCCCCTTCTGTGGATGATATGGTACAGTGCACTGTGCAGGCAAGCTAGGGGAGACGCGTCCCAACATGTCCCCCCCCCAGGACTTCGCATCTGGCGTGGCCTATAGGTATGGTGAATAGTGTACTGTAGCTAATTTTCTTCGAAATGCTGAATGTGGTTTTTTGTTTTTCCTTTGCCCACTATAGCTTTTCTGGTATTGCTGTTGGTGCTGCTTCTCCCTGAGTTGGGGTGGTGATAATGTGTTGGGTGTCTGGGAAATGTTGTAGTGTGCTGCTCATGGGGTGGACCCTGGTATCTGCATGCCGTCACAAGGTGTCTGCATATATTCGTAGGTCATGTTAGCTCTTACTGCATGGTGACATTGTCCCAAGGTGTGTTCCTTCCTCTGTGGAACCTGACATCTTCCCTGCAGGGTGTTTTCCAATTGTTGTGCTGAGCTGTGTCAACATTTCCTCGGTGTGTGACACATCCCTTCGACTTTGGCCATGCATGCTCTGCAATGTCATCACCTGCATCGTTTGTGGCATCCTTGCTGGACACTGTACTTGTGTATGGAGTATATTGACATGACTTCATGCGGACATTTTCCCTTTTCCGCACTATGCATTTGTGTACTCCCTGCCTCACACACATGTGTTACGTGTTCTGCAGGGTATTTGGGCACCTGACTGACAATTGTGGGCATTGTATCTGTGTGTACTCCACCCTTTTCCTTCCATGGGAGGCTACAACTTGTTGGCTGCCCCGGCACCTGTACATTCCTATCATTCCTGGAATGTGGGTGACAGTGTGTGTTCCCTTAGGCTCTCTTAGTTTAGTGGTGTTTGACATGAGGATACAGTCTTGTTGCATGATCTCAGTGTATGTATTGTGCTGCCTCCGCCAGGGGTAGGTATGCATGTGTAATTTGTCATCACACCCACATGTGGTGTGTCATGCAGTGGGGGAAGGACATCCATCCTCATGGGAGTGGGACACTGCTGTCAGTGATGTGTTGTCATGGCACTCTCAACATTGTCGCACATTGTGGATGCCTTCATGCACCCATGGAGTTTTGATCATCGGAGGGTGATGTACACACCCCCATGTGTCTGTCCACTATTGGGGGTCCTCTACACCCACCCCTCATTTGTCTGGGCACTGCTGGGAGTGATAGGCACCCACCCCTCATATGTCTGGCCACTGCTGAGAGTGATATGCACCCACCCCTCATATGTCTGGGCACTGCTGGGAGTCATAGGCACCCACCCCTCATATGTCTGGGCACTGCTGGGAGTGATAGGCACCCACCCCTCATATGTCTGGCCACTGCTGGGAGTGATAGGCACCCACCCCTCATATGTCTGGCCACTGCTGTGAGTGATAGGCACCCACCCCTCATATGTCTGGGCACTGCTGGGAGTCATAGGCACCCACCCCTCATATGTCTGGGCACTGCTGGGAGTGATGGGCACCCAGCCCTCATATGTCTGGGCACTGCTGTGAGTGATAGGCACCCACCCCTCATATGTCTGGGCACTGCTGTGAGTGATAGGCACCCACCCCTCATATGTAGGCGTGGTATGTGCCGTACCCACGCACTGATGGCCTGGGTACGGCCCGTACCCCTACGGCACCCCAACTTCGGGGGTGCGGCCCGTATTGATGCCTTTGGGACGTGGGTACGGGCCGTCCCGCCATTGTTGGTATGACGTAGGGGTAGGTGTAGTATGTGCCGCCCCCACGCGCTGATGGCCTGGGTACGGCCCGTACCCCTACGGCACCCCAACTGTGGGGGTGCGGCCCGTATCCATGCCTTTGGGACGTGGGTATGGGCCGTACCGCCATTGTTGGTGTGACGTAGGCGTAGGCGTGGTACGGTCCGTGCGGAGTGACGTTGGCACGAATCGTACTTGCTGGTCCGTAGAACGCTGCCTGACTTCGTCCGGACATCGCGTATGCGCCGTCCAGAATCAGAATGTATTTTTTTGCCGGTCGGTGTTTTTTACGACTCGTACGGAAATGGTATTTCTGTGCGAATCGTACTTGCGAGTTTGTAAGGTGTTTTTCCAGGGTGCGTGTCGGACGGAAAAAACACTTCATACAACCATTCGTACCCAGGTTTTACAGGATCGGAATCGACACCAAAATGTTTCTTTCACCCTTCGGGGTCCTTCAGGGACCCCCTGACAAAGGCTATGGGGTCAGGAACTCTCTAACCTGCCCCCTTTTCACGTTCTCCACGGTGCGCGCATATAGATATTTTTGTACTTTTAGCTGCAATTTTCTCAGTAACTACTGAACAGATTGACACCATATATGCAAAAGGCACATGCCTGACCTGAGGACTACCTCTTTGCCAAATTTCAAGTAATTCTGTTCAGCCGTTCGGGCTGTACCTTCGACTAAAGGTCCTATGGGAAAATGCATGGGGAAAACGCGTTTTGGGACCCTCCTTTTTTCTCAGCCCCCGCTTGACGAATCACCCCGAGACTTTCAGGGTAGGAGCTGAGCGGAGCGCCCCATTAGTTTTGAAAATTTCACGAAGATAAGTCAACCGGCACCAAAGTTATTCAAAATAGGTAGTTATAGTAAGGACCAAGTTTCCATAGGAAGAGCATTTTTTGTTTTGCTTATAACTTTGACGTCGTTTGATGAATCTTCATGAAATATTTCAAACTAATTCTTTGTTCATATCAGCTCCTACGTTGAAAGTTTGGGGGTAATTCGTCAAGGGGGGGCCGAGAAAAAAGGAGGGTCCCAAAACGTGTTTTCTCCATGCTAATTTCCATAGGAAACTTTAGACAAGGCTACAGGTCGAACGGATGAACGGAATTACCACAAATTTGGCAGGGAGAAGGGTCTTGGTCTAGAAAGCATGCTTTTGTTTATTTGGTGTAAATCCGTTCAGTAGTTTTGGAGAAATATCGAAATTTACAGATATCAGTATTTGGGAATTCTGCCATCTGACTGGCTGAGGCGTTACGAGCACGAGCTTGCTGCTTATTGGCTGCGAGCGGTGCAAGCGGTTGCAACTAGGAAGTGTTGGCAGCCATTGTGATTCTGTTGAAGCGAGTAAGGGGAAAAAAGGGCAAAAAAAGTAAGAAAGAGGGGGATAGGAGCACAGTAACCTCTGTGGGTTGTTTAGGGTGTGCTATACAGGGGGTGCGAAGCAAACTAGTCATCCCTACCGGTCTGAAAATGCTGGGCTAACGAAATTAAGTGAGGTATTACATAGAGTCTGATGCTGCTATGGTGAGCTGCTGCGGGACTCGGGGATAAAAGAGTGAGTCCAAACTGTGTGTCATATGCTGTGAAGTCATGTGCTCTGGCCGCTGTGCCACACCTGTCCAAGTACGTCTCTGTTCTGCATACCTCTTGCACCAGAAAGCATAGCTATGTCCTACGATCCACACTAGCATTTTGAAGGTATGGCTGGAAGGTATGGAAAGATGTCTGTAGCTCATGCTGTTCCTTCGTAGCGTAAGAGATATGTTTAAAAATGGGGAAAATCTTTTTTTTCTACGGAAAACGATAATTGATTGAAAGATAAGAAGCATTCGATACTAAAAACTAGGGTGCATATTAGTTGCGTGAAAAAGCATGTTTGTCATTGGTTAATAAAGAGCAGTCTAAACGTGGAGTACACACGATAGGATGAAATGTGCTCAGCTCAACCAGACTTGCTACTTGCATTTGGAAGGTACATTTGGAACTTAAAACAATGGTGAACTTTTAACCTGCAGGTGCTGTTAAATGTTCGAGAATATGCTGAAGAAAAAAAATCATGAACTTTTAATCTGCAGGTGTCGTAGAATGTTCCAGAAAGTGTTGTGATAAAATAGGTTGAACTTCTGACCTGTATGTGGCACGGAATATTAGCTTTTCGTATGGAAAATTCAAAAATAACCAACAGAGATAAGTTTTAGAATGTCGATGTAGGAATTAAGTATTCTGATTGGTTCTTTACATGTATTTATATGTGGAGCGACAGAGAAATTGTGCCATTACTGGTTCCATTCTTGATGAAAGCAGTGCATTACATGTACTGTGTGACAAAGAAAGAATTGCATGCGTGTGTGACATTTGAAATTTGCATACCAACTACAAAGGTGAGGTAGAAATGAACAAGGTGTGTTATGTGTTCTGTAGTAGTGGTTACGTATTTGAGGTGATATTTTTAAGTTTGAAAGTATTTTTTATTTCAAAATAATATACTGTTAGTAAAGTGTGGTGTTTCATATTGGTTATAAAATATGCATAAAGTTTGACCTGTTGTCAAATAAGAACTTTATATATGTTTAGGACTTTTTCACAAAGTAGAAGTGTAGTTTGTCATCTTTAAAGGACTGTATGGTTTTGAAAATGAGGTACAGCTTTAATTTGGGTTTGCTAATGTATTCAGGCGAGATAAACAAAATGTCCCACGTTTGCAAATTATACTTTTTGTGGAAATAGTGGGGGGGGTGTAGGAGATGTATGTGTTATTAAGTTAAAAGCGATAAAACCAAACCCAGAAATGTTATGTGGACAGGTTGTGGTCTCATTTTTGACACTGAGAGGTAGATTTGACTATAAGTCGAGGTAGGTTGTTGTACTGTGAGGCCGTCTACAGTGTTTGGAGATTACATGGAGAGGAGATGGAGATAGTAAAAGTGATACGTTCCTTTTATATGTACGGATAGTTTGAATCATTTGATCATAGGTTGAGGTATAATATGAACATGGTTTCTGGTTTGCATTTGGGTATATGTAATAGTTTTAGTAGTTTGTGACTAGTGCATAATAAAAAGGTAGATATACTAAAATATATGGTAGTAAACGTATTAATGATTGTCTGTTTTTATGAAATAGAAGTGGTTGGAGAGTGTTTCTTTAGAAGAGATGTTTTATAAATGTGTGAGAGATAAAAAAGAAATGAAAATGTTCGGTATATTTTCTGTATGACTTTCTTGACATTAGTAAACTACATGTGATTATAAGTGATACTAATTGTCAGGCTGTGTCCCTGTGCTGAATATATGTAGGTGTTTAAGTGGTCCGGGTTTTACCGGGGCTCAGCTTCACTATCCCTTTTGAGACACTCGTCAATTTTTTCATTCCATTTAATGTCCTTAATATACATACAGTAAAGGGACGGTATATAAAAAGTTTGGGAATTAGTACTTTGTTTACTCTCCCCATCCCCTGCTATTCACTCTACAGAGTGTTTAAACGACTTTAGTAACATACAGATGTCTAGCTAGTAAAGGTGGTGAAGTGCCACTGGGCCCATTTATAAACCGTGCTATGGGATGGTTTATGTTTTACCCGCCAATTTGCATGTTTGAATACTTTT
This sequence comes from Triturus cristatus, assembly GCF_964204655.1. Classification (NCBI taxonomy): domain Eukaryota; kingdom Metazoa; phylum Chordata; class Amphibia; order Caudata; family Salamandridae; genus Triturus; species Triturus cristatus. The sequence continues at coordinate 482,982,350 of NC_140585.1, forward strand.
TGCTGATAAGCGTTCCGGCACACACCTGTTAAAATTAACCCGTGTATGGGTATAGTGGCGCTACTAGGAATGGCGGGGTTTCTGTTTGATTTCGTACGGTTAAGCAAGGGCGGGGGTGCGGGTGGGGGAGGTGGGTATGTTGGTGATTAAAACACAGACTTTAGTAACGTGCAGATGTCTAGCTACTAAAGGTGATGTAGTACCACTGGGCCCTATGGCACGGTATATGTTTTACCCACAAATTTGCATGTTTTAATACGTTTTGCTGATGAGCGTTTCGGGAGACATCTGTTGAAATTAAGCCTCTGTATGGCTTTAGTGGCGCTTCCAGGTTTGCTGGGGCTCTTTGTTTTATTGTGTAAAGTTAAGCAAGGGCGGGTGTGGCGGTGGTGTAGTGGTACTGGGACTATTTATAAACCGCCTTATGGTATGGTGTATGTTTTGCTTGCAAAATTGCAGGTTTCAATACCTTTTGTTGATGAGCGTTCCGGCAGACACCTGTTGAAATTAAGTCTATGTATAGCTATAGTGGTGCTAACGGGAGTGCTGGGGCTCGTTATTTGATTTCGTAAGGTTAAGCAAGGGCAGGGGTGGGGGTGGGAGAGGTGGGTATGTTGCTGATTATAACACAGACATTTGTAACGTGCACATGTGTAGCTAGTAAAGGTGATGTAGTGCCGCTGGGTCCATTTATAAAGCGCTCTATGGCATGGTATACGTGTTATCCGGAAATGTGCATGTTTTAATACCTTTTGTTGCTGAGCGTTCATGCAGACACTTGTTGAAATTAAGTCCCTGTATTGCTATAGTGGCTCTACCAGGTTTGCTGGGGCTCTTTCTTTGATTTCGTAAGGTTAAGCAAGGATGGGGATGAGGGTGGTGTAGTGGCACTGGGCCCATTTATGAACCGCTTTATGGTATGGCATATGTTTTACTCGCAAATTTGCATGTTTTAATACCTTTTGGTGATGAGTGTTCCAGCAGACAGCTACGCAAATCACACAACATTTCTGGGGATAACAAATATTCGTGCTGATAGACACTCTTGCACTGTGGTAGAAGGCTGCCTATGTTGATGGCAAATTATGAAACTTGGTGCCATTGTAGATTTAAATGGAAGCTTGGACAATTTATTTGTTACTATGGTGCAGTCAGGGCTTTAAGTTGTAAAAAAACTGGGGGTGCTCTAAAAGGGGTGGGGCAAACCTCTTAAAGGGGTGTGGGCTATCCACGTAGGGGCGTGGTCTATATCAAGAAAACTAGCATTGTGTGCTTTAGAAAATCCCCTCCAATTATCCTACCTTTGGAAAACACACTCTTTAAAGGAATTCCCTTCCTCCTACAACGTGGCTCAACTAGCATGATGTCTCCACTTCTCAGTAGTGAGCAAAATGAGAATGCGCACATCAATGTGCATGCTCTCACGGCAGTCCAATAAAAAAAAAAAAAAACTGACTACCTTTGTGAGGGCCGAAAATAGAGCCCGATAGAGACCCGTTTTGAGGCCTCCTGAAAATAACTGCCGGTGCTCAGACCCCGCCCACTTAAAGCCCTGCATCCATCCATCCTAAGCACTGCGCCATCCAACCATCTTTCAATTCATCCATACATTCCTACCTACATACATACATACATCTGTCCCTGCACTTATCCTAAGCATCTATCAGCCCACTCGCCTATGGTAAGCCTTGTGCCATCCATCCAGCCATACGCCCATATATCCATACATACATCTGTCCCAGAACCAATCCTAAGCATCTATCAGCCCACCTGTCTATCCTAAGTACTGGTCCATGCATCCATTCATCCTTCCATCCATTCATACATCTAGCTATCCATTCACCCATCAGGCCATCCATCCACTCGCACTTTATTCAACTATCCGTCCTTATTTCAGTGCACCATCCGCGCCCGATCCTAAATACCGTGTAATATTCTCATCCACCCAGCCTCTTAACCCCTTCAGTGCCACGCCCTTTCCCCCTCCTGTGCCGGGCGTAGCACTAGTGGGTGGGGTTCATGACGAGATAGTCTCGTCATGGGCACAGCGCAACTGTGCTCCATGACGAGACTATCTCGTCATGGGCACTGAAGGGGTTAAAGGGGGGAAAAGGCTGGCGATAAGCATTGACAGGCAGATGTTTCTGATAAAGAACAAGAAAGGTTTGAGTTGCTATTTGTGGACCATAGTTCACCACCCTTCTCTGGTGGTGTTTTAAACAAAGGTTGATCCAGCGAAAGAAATGTAAAGCAGCTTTTCAGTGTAAGACGTTAATTTAGAAACATAACGTTTTGTCCATTTCTATATAGGAACACTGCTTTAAACTGGCCGTGACTGATAGATACTGAATACCTGTAGTTCTTACATTTGAGAGAGTATACCAGACAGCTAATTTGGGGTGGTGAGAACCTGCACTTCTATATTTCCATGTGTAGCACAGTATAGAAATATAAAGGTAATTCCAAAGCTACTATCTTCATATTAAAGAGGGGGTGTGAGAACTAAGTGAGCCATGCAAAGCGTGTGTCTTCGTAGCACTAAAACAAGACACTGTGAAAGGTCATAGCAGGGTCGTGCTGGAGTTGGCTGCCTGTGGTCGTCTCCAGAGGCGCAACCAGAGCGAAATTTTGGGGGAGGCTAATTCTTTCAGCAATAGGCAGAGTGGGGATGTAGGGGCTCTAAAAAGGGGTGAAAAAGAACAGAGTCTCATTTACAAGCAAATGGTCTTTTGAATACCTGTGAAGTACTCGGGTACGGCTCTGTGTGTGCGCCTGGGAAGCTGTCTCAGGGAGTCCGGGGCAATGGGCATTGCGCGGCTGGTGGTCTCTCTACTAATCACGCCACGATGATGTTGCTTTTGCACTGCAAAAAGAGAAGGGAAATCCTGAAAGAAAATGGCTCTCTTTAAAGGATTTCCCGTCTCCTACAACGCGACTCACCTTGCATGATGTCTCCACTTCTCAGTAGTGAGCAATGTGCATGCTCTCACTTTCTCACTGCAGTCCAATACAAGAAAAAAAAACAATGGACTACCTTTGCGAGGCCCAAAAATAGAGCCACATAAAGACCTATTTCGAGGTCCCCAAAAATAAACTGCCGGTGCTCAGACACCCACAGACCCCCCCACTTAAATCTTTGGGTGAAGTGTTATGTTTGCAAAGTTGTACATAAAATTGTTAGGCTAATAATGGTAATTTTTGTGTGTGCCGTTTGGTTGATAATATCATCCTAAGTACATAGATTACAATTTTTAAAAATACTATCTATAAAGATGTCTGCGGTGGGTTGCAGAGGGAGTGCTATGGGGTGGTGGGGTGCAGCGGAGAGGTGAAAAGTACGAGGTAGTGCAGTTACATATAAATTGTAAAGGTGTATGTAAATAATTAAATAAATACTTGCTGTATGTTCTATGGCACCACCCGTCATCCTACTGCTCCCCTGCCCTGCTGCATCACGTTGCAGCCCTACCTCTGGAAGTCGTCAGTAGAACTTATGTAATTTTATGTTATTATTTTAACATATTGAACAGATGTAAAAAATAATTCAGTCTATTTTTTTTATTCATAAAATTATTTCGTTTGGATTACAATTTGAAAATGCCTAGAAGAACTGAAAAAAAGGAAAGAGAAAAAAGATATATATTTGAACAAAAGGAAAGATTTTCAATTAGAAAAAAATGAGAGTACTACACAAACAGTTTCTTCTGGTAAAAACACTAGACATTTTCTGAAAACAATATTATGAACATTTAATGAAAATAACATCACACAAAGCAAAAAGAAGAATTTATCCAGTAAGGAGAAGTAGACTTCAAATTCAAATACCAGGAAAAGAAAACATGATAAAGAAACAGTATCTGTTACCCGGAGACAAAAACAATTTCAAGAAATTCGTCAGAGACTTTTTTGAATTAGAGTGATTCAGAATTTCATGAAAACATGCTGCAAATATAAAAAGAAAGTGCTGCAATTCAAACAGAAGCAGCGTATTGAAAGTATAGTGGATACTGCTTTCACTTTAAAACAGAAGTTATTCATTGTGATTTTGAAGAGGATCAAAGTGTTGAAAGAGAAAAGTTGAAGAAAAAGACTTGTGAACAGAACCAACTTTTTCAAAATCTTTAGTAGACATTGGAAACATACTTCTACTAGTGAGCGTTTTTTTAATGAGGAAAGTTACTTACAGGAAAATAGTTTACCATTTGCAGTTGATACTGGAGGTTGTTGCTACGAAGTTCAGGTTGGTTGTCCCCTTCCAAAAGAGGAAATGGTTGGTAAAAGTGCAAAAGAGTTAATAGCTGAAGAAGTGCAAGGGAAACGTACACAAGCTCTTGTGTATAAGTGGGGTTGTAGCAGTATTTGTAGTATTCAACAGGAATCTATTGATATAATGTGAAATTTGCTACAAGAATATACACAGAAAAGCATTAAACAGAAGATTAAGTTGTTACAAGGACTAGATCCATGTAATGTAAGAAAATATACTGAGAAGCATGGGCGTTCTCTGGCTTGTCTTTCAAGGAAAGTGTGTGAAAGTGTTTTTCATCACTTGAGGATGTTAGCAGTACACCATTCAGAAATGCGGAAGACTGTAAGGAAACTGTACTATGTAAAAAGTCCTGCATTATGTTTCAGTGAACTGAATACAGGTCTTTTACATGGTTCTTTATCAGATGTTCAAAAAAAGTGTGATGATATTGAAATGCGATATTTTGGTTCAGAAGAGCAGTCCAAAGAAAGTGAAAGTTTGACAATTACAGATGTTGAAGGAGATGGGAAAGTGATTAGCACTGATCAGTTTGAAGAAGAAATTGGAAAGTTTAATGTAGTTGTGCTCTGAAATACCATACTGATTGTGTTTGTTGTCGACGTACTCATTATAAAAGTCAAACTAGGAATGTTGATTTGTATTTGAAAAGTGAAAAGGAGAACAATGGTAAGTGGGAAGAATTTGCAACTTACTTGGTGGAAGGTCGATTTGAGTTAGGTAGTGATCAACGTATATGTAAATATTGTTACAACAAATTAGAAGAGAGCAAAATGCCTGCTACAGCAGTACATAAAAACTTAGAATTAGTAGCTATTCTGGAGGAACTGGCAGAATTGAATACATATGAGTCAGTTCTAATTCAATCTGTACATCCTTTTCAAACTTTAATTCAGATGGAGCCTAAAACAGGTAAACTGCCACCAACAGACTTGCAAAGAGGGCTGAAAGAAAGAGTGGTGTGCTTACCTTTGGTTTTAAGAAAAATATTTAAACTATTGCTGGAGAGAAAGAGGGAAATGAAGCAGTAGTCACTGTAGTAAATGGTGTACCAACAAAGAGTCGGAAAATATGTTAATAAAGTTGAAAAGGCTACCTTATATCTTATAGAAAACAATATTTATTACAAAACTGTAAATGTGGATAAACAGGTAATAAGTTTAGAAGATGAATCTGAAATTTCAAGTGGTCAAATAGAGAAAGTGGACAAGTCAAGGACTGAAGAGATTTATGAACATTACACAATATGTCCTTTGCATTCAAAAGAAGTAATAGGAAGCAGCATTGAGTTATTTCAAATGAAAAAAGCACAGGGAACTCCAATGAGTGTATGGAAGAAAAGCTTGGAAGCTGGTTGTTTTCCACAGCTGTTTCCTACTGGAGAAGGTGGAGGATATGATGACCGACCTGCACGGATTCCAGCTTCAGAATATCGGTCAACAAGATTATATTCTGAAGATCCTAGATTTCGACAGTGCATTCCATACATATTTCACCTTTTGTTTGAAAGTGATCTGTCTTCTCTGTCGTATGCAGTGAACCACATACTTAAAACTGGAGTTCATCAATCACTTCTTTCTGCGAAAGAATTTGTGGAGAAAGTTCAAGAAACAGATGAAAATTTAGAAGCACAGTTAATCAATTTGATGGCATGTCAACGTGGAACAAATGAGTATTGGTATCGTCGTCATGGAGAACTCAAGTGTATGTTACGGAACTTAGGTACACCAACATGGTTTGTCACACTTAGCTGTGCAGAGTATGAATGGGAAGATTTGCTTGAGTTTATAAGAGAAGTGAATTCCAATATAAAAAATGTTGAAATAAAGACTCCTGGTGAACTGTGTTCATTGGATCCTGTAAATGTGTGCAGATATTTTAATCATAGGTTCCAAGCTATGATGTCTTTTATCTGCAATAAAAAGAATCCACCTCTTGGAGAAGTTACCGGTTTCTTTTGGAGAAAGGAGTACCAAGCAAGAGGTGCACCTCATATACATATGCTACTATGGATCAAGGATGCACCTATATTTGGAACTGATTCTGATGAAACTGTATTGTCTTTCACCGAACAGTATGTGACATGTGAGATTCCAAGAGAAGAAGGAGATAGAAGCTTGAGACAGCAAGTTTTACTTTTCCAAACTCACCGATGTGGAAAGTACTGCAGAAGAAAATACAAGTCTAAAAGAAGATTTTACACCAAATGTCGGTTTGGTTTTCCACGTCCAGTCATTTGTAAAGGAAGAATAAATTCTTTTTTTTCTTCAGTAAGGCACACAATAACTCAGAAATCTCCGAAGAATACCTACAACTTAAAAAGAACAGAAGTGTCAAAATATATCAATGACTACAATCCAGTCATTTTAAAATGTGGAATGCGAACATGGACATCCAGTATGTTGCAGATAACTCAATTGCTGTTGCACGTTATGGTACATCGTACATAACAAAATCAGAAAAAAACGAGATGAAACAAATGTGGGAAGAAATAGCACAAGAGAAAAGCCTTAGCAAAAAATTGTACAGCTTTACTTTGAAAATGCTTTCCCACCGAGAAATTGGATCCTATGAATGTTCAGACCGCTTGTGCTCTTCAAGTTTATATTCAAAGTAAGTAAATGGGTAAGTTTAGGTCTTGCCTGCTCACGGAATAAAGTGTTAAAATCATTAGAAGAAATTGAATACTTAGCAGCAAATGAACCAGACAGTACAGACATTCTTAAAACTAATATGTTGGACACATACTATCCGAAAAGGAGTCGACATCTGGAACAGCTATGTCTGTATGAAGTACTTCAACATTACAGCTTCAAAATAAATTTTAAACAGAATTTAAAAGTAGGAAAATATGCAGTAGCTGGATGTCATGGTTGTTTAGTAAAACATGCAAAGGGTAATCTTATAAACCACAAGAAACTCAGTTGTGAAACTCCAGATAAGCGAGAATTGTACTATTTAGCACTTCTCCAAATCTTTAAACCATGGCGTAGCGAAAGTGAATTACTTGGAGACTTTGACTGCTACGAAGATTCTTTTAATGCATGTAAATTTCCCTACATATTTAAAAATGTTGAATGATGAAGTTGAACAGGAAAAGACTATTGCAGCTGAAATAGCTAATGAAAGTTCTCAAGATAGTCAAAGTAGTGGTCCATGTAGTCAAGATCCTCTTGAACAACCAATACTGGTAAATGAAACAGCAATTGCTATGCATGAAGTCGAGATTGCAATGCAACAAGCACACGAGGAGAATATTATATTGGAAAACTTAGAAAAACAAGTAAATGTTGAACAGAAAGAAATATGTGTACAAGTGAGTGAACAGATAGAACATGGTTTGTTGCATGAAAAAAAGAATGTGTGTGTTCATCTTTTAAACTTCTTCTGATGTACATCAGTGGTCAAGCTGGGACTGGTAAAAGTTTTTTAGTTAAAGTTTTGACCAGTTATCTTAAAAAAACTACTGGTTCACATTTATGTTGTGTGGTAACAGCTCCAACTGGATTAGCTGCACACAATGTTAAAGGAGTTACTTTGCATAGATTACTGATGTTGCCAGTTGAGCATAATAATAAATTACAATATCAGACGTTGACTGGAGAAGCTTCTTATGAAGTGTCAAGAGTGCTGAAGAAAATGAAACTATTAATTATTGATGAGGTGAGCATGGTCTCAAACTTAATGCTTGCTTTTGTACACTTAAGAATGCAACAGGTATTAAAAACAGATTACGATGTTCTCTTTGGAGGAAAACATTTAATTGCATTTGGAGATCTGCTACAACTAACCCCTGTAAAAGGAAAACCAGTGTTTAAATCTCTTCTACATGAAGACACTAAGACATCTTTGGGAACTATTGAAAATGTGAATCTGTGGTTAAATTTTCAATATAAAGAACTTACTCAGAATATGCAACAAGCTAGAGATGTAGATTATGTAAATATTCTAAAAGATGTAAGAATTGGTGTTCTAAGCAAACATGGTAAACAAGCTGATCAAAGTCGTCTACTAAAGAACTAGTTTACAAATGAAAACACACCAGCAGAAGTAATGTACAAGAAAATGAAAGAAAAAAAGTCTATAGTTTGCTTAATGCCTACAGTAGAACAATGTTATACATTTAATAGAGAGCTTATGAAATTGGAAAATCAAGAAATAGTTCACATTGAAGCTATTGATAAAATCGAGCATCAAGGAATAACAATTCTTCTTTCAGAAAAACTACAGACTAAATTGGATTCTTTGGAAAAGTCTGTATCAAAAACTGCTGGCTTAGAATTTTTTTTAGATGTATGTTTAAACTGTCGGGACATTTTGAGGCGTAATCTGAATGTAGAAGAAGGTTTAGTGAATGAAGCAATGGGGAAAGTTGTTGATTTTCTGAAATATCAAAATAGAAATGGAATTGTATTCTTGAAAGTTAAATTTGATCAGATTACAGAGGTAAGTCAGATTGCGCGTTGTGCTGTACGTTTTTTGCTTGTAAAAGACTTGTATGATTGTAGAAAACAGTTTTCCTTCTGTTTAGCATATGCAATAACTATTCATAAATCTCAAGGTTTAAGTGTAGATAATGCTTTGATAAATGTGGGAAGAACTGTGTTTAAAGAGGGAATGGTATATGTTGCATTATCTCGAGTTAGAACGTTGTCTGGTTTGTATTTAATTGATTTTGATGAGAACAAGGTTAGTGCTGATGTTAATTGTGTAAGAGAATATAATCATTTGAGAAGGCTTTATGCTCCAAGTTTAGGTGTATATCCTATTTATGAGAAACGTGTTGTGTTGAAGAATCAACTATGGTTGAAAAGCCGAAACAAAATCAAGAGAAAAGAAAAGATGTAAAGAAGCAGAAAATACAAACAAGTGATGATGTTGTTGGATACCAATTAGAAAATGCTTCTGGTGTCAACTGCTATGGTAATGTTATTCTAAACCTTATATTTTATCTTGAAGATGTTTATGGTGAAATTATGGAAAGTCAGGAACAAAGATTATGTTCGGCACTTTATAATTTATTTCAAGAATTGAGAACTGATAGAAGTAAGATCCATTCTGCTTCTGGTATTCGCCAACTGTTGGATATATGTACTGGATCTTTAATGTTCAGTGCTATTATACAACAAGATGCACAATAATTTCTGATGGTTATGCTTGGAGTACTAGAAGATGAAGGAATTCAGATTGAGAGTTTATTTGGACTCAGTTACAAATGGGAGCATAAATGTGAACAGTGTTCATTAACTTCAAGCACTATAGTTGACAGAGAACGATTTCTATATTTACCAATACCTGACTGCAAATCTGTACCATTTTCCAAATTAGTAAAAGGAGCTGATCACGAGATGATCTGTTCTTGTTGTAAATCAACAATGATATCTACATTATACCTAAAAAGATATGGAAAATATTTGATTATTTGTAGGGGAAACCAAAATTAAAATTTTTGTTGCTAGTCAAGTATCTATTTCTGGAAGAACTTTTGCAACAGTTGCTATTGTTTTCCATACTGGAAGTACTACCAAAAGTGGACATTATACAGTTTATTTAAAGTGTAATAATGGTTGGAGTCACTGCAACGATACACACTTGGAAATGAAACCGAGATTGCCTTCTGAATTACCCAACACATACTTGATATTTCTGAAACAAAGATTTTAGATACATCATTCGGCCTAGTGGGAAGGTGTAAAGATACTTTAAGGAATTCATACTGGATGATTTCAAAGCAAAATCTTTGATACATTATTTGGCGTATTGGGAAAATGCGAACAGAAACTACAAAGTAAAGGTAAGGTTTGGAAATAGTATTGGATGTGTTATTTGTGTTGATTTTGTATTATATTTGCGAGAATTAGGGATTTGTTTTTTGTTTAACAATCTAGTTGATTGCTTTTTTTTCCCTGCTGTTTATGATGAAACTACACTGACATCACTGTGAATAGAGTAGAAGCTGATGACAGCAAAAAAAGGGAGACAAATTGTTTTCTGAATGTTAAATTATTTTGTATTATTTAAAAACTCACTGTAATTTGTGAAATATATTACATTACATAGCTGTTTTGCAGTTTATTTTATGTAGTTGAAAAGTTAGAAAAAACAGTACTAATGACAAATAGCAGAATAGTAGTTCGATATTTAAAAAACCTTTGAAATTCACTGAAAAAACCATAGGTTTTACAGACATTATAGTTAGAAATTTGCATTTAAAAAAAACTTAAAAATTCACTGCAAAAACCATCGGTTTCAGGGACGTTATAGTTAGAAATTAGCATTTAAAAAACCTTAGAAATTCACTGAAAAAACCATAGGTTTCAGAGACGTTATAGTTAATCGGACATTTGACTCATATAAAACCAGTGAAGATGTCATTTGAGATGTCATCAGTGCTGTCATGAGTGATGTCACTGACCATGTCATGGGTGATTTAATATGTGACGTCATCACCAGTGCATTGCAGGCGCGCGAGTTATAGTTAGCTCAACTAACTATAACGGGCGAACTTCTCTGGTTTTATATGAGTCAAATGTCCAAGTAACTATAACATCTCTGAAACCAATGGTTTTTTTCAGTGAATTTCTAAGGTTTTTTAAATGCTAATTTCTAACTATAACGTCCCTAAAACCTATGGTTTTTTCAGTGAATATAGATATATATAGATATATATATCTATATATATTCAATGAAAAAACAAAGGTTAAAGGGATATTATGGTTAGGTGAAATTTAAAGGACTTTTTTTACCAGTTATAGTTAACTTGCGCCTCGCCATGCACAGTGTTGTTATGATGTCAGTGATGTTGTCAATGATGTCATAAAACATATCATGTGTGTTGTAATATGTGAGATAATTAGCAATGGTTGTCAACAGCACAAGTTTATTTTTGGACTTTAGTTTTCGAAAGTTTCGTGAAGATTTGTCAAATTATACCAAAGTTATTAGTAAGCCAAGAAATAGCACTAAGGCTAAATTTAGGGTTCAGGGGTTGGTAGTGGTAAAGGGTGATAAAAGTAATTTTAGGGTGTATGGGTGGGCAGTGGTAAAGGAATGTAAGGGTAATTTTAGTGTTTAGGGTGGGTAGTGGTAAACGAATGTAAGGGTAATTTTAGTGTTTATGGTGGGTAGTGACAAAGGGTGGTACAGGTAATTTTATTGTTTACTAGTGATTAGTGGTAAAGGGCGGTAACAGTAAGCTTTGGGTTTAGGGAAGGTTAGTGATAAGGGTGGTAACAGTATTTTAGGGCTTAGGGGTGGAGAGTGGTAAAGGGTGGGGAGGGTCATTTTAGGGTTATGGGGTGGGCAGTGGTAAAGGGTGGTAAGGGTCAATTTACGATTTAGGGGTGGGCAGTGGTAAAGGATGGTCAGTGTAATTTTAGGGTTTAGGGTTGGTAAAGGGAGGTTAGGAGTAAGTTAACAAGCATTGGCATAGCCAATAGATAACTCCTTTGGGATCTTGTAAATATTTAGCCATGCAGCATATTATCCTGGGTGCTACAACATCTACTGATACTTCACATGCCACTGATGAACGGGGGAGCCAGTGCCACCAATGAAGCCAGGAGGGACTTGTATGACCCACAAGAGAGTGAACAAGGTGCAAGGGTCAGGTACTACACCATAGAACACACATAAACAACGCGATTGCTTTTCAGGTATGCCTAGGGAAAAGCTGTATATGTATGCTGGACTCACTCCCAAGGTATCTGAGGAGACATTAACCTATAAAGAGTATATCAATTATACTTTCTAACAAGGCAAGTTTCACATAATATATAAGGGGTTCCAAACTCTCAAACGTGGAAGCCCTAACACTGCCGGGGGATAATGGGTCACCCAACATCCATAGTCCTGTGACCCCAACTCCCAGGGCACAAAGCATATCAAGTAGTCCTGTGGCACTGTGATCTCCTGGGCCACATTGTCGAAGAGCAGCTGCATCCCATGAGACATGTTCAAAAGCAACGATGATGAGGAAAGGGGGAGAAGCAAAAATATAGCAACCAGTTCTAAATGTGCTGCATTGTACAATTACACTGTCACTGCTTGGCTGTCTCTGAGAACCCTGTCAGGCTCTCCCATGGTAGTAGAAAACGGACTAGGATTCCCATGCCTTCCCTTAAGCAACCGTACAATTCTGGTACTCTCGGCTGGTCACATTGAAAATATGAAATAATTCCCTGAGAGTATAACAAATTTTAAATAAAAAGTAAGTCAGATTATACAAATAAATATGTAATGAATGGTACTTTAAAACACACAAAAATCATTTTAAAATGATCATCTGTTAAGCACTAGAGTTAGTACTACAGAGTAATAAACAACACAGCATAAAGCACCCACTTCCTCTTCTCTAACTTTGTATTGAGAAATGGAACGCTGTTCAATGAGGGCTGATATGTTTAAACACAGTTCAATTTGACGACGTACTATCCATTAATCTTTTCCTGAAATACTAATGTGGGCACGTGATGAGTTTCGACCCGGCCCAAACACATCGATTGAGATGTGGATCACAATCGATTTGCCGAATCGCAGAAATCATAGCATGCACAAACCTTCCCCTGATTTGTTGAATGTATGTACAGGGTAGGACACACTAGGCCTGTTTGTCACTGTACTCTGTGCTACTTGAGAAGAGTCAGTAACAACCCCTTAAATTTGAAAGCGAAACTCTTTTTAGTAAGTGGCTTTTCTGAGAGGCTTGCCTGCCTTTAAACCATATCAAGACTGTAGAATCGTTTACGCCACATGGCTGTTTTGATACAGGAGTCAACAGAATTGTGGGATACTAAAACAATGCAATGAGTGCCAGAGAGGACATTGTTGTGGTTTAATTTCTGTTGTAGACATTGGTGGAAATTCAAAACCCAGCAATGACAGTGAAAAATAAATCCAGGGGGAGGGAGCGGCCGCATCGGCCTTAACCTAAAGCTGCTTCCTGGGATCCCGGCGCCCGCCCCGAACACATTGAACAGATGCAGAGAGAGACTGGGGTTCGGGGGAGAAGCTGATGCAGCACTCCCTGTTTTTTTTGCCGCCGACGTGACTCGTTGCCCGGCCCTTCCCCATGCACAGCCAATGACAAAAGCGGGATGGTATAATTGTTTTTTAAATTGCGCTTGGAGATACAGAACAGAGCTCACAACACGAGCAGGGATTACATGAAGGAATCTAACAAAAACAAGATTTACAGGCTTGTTTTCAATCCTGCTTTTTACAGACCTGTTTTCAATGCGTCTTGAAATCAAAAGGCAGGGGGAGCAGCTGTGTCATTAGAAAGCCTGACCAGAGAGCCATCCCATGCCACCTCTAACAGCAAAAGAAAAAAAGTAGTGCGCAGCACAAGTCTTAATGCACGCAAGTGGAAGACTACAAGTCCTGGGAAGTGCTCTATGGGAGGGAACAAACAACGAAAAGGAGAGACAAATGGGAACAAATACCCACTTGAAAGCAAGAATTTTTAAAGGGCTCTGAAACAAACCAATAAAAAGAGAGGGGTCAAAGCCAACAAAAGTGAATACAGAATGTCATGGATCGACCTAAAAAGGGGGGTTGGAAGGGGTCTCTGGTTCCTCCACAAAAAGAAAAAAACATACCTTTAATATTAGATATATAGTTATATTAATATATAATATAAATGCCAATTGTAGGGTTTAGGGGTGGCTGTGTACATATATATATATATATATATATATATATATATATATATATATATATATATATATATATATATATATATATATATATATATATATATTCACTGAAAAAACCATAGGTTTCACACACGTTATAGTTAGGAATTAGCATTTAAAAAACCTTGCAAATTCACTTAAAAAACCATAGGTTTCACACAAGTTATAGTTAGCTGTACATTTCACTCGTAAAAAACCAATGAAATTCCACGTTATAGTTAGATCAGGTAACTATAACTTGCGCGCCCACAATAAACTGCTGATGACGTCACATATTACATCACTTATGACATGGTCAGTGACATCACTCATGACATCAATGATGACATCTGAAATGACACATTGTGCATTGCGGTCGCGCAAGTTATAGTTACCTGATCTAACTATAACGTGGAATTTCATTGGTTTTTTTACGAGTGAAATGTACAGCTAACTATAACTTGTGTGAAACCTATGGTTTTTTAAGTGAATTTGCAAGGTTTTTTAAATGCTAATTCCTAACTATAACGTGTGTGAAACCTATGGTTTTTTCAGTGAATTTGTACGGTTTTTTAAATGTATGTATGTTATGTATTTATTTTTAATTTTTGCGCGCGTGGTGCACTTCGCGCACCGTGCGCGTGCTGTGGGCACTCGGTGCGCTTCGCGCACCGAGCGCCCACGTTGCGCATTTCGTACAATGCACGCCTCGCCATTTTTTACAAAATATCAATAGTTTTTTTCTCCCTTGGGGGTCCTTAGATTTATATATTAAATGTGATTGTTAATTCTTTTTTTTTTTTTTTTTTTTTACCGTACGCGCACGGTAAGCTTACCGTACGCGCACTCCGTGATTTTTTTTTTAAATTATTACATTTATTTTTCATACTTTTTGGTCCTTCGTGAACCCCCTGACGAACGCTAGGGGGTCTGCAACTCTCTTTGTTGCCCCCTTTTCATGTTATCAACCTTTGTTTTTCAGTGCGAGAGACAGAAAATGGCGGCCGATACTTTCTGATTTCGACCGATTCGAATGTTTACAGTCATGTAACCACCAATCAGAATTGAGATCGCGCACGGCACCGTATGCGTACGGTAAGCTTACCGTAAGCGCACGGAGCGCGCTTACAGATATATATATTGATTTAAATGCTATTTTCTCAGGACCTACTGAACAGATTTACACCTGCAAAAGGCACATCCCTGACCTGAGGACTACCTCTCTGCCCAATTTCAAGTAATTCTGTTCAGCCGTTCGGGCTGTAGCTCAGACTAAAGGTCCTATGGGAAAATGCATGGGGAAAACGCGTTTTGGGACCCCCCTTTTTTCTCAGCCCCCGCTTGACGAATCCCCCCGAGACTTTCAGGGTAGGAGCGGAGCGTAGCGCCCCATTAGTTTTGAAAAATTTGCGAGGATTCGTCAACCGGCGCCAAAGTTATTCCAAATAGAATGTTGCGGATTTCCTATGGAAACACGGTCCTAACTATAACTATCTACTGGCGACCGCCAGTAGATAATATATATATATATATATATATTCACTTAAAAAACCATAGGTTTCACACATGTTATAGTTAGGTGGATATTTCACTCGTAAAAAACCAATGAAATTCCCCCGTTATAGTTAGTTCAGATAACTATAACTCGCGCGCCCGCAATCCACTGCTTATGACGTCACATATTACATCACTCATGACATGGTCAGTGGCATCACTCATGACATCACTGATGACATCATCCTTGTGATAGAGTGGCGGTCGCGCGAGTTATAGTTATCTGAACTAACTATATCGGGGGAATTTCATTGGTTTTTTACGAGTGAAATATCCACCTAACTATAACATGTGTGAAACCTATGGTTTTTTAAGTGAATTTGCAAGGTTTTTTAAATGCTAATTCCTAACTATAACGTGTGTGAAACCTATGGTTTTTTCAGTGAATTTGTACGTTTTTTAAAATGCTAATTTATTTATGTATTATTATTTTTTTATATATTTATTTTACAATAAACTACGTATTAAAAATGTTTTTTTTTTTTTTTTTAGGTTTTCACCGTGCGGTCGCCAGTAGATAGTTATAGTTAGGACCGAGTTCCCATAGGAGATCTGAAAATTCTATTTTGAATAACTTTGGCGCCGGTTGACTTATCTTCGTGAAAGCGGGGGCCGAGAAAAAGGGGGGGTCCCAAAATGTGTTTTCCCCATGCATTTTCCCATAGGACCTTTAGTCGAAGGTACAGCCCGAACGGCTGAACAGAATTACTTGAATTACTTGAAATTTGGCAAAGAGGTAGTCCTCAGGTCAGGCATGTGCCTTTTGCATATATGGTGTAAATCCGTTCAGTAGTTCCTGAGAAAATCAAAAGTAAAATCACATATATATCTAGGCATCGTGAGATCTGATTGGCTGTCAGCACTTCATCCAAGAAGTGTTGGCAGCCATCTTGGGACCAATATACATGATAGCACCTCATTAAAAAGCATTGCAGTTAATAGAAGGTTTTAAGACTTTAGTTACATTATAAATCATTTGTTGATGGTACCATACTAATTTTAGGAATTGTGGTGTGTTCTAAGGTGATTTTACCATGTGAAAAAGCCTTCTGCTGTGATATCATGAATCATGTTTGAGAGAAAACTATTTTCTCATGCTTTTCCCACAGAGGTTTGGAAGGTTGATCTATAAGCTAAACTGAGAGCATATTTTCTGTAAATTCACATTATCTTTCTCAGTCATGTGAGAATGAAGTCTGACATTCCCAGTAAAACATGTACATCCAACAAGGGCAGAGACTGTCAGTTGATTCCTTTGTGTTCTACTGCAGCTTCCCAGAGTGTTCTAAAGAACAACTAGAGCGCTAACAGTCCTACTTATGACAAGCGTATAGCACACCTGAAGCCATCTTGGTTGGCATAAAGTGGTAACTCTTAAAACATTTAATTTAAAAAGGAACAACATGAGGGGGTTCATTTTGCCATAGAAAGTATGACTAGTGCTGCAGAAAGAAAAATTAGGGCACATTTTGAGTGACTTCTCAAATCCTCTTCTATTTCATTTAAAAATTCTGACATGCAGACTGAAACATGCACTTTCAATACCAGCAGCAGACTTCCCTGGTGAGCAGTAGCTTTACTACAGTGATCTAATAAGCAACTAGAGTGCTAATATTCTCAATTTTTGGCAAATGTGTGACACATCTGAATGCCTTCTTGATGGAATCAAAGTAAAAAACTGAAAGTATTTCCTACTGAGGAGACTGCAGTAAATGAGGAAATTAGGAAACATCATAACAAATAAGTCTCCCAAAATGGCCACCAGAGACAAAAGAGCCCAAATGTAGCCTAAATATCACCCAGATGTAGCCCAAGTATAGCCCAATGACAGAATGTCCCAGAGTGTTCTAACGAACAACTAGAGCACTAACAGTCTTACTTATGACAAAAGTATGGCACACCTGAAGCCATCTTGATTGGAATAAAGTGGTAACACTTAAAACATTTAATTTTGCAAAGGAACAAAATGAGGGAGTTCATTTTGCCATATAAATTATGATTAGTGCTGTAGAAAGAAAAATTAGGGCACATTTTGACTTCTCAAATCCTCTTCTATTTCATAAAAAAAAAATTCTGACATGCAGACTGAAACATGCACTTTGAATACCAGCAGCTGACTTCCCTGGTGAGCAGTAGCTTTACTACAGTGATCTAATGAGCAACTAGAGTGCTAACATTCAGAATTTATAGCAAATGAGTGACACTTCTGAATGCCTTCTTGATCCGAAGTAAAACACTGAAAGTATTTCCTACTGAGGAGACTGCAGGAAATTAGGAAACTTCATAACAAATAAATCTCCCAAGATCTCCACCAGAGACAAAAGAGCCCAAATGTAGCCCAAATATCACCCAGATGTAGCCCAATTATAGCCCAATGACAGAATGTCCCAGAGTGGTCTTAAGAACAACTAGAGCGCTTACTGTCTTACTTATGACAAAAGTATGGCACACCTGAAGCCATCTTGATTGGAAAAAACTGGTAACACTTAAAACATTTAATTTAAAAAGGAACACAATGAGGGGGTTCATTTTGCCACAGAAATTATGATTAGTGCTGAAGAAAGAAAAATTAGGGCACATTTTGAGTGACTTCTCAAATCCTCTTCTATTTCATTAAAAACTTCTGATATGCAGACTGAAACATGCACTTTTAATACCAGCAGCAGACTTCCGTGGTGAGCAGTAGCTTTACTACAGTGATCTAATGAGCAACTAGAGTGCTAACATTCAGAATTTATGGCAAATGTGTGACATATCTGAATACCTTCTTGATGGAATCAAAGTAAAAAACTGAAAGCATTTCCTAATGAGGAGACTGCAGTAAATGAGGAAATTAGGAAACTTCATAACAAATAAATCTCCCAAGATGGCCACCAGAGACAAAAGAGCCCAAATGCAGCACAAATATCACCCAGATGCAGCCCACATGTAGCCCAAAGACAGAAGTGTGCAAAACACTTATTTTTTGAGTATTTGCAGTTTTATATAGTGCAGACTTGTCAGGTATTGGAGTGCTTTACATGAGCATTGGTTACATCACACAAGACCAAATTCATTTTGATTGTAGACATGGGGAGATTAAGTTATTTGACCAGAATCACAGAATGTTGAGCTGAAGCAGAAACTCCAACCTGGTTCCCCAGTTGCAAAGTCTGCAGCTCTGGAAGTAACACCACATCCTCTCCCCTAGGTGCAACATTTAATCAAGTGGTCAACTGGATAAAAAAACATAAAGAATACAAATAATGTAAAAGTTCTTTGTCGCTATTTGAAAACTCAGAAAATATGTCCTCATTTTAGTTTTTTAGAGCACTAACCATAATTTTGATGCAAATAAAACCCTCTCATATATGTAATTTCTAAAGGAAATACTCTAGGTATTACAGTTTTGATTACATCAAGATGACGTCAGGCGTTCCACACTTTTGTAAGAAATATAGAATGTTAGCAATCTAGTTGTTCATTGGGATACTGTTGAGAGGCAGAGGCCAGGGGCACGGACTCTGAAAATTGAAGGCAGGTAGGAGAGTGCAGATGCAACAATTTGACCACACTGGGCAGGCAGGAAGGGCAGTGGCAGCACAGCAGACTATGGAGGGCAGTGGAAAGGGGGGCAGGGGCAACAAACCAACAATACAGGACTGGCAAGAGAGGCTGTGGCAATATAATACACCATTGTGGGCAGAAGGAAGAGGCAGTGGTAGTACAACCATACATGCCAACAGACCCGTTTCAGCCAGGAAACGTCCAATGTTTTTAAGCTCAAATGGGCTTTATTTGATCTCTCTCCTGTCTACAATCTCCTCTTTTTCAATGTAACTCAAAGAGGAAATTCAGTCAGTCAGTCAGTCAAAAGTAACTTTATTTGGTTTTCACAAACCATAAAGCATATAAAACACATTTCATATTGAAAAAAACCAAAAACATTTTCAGTTCATAAAATTCTACTTAGTTCCTTTGTGGCACCAAGCCTTCAGACTTTGCCCACTATTGTAAGTAGGCTTTCTACCGCAATCATACATTTTATCCCCCTGCATATTAAAATGTTTGATGCGGCACCCATCCAACTTGTCGCCGCCTGTCTGCAGGTGCGGTTATTTAAATCATTGAAAGGGGAAATTCAATACCCCAGTTTTTTTTCAAAATCTCCCTCTTACCAAGTTCAAAATGTTCGCAAGTTTGGTACATTGGATCATGGTAGGCAGGAGGAATTGGGGTAGGGACATGGACTCGGATAACAGAGGACAGGAGGGACATGGAGAGGTGCACCAAACTGACCCTACAGGGCAGGCATCAGGGTTTGCAGCAGCACAAT
This sequence comes from Triturus cristatus, assembly GCF_964204655.1. Lineage (NCBI taxonomy): Eukaryota > Metazoa > Chordata > Amphibia > Caudata > Salamandridae > Triturus > Triturus cristatus. Next base: position 483,002,160 of record NC_140585.1, read on the forward strand.
ACACCACACAGCGCATTCGGGACAGGAGTGCAGCACAACAATCCATAGAAAGCAATAGGGAGGGGAGGGGACAGGACCATGCACATGGACAACAGAGAACAGAGGGGAAAGAGGCAATGGTAGCTAGCTGACCATAATGGGCAGACAGGAGAGAAAGCTGCAGCATAACAGACCATAAAGGGCAGGAGGGACGGATCAGGGGCATTACAATGGAACAGACAAGCCAGGAGGGAGGGAATAGGGGTCTGCACATGGAAACAGAGGGCTGGGGGCTAGGGGGCAAGGGAGGAGCAGCAAGATGACCATGGAGGTCAGGCAGGTTGGGCACTAGAAACAAAACACACCATGGAGAGCAACAATGAGACTATGATGGCATACACACAGACCATGGAGGGAAGGTGGGAGGGGGTCAGGGGCAGCTAGCTGACCACACAGGGAAGGTGGGAGGGGCCATGGCAGCACAGAAGACCATGCATGGCAAGCGGGAGGGTTAGTGGCAGCACAATGGCTATGATTGGCAAGAAGGAGGGTGCAGGGGCATGCACAAAGGACCATGGAGGATAGAAGGGAGGGTCAGGACCTGGGCACAGACAAGAGAGTTCAGGGGAAGGGGCCTCACAACAGACCGCGCGGGCAGGCAGGAGGAGCAGTTGCAGCACAACAGACCAGGGAGGGCAGAAGGGTGTGGCAGTAAAATGGACCATGGAGGACAGGAGGAAGGGGATAGGGGCATGGCATGTGGACAGGCAGGGTGGAGGTGGCAGGGACAGGTTACAGTCATCTGACAATGCTAGGCAGGTGGGAGGGGAGTGGCAGCTCAACAGAACACTCAGAGTAGATAGGAGTGGCAGGTCCATGGAACATGGTGGGCAAAAAGGATGGACCAGGGGCATGCCCAAAGACATCGGAGGGCAGGGGGAAGGAGAATAGGGGCAGCAAGCTCAGCACAGAGGCTAATCAGGAGGTCAATGATGGGCCACAGAATTGGGCAATGGAGGGCAGGAGGAGTGGACTGGTACATCATGCTAAATGGAGGGCAGTGGCAGTGCTCCAGCGTGGAGTGCAAAATCCCTCCCTACCGTTGCGGACCAAAAGATCTCACACACGCACACTATCCATACATTCGCTGGTGGGGCCCATAACACCAACACACACTCACCATCAGTCCGTACGAGAGGCGATTATCCTTCCAAGTGCTGGATAATGAGGGAGGAAGATACCACTTTACCCTAATGAGCAACAGACCTACTAACCCTTCTTATACTCATTAGGCCCTAGATTCTACATTTGGTATTCCCCTCATGACCAGGATGGATCTGTTAGTTGTAGATTTAAGTGAATTTCTAATACTCTAATTAACCTTTTCATTAACACATTTCAATGAATAAACAACCCAACTCATTTCTGTAGATGTTCAAATCCAAATTTATATTAATATTGCAGATTAAATCATTCATTTGATCGAGTTGCCATTCATATTTACCTATTCTGGCTAAAGTCGTCCTCTATGTCAAATCTGGCAATCTCGCAAATCTATGCCCATCAATTTAGCAGGTTAAGTTCATCAGGATTTTGGGCATTAATTCAGTCCGTCAAAGATTCAGGCCAACAGCTGTCCTGCAGTGTCACCGTCCTCTTCGTCAGTATATCATCAGGAAATCGAAGGAGCGACCCTCCAACCTCTCTATTCTATGGGTTTTATAATAATTTCAATAGCAAAATGTAACAATATTGAGTTTTAAACTGTTCTGATTGGCTAATCAGGGGTCAACCTCTCCGTTCCCATAAGGTTTAGTCCATGTTGTCAGCATACTTGCTGGTTCCGGTTCTTTAATAAAGCCTTTTGTCTGTAGCGCTGGCACCTTTCCCAGTGGCCTTGATAAGTACAGCTTGCCTGGGGTCAAGACAGGGCCACTGTTGCTCGTCTTTTAGCGCAGGCGCACTTCACCCAAGCCTGGTTCAGCGTCGGCAGTTGGGTTAGGCACCTAAAGCAGCCATCATTTGATAGGCCAGAATAGTCAACTTAAGCAAAGAAACACAAAAACGTAATGAATACATAGAAATTACTAATTAAATGTTATTCCCTCGCTAATACCCATATGTGTGTGTATTTATCTAGCCAAAAGCACACTCAATGCAGTTTATACTTACTAAATAAAGCACGAATCACAATTTTATCCCCAAAGCGACATATATCATGCAATGTTCTAATTATCTATCATTAATATGCGTACAAAATTTAGTTCACGTCATTAATTAGGCCATGCAGATTCAAATCCCACGTGTATTTCGGTCATTAATAAGGTTGATTAGTTATTTCCACATCACTCCACACCATTAGTACGATTATGATTAATTAATGAATCTAATTAATAAAACGACATGCAAAATGGGATGGGTATACAAAAATTTTGCATAACCCGCTCCAGCAGCAGCACATCAGACCATGCATGGCAGGAGGGAGGAGGCTAGTCCATGGATTCAGACAACAGAGGATAGGGAGGAGGTGGATGGGGCAGCAAGCTAACTGTTCAGAGAAGGTGGGTATTAGGAACTTTATTGTTTTTAAAATGTGTGTCTGTGCAAACTACTTAAAATATGAACAAGTATGCAGCATAATCTCACTTTTATTCAGGAAGAAGAGGACGTTTGTGACTGTGACTCCGGGCTCACTTGGCAGAAACACCCCCTGATCCTCCACCCCCCATCGCAAAATGTAATGCCCGTGAAAAGGGTAGGTGGACGCAGTGTTATATAGAACATAGTCCTGTGATCACGATTGAAAATGAAAACTAGATATGGTATATGGTATAAACTATGCACCAAAAAGTGTGATATAAGATGAACCGGGGCATGAAATATAATATGCAATACATTGTGCGCAATGACAGATTCATTGGAGAGCGCGAGATAGCACAGGCACTAGCGCGTGCTATGCGATATGCGCCTTGGAGTGTAATATGCACAGGGCAGTGTTGTGTAACCTAACTAGTCTCTAAAGTTGTAATATAAAATATCTGCTGGGAAGTGTAACGTTGCACATGCACTGTGACAAAGATATGGATCCCAGATTGTAATATGAATGGCATAGCGCTGTGCGTTATAACATAGGCATCGAGGAAGGCACGTTAGATGGGGCAATATAACCCGTGCGAAGGCAAGTGTGGCATGACATATTCACGGGGTGGTGTTACAGTGCACATGGGCTAGAGAGTGTCATAGCATACGCACTAGCTGGTGGAATACAACACAGAGGTGTGAGGCACTCGGCGGGCACTGGTGGGTGTAACATAGCATTGGGCTCAGCCAGGAGAACGCTGTGACTCTCAAGTGAGGGTCGTCTCCTTTCCAGAGAGTAAAATAAAAAGTATTACACATCCGGCGGTGGATGTGTGTTTTATTAATCGTGAGGGGGATTTCTTGCATAGTTTGGTCGAATTTTTGTCGATTCCCCTTTGAATGGCTTGGTGTGCGTGTATATTAAATGTGCCTGTCAATAGCTACCCATGTTTCTATAAATAAACGACAAGGGTGTCTACTTGGAGAGTACCCACCGGCGGGGCTGCCGAGATTAGGCACGGTAGGGCTTCACTAGCAGTGTAAATACATTCCATGTGGCTTCATTCTATGCATAGTCGCCTTTTAATGAATATCACGCAAATCGTCATGGTGATACGTACATACGGTTTGTCCAGCATGTCCTAGGTGTTTCTATAAATATATATTTTTTTAAAATAATAAAAAACAAAGGCCGGCCCCGGGGGATGGGGTCCCCGGGGCCATATGTGGCCTGAGGAGGGGGGCAACCCAGCCCCCTCCTAAATATTTTTTTTTTAAAAAGGTCATGACCCGGGGGTTGGGGTCCCCAGGGCCGATTAAGGCCTTGAGAGGGCTAAATTTATTTTTTTCACCAAAAAAAATTAGGGTGCAGGCCTTGTGGGATGGGGTCCCCAGGGACAGTAAATTCAAAAAAGAAGGGGGGCCACACAGCCCTCCTTCTTAAAAAAATAAAATAAATAAAAGACCGGCATCACGCCGGAGGTCACGCCCCCTCCTTGCAGCACTCTGCAAACATGCCCCCTGGCCAGTTGTAAGTTGGGGAATTAATTCCTCTTCAATACTGAGGGTCCCTGAGGGCCAACTAGCCCAACAGGTATCTCCAGTATGTGCCAGGGAGCTGCGTTGCAGACAGGTGTTCTGAGGCCACGCCCCTTTTTACACCTCTATGCAACGCAGCTCTGTGGTGCTTACTGGAGGTACCTAGTGGGCTAGTTTGACCCTAGGGACCCTTAGGATTCAAGGGGACTTAATCTCTCAACTTAGAACGGCCACGGGGCACATTTACACAGTGGTAAAGGGAGGGGATGGGGCCTGAGGTGACGTGTGCAAACACGCCCTGTGGCGCGTTTTAAGTTGGGGAAATAATTCCCTTTCAATCCTGAGGGACCCTGGGGGCCAACTAGCCCACCAGGTGCTTCCAGTAAGCGCCACTGCTCTGCGTTGCAGAGAGGTGGTGCAGGCCGTGCCCCTTTTTAGACCTCTCTGCAATGGTGCTTACTGGACGTACCTAGTGGGCTATTTTGCCCCTAGGGATCCTCAGGATTCAAGGGGACTTAATCTCCCAACTAAAAACGGCCACAGGGCGTGTTTACACAGTGGTGAAGGGAGGGGACAGGGCCTGAGTTAACATGTGCAAACAAGCCCTGTGGCGCGTTTTAAGTTGGGGAAATAATTCCCCTTCAATCCTGAGGGACCCTGGGGGCCAACTAGCCCACCAGGTGCTTCCAGTAAGCGCCACTGTGCTGCGTTGCAGAGAGGTGGTCTAGGCCGCGCCCCTTTTTACATCTCTCTGCAACGCAGCTCTGTGGCACTTACTGGAGGTACCTAGTGGTCTAGTTGGACCCTAGGGACCCTCAGGATTCAAGGGGACTTAATCTCCCAACTTAAAACGGCCACAGGGCGTGTTTACACAGTGGGGAAGTGAGGGGACGGGGCCTGAGATGACGTGTGCAAACACGCCCTGTGGCGTGTTTTAAGAGGTAGTTTTAATCCACTGCCCTATTATATACTAGGGGCTTACAGAGAAGGTCATGCTGATCACAGGGGGACCCCAACGCATAGTGTTCCCTAGTGTATGTAGGTGTTTTCACTGTATTCTGAGTGTCTTTTAACATGGCACTGGCTCTAGGACTGGTTAGTCAGACTCAGTTACCACCAGTATCCGTCTGAAAAAGTTGAGGGTACAGGACTATTTTGCAACAAGGCTTCTTTCTGCTCTTCTGTTTGTTCTTTCTGCATGTTATCCTTCTTCCTGCACTTTTCTTCATCTTTGAGGACTTCTGTTGCTTCTTTCTGCATTTCTTTTTTTTCTTTCTGTGCGTTTTTTCTTCTTTCTTCACATGTCCTATCTCTGTAGGCATAGTTAGAAATTAGCATTTAAAAAACCTTTGAAATTCACTGAAAAAGCCATATGTTTCAGGCATGTTATAGTTAGGCATTAGCATTTAAAAAACCTTAGAAATTCACTGAAAAAACCATAGGTTTCAGGGGCGTTATGGTTAGCTGGACTTTTCACTCGTACAAAACCATTGAAATTCCCCCGTTATAGTTAGTTCAGCTAACTATAACTCGCGCGCCCGCAATGCACTGCTGATGACGTCACATATTACATAACTCATGACATGGTCAGTGACATCACTCATGACATCACTGATGACATCTCAAATGACATCACTGATGACATCATCCTTGTGATAGAGTGGCAGACCTCCTCTCCCCCTAATATAACCTTTGATACACACATTCAAAAATAGAAACAATGGACATACCTATATCAGTTACAACAACCTATTCAGTATTTCTAAGATCCACATACACATCCACTCATTCACCAACAGTCCTATACAGTCACTCATACATGTACTCACTCATCATATGTACTCATACACCTATACATCCTGTTACACAATGCCACTCATCCATAGAGTTACTCACACACATAGTCACTCATGCTAATAAAGAATCAAACATCCATTTACTTGCATATACAGTTATACACACACCACCACACTTACTTCTACAGAAACTTACACATACTTAGTCTTTTAAACAATCATTTATAGAAACACATATTTATTCATACAGGAACTCTTTCAATCTCTCACTCTCACATATACTCACTTATATACACCAATAGTCACATATACTAGTTTAAAACATATGTAGTTACTCATAAAGACACTATTGAGACAGTCATTCACTCACTAACACACCCATGCACACACTCATCCACCCATACAGTCCTGCACACATGCTGTCTTCAACACATACAAACAGTGAGTCACTCATTCATGCACCTATGCACTACGTAATACCCCCCACCGAACCATACAGACACTCAGACACTCATACTGATACTCAAAAAACCAACTAATAACCTATATAGACACTCATGTAGCTACTCACCAACCCATGCAGCCACTTATACACAAAGTGAGAGACTGATACAGATATTTAAATATTTAAACATTACTCACTAAGCCATGTATTCACTAAGCTACACTTAATCAGTCAGTTATACAATCAATTTTTAAAAAACAAATCATCCATTTAGACACTTATATACCCATTTATTCTTCCATCGACCTTGAGATATACATATATAAAACATATGTAATTTTCAGAAAAACACACATTCACTGGATGATGTCATCAGTGATGTCATCAGTGATGTCATCAGTGATGTCATTTGAGATGTCCTCAGTGATGTCATGAGTGATGTCACTGACCATGCCATGAGTGATGTAATATGTGACGTCATCAGCAGTGCATTGCGGGCGCACGAGTTATAGTTAGCTGAACTAACTATAACGGGGGAATTTCAATGGTTTTGTACGAGTGAAAAGTCCAGCTAACTATAACGCCCCTGAAACCTATGGTTTTTTCAGTGAATATATATATATATATATATATTTTTTTTTTTTTTTTTTTGCAAACTCCGTCACCAGCTTCCACGTTCCAGGGAACAGACGAAACAGACCCAGATGTCAGTGCAAGAGGCTTTGATCACATGGCAGGAATGAGGAAAACCACATTTTTAAAGTGACAATGTATGAACACGTGATACTTAATAAAAAGCACTCTCTCATAGAGATGGAAAACATACTTGGTAGTTTGTTTGAATTGACACAAGTAAAATAGCACCATTCATTTAATTCATGAATAAATAGCAGTTTAAGACCCAACAGTTCAATTAAAAGGTAGTGAGATCAAGGGTTAAATCCAGCGCTTAAAATTGCAATATTCATTATCCTTTAAGGTATCATGATATGACTTAAAAAGCGGTAAAATCATGTTGGATACAGCTTTCAATGCATTTTGTTTCAAATATAAATATTAGCAGTGCTAAGAGAATAAAACCCAAGTGGGTGTATATTCTAAAATAAATTAAGACACTGTGCATATTTAAAACACATGTTAAATAATTATATAAAACATAATTATATAAAAAAATCCACCAATCATAAATTTCTGCTTTCTTATGGAAAATGGAACCACAAAGTCATTTGCTAAAACCCTTAGATCCATACCCAATATGTGTGTAGTATCACATATGGACATGACCAAATAACGTAACACTGTTGAGATTGATTACGGTAAATAAAGTGCTAGTGCCTAAACCTCATGCCCAAATGGGCTTTGCTCAGTTTTTCTAAGTCATACCAAGTTAAAGTGCTTGTGCCAAAAGTGCTACCCAATTGACTATACTAAGAATTGATGTGCTAAAAAATAATAAAAGTGTCATAAAAAAGATTTGGAGGAGGCTAAAATGATAAAGCTAAAAAATATCACATATGGTATTGCTCTCTTTCAATCTATATGTAATGCAAGCTTGCCAGTTTGTCTAATACACTCTTTAAACAAGTATAAAAGTCTTCACTGGCATTAAGGCCATTTGGTGACTTGGTATCTAATTCAAGAATGAATCGTGTTTCAAGTTTGCCTAAAATCGCTGCGCGGTTGCCACCTCGTCTGAGGGGCAATACAGAGTCCACCACAAAATACTTGAGTTGCTCAACTGCATTGCCAAGACACTCTTTAAAATGTCTGGCGACTGGATACACTGGGTCACTGTTAATGATGGCTCTAACGTGCTGAAGTATCCTCTTGCGCACCTGCAACTTGGTACTACCCACATATTGCAGGCCACACGGACACTCCAGCACGTAAACAGCAAACTCCGTTTTGCTTGTGAGCAACTTCGTAATCAGTCTCGGGGTGATGTGAAAGGGGGTTCTGTATGATGGTGTGCTTACACCATATCTGCAAGCTTTGCAATTAGTACAGCGATAAAAACCCTTTCTGGAGTTTAACCATGTTTTCATCACCAATATCTCTGGGCTGCTTTTGACTAAGTCACTACACATGGAACGTGCTTTTCTGAACGTAATATTTGGGGCCGGAGTGGCCAGCTCCCCGATAATAGAATCATTGCGTATAAGGTTCCAATTGTGTTTAATGATTTTGCGTATGGTGCGATGTTGCCGGTTGTATGTTAGAACTAGTCTAGTGGGTTCTACAGACTGGTCTAAAACCCTGTATGTATCACCCCGGGTGCTCAGTAGAGCATCAGTCCTAGAGACCAGATTGGGTCTTTGGATTGCCCAGTCACTATCACCTGCCAAGTACCCCCTGGCTAAGAATCTTTTTTTACTTTTATTCTGAGCCATGGTACAATCCTCATGTCTACTGCAGATGCGCCTGATATGCAGCATTTCCCCATAGGGGATTCTGCGGATCAGGTGACCCAGATGGTGACTTGTTGTGTGAAGTACTGATTTCCCAGCTGTAGGTTTCCTGTGAAGCCTGGTTTCCAACTGGCCTTCACAAATGTAAATCTCTACATCTAGGAATGAAATGGTTTCCTTGCTTATGCTGACCGTAAATTCCAAATTCAGGGAGTTGACATTGATTTCTTCTATAAACGTGGTGGCTTGTAATTCAGTGCCCTTCTAAATCAAGAAGAGATCGTCGATAAAACGATACCAACAAATCACATGTGTCTTTAATGCTTCAGAGAAAGCTGCTCTGAGGACCCGCTCCTCCCACAGTCCCATATGCAGACAGGCATAACTGGGGAAGAAGCAGGCCCCCATCGCAACTCCTCTGACCTGTTGGAACACCTGGTTCTGAAACAGGAGGAAATTGTTTTCCAAACAGGTATTTATCATTGTCAATAAAATCTTGTTATGGTTGCACATGTGAATGGATTTAGTTCCTAGATAGAGCCCAACTGCCTTTACACCGTCATGATGGTATATACTGGTGTAAAGGCTGGTAACATCAAGAGTAATCAATAGATACTCAGGGTCCCATTCAATATATATTATATATATATTAATATATATTATATATATTACCTACTGGCGGTCGCCAATAGGTAGTTATAGTTAGAACCTAGTTTCCATAGGAGAAGCATTTTTTGATTTACTAATAACTTTGGTGTCGTTTGACGAATCTTCATGAAATTCTTTTTAAAAAAAGGTCTATCCAGGCCAGGTCCTATCCTGAAAGTTTGGGGGTGATTCGTCAAGCGGGGGCTGAGAAAAAAGGGGGGTCCCAAAAAGTGCTTTCTCCATGTTAATTTCCATAGGAAACTTTAGCCAAGGCTACAGCCCAAACGGAATTACACCAATTTTGGCAAAAAGGTAGCGCTTGGATCAGAAAGTGACATTTTTTTTAAATGGTGAGAAATTCAAGGGGGGGGTATAAATTTAAAAAAGTTTGGGGTCGCGATCCCAGCGCGACTTTCAGCGCGGCCCCCTAGTGTGAACACAAAGAGTGCGCGGCTCTCAGCGCGACCACCTAGTGTGAACATGAAGGGTGCGCGGCTCTCAGCATGGCCCCCTAGTGTGAATGCCCTGGGTGCGCGGCTCTCAGCGCAGCACTCGAGTACTTCTCAGTTCTTTAAAACACCGAGGGGCATATTCTCAAGGACACATCGCCGAGTTAACAGCACTTTACCGCAATCAAAATGGTGATAAATTTAACGCACCATTCACAAGTTGGTACAATCAGCTCATCAAACCAGTTTACCAGCGATAGCAGCCTCAAAAAAAATTGTCACGGATGAACTCGGCAAATATCACTAATGAGATACAGAGTAGGTGTTCCCGTGCAAAAAGCAGCAAACACACAACTTCGCAACATTCTCAATGACCAGCAAGATCGGTGAAGAGAACACAAAACAGGCGATAAGGTGCATTAGCACCAGGAAGTTTACACCTGCTCTGACCTGGTGCAAAGTCGGACTACAACCTGCAACATGAAAGGGAGCCCATCCCACAGTCACACCTGAACGACAACAGATGCCATGGAGCCAACGATCATGCAGGTCGGACACCCAAGAGTGCCCCGACACCCTTGCCACCACCCCCTTGTCCGCCATCCCTCCTGCCCCCCCGACAAACAAACGTGACAGCAACCTTCCGAAATCTGGAACGTAACAAATCGGCTGATGTCGCACAATTATATCAATCAAGATGCATGTGAGGTTGGACATATGAGAATCACATTCATCTATGGATTTACATATAAAACATTTTATTTACAGAAAACAACAAAATAAAAGTAGGTACAGCCATGGCGTGTCATCCCTCGACAATCTGTGAATCACAGCCTGCAGGACAAAAAACAAGATAAGATTGTGCATCATGCACCTATCAAAGGAGAGGGAGATAGAGAGAGAGAGAGAGAGAGAGAGAGAGAGAAAGAGAGAAAGAGTGGAGAGAGAGGAAGAGAGAAAGAAAGAGAGAAAGAGAGAAAGAGTGTGAAAGAGAGGAAGAGAGGGAGAAAGAGTGAGAGAGAGAGGAAGAGAGAGAGAAAGAGAGAAAGAGTGTGAGAGAGAGAAAGGAAGAGAGGGAGACGGAGTGCCGACACTGCAGACAAAACCCTCACAGCTCACCTTTCCGCCACCGGTGTGTCTCCAACCATGTGCCGGGACAAACTGCAGCACTCAAGCTCACTCATCTGAAACATAGTATAGAACCAGTAATGGCAGAGTACATACAACTGCACACGCCTGCATTGCTGTCCCGCCCCTGTGCACCAAGGCTGCTGCACACTATCCACTCCTACCGCACTGAGAAGTCTGCCCGCCCCTGCACACTCAGGCTTCTGCACCTCATCCACTCCTGCCGCCCAGAGGTGTCTGCCCGCCCCTGCGCACCCAGGCTGCTGCACCCCATCCACTCCCGCCGCCCAGAGGTGTCTGCCTGCCCCTGCGCAACCAGGCTGCTGCACACCATCCACTCCCACTGCCCAGAGGTGTCTGCCCGTCCCTGCGCACCCAGGCTGCTGCACACCATCCACTCCCACAGCCCAGAGGTGACTTCCCGCCCCTGCACACCCAGGCTGCTGCACACCATTCACTCCCACTGCCCAGGTGTCTGCCCACCCCTGCGTACCCAGGCTGCTGCACACCATCCACTCCAACTGCCCAGAGGTGACTGTCCATGCGTGCGCACCCAGGCCTCACTGCTCACCTTTCGCCCACTGATGTGTCTCCAACCACGTGCCAGAACATACGCAGCCCTCAAGCTCACTCATCTGAAACATAGTATAGAATCTGTAATGGCAGAGTACATACAACTGCACACGCCTTCAGCGCTGTCCCCCCCCTGCACACCCAGGCTGCTGCACACCATCCATTCCTACCGCCCAGAGGTGTCTGCCGGCCCCTGCACACCCAGGCTGCTGCACCCCATCCACTCCCACCACTCAGAGGGCACCCAGGCTGCTGCACTCCATCCACTCCCACCGCCCAGACGTGTCTGCCCGCCCCTGCGCACCCAGGCCTCACTGCTCACCTTCCGCAACCTGCATGTAGAAAAGAGGGCCCACCATGTGCCGCTGCAGGCCCCAACCCCGAGGCCCACAGACAGGGCACCCTCCACATCATGCATGCATCATGGTGCTGGGTCTTGATTTTGCCATGGCAGAGGGCATACCAGTGATTCCAGCTTCATTGCCAGCCGCACACCCGCTCAGCCCTTGCGGTGGCACTAACTCTGTGACCAGAGAGGCCACGCCCCTGCTGTCCGATGGCTCAAGCCTACACTGTGGTCCAGCAGGGCACACAAAACCTGAGCTGTCTGGACCACCGGGATGGGCATCATCACAGGCTGCACACCTGCTCAGCAGTTACGGTGCCCTTACCTCAGTGCACCGAAAGTCCCCGTCCCTTGGCGGTGTACCTGTGCCGGCCACAGTGCATCCGGTGCCACCAAGTCTGTGCCCCAAAAGTCATGGCCCCTCTATGATTGGGTAACGTGGTGCAGCCACCACATGTCACCTCCGGGCAGGCGGAATGGGATGTGGCAGGCCCCTGGTCCTCCAAGCCCGCATGCACACCACATAGATACACCCTGAGAGAGATCGGAAATGGTGTCGAGCACGTGTGCCTGGCCCTTTTTATTGGCACGGTTCCGTGTCCTGTGACGCCTGTGTTTGATGGGAGTGGTGTGGGTGTAAACCAACCATCAGGGAGTGGCTTTGGCGTACTGACAACTAGACCTGTGACCAGCAGATCACTACAATGAAAACCTGGGCCATGTAGCATTGTTGTTCCTCCCTGTAAGCGTAAGCGGAGTGGGCTAGCCTGGCGTATGCCAGTCCTGCGTGAGGCTGTGAACAATGACTCCGGAGCTCTGGGCGTGGTTCCGCCATGGGCTGTATGAGGAATCAACTGATGCAGGTGTCCCTTTTGTAGTGCTGCCTCCATCCGGGCCGCAAGCGCCAATGTGTCCCCCTGTGACCCAAGTCCCACAACATGGCCAACATGGAAGGTAGGGGGAATCACTGACCCTACATTCATCCATACTTCCACACATAAAAGATCGTGGACATGACACATCTGTGCGGATATGAATGTGTTTTGCACACTCAGTGGAGTGTTGCAGCTGTAGCAATACAGGACCATGCAAAGCCCAAATTTCAGTTTTTGGCACAAGGAGGGCAGCCAATTAGAGCCAAGCTCATGCTCGGGGGTTAGGCTCCGCAAACATATGTACTTATCCAATCACTCTGCCAATCCCCAAGCACTTATAAATTCACTATACACTCTCCTTGCAGTACTCTAATGATCCAGTCTCTACCCATGTAGTTATACAATGATCCAGACACAGTTACATAACCGAAGTCTTCCCCACTGCCAGAGGTAACATGGTTGCGTGCGCTGTCCACAGCACAATGTAATGTGGTAGGGCCCAGGGGCATCATGCATGCATAATGAACACACAGACACAGTTAAATAGATAGTGGAACTGGGTACGGGCACGCTCGGCCCCTTTTTAGTACCAGGGTCACATGTCCAGTGACGTCTGTGCTGGATGAGTGTGGGGTGAGTGTAAGCCAGCCCTCAGGGATTGGATTGTGCTGGAAACAAGTACAACAGTAATCATTGGATCACACACAGAGATTCAATTATACAGGGTCCATGACTTGTGCTGCACTTAGGTGGGGGCATCAGAAGTGGAATAACACACAAAAGATTCGTAAAGGGTCCATGTGAGAAAGTGGCTCTGTATATACTGTTTCCAAATATGTACAGGGTATACAGAGTCCACAGTCCCCAGAGGTTTGGCAGAGGCTAAAGTTAGATATAACCTTACTCTCTAAAGTGGTAGCTTGGTCGAGCAGTAAGGCAGTATCAGAGGACAGTGTAAAGCATTTGTTGCACACACTTAGTCAGCAAATGGTCTCACACACTCAATAACTGAACTCTAGGCCAATGGTTTATATATAAAAAATATATGCTTGTTTCATTTTAGAACCAACAATAGGTATCAAAATATACTTTCTCAGAATGAGATGCTTTAGATAAATACTTTTGCAATATGCAATTGGCTTTTGTAGAAAGTTACAGGTTGTTGCAATAGGCAACACAATTTTAAACACAATAATGCATTGAGTTCAATGGAAGTTTCAAGTTATTAGCAATAGATTACTTTCAGGATTACTTTTGTAATTCAATCCTGGGTCAGTTCTTAGGAACAAGTGATAAAAGTCGACTTACTTACTGTTATGATTTTTAGACAATTTTTTGCTATTTTAAAAGTTGACACTTAGAAAATATTTAATAGAAAACAGTCAATGATTCCCTATGGAAGAAAATTCAAGTTGCAGGTATAGTATGTTCTCGTTACTTTTGTAATCCAGTACTGGGTACCTAGACTCAGTACTGAGACCTCTATCTAAAACAGGTAAGTAATTACGTTTTCACAGTTGTTACGATTTTTAAAGAATATTTGAAGTTTGTAAAAATCGACACTTAGAAGAAATTTCACAGAAAAACAGTCAATGATTTCCTATGGAAGAAAATTGGGTTACTGGTAAGTACGGTTGTGAATATTTTTCAGGGTCAGTACTGGGCACCAAGATCCAGCACTGGGAGCTCACCTAATAGCAGGTGAGTATTTTTGTTTTCGTTGCTCGGCTGATTTTTGGTGAATATTTTAAGTTTTGAAAAGTCCACACTTGGAAGAAATTTCAGGAAAAACCAGTCAATGTTACCCTATGGAGAAAATTGAGTTACCGGCTCTCAGGTAAGTACTCGACTGGAAAAGTTAAGGTTCTGGGCACAGACTCAGGGGTCTCCCAGGGTCAGGTAGGTACAGTTGTTACACCCTCAGCGGCACAGGGGCAGCCGGGTGCAGAGTGAGTTAGGCCCAATGTTATCCTAATGGAGGCAGGGGGGCCTTGGTTGGTGGCTGCTGACTAGCAGGCCACGCGTCTGTGGGAGCTGGGCTGCTGGTCACTTGCTCAGGGCAAATGGGGAAGTAGATAAGTGCAAAGGTTACACTGCCAGGGCCACTCGGGCGGCTGGGTGCAGGGTGCTTTTGAGCCTTCGGGCACTCAATTGGTTTCAATGGGAAAGCTCCTGTTTAGAAAAAGACTGCAAGCTCGGGGACGAAGATTCTTCAGGTGCCACCACCACTTCGAGAGGTAAGTTGGGTAGTTGGAGGATAGGTAGGTACCCAGGAGTTGGGCACAGGGAGCCGCAGGGCGCCGGGTGCAGGGGTGCCTTTTGGTGTCGGGAAATCTTTCCCTCTGTTGATCGCGGTTGGGGAGGGTACCTGGTTCTGAGGCTGCAGGCGTCGTCAGGAGCGTCGAGGGAAGTCCTTGGGTGCCGGACTCGGGGTCACAGTCGCTGTGGGGTCGTCCTCGTGGTCTTGGTTCACTCCGGCACAGGCCAGGCTTGGCGGCTGCAGAGTGTGAAGGGTTTGCGGTTCCGGGCTGATGCCAGGGATTAGAAGCAGTTTTGAGTAGAGCCTCTACTCATGGGAGTCCCAGGTAGTCTGGTCCTCCGGGGTTTGTGAGGTTGCTGGCCACAAGAGATGCCGGGTTGTAGCAGGAGCAGGTTCGAGGGTCGACAGGCCGGTAGGGCTGGGGCCAAAGCAGTTGGTGTCTTCCTCTTCCTAGCAGCTGCAGGGCAGGTCTTCTTTCTTCTTGCTCTTCTCTGTATTTTGGAATCTGGAATCTGGGGAAGGAAGGTTCAGGGTGCCCCTAAATACTAGATTTAGGGGCGTTATAGGTAGGTAAAGGGCAGGGACCAATGGGTCCCTGTCCTGGAGTGGTACACCCCCTATTCTGCCACTCTCCTGTGGGAGGGGGCAGTAGCCTAGTCCTGATTGGGTAGGGCCTCCCATCTTCAAGATGGCGAACGCCCAGAGATGTGCTTCACCTCGCCTCCCCCACCTGAGGGGTGGGGTTGGCAGGCTGGCACATCCCCTGTCCTTATTTGGGGTTTCCGGCCAAGTTTTCCGCCAGAGTGGGGGTTGTAAGTGGCCTGGGGAAGCTCACGGAGGCGGCATGTCTTTGAAGCTTCCCCCTGCCCATCCTGGGGGAGGGGATTTAGCACCTCGCCCAGGATGTGCATTGTTGCAGGCCCAGGATAGCAGGGGCTCTCCTACTCAGGGGTCCAGCAACATGTCTGCTGTTTGGCAACCTAGACAGCCTCTCAGACCAGACGTGGATTGTAGGTTAGGTTTCAGGGGGCCTCTCTAAGATGCCCTCTAGGGTGCTTGGTACATTAAATCCCACACTGGCATCAGTGTGGGTTTAATGTGCTGAGCAGTTTGATACCAAACGTCTCAGTCTTCAGTGTTGCCATTATGGTGCTGTGGAGTTTGTGTTTGACAAGCTCCCAGCACCATGTACTCTTAAATGGCAGCACTGCACTTACAGGGCCCAGAAATGGACCTGGGTACTGTGGGGGCACAGGGCTCATGCTCCTGTGCCCTCACCACTGGCATAGGACACCCAGCTAGAGGGGTGGCTGATGTATGCCAGGGCAGTGTAGCTTGTGGGCATGGCACACAGGGATGTGTGCCATGTCAACTCTCTGTTTTGTCCTGTATCCAGACACTGAGCCTGCAAGGGCAGTGTGTGTGTGTTGGGGTACAGGGCCTCTAAGGGTGGCACAATGAGTGCTGCAGCCCTTAGAGGCCTTCCCTGGTCACAAGGCCCTGGGTATCTAGGGTATCATTTACCAGGGGCTGACATGTGGCCAGGCTTTGCCAATTTGGGTTGGAGGTTTTGGTTTAGGGAAGGAACATAGGCCCTGGGCACCTGATTGGCAGGAGCCCAGGGCACACTCAGTCAAAGTACATTCAGCAACTCAGCAAAAAGTGGGGGCATACCATGCAAGAAAGATGGCACTTTCTCACAGTCCATGACTTGTGGTGCACTGAGGTAGGGGCAGCAGATCTGAAATCCTACACAAAAGATTCTATTATAAAGGGTCCATGAGTTGTGGTGCACTGAGGTAGGGTCATCAGAAGCATTCAGCGTTTGCGTAGTCAGCGATGATGCGTGGTGCGGGCAGGCCGCACTGGGAGCAATGTCTGTTGCCTACCGGACTGCGTCATCTGCAATCGCGACTCGATCTGAATTGTGAGCCCTGCTGTTCGCAGTGTAGATTGAAGGCAGTAGTCAGCACAGACATCGAGTAATCCTTTTTGTCACTTCCTCTTGACAAAATCCGAGGACATAGAGTACAATTCTCTCTGCAATTAATAAATCAAGTCTCAGTTCAAATATTGAGTTCTGCTGACCGCAGTGTAGGCGTATGGAACAAAAGATGAAATATGTATGGAATACATTGTCGAAATGTGTAGGTTTCAGGGACGCTATAGTTAGTTGCCTACTGGACTCTGAAATTAATGAATCAAGATTGAATTTGAATTGTGAGCCCTGCTGACCACAGTGTAGGCCGGAGGCAGCGGTCAGCAAGGGCCCACAGCCAATTGGCGTTGACTTGAGCTACACAGAGTTAGTGGTACCTGAAGCACTCAGAGTGTGCACAGCCAGCGATGATGAGTGGTCTGGGCAGGCCGCACTGGTAGAAATGTCTTTTGCCTAATTAATTCTGCCTCAATAAGACCACGTGGTGGTGGCTTCTGGTGTACAGAGTTAGTGGTACCTGAAGCACTGAGCGTGTGCACAGCCAGCGATGATGTGTGGTCCAGGCGGGAAGTATACCGCACCCAGAGCCCCGGCCTATTTATTCACACTTCTACGCTAGAGTGGCGTACGTTGGACCAGCCCACTGTGCTTCTGTTTTCGCTTACAGGGGGTTGAGGAACTTTGATTTCTGATCGCGATCAAATCGACACGCCATTTTGTGCTCCACCGCCATTTTGTGTTGCCATCACTCAGGCAGCACGGCGAACAAAGTCTATTCTGCTTTTTCTGCAGCCTGGTGTCGAAATACGCTTTCTGCCTCTATTTGCAAAGCTGGTGTTAGGACTGGCCGAGTACACTAATCCCTGTCTGGCTTTCCTAATCTCCGCCTCAACTATCTGTTGATTCACACTATTCTTTCCTGACTTTATCTTATCATCTGGCCTTCACTGTCTTCTGCTAGCATTCTCTCATTTCACAACTGTCCTCCAACACACACAAACGTATCTCGCCACCTGAAAGTTAGTTATGAATCTGTTAATGAATTAGCTTGAGGGAGGGGTGACAAACATAGTTGGAGGAGAGGTCTCTTCGAGTCATCTAACACTTTTTTTTCCAATCTCTCCTATTGGTTCTGTCCTGTTTTCCAACTTTCCTTATTGGCTCTTTCTTGTATACTCTGAGTGTGTATTTGGTTAATGTATATGTTTCTATATAGTATATAAACCTGTGCGCCACAGAGTGAAGTGGCAGTCTCCTGAGAACCTACTTTGTGTACTTCTGGGATAACTGTACTAGCTGCAGCTAAATAAATCTGATCTTCTAACGCCGACAGAGTGTCCCGTGTCTCTGTGTAGCTGAGCAGGAGAACTCCGGAGACTAGGGCGTACCCTGCGCCGACAGGCCCAAAAGGTTCTGGTTCTTCAACTGGCGCCCAACGTGGGGCGGCTTCAGTGGCACCGGTTCTGCCTGAAGGTCGTGAGGAACCCCGCAAGAAAATTCTGGAGGGTTCGCGAGCCACATTAAGCGACCCCTGTATGTCGAAAGTGGTCCGAAGGTCTTTTGCAGCGCGGTTACTCCTTCCTGACGGCTACTGACGACTGCTGCCCTGACTGCCGCCCTGCTTTGGCCCTTCCTTTGATGATGTATGGTAAGGCGAGACGATAGACGGGCCTCTGTTGGTGTAAGAAGACGTCCTTAGTTAAGTATCTTTGTTTTCTTGGGTAATTTTTTTTTTGTCCTTAGATTCAACTGTTGCAATAGTTGAAGCTGAGGGTAAGTGCATTTGTGCTGCGTAAACTGAGTTTTACCCCCTTGAAGTTTGTGAACAGTCCAGTGATATCACGAGATGCCTGGGCTGACTAAGTTTGGAAGAATTTGTTGCTTTGGTTGTAATAGGGATTCCCGACTTGAGGACTCTTGTCCGATTCCTTCGGTTGGAACTCCCATATATGAGCTCTATTCAAAACATGGTATTGGCCCCATTGCCTTTAACGAGACATGGACCCAATACATGAAGAAAGATGGTGTTCTAAAATGGCCAGAAAATGGTAGTTTTGATCCTGATGTGCTAGACAATTTAGAAGCAGTTTTATTTAAAAGAAAAGCCCGGCCGGCATTGTTTGACTCTTTCCGCCTTTGGCGTAAGGAAGCCAAACAGAAAGAAATTAAGCAAGCAAAACGAGATAGAAAAGCACAGGGTATGACAATTATACAGGCTGCCCAACAGTTTAAAGACGATGAAATTGACAATGCGACTGAAATTTCAGAAAGACGGCATCGTATGGCGATAGATAAATGCTATCCGGTGTTGCCTGTTTCCCCTTCTGATAATAAGAAAGATATAGAAGAAGATCCCCTAATGTCCTACTTATTAAGGTTGCCTTCGCCCTATGCACAAAGTGCCAATGCACCTCAGCCGTTACAGCCTGTCCAGCCGCCAGCGGTACCTCCGCCTGTTCCGGCTCTTCCGCATTTGCCTCCTCCAGTATTACCGCCCTTGCCGGTTTTACCGTTACCTTCAACTTCTTTGCCCTCATCTCCTGATCTTAGATCTCCTTTTCCTTCTGCTCCTCCTGCAATTATCGGTTCTCCACCTGTCAGTTCTCCTAATACTTTCTCTCCAATTCTCATGTCTAATTCTCCGTCTGTGCGTAAGCGTCTCACAGACACAGTCACTGGTATTCTATCTCCTTTCTTCGGAGCTTTTAATGTGTCTCCGGCTTTTGCTCAAAGACAGTCTCGTAGTCAGTTCCCAGATTTTGAAGAACGAGAGAAGTTGGACTCTCTTGCATGTAAATGGATCTAAAAGGGTCCTCAATACAGTGTGCTTGATATCATGCCTACTTTCTCACAATGGAATGCGCCTACGCAAAGATATGTTTTTAATACAATGTGCGACACCCTCATTAAAGAATGGGAAGATGTGAGTTCGAGTCTGATCCCACAAGATCTGTTAGAGGTTCAGACTGATTTTGATAAAGGACTTATTGTGGGTTCTAAGGTTGAGAAAGCTGTAAGGACACTTATTTCTTATAGAGCCTTATTGTTCTCTCAGGCTTTCCTTAATTCTGATCCGTCAGTTAAATTGACACTGAAAAATTATCCTATGAGAGAAGTTCCTCCAGTATGGAAGGAAGAGGTTCCAGCAGCAGGCAACGTACCACTTATTCCTGCTCATTTCCAACGCATATGGGTACATGTTCCTTGGAAGAGATCTGAAGTCTTGGCCCTTAAGCAGACTCTACCGGATCCTCGTAAAAACCCTGCAGGTTATTATAAAGAATTATCACAGACAGTTGATGCTTGCATCATGAACCTAGCAGATATTGACATGCTAATGGGAAATGTAGTCCCACAGACAATATGGGCTAAGATTAGTAGAGAGGATCACGCTCAGGAACTAGGTGCTACTTGGGATGTTATAACTAATACAGATAGAGACCAAGTGGGTGGCGCAAAGCCTGACGCTTTGATTTCGGAACTTCCTGGTAGGATTATTACCTTAAAGAAAACTATGATGCCTGCATTGAGAGTTAATTGGGATAAACTAGCAGCATGCAAACAAAAGAAAGATGAAAGTGTCTCTGATTTCTTTACTCGTTTCGAGGAGACATTTATCGACCACAGTGGTCAAGATATGGCTACAGAGGGTGGACAGAGATTATTTGTGGACAAATTCGTATTCAATTTGCTTCCCGAGCTGTCACACAAATTTAAAGATTCTGAAAGTTCATGGGCAGTTTCTTCTTCTGCCCGGATATTGGCTACTGCGCAAGATTATGAAAACAAAGATAAGGAGGAAAAAGAAAAACAAGAGAAAAAGACGAAAGAATTAAAAACGAAGGTTCTCTTGCAACAAGCCTATCCTCCACGTTATGCTCAGCCTCAATTTCAACAGCCTCCGCAGTTTCAGAGGTTGTATCAAAAACCTGAGCCATACATTCCGCGACCTTTGTTAGAACCTAATCAATGTGCCTATTGTAGAGAGGAAGGTCATTTTAAGAATAGTTGTCCGGTTTTATTACAGCGAAATGGAGCATTATCTGCTCCACGAGGTCGTGCTGGCCTCCAGTCAGCAAACAGAGGTAGAGGTCGGGGTGTGTTGACTCAAGAACAGCGTGCCCTTCCTTCTCCCAATTCCGTGAACTACTTTGATCAGCAAAATGTTAGGTCTACTCAGTATTACAATGAAGACCATTATATTGAAAACGGAAATGAAAGTCTTCATGCTAACTAGGACAGCCATGGACAAAGTAAGGGAGTTGTGTCGATCCCAGTAGATCAAAATGGACCTTATGTTAACGTCACTACAATGGGTGTTTCAGAGCCATTTCTTCTAGATACTAGGGCGATGAGAAGTTCTATCATTCATTCTAAACTCCCTGGGGCACCTTTGTCTGGCTTAACGAATGTTTCTGTAGGATTTTCTGGCGCCCCTGTTCGCAATCCAGTTTCTTGCCCCTTGCCTATTTCAGTTGGCCCTTATGATTTGGAAGCTCCACTTCTGTTGACGAATGGTTGCGGTGAGAATCTGTTGGGTCTAGACCTATTGAAAAGAATGCATGCTACGATATATTGTTCTCCTTCTGGTGTACATCTTACTTTAGGACAGAAATTGATCTCCCCAATGTATTTGTCCAAAGATCAGTTTCCACCTGAATTACTTTCTCTTCCAGCAGCGCTTTGGGCCACGGGTCCGAACGATGTGGGTTGTCTTGAGATTCCACCTTATGTTGTCACTCTCAAGCCCAATGTTGAATTACCACGTATCCCGCAGTATAGAATCTCTACTGAAGGTGAAAAAGCGCTTTTGGAAATCATTCATGACTTGATTCAGAAGGGTGTGGTTGAAGAAACAAGAGGTAACACATGCAATAGTCCTATTTTTCCTGTTCTTAAACGCACTGATCCTTCTCAACCACCTGTATATCGTTTCGTAATTGATCTGCAGGAGGTAAACAAAATTGTTGTCCCACAATTTCCTGTTGTTCCAGATATCACTGCTCTATTGACAATAATACCTTCCACAGCGACTTGGTTCTCTGTTATCGATCTAAAGAATGCCTTCTTTAGTATTCCCATTGCAGAAGAGAGTAGAGACATTTTTGGCTTCTCTCTTGGAGGCCGAAGCTTCCGGTTTAAGCGCGCACCTCAAGGCTATTGTGAAAGTCCCTCTATTTACAGCCAGGCTTTAAAATGTCATCTTGATACTTTTCATTTGCCGTCTGGTGCAGCTCTTATCCAGTATATGGATGACTTGTTAGTCGCCGCTGATTCAAAACATATTTGCAAAGATGTCACTGTTGCATTATTACGACATTTGTTTAATCTGAATCACAAGGTTTACCCTTCCAAATTACAATATGTTTGTCGCGAGGTTACCTACCTGGGTCATCTCCTATCAAAGGAGGGACGACGATTGACACCAGAACGAATTCAGGCGATTATGCAAATGTCTGTATCATCCACACAAAGGGAAGTACGTGCCTTTCTGGGTATTACTTTTCATTGTAGACAGTGGATCCCTAACTTCTCTCTAATAGCCAAACCTTTGTTGGCACTCACTTTAAAAGATACGCCTCAGCACCTTCCTTGGACTGATGAGTGCCAAAAGAGTTTCACTGACTTACGTACCGCTCTGTGTTCTGCTCCTGTACTAGACACCCCTGATTACACTAAGTCTTTTTCGCTCTATGTTCACGAGAGAGAAGGTTGTGCATTGTCAGTTTTAACACAGCAATTTGGAGACAAACAGCGGCCATGTGCCTATTTTTCGGCTACGTTAGATCCTGTAACTAAAGCATTGCCCAGTTGTCTAAAAGCGACAGCAGCAGCAGCAATTTCTATTCGACAGTCTGCTGGAGTGGTGTTGGATAACACTCTCATTGTCATGGTACCACATGCAGTGGATACCTTACTGAATAGAACGAAAACGCAGCATCTTACGAGTGCTCGTCTAACTGGATACGAGCTGACACTTTTGTCTAGTCACGTACACATCAAATGATGTAATACCCTGAATCCAGCTACTCTGTTGCCCCTTCCAGATGAGGAAAATGTTAAAGAACAGCATGATTGTTTCCTCCGTACTGAGGAAGAGACAAAAGGAAGAATTGACTTGAAACACACCACTAGAGAATCCGGATGGAACTCTATGGGTAGACGGTTCTTGTTTTAAAATGCCTAATGGAGATACAGTTTCAGCCTATGCTGTAACTACTTTACATACAGTTGTGGAAACTGCACGCATTAGACATAATTCAGCGCAAGCAGCAGAATTGATAGCTTTAACGAGAGCCTGTGTATTGTCGAAAGGGAAGAGAGTGAACGTGTACACCGACAGCCAATATGCTTTTGGTGTAGCGTTCAACTTTGGGCGTCTCTGGAAGGAAAGGGGTTTTCTCACTTCACAAGGCACCAAAATACAACATGGTCAGTTAGTGACGGATCTCCTCGAATCACTTGCTTTACCCACCCAAATAACAATCGTAAAGTGTAGTGCACACAAAAAGATTACAGATGATGTTGTTCGAGGAAATGCATTTGCAGATGGAATAGCGAAAAAGACAGCGAGAGATGTAACAATTCGAATGTATGTGGCGGGTCCTGCGAATTGGGTTAGAGAGAGAGGAATGTATGAGGATACAGTGGAAAGTATAAAAGCGATTCAGAAAGAGGCTTCAGAGAGGGAGTTAAGCAAATGGAAAGAAAGTACAGGAATGTTGGATGAGATGGGTTGTTGGGTGGAATTATCTGAACATCAACGTTGGCTGTTACCAGATGCCTATGTACTCCCAGTAGTTACTATGGCACATGGTCCAGCCCACTTAAGTGCAAAAGGTATATGCAAACTTCTGGCCCCAGTGTGGAAAAACGAACAAATCCCAAAATACGCAGACAATGTAGTGAAACATTGTATTATTTGTTTAATGTACAACCCGGGAAAGGGAACCCCAACTCCAGCAGGTCATTTTGCTCCTCCGACATATCCATTTGAGGTGTTGCAGATCGATTATATTCATATGGAGCGATGTAACAACCTCAAATACGTTCTTGTGGTAGTATGCGCCTTTTCAAGATGGATAGAAGCATACCCTTTAAAAGATAACACAGCCTTATCCACAGCTAAAGTTCTACTAAAAGAATTTTTCCCCAGGTTTGGTTTGCCGCGCAATGTCTGGAGTGACAATGGGAGCGAATTTGTTGGCAAAGTCATGCAGAAAGTTTGTGCAGGTCTTGGTATCAAGCAAAAGTTCCATGCGGCAAATCATCCACAGTCAGCGGGTTTAGTAGAATGTTATAACGGAACCTTGAAGTTAAAACTAGCAAAGGTTCAAGCGAGTACAGGACTCAATTGGCCCGATGCTTTGCCATTAGCCTTGCTATCCACCAGAACTGCAGTACACTCTCGTTTGGGACTTAGCCCATACAAAGTGTTTTTTGGACACCCAGCTAATGTATGGGGAGTCCTTCGCCCTAAGAAATACTCAGACTTGCCATTTCCAATGTTCATTGACTACCTGCATGATCTTACGACTAAATTGCGTGTTCTCCATCAACAGGTTCAGAGTGCTCTGCCGAAGGCCTCTACAGACCCAGGTCATTCCATCCGACCAGGTGACTGGGTCTGTACTAAAAACTTCCAGAGGACAAGGAATTTGGAACCCAGATGGCGAGAGCCCCGGATGGTTTTGTTAACTACGAGAACAGCAGTTAAAGTCGAAGGAAAGAAAAATTGGATTCACGGTGTGCATTATAAGAAATTGCCTTTGCCTTTGGCCTACGATCAATGGGTACGCAGGGGTATTGGTGACTGTGAAAGTGAAAAGGTTCCACGGAAGCAATACCATCACATCGTCGCTTGGATACGACTAATCCACGAACATTGTTCCAAGACCAGAACATTCCTGGGAAGGAACGATACAATTTGAGACCTAGACCAAAGAACACTTAAGATTTCTCTCTTGTGTAGTATTCTGTCCCGGTTGCAGGGTCATGGTAGGAGTCTGAATTACGACCTGAGTAGTGGCAATAGGCCTGCAGGACTTGCAGTGTCATAGGACGGCAGACAATCGTAATTGAGCGATTGAGGAAGATTGCCGTGAGCATCCATTAGAAAGATGGAAACTACACTAGGCAAAAGAGAGAGAAAAGAAGAAATAAAGAAAGAATCCTGTAAAATAATGTACAGTCGTTTTAGTATAACGTTATGTGTTATTATATTATTGTGTATTGTTTTGGCATTTATAGGTTGGATTATTTATGCTCTGCAGCAAAAAGTTGTCTCTCCTTCTTCTTCTTCGTCTTCTTCAACTGTCTCTCCACATCTCTTTCATACTCTTCCTCCACATGAACTCATTAGAAAAACTGAATATTATAACAATTCCTTTATTCAGTTATTACATCAGCATCAGTTAGTGGTCAATACAACTAACTGTTGGGTGTGTGGACTTATGCCACACACCACAGAGAAAGGAATGCCATATTTAGTTCTCCCGTTTTCTTATGAGGGTTCTGCTTGGGCTTATTTCGTCATCTTCTCCAATGCTTATCAAAGCAAATTCAGACGATCCGTTAGTTCACATGTTAGTGATCAGAATCTTAGTCATAGTTCTTTGATTAAGGGAATGGTAGCTATGGCTAAAATCATGGAAAATAGTAAAATCTCCATTGATGAAAGAAAAGCGTACACTAACTGGAACGTCACCCAATATATGTCTAGTTTTAGTGATAAAGTTAAGAAAAGAAAGTCTTCACCCATTTGGACTATACCACATCAGGGCAACTTCTGCTTACAGATAAACGATCGCTCTTCTGACACTATACAAAGAAATAACTGCTCCTACACATACGTTTATTCCTCTCAGAACTCGCCTCCTCTAGTGCCGTCTCAAGGCACCTATTTCATTTGCTATAATAGAGCTTATACATGGTTACCAACGGGTTTCTCCGGTACTTGTTATATAGCTTTTCTTCTTCCCCCTACTTACACCACTTCCGCAAATCATCATCGAACCAGATACGGCAGAGGGATTATTGATTCGAAAGACACAGCTGGACAAGAGGGAGGAGATTTCCTTAAAGGATTTCTTCCCTTCTGGGGTCCAATGGCCAACGGCAGAAATATAAGACAACTGGTCCGTGTCGTAGAGACCACAATAGACACCACTATAGGAGCCTTAAGTAACATCACGGCAGAACTACAGGCGGACCGTCTTATGACATTACAAAATCGAGTTGCCTTAGATTTTGTTATTGCCGATCGTGGTGGAGTGTGCAAATTGATCGGGTCAAGTTGCTGTATTTTCATACCTAATGACGCTCCGACAGTATACCAAGCTATCTCCAAGTTGCACATAATCTCTGAGTCGATTCACCAGGACGAAGGAGATTGGTCTTTTACGGAGTGGTTTTGGAAACTACTGTCCAAATGGGGTTGGAAAGCATTGACATTTCTTGGTATAATTCTGACTATTATTTTCTCCTGTTGCCTTTGTATGCACTGTGGTCACGCTATCTGTGACCTTTGTGCTACTATGTGCATCCCAAAACCCAAACCACAAGTAACAGAAAACATAAGAATGATGTTGCAGCAACAGCTCGATGACCTCATGGCTATCGACATTGACTCAGATTAGCATGAGTCTATCTTGCCTGAGTTCTGGCAAAAGGAGGGTCTGAGGAACTTCGATTTCTGATCGTGATCAAATCGACCCGCCATTTTGTGCTCCACCGCCATTTTGTGTTGCCATCACTCAGGCAGCACAGCGAACAAAGTCTATTCTGCTTTTTCTGCAGCCTGGTGTCGAAATACGCTTTCTGCCTCTATTTGCAAAGCTGGTGTTAGGACTGGCCGAGTACACTAATCCCTGTCTGGCTTTCCTAATCCCCGTCTCAACTATCTGTTGATTCACACTATTTTTTCCTGACTTTATCTTATCATCTGGCCTTCACTGTCTTCTGCTAGCATTCTCTCATTTCACAACTGTCCTCCAACACACACAAACGTATCTCGCCACCTGCAAGTTAGTTATGAATCTGTTAATGAATTAGCTTGAGGGAGGGGTGACAAACATAGTTGGAGGAGAGGTCTCTTCGAGTCATCTAACACTTTGTTTTCCAATCTCTCCTATTGGTTCTGTCCTGTTTTCCAACTTTCCTTATTGGCTCTTTCTTGTATACTCTGGGTGTGTATTTGGTTAATGTATATGTTTCTATATAGTATATAAACCTGTGCGCCACAGAGTGAAGTGGCAGTCTCCTGAGAACCTACTTTGTGTACTTCTGGGATAACTGTACTAGCTGCAGCTAAATAAATCTGATCTTGTAACGCCGACAGAGTGTCCGTGTCTCTGTGTAGCTGAGAAGGAGAACTCCAGAGACTAGGGCGTACCCTGCGCCGCCAGGCCCAAAAGGTTCTGGTTCTTCAGGGTGACGACACACCTACATGACCGAGATCCTCCCCACTGCCTGAGGTAACATGGTTGCGTCCACTGTCCATAACAGTACAAGCAGCTATTAGCGAAATATATAGGAAACTTATTCAAACAAAGTAGACTAATGTACGAAAGAATAATGAAAAATATACATATAAAAGTGCACTATATTGTCATAGCGACCAAATATAACCCCAACAACAACTCTATATTTTCTGTGTTTTTATTTGTTGTATATCAATCTATAAACTTCTTTATATACATACGTATAATGTATCAATTCGACTTTCTCAATGCTCTATGTACAGTCAAGTCAAATCAAATTTTGTGTTCAATGATTTCCTAGATTTTATGTACAATTGCTCTTTAAATCACTCATTCAATTTGTGCATTGATTTACACATTAATGATTTTGCCAATATCATGTACAGGTATATTTGTAACTAACATAAGGGAGAAAGACAAAAAAATATAACAAAAGGAATTTTTTACAGTGAACACGTGTTAAGGGTAATATATCATTGCATATTGGTCGACAAATTACTTTCCAATTAATATCAGAATTTGAACAAATTCTGATATTAATTGGAAAGTAATTTGTCGAAGGACGCGACCGCAGGCAGGGGACGCCGACGCAGGGCGACTCGACGACAGGCGCCCCGGAGGGGTAATGGAACTGCAAGTATACACTCTATCTAGAGAGACTAAGGTTCCCTCTCACCCTTTATTCATACCCCAAGACTGTACTTGAGGACTTCTTCATTTTTCTTTTTCTCCTAAATTGGTTAATTCAGCTCTGTTGGGGGTTTGATGGGGAGAGGGGGGCGGCTTCATGGGTGGGACAGATTATTGCAGCAGAACTATTGGCCTGTCGGCAGGTCGTGACAGCCGGCTCTGTGATCTCGACACACCTGACTATTTGAGGGCTGATGGGTCGGGGCGGGCACTGTTTTCTTTCTTGATGCTCTAGGGAATGGGGTTGTATCACGTACTTTGAAATGTTTGGGGTGGGCGACAGGCACTCTGCAAGTTGGGGGTTGCAGGCGGTTTTAGGTCCGTTATGCAAGGAGGCAGGGAAGGGAGTGGGAGGTGGGGAGGTGGGTCGGGGGGGTTTTGGTGTTTGGCATGGTTATGGTTTTTTGTTTTAATCTGTTCTGTATCGGTGCATGATTGTGTTCATCGCTCACACATCGAAGCGGTCCCAAGGCGTTTAGCGCTCACAAACTCCATATTTTTAGTCTTTGGTCCTGGGAGAAGGGTCTTGAGTTGGGGAGTGCCCTGGGGACACCCCACATCTATAGACGCATCCTGTTACGCTTGCTCCCCCCTTGACGCATATAATGGCTAATGCCGTTATGCTTAAAATGGCAACATGGAATATCAATGGTCTGGGGGAAAAAATCAAAAGGGTATCCAAAGGCAGGGGCTTGATGTTGTAATGTTGCAGGAGACGCATCTCATTGGCAACACATGTGGAGCCTTGAATAGGAAAAGGTATCGGCTGTTGGTCCACTCCGGCTTTACCTCGGGCTCCAGGGGAGTGGGAATTCTTCTCCGTAGGAACTGTCCATACATTGTTCATGACTCCTGGACGGACGTACAGGGTAGATATGCAGCAGTCACAGGCACATGGGAGGGGAGTGTTGTCAATATTGTGTCCGTTTATGCCCCTCCCGGGGTTGCAGAGAATGACGCTGCGAGCAGTGGGTGCCTTGCTTCTGGAATTGCCCATGGGGACCTTGGTAATGGGTGGGGATTTCAATTTGGCTATGGATGGGTCTCATGACCGACTGCCAGCTCAGGAGGATTCCCCGCGGGGCTCACAATTACTTGAATTCACTAATGCTTTGGGGGTGGTGGACATTTGCCGATGGCACAATCCTCTACACACGCACTTCACGTTTCAGTCAGGGACACAAGGTAGCCAATTTCGTATCGATCACTTATTCACACATGCCCAGGACATTCACTCCTTTGTGGTAGCCTCATGCCTTGCTCGTGGGATCTCGGACCATTCCCCTGTCCTGACATCTTTCACACTGCCCGGGTACTCTCACCGTGCAGCCATGGACGTTGAGGGTCCCCCACATTAAGGACGCATTACGGAAGGACGCTGAAAACTAATTTGTGGATAATGTGGGAACAGTTGACTCGGCCTTGACTTTGTGGGGAGCGTCTGGAGCCGTAATAAAGGGTAGAGCCCTCTCCTTGGTGGTTGGATACAGGACTGAGAGGTCTAAAAGAGTGGGTAAGATGGAGGCTGAACTTTTAGCTCTCGAGGCGTCCACTATGGTCGGCGTGACCATGATGTGCAGTATAGCCTCAAAATCAAGAGCCAGGACTATAAGCAGTTGCTTTTGGAAGAGGCCACAATGCGTGTGCTTTCATCACGATACCGGGTGTATGAACTTGGGGAGCGAACGGGCAAACTCCTGGCATGGCTGGAGCGCAAGGAGCAGGCTTCTCGGTGGGTCCGCGTAATCGTAGCCCTGGACGGTACACATCTCACAGATCCCCAACTCATTGCTGACACTTTCGCGTTTTACTTTAAAGAGGTCTACGCTGCGTCGCCGACTTCTCAAGCACCGCTGTATGATGAATTACTGGCCACCATGGGAGTTACCAGCATCTCCCCGCAGGACAGGGAAGCGTTTGAGGTGGATTTTACCTAGACTGAGATCCAAAAGGCTATTCATGGAGTCCGCTCTGGCAAGGAAATGGGTCCCAATGGGTTCTCCATTGAGCTTATTAAGCCCAAGTCTGGAGATCGCTCCCCCTCACACTCCTGGGACACGCGTCCCTGTTCGAGATGTTAGCGCTGCCACTCTTTTTATATGCGTTGTAAAATGCTCCTATACCTATTCCAGAGTCCTACTTTGTCCAAATCGACGGTGTTATCCGAGGCCTCTTATGGGAAGACAGAGCCCCACGCATCTCGTTATCCAAGCTCACGATGGGCTGGTATGATGGGAGAATAGGGTTGCCAGATCTACGACTCTACTATCCGGCCTCCCAGTTAGTCGCCATTAACAGCTGGGTGTTTGGCCGATATGACGACCCCAACTTCCGAACTGGCCGCTGGTTCATGGGGACGGGTGGTTACAACAGGGCGCTGTACACAAACCCCCGTAAATTGCAGTTAAATGGCCCCTCTGCCCGCACGGTGGAGACCTGGCACAAAGTCACAAGACAGCTGGGATGGTCCTATCACATGACCAAGGCGACACCACTGTGGGAGCCTGAAAAGCTGGGTCAACTCAGTCAATGCCCTGGGTTCAATAAATGGGACACAATAGGGATTTCTACAGTGGGGGACGTGTGGGTGGGGGGGAGGATGACATCCTTTGGTGATCTCCAGACGAAATTCCAACTTGCGCCATCGGAGGCATTTCGGTACCTCCAAATTAGGCATGCCATTTTGACAGCTATACCGAGTGGGACCCTTCTTCCCGATTCGTCCCCCTTGAAAGACAGGTTGCTACTGGACCCCATGGACCGCAAAGCCATTTCATTCACATACAAAAAGCTTGTCAATAACCGCCCTGATCCAATGCAGAAACTGAAAGGGAGTTGGGAAACGGACTTGGGCATTTTAGAAGAGGAGGATTGGCGTGACGCATTGGCCTCCCCCAGGGAGGTAGCCATTCCCATGCGGCTCCGGCTAATCCAGTTGAAGATCCTCCATAGAGTCTATTTTGATGCTAAGCTCTTGTACCGTCTGGGTAGGCGTCCTGACATGCTCTGTCTGCGGCATTGTAATCTAGTAGGCACCTTTTTTCATATTATATGGGAATGCCCACACATACAACACTATTGGAATGCAGTCACCCTTCAAATGTCAAGAACGTGCGATAAATCGCTGCAAAAGTCCCCCCGGCTCTGCCTTCTAAACATCTGGTCGGCAACTGACCTCTCTCTGGCTGAACACGCTTGGGCTGCAATGGGCTTTGCTATCGCACAGAAGTGGGGGGTGGATGGGGTCCCATTGGTACGAGATTGGGCAAAGGATATAGACGCGGCCATGATCGCTGAAAAAACGGTATTTAAGGGTCGTGGCTGCCCTGGGAAGTGGGACCACCGGTGAGGGAAGTGGAACAGATACCGAGGCAGTATTTGTGTCTCCCCTACGATAGAGCTGCGGCGTGAACGGCTAAAGAGGTTGGACCAGTTAGCGTCTGAGGTTGTGGCCTCTCCAACCCCTGAGTAGAAAATATACCTTGCATAATCTAATATTTTCTGCTGTTTCTGTGCAGATGTCCTCCCCTAGTAATGTGCCCCGTGGAAGGCTGCCCAGGGGCCAGAGGAACTACAGGGTTCGAGAATGTGTTGGGAAATGTATGGAAGTAGAACGCTGGTCATATTGTGTGGGGGTTGAAATCAATGTGATGATTCATGTAATATGCCAATATTTAGTTTTTGACAATAAAAACTGTTTAAAAAAAAAACGTAGAAATTCACTGAAAAAACCATAGGTTTCAGGGACGTTATAGTTAGTTGGACATTTCACTCGTACAAAACCAGATAAAATCCGCTGTTATAGTTAGTTCAGCTAACTATAACTCGCGCCCCCGCAATTCACTGCTGATGATGTCACATATTACATCATTCATGACATGGTCAGTGACATCACTGATGACATCTCAAATGACATCACTGATGA
The DNA here is from genome assembly GCF_964204655.1 of Triturus cristatus. Lineage (NCBI taxonomy): Eukaryota > Metazoa > Chordata > Amphibia > Caudata > Salamandridae > Triturus > Triturus cristatus. The sequence continues at coordinate 483,034,221 of NC_140585.1, forward strand.
CAACTAAAAATGGAATATGACAGACAATTGTGGATAAGGTGAATGCAGTCAGAGTGCCGAAGAGGTCAATGGAAGAGGTCAAGAGGAGCTGGAATAATGTGAATCGCAAAACCAAGCAGAAACACGCAAACAACCGGAAGGCAGCAATGCAGACTGGAGGTGGGAGTCCAGCGCCACAGGAGGAGCTGGACGAGATGGAGGAAATGGTGTCCACAGTCATTAGTGGGGAGGCGGTGGCAGGAGTCGGGGGCCCGGACACTGCTCAACATGACCAGACACAACAGCAACAGGGTGAGTAACGACCAGGGACTGGGGGACAGGGGTAGATGGGCACAATAGCACACATGCACAATTAAGCATAGCACATCTGCGGACAAACCATGCCCCAGACCCCCAACTCCCATCAATAGACCAAAGCACCCAAGTATGCAACATCTCAGCACAGTATAAGCACAGAAGCCAGAGGCACACCACATGTAAGGGATAAGGGTCAGCTAAATCAGAGCTGCAGGGGCGACTCCCCCAAAATGCGGCACACACACATTTCATGCAGAGCACATCAACATTGAAAACGATGTGGTACAAAGGGAAATAACCTTTACAATGCAGTCATTAAATCGCACTACATTTACAACGCAGTCATTACATTGCAACATCCTTTACAACGCATGTCACTACAACGCAGCCATTACATTGCAAGTCACTACAACGCATGACACTACAACGCATGTCACTACAACGCATGTCACTGCAACGCATGCATTACATCGCATGTCATTACAACGCATACCATTACAACTCATAGTACCCCTACACTATCCAACACTCAACCTACTGTTGCACCCCCTGGAGTTAGAATAGTAATTTTTACCCCTACACTATCCAACACTTACCCTACTGTTGCACCCCCTGGAGTTAGAATAGTAATTTGTACCCCTACACTATCCAACACTTACCTTAAATGCAATGTAATGGTATGCGTTTTAATGGTATGCGTTGTAAAGGTATTATGCGATGTAATGGAATGCTTTGTAAATGTAGATTTAAAACATTTGTTGTAATGGCATGCAATGTAAATGTATGCGTTGTAAAGGATGATGCGATGTAAAAACTGCATTGTAAAGGCATGCGTTGTAAATGTATGTGGTGTAACGTCATACATTCGGTACATACCACAACACATCCACAACAGAACAGAGGACACAACTCGTGCCGCATGTGCGTAGAAACTGGCCAATCACATTTGGCATTGCAGGGAAATGTGACTTGACAATGTACAAGTACAAACACACATCCATGATGTTGTCCGAATGACAACTGTTCCACATCAAATATGCAGCTCCCCCCAGTTACAATGTACACTGTCATGCAGCCCAAATGTAAACATGTACAATTCGTCAACATACATGTGAACACAATGTTAAACCGCATCTCCCCTTCACATTGCAGGGGGAAATCCAACACCACCTGCAGAGCAGGCTGAACCCCTCTTCACTGATGACAAAGAGGGCCACCACACCTTTGACTCCGACGCCCTCCAACAGCTCATGGAGAGCCTCCGTAGCCCACTTCCAACCCAGCTGCTACGAGGAGAACCCACCCCCTGCACAAAACATACAGTAGGCAGCACTCACCACCACGGCTGCCTCCCAGGATGCCCACGCCGAACACATGGCCTTCCAACGCCGTGTGTTGGGATGCCAGGAGAAGCTGGCTGAACAGGTGCAGGTGGGGTTCGACCGCATGGCAGCCAAACTAGATGCCATACGTGGGTGTCTAAGTCCCATCAGGGACCACTCACAGTCCCTAACGGACACCCACAGTCTGCTCCATGCTCTCCAACAAACCATGGCTGACATCGCCAGAGTCCTGACTCTGCGACAAGAACGACTGTCTAGTCAGAGTGCCTCCAGCGAACTCGCACAGGAGTTGGGACACATGCGGAGGATCATGGAGAACATGGAGCGGACGCAGGTGGAAAGAGTGGCTGCCACGGCTGCACACCAGCAAGAGGTAGCTGGGTCCCTCAATACCCTAAAGACCTTTCTCGTGGTCTTGCTGCCACAGGTCCTGGCTTTGATGCATGCTGCTGCTACCACCTCATCCATATCTCCGGCCTCTGATGTGTCAGTGCCACACAGTGCTAGAGACAGAACACCACCACCCACATGTGAGGCACATGCAACAGCAGGGGACGAAGATGCACATGAATCTGCCTCGTGGTCAGAAGGACGCAGTAGCATTCATCTCCGCCATGTGGCCTGTTTCTGCTTGGTTCTGCCCTCTGCATCATCACTGTTAGATTTGGGGGTCTCTAGTTGGCATAGGTAGGTACCTGTGACAAAGAGGGACACTTGCGTCTAGTCAGGGTAAAGGGCTACACTCCTAAAATAACCCCTGCTCGCACCCTTGGTAGCTTGCATGAGCAGGCAGGCTTATCTCAGAGGTGGTGTGTAAAGCATTTGTGAACACATACAGTAATACAGTGACAACCCTACAAATGGACACCACACAGGTTGTATTATAAAAATAAAGATATTTTTATATAAACTGAACACAAGACCAAACGACAAAAATCCACAATACTGTACTCAAAAATAGTCTCTTAAATGTCATAAAATAGCTCAGTTCTCTCAAGTTGTAAATGCGAAAGGGGTTGCAGGGAAGGTGATGCGTCAGTTCCTTACTGCTGCGCAGGGGTGTTGATGCTCGCTTCCTTACTGTGTGGGGAGTTGATGCGTCGGTTTCTTATTGCTCTCCGGAGCGATGCGACAAGCTGGCACCTCGATGCAATACTCTTCTCCGGTGCAAAGCGACAAAATGGCGTCTTGGTTGTGATGCGACAACGTTGGTGTGATGCGTGCACGCCCGATGACCGTACGGCGACTCGATGATCTTTGGAGCCGTGACAGGCCCTGCGACGCGCTTCTCCGGTGATGTGACGATGACCTCTGGGGCAGCGTCCCACTTCTCCAGCAATGCGCCGTGCTTCGGCGATGATGACAGCGGCAGCGGCGGCTCGCTTTCTCAGCAATGCGATGACAGCGGCTGCGGCGGTGACACGCTTCTCATTCTAGCTCCAAGCGACACGCAGTCTCTCAGAAGGCCCAGCACAACAGCAGGCACTTCCATTCCCAGCAAGGGAATTCAGGGGGGATCTGGTTGGTGAAGTCTTGTATCCCTGAGACTTCAGGCAGGAGGCAAGCTCTAGTTCAAGCCCTTGGAGATTCTCCTTCAAGTTGATAGAAAGCACACTCAGTCCTTTTCTCCTCTCTTTGGTAATGAAGCAACCACTGCAGGCCAACCCCCAAATACACAGCACAGGGATAGTCTCCTCCTTCAGCTTCCTGGTTCTTCTCCTCAGCAAAGGTTTGTCTTGATTCCCAGAAGTGATCTAAAGTTCTTGGGTCTGGGTCCCAATATTTATACTCCTTTTCCCTTTGTTCTCTGAAGGCAGAGAGGCCTTTGCCTAGTCCAAACCAGTTCTGGTCAGTCCTGGAGCACTTTGTTGACATGTCTCCAACTTTCTAATCACAGTGCAGGGCAGGCACATCAGACACACTACAGGAGGTGGAGCCAGCATTGTGGAGGGAAGGCCCAGCCCTATTCAGGTCCCAGGTGCAACTCCTCCCTCCCATCTAGATGCAGATCTCTCTATTCACCAATGGGCTGACTCACACTGTCTTCTGGAATTCCCTAGTGCTGTCACTCAAACTCCAGACAAGGAATACACAGCCTAGCAGAGGCAGGTTTGAATGGTTAGACAAGAAAATACCTACTTTCTAAAAGGGGTATTTTCAAACACAGAATGATAAAATCAACTTCACTAAAAGATGTATTTTATCATTCTGAGTTCAGGCATACTAAACTCAAATTTCTACCATGTTCCCTGAGTCAGTTAGGATTATAAAATGTAATAATCAAACTGTCCATTCTGGCCTATGGAGAACAGGTAGCCTTGCAATAGTGAAAAACGAAAATGGCTGTAATTCACTAGTAGGACATGCCACACACACCAAGGCATGTCCTTCCTTTCACCTACAATGCACCCTGCCCTTGGGCCTACCATAGCGGTGACTAATATGTATAAAAGGGAAAGTTTAGGGACTGGCAAGTGGGTGCACTTGCCCAGTCAGCATGGCAGTACCAGACTGCACACAGGCTGTGCAATGGCAGACCTGAGACACACTTTACAAGCTGCTCCGGTGAGTGGCACAATCAGTGCTGCAAGCCCACCAGCAGCATTGGTTACACGCCCTGGGCACACGCAGTGCACTGTACTAGGCTCTGACAAGTAAACCAAAAAAGGCAATCATGGAGTCACTAATCTATACATCAATTTACAATAGGGAGCACATGCACTGTGGCACTGAACAGCAGTGGCACAGTGCCCAAAGCATCTATAACCAGCAAAAATACATGAGGCAAGAGCAAAAAATGGAAGGGAGACCCACGCCAATGGAGCCAGGTCTAACAATCACCTTCCACTGTCCCCGATGCACTTTGCGACACTCACCATGGACCTCGACATGGACTGACATATTCTGTTTGGTCACCAATGACACAGCTATCAGACTGCGGACTGAACTCCTCCTCTTCTGATGTACTTGTCATTCCCTGAAGGACTCTGGCAGGCCCTCCATGGGCCAACAATGTGAAGTGGGGTTTGCATGGCCCTGTACTGCTCCAGCTGCAACACTCCACTGAATGTGCAATAAACATTCATATACACACAGATGTGTCATGTCTATGATCTTTCAAGCGTGGAAGTATGGCTGAATGTAGGGTCAGTGATTCCCCCTTATGTCCATGTTGCACATGTTGTGGGACTTAGGTCACAGGGTGACACATTGCCGCTTACGGTTCGGGTGGCGACACTACTGCGGAGACACAAGCATTAGTTACTTCCTTGTCCAGCCCAAGACGGAACCACCCCCAGAGTCCCGGGATCATTGTTCACACCCTTACGCTGGACTGACATGCGCCAGGACAGTCCACTCCGCTTACGCTCACAGGGGGGGACGGCAATTCTACATGTCCCAGGTCTTCCCTGTAGAGATCTGCTGCTCTCAGATCTAGTGGTCAGCATGCCACTGCCACTCCCTCATGGCTGATTTACACCCACACCACACCCATCCGGCACAGGCGTCAAAGGACATGTGACCCTGCCCATAAAAAGTGCCTAGAGCATTTGTGCTGGACGCCATTTCTACTCTCTAACTGGGTGTCCCCATGTGGTTGTCAGTTGTGCATGAGGGCTTAGGGCCCTGCCACCTCACATTGCCCCGTGCCGGGGGTGACTTGATGGCATCCGCACCACGGGACTCAATCATAAAGGGTCCATGGCTAGCGGTGCACAGACTTGGTGGCACCTGATACACTGCAGCAGGCACAGGCACACCACCACAGGACGTTGACTTTCGGTGCACTGAGATAGGGGAACCTTGATAGCTGAGCGGGTGTGCAGCCTGCGATGATGTGCCGTCCTGGGGGTCCGGACTGGTAAGGATTTGTGTGAGCCCTGCAGGACCGCAGTGTAGGCCAGAGCCAGCGGTCAGTGTGGTCCTTCCACCACGTGGTGTTGCCTCGCAGTACACAGAGTTAGTGGCACACCAAGGGCTGAGCGGGTGTGCAGCCTACGATGATACCGTGTGCACTGATGTGGTCTCTGCCATAGCGAAATCAAGACCCATAATCAAGTGTGTAACCTGGTGGCCCACAGTGCAGGGCTGCATGATGTGGAAGGTGCCATGGTCGTGGGCCCTGGGTGTGAAGATCCTACAGGCACGTGGTGGGCCCTCTTGGAGACAAGCCGGTGGCGGAAGCTGAGCAGTGAGGCCTGGTTGCGCAGGGGTGGGCAATCACCGCTGGGCGGTGGGAGGGGCTGGGGTGCAGCAGCCTGTGTGCACAGAGGCGGGCAAGCGATGATGACGTGTGCAAGTGTATGGACTCTGGAAACTGTCTCTGGAAACAGATAAGGGACCTGGGGGACTGCAGTGTGGCCTGGGCCTGCATTGTCGGCACTCTCTCTCCCTCTCTCCCTCTCTTTCTCTCTCTCTCCCTCTCTCCCTCTCTTTCTTTGTCCCTCTCTTTCTCTCTCCCACTCTCCCTCTCTCCCTCTCTTTCTCTCTCCCTCTCTCTCTCTCTCTCTCTTCCTTTCTCTCTCCCTTTTTTTCTCTCTCCCTCTCTCCCTCTCTTTCTCTCTCCCTCTCTCCCTCTCTACCTCTCTCCCTCTCTCCCTCTCTTTCTTGCTCCCTCTCTCCCTCTCTTTCTCTCTCCCTCTCTCCCTCTCTACCTCTCTCCCTCTCTCCCTCTCTTTCTCGCTCCCTCTCTCCCTCTCTCTCACCCTCTCTTTCTCTCTTTATCGCTATCTCTCTTTTGCTCTCTCTCTCTGTACTTTGATGAGCACATGACACACCTTCTTCTGTAGGTTTTTGTCTTGCCGGCTGTGACTTACAGGGAGTCCTGAGAAGACCCACCATGACTCTTCAGAATTCTTGTTTTTGGTTTATTCTGTAATAAACAGATTATTTGGTTATTCTAAGATGAATGTGTGATTCTCCTTTACTGTCCTCACATGTATGTTAGTTGTTGTGTTTGTGCGACTTCAGGCGGATTGTTTGGTTCATGATTTCGTATAGTTGATGTGCAATGTCTTTGTCCAAAGGGGGGGTGGGCCAGGGGTAGGGCCCCGGGGGAGGGGGGTCCTGGTGGTGGTGGCGGTGGGTGTTGTTGCCTTACTGGGGCTCCGGGCTGCATGTTCAGTTGGTCCAGGGCATCTGTTGTTCTTTATGTGTGGCTCTGGGCTGTGCTCCCTTGTCTGGTGCCGGTTGCCGTTCGACTTTACACCAGGTAAGAGCAGGTGTTAATATCATGCTGCTAACGCACCTTATTGCCTGTTTTGGGATCTTATCGCGATCTGGCTGGTCGTTGAGAATGTTGCGAAGTGGTGTTGTTGCGGCTTTTTTCACGGAAGGCCTACTCTGCATCTCATTAACGTTAGTTGCCGGTGTCATCCGTGGCGATGTTTTTTGCAGCTGCTATCGCAGGGAAACTGGTGATATCGGTTGTTAGCACCAGCTTGTGAATGGGGTGATACATTTATTGCGACTTTGGCTGCGATAAAGTGCCAATATCTTGGCGATAAGTCCTTGAGAATATGCCCCTAAGTGCTTTTTTGTTCACGGATCCCAGTCTGAGTGGGTTACAAGATAGAATTCTCCTCCAGGAATGCTGATAGATTTGCATGTTTTTCTAGAATCTTACCTTCTGAAGGGAGCAGCAAGATAGGCCTGCACTTCTCTGAACATAAAGGGCCTAGATTACCCTTTTTAATAGTGGTGTTGCAACTGCATGTTTCGAGGCTGGGGGACAAAGTCACTGGAGAGTGAGATGTTGAGGAGATCCAGCAGATCCTGAAAAATACATTATACTCCTTGAAGGAGAATATGAGGGGTGGCAGGGTCAAGAGGGGACCCAGACTTCACTTTACTAAAGAGCTTTGGAAGTAGTTCAAGGGTGATGACAGGAAAGGTTGTTAGGCATGTCATAGAGGGGCCCAACCGACTTTCACTCTGGGATAGGGTCAACACACTTTTGTAGAGCACAGTAGATATCAGAGATTTTCCTTTGAAAGAATATTGCCAGGACATTGCATCAGGCTACCGTGGGCTCTGGGAGTATACTATCCGATTTCAATATAGTTAAAAGATTTAATTGTTTGGAATAATTTCTGAGGTGAATTAGATGCCCTGTCAATATTGGATTCAAAGTAGGAGGCAAGGGCAGATTTAATTTCTAGATGAAAATTTCTAATAGCCAGACGGTGGTTAATTTTTTTCCAGCACATCATTTGACTTCCTCGATTTTCTTTCTAAACTTTGACATTCTTTCCTTAGGACCAGTGAGGGGTGAACCGGGGAGAGGATTTACCCTTATGGTTTATTTAGATTTTTTACTTGGATCACCTGAACTAAAGACTGTTTGACCCAATCACAAATTTATCATTGCTGAGAGGGGAAGCCTTCCCGATTACAGTCTGGAGGAGTCAAGAATAGAATTTCATGTTTCTTTGTTAAGTTTAGACAAACTATGGTTCTTGCGAGTCACCGGCATGGAACCCAATAAGGGGATGGGACCATATAAAACCATTGGAGTCAAGTAATTATCCGACCACAGCATGTGAATGGAATCATCGACCTTAAGTTTGGGGGCATTGCTAAATAATGAGTCAATAAGTTGCAGTTTCTTGTGAGTGGAACCAACCACTCTTTGTGTTAACTGTAGTGAACAAAGATCCTATAATATTCCGGATGCAGGAGAGCTTTTGGCATCGTCAAACTGAATATTAAAGTTCCCCAGCAGAGTAAGATTAGGCTTGCCTATTGCTAAACTGGCGATGAGGTCTGGAAGAGCCTCCTCAAACTGAGAACAAGACCCTAACAGTCTGTACATTGAGACTCCCGTAAAGGCATATGTAAGCTTCATAGATATAGTGAGAGAAAGGCTCTCACAATCGGGTATAGGTAGATGATCATATGAACACTTTAGAGACTCTTTGAGAATAATGACTATTCCCCCATCCACTTTGTTCATGCGATCTCTTTGGCAAAAGTAATACCCCAGGGGAAGAGCTTGAATTATATCAGGTACTGAGTTATCATGCAACCATGTTTCTGTAAGGAAGACGTCTGGCCCTTCGTCTACCAAAAGAGGAAATAGCTAAGGTGTGTGACAATCAAGCGACCTACAATTGATCAAAAACAATCGCCAACCTTTCACTAAATTCTATTCAGCCATACACTCAACATGCATGTGCAAAGAGAAGGAGCAATTCTTACATTGCAGCTCAGCTTTATATAAATCAATGGAGTGAAGGCAGTCATTACTAGGAATAGTCCGTACGGCAAGTAGTTGTTGAGAGGAGTAACAAATCTTACTTAGGGTGGAAGAGGCAGACTTCCTGGCCCCTGGTCCCATTTGGACGCAGATGGACGTGGACGGGCTTGCCTTTGGCGGCCAGCGGCGTGCCTGCGCCCCAGCCTTCATTTTGTGTCAGCGAAAGTGCAGAACAACTAGCGCGCCGACTTCAGTTGGCATCTCTAGAATTAAAGTGTGGTGCAAATAGTTTCTAGTAATTTCCTTTCAGTTCCTCTTTTTACCTTTTTCACCCCTTTCTCACTTTTTTAAAAAAACAATTAAAAAAGCAGTAAAAGTATTCGCCTCCTGTGAGTAGCAGTGCGTTAAATGGGCCGGTACTCACCGTTACTGAGTACTGGCACTTCCAAGTTTTCGAGCCGTCAGTACCGGCACTTTTCTTTAGTCAGGGAGAATACCGGTACCCTGATTGATGGCATGGCAGGCTCGGGTTCGGTATCTCCTCCAATGGAAGACAGATGCCGCTCTGCTTATGGATCTCGCTGAGCCTCTGAAGTAGACTTTTGCAGGGATGCTGCTAAAGTCCAGAGGCGCCCCTTTGAATTTCCTCATAGTGCAGGGGTTTGAGAGGGCTTGCATCACGCTTTGATTAACAGGACAGAGTCTTGGCAGACCCTGCACTGTTAATTAGGCGTGCAACGACCATTCAGGTTAAAATGTTTTAACCCCTTCCCCTCCTCGCCCCACCCCCAGCCCCCTCTCCGTCAGGTGCATGAAAAGTCCTGGGCCGGGTCTGCGGTCAGTAATCCAGTCCCATTTAGGGTATTACACTGGCCTTACTAAAGCCAGTGGCAGTGCAGCACAATCCTACACCTTCCCCAAAGCCGGTTTTCTTTTCATGTTTGTTTTTTCAGCACAGGAGCTGCTTCCCTTTGTGTGCCCCTCCAACACTAATGGCTGCATTTACATAACAGCAACAGATCCATAGGTGTGAAGGTAGCCCTGCCCAAAGAGCAATGAATAGCAGGGAACGCTGCAGCACTCCAGGAATGAGCTCCCATGACAACTGGTAATGGGTCTGATTGGGGGAAAAACAAGATGAACATAGAAGGAAGGGGGAGGGAGGAATGTAAAAAAGTGAGGTGTTAGGTGAATATAAGATTGACACTCTTTTCAGATTAAAAATACCAAATATTTGTCCATTACTGAAATTGGGGCATAGAAATGGCATTTTAACACAAATTTGTGTAACGTTAAAAATCTGCTGTATTTCTTATATATATATATATATATATATATATATATAAAAATAAATATATATATATATTTATTTATTTATTTTTAATTTTTAAAACATTTTTCATCTTACCTACAACCCTGAGCTTGTAACATTGTGTTTTGCAATTGTAAATTCTTGTTAACAATTATTGTTACTCCTATCCTGTTATTTACATTGTTTTTACTGTTTTATACTTTTATGGATACAATGTTTATCAGAATATCAGAATAAAGTTTACGAACTGATATATATATATATATATATATATAAATATATATATAGATATATATATAGTTACGAGAAGCCCAATCCAGCCATGCTCAAGGAGTGGGCCGAATGCAACTTGGCAGCGTCAAGTGAGCTTATGAAAGTACTAATCAAATATGCCCACATAGACAGACTGGAGTTGGTATCGGAAATAGAACAATTGAACATACAAATTGCAGCCATGGAAACTGGAGAAACCAAAAACAAATGGCGCGACGAAATGATGAGCAGATTAAAAAAAGAGGAAGACATAATCATACAAAGAAAGAGCTTTAAATTCCAAAGGGACAAACAAGACTATGAGCGTGGACAGATTTTCACCTTTGCACGAAAATATGATGCAATCAAGGCCTCATCAAAAAACACCAAGCCGCCTATCCCGTCTGACACGGCGGGACCCAGCCATATCCAGACAACGTCTTCAGTTTCAGACCTTAGCTCAGCGATCGACAGCGAATCGGATATCGAATCCAGCAGGGGAGCGACAGGAGGCACAACCAACTCTAAACACACGCTAGTCGATGAGCTTCATTTTTTACGGGACGAGAGGCGCCAAACCCTGCGCCCAAGAAATCAAACGACAGGAACCAAAAAAGAAATTCCAAAAGAAATGAAAGAAGGAAACGAAGAAGGAAAAAACAAAGGGAGATTCAACAAAACCCAGAAAAGGAATTGGCGGCGGTAACTGATCTTCAATCCCAAGCACCAAATACCATCATCAATTTAGCTAATGTCAACCTGGACAAAGCAGAAGAACAACTCCTTGCATTAGGACTTTCCTTCTGTCCCGAAACTAACTTCGACTATGCACAGACTAGAGCTGATATCTATCATTTTATACGGAAACTCAAGCTCCGCAGATTTCATGCTCTCAAGCCAAACAAAGAACCGGATATCTCCACAAAAATAAACCAACCTGGGGAGACCAGCCAATTAACCATATCCGATGTTCACACTTTAGGTGTATTACAAGACTTAGAAAACAACGTACCAGAGTGTACCCTGTCCCCCTCCTCCCAATCTATCTTGGCACAACAACACTTGACTTCAGATCAGAGGCCCAAAACCAACTTCAAACCTAAATCTAAGTTTGTGCCAATCCTACCCAGAGACAACATTGACACATTCAGCGAAACAGTGGTTGCGGAAATAAAAAAACTGAAGCACAAGACGGCATGTACAAAAAACAAATATTCCTTTCAACAGCAAAAATACAATCAACTAATCAAAAAATTGAAGGAACAGGACAAAGTGGTCATCCGCAACTCAGACAAGGGTGGAAACGTGGTACTATGGCCCCTGCAACAATACACTGATGAAGCTATGAAGCAACTAAACGATAGATTATGTTACAGGATTAGTAACAAACAAGCAACAACACAGGCGCAAAATGAACTCTTCACACAACTTCTAGCATGGAAAAGCATTGGCCTTCTCAACCAAGACGAATATAAATTCATGAAAAAAGATCATCCCATTATGCCGGTAATCTACTTCATACCAAAAATACACAAAGACATCCAAAACCCACCAGGACGGCCCATAATATCGGCCAAGCAAAGTCTACTTGAAAACGTATCCATCTACATAGACTCATTCCTACAAAATCTAGTCCAAGCACTACCTTCATACGTCCAAGACACCTCTGATTTCCTCAGGCAAATATACAATTTCCAGTGGAATGACAATTATCTTTTAATAACTCTGGACGTCGCTAACCTCTACACTTCTATCAACCACAAAGATGGACTGAGAGCGGTAGAATATTTTTTATCAAATAGACTGATCCAATTCCATCAACACAACAAAATGGTGATCAGTCTTATCCATTTTTGCTTAAACAACAATTTCTTTATGTTTAATCAACAAATCTACCAGCAACTACGAGGAGTAGCCATGGGGGCTAGTTTTTCACCAAGTTATGCTTGCCTCCATATGGGCTATTGGGAAGAGACTGTTTTAAAAACGACACATGCTGCAACAATGACTAATCATGTGATAAAATGGATGCGTTACATTGATGATCTTTTTATAATTTGGGATGGTAGTGAAAGTGAAGCTTTGAAGTTCATATATGACATCAATGATAATAATCTCAATTTGCATTTCACCAGTACAATTGATCGTTCAGAGGTTTGTTTTTTAGATGTGAAAGTATATGTAGCTAATAACCAGCTTCAAACAAAACTGTACCGCAAACCCACCGCAGGTAACACCACGCTACACTCCTCTAGCTTTCACCCTAAACACACTATTCACAGCATCCCATATGGTGAGATGCTCAGGATTAGAAGAATCTGCAGCACCGAAAATGACCTAGCAATTGCCCAACAGGAAAGCAAAAACAGATTCATTCAAAGAGGATATAGCAAAAAGATCATTGAGGAGGCTATACAAAAGACTAGGTCCATGAGTAGGGAGGTTTTACTATTTAAAAATTCTAATAGTAAAATCAAATCCATGAGCAGTCATTCTGACATGAACAAAACAGATGAGATAAGACTAATCCTAACGTATAACAAACAAAAAGACAGCCTCAGTAAAATCGTTAGAAACAACTGGTACTTGCTACACCTAGATGCACAACTGACTGAGATTATCCCTACCAACCCAACCATCACTTTCAGAAGGGCACCATCGACCAGTGATTTCTTGGTCAACAGTAGTCCAGAAACCAAAGCTATAACAAACTGGCTAACCAAACGTAAGGGTTTTTTTAAGTGCCCAACCTGTAAAGCTTGTAAACACGCAACAAACAAAACATCTTTCATCACTCCTTTTGAGGAAAAACCACACGTGATCACCAAAAATATGTCTTGCAAAACGGAATTTGCCATTTACGTGCTGGAGTGCACTTGTGGATTGCAGTATGTGGGATCCACAAAACTGCAAGTCCACAAAAGAATTCTCCAGCACTTACGTGCAATCACCAATATAGACACCTCATATCCGGTGGCCCGACACTTCAGGGATTGTCATGCTAGCAACATACAATTCCTTAAATATTTTGCAATTGACTGCGTCCTACCTCTTAGAAGAGGCGGTGATCGTGAGGCTCTCCTCAGAAAAATGGAGACCAAATATATATTAGAACTGGACAGCAAAAGCCCACACGGGCTTAACACCACGGAAGATCTCTACACGTGGTTGTAAGAAATCTATAGCTAACTGAGAATAAATAAAAATAACTTGACTGAAGTAGATTTCAACGTCCAGGGTTCTCCACTATAAAGATAATATTATCCACACAAAATACAGATATTTTTAAATAATTTTTTAAATATATTTGTAATTTCCCTCCCGCGATATTTCTCTCTTTTCCTCTTTTCCCCGTTTTTATCTTTTCCCTTGACCCACATTTTACCTTCATGAATCACGTATTACAGGAAAAAATGGGAAAAAAAGGTCTCCAAAAATAATTGAATAAATGCACAGGTGATTCCATTGCACTATTTTGCACAACATTGCACTTTACTTGCCATTTTGCACATTTAGAACATTACCATGCTGCTTAGCAATTGCTAAAAATCAATTTTGTTTTTAACAAACTTTTTGCTTTTAACATGCTTTTTTACCATTTGTATTGCTCTGTTTTTATATGTGCAGTTTATTTATATATTTATGTATTTATACATTTATGAATAGACAGAAGGGCATATGAGCCAACAGCTCCAGCCTCACATCGGATTACAGCTCACTTCATTGCTGTATAAATTATATGGCAATGAGCAACAAATGTATAAATGTATTTTACAATTATATAGTGAGAAGCAACAAATGTACAGATGTATTTTACAATTATAAGTGACTAGAACTATCATGTCAAAAGCGATAGCATCATGGCTAAATCTTTCTTCTATGTCAACGGCAAATAATTAAGCACTGTCACTTTAAAAGGGATTCACACGAGGGGTTCGTCATGTGATCAAGGGCTGTTGAGCCCGAAACGCGTCATGGCGGCAGAGCGCACAAACAAAATAAAATAATTTGGGTATAACTTATCGGAGTCCGTCCCCTTCTTGATCCAGGATTGAGCGGATCGTCTGAGGAAAGGTTGACTGCTATAGATATATATATATATATATATATATATTATCTACTGGCGGTCGCCAGTAGATAGTTATAGTTAGGACCCTGTTTCCATAGGAAATCCGCAACATTCTATTTGGAATAACTTTGGCGCCGGTCGATGAATCCTCGCGAAATTTTCAAAATAGGTGGGGCGCTACGCTCCGCTCCTACCCTGAAAGTCTCGGGGGGATTCGTCAAGCGGGGGCTGAGAAAAAAGGGGGGTCCCAAAACGCGTTTTTCCCATGCATTTTTCCATAGGACCTTTAGACACAGCTACAGCCCGAACGGCTGAACAGAGTTACTTGAAATTTGGCAGAGAGGTAGTCCTCAGGTCAAGGAAGTGCCTTTTGTAGGTCTGGTGTAAATCTGTTCAGTAGTTCCTGAGAAAATAGCATTTAAATCAATATATATATGTGGGCGGAGCCTAACCACACATCTCATCCTGAGATCTGATTGGCTGTCAGCACTTCATCCAAGAAGTGTTGGCAGCCATCTTGGGACCAATATACATGATAGCACCTCATTAAAAAGCATTGCAGTTAATAGAAGATTTTAAGACTTTAGTTACATTATAAATCATTTGTTGATGGTACCATACTCATTTTAGGAATTGTGGTATGTTCTAAGGTGATTTCACCATGTGAAAAAGCCTTCTGCTGGGATATCATGATTGAGAGAAAAATATTTTCTCATGCTTTTACCACAGAGGTTTGGAAGGTGATCTATAAGCTAAACTGAGAGCTTATTTTCTGTAAATTCACATTATCTTTCTCAGTCATGTGAGAATGAAGTCTGACATTCTCAGTAAAACATGTACATCCAACAAGGGCAGAGACTGTCAGTTGATTCCTTTGTGTTCTACTGCAGTTTTCCAGAGTGTTCCAAAGAACTACTAGAGCGCTAACCGTCCTACTTATGATAAATGTATGGCACACCTGAAGCCATCTTGCTTGGATTAAAGTGGTAACTCTTAAAACATTTAATTTAAAAAGGAACAAAATGAGGTGGTTCATTTTTCCATAAAAAGTATGATTAGTGCTGCATAAAGAAAAATTAGGGCACATTTTGAGTGACTTCTCAAATCCTGGCATGCAGACTGAAACATGCACTTTCAATACCAGCAGCAGTTTTCCCTGGTGAGCAGTAGCTTTACTACAGTGATCTAATGAGCAAAAAGAGTGCTAACATTCTGATTTTATGGCAAATGTGTGACACATTTGAATGCCTTCTTGATGGAATCAAAGTAAAAAACTGAAAGTATTTCCTACTGAGGAGACTGCAGTAAATGAGGAAATTAGGAAACTTCATAACAAAGAAGTCTCCCAAGATGGCCACCAGAGACAAAAGAGCCCAAATGTAGCCCAAATATCACCCAGATGTAGCCCAAGTATAGCCCAATGACAGAATGTCCAAGAATGTTCTTAAAAACAACTAGAGCACTTACTGTCTTCATTATGACAAAAGTATGGCACACCTGAAGCCATCTTGATTGGAATAAACTGGTAACACTTAAAACATTTAATTTAAAAAGGAACACAATGAGGGGGTTCATTTTGCCATAGAAATTATGATTAATGCTGAAGAAAGAAAATGAGGGCACATTTTGAGTGACTTCTCAAATCCTCTTCTATTTCATTAAAAAATTCTGACATGCAGACTGAAACATGCACTTTTAATACCAGGAGCAGACTTCCATGGTGAGCAGTAGTTTTACTACAGTGATCTAATGAGCAACTAGAGTGCTAACATTCAGAATTCATGGCAAATGTGTGACATATCTGAATACCTTCATGATGGAATCAAAGTAAAAAACTGAAAGCATTTCCGACTGAGGAGACTGCAGTACATGAGGAAATTAGGAAACTTCATAACAAATAAATCTCCCAAGATGGCCACCGGAGACAAAAGAGCCCAAATGTAGCCCAAAATCACCCAGATATAGCCCAAATATAGCCCAATGACAGAAGTGTGCAAAACACTTATTATTTTGTGTTTTTGCAGTGTTATATAGTACAGACTTGTCAGGTATTGGAGTGCTTTACATGAGCATTGGTTACATCACACAAAAACAAATTCATTTTGGTTGTAGACATGGGGAGACTAAGTGATTTGACCAGAATCACAGAATGTCGAGCTGAAGCAGAAACTTCAACCTGGTTCCCCAGTTGCAAAGTCTGCAGTTCTGGAAGTAACACCACATCCTCTCCCCTAAGTGCAACATTTAATCAAGTTGTCAACTAGATAAAAAAACATAAAGATAACAAATAATTTAAAAGTGCTTTGTCGCTATTTGAAAACTCAGAAAATATGTCCTTATTTTAGTCTTTTAGAGCACTAACCATAATTTTGATGCCAATAAGACCCTCTCATATATGTAATTTCTAAAGGAATGCTCTAGGTATTACAGTTTTGATTACATCAAGATGATGTCAGGCGCTCCACACTTTTGTAATAAATATAGAATGTTAGCAATCTAGTTGTTCATTAGGATGCTGTTGAGAGGCAGAGGCCAGGGGCACGGACTCTGAAAATTGAAGGCAGGTAGGAGGGTGCAAAGGCAACAATTTAACCACACTGAGCAGGCAGGAAGGGCCGTGGAAGCACAACAGACTATGGAGGGCAGTGGAAAGGGGGGCAGGGGCAACAAACCAACAATACAGGACTTGCAAGAGAGGCTGTTGGAGGGAAGATCTATTACGGGTCAAGGAAGCTAGGGGCGGTCCCCAGAGCCCCGGGAGCCACCACAGAACTGAGCAGGAGAGTGAGTCAGGGACAAAAGGGGCACCTTAATTTGAGCCGGGGTGCCTAGGAACGCTTGCTCCAAAAATGAAGAAAACAGACATATGAGACATGGAATTGGAGGCAGAATACAATGGCAGTTTAATGAGAAGATGCAACTTCAAAGAAACCACAGAATAGAGACCTAAAGTACAAAATACAGAATCCAGATAATCATACAGCTGTCATGATATTCTCTGTATCTCAATTAATGGACTGACAGAGAGAGAGAGAAAACACATCTATAAATGCATCATGAGAAACAAGTTACACCAAGGAAAATGTTACCTAGGGACACTCACATTTACTCTTAGAGCAAGCATTCCTGCAATTACAATACAACATCTTTTAAATGCAAAAGTAAAGAGAACAATGGTTAAACATAACATGACATTTCATATAGGTAAAATAGAATAAGATACTTCAAGCAAAGCCGAGCAAGACATTTTAAGCAAAGGAAGACAAGAGCTCCCAGTTCTTGGGGAAAACCTGCACAGCCTGTTAACCTACATACAGACGGCGAGGTTGTCCGTCGATATCTGTGGGTGCTCCCTTTTTATATCATTTTGTGGGCTCCTTTGCACGCTACATCTACCTACGTATGCTACCCAAAAGCTTCGTCTGCAGATTTTACCAGACATTTCGTCATTTACCCACTTAATGCTGACAATGGACTGAGTGAAAAGGTCAGTCTCTCAGGCCAATCGCTTATCGTAAGTTCCATAGAGCAAGCAGAAAATAATGGGTATTGTACAGGAATTCAATATATTCATGTATAAAATCTCCTCAGTTCTCCTAACTTGACGCTCTGCGGTTGCCACTTCCTTAAAAGCGGGAAACCTGCCCAGGAAGCAAGTACCAGTCCAGGATGCAGCCTACTGTATGTCGACAGCTTCAGGGGGATGTTGAACTTTGATACCGAGCACGGAGCACTCGGGTAGGGTGGGGGCTACTAGTTTGGAGCAGAAGGCCTCGCAGACCTGCCTTCAGACTGCTATACACTAAAATTGCAGAGCTATGGTCAATTTAACAAAGAGGCCTACATATTGAACAGAAGGGCCTACACAGGGGTTTTATGCTGGCTGAGTGGTAAGGATGTCTCAGGATAATTATATAGCAACACAGGACCCGCTGGTCAATTTAATACGGCCTACAAATGCGGCTGGCAGGGCAAGGACAAGGGTCTCATACTTCAGGTGTGGACAGAACGGGCCAGGGGCCCCCTGTGATACAAAATCTACCCTCCTTCAAGGCTGTGGCAATGTAATAGACCATTGTGGGCAGAAGGAAGAGGCAATGGTAGTACAACCATACATGCCAACAGACCCGATTCAGCCAGGAAACGTCCAATGTTTTTAAGCTCAAATGGGCTTTATTTGATCTGTCTCCTGTCTACAATATCCTCTTTTCCAATGTAACTCAAAGGGGAAAATCAATACCCCATTTTTTTTTCAAAATCTCCCTCTTACCAAGTTCAAAATGTTAGCAAGTATGGTACATTGGATCATGGAAGGAAATGGGATAGGGACATGGACTTGGATAACAGAGGACAGGAGAGACATGGAGAGGTGCACCAAACTGACCCTGCAGGGCAGGCATCAGGGTTTGCAGCAGCACAATACACCACACAGGGCATGCAGGACGGGAGTGCAGCACAACAATCCATAGAAAGCAAGAGGGAGGGGACAGGACCATGCACATGGACAACAGAGAACAGAGGGGCAAGAGGCAATGGTAGCTAGCTGACCATAATGGACAGACAGGAGAGAAGGCTGCAGCATAACAGACCATAAAGGGCAGGAGGGACGGATCAGGGGCATTACAATGGAACAGACAAGCCAGGAGGGAGGGAGTAGGGGTCTGCACATGTAAACAGAGGGCTGGGGGCAAGGGGGCAGGGCAGGAGCAGCAAGATGGCCATGGAGGTCAGGCAGGCTGGGCACTAGAAGCAAGACACAACATGAAGAGCAACAGTGAGACTGTGATGGCATACACACAGACCATGGAGGGAAGGTGGGAGGGGGTCAGGGGCAGCTAACTGACCACACAGGGAAGGTGGGAGGGGCCATGGCAGCACAGAAGACCATGCATGGCAAGTGGGAGGGTTAGTGGCAGCACAATGGCTATGATGGGCAAGAAGGAGGGTGCAGGGGCATGCACAAAGGACGATGGAGGATAGAAGGGAGGGTCAGGACCTGTGCACAGACAAGAAAGTTCAGGGGAAGGGGCCTCACAACAGACCACACGGGGCAGGCAGGAGGAGCAGTTGCAGCACAACAGACCAGGGAGGGCAGAAGGGTGTGGCAGTACAATGGACCATGTAGGACAGGAGGAAGAGGATAGAGGCATGGCATGTGGACAGGCAGGGTGGAGGTGGCAGGGACAGGTTACAGTCATCTGACAATGCTAGGCAGGTGGGAGGGGAGTGGCAGCTCAACAGAACACTCAGAGTAGATAGGAGTGGCAGGTCCATGGGACATGGTGGGCAAAAAGGATGGAGCAGGGGCATGCACAAAGACATCGGAGGGCAGGGGGAAGGAGAATAGGGGCAGCAAGCTAAGCACAGAGTTTAAGCAGGAGGTCAATGATGGGGCATAGAATTGGGCAATGGAGGGCAGGAGGAGTGGACTGGTACATCATACTAAATTGAGGGCAGTGGCAGCACATCAGACCATGCATGGCAGGAGGGAGGAGGCTAGTCCATGGATTCACACAACAGAGGATAGGGAGGAGGGGGATGGGGCAGCAAGCTAACTGTTCAGAGAAGGCGGGTATTAGAAACTTTATTGTTTTTAAAACATTTTGTCTGTGCAAACTACTTAAAATATGAACAAGTATGCAGCATAATCTCACTTTTATTCAGGAAGAAGAAGACGTTAGTGACTGTGACTCCGGGCTCACTTGGCAAAAACACCCCCTGACCCTCCACCCCCTATCGCAAAATGTAATGCCCGTGAAAAGGGTAGGTGAACACAGTGTTATATAGAACATAGTCCTGAGAGCACGATTGAAAATGAAAACTAGATATAGTGTATGGTATAAACTATGCACCAAAAAGTGTGATATAAGATGAACCAGGCGTGAAATATAATATGCAATACATTGTGCGCAATGACAGATTCATTGGAGAGCGCGAGCTAGCACAGGCACTAGCGTGTGCTATGCGATATGCGCCTTGGAGTGTAATATGCACAGGGCAGTGTTGTGTAACCTAACTAGTCTCTAAAGTTGTAATATAAAATATGTGCTGGGGAGTGTAACGTTGCATATGCACTGTGACAAAGATATGGATCCCAAATTGTAATATGTATGGCATAGCACTGTGCGTTATAACATAGGCATCGAGGAAGGCACGTTAGATGGGGCAATATAACCCGTGCGAAGACAAGTGTGGCATGACATTTTCACGGGGTGGTGTTACAGTGCACATGGGCTAGAGAGTGTCATAGCATATGCACTAGCTAGTGGAATACAATACAGAGGTGTGTGGCACTCGGCAGGCAATGGTGGGTGTAACACAGCATTGGGCTCTGTCAGGAGCGCGCTGTGACTCGCAAGTGATGTTCGTCCCCTTTCCAGAGAGTAAAATAAAAAGTATTACACATCCGGCAGTGGATGTGTGTTTTATTAACTGTGAGGGGGGTTTCTTGCATAGTTTTGGTCGAATTTTTGTCGAATCCCCTTTGAATGGCTTGGTGTGCATGTGTATTAAATGTGCCCGTCAATAGCTACCCATGTTTGTATAAATAAACGACAAGGGTGTCTACCGGGATTAGGCACGGTAGAGCATCAGACATGTCAGAGCTTCACTAGTGGTGTAAATACATTCCACGTGGATTAATTGCATGCATAGTCGCCTTTTAATGAATATCACGCAAATCGTCATGGTGATAGGTACGTACGGTTTGTCCAGCATGTCCTAGGTGTGTCTATAAATATATATTTTTTAAAAATAATAAAAAACAGTGGCCGGCCCTGGGGATTGGGGTCAAAAAAATATAATTAGGAGACAGGCCCTGGGGGATGGGGTCATCAGGGCCAATAAATTAGAATAAGAAGGGGAACCACACAGCCCCCCTTCTTAAAAAAATAAAATAAATAAAAGACTGGCATCGTGCCGGAGGCCATGCCCCCTCCATGCAGCACTCTGCAAACGCGCCCCCAACAGGCATCTCCAGTATGCGCCAGGGAGCTGCGCTGCAGACAGGTGTTCTGAGGCCAAGCCCCTTTTTACACCTCTCTGCAACGCAGCTCTGTGGCGCTTACTGGAGGTACCTAGTGGTCTAGTGTGACCCTAGGGACCCTTAGGATTCAAGGGGACTTAATCTCTCAACTTAGAACAGCCACAGGGCGCGTTTACACAGTGGTGAAGGGAGGGGACGGGGCCTGAGGTGACGTGTGCAAACACGCACCATGGCACGTTTTAAATTGGGGATATAATTTCCCTTCAATACTGAGGGCCCCTGGGGGCTAACTAGCCCACCAAGTGCTTCCAGTAAGCGCCACTGAGCTGCATTGCAGAGAGGTGGTCCAGGCCGTGCCACTTTTTACACCTCTCTGCAACGCAGCTCTCTGGCACTTACTGGAGGTACCTAGTGGGCTAGTTGGACCCTAGGGACCCTCAGGACTCAAATGAACTTAATCTCCCAACTAAAAACGGACACAGGGCGTGTTTACACAATGGTGAAAGGAGGGGACGGGGCCTGAGTTAACGTGTGCAAAAACGCCCTGTGGCCTGTTTTAAGAGGTAGTTTTAATCCCCATGCCCTATTATATACTAGGGGCTTATAGAGGAGGTAAGGCTAATCACAGGGGGACCCCAACGAATAATGTTCCCTAGTGTATGTAGGTGTTTTCACTGTATTCTAAGTGTCTTTTAACATAGCACTGGCTCTAGGACTGGTTAGTCAGACTCAGTTACCACCAGTATCCGTCTGAAAAAGTTGAGGGTACAGGATGATTTTGCAACAAGGCTTCTTTCTGCTCTTCTTTTTATTCTTTCTGCACGTTATCCTTCTTCCTGCACTTATCTTCGTATTTGAGGACTTCTGTTGCTTCTTTCTGCACTTCTTTTGTTTCTTTCTGTGCATTTTTTCTTCTTTCTTCACATGTCCTATTTCTGTAGGCATAGTTAGAAATTAGCATTTAAAAAACCTTTGAAATTAACAGAAAAAACCATAGGTTTCAGGCACGTTATAGTTAGGAATTAGCATTTAAAAAACCTCAGAAATTCACTGAAAAAACCATAGGTTTCAGGGGTGTTATAGTTAGCTGGACTTTTCACTTGTACAAAACCATTGAAATTCCCCCGTTATAGTTAGTTCAGCTAACTATAACTCGCGCGCCCGCAATGCACTGCTGATGACGTCACATATTACATCACTCATGACATGGTCAGTGACATCACTCATGACATCACTGATGACATCTCAAATGACATCACTGATGACATCACTGATGACATCATCCTTGTGATAGAGTGGCAGACCTCCTCTCACTCTAATATAACCTTTGATACACACATTCAAAAATAGAGACTAAAATGTTCAAAACAATGGACATACCAATACCAGTTACAACAACCTCTTCAGTAATTCTAAGATCCACATACACATCCACTCATTCACCAACAGTCCAATACAGTCACTCATACATGTACTCACTCATCATATGTACTCATACACCTATACATCCTGTTACACAATGCCACTCATCCATAGTTACTCACACACATAGTCACTCATGCTAATAAAGAATCAAACATACATTTACTTGCATATACAGTTATACACACACCACCACACTTACTTCTACGGAAACTTACACATACTTAGTCTTTTAAACAATCACTTATAGAAACACATACTTATTCATACAGGAACTCTTTCAATCTCTCACTCTCACATATACTCACATATATACACCAATAGTCACATATACTAGTTTAAAACATATGTAGTTACTCATAAAGACACTATTGAGACAGTCATTCACTCACTAACACACCCATACACACACTCATCCACCCATACAGTCCTGCACACATACTGTGTTCAACACATACAAACAGTGAGTCACTCATTCATGCACCTATGCACTACGTAATACCCCCACCGAACCATGCAGACACTCAGACTGATACTCAAAAAACCAACTAATAACCTATATAGACACCCATGTAGCTACTCACCAACCCATGCAGCCACTTATACACAAAGTGAGAGACTGATACAGATATTTACATATTTAAACATTACTCCCTAAGCCATGTATTCACTATGATACACTTAATCAGTCAGTTACACAATCAATTTTTCAAAAACAAATCATCCATTTAGACACTTATATACCCATTTATTCTTCCATCGACCTTGAGATATACATATATAAAACATATTTAATTTTCAGAATAACACACATTCACTGGATGATGTCATCAGTGATGTCATCAGTGATGTCATTTGAGATGTCATCAGTGATGTCATGAGTGATGTCACTGACCATGTCATGAGTGATGTAATATGTGACGTCATCAGCAGTGCATTGCGGGCGCGCGAGTTATAGTTAGCTGAACTAACTATAACAGGGGAATTTCAATGGTTTTGTACAAGTGAAAAGTCCAGCTAACTATAACACCCCTGAAACCTATGGTTTTTTCAGTGAATATATATATATATATATATATATATATATATATATATAGAACGCTTTGACTCCAAAACAACTTCCAGCGATGCCGGCGAAGAAGGAGACGGACCACAGGGAATCAGCGAGATGGAATTTATTCAACCCAGGTACAGCAGTGACGCGTTTCGAGCTCAGGAGCCCTTGATCACACAACAGTCACAGTGAAACTGACTCTATTTAAGTGCTTAAAGGTGTATCGCCACAGTTAACTCGTGTTAGGTCATGTGACCATAGACATAGAGAAAACACTATCCATTTGATATCCTGAGATAATATTCGTAATTAATCAGCTAAGCATGTCGTTATTATAATATCGAGTTAAATCTCAAATATATAATCCACTGGTATAAATACCTGTACTAGTAAAATGCCAACATGTATGCCTGATAGCACGTTTGTATACAAATCATTAAAGGACAGATAGTTTGTGAAGTGCAAATAACAAAATAGCTATCAATATACTGTGCAAAACTGTGCAAATTAGTGCAAATGTTTAATAAAGTGCATATCGAATGAATAAATAGATAAATACATATTTGATAACAATAGAATAACCATTTCTGGACATCATTGTTAAAATCATATATACAATTTTCAAGCATATTTTCATATCGATCAATACTAGCACAATAGTGAAACAGAGGAAAAAATGTGTGTATAAATGTTATAAAAGGCAGGCAATAGAGTTATAAATAATTGATTTGATTTGACAAAGTCAATCTTATTGAGATTTGATTTCTTGCAGGTGTGCTTAATATTAGGGAACCTATGTATTAAGCACACTGTCCAGTTAGAGTTGCATATATTGTATTGCATCAGCAAAAAACAAAAAAAGGAAAATCCAATTTTCTTTAATATGTTATGGTTAACACGTGGGCCAAGGGATAACGATATTGCTGATAATAATCCTGTGATTCATGCAAGACTAAGAACATTAGATGAACTTATATAAAATTATGCAAGTCCTCTGTATTATTTAACCCATTGGGCCACTTGCTGTCGAACTCTAGAATTCTTTCAGTTTCGAGTTGTCTGAGCTGTAACTCACGATTACCCCCTCTGCGTGATTTCGTAACTGAATCTACCACAAAGTATTTGAGGCAAGAGACGTCATTACTGTGAGTGCTTTTAAAATGACGTGCCACGGGGTAAGTCGGATCACTATGTAAGATGGCACGAAGGTGCTGCAGTATCCTGACATGCACCTGCAATTTGGTACTTCCAATGTAATTTAATCCGCAGGTACATGTCAGGACATATACCGCGAATTCGGTCTTACAATTGAAGCTTCCATTAATAGCTACCTCTTGCTTATTAAATGGAGTGTTGTAATGAGTTTTATTAATACCGAATTTGCAGGCTCTACAGCTGGAGCACTTACGGAAACCATGAGCAGGTTGGAGCCACATTGCATTTTGTCTGGTTTCAGGGCTGCTTTTATTTAAGGCGGTACCCATATTTTTAGCTCTTCTGAATGTGATGGTCGGAGTACTGGATAGTTTTGAATTAAGTACTCCATCTGTTAGTAATATGGGCCAATTTTTCTTCACAATAGCCCTGATTTTCCTTTCTTCATTACTGAAAGTAGTTATTAATCTAGGGCTTTCATATGTCATAATTTCTTCCCGTGTTGCCTCTCTTGCTATTAATTCAGTTTTGTTGGATTTAAAAAGACTTTCTCTAGGTCTTAATTCAGCTTTGTCGACAGCTAGTTGTAATATCTTGTCTGTGTATCCTCTTAGCTTTAATCTCTTGATCAAATCCTTTAGACAAGATTTGAAATTCATGGTTGAACTACATATTCTTTTAAGTCTCAATATCTCCCCATAGGGAATGCTAGCTATTAAATGTTTAGGGTGCAAACTGGTTGCATGCAGCGTAGTATTTCCAGCCATGGGTTTCCTGTATAGAGTAGTTTCAATTTTTCCATCAGAAATGTAAATTTTCACATCTAAAAATTCTGCACTCATTTTATTGATGTGTGATGTAAAGTGAAGATTGAGGGAATTGCAATTAATACTGTCTACAAAGCTTATGGCTTCTTGTTCATCTCCTTGCCATAAGATGAATATGTCATCGATGTATCTTAAGTAACATATTATCTTCTCATTCACCCATTCTTTGTGTTCTATATTGAGGACCTGTTCCTCCCACCAGCCCACGTGTAAACACGCGTAGCTGGGGGAGAAACAGGAACCCATCGCAACTCCTCTGACTTGTCTATACAGTTCCTTTCCAAACAGATAGAAGTTATTGTGTAAACACCACTCAATGAGATCAACAATAACCTTGTTATGTTCGTGAAATTCAATCGTTCTATTGGACAAAAAATTTGTTTTACTGCGGCTATTCCTTGTGCATGATTGATACTAGTATACAAAGACTCCACATCTAGAGTTATCAATAGCATGTCCTCATTCCAACATTGATCTTTTACTTTGTCCAAAAAGTCACTAGTGCCTCTTACATAACTAGGTAGGTTTTTTACTAGATCTTGCAAGAAAAAATCGATGTATTGCCCCACTTGTTCACCTACACTTCTAATGGCCAATATAATAGGTCTCCCAGGTGTTGGAATTGTTTCTTTGTGGACTTTTGGAATTAAATATAAAACAGGGAGAACTGGAAATTCATTATTCATATATTTGAATTCTTCAGATGAAATGAGTCCTTCCCTGCGCCACAGTGAGAGCTGCTTTTGAAGAGTCTCTTTAGCTTTAGTGTATTTTTTGTCTGTTGTTTTTTCATAGCAACTGCAGTCATTTAATTGTCGGTTAGCTTCTTTGATATATTCATGCTTGGGCCAAATGACCAGGTTCCCGCCTTTATCTGAGTTCTTAATTACGATTTCATTATTTTCACCTAATTTTTTCATAAGGTTAGCGTATTGAAATTTTGTTTGTTGGATTTTCTTTCTTTTTTTGCCATTGATATGCTGATACAATTTTTTAATGTCATGAATTACACAGTCATGGAAAATATCTACTGCGTCTTTCGGCATCAGTGGTATAAAATTAGATTTCACTTTGAAAGGACTTATACCAGCTCCTTTTTGTGCCATATTGATTTTATTGAGCCTCAATTGTGTTGTTAAATCAGAATTTAAATCTGCTGATTGCGAGCTGGAGGCATTATCAAGATCCTGCAAGGTTAATAAAGTAGGAACATCAGAAGATAATAATACATTCTCTTGTGTATTTAGTTCTCTGATATTGGTATCCAGTTCGTTGATGTCTTTTGCTTTTTTCATAGCGAAGAATTTCTTTAGTTTGAACTTCCTAATGAAACAATACACATCTATGCGGGTGTTGGCATAGTTGAAGCTCTGTTTGGGACAGTAATTTAGACCAAGTGCCAATAATTGTTCCTCTGCTTTTGTTAAGGTGATGGTAGAAAGATTGATGATAGTGTTATTCTTTACTGTTTCTTTTTCTGCCAATTGGTTTTCTTCTTCTTTTTTGGCTGATTTTTGCTTGTTTATATATATATATATATATATATATATAAAGAAATGTTAACATATCATCCTCATACTGTAAATAAAATAATTTCTCTGTTTTAATATGTGCTGCAACTGGTATAGAAGTCATTATGTATTATCATGTCGTGCCCGTAGCCCCACCCCTAGCCCCGCCCACTTGCCACACCTCTAGCTCATTTTAATGAGTACCTGCACTTTTTTTTCCCATTTAAAGCACTGGTGAGGAGCAGAGTGCCAGTGTGTGTTTCAGCTGCGTTCTTGAGCACCAACCTTCCTTTGATGTCCGCAGAAGTTAAGAATAACTAGAGCGCTTACCTTGCATGGTGTCACTAGTATTAAAGTGTGATGCAAATACCTTCTACTAATTCCCTTTCAGTTCCCCTTTTTCACTTTTTAAAAAAAACGGGTAAAAAATGGCGGGTAAAACACAAGGGGTTAAAAGTGTCAGCCTCCTGTGATGAGCACGGTGCCAGCGTGTGTTTCAGCTGTGCCCCCATGCATCATGCTTCATTATATGTTGGCCAAAATGCAGAACAACTAGAGCACCGATCTTGTTTGGCGTCTCTAGCATTAAAGTGTGGTGCAAATAGCTTGTAGTGGAGAAACAACATTCCTAGGCAGCAATGAACTCAAATTTGCAGGTCTGAATTGACACAAAAAACTAATAGAATTGAATCAGTGTACTCTCAAAGGGATAAAATTATAAATCATTTTATTTATTTCATGTAAAAATCTAGCTACGTGTACATAAATATACTGCAGACAGGTCACATATACCATAGATGAAACAACATAAACAAATCATAATGACAAGTGCTAGTACAAAAAGTCAACACATTACAATATGTACAATACAACAAACTGTGGCTTGAAAAACAATTTACGATGTTATTTTCAGTAGAGCGATGTAATTTTCTACGCGCGTTTCAGCATTAAAAACAAATAGCTTCTAGTAATTCCCTTTCAGTTCCCTTTTTACACTTTTCACCCCCTTTTAATTTTAAAAGAAACGGTTACAAAAATAAGTAAATCACTCAGGATTAAGAGTATTCGCCTCCTGTGAGGAGTGTGGTGCCAGCGTGAGATTCAGCCAGGTGCCTGTATCCCAGCCTTCATTTTATGTCAGCGAAAGTGTAGAACAGCTAGAGCAGTGATCTCACTTGGCATCTCTAGCCTTAAAGTGTGGTGCAAATAGATTCTAGTAATTCCCTAATAGTTCCAACTTTTCACTATTTTACCCCTTTTTCACTTTTTTTAAAAACTGTTAAAAAAGCAGTAAAGCACTTAGGATTAAAAGTATCAGCCTCCTGTGAGGAGCAGGGTGCCAGCGTGTTTCAGCTTTCCACCCCATCGCCTTCATAATATGTTGGTAAAAGTGCAGAACAACTAAAGTGCCAACCTCGCTTAGCGTCTCTAGGATTGAAGTGCAGTGCAAATAGCTTCTAATAATTTCCTTTCAGTTCCCCTTTTTCAATTTTTTCACCCCCTTTTTCACTTTTTTAAAAACCAGGTAAAAAAGCAGTAACACACTCTAGATTAAAAGTATCAGCCTCCTGGGCGGAGCGAGGTGCCAGTGTGTGTTTCAGCTGCACACCCGCACCCCAGCCATCATTTTATGTTTTCAAAAGTGCAGAACAACTAGAGCACCGACCTTGCTTGGCGTCTCTAGTGTTAAAATACAGTGCAAATAGGTTTTAGTAATTTCCCTTTCAGTTCCCCTTTGTCATTTTTTCACCGCATTTTCACTTTTTAGGTCGAGCCTAGAGTCAGCGTGCAGGCACTGCTCTGTGAGACATGATGGAACTACAAGATGGACTTTAACCAAGCCCATGACTTGCCATTGGTTGTTTGTTATGCCATTCTGAAATCCTGGCTTTCTATATGCCCTTTCAATTGGCCTGCCTCTGGGTACTTGGTTGACACCCAGGCGATTTCACTCATTGTTTATTTTGCTTGGCCATCCAACCTTCACAGTCCCTACTCGCCCGCGCGAGATGGCCCCTCCTCCCATCTTGGAAATCACGTCAGCTAAAGCCCCGTCTCCTCCCACTGGCTGCTTCATGCCAGCAACCATCCGCTCTTGCTGTGAGGGCTATAATGTAAATGCTGGCCGCCGTCCACCAGCAATTATTAATTTCCGAGCCTCACTGGTGTTTGGTGCTTGAAACTGAATTAAGCCACACAGCCTGTACACTGTCAGGGGATACGTAACTGCTTACCCCTGCAGTTGCTTCCTGGTGGTTGTTGCTTGTTTAACCAAGTAAAGTACATTTATGTCCCAGCCCAAAACTTCATGTGAATCAATATTACAATTTACTGACCATTAAAAAGGCCTGAGAGGGCGCAGCTAAATTCAGCTGTGCTAGCACCAGCGGAAATCATGGTAAATCTACACCTATGTATTATTTGCCTCACTGCCGCTGTCAGGAATGGTAAGAATGGTTGGGCCGTATGTGCTACATATACATTAACTGCCCCTTTTGCAGCCCCTATTTATCGCTCACACAGCTGTACAGTGTCCGGGGAGGAGCGGTGATAGGGGATACCCTCCCGGTTTACACAGGGAAGCAAAAAGTGAAATATGCTATCTGCACTGACCCACAAGTATGTCTGACTGCACGTTCACTCAGTAAGAAAGCAGCAGCAATCACCAAGTCAACAGTCCACTGCAAACTGGTTTTAGACATGGCAATCAGTCAACTAAAATGCTTGCTTGACTGGTACCAAATATCCATTCAGGCCCTCCTACTTTTACCCTGAAAGTCCCATGTCCTCTATTTTTTGTTTTATATAGCACAAACTCTCCCTGAAGGTCTTGGAGTGCTTTACATGAGCACCAGTTATATTAGACATTCATTATTGGTGGCATGGGAATATTAAGTGATTTGCACAGAATCATAAGGTGTTGAGCCAACGCCGAGACTCGAACCCGGTTCCCCGTTCCAAAGTCGGCAGCTCTGGCTGTTAAGGAGCACAAAGTGCTCTTCTCAAACTGGCACAGGAACTGAAGTTGCACTTTTGAATGCATTTATGTTGCAGGTATCGAAAAGTTAACATGTGACAGGAGTTAGATCTGCAGCATATTGTTCTGAGAGTAACACGCAATAACCGCAGCCATCCCACGTACTATTGGGAAGTTCCATTGTATTTTATTTGTATTTAAATAGTGCTCCATACCTCTGAAGAGATGGAATATTGTGGGGTTCTTGTGCGACCCATGAAGGATGTTTATTTCTCCGTTTGTTATGACCACAGATATGATCTTATGTTTGTGCTGTAGCTCATTGCCAGGTTGTGAAGCAAACAGAGTGAAATACCCCGCTTTTTAGCAGGAAGGGGCTAGTTTAAGATTGGAGAACAGTGTGTGAATACATTGTGGCCTGCTAGAGAGTGTTTTAGTGTTGTACATGTGCATTTGCAAAAGCAAAAAAAGAAATCGTGCCTATCTTCTTAATTTTCTCAGTTTACATTAATGGTCACTAATGGGCAGGAATAGAATGCAACTTGCCTGAGATCACACAGTTTGCCACTATTTGGAACAAGGGCCAGCTCTAGGGTGGTGCGACTGGTGCCACTGCACCGGGTGTGTTGAATTTGGGTGGGGGGGTGCTGTGTTTGCAAGTATACTATAGTTTTAAAAGCACCTGCTGCCGCATTCCTTGCCTTCAGCAATTTTCATACACCAATAAAAATGTCAAGATAACTGGTGAATAATGTTTGTCCTGGAGTGAGATTGGAGTTTTGTCTAGTGAAAGTTTTGGCTCATCTTAAGGTAGCGCAGAGGGTTAATGTGCTGGCTGCAGATCGCAAAGTGCATATAATATAAATAGGTCAGGGCTTTTGTCAGAGAGGTCCTTCTGTTACTTGCAGTGTATAAGTTAAAATCCTAGTATAGAACAATGCAGATTTTCCAAACACTTAAATAAAAGGCATTGCCATTTACAATGCCAATAGCTCAAAGTCTTGTAAATGCGAGACCTATTGCATCGCAAATGCTTGTTTAAAAAAGTTAAAAAATTCAGTAAAACACTCATGATTAAAGTGGTACCAGTGTGTGTTTCAGCACGTGGAGCTATAAAGTATGCATTTTTTTTGCTCTAAACTTACCACATAATCTTCACTTAATAGGTCTCAGAATAGCAGCATGCCATTTTGAAATGCTTGTGAAGGAACCAGACATTGAAGTTCTTGAAAATGAAGAGCAATCGTAACCCCCTTCTTTTTTTCTACCAAGACAACATTGCTCTGTAAAAGCCTGGAGTAGAGCAAACAGGTCTGTATATCTAATTTCTGAAGTAAAGACTGAGGTGCCGATCACGATCCGGTAAAAACCGGGTACGAACCGTCGGACGGAGCATATTCTCCGTCCGACGCGTACCCGGTCGTCAAAATTTACAAACAAGGAATTACGAATCGCACGGGAACACCATTTCCGTACGATTCGTAAAAAAGCCCGACCGAACAAAATAAACCTACCAATGCGATCCGGGAAAGCGCCGACCTGACGTCGGGACGCACGCAGCCAGCCATTCACGACCCAGGAATCACGATTCGCACCGACGTCACCCCGCACGGTGAATATTTTGCGGCAGCCAAAAACTGCCGGGAAATCAGGACGACGCGAACAAGGACCACCAGTACGCGACGGACAGACGGCGACGCGAACAAGGAGGACCAGTACGTGACGGACACACAGGACGACGCCACCAAGGAGGACCCGTACGCGACAGGACGACGCGATCAAGGAGGACCCGTACGCGACAGGACGACGCGAGCAAGGAGTACCAGTACGCGACGGACAGACATGGACCCGAACCTACGAGTCATCCCTGCCCTCATAGCAGTACACCTCCTCTACAGGTTACGACGCAGACGCCGCAGAAGGTCAGAATAACTAAGGGAGGGGGGAAAGTGGGGTGGGGTGGGGGTGGCACGACCAGGGCAGGCCACAAAACAACCACATGAGTGACACACTACACATGGCCTGGACATACCTGACTCCCATGCCCTGGTCACCACGAGGGGGTGGGGGCGTGTCCTGATAATCCAGCGACCGCCACAACGGAAGTCCGTCACCACGCGAACCGGCAACACAACCAGACAGGTACGTCCCGTACCCACGCCTGAAGAGCGTGGGTACGAGTCGGACCACGCCCACACACGTCACCCCAACAATGGCGGGACGGATCGCACCCACGTGGCAAAGGCCTGGGTACGGGCCGCACAAACATCACATAGCGTGGGGACGGATATGTACGGACCCTACCCCCACCCCGTATGCAAGGAGCGTACCCCCCAGCCCAACAGTGCAAGTACGACCCGTACCCCCACCCGCGGACGTACGGAGCGTACCCCCAGCCCAACAGTGTAAGTACGACCCGTACCCCCACCCGCGGACGTACGGAGCGTACCCCCAGCCCAACAGTGTAAGTACGACCCGTACCCCCACCCGCGGACGTACGGAGCGTACCCCCAGCCCAACAGTGTAAGTACGACCCGTACCCCCACCCGCGGACGTACGGAGCGTACCCCCAGCCCAACAGTGTAAGTACGACCCGTACCCCCACCCGCGGACGTACGGAGCGTACCCCCAGCCCAACAGTGTAAGTACGACCCGTACCCCCACCCGCGGACGCACGGAGCGTACCCCCAGCCCAACAGTGTAAGTACGACCCGTACCCCCACCCGCGGACGTACGGAGCGTACCCCCAGCCCAACAGTGTAAGTACGACCCGTACCCCCACCCGCGGACGCACGGAGCGTACCCCCAGCCCAACAGTGTAAGTACGACCCGTACCCCCACCCGCGGACGTACGGAGCGTACCCCCAGCCCAACAGTGTAAGTACGACCCGTACCCCCACCCGCGAATGCAAGGAGCGTACCCCCCTGCCCAACAGTGTAAGTACGACCCGTACCCCCACCCGCGTATGCATGGAGCGTACCCCCCATGCCAACAGTGTAAGTACGACTCGAACCCCCACCCACGAATGCAAGGAGCGTACCCCCCTGCCCAACAGTGTAAGTACGACCCGTACCCACACCCGCGGACGTACGGAGCGTACCCCCACCACACCAGTGTCAGTAGACTCGTACCCTCACCTCTAATGCAGTGTGCGTAACCCCACCGTGTATGTGCCAAGCGCACATATCCAGAAATCGGAGGTGTGTGTGCAGAGTCCACCCAGCAGTGCCCTGAGACAGGAGTGGTGGGTGTGGAGTCCTCCCAGCAGTGCCCTGAGACAGGAGGGGTGGGTGCCCATCACTCCCAGCAGTGCCCAGAGACAGGAGGGGTGGGTGCAGAGTCCTCCCAGCAGTGCCCTGACACAGGAGGGGTGGGTGCAGAGTCCTCCCAGCAGTGCCCAGACACAGGAGGGGTGGGTGTGGAGTCCTCCCAGCAGTGCCCTGACACAGGAGGGGTGGGTGCAGAGTCCTCCCAGCAGTGCCCTGACACAGGAGGGGTGGGTGCAGAGTCCTCCCAGCAGTGCCCTGACACAGGAGGGGTGGGTGCAGAGTCCTCCCAGCAGTGCCCTGACACAGGAGGGGTGGGTGCAGAGTCCTCCCAGCAGTGCCCAGACACAGGAGGGGTGGGTGTGGAGTCCTCCCAGCAGTGCCCTGAGACAGGAGGGGTGGGTGTGGAGTCCTCCCAGCAGTGCCCTGACACAGGAGGGGTGGGTGCAGAGTCCTCCCAGCAGTGCCCTGACACAGGAGGGGTGGGTGCAGAGTCCTCCCAGCAGTGCCCAGACACAGGAGGGGTGGGTGTGGAGTCCTCCCAGCAGTGCCCTGAGACAGGAGGGGTGGGTGCAGAGTCCTCCCAGCAGTGCCCTGACACAGGAGGGGTGGGTGCAGAGTCCTCCCAGCAGTGCCCAGACACAGGAGGGGTGGGTGTGGAGTCCTCCCAGCAGTGCCCTGACACAGGAGGGGTGGGTGCAGAGTCCTCCCAGCAGTGCCCAGACACAGGAGGGGTGGGTGCAGAGTCCTCCCAGCAGTGCCCTGAGACTGGAGGGGTGTAACACATGTGTGTGAGGCCAGAATTATCCACATGCATACTGGCTACAAGGGAACATGTCCCCATGAACTCATGTCAACAGACTCCACACACAAGTACAGTGATCACCAAGGATGCCACGATTGTCGCAGGTGGAGACATGGCCCTGCATGCATGGCCAAAGTAGAAGGGCTCCGTCACACACACAGCTCATGTAGACACAGCTCTGCGCTAAACATTGGGAACACCCTGCAGGGAAGAAAGCTGGGTACACAGAGGAAGGAATACACCCTTGGACAAGTGCACCATGCAGTAACTGCCTACATGAACAAAGAAAGTTAGCCAACACCTTGTGATGGCACACAGATCACAGGGTCCCACCAATGAGCAGTACACTACTACATATCCCACACACCCAAACCCTTACACACCACCCAAAACCATGTAGCAGCCCCACCAACACCAATACCAGCATAGCAGTAGTGTGATAATGAAAACAAAATTAAGCTTTATTCTGCAGGAGCACAATGTCCGTGGATCGCAGGCAGTTCAATCTTCACAAAGCCCATAGGGCAGTCAATGATTCTCAGCTGGATGGGGGACACAGTGGGATGCGTGTCCCCTACCTTGCCTGCACAGTCAAATGTCATCGTCTTCCACACTGGTGAGGGCATCAGGGGGGGGGGGAGCAACAGGCACCGCAGGGACATCAGGGCAAAGGGGCGGCGTTGTGGGTGCAGGGATGGAGGAGTCCACCACAGGGGGTGGGTCAGTGCCAAAGGCGGAGGCCAGGATGGCACTACACACCTTTGCAAGGTCATCCAGGGAGTCCCCTGCACCCGAAGGGACCTCAGGCCCCAAGGAGGGGGGGGGGTCAGAGGGATGGGTCGCAGCGCCACCGGGGGAGGGTGGAGACAGGGGGGGAGACTCAACCACCCTGACCGGGGACCTCCGTGACCGCTTGCGTGGTGGTGTAACTGTGGGGCTCAGGGACAGAGCGGCCATGAAGGAGTCCTTGGGGGAGATGTGGCCAGGAGAGCTGAGGGGAGGGGATTTGGAGGGAGTGGACTGGGTGGAATGCGGACTCCCACTATGGCTGCGTGTCACACGTTTGCCCCCCGACCCAGTGGGTGTGCCTACCTCACCCTGTGTGTGCGTGTCAGGAGGAGTGCGGTGGACCTTCCCTGCTGGTGTGGTGCCCGTGTCCGTTGATGTGGGTGCATGCCGACGTCTGGGTGTACGTGGGACAGGCATGGGAGTGGGAAGTGTGGATGGGGCAGGGGTAGGTGGGGGGAGGTCGCGCTGCAGGAGACCCACTGCTGCAGTCAGTGTGGAGTCGATGGACCTCAGCAAGTTGCGTTGGTCAGCCTGCGATGAATGAATGCCCTCCAAGAAAGCCTCGATGTTGGTGAGGGTTTTGCCGTGGGCATGGAGGACATTAAGGATCGCAGCCTGACCAACCTGCAGTTGCCGCTGGATGTCCACAGACTCTGCATTGGCGGCAGCAGTGGAGACAGGGGCAGGGGGCGCGGTGCCTGGCAGGAAGGAGACATGCTGTGACCGGGCACGCTGGGAAGGGACACGAGCAAGTGGGAGGCGGCTGGTGGAAACTGAGGGGGCGGTGCGAGGTGTTGTTCCGCTGTCAGCTGCTGGTGCAGCCTCCGCCCACTCGGAGACATCGTCCCCGGACCTGTCAGCTTCGTAGTCTGATGTGCCAGTCGACAGGTCCTCGGCCACACTCTCCTCCGCCTCTGTCCCACTCGATGTGCCAGCCCCGATGTCACGGCTGGCACTGGTGCTCGGTCCCTCCGCCTGGTCTGTGTCCATGTCTCCCTCTGTGTCCCCCGACGATGCTGTGGGCAGGGTGGAGAGACAGAAATTAGTCAGACACCTGTACACATCTGTCACATGAGTCCAATCTACATAGGTAACATTGCATGGCCTGAAAAGGAAGATCCCTAACATCTACTGAACAGGGTACCGATGTAGGGCATGCAACACACAGTTGGTTGAGCCACCATGCCACTGAAATACCATGGAGAGCATGAGACAATAGCTAAACACAGGAAAAGGAGTCTGACATAGCACCCAGGTCCTGGGGACAATCCAGCACTGCATCTGCACCACACAGCGTTTGCGAAAATACCGATGACCAGGGACCATATCCATGAACTTGAGACACATGCTGCATAGGTAATGCTGAAAACATGCACAACATGACTCGGTCACTGCACATTGCGTGTGTGTCCAGGCACATCACACACTGCCCAGACCCAGCAAGTGGTAATCAGGATTTAACACATAGGCATTGCCCGCCCCAACAAGACCCTACACGAGGCAAATTGTGGAGACACAGGTGGCACCAACATCTCATGGTCTGGGTGATACACACAGGGGCAGGCAAAAAGCAAGATTTGACGCCAAACAGCCAAGGTGCGCCTGTACAAATAATGAGGTACCAGTGCCCATCCTCAGATGAGTATAACAAGACACACAGGCACTGGCAACTGTGAGTATGAAGAAGGACAATCAGGTCAGGCTGCACAGTGGACACCTGTACAAATTAGCACGTCTATATACATGGTGACAGGGGACAATGGCACAGAGCACAACTTACGCTGTAGACACTGACAGTGGCCACGTTCATGATGACACATACACCACTGAGGAAAAGGTGCCCCAGGGGACAGTAGTGGGCACGCAACTACATGCTACTGAATGGTAATGACAGCAACACACGTCACCATCCCTGCACTATGTGTATCGCACAGTCATGCACATCATGTCACAGGCCACTACATAGGACATGCGCGCTGTAAGGCATGACACATGAGAGACCAACTCCCATGTCTGGAGTCAGCATCAGTGCCAACTGACATGGAACCCACATGCAGTGAACTTGACAGTGCACAGGCAAGGTCCCACAACCTGTTACACACCACCCCCACACATGATGCTACAGACATTGTTCCCGTGGACAAAGCGCCAGCCGACATTACCCTGGGAAGGAGTGACTACACACAGACCAGGGAACACATTGCAAGGAGGGGAAGGGTGGCAGGGGCACAGCGCTATACTGGGCCAAACAGGATCTGCACAGCACCTTTAAACCCTGCCAGTGGATTCATGCTACTGTGCCCTTACAAATGCCGGTGACACACAACAAACACACATGTACCTACCCCCTTCCGGCTGCTGCATCGCCTGTAAGCGCCTCTCCAGGTCTGGAAAGACCACCGGCAGCACACGCCTGTGGAGGTGGCTCAGACGGC
Organism: Triturus cristatus; assembly: GCF_964204655.1. NCBI lineage: Eukaryota > Metazoa > Chordata > Amphibia > Caudata > Salamandridae > Triturus > Triturus cristatus. The sequence goes on from NC_140585.1 coordinate 483,071,919, forward strand.
GGCGGCCGCGGTTCTTGTGGCTCTCAGGTGAGTCCCCCAGCAGGAGCCGTGCAATCCTCCGCGTCCAGCACCGGATATCCTGCCAGCGTTTCCTCACCTGGGCCAGGCGCCGCCTCCGACCATCCACACCCCTCACGGCACTGACGGCGGTCAGCCAGATCTGCTCCTTGGCAGTGGCGCCTACCTGTGAGGAGGAACAAGTGACACCACATCAATACACCAGCCACATGTCACAGAGAGACATATGGGTACAAATTAGCTGGTAACAACAAGGCATGTCATGCAGCCAACGCATTGCAGCTTTGTCATAGGGACATCATCCCCTGGTGAGGGAAAAAGCAGTACGTGCCACAGTGGGTACACAGGTGGAATGATGGCAATGTCACAAACAATGATCTAGGCTCACACTGTGCATCACACCCACCCCTCCTGTCTCAGGGCACTGCTGGGAGGACTCTGCACCCACCCCTCCTGTCTCAGGGCACTGCTGGGAGGACTCTGCACACACCCCTCCTGTCTCAGGGTACTGCTGTGAGTGATAGGCCCCCACCCCTCCTGTCTCAGGGCACTGCTGGGAGACATCAGGCACCCCCCCCCCTGGGACCCCCCCGACAGTACATGGCATGTGTGTTACACCTGGACGCAATGGCAGAAGTCACAGTCACCACATAGGGACAGTCTGTGGCAGTGGCCTATGCACTCACCTGATAACCTGGTCGCCCATACAGCATGGAGTACTGTGGGAGGATCACATCCAGCAGAGCCATGTTCTCCTCCAGGGTGAATGGCTGTGTCCTCTCCACAGCCCTTGACATGGTTCCAGGGAATCAGTAGCAGCAGCTGGGTCGACGAATGCAAAGATGTGCAGGCAAGTGCTCCCTCATGGGACCTGGCTGCCTTATATGTGCCCTTCTGCCCAGTCTCATGCACAGGAGTACAGAGAGATTGGTCACTCACATTTGCATCCTATGTTTCCACCAATCCCTTCAAACCTAGCAGTCTGTGGGTTCTCTATCGGTTTCATTCTCCTGCATGATGTCAGCCCCACAAACACATTGCAACAAAGTAGACAAATCCCAACTGACTTCTGCTGTGCACCTTCCAGAACAATTTCCAATTTTGAACTTGGTCTCCATGACAACCAGCATGCATGTAGGCCTTAATACTTGTCCCCCATGTAATTTGGAGCATAACACACAGGTACGGTGCGTGTGGGGGCCCTAGGGCACCCCAAATGCATGGCAACGGCCCGTACATGCATGCCTACGCTCTCCATCACTTTTGGTCTGCACGCGTATGCGTACTCGTAGTGGTACGGACCGAACACTCGCATCTACGCTCACTATCACTACGGGTACGCATACGCGTGCAGACCCATAGTGATAGTGAGCGTAGATGCGAGTGTACGGTTCGTACCACTACGGGTACGCATACGCGTGCAGACCCATAGTGATAGTGAGCGTAGATGCGAGTGTACGGTCCGTACCACTACGGGTACGCATACGCGTGCAGACCCATAGTGATAGTGAGCGTAGATGCGAGTGTACGGTCCGTACCACTACGGGTACGCATACGCGTGCAGACCCATAGTGGTACGGACCGTACACTCGCATCTACGCTCACTATCACTATGGGTCTGCACGCGTATGCGTACCCGTAGTGGTACGAACCGTACACTCGCATCTACGCTCACTATCACTATGGGTCTGCACGCGTATGCGTACCCGTAGTGGTACGGACCGTACACTCGCATCTACGCTCACTATCACTATGGGTCTGCACGCGTATGCGTACCCGTAGTGGTACGGACCGTACACTCGCATCTACGCTCACTATCACTATGGGTCTGCACGCGTATGCGTACCCGTAGTGGTACGAACCGTACACTCGCATCTACGCTCGCCATCACGATGGGTACACATACGGCAGCACTCCCACAGTGATTTGGGAACATGCACAGGCCCTCTCAGCAGCAGTACGGCGGATTTTACACATCACTGTGGTGATAGGCGACACACATGTCGGAATAGGGCGGACATACTTGTCCATGGATGGACATACTTGTCCAGGAATGGACACCAAGGCATCGTCTGTGCATTACCACATGTGTTGGGCACAGGTGTCACAGGCTGTGATGTGGAACATGCCTCCTGAGTGGAGAAGGCACCAGATGTATGATGAGATGTGTACATGTGTACTGTGTGAGGGTGCAATGTGTGCCAGGCATGCCCTTGACTCCTTTGACATGTGTGCATGTGGGACTGCGCACTTGGGGTGAGCGTCACTGGCATGGCACGGACACCAACACACGGAAGTGTCCCATGATGCCCGGTACAGGGGTCATGACACATGACTCATCACTACCCACAGTGCACAATGTGACTATGCCATATATGTGTCCGGGATTTACATCGGGTTGATGTTGTTGCACCCTCAAAAGCTGCAGCCGTTGCAGCAACCGACATGTGGCTGTGTGTAGATTGTCATTGCACACTGTTCCCAACACCATGCCACATGTGTTACCGGATGTGAGGTGCACATGTATGCAAGGGACACGGAGTAGCGTGACAAGGCCATGTCAGCAAACTCACAAGGAATGTGTGGGGAGTCATGACATGTGCACCTTCATGGCAAGGTGTGTGGGCTTGACTAGTGTAATGTCATGTGACCTGTGGCTCAAGTGTTCCGCTGCCAGTCTCTGCAATCAGCATCACACTTCTGCTGATGTGTGGGTGTATGTCACTCCTGTCTTGCGTCGGGCAGTGCACTTGCACTGGGACACAGCTATTCCCATGGCGTGGCATGGGGAGGTTCTCAATCACCGTGTGTAGCTGGGTCTTGGAAGGTGTGTCACCTTGCATCCATACGTGTCCTGGGCATGTAGCACATGCCTGACTCCCTATGTGGCATGTGTGTATTGGCAGATTTACATGTGCTCAGTAGACATGAGTTGTTCTCGTAGTGCACTCACTCTTCCTTGTCACTTCCAAATTACTGCAGAGCACCTCCTGTTGCCCGAAGAATTCCAGACTTGGCCACCATGCAGGAGAATGACAGGATCCGGCTCTACCGCTTCACCCAACCGTTGATTCTGGAGCTGACGGCGAGACTGGCACCACACCTGCAACCGCAGCACAGGTATCCTACGGCACTGACACCCCAGCTGAAGGTAATGGCTGCCCTACATTTCCTTGCCACGGGTACCTTCCAATATACCATAGCTCATGTTGGTGGCATGTCCCAGAGCATGTTCAGCGGTGTGCTGCATGATTTCTTGGAGGCCATGTTGATTCACCTGGATGACTTCATCAAGTTCCCAACCCCTGAACAGATGACTGAGGTCAAACGTGGTTTCTATGCCCTGGGAGGGATGCCCCATGTCATTGGGTCCATAGATGGGACACATGTAGGTTTGGTACCACCACACGCACGGGAGGTGGCGTACCGCAATCGGAAGCACTACCACTCCATCAATGCCCTTGTGGTGTGTCTGTCCAACATGGTGATTTCACATGTCTGTGCTCGTTTTCCAGGATCAGCACACGATGCCTACATCATGAGGCGTAGCGGGATGCCTGATATGATGATGCAGCTGCGCAACGAACGTGCATGTGTTGTTGGTGGGTACAGTCTGTCTGTCCTGTATTCTGTTTGGCCGAGCAGCACTACCGCTTCGCCAGTTCTAACGATATCCATGTGCTTTCCATTTAGGGGACGCTGGCTATCCCAACATGCCTTGGCTGCTGACACCTCTCCGCAACCCCATCACGCCGGCCCAGCTCCGCTACAACACCGCCCATGGCCGGACAAGGCGAGTGATAGAGAGGACGTTTGGCATGCTGAAGAGCCGATTCCGGTGCCTCCACAAGACCGGCGGCGCACTCCCATATGCCCCGGCGAAGGTCTGCAAGATCTTCATGGTCTGCTGCATGCTGCACAACATGGCAGTTGAAAGAGCTGTGCCCCTCATCCTGGATCAAGATGACGAGGACCATCCACCCGTGGAGGACGAAGGGCTTGGCAATGGGGCTAGTGATGTGGAGGATGTGGAGCCGCAAGAGGACATCCGGACTCGGCTCATACGCGACTTCTTTGCTTAGTGGTGAGTACCAGGGTCTGAGTGTGCACGCATTGGTCCCCGTGTGGCATGCGTTGTGATGTGTGTCTCCACCTGCATGTATGGCACGTGGGTCAGAGGTGTGTGTGGGTGTGTCACTGGAGTGATGGTGGCAGTGATGGTAGTATTTCCCCAGGCATAATTGTGACCTAGCATGTTGTCATACATACATGTGTCGAGTAAATGCACATGCAAGTGGCTGTGCTTCTTGTGGCTGACTTCTTGTGTGTCTCTCTTCCCCAGGTACCTGCGCATGCCGTTTGCTGGTTGCATTGTTGTGGCACTGCTATTCCTCATGGACATGGCATCGTGGGCTGACTCAGCGTTACAGGCACGGACACGTTTGGAAGTCTCCATGGGGTAAGGGATGCATCTGGGGTGTATTGGGTGTGGCAGTTGTTCACGATGTGTGCACACTGCCCCGGTCGGGGTTTGGGTCCTCTGCAGACATGTGGCATCCCCATGGGACACGACATGCAGCTGGGTACACCTGAATAGATGGGCTGCCTGGTTGTCAGTCATCAGTGATGGGATGGTGGATTGTGATGAAGGCATCAATGTGTGTGACACTGCCCTCGGACACATACGGTTAACATTGTCTTGACATGGCGTGGGACTTCCACATCAGCGGATGTATGGTGTATGGCAGGCTCTCCGTGAGCAGCTGTGGGTATTTAGCTATTATCCGACACTTGTGTGCCAGTTCCATGGCTATCACGCATTTGTGCTGCAGAAGGGGGGTGCCAGTGTTGGAGCCACATGTTACTCCACATGATGTGTTCATGTGTACTTCAAGTTGCCTCTGCAATCCCAAACACATGACTATTAAAGGTGTCCCTATGCCTCCAAGGTGCCTCTTCTCAGTCAATGCTGGTGTGTTGGCACGGTGCATCCTGCATGTCTGGCATGGTATTCCCTGATTGTGGCTATGTGTCAATGTGTCGAGTGGCAAGATGCAAGCTGTGTGTGTGTGCTGAGACTGTGTAATGGGCATGATGTCCATGACTGTGTGGGTATTGTGACATGTGCCATCCCCATGCATCCAACGTTGTCCATGACCCCATTCTCTGCATCCACCGGACTCAAGCTTGCAGGACATGGTTCTGCCACCTGTCTACACGTACCTGGGTGCCCCCCAGGACACGGGCCAGGATCCCTGACCTCTGCGCATGACTGTTGCTGTACTCAATGTGTCTGTCAGCACGGTTGTTCGGCCACCCCCTCAGCTGGTTCTGACCATCACGGGTGTGTATGGTGCTCCATGTCTGTCTTGCCTAGAAAACTGTGACCCATGTGTCCTGTGCCAGACTCAGGCCCCAGGGTGTGGATGGTTGAAGTGAACAGATGACTCAGGCATGTTTAGACTGTACAAGACACATGTTAGGTAATAATGCTACCAGCAGGCATCTACTCTTAATAGTGTGATTTATTATTGGGGGGGGGGGGCCAAGTGAGGGCCTTTCCGGGATTAGGGAATCCAAAGTTCAGTAGGGGAGTTGGTGTCCTTGCCATTGGAAATCCTCAGAGTCCATGCCACAGTCTTTGTCAACATTGGTCAGCCAGTGACCAGCAGGGCCATGTGGCAGAGAATGTCTCTTGATGCTGTGATGCTGTTGCTCCAGTGGGCCAGGTGCCAGGCCAGGTGTCCTGGGAGATGGTGATGTAGCAGCCACCCTCACGGTCCTTTCCGTGGATGACCCGGCTTCCTGCGGGGAACCTCAGCAGCAGGCCGTGACGACGTCTGGGATGCTCCGTCGGATGTTTCCTCCTCCTCCTCATGATCCCTCCCTGTGGGTGGTGATGTTCTCCGCCTTCTGGCACAGGGAGGGTCGGCCATGGTGTCTGCCATCCGACGGAGTTCAGCGTGAATCCCCTGGGACGCCGTCACTTGCTCAGCCTGTCTGTCCTCCATCCTCCGTTGGTGTAGCTGTAGACAGGCTATTAGCTCCGCATGTTGCTGGGCCTGCTGGACCTTGATCCCCTCGAGGACGGACACAACCTGGGCCATGCCCGTGGTGTCCTGCCGGTATGAGTCCAGGATGTTACGGACATGGGAAAATACCGGATCCCCAGCCAACTGGTCAGGCTCGCGCCTCCGCCGCTCTCCACTCCCACCACCCCTGCCCACTTGCGTCTGGCCTGCACTTGTGGGCACATGGGGTCTCCGGGACCCCTGAGGGGTGGCATTGGCGTTGTCGCCTGCCTCCTCCTGGGTGCCCGGGACACCGTGTCCCTCCTGGCGAGCCTGGCTGCATTGTGGTGTTGGGGCAGGGATCCTGGGTGTCTCCTGGGATGTGGCAGGAGTGGGGGTGGTGGTTGGCACGGTTGTACCTGACGCAGGTGCTGCAGGTGGTTGGACACCAGAGGGGCCAGGTCGGTCGGGGTCGTCCGCAGAGTGGTGAGAGTGGTCGCTGCCGGTGGGATCGGTCTCCTGCAGATCCGGGTCCTGTGAGTGTTCCCCCCCAGTGTTGGGGGGTGCAGCACGACGTTGACCTGTGTGTGAGAGAGACAATGTTACTTTTGATCCATGCAACATCCATGTTTCATCCGTTACAAAGTTGGCACATTTCCTCTTGGAATTAGGATCTGTCTTGCATTCCACTCACAGTGCACTTGTGCATGTGTGTGTCCCTTGGGCACCAATTTGGCCCCTTTAACTATGTGTGGCACAGTCTTACTTGCTGCGTCAAGTGTGACTGCAGTCAGCAGTGGAGTGTGCATGTGTGCCGAGCTATGCGTTTGCGCCTTCCTTGTAGCACTGTACATGTGCACATGGAGTGGATCCACACACTCATATGATGCAGGTGGCTGTCCTTGTGCTCGTGTACAGGTTGTAACATGGCCCTGCGTTTTGCCATGATGAAGAGGGGGGGTTCTGGCACTGGGCACCCTTGTCTACATGCACGCAGTCCACCTGCTGACGAGCAGACATTCCCACACACCAAAGGACTGATTTGCTCTCCCTGTGTCTCCCTCCTTCTCTGTCCCCCTCTCCCTCCCTCTCTGTCCCCCTCTCCCTCCCTCTCTGTCCCCCTCTCCCTCCCTCTGTGTGTCAGCCTCCTCCCTCTGTCCATCTTCCTGTGTCTCCCTCCCTCTCTGTCCCCCTCTCCCTCCCTCTCTGTCCCCCTCTCCCTCCCTCTGTGTGTCAGCCTCCTCCCTCTGTCCATCTTCCTGTGTCTCCCTCCCTCTCAGTCCCCCTCTCCCTCCCTCTGTGTCCCCCTCTCCCTCCCTCCGTGTGTCACCCTCTGTCACCTTGGCCCAGCTTCCTGGGCACACACTGTTAGCAGATCTTTGAGTGGCCCTTGGCCTGTTGATGTGAGTTTGTTTCTGATCTCCAGGCACCCATTTTGTCTGCTGTGTGTCTGTGCGCTGCTGCTGTGGTGGTGTGTGCTGCCACTCTTTCACACTGTTGGCTGTTCATTAGCTGCTGGCATGTGCAAAACAGTGCCTTCACCCCCATGTGTTGATGCAAGGCATCCGCCATTTGCTGGCAAGTCATTCCTGTGTTGGGACACAGTGTTTGTCTGGCTGTGACCTAGGCCATATGGGCAGAGGGCATTGTTGTCTGCTTTGGAGTCGCACTATGTGATTCTTGGTGCCCAGCCTCCCGCCATCCGGGTTACCGTGTCATGTGTTGTTGTCTTCTGTGGCCTGTGACTTGACATTGTCCAGCTGGGTGCATGGGGCATGGTGGCAGCAGTGGCATGTGCCTGCTCATGGAGTGTGGTTGAGTAATGCGATGGCTTGTGGTGGTTGCGTGCCTGTTATTAATTTTGGTTGTGGTTGCAGTTCCCCCCATGTGAGGTGCGTTGTTTGTGTACTCACCCGGGTCTCGGAGTCCTTCTACTCCTTCAACTGCCTCCACCGGCAGTATGGCCATCACCCTCTCCTCCCAGGGATGGTACTGTACGGGTCTGCGGGAGGGCCCTCCTCCGGTGGCGTTGGCCTGGTCGTGTTCCTCCTGTCTCTTGGCTCTGACCCTCCTCCGCAGATCGTACCACCTGTTCTGGCAATCCTGCTTGGTCCTCCTGGTGTCCGCAACAGCATTCACAGCATCGACGATGGTCTGCCACATGGCTGTTTTGGCTGCCTGGCTGGTGCTTCTGACCAATGTTCCAAAGATCTGTGGCTCGACTCTGAGGATTTGATCAACAAGGACCTCCAACTCTCGGTGACTGAACTTTGGATTCTTGGTAGTGGGCATGGTGAGGGGTGTGGGTGGGGATGGTATGGGTGTGGGGGGTGTGTGGATGTTGGGGGGGGTGTGGATGGTTGTGTGTGTGTGTGAATGTGATGAGAGGGTGTTTGTGAGGGTGGTCGTGTGAAGGTGTGCAAGTGTAAGATGTGGTGTCGCTTGTAGTCTGGTTCTGTGGTGTCTGGCAGCAGTGGGTCTGTTGCAAAGGCTCATGGTTTGTGTGTGTGGGCCCTTTTTATTGGTCCATGGGTGGGTGTGGCAGTGTTTGAATTTTGGGTGGGTGTGTTATAAGGAGTGGTGGTGTATTGGGCCTCTGTTTGTTTTTGACAGTTGCAGGTCAGTGATTGTGTTATTTTAGTGGTTGTTGGCCATGTTTAGTGGCTGTGTGCCTTTCGAATGGTGTATTGTTGAGTTGTTTTGTTTTGTCCTTGTTGTGTACGTGCGTTTTGAGCGTGTGTACGGTGTGTACATGGGCCATTTGGTTGTACGATTTGGTCCTTGTGTGTGGCTTTGTACGACTCGTACATGCGGTTGTGATGTTGGGGCATGGGGTGCGCTCCGTACTTAGGAGGTTGTGTTGGGGGTGCGCCAGGAACGTACTGGGGTGGGGGTACGACTGGAACGTACTGGGGTGTACATAGACGGTGGTACGACACGTACAGGGGTGGGGGGGTGTACATTGACGGTGGTACGACACGTACTGGGGTGGGGGTACGACTGGAACGTACTGGGGTGTACATTGACGGTGGTACGACACGTACAGGGGTGGGGGGGTGTACATTGACGGTGGTACGACACGTACTGGGGTGGGGGTACGACTGGAACGTACTGGGGTGTACATAGACGGTGGTACGACACGTACAGGGGTGGGGGGGTGTACATTGACGGTGGTACGACACGTACAGGGGTGGGGGGGTGTACATTGACGGTGGTACGACACGTACAGGGGTGGGGGGGTGTACATTGACGGTGGTACGACACGTACTGGGGTGGGGGTACGACTGGAACGTACTGGGGTGTAGGTAGACGGGGCTGTGACACGTACTGGGGTGGGGGTGTGGCTCGAACGTACTGGGGTGTAGGTACACGGGGGGTACGACACGTACTGGGGTGGGGGTGCGACTGGAACGTACTGGGGTGTACATAGACGGTGGTACGACACGTACAGGGGTGGGGGGGTTTACATTGACGGTGGTACGACACGTACTGGGGTGGGGGTACGACTGGAACGTACTGGGGTGTACATAGACGGGTGGGGGTATACATATCCGGGGGGTACGTGTCGGACGTACGGGGGCTGGGGGGAGTGTTGGGCGCGTATGCGGGCACATGTCTCCATGGTTGCTATTGGTGTTCGGTGCGGACGGTGTTTTTTCCATACGGTTGTAGGCTCGGACGCACGGGATGGATCGTGATTCCTCGGTCGGACTTGGATTTTTACGTTTGTAAGGTAAATCGTCCGAGGACGTGTCGGACACATTTTCCGACCCGAGGACGTGTGGGGAATGATTCCCGGTGCGGGTCGTATGGACTTTTTACCATGCGAATCGTGATTGCCAGTTCGTACGGCACTTGTACGATTCGTACGGTAAAAAGACCCGATACGAGTCGCACGGGGGAATTTTTTACCGGATCGTGATCGGCACCTGAATCTCTTTGTCTATAAAATTGAGCTTCTCCGGAGAGAAAAGTAACTGTTTGGGAAGAGATGTCTGTCAAGGGAGTCACATTAAAATCAAAATGGAAGCCTGGAGCCATTCGGAGAATTACTGTATTATGCCTGATGAGAAACCAAATATGGATGAAAAGTGTATTCTGCCTCCAATGTCAAATGGGGAAGAAAAGTGATCACTCACTCACATAGGAGGCATTGGAATGGCCGCCCCAGGAAGATCCTCAATTGAAATGCCCTTCAAAGCTTCTGGACCGAGATGGTAGGATCATGTCCCCTCATTAGGAGTCATTCAGGAGCTTCTTCTCCAAAGGTGTCCCCTGTAGGAGACTTTAATCCAGAGCAGGGCTGGACAGGCTTTTTTATTCCTCCAGGCATTTCCCCCAGTGGCCTGGAGTCCTTGGAGGCTGGTTTTGAAAGCCCTGGGCCGCTCTTGGTGCCACTTCCACTTACCACAAAGCCTCATGGTTAATTGTAGCACGCATGGGGAGCCTTCAACAGAGAGATGGGGGCAGAAAGAAAGAGATTAGAGGGGAGCAAGAAAGAGAGGCAAGAAGGACAGAGAGAGAGAGAGAGAGAATAGAACAAGAGTTATAACGTGAGAAGACGAAGGGAGCAGGGCTGGTTTGAGCATTTTTGTCAGAGCTGCTTTTGGTTCCCAGTTTGGTCCTGACCCAGAGTCTCCATCGGAGGATTTGCTGCCTCTGCTGGCCCTGGTGAAAAGATTTTGTTCGAAAATATTCCTCAGTGCACTCTGAGTTTTTTCAAAGGAAGTGAAAGTATCAAAGCTTCTGCTCTACAAAGAAGGGTTGAATCGCAAGCTCAGTGGGAGGCAAAATGGATTCCGAAACTCCAGCCACAAAGTATTCCACCAAGGACACTCACTTGGCCTTTCATAATATTAGATTTATTCAGGAAATACAATTAGCATTGCAGTAATAATGTTGCCATCAAATACTGTGACCATAAATCATTAAAATAGTATGCTCATGGCCCATAAATTGCCTACAGCAAGCCAAATTAAAAGAACATATAATAGATTGGGCAACAGAGTCCTCTGCACGACAAGACCTAAGTGTGCTCAGTGTCCATGAAATGTACTGTTCTTAAATGAAGCCAATTGTGCTGTCTGCCAATACATTTGAGTCTTTTTATACAGGCCTCAAAAAATCTACTTGCCTAGTTGCTATGGGGAGTCAGATTTTATCAGTTGAGCTATTTTTAAGACCTACTGGTTGTCTATTCTGGTGAGTGAACTTTAGCTGGAAAGGAACACCTGTTCTGTTCATTGAGGAAGTGAATAAGCAATAAAAATGCCTTTAAATCTTGTTTTTATCTTGACAAGTTTGCTGTCTGTTCAAGAAGAGAGAGGTCAAATGCCAGTTTGTCTTTTTACTAATTGATGCTTATCTTATCCTGGAAAATGGTGTTTACTTTTCTTTCTCTTACTACAGTTAGTGGATTTTGTAAAGAGAGCTGCCTGGCAATCACTGTGAAACAAAAGGCTGTAGGATGTCAGTTTTTTTTACTAACATGAAACATTTAAATAGCTAGTCAAAGAATAGTACAAACATTTCAAAATGTATCAGGAATTATGAAAGCACATTTGTTTGTAATTTAAATGTGTGATGAAAACAAAAATTTAAATGGGAGCAAAACAAATTAGAACACTTTACTTGGTGATGTGCAAATGACAACTATTTGCAGAAACTCAAGTTTCAAATATTATTGTATGTACACTATATAGTTTTATCAGTAAAATTGCATGACAGCGCTTACATTGTGTGGCCAGTTCAATGGAAAATGTGCTGATTGCAAATGACAGACCACTTCATGCTTTAGTTGTATATCTAGTAAAAGTGATACATTCCTACCCCTGCCCCGATGACAATGCTGTTAATAAACTAAGAGGCAAGTCAGGGGTCATGTGCACCCTATATGGAGCTAGATTTGTATTTTATATAGAGAAAACTTTTAGTCTATAAAATCAAACAAAAGGGTATTTTATACAACAGACATCCTGAACTCATATTTGAATAAATTGACGGCTCCGTGAATTTAAATATTTGCCCAGGATCTCATAATTAGAAACCAGTTTATGATTCAAAAGCATTACAGTTAGGTTGAGCAGACTATTTAAGTCACTATGGGCCAGATGTACGACCCACCAATTTGCGCCTCGCATATTGTATTGCATTTACGAGTCGCAATTTGCGTCGCCTTTGTGACTCGCGATTTGCAATTCGTAAATTGGGATGTATAAAAGTGTCTCAGAAACTGTTAGCGATTCCTAATGGGGTTGCAAATTGCATGCCTCATGAATATTAATGAGGATGTCTCAATTTGCGACCCCATTAGGAATGGCTAGCACTCCCAGGGATGGTGGCCTGCTGGTGTCAGCACACCACCATGTCTTGGACTGCTTTTAAATAAAGCAGTCTTTTTTTAAATGCATCCCGTTTTCCTTGGGACCACTGCCTGCTCTTAAAAATATTTTCTCACATACTCACAAAGGAGAAGGGGTCTCCTGGCAACTGCGGTCACAAAGCGTTTGTACATGGCATGGTGACTCGCTATTAGGAAGCGATGCCCCTTCCTAATAGCGGGATTCGCAAATGCTATTTCGCAAATCCGTGACTCGAATGACAATTAGACATCATATAGAAGGAAAGGCAAGAACTGACACCAAGATTGTGTCTCGGCAGTGTTAATTCGTAGCCTATGTGGACAAAAAGGGAACTGGAAATAATTCACCCTAATTTCTAAAGTTTTTGTCCCAAAACAAATTAAACCAAGTACTCTATATGATGTCTAATTGTCATTTGTGTATGAGATATTGAATAATGTTTTTAATTGTTTTAATGATGCATTTTTCTTGTGTACATTGATATGCTCTTTCATGTAGATTGTATTTATGATATCACTTCTTTGTATCACCCATTGCTGTAATGGGATTTTTAATGTGTTAATAAACTCAATGTGATATTTTTAATAAATTAAATTCTCCTTAGTGTAAACATTCTCACATCTCATCCGGAGTGGTTTGCAGAGTGTGACAGTTTTGAGTTGATGAATCGGACTGAATGGTGTAAGTGGGTAATTTAAGTGAAATTTGTCTAATTAGTCCAAAGAGAAAAATCTTTTTGACTATACACCTTCTTCTTTCAAGCAGTTTATTATTTCCTTCTAAAAAGGCTTCCTAAGCCTCACTTTCATGTATACAGCTGTCCTGAGAGATGAACTCCAACCCGAGGAATGGGTATAGACTATTTTGTTTGACTGAGTCAAATGTGAATTTTAGGAAGGAGGAAAGGGAGGGAAGTGAAGATTCTGAGGGTCATTTTTTAGCATTCACATCCTCCTGTCACCTACACTGATGCAGAGTGCACCATGATCTCTCTAGATCTCCTTCCGAAGCATCTGAATCAACCTCGTCCTCAAAATAGTATCATTATTATGGTACATTACCTATAATTTCCTTTTTTGACATGTGTAATTGTTTCATGTCGCGCTTTAAATCTCAAAGAATGTTTAACCACTGATGGCATAATTACAGATTGTATTCATGCTGATAGGACAATAACTCGCATATATGGTATTTCATCATTAGTATGGCAGAGTACGGTACCTAATCCAAAATCTGTTATGTATATTATACATGGTCATCTAAGATTGTATATTACACATGGTCATCTAAGATTGTCAATGCTGCTTATTCATGTCATCTATGCTTGTATAAATGAAATATGGTTATACTTTGACATACTAACGGAGCGGTTCCATATTCGTAGATTGTAATTTTGTATAGAGGGCTAGAACTCGCATACACGGTATTTTATCATTAATATGGCAGAGGAGTGTCCGAAACTCAATCCGTTATGTATATTGCACATGGTCATTCAGGATTGTCAAGCATGGTATTTATGTACGCACAAAAATAACCAAATTCAGACATAGCAACGAAGCGGTTGCACATCTAATCAAAAAACGTTATTGTACATGATGAAATGCACATTTGTTTACTAAGACAACGTTGCACGATCTAATCGCATTAAGAATTAATTTCGGTTACTGTTTACAATCATAACCAATACCAAAGATCATGGCAAAATATTGAATTGAATCTATTATTGAAATTTATAATTTATTGTTGATTGAAAGATCGAAGCTCCGTACACAATTGTAGTATGTCTTCTATGTTTTCCGTCACTTTGAAAACAATGATGCCTATTTCTGGAGGAATTTGCCGATTTTATCTCACTCGAAAAAGGCTTAACGCCGAAACGTGTCATCTTGTTGTTTGTGTACAATAAAAACTTGTACATTCTCCTGGTGTGCCGTTCCTTTGCTTTATCACCTTCAGTGGAAGGACGTGTGAAGCTATCTTTGGGAGATATATATATATATGCTTTTGTCTCTTGAGTGCATCTCCGAGCATGTGGCAATTTTTTTAGTAATATATTACGGCCAGCCTCGGTCGTGGAGCTTACAACACCACATACATAATGGACTGTAGCGATATACTTGCATTTCGCTTAACACAGAAGAGACAAAGTTATGCTTTAAACTTAAACCGAATTTCATCTCTACCTACTACAGGAAATACTTGATACTTTGGTTATGTGGCAGCAACGTTCATTCCTACAAGTCCCAGGATACCCTCAGACTGAATACAGATCCAACCCACCTGGGGGCAGTCAACTACTACTTAACAGGCGCTTGCCGAGATGACGTTATCACTGCCTCCAACCAGCCGGTCCGTGAACAAGAAGCAGGAGCTTTGAAACGCGTTGGACCTTTTTTGCATAAATTGAAATGAAACCCGGTTTGCGATGAAATAAAGGACCTTCTTGAAAGCCATGGGGGCCCGCTTTTGTCTCTTGAGTGCATCTCCGAGCATGTGGCAATTTTTTTGGTAATATATATATATGTGTGTGTGTATATATATATATATATATTCAATGAAAAAACCAAAGGTTTCACACATGTTATAGTTAGCTGGACATTTCACTCGTAAAAAACCAATGAAATTCCCCCGTTATAGTTAGTTCAGCTAACTATAACTCGCGCGCCCGCAATGCACTACTGATGATGTCACATATTACATCACTCATGACATGGTCAGTGACATCACTCATGACATCACTGATGACATCTCAAATGACATCACTGATGACATCATCCAGTGAATGTGTGTTTTTCTGAAAATTAAATATGTTTTATATATGTATATCTCAAGGTCGATGGAAGAATAAATGAGTATATAAGTGTCTAAATTGATGATTTGTTTCTGAAAAATTGATTGTATAACTGACTGATTAAGTGTATCTTTTTGAATACATGGCTTAGTGAGTAATGTTTAAATGTGTAAATACCTGTATCAGTCTCTCACTTTGTATATAAGTGGCTGCATGGGTTGGTGAGTAGCTACATGAGTGTCTATATAGGTTAATAGTTGGTTTTTTGAGTATCAGTATGAGTGTCTGAGTGTCTTCATGGTGCGGTGGGGGGTATTACGTAGTGCATAGATGCATGAATGAGTGACTCACTGTTTGTATGTGTTGAAGACAGCATGTGTGCAGGACTGTATGGGTGGATGAGTGTGTGCATGGGTGTGTTAGTGAGTGAATGACTGTCTCAATAGTGTCTTCATAAGTAAATACATATGTTTTAAACTAGTATATGTGACTATTGGTGTTTATAAGTGAGTATATGTGAGAGTGAGAGATTGGAAGAGTTCCTGTATGAATAAGTATGTGTTTCTATAAGTGATTGTTTAAAATACTAAGTATGTGTAAGTTTCTGTAAAAGTAAGTGTGGTGGTGTGTGTATAACTGTATATGCAAGTAAATGGATGTTTGATTCTTTATTAGCATGAGTGACTATGTGTGAGTAACTCTATGGATGAGTGGCATTGTGTTACAGGATGTTTAGGTGTATGAGTACATATGATGTGTGAGTACATGTATGAGTGACTGTATAGGATTGTTGGTGGATGAGTGGATGTGTATGTGGATCTTAGAATTACTGAATAGGTTGTTGTAACTGTTATTGGTATGTCCATTTTTTTGAAAATTTTAGTCTCTATTTTTGAATGTTTGTATCAAAGGTTATATTAGGGTGAGAGGAGGTCTACCACTCTGTCACAAGGATAATGTCATCAGTGATGTCATTTGAGATGTCATCAGTGATGTCATGAGTGATGTCACTGACCATGTCATGAGTGATGTAATATGTGACGTCATCAGTAGTGCATTGCGGGCGCGCGAGTTATAGTTAGCTGAACTAACTATAACGGGGGAATTTCATTGGTTTTTTACGAGTGAAATGTCCAGCTAACTATAACATGTGTGAAACCTTTGGTTTTTTCATTGAATTTCTAAGGTTTTTTAAATGCTAATTCCTAACTATAACGTGTGTGAAACCCATGGTTTTTTCAGTGAATTTCAAAGGTTTTTTAAATGCTAATTCCTAACTATAACTTGTGTGAAACCCATGGTTTTTTCAGTGAATTTGCAAGGTTTTTTAAATGCAAATTTTTTTTTTTTCTTCTTTTTTTTTTACATATTTTTATTTTAATTTTCTATCCTTTTTTAAAGACTATGGTTACATTTTTAAAATTCTACAATATGTTTTTTTTAACATTTTTTATAAAATAAACAGGTAAAATTCATTAGCAATACATTTTTTCCTTTTTTTTTTATTTTTTTTTAGTGCGCGTACGGTAAGCTTACGGTAAGCGTACGGTTTACGCAATGTCCGTAATTTATCTACGCTGTTTGCGTATAGTTACGCAATTTGCGTAGCCGCGCGTACTCCGCGTGGGGCGCGTACGCGTGTACGCTACACGCGCACGTTACGCGGAAGTGTCGGGGAGTGACTGTTATGCGCATGCGCGCGAGCGCGTGTCTTTTTTACGCGCATGCGTACTTTTGCCGTAAGCGTACCGTAAGCGTACGGTAGGTCATGTGATCATGAAACACAACTTTTGATTGGTTGAAACTACTTTCAGTTCTAGAACTCTCCTACACCACACCCATTCCCCTCATTTCTGCTTGTGATCCCTTAGGAGAAGGAGCTGGGTTGTCTTTGTGATACGATGGCAGAACAGCAGAGCTCTTCTGAGAGTGAGGCTAGCAGCACTACCTTGAGGCAGAGAGCGAGGAAACAAAAGACCTCTTACGTATGGGAGTATTTTACTTTTCCAGAAGGCCAGCAAAAGGTAAATGCACCCTTAGTGACTTGCAAGCTGTGTAAGCGTGTACTTTCAAGAGGTAATCCTGACAGGAAGTATTCCTTTGGGAATCACACCATGATGAGACACCTTAAGGATGTACACAGAAGGACACATGCTCGACTTACTGAAGGTAACCCTTCAGTAAATCAACCAAGCACATCCACAGCAGCTCAGCCTGGACCATCATCTGCAGGGCCGAGTCCTTCTTCTGCAGGTCAGGTGAGCCCTTCATCTGTGGGGGGAGCATCTCCTTTTTCTGGTCCTCTGGAAATTAACCCTCGGTTTGCGAGAGTTGAAGTACGGTGCGCCACTTGTCACGATGTAATTACTTATAGGGAGACCAGTATTTCCCTAGTGAACAGTAAAATAGATCAGCACACTTGTCGTACCGTCTAATATTCCCAATCTTTCTTTCCTCTGTCCCTGCATGAACATAACGGCTCTTTTAAGAGCCAACCTTACCTTTCATCTATTTTTTATATATTTTTTTTAAAACTTTTCTTTTTTTTTTTTTTACCGTACGCGTACGGTACGCGTAATTTTTTTTTTTTTTTTTTTTTAAAAACACTAAAAATCAATTATCACATTACAAGGTCCTTGAGAGACTACAATTAAAAACTAAAAATGTGATTGTAGAGAAGTGGAAAAAAGGGACCATGACATTATTGACTTACCATACCCACTCAAAAAAAGATTTATTCATTTAATTTTTTTTTAATTGCTTTAAAAATGGTTCTAGTTTTCGAAAATTTTCTATCTCAATCTGAAAAAAAAGAAAAAAGTATTAATATTTAATAAAACATTTAATAATACAGTACACATATTTACATATTTTTCTAAAAATATTTTTGCCTTTTTTTTGCTGTTTTCAGAAAATATTGCATTTCACTATAAATTGTGAAAGCAATTGCATTCATCATTTAACAGCAGGCAAAAAAAAAATTAACAATCTCAAATATTGTTTTTAAAAAAGCCCACAATCTCTTTTTGCATAAACATAACTTTATAGAAATGCATAATATTCTTAAAAAATATCATCTAATATCAATACTTATTTCTTTAAAATACCGTCTGATATTTTTGTTTCAGAAGTATAATCACAATAATATATGTCAAATAACTCCACAATACATCTGGTTCCATTTCCTTTAGGCCAAATAGTAATTTTAAAATTCTTTTTTTGTTTAATTTCCAATGGTAATCCAATAAAAAAAAAAGTTTAAATTGTACAGATGTCACCGATTCTCTGTAACATTTTGGTTTCCGAAAGATTGATTAATAATTAAATAAGTCCACAATAGAATTGTTTACTTTTCCGCATGGCCAAATAGTAATTTTAAAAATCTTTTTTGAAAAAATTTCCAATGGCAATCCAATAACATTCCAAAATTTAAATTGTGCAGATGTTACCGATTTTTTCTAAATTTTTGGTTTTCCAAAGTTTCCTTAAAAAATGGAAAAATTCCACATTACAATTGGTTACCTTTCTATTAGGCCAAATGATAATTTGTTAAATCTTTTTATTTGTAAATTCCAAATGGTAATCCAATAAAATGGTAAAATTGTTTTGTCCAGATGTTGCCAAATCTCTCTAAAATTTAGGTTTCAGGAAGATTAGATAGGAATTTGCTAAATCAAAAGGCAAACGTTGCTTAAAAATCAATTGGGAATCATTACACAGTGTCCAGCCTTTTTCACATTTAAGATAAACTGTGTAATGACCAGAAGTTACAGTAGGTCCATCATGGAAAATTATTGCAACTGTTACAAAAGTTTTTCCTGAAATTGATAATTGCTGTCCTGTAAACTTCTTTATTAAAGTATCCAATTTTGAACCATCAGCTCTACATCGTTGCATCATTAAAATTACATACTGTCTGTATTCCTTTAAAATTAATGTTGAAAACATGTCAGATTTACACTCACCGCATTGCATGCTATGATTAGCATCTTTAACTAATTTAGCAAAAGTGACTGTTTTACTCTCTGGCAATGTTAAATAAATAAACCTTTCAGAATCAACATTAGAGCCACATATATTATAACAGTTTTCACAACTATGTTCCCATTTATAAGAGAGACCAAATAAATTTTCAATGGGAACCCCTTCTTCTTCCAGTACCTGAAGAAAATAAATCAAGAATTCCTGTGCGTCTTGCTGTACATTTTGAGAAAACTGTGTTCGTCCTGAACATACATCTAAAACTTTTCTAATTTCAGTAGCACTTTCTATTTGAGTTTTATCATTACTCAGCTTTTCAAAAAGGAGTCTCAGCACAGAACAGAATCTTTTTCCCTGATTTACTATTATCTGCTCTTGCAAACTTTCCAGATAAAATGCAACATTCAGCACTACATTAGCGTAGCAGTTGACACCAGAGCTATTTTCAAAATAACATCCTACAACCTGTTCTTCATTTTCCTTATTCTTTTTGCTTGCAATTACATCACTCCTCTTTTTTTTCCTCCTCTCTACATCTTCATTACAGATATTCTCATTTCTCCTTTTACGAGAAACTACACGTTTCTCCAACACAGGATACTGACCTAAATGAGGAGCATAGCTTCTTCTTAATCTATTATACTCCTTTACACAATTTGTATCAGCACTAACTTTTGAATCATCAAAGTCTATCATGAATAAACCTGATAATGTTTTCACTCGTGACAAAGCAACATATGCCATACCTTCTTTGAACACAGTTGAACCAATGTTCACAAATGCACAATCTACAGTCAATCCTTGAGACTTGTGAATAGTTACAGCATATGCTAGCGAAAACGGAAACTGCTTCCTACGTACATATAAGTCTTTCACAAGCATGAAACGAACTGAACAACGACAAATGTCTTTAACTTCTTCTATCTGATCAAATTTTATTTTTAAACATTCAATTCCATCTTTTTTCTGATAATTAATAAAACCCACAACTCTTCCCATAGCTCCATTAACTAAACCTTTTTCAACATCCAAATTTCTCCTTAAAAATACTCTACAGTTCATGCAAACATATAGATTTTTTTCTAATCCAGCTGTTTTGGAAATCTTATTCTCTAGTGAATCCAATTTATTTTTCAGTGTGCCTGTTAATGTGACAGTAATTCTTCCATCCTCAATTTTGTCCACTGCTTCCAATTTCCTGATATCTTCCTTTTCCAATTTCAAAAGCTCCTCATTGAATATTGAGCATTCACGTAGAGTTGGCATTAAGCAGATGACACTTTTGTTTTCTGCAATGTTCTTGTATATCTTCTCTGCAACTATTTCTTCCTTTGGAAATAAATTATGTAGCAGCCGACTCTGTAATGCTTTTTTGCCAGCTTCTGTGAGTAGTCCAATCCTGATATCTTTCAGAATACTTCCATATTCTTCATCGTTTGCTTGCCTCATATTAGTAAGTAAGTAAGTAAGTAAGTAGCTTTATTCGATACAAACATATCATAAAAGCATTTTCCACACATTTTTTAAAAAAAGAACATTTTTAAAAAACAATCATCAGTATAAAAACATTTCATATCCGAAACAGCGTATTGGGTAAGGGGGGTCCTTCACTGGGTTAACAGTTTTCTTGCAGTTCTAAGACGCCAAGCCCAGCCCAAAAATTTTGCCATACAAGTGGACAAAAAGGGTCTAGCATCTGTACGTAAAATATGCAGAGCTTCTAAGTGAGAGCGCGTTCCCAAACACCTGCATAAGGGCTTCAACCACCTACGTCTCGGAGCTACATAGACGCTACATTCAAACAGCATGTGGGACACAGACTCTACCCTTAGATCACAAAATGGGCAATAGGGTACAGTTTGAGCGGGCGGTTTCCAAGTGGACATGAACTCACATAGTGGAAGCACCCCCACCCTAAACTTAATGTACAGTGCTCTGTCCCATGAGCTCTGAATGGTATCTAGATAAAGTTCCCTTGACGGCGAGTCTTTGACCGACAGAAACAGAACTACAGATTTACAATGATTTATACTTCGGGCCCTCTCATTGTCTACCCATGCCCAATAAACCTTCTTTAACTGTTGTTTCGGGGGTGCAGATTTGTTGGCCCAAGCCTCTCCTAGGCCTAATTTGTAGAGCAGCTTTTTTACCTCCCTAAGCCAAATTATCTTATGAAAACCCGGTAATGACAAAATGTCATTCAAGGCTTCTGCATAGCTTCTTAGTTCCTGTACATTCCAGATCCTGGACCATAACAAAAGTGGGCGTAATTTTGCTTGGTCGCAGATTGCCCGGGTACCTGCATCTAGCAGCAATGGGATTGTTGGCGTGCTGTGGGGCAAACCCATTAGATCTTTATGGAAGTTGTTCTCAAGATGGGCCAAAGTGTCAACTCCATGGGTGCCCCACAGCTCAGCACCATAAAGTGCCGCACTTACAACCCTAGCCCTATAAATGTCTAGGGGAGCCCCAATAGGTTTTAATACTGAGGCTCGCTGTTCCTTGAGCAACGCACCTGCCACCCTTTTGTGAGTAAGAAGGATTTTTTGGTGGTGTGCCTTCCAACTCATGGTATCACTGATGCGTATACCCAGATAATCAAATTCTTTGACGCGATCAAGTGGGACAGAATCTAGGACCGGGGGATAGACGGATTTTTTGGGCGGGTTAAGGACTAAAAACTTAGTTTTGCCTATGTTTATAGCCAAACCCCTTCCTTCACAGAAGGTTTGAAAGCTAGAAAGCAGCGATTGAATGCCCATTGGTGATTTTGAGATTAGGAGGGTATCGTCTGCGAACAGGAGCGTTGGGATTTTCCTACCAGCCAGGGTTGGTGCATCCGATGGTTGTTGTAGAAGATGCTCCACCACTCCGTTAATATAAAGAGAAAACAGAGTGGGGGCAAGCACGCAGCCCTGGCGAACGCCTCTGTCCACGGGGATACGAGATGTTTTCTCTCCCTGTGTACCCCATCTAATTTGGGCGAAATTCCTATCATGAAATTTCACGAGCAGCGACAGCAAATAAGGAGGGAGGCCTAACCCATCGAGGACGTTCCATAAAAGTGCACGTGGTACCAGGTCGAAGGCGGTCCGCAAGTCAATGAAGACTAGATACAGACTGCCCCCTCCCAGCACCACCACTTTCCAATAGATCATTAAAAGGCGGAACGTCTGCTCGATTGTGCCTGTTCCTGTTCTGAAGCCCGCTTGAAGATCTGACAGGATGTGATTTCCATCTGCCCACTCATTGATCCTGCCCAATACCACCTTCCCTGCTACCTTTTGAGAAGAGTCCAATAAACTAATTGGACGGTAGTTCGCTGGGTCGTCCCTAGAACCTTTTTTGAAAATAGGAACGACCTCAGCACCCCTCCATGAATCAGGAAAAACTCCACCCATCATAACTTCGTTCAAAAGCGAGGCAATTAATCTACTCCAAATGGGTGGGTAATTCCTGATTAGGTCTCCGGGGATTCCGTCAGGACCCGCTGCTTTGTTCGGGACAATACCTTGTATTGCTCTCTCTACTTCTAAGCTGGTAAATAGGCCATCATAGCACGGTAGGATGATTGTAGGATTAGGCAATAAACCCATGGGTGGGCAAGCTAGCTGGGGGAGGCCTGGGGGAGCGGAGTACAGTTGTGAGAAGTGGTCGAACCATACCCCCCCTATAATGTTACAAGTTAGCTGCTGGTCAGTGGGCTTTTCCCTAGATCTTAATAGGTCCCAGAACCTCTTGGCATCCTTCCTGGTGCTAGCCTCTACTAAGTCTCCCCAAAAGTTAAAATCATAAACCTGTTTGGCTTCAAATATGGTTTTTTTATAGAATTTTCTAGCAGCCCTAATAGCAACTGTGTCTTTGGACTTTAATGTCACAACAAGTTCCTTCTTAGCTTCACGACATTTTACAGTATACCACTTGTCTGACTGTTTAGGCAAGGTTTTCGGGGGACCCCTACGAGAGATTTGGGGAACAATAAATAAGTCACTCAGTGCCAAAACAGTCTCAGTGAATAGAGGTAAGATCTTATTGTCGGTTGAGCTTAAAGTGTTCATCCGGGTCTCCACCTCTTCCAAAATAGACCCGGCTTGGGCCATCCTTGTTTCATCAGCCAAGACTTTTGCCCACTTTAAGCGCCTGCTACAGTTTGCGGGGACTAATTCGTGGGAAGATTTCCACTTATGTCCGAGTGGGCCTTGGCTTCCAGCCTGCCAGGGAAATGAAATAGATAGCGATAAGGGGTTGTGGTCGCTATCGCGCGACACTATAACCTCCATATCTAGGTGATATAGCCAGAGATTGTAATTAAGCATAATATAATCAATCCTAGACGTATGGTCTTGTCTGTTATAAGTGTGTGCACCCATATGGTCAGATTTGGATCGGCCATTTGTCGGTCGCAAATTATGCTCCATACAGAGGGCATTGATCTCTATTGCGTTTTGCGACCATTTTGGAATCGGGTCAAGATTCAAAATAGGAATACCTCTCCTGGTGTCCTCCTCAAAAGTGTCCAAGATATCTTCGCTGGCCAAGGGCTCAAAACAGCAGTTAAAATCGCCTGCAAGCATTATATAGAAGTCCGCTTTGCAAGCAGCCAGGTTGTGGTTTAGGCCTGTAGTAGGTAGATGGGATACACCGCCTTTGGCACCCCTCAGGTAAATGTTGAAGATTTCCATACTTCTTCCCCCTTTGTGAGTTATCGTTAACCACTGGAGATCCGGTGATTGAGTAATTCTTTCTTTCACCCTGAAGCCGAGAGTAATACTAATCCATATAATAAGGCCGCCTGACGGGCGACCTTTGGATCCCTGCTCCTGGACTGCAGGGATAAAAAAGGTGGAAAATCCCACTCGATGTCTTGGCTCCAAACACCAGGTTTCCTGAAAGAGGCAAATGTGAAAGGGTTCCAGAAAGTCGTTCCATTCGGGGATGTCAAAGTTACGACCAAGACCAGCCACATTCCAAGATACAATTTTTAAAACAGAGTCAGCTTTTGGAGAGACCTTGATGGGGTCAATGGGCATAGGCATAGGAGAAACAATCGCACCCACAGGTCTTGAGGACCTCACCAATGGCTCATTTTGCTGGAGAATGGGGGTCGCATAGGAGACCAGGCAGGTAGAATCCGGGTAATCAAGAGAAGTAGATGCAGGGGGGGTCATGGAGAGCAAGTTTGACCAATTTACCCTGCTACAATTTACTATTGTGTCCAATGACAAAGTCACCCCATCAACCCTTTCATTCTTGGATCGTCCTACTCGGACTGGACAATCAATGGAATGATGCCTTTGTGAGGTTAAGAATTCCCTTCGGGGTTGTTTGGGTAGTTGCACAGGGAGTCAATCCACCTCCTCTAGGCCACCAAATCTGTTAAAAGTAGAGAGACCATTCCAATGGGGGGGGGTCTCCCGGTGACACCAGGGCCTATTCGGCCGTTGGTGGTGTTGGACCAGTGACCAATTATCCCCCTGGTTACAGATGGATCGGGGGGGATAAAAAAAGGATAGTGGTTTGGGTTTGACTAAGGAGTCATCATTGCTGGGCCAACTACAGATGTGGTGTGCCGTGTGTGGGTCTTCGAAGGTCACTACTATGCAGTCCCCCGAACTGGATTTCAGCGTTGGCCCTACCCAGGGGGTCCTGCGGACCATCAGTACGCGACTTCTTCTACCATTGGGGATTGGTCTGTTAACATTTAACCAGTGCATTATTTTGTTTTTCAGCGACCAGTGATTTTCGAATTGGCCATTGCCTATCATAGGAACACCCGTCAAGACAACCACATAGTCGTTTGCCTCTGGGGGAAGGTCAATATAGCCTCCTCTAAAATTATCTTTGACTGGGGGAACCTGGGTTTTACTGGGAATCGATCTGTTTAGTGTTTCGCGTTTGGGATGTTGCAGGTTGCGTGTGAGACCTTGTGGGGGAGACTTTGGTTTAACACAAGCTTGCTCCTCCATAACTGGCCTTGGTTTAACGCGAGCTTGCTCCCCCATAACTGACCTTGGTTTAGGGACAGATTTTATTGTGGATGGTACTAAAGAGGAAGCTAGATTGGTTTGGGGTGCGGTAGGTTGTGGCATTGAGTCTGCTGCAATAATGCCCTGATTTTCCAGACTTTTCAACCCAAGAGTGGCCAAAGCAATAATGCTCTTCTCTATTTCTAGCAAGTTATTTTCTATCCTTGATAGTCTTAGATCTAGAGGTAACAAAAGTTTTTTAAGTGTGTCCCAAACCACCTCTATAAATTCTTTATTGTTATTGGTTAACCCGTCCACTTCGGGGTCCACACCTACTGGGGTATTAAGGAAGGGAATAGATGTATTTTGTCCCTGCCCCTCACTACATGACTGGGTATTAGGGGTATTCACTACTCCAGCTTTGGGTGCTGTGATGTTGGTCACTAGTAAATCTTTTGGGACAGCAATTTTCGCTTTCTTGCGGAAATAAGCTGAGCGAGAATTGCGTTTCCTCTTCGGTTGTTTACCACTGGGGATATTATTAGACAGATTCGGGAAAAGTGCAATGGGGACAGGAGTGTGCACACTAAGAGGTGTCGATGGAGTTTCCTCATTCTTACTTCCCGAGGCAAATTGGGGAGTAGCCGGGATCGGAGGATGGTAAACATCTGCCTGAGTGACTATACAATGCAGGCGGGCTGGGCGCTCAGGGGTAACAGAAGTGGCTATGTGGCCTAGAGAGGATTTCTTAGAAAGTGCAATTACTTGGGACACTCTTCTGGCGGCATCTAGTTCTAGCGAGACCCGAGATTGGAGCTTGAATATCTCTTCGTCTATAGCTATGTTAGTGCGGGTTATAAAGTCATCCATGGGGCCACTAATTTGTGACCCATGTTTAGAAGACTTGCTACGGGTTACCCTTGGATCCATAGCGCTAAGGCACTGTAACAAAGGTAGATCTATTTCCCCTCAGTTATTAGTTTAGCTTCCAAAACTGTCGAGCCAAGAGGGGTGGGCCAGTCCAGTCCTCTCAGTCCTCGAACGGCCTCAAACGGCCCGCTCTTTGCCCGGTCTTAGCCCCGGACGCTCCCGCGCGCTCCCGCGCAGCGTCACTCTCCGATATTTATGGGCCAAAGACCAATGGGGTATGTTGTAAGAAGTTGGGGGCGG
Organism: Triturus cristatus; assembly: GCF_964204655.1. Taxonomy (NCBI): domain Eukaryota; kingdom Metazoa; phylum Chordata; class Amphibia; order Caudata; family Salamandridae; genus Triturus; species Triturus cristatus. The sequence goes on from NC_140585.1 coordinate 483,098,218, forward strand.
GGCGTTCAGGGAGAGCGGGGCCAGGTGACTCAGCCTCCGGGACCGGGACTCCTGGGAAGGTGAGTCCCGGTTCACGCTCGCAGCCCTGATTCCTCACACGCCCCCACAGAGCAGCCAGGCAGGAGACCACAGACAGGCGATACAGGTGAGGGGATTCCGCAGCGGGACCCGCGAAGCGGGTTCCGCAAGTCGTGGGTTTGAGCAGCCCTCACACAGGTGCAGCGTCGGCCAGGACCAACAAACAAACAGCGTCCCACGAAGAAAGGGTCCAGGTGCCTTTTAAGTTTGTAAAAAGGTGGGGGCGGGGCGTTCAGGGAGAGCGGGGCCAGGTGACTCAGCCTCCGGGACCGGGACTCCTGGGAAGGTGAGTCCCGGTTCACGCTCGCAGCCCTGATTCCTCACACGCCCCCACAGAGCAGCCAGGCAGGAGACCACAGACAGGCGATACAGGTGAGGGGATTCCGCAGCGGGACCCGCGAAGCGGGTTCCGCAAGTCGTGGGTTTGAGCAGCCCTCACACAGGTGCAGCGTCGGCCAGGACCAACAAACAAACAGCGTTAGTTGTAAGTTCCTTGTACTCAAAGAAGGACCAAATATTTGTATTACCGATGCTTCCCAATGACTTCTTCGTGTCTTCATGTGTCACAGTATTAAACACTGGTTGTCCTTTAACTGGAGTAAGTTGCAAAAGATCTCCAAAAACTATGACGTGTTTTCCTCCAAATAACACGTCATAGTCTGTCTTCAGAATTTGCTGCATTCTTAAATGCACAAAGGCAAGCATTAAGTTCGATACCATGCTCACCTCATCAATAATGAGAACTTGCATCTTCTTCAATACTCTTGAAACTTCCAAGCATGCTTCTCCAGTTAGCTTGTTGTATTGTATTTTGTTCTCATGCTCCACTGGTAACATTAGCAAACGATGTAAAGTGATTCCTTTTATGTTATATGCTGCTAACCCAGTTGGAGCAGTAACCACACAAGACAAATTAGAATCCGTTTTTTGCTGTAGGTAGCTTCTGATGACTTTTATTAGGAAACTTTTTCCAGTTCCAGCTTGTCCGCTTACATACATCCTGATTGGATGAAATGATGTGCATGAGCACTCTTTTTTTTCATGTAGAAATCCGTGATCAATTTTTTTTCTGATCTCTTCATAAATTTGTTGCTGCTCTTCGTTCAGTTGTCTTTCCAAATTTTGTAAGTCTATAAATTCTCCTTGAGCTTGATTCATAGCCGTTTCCACTTCATTCATGGCTATTGATGCTTCATTTTCAACGATTGGTTGTCCTAGGGGATCTTGACTGAGTGTTCCTGAACTTTGGCTGTCCTGAGAACTGTCTCTAGCTATTTCTGCTGCAATTGTAGTTTCCTGTTCAATTTCTTCATTTAACATTTGCAGATAAGTTGTGAATGTATTGCATTGTATGCTGTCTTTGCAAGCATTAAAAGAATCTTCATAGCTTTGAAATTCTCCCAGTAGTTCATCCTCTGTACGCCATGGTTTAAACAGCTGTAAAAGAGCCAAGTAGTAAAATTCCTTTTTGTCAGTAGTGTCGCAACTCAGGTTCCGGTGATTTATCAAACTTCCTTTTGTTTGCTTCACCAAACATCCTTCCTCACCAATGACTTTATATTTTCCATTGTTGATGTCTTCTGCGGCTTTCCGTGAATAAATGTAGTTCTGCAGCACTTCATAGAGACACATGTTCTCCAGATGATGACTTCTCTTGGGATAATATGTGTCCAACATGTTTGATTTCAAAATATCTGTACTTTCTGGGTCATTCTCGGCCAAATATTCAATTTCTCCAACAGATTTCAGTACCCGATTTCTCATTGCTGCAAGGCCTAAACTTGCCCAAATTATTCTTCTTGATTTCGAGTAGAGACTTGCAGAAGATAACCTATCTGAACATTCGTAGGATCCAATTTCTCGATGCGATAACATCTTCAAACTGAAACTGTACAGCTTCTTACTGACAGTTTTCTCGTGAGAAATCTCTTCCCACATTTCCTTCAATTCTGTTTTTTCTGATTTCGTAATGTAAGACGTTACATATCGAGCAACAGCAATGGAATTGTCAGCTACATACTGTATATCCATGTTAGCGTTCCACATGGATAAAATCACTGGGTTGTAGTCATTTATATTTTTTGATTCTTCTTTTCTTTTAAGGTTGTAGGTATTCTTAGGTGATTTTCTTGTGATAGTATGTCTCACAGATGACATAAAACTGTTAACTCTTCCATTTGAAAGAACAGGTCTAGGAAATCCAAATCGACATTTAGTGTAGTATTTATCTTTGCTCTTGTATTTCCGTCGACAGTATTTTCCACACCGATGACTTTGGAAACGTAAAACTTGCTCCTTTAACTTTTTCTCTTCTGTGCTTTTTGGTATAGCACATGTTGCATATTCTTCAATGTAAGATAACACTGCTTCATCAGTATCTGTTCCAAACTTTGGGGCATCCTTGATCCACAACAGCATATGAATATGAGGAGCACCTCTTGCCTGGTACTCTTTTCTCCAAAAGAAATCCACTACTTCTCCTAGAGGTGGATTTTTTTTATTGCAGATGAAGGACATCATAGCCTCAAATCTATGATTGAAATATCTGCAAACATTAACCGGATCCAATGAGCACAGTTCTCCTGCTGTCTTGTATTCGATGTTTTTAATGTTTGAATTTGCCTCTCGTAGAAAATCCAGTAAATCATCCCAAGCGTACTCCGCACAGCTTAGGGTAACGAACCATGTTGGTGTTCCTAAATTCCGTAATATGCATTTTAATTCACCATGGCGTCGGTACCAATATTCATTTGTCCCACGCTGACAAGCCATCAGATTGATCAGTTGTGTTTCCAAATGATCATCTCGGTGCTGCACTTTCTCCATAAAATCCTTAGCAGACACATTTTGCAAATGTACTCCACTTTTTAAAATGTGATTTACTGCATAAGACAATGCAGACAAGTCGCTTTCAAATAAAAGATGGAACAAATAAGGAATACTTTGTCGAAATCTGGGATCTTCAGCATATAGTCTTGTAGTCCGATACTCAGAAGCTGGAATCTGTTCCGGACGTTCATCGTATCATCCTCCTTTTCCTTTAGGAAACAGCTGGGGAAAACATCGAGCTTCCAAGCTCTCCTCCCATACACTCACGGGAGTTCCTTTTGCTTTCTTCATCTGAAATAGATCAATATTGTCTCCCATAACTTCTTTTGAATGAAGAGGATGTATGCTAAAATGTTCATAAATTTCTTCTTCCTTTGACTTGTCCACTTTTTCAATTTGTCCAGTTGGTGTTTCTGTGTCTTCTTGTAAATCTTCTTCTTCTTCTTCTTCTATATAAATTGATTCATACCATTTGTTAATCCTTTTCAAATACAAATTTGCTCTTTGTACTTTCCGTACATCTACCAGCTCCTGCCAAATCTTCTTATTCTTTGTAGGTACACCATTAACCAGAATAATGAATGGTTCAGTTTCCAAAGTATCCGCATCAATAGTTTCCATATTTTTTTTCAAATCCAAGGGCAAATACACCACTCTACCTTTTAAACCTCTCAGTAAATCTGAAGGAGGTAATTTACCAGTTTTGGGCTCCATACGTACTATGGTCTGGAACGGATGAACACATTGAATGAGTATAGACTCATATGTATTTAATTCAGAAAGTTCAGCAGGAATAGCATCCAATTCTAAATTATTATGTACAGCTCTGGTCGGCATTCTATTTTCCTCTAACTTGTTGTAACAGTATTTACAAAGACGCTGAACTTCACCCAATTCAAAACAATTTTCAAGAAATATATATGTGGCAAAATCCTTCCACTTATAATTATCTTCATTTTCACTCTTTCTGTAGAGATCAACATACCTGGTTTGTTTTCTATAATGAGTTCTGCGGCAACAAATACAAGTAATATTTGGTCTTTCATTAGAGATTATTGCAAATTTTGTTATGTGATCATTAAATGTCTTACTTACAAAGGGTTCTACATTCTCTTCCACTTCTTCCTCATTTACTGTGTCCTTCTCTGCACTGTTTTGTTCAGGACCAAAGTAACAAAACTGAATTTCATCAACAACCTTCTCTACATCTGATACCGTTCCACGGAACAGAGCCCTATTCAATTCATCTAACTTTATTGCTGGACTTTTAGCAAAATACAACCGTCTCACAAACTTTCTCATTTCAGTATGATGAACAGCCAGCATCCTAAAATGATGGAAAACACTATTACACACTTTTCTAGATAGACAAGCCAGAGAATGACCCTGCAAACCAGTATTCTCTCTCACTCTGCATGGATCCAAACTTTGAAGCACCTTAATCTTCTGTTTTACACTTTTTTTGCTATATTCTCTTAGAAACTCACAAAATTTATCAATAGATTCCTGACGCACAGTGCAAATACTACTACAATTCCAAGTGTACACTGGGGCTTTAGGACGTCTCCCCATAGCCTCATCCGCCATCACTTGTACCTCATCTCTTGGAACCATTATCTCCTTCTCCATTATGCAACCATTTTTCACTTCATAAGCACGACCTCTGGTGTCAACTGCATGCAGCAAACTATTACTTTGAAAATAACTCTCTTCATTAAAAAAAGGTTCACTACTTGAACTATGCATCCATTTTCCTAAAAACACTTTAGAAAAGTTTGTTCTGTTCACTACTCTTTTCCTTTTGCTATGTGATTTCAGTACATTAACCATTTTGTCTAATGTACGCATCCTATTCAAAATTAAAATGAATAGTTTCCTTTTTAATTCTAATGCCTTTGCTGCAATGGCTTCAATTTCTTTTTTTCTCTTATAAAACTTAGCCTTTTGCTTATATTTCTTCACATCCTTTATCAAATTGGACATAACTCTTCCCTGAAACATTTTTCTACGTATCTCTTTAAACGCTGTTTTTCTGTTTAAGTTAATCTTTTTAGTTGCAGAAGGTATATTTGCATTAACTAAATTCTCAATTTTTTGCTGTGCTTTTCGATTGAAATCATTCTTTCCAGTACAGACATTTTGTACATTTTTCCTTTTTTTGAATATGTTTTTTAGAAAACTTTTTGTCTGCTTACCAGAAGATTTTTTCTTTTTCCCAACATGAGCATCTTCAACTAACTTAGGTCCTCCAGTTGTCTTCAAATATAGGTTTTTTTTGTGGTCTTTTTTTACTCTGGATTTTGTAGGCATCTTAAATTTTGCTCACTGCTCTTCAGCAATACCTGAAAAAAACTAAAAACAAATTCCTTTATTTTATTTAAATATATTACTACATTTGTTTTCACATTAGTCACAAAACGAAATTTCTTTGCCAATTTGAAAGCACACTTACTGCTCTTTTTTTTGGCAAGTGATAATCACTTTTACAGACTGACACATTATGAATCCACTTTTCAGATTTTTTAAAAAGCACATGTCCAAACTGCTTTTTCAGACCATCACCATTTGTAACCTGGGTGACTGCCTACACTCCAGCAAGGGCAACCAGCCTTAGTGATGCTGAATGTATTTGCATTACTGACTGAAACCTCAAACCCCACTCGCTTGTGAATACTGTGCATGATTCCACATGGTAAGCAGCTGGGTGTGTGCTAAGAGTCTGCTTCTGCACCAAAAAATGGCTCCCCCTTTCCTTCTAATGCAACTGTGAAATCACCAGAGCAATACGCAATAAATCTCTGCCTGTAATTCCTATTTGCACACAGAGTCATGTTTTCACATTAGTCACAAAACGAAATTTCTTTGCCAATTTGAAAGCACACTTACTGCTCTTTTTTTTGGCAAGTGATAATCACTTTTACAGACTGACACATTCTGAATCCACTTTTCAGATTTTTTAAAAAGCACATGTCCAAACTGCTTTTTCAGACCAGCACCATTTGTAACCTGGGTGACTGCCTACACTCCAGCAAGGGCAACCAGCCTTAGTGATGCTGAATGTATTTGCATTACTGACTGAAACCTCAAACCCCACTCGCTTGTGAATACTGTGCATGATTCCACATGGTAAGCAGCTGGCTGTGTGCTAAGAGTCTGCTTCTGCACCAAAAAATGGCTCCCCCTTTCCATCTTATGCAACTGTGAAATCACCAGAGCAATACGCAATAAATCTCTGCCTGTAATTCCTATTTGCACACAGAGTCATGTTTTCACATTAGTCACAAAACGAAATTTCTTTGCCAATTTGAAAGCACACTTACTGCTCTTTTTTTTGGCAAGTGATAAACACTTTTACAGACTGACACATTATGAATCCACTTTTCAGATTTTTTAAAAAGCACATGTCCAAACTGCTTTTTCAGACCAGCACCATTTGTAACCTGGGTGACTGCCTACACTCCAGCAAGGGCAACCAGCCTTAGTGATGCTGAATGTATTTGAATTACTGACTGAAACCTCAAACCCCACTCGCTTGTGAATACTGTGCATGATTCCACATGGTAAGCAGCTGGCTGTGTGCTAAGAGTCTGCTTCTGCACCAAAAAATGGCTCCCCCTTTCCATCTAATGCAACTGTGAAATCACCAGAGCAATACGCAATAAATCTCTGCCTATAATTCCTCTTTGCACACAGAGTCATGTTTTCACATTAGGCCCTTAAACGAAATTTCTTTGCCAATTTAAAAGCACACTTACTGCTCTTTTTTTTGGCAAGTGATAAACACTTTTACAGACTGACACATTATGAATCCACTTTTCAGATTTTTTAAAAAGCACATGTCCAAACTGCTTTTTCAGACCAGCACCATTTGTAACCTGGGTGACTGCCTACACTCCAGCAAGGGCAAACAGCCTTAGTGATGCTGAATGTATTTGCATTACTGACTGAAACCTCAAACCCCACTCGCTTGTGAATACTGTCCATGATTCCACATGGTAAGCAGCTGGGTGTGTGCTAAGAGTCTGCTTCTGCACCAAAAAATGGCTCCCCCTTTCCATCTAATGCAACTGTGAAATCACCAGAGCAATACGCAATAAATCTCTGTCTGTAATTCCTATTTGCACACAGAGTCATGTTTTCACATTAGGCCCTTAAACAAAATTTCTTTGCCAATTTGAAAGCACACTTACTGCTCTTTTTTTTGGCAAGTGATAAACACTTTTACAGACTGACACATTATGAATCCACTTTTCAGATTTTTTAAAAAGCACATGTCCAAACTGCTTTTTCAGACCAGCACCATTTGTAACCTGGGTGACTGCCTACACTCCAGCAAGGGCAAACAGCCTTTGTGATGCTGAATGTGTTTGCATTACTGACTGAAACCTCAAACCCCACTCGCTTGTGAATACTGTGCATGATTCCACATGGTAAGCAGCTGGCTGTGTGTTAAGAGTCTGCTTCTGCACCAAAAAATGGCTCCCCCTTTCCATCTAATGCAACTGTGAAATCACCAGAGCAATACGCAATAAATCTCTGCCTGTAATTCCTATTTGCACACAGAGTCATGTTTTCACATTAGTCACAAAACGAAATTTCTTTGCCAATTTGAAAGCACACTTACTGCTCTTTTTTTGGCAAGTGATAAACACTTTTACAGACTGACACATTATGAATCCACTTTTCAGATTTTTTAAAAAGCACATGTCCAAACTGCTTTTTCAGACCAGCACCATTTGTAACCTGGGTGACTGCCTACACTCCAGCAAGGGCAACCAGCCTTAGTGATGCTGAATGTATTTGCATTACTGACTGAAACCTCAAACCCCACTCGCTTGTGAATACTGTGCATGATTCCACATAGTAAGCAGCTGGGTGTGTGCTAAGAGTCTGCTTCTGCACCAAAAAATGGCTCCCCCTTTCCATCTAATGCAACTGTGAAATCACCAGAGCAATACGCAATAAATCTCTGCCTGTAATTCCTATTTGCACACAGAGTCATGTTTTCACATTAGTCACAAAACGAAATTTCTTTGCCAATTTGAAAGCACACTTACTGCTCTTTTTTTTGGCAAGTGATAAACACTTTTACAGACTGACACATTATGAATCCACTTTTCAGATTTTTTAAAAAGCACATGTCCAAACTGCTTTTTCAGACCAGCACCATTTGTAACCTGGGTGACTGCCTACACTCCAGCAAGGGCAAACAGCCTTAGTGATGCTGAATGTATTTGCATTACTGAGTCCAACCTCAAACCCCACTCGCTTGTGAATACTGTCCATGATTCCACATGGTAAGCAGCTGGGTGTGTGCTAAGAGTCTGCTTCTGCACCAAAAAATGGCTCCCCCTTTCCATCTAATGCAACTGTGAAATCACCAGAGCAATACGCAATAAATCTCTGCCTATAATTCCTCTTTGCACACAGAGTCATGCTTTCACATTAGTCACAAAACGAAATTTCTTTGCCAATTTGAAAGCACACTTACTGCTCTTTTTTTTGGCAAGTGATAAACACTTTTACAGACTGACACATTATGAATCCACTTTTCAGATTTTTTAAAAAGCACATGTCCAAACTGCTTTTTCAGACCAGCACCATTTGTAACCTGGGTGACTGCCTACACTCCAGCAAGGGCAACCAGCCTTAGTGATGCTGAATGTGTTTGCATTACTGACTGAAACCTCAAACCCCACTCGCTTGTGAATACTGTGCATGATTCCACATAGTAAGCAGCTGGGTGTGTGCTAAGAGTCTGCTTCTGCACCAAAAAATGGCTCCCCCTTTCCATCTAATGCAACTGTGAAATCACCAGAGCAATACGCAATAAATCTCTGCCTGTAATTCCTATTTGCACACAGAGTCATGTTTTCACATTAGTCACAAAACGAAATTTCTTTGCCAATTTGAAAGCACACTTACTGCTCTTTTTTTTGGCAAGTGATAAACACTTTTACAGACTGACACATTATGAATCCACTTTTCAGATTTTTTAAAAAGCACATGTCCAAACTGCTTTTTCAGACCAGCACCATTTGTAACCTGGGTGACTGCCTACACTCCAGCAAGGGCAACCAGCCTTAGTGATGCTGAATGTATTTGCATTACTGACTGAAACCTCAAACCCCACTCGCTTGTGAATACTGTGCATGATTTCACATAGTAAGCAGCTGGCTGTGTGCTAAGAGTCTGCTTCTGCACCAAAATATGGCTCCCCTTTTCCATCTAATGCAACTGTGAAATCACCAGAGCAATACGCAATAAATCTCTGCCTATAATTCCTCTTTGCACACAGAGTCATGTTTTCACATTAGTCACAAAACGAAATTTCTTTGCCAATTTGAAAGCACACTTACTGCTCTTTTTTTTGGCAAGTGATAAACACTTTTACAGACTGACACATTATGAATCCACTTTTCAGATTTTTTAAAAAGCACATGTCCAAACTGCTTTTTCAGACCAGCACCATTTGTAACCTGGGTGACTGCCTACACTCCAGCAAGGGCAACCAGCCTTAGTGATGCTGAATGTGTTTGCATTACTGACTGAAACCTCAAACCCCACTCGCTTGTGAATACTGTGCATGATTCCACATGGTAAGTAGCTGGCTGTGTGCTAAGAGTCTGCTTCTGCACCAAAATATGGCTCCCCTTTTCCATCTAATGCAACTGTGAAATCACCAGAGCAATACGCAATAAATCTCTGCCTGTAATTCCTATTTGCACACAGAGTCATGTTTTCACATTAGTCACAAAACGAAATTTCTTTGCCAATTTGAAAGCACACTTACTGCTCTTTTTTTTGGCAAGTGATAAACACTTTTACAGACTGACACATTATGAATCCACTTTTCAGATTTTTTAAAAAGCACATGTCCAAACTGCTTTTTCAGACCAGCACCATTTGTAACCTGGGTGACTGCCTACACTCCAGCAAGGGCAACCAGCCTTAGTGATGCTGAATGTATTTGCATTACTGACTGAAACCTCAAACCCCACTCGCTTGTGAATACTGTGCATGATTCCACATGGTAAGCAGCTGGCTGTGTGCTAAGAGTCTGCTTCTGCACCAAAAAATGGCTCCCCCTTTCCATCTTATGCAACTGTGAAATCACCAGAGCAATACGCAATAAATCTCTGCCTGTAATTCCTATTTGCACACAGAGTCATGTTTTCACATTAGTCACAAAACGAAATTTCTTTGCCAATTTGAAAGCACACTTACTGCTCTTTTTTTTGGCAAGTGATAAACACTTTTACAGACTGACACATTATGAATCCACTTTTCAGATTTTTTAAAAAGCACATGTCCAAACTGCTTTTTCAGACCAGCACCATTTGTAACCTGGGTGACTGCCTACACTCCAGCAAGGGCAACCAGCCTTAGTGATGCTGAATGTATTTGAATTACTGACTGAAACCTCAAACCCCACTCGCTTGTGAATACTGTGCATGATTCCACATGGTAAGCAGCTGGCTGTGTGCTAAGAGTCTGCTTCTGCACCAAAAAATGGCTCCCCCTTTCCATCTAATGCAACTGTGAAATCACCAGAGCAATACGCAATAAATCTCTGCCTATAATTCCTCTTTGCACACAGAGTCATGTTTTCACATTAGGCCCTTAAACGAAATTTCTTTGCCAATTTAAAAGCACACTTACTGCTCTTTTTTTTGGCAAGTGATAAACACTTTTACAGACTGACACATTATGAATCCACTTTTCAGATTTTTTAAAAAGCACAGGTCCAAACTGCTTTTTCAGACCAGCACCATATGTAACCTGGGTGACTGCCTACACTCCAGCAAGGGCAAACAGCCTTAGTGATGCTGAATGTATTTGCATTACTGACTGAAACCTCAAACCCCACTCGCTTGTGAATACTGTCCATGATTCCACATGGTAAGCAGCTGGGTGTGTGCTAAGAGTCTGCTTCTGCACCAAAAAATGGCTCCCCCTTTCCATCTAATGCAACTGTGAAATCACCAGAGCAATACGCAATAAATCTCTGTCTGTAATTCCTATTTGCACACAGAGTCATGTTTTCACATTAGGCCCTTAAACAAAATTTCTTTGCCAATTTGAAAGCACACTTACTGCTCTTTTTTTTGGCAAGTGATAAACACTTTTACAGACTGACACATTATGAATCCACTATTCAGATTTTTTAAAAAGCACATGTCCAAACTGCTTTTTCAGACCAGCACCATTTGTAACCTGGGTGACTGCCTACACTCCAGCAAGGGCAAACAGCCTTAGTGATGCTGAATGTGTTTGCATTACTGACTGAAACCTCAAACCCCACTCGCTTGTGAATACTGTGCATGATTCCACATGGTAAGCAGCTGGCTGTGTGTTAAGAGTCTGCTTCTGCACCAAAAAATGGCTCCCCCTTTCCATCTAATGCAACTGTGAAATCACCAGAGCAATACGCAATAAATCTCTGCCTGTAATTCCTATTTGCACACAGAGTCATGTTTTCACATTAGTCACAAAACGGAATTTCTTTGCCAATTTGAAAGCACACTTACTGCTCTTTTTTTGGCAAGTGATAAACACTTTTACAGACTGACACATTATGAATCCACTTTTCAGATTTTTTAAAAAGCACATGTCCAAACTGCTTTTTCAGACCAGCACCATTTGTAACCTGGGTGACTGCCTACACTCCAGCAAGGGCAACCAGCCTTAGTGATGCTGAATGTATTTGCATTACTGACTGAAACCTCAAACCCCACTCGCTTGTGAATACTGTGCATGATTCCACATAGTAAGCAGCTGGGTGTGTGCTAAGAGTCTGCTTCTGCACCAAAATATGGCTCCCCTTTTCCATCTAATGCAACTGTGAAATCACCAGAGCAATACGCAATAAATCTCTGCCTATAATTCCTCTTTGCACACAGAGTCATGTTTTCACATTAGTCACAAAACGAAATTTCTTTTCCAATTTGAAAGCACACTTACTGCTCTTTTTTTTGGCAAGTGATAAACACTTTTACAGACTGACACATTATGAATCCACTTTTCAGATTTTTTAAAAAGCACATGTCCAAACTGCTTTTTCAGACCAGCACCATTTGTAACCTGGGTGACTGCCTACACTCCAGCAAGGGCAAACAGCCTTAGTGATGCTGAATGTATTTGCATTACTGAGTCCAACCTCAAACCCCACTCGCTTGTGAATACTGTCCATGATTCCACATGGTAAGCAGCTGGGTGTGTCCTAAGAGTCTGCTTCTGCACCAAAAAATGGCTCCCCCTTTCCATCTAATGCAACTGTGAAATCACCAGAGCAATACGCAATAAATCTCTGCCTATAATTCCTCTTTGCACACAGAGTCATGTTTTCACATTAGTCACAAAACGAAATTTCTTTGCCAATTTGAAAGCACACTTACTGCTCTTTTTTTTGGCAAGTGATAAACACTTTTACAGACTGACACATTATGAATCCACTTTTCAGATTTTTTAAAAAGCACATGTCCAAACTGCTTTTTCAGACCAGCACCATTTGTAACCTGGGTGACTGCCTACACTCCAGCAAGGGCAACCAGCCTTAGTGATGCTGAATGTGTTTGCATTACTGACTGAAACCTCAAACCCCACTCGCTTGTGAATACTGTGCATGATTCCACATGGTAAGTAGCTGGCTGTGTGCTAAGAGTCTGCTTCTGCACCAAAAAATGGCTCCCCCTTTCCATCTAATGCAACTGTGAAATCACCAGAGCAATACGCAATAAATCTCTGCCTGTAATTCCTATTTGCACACAGAGTCATGTTTTCACATTAGTCACAAAACGAAATTTCTTTGCCAATTTGAAAGCACACTTACTGCTCTTTTTTTTGGCAAGTGATAAACACTTTTACAGACTGACACATTATGAATCCACTTTTCAGATTTTTTAAAAAGCATATGTCCAAACTGCTTTTTCAGACCAGCACCATTTGTAACCTGGGTGACTGCCTACACTCCAGCAAGGGCAACCAGCCTTAGTGATGCTGAATGTATTTGCATTACTGACTGAAACCTCAAACCCCACTCGCTTGTGAATACTGTGCATGATTCCACATAGTAAGCAGCTGGGTGTGTGCTAAGAGTCTGCTTCTGCACCAAAAAATGGCTCCCCCTTTCCATCTAATGCAACTGTGAAATCACCAGAGCAATACGCAATAAATCTCTGCCTATAATTCCTCTTTGCACACAGTCATGTTTTCACATTAGTCACAAAACGAAAGTTCTTTGCCAATTTGAAAGCACACTTACTGCTCTTTTTTTTGGCAAGTGATAAACACTTTTACAGACTGACACATTATGAATCCACTTTTCAGATTTTTTAAAAAGCACATGTCCAAACTGCTTTTTCAGACCAGCACCAATTGTAACCTGGGTGACTGCCTACACTCCAGCAAGGGCAAACAGCCTTAGTGATGCTGAATGTATTTGCATTACTGAGTCCAACCTCAAACCCTTAAACTATTCTTTTATTATACCAGTACACCTTAATTTATTGTGAAAACATAGTCCATATTATTTTACTTGTTCCTCACATTTAAATTTCTCCCAAAACAGAAAATAATAAACACAACTTCAACAAAAAGAATTGCATTTCTATTATTCATTTCTTAATTTACCATATACATCCCCTCTCAAACTCTAAACTCACCTTTAAAATTAGTTAGTTGTGAAAGAAATGTGGCACTCAAACAGCAGATTATCAGAGCCAGGATCTCTGTTCTTTACACCTCTCTCCTCTCAACAGAACCAGATAACGGCAAACTTTCCCTCTCTTTTTCCACACATATACATGTTAGTTTCAAATCTCAGTGCTTGCCCCTTTTTTTCAAATGTAATCACACATTTCTATTGGTTGAAAACCAACCCTTTTCCAAAAGTACCCTTCCCCCAACTTGACTTCTGCCTAGTACCCTTCCCCCAACTTGACTTCTGCCTGCTACCATAGCAACAGCTCATGGAACACTGCTGTGTGGAGTCAGGTCAGAAGTTCGCCAAACAATGTTTCAATTCCACAGAGCAAGAGTGCTTGACTTTTCAAACCTAACAGCAAATCCATAGTACTGTTCTTTGGTAACACATTTTTCTGTACCAATACAAAACATGCTTCTATTAATTTACACATACAGCCTAGTTTTTATTCTAGAATGGTATGAAACAGCCAATCAGTTCTTTTTTTTATGAAAAAAATATGTATGCCTCCATTTCCAAACTGTCTTTCTTTTCATATTGCCATTCTACTGAATTACACCTCCTGAGTGCATCCAGTTCTCCTTTGAAGATGTTCACAGTGTGGATTGTAGGGCACAGCTATGTCTTCTGGAGTGAAAAGTATGCAGAGAAAACAGGTATGGTGAGAGACCTTGCTTTGCCAAATGTAGACATTAAACGGATTGGTCAGAGAGGGTTAAAGTGGCACCAATTGATGCCATTGGTGAAATCCTTCATGCAAAACCAACACCCTGACCTCATAATAGTGCACTGTGGTGGCAATGACCTAGGCACTTTGACTGGGGTAGGTCTGGAAATGCTTATGAAGGACACCTTTGCACAACTGTTTTCACTTTTCCCTAAAACTGCCTTTGTGTTTTCTAACATATGCCAAAGGCAAAAATGGAACTGGTCCAATCATTTCTGTCCGCAGATTGACAAAGCAAGAAAGCACGTCAACAAATCTGTTTCTGCTTTCCTCCGTGACTATGGTATGGGTTCCATTTACCACAACAACTTGCGTTATGACATGCAAGACATTTATAGAGGAGATGGTGTGCACTTCAATGATGAAGGGAACAGAGTCTTCCTCTTGAACCTTAGACTCTGCATCGGTACTTACTTGTAGGTACCACTAAAAAATCACTTCATAAACACAACGGCGCTTTTTAGAGCCCCCTAATATCTAAACACTTAAATCTGATTTTCATTTCTTTTTTTATTTTTTTTTTACCGTACGCTTACCGTACGCGTACCCCGCGATTTTTTTTAAAATCAATAAATGTTTTCTTTGTACTTTTCTGTCCTTCTTTGACCCCCTTACAAATGTTAGGGGGTCTGTAACTCTCCTCCTTGCCCCCTTTTCTTGTTATCACTCTTTTTTTTCTGAGTGAAACACACGAAATGGCGGCCGCCGCTTCCTGGTTTCGACCGATTCGAATGTTTACTAAGATCTAAGAGCCAATCAGAATCGCGCTCGCGCACGCCACCGTACGCGTACGGTAAGCGCACCGTAAGCGCACCGTAAGCTGGCTCAGATATATATATTGATTTAAAGGCTATTTTCTCAGAATCTACTGAACAGATTTACACCAAACCTACAAAAGGCACTTCCTTGACCTGAGGACTACCTCTCTGCCAAATTTCTAGTAATTCTGTTCAGCCGTTCGGGCTGTAGCCCTGTCTAAAGGTCCTATGGAAAAATGCATGGGAAAAACGCGTTTTGGGACCCCCCTTTTATCTCAGCCCCCGCTTGACGAATCCCCCCGAGACTTTCAGGGAAGGAGCGGAGCGTAGCGCCCCACCTATTTTGAAAAATTCGCGAGGATTCGTCGACCGGCGCCAAAGTTATTCAAAATAGAATGTTGCGGATTTCCTATGGAAACGTGGTCCTAACTATAACTACCTACTGGCGACCGCCAGTAGGTAATATATATATAAATATATATATATATATATATATATATATATATATACACATATTATCTACTGGCGGTCGCCAGTAGATAGTTATAGTTAGGACCGTGTTTCCATAGGAAATCCGCAACATTCTATTTGGAATAACTTTTGCGTCGATTGACGAATCCTCGCGAAATTTTCAAAATAGGTGGGGCGCTCCGCTCCGCTCCTTCCCTGAAAGTCTCGGGGGGATTCGTCAAGCGGGGGCTGAGAAAAAGGGGGGATCCCAAAACGCGTTTTCCCCATGCATTTTCCCATAGGACCTTTAGTCCGCGCTACAGCCCAAACGGCTGAACAGAAAACCTTGAAATTTGGCAGAGAGGTAGTCCTCAGGTCAGGGATGTGCCTTTTGCAGGTCTGGTGTAAATCTGTTCAGTATTTTCTGAGAAAATAGCATTTAAAAGCATATATATATCTATAGGCGCGCACCGTGCGCGTATGGCAAGCTCATCCTGCCGTGCATGAGCGCAATTCTGATTGGTCGTTAGATCTTAGTAAACATTCGAATCGGTCGAAACCAGGAAGTGTCGGCCGCCATTTTGTCTCTCGCAGTCCGAGGGAGGTGAAAAATAAAGGTGGAGAACATGAAAAGGGGGCAGGGTGGACAGTTCCTGACCCCCTAGCCATTGTCAGGGGGTCCCCAAAGGACCCCCAAGGGCCATAAATGTTTTTAATATTTTTACGAAAAATCGCGGTGTGCGCTTACCGTACGCGCACGGTAGAACCGTGAAAATTACGCGAACGGCGTAACGTGGGCGCGCGGTGCGCGAAGCGCAAAGCGTGCCCACAGAGCGCGCACGGTGCGTGAAGCGCACGTGCGCGCACGGTACACGCATGGTAAAAAACCTTAAAAAAATAAATAAATAAATAATAAATACATAACTTAGCATTTAAAAAACCGTACAAATTCACTGAAAAAACCATATGTTTCACACACGTTATAGTTAGGAATTAGCATTTAAAAAACCTTGCAAATTCACTTAAAAAACCATAGGTTTCACACATGTTATAGTTAGCTGGACATTTCCCTCATAAAAAACAAATGAAATTCCCCCGTTATAGTTAGTAAAGGGAACTACAACTCA
The DNA here is from genome assembly GCF_964204655.1 of Triturus cristatus. NCBI lineage: Eukaryota > Metazoa > Chordata > Amphibia > Caudata > Salamandridae > Triturus > Triturus cristatus. Next base: position 483,114,892 of record NC_140585.1, read on the forward strand.
CGCGACCGCAATCCACTGCTGATGACGTCAGATATTACATCACTGATGACATATGTGTCTTTCTGTAAAATAAATATTTATTAAATATGTATAGCTAAAGGTTAAAGGAAAGAAAAATGGGTAAATAAGTGAATAAATACAGTGATGTAATATCTGACGTCATCAGCAGTGGATTGCGGTCGCGTGAGTTATAGTTCCCTTTACTAACTATAACAGGGGAATTTCATTGGTTATTTACGAGGGAAATGTCCAGCTAACTATAACATGTGTGAAACCTATGGTTTTTTAAGTGAATTTGCAAGGTTTTTTAAATGCTAATTCCTAACTATAACGTGTGTGAAACCTATGGTTTTTTCAGTGAATATATATATATATATCTTGTGACACCTGTGATGGATGGTTGGGGGTGTAAGTGTGTCCAGCCCTCAAGGGAGTGACTGGGAAATACTAAAGCCTGCAAACACTAGAACGTGTCCCGCAGGACACTACATTCCTCCCCAACTTTAATGAAGAACAACAACAACAATTAGTTCAACCTGTGGGGACAATCAAACAGTCAACGGACCACCACAGGGTCCATCAGCCTTACGAGTCAGGTGGCAAGAGGACGTCAGACATGGGTTGGTGATCCGCCTGCTGCAGGGCCATCTCGGTGGGCACTCGTAGTTTAACCTGAGGGGTCCAGGACACGGCCGCTGGCTTGGAGACGTCCGGTGCATACCGTCAGTTCACTTGATGGCATGTCTTGCAGTCCTGCATGGCTCCACCTTGCTGACGTCGGTGATGGTCTGTGGTGATTTCTAACAGTTAATACAATGAGATGCGTCATGAGCATGGATGGAGTCCATGGTGAGAGTTCACGGAGGTGTTGCCTGAACGATTATCTCTGTTGAACCAGTTGGCTGTGACCAATAACCTGTCGGTGGGACAATGTCTCTTCTCACTCTCCCGCCTGGGGTGGCCCATTGTTGGGGTTGCTACGGGACTGCAGCAGGGCTGCTCTGGGGCCGCTTGTGTGCCGACGGGGGGCAGATGCAGGACCACCGAGGAGCCGTTACTTAGTCGCACGCACAACTCTCGAGGGTGGATGAGTCTTGGCCAAGACATGCTCTCACTGCCACGGGTCAGGTGTAGGCCAGGTTCGCAGGTAGCCTCTGGTTTCTTTTGTTGGCTGGTGTGGCAACGGTGTAGGACTCCAGTCCATCGGTACTCTGGGAGTGGTGTTGTTTGACGCATGTGCTGAGGGCTGGCGTGATGGCGCTTGTGTCGCCGCCTTGCTGAGGTTGATCTTCTGTGGCGGCTTGACACATAGAGTGTGCGAATCCTCACTTGCCTGTCTTGAGGCCACTGTCGACTCCATCTTGAGGCGGAGTGAGGAAGGATACTCGGTGCTGATCTTCACCCATGGCATCTGCGATCAGGAGCAGGGATGTCGTTTGACTTAGACTGCCGACACTGGGGGATGGACAGTCGCCTGGGGAAGTTTGCACCTGCTGCAGCTTATGTTCAGTTCTCCTGTGAGGTTGTGTACAGGGACGTCGGACCGCCTTGGTGGCTGTCTGGTGTGTCAGGGTGAGCTCTTGGCTTGCTGTGCGAGTCCTCGGTCTTCTACCCTTGTTAGTCTGTTCAGCGCACCTGTGTTTATCTGGTTCTTTGGGGTGACATGGCTGTCACTCTTCTTCCCTCGAGGGCGTTGCGCCTGGACCTCGAGGCCATCGTGGCACCTGCTTCTGTGTTCGTTCCGGTGTGCTGGTCACTTCGTGTGAAGTGCTCCTTGCGTTGCGCCTGGACCTCGCGGCCATCGTGGCACCTGCTTCTGTGTTCGTTCCTGTGTGTTGGTCACTTCGTGTGACGTGCTCCTTGCCTGCTGTGCGATGTGACGTCCGGCCACATGTCGCCTGTTGTTGGGGCACATGTTGCTGTGGCAGCCTGCCAAGTGGAGTGTGCAACTCCTCTCTTGTCTGGTTTAGGTCACCGACTACTCCGTCTTGAGGCAGTGCAAGGGAGGACACTCTGTGTTGTCTTCAGCCCACTGCGGGGCTTTGCTGATGCAGTAGAGATGTAGCTGCTCTCCATGCTGCATTCAGCAGTGCTTCTCTCTGGAGATGTCTCTATCTCCCGGGCGCCTGCCCGTGCTGTCAGGTTTACTGGCACGGTCTTCTGCGCACTTCTGACTTAGTGCGCTTCGTCTTCTTCATGGGCGCTGTCTTCTGGCACCTGGTGTGCCTGTGTTGTAGCTTGCGGTTGTGTTTGTTCACCAGGAGGAGCGAATGATGCGATGTCCTCTCTGGCGGTGGCTTTGGGCAACTTCTTGTGGTGCGTGCTCTGCACCCATCTTTCTTGTGTTGTTGGTGTGGAGGGATACCTCGTGACGTTGCTGTCTGTTCGGCTTGCTGCTTTGGGGCCTTGTAGACTGACGGGCAGCACTGGTCAGTGTTCTGGGTTTCCGAGTTTCTCTGGTAGCGAGTGAAATGATTCCCGGCTGGGGTGTACAGTTTCTCTTTTTCTGTCCTGGCTGCTGTGTCTGTCCTGCTCTCTTACAGTGATGGCCGTTTGCCACTCGGGGTGGGTGATGCAGTTTCCTTGCTGGCGGTGGTGTCCGACAGCCACTAGGGGGTGTGCGCCACCCTCGTGCTGCTTGCGTTTTTTGCGGGCTCTGGGCAGCTCTCAGAGTAGAGGTGGCTTTGGGGTTTCTTGCGGGGTTTGTCAGTCTCTCCCTGTGCTTTGCAGAAGTAGCATTCAGCGGTCTTCTCTTCCTCTTACACAGTTCTGGGACATAGAAATGCTGAGGCCACTCCTTCGTGTACACTTTTGTATGCTGGGCACCCGCAGGCGCTTGCGTTTGTGAGTGGGTCATGCTTGCCCTGCGTGACTGTTCGGGCCATCGCACTGCTGACTAAGTCTGGGTAGTGTTTTCCTAGGCGTTGTGGTAAAGCTGGCTGCACCCTGTACTTCCGTATGGGCTTTGGATATTCTTCCCAACTTATCCTCACCACTCGGCATGGAGCCCATCAGTGTCAGCCTTTCTGTACAAACGTGGGCTAGGACCTTCCTTGCATGACGAAGTTCCCATTCTGCCACTGCAGGCGTTCCTCTGTAGTGTACTTGGGTGGTGTGGCTGCAGCACCACAGGTGACCACAGGGTGGCAGTGCAGCACTTCGGTTGTACCGGGCCTGGCATTCCTTCTCTGAACTGCGGGCGTGCAGCTCCTGTCTGTGACGTGGGGGGGCTACCCTGTGTGCTACAAGTCATCTGTAGAGGTAGATGGAGTGTTCACCTGGCCGGACTGCAGGGCTCCCAGGCTGATTGTGGGCACACCTGCGACTGTTTTGGGGCACTGCCGACCCTGTTCTCCGTTTGCCGCAGGGATCGACAGGGGTTGCTTACCCGGGTGCGATGTAGTAAGCTGGGTGGCACTGCAGGCTCTTCACCGTGGGCCATTTCTTCCTCCTAAAACTGGGAGTTCTCACAGGGGGAAACTGGCGGGGCAATCCTGCTGATGTCCTTCCTGAGTTTGCCCTGTGTGCTGCGGGTCCAGGGAATGTCGGCGTGGGGGTTGCGCTTGCCCGCCACTTTCCTTCGCAGCTTGTAGTGTGGTTTTCTAGCTGACCACCAGGCCTCGCTGTCCTGTAGGCGTTTTGAGAGAGATGCCGGCGCAAGGTGAGGCGTAGTTGTAGCGGTAAGTGTCTTCTTTTGACCCCGGGGTGTTACTGTCTGGGCATGTATGAGGGAGCACTGCAGCATTACATGAGACTGGAGCACCTGGCGGACGGGGCCGCTCGATGTCCTGGGGTTGTGGCATGTGATTGCTGGCCTCGTGTGGGATGCCAGTACAGGGATGGCTCTGCATTGTGCCAGTGTGCCGGTTGTGTGCCGGAAAGGTCAGGCGCCTCTGCAGGGCCGACACACTCTTCCTCTCACTGTCGGGTACTGCGGGCACTTCAGTGGTGGTGCTGCGACTTGTCTCCGCAGTTTGGGTGGGGGTATCCCTCCAGTGGACCCTGTCTGGTGGGTCAAACGCTCCGTCGTTCTGCCCCCTGGTATTTCCAGCAGGGTCTGCGGGATGTGCAGGGCCGGTGCCATCGTGGCGCCTCGCTTTGGTGCGGCAAATGCAGGATCGCAGTTGTCAGAGCTGTGTCTTGCTCCGGGGTAACAGGGTCACTCTTGGTCGCTGCGCAGGGAGGTTTGCCGGGCTCCTTACTTGCGGTGGTGGGTGCCTGAGCGCGGCGGCGGCCATACCGCGAGCATGGTGGGGAGACTCATGCTTCCAATGGCGCACAGGCAGCTGGTGTTGGGGCTGCTTGTCCACTCCTCCATTCGCCGGACCCGATGTGGGTAGGAGACAGCCAGCCTCCGTGCCTCGTAGCTGAAAGGCAGAGGGCCGCGTTGCGATGTGGAGCTGGAACCTCACTGCAGTCACGGGTGACGGCTCATTTTGTCCCCACGAGGGACGAGGGAGCGCTGAGTAGCAGGCATGCGAGGTAAGCTACCGGCCTCATCGCCAATGTAGTGTCAGGCCTCAGGCCCACATTATGGAAATGATGGACACAGACACCAGGTGATTGTAGTGTAGTAACTGGCAACGAGCACGTGCACCCGGGCCTTTTTATTGGCGGGCCACGTCACTCGTGACACCCGTGATGGATGGATGGGGGTGTAAGTGTGTCCAGCCCTCAAGGGAGTGACTGGGAAATACTAAAGCCTGCAAACACTAGAACTTGTCCCGCAGGGCACTACATTCAACATGGCCTCTGAGCAGCAAGTTAGAGGCAGTCCTTCATGGCACAAGATTGTTTATGCTCGTGAACTACCATATGCGTTTTGTCGCTTACTAAAGTGAAATGCAGCTTTTTACTCAAAGCAGCGAGGACTTTAAAATTCTTTGAGAAATCGTTTTTTATTAAAGTTATTTATTTGTATTAATTATTGTATTTATTAAAGCTTTAATATGGATACTGTTAAATATAAAGCAAGGAAGAGAATGCTTAGCCAGATCCTCCGGTCCTGACAGGATTGGTTACAGTCATAGCCCCAGCAACAACCATCACTTACACAGGTTTGGCTGGAGGGTAGTAAGAACTACCCCGGTACAAAGTACTACCCTAAGGAAATCCCTACTTATACAAACCGCATAACCTACACATACTTAGGGAATGTACACTGTCTACTCCACACACCTTTATGGACATCCTCTTTTGGGTTAAACCGCAAACGCAGACATCAGTAGTCCACAAGATCATAAAGTCCTAAAAGGCAGAGAAATTGACAAATGCTGCACTATACAAAAGCCAAATAACATACCCAAAGTTCCCGGTTTTATAGTATTTCTGTATTTATCCATATTTTACAATCCATCCTTTTCTTTTCACTTATCCACATATATTTTTTGTTCTGCGGAAAATAACAGTTACACTAGGATACCTGTGAGGTTTTTGGAATATATTATGGAGCCATAGTTTAAAGTCCTCTACTGCTCTGTCTATCAATGTTCAAAGAAGGTTCTGGGGCTGAGAAGGTCATTAAATGTATTCCTGTGTGAAGCTTTTGACCCACATTCTCGGAGACGATCAGAAGTATGAGCAATCCATGGCATTATGTATGTTTGTTAAACAAACAGTTTTCACTCATCCTTGATTTACAAAGTCCAAAGCAGACTTCCTGCACATTGGAGATGTGAGATGTTGTTAATGAACTAAATGGAAAGTGCACTGGAATAATTGCCTAGCCAGGCAATATGGAAGGGCACTTCTGTGTGTTTTTTTTAACCTTATTTATGATATCATTCTGCAGTGTCTTTTACCTTTATGACTTAGAAAGCTCGTAGGGAACATCTCAAAAGACCAGTGAAATGCACTTTTCTTGTGAAAATAAAAAACTGCGAGCCTTAAACATAAAGGAGGGAGGAACAGCAACATGTTAGCAGCTCCTCGGATGGAGAAATGGCCTTTAATTATTTTTCTTGAGAAAGTGAGGGATCTCCATTTAGACCTGGGTCTTTAAGCTAAGACTACATATAGACTAAAAGGGGCAAAGCCTCTCTTGTGGATCTCTTTTGGGGATCACTTGATAGCTTTGGCTATGTCTCGATTTGCGCACAGCATTGAATAGTTCATCGTTTTGGAAAATCTCATGATGACTACATCCATCCCCAATGTCTTTGCATCAGATTAGCCGCGAGCAGTGAGTGCCATAGAATAGGACGATCGGTTTCTAGATTCTGCTAAATGCTCATTCTTTCTAATTACAGATTGCTATTGGTCTAATTCTAAATGCATGGGGCCTCAGTTAGGGGTCAGCAGGGGGAGCAGCTGCCGCGCCGGCCTTGACCATTGCTACCCCTGGCCCTGCCCTTGCGGCCTCTGCATGCCTTGATGCATTCCCAAGTTGCCGTCACCGTGAGACAAATGCAGCAAAATGTCATTGTGCAATGTATCCTTTTTCATGTCTAAATCCAACATCGTGCGGGCATACCTGTTTGTTTCGACATAGTAGTCCTTAAATAAATTAAGCCATCTGCTGGGTCTGAACTTGTAGGTTTTTTCTGGTGACAGTGCTTTTGTCGAGCTTGCATTTGGGCTACAACAGAAATCGGAAACCCAACCTGTACACAAACGTGCAATCTATTTTTGTATTTTTCTACAGAAAGGCACGTGACACGTTAAGACTCCTCATTTTAAACGTGTACATTAAGCACTCATCCATGCTGAAATAAACTGCACTGCATTACCCACTAATTTGGTGTGGGAGTCCGTAATTTTCTGGTTTAAGGAGTTGGGAGGTCCGTGCCTGTGGTTTCCGCCTTTCAATTCGGCAAACAAGACGTTCTCAGTATACATACATACATATATATATATACATATGGGGGCGTGATTTTAGCATTTAAGAATGGAGACCGGAGCACGCATCCATTACAGCGACTGCCTCTGAAGAAGAAAGATAGACTTTCGAAACGCGTCAGGCGAATCGCGTTCTGGCTGTTTGATTGAAACGACAAACTGAACCTGCTTGTACCCTGAATTAAAGGCTTGCCACCTTAGTGCGTGTTCGAGTGCTGCTCACCTGGTGGGATTGGCAATGGAGCATGGATATTTGGCGGCGACCCAGTCGTCGAGCTTGCACCACCCCGTGAAAAGAGGGGGCCATGGCAGAGCATTTGTCAAGCCGTGAAGTGGGAGCACGCGCTTGGGATTGAAAGCAGGCGCTGTTTGTGGTGGCTCATCTATGGGCTGAAAATATTTAACAGAAATTAGTGCACCATCTGAGGTTATATTTACCGGGACTTCATTATCCACAATGCCGAGGGTCATTAGACCGGCCCATCTGGGGGCGTGATTTTAGCATTTAAGAATGGAGACCGGAGCACGCATCCATTACAGCGACTGCCTCTGAAGAAGAAAGATAGACTTTCGAAACGCGTCAGGCGAATCGCGTTCTGGCTGTTTGATTGAAACGACAAACTGAACCTGCTTGTACCCTGAATTAAAGGCTTGCCACCTTAGTGCGTGTTCGAGTGCTGATCACCTGGTGGGATTGGCAATGGAGCATGGATATATATATATATATATACATATATAAATACCCACACACACACACATAAATATATATATATATATGAATCACCTGAGCAGATCGTCAGGGCTAATATCTGTACGTAGCATACAGTGGACACATTAGCAATGCTATATTCTGTCAAATACAAACTTCTGTTCTATAAGGCCTGCTGCAAATTCGAATGCAGTCATGAACAGAACTGCGGTACTATTCTCAAAGATGGTTTTCTATTGTCGTTGTTTACTACGTGCACTCCATAAGCAGTACAGTACCAGACTAACAAGGGAACAAGGGTATCTCGAATACCAGCAAAGGCAGAGGAACTGTGCTGTCATAACCCACTTAAATCCCCTCACATCAAATCCCTAAACCACAAATTAGGGCTCTTTAACAATCATTAAACTCCTTGTTAAAGATAACCCCTTGGTTTATATGTCTTTACCACTAAGCCTTTGTTTTGCTATTTGGGGTAATTCGGAACACACACGTCTACAAAACTTCTTTTTCACGCAAAGTATTCGTGCCAAATGATCCTACATTTTTCCAACATCCTGGGAATTCTAAACTTACCCAGGGCTTGTGGATTCCCCTGGAGGGAACCAGAAAAATTGCCAAAATATATATAAATTTTGCTTTTTTGAGGGGAAAATGGAAAAAAAAGAGCTGCACAACAAAGCGCATGATTTTTGTTCCAAAAATGGCATTGATAGAAATAGAATTCCTGGTTGGCTGAGGTGTGAAGCCAGGCCAGCCAGGAACCACCACTCTAGTCAGGGTAAGCTAGGCTAGATACACACTAAAAGATAACTTGTGCTCACCGTGGTAGCTTGGTGCAGAGTAGTCAGGCTTATCTAAAGAGGCAATGTGTAAAGTATTTGTACAACACTCACACTCCACGTAACACAATGAATGCATCACAAAAAGATTTCACACATGTTTATTAAAATAGTTAATTATTTTATAAAGAAAACAAGACCAAAATTACAAACATCCCATGTGTAGAAGCTGTAATATTGAACTTTAAAGGATTAACTGCAATAAAGCGCTTAGAATCAAGTGGCGCTATAAAGGTTATTTTAGGACGTACTGGACTGGGGCAAAGTCAAAGTTCTGGCCAACTGCGATGGAGCGCCAGCTGGCTACAAGATCCACGCATGCCCGGGTGAACAAAGTACCTTTCCTTGCTGCAAACAACGAGATGCGTCGAACTTCTCCACGCAATGAAGGTGATGCGTCATTTCCGGAGATGGATTCGGAGTCGAGAGGTGTTGAGCGATGCGTCAGTTTCTGCCACACAGTCAAGGGGATGTGTCGATCTCACCAAGCTGCAGCGGCGGCGATACTTTATCCAATGCGTCGATCGCTGAAGGCAAATGGTTCAGATACAATGCACCCATTTCACTCCAGCAACTAGGACGATGTGCCGGTTCTGCTACATGCAGACAGGAGATGTGTCATAAGAGATAGTGAGCCAGGCACAGGAGCAGGGGTAGAGACTTTGATTTCCTTGAGTCTTAAGCAATACGGGGCAAGCCAACAAGCCCTTGGAGATCACTTGGAGGGAAGACAAAGTCTAGCTCTCCTTCAGCAGAGTCAGAGAGCAGCAGGGCAGCACAAGAGAAAAGCAGGCAAAGATGAGTCCTTTAGGCAGCAAAGCAGTCCTTCTGACAGAGGTTCAGTTCAAGATCCAGAATTGTCTGATTTTAGGGGGTCAGAGGCCCAGTAATGATACCCAAAAGTGCCTTTGATGTTGGATTGGTGACTTCAAAGCAGCTCAGTGAAGTGCACAACGATCCCTTTCAACACAGTACTGTGTGAAGTTGTGAATTTCAGGCCGTACCTTAGCTGCCTTCCAGGAATCCCACCATATCCAAACATTTCTGGAAACTAGACACCCCCAGAGGTGTACAGGGTGGTGTAAGTTGTGTGGTTCTCATGGGGTGAATTTACCTAAAAGCCAGAAAGTTCGCATTTCTGTGGGGGAAAGTTCTAGAATATGCAGAGATGTACAAATTTACTACCAACCAGAGTCCCCCATGTCTCCCAATAAAAATGGCTGAGTGGGCCTTGCTCCCATGACTAGAAAAGGCCTAAAACAGATCAGTTTTCCACCCAAAACTGGTTGTTTTTTGCAATTTTGACAGCTGCAGAATTTGGGGCCTAGGGCAGTTAGCACCAAGGGAAGCCTACTAAACCTAGACATTTCTGAAAACTAGACACCTGGTGGAGTCCAGGGTTGCATGACTTGAATTGATCTCATTAAATTTTCTTTATCAGAAGCTCCTACAAACCTCAAACTTTGGCTAAAAACACATATTTACCTCATATTTCTGTTAGGGAAAAGTCCTGAATTTGCAGGGATCCAAATATATCCTATCACCCAGCATTCCCAGATGTCTCCCAATAAAAATGGTACCTCACTAATGTAGCTAGGCCTATCACCCGCGACCAGAAAGGGCTCAGAATTCAACATCAACAGATCAAATGATTCCACTCAAAACCAACACTTTTTTTTGCAATTTGGGAAGCTGTGGATTTTGACCTCTAGCTCAGCTGGCACCCAGGGAAACCTATTACACCTGAGAATTTCTAAAAACTAGACACATGGGGGAGTCCAGAAAGGTGTGATCTGCATGGATGTCTTGAGGTTTACTTACCCTGAAGCCCTTGTAAACCTCGACTGTGGCTAAAAACAGATATTTTCCTCATATTTATGTGATGGATATTTCTGGAATCTGTGCGGTGCTACACATTTCTTACCATCCAGTGTTTCCCCATGTCTCCTAATAAAAATGGTAGCTCACATATGTGGGAGGCCTAGCGCCCACGCCAGGAAAGGGGCCAAAACTCAACATGGACCGATCAAATGTTTCCACTGAAATGCGACCCTTTTTTTGCAATTTGGGTAGGCATTGATTTTGGGCCCTAGTTTAGCCAGCACCTAGAGAAACCTACCAAACTCAAACATTTATGGAATCTAGACACCTGGGGGAGTCCAGAGTGGGGTGACTTGCATACATTTCACAAGCTTTTCTTACTCAAAAGCCCTTGTAAACCTCAAACCTTGGCTAAAAACACTCATTTTCCAAATATTTACATGACCTAAAATTCTGGTATATGTGGGGAGTCACTAATTTCCTACCACCCACCGTTTCCCCACACCTCTTGATAAAAATGGTACCTCACTTTTGAGGGTGGGCTTGGCGCCTACGACGGGAAAGGGCCCAAAACCCAATGTGGAAACATTAACATTTTCTGTCAAAAAATTACATGGTTTGGCAATGTCCTAAGGACTCCCATTGTCCATGGGTTTATCCTTTTCTATTGTAGGCACTAGGCCCAGTCCCACAAGTGGGGTAGCATTTTTCTCAGGACAACCAAGTGCAGAGAAGTGCTGAACGCAGTGATACTCAAGGGCAAGAAAGTGTTAAAGCGGAAACATTTCTGGCGCAAAATACACGCTAAAATCATTAGAAACCGTGTACAATGCAAAGTGGTGAGAGGGTTGAACAACCTGTGCAAGAAACAAAGCTGCTACTCACCACCAAAGAAGAAGACAGCACCTCACAACCAGAGAGCCGGTGTGACAACCAAACTTTTAGCATGCACCTAGTGCTTGACAGAGGTGCCTGTCCATGTGGGAAGTAGATGCTACCGGAGTGAGCTTTGCTCCAGACAGCAGGTAGTTGCACAGGGTATGATGCTGCTACATTCCTAAAATCCCTGCCTCCCTTTGATGCCGCCAAAAATATGAATATTGGCGACAGATAGACTGCCTGGATCAAATCCTTCGATTATTTCACTGATGCGCTGGAAGAAGCAAATGACAAAAGATCATTAAATATCTAAAGAACTTGGCAGGTGAAGGAGTACAAGAAGTGATAAAAGAAAAACCACACAGTAATGAAGTGATGTACCGTAAAATCAAAGAAGCCATAAACACCAGGTTCAATCCAATGCCAAATGTAGACAATGAAAGGTACTTTTTCAGTCAGAAAAGGCAGAAAGCTTGTGAAGAGATGGATAAGTTTGTAGAAAGACTTGATTTGCGCATTAAGCATGGCAAGTTCAACGAGTTCAATGATGAAGAGGCCATGCATCTCAGAGTAATAGATTTTATTTTATTTATTTACTTGAGTTTTATATAGCGCTGGCTAGACCCGTAGGTATCAGAGCGCTTTACATGAGGTTACAAGTTACACATTGTTACAGAAGAAACATCGGTTACAAGTTACATTAGTTGGTTCATGGTGTGTCGAAGGGTAAGGGGGTCATGTAAAAGGGTAAAGGGGAGGGAGATAAAGCGGAGAGACAAAGGAAAGTCTGCCCAATGTCCGGCTGGGTAAGTGACGGCTGAGGGGGAAGTCCACAGCCATCTCCTCAATAGCTATCAGGTAGCTCCACCGGGCATCAGCCAAATAGATAGGTCTCCACGGAGAAACATTTAAAGATCATAGAAGACAAGATGAATGGATTGTAGAGGGGTAGGGTGAAGGAGAAGGAGGGAGATACAACAGAGAGATGAAGGAAAGTCTGCCCAAAGTCCGGCTGGGTAGGTGACGGCCGAGGGGGAAGTCCACAACCCATCTCCTCTTTAGCTATCAGGTAGCTCCACTGGGCATCAGCCAGAAAGCTAGGTCTCCACTGTCGGAGGAAAGTTCAACAAGGTCTAAAACCTGAAGGGTGAGCATGATGGGGATAGGATCAAGGTCAGGTTGAAGTCCAGTTATTGTCCCAGAGTAGTAGCACAACGTGATAGGGACTACTGTGGCAGCCATCTTGGGGTCAGGCAAGGGAATTCTGACCTTGGTGTTACATTTAGCCGGTCCCATTATTATCTTTCGCTCAAAGGGGGGGTGTTTGTTGAGGAATGGAGCAACTAGAGGCCAGAGCCAGCGACCGATCGCCTCCCGAGGAGGAGAGTATTGCTGTGATATAGATACAAGGGGGAGAAACGGCCGCCATTTTAGGATCAGGCGGGGCGCCTCCTATATCCCTCTCACTCTCTCATAAAAATGTATCAGTCTCAACAAAAATGAAGCCATGATTCATTGTGGGCCACAGACCGTTCGGACACCTTGAATGATATTTAGATTGCCGAGATGGTGGGGTAGAAGCGGCGGTGTTAACTCTTACACAGGAAGACGAGGCAAAGTAATGGAGGAGCAGCAGGAGGGTGATCAGCTACTCACCATGAACTCCGCAGCGTGGTCCTTGCCAGGTGAAAAAAAACTGAGCTGTTGTTGGAGTTGTGGACCACCAGGTGTAGTGTTAGGCTGACTGGGTCCACCAGGCTGCGGGGGCCATATTGGGGTCAGGTGTCAGTCTAGCTCACCAAGAGTGTTGCTGAATTACGTCCAATTTGGGAGCACCCCACTTATTCGTACTGTGCTCCTGCTCTCCGATGGGGGAGAGATAGGGGAGATGAGATCTGAGGCAAACTGAGCTGTATTGTGTATGGGGGCCCTCCAGGGTGCACCGCTAAACCTTTCAGGGATGCCTGGCTGCGGGGCGCCATTTTGGGGTCAGGCGATTATCCCGGGTCTTACCTAGAGGGCTGTTGAAGTTATGTCTGAGGTCACCGGAGCCCCCCATCGCCCGTATTGGTCATCAGGGGACCCAGGGTCATTAGCAGTGCCCTCACTCACCGTCTGCTTTCCCGCGGTGAGTGACAGCAACGGCGGTCATCTCGTGTAGTGTTAAGTAGGTCCACTCATCAGGACAGCTCAGTGATGTCAGTTGACGGCCATTTTACATGTATATTACTTTTAACATGTATTATCTTCAGCTTTTTTTAGGCATGGGCTTCACTTCCCCTCGAATTCTGGTGATATCAGGCTTTTTAGCGGCGATTTGGCGTTGAGTGAGTGAGTATTCAATTTGTCAATAGGTCGTACCTCTCTACTTCGCAATTCACTATTTACTTCATCCTAGCCTCTGCCATTTTGAGGTCAGGCATCCGGGTCAGGCAACCGACGGAGTACTGCTGTACAGATTTAGGAGAGTTATAGCAAGAAGTCAATTCCTTACTTAATTTGGAACTGGAGCTTGAAGACCTGCATAATGAAAAAGTTTAGCAGTGGATCAGTTTGCTTTTTAGATCGTGGTAAGGGCTAAACGGCCACCATTTTAAAGTCAGGTGTCAGGGCCAGGCCAGCCAATAAATTTAGTTAAGTGGCCTATGCGCGCGTTAATGCTTTATTGCTTGTAGGCGCTGACTTGGTCTTGTCGAGGGCCCAGCCATGTTTCTGGGAGTGTGTGTGGAAGATCACCGAGCAGAGCAGTCTCCAGTTCTCCTCTCTCCCTTCGCGGCAGCCTGCGGCTGCCTGCATTCCACGCTGGTGAAACGGTAAGTTTTGCAAGAGTGGGGGAGCCTCTAAAGGTCTTGAGAGTTTTGAGACTCTCGGATTCTCAATATTGAAGCGGGCAGCAGCTAGGGTCATTCCGATCATGTTCCTTCTACCCTGCCATGTAGGTCGTTTCCTAACAGCCTTGCTCCTCCTGCATTCTGCCGTCCAACCCGCAGAATCTGGGTCGTAGAGAGATTTCTTGAGGTCGGAAGAAACCCCTGCCATTTATTAGTCAGGATCCATCTTCCTTTGTCATATGACTCTATTTTTGGATCCATTATGCAGATTAGTCTGATCCTCCAGAGCTGAGCAGAGAGCTCACGCCGCCATCTTCCTCGCCATCTTCCTCGCCATCTCCTCAATTTAATTGCTTGGTTGTCTCTCAAATTCCTTCAGAAGATGATTGCTGAAAGAGCCACTCATCTTGGAGCGAGTCCTCATGGCTGCCAGAGTGGATGAAAGAGCTGACAGATAAGCAGCTAACATGGAGGCTGGAACGGCACATAATGAATCAGCGCTGAGTGTGAAAAGTAAGTCAAAACACAAAGTAGAAGGCCATAAAGTACTATCTCCAAAGAAAAATAAGTTTTGCTTTCAATGTGGATTTTCCTTTCCACATGAAGCTAAATATCCTGCCATTGGATAGATATGCAAAGGCTATAGGAAAGAAGCATTTTGTAGCGGTTGGCAAATCAAGGGAAATATCAAGTGTATCACGTCAAGAAAACAAAATGACTGCCCAAAATTTCCAGCGTCATTCCAACCATGCCTACAAGGCCAAGCGGCAACAGCAGTTGAGGCAAATAGAAACTGAACAATGTCAATTGTCATCAAATTCCTCATATAAAAGTTTGTCACCGTCATTGTCAAGCGACAGTGAGGAAGATGGGTGTGTGATGTCAATGTCTACCACTGGGCAACATGCACATGTAGGATAAACTTCTTGTAAGGAAGAATGCAGGACAAAGCGAAATGACTAAGTGAAGATGCAAAATTCATTTGGACACTGTCCTAAAATCACAGTGAAGGTGAATGTGTGTTCCATACCTTTTATCATAGACAGTGGTGCATTGATATACATTATGCCAGCGGAAAAGTCCAATGGGCTTTTTCCAGTGCCCCGTTTAACCTTGTCGAAAACCAAAGTGTATATGTGGGCTGCTCCAATGCCACTAGCAAGTTAAGGTTCATTTATGACAACTGTGAAGCACAAAAAGACTGAAGTACAACACCAATTCATGTTCTGCAAGGCACTTCATCATGTGCATGCTAACTCAGTTTCAGTACTGCTGCTGACATGGGGCTAATTTCTGTGAACTACAATATCAATGCCTATCATGAGAGAGTGAATCAGTTTCCATCCTTGTTTCATCAACTAGGAAGACTTAAGATCATGAAAATGCAACTTCACATAAATGAGGGCATCCGTCCTGGTGCTCAATAACATCGTTGAATTGCATTTTATTTACAAAAGGCTGTTGAGAAAGAATTTGAGACAATATTAAAGTACAACATCATTGAGTGATCCACTGGTCTGATGCCATGGGTATTACCCATAGTGGTAGTGTCAAAGAGGACAGTGGAGGAGCCGTGCCTATCTGCATTGATATACGCCAAGCTAACAAGGTGATTGAAAGAGAAGGATATCCAGGTCTGCACATTGCTAACATGATTATACATCTGAATAGAGTCAATGTATTTCCCACTTTCTAATAAAGGGTATTACCAACTCTAACTGGAAGAAAATTGCAGGTACATTACTACCTTTTCGACTCATGTTGGCTTGTTTAGATATGAAAGACTTCATTTCGGAGTGTCATCAGCTGCAGAACTCTTTTAGGATGTCATTCTCGTAAATACAGCCAGTCACAAATGCTTTCAGTTACAGTGATGACATATTGGTTTTTGGGGTCACACGAAAGGAACATGATAAAGCCCATACGTGTGTCATATACTTGCTGATGCCAGTCTTACTTTAAAAATAGCAACGTGTGAGTTTCATAAAACAAAACTCAAGTTCTTTGGTCATATATTTTCTGATGGGGGAATGACTCCAGAGCTAAATAGAGAACAAGCGTTGTCATCTACTTATCCCCCACAAGATATAACTATGCTGCGATCCTTCCTTGGTATGTCCAGTTAATGTTCAAGATATATACATGACTTTGCCATTGTAAGTGCCCCAATGAGAGACTTAAGGAAAACAAATGTTCCATTCCGATGGTCACATGAATGTGAACAAAGCTTCAAGAAAATCAAACATGCATTTGAGAATGCCACTGAAATTGCATAATTTGATCTGAAACTACAAACAGAGATTGTTGTTGAAACCAGCCCAATGGGATTAGGTGCCATACCTGTCCAGCACAATGGACATCCTGATGCACCAAGACACGTTGTTGCTTAGGCTAGCTGGAGCTTGTCATTGACAGAACTTGCCTACTCACAACCTGAAAAAAAACCTTGCTGTGGTGTGGGCTTGTGAGCATTTTCATATGTTCCTGGATAGAAAGTAGTTCACGCTTGTCACCGACCACCAGATACCAGCTGATGATTCATGGTTGGAAGCATCCAAGGAAAGGCTCACTACTCCTGGCATGGAAGGTATTATTCTTAAACAGCCTACTAGCTACTGGGTAGCTAGGGTCTCTCTGCTTTAGGTGGAGAAAATAAAACCCTCTTAGGCCAAATCAACCAGATGATCCTTGTCCTCCCAGGATATTGCAGTTAGCTCCAGAATTAATTACAGATGCCTTGGAGAAAGTTTATTCTCAGGTATTGGAGTCTGGAATGTACCCGCAGTTTGGAAGGAGGTGATTATCGTTGCTCTCAAGAAGAAACCTGAAGGAGACACAGGTAACCTAAAATTTCTGCTCCCGATCTCTCTGTTGCCTACTCCAGCTAAAATCTTGGAAAGCACATTATTCAGGAACTGGGCCAGTAGTTTTTCGATCATGAACTCCTGGACCCCTCTCAAAATGGGTTCAGGAGGAATAACAAAACAGAATCAGCACTGTTCGCGACTGCTGATTCTATTCGTAGGCAAATAGACCAGGGAGGTGCCACTATTTTGGTCCTGTTCGATCTGTCAACATCCTGTGACACCATCTCCCCATCTCTGTTGCTGCAAAGGCTGCAACAGTCTGGGCTGAAGGAAGTCGCCCTCAAACAGCTGGAGTCCTTCCTTGTAAACAGGACTATTACTTTCAGCTGTGGGGATTTTTGATCTAATCCCTTTCAACTTCACTGTGGAATCCTGCAAGGGCCCTACCCTATTCAACTTGTATGTTGCCCCCCTGGCAAAATTGGTACACTATTTTGGCTTCCAGGTGACATCCTATGCAGATGACCGCCCAAATCATTGTTTCCATCTCTGATGAATGGAAAGGGATGGCGGACAAGTTCAAGGCCTGCATGGTAGAAATTGGCAGCTGGATGAAAATGAACAGGGAGCAGACAGAGATTGTGATTTTTGGGGCTGAAAACTCTATGTGGACTAACCGTTGGTGACCAGAAACTTGTGGGACTCTGTCTACGGACAGAAACCTGGGGGTGATCTTTGATAAAAGCTTCACTTTTGACCCCCAGGTTAATACAATGGTGAGCTCCCTCTTTTGGATTATCAAGTCTCTGAAGAAAATGTTTCCTTTTCTTCCTAAGGAGTTTAGGGTGTCAGTAGTCATTCTGCTGATCACCTTTCACTTGGACTACTGTAATGCCCTTTATTTAAACGTGAATCAATACTCTTTAAATAAGCTTCAGATTATTTAAAATGCAGCAGCTTGACTTGTCCTAGGTCTGTCAAAACACTTCTCTGTCAGGGAGGTCTTGGGAACTCTACATTGATTACCAGTAAGGAAGCGGGTGTCCTTCAAAGCGCTGTCTATGGTTCATAAGGCTCTACATCAGCAAGGTTCTTGTTATCTTAGAACAGCCTTCAACCGGTATGTTCCTACTAGATCTCTCAGATTAGCAGGACAGCACAAGGTAATGATTTCCAGGTGTAGGAAAGTGATTCAGGGGAACGTGTCTTCACAGTGGCTGCTCCTCGGTTGTGGAATTTCGTGTCATGGCACCACTTGTAAAGTGGCTGATGCTTATGTTAACTATATCATGAAATCCAGTACACCAACTGCTATATCGGTGGAAAAAATCATTGCTGCCATGAGCATTGGCAGAGATTTGCTAATACTTAAAGATATTACTACACATCAATCATGGCGAAAACATACTCAACCTCTTCATGATGACCGTGAATACCAGAAATTAAAAAAATATGCAGGAAGGAATCATCTTACCAGGGTCGCAAATTGTCATACCTGAGAGTCTGAAACAACAAGTGATTGAACTGGCCCTCAATACGAGCTCTAGGGGACGAAGTGTGGTTTCCGCGTCTTGATGAAAGAGTTGAAAAAGAGTTAAGGGCATGTCATTTGTGCAACTGCTTGTCATCCAAAACATCCCCATGTCCGTTAAACATGTCTGATCTTCCAAAGCATTCATGGGAGAAGCCTGCAATTAATTTCTTTGAACCCCTTCAGAATCCACATCATCTACCAGTAATTGTTGATAAATGCTACTGTTTTTGCCTTGTAGAAGATCTGTCGTCAACTACTCATGAAAGAGTCATTGAGAGATTAGAAAGTATTTTTGCAGCATGGGGTATTCCTTCGATTTTGAAATCTGACAATGGCCCGCCTTGCAATACTTGAGAATTTAAAGATTTTCTCACTCATCTTAATGTCAAGCATCAGAAAAGGACGCCGTTCTAGTCACAGGCAAATGGTGTTGTTGAGAAACTTATGAGCACCCTCAAACAGACCGTTCAGAGCGCTGCGTTGGAAAAACTTGCACTCAAATCAGTTCTTCAGTCGATCCTTCGTGCATACAGGTCAACTCCCCATTCTACTATGGGTGAAAGCCCTGCCACCTTAATGTTTGGAAGAGACATAGGAACCAAATTGCCACAATGGACCACTGAAAGATCTATTGACATTGATAAACTTTGCACCACAGATTCGTCTCACAAACATAAAATGAAGACCTGTGCTCGGAACACTGTGTTCACTGTCTTCAAAAGAGAAGACCAAGTAATTGTCCGACAGAAACGGAAACGCAAGTCTGATGCTCCTTTTGATGCTGTCCTACTGAGGGTTCGAACTGTTAAAGGACACATGGTGACTGCTCACCATCCTGAAAACTCCATTACACAAGATTCTTTGCATTTCAAGCACCTGTTTTAACACTCACTCACTCAAAATGTCTGAAGTGAGACTTATCCACCTGAGAATCCAGAAAGCCAAACGACTGCACCCATGTCTCTGTCATGTGCCAGTCATGTACACTTCTCCAGTATCTCTGCAGCCTCACAGGGCCAGATCTGGGCGACTGATTCGATCACCAAAAGGACTTAATGAAGATTTGTGCTGTATATATGTATTATTTGCACTCCTTATTAAACAGAGGACGGGATGTAGTATCTTGTGAGTTAAAGATGGACCCTTTTGATTACCGACGGACTCTGTAGAACAGTGACGTGAGTGCATGGGTGTCGGTAAAAAAAAGATTCCACCGGGGACTTGACTGATCACAAGTAGGCAGAAAGGCGGGCAGTTTTGTATTTCTGAATTTGGAAATTACAAATTGTGTGATCTCGTCTCCCATGAGGTGCGTAAACACCGCTCTCTAAATTTTTCCTTTCGACGAGTTGGAGAAAGGTTTTCCTAACCGTGAGTAGCGGGTTAGGTTTCAATCACGGATCTAGGGCAGGGCACACCTTAGCGAGTGTGCACCACCCAGGTCACGTTTTATGGTCCTGACGAAAACCAAAGCAATAGCAACCGATGGTTGAAACATGTAGACCTTCAAAAAAGATTTCACTTTCCTTTGTTTATTATTAGATACCATAGGTCAATTTAACCTTTTTTGGTATCTTCACTACTTTTTAACTATTGTCCAAATTACCCTGGAATAAAATTATTTTCAATTGAGTTAAATATGGCCAATTTTTATCCAAATTCACTATTCACCTTCATCTCTAAAAAACCAGCTCCACTGTAGTCAGGTGTCGCAGCACACCCGGATGGCACTCGGCTATCTGGGTGGGACCTCGATGATGAAGCATGTCACCAACCAGGTTGGTGAGTGAGAGGTCTTCTTAAGAAAGATTATTTCTTCATTTGCTCCACGTGCCAATACTCTATAGACAGTTTTCTGTCGTGTGGGAGTACTCCCTATTTTTGTTTAATACTATGTCGGTAAAAGAATTCATGATGTAGAATGTTCAGTTAACGGTTACATGCTGAGGAATAGAGATGTGTAATACCAAGCTCTGTGTGTGGCGTGATCCTTTGCGTGTACCCGTACTAGGACACTACAGCCATTACAAAATGAGCCTTGGCATATACTGAAACCAGTAGCTACGACTGCTCACAAGCTGCCCATGTGAGCTGCTGTCACTAGGAGCTCCTGTTACACCCATGCGTGAGCGAGCAATGCATGTGCACCATATCACATGACACACAAATGCCACGCCAGCCTGCTGTGAGGTTCAGACCTCTTTTCTTGTGCCACCTACCAACTAGTTAGCATCTAAAAGCAAGATCATGAAAACCTCTGACTTTCCAAAGTCAGAGATCATTTTAATAATTTGGCACCAACGAAACTGTGCGACCTCCGAGTGCAGACTGCCAACCTCCCAGAGACATACTGCACTTTTACCAATGGTGGTACCGATCAGGTTATTTTCCATATCAAATGTTTTTGCAATTTATCGATTTTAACATGTAAACACACAAATGGTATCAACTGCGTATTATTCATGTTTAGAATGGCCGTTGAAGAACCAGAACCTTTTGGACCTGGCGGCGCAGGGTACGCCCAAAGTCTCCGGAGTTCTCCTGCTTCGCTACACAGAGACACGGGACACTCTGTCGGCGTTTAGAAGATCAGATTTATTTAGCTGCAGCTAGTACAGTTATCCTAGAAGTACACAAAGTAGGTTCTCAGGAGACTGCCACTTCACTCTGTGGCGCATCAGGTTAAATACCATACAATAACATAATGATTAATAAAATGTACTCCTAGAGCATACAAGAAAGAGCCAATAAGGAAAGTTGGAAAACAAGATGGAACCAATAAGAAAGGTTTGAAAACAGAAGTGTCGGATGACTCGAAGAGACCTCTCCTCCAACTATGTTTGTCACCCCATCCTCAAAACTAATTTATTACCAGATTCATAACTAACTTGCAGGTGGCGAGATACGTTTGTGTGTGTTGGAGGACAGTCGTGAAACGAGAGAATACTAGCAGGAGACAGTGAAGGCTAGTCGATAAGATAAGGTCAGGAAAGAATAGTGTGAGCCAACAGATAGTTGAGACAGGGATTAGAAAAGCCAGACAGGGATTAGTGTACTCGGCGAGTTCTAACACCAGCTTTGCAAATAGAGGCCGAAGGCGTATTTCGACACCAGGCCACAGAAAAAGCAGAATAGACTTTGTTCGCCGTGCTGCCTGAGTGATGGCAACACAAAATGGCGGCGAGCCACAAAATGGCGGGTCGATTCGATCGTGATCGAAAATCGAAGTTCCTCAGACCCTCCTTTTGCCAGAACTCAGGCAAGATAGACTCATGTTAATCTGAGTCCACATCAATAGCCATGAGGTCATCGAGCTGTTGCTGTAACATAATTCTTATGTTTTCTGTTACTTGTGGTTTGGGTTTTGTGATGCACACAGTAGCACAAAGATCACAGATAGCGGGACCACAGTGCATGCAAAGGCAACAGGAGAAAATAATGGTCAAAATTATACCAAGAAATGTCAATGCTTTCCAACCCCATTTAGACAGTAGTCCCCAAAACCATTCCGTTAAAGACCAATCTCCTTCGTCCTGATGGATAGATTCAGAGATTATGTGCAACTTGGAGATAGCTTGGTATACTGTCGGAGCTTCATTAGGTATGAAAATACAGCAACTCGACCCGATCAATTTGCATACTCCACCACGATCGGCAAGAACAAAGTCTAAGGCAACTCGATTTTGTAAGGTCATAAGACGATCCGCCTGTAGTTCTGCCGTGATGTTACTTAAGGCTCCTACAGTGATGTCTATTGTAGTCTCTACAACATGGACCAATTGCCTTATATTTCTGCTGTTAGCCATTGGACCCCAGAAAGGAAGAAAACCTTTAAGGAAATCTCCTCCCTCTTGTCCTGCTGTGTCCTTTGAATCAATAATCCCTCTGCCGTATCGGGTTCGGTGATGATTTGCGGAAGCAGTGTAAGTAGGGGGAAGAAGAAAGGCTTTATAAAAAGTACCAGAGAAACCCGTTGGTAACCAAGTATAAGCTCTATCATAACAGATGAAATAGGTGCCTTGAGAAGGCACTAGAGGAGGCGAGTTCTGAGAGGAATAGACGTACGTGTAGGAGCAGTTATTCCTTTGTGTAGTGTCAGAAGAGCGATCATTTATCTGTAAGCAGAAGTTACCCTGATGTGGTATAGTTCAAATCGGCGAGGACTTTCCTTTTCCAACTTTATCACTAAGACTAGACATATATTGAGTGACGTTCCAATTAGTGTACGCTTTTCTTTCGTCTATGGGCATTTTGCTATTTTCCATGATTTTAGCCATAACTACCATACCCTTATTCAAAGAACTATGACTAAAATCCGGATAATTAATATGTGAACTAATAAATCGTCTGAATTTACTTTGATAAGCATTTGAGAAAATGACGAAATAAGCCCAAGCAGAACCCTCATAAGAAAAAGGAAGGACTAGATACGGCATTCCTTTCTCTGTGGTAGGTGGCATAAGACCACACACCCAACAATCAGTTGTATTAACCACTAATTGGTGCTGATGTAATAGCTGGATAAAGGAATTATTATAATACTCAGTTCTTCTGATGAGTTCATGTGAAGGAAGAGTATGAAAGAGGTGTGGAGAGATAGTAGAAGAAGGCAGAGAAGAAGAAGGGGAGGCATCATTTGGCTGCAAAGCATAAATTATCCAACTAATAAACGCCAAAACAATACATAATGATATAATAACACATAAAGTTATACTGAAACGACTGTACATTATTTTACAGGATGCTTTCTTCATTTCTTCTCTTCTTTCTTTATTACTTAGTGTAGTTTCCATCTTAATAATGGATGCTCACGGCAATCTTCCTCAATCACTGAAGTCACGATGCTCTACCGTCCTATGACACTGAAGATCCTGCAGACCTATTGTCACTACTCAGGTCGTGACTTAGACTCCTACCGTGACCCTGCAACCGGGACAGAATACTACACAAGAGAGAAGAGAGTCTTAAATGTTCTTCGGTCTAGGACTTAAGTTATAGTGTTCTTTCCCCGGAACATTCTGGTTTTGGAACAATGTTCGTGGTTCAGTCGTATCCAAACGGCGATGCGATGGAATTGCTTCCTGTAAAATGTCGTCGTCCTCTTTCTCAGACAGTGTCCCATTCAGGTGTGCATCACTAAAAGGCATGAATCGTGGAGTCTTTTCGCTTTCACAGTCACCAACACCTCTACGATCCCACTGATCAAAAGGCAAAGGCAAAGGCACTTTCTTGCAATGCACACCGTGAATCCAATTTTTCTTTCCTTCGACTTTAACTGCTGTCCTTGTAGTCAACAAGACCATTCGAGGCTCCCGCCACCTGGGTTGCAAATTGCTGGATCTCTGAAAATTCTTCACGCATACCCAGTCACCTGGTCGGATGGAGTGACCTGGGTCTGTGGAAGCCTCCGGCAGAGCACTCTGAACCTGTTGATGGAGAACACGCAATTTAGTCGTAAGGTCATGCAGATAATCAATCAACATTGGATATGGCAAGTCTGAGAATTTCTTAGGGCGAGGTATTCCCCATACGTTGGCCGGACGGCCAAATACCACTTCGTATGAGCTAAGTCCCAAACGAGAGTGTACTGCAGTTCTGGTGGATAGCAGAGCTAACGGCAAAGCATCAGGCCAATTGAGTCCTGTACTTGCTTGAACCTTTGCTAACTTTAATTTCAAGGTTCCGTTGTAACATTCTACTAAACCCGCTGATTGTGGTTGATTTGCCGCGTGGAACTTTTGCTTGATACCAATTCCTGCACAAACTTTTTGCATGACTTTGCCAACAAATTCGCTCCCATTGTCACTCCAGACAATGCGCGGCAAACCAAACCTGGGGAAGAATTCTTTTAGAAGGATTTTAGCTGTGGATAGGGCTGTGTTATCTTTTAGCTCACCGCCTCCCTCAGCCAGAACACTCCGACCAGAACAACGGACCCCAACGAAGCAGCCAGCAACCTCACCAAGTGGCTGACCGCCTGCGCCGATGACCTCGCACCACTAAAGAACCCTCCCAGCAGACCCGGCAGCAAGAAAACCCCCTGGTTCACCAACGAACTCAAGGAATCCAAGAAGAACTGCCGCACCCTTGAGAAAGCCTGGCGGCTCGACCACACCACAGACAACAGGACCGCCCTCAAGCACGCCATCCGCAAACACCATCAGCTGATCCGCGCCACCAAGAAGACGGCACTCAAAGAAAGACTGGATAACAACACCCACGACAGCAAGGAACTCTTCAGCATCGTCAAAGAGTTCTCCAACCCCAGCGCCGGAAACAACGACATCACTCCCTCGCAAGACCTCTGCAACTCACTCGCCTCGTTCTTCCACCGCAAGATCACCGACATACACAACAGCTTCGACGCACAGACCACGCACCCTACCACCGAACCAGAGCCCGCCACGACCACCCTCTGCAACTGGACCCCGATCAGCACCGAAGACACCACCCGCACGATGAACACCATCCACTCCGGATCACCAACCGACCCGTGCCCACACCACGTCTTCAACAAAGCCGACGCCACCATCGCACCCCATCTCAGAGACACCATCAACTCCTCCTTCCACACCGCCACCTTCCCGGAGAGCTGGAAGCACGCCGAGATGACCGCCCTCCTGAAGAAACCAACGGCGGACCCCACCAACCTCAAGAACTACCGTCCCATCTCACTCCTTCCTTTTCTGGCCAAAGTCATCGAGAAGACCATCAACAAACAGCTTGCCGCCTTCCTCGAGACGAACGGATCCCTCGACCCCTCGCAGTCCGGGTTTTGGGCCAACCACAGCACCGAGACCGCCCTCATCGCCGCCACCGACGACATCAGAACCCTGATCGACAATGGGGAAACAGCGGCCCTCATCCTCCTGGACCTCTCTGCAGCATTCGACACCGTCTGCCACCGCACCCTAGTGAAGCGCCTCAACAACGTCGGAATCCGAGAGAAAGCGCTGGAGTGGATCATCTCGTTCCTCACCGGAAGAACCCAGAGAGTCCGCCTCCCTCCGTTCAGATCCGAGGCCGCCGAAGTCATCTGCGGCGTACCACAAGGATCTTCACTCAGCCCAACCCTCTTCAACGTCTACATGAGCCCCCTCGCTGCCATCGCACGCCAGCACAACCTCAACATCATCTCCTACGCCGACGACACCCAGCTCATCCTCTCCCTCACCAACGACCCCACCACCGCCAGAGCCAACCTACACGAAGGGATGAAAGACGTCGCCGACTGGATGAGAAACAGCCGCCTTAAACTGAACTCAGACAAGACGGAAGTCCTCATCCTGGGATCATCACCCTCCGCCTGGGACGACTCCTGGTGGCCCCCGGCCCTGGGCACCGCTCCCAAACCAACGGACCACGCACAAAACCTGGGCTTCATCCTGGACTCCTCCCCGTCAATGACCAGACAAGTCAACGCCGTCTCATCCTCGTGCTTCAACACCCTGCGCATGCTTCGCAAGATCTTCAGATGGATCCCCACGGAAACCAGGAAGACCGTCACCCAAGCACTCGTCACCAGCCGACTAGACTACGGGAACACCCTCTACGCCGGAACCACCGTCAAACTCCAAAAAAGACTCCAACGCATCCAGAACGCCTCCGCACGACTCATCCTCGACATCCCCGACACAGCCACATCACCGGACACCTGAGAGACCTGCACTGGCTCCCCGTCAGCAAGAGAATCACGTTCAGACTCCTCACCCACGCACACAAGGCCCTCCACAACCTGGGCCCCAAGTACCTCAACGACCGCATGACCTTCTACACGCCCACCCGCCAGCTACGATCGACCAGCCACGCACTCTCCACCGTACCACGCATCCGCAAAGCCACCGCCGGAGGAAGATCCTTCTCCTACCTGGCAGCCAAGACTTGGAACTCCCTCCCCACCCACCTTCGGTGAACCCAAGACCATCTCTCCTTCAGGAAGCAGCTCAAGACCTGGCTGTTCGAGCAGTGACCTACCCCTCCCCCAGCGCCTTGAGACCCTCCCGGGTGAGTAGCGCGCTATACAAATGTCATGATTGATTGATTGATTTATTTAGAGGGTATGGTTCTATCCATCTCGAAAAGGCGCATACTACCACCAGAACATATTTGAGGTTGTTGCATCGCTCCATATGAATGTAATCGATTTGCAACACCTCAAATGGATATGTCGGAGGAGCAAAGTGACCTGCTGGAGTTGGGGTTCCCTTTCCCGGGTTGTACATTAAACAAACAATACAGTGCTTTACTACATTGTCTGCACATTTTGGGATATTTTCATTCTGCCACACTGGAGCCAGAAGTTTACAAATGCCTTTTGCACTTAAGTGGGCTGGACCATGAGCCATAGTAACCACTGGGAGAACATAGGCATCTGGTAACAGCCAACGTTGATGTTCTGATAATTCCACCCAACAACCCATCTCATCTAACATTCCCGTACTTTCATTCCACTTGCTTATCTCTCTCTCTGAAACCTCTTTCTGAATCGCTTTTACGCTTTCCACTGTATTCTCATACATTCCTCTCTCTCTGACCCAATTCGCAGGTCCTGCCACATACATTCGACTCGTTGAATCTCTCGCTGTTTTCTTCGCTATTTCGTCTGCAAATGCATTTCCTCGACCAACATCATCCATAATCTTTTTGTGTGCACTACATTTCACTATCGCTATTTGGGTGGGTAAGGCAAGTGACTCGAGGAGATCAGTCACTAACTGACCATGTTGTATTTTGGTGCCATGTGAAGTGAGGAAACCCCTTTCCTTCCAGAGACGCCCAAAATTGAACGCTACACCAAAAGCGTATTGGCTGTCAGTGTATACGTTCACTCTTTTCCCTTTTGATAATACACAAGCTCTTGTTAGTGCTATCAATTCTGCTGCTTGCGCTGAATTGTGTCTAATGCGTGCAGTTTCCACAATCGTATGTAAGGTAGTTACAGCATAGGCTGAAACTGTATCTCCATTAGGCATTTTAAAACAAGAACCGTCTACCCATAGAGTTCCATCCGGATTCTCTAGCGGTGTGTCTCTCAGGTCAATTCTTCCTTTTGTCTCTTCCTCAGTACGGAAGAAACAATCATGCTGATTCTCAACACTATCCTCATTTGGAAGGGGCAACAAAGTAGCTGGATTTAGGGTATTACATCGTTTGATGTGTACGTGACTAGCCAAAAGCGTCAGCTCGTAACCAGTTAAACGTGCACTCGTAAGATGCTGTGTTTTCGTTCTGTTTAGCAATGTATCCACTGCATGTGGCACCATGACAATGAGAGTGTTATCCAACACCACTCCAGCAGACTGTCGGATAGAAATTGCTGCTGCTGCTGTCGCTTTGAGACAACTGGGCAATGCTTTAGCTACAGGATCTAATGTAGCCGAAAAATAGGCACATGGCCGCTGTTTGTCTCCAAATTGCTGTGCTAAAACTGACAATGCACAACCTTCTCTCTCATGAACATAGAGCGTAGAAGGCTTAGTGTAATCTGGGGTGCCTAGTACAGGAGCAGAACACAGAGCGGTACGTAAGTCAGTGAAACTCTTTTGGCACTCATCAGTCCATGGAAGGGGCTGAGGCGTATCTTTTAAAGTGAGTGCCAACAAAGGTTTGGCAATTAGAGAGAAGTTAGGGATCCACTGTCTACAATAAGAAGTAATACCCAGAAAGGCACGTACTTCCCTTTGTGTGGATGGTACAGACATTCGCGCAATCGCCTGTTTTCGTTCTGGTGTCAATCGTCGTCCCTCCTTTGATAGGAGATGACCCAAGTAGGTAACCTCACGACAAACATATTGTAGTTTGGAAGGTGAAACCTTGTGATTCAGTTTAAACAAGTGGAGTAACAATGCAACAGTGACATCTTTACTGATATCTTCTGAATCAGCGGCGACTAATAAGTCATCCATATATTGGATAAGAGCAGCACCAGACGGTAAATGAAAAGTATCAAGATGACATTTTAAAGCTTGGCTGTAAATAGAAGGACTTTCACAATAACCTTGGGGTGCGCGCTTAAACCGGAAGCTTCGGCCTCCAAGAGAGAAACCAAAAATGTCCCTACTCTCTTCTGCAATGGGAATACTGAAGAAGGCATTCTTTAGATCGATAACAGAGAACCAAGTTGCTGTGAAAGGTATCATTGTCAGCAAGGCAGTGATATCTGGAACAACAGGAAATTATGGGATCACAATTTTGTTTACTTCTCGCAGATCAATTACAAAACGGTACACAGGAGGCTGAGAAGGATCAGTGCGTTTAAGAACAGGGAGAATAGGACTATTGCATGTGTTACCTCTTGTTTCTTCAACCACACCCTTCCGAATCAAGTCATGAATGATTTCCAAAAGCGCTTTCTCACCTTCAGCAGAAATTCTATATTGTGGGATTCGTGGTAATTCAACATTGGGCTTGAGAGTGACAACATAAGGTGGGATCTCAAGACAACCCACATCGTTCGGACCCGTGGCCCAAAGTGCTGTTGGAAGAGAAAGTAATTCAGGTGAAAACTGATCTTTGGACAAATACATTGGGGAGACCAATTTCTGTCCTAAAGTAAGATGTACGCCAGAAGGAGAACAATATATTGTAGCATGCATTCTTTTCAATAGGTCTAGACCCAACAGATTTTCACCGCAACCATTCGTTAACAGAAGTGGAGCTTCCAAATCATAAGGACCAACTGAAATAGGCAAAGGGCAAGACATTGGATTGCGAACAGGGGCGCCAGAGAATCCTACAGAAACATTCGTTAAGCCAGACAAAGGTGCCCCAGGGAGTTTAGAATGAATGATAGAACTTCTCATTGCTCCAGTATCCAGAAGAAATGGCTCTGAAACACCCATTGTAGTGACGTTAACATAAGGTCCATTTTGATCTACTGGGATTGGCACAACTCCCTTACTTTGTCCATGGCTGTCCTAGTTAGCATGAAGACTCTCATTCTCACCCTCAACATAATGGTCTTCATTGTAATACTCAGTAGGCCTCACAGTCTGTTGATCAAAGTAGTTCACGGAATTGGGAAAAGGTAGGGCACGCTGTTCTTGAGTCAACATACCCCGACCTCTACCTTTGTTTGCTGACTGGAGGCCAGCACGACCTCGTGGAGCAGATAACGCTCCATTGCGCTGCAATAAAACCGGACAACTATTCTTAAAATGACCTTTCTCTCTACAATAGGCACATTGATTAGGACCTAACAAAGGTCGCGGATTGTATGGCTCAGGTTTTTGATACAATCTCTGAAACTGCGGAGGCTGCTGAATTTGAGGCTGAGCATAACGTGGCGGATAGGCTTGTTGCAAGAGAACCTTTGTCTTTAATTCTTTTGTCTTTTTCTCTTGCTTTTCTTTTTCTTCCTTATCTCTGTTCTCATAATATTACGCAGTAGCCAATATCTGAGCAGAAGAAGAAACAGCCCATGAACTTTCTGAATCTTTTAATTTGTGTGACAGCTCGGGAAGCAAATTGAATACAAATTTGTCCACGAATAATCGCTGTCCACCCTCTGTAGCCATGTCTTGACCACTGTGGTCGATAAATGTCTCCTCGAAACGAGTAAAGAAGTCAGAGACACTTTCATCTTTCTTTTGTTTACATGCTGCTAGTTTATCCCAATTAACTCTCAATGCAGGCATCATAGTTTTCATTAACGTAATGATTCTACCAGGGAGTTCTGAGATCAGAGCGTCAGGATTTGCGCCACCCACTTGGTCTCTATCTGTATTAGTTATAACATCCCAAGTAGCACCTAGTTCCTGTGCGTGATCCTCTCTACGAATTTTAGCCCATATTGTCTGTGGGACTACATTTCCCATTAGCATGTCAATATCTGCTCGGTTCATAATACAAGCATCAATTGTCTGCGATAATTCTTTGTAATAACCTGCAGGGTTCTTACGAGGATCTGGTAGAGTCTGCTTGAGGGCCAAAACTTCAGATCTCTTCCAAGGGACATGTACCCACATATGTTGGAAATGAGCAGGAATAGGTGCATTAGCACCTACAGCCGCAACTGCCTCCTTCCATACTGGAGGAACCTCTCTCATAGGGTAATTTTTCGACGTCAGTCTAACCGACGGATCGGAATCAAGAAAAATCTGAGAAAACAATAAGGATCTATAAGAGATAAGCGTCCTTACAGCTTCCTCAACTTCAGAACCTACAATAAGTCCTTTTTCAAAATCAGTCTGAACATTTAACAGATCTTGTGGGATCGGACTCGAACTCACATCTTCCCATTCCTTAATGAGAATGTCGCATAATACATTGAAAGCATATCTTTGCGTTGGTGCATTCCATTGCAAAACGGTAGGCATAATATCAAGCACACTATATTGTGGACCCTTCTTTATCCATCTTCGTGCCAGAGAGTCTAGCTTCTCTCGTTCCTCAAAATCTGGGAACTGACTACGAGATTGTCTTCGAACAAAAGCCGGAGACACATTTAGAGCTTCAAAGAAAGGAGATCGAATACTAGTGACAGAGTCTGTGAGACGCTTACGCACAGACGGAGAATTAGACATAAGAATTGGAGACAGAGTATTAGGAGAACTGATAGGAGAAGAATGGATACCTGCAGGAGGAGCAGAAGGCAAAGGAGATCTAAGATCAGGAGATGAAGGCAAAGAAGTTGAGACTAACAGTAAAACCGGCAAGGGCGGTAATACTGGAGGAGGCAAATGCTGAAGAGCCGGAACCGGCGGAGGTACCACTGGCAGCTGAGCAGGCTGTAACAGCTGAGGTACATTGGCATTTTGCGCAAAGGGCGGAGGCAACCTTAATAAATGAGACATTAGGGGATCTTCTTCTATATCTTTCTTATTATCAGAAGGAGAAACAGGCAACATCGGATAGCATTTATCTATCGCCATACGATGTTGTCTTTCTGAAATTTCAGCCGCATTATCAACTTCATCATTTTTGAACTATTGAGCAGCCTGTATAATTGTCATACCCTGTGCTTTCCTATCTCGTTTTGCTTGTTTAATCTCTTTCTGTTTGGCTTCCTTACGCCAAAGGCGGAAAGAGTCAAACATTGCCGGCCGGGCTTTTCTTTTGAACAAAACTGCTTCCAAATTATCTAGCACATTAGGATCAAAACTACCATTTTCTGGCCATTTAAGAACACCATCTTTCTTCGTGTATTGAGTCCATGTCTCGTTAAAGGCAATGGGGCCGATACCATGTTTTGAATAGAGCTCATATGTGGGAGTTCCAACCGAAGGAATCGGACAAGAGTCCTCAAGTCGGGAGTCCCTATTACAACCAAGACAACAAATTCTTCCAAACTTAGTCAGACCAGGCATCTCGAGATGTCTCCGGACTGTTCACAAACTTCAAGGGAGTAAAACTCAGTTTACACAGCACAAATGCACTTACCCTCTGCTTTATCTTTTGCAAAAGATAAATCTAAGAACCTAATGAAATCAATCAAAGAACAAAACTTGTGGGCGCGACCCACGAAAATACTTAACTAAGGACGTCTTCTTCCACCAACAGAGGCCCGTCTATCGTCTCGCCTTACCATACATCATCAAAGGAAGGGCCAAAGCAGGGCGGCAGTCAGGGCAGCGGTCGTCAGTAGCCGTCAGGAAGGAGTAACCGCGCTCCAAAAGACCTTCGGACCACTTTCGACATACAGGGGTCGCTTAGTGTGGCTCGCGAACCCTCCGGAATTTTCTTGCGGGGTTCCTCACAACCTTCGAGCAGAACCGGTACCACTGAAGCCGCCCCACGTTGGGCGCCAGTTGAAGAACCAGAACCTTTTGGACCTGGCGGCGCAGGGTACGCCCAAAGTCTCCGGAGTTCTCCTGCTTCGCTACACAGAGACACGGGACACTCTGTCGGCGTTTAGAAGATCAGATTTATTTAGCTGCAGCTAGTACAGTTATGCTAGAAGTACACAAAGTAGGTTCTCAGGAGACTGCCACTTTACTCTGTGGCGCATCAGGTTAAATACCATATAATACCATAATGATTAATAAAATGCACTCCTAGAGCATACAAGAAAGAGCCAATAAGGAAAGTTGGAAAACAAGGTGGAACCAATAAGAAAGGTTTGAAAACAGAAATGTCGGATGACTCGAAGAGACCTATCCTCCAACTATGTTTGTCACCCCACCCTCAAACTAATTTATTAACAGATTCATAACTAACTTGCAGGTGGCGAGATACGTTTGTGTGTGTTGGAGGACAGTCGTGAAACGAGAGAATACTAGCAGGAGACAGTGAAGGCCAGTCGATAAGATAAGGTCAGGAAAGAATAGTGTGAGCCAACAGATAGTTGAGACAGGGATTAGAAAAGCCAGACAGGGATTAGTGTACTCGGCTAGTTCTAACACCAGCTTTGCAAATAGAGGCCGAAGGCGTATCTCGACACCAGGCCACAGAAAAAACAGAATAGACTTTGTTCGCAGTGCTGCCTGAGTGATGGCAACACAAAATGGCGGCGGGCCACAAAATGGCGGGTCGATTCGATCGTGATCGAAAATCGAAGTTCCTCACCATAGCTATTGCAGGCCTGACTTTAGGGTGGCTAACATTTGGGAGCCATCTTGTTTCATATGACTTGTATTTTTATATCTAGGAGAAGCTGAACTCACAATTAACAAATGCAAAATGTCTATGCTTACTATCTCAGGTGAAATATTTTCATTTACGTGATAACTGCAGAATGTTTTAATGAGTTGCAACAGTACACCTGCAGAGTTCAGCCTGGTCCAATGTATCTCATTTGCTGAAGATGACTAAGTTTGAAGGATGCTTAGAGACGCTTCAATGTGTAGGATCTTGTGAAACTAATGAGCCTACATTGTATCTGCATGCCTTAACATATTAGAATTGTTTTAAAAGAACACTGTGTAAGTGTAACAAATGATAGAATTGTATGATTTAAGTTAGCACAGAGCAGAACTTTTCCAGAATGCGTAGAGACATGCTTTTCTCCACTTCGAGACAGCTTCCAGCAGAATAGGCTGCTCTCTTTGTGGGAGAAATGATTTACCAACTGCAATGGTTATCCTTTTGGACGGCGGGTAGGAGCCTACAGGAAATTGGATATGGCCCCAGGGACTTAGAAAGCGGGACACTCCACAGAGTCCTACTCCCTAAAATCAAACTCCCGCCACAGGGTCCCCCCTTGCTGACAACCGCCCTTCAATGCTGGAAGAAGGCTATACAATATACATCGGGGGCAGTCCCATATGCGAGAAATATGCCATTATTAGGCATGCCACTCCCTGGTGGGAGACTAACACAGGCAAGACTACACGACTGGATGGAGGTGGGAGTGGAAGAGGTGGGATCACTCTTTGGGGATGGCATCCTTCTGAACCATGATATGTTTGTGCAGGCCACAGGTGCAACAGTTCGCCACTATCTATTGTATGCTGCTGTCGCACATTACACTAAAGAGACATGGGCACCTCAGCGCACTGAACCACCTCAACACGAACTAGTTCTCCTGCTTTATTACATGGGGAGGGGAGGTCATCTAGTGAAATAGTTGTATACTGGCATTAGGGCGCAGGTCTCTTTTACTCTCACTGCTCTCCGGGCAAAATGGGCGGCCGACACAGGCATGGCCATAACTGACAAAGCATGGACGAGTATTTTGTCCCGGAATGCCCGCCTTAAATTCATACAAACTATGGTGTTACATAGATCATATTTAACCCTGAGGAGAATCCAACGTATGTTCCCTGAGGCCCAGAATAGTTGCCCTAACTGTAGGGATGAGGAAGCGGGATTCCTTCATATTTTGTGGGTTTGTCCCTGCCTCAGCGCTTATTGGGGTGGAATCCAGAGGGCACTTGGGGAGACCACACAGTAAACGATTTGTGACAATGCTGTAGAATGTTTGCTGGGGCTGAGCAAACGTAATAGCGCCCTTAAGGTCCAGTTCGATTTCTTGATATAGCTCTCATCTTAGCTATACGAGGGATCACCATGAGATGGGAATCTCCCCGCTGCCCTCCATTAACATCATGGCAGGATGGTGTGATACGATGGTGTGGGGCCGAGAGCGCGGATATTAGACATGGGGAGGCGAGAGGGCTCAGAAAACACCAAATCTCCCTAGACTGGGACCGCATGCTAGAAGAGTTTCGACATTTAGACCTTACACCTGGGCCTGTCACACCTACCCCATAGTAAACCCATAAGGCACCAACATACACAACGCCAATTAATTGAGGTTATCTTGCCGCCCAGACACTGCAGCACCAACAACAGGAACCAAGAGATCCTAGATAGAGGCATAGTAATGGGCCATAAGACACAATACCGAGACGCAGACCAGGAGGGAGGGAGGGGGGAGGGTATGGGGTTGTTCTGAAAAAGTAATACTTCAAATTGCATTCCACTTGTAACTGTCATAGGTAATACTTACGTAGTATTCTAGCAAACATTATTGGCCGGACATATGTCCAGCCTACATCCTGTTGACTTATGAGGCGCACTCCATTGTATAACCATTTATGATAAGAATGTATTTAACGGAGATGTTTCGACAAAAACAAAATGAACATGCCAAGATGTATTTAATATTGCCTGTGTACCGCTCATTGGTGTGCAATAAAGTTTGTTAAAAAAAAAATCTTTTATTGCTCAGACTTTCCTGACCCTCCATAAATAGTTTTGCAACTTGGAAATGCTGCTTTATATGTGTCCAAAAAGACTGCTACCGCATCAAACTCCGGATTTAACTAGTGCACTAGGGCAAACAAGGTTATGAGATTGTATGAAGTGTACTGGCCATGTATGGATCCCACTTGGTTTGGAAGGACCAAGTCCGGTAATAGGAGTAGTTGGACATTTGCGAGCACCTTAGCAAGTATTTTGGCATCTACATTAATGAGGGATACAGGTCGGTATGAATCATACTCCAAAGGAAGTTTGTCTGGTTTCAGTAGTGTTAAGAGGGCACCTTCTCTGAATGAGGGAGGGAGTGTGCCCCTCTCCAGTGCTCCACTGTACACTTGCAGTAGCTGGAAAACTAGTAGGTGGGAGTAGGCTTTGTAGAACTCAAATGGGAAACCCTCAAACCAAGCGTCTTGCAAATGGGGAGTCCAGAGATTGCAGCTGTTTTTTTGTCAACAGTGATCTCAGGCCCTCTAACCATGCCAGTGCTATACAGTCGAAATAAACTGTGTAGTCGATAAAGAGTATAGATGTATGTGACATGTATGGGTTAGTGTAGCAGTTTACAAATGTCTTCAGTGTCTTGTCTGCCTCATTTAACGTATCCATCATTCCCCTCTAGCTGGACTATGGTCTGAGGTGCTCTCGGCTGGTGCAGTAGTGCAGTCAAGGTTCTGCCAAGCCTTTCCTCCTCCACATATCATATGCCCTCACTCTTGCATTCTTATATAAGTGTTTCACTCCCTGCCTCAGTGCAGCAAACTGAATGCTCTTCTAATGCTTGATCTCGGATTCTAGCCTATTTAGTCTTGCAAATAGAGATTACGGATCCCATGTTGCTTGGCGATACATATTCTGCCGCTATAGGCCATGAAGGCTTCCCACATAATGCACACCGTAATGACAGAGTTTTCATATAACAGAGTTCTCAGTTAATCTCTTCCCTAAAAGAAGTGTTGAGTTGTGAAGTTGGGGATAGGTGCCAAGTAAATGCTCGGTGTTTGGATGCTGGTATCTCAATTATCTATTTCACTGGAGCCTGATCAGAGTGCATGTGCAGAAGGTGCTCAACCTTCCTTGTTCAAGATAATTGTCTTGTAAGCCTTGCCAAAAGTTATGTACAGTGAAAATGTGTACGCCCTCAATGATTGAGGGGTGCCTGTGCCACCACAGGACATCAACCCATTGGCTCCCATAATGTTGGTTAATTCCACAGCTTCCATGGGCATGGCTTGGCCACAGAAGATGGTGGTCACTCTATAAGGAGCTCCACTGTCCCGCGTTTGTAACCCCCTGTAGCCGTCTGTCCCCGGGGTAATCCTGCCTGTTTTGAGCTAATATCGGTGGTTGACATCACGCACCTCTGACTACCAAACAATAGTGCACGGCGGAGAGGGCGAACAACCGTGTTTGGCATCCTGAGCCTGAGGCCGGCAGCGCTGCGCAGTGGCTGAGACAATGGCCCCTTCAGGGCAGAGAAAGAGCGGGTCTAAGGGCCGGGACCAGCGACTTCGAGCTGGATTTGGGAGACTGGGAGGACCCCTCCCCCGATCACCAACAGCCTGGCCATTGACTGCCTTGTGGGGGGGTTGGACATGATGCCTGCAGCCTTCGGAAGCAATGCCTGAAGCTTCTGCAATCATCCCTGGCGGCGGGGCGAGGCCCATGGTCGATGCAGTGGGACTCAGCGAGACCAGGAGACGCAGCATTAAGGCGCCTAGGGGCTGAAGGGTGCCCGGTGAGGAACGCCCCTTCGGCGGTGGTGAAGAGGTGAGACAGACACATCGAGCTGAGAGGATGGACTAGTGAGGCCGCAGCCTTGCTCTGCGTAGGAGCACAGCAGGTCTCACGTTCTGACCAGAGACCTCGTCCAAATACTAAGAACGCAAGGGGGGTCCCCCATTGATGTGAATTGGGTCTGGGTGAAGAGGAACCCTGGCAAGCACCAGCGGCTCTGCCTGCGCCCTCCATAGCGAACGCTTATCTGATTGTGATGGACTTTGATTATAGTCTCTGCTGAGTCCTGTGGCCGCGACAGGCCGAATTTGGTGTACATCTCAGAGACCCAGTTTGGGACACTGGGATTGCCGGGAAGCTCAAAATGTGCAGGCCTAAACTGGAAGGAGCAGCAGGGTTGCCAAGAGCATGGTCTTGATTGTGGCACTGGGGGCCTCCCCTCTCGCCCCTTCAGCCCCCTCCAGCTGCTGTACTGCTGCTTTGGGGGCTCCGTTTTCCCTCTGAAGTGCCAAGGGGTTATGTGAAAGGCAACTTTACAAAAGAGCATGAGTGACGGTAAAGCGACACATATGACCAAAACAGATAAACAGAGAGCTCCTTCTGTTGATTTTTTGAATCTGTATTCAAAATCTTCTGTAAGCAATACAGTTGTGTGCAGCCAACGCGTTTCGTTATAGGCTTCCTTAGGGCAAAGAGATCCCGTTTTATATTCCGACATGTAATACAGGGCTCAAACCACACTGCGGTATGACTCAAAAGTGATGCTCCTACATAAATTCTTGGGACATAATCCATCTAGTAAGCTGTGTCTGTTGGTTTTACATGTACATTCTTGATACCAGGTCAGGTTCACCATTGGCATCTATTAATCCGGGGCCGAGTACAGCAGCCAACAGTTAGCATGTCCTCATGTAGCATCTTCCTTCACTTATATATTAGCATAGATGCCAATGATGACCCTGACCTGGTATATGGTATTGCACAAGCACAAGTCCTATCCTTACCGGTTGGCAGAGGTGTGTACCCTGTCCAAGCAGGAACCACCACTCTAGTCAGGGTAAGCTGGATTCACACTAAAAGATAGCCTTTGCTCAGCCTCTAGTGACTTAGCAAAGAGCAGTCAAGCTTACCTAATGCGGCAATGTGTAAAGTATTTGTACAATACACACACACAGGAACACAATGAAAACAACACAAAAATACTCCACACATAATAACAAAAATAGATTATATTTTTATGAGTAAAACAAGACCAAAGAAACAAAAATCCGACAATGATTTTTTTAAGATGAAATCAAAATATATATTGCTTAGAAGCAAATAGCACTTAGGGATTACTTGAGGTCGCGGTGGACCAGGGAGAATCCAAGGTTCAGGCCGACCACGATGGAAGGCAGTCCAGCTACAGGACTTATGCAGGTCCTGCTGAAAAGGTTCCTTGGATGGAGGAGGAGTAGACATCAAATATTCAATGCATCAGTTCCGATCCGCGCAGACAATAAAGGCTTTGTCGATTAACTTCTTTACGATGCAGGCACTGTGTCGATTCACAATGTCCATTGTCATCAAGCTGTGCAGTCCATCGAAGCGATGTCGTCGATCAGCTTCTATGTCGGCGTCGAGGGCAATGCTTCGGTTCTGATCGGTGCAAAATTCATCACTGTGTCAATTTTAATGGTTCTGTACAGCTGAAATCATCTTTCAAGGACCCAGGACTGGATTGGCACCACTTGGCGGGGCAGGATTCACAGATGGAAGAGTCCAGGGGCTGTTGCAGGGCTGAAGGAAATGTTTGATGGCCCTGAGAGTACAGAACAAGGGACAATCCAGCAAGCCCTTGGAGTCACTCCAGTTCTTGACCTGGGATGGATCCAGTCCTTCTGTGCAGCAGGGCAGAGATCAGTAGGCACACAGCACAGCAAAGTAGAAAAGCAGTTCTTCCAGAGCCAGAGTAAGCAGTCCTTGTACCACAGCAGCCTTTACGCCTGGCAGAGTTCTTCACAAGTCCAACTTTGGTAGGGCCAGAGGCCCAGTACGTATTCCCAGTTGTGCATTTGAAGTGGGGTTGACTTCAAAGCCGGCCCTTGAAGTACACAGGTCCTCCTATCTTCCCAGCCCTGGCTCCAGACTATAAGTAGTAATCAGTACTTTCTGTGGGAAACAGGACACTGCCTATTCAGGTGTTAGAGTCAGCTGCCCTTTCTCTTCTTGCCCAGGAAGAACTATCAGAATGTATATGAATGCAGAGGAGTTCTCTGTCACACCCACCTTTCCTGTGTTTGCGGCTGGCTAGAGGAAATGCATAATGCATAGCTGTCACCTACCCCAGACATGTATTGGAGACAGGCTGCAAGGCACACAGAGCAGAAAGAGCAGAGAAATGTCCACATTCTAAAAGTTATTAACGACAAAGGGGGTTACCTGGCTCCTTTGATATTTTTAGCTACATTTCTTTATAGCTTCTATTAAACAAAAACCTTTTTATGTTTGATTTAGGTTGTTTATTAACCCAACTTGTTTAAGGGTTTTTCATATATTTTTTGACAACAATTTTCAAAAAGTGGAAAAAAGGGATCCACATAAATTTAAACAGTCAAACAGATAAGACATAAAATAATTCACAAATTAACATTCATGGACAACACATTGAAAAAATACAATTCATACAATGAACATGCAATTCGTGGAAAATACTTTGGTTTTTTACATCATGTTCATTAAACACATAGCTAACCTTCTGACTTTCAATGCAGCCAACATTCAAGGCAACGCCTAACACAGGAAACTTCTTTCCTCATGTGGGAGGGGGGTTAATTTTTCAGTCCAAGTCCCTCAACCACAAAGACTGTGTATTTTGAGCAGTTCCTCAGTGTTTTAGTAGAATGCCAACGCGTTTCAAAGCACAGGCTTCAAGTACTGTGATCATCAGGGCTTCTTATTTATGAGTGTTTCTTGGAGATCTAAAAAACAAACGATGCAAAAAAACGACTATAAGAAAAACGTGAAACTAATCTATATGATTTTCAAAGAAAAAGACACCTCTCCTGCCATGCAACAGGTTCGGTGCACAAACTGCCCAAACTATTGCCTGTAGGGACTAGGGGGCATATGTATCAACATCACCATTTGCGATTCTCAAATAGCGATTTTTAAGGAATCGCTATTTGAGAATTGCAAAACGGGATGTATTTAAAAAATTGCAAACTTTTTGCGATTTCTTAAAATTCCTTAATTGCGATTAGCAAATTGCAAAATCGCAATTAAGGAATACCTGCCCATTCATTCCTATGGGCCAGGAGACCCATAGGAATGTATGGGAAGTAATTCTCAAATTGCGAATCGCAATTTGCTAATCGCAATTTGAGAATAATTTCAAAGGTGCAAGGGTGTCAAGATGACACCCTGATACACTCCTGAAATTAGCATGTGTGGTCATATGGCGCACATACATGCCCTAAGGGCATGTATGTGCGTCACGTGGCACTTTGTAAAATTACAAAACGTGCATTTTTAAAAGAAATCGCAAATTAACACCAACTAGTAGTTGGTGGTAATTTGCGATTTCTTAAGGATTAATCGCAATCCTTTGGTGAGTGTTACATTTCATTTAAGTAATCGCAATTTGCGATTTCTTAAATGCTTACGCAAACTTAAGAAATCGCTAAATTAGCGATTCCTTAAATTTGCGTTGGGAATTTGCCTAATACATCCCGTTTTGCGAATTTTTAATCGCAAACGCTGTATTTTGCGAATCGCAGCGTTTGCGACTAAAAATTCGCTTGATACATATGCCCCTTGGTTACAAGCGTTATAAAAACCAAAGTTGCAAGTCTGCGTCTGCTTTAAATTCAGGGCGAAGGGTTCAAATGGTTAAAAGGACGTTATACGGTGTTTCATGTTTAGCTGTAATGATACAAAACACAGAGAGCCAGTAGTTACTTTTGGCCGCTCACGTTTATTGTCACCTGTTAATAACTTCAAGCAACATAAGAAACGCGTACCTTTTCAAACACAGGAGTATAGCGCGTCTCACGGGCATCAATTCAACCGCGTCCCGAACTCCTTGAAGAGTTATGTCAATTACTAAAGCGATACAGACCGCTGTTTGAGCACGGGTATATTATACTGAAATATTGCATGACTTACTTGTAAACAACTTGATTGCACCTTTCGGCCTTCATTCAGTCAGCATAGAAGCTAAGGTGGGGGCATTTCCTGTCAGAACATAAGCCCATCACACTGCGCTGAGCCTTCTGGGAATTGTAGTCAAAACCAATCAGCCAGTGGCTGTAATAACTGGGAGAATACTATGACTCCACAACAGGTGCATTCTGGGACATGTAGTTTATAAAATGGAAGGTTATGTTCTTGACAATTCTGTCATACCATTTAGACCTGTAACTGCACTGTTGTATTTTAAAAATTCTTAAAAGAAATATATCGGCGAGACAACAAATGGCCATTAATGATTTGAAGAACGAGACGTCCATGGTCATTAAACAAGCCGATAAGGGCGGAGCCCTAGTGATTTGGCCCAGAGAGATGTATTTAAAAGAAAAAACAACAGTTGATGGACAGAATGCAGAACAATGTCATACATTCATCCCAGTACAGAGATCTGGGCCTAAATCTATCGTTTTTTTGCTCACCATGCCATTCCAGTTTGAACCCAGCCATATGCAAATCAGTCTTGACCCTGTGGCTCATGGGAACAGTCCAGCCCGAACTGCCAAGCCAGGTCCTCCCTTGACTGGAAACAAGCATCCTAGGACCAGTTTCGGGGTTTCACCACTCTTCAGCCAGGTTAGCTTGATTCCAGTGGCATGGAGAGCACGGGACCCACGTCTGGGCATACCCTTCAATTTTTAAAGAAGGCAGGAACCAAGTACACAATCAGGAATGGTACCGCTAAGTGAGATATGATCCCACAAGATCTACACAAGAACTCATAGTGGGAATACTAAAATTTGGCTTTGACAGTGGCTTTTTGGGACCCAAAGAATTTGACTATCTCTATAAACAATTTCCAAAGATCCCGGTAATTTATTTTCTTCTGAAAATGCACAAGAGGCTCAATGAGCCTCCGGGGAGACCCATTGTCTTGGGCAGGGACTCCCTCTTGGAGCCAATTTCAAAATATGTTGATTTCTTTTTGAAGACCTTTCTGACTGATGTGCCATCGTATCTTAAGAGATACCACTGACTTAATCACCAAAGTGGAAGGCCAAAAGTTTGATGACCAAACCCAGTGGATGGTTTCATTTGATGTAACCTCGTCATACACACAGATACCCCAAGATGAGGCATTGCAAGTGATTGAGGCATATTTGGAACGTAGACCGTGACCACACAGGATGCCTTCTTCATTCATTGTCCAACTAGCAGAGATTATGCTTCGAAAAAAATACTTCAAATTTGAAAATTCAGTTTTTCATCCAGGTGAAATAGACCGCCATGGGTTGTCCCTTCACCCCAAAAATGGCGGTCCTCTTCATGGCCCAGTATGAAGAAAAGTTAATCTTTAACAACAATCCCTTCAAAGAGAAAATTCTACAGTGGCTACGTTACATAGATGACGTTTGGTGCCCTTGGCAAAGGCTCCAAGGAAGATCTGGAAATCTTCCATGGCTGGCTAAATAGTCGCCACGAAGACATAAAATTCAGTACGGTCTCAAGTAAGACCTGTATGACGTTCCTTGATGTGGAGGTTTCCTCAGAAGAGAACAGGCTGACCATCTCCATACACCACAAACCCACTGATAAAAATACCATCTTACATCATAGGAGTGCTCATCCAAGAAGTCTGAAAGAAAACCTTCCATATGAGCAGTTGTTGCGGATCCGATGAAACTGTTCAAGGAAAATTGATTATGAACATCACGCAGCCATCTTTTGTGAACAGATGATAACGAGGGGTTATCCAAAGAAATTGCTAAAACACGCAATAAAAAGAGCATGATATACACCCCGTGAAGAACTCCTTACCAAGAGAGAGAAGCCACCACTAGAGAGATTAGTGTGCGTTACAACTTTCGGCCCTGACACAAATAAGTTCAAATAAATCATCCTAAAGAACTGGCATTTGTTAGAAAACTTGGAATGCTCTTTTCCAAAGCCTTTGTTCGCCATGAAGAAAAACCAGATCATAGGCCAGCGTATTGTAAGGGCAGATATTGTCCCCACACAATCGAAAGGGACCCTCCGCTCCCAATGGCACCTTAAATGATCGGAATTTTGTCCGCAATTCTATCAGATGGCGTCATTCAGAATTCTCAAATTGTAAGACAAAAAACGTGGTTTATGCTGTTCTTTGTCCTTGTTTGAAGCTATACGTAGGCAAGACTAATCAGCAGGTTAACCAACGCATTACACAACATCGATCACGAATAAAAAAGAAAG
This sequence comes from Triturus cristatus, assembly GCF_964204655.1. Lineage (NCBI taxonomy): Eukaryota > Metazoa > Chordata > Amphibia > Caudata > Salamandridae > Triturus > Triturus cristatus. The sequence continues at coordinate 483,157,929 of NC_140585.1, forward strand.
CATTGACAGCACCCATGGTCGAACACTCTATTGAAAAATCCCATACTTAAAAGGATTTAAAGTGGACAGTGTTAGTCATTTTGAATACAACACAACGACTAATGGATATTGATACAGCCTTAATCCAGAATCCTCATTTTAAAATATAACAGTGCAGTTACAGGTCTAAATGGTATGACAGAATTGTCAAGAACATACCCTTCCATTTTATATACTACATGTCCCAGAATGCACCTGTTGTGGAGTCATAGTATTTTCTCAGTTATTACTGCCATTGGCTGATTGGTTTTAGCTACAATTCCCAGAAGGCTCAGCGCAGTGTGATGCAATTATGTTGTGACAGGAAATTCAACCCCCCTTTAGCTACTATGCTTACTGAATGAAGGCCGAAAGGTGCAATCAAGTTGTTAACAAGTAAGTGATGCGATATTTCAGTATAATATACCCGTGCTCAAACAGCGGTCTGTATCGCTTTAGTAATTGACAAAACTCTTCTAGGAGTTCGGGATGCGGTTGAATTGATGCCCGCGAGACGCGCGATACTCCCATGTTTGAAAAGGTACGCATTTCTTATGTTGCTTGAAGTTATTAACAGCTGACACTAAACGCGAGCAGCCAAAAGTAACTACTGGCTCTCTGTGTTTTGTTTTGTATCATTACAGCTAAACATGAAACGCCGTATAACGTCCTTTTAACCATCTGAACCCTTCGCCCTGAATTTAAAGCAGACGCAGACTGGTTTTCATAACGCTTGTAACCAAGTCCCTACAAGTAATAGTTTGGGCAGTTTGTGCACCAAACCTGTTGGATTGCAGGAGATGTGTCTTTTTCTTTGAAAATCATATATATTAGTTTCACATTTTTCTCCTAGTCGTTTTTTTGCATTGTTTGTTATTTAGATCTCCAAGAAACACTCATAAATAAAAGCCCTGATGCTAGGCACAGTACTTGAAGCCTGTGCTTTGAAACACGTTGGCATTCTACAAAAAAACACTGAGGAACTGCTCAAAATACACAGTCTTTGTGGTTGAGGGACTTGGACTGAAAAATTAACCCCCCTCCCACATGAGGAAAGAAGTTCCCTGTGTTAGGCGTTGCATTGAATGTTGGCTGCATTGAAAGTCAGAAGGCTAGCTGTGTGTTTAATTAACATGATGTAAAAAAACAATGTATTCTCCATGAAATGCATGTTCATTGTATGAATTGTATTTTTTCAATGTGTTGTCAATGAATGTTAATTTGTGAATTGTTTTATGTCTTATCTGTTTGACTGTTTAAATTTATGTGGATCCCTTTTTCCCACTTTTTGAAAATTGTTGTCAAAAAATATATGAAAAACCTTAAACAAGTTGGGTTAATAAACAACCTAAATCAAACATAAAAAGGTTTTTGTTTGATAGAAGCTATAAAGAATTTTAGCTAAAAATATCAAAGGAGCCAGGTAACCCCCTTTGTCGTTGATAAGTATTACAGCCCTACCTGCCTCTTGTCCAATGGGCCAAACCCCTTTAGCGGTTTCACATTCTAAAAGTGGCATTTCTAAAATAGAAATATTATATCCAACATTATAATTACCATTCCAATGATATGAAGCATGAGGTATCTACTCCTTTCTGATCAGAAATTACAGTTTAAAAGTGTGTTAACGAATTCCCAATGTTAGCCTATGAGAGGAGTAGGCCTCACAGTAGTAAAAATCAAATTTAGCTGTTTGTCATTACTAGGACATACAAAATGTACCAGTACATCTTCTACCTTTTACTAACACAGCACCCTGCCCTTGGGGCTACCTAGAGCATACCTTAGGAGTGGCTTATGTGTAATAAAAAGGGGAGTTTAAGGCCTGGCAAGTCGTTTTAAATGCCAAGTAGTAGTGGCAATAAACTGCACACATAGGCCGTGCAATGGCAGGCCTGAGACAGGTTTGAAAGGCTACTTCTTTGGGTGGCACAACCAGTGCTGCAGGCCCACTAGTAGCATTTAGAATACAGGCCCTTGGTATACCACTTTACAAGGGACTTATAAGTAAACTAAATATGCCACTTGGGTATACACCAATGTCACTATCTTTAAGAGAGAAGCACATGCACTTTAGCACTGGTCAGCAGGGGGAAAGAGCTCAGAGTTCAAAGGCAAACAAAAAGGTCAGAAAAAGAGGAGTAGGAAGGCGAAAGGTTCAGGGTGATCATTCAGAGAGTGCCATTTTCCAACACTAACGTTCCACATTCAGATGAGATCTTGTTTCACCCATACTTGAACACAGCACAACAAACTGCAGGCTCACTGAATATGAACAAGTTATTTTAGCTATAGAGAATGCATCTCTAAAGTGATGTAATGTGCTGAACCCTGCTATACTTTTGCCATACCCCGTAAATGATTCAAAGGATGATGAGGTCGACCGTGACTTTCTAGATGTTTCTGAATTGTGAATCAAACCAAGATCTGACATTTGAGACGTCCTGTTGGAAGACCCTGATTTTACCTTGTTTCTGGACAGCTCTTGCTTATGAGATAGACGAGGAGTTCGGAAAGCAGCCTATCCTGTGTGCACCTTAGAAGGTGTTGTGGAACCCTCCTATTTGTAGAATGTAACTTCTGCACAGGTGTTCTCTCTTCCCAGAACTTGTTGTATTTTCAGCATCCTGAGAGTCAGCACAGTACAGCACAGTAGTCAATACAGTTTTGGCGTGGCCCATGATTTCAGACAGTTATGGTCACAGAGAGGTTTCTTGTCTTCCTCTGGTTCCCCATAAGAAACAGCAAATATGCCAAGGATTTGTTTCCAGCATAGCAATTGCATAGAGAAGTAGCTGTTGTAAAATGTGGAGCAGATGGGATTTTCTGACTGCCGGAAACCACTATGCGGATGAAATGTCAAAGTACTGCACTCTTGAGCCCTGTACATTCAATCATGAAGATTGACGTGAATCTGAAAAGGATGCTGGTCCAAACATGCTGCTGAGCAATATTGATACTTGGGAATAGTTAAAGGAATTACAAGATGAAGCCCCAGAGACATAGAAGGAAAAGTGGATGAGTTCTGGATGTGCAAAGAATCAGGATGAGGTGTGGATTTAGTCAGATGAAAGACCTGTTTTACAAGAGCTACAATGTCCCTAGGGCTAGGCATTTCCACGGTCCCACCCATAAAGGAGAGATGCTATGATCTGTCTCTTTAAGACAACCTGGTATAATCCCCATTTCAGTGTCACTGCAACAAGTTTGTGTCCCTAGTATGTTACTTGCCAGCAGTTAAATGCGGGCAGGAGCAGAGTCATGACCATGAGTCACATAGGAGATCAGGTGGTCCCTTTAACCATATGCTGTCAGTGTTCGAGCAGGGTAATCTGTCAGGAGACTAGCTGGGTAAGACTGGGACGGGAATGGATAACTGGAATGTAATATAAATAAGAGAGTATTGAAGGCTGGAATGGAAGTAGGGCAGAAGCTGAGGACTGAAGCAGGTTGGAACAGGCAGTAAATAGGGAACTAGAAGTCTGCAGGGAAAACACAAGCACTAACAACAGGAAGGTAAGCTGGAAAATGATAGACAAAGTATCATAAATGATAGTTTGCCTGCTCCTCGGAAATGATCTCTCTGTGAGGTGAAAAGTTCTTATACGAACTTCTGGGTGATACCTAGCAGCTCCTATGGAGAAGGAGTGCACGGTGGTCCTCTATGCCAAAGGCACAAGCCTTGGAGTCTAACTGGCACCCTTGGAAGCTAAGACAATCAGAATTACAATAAAACCACAAGACAGACCAACAGGTAACAGATTAAGAAGGACCAAAACAGAAACTGAGTAAAAGCAGAACTGGAATCGGATTCAGGATCAGGACTGGAATAAACAGAGTTGAAATAATGAAAGCAAGGCTAGATAAGATCTACACTAAAACAAGCAAACACAGAAATATGAAGACAAACAGGAACACAGAATACAAGGCAAGGGTCTGCATATAACAGGGCAGAGCAATAAGAGTGCAGACAGGAGACTATGATCAATGGCTAACGCAGGAACAGAGATACAGGAAAACAAGGGACAGAAACAGATACTACAAATAGACAAAAACAGGAAAATGGGTTCAGGAAATAAGGGAAACAGAACCAAAGAAAAGGTCAGTAATAACAACGGCAGGAACACAACAGAGAACAAAGAGACTCAACAAAAGTACGTTGCAAGCCATGCACTCTACGCTCACAGAGCTGAAATAGCCGGAGACTCAGGGAACAGCGCAGGTGCAGGGAGGAAGCCAGTTGCAAGGATTTAATCAGGTGCAGGGAATCAAGGAACCACCAAAGAAAGGAAGGGTGAACTGGGATCTGGAGAAGGGAAGAACAAGGGAAACAGGAAACACAAGGCAATGAATAAGAAAATCTGGAACAGGGTATGGATTGGAAATAATATAGAGAAGGGTTCAGAATGCAAATATGAATTGGTCAGAATAAAAGTATGATCCAGGAACAAGTTTAGTGAACAGAAAACTACAAGGACTATAATGCATCAGGGATATGGAACAGAAACTTGGACTAAAAGATGAACCTAAGAATGGTAAGTGTTGATCTATTTATTGAACTAGATTGATAAAAAGGCAAGTTCGGAAAGGGCCCTCTTGAGTGACAATAAGTGGCAGGATGGCAAAATTTTGACATATGCAATTAGATTTTGTGCAAATGCCCATCTGCAATGGACTCTGCTATATTTTGATGGTAGTCTGTTTGTTTTATGGGTGGGTTGAGGCATATCCTACTAGAAGGTGGGACAGTCTCACGATGACCAAATTATTACTGAGGAAATAGATTCCTTGGTTTGGCCTAATAGTTTCTGTGGAATTAGATCAAGGCATCAATTTCAAGACTTAACTTATGAAACTGCTGTGTGTTGCACAACAGATAGAGCAAAGATTTCACTGTAGCTACAGGCCAGAGGTGTCCATGCAGCTGTGCTTTTGAATATAACACACAATAAGATGCTTGGCTAGAGCAAACAATTGGCTGATGTGGTGCATTCAATCTCTCCCCAGGTTGACTTGCCGCCCCCACTTCCAAGACAAGAACAGTGTCACGACTTATGAATAAGATTTTGGGTCCGGGTAAAGAAACACGTCAGACAGTTGTGCCTAGAGCCCCATGTGGGAGCATAAATGAGAGACTGAACAACTGACATTCATATTGTCGTCTTCATCATGATTTCATGAACCCTGCAGCTGTACAATACCTGGATTTTGCAGTTAGTCGGAGGAGGATAAATGTCCATGAACTGTTTATTTTTGTCAGAGTTTCTCCTTGTTTTCAAGAAATGAAGGATTAGGTAGATAGGAGGTAGATAGGATATGACAAAAAAGAACAGATGTTAAAACGGCTCCTGTCCTCAGCACTATTAGAATGTATTTATGTTTTCATAAGATTCCTGTCAATATTTTACTTTGCCCTAAGTTGGCAGGGTATGCCCAGACATGGGTCCCTTGCTCACTTTGCCACTGGATTCAAGCTAGCCAGGCTGATGACGGCTGATTAGCCAGAAACCGGTCCCAGGATGCTTGTTTCCGGTCTAGGAAAGACATGGCTTGGCAGTTCGGGCTGGACTGTTCCCATGAGGCACAGGGTCAGACTGATTTACATATGGCCATGTCTGAACTGGTGTGGCGGAGTGAGCTAAAGAATGATGATGGTTTAAACCCAGATCAGTTGACTGGGGGTGAGTGCTTGCAATGTTCAACACTCGGTTCATCACCCCTTTTGGATTTGCTTTGTTCGCCCTGAGTTGGCAGGGTATGCCCAGAAGTGGGTCCCTTGCTCACTTTGCAACTGGATTCAAGCTAGCATGGCTGATGACGGCTGATTAGCCAGAAACCGGTCCCAGGACGTTTGTTTCTGGTCCAGGGAAGACATGGCTTGGCAGTTCAGGCTGGACTGTGCCCATGAGGCACAGGGTCAGACTGATTTGCATATGGTCATGTCTGAACTGGGGTGGCGGAGTGAGCTAAAGAATGATGATGGATTAAACCCAGATCAGTTGACTGGGGGTGAGTGCTTGCAATGTTCAACACTCCGTCCATCATCCCTTTTGGATTTGCTTTGTTCGCCCTAAGTTAGCAGGGTATGCCCAGACGTGGGTCCCTTGCTCAGTTTGCCACTGGACTCAATCTAGCCTGGCTGATGACGGCTGTTTAGCCAGAAACTGGTCCCAGGACGCTTGTTTCTGGTCCAGGGAAGACATGGCTTGGCAGTTCAGGCTGGACTGTTCCCAAGAGGCACAGGGTCAGACTGATTTGCATATGGCCATGTTTGAAATGGGGTGGCGGAGTGAGGTAAAGAATGATGATGGATTAAACCCAGATCAGTTGACTGGGGGTGAGTGCTTGCAATGTTCAACACTCCGTCAATCATCCCTTTTGGATTTGCTTTGTTTGCCCTAAGTTGGCAGGGTGTGCCCAGACGTGGGTCCCTTGCTCACTTTGCCACTGGATTCAAGCTAGCCTGGCTGATGATGGCTGATTAGCCAGAAACTGGTCCCAGGATGCTAGTTTCCAGTCCAGTGAAGACATGGCTTGGCAGTTCGGGCTGGACTGTTCCCATGAGGCATAGGGCCAGACTGATTTGCATATGGCCATGTCTGAACTGGGCTGGCGGAGTGAGCTAAAGAGTGATGATGGATTATACCCAGATCAGTTGACTGGGGGTGAGTACTTGCAATGTTCAACACTCCGTCCATCATCCCTTTTGGATTTGCTTTGTTCGCCCTAAGTTTGCAGGGTATGCCCAGAAGTGGGTCCCTTGCTCACTTTGCCACTGAATTCAAGCTAGCCTGGCTGATGATGGCTGATTAGCCAGAAACCAGTCCCAGGACGCTTGTTTCTGGTCCAGGGAAGACATGGCTTGGCAGTTCAGGCTGGACTGTTCCCATGAGGCACAGGGTCAGACTGATTTGCATATGGCCATGTCTGAACTGGGGTGGCGGAGTGAGCTAAAGAATGATGATGGATTAAACCCAGATCAGTTGACTGGGGGTGAGTGCTTGCAATGTTCAACACTCCGTCCATCACCCCTTTTGGATTTGCTTTGTTCGCCCTAAGTTGGCAGGGTATGCCCAGACGTGGGTCCCTTGCTCACTTTCCCACTGGATTCAAGCTAGCCTTACTGATGATGGCTGATTAGCCAGAAACTGGTCCCAGGATGCTTGTTTCCGGTCCAGGGAAGTCATGGCTTGGCAGTTCGGGCTGGACTGTTCCCATGAGGCACAGGGTCAGACTGATTTGCATATGGCCATGTCTGAACTGGGGTGGCGGAGTGAGCTAAAGAATGATGATGGATTAAACCCAGATCAGTTGACAGGGGGTGAGTGCTAGCAATGTTCAACACTCCGTCCATCATCCCTTTTGGATTTGCTTTGTTCGCCCTAAGTTAGTAGGGTATGCCCAGACGTGGGTCCCTTGCTCACTTTGCCGCTGGATTCAAGCTAGCCTGGCGGATGACGCCTGATTAGCCAGAAACCGGTCCCAGGATGCTTGTTTCCGGTCCAGGGAAGACATAGCTTGGCAGTTCGGGCTGGACTGTTCCCATGAGACAGAGGGTCAGACTGATTTGCATATGGCCATGTCTGAACTGGGGTGGAGGAGTGAGGTAAAGAATGATGATGGATTAAACCCAGATCAGTTGACTAGGGGTGAGTGCTTGCAATGTTCAACACTCTGTCCATCGTCCTTTTTGGATTTGCTTTGTTCGCCCTAAATTGGCATGGTATGCCCAGACGTGGGTCCCTTGCTCACTTTGCCACTGGATTCAAGCTAGCCTGGCTGATGACGGCTGATTAGCCAGAAACCGGTCCCAGGATGCTTGTTTCCAGTCCAGGGAAGACATGGCTTGGCAGTTCGGGGTGGACTGTTCCCATGAGGCACAGGGTCAGACTGATTTGCATATGGCCATGTCTGAATTGGGGTGGCGGAGTGAGCTAAAGAATGATCATGGATTAAACCCAGATCAGTTGACTGGGGGTGAGTGCTTGCACTGTTCAACACTCCGTCCGTCATCCCTTTTGGATTTGCTTTGTTTGCCCTAAGTTGGCAGGGTATGCCCAGACGTGGGTCCCTTGCTAACTTTGCCACTGGATTCAATCTAGCCTGGCTGATGACGGCTGATTAGCCAGAAACTGGTCCCAGGATGCTTCTTTCCGGTCCAGGGAAGGCATGGCTTGGCAGTTCGGGCTGGACTGTTCCCTTGAGGCACAGGGTCAGACTGATTTGCATATGGCCATGTCTGAACTGGGGTGGAGGAGTGAGGTAAAGAATGATGATGGATTAAACCCAGATCAGTTGACTAGGGGTGAGTGCTTGCAATGTTCAACACTCGTCCATCGTCCTTTTTGGAGTTGCTTTGTTCGCCCTTAGTTGGCATGGTATGCCCAGACGTGGGTCCCTTGCTCACTTTGCCACTGGATTCAAGCTAGCCTGGCTGATGACGGCTGATTAGCCAGAAACCGGTCCCAGGATGCTTGTTTCCAGTCCAGGGAAGACATGGCTTGGCAGTTTGGGCTGGACTGTTCCCATGAGGCACAGGGTGAGACTGATTTGCATATGGCCATGTCTGAACTGGGGTGGCGGAGTGAGCTAAAGAAGGATAATGGATTAAACCCAGATCAGTTGACTGGGGGTGAGTGCTTGCACTGTTCAACACTCCGTCCGTCATCCCTTTTGGATTTGCTTTGTTTGCCCTAAGTTGGCAGGGTATGCCCAGATGTGGGTCCCTTGCTAACTTTGCCACTGGATTCAAGCTAGCCTGGCTGATGACGGCTGATTAGCCAGAAACTGGTCCCAGAATGCTTCTTTCCAGTCCAGGGAAGACATGGCTTGGCAGTTCGGGCTGGACTGTTCCCATGAGGCACAGGTCAGACTGATTTGCATATGGCCATGTCTGAACTGGGGTGGCGGAGTGAGCGAAAGAATGATGAATTAAACCCAGATCAGTTGACTGGGGGTGAGTGCTTGCAATGTTCAACACTCCGTCCATCATCCCTTTTGGATTTGCTTTGTTCGCCCTAAGTTGGCAGGGTATGCCCAGACACGGGTCCCTTGCTCACATTGCCACTGGATTCAAGCTAGTCTAGCTGATGACGGCTGACTAGCCAGAAACCCGGCCCAGGATGCTTGTTTCATGTCCAGGGAAGACATGGCTTGGCAGTTCGGGCTGGACTGTTCCCATGAGGCACAGGGTCAGACTGATTTGCATATGGCCATGTCTGAACTGGGGTGGCGGAGTGAGCTAAAGAATGATGATGGATTAAACCCAGATCAGTTGACTGGGGGTGAGTGCTTGCAATGTTCAACACTCCGTCCATCATCCCTTTTGGATTTGCTTTGTTCGCCCTAAGTTGGCAGGGTATGCTCAGACGTGGGTCTCTTGCTCACTTTGCCACTGGATTCAAGCTAGCCTTGCTGATGATGGCTGATTAGCCAGAAACTGGTCCCAGGATTCTTGTTTCCGGTCTAGGGAAGACATGGCTTGGCAGTTCGGGCTGGACTGTTCCCATGAAGCACAGGGTCAGACTGATTTGCATATGGCCATGTCTAAACTGGGATGGCGGAGTGAGCTAAAGAATGATGATGGTTTCAACCCAGATCAGTTGACTGGGGGTGAGTGCTTGCAATGTTCAACACTCCGTCCATCATCCCTTTTGGATTTGCTTTGTTCGTCCTAATTTGGCAGGGGATGCCCAGCCGTGGGTCCCTTGCTCACTTTGCCACTGGATTCAAGCTAGCCTAGCTGATGATGGCTGATTAGCCAGAAACCGGTCCCAGGATGCTTGTTTCCGGTCCAGGGAAGACATGGCTTGGCAGTTCGGGCTGGACTGTTCCCATGAGGCACAGGGTCAGACTGATTTGCATATGGCCATGTCTGAACTGGGGTGGAGGAGTGAGGTAAAGAATGATGATGGATTAAACCCAGGTCAGTTGACTGGGGGTGAGTGCTTGCAATGTTCAACACTCCGTCCGTCATCCCTTTTAGATCTGCTTTGTTTGCCCTAAGTTGGCAGTGTATGCCCAGACGTGGGTCCCTTGCTCACTTTGCCACTGGATTCAAGCTAGCCTGGCTGATGACGGCTGATTAGCCAGAAACCGGTCCCAGGACGCTTGTTTCTGGTCCAGGTAAGACATGGCTTGGCAGTTCGGGCTGGACTGTTCCCATGAGGCACAGGGTCAGACTGATTTGCATATGGCCATGTCTGATACTGAGGTGGCGGAGTGACCTAAAGAGTGATGATGGATTAAACCCAGATCAGTTGACTGGGGTGAGTGCTTGCAATGTTCAACACTCCGTCCATCATCCCTTTTGGAGTTGCTTTGTTCGCCCTAATTTGGCAGGGTATGCCCAGACGTGGGTCCCTTGCTCACTTTGCCACTGGATTCAAGCTAGCCTTGCTGATGACGGCTGATTAGCCAGAAACAGGTCCAAGGATGCTTGTTTCCGGTCCAGGGAAGACATGGATTGGCAGTTCGGGCTGGACTGTTCCCATGAGGCACAGAGTCCGACTGATTTGCATATGGCCATGTCTGAACTGGGGTGGAGAAGTGAGATAAAGAATGATGATGGATTAAACCCAGATCAGTTGACTGGGGGTGAGTGCTTGCAATGTTAAACACTCCGTCCATCATCCCTTTTGGATTTGCTTTGTTCGCCCTAAGTTGGCAGGGTATGCCCAGACGTGGGTCCCTTGCTCACTTTGCCACTGGATTCAAGCTAGCCTGGCTGATGACGGCTGATTAGCCAGAAACCGGTCCCAGGATGCTTGTTTCCAGTCCAGGGAAGACATGGCTTGGCAGTTTGGGCTGGACTGTTCCCATGAGGCGCAGGGTGAGACTGATTTGCATATGGCCATGTCTGAACTGGGGTGGCGGAGTGAGCTAAAGAAGGATAATGGATTAAACCCAGATCAGTTGACTGGGGGTGAGTGCTTGCACTGTTCAACACTCCGTCCGTCATCCCTTTTGGATTTGCTTTGTTTGCCCTAAGTTGGCAGGGTATGCCCAGATGTGGGTCCCTTGCTAACTTTGCCACTGGATTCAAGCTAGCCTGGCTGATGACGGCTGATTAGCCAGAAACTGGTCCCAGGATGCTTCTTTCCGGTCCAGGGAAGACATGGCTTGGCAGTTCGGGCTGGACTTTTCCCATGAGGCACAGGTCAGACTGATTTGCATATGGCCATGTCTGAACTGGGGTGGCAGAGTGAGCGAAAGAATGATGAATTAAACCCAGATCAGTTGACTGGGGGTGAGTGCTTGCAATGTTCAACACTCCGTCCATCATCCCTTTTGGATTTGCTTTGTTCGCCCTAAGTTGGCAGGGTATGCCCAGACACAGGTCCCTTGCTCACATTGCCACTGGATTCAAGCTAGTCTAGCTGATGACGGCTGACTAGCCAGAAACCCGGCCCAGGATGCTTGTTTCATGTCCAGGGAAGACATGGCTTGGCAGTTCGGGCTGGACTGTTCCCATGAGGCACAAGGTCAGACTGATTTGCATATGGCCATGTCTGAACTGGGGTGGCGGAGTGAGCTAAAGAATGATGATGGATTAAACCCCGATCAGTAGACTGGGGGTGAGTGCTTGCAATGTTCAACACTCCGTCCATCATCCCTTTTGGATTTGCTTTGTTCGCCCTAAGTTGGCAGGGTATGCCCAGACGTGGGTCCCTTGCTCACTTTGCCACTGGATTCAAGATAGCCTGACTGATGACGGCTGATTAGCCAGAAACCGGTCCCAGGACGCTTGTTTCTGGTCCAGGGAAGTCATGGCTTGGCAGTTCGGGCTGGACTGTTCCCATGAGGCACAGGGTCAGACTGATTTGCATATGGCCATGTCTGAACTGGGGTGGCGGAGTGAGCTAAAGAATGATGATGGATTAAACCCAGATCAGTTGACAGGGGGTGAGTGCTTGCAATGTTCAACACTCCGTCCATCATCCCTTTTGGATTTGCTTTGTTCGCCCTAAGTTAGTAGGGTATGCCCAGACGTGGGTCCCTTGCTCACTTTGCCGCTGGATTCAAGCTAGCCTGGCTGATGACGGCTGATTAGCCAGAAACAGGTCCCAGGATGCTTGTTTCCGGTCCAGGGAAGACATAGCTTGGCAGTTTGGGCTGGACTGTTCCCATGAGACAGTGGGTCAGACTGATTTGCATATGGCCATGTCTGAACTAGGGTGGAGGAGTGAGATAAAGAATGATGATGGATTAAACCCAGATCAGTTGACTGGGGGTGAGTGCTTGCAATGTTCAACACTCCATCCATCATCCCTTTTGGATTTGCTTTGTTCGCCCTAAGTTGGCAGGGTATGCCCAGACGTGGGTCCCTTGCTCACTTTGCCACTGGATTCAAGCTAGCCTGGCTGATGACGGCTGATTAGCCAGAAACTGGTCCCAGGATGCTTCTTTCCGGTCCAGGGAAGACATGGCTTGGCAGTTCGGGCTGGACTTTTCCCATGAGGCACAGGTCAGACTGATTTGCATATGGCCATGTCTGAACTGGGGTGGCAGAGTGAGCGAAAGAATGATGAATTAAACCCAGATCAGTTGACTGGGGGTGAGTGCTTGCAATGTTCAACACTCCGTCCATCATCCCTTTTGGATTTGCTTTGTTCGCCCTAAGTTGGCAGGGTATGCCCAGACACAGGTCCCTTGCTCACATTGCCACTGGATTCAAGCTAGTCTAGCTGATGACGGCTGACTAGCCAGAAACCCGGCCCAGGATGCTTGTTTCATGTCCAGGGAAGACATGGCTTGGCAGTTCGGGCTGGACTGTTCCCATGAGGCACAAGGTCAGACTGATTTGCATATGGCCATGTCTGAACTGGGGTGGCGGAGTGAGCTAAAGAATGATGATGGCTTAAACCCAGATCAGTTGACTGGGGGTGAGTGCTTGCAATGTTCAACACTCCGTCCATCATCCCTTTTGGATTTGCTTTGTTCGCCCTAAGTTGGCAGGGTATGCCCAGACGTGGGTCCCTTGCTCACTTTGCCACTGGATTCAAGCTAGCCTGACTGATGAAGGCTGATTAGCCATAAACCGGTCCCAGGACGCTTGTTTCTGGTCCAGGGAAGTCATGGCTTGGCAGTTCGGGCTGGACTGTTCCCATGAGGCACAGGGTCAGACTGATTTGCATATGGCCATGTCTGAACTGGGGTGGCGGAGTGAGCTAAAGAATGATGATGGATTAAACCCAGATCAGTTGACAGGGGGTGAGTGCTTGCAATGTTCAACACTCCGTCCATCATCCCTTTTGGATTTGCTTTGTTCGCCCTAAGTTAGTAGGGTATGCCCAGACGTGGGTCCCTTGCTCACTTTGCCGCTGGATTCAAGCTAGCCTGGCTGATGACGGCTGATTAGCCAGAAACCGGTCCCAGGATGCTTGTTTCCGGTCCAGGGAAGACATAGCTTGGCAGTTCGGGCTGGACTGTTCCCATGAGACAGTGGGTCAGACTGATTTGCATATGGCCATGTCTGAACTGGGGTGGAGGAGTGAGATAAAGAATGATGATGGATTAAACCCAGATCAGTTGACTGGGGGTGAGTGCTTGCAATGTTCAACACTCCGTCCATCATCCCTTTTGGATTTGCTTTGTTCGCCCTAAGTTGGCAGGGTATGCCCAGACGTGGGTCCCTTGCTCACTTTGCCACTGGATTCAAGCTAGCCTGGCTGATGACGGCTGATTAGCCAGAAACTGGTCCCAGGATGCTTCTTTCCGGTCCAGGGAAGACATGGCTTGGCAGTTCGGGCTGGACTTTTCCCATGAGGCACAAGTCAGACTGATTTGCATATGGCCATGTCTGAACTGGGGTGGCAGAGTGAGCGAAAGAATGATGAATTAAACCCAGATCAGTTGACTGGGGGTGAGTGCTTGCAATGTTCAACACTCCGTCCATCATCCCTTTTGGATTTGCTTTGTTCGCCCTAAGTTGGCAGGGTATGCCCAGACACAGGTCCCTTGCTCACATTGCCACTGGATTCAAGCTAGTCTAGCTGATGACGGCTGACTAGCCAGAAACCCGGCCCAGGATGCTTGTTTCATGTCCAGGGAAGACATGGCTTGGCAGTTCGGGCTGGACTGTTCCCATGAGGCACAAGGTCAGACTGATTTGCATATGGCCATGTCTGAACTGGGGTGGCGGAGTGAGCTAAAGAATGATGATGGATTAAACCCAGATCAGTTGACTGGGGGTGAGTGCTTGCAATGTTCAACACTCCGTCCATCATCCCTTTTGGATTTGCTTTGTTCGCCCTAAGTTGGCAGGGTATGCCCAGACACAGGTCCCTTGCTCACTTTGCCACTAGATTCAAGCTAGCCTGACTGATGACGGCTGATTAGCCAGAAACCGGTCCCAGGACGCTTGTTTCTGGTCCAGGGAAGTCATGGCTTGGCAGTTCGGGCTGGACTGTTCCCATGAGGCACAGGGTCACACTGATTTGCATATGGCCATGTCTGAACTGGGGTGGCGGAGTGAGCTAAAGAATGATGATGGATTAAACCCAGATCAGTTGACAGGGGGTGAGTGCTTGCAATGTTCAACACTCCGTCCATCATCCCTTTTGGATTTGCTTTGTTCGCCCTAAGTTAGTAGGGTATGCCCAGACGTGGGTCCCTTGCTCACTTTGCCGCTGGATTCAAGCTAGCCTGGCTGATGACGGCTGATTAGCCAGAAACCGGTCCCAGGATGCTTGTTTCCGGTCCAGGGAAGACATAGCTTGGCAGTTCGGGCTGGACTGTTCCCATGAGACAGAGGGTCAGACTGATTTGCATATGGCCATGTCTGAACTGGGGTGGAGGAGTGAGGTAAAGAATGATGATGGATTAAACCCAGATCAGTTGACTAGGGGTGAGTGCTTGCAATGTTCAACACTCTGTCCATCGTCCTTTTTGGATTTGCTTTGTTCGCCCTAAGTTGGCATGGTATGCCCAGACGTGGGTCCCTTGCTCACTTTGCCACTGGATTCAAGCTAGCCTGGCTGATGACGGCTGATTAGCCAGAAACCGGTCCCAGGATGCTTGTTTCCAGTCCAGGGAAGACATGGCTTGGCAGTTCGGGGTGGACTGCTCCCATGAGGCACAGGGTCAGACTGATTTGCATATGGCCATGTCTGAATTGGGGTGGCGGAGTGAGCTAAAGAATGATCATGGATTAAACCCAGATCAGTTGACTGGGGGTGAGTGCTTGCACTGTTCAACACTCCGTCCGTCATCCCTTTTGGATTTGCTTTGTTTGCCCTAAGTTGGCAGGGTATGCCCAGACGTGGGTCCCTTGCTAACTTTGCCACTGGATTCAATCTAGCCTGGCTGATGACGGCTGATTAGCCAGAAACTGGTCCCAGGATGCTAGTTTCCAGTCCAGGGAAGACATGGCTTGGCAGTTCGGGCTGGACTGTTCCCATGAGGCATAGGGCCAGACTGATTTGCATATGGCCATGTCTGAACTGGGCTGGCGGAGTGAGCTAAAGAGTGATGATGGATTATACCCAGATCAGTTGACTGGGGGTGAGTGCTTGCAATGTTCAACACTCCGTCCATCATCCCTTTTGGATTTGCTTTGTTCGCCCTAAGTTGGCAGGGTATGCCCAGAAGTGGGTCCCTTGCTCACTTTGCCACTGAATTCAAGCTAGCCTGGCTGATGATGGCTGATTAGCCAGAAACCAGTCCCAGGACGCTTGTTTCTGGTCCAGGGAAGACATGGCTTGGCAGTTCAGGCTGGACTGTTCCCATGAGGCACAGGGTCAGACTGATTTGCATATGGCCATGTCTGAACTGGGGTGGCGGAGTGAGCTAAAGAATGATGATGGATTAAACCCAGATCAGTTGACTGGGGGTGAGTGCTTGCAATGTTCAACACTCCGTCCATCACCCCTTTTGGATTTGCTTTGTTCGCCCTAAATTGGCAGGGTATGCCCAGACGTGGGTCCCTTGCTCACTTTCCCACTGGATTCAAGCTAGCCTTACTGATGATGGCTGATTAGCCAGAAACTGGTCCCAGGATGCTTGTTTCCGGTCCAGGGAAGTCATGGCTTGGCAGTTCGGGCTGGACTGTTCCCATGAGGCACAGGGTCAGACTGATTTGCATATGGCCATGTCTGAACTGGGGTGGCGGAGTGAGCTAAAGAATGATGATGGATTAAACCCAGATCAGTTGACAGGGGGTGAGTGCTTGCAATGTTCAACACTCCGTCCATCATCCCTTTTGGATTTGCTTTGTTCGCCCTAAGTTAGTAGGGTATGCCCAGACGTGGGTCCCTTGCTCACTTTGCCGCTGGATTCAAGCTAGCCTGGCTGATGACGGCTGATTAGCCGGAAACCGGTCCCAGGATGCTTGTTTCCGGTCCAGGGAAGACATAGCTTGGCAGTTCGGGCTGGACTGTTCCCATGAGACAGAGGGTCAGACTGATTTGCATATGGCCATGTCTGAACTGGGGTGGAGGAGTGAGGTAAAGAATGATGATGGATTAAACCCAGATCAGTTGACTAGGGGTGAGTGCTTGCAATGTTCAACACTCTGTCCATCGTCCTTTTTGGATTTGCTTTGTTCGCCCTTAATTGGCATGGTATGCCCAGACGTGGGTCCCTTGCTCACTTTGCCACTGGATTCAAGCTAGCCTGGCTGATGATGGCTGATTAGCCAGAAACCGGTCCCAGGATGCTTGTTTCCAGTCCAGGGAAGACATGGCTTGGCAGTTTGGGCTGGACTGTTCCCATGAGGCACAGGGTGAGACTGATTTGCATATGGCCATGTCTGAACTGGGGTGGCGGAGTGAGCTAAAGAATGATAATGGATTAAACCCAGATCAGTTGACTGGGGGTGAGTGCTTGCACTGTTCAACACTCCGTCCGTCATCCCTTTTGGATTTGCTTTGTTTGCCCTAAGTTGGCAGGGTATGCCCAGATGTGGGTCCCTTGCTAACTTTGCCACTGGATTCAAGCTAGCCTGGCTGATGACGGCTGATTAGCCAGAAACTGGTCCCAGAATGCTTCTTTCCAGTCCAGGGAAGACATGGCTTGGCAGTTCGGGCTGGACTGTTCCCATGAGGCACAGGTCAGACTGATTTGCATATGGCCATGTCTGAACTGGGGTGGCGGAGTGAGCGAAAGAATGATGAATTAAACCCAGATCAGTTGACTGGGGGTGAGTGCTTGCAATGTTCAACACTCCGTCCATCATCCCTTTTGGATTTGCTTTGTTCGCCCTAAGTTGGCAGGGTATGCCCAGACACGGGTCCCTTGCTCACATTGCCACTGGATTCAAGCTAGTCTAGCTGATGACGGCTGACTAGCCAGAAACCCGGCCCAGGATGCTTGTTTCATGTCCAGGGAAGACATGGCTTGGCAGTTCGGGCTGGACTGTTCCCATGAGGCACAGGGTCAGACTGATTTGCATATGGCCATGTCTGAACTGGGGTGGCGGAGTGAGCTAAAGAATGATGATGGATTAAACCCAGATCAGTTGACTGGGGGTGAGTGCTTGCAATGTTCAACACTCCGTCCATCATCCCTTTTGGATTTGCTTTGTTCGCCCTAAGTTGGCAGGGTATGCCCAGACGTGGGTCTCTTGCTCACTTTGCCACTGGATTCAAGCTAGCCTTGCTGATGATGGCTGATTAGCCAGAAACTGGTCCCAGGATTCTTGTTTCCGGTCTAGGGAAGACATGGCTTGGCAGTTCGGGCTGGACTGTTCCCATGAAGCACAGGGTCAGACTGATTTGCATATGGCCATGTCTAAACTGGGGTGGCGGAGTGAGCTAAAGAATGATGATGGTTTCAACCCAGATCAGTTGACTGGGGGTGAGTGCTTGCAATGTTCAACACTCCGTCCATCATCCCTTTTGGATTTGCTTTGTTCGTCCTAATTTGGCAGGGGATGCCCAGCCGTGGGTCCCGTGCTCACTTTGCCACTGGATTCAAGCTAGCCTAGCTGATGACGGCTGATTAGCCAGAAACCGGTCCCAGGACGCTTGTTTCTGGTCCAGGTAAGACATGGCTTGGCAGTTCGGGCTGGACTGTTCCCATGAGGCACAGGGTCAGACTGATTTGCATATGGCCATGTCTGATACTGGGGTGGCGGAGTGAGCTAAAGAGTGATGATGGATTAAACCCAGATCAGTTGACTGGGGTGAGTGCTTGCAATGTTCAACACTCCGTCCATCATCCCTTTTGGAGTTGCTTTGTTCGCCCTAATTTGGCAGGGTATGCCCAGACGTGGGTCCCTTGCTCACTTTGCCACTGGATTCAAGCTAGCCTTGCTGATGACGGCTGATTAGCCAGAAACCGGTCCAAGGATGCTTGTTTCCGGTCCAGGGAAGACATGGATTGGCAGTTCGGGCTGGACTGTTCCCATGAGGCACAGAGTCCGACTGATTTGCATATGGCCATGTCTGAACTGGGGTGGAGAAGTGAGATAAAGAATGATGATGGATTAAACCCAGATCAGTTGACTGGGGGTGAGTGCTTGCAATGTTAAACACTCCGTCCATCATCCCTTTTGGATTTGCTTTGTTCGCCCTAAGTTGGCAGGGTATGCCCAGACGTGGGTCCCTTGCTCACTTTGCCACTGGATTCAAGCTAGCCTGGCTGATGACGGCTGATTAGCCAGAAACCGGTCCCAGGATGCTTGATTCCAGTCCAGGGAAGACATGGCTTGGCAGTTCGGGCTGGACTGTTCCCATGAGGCACAGGGTCAGACTGATTTGCATATGGCCATGTCTAAACTGGGGTGGCGGAGTGAGCTAAAGAATGATGATGGATTAAACCCAGATCAGTTGACTGGGGGTGAGTGCTTGCACCGTTCAACACTCCGTCCGTCATCCCTTTTGGATTTGCTTTGTTTGCCCTAAGTTGGCAGGGTATGCCCAGATGTGAAGCCCTTGCTAACATTGCCACTGGATTCAAGCTAGCCTGGCTGATGACGGCTGATTAGCCAGAAACTGGTCCCAGGATGCTTCTTTCCGGTCCAGGGAAGACATGGCTTGGCAGTTCGGGCTGGACTTTTCCCATGAGGCACAGGTCAGACTGATTTGCATATGGCCATGTCTGAACTGGGGTGGCGGAGTGAGCTAAAGAATGATGATGGATTAAACCCAGATCAGTTGACTGGGGGTGAGTGCTTGCAATGTTCAACACTCCGTCCATCACCCCTTTTGGATTTGCTTTGTTCGCCCTAAATTGGCAGGGTATGCCCAGACGTGGGTCCCTTGCTCACTTTCCCACTGGATTCAAGCTAGCCTTACTGATGATGGCTGATTAGCCAGAAACTGGTCCCAGGATGCTTGTTTCCGGTCCAGGGAAGTCATGGCTTGGCAGTTCGGGCTGGACTGTTCCCATGAGGCACAGGGTCAGACTGATTTGCATATGGCCATGTCTGAACTGGGGTGGCGGAGTGAGCTAAAGAATGATGATGGATTAAACCCAGATCAGTTGACAGGGGGTGAGTGCTTGCAATGTTCAACACTCCGTCCATCATCCCTTTTGGATTTGCTTTGTTCGCCCTAAGTTAGTAGGGTATGCCCAGACGTGGGTCCCTTGCTCACTTTGCCGCTGGATTCAAGCTAGCCTGGCTGATGACGGCTGATTAGCCGGAAACCGGTCCCAGGATGCTTGTTTCCGGTCCAGGGAAGACATAGCTTGGCAGTTCGGGCTGGACTGTTCCCATGAGACAGAGGGTCAGACTGATTTGCATATGGCCATGTCTGAACTGGGGTGGAGGAGTGAGGTAAAGAATGATGATGGATTAAACCCAGATCAGTTGACTAGGGGTGAGTGCTTGCAATGTTCAACACTCTGTCCATCGTCCTTTTTGGATTTGCTTTGTTCGCCCTTAATTGGCATGGTATGCCCAGACGTGGGTCCCTTGCTCACTTTGCCACTGGATTCAAGCTAGCCTGGCTGATGATGGCTGATTAGCCAGAAACCGGTCCCAGGATGCTTGTTTCCAGTCCAGGGAAGACATGGCTTGGCAGTTTGGGCTGGACTGTTCCCATGAGGCACAGGGTGAGACTGATTTGCATATGGCCATGTCTGAACTGGGGTGGCGGAGTGAGCTAAAGAATGATAATGGATTAAACCCAGATCAGTTGACTGGGGGTGAGTGCTTGCACTGTTCAACACTCCGTCCGTCATCCCTTTTGGATTTGCTTTGTTTGCCCTAAGTTGGCAGGGTATGCCCAGATGTGGGTCCCTTGCTAACTTTGCCACTGGATTCAAGCTAGCCTGGCTGATGACGGCTGATTAGCCAGAAACTGGTCCCAGAATGCTTCTTTCCAGTCCAGGGAAGACATGGCTTGGCAGTTCGGGCTGGACTGTTCCCATGAGGCACAGGTCAGACTGATTTGCATATGGCCATGTCTGAACTGGGGTGGCGGAGTGAGCGAAAGAATGATGAATTAAACCCAGATCAGTTGACTGGGGGTGAGTGCTTGCAATGTTCAACACTCCGTCCATCATCCCTTTTGGATTTGCTTTGTTCGCCCTAAGTTGGCAGGGTATGCCCAGACACGGGTCCCTTGCTCACATTGCCACTGGATTCAAGCTAGTCTAGCTGATGACGGCTGACTAGCCAGAAACCCGGCCCAGGATGCTTGTTTCATGTCCAGGGAAGACATGGCTTGGCAGTTCGGGCTGGACTGTTCCCATGAGGCACAGGGTCAGACTGATTTGCATATGGCCATGTCTGAACTGGGGTGGCGGAGTGAGCTAAAGAATGATGATGGATTAAACCCAGATCAGTTGACTGGGGGTGAGTGCTTGCAATGTTCAACACTCCGTCCATCATCCCTTTTGGATTTGCTTTGTTCGCCCTAAGTTGGCAGGGTATGCCCAGACGTGGGTCTCTTGCTCACTTTGCCACTGGATTCAAGCTAGCCTTGCTGATGATGGCTGATTAGCCAGAAACTGGTCCCAGGATTCTTGTTTCCGGTCTAGGGAAGACATGGCTTGGCAGTTCGGGCTGGACTGTTCCCATGAAGCACAGGGTCAGACTGATTTGCATATGGCCATGTCTAAACTGGGGTGGCGGAGTGAGCTAAAGAATGATGATGGTTTCAACCCAGATCAGTTGACTGGGGGTGAGTGCTTGCAATGTTCAACACTCCGTCCATCATCCCTTTTGGATTTGCTTTGTTCGTCCTAATTTGGCAGGGGATGCCCAGCCGTGGGTCCCGTGCTCACTTTGCCACTGGATTCAAGCTAGCCTAGCTGATGACGGCTGATTAGCCAGAAACCGGTCCCAGGACGCTTGTTTCTGGTCCAGGTAAGACATGGCTTGGCAGTTCGGGCTGGACTGTTCCCATGAGGCACAGGGTCAGACTGATTTGCATATGGCCATGTCTGATACTGGGGTGGCGGAGTGAGCTAAAGAGTGATGATGGATTAAACCCAGATCAGTTGACTGGGGTGAGTGCTTGCAATGTTCAACACTCCGTCCATCATCCCTTTTGGAGTTGCTTTGTTCGCCCTAATTTGGCAGGGTATGCCCAGACGTGGGTCCCTTGCTCACTTTGCCACTGGATTCAAGCTAGCCTTGCTGATGACGGCTGATTAGCCAGAAACCGGTCCAAGGATGCTTGTTTCCGGTCCAGGGAAGACATGGATTGGCAGTTCGGGCTGGACTGTTCCCATGAGGCACAGAGTCCGACTGATTTGCATATGGCCATGTCTGAACTGGGGTGGAGAAGTGAGATAAAGAATGATGATGGATTAAACCCAGATCAGTTGACTGGGGGTGAGTGCTTGCAATGTTAAACACTCCGTCCATCATCCCTTTTGGATTTGCTTTGTTCGCCCTAAGTTGGCAGGGTATGCCCAGACGTGGGTCCCTTGCTCACTTTGCCACTGGATTCAAGCTAGCCTGGCTGATGACGGCTGATTAGCCAGAAACCGGTCCCAGGATGCTTGATTCCAGTCCAGGGAAGACATGGCTTGGCAGTTCGGGCTGGACTGTTCCCATGAGGCACAGGGTCAGACTGATTTGCATATGGCCATGTCTAAACTGGGGTGGCGGAGTGAGCTAAAGAATGATGATGGATTAAACCCAGATCAGTTGACTGGGGGTGAGTGCTTGCACCGTTCAACACTCCGTCCGTCATCCCTTTTGGATTTGCTTTGTTTGCCCTAAGTTGGCAGGGTATGCCCAGATGTGAAGCCCTTGCTAACATTGCCACTGGATTCAAGCTAGCCTGGCTGATGACGGCTGATTAGCCAGAAACTGGTCCCAGGATGCTTCTTTCCGGTCCAGGGAAGACATGGCTTGGCAGTTCGGGCTGGACTTTTCCCATGAGGCACAGGTCAGACTGATTTGCATATGGCCATGTCTGAACTGGGGTGGCAGAGTGAGCGAAAGAATGATGAATTAAACCCAGATCAGTTGACTGGGGGTGAGTGCTTGCAATGTTCAACACTCCGTCCATCATCCCTTTTGGATTTGCTTTGTTCGCCCTAAGTTGGCAGGGTATGCCCAGACACAGGTCCCTTGCTCACATTGCCACTGGATTCAAGCTAGTCTAGCTGATGACGGCTGACTAGCCAGAAACCCGGCCCAGGATGCTTGTTTCATGTCCAGGGAAGACATGGCTTGGCAGTTCGGGCTGGACTGTTCCCATGAGGCACAAGGTCAGACTGATTTGCATATGGCCATGTCTGAACTGGGGTGGCGGAGTGAGCTAAAGAATGATGATGGATTAAACCCAGATCAGTTGACTGGGGGTGAGTGCTTGCAATGTTCAACACTCCGTCCATCATCCCTTTTGGATTTGTTTTGTTCGCCCTAAGTTGGCAGGGTATGCCCAGACGTGGGTCCCTTGCTCACTTTGCAACTGGATTCAAGATAGCCTGACTGATGACGGCTGATTAGCCAGAAACCGGTCCCAGGACGCTTGTTTCTGGTCCAGGGAAGTCATGGCTTGGCAGTTCGGGCTGGACTGTTCCCATGAGGCACAGGGTCAGACTGATTTGCATATGGCCATGTCTGAACTGGGGTGGCGGAGTGAGCTAAATAATGATGATGGATTAAACCCAGATCAGTTGACAGGGGGTGAGTGCTTGCAATGTTCAACACTCCGTCCATCATCCCTTTTGGATTTGCTTTGTTCGCCCTAAGTTAGTAGGGTATGCCCAGACGTGGGTCCCTTGCTCACTTTGTTGCTGGATTCAAGCTAGCCTGGCTGATGACGGCTGATTAGCCAGAAACCGGTCCCAGGATGCTTGTTTCCGGTCCAGGGAAGACATAGCTTGGCAGTTTGGGCTGGACTGTTCCCATGAGACAGTGGGTCAGACTGATTTGCATATGGCCATGTCTGAACTAGGGTGGAGGAGTGAGATAAAGAATGATGATGGATTAAACCCAGATCAGTTGACTGGGGGTGAGTGCTTGCAATGTTCAACACTCCATCCATCATCCCTTTTGGATTTGCTTTGTTCGCCCTAAGTTGGCAGGGTATGCCCAGACGTGGGTCCCTTGCTCACTTTGCCACTGGATTCAAGATAGCCTGACTGATGACGGCTGATTAGCCAGAAACCGGTCCCAGGACGCTTGTTTCTGGTCCAGGGAAGTCATGGCTTGGCAGTTCGGGCTGGACTGTTCCCATGAGGCACAGGGTCAGACTGATTTGCATATGGCCATGTCTGAACTGGGGTGGCGGAGTGAGCTAAAGAATGATGATGGATTAAACCCAGATCAGTTGACAGGGGGTGAGTGCTTGCAATGTTCAACACTCCGTCCATCATCCCTTTTGGATTTGCTTTGTTCGCCCTAAGTTAGTAGGGTATGCCCAGACGTGGGTCCCTTGCTCACTTTGCCGCTGGATTCAAGCTAGCCTGGCTGATGACGGCTGATTAGCCAGAAACCGGTCCCAGGATGCTTGTTTCCGGTCTAGGGAAGACATAGCTTGGCAGTTTGGGCTGGACTGTTCCCATGAGACAGTGGGTCAGACTGATTTGCATATGGCCATGTCTGAACTAGGGTGGAGGAGTGAGATAAAGAATGATGATGGATTAAACCCAGATCAGTTGACTGGGGGTGAGTGCTTGCAATGTTCAACACTCCATCCATCATCCCTTTTGGATTTGCTTTGTTCGCCCTAAGTTGGCAGGGTATGCCCAGACGTGGGTCCCTTGCTCACTTTGCCACTGGATTCAAGCTAGCCTGGCTGATGACGGCTGATTAGCCAGAAACTGGTCCCAGGATGCTTCTTTCCGTTCCAGGGAAGACATGGCTTGGCAGTTCGGGCTGGACTTTTCCCATGAGGCACAGGTCAGACTGATTTGCATATGGCCATGTCTGAACTGGGGTGGCAGAGTGAGCGAAAGAATGATGAATTAAACCCAGATCAGTTGACTGGGGGTGAGTGCTTGCAATGTTCAACACTCCGTCCATCATCCCTTTTGGATTTGCTTTGTTCGCCCTAAGTTGGCAGGGTATGCCCAGACACAGGTCCCTTGCTCACATTGCCACTGGATTCAAGCTAGTCTAGCTGATGACGGCTGACTAGCCAGAAACCCGGCCCAGGATGCTTGTTTCATGTCCAGGGAAGACATGGCTTGGCAGTTCGGGCTGGACTGTTCCCATGAGGCACAAGGTCAGACTGATTTGCATATGGCCATGTCTGAACTGGGGTGGCGGAGTGAGCTAAAGAATGATGATGGATTAAACCCAGATCAGTTGACAGGGGGTGAGTGCTTGCAATGTTCAACACTCCGTCCATCATCCCTTTTGGATTTGCTTTGTTCGCCCTAAGTTAGTAGGGTATGCCCAGACATGGGTCCCTTGCTCACTTTGCCGCTGGATTCAAGCTAGCCTGGCTGATGACGGCTGATTAGCCAGAAACCGGTCCCAGGATGCTTGTTTCCGGTCCAGGGAAGACATAGCTTGGCAGTTCGGGCTGGACTGTTCCCATGAGACAGTGGGTCAGACTGATTTGCATATGGCCATGTCTGAACTGGGGTGGAGGAGTGAGATAAAGAATGATGATGGATTAAACCCAGATCAGTTGACTGGGGGTGAGTGCTTGCAATGTTCAACACTCCGTCCATCATCCCTTTTGGATTTGCTTTGTTCGCCCTAAGTTGGCAGGGTATGCCCAGACGTGGGTCCCTTGCTCACTTTGCCACTGGATTCAAGCTAGCCTGGCTGATGACGGCTGATTAGCCAGAAACTGGTCCCAGGATGCTTCTTTCCGGTCCAGGGAAGACATGGCTTGGCAGTTCGGGCTGGACTTTTCCCATGAGGCACAGGTCAGACTGATTTGCATATGGCCATGTCTGAACTGGGGTGGCAGAGTGAGCGAAAGAATGATGAATTAAACCCAGATCAGTTGACTGGGGGTGAGTGCTTGCAATGTTCAACACTCCGTCCATCATCCCTTTTGGATTTGCTTTGTTCGCCCTAAGTTGGCAGGGTATGCCCAGACACAGGTCCCTTGCTCATATTGCCACTGGATTCAAGCTAGTCTAGCTGATGACGGCTGACTAGCCAGAAACCCGGCCCAGGATGCTTGTTTCATGTCCAGGGAAGACATGGCTTGGCAGTTCGGGCTGGACTGTTCCCATGAGGCACAAGGTCAGACTGATTTGCATATGGCCATGTCTGAACTGGGGTGGCGGAGTGAGCTAAAGAATGATGATGGATTAAACCCAGATCAGTTGACTGGGGGTGAGTGCTTGCAATGTTCAACACTCCGTCCATCATCCCTTTTGGATTTGCTTTGTTCGCCCTAAGTTGGCAGGGTATGCCCAGACGTTGGTCCCTTGCTCACTTTGCCACTGGATTCAAGCTAGCCTGACTGATGACGGCTGATTAGCCAGAAACCGGTCCCAGGACGCTTGTTTCTGGTCCAGGGAAGTCATGGCTTGGCAGTTCGGGCTGGACTGTTCCCATGAGGCACAGGGTCAGACTGATTTGCATATGGCCATGTCTGAACTGGGGTGGCGGAGTGAGCTAAAGAATGATGATGGATTAAACCCAGATCAGTTGACAGGGGGTGAGTGCTTGCAATGTTCAACACTCCGTCCATCATCCCTTTTGGATTTGCTTTGTTCGCCCTAAGTTAGTAGGGTATGCCCAGACGTGGGTCCCTTGCTCACTTTGCCGCTGGATTCAAGCTAGCCTGGCTGATGACGGCTGATTAGCCAGAAACCGGTCCCACGATGCTTGTTTCCGGTCCAGGGAAGACATAGCTTGGCAGTTCGGGCTGGACTGTTCCCATAAGACAGAGGGTCAGACTGATTTGCATATGGCCATGTCTGAACTGGGGTGGAGGAGTGAGGTAAAGAATGATGATGGATTAAACCCAGATCAGTTGACTAGGGGTGAGTGCTTGCAATGTTCAATACTCTGTCCATCGTCCTTTTTGGATTTGCTTTGTTCGCCCTAAGTTGGCATGGTATGCCCAGACGTGGGTCCCTTGCTCACTTTGCCACTGGATTCAAGCTAGCCTGGCTGATGACGGCTGATTAGCCAGAAACCGGTCCCAGGATGCTTGTTTCCAGTCCAGGGAAGACATGGCTTGGCAGTTCGGGGTGGACTGTTCCCATGAGGCACAGGGTCAGACTGATTTGCATATGGCCATGTCTGAATTGGGGTGGCGGAGTGAGGTAAAGAATGATGATGGATTAAACCCAGATCAGTTGACTAGGGGTGAGTGC
This sequence comes from Triturus cristatus, assembly GCF_964204655.1. Taxonomy (NCBI): domain Eukaryota; kingdom Metazoa; phylum Chordata; class Amphibia; order Caudata; family Salamandridae; genus Triturus; species Triturus cristatus. The sequence continues at coordinate 483,184,590 of NC_140585.1, forward strand.
TTGCAATGTTCAACACTCTGTCCATCGTCCTTTTTGGAGTTGCTTTGTTCGCCCTAAGTTGGCATGGTATGCCCAGACGTGGGTCCCTTGCTCACTTTGCCACTGGATTCAAGCTAGCCTGGCTGATGACGGCTGATTAGCCAGAAACCGGTCCCAGGATGCTTGTTTCCAGTCCAGGGAAGACATGGCTTGGCAGTTTGGGCTGGACTGTTCCCATGAGGCACAGGGTGAGACTGATTTGCATATGGCCATGTCAGAACTGGGGTGGCGGAGTGAGCTAAAGAATGATAATGGATTAAACCCAGATCAGTTGACTGGGGGTGAGTGCTTGCACTGTTCAACACTCCGTCCGTCATCCCTTTTGGATTTGCTTTGTTTGCCCTAAGTTGGCAGGGTATGCCCAGATGTGGGTCCCTTGCTAACTTTGCCACTGGATTCAAGCTAGCCTGGCTGATGACGGCTGATTAGCCAGAAACTGGTCCCAGAATGCTTCTTTCCAGTCCAGGGAAGACATGGCTTGGCAGTTCGGGCTGGACTGTTCCCATGAGGCACAGGTCAGACTGATTTGCATATGGCCATGTCTGAACTGGGGTGGCGGAGTCAGCGAAAGAATGATGAATTAAACCCAGATCAGTTGACTGGGGGTGAGTGCTTGCAATGTTCAACACTCCGTCCATAATCCCTTTTGGATTTGCTTTGTTCGCCCTAAATTGGCAGGGTATGCCCAGACACGGGTCCCTTGCTCACATTGCCACTGGATTCAAGCTAGTCTAGCTGATGACGGCTGACTATCCAGAAACCCGGCCCAGGATGCTTGTTTCATGTCCAGGGAAGACATGGCTTGGCAGTTCGGGCTGGACTGTTCCCATGAGCCACAGGGTCAGACTGATTTGCATATGGCCATGTCTGAACTGGGGTGGCGGAGTGAGCTAAAGAATGATGATGGATTAAACCCAGATCAGTTGACTGGGGGTGAGTGCTTGCAATGTTCAACACTCCGTCCATCATCCCTTTTGGACTTGCTTTGTTCGCCCTAAGTTGGCAGGGTATGCCCAGACGTGGGTCTCTTGCTCACTTTGCCACTGGATTCAAGCTAGCCTTGCTGATGATGGCTGATTAGCCAGAAACTGGTCCCAGGATTCTTGTTTCCGGTCTAGGGAAGACATGGCTTGGCAGTTCGGGCTGGACTGTTCCCATGAAGCACAGGGTCAGACTGATTTGCATATGGCCATGTCTAAACTGGGGTGGCGGAGTGAGCTAAAGAATGATGATGGTTTCAACCCAGATCAGTTGACTGGGGGTGAGTGCTTGCAAAGTTCAACACTCCGTCCATCATCCCTTTTGGATTTGCTTTGTTCGTCCTAATTTGGCAGGGGATGCCCAGCCGTGGGTCCCTTGCTCACTTTGCCACTGGATTCAAGCTAGCCTAGCTGATGATGGCTGATTAGCCAGAAACCGGTCCCAGGATGCTTGTTTCCGGTCCAGGGAAGACATGGCTTGGCAGTTCGGGCTGGACTGTTCCCATGAGGCACAGGGTCAGACTGATTTGCATATGGCCATGTCTGAACTGGGGTGGAGGAGTGAGGTAAAGAATGATGATGGATTAAACCCAGGTCAGTTGACTGGGGGTGAGTGCTTGCAATGTTCAACACTCCGTCCGTCATCCCTTTTAGATTTGCTTTGTTTGCCCTAAGTTGGCAGTGTATGCCCAGACGTGGGTCCCTTGCTCACTTTGCCACTGGATTCAAGCTAGCCTGGCTGATGACGGCTGATTAGCCAGAAACCGGTCCCAGGACGCTTGTTTCTGGTCCAGGTAAGACATGGCTTGGCAGTTCGGGCTGGACTGTTCCCATGAGGCACAGGGTCAGACTGATTTGCATATGGCCATGTCTGATACTGGGGTGGCGGAGTGAGCTAAAGAGTGATGATGGATTAAACCCAGATCAGTTGACTGGGGTGAGTGCTTGCAATGTTCAACACTCCGTCCATCATCCCTTTTGGAGTTGCTTTGTTCGCCCTAATTTGGCAGGGTATGCCCAGACGTGGGTCCCTTGCTCACTTTGCCACTGGATTCAAGCTAGCCTTGCTGATGACGGCTGATTAGCCAGAAACCGGTCCAAGGATGCTTGTTTCCGGTCCAGGGAAGACATGGATTGGCAGTTCGGGCTGGACTGTTCCCATGAGGCACAGAGTCCGACTGATTTGCATATGGCCATGTCTGAACTGGGGTGGAGAAGTGAGATAAAGAATGATGATGGATTAAACCCAGATCAGTTGACTGGGGGTGAGTGCTTGCAATGTTAAACACTCCGTCCATCATCCCTTTTGGATTTGCTTTGTTCGCCCTAAGTTGGCAGGGTATGCCCAGACGTGGGTCCCTTGCTCACTTTGCCACTGGATTCAAGCTAGCCTGGCTGATGACGGCTGATTAGCCAGAAACCGGTCCCAGGATGCTTGTTTCCAGTCCAGGGAAGACATGGCTTGGCAGTTCGGGCTGGACTGTTCCCATGAGGCACAGGGTCAGACTGATTTGCATATGGCCATGTCTGAACTGGGGTGGTGGAGTGAGCTAAAGAATGATGATGGATTAAACCCAGATCAGTTGATTGGGGGTGAGTGCTTGCACCGTTCAACACTCCGTCCGTCATCCCTTTTGGATTTGCTTTGTTTGCCCTAAGTTGGCAGGGTATGCCCAGATGTGAAGCCCTTGCTAACATTGCCACTGGATTCAAGCTAGCCTGGCTGATGACGGCTGATTAGCCAGAAACTGGTCCCAGGATGCTTCTTTCCGGTCCAGGGAAGACATGGCTTGGCAGTTCGGGCTGGACTTTTCCCATGAGGCACAGGTCAGACTGATTTGCATATGGCCATGTCTGAACTGGGGTGGCAGAGTGAGCGAAAGAATGATGAATTAAACCCAGATCAGTTGACTGGGGGTGAGTGCTTGCAATGTTCAACACTCCGTCCATCATCCCTTTTGAATTTGCTTTGTTCGCCCTAAGTTGGCAGGGTATGCCCAGACACAGGTCCCTTGCTCACATTGCCACTGAATTCAAGCTAGTCTAGCTGATAACGGCTGACTAGCCAGAAACCCGGCCCAGGATGCTTGTTTCATGTCCAGGGAAGACATGGCTTGGCAGTTCGGGCTGGACTGTTCCCATGAGGCACAAGGTCAGACTGATTTGCATATGGCCATGTCTGAACTGGGGTGGCGGAGTGAGCTAAAGAATGATGATGGATTAAACCCAGATCAGTTGACCCGGGGTGAGTGCTTGCAATGTTCAACACTCCGTCCATCATCCCTTTTGGATTTGCTTTGTTCGCCCTAAGTTGGCAGGGTATGCCCAGACGTGGGTCCCTTGCTCACTTTGCCACTGGATTCAAGATAGCCTGACTGATGACGGCTGATTAGCCAGAAACCGGTCCCAGGACGCTTGTTTCTGGTCCAGGGAAGTCATGGCTTGGCAGTTCGGGCTGGACTGTTCCCATGAGGCACAGGGTCAGACTGATTTGCATATGGCCATGTCTGAACTGGGGTGGCGCAGTGAGCTAAAGAATGATGATGGATTAAACCCAGATCAGTTGACAGGGGGTGAGTGCTTGCAATGTTCAACACTCCGTCCATCATCCCTTTTGGATTTGCTTTGTTCGCCCTAAGTTAGTAGGGTATGCCCAGACGTGGGTCCCTTGCTCACTTTGCCGCTGGATTCAAGCTAGCCTCGCTGATGACGGCTGATTAGCCAGAAACCGGTCCCAGGATGCTTGTTTCCGGTCTAGGGAAGACATAGCTTGGCAGTTTGGGCTGGACTGTTCCCATGAGACAGTGGGTCAGACTGATTTGCATATGGCCATGTCTGAACTAGGGTGGAGGAGTGAGATAAAGAATGATGATGGATTAAACCCAGATCAGTTGACTGGGGGTGAGTGCTTGCAATGTTCAACACTCCATCCATCATCCCTTTTGGATTTGCTTTGTTCGCCCTAAGTTGGCAGGGTATGCCCAGACGTGGGTCCCTTGCTCACTTTGCCACTGGATTCAAGCTAGCCTGGCTGATGACGGCTGATTAGCCAGAAACTGGTCCCAGGATGCTTCTTTCCGGTCCAGGGAAGACATGGCTTGGCAGTTCGGGCTGGACTTTTCCCATGAGGCACAGGTCAGACTGATTTGCATATGGCCATGTCTGAACTGGGGTGGCAGAGTGAGCGAAAGAATGATGAATTAAACCCAGATCAGTTGACTGGGGGTGAGTGCTTGCAATGTTCAACACTCCGTCCATCATCCCTTTTGGATTTGCTTTGTTCGCCCTAAGTTGGCAGGGTATGCCCAGACACAGGTCCCTTGCTCACATTGCCACTGGATTCAAGCTAGTCTAGCTGATGACGGCTGACTAGCCAGAAACCCAGCCCAGGATGCTTGTTTCATGTCCAGGGAAGACATGGCTTGGCAGTTCAGGCTGGACTGTTCCCATGAGGCACAAGGTCAGACTGATTTGCATATGGCCATGTCTGAACTGGGGTGGCGGAGTGAGCTAAAGAATGATGATGGCTTAAACCCAGATCAGTTGACTGGGGGTGAGTGCTTGCAATGTTCAACACTCCGTCCATCATCCCTTTTGGATTTGCTTTGTTCGCCCTAAGTTGGCAGGGTATGCCCAGACGTGGGTCCCTTGCTCACTTTGCCACTGGATTCAAGCTAGCCTGACTGATGAAGGCTGATTAGCCAGAAACCGGTCCCAGGACGCTTGTTTCTGGTCCAGGGAAGTCTAGGCTTGGCAGTTCGGGCTGAACTGTTCCCATGAGGCACAGGGTCAGACTGATTTGCATATGGCCATGTCTGAACTGGGGTGGCGGAGTGAGCTAAAGAATGATGATGGATTAAACCCAGATCAGTTGACAGGGGGTGAGTGCTTGCAATGTTCAACACTCCGTCCATCATCCCTTTTGGATTTGCTTTGTTCGCCCTAAGTTAGTAGGGTATGCCCAGACGTGGGTCCCTTGCTCACTTTGCCGCTGGATTCAACCTAGCCTGGCTGATGACGGCTGATTAGCCAGAAACCGGTCCCAGGATGCTTGTTTCCGGTCCAGGGAAGACATGGCTTGGCAGTTCGGGCTGGACTTTTCCCATGAGGCACAGGTCAGACTGATTTGCATATGGCCATGTCTGAACTGGGGTGGCAGAGTGAGCGAAAGAATGATGAATTAAACCCAGATCAGTTGACTGGGGGTGAGTGCTTGCAATGTTCAACACTCCGTCCATCATCCCTTTTGGATTTGCTTTGTTCGCCCTAAGTTGGCAGGGTATGCCCAGACGTGGGTCCCTTGCTCACATTGCCACTGGATTCAAGCTAGTCTAGCTGATGACGGCTGACTAGCCAGAAACCCGGCCCAGGATGCGTGTTTCATGTCCAGGGAAGACATGGCTTGGCAGTTCGGGCTGGACTGTTCCCATGAGGCACAAGGTCAGACTGATTTGCATATGGCCATGTCTGAACTGGGGTGGCGGAGTGAGCTAAAGAATGATGATGGATTAAACCCAGATCAGTTGACTGGGGGTGAGTGCTTGCAATGTTCAACACTCCGTCCATCATCCCTTTTGGATTTGCTTTGTTCGCCCTAAGTTGGCAGGGTATGCCCAGACGTCGGTCCCTTGCTCACTTTGCCACTGGATTCAAGCTAGCCTGACTGATGACGGCTGATTAGCCAGAAACCGGTCCCAGGACGCTTGTTTCTGGTCCAGGGAAGTCATGGCTTGGCAGTTCGGGCTGGACTGTTCCCATGAGGCACAGGGTCAGACTGATTTGCATATGGCCATGTCTGAACTGGGGTGGTGGAGTGAGCTAAAGAATGATGATGGATTAAACCCAGATCAGTTGACAGGGGGTGAGTGCTTGCAATGTTCAACACTCCGTCCATCATCCCTTTTGGATTTGCTTTGTTCGCCCTAAGTTAGTAGGGTATGCCCAGACGTGGGTCCCTTGCTCACTTTGCCGCTGGATTCAAGCTAGCCTGGCTGATGACGGCTGATTAGCCAGAAACCGGTCCCAGGATGCTTGTTTCCGGTCCAGGGAAGACATAGCTTGGCAGTTCGGGCTGGACTGTTCCCATGAGACAGTGGGTCAGACTGATTTGCATATGGCCATGTCTGAACTGGGGTGGAGGAGTGAGGTAAAGAATGATGATGGATTAAACCCAGATCAGTTGACTAGGGGTGAGTGCTTGCAATGTTCAACAATCTGTCCATCGTCCTTTTTGGATTTGCTTTGTTCGCCCTAAGTTGGCATGGTATGCCCAGACGTGGGTCCCTTGCTCACTTTGCCACTGGATTCAAGCTAGCCTGGCTGATGACGGCTGATTAGCCAGAAACCGGTCCCAGGATGCTTGTTTCCAGTCCAGGGAAGACATGGCTTGGCAGTTCGGGGTGGACTGTTCCCATGAGGCACAGGGTCAGACTGATTTGCATATGGCCATGTCTGAATTGGGGTGGCGGAGTGAGCTAAAGAATGATCATGGATTAAACCCAGATCAGTTGACTGGGGGTGAGTGCTTGCACTGTTCAACACTCCGTCCGTCATCCCTTTTGGATTTGCTTTGTTTGCCCTAAGTTGGCAGGGTATGCCCAGACGTGGGTCCCTTGCTAACTTTGCCACTGGATTCAATCTAGCCTGGCTGATGACGGCTGATTAGCCAGAAACTGGTCCCAGGATGCTTCTTTCCGGTCCAGGGAAGGCATGGCTTGGCAGTTCGGCCTGGACTGTTCCCATGAGGCACAGGGTCAGACTGATTTGCATATGGCCATGTCTGAATTGGGGTGGCGGAGTGAGCTAAAGAATGATGATGGATTAACCCCAGATCAGTTGACTTGGGGTGAGTGCTTGCACTGTTCAACACTCCGTCCGTCATCCCTTTTGGATTTGCTTTGTTTGCCCTAAGTTGGCAGGGTATGCCCAGACGTGGGTCCCTTGCTAACTTTGCCACTGGATTCAAGCTAGCCTGGCTGATGACGGCTGATTAAACAGAAACTGGTCCCAGGATGCTTCTTTCCGGTCCAGGGAAGACATGGCTTGGCAGTTCGGGCCGGACTGTTCCCTTGAGGCACAGGGTCAGACTGATTTGCATATGGCCATGTCTGAACTGGGGTGGAGGAGTGAGGTAAAGAATGATGATGGATTAAACCCAGATCAATTGACTAGGGGTGAGTGCTTGCAATGTTCAACACTCTGTCCATCGTCCTTTTTGGAGTTGCTTTGTTCGCCCTAAGTTGGCATGGTATGCCCAGACGTGAGTCCCTTGCTCACTTTGCCACTGGATTCAAGCTAGCCTAGCTGATGACGGCTGATTAGCCAGAAACCGGTCCCAGGATGCTTGTTTCCAGTCCAGGGAAGACATGGCTTGGCAGTTTGGGCTGGACTGTTCCCATGAGGCACAGGGTCAGACTGATTTGCATATGGCCATGTCTGAACTGGGGTGGCGGAGTGAGCTAAAGAATGATGATGGATTAAACCCAGATCAGTTGACTGGGGGTGAGTGCTTGCACTGTTCAACACTCCGCCCGTCATCCCTTTTGGATTTGCTTTGTTTGCCCTAAGTTGTCAGGGTATGCCCAGATGTGGGTCCCTTGCTAACTTTGCCACTGGATTCAAGCTAGCCTGGCTGATGACGGCTGATTAGCCAGAAACTTGTCCCAGGATGCTCCTTTCCGGTCCAGGGAAGAGATGGCTTGGCAGTTCGGGCTGGACTGTTCCCATGAGGCACAGGGTCAGACTGATTTGCATATGGCCATGTCTGAACTGGCGTGGCGGAGTGAGCGAAAGAATGATGATGAATTAAACCCAGATCAGTTGACTGGGGGTGAGTGCTTGCAATGTTCAACACTCCGTCCATCATCCCTTTTGGATTTGCTTTGTTTGCCCTAAGTTGGCAGGGTATGCCCAGACACGGGTCCCTTGCTCACATTGCCACTGGATTCAAGCTAGTCTAGCTGATGACGGCTGACTAGCCAGAAACCCGGCCAAGGATGCTTGTTTCATGTCCAGGGAAGACATGGCTTGGCAATTCAGGCTGGACTGTTCCCATGAGGCACATGGTCATACTGATTTGCATATGGCCCTGTCTGAACTGGGGTGGCGGAGTGAGCTAAAGAGTGATGATGGATTAAACCCAGATCAGTTGACCGGGGGTGAGTGCTTGCAATGTTCAACACTCCGTCCATCATCCCTTTTGGATTTGCTATGTTTGCCCTAAGTTGGTAGGGTATGCCCAGACGTTGGTCCCTTGCTCACTTTGCCACTGGATTCAAGCTAGCCTGACTGATGACGGCTGATTAGCCAGGAACCGGTCCCAGGATGCTTGTTTCCGGTCCAGGGAAGACATGGCTTGGCAGTTCGGGCTGGACTGTTCCCATGAGGCACATGGTCATACTGATTTGCATATGGCCATGTCTGAACTGGGGTGGCGGAGTGAGCTAAAGAATGATGATGGATTAAACCCAGATCAGTTGACTGGGGGTGAGTGCTTGCAATGTTCAATACTCCGTCCATCATCCCTTTTGGATTTGCTTTGTTCGCCCTAAGTTGGCAGGGTATGCCCACACGTGGGTCCCTTGCTCACTTTGCCACTGGATTCAAGCTAGCCTGACTGATGACGGCTGATTAGCCAGAAACCGGTCCCAGGATGCTTGTTTCTGGTCCAGAGAAGACATGGCTTGGCAGTTTGGGCTGGACTGTTCCCATGAGGCACAGGGTCAGACTGATTTGCATATGGCCATGTCTGAACTGGTGTGGCGGAGTGAGCTAAAGAATGATGATGGATTAAACCCAGATCAGTTGACTGGGGGTGAGTGCTTGCACTGTTCAACACTCCGTCCGTCATCCCTTTTGGATTTGCTTTGTTTGACCTAAGTTGGCAGAGTATGCCCAGACGTGGGACCCTTGCTAACTTTGCCACTGGATTCAAGCTAGCCTGGCTGATGACGGCTGATTAGCCAGAAACTGGTCCCAGGATGCTTCTTTCCGGTCCAGGGAAGACATGGCTTGGCAGTTCGGGCTGGACTGTTTCCATGAGGCACAGGGTCAGACTGATTTGCATATAGCAATGTCTGAACTGGGGTGGCGGAGTGAGCTAAAGAGTGATGATGGATTAAACCCAGATCAGTTGACTGGGGGTGAGTTCTTGCAATGTTCAACACTCCGTCCATCATCCCTTTTGGATTTGCATTGTTCGCCCTAAGTTAGTAGGGTATGCCCAGACGTGGGTCCCTTGCTCACTTTGCTGCTGGATTCAAGCTTGCCTGGCTGATGACGGCTGATTAGCCAGAAACCGGTCCCAGGATGGTTGTTTCCGGTCCAGGGAAGACATGGCTTAGCAGTTCGGACTGGACTGTTCCCATGAGGCAGAGGGTCAGACTGATTTGCATATGGCCATGTCTGAACTGGGGTGGAGGAGTGAGGTAAAGAATGATGATGGATTAAACCCAGATCAGTTGACTAGGGGTGAGTGCTTGCAATGTTCAACACTCTCTCTATCGTCCTTTTTGGATTTGCTTTGTTTGCCCTAAGTTGGCATGGTATGCCCAGACCTGGGTCCCTTGCTCACTTTGCCACTGGATTCAAGCTAGCCTGGCTGATGACGGCTGATTAGCCAGAAACCGGTCCCAGGATGCTTGTTTCCAGTCCAGGGAAGACATGGCTTGGCAGTTCGGGCTGGACTGTTCCCATGAGGCACAGGGTCAGACTGATTTGCATATGGCCATGTCTGAACTGGGGTGGCGGAGTGAGCTAAAGAATGATGATGGATTAAACCCAGATCAGTTGACTGGGGGTGAGTGCTTGCAATGTTCAACACTCCGTCCATCATCCCTTTTGGATTTGCTTTGTTCGCCCTAAGTTGGCAGGGTATGCCCAGACGTGGGTCCCTTGCTCACTTTGCCACTGGATTCAAGCTAGCCTGACTGATGACGGCTGATTAGCCAGAAACCGGTCCCAGGATGCTTGTTTCCGGTCCAGGGAAGAAATGGCTTGGCAGTTCGGTCTGGACTGTTCCCATGAGGCACAGGGTCAGACTGATTTGCATATGGCCATGTCTGAACTGGGGTGGCGGAGTGAGCTAAACAATGATGATGGATTAAACCCAGATCAGTTGACTGGGGGTGAGTGCTTGCAATGTTCAAAACTCCGTCCATCACCCCTTTTGCATTTGCTTTGTTCGCCCTAAGTTTGCAGGGTATGCCCAGACGTGGGTCCCTTGCTCACTTTGCCACTGGATTCAAGCTATCCTTGCTGATGATGGCTGATTAGCCAGAAACTGGTCCCAGGATGCTTGTTTCCGGTCCAGGGAAGACATGGCTTGGCAGTTTGGGCTGGACTGTTCCCATGAGGCACAGGGTCAGACTGATTTGCATATGGCCATGTCTGAACTGGGGTGGCGGAGTGAGCTAAAGAGTGATGATGGATTAAACCCAGATCAGTTGACTGGGGGTGAGTGCTTGCAATGTTCAACACTCCGTCCATCATCCCTTTTGGATTTGCTTTGTTCGCCCTAAGTTAGTAGGGTATGCCAAGACATGGGTCCCTTGCTCACTTTGCCGCTGGATTCAAGCTAGCCTGGCTGATGACGGCTGATTAGCCAGAAACCGGTCCCAGGTTGCTTGTTTCCGGTCCAGGGAAGACATAGCTTGGCAGTTCGGGCTGGACTGTTCCCATGAGACAGAGGGTCAGACTGATTTGCATATGGCCATGTCTGAACTGGGGTGGAGGAGTGAGGTAAAGAATGATGATGGATTAAACCCAGATCAGTTGACTAGGGGTGAGAGCTTGCAATGTTCAACACTCCATCCATCGTCCTTTTTGGATTTGCTTTGTTCGCCCTAAGTTGGCATGGTATGCCCAGACGTGGGTCCCTTGCTCACTTTGCCACTGGATTCAATCTAGCCTGGCTGATGACGCTGATTAGCCAGAAACCGGTCCCAGGATGCTTGTTCCAGTCCAGGGAAGACATGGCTTGGCAGTTCGGGCTGGACTGTTCCCATGAGGCACAGGGTCAGACTGATTTGCATATGGCCATGTCTGAACTGGGGTGGAGGAGTGAGGTAAAGAATGATGATGGATTAAACCCAGATCAGTTGACTAGGGGTGAGTGCTTGCAATGTTCAACACTCTGTCCATCGTCCTTTTTGGAGTTGCTTTGTTCGCCCTAAGTTGGCATGGTATGCCCAGGCGTGAGTCCCCTGCTCACTTTGCCACTGGATTCAAGCTAGTCTGGCTGATGATGGCTGATTAGCCAGAAACTGGTCCCAGGATGCTCCTTTCCGGTCCAGGGAAGACATGGCTTGGCAGTTCGGGCTGGACTGTTCCCATGAGGCACAGGGTCAGACTGATTTGCATATGGCGATGACTGAACTGGGGTGGCGGAGTGAGCGAAAGAATGATGATGAATTAAACCCAGATCAGTTGACTGGGGGTGAGTGCTTGCAATGTTCAACACTCCGTCCATCATCCCTTTTGGATTTGCTTTGTTCGCCCTAAGTTGGCAGGGTATGCCCAGACGTGGGTCCCTTGCTAACTTTGCCACTGGATTCAAGCTAGCCTGGCTGATGACGGCTGATTAGACAGAAACTGGTCCCAGGATGCTTCTTTCCGGTCCAGGGAAGACATGGCTTGGCAGTTCGGGCTGGACTGTTCCCTTGAAGCACAGGGTCAGACTGATTTGCATATGGCCATGTCTGAACTGGGGTGGAGGAGTGAGGTAAAGAATGATGATGGATTAAACCCAGATCAGTTGACTAGGGGTGAGTGCTTGCAATGTTCAACACTCTGTCCATTGTCCTTTTTGGAGTTGCTTTGTTCGCCCTAAGTTGGCATGGTATGCCCAGTCGTGAGTCCCTTGCTCACTTTGCCACTGGATTCAAGCTAGCCTGGCTGATGACGGCTGATTAGCCAGAAACCGGTCCCAGGTTGCTTGTTTCCAGTCCAGGGAAGACATGGCTTGGCAGTTCGTGCTGGACTGTTCCCATGAGGCACAGGGTCAGACTGATTTGCATATGGCCATGTCTGAACTGGGGTGGCGGAGTGAGCTAAAGAATGATGATGGATTAAACCCCGATCAGTTGACTGGGGGTGAGTGCTTGCACTGTTCAACACTCCGTCCGTCATCCGTTTTGGATTTGCTTTGTTTGCCCTAAGTTCGCAGGGTATGCCCAGATGTGGGTCCCTTGCTAACTTTGCCACTGGATTCAAGCTAGCCTGGCTGATGACGGCTGATTAGCCAGAAACTGGTCCCAGGATGCTCCTTTCCGGTCCAGGGAAGACATGGCTTGGCAGTTCGGGCTGGACTGTTCCCATGAGGCACAGGGTCAGACTGATTTGCATATGGCCATGTCTGAACTGGGGTGGCGGAGTGAGCTAAAGAGTGATGATGGATTAAACCCAGATCAGTTGACTGGGGGTGAGTGCTTGCAATGTGCAACACTCCGTCCATCACCCCTTTTGGATTTGCTTTGTTTGCCCTAAGTTGGCAGGGTATGCCCAGACGTGGGTCCCTCGCTCACTTTGCCACTGGATTCAAGCTAGCCTTGCTGATGATGGCTGAGTAGCCAGAAACTGGTCCCAGGAGGCTTCTTTCCGGTCCAGGGAAGACATGGCTTGGCAGTTCGCGCTGGACTGTTCCCTTGAGGCACAGGGTCAGACTGATTTGCATATGGCCATGTCTGAACTGGGGTGGTGGTGTGAGCTAAAGAATGATGATGGATTAAACCCAGATCAGTTGACTGGGGTGAGTGCTTGCAATGTTCAACACTCCGTCCATCATCCCTTTTGGAGTTGCTTTGTTTGCCCTAATTTGGCAGGGTGTGCCCAGACGTCGGTCCCTTGCTCACTTTGCCACTGGATTCAAGCTAGCCTGGCTGATGACGGCTGATTAGCCAGAAACCGGTCCCAGGAGGCTTCTTTCCGGTCCAGGGAAGACATGGCTTGGCAGTTCGGGCTGGACTGTTCCCATGAGGCACAGGGTCAGACTGATTTGCGTATGGCCATGTCTGAACTGGGGTTGCGGTGTGAGCTAAAGAATGATGATGGATTAAACCCAGATCAGTTGACTGGGGTGAGTGCTTGCAATGTTCAACACTCCGTCCATCATCCCTTTTGGATTTGCTTTGTTCGCCCTAAGTTGGCAGGGTATGCCCAGACACGGGTCCCTTGCTCACATTGCCACTGGATTCAAGCTAGTGTTGCTGATGACGGCTGACTAGCCAGAAACCCGGCCCAGGATGCTTGTTTCATGTCCAGGGAAGACATAGCTTGGCAATTCGGGCTGGACTGTTCCCATGAGGCACAGGGTCAGACTGATTTGCATGTGGCCATGTCTGAACTGGGGTGGCGGAGTGAGCTAAGGAGTGATGATGGATTAAACCCAGATCAGTTGACTGAGGGTGAGTGCTTGCAATGTTCAACACTCCGTCCATCATCCCTTTTGGATTTGCTTTGTTCGCCATAAGTTGGCAGGGTATGCCCAGACGTGGGTCCCTTGCTCACTTTGCCACTGGATTCAAGCTAGCCTGACTGGTGACGGCTGATTAGCCAGAAACCGGTCCCAGGATGCTTGTTTCCGGTCCAGAGAAGACATGGCTTGGCAGTTCGGGCTGGACTGTTCCCATGAGGCACAGGGTCAGACTGATTTGCATATGGCCATGTCTGAACTGGTGTGGCGGAGTGAGCTAAAGAATGATGATGGATTAAACCCCGATCAGTTGACTGGGGGTGAGTGCTTGCACTGTTCAACACTCCGTCCGTCATCCGTTTTGGATTTGCTTTGTTTGCCCTAAGTTCGCAGGGTATGCCCAGACGTGGGTCCCTTGCTCACTTTGCCACTGGATTCAAGCTAGCCTGGCTGATGACGGCTGATTAGCCAGAAACCGTTCCCAGGATGCTTGTTTCCAGTCCAGGGAAGACATGGCTTGGCAGTTCGGGCTGGACTGTTCCCTTGAGCCACAGGGTCAGACTGATTTGCATATGGCCATGTCTGAACTGGGGTGGCGGAGTGAGGTAAAGAATGATGATGAATTAAACCCAGATCAGTTGACTGTGGGTGAGTGCTTGCAATGTTCAACACTCCGTCCATCATCCCTTTTGGATTTGCTTTGTTCGCCCTAAGTTGGCAGCGTATGCCCAGACACGGGTCCCTTGCTCACATTGCCACTGGATTCAAGCTAGTCTAGCTGATGACGGCTGATTAGCCAGAAACCGGTCCCAGGATGCTTGTTTCCGGTCCAGGGAAGACATGGCTTGGCAATTCGGGCTGGACTGTTCCCATGAGGCACAGGGTCACACTGATTTGCATATGGCCATGTCTGAACTGGGGTGGCGGAGTGAGCTACAGAATGATGATGGATTAAACTCAGATCAGTTGACTGGGGGTGAGTGCTTGCAATGTTCAACACTCTGTCCATCGTCCTTTTTGGATTTGCTTTGTTCGCCCTAAGATGGCATGGTATGCCCAGACGTGGGTTCTTGCTCACTTTGCCACTGGATTCAAGCTAGCCTGCCTGAAGACGGCTGATTAGCCAGAAACCGGTCCCAGGATGCTTGTTTCCAGTCCAGGGAAGACAGGTCTTGGCAGTTCGGGCTGGACTGTTCCCTTGAGGCACAGGGTCAGACTGATTTGCATATGTCTGAACTGGGGTGGCGGGGTGAGCTAAAGATTGATGATGGATTAAACCCAGATCAGTTGACTGGGGGTGAGTGCTTGCAATGTTCAACACTCTGTCCATCATCCCTTTTGGATTTGCTTTGTTCGACCTAAGTTGGCAGGGTATGCCCAGACGTGGGTCCCTTGCTCACTTTGCCACTGGATTCAAGCTAGCCTGGCTGATGACGGCTGATTAGCCAGAAACCTGTCCCAGGATGCTTGTTTCCGGTCCAGGGAAGATATGACTTGGCGCTTCGGGCTGGACTGTTCCCATGAGGCACAGGGTCACACTGATTTGCAGATGGCCATGTCTGAACTGGGGTGGCGGAGTGAGCTACAGAATGATGATGGATTAAACCCAGATCAGTTGACTGGGGGTGAGTGCTTGCAATGTTCAACACTCCATCCACCATTCCTTTTGGATTTGCTTTGTTTGCCCTAAGTTCGCAGGGTATGCCCAGACGTGGGTCCCTTGCTCACTTTGCCACTTGATTCAAGCAGGGCCTGGCTGATGATGGCTGATTAGCCAGAAACCGGTCCCAGGATGCTTGTTTCCAGTCCAGAGAAGACATGGCTTGGCAGTTCGGGCTGGACTGTTCCCATGAGGCACAGGGTCAGACTGATTTGCATATGGCCATGTCTGAACTGGGGTGATGGAGTGAGCTAAAGAATGATGATGGATGAAACCGAGATCAGTTGACTGGGGGTGAGTGCTTGCAATGTTCAACACTCCGTCCGTCATCCCTTTTGGATTTGCTTTGTTTGCCCTAAGTTGGCAGGGTATGCCCAGACGTGGGTCCCTTGCTCACTTTGCCACAGGATTCAAGCTAGCCTGGCTGATGACGGCTGATTAGCCAGAAACTGGTCTCACGATGCTTCTTTCCGGTCCAGGGAAGACATGGCTTGGCAGTTCGGGCTGAAATGTTCCCATGAGGCACAGGGTCAGACTGATTTGCATATGGCCATGTCTGAACTGGGGTGGCGGAGTGAGCTAAAGAATAATGATGGATTAAACCCCGATCAGTTGACTGGGGATGAGTGCTTGCAATGTTCAACACTCCGTCGATCATCCTTTTGGATTTGCTTTGTTCGCCCTAAGTTGGCAGGGTTTCCCCAGACGTGGGTCCCTTGCTCACTTTGCCACTGGATTCAAGCTAGCCTTGCTGATGACGTCTGATTAGCCAGAAACTGGTCCCAGGATGCTTGTTTCTGCTCAAGGGAAGACATGGCTTGGCAGGTCGGGCTGGACTTTTCCCATGAGGCACAGGGTGAGACTGATTTGCATATGGCCATATCTGAACTGGGGTGGCGGAGTGAGCTACAGAATGATGATGGATTAAACCCAGATCAGTTGACTGGGGGTGAGTGCTTGCAATGTTCAACACTCCATCCACCATTCCTTTTGGATTTGCTTTGTTTGCCCTAAGTTGGCAGGGTATGCCCAGACTTGCGTCCCTTGCTCACTTTGCCACTGGATTCAAGCAAGCCTGGCTGATGACAGCTGATTAGCCAGAAACCGGTCCCAGGATGCTTGTTTCCAGTCCAGAGAAGACATGGCTTGGCAGTTCGGGCTGGACTGTTCCCATGAGGCACAGGGTCAGACTGATTTGCATATGGCCATATCTGAACTGGGGTGACGGAGTTAGCTAAAGAATGATGATGGATTAAACCCAGATCAGTTGACTGGGGGTGAGTGCTTGCAATGTTCAACACTCCATCCATCATCCCTTTTGGATTTGCTTTGTTCGCCCTAAATTGGCATGGTATGCCCAGACGTGGGTCCCTTGCTCACTTTGCCACTGGATTCAAGCTAGCCTGGCTGATGATGGATGATTAGCCAGAAACCGGTCTCAGGATGCTTGTTTCCAGTCCAGGGAAGACATGCCTTGGCAGTTTGGGCTGGACTGTTCCCATGAGGTACAGGGTCAGACTGATTTGCATATGGCCATGTCTGAACTGGGGTGGCGGAGTGAGCTAAAGAATGATGATGGATTAAACCCAGATCAGTTGACTGGGGGGGAGTGCTTGCAATGTTCAACACTCCGTCCATCATTCCTTTTGGATTTGCTTTGTTCGCCCTAAGTTGGCAGGGTATGCCCAGACACGGGTCCCTTGCTCACATTGCCACTGGATTCAAGCTAGTCTAGTTGATGATGGCTGATTAGCCACAAACCAGTCCCAGGATGCTATTTTCTGGTCCAGAGAAGACATGGCTTGGCAGTGCGGGCTGGACTGTTTCCATGAGGCACAGGGTCGTACTGATTTGCATAGGGCCATGTCTGAACTGGGGTGACGGAGTGAGCTAAACAATGATGATGGAGTAAACCCAGATCAGTTGACTGGGGGTGAGTGCTTGCAATGTTCAACACTCCGTCCATCATCCCTTTTGGATTTGCAATATTTTACTTCAGCTTAACTTGCACACTCTATTATGTGCATGCATCTCTGACTCAGGTATTTCAATATATGGCAATGTTGCTCAAACGGTACAAGTAGATTGCACCATCTGCTTCTGGCAGAGTATATTTGCCGAATGCTTTGCATCTCTCAGGCTTAAGCTTAAGTGAATATACCTCCACATCTGTGTTTGATTGCTGGCTCTCATTATCAGACATGTGTACCTGATTTGTCCGTTTAGACCTCCTGGCAAGCTTCTTTCCAGGTCAACCTCATGACGAACAATGCTGTGAAGAGTGGGGTCTGCCAAACTAGATTCATGCCGACCACACCGTAAGAGTGAGAGAGCTGGTGAAGAAGTGCAGACAACAACCACTGATTCACGGAGACAAACTCCAGTACAGAACAAACATTCAGAAAAAGGAGAGATTGTACGTGAGAGTCACAAAGTCAAGTTGAGGCAAGTGTACAGCCTATGGTGAATGAGCCAATGGTAAAAGTAGTGGACCAAGCAGTTGAATCTGAGAATGTGCAAACCTGAGCTGGAAGAAGATGCAAGCACTTCAGCCAGAGGAGAGCAGAGGAGAGATAGATGCCTAAAGAATGGTGAGCGACTGAGAGCTGTTGTGTCAGAGGAATGCATCCCAGAAACAATCAGAGAAGAAGCAGAGACAATTGAACTAGGTGATAGTGACAGTGGGCAGTCAGAAGATCAAAGAGACAAAGAGTGCTTAATCTAAGGTACTCAGCTCTGGAGTGGAACTACTTTGTTTAGAGTGAGCCTGATATGAGAGCTGATAAGAGTGAGAATCATTAAACTGCTTTTGGAAAGTCTTCATAAGCAGTGCTACCACAACGAAAATTGATTGATATTTTTAACTGACTGAATTCAAGCCACATATGTACAGACATAGAAATTTCATGTTTTATGTCCTGAGTATCAAGTAAAGATATTAGCTCTATAAGTCTCAGCAGCGGCAATTCCTACAATAGGGCGGAGAAGCCACCTCTCCCCACCCCCACCCCCCTGGCCGCAAGAGCAGTAGAGGGGAGCAGTGGTTGGCTGTCTTGCGATGACTAGTCTCACATGTGCACTTTAAACCGAGCTCTCTTAAAAAGCTGGGTGGAGAGAAGGCACAGGTCCCCAGTGATTAAAGGAACATCAAGCCAGCCTGCTACCACTATCAGAAGCATGAGAGCACCGTTTGGAGTGGTAGGGGGGAGTTCTCTGAGCCACCGAGACTTGCGCTGGAACTGCAACAAAAAATAACCCACAGGAGTTGTGGGTAAGTAAATATTTTTAAACCGTTTATTACAATCTCAAATAGTTACAAGTATGGGCCTACAACCGTCTGGCCGGCCGCTAGAGTAGCAGTAGCACATGACATACATACAGAAAAATCTCTTGGCGGTGCAAAAAGGGTAAATCAGGAGATATCAGTAGTGCAGGCCACCTAACTCCAAACCAACAATACGGTTTCCTTTTGTCAAAACACAACAACACAAAAACAACCACACCCGCAAGGCAACCCGCAATCCCAAGTGACAGCACGCGCTCCTTAAGTGGGGAACCCCAACCAATCGCCAAACTCTGAAGAGGGGAGTGAGAACAGATCAGGGACTGGGGAACCACGTGCCCATGGTTTTATTTTATTATTATTTACTTTTTTGACCCACTGACAGGCACTGTGAGAAACTCACACTACCTTCAGCCTAACGTTCAGAGCTTTCAATTATGACCCATTTTAAATAAAACACTGTTAATGAGCCATGACTGAGAACTTTGGTATCGATACTAAAGGCATTTATCACACTGTGTTAAAACATCCACTTCCCTCCGGCGCTCCTCCACTTACGAATATTACCGTACGCTACTGGGTCTCAGTAGAAGAGTGGGATATTTGTCCCTTTAGAGTATCCAGTTGAAGACTGTAGGTATCTAATCTTGAAGTCAACTGTATTAACAGAATTACACTGAAAGCGAACTGAACATTTTGCTGATTTGCACAGTAGAATAAACAAGTACATTTTTGATTTTTGTTTTTGTTTTCAATTTGACTTGAGAGAAACCAAAGTGTCAGGAACACTGAAAAGTTGTAGAGTGCTAATATTGTAGAGGTATTTGCCATAGACATTTTGATGATTGGGTTAGTAGTAAGTCCTAACGCTTCTATCGAGCAAGCTTCAACCGAAACTAAACCTGACCTGGGCTATTTAGTGGATCAACATAGATTCAACATGAAGATTTTACATAAAGATGGCTCTTAGGGGATCATATCTGAAAATGTGCTTTCTAGGCTATTACACGAGTATTCCAAAGTTTTGGAGCAAAAGATTGTTATACATGGAAGTATTTACCCACGAATACCGCAATTGGTGTGACATAACAACACTTAACCGTTGATATACGCACTAACTTGCAGCATAACTATGACTTTGTTTTATCAAAGAGGTTGCTCTGAATATTGAGTTTCCAACATTGACTTGTTTTTAGATGATGAGCCTGTGTTTAACAATTTTAAATCCGAATTCAGAATTCAAGCCCGTGGAGAGAATGGGTCATTACCTAAGGCTTATCACACCAATTAATGTGATGACTTTGCTTAATGGACAATCTCCCCATCGGGCTCTCAACTCAAGCATCTGAAGGCAGTAAGAAGCTCTCACAACAAACACATCCTAAGGTTAGAAGCAGAATATTTCAGATCAGAACTAGATAATGCCAAAAACAGACCCAAAAAACTTTTTCAAATCATCAAACAACTTGCAACTCTAAACAACATTCTGTAGACAAAGAAACACTACCTAATGGTGATAAGTTCTCTGCCCATTTCATCAATAATGCAAGAGAGATTGATCAGCCTTGACCAGCCCGGTCTCCTTCCAGTGGAGCACCTGGTCAGCTTTTCTTGTACTGGATATACTACAAAAAATAAGGCTATTTGGTCCTCCTTCAAAATCCCTGACGAAATTGACATACTCACAATAATGACTTCCACATAACCCACCAACCATTTTAATGATCCTCTGCACACTACTTGTCT
Source organism: Triturus cristatus (assembly GCF_964204655.1). NCBI lineage: Eukaryota > Metazoa > Chordata > Amphibia > Caudata > Salamandridae > Triturus > Triturus cristatus. The sequence goes on from NC_140585.1 coordinate 483,204,707, forward strand.
AAGAGCGTAGATCTTCCATACTCCCTTCATGAACAAAGATTATAAAAACATCTCTCTCTCAGGGCATGGTCCCTGATAGCCTAACAATAGGACAGGTCAAGCTTAATTTAAAAAAAATAAAATAATGCTGACCAGTCTGACCCCAACAGTTTTCACCCAATCTCCAACATCCCGGCGCTTGCAAAACGTCTGGAGAAATGTGTAAACCTATAACATTGAACAGTTCCAATCTGGTTTCAGAACCTGTCATAGAACTGAAACGGCTTTGACACATATTGCTGATGATGCCATGAGATTGCTTGATCTGAATAAATCCTGTCTACTTATACTTTTTGATCTCTCATCAACATTTGATACTGTCAAACATGAAAGACTGATTGACCTCCTCGAAAATAGGATGGTTTTCTGGTCCCGTTTTAAACTGGTTTGCTTCATTCCTCCAAAACAAAACTCGGAGAATCCAAATCAACCATTCCTTATCAGACATTATACTGGCAACAGTTGAAGCACCTTAAGGCTCCACACTATTCAACTTGCTCATGGAACCACTGATGGACATTTTTAAGACCTCAAACATCCATTACCACATGTATGCTGATGATACAAAATTGTATCTGATAATTTTCTCACCTGAAAATATCAAAACACTCAATTGCACATTGTTGAAAACCCAACAATAGCTGACCCGCAATCACCTAATTCTCAACACCCTCAAAACTTAATTCCCTTTGAGCACCCCGCACAATCTCTCAGCCTCCGTAGAAGATTGGATCAAACAACTCACATCGTTCAACTGCTCCCCCCACATAATGACTCTACTCGATCACTAGGCATTACTCCAGGCAAACATCTCAATATGCAAGATCATATTAGTGCAACCATCAGAGGAGCCAATCACCAAATTAACATTCTAAAGAAAATCAAACCCTTCCTGCCCCCTATGAACTTTCAATTAGCAGTACAGTACAATCTCTGGTCATCTCCCGATTAGATTATGGGAGTGCCACTCTTGCTGGCCTACCCAAAGTAAGGTTGCCCATTAAAGGTCACACTGAACTCAGCTGCCAGACTCATAACAAGTTGCAGAAGAATAGACCACATTACTTCAGACTTAAAGCATCTAAATTAGCTCTTGTATGAAGCTAAAATCCAATTAAAGATTGTATGCATAACACACAAGGGAGAGGATGTGGCGCAGCAGCCAGAGCTGTCGACTCAGGAGCTGGATATCTGGATTTGCATCTCAGTGTTGGCGCACCATCCTGTGATTCTGGCCAAATCACTTAGGGCCAGATGTAGGTAATCCACAAATACCGAATTATTAATACCCAATTTTACCGTTGTAGGTAATGAATCGGTAAAAAATACCGATTCCTTAATATTCAGTAATAAGGAATACCTACCCATTCATTCCTATGGGCTTGGAGGCCCATAGGAATGAATCTAAAGCTATTCTGTATTAGCGATTCGATATTACCGAATCGGTAATACTGGGAGGTATTTCAAGGGTGCCAGGGTGTCCAAAGGACACCCTGTTGCACACCTGAAATGTGCCTGTGTGCACATGTGGCGCACATACATGCCCTAAGGGCATGGATGTGTGCCACACGGCACTTAAAAGAAAATTTAAAAGTGAATTTTTAAAGGAATTCGTTAATTACCACCAACTTGAAGTTGGTGGTAATTAACGAATTCTTAAAGCACATAAGCACTCTTTTATGTGCTTTCTACATTGCATTTACCGAATCGGTAAATACCGATTCCGTATTTACCGAATCATCACCTACATTAGGAATGGCTAAATACCGGTCAGTAACCCTGAAATTTACCCATTTTCGGGGTTACCGACCGGTATTTAGCCACCTACATCTGGGCCTTAATCTCCTCGTGCCCATGGACAACGCCTGGATAACCTCCTGTGTTATAAGCCTCACTATATGAATCTATTAAATTTGTGGCTGATTCACAAAGGTAATCTGAGGCAAAAGTCTAACTTTATGACTTTTGGTATTCACAGAATTCATTTACAACGTTTGGTACGCACTTGGTGCAGAATCTCAACACTTGGGGCGGATTCTCTGCACGCAGGCAGGAATCTCAACACCTGGGCTGGAATCTACGCAGCCGGGCCGTAATCTCCGCAGTCGGGGAGGAATCTCCGCTGGGGCCGGAATGTGAGTGTGAGTGCTTATGCTGGAGCGGGTAGTACAAAATTTTGTATACCCCCCCATTCTGCATGTTTATATTAATCTAAATCATTAACTAATAGTAATCTTATTAATTGGTTTGCAGTGAAAGACTTATCAATCATACTAAAAAAGAATTACACGTGGGAATTGCACTTTGCATGGCTAAACTAATTGTAAACTAACTTATGTACGCATACTAATAGTAGAAAATTAGAATATTGCATGATATATGTTGCTTTGGTGATGTAATTGTATTTTATGCTTTATTGAGTGAGTATAAACGCTTTGAGTGATGCTTTCTGCTAGATAATTACTTACACATAAGGGTATTAGCGAGGGATTAACATTTTATTAGCCATTTCCATGTTTTAATTACGTTTTGTGTTTCTTTTGCTTAAGTCACCCATTTCGGCCTAGTTAAAATGGCTGAACGAGACGTTGAACGTGACTGCCCTGACAACACGAGGTTCTGGGTGAAATGCGCATGCGTTACTGCCAGCAGCAGTGGCCTGGTCCTGACCCCAGGAGAAGAAGACCTTGTCAAGGCTACTCCGGGAACTCCGCCAACAACAAGACAATAGACAATTTAAAAACCGGAACCAGCAAGTGCAATGACTTCATTATGCTGACTCTATGAGAACTTTTTCCCCTCGACCCCAAATCGACCAATCAGAACTTTCTAAAACCTAATCTTGATACTTTTTGACATTATTTTCATTATAAAAGTAGGTAGGGAATTGAACAAATGGCTAACGCTCTTCTTTGACGAACTCGATTTCTTGACGTTATGCTGACGGAGAGGACGGTGACACTGCTGGACAGCTGTTATCCTGAATCTTTGAGAGACTGAATTGCGGCCTAACTTTGATGAATTAAAAGAATTTTCCTCGACCTGACTGACTTAGAGGACGACTTGTAGCCAGATTAGGTAAATATGATGTTCTGCAATGCTGATGAAGATTTCTAACGATTTTGCAATATTTCTTAGATAAAGAATATTTGAATAATTGACAAATGTGTTGTGTCGATTATTTGAAGAAGAGAATTAGGATAAAGAGTAGTGTATAGATAAATGATAGTGTTCACTAAACCTATAAAAACAACTAAATGATTAATCCCTTATGAGAGGAATGTCTTAGGGTTTGAAGTCAATGTATTTAGAGTAAGGTAAAGATATTCCTTTTATGTCAGCGTTTGGAAACATATTCCTCTAGGGAAGCAGATCAACTGAGTGTGAGTATTGGTGTTATGGGCCCCACCAATGAATGTATTTGAGTGAATTTGCTATTGAGGTAATTGGTCTGTGACGAAGGGGGAATTTTATGTTCCACGCTGCAACAGTTTTTCTGGTAGCAGAGTTATGGTTTTTATTGTTTTGGTTTGGTGATTTTTGCTTGTAAATAGCTTAGTGATTATTGGTTATTGATATCGGTTCATGTACTAACACTCTATGTGAGTCGTGTTGAGTTCTATGTTGTTTGCACGGCTTCTGGGATGTAGGAAGTCGGAAGTTTGTAACGGTTCTGTAGTAGAGCAGAGGTAAGCGCTGCTCTCGGGAAAGACGGAATTGTTGTTGCCCTGTAGGTACACAGGGAGAAACGTGTAACGATTGAAGTTGCACAACGCATTGTCTGGGTTCGATTCGGTAGCATCGTCGTGTGTTGCCATTAGAGACATTTTCTGTGTGAGAGAAGTGTGTATGATAGCGAAGGTTACCTGTGAAATTTTGGTCTTAGGCACCAGGAGTCCAAATGGCATTCCGATAACGCTTATCACTGGAAAGGTAATAGGTATTCTCTGAGCTTGCTAGAAGGACAAAGTAGAGGGAAGCGCTTCTTTGTTAACGTATGTTATAATTCTGTAGTAGGACAGACTGTTCGCTGTTCTCAGGAAAGACAGGATTCTGTGTGAATGTACTACATTTTTCTGGTGTGAAAGTGCGTGAATGTAAAGGCATTCGGGTTAATTGTGAAACTCTAGTTTTATTTCTCAGGAGCATTGGGTCTCCAACTATGTGTATTAAATTCTGGAGAAACGGTTAGCTAATGCTTGTTAGAAGGGTAAGGTAGAGGGATGTGCTACTTTATCAACGGAAGTAACGATTAAGTAGTAGGGCAGAGGTAAGCGCTGCTCTCGGGAAAGACGGAATTCTCGTGAGAAAGGTCTATTACTATTCCTTGGTTAGCGAAGCGGACAATGGTGGCATTTTTATGTTGTTACTAACAGAATTGTAGAAATTCGAAACAAAACTTACCGAGCGGATTTTGTGAAGGAGGGGTAGACAGGAGCAGGAGCTGCTGCAGCGGCTGCTGACGTCAGAACGACTGCGCTGGGATTGGACAGTCGGTCAGAAACGTAAAACGCTCCGGATTGGTGCGTTAGTGTGCGCCGCATTAGGAGTGGAGAAATACAGGGTGACGTAGACGCTCCCTATTGGTGTGTTAGTGTGAGTCGCGCTGCGATTGGACAGAATAGCGGTACAGTTGTAAAGAGAAACTAGTCATACACGAAAGAAGGGAAAATGTATTACGATCCACCAGAAAAGGAGAAAAAGTCTTGGTTTGGTAGAATTAAGAAGTGGTTTAAAAAGGACAAACCGACTGTAACTAGGGAAGGACAGTTACTTCCTCCACCGAAAACCCCTGCATCCTTCATGGTTGTGAAATATGGATATCACACTTGTATTTGGTTAGATAACTGGGTCAAGTATACCGAGAAGCACGGAGTGTTGGCTTTTCCAGAGCATGGTTCATTTAATTTGGCTGTTTTCAGAAATTTGAGAGAGAAAATTATGAATTTAGAACCAAGACCTAGACCGACACAATTTGAAGCATTGACGGAGTGGGAAGACGAGATGCATGACCGAGAAAGACAGAGAAATGGTAGAGGATATAGGTACTTGTTTGGCAGATCATACGGACATGAGACGCATGATGATCGAATGAGAAGGTGGCGGAATGCGAGTATGACTGAGGGTTTGTTTCCCGTAAGAACTGCAGAAGAGAATGAAGGAAGAGAGTGTGTAGAAAAGAGGCATAATGTGGAATCAAGAGGGTATGGAATGAATGATGTTCTTGATGATATGTTCTATAAGAATCCACCTCCATATCGAACAGAACCAGAAATATTAACCCCAAGTGCCCCGATGAAAGAAACAGTAAGAATCATAAAATCGGAACCAGAGTTCCAAGATTTGGGAAGGAACAATTCCATTAGAGAGGTAGAGAAGAAGTCCGGAGGAAAATTAGATGGAGAAAATTCCGCAGAACTAGCAAAAACGACCCTAGAATTGACAGAGAAAATGAGAGAATTGACTAAAAATATGGAAGCGGTAACCGTTCCAGTAACAATAGGTCCAGTGATGCCCATTTTTGATAAACAGAAAGATAGCGAACATTGTTTGACAGTCTCTTATAAAAGTAATAAACCGGCTGAACAACCAAGAATAAGTCAGAGTGAGATTCTGTGGAGACAGACAATGAGTATGATTGAACCAAATTTTTCTAATAGCCCGTTTGTAGGTCAAAACTGTGCAGAAAAGCGTATGACGATAGTTGAGTCAATGTCGGAAACGCAAAAAGATTTTGGACAAGGAAATGTAGAGAAGCCAGTAGGACCATCTACAGAGGAGTTGAGTGAATGGTTGAGAAGCTTGCAAAAGAAAGACAAAGAATCTCAGTCAATAGATGTATCCAAACTACGAATGGTACTGGAAGAATTAATAGTAGGCACTATCCCGACAGAAAAATTAAAAACTTACCAAGATGAGGAGTTGTTATTTTTGTGTAAAAGCGTCACATGGAGGGCAAAAAGTCTCCATGAAAGATTAGAAGAAGTGGCAAATGAAATGGGTATTGATATTGAAAAGGTAAAAGCCTTACAGAAACCCTATTGAGTAGATTTCACTGAAAAAGACATTGAAAACATGAATATCATAGGACGAATAGGTCAGATAAAAGAGATAATTATTTTATTGAGAAAATGGGGAGATGTGGACAAATGGAAGAGCAGATGGTATCGTAAACGAGATGAAGTTTCAGACAAAACGTTTTCAGCTGACCCTGTGAGAGAAAAAGAGAAGGTTGTGACAGAATGCCCTGAGAGAGATTCCAGGAGGAGGATATGTACATGTCCCATGGACTAAACAGGATATTTTGTCATTTACAAATGACTTCCCTCGACTGCGTGAAAAACCCATCGAGTGGTACAGACAGGTGGACAGATTTGTAAAATTGTCCAAAGTATTGTGGATTGATCTAAATAGCTTGTTCGACATAATAGTACCAGCAGATTTATGGACAGAATGTAAGATCGTGATAGATTGGCCGACACAGGAATACCCAAGGGATCCAAAAACAGGAGCTCCAGACCCTGAGGTAATGAAGAAATATGAACAGGTTATGGCATTTTTGAAAAACAAGGTACCCCCTAAAGAGACAGACTGGGTAAAAAATTGACAGAACACATCAGGAAAGCAAAGAGTCAGTACATGCCTATTATGAGAGGTTGATTCTAGCCTTCAAACAATTCAGCGGAGATGAAAATCTAAGTGACAAGGATTTGAGTCATTTTGTATACAGATTTGTATATGGTCTTGGTCCAGAAATTAGTGAGATGATAAAACAGCATACTGTAGATTGGCAAAATAAGAAAATAGACGAAGTACTGAGACATGCTAAATATTTCAGTGATGAAATTGAAGTAAAACAGCGGAAATTGAAAGAAAAGGCTATGTGGGCACAAGTAAAGGTAGCAGAGAGACAGGAAGCTCAATTAGTGGAACAAGCTGGGTCAAGACAAAAATTTTATCCTGGGAAAAATAAAGGGAATATTGAGGAAGCGAAAAAGAGATTTCTGTGTCATAATTGCGATAGGATAGGGCATTGGAAATCCGAGTGTAAATTTCCTCCAAGTACTAACGATAAAAATCCATCATTGAATCCACAGGTGCAGAATGAGGTGAGTGGTCAACAGCAACGACAACAGCAGGTTGTAACACAACAGAACCAGGTGCCAAAACCACCTTTTCCACAGAACAAAAATTGCCAGAAGTATAGTAAGGAGAATGGATTCTACAACGAAGAACAGGTAAATAAGCCACAACGCGCTAGCGCTGCTTCGCAGTATTGGCTGCAACGCGATGAAAGTGACTCAGAAGAGGGTTATGGATGGTGCCGAAGGAAGGAAGAGGAGTGCGTACTTGGTGCAACTCTAGAAGTAGACCAGACAGGCCCATTTGTAGATGGAAAAGTTAATAATGAAAATATTACTTTCCTAGTTGATACTGGTGCTACTTGATCAACTGTTAGATCAGCTGATGTCAAGAATCTTCCTCTCTCGGATGAAACGATCTAAGTAGTTGGTGTATCCATCAGACAGATTAAAACATACCTTACAGAACCAGTGAAAGTTAGTATAGGGAAATTTTCTGAAATGCACCGGTTCGTCGTGTGCGACACCAGTCCTGTGAATTTGTTAGGTAGAGATTTATTGTGCAAGATGAACTGCACCATATTTTGTACTCCAGATGGAATAGCCTTTGAAACACCAGATGATGATGTGCTGTATAAAATGACAATGGCAAACAGGGAAAAAGAGGTTACAGGGACCTATGCTGTATTTAACCCTGACGAACTACCAAAAGAATTCAAACAATCTGTAAAAGCAGAAGTGTGGGATTTCACAGGAGAAGATGTAGGATTGATGAGAAATGTAGATCCAGTAAAAATAACTGCAAAAGAAGGAGTAAGTTACCCAAATGTCCCACAATATAAATTGACACCTGAAATAATTGAAGGAGTTACTCCTGTGATTGAGAAAATGATAAAACAAGGAATTTTGAGAGAAATAATGAGTAGCCCATGTAATTCACCAATAATGGGACTGAAGAAGCCTAGTGGGAAGTTCAGGATAGTACAAGATCTGAGAAAGATAAACAAAATTGTTGTACCATGTTGTCCTGTTGAAGATTGCATTAATCTCTTAGCATGAGCTGAAAGCCATTTTGTACGTGGCAGCCATTTTAGTTATCTATGTGCTGGACATTTGCTGTTTCCCTCTCCCAGAGTCTTGCACATGCGCAGATGTGCTTAGCTAGTAGAGTGCACCTGTTCCTAGTATAGAACTGTCAGGCTGTTCTAACTGATGTCAGCAACTTATTACTCCTCACACTTGTTGACTGTGCAGTTTCTGTATGACCATCTATGTGCATAACTCTTCTCATGTGTACTTGTACCACCTTTTTCAGCCCCTGTGTGGGTATAAAAGGACCATGCTTCTTCTGTTCAGTGTGCTACTTCACTCAACACCGAAGGGTGCTGTGTGAATGTAGTTCCACCTCATGAGGTTTATTAAACTTTATATTTTCTATTCCAGTTTCTGTGCCAACCCCTTGCACTGGTAGGCCTAGCTGAGGTCACCATCAACAAATTGGCGCCCAACTATGGGCTCATCGGTGACTCGGATGCCCAAAGGATTGACAGCGACGAAGGATTGGAATCTCTCTCTGGACGCGATCGCTGCCCGATGAGACCCGAGTCTTGGCAACCACGGCGTTTTTCCTTTCTTTCTGATCTGACCATCCAGGTGGTGCCGGTCCTCGACTGAGATCTCTTCTGTTGATTCGCCGTGCAGTGACCATTTGGTTGATTTTAGAACTTGGCAGTTGGAACCTGGACACCAAGTGATTGGTAAGTGTCCTTCTGTGGCGCTTGCTGTTGGTTTTGATGCCTGGGATTGGTAAGGTAGTTTAGTAACACTTACTGTGGCTTTTGGATTTTGGAATTGGTGTTGGCCAACTTGGTTTGTTATGAGATTTATATATGGATTGCAATCTATATAGGCAGGTAATGAGGAGAATTTTCTCTATTTGAATTGATTTGAACGGCACATCGTACTAAAGGTACCTTAAATGCTACTTTGATTATAATACTGCATATTCTGCACTATTTTTGGCATGCCTGTTTTTAGCACACTTCATAGGATGTGTTGCTTTTGTAGTGGTACCAATTTTAGACTAGATGAAGCACAACCGGCCCCCCGGAGGGGACGCCTAATAGGGATATGTATATTAAGTATGGTCTTTCTTCTATAATGTACAGCGCATTATAAATAAATACACTCGTAAGGATCCTGAGTTGCTTTGGCCTATGTATGGGTCATTTGATTTACGAAAGATTGAGTATGTGGAACAATGTATGTTTAAGCGAAAGACTAGGCAAGAGATGTTTGATTGTGTACGAATGTGGGAGAAAGAAGTGTGTGAACGAATGAAGCGTGAGCAAGCCTTGATTGAAAAAGAACAGCAAAAGAACATTTATATGAAAGCATTAGAGCTAAAGAACAAAGCAGTTAATTGTAAGCAAATGCGTGATGGTCTTTTTGTTTTCCCCCAGGTGAATTTATGAATGTGTTGCTTTCTTGGATGTACCATTTTTAAACTTGTATATAATTAGCCGGCTCCCCTAGAGGGGATACTTAACTAGGTTTAGGTATAAAAAATTATTTCTTCTTTGGTGACTAGTACCCCGAGGAACTAAATATGTACATAGAAAGGATCCTGGTCTGTGCACTTAGTAACATTCATAAGTGGTGATATGCAGAGCGTTTTTTTTCTTGGTGTTCTGCCAGCCAAATCTAGTGAATATGACTTGCAACTAGTATTTACAAATGGTTTAGTTTAAGTACAGTCTGTGGGCTGTCTTTTGTTTCTGTCCTAAGTGTTGATCTGTGGGTTAAATGTGTGTTTAAATGTCTGTGGTTTGTCATTAGTGGTACTTGTAAGTAGCGATTGCGCTCTTTGTGCAAGAATGGCTAGCCTTAAGTGCCCTGTATTATGTGTATGACACCGTTTTGAAAATGTCTGGAATGAGCTCAATGTTTTTTTTTTGTCATCATTCTGTTATGCCAAATGTCATTAAAGTAAAATACATTTTAAAAGAATCCAGCAATGAATTATATAATATATGCTAAATAGCTGCACGCTATCATTAAATTGACAGAGTAAGACACTATACATGTGTGCAAATTGCCACAATGTTAAAGATAAAATTAGAATCCACATTTAATAGGAATAAAAAAAAGCTTAAAAAAACGAAATTGTGTATTTTGCAATAGATAAATTAAGATACAAAATGTCACAGCATTTATCCTTCTGTATTAGGTATTAACAGGCATTCACATTATCTGAGTGAGTTGGTTGTTGCAGACCTGAATACATTACAGAACGACAGATTTGTGGAAAGGCTGACTTGAAAGGCGTGTGAATTCTACGCCTTTACGTGTCAAGCAGCTGTGTCAGCACATGGGTATTTCTGACTCCGGCCACAGAGAACAGCTGAAGTCAAACACGGTGTAAAATCCTGCATTTCAGACTGCTGTTTTAAAAGTTAGAAATATAGTTTCATTATTTTTGATAAACAGAGGACAGATTGACAGTAGGGATTTATTTTCTTAATGCCTTTTTAAATAAGGATAAGAGTGGTTTTTGATGTTAAATAATGACTGTCCTTCATTTAAAAGTGGCGCAGACTTTCAAGTTCGGTTTCTGTTCTTAGGGCTATGAATGAATGCCTTTAAATATGATAGGCAAGGGATGCAGCTTGCTTTTCATATGTGGACTCATCAAAATGATTGGATGTATTAAAAAATATATATATATATATTTTGATTATATAAAAAATGTTATTTAAAATAGGTGCATTCAATTCATTTTTTTTATATTTATAATGCCTAATAATGATGCTGTGACCTCCTAGCATCCAAATTGAATTTAAGCCATGCTATACAGCAATAGGGGGTCACTTACATGTGAAATGTCACTTTACCCAGGCGTACAAAACTCATTTTTATAAGGGTATTGTTAGACCTGGCACCATTGGCGTGAGTCTCCCTTCCTTTTTTCGCTGTGTCTCCTCTGTTTTTGCTGGTTATAGATGCTCTGGGCGCTGTGCCGCTGCCATTCAGTGCCACAGCGCGAATGCTCCCTTTGTAAAGATGACATATGAATTGGTACATCCATGATTGGCTTATTCAGTTTACCTGTTAGTCCCTAGTAGCGTGGCCGGTGTGTGCCCAGGGCTGGTAAACTGAATGCTGCTGGTGGGCCTGCAGCACTGGTTTGTGCCACCCACAGAAGCAGCTTGTAAAGTGTGTCTCAGACCTGCCACTGCAGTGTCTGCGTGCAGTCCAGAACTGCCATCTTGGCTGTGAAGTGCACCCGCTTCCCAGCCCCTAAACCTTCCCTTGGCATCATGTAAGCCCCCCTTATGATAGGGCGCATTGTATGTGTAAGGTAGGACATGCCCTGTTGTATGTAGCATGTCCTGGTAGTGAATTACACCCAATTTCGTTTTTCACTACTGTAAGGCTACCTGTTCTCCATAGGCCAGAATGGGAGGTCTGGGCTATTACATCCTATAGTCCTAACTGACCCACAGAACATGGTAGAAAAACGAATCTAGTATGCCTGAGCTCAGAATATTAAAATACATCTTTTAGTGAAGGTTATTTTTATATTCTGTGTTTGAAACTACCACTTTTAGAGTATAGGTACTTTCTTGCCTAAGCCTTCCAGTTGCTCTGCTATTATGTGTATTGGCTGTCTGGTTTTGGAGGGACAGGGCAGGCTGAGTCAGACCTGGGTTGAATAGAGCGACCTGCCTAGGTGTGAGGGGAGGGGTAGCTCCTGCACTTGAATAGGGCTGTGCCTGGCAAGGTGAAAGCTGGCTCCACCTCCCACTGTGCGTCTGAGGCAGACCCCCTCTTTCTGAAAGGAAGGATGCAGCCTGATCAACAAAGTGCTCCAGGGCTGGGCAAAACTGGTTCTGGCTGGGTTCAGAGGCTTGGAACCCCTAAGAACAAAGACTTTGGGGGTATAAATATTTGTGCACAAACCCCTACAATTTGTATTGCTCCTGGATAACAAGAAGAACCTCTGTCCGTGTGGCTACAAGAATCTGCAGGAGAAGGACTGTCCTTGTGCTTGTGTGCTGTTCCTGGGACTGGCCTGCAGCTGTTACTACTGGACTTCAAGAAGAGGAAAGGAACTTTGATTGGACTTTTATTTCTTTTGCTACAGCAACTACCCAAGGGCTAGGAGAGAGCTAGCCTCCTGCTGGAGTCTCAGGCACATCAGACTCCACCATCAGCCTCCTGTTTCCTCCCAGCGAGGATTACTATCTGCAGGTGAGGCTCCTGTGTGTTCCAGGACCTCTATTTCTACTGTTGAGAAGAGAGCGCTGAAAATCGTCGCTAACCTCCGTTAGCGAGCCGCTGCAGCTGGTGAGCGTGAGAAAAATCGCCGCTCCGCTGTCGACGAGCGCTCGCGAACCCCGAAGATCGTCGCAGCACCTGTCTGCGGGCCTGAAACCGCCCGCTATCCGAAGATCGTCGCAGCACCTGTCTGCGGGCCTGAAAACGCCCGATATCTGAAATCATCGCAACAGGATCATCGCAGCGCGGACGCCGAGCGTTCGCCATTTTCCCCGCATCGAATCCGGATCGTCGCTCCCTCACGGAGCGCCATCTTTGTCAACGCAGCAAGATCGCACACGCAACAGGCTCGGTGCATCATCCTCCCTTCGCGGCAAGGATTTCATCGCATCACCGGCTTAGCGTGAGGAAGTTTGTCGCTTTGTCCTGCCCGCAACCCAGCGCATCATCCTCCCTCGCGGTAAGGATTCAACGCATCGCTGGTTAGCGTGAGGAAATTTCTCGCTACAGCTCCTTAGCGACATTTTTGTTGCTTTGCTCCAGGAACCAGATACTTTGTGAGTAAAAGGGTCGCAGAGACCCCTGCCTTGAACTAAACATCATTTTGTGCATCCTGAACTATTTTTCCTTGCAGCATTTCTAAAGTAATTATATTTTTATAGTATTGTGGATTTTTACTGTTATTGGTCTTGTGATTAAGTCTATATAAAAATACCTATTTTTCATAACTACTTGAGTGGTGTCCATTTGTAGTGTTCCTCATTATATTACTGTGTATGGTCATAAATGCTTCACACACTGCCTCTGAGATAAGCCTAGCTGCTCGTGCTACGTTACCACAGGGTTGAGCAGGGGTTGTCAAAGGGTGTAGGCTGCTTACTCTGACTTAGGAAGAAGGGTCCCTACTTGGACAGTGGCCAGCCATTGCCAACTAGAGACCCCCATTTCTAACAGGTATACATTATACATTTCTGATGCCACATCTCTGGGATATGTAGGGGACATTCTGGGGATGACTATTATGCAAAAACATTGTAGGATATTCATTTTTAAGTGCCCAAACATCAAAGTCGAAATTGAGTAAAATTCACTATTTAAATGAGGTTATTCCAATCAGAGCAGCTTTTAAACTGCCTCAGGCTACAGTAAATGCACATATGTAAGCATAGAATGAATAGCTGACATCTATACTACTAGACAAGCACTCGGCACACTGCTTACAAATATAAATATGTACAAAAAATCTGGCAGAAGTTATTAAGCTTACCTCTGAATTGCTGGTAGACAAGAATGGAGTGGGTTGTGCGCTCTCAGTCTCCAGGGTCACTTTGAATTGGTAAAAGTAAAACTGCATGAAAACCTTGCACTCAAGATGGAACAGCTGCGAATAGGTTAAAGGTCGAAGTTCTACATTTAGAAGCAGGGCTCAGTGCAACATTTGCTTTGACATTTCGACATTTGAAAGACGAAATGGCAGGGCAGGGACAGAAAGAGGTTTTGCTTGCTTTTTTTTGCTAAAGCAAGTTTTTGTTCACTCATATGAACAGATTGAATAATAATGGTATATGTCAGCTTTTATTAAGATAATGGCTCTGTCATATGTATAGCACTAATGCTTTCAGGGCTGAATTAGGGAAGCAATGGGATTTAGTTTGAATTCATGTGCCCTCGTGTCACACTTGTACATTTGCTAAAGGAATGTGTTCTTTAGCTAGCTCAATGTGCTATTTAGCTCCTCAGAGTTTGTTTATGCCCAGTTGCTACAAATTGGGGTTGATAGTGTTGACAGAATGAAACCTGTTACAGGTTTCCTACTGTCAAAAATGGGGGGAGGAGGCTAGCTCCTCTACAAATTTATTTTTTCTCTCTCTTTTTCCTAATTTCTTTTGAGCCTGTCTAAACTGTCTGTGAAATAGCCATGAGACATTTAATTGGCTATTCAGTAATACTGTTTTAAACATTATTAGCATTAATAAAATGAATAAATAAATTTGCTATGTTACTGACCATCCTGTCTGATAAAATTATGAAAGGATGAGTAGTCTAGATTGTGGTTTCCTTATTTGATCTTTAAGGGGAACTAGCTGTGGGTAGTTTTTGTTCTAAAATTCTCAGGTGATAACACCACTATTGTTTGTTATTCTCATGCTACATACCGTTTTTCAAGGGCATTGCTAGTTTTTATTAGCTAGTCTGAGTAAATAAACTGACAGTCCTTACTAGAGCTGATGTTGCATAGTTTGGATTGTGAAAAATAGAATGCAGAGAACATGCCCATGTGATCCTTAGCAAACATTTTTGAGGAAAATATTGTTTTATAGGAGTCTGTTTGTCACAAGATGTTCTGCTGGAGAAAATGTACCCATTATGTTGAAGTATTTTAGTTCTTTATGTAATAGGAATCCCTGTTAAAGTAGCGGTTTAGATTTTCCTGTTGCTTCTATAACATGAGAGCATGGTCCTAAGCATACAATGTAGGTGCTTTTATTAAGAGAAATCATTTTAGAAGTGTCTGCAGTCCTGTACAAGTAATGCAAAGTCTATGAGTAAAAGTGTAGAACATTTCCTTTTTTCTTGAGGGTCTTTAGATGATTAAGATAGGAATATACAGATGTAAGGATTTGGAGTATGTCTGTATTGTTTTTCTCTTTTCCTCAGAATTTAGTAAATGAACACAGACTTCCTTGGCTGCTTGGGATTGGGTGACGTATTACTCTTGTCAGTTCACCAAAGAGTTCCTTTTATACTTGCCAATAGGTCGAGGCTGTTGTTTTTTTTACTCGCACATAGATGAAAGTGGTTCTTGGGTGCCTTGCTAATATATGGGGCGTCCCTACACTAGGAAGTATTCTGAGACTAACCTCTCTGTTGATAGATTATTTCTGTGCCTTGTCTAAAGACCTTTTGTTCTGTCCACCAATAGATATTTGCTGCCTTACAACCATTGCCAGAGGGGCACGGACATCAGATCCAGCTTGAAGTCAAAGTGAAGGTAACCAGCACAGGCATTGCTGGCAACCAGGACCTCAGTGAAGGTAGAAGGCCGGAAGCACTGGGATGTGAAGTGTGTACCCCTGCCACTGTCTTGGGCGAAAGACGGGGTCACAAATCAGAAAGGAGAAATCGTGGATCAAGTTTTTGATGCCCAGCCGAGAGTCACAGACCGACCAGGAAGGCGAGAAAGTTTTTGCTTGAGGTAACCCCCTTTGAAACAAGGGTTGCTTCAGAGATCCTAGCATCAGGCCTCTGAATCCTGGTCCCAAAATGGCTGTAAAGTTTTCACCTTTGTTGGTCAAGAGATACCTGGGCACACTGAATGCAATCTATGGCCCCAACGAAAGAGCAGTGTGCCAGCAGATCAATACAGGCGTTAGGGAAGGACTTGAGTTCAGGGTACAGGTGCTGTGTCTCTGGTGCCTGTTAGATTGAAATGAAGAAAACTGGTGCACTGCCTGAGACACTGGACAGGATCGCTAAGAGCATTTGCCCTGGTGGGTGATTGCCCTATCCTGAAAGAAGAAACTTTTCCCTTGAAACTGGGCCGTGATTCCTGAGTTGCGAGTTGTGCAGCTCCACCGTGGGAACAACAAGAGCCTGCCTGTGAGGCTCAAACGGACACAGGGAGAAGACTCCCCTCTGGTTGGTTGTACAGCCTCTTTAATTTCCCAAGGACTTCTTTTTCTTTTTTGTTGAAAATGTACCCCATTGGTCGTCCCATTTTTGAGGAGGAGCAACCCTTTGCAGCTCTTCGTCCTAAGTCTCATGGTCCTGTGTGGTCCTGTGTGGTCCTCCTGGTCCTCTGGATCCAGGATCATTTTTGTAATAATATGTCTGACTGCTTTCATAATTGTATTAGGAATAATGTTTATTCTGCGAGAGAAAAGTTCATCTGAGCAATTGACAAATGTTACTTTACCCTTTCCTTGATGGATACTCTAGCCCTCATAAAGGAAACACTGGAAAAGTCTAGTGAAAATGTTTTTATTAGATATGTGCTGTTGGCTATTTTGAAGTTGAAATTGATGGTCACTGAAATGCATAGGAGTCTTGAAAATGTTTTTACTGGATGGTTCTAGGATTTGCTTAGGACTAGAAAGCTAATAGTTCTGTTTCTGATAATAGTAATTACTCTCTCCTGCTATCTGTATGACCCAATGCTCTGTTCCATTTGTACTCCTGCTTATACCTTCTACATACCAGCTTAACAATATTTAGAATGAGAAATGCCCACCAAGCAATGAATTAGGATATTGATAAATTTATGGAAAAAAATTAATATGCATATTTCCTACTGGATTATGGGAAAGTCTTTAGCTCATGCTAAAAGGACCATGTGTTGAAGATTGCATTACTCTCTTAGCATGAGCTGAATACCATGTTGTACTTGGCAGCCATTTTAGTTAGCTATGTGCTGGACATTTGCTGTTTCCCTCTCCCAGAGTCTTGCACATGCGCAGATGTGCTTAGCTAGTAGAGTACACCTGTTCCTAGTATAGAACTGTCAGGCTGTTCTAACTGATGTCAGCAACTGATTACTCCTCCTACTTGTTGACTGTGCAGTTTCTGTATGACCATCTATGTGCATAACTCTTCTCATGTGTACTTGTACCGCCTTTTTCAACCCCTGTGTGGGTATAAAAGGACCATGCTTCTTCTGTTCAGTGTGCTACTTCACTCAACACCGAAGGGTGCTGTGTGAATGTAGTTCCACCTCATGAGGTTTATTAAACTTTGTATTTTCTATTCCAGTTTCTGTGCCAACTTCTTCCTATTGGTCCGAGGACTCTGTGCAGAGAAGGGCGAACCCCTTGCACTGGTAGGCCTAGCTGAGGTCACCATCAACAGTCCTATTGTACCGAATCCATCTGTGATTCTATATCAGATCCCTCATGACGCAGAATGGTATACAGTGATTGATCTGTGCCATGCTTTCTTTTCTATCCCATTACACCATGACAGTCAGCAAATTTTTGCATTTCGGTTTGGTGAGCGTATTTTGGCGTGGTGCCGAATTCCACAGGGGTATACAGAAAGCCCCTCAATATTTAATCAGCTATTGAAGAAGTCTTTGGAAAGTCTAGAAATGCCTGAAAACTCAGTACTAGTCCAATATATTGATGACCTGCTTGTGGCATCGAAAACTCGTGAAGCTTGTGAGGTAGACACAGTAGCCTTGCTGAATCATTTGACAGATGGAGGACTGAAAGTGTGACCATCGAAATTACAATTTTGTAAGAAAGAAGTACAATATTTAGGACATAACATTGAGAAAGGACACAGGAAAACAACTGTAGACAGAATCAGGATCATAAAAAGAATGAGTCCACCAATGACCCAAAGAGAAGTGAGAATGTTTCTGGGAATGGTTGGATATTGTCGTCAGTGGATAAGCAATTTTTCCTTGATTGCAAAACCTTTGGTACGATTGACAAGAAGTGATGTGAGAGATCCAATTGATTTGAACAAAGAGGAGTTGGCAGCATTCAAAAGATTGAGAGAAGGATTGTGTATGCCTGACTATGATAAAGAATTTGAGTTGTATTGCAGTGAGAGAAATGGATGTGCACTCTCTGTTCTAGTACAGAAGCATGGAAAACTGAGGAAACCAATTGCGTATTTTTCATCCATGTTGGACCCAGTAGCTGTAGCCCTTCCTGGGTGTCTGAAAGCAGTAGCTGCTACATGTCGAAGTTTGGAACAGAGTGAGGGAATTGTGATGGGATATCCTGTGAAAGTGTTTGTACCTCATGATGTGGCGATCCTTTTAACAAGGAGTCGTACTCAGTATATGACGCACATCCGACTGACTAAGTACGAAAAGGTCATTTTTGGTGCAACAAATGTGAGTCTTGTGAGATGTGTGAATGTGAATCCTTCAACGCTGTTGCCAGACGTAGAGCATGTGGAAGTAAGAGATGAAGTAGATCATGACTGTTTGGATGTACTTGATTTCTGTACAAAACCATGACCTGACATAAAAGATGAACCTTTACCAGAAAGTGATTATGTCATGTTTGTTGATGGATGATGTTTGAGGACAGATGATGGAGTGCCGAGTGCAGCATATGCGGTATGTACAGTTGCAGCAGTGATGGAAGCATCCTATTTGAAAGGAGTAAGATCGGCCCAAGTAGCTGAACTTGTTGCCCTGACCAGAGCATGTAAGATTGGGAAAAGTGTCAGAGTGACTGTGATAACCGATAGCCGGTACGGCTATGGGGTAGTCCACGACTTTGGCCAAATATGGCTGCAGAGATGTTTCCTAACCTCGAATGGAACTCCAATTAAGAATGCTGAAGTGGTTGGAAAGTTGCTTGAGGCGATACAGCTGCCTAGGCAATTGGATGTGGTAAAATGTGCTGCCCATAGTCGCAGTGGTGATTACATTGCCGTTGGTAATACATTCGCAAATGATATGGCGCAATACTGTGCACGGAATCAGAATTCAATCAATCGGGCAAAGGAAAAGGAATTGATTTCTTGTTTCCCAATGTTTACTAACACTGTGGGATCATGGGAAGAAGTAAGACAATTGCAGGAAGAAGCAGGAGAGGAAGAAATAAAACAGTGGGTAAAAGCAGGATGTGCTCCAAGAGAGAAGGATCATGTGTGGGTCTATCGAGATGGAAGACCAGTTATGCCTGATAGCATGATGTCTGCCATGGCACGGATGTATCATGGACAGGGACATATAGGGAGAGACGCCATGATTAGGTCTTTTAAGCAGACTTGGTATAATGCCAAGTTCAGACTTGTAGCAGAAAGTATTTGTCAAAGATGCCTAATTTGTCAGCAATACAATCCAGGAAGAAAAACTTTAGTGAGTCTAGGGACAATAGGTCGAGAAGGAGGGCCTTTTACCAGAATGCAAGAGGATTTCATTGAGATGCCTCCTTGTAACAGGTTGAGGTATGTTTTGGTGATGGTATGCCTATTCTCCAGGTGGGTAGAGGCGTTCCCAACAAGAAGAAATGATAGAATGACAGTGGCAAAATTACTCTTGAGGGAATTTATCCCTAGATTTGGGTTCCCAGTAACAATTGAATCAGACAGAGGAGGACATTTTCATAATGAGATCATAAAACTGATTTGTGAAGCATTGAATGTACGACAAAAACTGCATTGTGCCTATCGACCAGAGGCTTCTGGTGTAGTAGAACAAATGAATGGTACTATCAAAAACAGAATAGGAAAAATGTGTTTAGCCACAGGTATGAAATGGCCCGATGTCTTGCCTCTAGTACTCATGACTATTAGATCAATTCCAGATAGAACTACTAGTTTGAGTCCACATGAGATCATCATGGGACGTGCCATGCGCCATGTGTTTATACCAGTCAACAAGCTGATGACAATAACTGATGACATGTTGTTGGAATACTGTAAAAGCCTGGCTCACGCAGTTCATTCTGTGTTTCATCAGGTTGGAGCGGATGCCACCACTCTTGAAAAAAATCCAGCCCATGATCTAAGCCCAGGGGACTGGGTAAGGATAAAAGTACACAGAAGAAGAAACTGTTTGGTTCCCAGGTGGGGAAAACCAAGAAAAGTCATCTTGACCACAACAACAGCTGTGAAGTGTGCTGGATTGAAGAACTGGATCCATGCAAGTCATACTTTGAGAATTCCAAATCCAGTTGACAGCAAAGAGAGTATTTTGATGAATCAGAATCCAGTACTGAGTCGGATGACGGAGAGCTGAAAGACAAAGAAAAAGAAAACCCTGAAAGGGGGGAAACAGAGCCGAGTTTAACTTTGCTCCCCAGAAGTAATTCCCTGAGGAGAAGGTTACAGATTTCTGATACCTGTTCAGATTCAGAGACAGAACAAAGAGCACACTCTTCCAAGAAAGAACAAGGGAAAAACAAAGAAAAGGACAGTGGAGAGACGATAAAAGAAATTCATGAGAAAGAAGTGCCAGATGAAAGATTGAGAGAAATTCCAACTGAAACTACACCTTTAGATGGACAGGTGCCAGATACAGAGAGAGAGGGAAAGATTATTGCGGAAGACCCCCGAGGAGGTGTAGGGAACTCCAACATCCAGTTAGAAACAGGGGCAAGTAGTCAGCAGGAAGATTGCGTGTCGGAGATCCGAGGAGGGACAGAAGTAGGGAAAACAAAAGAAGTGGTGGAAAAAGAAACTGTTGAGAGTAAAAAGCAAGTTGAAACAGAGTCAGAGGAAAGCGAAGATGAAATACCAGAAGGCCGAGTTCTGAGAAAGAGAGCTTGGAGAACTGAAAAGAATGATAAAGGGAGTAAATTGAAAAGAGCGGCAAAGGACGAGGTGTGGCCGAATAAAATAAAAAGACTGAGATATCGACTGACACGTGTAAATTCTCCAAGGGCTGAACAGGTGAATGAAGTAACGAGTCAAGAAAAATCGAAAGGAGAAGAACCAACAGTGGTTAAAGAAAGTAAAAGAACAAGGAAACCTAACCAGAAGTATAAATCACCGGAATAGACATATGTGGCCCTGTCTGAAGTAAAAGAAGAGATGGATAGCCAAGAAAATCCAGAGGTGGTTGTACCGGAAGTGGTTGAGGAAGACGAAGAATCGGAAATCCTGAGAGTTATCTTGTCCGATATTGGAGAAGAAGCGGATGTTCAGGACAACCTGTATGT
This sequence comes from Triturus cristatus, assembly GCF_964204655.1. NCBI lineage: Eukaryota > Metazoa > Chordata > Amphibia > Caudata > Salamandridae > Triturus > Triturus cristatus. The sequence goes on from NC_140585.1 coordinate 483,225,732, forward strand.
TGAAAACGAAGGGAAGGTGAAAGATGATGAGATGCCAAACTGAATGAGACAAGAAAATTACTGATGGAAAGACAATAAAAAACTGAAAAAGACAAAAACTGGTAGAACCACGTAGGTGTTTAGAGCCTTGGGTTAGAAACTAGTTGTGAAGTAGAAGAGGCTAAGTCAAAAGACACGGCTCATTTTAGTTAAGATGGCAAACATAGAAAGTAGCAAGAGTAGACGTACCTTCTTTTGAAGATGGTGCAAAATGTGTTGTTGTTGTACAGGATTATTAATGCTTCTTTGGAGTATTCTCGCTCTACTAATTTCATTTAAAGTTATTATAGATACATTAGAAGGACATAGTGATAACATAACTAATATAGGAAAAGTTCAAAAGGTAGTTCTGACTAGAATAGATAGAAATGATTTACATAAAGATAGGTCAATAACAGATTTTTCTAACAATGTGTTTTCAAAATTGTTGTATGAATATGTAAAAACAATGGACGTAAGGGATTGCTACGTTTGTATGCAATTACCTGCATCTGTATCTGAAGGAGTGACTTATCATCACCTTCCAGTAACATGTAGTGTAATAGCTAGTTTATTTTATCAAACAGGTAAATTAAAGTATTATTTTTCAGATGTAGATACTATATTTTCACAAGTACCCGCAATTAACAAACTAAACAATGTAAAACCTGCAAAGGTATTAGGTGAATTTTTCTTAGAGACTAAAGAACTAACATTAGAATATATATTTAGAAATAACTTGACTTGCAGTTTAAAGAAAGAAGAGAAGACATTTTTAGATATGGTTGAAGAAAGGAGATTGAAAATGCAAAGAAAGGCTTCAGAAGGGAAAGCGGAGAAAACAGTTTGGGATGTAGAAATGGAGAAACACTTGAAAGGGGAAAAGAGTCCAACTATGGCTTTAGATTGGCCTCAGAAAGGGAAATTGTGTATAAGAAGGAATCAAACAGCGTATGACAATTATTTTGTAGGGAATAGTGAGTGCCATGATACATACCGAATCATGGGAGGATGGGGATTTAAAGGTGGAAGAGATCCAGTCTTTCCAGGACTGTATTTCATTTGTGGGAACAGGGCATATTATCGTTTGCCAGACCATTGGTATGGCACACGTTATGTTGGCCTGGTTTTTCCAAAGATTTTTCATATGGATCGAGGAGAAGATGGTGTACATAGTTCAGGTAGTTATTTAGCACGTAGTAAGAGAGAATCTTGGACTGAAATTGTGGGTGACATTTTTGGAGCACTGATACCCGCAGTGGGAATATCTCTGAATGCAAACAAAATTAGAAGACTTTCAACAGTAGTGGATCGCTTGTCAACAAGCACCGCTGGAGGATTCTTATTGGTAAATACTGAAATGATTGCCATGCGTGCTATGGTAATGCAAAATCGACTTGCCCTTGATATTTTATTGGCAAAAGAGGGTGGAGTCTGTGGAATGCTGAAAGTTCAACATTGTTATACTTACATTCCTGACGAAAGTAGAGATTTGAAAATTTATATTAAAAATATTACAGAATTGCATGACGAAATTGTACCACTGGACGTTGAAGGTGTCTGGGAGAAAATTGGTAAGAAAATATCAGCTATTAAAGACTTTGTAGTAAAATTAGGTAGTACATTTATTGGTAAGATATTATTTCCATTAACATGTGTGATTTTCTTAGTATTAATAATTAAACTAGGATGTATTTGTTGTAGAAAAGGTAAAAATCAGAAAAGAATAAAAAGAGAAAACTTAAGAAGAAAAGATAAGAAACAAGAAAGAGAATTTGAAGAAATAGAAATAGAAGAGATCAAGGAGAGCATGTATAAAACAGCAAAAAGAGAAGAAACAGGGGAAACTGAAATATGAATGAAAAAAGAAATCAATTTAAAATTCCGTAAAAGGGATACAACATTTTTGTTGGTGTGGTGATATAATCACCAAAGGGGGGATTGCTGGAGCGGGTAGTACAACATTTTGTATACCCCCCCATTCTGCATGTTTATATTAATCTAAATAATTAACTAATAGTAATCTTATTAATTGGTTTGCAGTGAAAGACTTATCAATCATACTAACAAAAGAATTACACGTGGGAATTGCACTTTGCATGGCTAAACTAATTGTAAACTAACTTATGTACGCATACTAATAGTAGAAAATTAGAATATTGCATGATATATGTTGCTTTGGTGATGTAATTGTGTTTTGTGCTTTATTGAGTGAGTATAAATGCTTTGAGTGTTGCTTTCTGCTAGATAATTACTTACACATAAGGGTATTAGTGAGGGATTAACATTTTATTAGCCATTTCCATGTTTTAATTACATTTTGTGTTTCTTTTGCTTAAGTTACCCATTTCGGCCTAGTTAAAATGGATGAACGAGACGTTGAACGTGACTGCCCTGACAACACGACGTTCTGGGTGAAATGCGCATGCGTTACTGCCAGCAGCAGTGGCCTGGTCCTGACCCAGGGAGAAGAAGACCTAGTCAAGGCTACTCTGGGAACTCCGCCAACGACAAGACAATAGACAATTTAAAAACCGGAACCAGCAAGTGCGATGACTTCATTATGCTGACTCTATGAGAACTTTAACCCTCGACCCCAAATCGACCAATCAGAACTTTCTAAAACCCCAATCTTGATACTTTTTTACATTATTTTCATTATAAAAGTAGGTAGGGAATTGAACTAATGGCTAACGCTCTTCTTTGACGAACTCGATTTTCTGCTGGACAGCTGTTATCCTGAATCTTTGAGAGACTGAATTGCGGCCTAACTTTGATGAATTAAAAGATTTTTCCTCGACCTGACTGACTTAGAGGACGACTTTTAGCCAGATTAGGCAAATATGATGTCCTGCAATGCTAATGAAGATTTCTAACTATTTTGCAATATTTCTTAGATAAAGAATATTTGATTTATTGACAAATGTGTTGTGTCGATTATTTGAAGAAGAGAATTAGGATAAAGAATAGTGTAGAGATAAATGATAGTGTTCACTAAACCTATAAAAACAACTAAATGATTCATCCCTTATGAGAGGAATGTCTTAGGGTTTGAAGTCAATGTATTTAGAGTAAGGTAAAGATATTCCTTTCATGTCAGCGTTTGGAAACTTATTCCTCTAGGGAAGCAGATCAACTGAGTGTGAGTATTGGTGTTATGGGTCCCACCAATGAATGTATTTGAGTGAATTTGCTATTGAGGTAATTGGTCTGTGACGAAGGGGGAATTTGATGTTCCACGCTGCAACACTTACCACCCCCCCGCTCAGGCTGGATGAAATGTAGTCACATACACCTGCAGTCATTTGACAACACCTGCAAGACCTGTACTACAAACCACATAAAAGTAGCAGACAAACAAGGGCCAGATTTGGCCACAGAGAGTTCCTGCTTGCCTGCTCTGCGCCTTAATTAAAAAAATGCTACACCAGAGGTGGAAAAAAATGATACTGAGGGGGAGACCACCATTATCTTGGATTTCATTGTGAGGCACCACAAACGACTCCATGGCTTTCCCCCTTACAGCACCAGTGATACACAGAAGGCAGCCCTATGGCAGCATTTAGCCACTGCAGTCACAGCATTTGGGGGAAGTTGTCTGCACTGTAAATGAGAAAAAGAAGAAGTGGCAGGATGGGAAGAGGTGGCTAGAGTTCTCCCTGGTGTACAATCCGGACACCGCCTCCATCTCACCCCACTAGAGGAGGATTTCCTCCACACCATACACCCCCACGTGCTCCATGATCTGCCTGTGAGTGATGTCCACAATGTGGTACCAGGTAAAATGTGATGACAAGAACATGGATATGAAATGTCTGTCTGCGTTGCACCACAATTGTGACTATGGAAGCTGTCCCAAGTATGTGTAAAAAGCATAGTGAGTCAGAGCATCATATGTCGTCTTCTGTACATTGCACTACAAGTCCAAGAATCCTTTGTGATCAAAACAACAAATCCCCTTTTCCGCTATCATAAACAGGGGCCCAGCACTGCTGGTGTATATGCCTAACACTGGTAAATAGCAATCGACAAAGTGCCACTACCAGTTAGCCAGCTGCGGCTGGGGTAGGTAAGAGCGGTGGGGGAGAGGTGGGGGATCGACAGACAATGAAATAGGGAAAATAAATGTAAAAAATAAATAAAACCAATTACCTTGCGCTAGGCGCCGCATCGCCGAGCACAAGGTAAGTTGATTCTTTTTTTTCCCTATTCCATTATCTGTCAAATTCCCTCCTCCCTACCACCCCACCGCCCCACTGCTCCTACCTGCACCAGCTGTGGCTGCACTTAAAATTACTGTTAGCATGTAGATGCAGTGAGAACATTGGTGAAAAGTTGCATATGTACATTTTGAGATTTCTGACTTTTCTCTGTTCTCCTCTATTGACACATTCAGCCAAAGTACAGTCATCCACTGTAGCTGAGGTCCCTGCATCTGCTGGAAGGAAACAACATCATCCACAGCAATCTATACTACCATCACAAACTTGTAAGTAATAGTGGTCAGTAGAGGGTCCAAACGCCTACATTGTTAGCAGACAACACATGGACATATTACATCAATTCCATCAACAGAGCCAGAATTGTGAACTGAACTCTGAAATCAAGTGCATCACATGTGCCAACTGGAATGCTAACTGGCAAACACAGATATCTTTGTAGGCCCAATGATGTCATCCAGGATTCCAGTCCCCACAGTGACAGCTGCTACAAGGTTGGCTGTGACATCTGGTCAGGAACCACACAATGGGCAAATGTGGGATCCTGGTAAGTAAACCCAAGAATATTGTACCTGAATGCTCATGCTCATAAAATGTGGATTTAATGTCCACAGTATGTTGTATGTGTTCAGCATAACTGTTGTCTCTCATCTCAATATGCCCACATATGGCATTTTACAGCATACCATATCACACCAGATGACACTAAATGTATGGCAAGTGAGTGCAGTATGTACATAATAGACTATATTGTGTCATATGAATTGGAGTAGCCACAACTGGATTGTAAATTCATGACATGAATACTCTCAAGCAAATTCACACAGCCCAAAATGTATGGAAATTGATGTGGATGAGGGTCGCACTGATGCCAGTTGGGTTTGGTTGTTTTGGGAGGGGTGTATGGACTGCCAAGGTGGATGTAAAGTAAGATGAATATATATATCTGGTGGCTGAACTGCACAACACAAATCCAATTTAGGTGGCAACCATCCAAGCTTCTACACTTTACCACAGTATGTGAGCCTAGTCAAATGTTGAATTCAGCTTGCCTCCTCTTCTACTGTATTCTCATATATAAGTGACAGGATAATATATGAGATTAGGATGTGTACTGTACAAGACATCATCCATTGACAGCTATGTTCTACCATGATATTGTACATGTATAATGGGAACGGATGTCACACAAAGATTTAACATAACAATTGTGTGATCTCCCAGTCCTAAATGGGCGTTGTGACTTAATCAGGAGGGAAGCACAAATGTGCCACAAAATGTACCTGACTATTAAGACATCTAACATATTAACTCTCAAATGCAATGAAGTGATCTGATGTGGAAATGTGAAACTGTTCTGCATGATGATGTACACTCCTTTAGATTAGTTGGCATACAACATCATACTCATGAGGCATGATGGGCTAACAGTGATGGTGTATCCAAAGGTATGAGGAGGCGTTCACCATAACTACTCCCTTCCTTCAATTATCAGTTACCTTCTCATACACGTTTGTTTGTTAATGTGATATCTCGCTGATATCATGGCTGTGTGGAGATAATGGCTGGTAACTGCTGCTGGTGACCAGAGGCCCACATATAAAGTTCAGGAGGAAAACATGCGGCACACTAGCCAGAAATAGCATATCAAAGGTCTATGACAATGACATATACAAGTTAACTCATTGCTATCATCCTGTGTACTTGAATATCGACATGTAAGTCTCTTAACAGCGGCTGGCAGGATTCCATCAGTGCTGCAGACAACACCACCAGGGAGTATGTAAGACATCCTGGCTGCAGCAGTGAAACCCACTCGCATATGTCCATCAGGTAAGCTTGCTATAAAGTGTTTCCCAATTATGGATTCCAAAATCATTGAATTTGAATTTAATTTGAATTTAAAATTATTTATACAGCGCACGTACACCAGCGGTTTCATGGCGCTACAACTGACAGAGGACTGGGCAAGGGAGCTGGAGCTAAGTAAGAAAAAGATGAACTGCTAATGAATTAATTGAAGAATTTAGCAAAGAGATGTGCCTTGAGCTGTTTCCGGAAATGCGGGTACAGGGTTGAAGCTCTAAGCTCGAGAGGCAGGGAGTTCCAGAAGATCGGGGCGAGGGTCGCAAATTTCGAGCCTCCCCATTTCTTTCTCCGGAACCGTGGGACTGTAAGAAGGGATTGGGTAGATGAACGCAGTTCCCTGGATGGAACATAAGGGATAATCTCAGATGAGATGAAAGCCGGTGCCGTGCCCAGTCGTGCTTGAAAGGTGATGGAAGCAAGCTTAAACTGGACACGAGCACGAACAGGAAGCCAATGTAGGGACTTTAGGAGGGGGGTGATATGGTGGGACTTTGGAAGTTTGAACACCAGGCGCGCCGCCTGGTTTTGGATCTGCTGCAGACGCCGGAGACTATATGCAGGTATACCTGCATATAGGGCGTTGCCATAATCCAGGCGGGATACGACCATGGCCAGGGTGATCAATTTTAAAGCATCAAATGAGAAAAACGGGACACCTTGCGTATAGTGCGCAGTGAAAGAAAGGAAGAAGAAACCACAGAGCTGACCTGGGAGTGAAGGGTGAGTTGAGAATTGAGCTTAATGCCTAGAGTTTTGACTGAGGTAGAGGGAACAGGTGGGGGACCTAGGGAAGGCGGCCAGAAGAGAGGGGACCAGGGGCTGGATGAACCACCCGTCAACACCAGCTCGGTCTTGTCTGGGTTGAGTTTCAGATGGTTGTGGTTCATCCAGTCCCGGATATGAATCATGATGGTTTGGAAATTAAGAACAGAATCGGGGGAAGAGGAAAGATTGAAGACAAGCTGGAGGTCGTCCGCATAATTAAATACGGCGACCTCCATTTGTTGCAGTGAAAAAATAAGAGGGGAAATATAAAGATTAAATAAAAGGGGGGAAAGGGAGGAGCCTTGGGGGACCCCGCACTGAACATTGCGAAAGTCCGCAGTAAAATCACCCAGGCGAACTGCCTGGGTACGGTCCCTCAGGAAGGAGGATAACCAAACCAACGCGGTGCCCCCGATCCCCGCCGCCCTGACACGGGAAAGCAAGATGGAATGATCCACCGTGTCAAAGGCGGCTGAGAGATCGAGGAGGACCAAGGCCTGGGGTTGGTTGGTATCCATTCCCTCCCTGAGGTTATCAAGGACCGAGAGAACTACGGACTCCGTAGAGTGTGCGGGCGGAACCCGGCCTGGGGGGGGCGAGAGCCCCGTTCTTCTCCACGAAAGAGATCAGGGCGCAGGTGCCGTGGCGCTCGAGTACTTTCGCCAGGAACGGCAGAAGGGAGATGGGGCGAAAATTAGCGGGAACTGAGGGGTCGGCGCCCGGTTTTTTCAAAATGGGGACAATGACTGCGGTTTTAAGTGGGTTAGGTACCACGCCCTGGGAAAGAGAGCTGTTAAGGAGATGAAGGGGGGGGGTCTGAACAGCTGGTAAAGATATGACGAAGAATATGAGCCGGGCAGGGATCTAACGGGGAACCAGATTTGACAAGTGGAATTATGGCAGTCAGAGATTCCTTAGTCAGAGGTGGGAGGGAGGTGAGTTGTCCCTTGGGGGGGGGACACTGGGGATCCACAAAAGTAGGGGAAGGAGGGGGGATGTTAGCTTTGATGGTGACTATTTTCTGAATGAAAAAGTTATTGAGGGAATGACAGAGTTCCTGAGAAGGGGTGGGCTTAAGAGAGGTTCTGTCCGAAAACGCCAGATTGTGTACAATCGAGAAAATTTCCTTCGATTGGTTTTCGGCTGCGAGGATTTTGGAGGAGAAATATGTGGTTTTTGCCTCCAGGATATCCTTTTTGTATAGGGTCAGGATGTTAATAAACTCCAATCGTAGAGAGGGGCAGTAGTTTCTCCTCCAGGCCCGCTCCGCTCGACGTACCGCCAATTTAGTGGCTTTGAGATCTTCGTTAAACCACTGATTGGCGTCCTTCTCTCGTTTGGTTGAGACCCGTTTCAAGGGGGCGATGGAGTCACAGCCTGAGGAGAGCCATTGTTCAATGGCCGTGACCTGGGAACGGGTGGATAAACCTTGCAGGGAAGAGAGGTGGTAAGTAGGGAGGATAAACTTTCGGGATCTACTCGTCCCCAGGCACGAACCCAGATGTTTTTGGGGAGTGGGGGCTTGACCGGGGGGTGTATGGGAAGAGCAAAAGAGATCAGGTGATGGTCAGACCATGTACAGGGCGAGATGGTAAGGGACTCTACGGGGCAATTTAGGGACCAAACCTGGTCAAGAATGTGACCTTTGATATGGGTGGGAGAATTAATGTGAGATATGAAGTTGAGAGAATAAAGGGTATCAGAGAATTCCTTTGAGGATGGGCATTCAGCTGGGTCAGAGGGCCAAAAATTAAAATCACCCAAGAGCAGAATGGAAGAGTTATTAACTGTAATAGTGGCCAGAACTTCCAAAAAGTCAGGGAGAAACAATAAAGGGGATTGAGGGGGGCGATAGATAAGTATGCAGGTGAGAGGGGGTGTGATGGAAGTAGTACGAATAGCTAAATACTCAGTGGTAGCGACATCTGGCAGGGACAGAGTTTGAAAGGGAAGGTCGGTTCGGGCGATGACCGCCACCCCGCCCCCGGCTCTACCATTTTGGCGGTCTGCACGGAGGGCGTAATATGGAGCTGGTAGGGTGGCCAGTAAGGCAGGGAGGGAGTCATCACAAAACCAAGTTTCTGTTAAAAAAAAAAGGTCAGGGGCATGAAGGTCCAGCAGTACCGAAAGTTCGTGGGCATGGGCTACTGCAGACCGGGTGTTCAAATAGTATGCCGCCAAGGTTTTAGAGGTAGCAGGAAGAACATTACCTCTAGAGGGAAGAGGGAGGGCAAGTTGGGGAGGGGGGATGGTGAGAGGAGCAGGCGGAGACAAGCCAAGAGACGAAATACGAGAACAGGTAGAGGCTGGTAGCGACCATGGGCCCCGGAGGCAGCGTAATTGGGCGGGGGAATAGATGGTAAGATGAGCAGAGTGACGTGCCCCTAGCCCCGGACAGTCGCGGACGAGCGCAGACGAGCTTGCCTTAAGCGCGCCTTCGGCGCGCCATCGTCGCGCCCGCTGCGCTCGTCCGCTGCGCTTCCTGCCAAGGCACATAATTTATATTAGATGGTCCGGGCGTTGGAGGGGGCGTGGCCAACAGAGATGGCCGTGTCTCGTGGCTCACCTCGCCGTCGGGAATGGCGACCAGGAGGTAGGTGTTCGTTGCAGCGTTGGATCCGCTGTTTAGGGAAGAGCGAGGAAGTGCAAAGAGATCAAGTGATTTAAAAGTAACAAAGTATCACACTAATTTTAAAAATATAGCTTTCGCGCTCCCGGCTTTCCGCCTCAGGAGTCTCTCATCAGTGTTGCGCTTCTTGTCAGCGCGCGCTATTTATGCATATGGTGAGGGGGCGTGGCCAACAGAGATGGGCGTGTCTCGTGGCTCACCTCGCCGTCGGGAATGGCGACCAGGAGGTAGGTGTTCGTTGCAGCGTTGGATCCGCTGTTTAGGGAAGAGCGAGGAAGTGCAAAGAGATCAAGTGATTTAAAAGTAACAAAGTATCACACTAATTTTAAAAATATAGCTTTCGCGCTCCCGGCTTTCCGCCTCAGGAGTCTCTCATCAGTGATCAAAATCCCCTTCTGCATAGCATCTGTAGTTGGTGTGTATAAAGTTACATACATACAATTTCAGTTATGTGCATGTCACATGAGCCTGTTAGCATATTAGTCATGAGGATCATTAAGTATGGTGTCACTTCCTTTTCAAGATGCTGGATTGAGGACCAAATCTTCGGCTACACCTATGAGGAGCCAGGTTCAGCAGTTGACGTCAGGGGGGATCTCAAAGCAACACAGGGCTGTGGCTGGATATGGTGTGTTTGCTTGTGCATTGTACATCTCCATTCAACACCTCAGTGCTTTGGTGTGAGCTGTCTAGTGTCGGTGTACCCAAACCAGGTCACATGTGCACCATCTGTTGATGCAAAGTACAGTAGAATCAGCCCTTGTGTTGCACCACATCATATACTAGTTCAATTACTTGTCCTGTTGCAACCTCTGTCTTGTCGCAAGAGGAGGAGGAGAAGGAAGTCCCAGAGGAGGATGATGAATTAGAGGATGATGGAGACTATTTGTCCCTTCTCACAGAGGATGAGGAGTCAGATGCAGTGACCAGAACATTTGGAATACTTGCCAAAATGTGTAAGACCACCCCCCTACGCCCAGCAAAGTGTCTCGGTATCGAAAGCCCAAGTTTGCCTGTCCTCAGCATAGCACTAACCCCCTACAGCTCTCACATACCCCAACACAGACATCACTCCCTCACAACCCTCACATCCAGGACAGACGTGGTGGTTCCCCTACACTTTCCTCCCAATATAGTGCATCCCAGGTATACTCTCCACCATCTGAGGTACTTACCACCCCTGGTGCTGTGCAGGTATCCCCTGGGCACCAATCTCCACAGTATACCACCTGCCACCCCTACCCCTGCTGGTGGACCTGAAGGTCTTATCCATGGCTGTCCCATGCCGAGGGGGATAGAAGATGACCGTGTTAGCCAGTCGGAGGAGGGGTTCTTCCAACAGCAGGCTGATGTGAGGCAGAACATTCGTGCCATAGGGGCTACTCTGTCAGACATGTCTGAGGCACTGCAGGACATGTGCCAATTGCCTCAGGTGGTGGACAGACTGACCCAGGTGTTGGACAGGATGGATAGATCTTTGCAAGACATGTCCTAGAAGATAAATGACATCATATCCATCCATAGGGAAGAGAGTGCAAGACACCATGCCTTGGCCATGAAGATGATGGAAGGCCTCCTGAAACTGATCAAAAGTCTTCCTTTAACGTTAACACAGGAAGAGGAGCCATCACATCTATCTGCAGCACAGCATACCCACCCACCTGTACCACAAGCTGCACAGGCTCGCTGCAAGATCTCACAGCCACCACCACCCCCTGCCCAGGTACTTCTCCCATCTGCACATCCACCATCACCCCCTGTCCAGGCACTCCCCCACCTGCACATCCAGCACAACCCCCTGTTCAGGCACTTCCCCCACCTGCACATCCACCATCACCCCCTGTCCAGGCACTCCCCCACCTGTAAAGACACCATCAGCCCCTTTCCAGGAACTTTCTCCTGTACAGACAAATGCACCACATCAACCTGCACCTCAGTAACAACACAAACGGACTTACTCACAGAGACCATCACCACCAAGTCACAAGCACGATCCCTCTTGATCACAGGAAAACATATCATCCTGAATATGTGTAAATAAAAGATATATGTCCTCACAAGTCAAGCCTAAGGTGCTTATTATGTACTGAATGCCAACTGTTTACCCTTGTAGTGACCTAGAGATGTGAGGATGAATGTGTGTGAGTGACACATGCAAAGGTGTTACCCCATCAGTGCAACAATGAAGCTAACAAGATAGAGAAAGTTTGATTCAAAATACAAGTTTATGTAAAAGAAATGGAAGGGGGAAAAAGAAGCAAAAACAGTCAGTTTGAAAGGGAGAAAGGAAAGCAAATAATGTTCGTTGCACAGAATGGACAAGGGGACTTTGAGGGGGTTGCGCAACATAAATAAAACACGTCAGGAAGCATCTGGGGACCCAGAATATATACAAGGGGCAAAGTAAATGTCCAAAAGGAAGTCATTGTCAAACAAGTCAACTGTCCTTCTGGTCAACCTTATTTACAACAATGTTCAGATCCTCAGAATCTGATGCAGGCTCCTGGCTGGCCAGTGCAGGACTAGGCACCACACAGGACTGGAACACACAAGGAGTACAGAGAGAAACAGTGTGGGGCAACGTACAGGGTAAAACATTGAAGGTGGTTTGGAAGGAACGTTGGGCAAGGGCAGACAACATGGCTGCACCCAAGGAGGTGATACTGGCAGTGAGGGTTGCCACAAATCTTGCATGCTCCAACATACGCACCTCTACACAAAGTTGCAGCATGAAGCGAGAGGACATGTCTGCCTGGCCCTCATGTGCATCTATCACTTCCTGGGATGCAGCAACAGGAATTACAATATAGGGAGGGGTTTGGCTATTACATGAGGAGTGTGGTGTTTCGGGGTCATAGCCTATGTTAGGGTCTTCCTGGCAGCCAATTGGAGGGGGGTGCAGTTGGAAACCCTGATGGAATGGGGGTCTCTAGAGTCAAGGAGGGGCTGATGGCAGGCCCAGGTTGTGGAGTGACCTACCCCAGGGACACCTCACCAAATGAAAGTTGTAGATTGTCAGGGGGAGAGTCGTTCTCCTCCCCTTTCCCCTGGACAGAAGTGTCCAGTTTTTCACCTCCCCTACAATGTCCTCAGCCTCCACCCAGTCTGTTGCACTTGAGGTGTGTTCTTGCTCTGTCCAGGTGGTCACATTTCCCCTGTCTTCTGATACTGAAGGTCCCTCCTCCTCCTCAGGACAACACAGAGGCAGATTTGGGTATACATATCCAAATAGGGGCTGGGATATTAGCTTGCCTGAGTGGTGAGTCTTACATTTTGATATTCCCTCACAACAGCAGACAGTCTGATGACACATTTTGCCTTCAAAGACTGCTCAGGTAGTGCTGTACCCTGGTGAACAGTTGTGGCTAGTTGTTACAGCTACCTTGACTGGACAAATGACAAACTAGCCACTGTTGGGAAGAAATGTGTTTGTGGACCCCCTTAGAGAAGTTGGTATTCCTTAAGAGTGATGCAAAGATCTCAAAGTCTGTCTTAACTCCATGGCACATTACGATCTGTCTTAATCAGAACCCAATCTCACTAAAGGCAATGCAATTTACAGCTTCCAACACCCAAAGACCTCTCATCCACACACTGGACAGTGTTTGTACCATTTCTCCCCTAATGCACTCATCAGTTAAAATGCATTGGTTCACTGGTAATGTTGCTGCCAGTGTGTACCTGAGGAGCTCTATTCCCTTGGTGTCTTCCAAAAACTACAGCTCCCAGAATGCACTCTGTTCTGTGCATTCTATATGCTACAAAGAGCCTTTGGCCTTATAATGACTGCTGCATTTGCACAGATTAGGTCATTGGAAACCTGGGGCAAACACCAAAGGCATGCAAGTCACAGCATCCAACACCCAAAGGCCTCTCATTCACACACTGGACAGTGTTTGTACTATTCCTCACCCAATGCACACATCAGTTATAAGGCCCTTGGTTTACCGGTAATGGTGCTGCCAGTGCAATTTTATATACAAATGAACGTGTGGCTCTATTAACCCCGTGGCATACAAAACCCAGAGCTCCCTGAATGCCATCTGCTCAGTGAGCCTTTGGCCTTATAATGACTGCTGTATTTGTACAGATTAGGTAAATGGAGGTATGGGACACCTGATGGTACAGCTTTGTCATCCCTCACATTATACTTTCAGACACATATTGCAGTTAATTCACTTACCATCTCTCTGCTGCTTATGCTCCTCCAGCTGAGCATGAAGGGTTGGCCAGGCTGCCCTCGGGACCCTCCTGTACAGTGGCGAGAGGCGGGGCCAGTGCACATGTTGCTGTGAGGACAGGCCCAATATGTCCTGGGCCTTAATCCTGGCCCAGCGTTTTAGGCATTGCTCAGCTGGTCCTCGGGCCCCCTATGCAGTTGAGAGTACTTTTCTAGCACCCCCTCTGCTAATATGTCCAATTCCCTTTCAGTGAAAGGGGGTGTTTTCTCCTCCATTCCCTCAGCCGTGTGGGGGGTAGCTGGGTGATACATAGCAGCAGGATGGCAGATGATCTGATCTGTGGCAGAGGATGACTAAGAATGAACAGAAATGGTTGCCAGCAACTTCCTTTGATGTACTTCTTGTATGCCATTTCCTGTATAACTGGATTGGGTTCTGGCCTGTTTCCGAAATCTCTGGCCCGAGAGCGTACTCTCCGCATGGGGAGTGGAGGCTCCACATTAGGAGCACAGGCTCTGCAGCAGAGCGGAGATTCCGAAAATGAGCTGTAACAGATATTACGCATAAAAAGAACAATAGAAACATGAACCAAAAGGTAGAACAGACCCTTAAAATTTGTTTGGACAGGAAAAAGGGTGTGGCCAGGCAAAACATCACATCCCAGAAGAGTTTGCTCCTTTGCATCATGGTACATGTAGTCGAAATGTTGTGCTCAGCTCAGAGTTGACTGTAGTGTTACGATAAATGTGGGGGAGCAGTGCTCTGTATCTCAGACACATAGGGCCTGATTCACAAAGTTCAAGAACACTCACGGTGGGGTCCCCTCAGTTGTGGGGGAATTGTTTCAGTTGGGGGCAAATACTCCACAATGCAATAGTTAGGTCCCTTTGTAAATGAGGCACAAATTGTCAAAAGGTCCTGGGAGGTCCAACACATGCACATATATTTAATTCTCTCCGGCAATGGATTCCTTAGAGACATTGACAACACTATTTGATGACATCTGCACCTGACATATTGTATGCCCAATCTTTTGACTCCTGTCAACAGCTGTGTTTTACATACATTGAGTGTGGCTTGCAAAGTAGTCTCAGGATGGAATTTTTGGACAGTCATATTATCCAGCTTTCATCATTGACAACAGACTGCAAACCACATTTTGTCCGTAACACAACAAGTTGCTCGTGAAAAAAGTGCCAACCAGCTGATCACAGACTTGCATACTCTGCCCTCTGTTCTGTGCAATGGCCCAGTTACCCGGATTCAGACCTAGCTGAGGGTCCAGAGGTATGTGTAAGCCATGACTTAAAGCTTTGTTGTGCAAGACACAATAGGCAAATATGATCTTGCACACAACTTCAGGGGAGTACATCAGCAACCCCTCTGTATGGTCATGACATCTGAATCGCGACTTCAGGAGACCAAAAGTGCACTCTATGATGGCTCAGTTTGTATGTTTTCCCTATTGTACCTAAGCTGAGGTACAGTGGTTGCATGTCTGTATGGCATGAGAAGTTGAGGGGAGAGGGCATAACCAGCATCACCTGAGGAGGGAAATTAGGGAACTTCATTACATGTCCCTCTTGCATCTGTACAGAACATGATCTGTAGTATGGTACATGCAGTGTCTGTTGTGCTGTGTAAGAGGCATGATGAATATTGTTGTAAAATGGTTGTTTATGTGAGATAGCATTTATACATTATATTTATACATATCACACATGTTTTGTGCTTGGTATTTACCCAGTAGCCACACGTTGCCAAATTCTCCCGCAACCATCTGCCGGACAAGAGGTGAACTGCGGAATACAAGGCTGTCATGGGTACTGCCTGGAAACACTGCATGCACATCAATGAATCTACCACTGGCATCACAGACCCTGCACATTGATAGAATGTCATCAGTGTCTGTTGCAGAAGATGTGTGCAATGCGGTGAGGTGGCTGTAGAGCCACATGGCCACAATCAATTGCACCCAGCACAAGTGAGAAGCGGGTAAATTAGGTAGAAATCCCTAGCTACCCTTTGTCTCTTGTTCAGTGTATGGGGCATTCGTATGTGAAGTTGGGCTCTCGTATTGATGCAGCTCTGTACCTGATACAAGCACCGGGACTGGCTTGCCTGAGAGATGCCCACCAGGTCAATGGAGACCCTTTGAAATGACCCCGAAGTAAAAAAACGGAGAGCAGCAAGGATCTTGAGATAGGCTGGGACGGCATGGGATTTACTGGTCACAAAGCAGTGGCTTAGCAAGGGAGGGTGGTGGGGCGGACCACCCCAGGCGTCACCCCCCACTCTTACCTGAGGCCGTCGCGGGATGGCACACGAATGCAGGAATCGCCAGCACCCCCCTGCTCATAACCCACGGCCGCCGGGCAGCAAAAGCAGGGGTCACCATGGGCGGCAAAAGGTTTAGCTACGCCACTGTCACAGAGTCAAGTTCCTGCTCCAACTTACAAACCATCTCCAAGATGACATCTGGGGGGAAACAGTATCTGGCCCAGACATCTTGCCTGGACATCCGAAATAGGTTGATCCTTTGTCTGAAAATCCTCTCTACTCTCCTCCTTTTCCTCAAATCTTCTTGACGCAGGCAAGGGGCAGAGCAACAAACACATTCAGCTACATGTTGAAAGGTTTGTATGTGTTAGCTCTGCTTTTATGTTTGCTGCAGGGCTGGGATTGGCTGTTGTGCCTCAGTGCTTAAGCTGGAGCGGGGGGGTAGTAAGCTCTTATGCAGGTGTTTAACATTGAAGACAATGACCATTCGGCCAGAGCTGCAAATTCTGTCTCGAATGCGGAGCTTCCTGCCCGACTGTAGAGACTCCGCCCCACACAGAGATTCTGGCCCAGGTGCGGAGATTCCGCCCTGAGTGCGGACATAAAGATACGACTTGTAAATGACTTCTGTGAATATCAAAAGTCGTAAATGACTTCTGTGAATATCAAAAGTCGTAAAGTTAGACTTTTGGCTCAGATTAGCTTTGTGAATCGGCCTCTTTAACTTTAACAAGGCCCTCCACCATAATACTCCTATATACTTGCCCAAGAAACTCAAGTTATCAGTGGGCAGTCGCACTGACTCCCTTTCATTGACACCACAGACATTGAAGAAAACAAATAACCTACAACCGCTACTTCAACTTTGCCCCCTGAATTTGGAACACTTAAACTCCTGAAATCAGGACAAACCCCTCTATTGCCTCCTCAAAAACCAAAAGCAAAAAAGCTCTTGATGCATAGATTCCTTCTCTAGGACCCGTGATCCTTCTTCAACTCGGCTAGCGTTGAGTGGACTCCCGAAGATCTTTGAACTGATATACTTAATGATATACTGTATATATGCAAAGTCATGATTATTCCTTCCAAGATTTTCATTTTTTTTCCTCTTTTCACTTTTGTATGACTTGATTGCTAAATGTACAGCGCTCTGATACCTGTACCGTTCATGTTCGAGCTATATAAAACTCCATAAATAAATAAAATGCCAAGGCTACATTTAAATTGAGTAGGGCTGAGAAGGATTTGTAGAGGAATTTGATCAAAAGGAAGGCAGAGAGGGAGAGGAGGTTAAAGAAAGGAGTCAAGGTGGGTTAGGAAAAGGAAGAAGAAATTATGAAAGAATGTTATTGAGACTACATTTTTGACTTACAGAAGAAGGGAAAAGTGTGTTTAATGAGACGAAAAGAACAGGTTCATAGACTTGAGATTGTCGGATGGTAGGCTGAAGTATATGTGCACAAAAATTGGAAGTTACTGATCGTAAATATTTTCAGGAAGGGATCCTGTTACTACAGGGGTTTATTATGTGCATGGGAAAATGCTCATTTTCAACTTCTGACGAACTGGATTAGCGGATGTTATTTAACTTTAGTGTTTCATAAAGTGCATCATATAAATGGCATAGGTAGGGTAATAGTGACTCATGAAAGAGCTAAAGGTAGTGCTTGTAAGTAATAGTTAACATATTTGGTACTATTATTCCTTCTGTAGATATAGTTTTAAATGATTTGAAGATCAGAAAACTGTCTATTTTGATAGACCATCTTGCTACTGGAGCTTTAACCACTATGAATACTGAACTTATAGCTATATGTGCAATGCTTTTGCGGAACAGTCTTGCTTTAAATATCTGCACATTCTAGACAACCCATTTATTTAGAAACTGTGAAGTAACAACACAAAATATTTCATTACCTCGACATGGCCTGGGGATGTGCCCAGTGCTCAGGCACTTCTCTGTGTCTCTGGGCATGGATGGTCTTTTATTGGCCCAACCGATGCAGTAATTTGCCTGGCATTTGAACTGCTTGATACTCTAGGGCTCGACTTGGACAGCATTTTGCTAATAAGATGTTTCAAGGTTTTGCCAGAAAATTGAGATCGCAGAACTAAAACCAGTGGGCTCCGGTGATTTGGTACTATGGGATGACACTCAGTCCTAACTCTCTTTTTTCAGTTGACCCCACTGATACTTCTCATCTGAGATACTGTGGTTTTACAGAGCGGATATCAGTGCACATCTGTTGGAAAGTGCCCCTTTTAGACACAGTCACCCCCACTTTTTGCCTGCTATTCAATGCAATTTTGACAGAAAAGGCACTGGTTTCTTGCTATCCAGGTCCCCAGTGCCAGATCTCTTTCCTTAAAACTGTACAATTGCCCCCCCAGTTGGCAATATCTTTGACCCACCTGTAAGTCCCAAGTAAATGGTACCCAGGTACCTAGGGCATGGGTACTAAAGAGGGTCCCCAAGGGCTGTAGCATGTATTATGCCACCCCCAGGGACCCCTCAACTAACTTACACAGACTGCCATTGCAGGCTGTGCATCTTGGTGCAGACAAAAGTGAAAACACGACAAGGCACACATCTCTGTACCACAAATACAGGAAGGTACTGTTCTGATAGTGGAAAGGGAGGAAGAGGAAGCAAGTGACATACGGGACCTAATATGCTAAAACAGATACCTGAAAGCAATCAGGTGTCTACTTCTGTCACCGCTGTCATTTGGACTCCAGTTTATCCCTCTTGTCCCCACCCAGTCTCCGACCCTCATCATTTTGAGACCTTGCATGTAGACTTCCCTGGGGTCCCTTTTCCTCCTCAGTGTATAGATCTTGATAGAATTTATGAAACAGGGAAATTGTATCAGCCGGATCTGTATATGTGGCCCCCCACTTATTATTGAAGACATCTGGCTCTTCGCTGCTTTTTGTCTTGTCCTTAGAGCGAGGTGTCTCCCTACTTTCCCTCCAAACTCATAACTCTCAGCCCTGTGAGTCTGATACTCTGCTGCTGCTTTCTGGTATTAATACGCGCCTATCGCCGCTTTGGTTATTGTAATATCTTAGCTGCGTTGTAGCCACGTCCCCCCCCCCTTAGCGAGGTGTTCTCTCTCTAAATCCTGGAGCTTGGCTCGCTTGCTTGCTCTTCAGCTCCTGTAGTTGTTTTTGGTGTGAGACAAAGCTAACCATCTCCCCCCTCAACCCTGCCTTTAACGCCTCCCAAACCATATTGCGCGAGGTACTATATCTGTTCATATTAAAATATTCTATTATCCACTTTTTAAAGTGTCCAATGAAGTCCTGATCTACCAGCAACTTCCAATCAAATGTCCATTGACGCTGCTGCAATTGTCTTTGATGAATCTTTATCTCTAAAATCAAAGGATTATGATCCACATTATTTTCGGCAATATCTCTATCCCTGCCCCACTCAAAATCTGATTTAAATTAAAAAATATCAGACTGGACATATTTTTGATGAGGGTATGAAAAATAGGTGTATCTGGGGTCCAATGGAAACTTACAGTCCCATACGTCTATTAATCCATGACTTTTCATAAGTGATGATATGGCTCTATAGACTTCTATCCTTGATATCTGCTTGACCCAGACCTCCCAACTCCTAAGTGAATGTTAAAATCCCCACACATAATCAAGGGGGTGGGCCAAGATGCAAGCTCCAATTCTAAATCCTCTAATAACTCTGGCTCATCTTGATTTGAGCCGTAAACCGTACCTATCGTTATACCCGATTCTAGTTCTACTAAGGCTCATCTTCCCCTGGCATCAACTAGTCTTTGTTTAGCTGATCCTATTTTATATTTGACTAAGATGGCCACCCCTCTAATGTTGGAGCTTTGAGAAGAGCGGTCCAATAAAGCGTACCCCTTTACCATGATTAAATCCGTTTTATCCCATGGTATATGCGTCTCTTGGAGACAAACAACATCCGTGGCGATAGATTTTACCATCTCCATGACCCTAGACCGCTTGTTCCTATCCACAAGGCCCCCAACTTTCACGGAGTATTCTTGGCTCTCACCCCCCGACACTAGAAACCGTACATTTGGTCTTAATGAATGAGCCTTCTTGATTTTAGCTCCCAGCCTTTTGCCCCAGCCCTGGAGGGAACAATTCATTGCATTTTCATTGCATTTTCTGTTGTTACCCTTGTTAATTTACAATCTTGCTTTGATACCTTCGTAGTTTCCTCTCTGAGTTTTTTGCCCCAATTTTCCCCCCTTCTCCCCCATGTCCTCACTCAAAGAAAACCCTTGCTCTCCCACCCCCTACCTCCCCTCTCCCCTGCCCACCCTGACCCCTCCCTTTCACCAACCCCAAGCCCTCCCGCCCTCCCCCCCTCTCATCGGAAAGAATCCAGATCGCACATCGGTCTGTTGGGAGATGAGGAGCAAATTGCAGACACTGTGAACTATTGTGTATACTATGTCACTATAATAAGGTGAAGGGGAAAAAAAAGGATACAAATAAATAAATAAATGGCAGAAAACACTCCCCCATCCGACTGCAGATAAAGCTACCCAGATATCGAGAACCCATCCTGAACTTTCCTGATTTCCCTTAGTCTGATTTTAGCCCAAGCCATTAAGATGTTCTGACGTCAGCCCTATCAAAAACTCTTTGGCTTTCATCTCTGATGTAAAAAACCTTGTTACAACTTATCAGACCACTTTTAAGGATGCAGGATTGTTCAGAAATGCCTTGCCACCCTTATCCTGGAAGGATTTGATTAACTGCCGAAGTCGCCATCTTCTCTCAACGGTGGCATGGCAGAAGTCCGGTCTGACAAAAAATTAGCCATCCCCTACATTTATCCTAGCCTCAGGTCTTGCTTTTTCAAATACCGCCTGCCTTAAAAGAAAATTCCTGAAAAAGACTAGGATGGCCCTTCACTTGGCCCCTTCCCTGACAGGATGTCTCAAGGTAAAAGGTGTCCTATGGACTCGCTGGACCTCTTGCTGCCAGCTCTAGTCCGTGAGCTCCTGGAATGCTTGCCAGAAGAGATCTAGCATACAGCCCCTAATGTCCGTCCCCTCCTTCCCATCTGGAATTCCCAGGACCCTTAGGTTATTACGCCGCTGGCGATTCTCACTGTCCTCCAGCTTCCATTGGATAGCCTTGATCTGCTTCTCTTGTTCTTTGGATTCCGCTCCCCTATAGTATTGCAGGTTTTGGTCAGTTTTCTTACTGCCGCTTGTACTTTCCTTGCTGCGTTCTGGGATTTACGAGCATCTGCCCGGGTCTCCTTCCGGTGTTGCATGATCGTTTGGAGTACAGTTTCTAGTGTCAGGGGTGAGAGCCAAGAGCATCCTGAGGTGTTGTAGTGTGGCTGGTATTGATAGAGTCAGTTAAAGAATAGTCCCCTTTCAGACTAGCGGCCCTCATTTCTTTCCCCTAGTCTGCCGTGCAGTCATAAAGAGGGGGCCCCCAGCCGCATCTGTGTCACTGTCATGTTCACTTGAGACAATAGAGGATCCGGAACCATCGGCCGACCACTCTGGGCCATCAAAGAGAGACAAAAACAGTTGCTAGAGTCTATCTCAGCCTCAAGATTAGCATATGCATGTAGGGTGCTTTGATCTTGAAGTTGGGACAAAACTTCCACTTGCTGAGCCGAGTTAGATGCTCGGGGCTTTTGCCAGCTGTATGTCCCCTTAGCTCTCCTCCCCCTGCCTGATGTGCTCCCTCCTTCTTCTTATCCTGATTTAAAGATGTGACCTGTTCTTGTTCCACCTGCTGACATATGGCAATAGTAAGGTTCGATACATCCCCCTCTTTTAAAGTACTTACACTCTGGGTCCCCGAGTGTGGCTCTTCCACCATGCTTGTATGAAGACCAGTATCTTCTGCAGCCACGGGTCCACTCCCTCAAGCCAATCCTTGGGAGAGACCTGTTACCTCTGCCTCAGCTGCCACAGCTTGTTTTCCACTTGGAGCACACAGCAGCTCCAACACTGTAGTCCCCGGGAGGTGTCATCCTGAGGAGAACCCACCTCTTCCCTTCTCTGCTTCCGGCTCATTCTCCAGCGCTGGCCTTACTGAGAGAGGTTTTCGCTTTGAACCCTGTCTGCCTTTGCCCCTGCTGGGTCCATGGTTGAGGGTACAGCAGGCTTCCCTCTTGTAGCGCCGCCGACTTTGGGCCTCATCAGTGCGGACGCTCTTACTCGGCAGCACTGGCATCCTGTAGAGGAGAGAATCAGCCCTGTCAGCCTCGTCAGTTGATTGAGCACCAGGCAGCACTACCGCAACAGCGCAGCCCGTGGATTGCTTCCAGATCCCAATCGGGAGTCGGCGATGGCACAGAAGACCACGGCATCCAGGGACATCCAGTATGTATGTCTTTAATCCTTTTCTTTCCTTGCTGTCATTCCAGGTTCATTTTCACGGTGCTTGGTGGCAGGTTCGCTATTACAGCCTCAAGCGGCCGTCATCTTGTGATTTAAAATTATTAGGAACGCCTGGAAAACTTGGGGAAAAATTCAAAAACATTTGAGCATCGAAAAATTTACAAAGTATACACCCATTCGGCAATCGTCCTTTTTTCCCCTGGCGTTTTAAGATGCTATTGGCAAGTAATGGGAACAATTTGGCTTGAGGATAGTGGGAGATATTCAGGCAGTAGATCAACTAAAACTCTTCCCCGACCTACAGACAGAGTATGGAGTCCCTGACAGGCATTATTTTAAGTATTTACAAATTAAGGGATTTTTTGGGAAACGGAGGCAGGCAATTTCAATGGCAAAGATCCCACTGTTTGAGATCCTGGGGGATCTGGTCATAAAATAAAACATTTATATGGTATTATGATGGAGGAAGCCCCTTTTGACATGTAGAAAATGGAGATTAAATGGGCCAGCCAATTAGAGAATGAGGATATAGATATAAACATGTCATTGGTGCTGGCTAAAAGAACTCTTCTATCAGCCAACCTAAAGGCGCAACATTTTAAGACAATTTTTAACCTATATTATACCCCTGCTAAATTATTTAATTGGGGCAAAAGGGAGGATGATAAATGCCCCAGGTGTGGGGTTGGACCAGCTGAGGCGATACACATGTTTTATGGTTGCCCCAAGTTAGATCTGTTAAAAAGGGAATTGCAAAAATTTGGGGATAAGACCGTAGGTAGAAGTGTTGGCCTAACTCCCTCGCTTATGATGGAGGGGCATGATAACAGTATAGGGTTGGACCAAGGCCAAATCGGTATTGTATTTATCTCAGTCACGATTATCAGGCTTATAATCGCAACTAGATGAAAGGACTCGGAGCCCCCTGGTCTCCATGAGTGGCTGACCCGCTTAATCGCCATTTATAAATTGGAACAAGCACTTTATGAGTCTAAGGGTTACCAGGCTAAACGGTGGGGGAAGAAACTCTGGTCTCCAATAATGAAATGGTTGGTTGGGGAAAGGTAAACGTATCAGGAACATTAGAAATTGGCCTATAATGAATTTTGTATGTATGTTTGATCTGTTAAATACTGGATGTTCTATTTAAAGTAGGAAATGAACTATGATATTAATGGAAATAATTGATGTTGCATAGTGAATAAGCAATGACTGTAAATATTTGTGCAATACCTCTCTGAGATTAATTTAAAAAAAAAAAAAAAATGAAAAAGACCATCCCCGGCAGTATCTTGTGCAATAATCTTGAAGAAGGATCTTTCCTCACAAGTGGTCAAGTGGCAGTCCTTATATATTAAATATTATTGGAGATTGGAATTTTTGGCATAGGGTTAGGAATGATTGACATAGACTATGTGTATCAAGGTGTGCGCCCCAGGCGTATCCTCATTCTAAGTAAATGGACATCAATTCATACTAAACTATTTTGGCTATAAGTCTGTGTTTGTTCTTATTTGACCTTGACATTGTGATAACTAGACACTTGTCCCAGACTCATGTCATATCAGATGATATTTCTATGTCATTGTCTGAAAGACTTGATACTTTCACAGTTCTTGGAAAGTAAGGTCAGGCGACATCTGCCTCAATGGCAGACATGACAATGATTCTGTATAAACTGGGGTAAAAATGGCGACTTCCATAGCCTAAAATTGAGCAAATGGTGACTCCTGTTACATAAGATTAGACCTGGGTGGTAAACTCCGCTCCGCTCGCTGAGTTTTTTTAACTATGTGTAGAGCGCGGAGTTCTGAAAAACTCTGCGGAGTGGCGCGAAGCAGAGTTTTTCCTCTCTTGCTGCTCACCAATGTTAAGTTAGCAAGCGCAAGTGAGGAAACTCCAACGCGAGACTGCGACTGCCTCCAAGCGAGATTTCTCAATGCGGGCGGTCGCAGCAGCGCATTGAGACACCTGCTGCTCGCATTGAGGAAGCTGCCGCTCAAGTAGAACATCTACTCAAGTGGCAGAAAGAAGCTGCGCCCACTTGTGCTGCGCGTGGTGCTGCTAATGCTCATTTAACAGTGTGGGACAAGCGCCCGGCACTAAAAATCAGCTCAAACAGCGCAACTTACTTCAATCCACTGCTTGCGGAGCGCAACAGAGTTTTTTGTCACTTCGCAGAGTTGCGCGGAAACTCCACCCAGGCCTACCTAAAATGGAATTGGGGTCTACTTAAAATGGAGATGGACATTAGGGACTCTCACACTGCAGCTGAGAAATGTTCAGAGATGGAAACCGATCTCAAGTGAACCACAGGAAGATTAATCACATAATTATTCTGAAGTGTAACATATTGTTAGTATTTTGAATGTTTTGTTACTTTTTTTTAAAACAATGTTGTAAAAAAAAGCATTGGCAAACCTAATAGCTTATCACTCGCATTATAAAGGTTCCATCCATTGGCTTTGCCAATGCTTGTTCTTTCAAATGAGCATCTCCTTACTTTCCATCCTATGCATGTCTCCTCTCTGTAAGTATAGACTACTCTCAGTCAAATGGGTGTATACCCTAATCTCTATCATTGTATTTCTGAACATTTTTCACACTTCATTACAAAGATCATAACCTCTCCTTTGAAAGTCATGCCCCTACAGCCTAACAATACTTAATATCTTCTAGTTCATCTAATACCACCAAAAATGTGCATGAACTCACATACCCCTAATGATCACATGTAACTCCTATTTATTTAATTTACAACATGTAAACTGGAATAAATACATTGAATTGCTTCCTTGAGAATAGCACAAAACTGATTCTAATTTACAATAATGACCAACCACTGGATTAACCATTAATCTTTGCTTCAAGATCAAGAACAGCACGGTGCCTATTTTAAAGCGCTTTCACGACTGGTGTGATGGTGTCCGGGGTAGTAAGAGCTGTAGAATGCAATTACAATACAGTAAAATAAAGGCGAGACTTGTTGGCACTGCCAAAGCTTGCACTGCCTTGTTAATTATAAACAGTATCGCTATGCAACCCTTTAGAATACTCATCCAGTTGAAATAATTGAAATGATACCTTGAAGTTAAGTAGGATTTCCACCGCGATAAATTTCTAAAAGTAGCAATCTAGGACTATGTTGTCTAGTGTAAAAAAAACATTCCAAACTGTGTGCTGGGCAAACTGGGGTTAGCGCGAACTGGTTTATATGTACACTGGAGACACTGATTTTAGTGAGAGGGCTGCCCTCTGGGGTACTGGCTGTACCAAAACCCTGCCTGCTAGGGCATTCACGGTTGAGAACAGCCCTTTTGTAGACATTACTGCTGAGCGCTGCTTAAGTGGGACACTGCTCATGACTGAGACTGGGATGTCCTGGCGACATATTTATTGTCTGTAACCACAGGCAGTGCTTTTGCTTGCTTCCTTGGAGATCGGGCTACCCACAGCCTGACTGTGACCGCGCCCTGCTACACTTGGGCACTATCTAGAGTTGCCTGTGGTTTATTCACGGTCCTACTAGCGGGACACCGCCCGGCTGGCTGCTCCTGTAAATCCATTTGATCTCACACCTACTCAGCGCTGATAGACTGGGGGGCCACCTGTCCGAATAAGGAGGGAGCGAAGCATGGACAGAGAAGACGGACGCTCCGTCTGCTGGTTGTCCATCTGTGGAAGGCGGGGCCGCTGTATGAGTCCACGGGAAAAAGAGAAGCCGGAAGTCCCGCGCGCGTGCATGCGTTCTTCCCAAGGTGTTTGTGGACAGCGCGCGGGCGCGCACTTCTACGCGTGCGCGCGCCTGCCTGCCGTGCTCGGCTTTCCCCAGCCGCCGCGGTTCCCCAGCAGCGCTCGTAGACATGGCGGCGGATCTAAACCTGGATTGGGTCTGCTCCTTGCCTCGGACTTGGAGCTACGGCGTCACCAAGCACGGCCGGGTCTTCTTCATCAAGTGAGTGGAGCCCTAGGAGAGGGGAGAGGGGCCAGGGCTCGCGGCTCAGGTGTAACCTGTCTCCTTTCTTTCCTCAGCGAGGAGGCGAAGAGCACCACCTGGCTGCACCCAGTCACCGGAGAAGCGGTGGTGACCGGACACCGGGCGAGCTCAGGTACGGCACCAGGGTTTGGGGGAGCTCGCCGAACCCACTCGCATACATACACTCAGCACTGAACACAACGATCAGTCCCCTAAACCCCTTACAGAGAAATTAGCAGCGCCGCAGAGCACCCACTGATGCCTCTGCACACACACCGCTAACACGCAAAGGGCACTTGTAAACTACACACCATGTGCACGCTGAACGCACCCAGCAGACACCGTGGGTGCACACGGAGTACCTTACGTACACATTGTCCACTCGCCTGTTCTGCCCGGTACGTACACTGAACACACTAATCACCCCTGCCCCATAGGCTGCACACTCTGAGCACCTGTTCTGCATAGATCGAGCTGACATCTTTCACACTCCTGTATTGCCCCCGCCCTGAACTGGAAGCATCGGGCACCACCCCCAAGAGTGGATACACAGGCTGTGATTAGGGTAATTAAAGGGAATCAAGAGAGGGTCCCAGATGGCATAGGGAATAGAAGCGTGGTGGCATACTGGATTATGGATGTTTGCCTTAACGTGCACCTGTTAGAATTAGGAAAGCTAAAAGGCGCACACACTTGGATTAAGGAAGATAAAGGTAGATGTATACTTATACCAGCGGGCATAATGTTGATTATGGACTCGCTGCAATAGTTAGGAATGCTTTTGATACTTTATGAAATATTATACATTTTCACAGAATGCTGGAGACCTGCAATAATTGGAGTGTGGTATGTGTGCTGCCGCAGTTAAGTAGTCTTGGGCCCGCACGTACTGCAATAGTTAATTATGCTGACTCGGCATGTTAGAATAGTTGAGGGTTCTTGGGACTTTTCTGGGATGAAATGGCTAATGATACTGAGGCACTTGCAAGAGATGGGGATGCTGGAGGACAAGTTGCAGGAGTTGGGTTGTTGCAGGCCCATTTTGCAGTGGTTCGGGTGTGTTGCAGGGACTTTTTTTGTGATTAGGGGTTTTGTATGCTCGGACAGCAACAGTGATACAGTAGTATATATGTTGCAGTAGTTAGGGGTGCTGTGAGCGCATGCTACAATAGTTCTAGGTCCTGAGGGCGCATGCTGCAATAGATTTAGATGTTCTTGAATTCTAAAATACTTTGCAGTAGTATCTGGCGATCCTGGAAGGCAGATGCTGCAGATGTTCCGGATATTGAGATAATTGCTGCACTTGATGGGGATGATGAAAATGCATGCTTTGATAGCTGGCAGATCTCTACGCACATGCTGAAGTCGATGGAGATACTACAGTAGTTAGGGATGTTGGAGTTCAATATTGGAATGGAGATGCTGAGGGTGCAGTCTTAAGGAGCCAGAGGTTGCAGTGGTTCGGTGTGTTGGAACGTGCTATATTAGTACCGGATGCTGGCAAGAAGTTGCAGTATGGTTGTTTGAGGCAGATGCCCCAATAGTGATGTGGAATAGGCGGTCCAAAAGTTACGGATGTGGAAGTAGGTGGTGCAGTAGTTGGGGGAGCTGGAGCAGGCAATGCAGTCACATGGGAAGGCAAGCTGGAGGTAGCCACTTTATTAGTTTGGCAAGATAGGGGTAGGCGCTGCAGTAGTTGGTCAAGCTGGGGACAGGTGCTGCAGTGGCAAGAGATACCTGGTTGCACTTGCTGCTTTGTTTCGATTGCCAAGAGCGCAAGCACCATTAGGGACCTATTGGGGCAAAATATAAAATGTTGAGGAATGCTGAAATGTGCACAATGAATAGTTGTGCATGATCTTTAAAAAGGTTGGGATGCTTAAGGTATAATCTGCTTCAGTTAGTGATTCTAGTGGCACATGGTGTACATGCTGCAACAGGTACGAATTCTTAGCCCACACTGCCACAGGTAAGAATGAGCCGTAGGCATCTATGGTATATACTGCAACAATGGAATATCGGGTGTACACCCTTGAAAGTTGGCGTTGCTAGGGAGGAGAATATGCTGCAATAGTAAGGGATGTGTTGGGTGTGTGCTGCAATAGTTAGGGATGTTGTGTATACATGCTATAATGGTTTGCAATATTGAAAGTACCAGCTATAAACATTTTGAGTAATGCAGTGTCGTAAAATAATGCAGGTATGCGTTGCAGTTATTTGTCATTCTGCAAGTTTTTGTTGCAGTAGTTGAGGAGTCTGCAGCAGTTGCCATGATAAGCAGGGACACTTTGAGCACATGATGTCATAGTTCAGGATCCAAGAGGACACAAGCTCCAATTGCAGATATTGGGCACATGCTATAATTGAGGTGCTCAAGCCACATACTGCAGTTCATACAGGATGTGTGAGAACACGTTACAGTAGATGGATGCTGAAGAAACATGCTGCAATAGTTAGAGTTGAGGGCATATCATTCATTAGTTTTTGCGAGGGGCAGGTGCTGCAATAGTTGGGAACGTTGGGGACAGGTGCTGCAATAGTTGGGGATGTTGAGGGCACAAGTAGTAATTTGAGATGTTGTGAGGCACATGTTCCATTAGTTAGGGGTGCTGCAAGGATCCTTCTGCAAAAGTAAACTCTGCTGGCGACTCAAGCTGCTATTCTTTCGGATGCTGAGAGATGAGGCAGAAAAGTGGAACTCTGGGAGGCTCAGCCTGCAAAAGCTAGAAATGCAAACAGAAATAGGGAGGTTCATACTGCTTTAGCTAGTGGTCCTGGGGGACATATGCTGTTAGGGATGTTGCAGGGCACATGCTACAAAAGCGGGTCCTGCTGGAAATGCTGGGAGAACGTGGGTGCCGAATGCATTAGGTTTGGAAGCCAAGACACACACACCTGTATTAGGGGGTGCTGGGGTATATGTTGCAAGGGTTGAGGATTATGAGGCACTTTTTGTTATTATTGAAGATGCTAAGAAAAGGGATTTTGCAGTAAGCATGCTGTTGGCCCAAGCTTCAATAATTGGGGCCTAGAGGGCAGATGCTACATTAGTGATGAAAGCTGGGTGAGTGAGACATGCTACAATTATGGAGGCTGATGCTCAAATGATGGCATCTAGAGGTGCTGGGGGCATTTAGACTTGTGGGTTATGAAATGTGGGACCCTCCAGTAATGCTGGCTGAAACAGCAGCTTGATCCTATTTCCCCCCCCCCCCCCCCCCCCCCCACCACCACGGAGAGACTGTTCAAATCTCCGGGAGAAATACTCCAAAGTTAAATCCGATAAAGACTGCTCTGTCGCTATACCCACTATTTCTGGCTTTGCACCCTCCCCGCCCCCCGTCCTTTGGCTGGAGACATAGTGCTAGTACCAAACTTTAACCTAGGTGTATTTTCGTGCTCTGCAGCTGCTGTCTTAAGAGGTGGTGTCCCACGCCCTAGAGCCTGCATATTCCCCACTTGGAGAGAATGCCGTTTGTAAAACTGTGCAGCAGGGCGTACAGAATTCTCAGCAGGACTGCCCTCCTGGAAATGTCTTCTCGGTAGATGGCTCCTCGCTCTTCGTCTAGCTGAGAGCGTGCTTTTCATACGTTGATAGCAGCGGCTTAGGGTGCCCCAAAAACATAAGCGTCACATACGCCCTCCCGGCTCATGTTTGTCGCCCCAACTGGGCATTTATTTACATCAGGAAGAGGGTACTGTTCTACTGAGCAGCTTTCAAAGACTCCCATACAGACACGAGACGAGATTGAAGGCACCAGTGCATTGTGTAAGCCTCATGCTGCCGGCAGGTCGCAATGTTGGAGGACTTTACAGAAAAGCCTCCAGATGCAATGGCATATGTCTCGTGTTTCCGTGGGTTACCCAGTGTTTAAGGGAGGTTTCTCGCTAGCCACATTTCGTACTGCATTAACGTCTTTCCTTGCCAAGGAGTGGATGCATAGGCTTGAAGGTTTTGTTTCTGGCGACAGACGTTTGGATTGGCCATTTCTGCACGCGCGCGTGTAAGAGGAGGGACGCGAACGCTCTTGTTTGTAATTAACGTGCACAGGCAATTGCTACCCTAACCCAGGGAATGCTGCAAGGAGGTGGGAGTGTTGAGCCCAGGCTTCCTAAGTGCCACTCAGTCGCAAACACTGTCAACTGTTCTGCTCACTTTACCTCAGTTCTCGTGTTTTATTTCTTCTCGTGTGATTGCGAGGTCTGTTGGCGCCAAATGTTAGCTTTACTTGTTGGTCGCTTTGGGGTTAGGTCTCACCTGTAGAAAAGATCAACAAGGCAAGGTATGCAGGCCTGTTCAGAGATGTCTGTTTACTACTTTGTGTCATCGTGTAAAAAAATAAATTCGCAGCCTTACCGGGAGCCAGTTGCCTTTCAAAAAAACCAATACATTTATTGTTATGGCGAGGCAAACAAGTTGAGAGTAGAATGTCTGCTATAGTTTGAGGTGGAAAAAAACTATTTCCATGGTAGTTCAGGTTGGGCAAAACCAAAATGTTGACATATGTCAAACTGTCATTCATCTGGAAAGGAATTGATACATTTTAATATGTTTGTAAGCGTCCGTCACTTGTTCCCTCCAGCTATAGAGGTTATCCAGTTTGAATCCGAAAGGCAAACATGTCCCAAGTTATTTTTGTGGCGTTATTGATGCTTTTGTATCGATTCATTTTAGCACTACTGCATGCTGTCATTCAATCTGGCAAGTTATTTACCACTCTCCTCATTGAATTTCTCTACTGTTATAGGCTGGTGCTGATTTTACACATTTATGGGTCTGGCTCTGGGTAGCTACAGCTGTTTTGAAGCAAACATCACCAGTTATTCAAAAATGCTCTAAAAACTACAAGAGGAATAGTATAACCCCACCCCCTTCGGATAATTGTTTTTCATTTTTATTGTTCATAGTTTTTCACTGCTTGGTTGGGTTGACTATCAAGGCGGTGGCGTTTTGTGGAATATTACACGTCTACATTGGTGTTCTCCTTTGTTTTTAGTGATGGGTCCAGTAGCCCGTTTGTTAAACTAGAGTTATGTTGTCTTTGATGCTAGCATGTACCTGCAGTTTGCTATGGAAGTACTAGCTATATAGAGCGTACAAAGGGGCAGAACTGGAGGAAACATGTCAGTAAAGTACAGAACGGGTTAGGCCTGGGCTATCTCTGGTGGGACCTCCGTCGAATAAACGTCGAGAGCACTGCAGCTGTCAAGGAGGCATACTGGCACTCAAACTTTATTGCTGCTAATAACAGCACAAACTCTCTAACTGCTAACTGTTTTGAGCGTTATTCAATCAGTCAAACCGCATATTTATATCTGTTACACCTGGAACAGAAATGCAGTTTAAATGTGATGTTCAGGATGGGAACATTTCCAACTTGGTACAGGTGCGCCATCCGTTTTAACAAGACTGCACATGCACTTCAGGGTAAAGGTTTTATTGCATTTTTTGCCTTTTTGCACAAAAGCTGCTAGCCAAAAAGCAGAATAGGCTTCGCCCTCTGTTTAATAGGTTTGGAATAAGCTAGTATCATGGCGCCTTGTTGAGCCATAGGACAGACGACATTCACGTAGTTTGCTCTGTTACCTCTTATTTATGGTCTGCCTGACTTATCTTAGAAAAGAACAAGCTCAAGCTTGAAAGACAAGTTCATTAGTGTCACTCGTCTGGTAGGCTGATTTCATCCATATAACCGATTCTTGATAGTGCTTTATGAATACAATGAATGTCTTTGTGTGGTTTTATCGTTCTCATTGTGATTTTAACATAGAGAAATTTGGATGTTATCTTTGAATTTTTATTTGCATGCTGCTAATAGGTGTATTCTTTTTGTCTGACTGCACGTCCGTGTTTGCCTATTATGGCTACATGCTTAAACCTTTACAATAAACAAGAAACCATATTTACTTTCCTTACAAAATAGGATTTTAAAGCTGAGTTTTGGGTTTTTCTGTTTAGAGAGTACTCACTATTTGGATGTTAAGCTTGTTAAGAATACAGAGTGTTTGCTATTCACTAATCACTCTTTTTACATTAATTTAGTTTACCTTGCAGTCATGATCACATGTTGGATCTGCAATGTTTTTGATCACAAAGCAAAAACGTGCGTAAACATAAGCCTTGTTAAAGATGAAACTATAATACTGACCCTTTGTCAAAAGTATCTACTATGCAGTGTTTTGTGTGTATGTTTTCAAAGTTTATTACTTGCAACATAAACCTCATTCTCGGACTCCTTTTCATAATAGTCTTCTTTGAGGGCACAGCTTAAAGCTGTTAATGCTGTCTGTATTTGAATTGATACTACTCCCAGCTTCCATATTCTAGTACAGGATATTGCTTCATTATGGGATATTCTTTGTAGAAACGAAGCGGAGGGTAACGCACATATCCCCCCTCCCCCCCCCCCAACCATTACCAAATGCTTCTAACAAAAGCCAGACCTGTTAGCTTTGCCAGTGCTTGTTGTAAATACTTACGATTACAAAGTTAGCGTCTTAGATAAATATTTGGTTCTGTTACTTCTCTGCCTGTGGAATGTTTCCAGGTTAAAAATAACACGATCTCACAAACGTACTAGAACTCTGATAGGTTTTCTGGCAGTGCTTTCACATAATTAAAACGCACGTTGTGGTGTTCATTGAGTGTTTAGCTTTTTGGAGCATCTGTCATGCAATATCATATGTGTAATATAATGTTAGACTAAACACAGTATCTTAGTGGTGCATTTAAGGGAAACGAACGTGCTCCCACCCCCAAAGAACATAGCTTAATTTCTGAGGAGGTAAGAGATTATTTGAATTTATTCAATCGAATCTTTCTACCAGAAACACTGTACATGGTAATAACACAGTAGAAAAGAAAGTGTTCGGGTACATGTAGGGCACGGGCACCAGAGTTATGCAGCAATGGGGTATCCATTTGGGACAGTACATTTGCCTTTGTTATATGGTGAAGAAGAGATGAACATTGCAGAATATCTGTATTAATTTATGTGGTGGCATTGTTTAACGATTTTGACTTTGTAACATAACACTACAGAGGCCGCAATGCTTTAAGAAATGCATTTGATTCTTAAAGCAGATTACTGTACATGTGTAACAAACAGTTCTTATTCAGATGTTACTCCGTGGCTAAATTCACCCTGAATACTAATATGGAGTTAGAAAAGCTAGACCCTTTGTGAGTATCGCCTTACTCTTCTCCAAACGACATGCGGTAGTCAATGGTCTGGATGTGTAAAATGGTGGCGAAATTGATAAACTGGTTGATTGTAGAGACTAGCGAAAAATATATGCAGAGGGAATCCTCCCTAAATCATGTCCCAGAGATATCTGGGATACCCTTTGCTTCTATTAGTTAGTGCAAAATTCCCCACTGCAAATGAGAAAAAGTGTGTGTAATACATATTACAAAACTATGCATGTTTCATGTTACTAACCATGGCACTATTGCTGATTGGTTATTGGTGTTGATGTACTGATATTTGAACGTATGCTAATAGCTAACATATGAATATATCAATATGTGGCTAAGCTAAGTGTACTCTTGGTGTCACAAATAATGCTGCACTTCGTTGAATAACTTTTAAAAACCGTCAAAAAATGTTATTCACCTGCAGTTAATGATTTTGTCTTGCAGCGGGGAATAGGAATGCTGTTTTATTGACTTCTTTATTTCTACCTTCCCGAGATAAACTTGTTTAAAGCATATGCAACACTGCAGTCACCATAGGATGAGCCTACACATGCACACAAAAGGGGTGCCACTTTTCTTTTATTTTTTACAAAGCTTCCCAGCTATTTTAAGAAATCACTGTCAATTTCCGGTTTAGCTAGAGGCGTTTGTGTTTACCCAGTGCTCACACACGCTCTGTGGAATACCTCCTCCCAAGTGACACAACCACACGGAACAGTATTGTACATTGCGTCTATATTAGATCTGTTCCTCACTATGAGTCATTTATAGATTCAAGACTTCAGGTCTTGAAGAGATGCAATATGCGTGGCATTCTTCTAGGCTCGGAGTGCCATCTTTATACAACTGTTGCTTTAAGACCAATGTCTGTGAAATAACTGGAGTTTTTAAAACAGCTGTGTTATAAATATGTATTGGTATATATTGTAAAACTAAGCATTCTGCTGGCAAAGAAGGAATCATTCTTTCCATCTTGTTTGAATTACATTCAAACCTGTTAGGTGTCTTTCTTCTGCAGACAAAAGCCATCTACTCATTCTCCAATTTGCAATGTTTAAACCGTCTTTGAACATGATCACTTAAAAAACCCCCCACATTTTATTGAGTTTTCATAGTACATAAAGGGCCGTGGCCCGCTGTATACACTTTGAACGCAAGATATATCAGGAGTACCGGTACAACCCCTGCTGAACTGGCAGCTAAAACAACATAAGCATGGCACAGGTGATCATAGACTCCACAAAACTTATTAAATCTGGTTGTGTGTAAGTGCAGACGGTAGCGTTATGTTGTCTGGGCTGTTCAGGGACCGATCGTGTATGGGAGAGCAGTCTTATGAGGGGTCTGCGGAAGGGATGGTGGTAAATCTATACCCCAGTAAATCGGCCATCGAGGCCATATTTTCCTGTGTTTCTGAAGACAACCTCTGGCCTGGAAATCCGCCATCTCTGCTCCCATGCATCTGTCGAGGGCCTTCTTCCACCTGCCTATTGTTGGAGTGGACCTTCCTTTCCACAGCTGTGTTTAGCGAGAGTGAGGGCTAAGAAGAGCAAGTGTTGCCTTTATCGGTTCCCACTGCTGCGCTCTGGGGGCTGGCCAGGGCTTCTGTGCAGTCAACGTCATTCAGGTCCGGTAGATTCTCAAGCCAATGCCGCCATTGTCTTAGGCAATGTTGTACGGGCGTGGGTGGTCAGTGTCTGGTATATCTGGCATATCTTATGTGCCCCCAAGTCCCCCATTAGCAGGCGCCCTCAAGGGGATGAAATTCGGGCAATGTGTCAAGTGAGTGAAGAAGGGGGGCGAGTGCATGCCTCAGCTGGAGGTATTTATAGAATTGTGTCCTATGTACTGGAAATCTGTCTGTAGTTGTTGAAATGATTTGAGGGTGGTGCCCCGCATGTCATCTCCCAGAGTAGAGACACCCAACAGGTCCCACTTACAGAAACCTAATGGGGCCACGACTGGGCATAGATATGTGCCATGCCATAGTGGAGTCACACACGTCCGGCGACCCTGCAGCCCCATATGTCTGACCATATATCTTCAAAACCGAACTACGGTTCTGCTGGCGGGAGGTATGAAATCTAAATTCCAGTGACTATATAGAAGCTGGAGGAGTGTGGTGCGCTCCATTGCCACGTGCTCTAGCTCATAAGCAGGGTCCAATTGTGCCACCATTAATTAATGATGAGTAGATGGGATGCTGCATGCTAAGCGTATATATCTGCTGCTGCTATGCCACCGCAGTACGTGGAGTGCGTACATGTTCTCCGCGCCACCTGACCCACCCCTCCGTTCCATAGAAATTTATTGTGTAGAGCATTGACTTGTGCGAACCATGTGCGTGGTATGTCATATGGGAAGTTCTGTAGCCTATATAAAATTCGGGGAAGGGAGACCATTTTGAAGATCGCTGAACGCCCGTACAGTGAGAGCGGAAGGTGAGACCATTTCGCCGTCTCCTCTATCAGACCGGCAATGAGTGGATTAAGATTACGTGCCCATGAGGTTTTCAGGCAGGTAGAAATGGAAATGCCGAAATATTTAAATCCTGCGGTCGCATGCAACAGCCGTGCTGCCCAGGCACTGCGTCCCTGATCTCCGCACACTGGGAAAAGTATTTCAAGGGATTAGTGTTGAGGCTGGTGGTCTCTCAGAACACTCTGAGGATCTGCAGGATTCGGGGACCTGAGAACCATGGGTCAGTCATAAAAAACAGCACATTGTCAGCGTAAAGCACGATGCGGTCGGATTGGGACTGTGACCGCTCGAAGCCACGGATTAGGGGGTCCTTTCGCACACAGGCTGGCAGAGGCTCCACGGCCTGAGCAAATAGTAATGGAGACAGGGGGCAACCCTGTCTCGTGCCACGGCCAATAGAGAAGGGGCCGACTGGTGACCCGCGATCCGGACCGAAGCCGTTCGTTCTGTATACAGTAGCCGCATGTAGGCTAGGAAGCGCGGGTCGAAGTTAATGGCTTCAAGGAGTTGGAACAGGTACGTCCAACTGAGGGAATCAAACTCCTTATCGATATCGGCCTGCAGGGTAGCCGCGGGACGGCCCTGCTCCAGAGCTTTCGCCATAGCGTTATGGACCCGTGGGATGTTGCGTCGAGTTGAGCGGTGTGGCATGAAGCCGGATTAATCTGGGTGGATCAAATCTTGAATGCAGGTTCGGAGACGGTCTGCGAGGACTTTGCCCAAAAGTTTAGGCTCAAAATTGATTAGCGAAATGGGTCGATACGACAGTGGTTCTCCTGGTGGACGGCCGGGCTTCAAGAACAGAACAATCTCCGCATGTAGCCAGTCTTGAGGCAAAATGTGTTGGTCTAGGGCGTCATGTATCGCCGCCAATGAGTGCGGGCCTAATGTGCCTATATATGGCTTGAGGAATTCGACAGGGAAGCCGATCGGTCTAGAGGCCCGACCCGGGTGTAAATTGGCCAGTGCTGTACTGAGCTTGTCTACTGTATTGGAGGCATCAAGCTGATCTCACACATGGTTTGTGAGTGTACGAGGGGGATGTCTCTGAGGAATTCGGCGATCATGTCTTCTGAGAGCTGTTACTGTTGTGTGTAAAGCATGGAGAAGTATCGTGCAAATTCCCTGGCAACTAACTATGTAGAAGAGCACAGGGTTCCGTCTACCCCTCGCAATGTTGAACGTTTGAGGGAGATTTCACGGCCTGGCACAGTCTATGGAGCATTTTACTGGATTTGTCCCCCCATTGATAAATCCGGTGTTGTGAGGCGAGCCAGATTTCCTTCGCTTCATTGGTGAGATATTGTTGTATGCTCTGTTGCGCCAGGAGTAGGTTACGTTGGAGGGGTCGGCTAAAGTTAGTGATGAGCTGAGCTTCTAAGCTCCTCTGGTGGCTCTCCAGCTCAGCCAGCTGTGCTAATGATAACTTTTTTAATGCCCGAATACAGAAATCAACAGATCAAAGATGACCAGTCAACATTTTCAAAGTGTCTGACGCAGCATTGCACCATGTGTTAAATTTTTTAAATGACTTCTTATCAAGTTCATTTAATTGTTTCATGATTAATGTAAGACAGTGGGTTAATAATTGGGGTAGACATGAGTCCATTTAAGGAATAAGACCACAGACTTGTCCAGGTAAAACACTGTTTTAGTAATTTAATCCTGGACTAAACCCTGGTAGCTATGACACAGAGCAAACTGATTTAATTTAAGATAACATGTAAAGTGTTTAGCTCTAACAAAGCAATTAAAAGTCAAAACACAGTGCTATAAATTCGCCACAACTTATTTCTTAAAAGAAAGAAAAAATGAATGAGCAGAATGACACCAAAACAACAAAAATCCAATAAGGGCAACTGGAATTAACAATTTCTAAATATTCGAGGCAAAAAGTGTCAAGAAAAAGTAAAGCAGCAGTCACTGTTCATGGTTGAGTGGGACCTAAGCACTGTTTCAGGCTGATGCTATGGAGCATGGGTTGGGTACACCAAGTGGGTCACCCTGGTCAAATAGTTTATCTTCCAATTTAGTCTCTGAAATGGAAGTTACAATCTTCCAATGGCGCAGCGTTGCAGGCTGTATCCGCCTAAGTCCTTTTAAAAATTGGATAGCCATTGGACGAGGTCTGGCTGTAGCCATTGGTTTTTGTGGGAAAAGCTCAAAGCAAGAGAAACAAACATTTTGCAGCTGCTAAACTCTTAACTTTCGGCAGATACTTTTCACACCTTCCCCCCCAATCAAGATTTCTACCTTCAGACTTAGGCTTTTTTTACTGAGCTCAAAACCCTGTAGCTGGGCTAGCCTGATGCTGTATCTATGAAGTCCCTTCCAATTTGGCCACCTTTGCAGCAATGCTTCCCTGAAGCTTCAGAGGTCTTGGAAGTACAAAAATGTTTGTAGTACAAACTTTTCAGAATTTCTTAAGCAACTCATTTCCAACTCCAGTTGGGAAAGGGATAATGCATTGTCAATTTCAAATGCGGTACTAACCATTTCCCTCCCGAATCCACTTCACCACGCCAGATTAGAAGCTCTATTGGGATGGTGTGAACCCAAAGGAAAGTGGTCTGTGCCAAAAAATAAACAAAAAAAAAAAAAGTTAAAATAAATAAAAAGAAAAGTTGCACATCTCCCTGTTAGACAGAAAAGTGTAGGAACTGTAAGTTTTTACTCAGCGCAGGTATCAAGATCCCTACTGGAGAAGCCTATACATTCCTGACCTTCCCCTTCTCTACCTGGAAGTACCTTTCTAGCCTACTCGTGAGAAAGTGTTTTAAGCAATTCTCTGGTTTTGGGGAGAACTTAGCAAACTGTAGGAAAACGCTTGGCTTTCCTTAAAATCACTTGTGGTTCTTAATGGTAAGTAGAAGGAGGTTAGTTCCCATACCTGATTTAAGGAAATTGTTGACTGCATTTCCCCAAACTTTGACGCTGCCTCTGTGTGTATTGGCTGTAATGAATTGCTGGTTCTGGTGCTCCCAAACCTGATACCTAGATTCTGGCCCTTGGATATCCGAGAACTTTGTCTTCGGCAGGCTCTTAAAGGCCTCAATGCATGGGGCAAATATCTCTGCACTGAAGCTCCCTAAGCAGGGAAAAGTATTTTTGGACTATACCGAAATTTTTCTTTTGAACATCCCCAACACTCCTCTTCGGGGAGGTGAATTGAGTCCTCCGTTTTATCCGGAAGAAAAGCACACAATGCTTTTTCTATTGTGTTTTCTCAGTATCTTATTGAGAACACATCTCATACAAAAGTACGTTATGCACACTGCTACTATATTTTAATATTTAAAGAACCATAACTCTCTACTAAATAGTTTTTATCCCTATAACTCTCTTTATCTTAAAGAGAACCCTCTGCAAAGTTCTCTTCAGTGCTACCGCTTAGACTGCACCGCTCCTGGAATTCTCAATGCGGTATTTATTGGTTGCAGGACAAAACGGCTGCAGGGAGTTCCTATTGTCGGGATGTAATCAAATCTTGCCATTCTTTGCGGTCATTACGTAGAACAAGAGATTCTGCTGTGTAATTTGCTTCATTGCTTGCTGCTGTTTGACAGTAAAGAATGTTTAAGACAAAAAAATATTTTGTTGAATACAGTCTGCTTCATACCCGATAAGTATATTATATGTGGGGAAACCATGCGTTTGAGATTTTCAGTCCATTAAGCTCTAGAGAAACTCCAACTGGTGTATATATGCCACAGGTAACGGCACCAGTTACTGTATGAGGGGTGCTATCCAGGGAGGCCAAGGGCCTGACACTCCTCTTGATCACTTTTAAGGCT
Source organism: Triturus cristatus (assembly GCF_964204655.1). Classification (NCBI taxonomy): domain Eukaryota; kingdom Metazoa; phylum Chordata; class Amphibia; order Caudata; family Salamandridae; genus Triturus; species Triturus cristatus. The sequence continues at coordinate 483,265,517 of NC_140585.1, forward strand.
CTCAGGGCATCATGGGCAGCACTTAAAGGCCAAGACTCACGTCAGGAGAGGTCATAAGCAGGGTCCAGTCCAGTACCAGTTGATACTGGTCATGTTGGCACCTCAGGTAAAAGGCCTTTTGCAACTCGTTGTGTCCTGGTAGTTACACAGCAGGTCATCCAGCTGGCCCTTGGAGTCCACTTTTTGGCCCTGGGTACAAGCGGGAGCAGGTTCAGCCCTCGAGACCGGTCATAGACCGCAGACCCTGTCCTCTTCCATTCTTTCTCTGTTCCAAATGTGTTCTGATGAGCTGTGAGTGAAGTGATACTTTAAGATTCACTTGCCTTCGGGTGGGGGCGACTCCTCGACACTCCCTATCCAATGAGGAAAAGGTTAGAAGTGGCGTATCTTCCCACGATTATAGCACATCCTGTTTGCCTTCTTGAAAACAATCACACAGTGCACTATTCTATATAAAATCCAAGAAGGCACAGCCTTTATGCCCTTGGAGGTGGCTTGTGTGTTAGGTAGGGGTGTGTTTAGGGAAATGAGTAGCCCCCTCCTCCTCAGCTACAACAAACTGGTTCTAGGACAGGGGTACTCCTAGTACGGCCCGCGGCCCGCCAGCGGCCCGGCAAGCCTTCCTTGGCCCGCGGACCATGCAGACATCGTACCTTGTTTTTTTTGTTTTTTTCAAAGTGTGTCAGCAAACACCGCCGGACTCCGAGAGAGACTGCTCTATGGGGGCCAGGAGATTCCAGGATAGAGTGGAGACAGGCATACAATGCCCATTGGACTCAAAGGGCTTCAGCCCCCCATCGTGTTTGGCTGCCCGGGATGAGAGAGCGTCCCGGGAACACACGCAGCCGCACCCGAGCACTTCACAGGTCTTTAAAAGACCTTTTGCTTGTTAACGAGGCTTTGATGGTGTTCACCCCTGCTTACAGCCCCTGCAGCTCCACTGTGCCTTTTACTTGAAGAATCAGCCCCCCCCCCCGAAATGTTTTCTTAGCCCCCCCCACCCGAAATGTGACTCTAGTTGTGCCTCTGAGTGGAGATGCAGTGGCGCTAAGAAGAGGTGAAATACAACAAAGCCTCATTAGCAAATAAATGGCCTTTTAAAGACCCGTGAAGTTCTCCGGTGAGGCTGTGTGTCAGCCCGGGAAGCTGTCTCAGCCCGGGCTGCCACACATGCAGGGTGAGGTGACAGAGGACAGGAGGGTGAGAGTGCCCAGTGAGGTGAGGGAGGGGGCAGCAGAGAGTGAGAGCCAGGGAGGAGTGAGAGCCGGGTGAAATGGCAGAGGGTGACGGGGGCAGCAGGGAGTGAGAGCCAGGTGTGGTGACGGAGGGCAGCAGGGTCTGAGAGCTGGCTTTTACATTACACCGGGAGAGGGGGGGGGGGTGGGGGGGGCTGTTTATGGACTGGTGTCGGACGTGTAGACACAGAAGTGTGCACTGCCCGAGGCACAGAGACAGAGACAGATATAGATAGACAGGGACAGACTGACAGATAAAGGCAGGAGGCAGGCAGAGGCAGGTAGAGGCAGAGACCGGGACAGGCATGGAGAGAGGCAGATGGAGAGAGGGAGACAGACGGAGAGAGGGAGAGGGGAGGGAGACGGAGAGTGGGAAGGAGGGAGACGGGAGGGAGGGAGACGGGAGGAATATGGATGGAGGGAGGGGGAGGGAGGCAGGGAGGGAGAGGAAGACGGAAGGAGGGAGACGGAGGGAGGGAGAGGGAAGGAGAGAGGGAGACGGAGGGAGACGGAGGGAGAGAGGGAGACAGGCAGAGGGAGAGAGAGAAAGAGAGAAAGAGAGAGAGAGAGAGATGTGCGTATGCCAGGTATGGTGGCTCAGTGGACGAAGGCGTCCACTGCAGGGGCCTGTGTTCAACCTCATGGACACTGTTTTTTTTGCTCTAGCTCCGCCCCCCTCCCCCACTGACCCCGCCCCCACCAGTGCGGCCCTCGGCCACAAACCACACTGTAAATTTGGCCCCTGAGAGAAAGTTTGTGAGTACCCCTGTTCTAGGACAAGCTTCCCCTCCCACTGAGCAGGTGCCATACTAGCTACAGAGAGACTAGTGAACCAAAGGCTTCTCTCCCCTAGGTCTCCCTTTACACTTAACTATTAATGGGAATTCATCACACTAGTTCAGTTCAAATTAAGTTGCTGAACCCTCCCCAACAGCCCTTCCTGAGCTGATATGTCACATACCTCACACCCATGTCTTCCTACCAAAAGGCTAAGCCATTGTTCTGCTATAAGAGTAGTGTTCACACAGCATTAATGGGCGCACTGACGGGCCAACTGCTAGCAGGCTTAAGTTGATCAGCCTACCGGAGGTTCAGGCAGTGAAAGTCTTAGGTTTTTAAAACCCATCTTCCCTAAATATTTATTAACAATCCAACTTCACAACTGAATTTGTTTTGTAATGCAAACTAAAACCAGCGTTTGAAGTATTCCGGTAGCTTGTCCCAACCAAATTTAACAGCGTTACGATTTTATTATGAATGTTAGTTTTCCTAACGGGACTGGTGCAGCACTTCAAAATGAAAATAGCTTTTAGGGTTAGTCACAGTGTGCACATGCCAACACTAAATTGTTATATGGCCAATTTTTAAATTATCCACACCCTGCCTTGTCTGCTACAAGGCCTACTTAGGAGTGACTTATTTAATATTTAAAAGTCAGACTCTTTCCAGTTAAAAAGGGTTATTTTGACATGTTCACCTCCAGGTTTAAATGCTGCAGGAGTCAGGCTATCTGAAGCCATGTTTTCATTGTAAGCCTAGTGGTTGGCACAACATGTACTCCTATCCTCAAATGACATGTAACGTTTTCATGCCATAAGTGTATTTATGCACACTATACTATGGCATTATTGGAAAGTTAAGTGGGCTAGTTAGAAGTGAGGCAATTTTACTGTGTTTTAAGGGACAGAACCAGAACTAACAGACAGCAAAAAATGGGGTAATAGGAGGTGACCATACTAAAAGACACACTTTCCTACAATAAACCTTTAAAAAAACCTTCAAAGACAGATAAAAATATACACTTTCTGTGAAGCAAACATTCTAACTTTCGATTTGTTTGTTCTAAAAACAGTTTTTAGTTCGAGCCTAGCGCAGCGTGCATGCGTTGCTCTATGGAGAGGCCTCTTGGAATCACTCCAGACTTTCTCTAAACTCGTGCGTGTGGTATTTTATTTTCCACATATTCTATTGGCAGTGCTCGAAAACTCCACTCAACCGCTTGCATTTGGGAGCCAAATTTAATTAGGGCAAGCTATTTTTCGGTCCGACTAGCCCTTTCTGGCGAGTATGAAAATAACCTGACTTTTGACCTCTATCTCTGAAAGCAGAGGAAACGTGACAAGAGAGCACGATTTATTGCATCTTTATTGCTCACAAAGTAAATGAGCAATTAAAATGCATTTAAATCTTGTTGACTTGTCACATTTGCTTGCTTTCACAGACAGAAGAAAAGTGCATTTCAGTTAGGTCGAGTAGATTTTATAGGTTACTAGACCTGCAGGTCTAGTAAAAATGTAATGAGTTTTCGAGTCCTGATTGGCCTTTGCGTGTGGCTTTCAAAAATGAAAGTACGCAATTGGCCAAAGGCGGGTGCATGTCCCACCTTTTCTGTAAATGTTTACTCTCACGGCACCCAGCTGTCTGGAGAGCAGCGGCGCGCAGGGTGCCATCTGTTGTGGATCATGTTCCAAATTAACGCAGTCGCTTTCACGGCCGTGCTTGTTGCATTTGTCACCCGCTAACAGACCAGAGCAGACGTGTTTCTGTTTCTTTGTCTCTTTTTATATGTCCGCCTTTCACTGTCTCTGTACACTTATCTGTATAGCCTGTCTCACTGCCCTTATCTCGCTCTGTCTATCCCTGTCTATGCTTCCGTATCTATCCATGCCTGTCCCTGTCTCACTGTTTGTGTCTCACTCTCTCTGTCTCTATACACAAATTTCTGTAATGCTTATTTGTGTTTGCTTGTCTGTACATTTTCCCTCTCCATGTCTTTGTCTGTCTGCCAGCAGTTATGCAATATTGTTAACAGAAAGAGCCAAGTGTATTTCTGAAGCAGTTTATGCATAAAGCATGTATACAGTTATTCCCAGGCGTTTGTGCAGTTTTTAGGGCATGCTAAATGCACCACGTGGAGAACATAAACAAGGCCGTGCTTGTTGCATTTGTGACTCGCTAACAGAGCAGAGGCACAGACTACATGAAACACAGCGGTAACGTTATTTTATTAGAAGTTTAGGTCGTACTCCGTTTTGACTGACTTAAAATTGCGTAGGTCTGGGCTAAAAAATCTCAGCATAAAAACCTGTCATACTGCATTCGATGACGGTGAATTCATTGTATATACCTTTGAATGGGTCGTCATATATTCCATTGAACCCTTGTGTATGGAACTGTTGGCTTGTGCAGCGATTGCCCCCAAGTGTCTGATCACAATCGTCTGTCCTCCAGCGTCTGCGCCATCAAATTAATTGCTCAACAAGTTTATTTACTTATAATAGATGATTTTTTTGCCTACATTACAAAGACACTGGTAATCCCTTGATGATAATGCGACGTGTCTGTTTTTTTCTCTGTCTATATGTCCGCCTTTCCTTGTCTCTGTGCACTTATCTGTGTAGCCTGTCTCACTGCCCTTGTCTCGCTCTGTCTCTCCCTGTCTATGCATCCGTATCTATGTATGCCTCTCCTTGTCTCACTCTGTCTCTATACACAAATTTCTGTAATGCTTATCTGTGTTTGCTTGTCCGTATGTTTTTCCCTCTCCATGTCCTTCTGTCTGTCTGCCAGCAGTTAGGCATTAACAAAGCCAATAGCTCTATCTAAACACTTATAACGCACCAAAAGTGAGACCTATTGCCTATGCTTGTTGTCTTTGAAATTTGCACATTATGTAGAGGATGTTGTGGCAAGTTTGGCATATATTTGTTTAAAAAAAACTGGGGCGGAATTGCATAATGTCTAAGGCCCTGCTTTAGGGGTTTGAGAGATACTGATGGTCAAAACGAGAAATGGGAAACTTGTTATCCATGGCCAATGTTGAACAGAGATTGCATAACCATTAATCCCAATCTTCTGCAGTGATGTATTGGAGGGAGAGTAAGAGCCAGGAGCTTTCTCCACCGGAGATGCTTTGTAGTAATTTAAACCAAACCGTGAACTTTTTAACATTTATTTTTTTAAAGTATATTGACTAAAATTGGTAGCTTTTACTCACACCTATGAAGGGAATTTTTGAAATATCTCAATAATTTAGAATCTTCCGCAGTGTCCATCAACACTATCTTCTTATGCAGGAAATTAAATCTATTCCCGTTTAGAGGTGGAGGTCCCTAGTGCTGTACCACCCCTGTGCCGCCATGCTCGCCATTTGTGATTTCTGACTTAGTACGCCTGCTTTGTTGGAGATTACTGTTGAGTATCACTTAACATTCAAGATAAGTCCTAAAATCTGGCTGTTTCCGTAACACAGTGCTTCTCATTTTGAATCGCCTGCAGCTTTAGCACCAAGAGACAGTTCAATGATAGGATGCAAATTCAAATACCTCAGGAGGAGTTTCACAGTCATTTTGTTGTTTATTCACTTTACAGTACGCAACTAGACTCTGGTTTGTGTTTTCACATTGCAATGTACCTCTTTTCATCTAGGAAGTCTGTCATCCTCCTTGCCAGGCTGTTACCAGAATGGTGGTTGGTGACAGTTGATCATGGGGCACACACAGGTCTTTTTTACTTTCCTCCTTGTGGAGGAGGCTGCCTTCTGGACTTCCACTCATAAAATTCATAAGTCTATCATGTCTAAGACCTCTAGAGTGCAAGGTGTGTCTGTTTTTGTCCGTGAATGGATTGTGTGCCCTCAAATGGGGGGGAGGGGGGGAAGGGGTCATGGATGTGCACCACAAAAATGATAGTAGGTCCTGCATGACCATGAGCGACCCTCTCACCCTTCTCTGTCACCTACACAGTTCAGTTTAGCAGTGTCTGGTATTATGCATGAATGCTACTATTGCACAAAGTAAGGACATTTGTGTTTTCCCCACCACTGTGAGCAAGATCAAACAGGTCAGCCTGTAGTTTACAAACATGACACTTCAGCTAAGAATTCAACCCCATGAAGGAAGGTTGACACAAGTGCTCAGAACCTGCTCAGATTAATCTGTTACCACAAAAGCGTAACCGTTTCTAGGCTTACTGTAAAGCCATTCTTCCTGTGAGAGGAGCCTGCCTGAGATTACAGTGCTGATGTTGCAGATCCTGCAATAGACGGATTACATCAATGTAGAGATTCTTTCTCTAACTCACTTGCTATTTCCTCTGAAAGCAAGAATTTGTTGTTTTGAAGCTGTAATCCAATGAGAGAGTTCCAAAACATATGGGCTGCACTACTGTTTTCACTTTTTTTGGCTGGCTTGGCAGTTTCCATCATTCTGTGATGTCTCTTGGAGGGCAGCCTCAATGTTGGAATGTGCTTGCAGCATGTGGATTTTTCCTGTTGGTGCTCCATTGAGTCTGGTGTCCCTCCAGCCACCAACTTCATCATTTATGGTCTTAGCTCACGTGCACTTAGTTCTTCCCCGACTGGTAGTCAGACTATGAGCACCTAACAATTTACAGTGCTACTATCCAGGTTGCACACAATCTGTTTCTGTTCATGCGCCATCCAAGCAAGCAAGATTGAACTAAGATATGCTTGCAGTCTATTATGAACTACTTGCGCCAACCAGATAGTTGGTGTCTTCTATGACACAATGCAACACACAGGTGTTACCTGTCCTTTGCTAATGGATTTACCTATTTAATTCATTAATCCTTAAAGGAAATAAGTTTGATTTCCTTTTTCAAATTAATAGAACTGAGTGTAAATTCCATTTATTGTGCCCTCTCTGTATTTCTAAACCGGAGTTCCCCAAAAGTAAACCTTAACAGAACAGCTTTCCCTCACAACCCCCTCTCCCCCAGAGAGGGAAACCCCAAAAGGAAGGATTAATTTGTTTTAACCTTGTGAGTTTATCAGTTCCTGGATACATTATCTAGAAGCCTACAAGAAAATTGTGCTACCTATTGAAATCACTGAATGATTATGTACTACACTGGAAAACATGACTGTCAGTAATCATTTGCAAAAGAAATATCATTAGTTGAAAATACAAGACCAGGGCATACTTCCATCAATGTTCTTGTGCCACATAATAGTTTGTTTCAATACTTTATTTCTGCAGTATTCCATAAAAGTAAAATGGAGAATAAAACACATTACATACAATTATTTGCAATATAATAATACCACAAATCAGTATTACAGGGACACATATTACAGAAACATAAACTACTACAAAGGCGAATAAATACTTTATTGACTCATGTATTGCCTAATCTCGACATTGCTAACAGATAGAGGGATACAGCAAAGGTCAAACATTTTCTAACATCTGTCTTTAAAATGCGAAAAGCAGTTTGGTGTTTTCTGACACCTAGGATCCTGCAGGCAGGAATTTTCCACTTTTTTCTGTTCGTTATGTATGCCGAGAAGAAAAATAACATGAAAACAACAAGAGAGCGGGGGCGTGGCCTGACAGCATGGCCGGCTAGTCGCATCTCTGCGTAGCTCCTGCCCCGTATGTCAAAATCCTACAAAAATCCTGGCGGATTCGTGACTCTCTTAGTGGAAACTGGCATCAGAGCTCCCCCTGGACTCAAGGGTCCCTGTCTGGAGGTGAGAAGACAGCACGCAGAAGGGGAAAAGTGCCGCTCGACACCCTGAGACGCGGCGGCTCACCGGTGCACAAGATGGCGGTGCTGGTCTTTGCCGGGGGATCCGGGGCCGATCCTGACTGGCCCCGGGGCGGAGACCTGTGTCGGGGAACCGGCCGGAGCCGCTGCCCTCGCCGCACCGAGTGGAGGCCCTGCGGAGGCGAGACCGGAGGTGAGGGGCTGTTGTGGATCGCCCGCCCGCTCCGTGCACAGAGACCCGGGTGCACGCTCTACGCGAGCCCTGTGCTGTATGCAAGCCGCGACTGGCCCACCTGATATCCTGCCGCACACGCCTGGGAATCACCGCTGACGGTGGCGGGTCGGCGGTGTCCACGTCGACTGGCGGACGGCTGGACTGGACTGCAAGGCTGGGGCTCTCAAGGTGGCCAGGGCCGTAGAGTTTGCGGCGGTCGCTGGTGGCCGGGGCAATCTCTCCGCAGGTTGGTGAAGGGGCCGCCCAGCCGTGAGCCAGGGGAGCTGGACAGGTACAAATGCAAGTGGCCCGTAGTGGAGATCAGGCCGGAGGTGGCCATTGGCAAGCCTCGTGTACAGAGAGGCGGCTGAGGGGCGATTCATTTATTTTGCAGTGACATATTGACCCGGCCTTGGGTAACGCATGGTGGCAGGGTGGATATCCTTCAGACCAGACTGTGCCCTGGGCTGGTCTTGCTTCATTAGCCTGGGGAGCGAGAGGCTGCTGGGATACCCTTACTAAGTTTCCGCTAGACATACGGATGCGAAGCCACACCCAGATACAACACAGCCGATTGATGGACTAGGGTGCAGTGAGGGACTCGTACACACGCCTCCTGGGTCCGAGGTGCCCCGTGACGACTTTTCTGGGCCTGGGGTTACGGAGTGGAGGGCCCCGAGGACGCTCTTGACCAGCCCACACTGGAAATGGGGAAAGATAGACCCCTTAGAGGAGCACAAGCGAACAAAATCATGCAATATACAGTACCGGGCCCAACGTCGGTGGAGCGCACCAGACCGAACCCTGAGCAGGGGCCGCCGCAGGGATCGGCGGCGCAAGATAAGGCAGATATCCTAGAGGCCATTAGAGACTCACGGGCAGCGTTGGAGTCCAAGATGGATGGTATGGCCATGGACATCAATCACCTGCGCTTGGACCTACGGAAGGTGGCGGATCAGGTCACTACTACGGAGTGGGACTTGACCTCCCTGCAAGCGGATGTCCGACACTTGCAAGCGACGGTGTCTGCATTGAAGGAGCATACCTCTCATCTTGAAGACAGGGCGGAAGACGCGGAGGGGCGCTCGAGGGGTAACAACCTCTGTTTTATGGGCTTTCCGGAAAAGGCGGAGGGGCCGGCAGCGGACCTATTTCTGGAGGACTGGATCGGATCCGCCCTTCAGGGACTTCGACTATCCAAGATGTTTGCGGTGGAAAAAGCCCACCGCTCCCTTGGCCCCCCCACCCCCCCGAAACCGGGGGCCCCTCCTCGAACCCTGATCGCTAGTTTGTTAAATTTTAGGGACCGGGACGTGATCCTACAGTTCATCCGCAAGAATGGCCCCCCCCCCCCTGGTTTGGGAACCAAGAGATCCATATCTACCCGGACTACACGAAAAAGGTGCAAAACGCGCGGAATGACTATCTGAGGGTCAAGAGGAGGTTGAGAGATCTCAAACTAAAATACAGCCTAATGTTTCCAGCCCGGCTCAGAGTACAGTATGCAGAAAGGGTCCACTTTTTTAACGACCCACAGGAGGCCACGGACTGGATGGACTCGATGGGCCTGGAGGGGCAAGATCCACATCAAGGATGGCAGGAGCGGAAGAGACGGAGCGGTCGTCAGCGTACTCGGTCTGGTCGCACTGGAGGACAGCGGTCCGTGCCACAGGGGACACCGGACGGAGGTCGCATCATGGTGGGGCCGGATGGCACCCTGAGAGAAGAGTTGGGGGGGCATACGGACGCAAAATCAGTTTTCCCCCCTTATGCCTCATCCAAGAAACTCAATCGGAAATGGAAGGCACTGCTGACCCAATAGCTGGTGGCTTGTGAGCCACGAATTTGCAAGTATGGGAACTGCCACTTGGGGGATGGTGGTCGGCGGGGCTGCACTAGATGCTGTAAGTAAGGACCTCATCGCTACTGTAACCTAACTCTACTGTAGAGCACCTGTGGGGGGCTCCTCGGTTTCAGGGACTATAAGGAGGGGTGGGAGAGTAGCTGTTGGGGGGGGGGGGGGCGATCCGCCACACTGCATTCTAGGCATCCCAGCTGTGGTGTGCTGTGCCAGCTCGGCTAGACCGCTGGTTGGGCGGGGCTGCGCAGCGCCGGGCAGTTTGGTTGTACAACAAGGACTGGGGTACTTCCTTTTGTAGATTGTCATTGTTGTTTCCACTGTTGTGGGGGGGTTCAGGAGAGGGTGGTTGTTATGGGGCGGCGTCCTGAGTTCTCGGACCCAGGTTGGGTTGTGCGAATTAGGTTCTACTGCCTGTGGGTGGGGGGGAAGGTTCACATTGTTTTTGTTTTATTGTTTTATGAGGGGAATGTTCTATGCCGGGTCACCAGAGGTCATGAGAGCCTTCGGAGGGGGCGGAGGGGTTCCCGTCATTCTACACTGTGGCTCTTACCACTTCTGCATCAGGTAATGTGGTCCACCGAAACTTTTTATTTATGGCAGGCGATCAGCAGATCTATAAACTTATAACGTGGAATGTTAGGGGGCTCAACAATGGGGTCAAACGGATTCGGATAGCAACATACCTTAGGCGATATAAGATAAGTGTGGCCTTTCTACAAGAGACGCACCTCTGGGGGGGATTGCCTGAAGTATGTCCAACGGCGGTGGAGGGGCCAGTTTTTCGCAACCTCCTACTCGGGGGTTTGCCAGGGGGCACTTATATGGGTGGCGCCTGGGGTCCCCTTTAAGGTTTTACAATGTAGTCATGACGCCGATGGGAGATATGTGGTGGTGGAAGGGACACTGGATGGGAGACACATGTGTTTAGTGAACGTTTACGCTGCAAACACCGACGATGGGGACTTTTTGGCTAAGGTCCTGGGGAAATTAGACCTGCCACCTGACATGGAACTCATTATGGCAGGAGACTTTAATTGTGCTTTGTATGGGGATTGGGATAGGCACCCCCCAAAGGTAGATGCTAAACCCAAGACACGGGAATCCATACGCTGGATGATGAACAATTATCACCTACTAGACATATGGCGGCACCGTAACCCCGATAGTCTGGTATACTCCGGCAGCTAATACGCATAGCAGGCTAGACTATTGTTTTATTCAGGAAATAGCGGCTGGTCGGATTCTCGAAACACAGTACCTGGCCCGATATCTGTCCGATCACTCCCCCCTGCTGGTGGCCTACACTTTGGGCCGCCCACGTTCCAGAATACCGTTATGGAGATTGAGCCCTTGACGGACCCGGTCTACAAGGAGGCGATCGCGACAGGGTTGAAAGGCTATTTCAAGGTGAATTGGAACACGGCTAGCTCGAGGGCGTTCTAATGGGATGCAATGAAAGTGGTGTTGAGGGGGATATGTATGTCCACGGAGGTGGGGGTGAGGAGAGTGTTAGAGCGGGACCTAAAACAACAGGAAAAACACTTACAGACCCTAGAGGTAGAACTTCACACAGACCCAGAGGGGCCGGCCAAATGGACGGAGCAGCGACAAATGATAGGGGATCTATGGGAGTCACTGGGCAAGTACAATAGGACCACGAGTAGGCGTTGATGGTACACTGAGGGTGATAAAGCCGGGCGCCTATTGGTGCGCTTGATCAGGGAAGAGACTCCGCCTCTCCCGATACTGGCCCTTAAAGCCGGTCAGGGCAGAATGGTTTATACCCAGTATGAGATTAATGCAGTGTTCACCTCACACCTCCCAAAAATATATTCCAAGCCCAAATCCAAGGTCGCCCCTCAGGCTTTGGAAGCCTACCTTGCTGAGATGGATCTACCTTGCCTTGATCCAGACAGCCAGGAATCCCTGGGGGCACCCTTCAGAGAGGAGGAGGTGAGAGCCGCGATCGCCCATTTGAAGACAGCTAAATCCCCCAGAATGGATGGCATGGCCGCGGAGCTATATAAAGAGTTTGGGGGAGTCCTGGTCCCTAGGCTCCTGGACATTGTTTTGGAGGCCGGCGAGACTGGCGTATTGCCTGCCTCCATGCGTGAGGCGCTGATTGTGATGATCTCCAAGCCAGGGAAGGACCCTTTACTCCCCGCCTCTTACAGGCCAATCTCAATGCTCAACGTAGACCTTTTTTTTGATAAACAAGTTTTTATTGTTTTCAGCATTACAACAACAGAAACTGTCGGGCCCTCCAAATCTTCACCACACAGTAATACAGTAAAAAACGCACCACATTCCCACCCTCCCCTAAAAACTTTCCCCCATCTCCCAACCCACCCCGCTACGGTATGTTGCCCAGCCACTTCCCCCAAACCTTCCGTTATTTCTTGGGACAGCCTCGTGCCTGATAGAGAGTCCGCTCCTGCGCCGCACACCAGTCCACCCCGGCGCCCCACTTAGCTATGGTTGGCGGCTGTGGTTGCTTCCACGCCGCTGCAATGTCCCGTTTAGCCACCATCAAGGCAGTCATGAGGAACAGCTGTTCCGGGCGCGTGCCATCCAAACCATCCGTGATGCCCAATAGGGAGTGTCTAGGCTCATGCGGCACCTCCCACCCCAGGACCTCCGTAAGCTCGGACTCAATGCCCCTCCAGAACCCCTCCAGCTCCGGGCAAGACCACACCATATGAAGGAAGTCGGCCGGCTCGGAGCCACAGCGGGGGCAAGCCGCGTCCCCGGAGAGGCCCGCGCCGTGGAGGCGGGCCGGCGTGAGATAAGCAGTATGTAGGTAATAAATTTGGACAAGTCTTAGCCTAGCGGAGGCCGTCACCAAGCGGGGGGCCATAAGGGCGTCCCTCCAGTCGGCCTCGTCCAGGGGACCCACCCAGCCCTCCCATCGTTCTTTAAGGCCCTCAAGGGATGTAGGGGTGCAGTTGACGATGGAGCGGTAAATCCTGGAAATGCCCCCCTCCCCAAATTGCCCAGCATGACGTGAGCCTCCGGGGGGCTGTGGTCCGGCAGCCGGACGTCTAGTGGGGTGTAGGTGCGTATAGCGTGGCGCAGCTGGAGGTATCTATAGAATTGGGAGGAATGGAGGGAGAAGCGCGCCTGCAGCTCTGAAAAGGAACACATTCGCCCGCCCCCCAGACGTCCCCCAGCTGGAAAATGCCAATTAAGTCCCACGATCTAAAGCCTTCCAGCTCCGCGACCTCCCGCAACCATGTCCCGTGCCACAGGGGAGTGACCCGGGTCAGCCTCCCCGTCCAGCGGGTGTGACGGAGAGCCGCTCGCCAGGACAGGAATACGGCCTTGGTGATATCTGGGCAAGAGGCGGGGACGGAAGCGCCATACAGGCGATCCTGAATACCGGAGAAACCCAAATCCCCGAGTTCCACCCTGTAGGCTGGGTCAGACCAACCCCCCCCCCCCAAACCAGTCATGAATGACCAGAAGGCGGGTGGCCAGATAATAAAGGTAGAGGTCGGACATGCCCAGGCCCCCATCGAAGGTGGGTATGCGGCACGTCGGTAGAGCCAGCCGGTGCCTCCCACTGCCCCAGAGGAATCTCGTCACCATCCCGTCCAACTCGCGGAACCAAGGTCGCTGAAAGGATAGGGGGGTGTTTTGCAGCACATACAGAAACCGGGGAAGAATCATCATTTTATAGAGGGCCACCCTCTCTAGCGGATTGAGGGGTAACTGGTGCCAACGCGCCAAGTCCGCCTTGGCTTTCTTCACCAGGGGGGTGACGTTAAGTGCCCAGCTCATCTCCGGGAGGAGGGAGACCCAGATGCCCAGGTACTGAAATGATAACCGGCGGAGAGGGATGGTCTCCTGCCAGTCAAAACACTCCCTGGAGGGGTGCAACGGGACCAGGACCGATTTCCGCGAATTGAGGGATAGACCAGACGCCCGGCCGAAACGGCTCAGGATGGAGAGGGCACGGGGTCCGGAGTGCGCCGGGTCACTCAGATACAGCAGGACGTCATCCGCATAAAGTGCGATTTTGTCAGCCTCTAGGCCAGGCCACTCCCAGCCCCGAAGGAAGGGGTCAGATCTAATCAGGGCGGCCAGGGGTTCCATCACGAGGGCAAAGAGAAGGGGCGACAGTGGGCAACCCTGCCGCGTCCCCCTGCCGATCCGAAATGGCCTCGATAGCACTCCATTAACCAAGACCCTGGCGCGGGGTTGGGCATAGAGGACTCGCACCATCCCCACGAACCGGGGGCCAAAACCCATGTGGGTCAGGACCTCAAATAGGTAGGCCCACCCCACTGAGTCGAAGGCCTTCTCGAAATCAGCGAGGAGGAGAGCGAGGTAAGGAGACAGCCGATGGCGGTGGGCCAGGGTCACATGGAGACGGCGAAGACAGTGCCGGGTGCCCCGAGCGGGCCTGAAGCCACACTGGTCCGGGTGGACCAAGGTTGACAACAAGGGCCGAAGCCGTTGGGCCAGGACCGCCGCGTAGAGCTTCACATCCGTCTTAATGAGCGAAATGGGACGGTAGGCCGCTCTGTCGGTGGACGGTGGCGTGGATTTAAGCAAAACCACGATCGTGGCCAGGTCCGCTTCCGGGGGGAAGTAACCCCTCTCAATCGCCTCCGCATAGTGAGCACGCAACCGCGGGACCAGGGTGTCTCTGTAGGCGGCGTAGAATTCTTGGGGGAACCCGTCAGGTCCCGGGGTCTTCCCCGCGGATGTACGCCCGATGGCATCCCCAATTTCCTCAAGGGAGATGGGGACTTCCAGGCTCTCCCATTCGGCCGGCCGAAGCCGGGCGAGGTGTGCGCCCCCAGACGCGAGTAGAGCGGCCAAGGAAAGATCCGGTGCGCGAGCCCGGTAGAGCTGAGAGTAGAACTGGGCAAAAGCTGCTGCCATCTCCACAGAGGAGGACCGGAGCACACCCGCGGAATCGGTGACCGCCGGAATGATACACGACGCCCTGGGGTAGGTAGCCAGGCGTTGTAACAGCGCGCCGTTCTTGTCACCCCAACCATACACCCTTGCCACCGAGGACTGCCAGAGGAGTTTGGCCGCCTCAAGGGACCGCTGACAAATCTCCTGGCGAAGGAGCCGCAGCTGCCGGGTCACCGCCGGGTCATGGTGCGCAGAGAGAGACTGCTCCATTCGTAGCGCCCGGGCCTCGCAGGCAGTGAGCTGCTGCAGCCGCGACTGGCGGTGACGCACCACATGCGCCTTAGCCGCCCCTCTAATGGTCGCCTTGCAGGCCTCCCACAGGGTACCCGCCGACGAGACCGAGCCCTCATTGGTGGAATAGTATTAAGTAAGCTCGGTGCCCACCGCCTTGCGCAGCGCCTTGTCCTGGAGGAACCAGGCGCTAAACCGCCACACTGGACGAGCCGTATGCGGCGGAGGACCTAGGCCCAGGAGGACCGGCGAGTGATCCGAAATCCCCCTGGGGAGGATGCGGACGTCTCGGACGCCCCCGCATTCGGCGGGAGGGACAAAGATCATATCCATGCGGGCGTGAGAATGGTGAGCGGCCGACGTGTGAGTGTACTGACGAGCATGAGGATGCCAGAGCCTCCAGGCGTCGCAGAGGCCCTGGGCCTCGGCCCAGCCCGCCAGCTGCCGCGCGCGGGAATCCGAAATCGGTCCCGATGAGTCCAGCTGAGGGGCCGTGACGGCATTAAAATCCCCCCCAAGCACAACAGTGCCCCCCGGGAGCGTTGCCAACAGAGAGGCAGCGTGGGATAAAGCCTGCGACAGTCCCGAGGGCGGCGCATAGAGCGATAGGAAGCTAATCGGTCTACCATCAAGCGTGCCGCAAATAGCAATCCCGGTTCCCTGAGAATCGTGGGTCACCCGTGTAAGGACAAAGGGGAAAGAGCGGCGTAGCAGGACCGCCACTCCGCGGAAGCCACGGGCAAACCCTGAATGCCACACCCGATCGTACCCATAACGCGCCAGGAAGGGGCATTTTTCCCCGAGAAGGTGTGTCTCCTGAAGGAGGAGCACGTCATCCCCCATGCGTTAAGCATACTTAAGGACTGCAGTGCGCTTGAGCCTATCCAACAGGCCGTTCACATTCCAGGACAGTATGCGCAGCCGAGCCCCGGGGGCTAGGTCAGCCATGGAAGCAACGGGCATGGTACGCCGCGGGATCGAGCACCCAGGGGGGTGCCGGGAGGACCCAAGGCCGTGCCGACGCGCAGGGAGAGGAGGAGGATCGCCCAGGCACTGCGGGGAGAACAAATGACAATTGAAAGGGAGCCAGGGAGGCCAGGCGGGGAGCGGGCGCAAGTGGAGCGCATGTGAATGTCAGTGCAGAGCTCTGCAGTAGCGCACGCAAGGAGCTGCTGTGTGACGCGACTAAGAGGAACCAGACCCAAACTAAAGGAAACACCCTCCCTAAGAGGAACAACCAGCAAAACAAACCCCCCCCCCCCACCCCCTACCCTACACTTCGAGAACTGAAGCATCTGTCGCCCTAACTTTAACAGCAACTACAAGGCCCCAAGTGAGGCGCTCGGGTGTCAAGAGCGTGGTGGACTCCTCCAGAAGTACGGATGCGAGTGTCCGGTCCTAGATTGCTACACATGAGCGGGAAGCCGCTGAATCCAGGTCCGTAGTGGAGGCCCCAGCAGCGGGACCAGGCCGTCGAACCCCCTGCCGAAACAGAGGACAAAGAAGAGTCATATAGCTGGGCTGCGGGAGAGATCAGAAAGGTCCACTGGCGCGGGGAGGGGGGTCAGGGACGGGCCCAGCAGACGGGCCGACTGGCGCCCGAGGCCCCCAGCCGCCTGGGAGGACGTCCCGGAGGAGGCGGAGGAGTCCCTCAGTCTCCTCCCGATGCGCTTGCGGAGCGAGGCCCAGCCGCCAGCCCCCCCGGACTGCGTGCGCCGCCTGCGGCTCGGGCGCCGGAGCCCGGCCGCATCCTGGCCCGAAGGCCGCCGAGCCGGTGACGCCCGCCCGGCCTGGCCTAGCAGTCGTTCTTCGGTGAGCCAAGTCCAGGCCGCCCGGGGAGTGTCAAAAAACAGGGTCTTACTCTGGAAGACAACGCGGAGGCGTGCTGGGAATTGAAGCTGGTAGCTGAGACCCAGGGAGCGCATCTTGTGCTTTACCTCTATGTACGAGCGGCGTTGCTCCTGGACCTCCCGGGTGTAGTCTGGGAAAACCATGATGTTGTGGTTGTTGAAGGTCAAGGGAGCCTGCACCCGGGCCTCCTTCAGAATAGCGTCTCTGTCCCTAAAGTTGAGGATCCGCAAGATAAAGGGGCGTGGGGGGGCCCCCACAGGAGGCTTGGCGGCCAACGACCGATGCGCCCGTTCGATGACAAACCAGGTGGACAAGCTGGCCGCCGGCATCCAAGACTTGAACCACTTCTCCAGGAAGTCGTCGGTGCGGCCAGATTCGACCCCCTCCGGAAATCCCACCAGGCGGAGGTTGTTGCGGCGGGCCCGATTTTCGGCATCCTCCGCCCGCCGATGCAACTCTTTAGAATGGGTCGTGAGCTCCCGAACCTGGTCTTGGAGCTGCCGAATGTCGTCCTCCGCCATCGAGATCCGGGACTCCGTCTCGGTGATTCGGGCCGTGGCATTGCGAAGGTCCTGTCGCAGTAGCGCGACGTCCACCTTCACCGCCCCGACCATCCCCTCGAGGGACGTACGGGAGGCGGTGATGGCCTGTAATATGGCGGCAAGGTCCGTGCCAGGAGTCGGTGCCGCCTCCCCGCCCGTGCCCGGGGGGTTGGAGGTCGTGAAGCGGTCGATTTTGGTCTGGTGGGGCGCGGCCGTCGATTTGGCGCCCCTGTCCTTGCCCATGGCTGCCCTCGTGAAGTGCGCGCCGGTGTCTAGACGCTGTAGGGCGAATCTTCGGCCAGTCTCTCCCAGCGTCCAAGCGACCGGTCCGTACGAGGCCGGGGCCGAGAGGAAGGCGAAGGAGAAGCGCCGTCGTCCCCTCACAGGGGGAGGCCAGGGGTCCACCGAGGATGCCGCCGACCCGCTGCAGAGCCAGTCCGGCGTGGCCCCCTCTCACAGACGCCGTCAGCACAAGTCCGGTGCCAGGTCCAGCACCCACAACGGGCCCACGGGCGCACTCCGTCAGCGCTCCCGGCCTCGGGCCTCAGCAGGACCCCTCCAGGTGGGGGAAGGGAACAGGGTGCCCCCTGCCCAACAGCGGCAGGCTCCAACCAGCGGTGGCGGGGGAGGGAAGTCCAATGGCCGGCAACTGGAGATGAGCTCTCCCCCCAACCGCGTATGCCGGCACTCGCGGTGAGAGCACGTCCGCGGTCCCCCACGAGGCCTCCGTCCAGTCGCCTCCGGCGCCAGTCCTCAGGTGCTGTGGGGGAAGGAGTCCGGAGCCAGGGCCGGCATGGCCCACCGGGGCCGCCCACACAAGTCCGCACCTCTCGCCTCTAGCCAGCCGCGTCACAGGCCACCATAGATTCAGGGCCCCCCCGACCACGCAGGGTCCCCGCAGCGTCCCGTGGGTCGAGGCAGGCTCCTCACCAAGCCGGCAACAGTGTCAGATGGTTCCGGGGGCACCCTTGGGTCCCGCGATGTGCGGCCGGCCGCCGTCAGCCACGCGGCCCGTGCCTCCCGCTGGCGCCGCGGGGCTCGCATAGGATCCAGTGCCAGGGACAGCACCAGCCAGCCGCGTCTCTCGCGGCCTCTCAGCAAGGGGCGGCAGAACTCGGGCCCGGGAGCAGGAAGGCGGCCAAAAGTTCCACCGAGCGTGGTTCCTCGGTCCCGCTGCAGGTAGGGACCTTCAGATCGCCGCTAGGACAGCGGGACACGGATGAAAGCCGGATGCGAGGGGTCAAGCATCGGGAGCCTCACATCGGTGCGGCCATCTTGATGTGCGCCACCTAGCGCTCCCTCCTCAACGTAGACCTTAAGATCATTAGTCGGGTATTGGCCAATAGATTACTTCCGTATCTCAGGCGATTGGTACACGACGACCAGTCCGGTTTTATTCCAGGAAGGAACGCGCTGCGGAATATCCGCCGTTTCGCCCATGTCATGCAATCACTAGAGGGCAGCGCCGAACGGAACACCCTGGTATTCCTAGATATCAAACAGGCGTTCGACTCGCTCAGGTGGGACTATCTGTGGCAGGTGCTCCTAAAAATGGGGATCGGAGAGGGGTTTGTGAATTGGGTGAGACTTCTTTATAATCAGCCGGTGGCAAGGGTCCGTACGGGACGATATGTCTCAGATGCGATATCACTAGCCAGGGGGACGCGACAGGGGTGTCTGCTCTCCCCCTTGCTATTCGCCCTGGCAATGGAGCCATTAGCGTGCCATCTCCGTAGGGTCCTCCAGGGGAAGGGTATCCAAATTGGGGCCATGGAACATATCGTATCACTATACGCAGATGATGCACTGGTGTATCTACGGGAGCCAACGCACTCGCTTCTGATACTGATGGCGACTCTGGGTCGATTTGCCGAGGCCTCTGGACTCTATGTCAATAACACTAAATCGCAATTATATCCGGTCGGGTCGGAGGCTGTGAGGAGCGGGGTACAACTCCCAGAGCTGGGGCTTCCATGGGTGTCAGATACGTTGCGCTATCTCGGGATCTGGATTAGTAGGGACAGAGAAATTTTTTACCAACATAATATGGGGAAGATTCTTAGAGGTCTCCGAAGCAGTATTGCCTTCTAGAACACACTCAGGCTTTCGCTGATGGGGAAGATCGCCTTGATTAAAATGGTGGTGTTGCCTCGCTGTCTTTTCACAATGCAGGGCTCCTTCTTTGAACTCCCACACCAGGTCTTCAGGGATCTCAATGCAATGCTTATACAACTATTGTGGAATGGAAAACGTTGTCGGTGAGCCTAGAAGTCATGAAACGTACTTGGGGTAGGGGCGGTTTAGATATCCCGGACCTTGAACTTTATTATTTTGCGTCCCAATTACAGCACACAGTGGCCTGGCTCGATACAGACCCTTAATGGGAACGATCGCTCCTAGCGAACACATATGGGGATCAACAGCTGGGTGCGCTTCTCTGGCATACAAAAGGGCGACGGGACCAATGTCCTCCACTGGGCAGATTGCTGGTTGCCATCTGGGCCAGGGTGGTTCGACGACTTATACAGGTGCGACCTTTTGCCCCAGAGGCGGACTTTTGGCTGATGCCGCCTTTTGCGCACATTGACCGGGTCATGTCTACTGACAAATGGAAGGCGGGAGGGTGTCTTATGCTGTCAGACCTCTACCCTGACAAACGGTTCATAACATACCAACATGCAGTGGACTCTTTTGAGCTGGGACCGGGGCAATTCTTGCAATACGCCAAAATAGCGGTAACAGCACGACATCTATGGCCTACATTCCCGGAAGCCCCGGAACACACGCATACTCTGGTCAAGATGATAGCCATGGCGGGAGGGCGGAAACTTGTTACTCACCTGTACAGGGCGTTACGGGAAGACAGAAAATGTGCACCTCTCAAAATAGAAGGTAGATGGCAGGAAGTGAGCCCACAGGAGATCACACCACGGGAGTGGGAAAAAATTCACGACGGTGTACGTAAGGTGGTGGTGTCCAGTAGATTTAAGCAGATACAATATGGTCCACATGACGTACCTCTCACCCAAGCGCCTACACACTATTGATAGCTCGAGGGATCCAAGGTGCCCCAGGTGCCGCTATGCACAGGCAGATTTCCCACACATGGTTTGGTCGTGTCCGATGATCCAGATATACTGGACAGATATCCTAGAGGACCTGCAGAGAATAACAGGATGGAGAGTTGCCCTGGAGCTGCATACTTGTCTCCTTGGACTGATTCCCCGGGACCGTAAACGTAAAACCAGCAGGAAGTTCCTGGTGTTGGGACTTGTGATAGCTAGACGGCGAATAGCAATCCACTGGCTGCAACAGAGTGGGCCGCTGATTGCGCACTGGAAGACAGACCTGCAGGAATGGGCATTAGCGGAGGAGGGGCATATGCGCAGCACTAGGAGGGATGCCAAACTCCCGGAAGTATTGCAGGCGTGGGGGCTAATGGTCCAGGAGATGGGGAGGAGCTCCCCGAATTCTACACAGCTAGTGTTGACAGATGTTAGCCATATGGAGATTGACTCCCCCAGGCAGGGGGAGATACTGGAGGACACCCCTGATTGAGATATTGTTAAATAAACCGGTGGGTGGGCCCGGCGAGGGTGTGAGGGGTGGGGGGAGGGTGGGAGTGGGGGATGTTCAGTTATAAGTTCATATGATTGTTCATGACAGTGTTCCTGCTTATTGCTGGCTCGGTACACACTTCAAAGGCAACCCTAATTGGACTAATTGTTGCTGGACAGAGACTGTGAGGCTTCTTGTTCGCAACTGTTTGTAAAATAGTATTGTTTTACTATGTGCCGTGAACCTTAAACCCGCAATAAAGAAATTAATAAAAAAAAACAACAAGAGAGCGAAGGAAATTGTATGAGGAGTACTCTTAGTCCCCCAAGCAATGTATTCAAAACAGAAGAGTGTACCTTTTTATTAAATATATGAATGGAGCACAAGTGTAGAATCCAAATGGGTTTTTAATAAAGCCCTCACTCACCAAACTGGTTGGTGACATGCTTCATCATCGGGCCCCACCAGGAGAAGAAAACTAAAACAATGTTCTTCTGTCTCTCTATCTGCTCCTCCGGTTAACACAAGTACACCTAGCGGAATCCCGCTTGCTGGCCCACTTGCCAGTAAAGGAGGCAATCAGTAATGTAATGTATCTAAACTGCAAATACACGGTTCTAGCTGAAGGGAGAGTAGAGGGGGCTCAATTTCATCTAAAAATTGCTCTAAATTATAAACATCCTTATGATGCAGAAAGGTGTCTGTCAAAGTGCCATAAGTGGGGGATGCCAGCATTCTGCACATTTTGTACTTCCAGTGTAGGAAAGTGCTCCTTTTTGCATGGTTCCCCCTCCACACATTTTTCCTGACACTTGTTGCACTTTGACTTGGTGTGCCCAGGGTCCCTGCCAAACCTTGAGTTCTTTCCCAAAGCTGTACCTTTGTACCCACAATTGGCACATCTCTGGCCACAAGTGAGCCCCTTGTAAAAGGTACCATGGGTACCAAGGGCACTGTTACCTGGGAAGGCCTCTTAGGGCTGCAGCACCTATTGTGCCACCTTAACACCCATACACAGCCATTGCAGGCTGCGTGTTTTGGTGCAGAGAAAAGTGAAGAGTCGACCACATCCCTGTGTGCCATGCCTGCAATAGGTAAGCCACCCCTCTAGCAGGGTGCACTAAACCACAGGTGAGGGTACAGTTGCATGAGCACTGAACCCCTACATTGTCTAAGTCCGTTCGTAGCCAGTGTAAGTGCAGTAAAGCCATAAATGAGTATATGGTCTAGGAGTTGGTCATTACAAACTCCACAGCTCCATAATGCCTTTACTTAAAACTGGGAAGTTTGGTAGCAAACTTCTCAGCACATTAAACCCACCCTGATGCCCCCTGAAAAACAACTAGCCCTGGTGTGATTCCTAAATGGCTGCCTGCCATTTGCCACCACCATACAGATTTCTGGACCCCTGGGAACAGTGTTTCCTCTGTCTGGGTCCAAAAACAAAGCCCATCCTGGGCAGAGATGTCATGTTTCCTCTCCTAGGATGGGCTGGGTCCACGAAGGGCAAGCTTCAAAGGCCTGTTTCCTTTGTAAACTGTCTCTGCCTTTTGCTGCCCCCAGAAACTGTCTCCCACCGGTTCTGACATGCATTTTGTACGGGAGAATCGGTGGGAAAACCGAGTTAGGAGAAGAGGTGTGCCCACCGTTGCCAACCCAAACCCCTCAGGTGGGGGAGGCGAGGTGAAGAAGACCCCTCAGTTCCCTCCATCTTGAAGATGAGGGGTCCCAGCCAATTAGGAAGAGGCTCATGCCCCCGCTCCCACTGGAGCGTGGCATAATAGGGGGTGTACTCATCCCGAGAATGGGACCCATTGGTAGACGTCCTTAAAACCAGTATTTAGGGGTGACCCTGAACCTTTCTGCCTCAGATTCGAGGAAGAAAAAAGGAACATAGAGCCATGCTGACCCAGGAAGAAAAGGACACCAGCTGTTTGGCGCAGCTCTACCAGAGTGTCCCGACTCTGACCTGACTACAGCGGAAACCCCGACGTGTCCAGCAGCCCCCCCCAGAACTTTGAGGGCCTGCCCTGCACTCATCGTAAAGACTCTGTCTCCTGTGAGCACCGGATTTGCTCACAAAGACTCCAACCACAGAACCTGGATCCAGGCGTTTCCGCAGCTCTTAGCCCGACGTCCATGGCCCGAGGTAGAGTGACCAAACACCATGAGGAGGCCTACCCAGCAATCCTGACTTGGGATCTGGTGAACCCCGACCTACCTCAATTTTCAAGCTGTCTCCTGCAGCCTCAACCTGAAGGGTCCCCCCGACCACGACTGGAGCTGGTGACTGGAGCTGGTAAGGAGACCCAACGCCAAAAAACGCCCCTGCACCCAACGTGCCCGGCCTTTGGTGGCCGAACCGGTGGTGTCCAGGCATCCCCCAAGAACCCAACTTTCCTCTCCTGCCGGTGGTCGCCTACAGAAAGCTTCTTCCGGGCTCTGGCGTGCCTGAGTGCAGCACACCCCCGTGACGTGGGACTGTTAGTCACTTTAAGTAGAGCTAATTAGGTGCAGCTGTGATGGCAAAAGTGGATTCTGGGATCTTGAGTTTCCAGCGGCTATGCTCCGCATCAGCTCTTGCTTTAGGTGCAGACACTGGCCCGGGTACGTGTCCCCAGTGAATAAATTGTGGAAGGAAGCTGCAAAACTCTCCAACAGCAGGCGAAACAGAGTCCAAAGAACGGCACATCCCCCACAGCCAGGAATTAAATAATAGCCAGTCAACATTTTAGGTCTAGAAATAAGTTATTTGAATTGATGTCAATTGACAAAGGGTGCTGCTTTAATATGCTAGTGCATATCCAAAACCTCTTTGAATGGTGTTTAGATGTTCCAGGTTGCTAACCAGTACATTTTATCATTATATTTAAATATTCCACCATACTGCGAATAGGATGTTTAATGAGTCATTCAGCGTAGGATACCTTTCTTCTCAGAGCGCACAGCTTAAGGGTGTGATCACTGATCCTATTGACCATGGTTGTTTATTATGCCAGAGGTTTGCTTACTTTGCAATGTACACATTACCCTAAGGTTGGTGGTTGTAGAAAATGTCTTTGTTTTGAATGATTGCCCTCATTTTTTGGACTGATGCTGCTAGTTTCTTGACACTGTGCTTTTGGATTCTGCTGCCAGGCCCCAGTCCTTGTGCCTTGACCCCTAAAATATGTTGAAATTGGCTATACTCCTAATTAGCATATTTAACTTGCCTTTAAGTCCCTCATATATGGTACAAAGTGTAACCAGTAGCAGTAAGTTAAATGCCACTAGTGGACTGCAACTCCTATTGTGCCACCACTAAAGTGCCAATGTAAAGCAAGACTGTAGGCCTGGTATCAGTAACTAGGCTGTGAAGTTTTAAACTGCATATTTTACCTGCCAAATTAACCTCTTTTAACGGGCCTAAACAGTCTTAAATATTGATAAGTCACACCTAAGTAGGCCATAAATGCCCATGATGCTTGAAACTTAAAAGTAGGACATCTAAAATTGTATGTTAAGCATGTACTTCAATGGCATTGCCCTAAAAGCTTTTTTCACTGTAGCTGTGCCATATGAAAGCATTGGGATACTTTTATAAAGATGACAAAGTTATCGCCACCTACAAGCTAGATAAAAAGTTTATTATTTGACGTTTTAAAATATTTATTACACATCCAATTAACTGGCAAAGTCAGATTTGGACCTGCGTGTGGAAACGGCCATTGATGGTTCTTTGGAGTAAGTGTGACTACAAGACCACGTTCCCATAAAGGTCCCGGGTTCAGAGGAGTACTCGTGAACTCGTAAAGAGGATTCCTCTCTATAACTACTGGAGAGTGAGTAAATTGGAGACTTCCTTCTTTTTTAAATGAGGTACACACCCGAGTAGAGTTGAAGACCACAAGAAACAATGGTTCCATACCCTGACGAATGCCAGAGTGACCCGGTTGGGCACGCAGCACTGGCAGAAACATGTTGGTATCTGCAGTAGGGATATAGGGGTTTTTACCTCCCCTGATTATTCCACCTTTCAGGTTTTCATCCTACCAAGGGGTTACATGAATAAAGGTAGACTGTTGTTTCCCCTTAGGTAGTTCTAACTTTATGTATCTGCACTGTTTGGTCCCTTCTTGAGGGAATATTCTTTCCTCTGTATTTTGTGGTTTTTCTTGTGTTTAGTTCCTTCACGTTTTCTACCCTCACCACTATTCTTAATACATACAAAAATACTTGTGCTCCATCCAGTGTGTTGGTCTGCGCCTAGACGTCTGATGCGGCCCTATGATGAAGCATGCCACTGCAAAGTGTGTGAGGGCAATATTAAGAAAGGTAATGACTTTCCTGTCCCCTTGTTGCCCCCTTTGTCTTACTGTTTAGTCTACCCATTGGAGGGTTAATGAAGGACACAACTTTCTCTTCCTTCCTAGGGGTTAAGTACTTTGTTTAGTGTAGCACTTCTCTGTTTAGTGAGTTATCAAAGTCAGATTTGTTACGAATATTTCACAACAGTTATTTAAAAAAAGTTTCCTTTGGTCTGCTTAAAGCCACTAGAAATCCAGTTGTCAGAGAGAAACTGAATAGCTCATGTTCCTCTGACATGATGACTTTGGTGCCCAAGGAAATTATCTTCAAATGGGCCTGTCCCAGGCAGATGTAGCTCACACCTGGGCCTGCCTCAGGCAGATGTAGCTCACACCTGGGCCTGCCTCCTCTATTGTCCTTTAACCAGTCAGGCACCAATCCCAGTGGGAGAGGACCTGCCCCCAGAACCAGTTTTGAGTGACCGCAGGGGATGGTTTGCTCGTTTCCCTGGCCACCTTCTAGGCTGGGCACGAGTTCTGCACAGGGAAAGAAAGGTTCTGTGATCTTAGCTTTAGTTAGAGAGGGGCACTGTGGGATTGTTCACTATAGTGCACACAGGACCACTGCAAAAGTAGGTAGGGTGACCTCTGAGAACTTTATTCTGATTGTTCAGGGAGGGGCAAGAAGTCACCCCCCCACAAGTTACTGCCAAGCATACATGTTGCTTTCTTGGAAACACTTCAGAACACTACTGGACCTGTGGAAGACAGAAGGTCTGTACCTGCTGTTGAGACTGTGAGGAGAACCTGAAGGGCTGGACCTGCTCCCACCTATACCCAAGACAAAGAAGTGGACTTCAAAGGTCAGCTGGCTGACCTCCTGTTAAGCTACAGAGACACAAAAGCTGCAAGAAGCTAATTTTTCTGAAGGAGTTCAGCTGACTAGTGTCAACTGACCCTGACCCTACTGATGGCTTTTTTTGGAGGGTAGCCCTGACTCCCCAGTGCTGTTTCTGAGATCCTGTAACCAAAATGTAAAAGCTGGGACCTTTTACCAACTTTCTGCTTGGAGAACTGATTGAGACCATGGTTGCTGTCGAAGCTGGAGCTGCCAACGTCACATCACCGGTCGTCCTCAGCTTGCTGATTTGCACCACTGAGTGAAATTTGACTTCCAGAAAAGTTTTGAAGTCCAAACGTAGAGGACTTCACTGGGACTTTTGCCGATCAGCTTCCGATTCACATGGAGATCTTCCTGGGCATGGACTTCGCTCATTCGGTGCTTTCGTGCCTTTGTCAGGGACCACACTCGGACCTCGCGCTTCTGTAACTCGCTGTCACGGAGCCCCAATTCAGATCTAGCTTGCTGAAGTCTGAAGGTAACGCTTTGGCCAAGACGAACCTGGTCTTTGCAGCAGACGCACTCTCCATTGGGGTCGACCTTAAAATATACCTTAGTCCTGTCTAGTGCAACTGCTTGTCAGTGGATGACACTTTCCGCTTTTTGGTGCTATCTTCATGTAAACATTTAAAAATCTATATCCCCAATTTCCCCTTATTAGATTTGTGGTGTTTTGGTGTCATTCTGTTCATTTAAATACTCTCTATTTTTATACATTGGAGTGGGATTTTTAGTGTGCTGTTTTTTTGACTTTTTAACAGTTTTGTTAACTTAAGCCTGCCTGCTCTGTGCCATATCTGCCAAGAGTTGAGCACAGGTTTAAATTACTGAAACATTACTGAACCAAACAAGAATAGTGACCTTATTACTTGTGGTAGACTCCCACCCTCTCTCCCTAAACTCCCCAACAATTATAAACCACTTCTCACAATGGTTTTACAGGCTTAGTTCTCAATAGAATTGTCAATCAGTCTACACAAACTACCATGAAAGCATATATTGGCATACCTGGTTGAGTATTGCAAAGCTTCTGTAAAACATACATTTCTTATCAGTAATGCCCTTGTTGCCTTGCAATGTGTAAAGCTTAAATATGTCCTAATACCAGTGCATACATGTTGTGTCCCTTTCCCACAAAAATACTTCTCTAAGATTTGTCCTCTTCCTATACACACCCTCTTAGCAACAAAAATTCCAGTGCCATTACAGTTTCCTCATTGCTACTTTTGATATAGCTCCTTTCACAGCATGTATTTGGTTGGCCCTCCTTCCCTCCCCCCTTTTTTCTTGCTTGTTGTTCTGCCCCCTTGTTCTCCTTATTTCTCTTTACTCTTTACACCCTTATCCTCCTCTCAGCCTCCTCTCCCTCTGCTTCCATTCTCTGCCTCCTAATCTTTTTTTTTTTCACCCTTCTGTCTGATTTCAAAACAATTTATTCGATTTCTTTTATACATGTATTATCAATGTGTTTTTTCCTGTTTTTGTCTTTCTGATCATAACACCTTACATTTCTGTCCAACTTTATATCCAAGATTAATATCCGCAGTTCTCCTATATAGAGAACCACTTTCAACTAATCATGTTAGGCTGCTTCTTATGGGGCACGTCCACAGTCAGCCTTGGAATCCCTCAAGGCTCAACCATCTCCCCCACACTTTCTAACCTGTACACTGACCGAGAATGTTGCCACTCTAATTTTACACACCGCATGTATGTGTGGGTGCCTCTCAACAAAACTTATCCCCCCCCCCTCAACAACACCCTAGCTAAACCTGTCCCACACAGCATCACCTAAAACTGAACTTCCTGAAAACTGAATTCCTCCTCCTTCCTCTGTCCCCACATCTCTACACCTGAACAAGAATGGCTCAACCAATTGGATGCCCTGAATTGTAAATCAACAAAATCTCTTGTGATCACTCCACACAAACTCCTAAAAATGCAAGCCCACATCAAGGCATTCACTCGTTGCACCCTCTTCCTGCTCCGCCTTCTCAAGAAGGTCGGTCTGTTCATTCTGTCACTAGCCTTTAAAACTGCCGTACAGGCCCGGTTGTTTCTAAACTAGACTATGGAAGTGCCTCCCTAACAAGAATACGTAAATCGCACATCTCTCCTCTCAAGGTGAACCCTAATGGCTCAGTATGTTTGATAACTGGACCTAAACATTCTGATCATATCACACCCTTTCTCTTCTCTTTACAGTGGCTCCTGTTGAAGTAAGTCGTTTCCTTAAGATAGTCTGTCTAACTCACCAGGCACTACACATGGGTAACACTAAATACATAGTGCACAGCCTCACCATTTGAGGAGGAAGATGGTCTCTATGTTCAGATCCCTTCTACTAAAACCAGAGATTCAGAAAATGGACCTACAACGCACTTTCTCTGGAATGCCACCAGAACCAGGAACTCCCTGCTACCCACGGTTTGCATGAAGCCCTGGACAATTGCATTAAAAAAGTCTAAAAGATCTTCATATACAAACTCTTCCCTCATTGATCAAAGCTATCACTTTCTGATGATTACCTAGCTTCATCACTCCCACCAGGACAAAAAAACTGGTTCATAAGACTCCTAGGTGTTTCCTACAAACTACATGACGAGCTTTGCATGCACTCCTTCCAAGCAAAAAGATCACTGACAGAACTGTGACTCACTTGCTAGTCCATTCGAACAGTTATCACAGACTGTTTGGGTAGCTAGACAATCGCTCCAACGTAATTTTGTGTGTCAGCCCCGTTTCCCATTTTAGATACTTTTCTTTGAAGGTTTGATTTACGAGATACATCCCCATTCACAAGTTTTTGAAGAGTACCCTGTTATATGGTTGTTCTTTGTATAGCACTCTGATATCCTTGGGTCATGTTCGTGCTTTATAAAACTCTCTAAATAAAAATAAAAATGTAGTTTAATTGCAGCAGGGTCTCTACAGCCACCTCAGAATTATGGTCCGATACTATTACGACATATATTTGCAACCTTGGGGGGCGCTAGAGGGCGCCAGGCAAGATGGCCGCACTTTAGTGCTGCTCCACCCGGCTGAGTCCTAATCCGTCCATTATCCACCTGAAATCTTTGCATCGGAGCTAGCTGCTGACTGCCCTGCAACGTGACTACACCCTGCAGTGGATGAAGTGAGCTGCGTGTCTTTGGAGCCATTAAGAACGCTGCTACTTGTGACTCCGAGGAGCGGCTGGCGAGCGGCAAAATGGCGGGCGCCGCGTCCTGACTGCCTTTGTCCCCGCTGCCTCGCCTCGCCTAGCTGTGTGGAGTCCCGCTGGCGGATCGACAAGCACTACTGGTTGGCTACTGTTGTGTGTGAGGAGCTGAGCCCGATTCCTGGTGTCGCCCTGTGAGCGGGGGCGAGGGAGACCTCTCGGCATGGCCATCTCAACGGCTGGACCCAGCCGCGGGGCTCACCGCCATCCGGCCCTGTATCTGAGCAGCCTGACGGAGCGCTTGCCTGGAACTGTGCGCCCTGCCCTGGGATGGCCTTCACTGCCGGATTGAGCATCGGGTCCTGCTGCCCCTGAGCTCTTGAGGGCCTGTGGAATTCCGGCCTGCTTTCGCTGCACTTACCGGTGTAGACTTGCTGAGTGCCCGAGCTGGGAGCTGGACGAGCTCCGGATGCCTTAAGCCTCACGCTGTGTGGGATGACAGGCGCCGACAGTGGGTTGCGGCCGGGCTCCTGGCCCTAAGCTGCGGCGGTGGGTGAGGGCCTGTGAGTTAGGCAGCGCTCTGCAAGCTGAGGCTTGTGTGTGCAGTGCGCTCTGTATTGGCGAGAGTTGGACTTATCCTGCGCATTGGCTGAGCTGGGACCTGGCGCATTCCTTCTGCCCTCTTTGCTTCTCCTCAGCTTTGTGCCTACAGGCCCCGTCTGCGTCCTAAGTGGTGACCTACTAATTATCCCCTGGGCAATCTGCGAGGGCCACGACCTTTGATCACAGATCAGTTGCACCCGGTCCAGGGTTCAGTGGCGCTTATGGACTGTGCATTTAGCTTCCTTTCACCATTATTCTGTTAGCATTGGCCGGGGTTGTCAAACTAAACTGCCCCAGAACCTCAGTGACAGTTACCTGGGTGTGTTTACTTGGGCCTGGTGCACCGCAGTCCCCCCGCTTCATTGTAGCCCCCTGTCACAAGGTGCCAGCTGTTAAAACAGCGAGGGAGGAAGAGGTTGAAGACTTCCCCCGATATCTCTCACCCCTCTTTTCTTTGCAGTCTGAATCGGCTTCTGAGGTCCTATGGGCCTTTGAGAACTTGGATGTGCAGGATCCTAGCCCCGCCCGCCTACCCGGAACTAGACTTCCTATTGGTCCTGACATACAAGCCTCCGGTGTGATAACGATACCAGAGGAGGAGAAGGCGCACAAGCCAACTGGCCGGAGAGTAGCACGGAGCCGCCGGCCAGCATTCCCGTCGGAGTCCCAGAAGCCGCAGCTCAAGTCTGGAGAGGAGCTGGGAACGCGACTGCCAAGAGAGAACCACCCTCGCTCAATAGGGTGCCGAACCCGATTCGGCTCTGCGAAGAAGCGAGCCTGCTCCTGGAGGAGCGTGGATGCAGCAGGTACGTGCCTGCCTCGGGAGTGTGTTTTCCAAAGGTCCTCCGGGTTAGGAAACCTCCGAGAAGGGTGGAGGAAGGCCCGTAACCCACCGCGGTATTCTCTTGTGCTACTCTATGCTGCACGGGTGACGGACGGTGATGCTCTTTCACTCCCTCACTACCCCTCCGAGCTCCTTTTAGGTCCGGACGGACTAGTCTACTGATGAAGGTTTCTTTTTCTTTGTTTTATTTCTTTTGTTTATCAAACGGTTCACTCCTCTCCTCTACGACGATACTGAGCGGAGCAACATGACCACAAACGGGATACTCCACAGCTGAACAAACCACTGATGGATGTGACACACATTGCATGGACATTTTATGAGACTGTACGAAGTGGAGGACTATCTGCTAGAAAAGAAGTCCTGACAGAAGAGATTTGTTGTTTAACCACTGTATACTGTATTGATCCATCCCCCTCCCTCAATAAATATCGTTTGGACCAGCATTCAATGCGCATCTGCTTCTTGTTGGCCCACACCCCCGCATGGTGGCCGTGAGTTGACGGCCCCAACTCGGTGCGGTGGGCTACTGCTCCTTGGATCTGCTGGTTACTGTTGGTACACCTCTGGGTTCGGTCGGTGGGGGAGACCAGCCCATCTTTGCCTTGTCCTCTGCCACCATCGGGCGCACAGACAAAACGCAGCCTCACCTAACGTTTGAGGCGCGTAAATCCGACAAGCCGCAACAAAGAGCGACCTCTGACTCCAAAGCTGATGTCCCTGGGGAGGGCTTCTCTAAGCTGGAATCCACCTTGTTTGCCATGCAGAAGAGGCTCCAATCCATCGAAGGGACCATGGCGGCAGTGAATCACAGACTGGACCATATGTCCTCCCAACTTGAGAAACAAAATGCAAGGATGGGTTAAATCGACCAACGCGTCTCCACAAATGAGGATTGCTTAAGCGAGGTGGCAGGCAAAGCTCTCCACATGGAGAAGGTGTTGGTGCTTATTCAAGCGAAGAACGAGGATTTGGAGGCCAGGTCCCGCCGCAACAGTATTTGCATCATGGGCCTACCTGAGTCCACCAACACGGGCAGAATGTAGACTTTCATTGAATCCCTGATCAAGGATATATTTGGCCCTGACAACTTATCTCCTATGTTCATAGTGGAGCGAGCCCATCGTTCTCTGGCGGCGAGGCCGGTGCCAGGTGCCCCACCGCGTCCTATAATAGCATGCCTATTGAACTATCGGGACCGGGATGTCATCCTGAGGCTCGCCAGGGACAAGGGCACAATTAACCACCAAGGGAACGATTTGTCTTTTTTCCCGGACTTCACAGTTGCCGTCCAGGCTGCATGGCGGGCGTTTGGTACAGTTAAAGAATTCTTGCAGTCTGAAGGCATCCCTTATGCTATGCTGTACCCCGCTCGCTTGCAGGTGTGCTAGTAAGGGGACTGTAAACTCTTCACATCTCCGAAGGCGGCAATGGATCATGTTAAGAAGCTGAAGCATAGACGTTCTGAGGCTGCGGAGGCTCATGGCTCATCATGCTGGACTTCTCCACTCGCGTTGTTGCCTGCTTAACCCATGTTGAGTATTGCCTGTCGCTTGTTCATGTACTGTTAGTATGCTGAATGCTCACTCTTCTCTGTTGCGGGACTCGATTCCGATGGGGGTGGTGGGTTCCACCCCATATGCTGATCCCCTGGGGGGGTCATGTCTAGTTCCCGAATAGCATCATGGGTCTCTCCCTCCTGGTCTGACACTAGGAACCTTGGGATGGGTGGGGCGGTTGTTACGGCGCCTTCCTGATTACCCACGCCCCTATGATGGCCACTTTCAAGGCTGGGTTTTGCATCTCCAACTGTTTCCCCACTAAGGATAGCTACACTAACCGCATATATTGCAATTCTTGATCATAGTCCAGCTGCCTTTCAGGGAAAGTACTACACTTCGGATAGAACTTGTTAATGCAATGTTTTTAGAGATTTGCCTGTAACTCTTTGCACATTTCTCTTACTAGATCAGCCACCTCCTGTCAACTATTCCTCCCCCCCCCCCCCCCCCCTATCCCCCATGGGTGCTTCCCAAAAACCGTTCTGGATCTGTTGTTCTCCTTGTTGGGGACTGGTTTTGCCAGGGGGTAAGATGGCTTTAGCAAGTTTGGGTCGCTAAAGTGGGTGGGGGGGTTGTGGTGGGTGGGTTAGGGGGGTTAGTGGACACTTTTTTCTTGTACTTTTATTGTACCTCTTCAGTCTGATTCCAGCATTATCTCTCACAATACTAAATACATCTGACTCCGCAATTCCATGGGCAGTAACATAAAGTTCCTTACCTGGAATGTGCGCGGCCTGAATAGTCCTAAGAAGATACGGTTATTGCTAGCGCAGTTAGACAGATTGGACGTTCAGGTGGCATTTTTGCAAGAGACGCATCTTACACAGCAATCGGGAATGAACTGCGGCGCTCATTGGGCCGGGCTGAGGGTGGCCTCGTCTTACTCCTCTTACTCTAGGGGAGTGCTGATCTTGGTGAAAAGAGGGGTCCCTTTTACTCTGCTCCAGACTGAAACTGATACACAGAGCAGGGTAGCGTTGGTCCATGGTCTCCTTGGGGGATGGGAGTCCTTTTAGTGAATGTCTACGGCACAAAGGTTGACGACTCCACATTTCAAAACATCCTCCCGTTGAATTGATTTGGGGTGTCGACTTTAATGTCTGCTTAGACGGACAGCTGGACAGACAGGGAGTTGGTGCGACGCGACATAGCCAGGCATCTGAGGCGCTACTGGGTTTTTTAGATGCAGGGACTGTACAGGACATTCTTGGGCATCCGGCACTCGGGAATCCGCGAAAGCACATTTGTATCTACGGTGCATGGCACATGGTCCCGTTTGGACTATTGGCTCCTTTCCGAGTTTGCATGCACATGGGTTGTGGATGTTCGCCACCTGGCCAAAACATTATCGGATCACTCTCCCGTGCTTCTAGAGACATGTGCTTCCACTTGTGAAGGCCCCCTGTTTTAATGGCGCCTGCAGCCCTCCTCACTTATGGATCAGGTGAACGGTGGGCGCGGCCATTAGTAATTTTTTTAACGCTGGTTCAGTGGACAGCACTGGGACCCTGTGGGAGGCCTTTAAAATAACTATCAGGGATATCTGCATTGGAGCGCAGGCGGGGGTTTTAAAAGACTTACGACGTCGGATGCATAAACTAGCTGACAATATTTCTGCTTTAGAGCGTGAATATGCCCAAAACCCTGCCTCATCTTTACTAGCTAACATACGAGAGCTGGTAACGGAATATAACGACACAGCGGATCAAGAGCTAGCGCATAGGTCGCGGTGCTTTACTGCACGTTACTATGGGGAGGGGGGCCACCCCAGTCGCTCGCTTGCTCAGAAACTGGCTGCGCCGTGGCCTCGGGACTACATCACAAAAATGCTGGACACTGGGGGAACTGCGCACTACACCTCCCCTGAAATCAGTGAGGTGGTGTTGGACTTCTACTCCAACCTTTATGGAGAGCAGGAGCATGTGTCGGCTACTGACATCAATGATTACTTAGATGATGTTGCATTAGGCTGGCTTTCTATTAATCAACGCAAATACCTTACTCAGCCCTTTGACGTGGAAGACGTCAAGATGGCTATTAAGTCGCTGCCCACTTGTAAGGCTGCGGGCATGGACGGACTCACCAGTGAATTTTATAAGGCTTACGCTGACTATCTGTCATCCAGGCTCTTGGAAGTTTTTGCAGAAGCATTATAGTGGCACCCTCCCCCCTTCGCTAAAAGAGGCCCTTCTGGTTATGCTCCTTAAGCCAAACAAGCCTGCTAATCGGTGCGATTCCTACCGCCCACTGTCCATCATAAACATTGACGCCAACATTTTGGCAAAAATTATTGCCAGTCGGCTTCAACCCCTCATCCCTAACCTGGTCCTCCCATATCAGTCGTGGTTTGTCCCTGCCCGATCTATGACGCACAATTTGCGCACAATCTTCTCCACCCTACATTACTTTGAGGCCGATTTTCAAGCAGTTGCTGTTTACTCGACGCAGCAAAAGCATTTGGTTCCCTGCAGTGGGAGTTTGTTTACTGTCCTACTCAGAATGGGGCTACCCCCCCCCTTTTTTTCTTGAAGTGGATACACCTCTTATATGAGGCGCTGGCGGCGTGTGTCAGTGTTAATGGTTGGGTATCTACCGCGTTCCCTATTCGGCGTGGCACCCGTTGGCCTGCAAGCTCCGCCTGCGTCACGCACCAGCAGCACTACGATTTCGACACCCATTAGTAGTCTCAATGTACGCTGATGATATGCATCTGTATGTCAGGGAACCTGCATCATTTCTCCCTGAACTGCTTCAGGAATATATAAAATTTTAACGCTTCTCTGGGCTCGGCATAAACTGGGCAAAATCGACGGTGTTCCCCTTCACAGCTGGTACGCAACACGTGGAACTGGACTTCCCACTCACATGGTCAACTGACCCAGTAAAGTATCTAGGGATATGGCTTCACAGGGACCCCGAGGTAGTTATTTTAGGAAATGATGGCCGGGCCCTAGTCCAAATCGCGGAACATGCTACGAGATGGGTTAAACTCCCATTTTCCTTGGCGGACCGCATCGCAGTAGTCAAAATGACAATTATGCCCAAACTTCTTTGTTTGTTTATTAATATCCCCATTCGTCTTAATCTTGTGTTGCTCATCTCACTTCAATCAGCAATGCTCTCCTTCGTGTGGGGTGGCAAGAAGGCCCGCTGCAGCTGGGAGGTGTTGGTGTTACCATTTGAGAGGGGAGACTTTGAAGCCCCTGACATGCGCCTCGGTTACCTTTGTGCACAGGCCCAGTTTGCTCATTACTGGTTCTACCCACAACGTTTCCAGCCGCATGTAGCTATTGAAGTGGATGCAGTCCTCCTGATGGCCCTGCCTGCGACCACCTTGTCTGGTGGGAGTGGTGGACTAAGAACTGAAATCAACCCTGCACTCTGCACGGCATGGGCGTAGAAGTCGCTGGCGACGCATGCACAATTGCACTATCTCTACCCCCCCAAGGCTACCGCTTTCAGCGCACCCGGAAATCCCTGCTGCCAAAGAGCCGGCTGCTCTTAAGACATTGAGCGCGGTGGGAATAACTCAATTTGGGGACCTTTTATAAAGAAGGTCTGTTTAGATCGCTCTCTGACATACAGGGTGGTAAGGACCGAGGGTTTATGCAAGGGTTCACATACGGGCGCGTAAGGCAGGCTATATGTTCCATTTATCCCAATTACCCAGCAGAACCCCAGACCTTGTTAGCACTGCAGGCGGTGTTAGCGGGTGCGGATCGCACAGGCCTGATCACGAAATTGTACACGGTGTCTCTCCGGGAAAGAGAACAGCTCGACTCCCCTTCACATAATAAATGGGTGGCACTACTGGGGACCTCATTGTCGCCGGAGATGTGGAGGTTTTGCTGTGTTCTCACTGGTCGGCTAACAGCAAATTGTAACCTCCGCATCATCCATTTTAAATATATGCACCAGCTATATTATATCCCGATGTGGTTTGGTCTTCGGGAGAACTCTTGCTGTGTTCGTTGTGGACAGATGGATGCCGACTTCTTGCATCTCGCATGAAACTGCAAGGGTATATACAGTTTCTGGGGAAAAGTTACAGGCCTGCTCACAGGGGTGGTTTTGGAGGCTGTGCAATGTACCCCTGAGGTTTGCCTGCTAGGGTGGGTTAATAATCTAAAGCCCCGTAATCGTAGACTAGTGGTGGTCTCTACCTTATTGGCCAAAAGAGCGGTGGCACAGTGCTGGGGCTCAAGTCTCACCCCAACTCTGAATAAGTGGGTCCGGCACCTGCTGTATTGTAAAGAGCAACTTGCGACCTTTGCTGAGGAATTGCCCAAAACTTTCCGTCCGAAAGACTTTTAGCCTCCGCTTACTCTGTATCTACTTACAAATCCTGTTGTATAATAGTTGTTGCAATGTGATGCTCTCGCTGTGACTATTCTTGGGAATGCCATTTGCTGTAATATTGCTGTATGTGTTGAGATGCTCCGTTGGGGTCATGATTTTCTCTCTCAGTGCCTTAGAGTTTATGGGATTTAAGGGTGGTGGGATTTTTGGGGTTTGTTACATTAGACTATGGGTATAAAAAACGTTTGTACCATTATCGCCTCTTGATGCCCGTATTGGCCTCTTGTGTGAGGTCCTGCTATGTTCTTATGCAAGCTGATTAATAAACAAATCAAAAAATATTTGCAACCTTTGTGTTGCAGGTTCTTACCCTTTGTGAAGCACTTCCTCTTGGCATGTAAGTTAAAGCATTAACATATTATCATAAATAAAAGACACCAGGAATTGGAAACTAGCTTTTTATTTTGAACAAAGTAGTTCAAAAGGAGCATGATGTATTGAAGTGTTTTCACCCAGTCTCGCACTAGGGATCTCTATAGATATCCACATTTAATAATTCACAATTTTATATAGTTATACAAGAACCAAAGGGGTATTTAAGCACTGTACAAAAGAATAGTTACTACTTCATACAAGCAGTTTACAAAAAAAGTTACTAAGGATTCGTTGAATAGCCACATTTTTTACATGTACAGTGTAAACTGATATCTCACACAAAAGCATACATAAAGATTGCTGTAGTCTTTACCATGAAGACGACTTGTGGTTACTATAAAGCCAAATTAAAGAAGCAGATGGGCAGTTGCCCATTTGTTTGCCATTTTTATTTACAACATGGCTGCTACAGTCATACCAAGACCATTGGTCAGGTTGTCAGGGAGATTTAGCAGCTCATGGTGGCCTCTATGTGTGTCACAATGTGTATGGTGGGGGAGAGCACAATATCAGCATTCCTGGTACCTGAGGGTTGCCCCAGATGCAGGATTCAGGCAGTGCAAAAGACAGCACCGCTAATGCACGGGAAAGGATGACGTGGTCAGGTAACAAAGTGAGCTGGTCGCAACCACCAAATCCAGCAAATTCTGCGGAGGCCTTCTTGATTGGCAGGCTCCTCTCCATTCTGGAATCCTTGACAGATCTTCTCCTGTACCACTTGTCAACTCTTTTAATGAATAAATTAAAAGGGTTAAAACACAGCACTTGGGCCATCTGAGTCTCAATAGATGGTGGCCCAGTGCAATACTCCTTCACAAGACAACATTCAAAGTTAAAACCGTAAAGGTTTATTCAAATTTAAGAATCATTACAGAAGGCAAAAAGTAGTTGGTCCTATTCAAATCGGCATCAATAAACCATGCATCAGATAATGAAAAGTTAGAGAAATCAATATGAGATCAACCTCCAAAGATAGTAAATAGCTAGAACCAAAGTAAAGTTCAGCAAGAGGACTAACCATCTATTCTGATAAGTCAGTAAAGGCACAACTAGCAGAATAACAGATATACTGCTCTGTTTGAAAGACAGAAAAAGTCACAGTGTAAATCAACAGAGAGACCAAGAGTGAGTCTGACTGCGAGAAAATCAACAAAAATCTGGCACATTTCGCTACAAGGGCACATTTCTAGGTTTCAGACAGTGAAAACATACACTCAACATGGTGAGATCTGAAATCATAGGATTGTACTGATAAAGTTGCATTCACCTACACCAATAGTTTTTCAAGACCAAAAGATGCATCGAGTACAAAACATTTAGGAAAGATTGCTGAGTTTGAAAGGCAGGAAAAGTCAAAGTATAACTCAATAGGCAGACTATCACCGATTCTTCTGGGAAAATAAGCTAAAGTCTGTCATGTCTTCCACAAAAGGCACATTTATAGGTTTCAGACAGTGAAAACACACTCGACATGGTGAGATTGGAAATATAGGCCTAAACTAGTAACGTTATATTCACATAACGTGGTAGTGTTTCAAGAAATGTAATACATCAGATATATATGATAGAATAAGGTGTACATAGGAATTAAAGAAGTAACATGACATTTGTGCAACAAACTAAAACAATAAAGAGTACAACTGCTTAGAGCAGACTCTGGCAAAGAGCCTTGAATTTGTTGCAAATGCAGGAAGATTCTGCACTTGGTTTCCTTCTTGAAGAACACAAATGATTACATTTCAGCTCGGCAAGCAAACAGTACCATTAAATGAATACAATTTTGCTTATTTTCTGAAATGGAAAGAAACAGAATAGAACCAAGGAAGCTTATCCATGTGATTTTAAAAAGCACATTTTCTTTCTTTCTTTCTTTCTTTCTTTCTTTCTTTCTTTCTTTCTTTCTTTCTTTCTTTCTTTCTTTCTTTCTTTCTTTCTTTCTTTCTTTCTTTCTTTCTGTCACTGTTACGTGAACGTCAGTACAGGCTGACTTTGGCCTAGTCATTTTAAATGACACCTGGTTATGCTAACTAAAGCACATTTGAACCATACATTATTTTTTTAAATAATTAACACGTTCACACTTCCCTGAATAATAACCAAATTATTCTACACAGCACTTAATCTTTCGTTCTCAGCTTCTTCATTATAGGTCCTCAAGTTCAATTTCTTCTCTGTCCTTTTCATTGACTTCTTCTTTTCACAGTCATATTTCAAACATCCCTTAAAACAAGTAACTTCTAAAAATAAAATAAAAAAAAAAGTAATCATTTTAGACCAATAATGTTAATATTAATAGTGGTGTTAGTATTCTCTTCTAGTAAGCAACCACCTACATCCAGTTTTACTAAACTATAAACCAGTGGTTTCCCACACACCACGTTTTTAGCTCCACTTACTATATTAGTTATATTGTTAATACATTTATTAACTTCAGTGCTGTTATTAGACGCAAATATACAACACTGCTGGACTTCAGTTACACAGCACACCCCACCTTCAATTATCTAAAAAATGGCCAAAGCTGTTCTATTTTGTATTACCGTTGCCTGTATAGCAACCATTTCCCCGTTAATTTTCATTAATGCCCCTGCAGTATAAGCTAAGCAATATAACAAAGTATAGCATTTTCCGAGCTTGACATTAGTCAAAGCCACACTAGTGGGAGGAATCAACACACCAAACACATCCAGAAGCACTTGACCAAATCCACGCTTCACTCTCTTAAAACTGAACTTCACTCATTCTACTCAACTCGTTAGTATGATAAATACTGGATAACACTAACGCTTGATAATGGGAATGTGCCCAGTTACCTGGCATGTGCCATTTTACCACAGATGTGATAATACCTCTAAATATATCATTATCCAACATAAATTTGTTATCAACTATATAATTATAACTGCACTCCCTTGTTCAGTCATAACTGAAGCATCCATTATCATATTTCTCTAGAATCTTACACAAAATTCCTTTCTTCTACTGTGACATCCTAAGTTTAGCTTGGCACTATGAATTTCTGAAATTAGTTTCAGCTTCCTCTTTTAGCTGCATTTTCATTGCTTCTGCAGCATTCATAACAATTCTCACTCTTCTCATTATATTATCTAATAAAGTTATGCTCTACATCAGTTAGTTTACACTCTTTCCTCTCATCGCTACTATTGGTTTTAGAATTATAACACATAATAGATCTGTTATGCTGATTAGTAACATCTACATTTTCAACTTCAGGCAATTTATATATAGTAATCCTCTTTGAACTCCTAAATCTTGGCTGAACAAAATTGACAAATAGATGCTAGAGGAAATACCATGGTAAAGAGGAAAATGTTTGTATGTAATACCTTCTGACACCGAAGAGGGCATATAAGTACAAGCATAATGATTAAATATTGTCATTAGCTTACATTAATTTAGCAGATTTGCATAAATATTTTCTTCTAAACTTCCATCAGAATTATCTCTGATCTAATCTTCTAGCTCTAGTAATATATATTATGTTGCACAATATTTTGATGGATTGAAGTATCTCCAAAACATCAATACATACCAAAATATCAATAAATGCTAATATAAAAATCATAAAAACGTGTTTTAAGCTATACATTTATTTTTACATGTAACCGCCTTTCCATAAAATAGTTTTTCAATAAAATTTCAATAAAAAATTGCCATTCCATTCTAACAAACTTTATTTCAGTCTGTAAGAGCTTTAAAAGTGAACAATACAAA
Source organism: Triturus cristatus (assembly GCF_964204655.1). Lineage (NCBI taxonomy): Eukaryota > Metazoa > Chordata > Amphibia > Caudata > Salamandridae > Triturus > Triturus cristatus. The sequence goes on from NC_140585.1 coordinate 483,306,273, forward strand.
CCGTAATACATAAAATACATGGGAAAAGCCAATGTTTGGACATTAAATGAGAACAAAACTCTGTTAAAAACTCCAGTAAAATTTATCATGACGAAAAAAAGATTAGTAGATTTGAGATGCTACTAGTCAGCGACCATTGATTACCCCTCGTCAAGTTAGTAGCTTCAAATTTCCATTGTTCAAAGATGTTAATATTTAAAATAGAACGTGTTGGAAACTGGTTAAAAGTAAATTGAAATCTTAAAATGACTAAAATAAGTAAGAAATGACAAGATGGGCACTATAAAAAAGATTTTTTAGACTTACAAAGCTGAATTTAACAATGACCTCCGGATGTGCCACATAGAATTCAAGAAACGGGAGACAGCAAAAACTATGGGTAGGTGGGAGTCCGTTCGCAATAGCTAAATGCCTACGCAAACTGCCTGAACACCCCAGGTTCCTGCAAAGTGGGACTAGCCATCGCCGTCTAGCAATTTTGTACCCGGGCCCAAAAAACAAAACATGGATATCAGTCTTGTTGGTGCAGTTACATGCAGGGCACCCCAGGGGGGAGGCTTTTGACCATTTGTTTGTGAAGGCACGAAGCGGCAAAGTCCCTATTCTGAACTGGAGATAAAGATTCCTTGTCAAAGGAGGTTGGATGGCTTCCAAAAAGTGCTCGAAGTGATACTCCGCTTTGATATTTAAAAATCAGCTGTTAGACGACTGTTGGACAAGGGCCCTTTTTGCGGGGTCATCCCTAAACTTTTTGCCTTTCTCACAGCCTTTTTTTCTGACATGGTGTTGGTGGTTTTAGGACTCTGGGCACTTTAGCACTGCTGTCCAGTGTAAAGTGCGTGCGCTCTCTATGTTAAGTATGGTAAGATTGGGCTACACCTGTTTGGCGTATTTAATTTACATGTACCCAAGGCTGGTGAATGAAATGCTACTGGTGGGCTTGCAGCGCTGATTGCGCCACCCACCAAAGTAGCCTTTCAAATCTGTCTCAGGCCTCTGCCATTGCAGAGCCTGTGCACACAGTGTCACTGCCGCTGTGACGTGGCACCTGAAGTGTGTGCCATGTTTGTGACCCCACCTTTTACTGCATGTCAGTCACCCCTAAGTTAGGCCCTAGCTAGCCCTATGGACAGGGTACATTATAGGTAAAAGATAGGACATGTACCTTAAGTGTGTGACATTTCGTAGTAGTGACAAACAGCCATTTTGGTTTCTCACTACTGTGGGGCTGCCCTCCCATAGGAATGCATTGGGGATTCCCTGATAAGTGTTTCAGTGGTAATCCCTGGTATGAGAGGCACAGCGTGGTCAAGTTTGGTATGTTTGGAATAGTGATAATAAATGCTACGCAATGGTGTGCGCAGATTTATTATAACGATTTTAGAAATGCCACTTTTAGAAGTTGGCATTTCTGTGTACTATGAGTCTGCCTGCCTGATGTGAATTGCATGTCTGGCTTGTGAGTGACAGGGGCTAGTGAGGTGTGTGTGGCTCCAGGAGGGGCAGGGTGAGTCAGCGCTAGGCTGAATGGGACATCTACATTTTGAGTAGTGGGAGGGGGAAGTCCCTGGTCCCTGAATAGGTATGTGCCTGCCTATGTGAATGCTGGCTTCGCCCCCCTGTGGTGTGTCTGATGGCAGAGCCCCATCTCTGAAAGGAGGTTGTGCACACTGTAAGCAGAGTGCTCCAGAACCAGTTCTGTCTGGTTCCCCCATGCCCTACACTACAGACAAAGGAAACTGGGGTATAAATGTAGAGGCTGTGACCCTATGAAGGTGTGTTGTGCTTACTTGGGACCTGAGGAATACCCTGCCAGGAGGAACCGCCGTTGTGACCAAGCCCCTGCTGAGTGTGGGGGCTGAGGTAGCTGGCCTCCCCCCTTGCTAAGGGGTCCTGCGTGCGGGCCTGCCTGTGGTGCCTGGTTTCTGCCTTCTTGTGACTTACCAGGGCTGGGTGGTCTGCCCTGTAGGAGGGAGAACTTAGCACCTTGTGAGCGCTATAACCTTATTCCAGCTCTGCCTGCCTTCTAGTGCCCCATGAGCGCTTTGTTTTTATTGTCCAGGAGTTGGGGAGCTGGCGCCTGCAGCGCAAAGCTGTGAGGGGAATCCCCAGCATGTGGGATTCCCCCCTGCACTCCTGAGATCAGCAGGAGCCCACCCCGTGTTTGTGCCGCATTTTAATCACCTTTAGCGGGAGCCCACCACGCTTTATGCTATTTTTAGGAGCGGGTGCCCACCCCGCGTTTTTTGCCCGAGAGCGGGTGCCCACTCCGAGTTCATCGGGAGACGGAATCACCGCCGCGACCCTGAGTGAAGCCACCACCGCCGAGATCAGCGAAAGCAGGAAGCAAGACAGGCCGCCTGGTTGTGGGCAGGGCCTGCCGCGTGCATCCGGAAGTTGGAGTGTGGTCGAGCGGGGCTCCCGTGCTTACGGAGAGCCCCGCATGTGCCGGCAAGGAGAGTCTGGGTCTGGCGGGAGCCCACCCCACCCACGTGTTGCCGTGCCTGCGGCCCGGGTGAAGTCAGGAGAGCCCCGCGAGCTGCCGCAACAGAGAAGAGCAAGACCGATGGAGGAGAGAGAACCGGAGGAGCCTCACGCCGCTGCCAGCCTCGTCTCCCCAGGTAACTCTCAGTGCGTGGTGAGTTACCGTGTTTGGCGAGGGTTGCGGAGCATGCTCAGAGGAGGCTGTTGTATTTGGTGCAAATTCAAGGCAGGAGAAAGGCCTCAGACCCATCGAGAGTGCCAGTGCTTGGTTCAGGGACCCAGCGGCGCCGCAGAAGCGAGCCGCTGCAACATTTTGAGGCACTTTTGATTTCAGAGTCCCAGAGGGGGCATCACTTCTAGGGTCAGAAGTACTTTTACAGTCTACGGGTGATGCGCAGTGATGGTGCATTGGCACCCAGGTGTATTTATATAAGGAGCACTGCTAATGTTATGAGAAGTGCATTTATACATGCACAATATGATGTAGGCTGATCATGCTTTTCCCCTAATGCTTACACTGATGGTTTTGTTCATAATGTGTCCGATGCCTAATACTAATGTCAGGCAAGGATGTTTTAGGTTATGCTTGATCTCATGCATTTATGCCTAATGTACTTATACTAATGAGAATGCATTGTGTTTTTATGCCTAATGTCATGGTATATGTTAGGATGGTGTCTAACGCAAATGTGATAATGCTTAGGTCATTATGGTACCAGTAGTTACTGGTTGTGTTTTGCTTTTACTTACCTGCATTTTGATGGTTCTGACCGTGGTGTGATTGGCCCGGTCCTGTATATAATCCCCTGTGAATATTGCCCATGCCAGTTGGCACAGTGTAAATGTGTGATTAGGTTTCTAATGTATGATAATACAAAGGCTATTTTTTATATATCATTGTGTGAAGTTCCTTTTGTAGTGTGCCTAGTGTGTTGCGCGTGTGTGTTGCGCAAACGCTTTACACATTGCCTCTGAGATAAGCCTGACTGCTCGTGCCAAGCTACCAAGGGGGTGAACAGGGGTTATCTTCAGTGTGTAATTCCCTTGCCCTGACTAGTGGTGGTTTCTGCCTGGCTTTGGCGCAAGCCTTAGCCAACCAGAAATCCCATTTCTAACAACGACCAAGTTGGGCGTTCCCCAGAATATCAGCTAGTTTAAGCGATCTATATGCTCTGACTAGTGCAAGACGCAAGATGGCCTGACACACTACTTCCGGATTGCTCCATAGGTTTGGAAGGCCTAGCTTATAGCATGTGTCCCTTATGCGTTAAAACAATGGCAGATTTCCTGCACACGGAAGACCCAGAATCTCCTTAAGTTCTAACTGATAACATGCGAGTCCTGGGGTAGCCCACAATCTGCGCCAGAATGTTAGTGGTCGGAGACCAAGCTCCTCTGTTATGGGTCTAATACCAAGATCCATACGTAAAGGAATAAGAGGGGTACTTGGTGGAAGACCCTGCAACTGCCTCAAGAGGCTATTCTCGGTTTTAGACAGACCAAGGGGGGCAGGTTTTAGCTGGATTAAAAACCATAAATTTCGGTTTAATATGGTTGATCTCCAGCCCTCCAGTTACACAGAATTTTACAAAGCTATCAAAAACCCTCTGGATGCCAATGGGTGACTTAGAAAGGAGCAAGGTGTCATCCGCAAACATCATTGCTGGCACCTTGTTGAGCAACAGCTTAGGGGCATCGTTGTCCTCTACCTCATTTAGTTGGGCAACAAGAGCTTTGATGAAAAGACAAGAGGGTTGGGGCAAGCCCGCACCCCTGCCTTACTCCTCTATCGACATGAAAACGAGGGGTTAGTTCCTCAAATTTCCCGTACCTTACTTGGGCGTAATTGCCCACGTGCAGTCTCGTGATCAGTGTCAAGAGATAAGATGGGGATTCCCTGTTTGAGAACCTCCCACAATTTATCTCCAGGTACCAAATCGAAGGCAGTTTTCAGGTCAACAGGTATCCAATAGAGGCTGCCCCACTCCATTGATACCGTCTTCCAAAAATTGCAAAAATTCTCCAAAATGTTAGTTTAAAATGATTTTGAGCAGAACAATCCTTCAAAAATGTTGATGTAAATATTTTCAACAGTTCATATTTATGTACCACTAGAAGCGCAGACAACATCATGTACAAGAAAGCACACAACGTTTTCGGCTCACTGGATCTATGGGACTTACTCAAACCTTTATCTTAAAAAAGCAAACCCTCCATAGCTCTCACGTACCAGAGCTAAAACCACAAACACACGTTTTATTGCCTATGTCACCAAAACCACAACAGGAGACCAAACCCCCTCCCTTACACCCGTCCTCTTTTTCTCTTTCCTCGATCTTTCTCTCTTGCACACCCTGGCATTCCATTCGCTAGCCATCTAGTTTATGCCTGTATCTAGTTTTTGTGCACACGCCATTCATATTTGTTGCTTTTTATAGTAGGCCCACAGCGACCACCCCAACTTTTATTAAAATTACCTGTAAGACCATATTTCTTGTAATGCAACGTTGTTCTCCAATGAAATGATATACCGTATCTTGTAGTGTGCAGGCATCGCTCACTAAGTATCTGTTCATTGCTTTTGATATACATATATATACACAATACAAACATTTGAATATAAAAAAGTTCATATTTTCATATTAAGCGAGCATGAGAAAAATAGTACAAGTTCAATTCAGATGTTCATAAAAATTATGTAGAGACAAAGCCACTTTCAACTGAAAATCTAAAAAAAGTAGAAAATCTTCAGATGTAGGGATGTAGTTATGAGCAGAATTCTTAAATACGGGCATGGACCAAAAAAATTCTAATTCCAATTTGAGTTATGCAGGTACATTTATGTAAATAAAAAAAATATATATATCGTCTTAAAGACTCAAATTTAGTTTGGTCATTCCGTCAGGAAATTATTCAATGGCGATCACCTTTACCCTCAGTTCATGCCAATTCATGGAGGTTTTTCAAACAGAAATCAGTAGTCAGGTGAATCTCTTACTTCTGGATCAGTCTTTGCCAGGTATGCCCATTCATGAGCTACATATTTCTTGTTTGGCTCTCTTGCACTTGTTGATCTCCTGAATTCAGGTTTTTCACGCTCTATCATTCAGATTTATCGCTTCTTCAGCTGATTTTGCTTAAGTTCCCTACAGACTGTCAAGTCTTTGCAGCAGTCTCTTTCTTTCACTCACTTCTCCAGACCGATCGGCCTGTATCAAGCTTTCATGTCACATTTGCTCCACTTGCCTGAGTTTAATCATCACTCCTTTCTTGATTTGAATAACTTGCAAGTAGATCACCTTGAGTTGGAGTTTTCACAGTTCTGGTTTTTGAGGTTTGATTTTCTTGTTTTTGATTTTGTTGTTCTTCTTTTATTTAAAATATATATATATCTTTATTAGCATTTTGATATTTAAAAACAACCAGGAACAATTGAGCAATGCAACGTTCAAGTGGGTGCTGCACATATATCCATTCAATCAAATCTCAATCCACACCTCATTTGGCATAATGTACAGAAGATTCTAATTCGAAGTCCAGTTTTCCCAGGATCTCCACCCACTCCATTCTGTACTCTCCTCCCTCCCCGCCGCTGGTTTTTTTTCAGTCTGTGATCGTGAAATCATCAGGGTAATCCCCATTCCAGTGCTCCAAAGTGCCTTCTGTGCCCACCCCCCAACCCTCCTCTACCGCTAAAGTGGCATACAGGTGAGTGAGCAACCGTCTACACCCAGCCAGTTCGAGCAACTTTCCTTTTGTTCCTGTCGCTTGTAGCTAAACGAAGGCCGGATCGCACGTGCTGTTTTCTCCAATATAGCAAAAAGCAGGAACTTTCCTGGCCCCACACCAAACAGCTCCCGGGCCTGGGCAAGAGAGAAGATGCGGTTGTTGGAAAACATGTCCCATACTCTACAGTAACCTCCCTCCCAATATGCTGCATGCAATGTGTCCTTTTTTGTATTGTAAAAAAGACTCCTCATGCACAGATAAAGGTCCTCCACAAATGGGGCCCTGTGCAAGGTCTTAATAACTACCTTGTACCACACCGCCGACTTTGTGAATTAGTGGTTTGTGTCACCACTTCTTCACCTGCAATCTTAACTCTCTTCATGTGAGCTGGTGGATCCAATGTTGTAAGTTTCCACACATCAGTGTACATCACCAAGAACTCTTAGTATGAGTCTTTCCACAGAGGCTCCAAAACCATCTTTGAATGTGCTACTTCACCACGACCAGGCTGTAAGTTGTAGCAAGACTCTTACGTTGTTGAAGGCTAAGTAAGTTTCATCTGGTGAGAAATTGAGCGTACCAAATATTTTGCAGTAATCTAGTACTATATCATCAGTAATATTTAGAAGAGCAGCTGAAGGAATGTCCAGAATCCTGATGACATTCCCAACCAGCACTTCTTGAGGAGTTAATCCTGTGCTGTTAATTCTGTGCTTTTATTGGGTGTGCTGTTCATATTTAGTAGAACCAAAGGAAGGGCATCTGGCCATTTTAGTGATGATTTGGTGCAAACGTTTGTAAGTTTTGCTTTCATTGTACTGTTGGTCCTCTCCATAATACCTGATGCTTTGGGATGGTCTACATTCAGTGCCATGCATAGGACTTTCATCACCACATTTTCACAATTAATTCCCCTATCTCATTTCAAAGAAGTTGGCAGGCCAAATCTGTGGATCCATTCTCTCTGCAATAACATGGTTATAGTGAAATGACCTGCTGATATTTCCCCTGTGACTCATGTCTTTCTACTGAATTTTACCTGCTGACCGATTACTCACCATTGACATAGGTTCTCAAGCATCATCTTAAAATGAGTATTAAATGAATACTTTGTAAAAATTGCAGGCCTGGCATCACGTCCTATTTGTGTGTAGGTCTATACATGTATCTTGCGATCTGCGGTAGCATTGAGTCGGATAACACAACCCTCCCATCTGTTGACTTACACAAATCATCTTTTCCTTGAAAACCACCTACTTTTTCCCACCTGTATCTTTCATCCTTTGGCACCTCACTCTTCAGATCTTTCAATTCTTCAAATGTTTGATCAATTTGAAGTGACATTGCCAAAGAGCTGTTTGCTTCTTCTACTTTTTGTTCAATAATTATTTAGCTCTAAAGTACCTGACACAAAAGCACATCACATCATAACTTCATCTGCAAAGTTGTTCTTCAGCATTTGTAGGACTACATCTAGAATTTGCAAGCCATTTTTAATAGAAGTTCCACATACTGTCATAAAACCTCTGTGACCTCTAACTGCTCAAAAACGTGGATCACTCCAAAATCATATTGGCTCTCTGTGTAAATTGTAACACTCAGTTTGTTGGCCCCATAGCATGCTCTTGTAATCAGTCTATTCTGCTACTTGTTCTTAAATGACATCATACAAGTATGATGCCTCCACGATTTATTACTGGGCAGACTGTATAAGCTATTCAGAGTTCCATGATGGTCTCTCTGACAAGAAATGTCCGCAAATAAAATTACATCATCAAATTCAAGTGGAGGATTTTGAATGTCTGGTTTTGGTTGGTGCACAACTCTGTGGCATCAAGACAGTCATGATCACCATCATCTGCATGTCTACCACAGGGCCGCGGACACCATTGCACCTAAACTGCAACGGACCATCAACACCACCTTCTCAACAGGAACCTTCCCAGACGACTGGAAGCCCGCAGAAGTCAGGCCCTACTCAAGAAGCCCACAGCCATCCCCACCGACCTCAAGAACTATCTGCTCATCTCGCTCCTCCCCTTCGCAGCCAAAGTGGCAGAGAAAGCAGTCAACAGGGAACTGACACGATTCATCAAAGAGAACACAGTTCTTGACCCATCCCAATTTGGCTTCTGGAACAATCACAGCACCGAGGCCGCCATACTCACCGCCACAGATGACATCCGCACCCTCCTAGACCAAGGCCACTCCGCAGCCCTGATCGACTTGTTGGCAGCCTTCGACACAGTCTCTCACCACACACTAGTCGACAGACCACACACTAGTCGACAGACTACACGACGCTGGCATACAAGGAACTGCCCATGACTGGATCCGATCGTTGCTCGGAAGAAGCCCGCGGATCAAACTACTGCCCTTCCTCTCCCTGCGGTGTCCCACAGGGGTCATCACTGAGCCCAACCCTCTTCAACATCTGCATGACCCCCCTCGCAACCATCGTCCAACAACACGGCCTCAACATCGTATCCTATGCCAACGACACCCAGCTCATCCTCTACGTCACCCGAGACCCCACCACAGCCAAACTCCACTTCCAGAGAGGGATGCAGGACGTCGCAGTCTGGATGACCAACAGCTGCCTAAAGCTTAACACAGAAAAGACAGAAAATTCCTCATCCTTGGAACCACCCCCTCAGCCTGGTACAACACCTGGTGGCCAATCGCCCTTGGAAGCCCGCCTACCCCCTCAGACCACGCCAAAAACCTCAGCATCGTACTCGATTCATCACTCTCCATGAACTGTCAGGGTCACGCCGTCACCTCCAGCTGCTTCAACACCCTCCGCATCCTTCGAAAGACCTTCAAATGGCTCCCCCCCCCCCCAAGAGTCAAGGGAGACAGTCACCCACGCACTCATCACCAGCAGACTGGACTATGGAAACACCCTCTACGCCGGCATCAACAAGTCCCTACTCCGAAAACTCCAGACAATACAGAACACCGTGGCCAGACTCGTCCTTGGCATCCCCCGGCACAAACGCATCAGCCAGCAGATGCGGAAACTCCACTGGCCCCCGTGAAGAAGAGAATCACCTTCAAGGTCCTCACTCACGCCTACAAATGCCTAAATAACAATGGACCCAAATACCTCAACAACAGAATAAACTTCCACGTACCCAATAGAAACCTCCGATCTGCCAACCTCGCACTAGCTGAAACCCCGCGCATCCACAGAGCCAGAGCAGGCGGAAGATCGTTCTCTCACATTCCAGTCAAGTCCTGGAACGAACTACCGACAGACATCCGACTCGCCGCCTCCCTGTACACCTACAGGAAAGGCCCTCAAGACCTGGCTGTTCGGCTGAACGGCGAGCCCCTCGCCGTTCAGACCCTCATGGGTAAGTAGCGCGCTTACAATTCCCCTGATTGAGTCATCTGATTCCTGTTGCGTTTGGGGAGTCATTTGCAACTGATTTCGAAATCTATTTGGATTAAATCTATATTACCATTTCCATCCTATTTTCCCAGCAGATATGACCCATATAATTTCTCGTTTGTGCGGTGTTAACAGTATTGCTCACATTAGCATTGTTATTAAATTGTCTACCTCTACCACAAGGCCACCATTTCTAGCTTGCATGAATTGCACACAGTCGTAGTATGCATAAATACCTTGTATAGCAGTACCAGCACCCAAACCAGGTCCCTGGAAACCTAGTTGACAAACCTCCTGAAAGAATTCTGATTGAGCCACCATAAAATTCTTTTTAGCAATGCAAGAATCACTACAGTACTTCTCGTTGGCAGCAATTTTGTCTTAACAATTGCACCTGCCAACACCTCACAAATCGCCGAATATGAGCACTAATCTCCAGATGCAGTCCCCACACATCTCGAAACCCTTTTTTTTTTTTGTGGCTATCCGCTCCTCTATACTGTCTTTAAATCTGCATCAATTTCTCATAATATGTATACACTGACTCACCTGGACTCATGATTTTTGACCAATCGACTTGTTCCTGGGGACTCTTTGTTTTCATATGCTCAGTAATATGATTATATTTCTGCATAACAATAGGGGTAGACCTAAGAGGAGCTTCCTTCTGTGGTTCTTGATGTGGCCACTACTGTGTTCTTGCATTCAACCCATGAATCTCGAGGCACAACAAATGAAAACAAAGCCTCCAGATCTGCCCAAAGTACCTTTGAAATAGTCAAGGTCCTTTCCACCTCTGTATACCACTTCTCATGCTGCTCTATGAGCTTCAGGAAATTCTTTGAAAATGTCAAAAGATCAGTTGTTCACCAAGGTATGTGCACATATGCTCCTCTCTGCACCTCTCTCAGGTGAAAACCTTTTTTGAACAACCACTTCATGTTCAGAATCACTTTCACTCTCACATTTTTCTTTGTTTTATTCTTTTTTTTGTTTCGAGGTTCTTTGGATTCTACTCTGTACATGGTTACATCTTCCCATTTTTTGATCTTGTCCAATAACTCTAAGATTTTCCCACAAGGTTTCAAGATCTTGTTTCTGTAGTTCACTTTCAGGTTGATTTCAGTCTGAATGATTCACAAATTCACTTTTTTGTCTAAAACCACATTTAATTATTTAGGCAAATGCTCTACCTTCTCAGATGCATTATATGCACACTTTCATGCTTCTGCATCCTAAAACGCATTTACATGTTTATTATATGTTGAAATGGGGTCACTGTAAATTCCCTCTTCTGCCATTATTTCTTGGAGGTTTGGAAGTATTAGTCTCCACCACTTTCGTCTCACTTTGTCAAGAAGAACTAGCTTTCACCTCATCTCTCCTCAAACTCCGCTCTCCTACTCCCATCTCTTCCACCTGCACTTGCACATTAGTCTTGTTATACGTCTGTGGCATCCTTTCAATCAATAAATTGTCCATAGACTCATACTCTCCTTCAGAATCACTTTAATTATTTCGGTTTCTTTGTTTGACTCCTCGTTGATTTTACTTTTATCCTCTTGTCTGATTCATCAGTAATTGCAGGGAAAGCAGCCACAGTTTCTAGCTCTTCCTGATGCCATACGTTCTCCGTACACGCAATCTTACATCTAGCTAGTTGTTGACAGCTTAACCAATTTGTCCTTTAATCATTTTCAAATGTGCTTTTTCATTCGCCACATAGTCCCACTTATTGTATGCTTCGAACTGTGCATGTCTGGACTGTGGCTTCATCTCAAACATGACACCTCAAAATCTCTGTATTTTTAAATCATCTGTACTAATTCCATTCCATTCTGTAAGCCACAGGCACGCAAGCGTACCCGAGACTAGTAGCATCTAATGGGCTGATGTCCCAACGGGGAGTGGAGTCTCCTCCCCGAGAGTAGGAAGATCAGACTTATTCAAAAGTGCACCCATTGTAATCTCAACCTAACTTCTGAATAAACATTGTACTAATACAGTCCATAACAATACGATTTCAAAATGAGACCTGAAACGCAATAGTAATGTAAATAATCCTAGTATGTAAAAACCTTTGCCTACAGGGATGCAGAATGGAAATTCAAGTTCGCTGTAGAATGGGGCTAGCATCTTGAGTGCTTCCAGCCACACCCAGATAGACTTTCGACCAACGTAAACCTATACTTAGAGCAGTGGTCATCAAACTTTTTTATGCCCCCTTGGAAAAAAAGTAATCTGGGTCTCAAACAGAACATTTCTCAAGTGCTCTCTTAAATTAGCAATGTTTAAATATGTCTAGACTTATTTAAACATTGCAGTTGACCGTTTTAAAAATGCAATCAAATACCTGATTGCCAAACATACCATTCTGGTTAGGCAGGCCATACTAATGTGTAAAAGTATACACAGTGTGGATATTAGAAATGGGATTAGGTGTTTTGAAGAATATTTGGAGTTCCTTCCCTTTTGATACATACTCACAGCATTGTGGGGTGCATTAAGGTAGGAAGTTTCTTTAAATACTTAGTTTTTAATCGAATATGACTTTATGTTTTCATTTGCTAATTTGATTATGTATATCTATAAATTATTTAATTTATCAAAATAGGTAATAGTTCATGTAAAAATATGGTAAATGTGGGTTTGATAATTAGATAAGTTTGTTAATTTAATTGTTTTTATTTGGATATGAATTAAATATATTGTGTTAGGATTTTTGTATTTTGTAGTGGTATTTTTTTACAATAATGTCTATTTTTACTATTAATTTAATGCTTTTGGTGGTTAATAATTTAGGGTACTAGGATGGAAAGTGTTCCATTTTTTTGTAAATTGGTTTGATTTTAAAATAGTTTTATGTCTAATTTTATGTTGGTGTTTTTAGCTTTTAATTATTTAATAAAACATGTATAATATTTGTATATGTTTGCAGACTTTTTTTATTTTACATATAAATACATACATATTTATATGTATTTTATTAATTTTTATTATTTTAGTATTGGAAAAAGTTAATCTGATTTTTCCATAGTTCAACTTTTTTTGTATTGCTGCTTAAACGGGATTTGGAATTGTAGTTCTGCCCCTCAAAATTCCAACACTTTCCATGTTGTTGCTTTACGTTGGCATGGGAATAGTAAATCTTACATCTCCAGAGTCCAGCACTTTCCCAGCTGTTGGTTAGGTTGCAGTGAGAGAAGTGAAGTTTACCTGTTCTTTTTAATTTTTTTTTATCCGACTTTATTTTTTCCAAATGGTTATGTTTGGCTTGGCAGTTTGGGCTGGACTGTTCCCATGAGGCACAGGGTCAAGACTGATTTGCATATGGCTGGGTCTGAAATCGAGTGGCAAAGTGAGCTAAAGAGCAATGATGGATTCAACCCAGATCTGTGATGGGGGGGGGGGGGGGGTGAGGGTGAGTGCTGAAAAGTTTCTGCGCTCCGTCCATCATCTCCTTGTGTTTGCTTTGTTCGCCCTAAGTTGGCAGGGTATGCCCAGACGTGGGTCCCTTGCTCACTTTGCCTCTGGATTCAAGCTGGCCTGGCTTATGAGGGGTGTTACCCTGAGACCGGTCCCAGGATGCTTGTTTCCGGTCCAGGAAAGGCCTGGCTTTGCAGTTCGGGCTGGACTGCTCCCATGAAGCACAGTCAAGACTGATTTTCATATGGGTGGGTCAAAACTGGGGTGGCGAAGTGAGCTAAAGAACGATGATGGTTTCAACCCAGATCTGCAACTGGGGGTGAGTGTCTGAAAAGTTTTAGCGCTCTGTCCATCATCTCTTTGTGTTTGCTATGTTTTTTTAAAATTCATTTTAAAAATTCATGTAATTTTTGTTATGTATTTTTGAACTAATTTTATTTTCATTTTGTTTTTACTAGCAAGTAATTATGGTTATTAGTAATTTTCTTTAGTTTATCATTTTCTTTTTTTTAAATGTTTATTTTTTATTGTAAAAATTTATTTTAAGTTATTTATGTATGTACAGTGTAAATGTAAAAAAATCATGTTTTATTTTAAATAATTTAATTTAGATATTTGTTATGTATTTGTTACGCTATAAATATACATTTTTAATGTAATATTTTTACAGTTAATCTATATTTTAAAATATAATGTATAGTAGTTAAACTTCGATATACTTACCTATTTTATGACAAATAATACTTCTGTAGTACATAAATTGACTTTGCAAAGTATATAAAGGTAATATTTGCATCCTCAATAGTTTTGTCCCTGATATTTTGTTATACAAAACTCACCTTTGTTCTCCTTTATCGTCACTGTAGGCTTGGAGGAAAAATATTCTCACTTTTACCTCATGTCAGCCATTTTCCATTCATTGCCTAATTGCATTTCGAAGTATGTCGCCATTCTATCAGTTTGTGTGATCCGCCGCTAAGGTGCCACTAAGTGCAATTCCATGATAGTCTGCATCGCAGGTTGAAGCCCGTACAAGACTGATCCAACAGAACGTCCTTTAATGGAATGTTTGATTGGTTTAACCAATTATTTAAACTTTATGTTAAGCAATTTGGATATATGTGCTATGTAAGGAGTGTACATTAACTATAGAGAGTAAACCTCTTCAAAAGGTTGGTAAAGCAGAGTTTTTGGGGTACTGTGAAAGAATGACGTACAGGAAAGGAGCGCTCTGCTTTCCTCATTGCAGATGCAGCTGGGATCACTCTGTTCCACAAGGTTAATGGTCACCATAAAAACTAGTTTCTGTACCATTTCCAATTACTGTGAGGGCCTGCAATCTCCTAACACAAGAAGGGTTATTTTCTTCTGTCCTGCACAGTTCTCCTTAATGGTCGCAGTGTGAAAAGATGCTGTTTTTCATATGTTCCTGATTCCATTCCTTAAATGGGTTCGAGCCTGAAAGAATTCATTTATCCCATTCTGGCTGCATCATCATTATTTTTCTACCCTCGAGTTGGAGATTGGAGGCCTGGAGCTATAGCTGTAGACATTTTTCATCATTTGAATACTGATTGAAACTGCTACTCTTGTGGACCATTAGACACGCATTTGTCCGTCTGTAAACATTATTTAATGACAGCACTCCCATATGCCTTTGCCCTATGTGAATGCATTCTTCTGAAGACCCTCGCCTTCAGTGTTTTGCACTGCTCCACTTCAGTGTGGAAATTCGATGCAGTAGTTAGTGACTGTTGTACATATGTTTTCTCTAACATTTTCCAGTTGATTGACCATGTCACTTTACAGAGCATGTTAGATTTAAGTTTTTCTTAACTGTGATTTTATTGCAAAACATGCAGTCCATATTCTACATGTGTGGTTTCACCCCACCCCAAATAATCTTCAGTTTCCCCATTTTCTCTCAGAAAATGCCCCTGCGGTGAAATCTCATTGAGAAATCTCTTTTCAGAAGTGATGGTTTGTGATTGAACATTATGTTGAAGGAAACTAGCTAAACTAAAAACACCCTTGCCACCAGAAACCCATCATTAATTATATATGTCGATTTGAAAGAGATCAATACCCTAAGCGCTATTGTAGAAGTCCTATTGTAGCAGTTCACTTTTGTCCCTTAAAGACAATGAGGTGAGATAAAGCTGCAGGTATAATTGGGTCATTGGGTTGTTTTTCTACATAATTTATAAATGGAGATACTTAAATATTGTTCCTACTTGCCCCTGATGGGCCACCTGTTGTGCCACTTTGAGATATATATATATATATATATGTATGTGTATGTATATGTTCCTCCGTTGTTTGCCCAGATACGAGGATGCACTCCACATCAGGTAGGTAACAACCTTTTATTTGTACAAGCAGACGGCTTCCCATCCTCGTTAAAGGTTCTGTGACCTGGAGCTTTTCTGAAGCGTTCGTGTTTTGTCTTCAGAGGCCGGGCATGAGCAGCCATTCACTGAGTTCTACATCATCCCTCTGCATGCTTTCATTAATTGGCCTCCGGTGTGCCTTCACAGTGATTTTCTCGTAAGGCACGCTGGGACATGCAGTTCCAATTCCTACAATTTTTACCCTCTGGTGGGTTGTGTTGCATCACGCTGTTTGAAGAACCAAATCTTCAGCCCCCCCCCCCGTGAGCCCGGATGGGATTACATCTGCTTTAGTCTCTCTGCTGTGCCTCACCAAAAGGTATTTTGCCTTTCGTACAGACTCGTTTTATTTTACAAGGCCGGTGCAATCAACTCCACGGCCTGGAACCGCTGTGATAACATCTTCCTCTGTTGTTTGCCCAGATACGAGTCCTGCCCGTCTGCGCCCGTCCGCGACAGGACGGGACCAGGGACCTTGACCCGGACACCTTCGCCATTCGTATCTGTAAATATTCCCCATTTCAGGTACACGGCGCAAATGCTACTACAACTCAGACCTATCCCTCTCCCGAACTGTTCCAGAAACTCCTGGACATGCCCCAAGGCCCCTTTTTCCTGCATTAATTGCAAATTTCAAAGTTCTTTTACAACACCCGGTTCTGAGAAGTCAAACAATAGGGAACATAGTCCACCCATCGGGACTAAGGGAACTAAATGTCTCCTCTTAAACGTTCGTTCCCTACCTAGGCATCAACTAGAGGTATGGGATTTAATACATTCTGCTCAACCCGACCTCTGCTTCCTAACGGAAACTTGGCTGAAACCCCACACTGTTCCTGCTATTGCTGTGGGGGTTCCCTCTGGCTATAAGCTTGTGCATTTTGATCGGCCAGTAAAAACAGGTGGTGGCCTAGCCATTATGCATAAACAACATTTGAAAATCACCACACTGGAACAGAGGCATAGCCCCCTCTTTGAAATATTGATTTTTAAAATACAATATGCCTCAAATAGATTCTGGAAAGGTGCCCTAGTATATCGTCCTCTGGGGCACTCAACTGGCTTATCCCTGGCTTTATTGGAAATGCTGGCCCCACATTTCAAAGCAAAAGAAGATTTCCTTCTTCTTGGTGACTTTAATGTCCATGCTGACAATCCCACACTCCCTGAAACAATCTCCTTGGTCTCTGAACTATCCTCCCTTGGCTTGACTCTGCGAAATCATGAGCCCAACCACATAGGTGGCCACCTTCTTGATTTAGTGTTCACCAACTTTCCCAATATACAATGCTTCTCCCCGGCTCAAATAATTTGGTCCGACCATTTCATGGTGGAATTTTTAATACCTAAGGCGGATAAACCCTCCAATAAAAACTCTCTACCACCCATTTGGTGCCGACAATGGCATAAAGTCACCGTAGAGGAACTACAAAAGGAATGGAGGCAGCCCATTCCCACAGAGACAGACAGTATAGAAACCATGTTAACCAAATTTAATAATTCTCTCAGAGAAGCTATTGATAAAATAGCACCTCTAAAATTGCATAAGCAATACCCTGTCACCAAACAGGAATCATGGTACACTGAGGAGCTCAGAACAGAAAAACAAAAATATAGGAGGTTGGAAAAAAAATGGAGGAAAACACGAACTGAAGAAAATAAGAAAGCACATCAGGAGGCTCAGACTAAATATCACAAAAACATTAAACTTGCTCGGAAAAACAGTATCTCCCAACAACTGGAAGAAGCAGGAAACCGATCCAAGGAGTTATTTAAAATTCTTCAGGACTTCGTAAAACCCACTGCATGTAAAAGCCCTGATGAATTCTCCCAACAACTATGTGATGAAATCTCCCTGTTCTTCGAAAGTAAAATTAATCTGATATATGATAAAATTTTATCAGCTGTCACTCAAAATAATAATAGCCCCTCTTCCCCCTCTACCCTGCCCTCACGTAATCAAGCCACATTTACGACATTTCCAGCAGTGATTGACTCTGACCTCACCTCCCTTATGAGCCATATAAAATCTGGCTCCCCAGGTGACTTCCTATCCGCTACAATCACTGCGTCTCTGCAACCTCTGCTCGGGCCCCACATTCAATCATTGATCAACCATTCCCTTAGGACAGGATCTGTACCCACGGAATGGAAAAAAGCAGTAGTGAATCCTATTCGAAAGAATGCTGCGATTCCATGGACCGACTTTTCCAATCTCAGACCCATCTCCCTCTTACCCTTTCTCGGCAAGATGACTGAGAGACACGTAAACATTCATTTGTCTAAATACATCGAGGAAACGGAGGGCCTAGACTTCTCTCAATCTGGATTCAGGCCCAATCACAGCACTGAATCTGCCCTCCTCTCAGTGACTGATAACATCAAAATGTCACTGGATGGAGGTAATTCAATGATTCTAGTGCTGTTAGATCTATCCGCGGCCTTCGACACTGTGTCTCACGAGATACTCCTTGATCGTCTAAGGGAAAGAGGTATAGAGGGTGTGGCTCTCTCCTGGCTGGAAAGCTTTCTTTCAGAACGCCAACAAGAGGTAAGATTGGGCTCCCACCATTCTATCTCAAGGGAGCTCACCAAGGGAGTACCACAAGGCTCATGTCTAAGCCCCACACTGTTTAATGTGTATGTAGCCCCCCTGGCGGATATCGTAAGATCATATGGATTCACTCCTGTTTCGTATGCTGACGACACTCGGCTTCTGTTCCCCTTTAAAAACCTGACGCCCGCAATCCAAAAATCCTTTGCGGACGGAATGAGGGCAATATCTCACTGGATGGCCGCCAATCGCCTCCAGTGTAATGTTGGGAAGACAGAGGTAATGCTGTTTGGGGATGCCACACTCCTGTGGTCTCCGGAATGGTGGCCTCTGGATCTAGGACCTACCCCAACTCCTAAACAGACTGTTAAAAATCTTGGTGTGCGCCTAGACAAATCCCTTCTGTTTAAAGAGCACACAAATCAAGTAGCAGGCTTTTGCTTTCAGACCATTGGGCTGCTCCGGCGAGTCTTCCCATTTCTATCAGACTCCTATAGGAAGACTCTTGTCCAAGCCTTGATTATAAGTAGACTTGACTATTGTAACGGCCTGCTGGTCGCGGCTAATGAAGAACAGCTTGAAAGACTACAGGTAGTCCAGAACACGGCTGCGAGACTAGTTCTCAACGCCCAGCCAAGATCTCCGTCAATCCCCCTTCTGGCAAAACTTCACTGGCTACCAATCCAACAGCGGGTAAAATTTAAAATCCGCTGTATTATTCACAGTTGTTTGTTTTGTCATGGACCAAAATACTTAAAAGAACTTTTCAAACCTTACACACCTAGTCGTACCCTGCGCTCCAGCAGTCAGCAACAACTTATAGTTCCTAGGATAAAAAAAGCTAGGCAGGGAGGACGTGCCTTGTCCTACAAAGGACCTATCATTTGGAACTCATTGCCCCCTGCTCTCAAAAACATTACTAATCTTCTAATCTTTAAAAAATCCTTGAAAACGTTCTTATTTGCCGGCTGTTAGGCTCTTGTTAGGTACTCTCCCTGCATAAGATAAGATCTGGGCTCTTTGGTAACCATAAGCGCGGAGATACCCCTTCGGGGGTCGAGTTCCTGCGCTATATAAGAATATAAATAAATAAATAAATACAAGCAGACTGCTTCCCATCCCCGGTAAAAGTTCTGTGGCCTGACGAGTTTCTGAAGCATTTGTGCTTCGTCTGCAACACAACCCACCAGAGGGTAAAAATTGTATGAATTGGAACCGCATATCCCAGCGTGCCTTACGAGAAAATCACTGTGAAGGCACACTGGAGACCAATTAATGAAAGCACACAGAGGGGCCGATGTAGAACTCAGTGAATGGCTGCTCACACCCGGCATCTGAAGACAATGAAAATGCACTCCCAAAAGGCTTTTATTAGGAACACAGCGCAAGCAGTTTAGGTGGAAAGCAGCTCCTGTATAGGGCACCATTAACATCAGCGTCACTATCGATCTGCTCACCTCAAGTGTCTGCTTTTCTATCAAAGTTTTTAAGCATAGTGCCATCCATGCCATGTCTAATAATGCAAATGCCCAAACCCCATAGTACTACTCACACACCCACTCTTAGATGCACACAGGCAATCACACATCCACTCACAGGCACTTACACAACCATTCACCAACTCACACAGCCACTAACACCTCGCAGACCCACACACACTCACTCACAGACCCATATTGCCACTCACAAACTTAGTAGCAGACCCACACAGACACTTAAACACCAACGTACCCACACAGGCATTTTCCCATTCACAGATCCATAGTTCCAGTCACAGACCCACTCAGTCACTCACACCCACTCACAGACCTACACACAGTCCCACATCCAGTCACAGACCCATCGCCCCACTCACAAAGCTAGTCTCAGACCCACACTGGGACACCCACTCAGAGCCACACAGGCACTCGCACATCTACTAAGAAACCCATAGAACCACTCACACATCCACTCACAGACACACACAGGCACTCAAACACCCTCGCACAAACATCACAGCCACTCACAGACCCGGTCACAACCTCACAAAGGCACCCGCGCAGCCACTCACACTCCCGCGCAGCCACTCACACTCCCGCGCAGCCACTCGCACTCCCGCGCAGCCACTCGCACTCCCGCGCAGCCACCTGCACACCCGTGCAGCCACCCGCACATCCGTGCAGCCACCCGCACACCCATGCAGACACCCGTGCAGCCACCCGCACACCCGTGCAGCCACCCGCACACCCGTGCAGCCACCCGTGCAGCCACCTGCACACCCGTGCAGCCACCCGCACACCCGTGCAGCCACCCGCACACCCGTGCAGCCACCCGCACACCCGTGCAGCCAGCCACTCACGCAGCCATATAGCCACTCACACAGCCACTCATACATTTACTCACTGACCTATACAGCCACTCACACAGCCACTCGTACATTTACTCACTGACCTATACAGCCACTCACACACCCACTCGTACATTTACTCACTGACCTATACAGCCACTCACACACCCACTCATACATTTACTCACTCACCTATACAGCCACTCACACACCCACTCTCAAAGTTGATAGGTTACAAATATGAAATTAAATTTAGAAAATGTAGAAATTAACTGAAAAATCAAAGGTTACAGGGATGTTATAGTTAGGAAATACAATTTAAAAAAACCTAGAAATCCACTGAAAAAAAAGGTTACAAGGACGTTACATTTAAGAAATAGAATTACAAAAATACAGGAATTCACTGAAAAAAACAAAGGTTATGGGACGTTATAGTTCAGCTCAGATTCAACTAGTAGAAAACCATAGAAATTCAGCAGTTACAGTTACTTAAGCTAACTAATGTTTTCCACCTCAATGCACTACTTATTTCCTCACATATTACATCACTCGTGACCTGGTCAATTACATTATTGATGATAGCTCAAATGACATCACTGATGACATCATCCACAGAACCATTCAAATCCTCCATAGACAGTCTCACAGACAGCCACTCTTACAGCCACTCTTACAGCCACTCTTACAGCCACTCTTACAGCCACTCTTACAGCCACTCTTACAGCCACTCTTACAGCCACTCTTACAGCCACTCTTACAGCCACTCTTACAGCCACTCTTACAGCCACTCTTACAGCCACTCTTACAGCCACTCTTACAGCCACTCTTACAGCCACTCTTACAGCCACTCTTACAGCCACTCTTACAGCCACTCTTACAGCCACTCTTACAGCCACTCTTACAGCCACTCTTACAGCCACTCTTACAGCCACTCTTACAGCCACTCTTACAGCCACTCTTACAGCCACTCTTACAGCCACTCTTACAGCCACTCTTACAGCCACTCTTACAGCCACTCTTACAGCCACTCTTACAGCCACTCTTACAGCCACTCTTACGCATACAAGCACTTGCACACCCACTGACTGATCCATAGAGCCACTCACACATCCACTTGCCGATGCAGCCACTCATGCCCCCACTCACTCACCCATGCAGCCACTCATGCCCACACTCTCTCGTCCATGCAGCCGATTTACTATTCGAACACCTTCCCTACTCTTGCGCAAGCTGGAGTTGGTATAGTAAATTATAAGTCCAACGCACCCCTTACAGCAAGTCATAGAAAAGACTTGTGATGTAATGGTATGCACTGTAACAACGCAGTTGTTGTAACGACCGCGTTGTAATCACATGCATTGTACCGCATGCGATGTAACATAGCTTATTCATCCCCGGGCCGCAACGGACCCCCTTCATTAATGTATTTGTGCCCCGCGGAGGTGGCGGGCGCCAGGGCTGTGTGGTTGGTGCCATAGACCCCCCACATCATTATTTATTTTAGCCCCTGGGAGGTGGTGGTTCTCGAGACTGCGAGCCCCCCACATCATTATAAAACAATTCATTTGCCCTGGGAAGGTAGTGGACCCCAGGGCACGGAAGTTGGTGCTAGGGCAACCATGCATAAATATTTCACAAAAATGCCCTGGGAAGGTGGCAGTCCCTTGGGCTTTAGGTATTCTAGGATGGGGGTCCAGTGCGCCCTCCCTCCTACACATTTAAACAAGCTCCCAAGACCTGGCCCACCCGTGGGCTCATAGTAAATGAAATGCGGGAGGATGAGCTTCATTTTATTTTATTTTTGTTCATTTTCTCCGGGAGTTGCGGATCCAACGCGATTCCCACCAAATTTATTTTTAGAAAGCTGTTTTGGCCAGGCCTAGGGGATCAGGATGTTTCTACCCTGCCCCGTTTTTTTATGTTTTTTCTTGTGACTCGATTCAACCGAGTCAAAAGATGGCTGCCAACACTTCCTGGTTTGAAGTTTTGGCAGCCAGTCAGATACCAGCACGAGATCTGGAGGGGTCGCGGATCTACTTCGTCCCCATATATACAACTGGAAATGTCTTTACATTTCCCAGAAACTACTGGACAGATTTACACAATTTAACAAAAAGAGTGTTTTCTGGACCACAAACTAACTTTATTCCAAATTTGATTTAATTCCATTTAGCAGTTTGAGCTGTCGCCGTGTTTTAAGTTTCCAATGGCTATTAACATGGAGAAAAAGTGTTTTGGGACCCTACCCCCTTTTTCTCGACCCCCCCCCCCCGCTTGACGGATCCCCACAACATTTTTAAGACCGCAGCTGAAGTGAGTGGCGTATTCGTTTTGAAAATTTCCCGTGGATTCGTCAAGCGGCCCCAAATTTATTGGCGACTGCCAGTAGGATATATATATTAATTTAGAAATTTTCATGAAGATTCGCCAAAAGGCACCAAAGTTATTGGCAAAACTAGAAAACGCTTTTCCTAAGGAAACTAGTTCCTAACTATAACTACCTACTGACGCTCGCCAGAAGGTAGTTATAGGTAGGACCTAGTTTCCTGACTAGGGAGTTGCAGCAGGCATTTTATGTATTATGAAACGGTCCAAGGGGCTGAGAATTGTACTTTTCTATGCAGAGAATAAAGGGGTCAGGATAGAGGTATCCTGTCCCCATGGGTGTGCAAGAGGGGGGGCTCTCAGAGGGACCCATTAAGGCCAGTAAATTGCCTTATAACATTTTCTCAACACGTGGAAATCTGATGATTCCCCCGCTCTGCTCAGCATGACCCTGTCCCCTGTGGAAGTGCGAACCCTGCCACAGCTCATCACAGGCCCCGTCCCTTTTCTCAACCACTCTGCAAACGCATCTCCTGGTGCATTACTGGTTGCGAGATGAAGTCCCCTTGGATGCTGAGGGCTGTTGGTGGTTAAGAACCTCTCCTGGTACCACCAGTAAGTACCACACAGCGGTATTGCTGAGAGCTTGTTTGAGGCCCTGCCCACTTTCTCCACCTACGTGCACAGACCCATACAGTCACTCACACACCCACTCACAGAACCATACAGCCACTCACACACCCACTCACAGAACCATACAGCCACTCACAAACCCACCCACCCACCCACACAGCTACTCACACACCCACCCACCCACTCACACACCCACCCACCCACACAGCTACTCACACACCCACATAACCACTCAAGCACCCAGTCACAGACCTATACAGCCACTCACTCACCAACATTTACAGCCGCTCACATACCCACTCTGAAAGGTTACAGGTTACTGTTAGGAAATAACATTTAAAAAACCTTCAAAATTCACTGAAAAAAACAATAGTTACAGAGACGTTATAGTTGAGAAATATTTAATAAAACCTTTAAAAAGCAGTGCATTGCGGGGGCATGATTATATTTAGCTTGGCTAACTCTAACTGATGGATTTCAATGGTTTTGTATGAATGAAATCTGAGCCTAAATATAATGTCCCTGTAACCTTTGTTACAGTTCAGTGAAAAATGTCTACCGCAGTGCGTTAAATGCCTGATAATCCGTAGTCTCAGAATTGTGACCATTTAGTTATGGGGGTGGCTGATCTAAACCCTGTGATAGAAGTAGACACTAAGAATATATTTTTCAAACTTACCAATTATTTTTGGCATACGTAAAGCATACTCCCAAAGGTTGCACACTCCCCAACACATGGAAGACTGTTAGAAATGGGGGTCTCTAGTTGGCAAAGGTAGGTACCTTTGTCTAAATAGGGACCCTTCTTCCTAGTCAGGATAAGGGAGTTGCACTCCTAAAATAACCCCTGCTCACCCCCTTGGTAGCTTGGCACGAGCAGTCAGGCTTATTCTAGAGGCAGTGTGTAAAGCATTTGCACATAACCAACAGTAATAGTGTAAGCACTACAAAAGGACACCACACCAGTTAAAAAAAAATATCCAAAAACGGTAAAACTCCACAATACAGTACTTAGAAATCTTCAGTTATCAAAATAACCATGAAAAACAGTTCCTTGAAGTCGAACATACAAATCCAAACAGTTCTGGCTGACCGCGGCGTCTCAGGCCAGCTATGGTCTCGGGAAGACCCGCAAAACAGTACCTTTAGTAATTCAGGGTGTCAGCAACCTCTCGTTGAGCTTCCGAAAGCACGGCGTCTGTTCCGGAGGTCGTTGCAGGAGTCGTCCGGTCCTTGAAGTCACACACGTTGCAGGTTGAACTCCTCGCGTTTGAAGTCAATAGCGCTGGCGTCGGGGGCTGCGGTGCGGCGTGCGGTGCCCTCATGTCGCGGTGCGAACAGCGGCTCGGTGACGGCGTTGGTGAGACCAGGTTCGTGGTGCGAAGTGAATGCAGTGCTCTTTGTGGTGCTGGCAGGTCACGGTGCAAGCAGCCGCGTCGCCGTTGCTGAAGCGCTTTCATTGGCTGACGAACTGAAGTCGATGGCGCCGGCAGGCCAAGGCTGCGATGCGGGATGAGGGCGGTGCGTCGTAACTTTACGAGCGGTGCCCTCGAACCACGGTGCAAGCAGTGGCATAGATTTTGGCATGGAGCGCCGTCGGGGATACCAAGGCATCGTCGTGAAGCAAGGCGGTGCGGAGTGCGGTGCCCACAGGTCGGGGTGCGAGCAGTGGCTCGGTGGCGGTGTCAGCAGGCATCATCGGTAAGACCAGGGTCGCGGTGCAGTGGTGCCCTCTGCGGTGCTGTCAGGACACGGAGTCGGCAGTGTCGTCCTCGACATCGTCAGGTTGCTTTTTCTTCTGTTGTAGCACACAACACACAGTTCCCAGTGCTGAGGGCAGAAGAGCTTGTAATCTTTGTTGTTCCTGAGACTTCTTGAACAGGGGGCATGCTCTAACTCAAGCTCTTGGAGAAACTCCCAAAAGTAGATTGCAGAAAGTTCAGTCCAGTCCTTTCACTGCCCAAGCCAGAACCAGCCACTGCAGGCCAACACAGCAATGTGGTAGTTCCTCCTTAGAGCTTCTCCAGCTCTTTTTCTTTGCAGTCTTCTTGGTCCAAAAGAGTTCCAAAGTTCAGGGGTGTGGGCCCCAATATTTATATCCCCAAATCCTTTGATCTCTTAGGCAGAGTGTGTCTGTACCCGGCCTTCTCTGGTGTGGCTTCCTGGCAGGAGGTGGAGTCGGCATTGTCAGAGGCAGATCAGGCCCATTCAGGTGCAAGCAAATCTTTTCCCCCCTACTCTAAATGCAGCCTAGGTCTATTCAGCCCCTTCCTGACCAACCTAGACTATCTAGAGCCACTCCTGCTCCCCAGCCCCAGTCATTCAAAACCCAGACAGTCCATCCACTAACCCAGCAGAGGCACACTGGAAGGTTACTTTCTAAAAATGGTATTTTCAAACACAATGTAAAAATCGCCTTCACTAAAAGATGCATCTTTAGATTCTCAGTTCAGGCATACTAAACTTAATTTCCCTACCTAGTTCCCAGGGCCAGTTATGTTTATAAGATGTTATAAACAAACTCCCCATTCTGTCCTATGGGGAACAGTTAGCCTTGCAATAGTGAAAAGCGAAATTGGCAGTAATTCACAATCCGGACATGCAACACACACCAGGGCATGTCCTACCTTTCACATACGCTGCACCCTGCCCACAGGGGTACCTTGGGCCTACCTTAGGGGTGACTGACATGTAAGAAAAGGGAAGGCTACAGCCTGTCAAGTGGGTGCACTTGCCAAGTCGACATAGCAGTACCAGACTGCACACAGGCTCTGCAATGTCAGGCCGGAGTTACATTTATTGGCTGTTTGGGTGGGTGGCACATTCCAGTGCTACAGCCCACCAACAGCATTTGATTTACAGGCCCTGGCACATGCAGTGTACTTTACTAGGAGCTGACACATAAATCAAAAAGGCCAATCATGGGAACACCAATCCACAACACATTTTACCATAGGAGCTCTTGCGCTTTACTACTGATCAGCAGTGAGAAAAGTGCCCAGAAACACTAAGCCAGCACAAACAGAATCAAAATCGGGAGGTCAGAAAGCAAACACTCAGGGGAAACACGCCAAAAGATGCCAAGTCTAACGAAGACATTCTGGTGAGATATGCCGCATGTTCGAGTCAAGAATTTACATGGTGCCCCTTTCATCTGCCAATTGTGGGCTCAGTTGACTTTGTCCAGATATTGCTCCAGTTGCCTCTGATAATAACACAAAAGTTTATTAATTTACATTTTTGAAGCGGTGATGTTCTGGTGTCTCCAGATTATTTTTTAATTTAGGTTTCTTCTTGCCCTTGTCATTGCACTTGTCACTGGAGAACACTCTGTCCTTTGAGAGAACTCTGTGGCCAAAGTTCAGAGGCACAACACCCAGTGGAACTTCACACACATTTGTCCCTGGCTTCAGTGGGCCTTTTTTCACCTTGCCCAGGCTTTGGCCTCTCACGCTTCTGTTTCCAACTCTGTGTCCAACTTGCAAACTGGGTCACCGTCTTGAGGAAGCTGAATGGCTCTATACAGACCCTTTAATGCCAGTTAATTACTTCCTGGGGTGTTGCTTAGTTATTGACCAGAGACCTCTTGACCGGTTTATTCATCACTTCTACTTGACAACCTTGTTATAAACCCATGGATGCTTCTGGGGATTGTGGAGCTGCCACCCATTTTTTATGGTTGTAATCCCTGTGATTGCTTTACACAGTGTTCAACGGCCTCCTGCTACACACCACTTGCCTACAGGTTACAAACTGAATGCATAGCTCACTAATGTTCTCTTGGGCCAATGTGGTATTTTCTAGACACTCTTGGCCAGCTTCCAACACTGACTGAGCTGCTCACCTCTGTCTACTTGTGCTGAGGTTGTTCACAACCTGCCCGGCCTAGACGTCAATGGACGTCTTGGTGGCCTGTATGCCCTCCTCGTGCCAAGCTCCCCTTGGGACTTGTTGATGCTGCAGGGTAACAATTCAACACTGAAGTCATATTCTCTGAGCACAGTTATTTTTTGCAAGTATATAAAGTCTCTCAGGGCTCAGAAGTTGCATTTAGCACAAGAGAGCATAGCTTATCTGAAAGTACAGACCTGTGTTAGAAAAATAAATAGATCTCACCGTAAAGAATGATGCTCCTTGAGGCTTCAGTAGGAGGTATTTGCAGATTAGTAGATTTTGTGAATCTGAACTGAACCCTTGACCTGACTTGGATGTTAAAAGGATAAAGTTACCTTTATGGTTGACAACATTAGTGTTGGCCCGTAAAGTTTTATTTTGCTAGTAATGGCATGTGTGCATTTCTGTATACCTACTGGCAGTATGCAAACTACTTTGGTTACTGTTTAATGCAGAACGTCTGCATACCCTTTCTATGTTTATAGATTGCACACAGCACACCTCTGGTGTTGCACACGGACCCTTAACAGGTCTTGCCAATTTAAACAAGCATTCATAAAGCCAATAAGTTTCATCTATGTGTTGTCTATTGGCTTTGTCAATTTGTTTTAGACATGTGGCAGAGCAGCGCCAGGACAGCGGGAGGAGTGTGGGGAGGAATGTGGCAGAGCAGCGCCAGGACTGCGTGAGGATGGCGGGGAGGGGGGACAACGGACAGCAGGAGGATGGGCGGTAATGGGCAACACAGTGGGAGGGGTCCAAGTGGGTGGGTGGGTAACAACGGACAGCTGGAAGAGGGTGGAGGACAACAAAAATGGCAAGTGGAAAAAGGGCAGGGTTAAGGAACAACAAACAGCGGGAGGATAGTGGTGGCCTTTAGGAAACCATGAGAGTGGGGAAATCAACACAAGTTAGGGAGCAGTAAAAGCATCTGGTGGGAGACGGACTGCAGAGACTTGCACTATATAAGAGTGCTTGTTGAAAAGCAAAAAGAGTACCTGCATGAGCCTGTAGCCAGTGGAAGGACGCTGGTCACAGACAGGAAGCATTACCTGGTCCATGCTCCACAGCAGAGACAAACCCAAAACCTTAGGAGGAAGCCAGAGGTGGTGAGAAGGCGCTAAACTATAGGCCATAAGGAAACAGTAACATGGAAGCCAACCAATGGTAAGTAATAGGCAGGCTCTAAATTACTTTTTAAGTCTTTTTTTGCAAGAGAATTTGCTAGCACTGTTCAGGCGAAACCTAAAAAGGAGTCTATCTGCATGTGTTTTCTCAATAGAGGAAGTGCGATGATTGAGCCTTAAGGTCAAGAGTAGCAAAGTCATCATAATAGCAGCTTTATCCTATATTGTGGGTTTTCCAATTCTCTTTGGCTAGATTTCGCTACACTTGATAGCTAAGGGAAGAAGGTAAAGTAGCAGCAGGCATCTCTGGTCCAAGCACACAGGTGATGGAGAACTATTTGTACAAGCTTTGCTTCACTCAGAGAAAGCCTCAAGAACATTGTAAAGACACAGTGCGCGTGTGGTGACCCATCTGTTCTCACCGAATATGTCTCGCTGTCCAAGCCTGAGAATGTCATCAAAGCCTCTTTATCCCTGCTGCAGTATACCTTGACAATGATTAGAGGTTGGACTCTATGCAGATTCTAACAGTGGGTGTCTCAGAATATTTTAAAAGTGGCAATGGTTGACTTCGCAACTAATGGACAGCATTATTGCTCATAAAATTCACAAAAAGATGGCCTGAAGAGCTGAATATTGCACTGTCCAGCTAAAAGCATTTTGGACGTTATGACAGGACTCGTAAGCTCAGGAGAAAAGCAGACCTATCAAACGAATAAGTAGAACGATTTCCCTATTTAGTTGGAACTGCGATAAATATGTTTGACATAACCGAGGCAAGTTCTGAGAAACACCTTGCCCTTGTGAAATGTTCTGTTGGCCAAGAAGGGATTTACTGCTTGGCTGATGCCTTCCTTTTCCTCCGAGGGTTCCAGTACTGTGCCAAGTCGGAGTAAAAAAGAATTCCATTTGAATTTAATAGTTTTGGAGGCTACTAGAGAGGAATTTGGATAGTTAACTGAGAACGAGCATTTGTTGAGGGTTTCAAGTCTGGGCAAGGGCAGGCTTCGATTCCACCCTGGATGCCACTTAAGAGACAGTTGTGCAAATATGGATTGTAGTACACACTATACTGAAGCAGAAAAGTAAACACTAGGGATAAGTACTTGATGGTGACACGAGGTGACTTTTGAGACCAAACTGTAGCTTCCTGTAGTGGAAGAGGTGTTGTGCAGCAGCCAGGGCGCCTGACTCTGGACCACTACCTCCTGCAGTAGTTCCTAGAATGCTGGTTGTAGCAGAAGTGCCCTAAATGGAGAATAACATGGCAGTTGTAAAATGTTACAACACACTAAGTAGGAGAGAAAGGTTCTAAAGACCTATTCTTTCGTCCTCCATAGGAGCACATAATAGCAAGAGAATAGGCTAATGTGTAGTCCACCTATAAGGGGGCAGACTGTTCTGAGAAACGCAAGGCTCGCCCCACATATTTTGGCATGCTTCATCATTGGGCTTCCCACACCACAACCCCTGAGAGTTCAAGTGGGCTACACCACCAACTGAGGAGAGCAAGGGTTTTTTATAAGCACGTCAAGGAAAGAAGCTTTTTTTCTTAAACCAGATAAAGCATTATGTTAAAACAGTACAAGAATAATCAATCAATCTGGATTTATAAAACGCTGCTGATCACCAGGTAGGGTATCCAGGCACTAAGATAATTATCTCAAATTTGTATTCCTGGTTATCTTGGCTGGTTTAAAAGGAAAAAGTGTCAGGAGGATTTTCAGGCCATGGGTATGGGCTGTTATTGCCCTGACATCTAATATGGTCAGCATGTTTCTTCCTTCTTTAGATCAACCCGTTTGGTCTGCAGGTTTCATCAGGACTTATGAGGGTCTTTGGCTATATTTAGGTTTGGGTTGTACATATGTTTAAATCCAGTGCTTTCAAGAACCATGTGAAATTATCACACGCTTACTTTTTGTGGATGATCGAGAGCAAAATGTAAAGATTTCATCATGTTTTCTCTTATTAAAAAGGGTCTGTACAGCCAAGTGATACACAGCACACATATGCTGTAGCCTACCTCAGTGTTTGGTGTGTGCGGACCGGAGCTGGCCAAAAGTTTGGAAAATTTCGCGTAGATTCATCAATCGGTGCCAAAGTTATTCCAAATAGAATGTTGCGGATTTCCTATGGAAAATAGGTCCTAACTATATCTACCTACTGGCGACCGCCAGTAGGTAATACATACATTTTTGTTCAGGTGCACATATATGTGTCTTAACCTTAGGTTAGGCTCGTTGCCCCTATCCCGTCACCGTATAGTCACAATCTAGAAAAACAGTACAGGTTTAATAGATAGGCAGTTAAAATCATAACATGGTTATTTGTAGTTATCCTAGTTCATTGTGTTCATTTTTGGCGTTTTAGGGATTCTGCCGAACCACCCACTGGAAAAGATCTCAAGAAAAATAGAAATCCCTCTCGAATTCTCAAGACTAAGCCTAGGGAGTTCGTGATTTACAGAAGTATGGGGGGGTTGTTGGTATCTTTGGCTGCATTACCCACTCTACTCATGTCCTCAAGGGAGAGATATTGCAGCCAATTGCAGCCCTTGTGTGACTTTGTCAATGCAGCTTACAGAGAAGTGTTGTGTATATTTTAGCAATCTTTGGGGTGGCTTCGCAAGGACTTCTGCATCATGTGACCACAGCTCTTTTGTCTAGTCCATATGATGATGCAAGACGGTCCTTGCTGGCGGCAGATTGGATTTTAACCTTCCTTTTCAAAACAGCTATACTGTGTTTCATAGGAAACACAAAAGGGAAAAAAAGCAAATCTTGCTGAATCAGTTCATATTAACACCCAATCTTAATAGTTCTAATATGTGATTTTGCTCAAGTATTTGCCATATAAAAAAATATTCACTTGATTGTAAATTGATTCTTGCAGTAGAGATACTTTAATTCTATTATCCCTGTTAAGAGGGAAAAAGAGGGCCAAGACGTACTAAAACAATGAATGCTGCCCATTCATTGTCTACAAAAAAAGCCACTCAAATCGTATTCTGTTTATATGTTAGGTCATCTTAAGGTTGTTTATCTGGTGCCAGGATATTTTTTGGTTAGACCAGTTTGTGAACTACTTATCCTGTATATCCAACACTGTTTACATACTAATTGGATTTTTGGGGAGTTGATTTGGTTATCTGTAATCCATGGTTTGTCTATGACAAACCATTTTATATAATTGTTTGTGTGCTTGGCCTTTAAATAAGGATTGGTTAATGTTGTGGCTGATCTAGCACACCTGATGGTACTCCTTAATTAAAGTTGTTACGTTCCTGCTGGTCATGCACGCTTACTTCAGTTTGCACAGGCATGTTATCTGGTCAATCACCTCTTCTGAGTTCTAGCCTCTATATCACTTTTCCCAGAATTATGTCTGTCCTTAAACACGTGACTTCACGTAGGATCATTCCTATTCTCTTGCTGTTGAGTGTTCAAGTTGTAAAATGTTGCCATTCTAGTCATTGAAAGTACCCTTTCAAATAGTTATTTTACTTGAGTGGTGGCAATGGTAAAAAACCACCCCCATGCCTCGCAGGGAGTTGGCTTCCAAACATGGGACTGCTAAGGGTGGCTTGTTACCAAGTCTGTGGGGCTTCATAGTCCTGATTGAGTCTTGGTGAGCATACTTATTTATTGCTCTGAAGTGCTGCCTTTTTGCTTGACTGTTTCGGGAGAGTGAGGTGGTCCCAGCTGGAGTCAAAAGGGATTTGGAATCTTAAAGCCCTAAAAGTATTACCTTGGCTGAAAGTGAGGGTGAAATCTTACTGGTTCTCCTTGGAAGGCATTTAGTGATTTGGTTGAAACAGTTTCCATCTCTAATGCTGGAGAACCTCGCACACCATGGGACAAGTTTTCCACAAGGAAAGTAGATTGATTACTTTCTCCTGGGTTACCAGCGTGGAGGACTTAAGTCATAACTTCAGCCTATTGAACTGATCGGTATTAATGGTCCAGCGAAGTTTGTGGACATAAGCTATTTCTACTCTGCGGCTTCTTTGCGAGACTGAACATGAACAGGTACTCTTACAGGTCACAGTGGTTAGACTTGTGCCAGAGATAAAGACCAGATCTAGCCATGATGGCATTGACTTCTGCATGGAGAAACTGCCCACCTGTAATATCTTCTTCCTCTGACTCTTCATAAACTTTGCTTTATTGACCAAGTGCTGAAAGCTCTGTGGTTAGGGCTTACTTGAGTGGGAGTGCAGTTGCGGCCACCAAATAATAAGATATTCTCCTCCAGCAAGAGTGCTGGTTGTAAAATGGACAGTGGCTCAGTAACTTGACCTTGATTGAATTTTAATGTCTGGTCGAATGCACCTCCTTATAGTTAGGGGTTCTGTTCTCCTCACCAGTGACCGGGCCAGGCTTTGGGTTCTCATAGGTAGTTTCTGTTGCAGGTAGAAGGCCCAACAAGGAGATAGCAGAGGAATTCTTCTACCCTAGAAGGATCAGCGGGTGCAGTTAGGAACCAAGTTTGTGGTTGGTACCAGAAGTGGTAATGATGGGCCTTGGTGAGGCAGTGGGATTGGTGCTGAAGGCGATTTCTCAGAAGCCATAGCATTGACTGTACCAGAGAAGACAGGAGGTGGCATAGAGGTCTCGCTGGCTTTCACCTTTTTACTCAGAGCTTGCAGAAAGGAGTCTGAAAAAAGCATGGACCACAGCATAGTTTGAACCCTGGAACAGGATCGGCAGGAGGTTGGGAGACTTGTGCTCTCGCTAGCTTTCACTTTTTTACTCAGAGCTTCCAGAAAGGAGTCTGAAAAAAGCATGGATCACAGCATAGTTTGAACCCTGGAACAGGATCGGCAGGAGGTTGGGAGACCTGTGTGACCTTCTCTCACTCCTGGACTAAGTGATCTTAGGAATCTAAACAGTCTGCTATTGAGTCTGCTACACATGAAGGGAGTACTATTGCTCTAGAACCGTCCAGGGCACTTGAGAGTCCAGCTGTTGTACAAGAGAACCTGGTGTAAAGTCCTGTTCATAAGAGGAAGTAGATTGGCAAGGTTTGGGGCCACTCGTTCCTGGATATGGTGCACCTTGACGCTATATGGAACTCTTAACAGGATCGGATGTGTTTTTTCAGGGGCTCTTGTTCAACAGGCGCTGGTGCTTCCTCTTCTTATGCCTTGTGTGCTTTGGGGTGGAATTTGGATGTGCTCGAACACCCGGTAAGGTCTGCTCCCTGCACTTTTATTTTACCAAGGATCGCCACTGAGTGTCTGGGTCACTATTTCATCCTTAATGAGCGCCCGCCAACCAAGCAATTTGGGCTTGCATGCAGGAGTAGAAAAGGAGTTCGTGGAGGGGTCCTGTCCTGTGACTGAAACAACCCATGGGATAGCCAGGCTTAACTCCCTGGTGCAAATCTCCACAATGGCAGGGTTGACAGGAGACTATAGG
The DNA here is from genome assembly GCF_964204655.1 of Triturus cristatus. Taxonomy (NCBI): domain Eukaryota; kingdom Metazoa; phylum Chordata; class Amphibia; order Caudata; family Salamandridae; genus Triturus; species Triturus cristatus. Next base: position 483,339,981 of record NC_140585.1, read on the forward strand.
CCTGGACTTGCTCCCAGGAAGAGAGATGGATTTGACCTCTCATGCAACAGACTTGCAGCACCATACCCAGAAGATGATATTGACTTCACTCTTCAGTGTGTTGGAATGTTGGGGGGGGGGGGGGTCTTTTTTCCCAGAGGAGGTTGGCTCGACCCTGTGATGTAGCCAGAGCTGGGGACTTGGAGCTTAGTGAGGCCCTCCCTTTTCCCTTGACACCGACAGGTATAAGTTGCTGGGTAAAATAGAGTGGTGGTCTTGTAGGCTCTTTCCTTCATCTTTTCAGGGATTACTTGCATAACCTGCACAACTTGCACATGGGCAGTGGTGATAACCTCCACTGAGTGGGGGCAGAGGGAACCTTCTCAATACCTCACTGCCAGAAAGGCTGTGATTGGGAAGATTGTATACTTGTCTCCTCACCATTGTTCCAAAGTATGAACTCGAAGGGAAAGAGATGTATGTTTACTGCCAGATCTAACAGCCTTTTGGCCTGGTTAACCCATGTGTGAGCCACTGCCTCTGCTAAACAATCTGCGATTCAGGGCAATTCACTTAGTCAGCCAATGATAAAAAATAAAAAAAAATTGTAATGTGATCTGGGGATCATGTAACATACTAGCATATAACACTGCTAAAGTGTCTTTCTGTGTACTCCTACTCTGCATGCACGGAAGGTGGTTATCGAGAAACATTGTAACGTTGGCATTACGCACAGTGCACTGTGACTGCTTCTAAGACAGTATACATAGGCGTTTTGCTGGTACATGGTTTTAATTGGCCAATGGCATGTCTTGTTTAGCTTGAAACTGTAGTTTTCTGGATTAGACTACCTGATCACAAAGTAGAAAATGGTTAGTATGTTGATTGCAACAGAAGTGGGTTCCAGCCACAGGATGGCAGAAAAACTCGTAAGGGTGGTCAAATGGGCAGGGATACGGGTGTATCACATACAATATAAGCATGTGTATGCTTTACCAGTATACAAAAAGTATATTGACCAGCATTAGATGCAGGTTCAAATCTGGCTTCTAGGTGCCCGGATACACACAAACTGAGCCAGGACGTAAGATCATTCAAGTAGGTGAAAGACCGGTGTTTTGTGCTGCTTTTATTTTGTAACTATTATATAACCCAGGAGGATTTACAGTGGCTTGTGCTGTGGGATTCCTCCTTTTTTGTATTTTTTTTTTTTTTTTTAACACCATTGACTGTTTTCTAGTGCAACTTGTGAGGTGTCTTCCCCAGTGAGGTGCTGCTTCACTTGTTTTTCTGCAGGGTTTCTTAGTGTTGGAATGTCAGCAGTATTACAATGACTTCTGCATACTTTGGCACATTTGTAAGAATCTTACAAATCAAGGAACAATTGTTGAGTAGGTAGGGAGGGAAACATCGAATCACACATATGTAGACAAAAATTGATCAATATTCTTGTATACACAATAGAAGTTCTTTTAATACATTTTAGTGGTTGAGGTCTAGCAACAATCAACCGCATTTAAATACAGTTTTGAGGGGCGTTTAGCAATTTCTTAAGCTGAGTTTTTTTTTCTTCTTTTCTCCAGTTTGTTACAATCCCTGTAATGGTACAGTATGAAATACAAGCATACTTGATATAGAATACAATCTTACTGCATTTTAAATCGTTTTCTCCGAGTGTGTTGATGAAGCCAAAATGTAATAAAGCCTGCCACATCAACTCCGTATATACCAATAATGTTCCTACTGGTCTCCTTGGTGTTGCTTTACGTGCCTAAAATCATCACTTTTTCCCAGACGTGCCCCAAAGTTTTCACAAAAAGGCATTTTCTTGATCTGGTGTAAAATGCTGGTAGCGCTCCTGCCTGACAGAGAAGATAGTTTCACTAAGAGCTTTGATGAGAGAACCTGGATTTTATTAAACACACAGATGCTATCATTATGATTGAAGTCTCTTTATTGCCACCCCCAAGAAGCTCTTTAAAAGCAGGTAAAAAAACGGAATCAAAATTCCAAAAAAGAACCATGTTATGTTGTATGTTATTTCTATTTGCAGGGCGCGCATGACACACAGTAAGATATGCTAGCGCCAGTGCAGGAAGGAAACTAGCCGGTCAGATGACCAAAGTTTTTAGTTTATTCTGGAATTCAAGAATGGAAAGGCAGCTCTGATATGATAGTGGAGTTTGTTCCAGGCTTTAGGGCTTCTGGCCTGGTTGATGCGTGGGACGTGGGTGTTGGACAGGCTGGCTGAATGGAGATGTCTACCACAGAGGTACGCTGGGATTTGGTTGTGTAGTGCTTTGTAGATGTTTGTGAGGAGTTTGGCGTTTTTGTGAATTGGGAGCCAGTGGAGATCCCAAGGTGCTTAGATATGCACGCAGCATGAGAATTTTGAGTGCAAGTCTTCCAAATCGCCCAACCACTGCAGTTCTTCCTCTTTTTTTCCTGCACTGTGACCAATATCGTGAAAACGTGTTGTTCACTCCAAAATGAAGACTTTGAAGTCCACAGTTATGAAGCTTCTATAGTCTTATAGCTGATCTGTTGAGAGTAACTAAAACTACACAATTGCCATTACATATGCAATATGTTCAGAAAAAAAGTAATAAAAAATCCTATAAACCAATAACTTCAAAATATATATAGATATATGGCGGAAGGGATAACCTTAGCATCAGTGTCTTTTCAACAAAATCCAGATCCTATCATCAGTGCTCTTAAAGAATCTATATTTTGTCAAGATCCGAGTCTACCATTATGCAGGTTCAGAGCTCCTCAAAGCAGCACAAGATATGCTCAAATGGTTTCAAATAGCAATTTGCAAAAACTAGAAGCATCTATCAAATCTGCAGCTCTCACAGTGTCTTCTAAACTGCCTTCTCCGAGGAGCCGAATGGGTAGAACACTTTGACATATGGATCCCAGACTTACTCCTTTCCCCACAAACCCATCTGTCAGTAGAAGCTGTAGACACCACCTTTTAAGGTTTTTCATAAGAAATTAGCAATTGATTCTAACCATCTTTATGGTATTTGGTCATCTTACTCTCACACTGTTTCAAACATACCATAGACAATTGAGGATGCGTCTCAAGGCAAGGCTTGAAATTAGAGGAATACATAGTCTTTATTCTCTTTGTAATCTGAAAACGAACACCACCTGGCACATAGATCTTTTTATTAACTTCAAAGACATGAACGTCCGACACGTGCTAAAAGACACCAAAAAAGCAAAGTCTCCATTTCACACACGACTCTTTCACACTTTTTAAAGAAAACCTTTATTTATGCATTTGAGTACATACAATGAAACACTCCCACACCAGATAATGCATGTGAACAAGTACGAGTATCAAATAACATTTCCCCCCTGGAGGAGTAGCAAGGACATCACAGAACAAATAACATCATATGTACCAAGGCGGCATACAGACCATGGACATCAATATCTCAAAACTCCCCACTTGGCAATGTCAGCTCTCTTACTCAATTATACGTTGTGTATCATCAGGTCTCCTGATCACCCCTGGTTGGAGTCCATATCGGATTCTCCGTCTTCATAGAAAGCATCCAGCATTGCTACCCAGGCTGCCAAATCCGCTGCGACCCTATCCTCTGTGAGAGAAAATCTCATGTGTTGCTCCTCCGCAACTCCCCATTCTATATCATCCTTAATCCAGAAGGCCTCACTTGGGATCCAGGACCTCAGCCACTCCATAGCTATTTGTTGTTTAGCAACAAGCAGTGTTGATTGTAGGAGTTTGTATGAGATTGTGCATCCCCTGGGTTTCACCACTGTACCCAAGAGGCAAGCGCCAGATGTCTTGGGGATAGGGATCCCCACCGCTTTCTCAATGAGGGGCACCACCTCCTCCCAGAAACCAATCACCCCTGCACAGTGTCATCCCAGATGTATAAATATGACACCCTCCTTTCCAAAACGTACGTACCTAGGCACCCTACTAATACTAATTGTATTTAGTATGTGCTTTGCAGGTAATTAAAGTGGAATAGTTTAAATAGATTGTTACAAGACACAGTCTTTACCAGGCTTCATGCATGATTCCTGCCCGAATCCTCCATGGCTTCCCCCAAATTTGTTTCCCATGCTGTTTTAGCTCTGTACACGCTGTTCATCAGGTCACCCTAAAGAGTTTTATAGAACAGGGAGATCAGGTGTCTGCCCTCCCCCTATCTAATCAACCCATCCCCCTAAAACTGGGGTGGTGATGGGGCTCCTGGGTCTGTGCACCAGAGTTCCTTCGCAGTATTTTCCAATTTTGCATAAGTCAGAAAAATTGCCCCATCCCACATCAAAGGTGTCCTGAGCTTCCTGAAATGTGAGGAAAACCTCCCCCGGGTATGGATCTCCAGCAAAGAGGCATCCACCTTCTTTCCACCTCTTCAAGGTCGATAGAGTGAAATGGTTACATATCTCATATGCGTAATTCATAGCCAAATGTGGCCCTAGGTCACATTTTCTTTACCACGGTTTACCACACCTCTACCGTGCAGCGGACCAAATAAGGTCTAGTAGCATCTGCCTGACCTCGCACCCCCTTCATTTAGATGTGTGGTTATTGCAGTTGTGCCTCTAAATAATAAAGTTGTTTGTCCGGGAGAGCCAGACTGCCCTCCTCCATATTACTTTTCAAAACAGGTATGGCCACTCTGCTGCACTTCCGTACCCACACCATTGAGATGAGAAGGCTATTTACAGTTCAAAATAAATTCTCCTGCAAAGGGAAGAGCGTATTTTGTACTAGGTATAGGTGCCTGGGGAGGAAGACCATTTTGGCTACAGCCGCTCGTCCCATAATTGACAGGGACAGTGCATTCCAGAATTCAATCAGCATAACGAGACCCCACACCACCCTATGTGCTGCTGATCTGCTGCCGTCCTAGTGATCGTAATGCTAAGGTACCAGAAGCTCCCTCGCTCCCACCGGATGCCCAGATAAGGTAGCTGGTTCTCTGGTAACATTGCCAATCTCCCGAGGGGGTATAGCCGAGTTTTCCATATAGTCACGCATAGGCTAGACACTCGTCCAAAGTTCTCCAGATGTCGCAGCAGGACAGGTGTCAACTGAGCAGGTGAGTGGACGTATAGCAATGAGTCATCAGCATAGGAAATGAAGTGTGTTGATTCTCTCACCTGAATTCCCCAGGGTTCCAGCTCCCTACGCAATAGAATGACAATGGGTTTGATCACCAGGGCGAATACAAGCGGTGAGAGTGGGCATCACTAGTGCCCCGCTCCACCCTCCAGGCCTTCAAAATCCCCCCCAACCCTTACATCAGCCTATCTCCCTCAACACTGTTACATCCTGGTTTGACCCAGCAGTTTCATGAAGTACATGTCTTAAACATCTCAAGTTAGACTGTGCTGTGCGAGGGCATAAAACCACATTGGTCTTAATGGATCTGGCCACGGATTACGCCCTGGAGCTGCGAAGCCAATATTTTACAGAAAAGGTTCGCGTCCAAATTAATCCTAGTAAGAGATCTGTAGGAGTAGGGATCTCCGAATCGGCTCCGGGCTTCAACATTAAACATATTATGCCCCCTCGCATGGTCAGGGTTCCACGTCTCTGTGCTTCCGAGAATACTTTAAATTTTTTTCTCCTGTAGAACAGCAGAGTGGGCTTGATAAAACTCAGCAGGTAAGCCATCCCCTCCCGGAGCCTTAACTCTATCCAGATCCCGAAATGCAGCTCTAAACTCCTCCAGGGTGAGGTTCTTGCCCAGGTCTTGTTCATCCAAGATAGTGTCACCCCCTCAAAAAAACCTCTGTCATTACCGGGCAGAACTCGTCATCAACTTGGTATACAACTCGGAAGTGCGTCACCAGGGCTTGTCAGTATGTGATGTCTTCGAGTCACTACTCGTCCCTTCTATTCTTAGATCATAATGGGTGGGAATTCCTGCTCACGCTTTAGTATCCAGGCCAGCAGTCAACCAGATTTTTTGCCCTCTCTCTGCAGGTGTTGACGATAAGATGAGTGTGTATGCCTAGCTAGAGATTCCCACAGTTTCTATAACTTACATCGGATGTGCAGAACCCCCTTTCCCCTGGTAGCAGCAGAGCCAGCTTGGTTCCTATGCAGCATTGGTAGGCTCTGTTCCTGACTCGACAAATTGTCTCATGACCCCACGTCATCGCAATGCGCGTCCCCTCCCCCCTCATGACAGGCTTAAGGTCCTCCCATTACATGGCTCTTGAGTCCGTGGAACCCCAGTTACCATCCAAATAATGCTCTACCCCCCCCCCCCCCACACTCCCCCGTGTCTCGCAGCAGGCGCATCTGTTACAGTCCCACTGGTGCATGGTCGGATAGACATCTCCTTTAGATGATCAGTCCACTGTAGAGTTCCTGGGTCCATTTCCGCAATAAGCCTGTCTAGACAGCTGTATGTGCACTGTCAGGGAGTGACTGGTATATCCATTTGTCTGTGGATAAATGCCATCAATCAATTAACCCCAAATTCTGCAAAAATCTGGTAAAGGACTCCTTCATCTGCGGTTTCATCCCCAGCTGTGGCAGGTGACGATCTAATTCTCCATGCAGATTACAATTAGTCTCCTGTCCACAGCAAGGGGGAACCCACACTGCCTTCAAATAACCCCTGAATTGTGTAATAAGACTGTCTATCATCAACATTGGGGCCATAGGTGTTCAAGATAGTAACCTTGTAATTTGGCTGTGGGTAGGTCTCACGCCGCGGAGGACCTTGTTTAACCTCTTCTATGCCCATGACGAGATAGTCTTGTCATGGAGCGCGGTTGCGCTGTGCCCATGACGAGACTATCTCGTCATGGACCCCGCCCGCTAATACAATGCCCGGCACAGGAGGGGGAAAGGGCGGGGCACTCAAGGGGTTAGAGTTGCTCTACCCTCGCCAATGAGCGAGTTTTGCAGACATCTCAGTTGTGGCCATACCGTTACTCCCTATTAGGTGTTCCCCAGAAGGTAGACTTTTATTTCTTTCACACTTTCATTTTTACACAGGACGACTATTTGGGTCCAGACTACAGGGGACGTGATCTTTCTTTCCACATATTTGAATCACTATTAGAGAAGAGGAGGATCTCCCGGTCCTGAAGAAATGCCATAGATCCTATTGGACGAATTAGGGCATGAAACATATCGACCAACTCCACCTTACGCAAACTATTCTGAGCTGCAGCAGGTATAATTTTCCTCACCAGCCACAACTTTGATAGTCGGTCGTTTTTATTAGTAGCAGAGGTAGCCAGTAAATAAAATTGGTTTGGAATCCCCTAGCTATTTTTAATTTGCACTGTTTGTTTCCCACTTCTACTCACCACACATATGCCCTCACACCACTCTTAAGCTTCATGTCTGCAACCAGAGAAGACCTCCGGCAAAGAGCCCCCCTGCGGGGCCCTTTGGGTATTACTGAATATATGATGAAGCATGACACCCTTTGGCGTGTGTGAGGGCTCTTGCTCCTTATTGGAGCTATGTCATTCACAGTCTCCATTCTAGATCAGAAACACCTCACACACATTCCCAGTCCTTCCCCCTTCTCCCTCCCCTGCCCTTCCACACCCCTTAGGAACTGCATACCTTTGTATTTGCCATAACTACTAGGGGCCTGTATGCTGGACCTACCGAGCCCCTGTCCCTCTTGTTTGTGATACAAGATAGTAATGTCCCTGCCATCTAGCGTGCCTTGCCCAAGGATATAACGACCCTCCACATCTGCCTCAATTTACACATGACAAAACAGCCCCCGGGGGTATCCAGAGCACCACACTATGGCATAGGAAGAGTATGTTGCAGAAAAAAGATGACACCTCAATTTTTTCGCTAGTTTCTGTGCCTCTGATCCCGTCAAATCTGTTTCCCGTAAACAGGCTATTTTGAACTTTATGGCGCCAGAGATACAAGTGAATTATGTATCATTTTGTGCAATTCCGTAGACCCCTGACATTCAATGTGAGGTTATGTAGGTTGTTAGCCATAAGTACTTGTAACCCCACCCAAACCTAGCCCCGCACCCTCCACCAGAAGAGGAAACCAGTTTATCAATCCCCAAGGAGAAGCAATAACCGCTGTACCAGCACATGCACTGCAACCATAAACATTATCCTCACTGACGTTAGTGGAAAAAAACATACCCCCTTCCCCCCCATCCTGGACAAACAGATAAGCACCAACCAAACATACTGCTCATCTATAGGTACTAAAGCTGGCAGGATCTGCAGCCTAACCCCCCATCCCCCACCCAAAACGTGGAGAGGACTCCACACCACCCCACACAATTCACATTGTTGTGTCAACAATGCCCCGATGGGCAAGATCAGCAATATTGACCAATGACATTGATACAAGACTGCACCCCCTCCCCCGCTAGCCACATCGTGCCACTCCTTGTAAGGGAAAAAGGTTAAAAAGGTTAGTAAAAGGCGAGCCAAATAGGAGAAGGAGAAACATAATGTGCAAAGACAAGTCCCCCTTCATAGAACGGGATCCATTGACGTTGCAGCCACCACAGGAACTGACTCTGCCCTGTCCAGCCCAGATGCTCCGTTTGAGGAGGCCAGTGCCATAGTTCTGTCCTCCTGCGCCACAATCCATCCAGGGCCAGGTCCTCAGGACTCCGAGATCTGCTGCCTGTGGACCCCGCATGCAATCTCCAGTTTGGCCTGCACTGCCCCTTATCTGTACGGGTTCCAGATCTCTATGAGCCTGGTCTCTAGGGACCTTGTCTCACTCCTACAGCCATCTCCACACATCCTCTGATGACTCAAATAAAATTAGAGTTGCCCCCCCACCCCAAAATGGGCCAGAAATAGCAGTATATTGCGGAGGACCATCAAGCGCTGCTTGCCCTTGATCTCCAACTCCCCCAAAAACTTTTTCGATTGACCTGCACCGTATGAGTATAATCTGGATAAATACATATTTTATGGTTCACAAAGCAGGCGTTATCAGTTTCCCAGGCAGCATGTAGGAAACAGTCTCTATATCCTTATAATTAAGGATACGCGATATGATGGACAGTGACGGAGCCTCTGGCCTAGGAGAGACCAACAACGCCTGGTGCGCCCTTTGAATGGCAAAAAAATTACAACCGTCTGATGGGCCGCAAGGTGTCCATGACTCAGCAATCCACAAAACTCTCCGTCTCAGACACCAGGCAGTCTACACAGGAATACTGCGAGCAGTATGGGCCGACTATAGCCCTTGATAAGACAGCCTGTGCCTCGATGACTTGGTGCTGCTGCTTTACTTATTTACTTAGTGTAATTACGGTTTAAGGACACGAATGACTACTGACTTTACACTTGTTTTTGTGCGTTTATTTACAGGGTGCTAATGGTACCCTCTCTCTACAGAATTGTTTGTGATCTAGTTCTCTGGAATAGAGGACTTTTAACTTAGTTGTCACTTCCTATCCTTAGGGCTCCGAGGACTACGGAATCCCTATTCAAATGCATGCCACAGTTCTTACAAAACTGGTTTTCTTGAGAAAGTCGTCTTCGAAGAAATATGTGTCGGCTGTTTTTTCTTATGACGTTTACCTGCTTGCCATGGAATTCTGGATGCTTCTACAAAAAAGCTTTTGGATCTGCTACATTGACAGACCAAGAAGAATTGACTGTGTAGGGCTCTAGATTTATTATTGTACTAAAACAGTCATCTTCATTTCAGTGTAATCCCTGAACTCTTAGTAATTCCAATTAGCTACCACATTTTCTAGGCCATCCTAATACTCTGCCATCACTGAAATCTTGTGCTCCAAACAGTAGTTCCAAAATTCCATTGCCAATTCTGACAGCTTCTTTGATCTGGCTTCCTATAAACTATTTATATAACAAACAGATGCAATATTGTCCATCCTTAAAAGAACGCATATTTCTCCACTATCTCCTAAAAACTCTGGAGAGCAAAGCAGTATGCTTTTAACTCCAGGCAGTTTATATGGTACAATCTCTTCTTTCATCCATTTCCCACCAGTTTAAAAACATTCTAATCTGGAACTACAACCTAGTTGGCTGTCAACTGATTCTACAACGTACTCCAAGCACACACTTAAAATGGCACGCCCATCCAGGTGACCCTTCCACCTGAACTGCAGATAATTTTGATCACCTCTATGCGAACTGTAAAATCTGCTTCCTTCAAATCTAGCTTCACATGCCAATCTCCCTCCTTAAGAATGTCCCTCAAAAGATGGATTCCTTCCAAAAGCTGATACTCTACAAACCTGTTAATATTTTTCCAATTTATCACAGGAGGCCATCTTTTGACTTTCTTCTCTTCAAGAAAAAGAGAACTTGCAAAGTTCTTTAACTACTCCTGAACCTGAATACTGGCCCCCATTGGCAAACATTTTAGTTATCACCAAATCCACTAATGATCTTTGATCTTGAGAGAATTCTAACATTAAAGGTTCCATTTCCTGCCATGGATTCTCCAGGAACTAAATTATATAACCATCTACAGTCTGTATCACCCATGCATACTAATCTCCAATTATCTAGAAAAGGACTTCGTCTTCCACTCACCCACCCACCCACCTTTCTCTTTTTATGAACCAATGATGGTTCTTATACTCCAACAATAGTAGTCTTCATAGGTTGGATTGGAACTCTGATAAAGTGTCTGCTATAGCCGGCCCGTGAGGTTGTAGGCGTGAGAATGTATAACTGTGGAAGGCTGAAATAAAGGTTTTTTAACTTAAAAAAAAAAAGAATAGTAGTCTTCATCGCTCTGACTTTTTCTCCACAACCTCTACATGACCTTTCTCTTTGTGGATAGAAACATATTTTAGAATGGAATCCCTTGAAGTCTCCTCTTCCTCTTAATTCTACTAGTACTTTAGAAATTGTAGGCCGGACAAACGTCCCCTTCCTCCGGCCCTTCCAAAAATTCCACTGCCTCCAAATACTCTCCTTAAAGAGCTCGAAGCCTTATCCAAAAGTGTAAATATAGAGACATAGTTCCCTATTTCTTTAACCAACCCCTCTCCAAATAGTAACCCTTTAGAATCCTCTACCAGTTTCGCCTGTTTACTCACCTATATGCTAATTCGCAATAATATTGCGTTGCCTATTTCAGAAATCAAAACTGCTTTTGCATCCCCTATAGAATCAAACTGTCCTCTAGCTCAATCTGTGGAGAAGATTTGCATCCGCCTGTACCTTCTTATGGTGTGCTTCCTCTGCCATATCCATTATTCTTGCAAGAGGACTACCACATCTTGAACGCGGTCCTAACATCGTTTAAGTGCTCTTTCTAAACGTTGTGTTAGATCCCTTCCCAGGGAACAAAAAAAAAACGTATTAAATCAGGATCTGAATCTGGTGTCGCACAAGTCTATTATTAGCCAAAGGCCTTGAGCAATCTGCTCTCTTATTGTTGCTAACTTCTCTCCCCACAAGCCTTTTTGAACAAATTAATAGCTCACATGAGCTAATGGCCACTAGTCCGCAGAAGGTCAGTTACACTTGGGTTAAACATTAACTCCCTAACAGTGTTTTTTTTAGTTTGCTTTTACCCTTAGTAGTTTCCTTCATACCACTCAAATCTCCTTCCAAACTATTGGTCTAACCATCTATTTACAGAAATCTAGAGCATATTCATGAAGCTCATCCATAAAATCTTTATTCTCACTGTTACAGACTTATTGTAAAATATCATCAGGATTACCCCGATCATCATTTGTGCCTCCCGGGACACCATGTCCCTTGATGGTGCTGAGACCACGCACACTTAAATTCCTGACATTTTTCATCCTCAATAATGTCTCCTAAATGTGTTTTTTCTTTCTTCAGTTGTTTTCTTTCCCACTTTTGATTTCTCATTCTCGCCTTATATAAAGGACCAACACTCTTCATTTACCAGCACCTGTGCTCCCCTCTTATTTAAGACACAGCATAAGCATCTATGACCGATGTTCAACCTTTTTTTCAATTAAATTTTTTTATTATTTCCTCCTTAATCTACTCACCTGCCATACTATATTAACCTTCGTTAGCCTCTGGTATGTTTGTGTAAACCTATCTTTACGATTTGCCAGTATATAATATTGTGACTCCCAGTCTGCCTCACAGTTCAGTCAATGGTCACTTCACTTGTGACCGATGGAAGCGCTATTACGGCAACCTGTTCCCCATTACAATGAATTGCTGGTGACCCGTTCTAATTTGGCAGGCTAATATCGTGAGACTTCGAATCTCGCACATATCCCTAACTAATAACCTACTGTGGGCTTTTGGTCAACCAAAAATGGTGCTCACATCCCGCGATATTTCTGCGCACTAGAGAGTTCACAAAGATACACATTTCATCTATGCCTGCTTCAATAACTCATTCGCTTTCAGTAAAGCACATATCTCGTCTCATGAAAAAACCTTGCACTTCATTAACAGCAAGCTCTTTTAAAGCAATCATGATAAAAATGTTAGTAGAGTGTCAGACCGCATCACCCAAACAACAATCATTAAAACATTAGCTTCATTTTTGAGGGCATGAACTTTAAAAATATTTTTAAATTCACAACACAAATGCCTTTATATGGTATTTATTTGTTTACTTTCTCAAAAGTAAACAAACAAATACCATATAAAGTTCCATAAATTCAAATTGAATTTTCACTTATACCAAACTTCTACCTTCTTATTATCGCTAATCTCGTTTACTCAGGAGATCAAAGAAAACAAGTGCTTAACTGTCCTGGAGCAGCAATAAAACAAGCATTTACAATGCAATAGGTCTCGCATTTGCGAGAGTTTAAACTATTGGCATTGTAGATGACAATGCCTTTTATTTCTGTTTTAAAAACCAACACAAACAAAAAGCATTGTTATTTACAATGCCAATAGCTCAAACTCTTGCAAATGTGAGACATATTGCATTGCAAATGCTTGTTTAACTGTTATGTTAATACAAGAAAAATTAAATTGCTTTCCTTTTAACACAAACAACTCGGCTGGACATCAGTCAACATTTCTGGAGTGAGATGACTTGGATTCACAATGAATTTGGTTTTGGTGCCAGGTTTCCCAAGAGTGGGCCTTGACTTCTGGAGCACAGCTTCCAGGTGAGCACCAGGTGAACTACGGGAGCCCTGGTGAAATACTGTAGACCCTGCATTCAGCACTCAGGGCGGGGCTGTTCTGATTTTGGCATTGCTACGTGCTCCATGTGAAACAAACAGATCTTGCAAAAAAAAAAAACCCGAACAGAATGCATGGAAACCATAGCCTGTTTATAGAACATATAGCGAGTGCTACAGAGGAGACCGTTTGTGATGTACCACGGGCGAGGGTCCAGAGGCATTCAACGAGCAGGACTCTTAGCCGGTACTACAAGAAGCCCTGGGTGAAGATAGAATACAGAAGTACGAAACGACAGGCTGAAACAACACTAAACGTTCTCCGCTCCTGTGTCTTTTCGCCCACCCCTCCTCTGCCTCACCCCTTTGCAGCAGATAACGGGACGGTGGCTGCACGTCAGCCCTGAAGAGGGAGCCGGTCCCTGTGCATGGAGATAAGAGACCGCCAACGTGATGAGCTCTTTAGCTACATAGATTCGAAGCTCAGGGAAACCAGTGCAAGAAACAAAGGGTGTGCTGGGGAGAGGAGCTGGGGAGAGGAGAGGAGCAGAAGAGCGCGGAAAGCGTGGAGTATATTGAATCCGCAGAGAGGCAGAGCAGGGAATAAGTGTGGAGAAAGAGAAGATGAGGCAGAGTAAACCAGGCACCGGATCAGGAGAGAGAGCGAGAGAGAGGTCAAGCGAAGAGCTTGGAAAGCAAGAAACCGAGATGAGGTAGACAAGAGTGTGGAGCCGATAGTGGGTGTGGGTGTGGGTGTGTGTGGGGTGGTAGGGTTGTGTCACTGGGCCGTGCAAGTGCAGCAGAGCAAAAAGGAGGCACAGGATGGTTAGGAGAATCTGGGACACAACCCCAGAACTGCGAGGGGCAATGAGACAAAATGAACTCGCCAGATAACAAGGCAGAAGAGATGCAAGACGACATGCCCGTGCACAATCTCCTTTCCGGGCAGGCACGGCGCTTCGGGCTCTGACCAGCACTAGCGCACAATGGATGAAGGAGGGGCCAGACGAGGGAGGGAAAGTGAAAGCGCGCCATGCACGCATTGTGCTGAAACGCCGTGAGCCGTACACGTGTACATCTCCTGTCTGGGCAGGCACGGCAAACAGGAGACAGGGAGGGAACAAACATGCCTCCCTTCCAATAACAAGCGCGCATGTTTGCCGCGCACCAATGAGAAGCATGGGTGGAGCTCCCACCCCGCTTCCAAAGCAAAACCTACGACAGTAGTCTGGCAAGCGAGCAGCGCATATGTTGCGTCGCTAGGCGAGACCTGAAAAGGAAGGACTTCAGTGGTTGGTTCGGGTCTTGTATGTGTTGGAAGGTTCTATTTCGGAACTTTGATTCTGTTCCTTACCTGCTTTTACAGAGCTTCTTGAGTGCAATAGAGACTTCATGCATAATGGTAGCCTTTAGTCTTGAAATCAAATCAGTTACCACAGCATAAATGAGGTGATCTATCTCTGGGCTGGTAAAGAAGTGAATTGCTTGAGGGGAAAATAATGGTGCTCCTGCTCCGTGCTTGATTTGGGCCCTCTAATTGGGTACAGTACTGTATCACTTAGTTTCTGTACATATTAGATTATAAAAGGAGAGTACCAGCCCTACCCCGCAGGGGTCGGTACTGATTATGGGTGAGTACCGGCAAGCCTCAGTAGTAAACTAACTAGTCCTCTTGATAAATACTGAGCACCTGCACCTCTCTATTTCTGTTCGAAGCACTGGTTTCTTGGCATAAGGTTCTCCTTTTGACACGCGGTACCCACTGGCTTGTGCACGCAGAGAGGGGAATGGCTGTGGCTTTCCTGCCCCTTTGTGTACATACTTATGTATTCCTGCGCTTCAAGTATATCAATAGTGAATATTGTTTTTGTGTTTTTTTCCTTCTCCAGACTTGCCCACGGGTTGGGAAGAAGGATATACATTTGAAGGAGCCAGATACTACATTAAGTGAGTAATGAGAGTGCTTTTTGTGCTTTAATGAAAAACAGTCATTGAATGTTCTGTTAATCGGGGATATGTCCTTGCTTTTTGATGAATACGTTTTTGCTGCGCACATTTAGAAACTGAATTTGCAAAGGCATCTTGCCGAACCATGATTTGCTTTTTCGTTTGAAGTGCTTCATTTTTATTCATGTTTTCTTTGTGTTAATTTTATCGTTTTGCATTTATTGTGCTAATATTTGTGTAAGGCGGGAATGATTTACAGGTAAAGCGTGCTAAACGAAGCGTCTGGCAACCTGCTCAAATGTGAGGTTACATTTGAGGGTTTTTTCCTGTTTGTGAGAGCGCTGACTCGGTTAAATGTTACTTTGTGGTACTTTGAGTCCTTTTGCTAAACGCTGGTTTTGTGGTCCAGATCATTTGTTCTTCAGTTTTTAGGTCTTGCCTGACCCAGCGCTTGCGCTGGTCTGGCGAGACTTATTGAGAGGGCTCCAAAAAGTGCTACCAGGCCAGCCTAGACCTACAGTGCATGTGCACTGGTGCACGCGCGCCGCGCTTTACCGCGATTACTTTCACTTTCACGGCCGCTTTGCATAGCCAATAGGTCTCACTTTTGGGACCTTATAAGTATTTAGTTATGCAACTGTTGCATGGCTAAACACTTATAAGGTCCCAAAGGCAAGACCTATTGGCTATGCCTATGCTTGTTTAAACTTGCGTTTGTGATTGTGGTTATATAAGAATTTGTATGCTCTTCTGAGAAAAACCCTCAGCGCTGGGTCCTAGTATGGTGGCTAGTGACTCTTCTCGGAGGTAGGAAGTGACACATAGTGTGCACTGCTAATGTCTAGAAAGGCAACCCACCTTTCCAAACTTTATTTGTTTGAACAGTTGATTGCAGTGTCTTCGCATTTTCCATCAAGAATGTACTTTATTATAGAATGTATACTTCAATTCTTTAGAATAACATAATTGCATTGTTCTGAAGTCTTCACAAGGCATTGCTATACAGGGTATTATAGAATAATATGAAGAAATGACAAATCGTTTTAATGATAATATTGGGGAAATGGTAAACCATGCAACTTATGACCAGCAAGCGGGAAATTCCAGCCAAATAAGGGAAGGCAAAAGTGGCCAGACTGCAACTTGTACTTGAGGTGCAGGAGGCACCTACTAGTGATGGCAGAAATAAGGGCAGAAATATAATGTGACTTGAGGGGATTCGAGTCTGCACCCCCCTTGGAGTATCTGTCCCAGGAGTCCAGAGAACTCTCATGTCCATATTTTAGGGCCGTAATGGTTATCCCTCTAGAAAGAAACACAATTCTCCCACTTACTGGTGGGAATGGGGTGATACCATGTAGGGTCTGGCCCCCCACTTGGAAGAGCCTATACCAGCCATGTTTCTGTTAGTGGTCTGCGACTTGTTGAATGTGTATCTCTTTGGTCAGTGCTGCAAGGAGGGTGTATGGTGAGTTGAGGGGGGGTTTGGTGAGGGTGGGTTTGAGCAAGAGTGTGATGACCGGTTGTTCAAACGATTCCTGGTAATGAAAAAGCATTGAAGTCTTGTCTTGCCATTTGCTTAATTACTTTCTTATGTTTCATTGGAAACTCGTTAAAAGATTTGAACCAAAATAACCGTTTTGAAAGGGTTAATATTCTGCAAGGAGCCCCTTTCCCATACTCTCTAATGTCTGGTGAAAGCTCGAATTTCTTGTATACAGCAGCCTTGGTTTCTTTGACACTAGCTTGTTATGGGGAGGAATGTGTACAATTCGCACGTGAGATGACGATGGCGTGAGATGTGGACTCACATGAGCTAGAAAGGAACAGATGGGAGAGACATGTCCCTTTGTAGGGTCTTAAACTGCTCTTAGGACTGCCTAGACCCCATTGCAGCTGCAAAGAATTTAAATTAGTTACTTTTAATCTGAAAAACCAGATGAATGTTTGTTGTCCAAGCACGAATTATGGAGCTTGCCTCTAGATTGCATCTTCATTTCCCCATCGCATCTGAAGAAGAATGCATGTTTCCTGTCCCCATTATCAGCGTGGACAAGACTTGTATCTCTGTCAATTCTCCGAATGTTTTGCAGTTTATTTTCTCTAATTCATAATTGTAGTGCGCATGTTTGCAGGTTGAAAACTCTGTATGGAATGCACAATGAGGCTAGGCTGCCCCTTTGAGGCCGCTGCTTCTTGTGGGGTAAACCCGTTAGGGCTTCCCCATAGAGCGGCTGTAAGAAATATTAGTTTGTAACCGCTGGAGTGCCTGTGATAGGGGGTCTCGGGTGCCTCTTTCCCAGAGGTGCAGCCACAGAGAAGTGAGCTGCGCAGACGTCACACGTGAATGCTAAAGTGCGATGCGTTTTCATGTACGTGTTAATTGAAAACGTTGTGATGTTTATTGTAAAAAATCCAGAGCTTTCTGTGAATGTTGACTTCACAGTGCCCCGCTAATAGCCCGTGGAGTGCTAAACGAAGCAGCCAGAGTATACACTTTAGACGCGCAGCTTCCCCGCTAGACCTAGCAAGTGCCAATTGTAATATTCTTTGTGTGGCAGCAGAGGGGGGCTGATGTTATACCGTTATGTCTCTAAGATCTGCTGGAAGAGAACCTTCACCGAATCAAAAGCATTTTTTTCACCAACCCGTCCGACCACCAAACCCTTAGTCAGGACGCCAATCTGCAGTCCTCATTTTAGAGGGACTTTGTGTTTATTAGTGTCCCTGAAATAAGAGCCCGGTGAGATCTCGTGTGCCCCTGACGTACCCTACTGAATTGGTTGTTATAAACGCTTCTCAGTGAGATCATTTTTATAAAGTGCTTATACTATCCTCCTGCCGCTTCTGTCGTTGTCAGCTGGTTGTTTCTGTTTGTGGTGGGTGCTGCTATCAGAATGCGTGCTCTTTGATTTTACGATCCAAGTTAGTTTTGAAGTTCTATTAAAGGGACTTTCCTGATGTGTAGTGAGTCAGCATGATGACAAGGTACTCTGTAGAAGTACTATAGAAGTCTTAGTATGCAACCGTCAACCATTAGTGGATGGCCCTAGTTGAGAACCAACTAGCTCCATGATGAACAGTGCTGGGTGTGTGCCTTGGCAAGTTGAAATGGTTCTGGTGGCAAAGCTGAGAACTTTAAGTGAGGAGCTGGTATTTTGAGTAAGGGCCAAGGGCAGCCTCCAGGAATAGTCTAATTTACGAAGTGTGCGTGGATTAATCGACTGCCTTGGTGTTGTGGAACTGGAGTGGTGGGTGTATTATTTTCTTGTATTTACTACTTGTTACCATCCTGCCATGTCAGCGGTGAATGGGAAACAAAATGCTGGATATTAACCGTTTCCGTGTATCCTGTGAAATATACTGTTAATTGCAAAGAGAAAATAACTGGGGTGTCATGCCAGTCAGGAGTCCTAATCTAACTTCAGTTCAAGCACTTTCATGTGACAATGTTACTTTATACATTTTTGAGATTCGGTTTATCCCAGAACCCGTGGTATATATTGCATGTAATGTCATTGAAGTGTTTAGTTCTTCTTTCCCTGCCCTTGCTTCTCTCCTTACTCGATTGTGAAGGGAGCTAGCACAGAACTGAACGTATGTGCTGGCTGACAAAAGCGAGTTTAAATTGTACAGTTTCAGTCTACAGTGGGAACACATTACGCCATCAGTACCGTATTTTTTCCTCCAAGTGTTCTGATGCCATACAAAGCTGTAAGTGCTGCTTTGACATGTTTACGTGCTACACTGATTTACTCATGACTGATTCCCCCGCTCCTTTTCCAATACCCGCGGTCCCCCTTTATTGGTCGAGCCTGGGCAGCGCATGCGCTGCAAGGCATTCTGTATTGGAGTATAGGCTTGAAGCCCTGCCCACTTTCCTTCCATATTTTGTCATTGGCTTGTGTCATTATCCTTCATAAATGCTGACTTCTGATTTGTTAACAGGCTTGTTAGTCACTACTTAGTACCGCCTTGTCTTTATTTGTAACCTCCCATGAAGACAGGCCCTTTTACTTTGGTTGTTACACGGTATGTCTTATTTAGTCTGTAAGCACTATTTTCTTTAATGAATTTTTCCTACTGCAGACATGACATGCTTTCATGCAACATTGGCGCGCTTTTACAAGAAAAAGCATTTGTTTGTCAACTTGACAAATACTTTTTTGGGTAAAAGTGCCCTATACCGCGGTTTCACTTTAATAGCGACCGTAGACCTTTCTTTAGATATGGTTCGCCTAAAGAAAGGGGCGCGTGGCCTCTATTAATGTGAAAGCGCAACATGGGGCGCTTGTAAACAACAAGTATTTGCAATGTAGCAGGTCTGGCATTTTAGAAACTTTGACCTATTGATACTATAAATGACAATACCTTTCATTATTGCAGTTTTTTAAAATACATAAATAAAATACATTGTCATTTACAATGCCAATAGCTCAAAATCTTGCAATTGCGAGACCTCTTACATTGCAAATGCTTATCACCTTAATATGGTGCTGTAGTCCTCTTCAGTAATGTAAAATAAATTCAGGATTTTAGTGGTTTATCTACTATTTTTTACTTTAATATAAAAGTGCATGGAGGCAGTACAATTTTTTTTTCTAGTATTTAAGATATTATGTAACAAGCGTTTTTTAAAAAAGATTCCTAAAAAAACTCTGTGCTGCTTTACAAATTTTATTGATTTAAAAAAAATATATAAACACGGCCCCAAAAGCTGACATACAAAAAAAAAGCATATACAAATACCTGCACGTTCAGCCCCACCCCACATCTACGCTCCAGTAATATGATGAACAATAATTTTAGAAAGCCGATCACATGTTCCACTACCTCCCAACCCCATCTCAGGATATGAACTTTTGAATTTCAGCATTTACTATTTGTCGCTGAGAACATACTAGTTCTAACTCAATGCCCCTGTAATATGCCCATGCCTCCATATCTTGAGATGTTTCTGTAGACCGCTTCGGGCCTTGTATACAGCTACCTCCAAGCCCATGCAGTGGTCAGTCCCTTTTTTCCACACTGCCAAGAGCAAGGTGCTGTGGCCTTCCAGACTCTTGCTATGTCTCGTCTTGACAGAGCCAGGCCCAGAAATAATAGTGGCTGCTTGTATCTATTACCACCTGGTGAGTCAGTGATGTGAAGGAAAGTAAGTTTGATTCATCGGAGCTGGTGAGGCCAAGACCCTGCCTAGGCAGGACGTCACCCTGTGCCAGAACCGGTCCAATGCAGGTCAGCCCCATACCGTATGGAAGAACGTTCCATCATCTGCGAAGCAGCGAAGACATGTTGGGGAGGCAATCCCCTCTCTAAATACGAGTAGTGTAGTGTGGCCAGCTGCAATCGACACAGCGGGACTCTCGGCCTACGCCTCTTAGGTCCCCATTCCAGTAATACCAGATCATGGTCCGACAAAAACCGGCCCAACACCTCAGTCCTCTGGACCACACATTTCCCGGGAAAGCAAGAAACAATCGAGCTATATACCTCGCAGGCTGGAGTGTAGCAAGTGTAATTCCGTTCATCTAGATGTGTTTCATGCCAGACGTCTAAACAATAAAGCCTACTCATCACCTCCCTAAGGGCAGTCATCATGTTCAGTTTGGTGTGATGTTTTGGTGGGTGCCTGTCCAGTGATCCATCTAGCACGCAATTAAAATCACTAGTCCATATTAATGGTATCCCAATGTATGGGAGTAGCAGACTCGCCATATTATTAAATAATAAACCATCATCAATATTTGGGGCATAAACATTCATCTGAGTGCCCTTTTGCCGCAGATATGTGTGTACTCTATAACTCTTCACAAACTATTTTAACCCACCAGTAGTTGCCAGCCCCATCTATTGTGTGCACACTCTGCGCTTCGCCGCCATCACTGCCAAGGAGTACTGTAAACGGAACATTTCGAACGACCCACCCCCGGGTAGACACTGTGTTAAACAAACTTGCATCACCATGTGTTCACAAATCCCAGGCCCCCCCCTCCCCTTGAACATTATCAACAGGCAAACACCTGTTCTATCGTAGAAGCTACATAACAAAAACAGTAATATCCATGCACTCCTCAGGCACTCCATACTTCTCATTCTACCAACATTCACTACACATGTGGTCATCCAATATGTCTCTTCTGCCGGGTCTGTGATAGCGCTCCGCCCAGACTCGACGAGTGTCCGTAAACGGCGCCCCTCCCCCCCCCCCAACCCCGGTCTACACTCCCCCACATACCATCATCTCTACCCACTCATACCCTCAAACATGATACCATCTAAGAGGCAAGATAATCCAGGTAAAGAAATAAGATGTATAAGGAATGGAAAGAAGAGAACAAAGTGGGAAACAGCAGCATAGAAAGGCTTGAAAAGAAAATGAATAGGGAAGTAGACGCTGTCCGCCCGTTAAGTAGCTGTGTCCATCCGAGTCCATTCCTCCATCTGCATAGTAGAGGTGCTGAACACCACCGTGACCTAGTGCATTGTTCAGCAAAGAGGATATTCTCTATGAATCCGTCTCTGCAGCCCCTTTGTTGGGTCCATCCTCTCGCCGCTGTTGCCTCCTTATGCGAACCTCTCAAGGGGCTAACCAGCTGTGGAGTATCCTCAACATCTCCCGTACTCATGTCTGAACCTGTGGCTGTTACCACCTCCACCAGTGCCTTGGCCGCCTCCCGTTTGGCGTGTTGCGTCTCTTAGTCTATTCTGGGAGACCTCCTGCCCTCACTGCCAGTCTCTGTTTGCTCCAAATCCAAGGATCCATCTCCTCGTACCACCACCCTCCGCGTTGATCTGGAGGATTTTTTGGGCTTTCCCTTACGGCTATTGGTCTTTTTGCCTCGAGGGTTAGCGGAAGGTCTCCCCACTGCTCGCCCCCTATGCAGTGTCCTCTCGACTTCCATTGACCTCCAACCAGCCCCAGACAGCTTCCGGGGTTGTGAAGAAGTGAGCCTGATCTGCTTGGAGAACTTTTAGCTTCGCAGGATAAAGGAGCATATAATTGGAGGTTCATTTTACCTAGTTTGTGTAAGAAGGACGCTCTGTTTCTGAACCAGACGAGTGTAATATAGGAATATGCAGATTTTCTGATTCCCGAAGGCAGGATCTCCATCATGTCTGGCCGCCTTAAGAATGCAATCCCTATCTCTGAAATTTAAGATTTTGGTGATTATTTCCTGGGCTGAGCACAAGGCGGCAGCGCGTTAAGCACCCGATGTGCCTGTTCCACAATGAAAATCGAGGAGAGTTTGACTGTGGGGAGAGGCTCTTTGATTCATTTTTCCAACCAGAGATCCGGCTCTTTCCCCCTCAACCCCCTCCGGAAATCCCACAAAGCACAGATTACATCTATGGGAGCACCCCTCAGCGTCCTCTGCATGGCGTTTCAGGGTTGCCGTTTTGTGTGAATGCTCAGTTAGTGTTGCCTTCAGCGTGGTGACGGCAAGGAAACCGCATCTATTTTTCGCCTGGACAGTTGCGCTAGAGGTCTCAATAGCTGCTAGAATTTGGGCCCTAATGGGCTCTGGCTCCGCTGCACTGATCCCCGCCGGCACCGCATGCAGGGAATCTATTTCCGGAGGCACCCCCTGGGCCGTGTATTGATCCATCTTCATTAGCTTAGCTGCCCTCTGGGTTTGGTCCTTGCCCATTCTACAGGAGATCACCTGGCTCTGAGAGGGCTATTTGTAAACCTCACACTGCAATCTGTGTGGAGAACTGGGAACCATGCCTCAGCCCGCAACTGCAGGATAACCCAAGCAGTCTATGAATCCCAGTAGATGCTATGATGCGTCCATTATTGCTGTTGCGGCAGCTGACGGGCAAATGTGGACAAGGGCCAAAGGACTCCGTAACATGTTCGTATCCCCTGGCAGCCTGGCGCTTACATTGTCATTTCCTACACTCCTCCTCCAAAATCACTGTCAGTCAATAAGGAATCCTCGACCCCAACAAGAAGGCGAACAAGGCGGGCGGGGGGGGGGGGAGGGGGCACCTCTGCTGATTAGTAGCCTCCGCACCCCCGGCCAGGGACTGATCCACCTTTTTTTAATTATTGATTTTCATCCCTTTCTTTCCTTTATCTTAAATGGATCTCCTGCCACTGGGCCTGTTGCTCCATTGGGGGCGGGGTGAGGACAGTTGAGCGAGGGGGGGGGGTCCCCCCAAGAATTCAGCCCACGGGGGTCTATCCCTGGCAGAAGCCGCAAAGTCACAGGGGGAGGGAGGGAGAAACCAAATGCAGGCCGACTGCAACGGCTCCCATTACACTGTATTTTAGGCCTCCGGTCCGTGTGTATCTTAATACTCCATTGTGGGGAGAGGGGGGTCTGGTGCACCTCACTCACTTTAGGCATGGGCCCGTCCCGCAGACCCTGAGCCCGGCTGGCCCACCCCGTAAAGATAGGACCCCCAGGACGATGGCCCAGCGTCAAGTCCGCGGTCTCTGTTGATCCCCCTTCTCTTTCAACCCACTTGACCACCGTCTGCCATACCAGGGGCCCTCGGGAGCCGTCCCTACTCTCTTCTGGGCCCACGCTCCTCACCTATGTCTAGTCTGAGCGCTGTCCTCATTCAGAGGTGCTCCTGCACCAACACAGATCACCGCTGCCCAGTCTTTCACAGGGGGTGACTGGCGACACCACGTCTTTCCCCCTCCCCCAGTTCAGCCAGGAAACGCTCACCGCTCCATGCCCTTCAGTCCAATCACTCGGGAGCCAAGGGCCAGCCCGAGGCCTGCTCCCTTATTCAAGCCTGCTTCTGCACTGCGACAGGGCCTCTTTGATGGAGTGCCGTCGCCAATCCTGCTGGACCTGTCGTCTCCTCATACTTCTCGTGGGGATCGGGGTGATGCCTCTAATCTGCGGTGCTCTGCTCCCAGGCGTCTTCCGGTCCCGTCGCCGCTCACCGGTCAAGACCGCTTTCTGCGCCACTCCCGCACTCCAGGTGGGTGAACTCCAGGTCCTGGTGAGCTCATAGGCAAGCTTATTTGGTTTGTCGATAGGCAGGGAAGATCGTCCACTTCCTCCGTGCTTGGGCGGATCGCCGAGAAGATCCCAGGGCCTTTTCCGCTCGTCCCATGCTGGAGCATACATATGATGCGCTTACAAAATAGAGAAACGCTATATTGAATCTTTTTGTATGGTTTTAGATCTCGCCTAGGCAGCGCTTGCACTGTCTCTTCGAGACATGCTGTATTAAGGATATGTGGATAAAACTCCACTTACTCCCCACCCATCTTTTTAAATGGCTCCTGTCCCTGTCCTTTCTAAATGGTGGCTTTTCATTGGTCTTTAGGCTTTGTAATCCCTCCTTAGTACCACCTTGTCTCTTCTTGTCTCTTCTTGTAACCTCCCTTGAGGACACCCATTGTTACATGTGTTGTTACGCCCTAGGTTTTAATTACAGTCTGAAGGCACTACTTTCTTAAAGGCCTTCTGACAGGACACTGACTCAATCCTAAACTGGATTGGCAACGACTACTTTACTCGCTCGCACATCTCCAGTTTATATTAGACCATCTATAAATTTCCCTTCATCAGCTCCACGTAGAGTACAACCTAATCTGGAATTAATATGATTATTTTGTCACATTTCAAAGCTACTAAATGTATCCATGGACATAGCTATTTGAATGTACTCGTGAAACCGTCTTCAAAGTTTGATGCTCACTAGGGACCTCTAGGCACAGCTTGTGCTACTGCACCTAGACAAGCAGTAACTGTGCCTCTTTTACTGCCAGCCTTGCTGTTCATAAGCAAGGACTATAAGCACAAAGTGTGTTTAGGCACCGCATGCAGGTTTTCAAAACACATGAACATAAGACATTGTCATTTACAATGGCAATGGCACAAATTCTCGAAATGCAAGACCTATTGCATTGCAAATGCTTGTTATGTTTCTTAGTGGTCGCTGGGTTTCTAACTGTCTCCTTACTTACCTACTTATGGGAGGAGATGCCGATGATTTCTCATTTCTTGGAAAATGAGAGGGAGAAGGAAGTAGGACATTGGAACACAGCTGAGAACTATTGCTCGTGCTGTGCTCCTGCAGGTTATACTGCTGGCGGCACTGTGAAAAGGCTCATTTGGCAGGCTCTAGAGGGGTTTGTCAACAGAGATGATAACGGTAATGCTTATCCTGGGATACCTTTCCGGTCAGGCTGCCACTTTCTTGCCAGCTTCAGTCGGGGCTCTTTTGTGTTCTGGATTTCTCCACTCACACTGCATCCTTATCTAATCGGCTGTGTGGGCTGGACTTGATGGACAGTGCATGGGTCCTGGTTGACATAGCACTGCAATCCTAGACCTGGGAGGAGGTAGTTCTGCTGGTGGGCTTGCAAACACGCCTGCCGGTAGTGCCGTCTGAACTGCTTGTCAACTCTCAAGAGCTTCTCCTGGACAAACACAAAAGTTGAGCACCAACATTGTGGACTCTAACGTCGAACTAGTGTACCGTATTAAATATCATGAGCACCCCAACACTCTACTTTTCATGACCCCACTGCTTAGAAGCCACCATTATTGAACATCCAACACAATAATTTGAAAAGGAGCGTCTACTATTGTAACCGATCTCCAACCAAAATTCAGGCAAATAAATATTCTGGATCTGGTCAATAATGAACAATTAAACGAGATTCAATTGTAAGGATTCTTGAGAATGCATTAAGAATCCAACTTTTATTTATTTTTCAACACATTGCGTTTAGTCCCGTAGGAATTCATCATGGCTGTAAATAAAAAAAAACACATACATCACTCATATGTAATGCCTATTTGACTTTGATACAATTTTGTTTTTATTATTTACAAAATACACCAATAATGCCTCAACACACAGACTCCTGACCCATGTACAACATAATATATATAGTATATAATTCCATTTTATCATCATTAATACAGTATGTGCATGTTTGTTGATGAAATACATTCCCCAAAACCCCACGACTCCCTACCTCTATACTACGTTAAAAAATAGAGTACATTAAAAAAATGTATTACTTCCTATCCACAGTCTTTGGTGTTAAAAAATGGAATCTCCTGCTACATTATGTCATTATTAAACAATCTTGTCTTAATATCATTCAACATCCAACATTTCCCATTGAATTCCTAATTAGAGAAACTTTCACACATAGCTGTTAATAACAATTCATTCACTTTTTCGTTCCAAAACTGTTTAATTTTTGAATGATGTAAATTGTGACCTCTTATTTCAACATCTTCATAGGGGATCAGTCCCTTTTTTGGTTTGTGTAGTACCCCCTAATTCAGCTACAGTTTAAAAAATAATGATAATCGGCACTAGGGAACGCGTTTCATATTCCATATACAAGTACAAAAATTCTATCCTAATGATCTCCTTTCTAGGTCCCTAGAACTCCCTTATGCTTCATATTAGTCCAGTGGCCCTGTTGCAACCAGCTTATTCCATAATCCCTTTCTAGGTGCCGATTTCACCTTCAAATACTGTTGCCCTGTTACGTGTTTATGGGCTATTCCATAAATCCTCTCACTCTCCTATTCAGTTAAGTAGATCAATATGTCCAACATCCCATATCGCGACTCACCTTTCTCCTTCGTGTGTCAGGGCTCAAATATTGCACAAAAATGCCTCTAACCCGTACTGCTGGGTTCCGCGAATTTAAAGAAACAGCCAACTAATCGGCTTTCAATAAGCACCAAAAGTCCTACTGTTCAACCAATCACAGCGCTAACTAACTAATACATGGCTTTCAATATCAGTGGACCAATAGTGTTCTCTCTGGTACCAGACAATGCGTTTTCGATGAAGACGCCTGGTGCAATCTGGTTACAGAAACAGCACAAAGAGCCCAGAGTCCAAGGAGTCCGAGAAACCATGCTCTTTGGCTACAGCATTAGAAGAAGGCACTGAATGTGATGCAGCTCGCATGAATACAACAGATGTAGCAGTTTCTATGTTGCTGGTGGTGGAGGGCTACCTTCCTCTGAGCAGGTACAAGCTTCTGTTACTTAACCCTCACATGTGCATGCACCATATGCTATGTACATCCAACATGTCCCAACACAACTGGAATGGTAATCGTTCAGAATGTCTGGCCCAGTAAAAAAAAAAAAAACTTTGGCTGATTTCTTTAATAGATGGCCTGAGGGGCCGCACAAGGGTCCTGGGCCATGGAAAGATGCTTGCTTGATAGAAAACACTAGGCGTTACTGCTTGCTATTGATTAATAAGGCCTCAACTGCTTTAAGGGCAGCCTAAACAGCACTAGATCCCATTATTCTTGGTATGGGTTATACCTTGTTAACGAATGAGGCTGGAATAAGAGTCCCCCCCCCTCCCCCCTCTCAATAACGTAACCACCGTGTTTGTGCAGGGCAAGCGAGAGGTAGGGATAAAGGGTGACAGTCTACAGTCTGAATGCCCTGATTTAAAATGGGACACTTAGTGCTGGATACTTTATCAGAGACTCCTCATCCCTACTACCTCTGGACAATAATCTATGCGGCAACTGTAGTATGGCACTTGACACGCAGGAAGCACTTGAGGCCCTGTTTTTTCAATATCTGACCTGTCCAAAGTGGGCAGCTTTTTCATCCACAGCTGGGTCAAATCTGAGCTGAATAAGAGAAACTGCCTTGGCAAGGCTAATATTGAGCCAGGAGATTGGCAAAGGCGTGTCTGGCAGGTCAGGAACTAAAATTAAAAGATAGGAAGCTCTCTAAAGCTGCTGGTTTTGACTGGAAGCGATTGATCACTTGACTACCCTAGACCTGGGGGCAGATGAAGATGGCTTGCTCTAGGTCTCTGAGGGCACAGGATGGACTCCTACGAACCTGTAAAGCTTGGAGACTATACTTGGGGCTGCGCATGGTTGTAAGGTACCTCAAGGTCTTTCTGGGTTAACTTTGGGCTCTACAACCTCATCTTGTAACTAGAACTCTGCATCCTGGAAAGGGTCCAAACTGGCTCTGTCCATGTTGCAGTTGGTGCTACTTCTTCCTCTCTCAACTTCGCGTCTGTATATGACCTTCTGTAGGTGCATAGAGAGGAATTTAGGAAGGACTCATTATCCCTGAAGACAGCCCACATTAAAACCCAGGTTGTCTTGCATAAATGTCCCAAGCTATTGACATACTTCACAGTAGCTTGAATAATGAAACACGCTTCACTAATTTGGTGGTAAGTGTAAATAAAACTTTTCATCCCATAAGCATGGTTTGTTGCAATCCTGGCCATGAGACGTAAATGTATTTGGGCCGAAGGACCCCTAAGGTGGCCTTTGGGAAATGCACTCAGGCAGTGTATGATGGGGGCCTAGCCATGGCTGATATGCACCTCTATTCCCTATTAAATACTGGCTGCACGGAGGGTGGGATGACCTGCCATATAGAGGTGAACTAGCCAGTTTGGGACTAGATAATGTTCTCGAAGTCTTGTGCAGCACCCATATTCCCTCACACATTCCGGAGGTCACCCAGGTATCACTCAGGGTGTGGAGAGCAGCTCTTCGATGGATAGAATTTTAAACTCACAAGGGAGACCCCTCGATGGGTGGCTAGGTGATTGGCTTGAGTATCCACCCTGAAAGGATTTAAGGGGTAGGACAATATCAAGAATTGGAGATGTGTGGCCAGCCACTATATGAAATCTTTCCAGGAATTCTAAACATAATTTCAAATACCCCCCTCAAATTCTAGCGATGCCTACAACTTCACGTAATGATGAACTGCAGGATCTTCCCCAGTATAGCCCCCTGGAAATAGAATTGTTTTGGGCCAATTGGGAAAGTGCGGGATATCCCACTTTTATAGATCCCTTGTGATGTACTTGCCTACCTCATTGACTTCTCTGAAAGAAAAATAGGAAGGTTGGGTAGGGCTCTAGACAGGGCGGACTGGTGAGATGCTTGCATTGGTCATCGCACTTGGACAATTTCAGCCAGGCTCAGCTTTATCCAATTTTAAATATCCCCACCATGCTTATAGGACCCCCTCTTCACTTGTAGAAGGCGGGTTCGATAGTCTCCCTGTCATGCCACCGGTGTAAGAAACCCTCAGGGAACTTTTTTTCATGTATTGTGGCAATGCCCAATGATAAGTGTTCTGGGCCGATGTGTTGAAACCAGTATAAAAGTCCCCTCAGGAAAGTGCACAGAGGTGTTACACAATAATGGAGGGAGTCGGCAGGATTGTAATACAAATACTCCCGTAAATTTAACGAACCTAGACTGCGTGCCTAGAGTCCTCAAAAATAAATCATTGGCGCAAGGTTTGGGTGGAGAGGGGGAAGAAGGCAAGAGCGTGAAGGAACTAAAGGTATTTACTGATAATAATAAAGTTACATGCAGGACCCGAGAACGCTACACAAGAAGGCAACCTTGCCTTAATTTACCGCCGGCAGCCGACCCTTATGTGGTCATTCTAGCAAATGTCCCAGAGCTGGCCCAACCCGACCAGGAAACATGGAGGGAACTACGTAACAAGTCGTTGCACTGGCTGGGAAATCGGGTCGGCCTGTGTGACCCTCTATTTAAGCATTTTAAAATGGTCAGACGTGTTCCATGGGTTGGGAATGGCAGAAAGGAACTTAAGGGGGATTGTATAGTTCTGACCTTTAGTGACCCTAGATTGATGAGGGAGATCCTGTACAGGGCAAGGATTAACTGCCAGGTTGACACAGAAATTGCTATTTTACCCCTAGGCTCCTTCTATCCATTAGATAAGATAGGTCTACATGGTGCAATGAGCATTGCCGACACTGTCCCCACTGGGAGGAGAGTAAGTAGCGACCCCACTACAAACTGGCTACATCCTAATCGCTATGAACTCCTGTCACGGTTGGATGATCAGGATTGACAGCTCGATAATCAGGAGAGGAACATAGAAATCCATGCGAGTTGTGCGACCCATAGACGGTGGGAGGTTGGCAGTGCTATTAGGGATCCGAATACTAGTAATACTCAGGATACTGAAGGGACTTCCCTGGAGACAGACAGCACCCACTGTGATAATGTGGTCATTGAGAACCACTTGGGTACCTTTGCTAATACAGCTAATATTGGTCAGCTAAGTATATCCCAAATGGACCTGAATAAGGAAAATATGAGGCAAATGGAAGAAGTAAGCTCTTGTAATATTCTGAGCTGGAATATAGCAGGCTTAGAATCTAAAATATATGATACTGACTGGATACTCTACATTGAATAGTATGACATAATATGTTTACAAGAGACATGGCTGGAGAGGGAAACCCATATTCAGGGTTTTAGTACATTTCACACTCCAGCAGTTGTCACTAATTTTGGTCGTAACAAGGGAGGGCTGTGTATCTATATTTCAGTTGAGGCCGGGGTATCTAACGTGAGGATTAGGTATTCTTCTGAGTTCTTTCAGATTTTGACTCTGAGGTTAAAGTGGAATAAGGAGGTGGTTCTAGTGAATTTTTATAATAACGTCCCAACTGATCGCAAAGAGATCATCTTCAGGGAACTAAGCAATACTTTAAAAAACATAGATGATGTTATGATAGGGGATATGCCCCTGCTATGGGTAGGGGACTTTAACTGTCCGCTTTGTGTGCACAGTGAACTGAGTATTTGTGGCCTGGGGGAAGATAAAGAGGATAACACCTCACATTTTATGTATAATGAAAGCGGGGAGATGTTTATTGATATTTTATATCAATTCGACCTAGGTTTCGCCAATGAGCTATGTTGTAATCCTACACCTTTCTGTGCAACTTTTAATGGGAGAGGTTGTTACTCAACGATTTGACTTTGTGCTCTCCAAGCGATATGCTTCCAGTATCCTGGAATGCATCACAGAGGAAATTTCTCTGGGTGACCATTATCCTATCACCCTAAGGGTGTCTGCTCAGACAAATTGTTTAAAGAGTAAGATCAAGGCACAATCTGACCATGGGGTGTGTCTGGCGACATAAAATGGGAGAGAATAGAACCTGATGCATTTTTGCACTGTTTAATTATTAAAACTCAGGCTGACTGGGATATATGCCTTACACAGGGGAGTGCCGCTACAGATGTCTATTCCGCCTTTTTAAAGATATTAGAGGAAGCCCACAGACTCCTTAGGAGGGAAAATAATTGTGGGAGACTGAAAGCAAAGAGCTGGTTTGATAATAATTGCTCAAGAGCCCATACCCACCTTAAAAGGACCCTACACATAATACCCAAATGTGAGGAGAGCATAAGAAAGGCGAGGAATGCTTACCACCTAGCCCGGAAAAAGTGTAAAAGCCAGTTAAAGAAAGAAACCTGGGAAGAATTACACCAGGCCAGTCTAAGGAGGGATAACACTAGCTTTTGGAAGGCTGTAAACGCTCCTTTCTACCAAGATAGAGAGGAAGATGTTATAGACGTGGCGATTACAGGTGAAAGGTGGGTGGAATTCTTTGGGGATTTTTATAAATCCACGGGAGCTGCTTTGGATAACCGAGTTGCGGACGCACAGGATGTTTTTCCTCTGGGTCTGAATTTTACCCTGGAGGAGGTGATGAGGGCAATTAGGGTGAGTGCGACAGGGAAGGCTCCAGGCCCGGATGGGGGACCTGTGGATGTCTACAGATCGAATACTGACCTATGGGCTCCACTACTAACAATGGTTTTAAATAGTTGTTCTACCTTTACACTTATCCCCACGTGGTCAGAAGCGATAGTGGTACCCATTTTTAAGAAGGGGAACAGGAACGAGCCTAGTTGTTATCGGCCCATTTCACTCCTGGATGCCTTATTGAAAATTGCTGGGAGAATAATTCTTAATAGACTTCAAACCTGGGCGACTGAGGCAGGTTTCTTAACAAAACTACAATATGGCTTTCGCTCAGGAATGGAAACCATTGAACAGGGATTAAATCTTGCTCTGATCATAGACAAATATACTAAAGCGAAGAGGGGGAAACTCTTTCTTACATTCGTAGACCTGAGTTCAGCTTTCGATGGGGTTGATCATGGTATGTTGTGGCACACCTTAGAAGATCTTAAAGTAGATAGGGTTTTAATACTGTTTATAAAATAAAATGTACAGGAATGCTGGGGCAAGGGTGCGCTACGGGAAAAAGGGGGACTGTTTAGAAAAATTCCCAATTGAAAAGGGTGTCAGACAGGGGTGTAAACTGGCCCCTTTTCTTTTCACACTTTATATCAATAGTCTGGGACAATATCTCAATAGAGATCAAAATGATTATCCGACTATTGGGGGTAAGCCCGTCCCTGTTTTACTCTATGCCGATGATGCGGTGATTATGTCAAGGACTCCACTAGGCCTCCAAAGAGCGGTAAACAGCTTTGTTATTTACATGAGAGAGAGGGGTCTAAGAGTGAACATAACAAAGACATTTACTATGGTTTGTGGCATTAGCAGAGGCATGACATGTAATATTTTTATTGATAACAGAAAGGTAGAAAATATCGGCTCCTTCTGTTATCTAGGTATCACCTTTGATAAAAAGGGAACATGGAAACCAGCTATCAAAGCTAGAAAATTTAATTTTAGTAGAGCTCTGGGGGCAGTTATTAATTTTGCTAAAAAAATAGGAGGAAGACCTGTCCCAGAACTCTTGAAAGTTTACAATGCCAAATGTATTTCCACGGGATTGTATGGGGCCGGTCTATGGGGCATTGAAGAACCAGACACTATTCAAATTTGTGAAAATGGTTTTATCCGCTATCGTTTGGGTGTCCCTATTTCTTCTGCCACATACAGTTGCCATCAGGAATTGGGACTCTCCTATATATCAGATAGTATCAAGATAGCGCCACTATTATTGTGGCATAAGGTGTGGGTTACAGACGAGACAGATTTTAATAGAGAAGTAATCTTGGATTACCTTAAATTGGAGAGAGCTAAAGACATGGCGTGGTTTAATCATATAAAAACGATAACTAATGCCATGGGGCATCCTGCATATTTTACAGACTCTAGCACCCTGGTGGATATTTCCAGGAGAGATTTGAAGATACTTTGCCTGAAATATTTTGAAGAACTAAGATGGTCCCAAGAGAGTGTAAAGTATTCTGTTATGGCGAATCACCTGATCTTGAACGGCCCGGGTCTTCAACAATATTTGTTGCTAGTTCAAGATAGCTTTAGCCGTACGCTCTTGGCCCGTTTTCGACTTGGTTCTTTTTACAGAATGGTTTTATTTCCGGTGATAAATGTTTGTTCATCTCATGTTTCTGTTTGCCCCTGTGATGATGTGTCACCACAATCAACAATGCACTGCACTTTATTCTGTAAATATTTTTCTATACCCAGGCAGCGGTATCTTAGACCGATCCTTAAAAGTTGGAACATAAGATACTGCAGGGTAGCATTTCTGAGATTACAGATGTTGGAAACACCGGACACGATCTTGGCGGTCAAAACTTATTTGAAAGCAGTTATTAGGTCACGGGCTACAATGTAATTCTGGTAATTTGTTTTTAACACTTTTTAATATTTTAACTCTTTTAGTGGGCATTTGTATATAGAACATTGTGATGAAGTGTTTTTTCCTTCATAGTAATATAATCTGTGTACCTGATTACTGTTAATATGTCTATGTACATAATGTTATTTCGAACTTTTATGATTTCCTTGCGATGAAATCGAATAAAGTAATTTTGATTGATTGATTGATGACCATTTTATCTGCAGTAGTAGGTCTGACTATTGACACTGATCCAAAAATACCTTTACTTGGTATCTTGGATGAGTTTGGGAGAAGAGGAGGGACAGGACTCTGGTTGGCCTGCATATGCTATTAGCCAAACGGGACATAGCCCGCATTTTAACCTCTTCTGTGGCCCCTCTGACTGAGGTCTGAACCAAGGGGATGGACTTGTGTGGTGAACTGGAAGAAAGATCTAGAAGCCAGGGAATGCCCCAGCAAATGTGATAAAATCTGGAAAAAAGAGTTGGACTGCAATGGATTATCAGACTAGATGTCATCAGAGGGAACTTTTACAAGTATAGGCGGGCTACCTTGTTGTACGTGCTTCATATACATGTGTTATTGATGACACCATGTGTATTATCCTTTCCTTGTACAAGGCAAATGGTTTGATGTTATCCCGTTTCTTGCGCGCGCCGGCCAACGGCCGTTGCGAGCACTACCTCGCTAGTGCTGCGCACATCCGTTGGCCGACGCGTCCCC
This sequence comes from Triturus cristatus, assembly GCF_964204655.1. NCBI lineage: Eukaryota > Metazoa > Chordata > Amphibia > Caudata > Salamandridae > Triturus > Triturus cristatus. Next base: position 483,374,141 of record NC_140585.1, read on the forward strand.
GCCCACTCATTAGAACTCCCGCACCGTGGCGGAATTTGCGCTGCGGTTAAGGAGTTAATGTGTGAAATATCAATAATATCAAAAACTGTGCAAAACACTGAATTTAAGAATATAGCTCATAAGATGGAGTGTATGGAAAACCGTAACAACCTCTGTGTGCGGGGCATGCCTGAGAGGAATTACGGTGAGGACGCTAGAGCATGTATTGTCCACTTATTCAAGCAGGCATTCCAACAGCTTAATGATTGGGACATTGACTGTTCAGTCCAGGGGGCTCATAGATTCTCTTTTGTCAAACCAACTAAGGGCTCTACATTTTACAGTACCCATGGGCGATTTTGATCAGTGTTGGCAATTATGTCTTCGACAATTGGTTTTCTAGTGTACTCGTTCACGCAATCCTATGCTCATTTACAGAGGGTATGTCTTCACAAGGTTTTTTCCTGGCTTGGTCCAGTAAGAGGCGGACAGCCCAAATTCGGTTCTGGGTTGAATAAGGAAAAAATGGGACAGTTTAAATTGTTCTGGCGAGAAATTTTGTTATACAGAAGGCTGTGTCTCTGTTATCATTTAGTGGTTAACAATGTACAGTATGATAACCAGGATATACATATACTCAGATAAAATATAAACGGTGTGAGATTTTCAGCTAAGATCAGATATATTAACAAGCATTTCCAATGCAATAGGTCTTGCATTTACGTGAGTTTCGTAAATGCATCACCTATTGTATTACAAATGTTAGTTTGTAAAAAAGCCCATGCGTCGCTTTAACTTTAATATCTGCCGCTCCCCTTTCTTTATATGAGCAGTGTCTAAAAGAGGCGTGGCCACCATTAAAGTGAAAGCACAGTATGGTGCGCTTTTACAAAACAAAGCATTTGTTTGTCAAGTTGACAAACAAATGCTTTTTTTTTTCGTAAAAGTGCCCCATGCCGTGTTTTCACTTTAATGGTGGCCACGCCCCTTTCCTTAGACTCTGCTCATTTATGGAAAGGGGCACAGCCGACATTAAAGTGTGAGTGAGGCATGGGGCAATTTAAAAAAAGAAAATTAAGTAGTTTAAGAAAAAAACATTTGGCCGTGTTTGCAGCGGTAGGTAAAGGAAAGGCACTATCAGCGTGGCGTGCCGTGCAATGTAAAAAAATAAAGCTGTTGCAAGCGAGCGTGTCCTGCCTGTGGGCGGGGCTTTAAGTGCATACTCCACTACAGCATGCCTCGCAGAACAGCGCATGGCTGCCCACGCTCGACCTAAAAACAACCCACACACTGGCTTTTCCGACCAACCCAGTGCCTGACCCCAGTGCAAGCAAGGAAATGGACCCCTGTCTGCTTTTTGAATTAATATTGTATATAAAAACAAGCATTGAAAATGCAACAGCTCTCGCCTTTGGTTAAGTTAAATCCATTTGCTTTGCTAATGGTATTGTATAGCAAAGCAAATGGCTTTAACTTAATAAAACTCGAGACCTATTGCATTTTTAATGCTTGTTTTTCAATTGTCGAAGAAGACGAGAAGCAGCCTACCTCTCCCTGGCCCCGTAAAAAAAAAAAAAAAAGAAACAAATAGTGCCTAGAAGCGGCTTTGGCGACATACTTAACGCTCTACAAATCGAGTAAATAATTCAAAACATATTACACTCGGAACATCTGCGTATGTATTTTCTGTGCGTTTATGCTTTTTTTTTTTTTTGGGTGCTACTAGTTTTTACATATGTTCAACATGTCCATATTTTGGCGCGTCACACTAAGTTTTGTTTTCCACCAAATGTACAAAATAATGAAATCAACTGACGTTACTGTGTTTTCTTTGTATGCATATCTACATGGTGTCATTTTCCTGTGTGAGTGTATGAATCGAGGAAACCAGGGCGAAGCCAGAGGTTCGCGCCCAGAGCTATTTACAAACACTAATAACTTTAGTGCAATTACTCCCTGGAGGGAGGTTTGCACGTAAACTGCGTAACGCCACACCTCTTCCGGCAGCACTGTTCCCCACCTGCCCTTACCACACCTGGTCAACAGGGGGCGTGCAGACATATACCGGGGTTCCCATACTGGGTGAGATGACTTGAGTAAATTAATTTATTTAGAAGGCCTTTCAGTACAGCGAACTGGGGACTCATCTAATGGTTCCATTTAAAAACTTTTAAAACCGGGCCTATACATTAGCATGTGTTTCTAAATCGGGAAGACGGAAATTAATACAAATTTTACAGTTTAGCGAGCACACTTTCACAGTCTAAGGTACACGTAAAAGAGTGTTCCGTTTTACAAACGTGTGTGCATTTATGTTTGTGTACTGAGCTGTACCGTTTTGCACTCTACACAGTTGATGATTATTTATTTAATATTAAGTGCGGTGAGTTGAACTCTCCTTAAATATCGAACTTAAATATCCATTAAGTACTTGTTTTTGTTTTTTCAAGTGAATCTGGTGTGATACAAGATTAGTCGCCTTTAAACTTTTACTATGTGTAGAATAGTTGAAAACAATAATGTATCCTAGCTTTTCTCCGTATTGCAGCACATAAGAACAGCTTTAGTAACATGTATATTAATTAAGAGGGAGCCTGCTCATTTTATTCATTTTCCCCATATTTTCCAAGGGCGCATAACGAGGGCCAATGTTTGACTGCTAAAAATAATACATTCTCACATTTGGTAGTTGACCAATTAAGCAGTGTCCACAAATGTTCTGAGGACGGACCATGTACAGTGCACAGCACATCATTACCGTACTAAGTACGGTAGCCCACAATGGACATCGTCATGCGAGTTTCATTTGCAAACTTCTGGAGTCCAGGAAGGCGGCCGCTGTAATGTTTAAAAAAACACCCCCGGCAGAGAGGTCATTTAAAGCACAGGGTATTCTGGGTGCTATTTTCGTACCTAGCCGTTGACTTTTTTATTGTAATTAATGTACTGTTTATAGTTAATTTTCTAAATGTCCCTCTTTGTGGGGGGGGGGGTGTACTAAGCACTCTTTAATACACACAGTTTAACAAGAAATGAAAAACTCGGTAGAGTTATCTCACGTGAAATGTACGCAGGTTTAAGCGCACCCATATTTAAAGAAATGAAACGTAAAGTTCCTCGAGGCGCCGGGAGCAGCGCTTTCAATAGTTATTGTAAAAGTATAAAACGTGGAGATTCACAGCTATGCAGGCAGACAGACCGACACGTAGATAATGTGAAAGACCGTCTGAGTGCATAGATGAGGGACACATGGGTAGATCGAATACCTTTGCGTGTGTTCTTTCATATCTACACAGCATGTACACTGACAGTGAGGTGTGCTCGGCTGTAAATTGTTGCGCACTGGAATCCTTTAACTCTGGGTCTGTCGCGCTCGCGCACAGTTTAAAGTGAAAGCATACCGGAGCCAGAGTTGAAGGAAGCCGGCGTGAACAAGATGGCGGCGGACTGTCCACTGTCCCACGGACCCGCGCATGCTGTCTGCTTTGGACAGATGGTGAGAGCAGCCATCTTTGTCCATGCAGGTGCGTGCATGAGCCCATGGGGAGAATAGATTCCAAAAGGTCCTCTCTGACGAGAGCTGCGCATGCGCTGCTATTGCCAGGCGAGACCTAAGGAGTTATCTCCACTTAAATCACAGCTACTCGGTTTGTAGGCGACCTAATTCACATTGCAAGAATCTAACAAACTGTATAGCCAAGGCTGCAAGATACTCGTCACATCTAGATGTGATGTACCATAGTGGGGGTTGCTTTATTAGCAAGATGTAAAGATTAGAATGCGCACAGTGTCAACGTGGTTAAAGTAGGCGAGTGTTTAATTGCTCATATTGGGAAGGACATTTCAGTTCACCATTTGTTTCCTATAAGCACCGAATAAGGATGACCCCCCTCAATATTTAATTTCCTCCTGTTAGAATGAGTGAACTGGTGCGACCCACTCTTAAATTGTGGTGACTTTAATTTAACACTCTAACCCAGCTTGGACTCAACATCTTTGTTGCAGTCTGCATCTCACTGCATGAAGAAGTCACGGTCTGCCCTGTAACGATTGGCTGGCTTGCTGAAGTTACATCAGGAATTCACATTTCTTTTGGCCTCCCATCACATGTTGTTCCATATTGATATTTCTGTTGCTACCAGCATTATAGTACCGGCCCTTGCTATAAACGTGTATCTGTGGATTGTCTCAGACCGTAATGCCAGATCATTGTGAATTAAATCCAGTCACATCCCTGTTGCAGTCCCTAGCCCTTTTTGGACCTTTTATTGTAAAATATTACTGGATGCCTTGCATATTGGCTACATGTCAGACTGTTTGAGTGAATGGGTTTGTTTTAACAAGGGCTGTGTCCCCCTCAACAGTTGTATGGAATGTGTTGAAAGCCATGGTCCGAGTAAAACTCTTACCTATGCTATACAGCGAGATCAAGCAGAGGAAACATTGGAAGCTCAACTTAGGGCTAATCTCCTTCAATTTGAAGTTGAAAACTCATATTGCATGTGGAAACAACAGTCCGAAAGAGCCCTGATAACATACGAACAGCTGCTTAATAAAAGGAAATGAGATATGGCCTAAATGGTGGACTAAGCAAGTCTAATGCTTTGAGATAGTCAAGAACTCCATTTCAAGCCTTTCGATGTTTGTCTGGCAGATAATGACAGGTACAGTACGTTTTGTAAGCTTTTCACAAATTTTATTCAACTTTATATCAAGAGGCTCAAGCTTCGAAAAATCATAAAAATTGTACTAGAACTGCAGGTCTAGTAACTTGAATAATCTACTCTACCGAACTGTAATGTACTTGGCCCATAAACTGGTCTCAAATTGTGTGATCCTAGACAAATATTTTATTTTACAGAGCTGCCTTTTTCTCCATTATCACTAGAGCACCTTCAAATATGAGTTGAGCATTTCTGCAGTACAAAAAAATCTATTTTGTTTGATTTAATAGACTAAATCTTTGCTCCATATATGATAATAATAGAACTCCTATATAAGGTACACACGACCCCTGACTTGCCTTTTAGTTCACTAATAGCATTGTCATCAGAATGGGGCCAAGAATGTTTCTCAGTTCAAGTATAAAACTCACTTTTAATAAATATATTACTAAAACGTTATGAGTAGTGAGTGCACTGTCATTTATAGACAGCACATTTTCTATTTAAATGCCCACAAATGTTCGCATTTACATATAGTTTTTAAGGATAAAACTATACCGCGTATAGAGCAAACAATCTTTGGAAATCGGGTTTCAGCAAAAATGGTTATCATTTGCACATTACCAGTAAAAGAGTTTTGATTTGTTTTCATCCTATTAAAATCTTGTTTTTCATCACAGTTACAAAAAATGTGCTTTCATACCTAAAAAATTGATTTGCAACATTTGTACAGTTCACTTAGATATTTAAATGTGTTGAAAAAGAAAATCTGACCTTTGTACACTGTGATTTCCGCATAGTACTTCCGAGTCCAAAGTTAATTGTACCTCATTCATTTTGTGAAAGAAAAGAGCACTTGTTCTTAGTCATCTCGCCAGAACGGGACAGTTGGCCCTAAAAATAGCTCGCCCTGCTAAAATCTGACTCGCTCTAGCAAGTGGGTGAGTAGATTTCTCAAGGCCTGAGCATTGCTCACCTTCATTAGAATCAATAGCTGCCTGCAGGTGGTGTGTTTAACTCAATTAACAGCCTCCCAGCATTAAGCGTTGGATGTATCCGTTACTTTGATCGAGATTAGGAACGCCATTTTTCAACTGGCTTCTGGCAAAACGTTGGTACCACATTCTATTACAATTGACTTTTAATAAGGTATTTTCTGAAAATATTGTTTCTGTTTTTGATAACTTAATTAACTCTCTTTGGTTTTCTTGTTCTGTGCCAACGTCCTTGGAGGAGGGATATATTGCAGTGTAGAAAGAGCCCCTCAATTGTGGCTCGTATCGGCCCATCTCATTGATGGATACTGACACTAAAATGCACGCTCTTGTACAGTCAAATCGCATATCTTTTGTTATTTCCACCCTTAGAAGACCAAATGCAGGCTGGCTTCATTCAAACACAGGACACAACCTCTCATATTAATTTAGCTATCTCAGCTTAGAAGGTTGCAGAAAAACTTTAGGAGTCTACTGAAATGATCTTGTTGGGCGCTGAAAAAGCATTTGGCAGGGTCTCCTGGGCCGATCTTGATACTCATTTCCTAACCTGTATCAAGTCCCTCTATATCATTAATCCCGCACGTAGCTTGTATGTGTTGTCTTTTGTACAGGATTATTATTAATTGAGGGGTGAGACAGTGCTTATTCCCCCCCCCACCTCCTTCACTGCTTTTCTCACTTTATTTGGAACCATATATTCAGGTAGTAAAGAAATAAGATTCCTTCATTGCTACTCAATGCATTTAAAGCTAAAGGTCTAGATATGCCGATGATGTAGCCATTTAAACGTCTCTGGCTGATGCCCTCCCTACTATCGAAAGTGCAGCCTAATAGTTCAGATTATCCAGTTATAAACTAAACATCGAGAGAACCCAATTTATTATAAATCCATTCCCAGTAGCCTCGGAACCTCGCTATGTTATATCCGCTACCTATCTATGGGTCAGGATCTCTTCCAATTTGAAGGATATAGTAAGTCTTAATTATGATGTTTTATACCTTAAATCGCTTGCCACGTTTTCTTTAATTGTTTAGATCCACATCCCTTTACCTTTCAAAGATTTTCTTTAAAAAGGTAGTCAAGCTGGCAGAAATGTATTTGTTATTTACAACTAACCTGCAACATACTTGGCGCTTCTTTCTCTGCGGCTGTATTTTCTTTCCTCATTCATTCTTAGACTTTCTGCCGTGGTGGGTTTATGCGAATGGTGTTTGGCAGATCTGTTACCAGATTATCATATTTTGTGTCATAAATTGATGCCCGTGCATGGTCTGATCAACACAGTTTATTTCAAATGTGCAAGGTTCAAAATACTCGTTGTTTTTGATCAAATCTGACTTCTGTTTAGAGCCTGGTGCAGTAGCCTTAGTTTTTATCAATATACTTTCTTAAGGTGCGATCTTAAGTTGCCATTGTTTGTACATAACTATATACAGTCCTGCATCATATGACTTGAACGAGTGGGGTAACTCTATTTCGATGTCATCCTTGTGTCATTCGCAGAATTACAGAACCTGTACATGATGCTTCAGCAGTACTAATTTAGATATCTAGAGCTGAGGGACTCCTCCAGCATCTTCCTACCAATGCCAACCTTAGCGTGTATCCAGCTTCTTGATGGCTTCTTTAGTATGCCTAAACGAGGTTCGATAGGATTTGTTTTTACCAAATCCTTCTGCGTAACTGAATGTGTTACAATGAAGATGGATCCTTGTTAGTTATGAATACAGGTTTATTTAACTTGGCTACAGGTAAAGCCCCACCAGGAGCAGCATCCTTGCTTCTCAGCCCATCCACTCCAACTAAACTCATCCAAACATTCTCTCTAATGACCTCACACACCGGCTGAGCAGCAGGGAAGAGAACATCAATAGGGACAATGCGTTCTACTAAACAGTAGATTACAACACAATGTGAGCATCATTTTAAGTATTTGGTGAACAAGTAATATACGAGTATGTGCCCTCCTGTCTCTCCTGAGGATATTAGGATTAGTAATTTGCATGCTCCATATACTGTTGATTTATTTTGTTTAAAAGATCATTAATCCTAGGTTCTATAGGATCTGTATTATACACCATACAGACTGTTTAAAAGGGGTCCCGGGGAGATTTCTAATGTAAAGGGCCAAAAGTTGACACAGATCATGTTTTCGTTACATGTCCAGGCTTCTTACCATTCTGGCATGCCATATTTCACAAACTCCGTTATCTGCTACTGATAACTTAGCTTTGACTCGAAGATACTTATACTTTGTCATTTGCCCAGTATAACCTCATATTTGTTTGGGATCTGTGTTTTTTTTGCCTTCATAGTGGCAAGATTGGGCATAGCGTGGGCATGGCTACAAAGTGAACCGCTGAATTATAAAGTATGTTGGCAGGAATGTATCTTTTCTTGCAGCCCATTATTCAAAATAGTCCTTATAGATGCAAGCAGATAGAAATATGGCCACCAGTTAAAAGAAAGGATGCTTTTTTACAGCCCAGTGAAGACCTGGCTTGGCAGTTCAGGCTGAACTGTTCCCATGACGCACAGGGTCAAGACTGATTTGCAAATCGCTGGGTCTGAAGTGGCATGGGGAAGTTAGCTGAAGAACGACTATGGATTCAACCCAGATCTGTGACTGGGGGTGAGTGTCTGAAAAGTTTCAGCGCTCCGTTCATCATCTCCTTGTGTTTGGCCAGTTAAAGAAAGGCTCTTCTCTCTTATTCCGGTCTATTCCTTATGAGTTTTTATGGAGTTTACCTCCTCTATTATGGCTATTTTAGTTTTGTAATAGAGGTATGACAAATCAATATTTATGATCTGTAACTTATTGTGACGCTGTATATATTAGATATGTATGTGATCGTGTTTTGATACACTCCTAATTTAAACAAGCATTGGCATAGCCCATAGGTCCCGCCTTTGGGACCTTATAAGTGTTTCGCCATGCAGCACATTATCCTGAGTGGTTCAATTATGTTAAGCTACAATTGGAATGTGTATAAGCTTGTGGCATTGGGAGCAGTGTCTGGTAGCTTGCAGTGGTGTTGGGGCAGTTAAGGGAAGCCTGCTGAAGTGGGCCCCCGTAAGCAAAAATACAAAATCATTCCCAAAAAGAAAAAAATACAGATTCTGGGAGAGTCTGCAGCACAGTCCCACTTGTGTACCTCTGATTAAGTGTTTTCCTCCTCTTGTGTTTCCAAGACCGAGGTGGGCACAAAAGAGCTAGCTTTTCACACCAGGGAGGTAGATTGACACCTTATTGAGATTAGATCACTAGCAGGCAAGTCTTTGCTCCTGCTATTGGTGTCAGGCGCCATCTGAAAAAGAACAAAGGCAGCAGCCAGTGCCGCATTTCACTTCAGGCCGCGCCAGGCTAGAACAGCAGAGTGCAGGAGGAGAGAGTGAGCACCAGGACAGCAAACCAGTCAACTGCACAGATAAAACAATTACCAGTTGAATGAGAAACCCTACAACGCAAAGCAAATGAATCCAGCAATAAGTCTCATACAGATGTAACACTGGAATGTATCTCTTGTGCTCATGTTTATTGATCCGCATGTTTCTGTGTAGTGTGGTCACCCTCACGGTGTGTGTGTGGACTGAGATGGGGAAAGGCACGGATGAGACCTGAGCCCAGACAGGAGCGTGAGTGAGGGTGAAAGACACAGCTTAGCAGAGTAACAGAGTGAAACGGAGACAGCTACATCGCCCTTCGAGGAGGTTGTGAAAGAGAGGGATGAACAGCGTGGGAAATAGTGAAAGAAGTAGAAGAAGAGAAAGAGAAGGCCGTATGAGAGAACAGCAGACCTGCCAGTAAGTGCCCATGTGGGAGAGGGAAGTAGTAAGAGACTGGAAAACAGATAGACAGACTCAAATATATGTTGAGGAAGTGCTAGAATTCAATGTATTGCAAGCGAGAACCCACAAAATAACCATGCGGGTACACACACGCACTCACAAATACACAACCAAACCCAGAAACACACACGCGATATTTCACGCAGACAAAAATGCTTAATAGTACAGTCACAGACATTTCGACCAACACACCATCTCCCCAAAATTGTAACTGCTACAATGAAAGTTCCTCGTAGATGCCAGACGTGCGCATGCACAAACACCCACATTCTAACAGTATATCTCACACACACTAGTGAAATAACAACAATTTCATCTGTCTCTGTTTCACACAAGCGTTTTTGTTTACGCGCAATTTTACAGAGCATATCCTGCTAGCCGGAAGCAAACACAATAGGTGGGTGTCACTGCACACTTGATACAGACTCTGAGCCATGACTATCCTCTGTCTAAGATTACTATTTAGTTCTCGCAAGAGTAAAAAGCAGATAGTAAGGACATGCACGTTGAAATGCTCTGCACCTGCTATTATATACTCATCCCTGCGCATGCTGGAGTTTGCTTCATCTGAGCGTCACTCACCGTGAACCCAGAGGAGTGCAGGAGCATGGTGCCCAAAACAGCTAATGCTTGGAAACACACGCAGCTCCCTGAAGAAGTTAACTTCCGCAGCTGGGCTACGGAGAACGGGAGGGGGGTGGGAGAATTGTGGGGAAAAGGGATGAGAGTAGACAATTCACACTCTGTTTAACTCGGTCTGCAAACAGTATTCAGGTGTGTGGTGCAGGTGGGTGAATCCTCCGGAGTATGAGGATAAGTAACTTCTATGAATGGATGCGGCCCTCTGGATGGAGGGATGTCTCCCACTTGCACTCGTAAATAATTTTAATCTGGTGAGACTTTGGTAAATAACGTTTTGTTGTCAATTAAGTTTTCTTCAATTTATTGTATTTCTCCAATCTTTTTTGCTCTTTCGTTAGTCATTTATAATTCCTTCATTATAAATGCGATTTCTCATACATAGTATTATACATCAGCCCGCCCAATGCATTTCGGGCAAGATCCCTTCATCGGGGGAGTCAATTCTGTAATTTGAGAGGAAACGTGAGGTCAATGTAATCAAACATTATATATATTCATAGGAAACAATTTTTATCAACTCCATCTGTAATAAACATGCAAGGAAATTATATCCATCGAAATAATTAGATTATCTGATTTGTGTAGTTCATGTTTAGTGACCGGTGCGGAAAGTTAAAAATAATTCCCATCGTGATAGTGATTCAAGTGAACACTTATGTAATGTGATAGTTCTTTTTTGTGACCATGTGGAAAGAGCGAAATGGGTTATTTTAACCAACAAGTTAATAAGGGAGGTGCTCACTTAAAAATTTGCGTGTGCGCTTGTTTGATCAAGATTTCTTGACGTACTTGATTATCAATGGCAACAAGTAAACGTTCATAAACGTGAGTGACGGTGACTACGAGTGTAACTGATAACGCTAACTGTTGTTTAAAAGTAGGTTTCTTACCTAACAAGGATGTGTGATGGTAAACATCAGAATAAGCGTAGCATCACGTTGGTAAACTGTATCTGATAGAAAGAAAAGGACGATATTCTGTTGATGTAAACCACGATAAAAATAGTAAAATAGTGAAATAGGTCGGTAAAGTATAAAAGTGCAAAGACTGTAATATTTTACCCGAGTCTCTTAAGCTGTAGCGTCCTATGTCATAGTGCTGCGTTACACGAGGTGAACTATAAGTAATAGAAAGAAAAGGATAATGTCCTAATAAGATAAACAACGATTAGAACAATAAATATAAAAAGCGGTGAGGTTTGAAAGCGTGAAGACTCAGATTTTTTTTACTCGAGTATCTTCAGCCGTGGCTACGTCGGGTTAGTGATTGCCGTTTAAATTTCCTTAGCGTACCTGGAAGTGAAATGGCGTATAGTCATGAACATAGATGAATTGGTGAGAGCTAACTGCTATAACATGTACGTCCCTTGAAAACCTCGATATATGAGAAATGAATAAAAAATAGTTGGTGTAATGAGTGGCGCACCAAAGTGTATAAAGTGCGTACGTCGCGTAGCTTCCGAAATATGTGATGTACACGTAACTACAAATGCCACGTGATCCGATATACACAATTCAACCGTGCATTTGCATGTGTTGCTGTAACCATGGAGACTTGTATCCGGTTACCAAGTTTTAAAGAGGTGGGAGTAATAACGAGAAACCAGCTAATGCTTGACTGCCCATGCATACACTTGCAGCAGAGGTTTAAGTTTGAAAATGAACAGCGATTGTCAGTGTGTGATGGGAAGAACTCTGGTGAGGAATACGTGTGTTTAGGTGGCTGCAGGCAAATGCACTTGTGCTAGCATCCGCCTTGCGGGAGTGAGCAGCAGCGGCGCGAGAGCCATATGTTTTCAATTACCACGCTCACCGGTGCTCGCTCCCGCAAGGTGGATGCCAGCACAAGCATGAGTGTGCTTGAAAAGGAGCAGACCCATGGCTAAAAGCCCTCCTAGAGCATCGCAAGCGCGCTGCCTAGGTGAGACCTAAACATATAAAATGTGAGTGAGCCAGGTGTTAAATCACCAAAACTGCTTCTTTTTGAACGTCTATTCATAATACCTTTTCAAAGTCAATTAGGTGTGCAATCTGTGGCTTTTTCAATTATGGGGTGGGTTGTAGGCATATTCAACGAATGCACTTACTCGTGTGGCAGCCATTGGGCAGCAAAATTCGTGCCAACACTCCATCTGTAATAAACATGCAAGGAAATTATATCCATGGAAACATCAGTCCGAAATGGCTCGTTTCTGCCTGGCGCTTAAAATTAACGGAAGGGCTGGCCTTTACTGCAAAGCTAAAAGCTTCGACATTCTCCCAGGCTCTCTGTCCTCTGTTTGACCCACCAATTGATAACATAATGACTTTAGCATAACGCTCCATATATTCTTTTCTTAAGTAGAGAAGATGTCATGTTGTGAAGAGAGGGGATTCTCTTTCCATTGCTCAATAGATCCACGCTTCAAACGTTTTCTGCAAGTGACTTGAAAAGGCAAGACCTCTTTTTATGCATCAGAGAACTGGAAGTGAGTCTGTAGCCAGTGAGTTGCTCCACAAACTAAATGCAGAGGGCTGCATTTCAAGAGGCTGTTCTGTACTTGTGCGCTTATTAAAGTAGACACCAGTACTGTGCTCCTTTGCACTTTCACTGTTTCTGTCCCAGTGAAGGGCATGAATGTTTGCCTCACTTCCATTTCCACATATTGCCTTCTATCTGAGCGGAGTGTAATAATCTGTGTTTACAGCGTGATGCTGCTTTACTAGAAACAAACCAATGGTTTAAACTACAGCACATAGACACCGAGCCCTGCCAAGTGCCACGCATCTCGCTTTAGAATAACGCATTTTCGGTAATGTACTGCAATGCACCCGCATTACTGCAATGCCAGTGTTTGTCACACAAAAGTGTTACTCCTCGCAGAGCTTGCACACCTGATCAGATTAAGCTGTTTTTGAACAGTGTTGATCGAGACACCGCCACAACCCTCAATAATACTCCTTTTGTGCTTCCTAAACAAACAACTTGAACATCTTAGAAACGAAAACCAAACGAAAGGCCTGCCTTTTTGGTTCATATGGTTGAACTGTACGGTACAGCATAGGATGTCCAATTCCCCACGTCATTTTGAGCTGGGAGTGGTAGCGATAAGACGGACATGTGGGACGAAGCATACCCGTAGCCCGTTCTGGCAGCACCAAGGTTCTGAAGATCAAACTCCTGCCTGTGCTACTTCAGGGGCCAGAAGTCGTCCGGCAGGGGCGAGTGTCAGATCAGACTACCGCCCAGGGGAGATGCTGGTTTAACTTGGTGGGAAACACGAAGGTACCCCCAGGTCTCTTTCCGTACTACTACTGGGAAAACCAGCAGCAGTGCCCGTCGGGGAAAGGCGCCGGGATGGTTGCTGGGATATCACATTGGGAGCGAGGAGCCTTTGCGCAGTATTGAAAAGTTAAATTATGGCGTATTAGGGAGGGTACCTGTGACAAACACGTGTGCCTGATTGTAGTGCTTAGAAGCAGGAACTCTAGGTCATATGAATTGCCCCTACTGCTCAGTCGTTCCACCAGGGAGTTTGAATGCTTATTTCCCACTCAGCATGCCCTTGCCACCCCTTTATTTCGTAAGTGCTCTTCCCTTCCTTACAGCAGTTTTAAGATCTGAGAGTGTCTCATTGCTCAAATGGGTGTCATTTCTGATATTTGTTTCCCTCGTCTTCATTGCTTGATTTTGCTCACGAGGAAGTGTCACTCAAAGTCGTTGAAATGTCAATCATAATTGCACTGAAATTGTGAAAAAGTCACATATAGCAATCTGAAACCTTGGCAGCTATGGAACCTCAGGCCTCGGAGGAAGCCGCCATCGTGTAGTGCGGGACGTCATGGCCATGTTTGCCTTCTCTTCTCGCACATCTATCTCTCGTTTGTAAAGTATACTCTGATATGACCGGAGAACCTGGATTTGAAATCGTGAACATTTGTAATTGTTGGCGAAACATTTCCACTGTACTAATTTAAAAAGCACTTGGTAAATGTGTATGTTATCTTTATTGTTTGTATTTAAATATTCTAAAATTTATTGCATGCCTCTTAGAACACTAAAAAGCCAAGCGGTATTTAAACCCTTGAAAAAGAGAGAATAAGCATACTAAACCATTAAACAAGTTAAGTTGGAGAGGTGGGGGAGGGGTGCATAGGTGGCATAGCAGCAGTTTTGAAGTTCACTGTCGCATAACATATGCTTTTGGGTATGCAAAGCTATAAAACACTTGCAATTAGTTTGACGGATTATAGGCTTGCCATAATAAGTAGCGTATTTAGGAATAGATATAATTATTTCTGTAGAGAGAAGTTTGAATAGCCTGAACCCAAAGTAAAATTAAATGCTCCTTGGGCTATTTTACCAAAATTCAACATTGTGCTGAAACTACCACTAGGTAAATTCTGCAAATACAATTCGATTCAGTGCAACGTTTCATTATTCAGACGTGTTGTCAGAAAAACTATTGTTTTGCTGAGCATTTTTAAGACAATTGCTGTATCAATTAGAATTTACTGAAACGTATGGTTTCACATGCCACTTGGAGAGGATCCGAGATTAGGGTCAACTAAGCTGCCAGGTGCTTGTAGCTAAAAAAACAGCATTTGCAATGCAAAAGGTCTCGAGTTTAAGATATTGCCATTGTAAAAGGCAATGCCTTTTTTTTTATCTGTGTTGATAATTAACACATAAATGAATGTGTTATTACTTAGCATACCAATACTTCGCATGCTTTTACTACAAAGTTTTTACTTAGCAAATATTATTAGTATGCATGTGTTTACTGCGCATGCTTTTAGTTTGCAACTGCTTTGAAATGTAATCAAAATACTTTTTTTCGCATTAAAATATATTGCATACATATACAATGCTCCTAATTTCTAGTTTTAGCATTTTTGCCTATTCTTTTTTTCAACATACTTCATTTATCTCGTTTTTTCGTGTTTAACAGGCAAACTCCCGACTTAGTCCATTCTTCTTGCTACATTTTTTTTTTTTTTTTCTTTAACTATTGTTTTTAAACTTTTATTCACCTTACTAATGCAACTTTCCTCTCTCCGCTTTCCTTCTATCATGCATTGCCACGACAAACAATTTAATATTTCTTTTTAATTCTCTTAATTGTTCTGCACTCTTCTATTCTTCTCTTCCTTTCCGCCTTGATTATCAAAATGACGTTCTTGGGTCCTTGCGTCTACGTTCTTGAATATTCATAAAAATAGGACTTGACTTGCACCTCGCCGGTGAATTCTGGACATACCTTTTTTTTAAAAATGTAATCCCCATAATCACAACTCCAACACCAACCTTTGGACCTCACATTTATTTAGTTCATCGACTAGGTTAATTACTTTTAACCTCAACTCATTCTTCTATCTAAGGACCACAGAGAGATAGAGTTCTTCGACTAAGGTAATTTTATTTTTCATTTTTTTTTTCTGTACAGCTAACTTGCATGCTTCTCTTCCTATGTACAAACAATATGAGTGCTCACTTTTGCTATCTACATCAGCTTCACATTTTAACTTGGTGACAAAGGTTAAATGCAAGTATGCTTTAGGCCAGAAAGTAAGCAACTATATTTTTAATCATTTGTGATGTCCGTCCTGATTGCCCGCTTGTCCTGTAAACTCAGTAACTATCTCTTTCTACCCACTCCTCTGTCTCGCCCACAAGAACATATTGTCAGTCATATCATATTAGCTATTCAAGCTGCAAGTCAGACACTCGTAAAGTAATTATAGTTGCCTAGTAACGGTATCTTGCGTAGTAATGGTACCTGCGAAGTTACGGTATTTTCGTAGTAGTAGCATGCGTACTAAAAGCATGTGTAGTAATTGTAACTGCGAAGTAAAAGATGCTAACAAAAGGTAATTTGAAGTAGAGGCCGCCTTGTAATGGTAGTTTACCCACATAAATAAAAGGCATAGTTATTTACAATGCCAACAGCTCAAACTCTTGTAAATGCGAGACCTATTGTATTTTAAAGAAGCAACCGCTATTGTCCCAGGCTGTTTAGAAAGTGAAAGCACGTATTGCAAGCTGAATTTTGCAGGAAAGTATGTACACCCTATCATATCACGTGATACATCTTATGCCACATCACTTAACCCATGCACATCACATCACCTCAGGTCACTCGTATTATGTAGAACCACTCACCTCACTTTATATCAATTTACTGGTAACCCTGTAAGTACTCCCATCTCATCTCTTCACTCGCACATCATCATACCAACCCCAGTCATGTGACTACAGCCGCTGCTTCCTCCTCGATGCCTAGAGGAGCTGGTGTGACTCAGCCCCAGCAGCCCAGAGCCCGAGTACGTGTGAGACAGCGGCAGCCACCATTGGGAGTGAGGTGAGAATGGGGGCTAGGTGGGAAGGCAGAGGTCGGAGAATGGTGGAGGGTCAGTGGGGTGCGGGCCAGAAAGGAACCCAACAGCGCTGTAAAGGTGAAGATGGCTTCTCTGAAACCTGTAGACATGACATCGAGGTGGAGCTTTGTGTGATCTTGGGAAAACATTGCGAGCCCTTAGTACTATTGTTAACACTAATAAAAAGTACTAAAAAATGGTGATTCACAATCACACTAAGTTACACTAAACCACTCATGTGAGATCGCAAAGAGCGCTTTACCTATAAGTAAATGTACAACTGTAACTGGTTAGAAAGGAGTGGAGAGGTGCCACAAAGGCAGAGGGGGCAGATGTGATACACCTAGTGAGCGGCGATACCCCAATAGGTTGAGTGCCTGCTGCAGGCAGGTGCAGGGCAGAGTCTGCTTTTCATCCTTATGAATGGATCTCTGACTGCTTCATCAGAAATCTCAGCTAAATTATGGTTCTTGGCATGTAGGACAGTTGGAGTGAAGTTTATAGTTCTTTGCATGCACGCATTACGGGCGCTCTATTAAATAAATAAAAGGTCAGGGCTATTGCTGCTCGTTACTGTTTGGGAGGTGGGAGGGGTTTTCTTTTCAGGCAAGCTTTACGGGCGCTCAAATAAATAAAAGGCCACGGTATTTGAACAAAGAAAGTGAAACCAGCCACTGCATCGATGCTGGATGATGTTTGGGAGGTGGGAGGGGTGTTTGCATGCAAACATTACGGACAGTCTATTAAATAAATAAAAGGCCAGGGCAATTGCTGCTCCTTGCTGTTTGGGAGGTGGGAGAGGTGTTCTTTTCAGGCAAGCATTATGGGCGTTATATTAAATAAATACATATAACGCCACAGCGATTGCTGCTTACTACAGTTTGGGAGGTGGGAGGGGAGACTCAGCGAATGCTGCTGATGCTGTTTAGGAGACAGGAGGGGTGTTCTTTGCAGACCAGCATTACGGGTGCTGTAATGGGGCGCTTATAATAAACAAATTGTCACTAAACAAAAATATAAAAACCTACAGTGTAAGGAAACTGTAGTTGGTTGGTGCTCCTCGCTTACACACGGAAGTGATGTATCTGGAGCACCGGCCAATAAGGAGCCAGGTAACAAAAGCACTCACGTTTTTACTCAGTGGCAAGCAGCAGCTGTAATTACACTCAGTAGAGTGATTACAGAAGGTCTTGCAGACACTGCATGCGCGCTGATGCTCGACCTAAACAATTGAAGCTTTGAAACAAATCACTGAAAATTAGGTGGCCAGTTGAAAGTGTTATTGTGTAAACTTGTGACGGTGACTATGATTCTAGTGTCTTGAATTGTGGTTTTGTGTGTGCAAGTCCTGGTTATAGCAAGGATCTAAGCAGTTGTGTACAATGTTAATCCGATTCTTTTCTGTTGGCGTTTTAATCAGATAGGGCTCATTCAGTTTCTTGGGCATAAAAATGACTTGTGTGAGCTAGCTAATTTGTGTATGGACATTTCCTGATATCGTTTCCCCGAATTAGGAATAATAGACATTTGAGCCTGCTGATCAGAATTACTACTGCGAGCAATAATCAGTATGGTAAATATTCTGCACGCATAAACTTGTATATTAATGTTGAAATGCACACATTTGTTGCTAGGTAAGGCTGGATTAAGTACCTTAGGGTGAGAAAGGAAATAGTACACCTACATTTTGCAGTGATGTAGTGGAAAAGTATTTTAAATTGTGTACCCCAGGCAAATAATACAGTGGTTATAACATGATGTTCTAGGAGTGTGCACTGTATTCCTGGACACCTCCATTTTGAATATGACTCATTACTACGCGATTTCAATGACAAGCCATTACATCGCAAACTTTTACTGCGACTATACCTTTACCACGCATGCCATTACAACGCAAGGGCATGTGTGGTACAGGTATACTCATTGTAAAAGTTTAAAAGGTAAGTGACTCTACCCTACCCTAAACTCTAATTTAGTACCCCTGCAGGACCCTCCCCCGACCCCCAGTCCTCTCCCTACATTTACACTACCGTGCACGACCCCCCGACACTACCCCCAGCACGTCCCTTCTCCGACCCCCAGTCTGGTCCCTACACTGAAACACTACCCTGCACGACTCCCCGACACTACCCTAAACCCTAGAACACTACCCTACACAAACAACACTACCCTAAACCCTAAAACTCTACCCCCAGCACGTCCCTCCCCCGACCCCCAGTTTGGTCCCTACACTGAAACGCTACCCCCAGCACGACCCTCCTCCTACCCCCAGTCCCCCTTACCTCTCTCTCCTCGTGGTTCCTCTCTCCTGGTTTCAGCGTCGTCTGAGGGGCGGTTCACGTCATTGTGAGGAAATGGAAGAGCCTCAGTTTCCTCACAATGACGTGGATAGCCATTACATCACATGCTTTGTAAAAGCGCATGCAATGTAATGGTATGCTTAGTAATGGTTTGCGTTGTTCCATCGCATGCATTGTAACGCATGCGATGTAATGTCTTGCGGTGAAATAGCCACGTTGAAATGGCTGTTCACCCTCCAATTTATGTCCAATTATGTCAAAAAAACTGTATTCTGCATTATTCTTATAACAAGTGCTTATACTCTGTCTAAGGAAAAACTGCTTGTGACAGACATTTTTGCTGGCACTCCTTGGGGGACATAGACAGCCATTAATGTCTTTGTTGTGAGTTATTCTGAGCAGGACATTTTTCAGTGAAAATTGCTTTTTGGTTGATTGGCAGTTGGTTAACATGGGTTTAGGTACACCACTGTTAAACATGGCTCAAAATGTTGCTTTCCCTGATCCGGCATTTCCAGTAGACAACATATGTGGTTTAATTAGTTACAGCCTAGGGATTTAAGATAAAGATCATTAGTGTGCGATGCCGCCATGGAAAGGCTGGCGGGAATTGCTTTGGGGGCCCATTGTGGGCCCCTGGGGGAGGTGGGGGCATGGAGGGCTGCACTTGGGGGGGGTACCTATGGTACCCCCTTACATTGCCATGCTCAAGGTGTCCGGCACCGCAGGCATGGCAATGCACAACATATCTCTTTAACATTGCGGCAGCCGCAATGGTAAAGATGCGGGATGCGACTTCCAGGGTGGCGGTCGCACCCTAATTGGCGGTGGCGGACCGCCGCACCCCTGGCCACCGGTCCCAGCACCGCTAGGGTCTCCGCCCGCCATCCTAATGGGGCCCTAAGTGTCATGTCTAGTGAATAAAGTTTTTTTTAGGATGCCCCATTGGTTTTTAATGCACTTTAATCACAGGTTCACTCTTAGTTAGAAATGCCGCCGAGCTCCAGGTGAAGGCCACTCTCTATCAAACCTGGTATTTGGAGAGCGTGGGCTATCCTAAAATGAAGCACAACACCTAGTGGTGTGTGATGACATCCGGTAAAATTTTTGTGTATGTCCAATAATTATATTGAGTAGTATTGTGAGGGATGCATTATTACTATTACCTCGGGTAGCTCTATTTGTGTGCATACCGTTTTTTCTATGTGAAGATAAGAAGCACAACAATATTTTCAGGCCACAATCTCAAACCCCAACCCCTTGCACCATGCAGACCACAGTTCAGTCAGACCCCCGGTGCAGTCCATTATTACACCGCTACCTATCCCACATACGTTGGTGTTTTCGTGGGCAACCACATACCACATATATAGTCAGTTCCCGATGGGAGGAGTAGTCCATCCCAATTCGTCATCCCGCCAGGGTAGAGGGATGCAAGGTGCCCATTTCTGTGCGTGCTGTACCATTTTTATTGGTTCTGGTTTGGATTTTAATTTACCAATTACTTTATAGGTACTTCCTGTGTAATTATTGAATAGCTTTTTTATATAAACTTTTCTTCATTCAACTCAGTTCTGTAATTTTTTGTGTAATTTAGGGGCTCATTACGATAGCGGAGGGACCCCCACCGCCAGCTGTGCAGTGGCGGGTCCCTGCCATCTGACAGCAGTCTTCGCCCTGCCAGATTATGATGGCGGGGGGAATCCTCAAGGAGGCCTGGCGGACGCAAAGTCCGATGGCCACGGTTTCTCAAGGCGGCCATTTTCCCCCTGCCTTGCGGAACCAAAACATAGGGCAGCATTGCAGCGGTGCCTTGCAGGCACCACCTTAGGGATTGCGATTTCACTATTAACATGTCATTTCCTGGCAGTCATCCCACTGCGAAAAGACAGGTGGAAACTTATTCGGGGGCCCGTAGCGGGCCCCCTTCGTGTTGGGGAGAGGTAGCTGTGCACTGGGTGGGTACTACATTTCCCATTTTCCAAATCACTGACACAGAAACGCTGACCGGAATCCTACCTGGGCTGGAACACGATCACGGGTGGCAACGCTGTTGGTCTCCCCTGCCGCCGAAGGACACCACCGGCCGCAGTCGGGGGAGACTACAGCCCCCAGAATCCCTAGCAGCATCTGGGCACTTCAGCCCACCAGCGCGCCTGGAGGCGCTCAAAAGTCAGAGGCTCCCTCGGTGGAGCGGGGGCATTTTCCAAATCACTGACACAGAATCGCTGACCGGAATCCTACCTGGGCTGGAACACACGATCACGGGTGGCAACTCTGTTGGTCTCCCCTGCCGCCGAAGGACACCACCGGCCGCAGTCGGGGGAGACTACAGCCCCCAGAATCCCTAGCAGCATCTGGACACTTCCGCCCACCAGCGCGCCCGGAGGCGCTCAAAAGGCAGAGGCTCCCTCCGCGCCGCGGGACGCGCCGGGCGAAGCCCGGGCAAAGGGCGGGCCGTCCGTGGCCGTCAGAGGCCGA
Organism: Triturus cristatus; assembly: GCF_964204655.1. Lineage (NCBI taxonomy): Eukaryota > Metazoa > Chordata > Amphibia > Caudata > Salamandridae > Triturus > Triturus cristatus. The sequence continues at coordinate 483,395,411 of NC_140585.1, forward strand.
AAGAGGCTGGGCTGGGCCACACTTCTTTCGTTTGCATTTCGTGAGTGACAAGGTGACACTGTGGATTGTTTGCTGTAACTGAGTACTCTGTTTAATTGTGTAATTTCTCAACGTTCCATGTTAGCATTATAAACGCTTATATAAGTTATTCTTCTTGTGCCCGTGTGAAATTCCGGGATTTGATCTGTACCTATTTCATTGCACCCTAGCTAAATTGTGCTAAGGATGGGGAAGCGGGCCTGTACTGTGAGGCAACATAACCCTACTCCCTCAACTAGTATGTCCAAACCTACATCTATTGATAGAATGCTCGAGAAAGCTCTAGGAGCAGTGGCCACTGAAATGGAACGCACAGAGCGGCGCCTTTCTATCACCCCAAATTTAGAGCCTCATTTGCAAGTCTCTGATTCTTTAATTAACACACGGCCATCAGACACAGAGCTCTCTAAAGATCAATCCCTAATTGAGGTGAGTCAGACTCTGGATCCTCCAAGAGAGGATGTTTCTCTCTGCCCTGGTCGTAAATGCAAGGAAAAAACTAAACACATAGTGAAATCACCCACAAGAAAGAAAAGGGGAAAGGACGTGCCCAAGGAGAAGGGGAATCAAGGCAGGCCCCAAAATGAAGTCTGTTCTGTAACTACAATTGATCAGCCCGCGTGGGTCACATTGCTGATGACGAATTTTCAACAGCAGATAAGACTTATTATCAAAGAAGAATTAACCCCTGTAATAACAATGTTGGATAGCCTGTTAGTAAAGCGGAATGCATGGGTACAAAATAGAGAGAAGCTCATAGACACAAACAACAAAGAAAGTACGCCAAGTGCCCAGGCCCCCACAAGCAATATGCAAACTGAATGCCCCACAGTCACTAGAGATTCTTGCAATTTGACTCTGCAGGGAAAAACTGCTCACGATAGGGGGGAATCTGTCACTAATGTGGGACGTTGCTTAGCACCAACTAATTTGGCGCTACAGGACCGTCCTCTGTTATCAGGAAAAACGACATCGGAGGATACCCACAGGCGGGGGTTGGTTGATACCCCTTCAAATCAGGTCTGTATTGACCCTGAATTGAAAATCCAAACATACTGTCCCCCAACCATAAATCTATCACCCGAGTCTGCACCATATGTATTGATTCTTGCAGGAACTCCAGCATTAAGAAAGGGTATAACAGAATCACATCAAGAGCTCAAGCACAAAACCATTCATTGGTTAGCTAATCATAGTGATTTTGGCTATGAGAATACCCATGAGATCATAACTACAAGAAGGGTAGGATTGATTGGAAAACATCACAAGGATATACAAGGGGACTGTGTAATAATCAATTTTAGAAATCCATGCATCATCGAGCAAATTTTAGCAACAGAACATGGGAAGAATAGGGGGACTATTATTTTACTTCCCTTAGGGTATTTCTATCCCCCAATAAGGCCACATTATCAAGACCATTTTTTCCAACTGAAAATGAGATTTCCAACCACAAAAGTGGTACCCCCAAATCCAGGCCAGTCGTTCTACAATTACCCAATTTTTAATATTCCTACTGGCAACAGGTATAGTCCCCTTGAGGGAGTGGACTGACAGGGGGGGTCAAATTCTACTAATAGAGTGGGAACAGCCTTGACATCACCTGATTTAGAGCATCAGGGTAGACAAATAGGGATAATTTCTAAGATTGAGGAAGAATCAGCCAGAGGGAGTCAGATTGGCTCCCGTAATTTAAGTCACCCTCTTTTGCGGCCCGACCATCCCGAAAACCCAGACCATCTGATGCACTTAGTTTGTAAACCAATGGGTGGTGTTGAACCAACAAATGTTTCTCCAAAACAAACAATAGTGGTGACCCCGCATAAGAACCCACCTAATGCCGAAGTAACAAGGGTTTTATCCTGGAATATAGCGGGTTTAAATAGTAAATTAGACGACCCTGAATGGGGCAGCTTTATCGATCGGTTCGAAATCTGCATGTTCCATGAAACCTGGACAAGAAGAGAGGTTTCTAAATCGGGTTATGCCAGTTTCAATATTCTGGCATCCTCGAGGGGAAAAGGGAGACCTTCTGGGGGCCTTATAATCTGGGTACGATCCCATTTGGGGTGTTCTGCAACCCTAATTGACACAGGCTCTAACGATATTTTATGCGTATCGCTACAGTTTCCGGCAAAGCCCCCTGTTGTCTTAATAAACGTATATTCACGACCCTCCCCAAAAGGTAATGAATCTAATACTGGGGAGGAATTAACCACCTTCCTAGGTACCATTGATACTAATCAGTTGATTATATTAGGTGGGGATTTTAATTGTCAGTCTGAACCGTTAGAAGGCCTACCACTTGATGGTTTGTATGATGAGGACCTTTTCTTAAAAATTCCAGAGTCAGGCTGCCCTAAAGTCAAAATATGGTCCCCATTGGCGATTGAGATGAGCTGTCTCACCATGAGGCATTCTCTTCGTGCCTGCAATGGGAGATCTCTATCTGAGACATCGAATAGTTACACATTCCATAGCAAAAATAGGGGGTCCATATTAGACTACATTTTTATTAATTCTCATTTTTGGGATAGGATGTTGGACTTTAAGATAATTCCTTGTGTAGATAGTGACCACTCCGCTCTTGTGGTGGAACTCAAAGCGTTGAATGAAGGGAGTCTGTTGGACATAGATATCCCCCTTGACTCTAGGCTTGTGGTCTCGCATTGTAGAAAGAGAGTGAAATGGTCTAATTTTACCCAATCAGAAGAAAAAATGGCCAGCTTATATGAAGCCTTGCTCCCGGTTTTTATAGATGCATCTAAATTGTCCAGCCCAATCAGAGAGGGTATAGACATCCAGCAGGCCCAATTAAACTATGATAAACTAGGAAAAATTACCTACGATTTCTTTTTCCCAACAAAAAAAATCGAAAAAAGATAAGTGGCCTATTCACCCATGGTATAATATCTCTTGCCGTCAGGCCAAAAAGGTACAAGTCTCAACTATTAAAACTAAAGACCGCCCTTCAATACGGTCGGCTAGAGCCAACTATAAAGCAGTCAGATACGAGGCAAAACAAAGTTGGGAATTAGAAAATTGGGCTATTATGAAAATCGCTTTGGGTGATAGAGATATGAGGACTTTCTGGGGAATTGCTAACTGTGGCACAACCACTCTACGTAGTGCGGTTGAGCCAAATCTAGATGAACAGACTTGGCGGGCTCACTTTGAAACTTTGTATGCCAAGGAATCGGGTGATGATCTTGTCCTCGGTTGTGATCTATCAGCTCCTGGCTCTTTGGTCACTGAGGATCCAAATCCTCTATCTGTTGGTGACCCGGGTTTGAGTATTTCTATAAAAGAAATAAAGCCTGCACTGGATAGAATAGCTTCGGGCAAATCTCCAGGGCTGGATAAGATACCCGGTGACCTATTCAAAAGCGAACCTGCTATCTGGGCTCCCTATCTCTGGATGCTTTTTAACTCAATTATGCAAGGCATGAAGATTCCCCCAAGCTGGCTTGGTGCGGAAATAATTCCGATTTTTAAAAAGGGCTCCCCACTCCTCCCGACCAACTATAGACCCATAAGTCTAATAGATATCTCCCCAAAAATCTTTGCGAGAGTGCTCCTCCTCAGAGTACAGTCATGGATGGAAGAGAGGGACAATTTTGTCTGTTTTACAGGCCGGGTTCAGGGAAAAACTGTCGACCCTGGACCAAGTCCTAAGATTACAAGTATTGTATTGGAAAACTGTATGTCTGCAGGGGGGTAGTCTCTTTTTAATCTTTGTAGATTTAAGATCAGCATTTGATCTAGTACCAAGGGAGAAATTATGAGTGGTTTTAGGTGAGATGGGGGTCCCTGTTTATTTAATTCAACTTTTTAAACGCTTGCATGAATGCAACTTTGCTCAAATAAGGTTTGGGAAGGATGGTAATCTCACAGCCCCTATACCAATTAATCGTGGTGTCCGACAGGGTTGTGTGCTTGCGCCAACCTTATTTAGCCTTTACATCAATGGCCTGATTGATGCTTTGTCATCCGCAAAAGACCTGGATGCCCCCAAGCTAGCTTCTCGTAGAATTTCGGCTATGATGTTTGCCGACGACACCCTTTTGGTTGCCAAATCACCTATGGGGATAAAAAGGGTTTTGGACAAATTTGAGGAGTTTTGCAGGGATAGAGGTTTAGAAATAAACCTCCAAAAAACTAAATTTATGGCATTCAATTGTCCTAAAAGCTCACGCCCTAACCCATTTTTAAATGGTAAACCCCTCGAAAGAGTGTCATCTTTTGTGTATTTGGGTTTCAAAATTACCGAGTCTATGGAATGGGGGGCCCATATTACAAAATCTACGCTAAGACTAGCACAATCTTCAGGAGGCATCATGAAGGTTTTTAACAAGTCCAGTAAAAGAATTGTTAGTCCAGCAATCGAAATTTATAGGGCACAGGCAAGAGGTGAGGCTTTATATGGCGCAGAGTTATGGGGCCACCAAAATTTAACCTAACTATCGCAGGTGGAGAATCAATATTTAAGACAGTTATTTAGACTACCTCGTAGTACCCCTCTGGTCCCGCTACGTTTGGACACAGGTATAACACCAATAGCCGAAGCAGCGGGCCTCAAGCCCATAATGTATTGGCGTCGTCTCTGGGCCTCCCCCGAGCTTATACCGTATAGGGAAGAGCTATCAGAGGTACTGAGGTCACGGGGTGCTGTAAAAATTCTGTGGTTTGACCATATAAAACTTCTTTTATCTAGCATGGGCCTAGGAGATTGTTGGCTTGACCCTGAGTCAGCTTGTCCGTTAATATCTAAGGGCCATATGAAGGCATGCTATAGAGACTACTGTCTAACCCAACTTAATACTTCTTCTAGGATCGGGAAATGCACTATTGCTATCTTAGAAATAACAGATTCTTCTTGCTTTGAACCGGCAATAGATCTCATCCCTCCACCAGCTGCTAGGAAGCTCTATCTACAATTTAGATATGGGGTACTTCCACTTCGCTGTTTTACATCTAAGTGGAGAAATCAAAATATGACCCAATGCCCGGTTTGTGACCACCCCGAGGAAACAGAGCTTCATGTCTTCTTTTGTTGCTCTGGCTACCAGAAGGCAAGGAGTCACTGGTTGGCTCAGATCTGCAAGAATCTTGGCGGCAGGTACTGCCTCGAAGCTTTTAGGATACTGAAATCCGACTCGGGAATTCCAATTGTATACTCGGTGGCTGGTTTTTTGTTTTCTATGTGGTGCACTAGAAGGGCCCATTTGAGATCTCATAATGATGGAATTGATTGCCTGTTAGCAAATGTGTAAATCTATTTCCCGTTATTTGTTCATGCATAGTTTTATACATAGGAACTTATGTTTCCTTTTTTTATCGAGGCTCTGTTCTTAGTTAATTTAAGTATTTATTGCACCATGCACTTTCTAATCCAACTATGCTATCTTTTGTCCAAATCATACATCCCAAAATTCAATGTATTTTTAATCTGTAATTGTATGTACAACTACTATTGCTTTTTAAGCATTTGTTTGCTCTATGATGTACTTTTTAGGACATTTTGTCCGAAATAAAGTTTTCTTGAACATGAACATTTCCCTGCACTGCGTGGCAGGCACCGTGTGGTACCTGCCACGTAGTGCAGGGAAATGCACAGCATTGCTGTTTAACATTGCGTACGGTGCTGCAGCCAGCAGCACCGTACGCAATGTTAAATGCCTCGGTGGGCGCATCGTAATTGCAGTGGTGGGACCGCATGTCTGGCGGGCAGTCCCAAACACCGCAACGATGGCGTTCGGACTTGGTCCCCCCACCATCGTAATGAGCCCCTTGGTTCGATTTCTTTCACAGCTGTTGATGAGTGAGATTTATGGCTGTTAATGAGTGAGATCTACATATGATGACATTCTATCCTTATTTTGTTAATTTTGATATTTAGATTTTAGAACTGGAGATTAGGTGAGTTTACGAAAAAATTGATTGAAGATTTCACTTCATTGTAAAATGTGTGTGCCTCATAGATGTGTATAGCTTTCTAGCTTTTAATGTTCTTTTTATCAAACTTTTTCACTAGGGGCAAAAGCCACAAAACGAATTCTGCTTTAGTTCATAGTGGGTGTGCAAACACCCTGGCTCATAAGCTTTGTGTGTACATCACAGAATATGAATCTGCACCCCAAAATGGATTTCCTTAGTAAAGTATGTCTTTTTAATCGTAAGCAAATCCGTTGATGGGTGGTTTGTAGATGTTCTGAGATGAGAATTCCTGCAAAAGTTGGATAACACCCAGAAATATGCAAGATTATGTATATTAACAAACACTAGGCAGGCACAGTCTCCACTTGAATTCATTGGTCATAAATGTACTCTTCTTAAGGGTAGGAGAAAGTCCTTATCCGGGCATGGGATGCTGAAATACTGCCCCAAAATTGGCGGGATTGTAGTGTTTCCTTTTTGGAGACTAAAGAAAGACAAGTTTTTAAATTGTATATTCACATTTCTAGTACATTTATGCTAGAGTATGAACGTGCTATACTTGTGCTATACTTGTGCTATACTTGTGCTATACTTGTGCTATACTTGTGCTATACTTGTGCTATACTTGTGCTATACTTGTGCTATACTTGTGCTATACTTGTGCATATGTGAAAATCTATTAATCAAAGTGATGTGGACTTCCAGAACGTCTGGGGCTGTTGAGGATTCCCAGGGTAGGTACTGGCCTTTGTGAATTGCTCAGAAATGTACTGCAAACAAAGCATAACCAGTTTGGTGTACATTTTTGACCTTCGTTTGTGAAGTGGACCCAAAGGAACGATTAGATCACGAAAATCTTGTTTTGGTGACTCCCATCTGTTGTGGATTGCACAATAGGTAGAGAGTAAGCTTTCATTGGCACCCTTCACTAGAAATGTGAGCTTCTATTGGCACCATTCACTGAAAAAACGTCCCATAAATATGGTTGTCATATTTTGGAGTTTTTGAGAAACAGTTAAGATCCATTCACCAACCTTCAACAATACAATCATCACCACACTAAGTTTAAAGGAAAGAATACAGTTGGATCTTTTTTTATTTTTAGGAAGTGGGAAAGCAAATGAGGTTTGAATGTGCTGCAATACATCTAGATTGGTATCAGAGTAGTATGTAATAAAATTATTTTAATGGCCTGATTTCTTAAAGCAATGAATTGAAAACAAATCTTGCTGAAAATAATTCATTTAATATGCAAAGTCTCCATTTGCATTATTTTAAATGAGTGAACGTAGCTAAGAAAAAACTAATTAAAGGCTGCAGCTGTTTGGGATAGTTTGGGATGTATTGAGATGTCTTACCTTCATGCAGAAGAATCCAATCTTAAATTGGGGTTCCTCTACCGATTTAAGTTGCAACGGTTCGTGGGGGCGGAGACAGGGCAGTAGTATGGTGAGTTGCTTCCACCACCCATAGTAAGTTCACATTGTAGTTAAAAGGGGAAAAAAAGTACTGATCTTTGGGTCTACAACTTGCAAAATGTAAAATCGTAACGGTTTACATAGGAAATCATTTATATAGAGACATCCATGTAAATGTTATTTGACTCATTATTTAAAAATAAACCGCAGCATTTTGAAAATATTTTACATTTTTACTGAAAACTTGTTTAGAAATAGAAAATACATTCACAAATATTGTGGCACATGACAAGAAAACCCGCTTTCACTTTTTCTTGTCACTGTGAATACTTTACCTGAAGTTAGAAAGTGGTGAGAGAAGTGGCAGAGCAAGTTAGTACACCTGTCTGGTGAACTAGTTTAGCTTTTTACCACTGCTAGATAATTCTGCTATGAACAGCCCATAGCAGCACAGCCAAGCCGCTTCCCATGACACCTGTCTTAATGGGAAGTGGTAAAGCTCTGGACTGATAATTTGGTTTGAATTTAACAGCTTTCTTCTGAAGGCATGCTCTCTGTGTACGGGACAATAGTAGTGCATGGGAGTGTTGTGCTGTTGACGTATCATGATCTTACTAAAAACAATGGGCGCATAGTCCTATCATTTAAGATTCAGTCGTTTTTAGGTCCAGCGTGAGCAGCGCAAGCGCCGCTCTGCGAGGCATGCTGTATTAGAGTATGGACTTGAAGCTCCGCCCACTCTTCGCCCCTATATTTCATTGGCTTGTGTCCTTGTCCTGTGTAAATGCTGGCTTCTGATTCGTTAATAGGTTTGTTAGCCCCTCCTTAGTACCACTTTGTCTTCATATATCACCTCCCATGAGTACTGGCCCTTTTACTTCTGTTACACGGTCCGTGTTATCTAGTCTGTAAGCACTATTTTCTTTAATGAGTTTCTCATGCCGCAGGCAAGACATGCTTTCCTGTAATATTCAGTGTACCATGCATGCTTTCACTTTCCAAGCAGACAATGGCGGCCGCTTCTTTGCAAGGAAATAGGTCTCGCATTTACAAGAGTTTGAGTCATTGTAAATGAAAATGCGTTTTATTTATATATTAATTAGCAAAACAGATAAAAGGCATTGTCATTTACAATGCCAATAGCTTAAACTGTCACAAATGTGAGACCTATTGCATTACAAATGCTTGTTTAATGGAGTAATTAACTACTTCGTAAAATAAAATGTTGTCTAGTTTTTAATAAGCATATGTTTTCGCAGAGATTGTTGGGGGAACTCATTTAAATGTACACTGTCCTCCTTCATATGATGGTATTTGCATCTTATTTATTTAGCTCTTGAACTAAGGATCCGTGTCTTCTCGCTGTTGGTGTAGTATAGAAAAGTTCTACTTAATGTTCTTCGGGCTGCTGCTTGTTTGCTGTTCTAAATACTGTTTTTTATTTAATTTACTTAGTGTTTCACACACTAAACCGTTCTCCTTTTCATTAGCTCAGAAGTGCACGAATTCTACACATTATGAAACTAGGGTTGAAAAAAAACAGTAAAATGTACGGTATCCCCCGCATTACTTGTGGAAATAATTTGCATTTTAGCTTAATTTGTACCCCTCTTTCCACAGGCTAAGTCAGTGGTCCTCAAATATAAACATTTTGCCCTGTTGACAAAAGTATGTGAACTTATAAGTCTACGACCTTGCCAAGAACAAATGTTGCCGTTAAGGAAGAGCGAGAGCCAACAAAATTGATGCTTTAGGGCATGGGGATGGATAAGCATTCATAACTGATACATTAAAGAAGAACGTTTTTGTCTGTCTCTTCTGGTTAATTATTTTTTGGCCTACATTCAATTTCTTCAATTCTTTAACAATGCAGTCTCTCTGACCGGAGACCTTGAACCTGCTGTGTCTTGTAGTTGCTTATTTCTGTTTCGCCAGTGGAGAAATGTATACAGTCACACAGTGTGCTGTTTCTGGCTACCTCTATGTTTGCTCCAAACAGTCAAACCTAGCGCCAGTGTTTTAAGCAGTGGGTTTGACTGCTTAAAATAATAGAAAATGCTTCAACCAGGTCAGTCTAGCTTCCAAGTACCACAAAGCTTGGCCTTGTAGTAAGTAGTATGCAGCTGTGAAGGTTGTAGCCTGTGTCCTTTATGAATGCTGCCTCACTAATATTTTTTTGTTTTGTTTTGTCAACATAAGGAGCAAGATATAGCAACCTGAGCCTGTAAATTGTTTTACAATTCTATATTTCTTCTTTTGGTCTGTGGTGGCAAACATTGGTGCACTTTCTGATGCACCAGTGCTGCTAGGCTATCTTTGAGTACACTATATAGCACGTGGGTGGGACAGGATTTAAACAAAACCAGCTAACCTCCGCTCGCCATACCCATTTCTTTTTTATATTTTCAATTATTGATTGCATTAACCATATCAAGGGAATTTGGGAGGCAGGGACCCAGATGGGACAAGGAGAGGTTTAGGTTCAAGAATCACAAATAAAAGTTTACTAAATACAGCCGCACCAATCTATAATAATTACAGAACATTAAAATGATGCAGATTCCTAAAAGGTCCAGCCGTGCACTACAGTTCATGTTTGCTAAACTTCATGTTGTCCATTTGTTTCTATGTTTGCATTAAAAGAATTCTTTGTTTTCTATAAGTTGCAAATCCCGTGCTTAGACCTGTCTGACTTTTGAGAGAGGCAGCGTGTTTCACCACAAGAAGAGGTTAATGCGCACAGTTTTTTTTCAATTGGATTTATCGGTTTACTATAGTCAGTTTGTCAAATAAATTGAATTTTCAGTTTTCGCTATAACCATGCAAGTGTAAGGTATTTTCCATTGTTTGAAGATATGTACGACGTAGTTTAGTAATTCAGAGAACTTGTTTACATGTACCCTGCTAATATGTTCAGTATAACTAGATACATTGGATGTCCTGACACGACTTCAGTTCATATCCAGTCTTTCTCCTTGTAAGTCACAACCAGCACTCCTCTTGATTTCCTTTAGAGATAGCTGAAATGTATGATTGGAGAACCTTCTCACCTGGTGAGTGTAGATTTGTCTTTGCCCCAGTATGTTGTGCTTATTGCTGTTTGTTATGGCTTTGAGACACTAAATAATAATCACTCCATTAGGCCTGGATTTCGCTGGAGCTATTCTGTATACATGCCACAGAGCTTCATTAACCCCTTCAGCGCGGCGCGGATTTCCGCGCCACGCTGAAGGTTCCGTGCGCGGGCGGGGTCATGACGGAACGGTTCCGTCATAAGCACAGCCCAACCGACGTGCATGACGGAACCGTTCCGTCATGCGCGTCGAACGGGTTAAGGAGTAGGAAGAAAATAAGTTGTGGCAGGCATGGGGTGGGGGGGGGGGAGGTGGGGGGTGACCCTTGTGTCCTCTCAGTAATCATCCGTTATGCCCCTCTCTCAAGCACAGACGTCCTCAGTGATGTGTGTGGCCTTCCCTTGATTTACATTCGTTCTGGTGTTTATGATCACAGTATAGTTAAATATATATATATTCCAGTGTTCACAGTCCCTTTTCTGGGGGTGGGTGGGGTTAGCGACAGTGGATGCCAATAGTCGAAGGATGGTGGAGGGATTTTCAATTACAAGTGCTGTAGTCTTCTATACACTGGTGCGCCACGATCCCACTCAGTCGAATTTCAACCAGCTTGTGGACAGACACTGCCCTGTCACCTGCACTTGACATAAATAAATTGATATCAGATTGAGCCCTTATCCTTCTAGACTTTCCTGCAGCATTTGACACTGTTGAACGTCCAACACTAACCAATAGATTATCCAATTAAAGGAGTTGATATTAAAGTCATGGATTGGCTTGGATGTTTTTAACTCCGAGTTTAGTGGTATTTCTTCCCCTTTACAGATGAAATGTAGGACCTTTGGCCAATGGGGTACTTCTAAGCTCTGCTTTTAGCCCTACAAATTTGAGTGATTATGCCAACCTGCTAGCTGCTCTTATCAGATACTGTCAATAGTCCCAAGTGGCGCAGATGAGTCTAAAAAGGAGAAGGGTTTCTAACACTGCCTTACATCTGATGCTAATCATCTTATAAGGTTTTTCTTTTTTCTTTTTTTTTCATTATTTGCATTTCACCAAACCGGACAGCATACAAATCTTTGCAGGATCGATATGTTGAATATCCCTTTATACAGTCTACATACTGCTTTTTACAGATCCAGTTCCATGTACGGTAGATACTGGCAGTTCAACGGATACACTAATAATGCATCTGTCAGCAGGTACACATTTATATGAAACTTTCTATAGTTGAAAGAAATACTTTTCAGATCACGCCAACCCCCTCTCCCCCCGTTCCCACACCCTTAGGCTTCCATCTAGTGATCAGGCATCAGGTACTCAATAAGGATATGGGGCTGGCTGCACATCCTATGCAGTCGTGTGTCCTGGTGGATAAGTCCCAGTCTCGTGGGTAGTTCAGGAAACCTATGTGGCCAGGGCTCCTAATTTGAATGCATGTTCCAGGTTTTTTTAAATTGTCCTGTTTGGTGTAGTGAAATAGTTTTTTTAATCATTGGTGGCTTCCTCCATTATAGAAGCCATAGCTTGTGCCATTACCCCCAAGAGAGTAAATAGTTTTTTAGGTTGTCATCTTATCCCGCCCGGTGCATGTGGGCCTCTTCTGCACCTGCCCATTCTACCAAGTCATTTCTCCAAGCACTTGTTGTAGGGAGTCTGGTACTCAGCCCTACTATTATGATACATCTCTTGCCAGTACAAGGCTTCGTGTCGCAAGCCATCTGCTTAATTATTTGGGGGATTCTCCTGGTTCAGGCACAACAGACATTGTTTAATATTACTGGGGATCTTCCACCCAGTGATGGTTTTAATGTGGGACACCGCCTCTGCGCAGTACATGGTAATGGCTGAGCAGCGTCACACAACATGAAAAATATCAGCATTGGCTCAACAACATCTAGCACATACAGAAGAACTATCAGGATATACAGCGTGTAATTTCCTTGGGAATAGATAGGCATGGTCTATGTAAATATATTGTATTAGTTTGAACCAAGTGTTCATGGAGACCTTACACACGGCCTCATGAATTATGGTCCATTCACTGGATGTCAGTTGTTCCTCGCAGGTCTGCTGCCAAATCTCATCGTTTAAAGTGGTGCAACTTGCCGATCCATCCGAAGTGCCTGATATTTGTGCGCTATGTTTTCACTTCCTCCAGCTTGGGAGAGTATGGCAACCATGCTTTGTGTAGGCTTCGGGACCTCTGGAAATGATGTCCATCGCTGCCTAACAGTTGCTGCTATCTTGGCATACTGTAGAAATTGCCCTTGTCCAAGCCCAAATGATTCTGTGGCATCTTGTATGACAATAAAACGTCCCCCATGGTAGAGGTCGGAAAGCATTAGACATCTGCTCTCCTTCCATTTATCCATTGACATAGTCTGGGTAATCTGAGCAAAGGGACATATGGTCCATAAATTTAAGTGTGGGGTGTAAGGCGATGTTGACACACCCTCCGTACTGTCCGTTCCTACAGTCGACATAATTGCAGGATCACATGGGGCATTCAATCAGGGACATGTCTGCCTCTCATAAGCAGCACACACAATTAGTTTCCTCATGCGTGCCCGCTAAAAGGGACCTCTCCCAGTTATCATCATCATCAAACCAATGAATTGCATGTTGAAAGTGTGTCGCTAAACAATACAGCTCTAGGTCTGGGACCTCCATGCTGCCTTTTCCCCATTCCTGTTTGAGGGTGGCCAGACTAACCCTGCGCCTTTTTACAGCCCAGAAGAGTTGTATTGGCATGCTATCTAGTTCCCTAAAGACCCGTGTGGAACCACATACATGGCTCCCTTCAGAACATACAAGCACCTGGGAAACACTATCATTTTGATAAGGGCAATCTTACCCATGAGCTGCTGCTTCAGTGAGCGCCAAAACTATTGAAGGGCAGAGATTACACATGACTCAGCTCATGGATCTTCTGCTCCCCTTACATGACAAAAATACCGAAATATTCGAATGTTTCAATTTTCCACAGTATAGCCATCTCCGGTAACTGTGGAGTGGGCAATCTCGCTAGTAAACCGATTGGGATCAGGGCAGACTTGGTAATGCATAAGCCTGAATATTCACTAAATTCTTGTATGACATTTAATCAAATTGGAGCCAATATATTGGGTTGGCGCAGGTATAGCATTGCATCGTCTATGTACAGCAAAATTGTTATCTGTGTAGCCAATCCATATAGCCCAATTGTGAATTAGGTTTCTAAGGCGGCATGCCAGAGACTCATTTGCCAAAGCAAAGATCAAGGGCGACAACAGACTGTTGCGTGCTGCGCCGAAGTAGAATCCCCGCAGATGCATTCAGGCCAGTGCGCACCCTTCTGACGGGACACTCACACGAAAGCCAAACCCATTTTATATTCTAGCAGCCTAGTACTACCATAACCAACACCTGCCAGATATAGTCCCAGCTGATTGAACAGAATGCCTGCTCTATGTCTGAGGAGGCAAGGGCGTAGAGGCCATCCTCTAATTAGGGTGCATGGAGGACAAGCGCCAAGCAACAGAGGTTGCAGAAGGTATTACGGCGAGGGAAGAAACCAGATTGATCTGTATGTATCAGTTGTGGAAGGTAGGGCAGTAACCTCGCCGCAGAGCGTGGCTGTGTATTTCTTGATTAATCACCTTCTGTGCTTATGCTGATGACATAGAGGTTACTCTGTTGCAACATGGACCTTCAGGTGAGTCCGGTGCCACATTTTTATATTGTATCGCTTCTGTTGCCAATTTGATGTCCAGTCGTATGTTATTATTATCGTGTTTGTGTTTGGAGGCTTTCCTACATTCTGGTCCAAACTTGGTGCCCCAGTGAAAATAGCAATCTCCCTTTACCTGTTACCAGTGTAAGTAAAATAAGGTTTCATTTTGACTCTGCAATTATTATTTTTTCAAATCAACAGGTGGTGTCAAAAATACTTTTCTTAACGTGAATTCTTGGAGACTTCGGCGAATTGGAGCACTCTGCTCTGCAATGTATGACATAGCGAGTGCTCTGAGGTTCTGAGAGGAGTTAAAACATGGCTTTCCTCTGCTTAATATTTTAGTCTAGGCCTGGTACACTGGGAATTCAGTGCAGGGACTGTTAGGCTAACTGTGCCTTTCAGCAGTTTATAAATCAAGTGTGAGAATTGACATGCTCAGGCACCTAAGTACTCAGCATCTCTTTTTAAAAGTGGCCTTTATCATATGTTATAAAGGATTTTATAGCGCGCTCAATTACTCGAGTGTGTCCTGGCGCGAGCAGTTATCGGAGAACCTGAGAGACGGGAAGTTTGAATCGGCTAATTAAAAAGACATTTTTAAGTTGTTTCTTGAACGGACCGAGCTCCTGAATGCTCCGAATATTCAAAGGGAGAGAATTAGTTGTATAGTTGTATGAATGGAAAATAACCGTTTTTTAAGGCTCTCTCAACTTGGATATTGTCACTTCTTGTCTTGTACAACTCAAGATTCAGAGCGTGGCCACCTACGCTGAAAAAGAGCTTCCCTCAGTAATAGATCTTTAAAAGGAAGGGATGGTCAATAGTTTATCCAGCCTAGAGCAATCATATCATTTACCTTAGCGGTATGAACAGCATTTAAATTAAAGAGAGGTCCTGTCCCATGTGTGGCGTAATGTGCCATGCATTGCTTTAAAGATGATACATGCACGTTTTCAACCACTGACAATTGCATGGAGCCACATTCTCTTTTACCCACTGTGCCATCCAAAACTGGGGGCACGCCTATGCAAATCAGCTTTGGTCCTTGTCTAGTAGGGACAGTCCTGCCTAAACTGCCAGGCCACATCCCCTCTAAGTAGGAACACAAGCCATCCTAGTCCATTTCAGTGTTGCAGGGCCTCATTATCGAGGTGCAGCTCGGATGCTAAGGCGCAGCAAGCTTTGGACCCACGTCTGAGCATAGATGTTGCAATCAGGGTGTTGCCCTACAGTGACAAAAAGTGATGGGAGGAACGCTTGCTAAAGTGCCAGCCTCCAGTAGTCTCTCGGGCCACATTCCAGTTCAGTTCATGCTCGAGTGTTCCTATTGGCGCAGCACCAAGACTGATTTGAAGATTGCTTCTCGCGGATTGGAGTGGATCAGTCAGCAAAAACAATGATGTACTGGAATTCAGCCCATGCAACTGTCAGTCACCCAGATTTTAGCAAGCATCCCATCCCTCTCCAGCAACAGCGTTCTGGATTCCCCATAGACTATAAAGCTGAGGGGGTCCAAGCTATAGTTCAATGGCATAATCAAGACTGGCAAGAACGATGGTGGCATTGGCTTGCACTTTTGAAGGAAATGTAGTTAAAGGGATATTTTATGGAGGGATCGCACAATGTAGAAAACGTTTTATAATACCTTGGTTGGCTCGTGCTTCGAAGAAGTTTGGCATCACTCCCAAATTCCTTTTAGTTCTAATCCATTATAAAAGAAATAAATATAATTCTATGCAATTAATGTAATGTTAGGATTACCTTTTCTGCCACATCTAAAATATTTTGGGTCAACGAATTAACAGTAGGCTCTGACATTTACTGGGCCTATGTGGTGCATGTACTACTTTTGTCAGACTTGTAATATTAGAAAAGCATATACATTTTCAAAGGGTGGAATCCCCAAATTGGAGTACCCACATTACGTGTGTACATGGCTAATTATACTGGTTTGTGCATGTAGTTTGAAAAATAGACTTGGCGTTTCTATTGCTTCGGTACAGAACTAATTAAGATGCGTTTTGACATGCCTAATGCTGGCGTGGCAGTATTTCAGGTCTGACAGCATGAAACTGAAATAACATGGAGCTGGTTTTAATTCAGGCAGCTACATGTCAGAACTGCAGACCGTCGACATTGCATCAGTTCCCCACCTTCCTTGGCATTGGTCTGTTGTTTGTCCATGTAGTTTTTTTTTTTTTATGTCTCAGCCTACCGGACAAAAGACATCTTGTGGACGTTCGGAAAGTTTCTCTGGGAATATATTCCGCTCACCGCTTACCTATGGCTTTTTGGTTCGTAACTCACATTTTGTTGCTTTCTATTTGATGGCATTATTTGTTTTGGGCTGTCCAGCTTAAGTGCGTCCCTTCCCCTGCCCAAACTCTATTCACTGTATTCTTCCACCAGTACTGATTTTTTGTAGACGGGCCTTTAAATCTTGTTCATATCTTGTCACGTTTGCTGCGCATTGAAAAACGGAGATCAAATGTCAGGCTCTGTCTTCCAGGGAGCTCCGTGTTAACTTTTCTTTCTCTGACTTCAAAGTGAGAGAGTTTGTGCCAGTCATGCTGGTTACTCAGTGTGTGCTGTGCTATGTTTTTTTTGTAGCGCAAAACAAAATTAAAATGTATGTAAATGAACTATGCATGCTGTCAAAATAAAGCAATACATTAGGTTATATTTCCAACCATCATTTGTACGCTGTATACCTTTATCAGTAAAACGGTATGTCTGTGCACATGTAATAATCATTTCAGTTGAAGATGTGTTATCTGTAATGGCAATATGCTATCACACCTTGCATACTCCTTTTTGCCCTACTCCGCTCTGCACCACTCCATGACGGTGCACATTACTCTGCACCACTCCACACTATGCAACGCCACACTGCTTCACTGTACTCTACTCTGCACCACTCCACTCGACACCTCACTACTGTATACAACTCTACTCTATGCCAATGCACTCTAGCCTGTACTACTCTACTATGCATCACTACAATTTTTGCCACTGCACTCTGACACTATTCCACTCTACCCCACTCCACTCTACCCCAATCTAGACGGTAGCACTGCCCTGTATGCCTCTAAATTTCAAACCATTGCACTCTACATCACTTTTCTCTGCACCACTCTATGCCACTGAACTCTGTGCCATTGTACTCTGACACTCTGCTCTGCAACACTGCACTCTCTGCCCCTAAACTCTACATCACTACTCTGTACCAATGCTTTCTACACCACTACACTCTATGCTACACTACACTATCTACTATGCACCACTTCACTATGATTCTGTACTCTGCACCACTTCACTATGATTCTGTACTCTGCACCACTTCACTATGACTCTGTACTCTACGACACTTCACTCTACACCACTTCCTTCTACGGCTCTTTACTTTACACCACTCTAGTCTATACTATTGCACCACACCCCACTTTACTATACATCTCTGCATTCTTCACCTCTGTACCACTCAACTTTGTGCCACAACACTCTGCCGCTGCACGCTGACATTTTTCTTTGCAAGACTACACTTTATGGCACTGCACTCTACCGGGTGCCGCGCCCCTCAGCACCGCGCCCCTCAGCACCGCGCCACTGAGCGCCGCTCAGCGCAACGCCACTCAGCGCTGCGCCACTACACCACTCACCACTACACCACTCGCCACTACACCACTCGCCACTACACCACTCGCCACTACACCACTCGCCACTACACCACTCGCCACTACACCACTCGCCACTACGCCACTCGCCACTACGCCACTCGCCACTACGCCACTGGCCACTGGCCACTACGCCACTGGCCACTACGCCACTCGCCACTACGCCACTCGCCACTACCCCACTCGCCACTACCCCACTCGCCACTACCCCACTCGCCACTACCCCACTCGCCACTACCCCACTCGCCACTACCCCACTCGCCACTACCCCACTCGCCACTACCCCACTCGCCACTACCCCACTCGCCACTACCCCACTCGCCACTACCCCACTCGCCACTACACCACTCGCCACTACACCACTCGCCACTACACCACTCGCCACTACACCACTCGCCTCTACACCGCCCTACTCTGCGTCGCCCTCATCTATTTTGCCCCACTGCGCTCCATGCGACTACACTACACTCTACCTCTGCACTCTACCCTGCACCACTTAACTCTAGGCTACTTCACTCTTCTCAGCGCCTATCTATTCTATGTCACTGCACTCAATGCAACTCTTCTGCACTCTAAGACACTCTCCTCTGCCTTTTGCCACTGCAAACTGCTCTGCACCACTCTACTCTACGTCACGCACTCTACGCCAATAGACTTCACGCCACTTTACTCAAAGCAGGTGCACTCTCTGCCAATCTAGTCTGCACCACTTTACTGTATGCTCTTCACTCTAGTCCACTCCACTGTACAACATTCAACTCTACAACACTCCACTCTGACGCTCTACTCCATTAACCTTAACTCTGCTTTTACACCCTATGACACTACTCCACTTTACGACGCTCAGCACAACTCCATCTATGCTACTCCATGCTGTATACTCCAAACTATTCTGTGACACAGTACTTTACTCAACAGCACAGTACTTCACCCTACTCCACTGCTAAACTCTTTGCCACTCCATGCCTCTCCACTATCACTCTGCCACTCGAATCTCCAACACTCTACTCTGCCATTGTACTCTCCTACCCTACACCACTCTAAAACAATCAACTCCGCTCTACATCCCTCTACAACACTGTTCCACGCAACACCCCCTATGCCACTCCACTACACCACTTCACAACACTCTGCTACTCCACTCTGCACCACTCTACACTCTGACACTTAATCCCTTCAACTCCACTCTTCCACTCCTTCTTCGACAACACTCTACACCGCTCCATGACTCTCTACGCCACTCCATAACACTCCACTCTACTTTGACACTGCATTCTCCTTTACCCCACTAACTTTGAGCCATGCTGAACAGCAGCCACTCTGGTGTACAATATGGTTAAAACATATTGGTAAAGCCTATAGCTTTTGCATTGGCAATACATATTGGCTTTGGCAATGCTTGCTTTAAATAGTGTTGCCACGGATTCCTTTCGATGCCTTTGGATTTCCGTTAGACTGACTGTGTAGAGATGAACCCGTGCCATTCATGAACTGGTTCACACCTCCCCCATCGTACAGAGGTTTGTGCTGATGAGGCCGTAGCAGCCACTGTGAGCATCCAATATGGGGCAAACCACTAAGGCTGCAGGCATGTTTGTGTGATGGAACAATGCAGTTTAACATGTTTTAGTTCAAGGTTGCGCCTCCTCCCCAAGTGGCACACAATATCAATCCGATAAACATGTTGATGAAAGCTTGGATGGGGGAGTGGGTGTGCGTTGGGGTGAGGATGAATTCATGTGTTGGGTGAAACACCCCTGCTGTTTAAATGGATAATCCGAGCGGTCCTTTCCTTACTGCACTTGATTCAGGGCTTGCCTTTGGTTCTTTCAGTGTGTGCCTAAATCAGAGACGTTTTAAGGCATAGGCAAAGTGGGCTCTGGTCAAGGACCCCAGCCTTTTAGGGGGCCCCCTGATAGAGCCAGCTCTGTTCTGCAGGGTCTTGCCCTGATGACCTTGAATAATTCTTAAACCGATGTTTTAAACACCTTTTCCCTTTATTCTATTTTTTTATGTGGGTGATGTGTAAGAGTCTATTACAGCTAATTTGCTGAGAGGTGAGTTCAAGTTTCATAAAACATCCACAAAAAAGTTATTTTAGATGAAACGGGACCTCACATATGAGAAATGGGAGGGTGTCACAGAGATTATTTGCTGTAATATGAGCTGCTGCTATGTTACAATATTGAAAACACGCATCACTCTGTAAACACATTTAGAATTCGGATGAGTGTGCCTGTGCACTGTCTGTGACCTTGCCGAGGGAGAGCATGAAAGAGCTTACATTGGATCAATTCAAAGCTGTTCCGATCAGGGCCCTCCAAAAATAAGTTTGGCCTAGGGCCACGAAAACCCTAAAGATGTCCCTGTGTGCTTTACATGAAAAGCCGTTGCTACTTCTAGAGTGGATGAGAACCTGTGGCGATCCTTTTCTCTGCCCGTGGGTCTGAATGCCCCATTTTGATAAGTTGTGGATTTGGAGACATAACCTTTCGCTTGACTGGCTGCTTTTTCCAGTCCTCTACTTGTAGGTATGGCGTGCTTTGTTTTCGTATTGCTGCCTTGTGTGGCCATGTGGCCCATTTCTCCAGTTAAGTACTTAAGGTTTGTTGCTGAGCGTGCATGGTGTCCGCTGTATTTCGTATCTGTTTTTTGCTGTTATTCTGCATTGTATTTATGCAGAAGTAGTGGCTGCGAACAATGCTCGTGGAGCCCGGGAGGTTGGGGCACTCTGTGAAAGCCAGGGGATGCCCTGATGTCCCTCCTGCTGATGACGTCCCACGGTGCCAAGTGCTCGTCACGCGGACGCCTTCACGCCTAGAGCGTTTCTCAGGGCACCAGCTTTTTTCCCACGAAGAGCCGTTGCTGAGTTATATTCACCTGTTGCATGAAAAAAGGGCGTTTCATTAGTTGTCCTGGTTTGAGGAAGTTTGTTTCAGATGCGGACAACGTGCAGCTTCTGTGTCTGCACCGAGGAGTAGAGAGGAGAGGAGTTTAACATTTGCCTAATTAGTCAAAATGTAGTAATATGGCCAACATAGTCAAGTCCTCTAGCTTGGGTAGATTTTTTTTACATTTCTCTTGACTTTTAAGCCTATAACGGCAAGAGACCCTGTTATGGCGTATGCTTGCGTTGCATTATAATTGCATTTGTATTGCCCATTGTTTGCACTTTAGATGATTATGAATAGAAGTGAAGGAGAGGCAGAGGGCCTGCATCGGACGCCACCAATTATCCACTTTAGGCAATTACCACCTCCAGTCTGTCATTTTTTAGTTAGGACTGTCAAGTTTGGTGTTGGTTTCACCAGCGTAACGAAACTGGTTGGTTTTTATCTCTATTTGACTTTGGTGTCAGGTACTTGCCCGTGGGTTGTATGTGTTTGATCATACACACCCCTTCTTGGCGCCCCCTCTCATTGCAGTTTCTTCCCCCTTTCCTACATGCGAAGGCCTCTACTACACCTAGCTACGTCGGTGATCTGCAAAGACCCCAGTGCAGGCTGTGGAGTGTGACACGCAGGGACCGTCCCATGGGACCGGAAGCAGAACAGCTGCCTGTCGGAAACTGTGATAGTCTACTACTCTGAACTTTTGCGCGGAGAGAGATCAGAGAAACGTGGTTATATTGTGCTGACTTTTGCAAGAGCACACAATAGACTTTTATTTACATGCACCGTAATTGTCCGTTCTTCCTATGTACATGACAGCATTTTCTTTTGTTACCCGTTATCCTTTAAAGCTTTGCATACTTTTGGCATGGTTGTTATTTTGGGTTTCTATCTAAAGGTGTCTCCTTTCTTTTCTTTTGTTTCTTTTTTAGGTCGGGCCTACTAGACAGCACATGCACTGCCTGTTGCAAGGCATTTTGTGGTTTACAAAGATAAAAAGGCCACATGTACCACCATTTTATGCCGTTGCACATGGAGAATCAGGCCGTTTGCGACTGCTAAAACAGCTTTTAGCATGTATCAATCTTATTTTGCGCGTCAGTAACCTATTGCCGACTCTCAAAATAGGGTTTCTGAGTTGGTATTAGGAAGGGGCCTTCCAAGGGCGTCCCTTCCTAATAGTGAATCGCTGGGACATGTATGAATGTTTTGCAACAGGAATGCAGTTGCAAAACATTCGTATTTTACTGACTTTGTGAAGGAGGTAGTAACATCCGCAAATGGGAAGGGGTCCCTAAGGGACCCCTCACCCTTTGTGAATGTGGGAGCCAACTTTTTTAAGAGCAGGCATTGGTCCCATGGACGACTGCCTGCTCTTTAAAAATGAAAAGGTAGCTTTTCAGTTTTATTTTTGTGATTCATCACTTTTTCCTTTAAGGAAAATGGGCTGCATTACAAAAAAAATGCTTTATTTAAAATGCAATCGCTGACCTGGAGATCTGCTGACCCCAGCAGCCCACCATCCCTCTGAATGCAGGCCATTCCCAATGCGTCGCAAATTGCGACCTGCCTTATTAATATTGATGAGGCAGGTCCCTTGCGACCCATTTGGGAATCGCAAACCGTGTTAAACACGCTGTAGTACATCGCATTTTGCAATTTCCTAATAGCAAATCGCAAAAATTTGCTTTTAGGAAATTGCAAACCCACGATTTCGAACATCTGGCCCACAGTGTCTTGGAGCATGCCCATTGCTTACCATTGTGATTTTTCTGCCACTCATTTGCCTCCTACCTAGTCCTGTCTCAGCTTGTCAATCTTGTGTTAGTCCCTCCTATGAAGTATTGCGTTTATACCAGCGCTTTGATTGGATGACATCTCTGCTTTTGAGGTGCAAAAAGTGGTGGAAGCATTTCATAAATCTACTTTCTCGCAATTTAGTCCAGTGAAGAAATGTGAATCCTTGATCTAGCACATCATAACATAGCAAATATAGCATGGTGACCCTGCTTTTTATTTTACAGTCATGTCCTTCAACTCCTAATCTCTGGCCTCGCAGTTGAGAACGGAGTTTTTTTGTGGACCGTCTTGAGGTGCTTGATTAGCTGCCAAACAGTTTCCAAGAAATGCAACAGTAGCAAAATAGTGTTATATCGGTTTACTATGGAGTATGAGCATGTAGGATGAACCGTTGAACAGCCAGCAGTAGCCCGCTTTGGCCTGTGTCTTCAAGTGGTTTGCACTGAACCCGATTTTCACTCGAGGTGCGGTACTGCCTAGCTCTGTGGCCCCGGCACTGCAGAAGATGTGTAGTAGGCATATAATCCGGTATTATTAACTGCTGTGCTCTAACTTGCTTCTCTGCCTAGTAATTAGACTGTCGTGTGTTTTAGTGAAACGGAGTTTAAATGTGTAATTCTCTGACCACAAAAAGAGTTTATTAGAAGCACTCTTTAAATGACCATGCCCGTATGTACTTGTGTTAAGGCGTGCAGTTAGAATTAAGTACTGTGTGGTTCATGCTTGCCAGACTTTTCACTGGGAGCTAGTTTCTTCTTGTCTCGCATGTTACTTTTTGGTTAAAAACAAGTGCTTTCGAATGGAATTACTAATGAGACAAAACAGCCATTCAGAATCGATTTGTTTGCTAAAATGATGGAAGCAGGGTACAGTGTTATCGCCATTGTTGTTAGAAGAGGTGGCTTTTGAGTGGTGCTGTTACTTTAAAAACTAGTTTTTTTAATAGCGTTCATATATTTGCAGTGTGTGGGTCCTGAACTTAGATATTGTTATATAACAAATAAGCTATTATTTTATTGACCATGGAAGAGTTAAAGCTTGAATTGGCCGTGCTGTAATTTGACCCTGTGATTTAAAGGCCTCAGATTACTCTAGATCATCCAACTTCACCCAGTTGAACACCTTCCCAATTTAAGGTAAACTTGTTTTTTATCTGCTGGTTTGGGGCATCACAAAGAGATGGGGCTTTCTTAAAAAAGAAAAAACTAAAAAAAAAAACGGAAAACATTTTAGATGTTGCTGAGCATCGTCTGAAGAAACTCCATTGTGCAGTGACTGAGTAAGCAGTCGTAATTTCATATGTATTTATGAAGCTTTTGCTTCTAAAATATAAAACGATGCTGGTCTTGTGATAGAAGCCGTCTTGCAAAGTATGGCAGTTGGACATAAAGAGAAATCGAGCACTGCTGTAGCAGTATGATTTGTTTGAGATTGCCATTCATGTTCCTAGCTCAATTGTGAGGTCCCTAAAGCCTATTCAATAATTTCCTCTTGTTTTAATTTAGGAAACAAGACTCTGAACTTGTTCAAAGCACTTGGTTATTGGTCTGATTTCTAAGTAAAATCATTGCATGCCTGGTAGTTTACATTTATTAAACTAGTATCACCGCACATCTTAGCCGCCCATTATAACTTTAGTAAACCAGCTCCAGAAAATACATTATAGTGACCAATAATCTCCCAACTAATGAAGAAGGGTGCAGGGGAGGGATGCAGTGGAAGAGTTAAAACATGAATACTAGGGGCCATTGACCTGAAGACTAGCAAAAAGATTTCTCAGGATCTGTAAAGCTGGCTGCAATAATGCATGTTTGGAAATACTTGTGACTGTAAAAACTTCATCTAAGCTGGTGCATACCTGGTATTAATTTGTGAAATGTGTTTATATAAAACTCACTTTTGTTGGGTAACAGGAAATTGGTGTAGCAAATTTAAAATAAACTTATACATTTACTGCATTGTATGGCATGTTGTGGTGTCAGCCTGCCAAATAGTGAAATGTAATTTATTTAAGACTGCATTTCCAATGGTTACCTAAGATCTTGCACTGCACTTGTCACAGACATACCATAATGTTTCTTACAAAATCACCATTGCCATGAGGGCTTTAAGTGGGTCGGGCCATGCCTAGTCTCAAGCCTGACCGTAATTAAAAACTACCTTTTGAAACAGGGTCCTATTAGGCTCTACATTCATGTACTTAATTGTACAAAAAAAAATTGTTTTAAAAAATAATCTGAACGCCATGAGAAAGCTTTCCTTGCGTCCAGAGCCCCCCCCCCCCCCCCGAACCCCCCCTATGACTGTTACGTGTAGCAAGCGGATTTCTCAGTTGTTGAAAGTGATCCCAGTCAGTGCTATTAGTTGCGGTCCGTTTTCCTTGTGATTTATACTCAGGAGACCTAACTCTTTCCCCTGAGCACTGATCTAAGTAGGAGATAACATCCCCACAAGTGGGGAACCATTTTTAATTGAGAGAGGTGTGGGAACACTCTGTCGCAGCAGTTTTGTGGATCCCTGCAGAGTATGTACCTTTCTCTCAGGAGATGTAAGGAACATTTGTGATTTCAGCCAATTTGAGTTTGCAGCGGTTTTCTAGGTAAGAAAATGTAGTGGGGTCAAAACAAGTCACACCACCCTGAACTCCCCGGGTGTCTAGTGTTTGGTAAGTAGGCTGTTTTGCTTCAGTTGGACTCTGATTGACGACAGCGTTACAAATTATTGACAACACAAGTGTTGATTCGCCCAGTAGAAAGCGGCGACTAATCTACCCAGATCACCAAATGTAATTTAAATACATCACTGGCAAAATGTATTGAAGTAAAGGTTACAACTGGCCACAAGTTAATGGCAACATCACTATATAAGCCACATATAAGCTTGGCTCATTGCTGGCACAAAGTCTTGAGGCATCCATTATCCATTAGGACTAATTGTCTAAAAGTCCCTAGCTGATTTCATCTTAAGGGTCTGCAGTCTAAGTACAACATTTTGGGTCCTGAAGATGGTCTTCTAGATGCTTTACAACACAAGACCAAAACATCGACATACTTAACCTATTTTTCCATGATATGTTTTATAGGAACTATTCCCTGTATGTTCAATGATCATTTTTATTCTGCAAATAAGTGTAAAAAAATAGGTTACTCACAAAAGTGAATGAGACAAGACTATAAAGACAATTGATCTCATTAATTTTTGTTTGTGAATTGTGTTCTCTACCCTTTTTTAAACTATTTAATTATAAAAATTTGTACAAAAAGTATACACCCGCATTTTGTTTTTTGTTTTACTTTTTGATATTTTCTCTTGTGAGATCCTTCATTAATTTAAACAAATCCTATACCTGAGGCCACTAATTTGGGCTCTCATAATTTGCTTCAGATAAATGGGGTTAAATGTGTTTGAATGAAATCCCTTGAAGGCACTGTTACCTGATAATGTTTTCCTGTTACCCAAGCTTCCAAGGGTTTATTGGGTTGCCCAATTTATTGAGCAATAGTTTTTAGTAATGGTACCATTTAGTAGGTTTGCCTGGGTGGTAGCCGAGATAGACCTCAAATACTGCTGCTATCCACAAAGTCAAAATGGGTCGAACTGCTGCCTTAAGATTGTCAACTCCTTATTTCCATCAAGAAACCCTATTATCAAGTTTTCTCTCTTACCCTCGCCAGGGTCTGCATTATATATAGGGTGCACTGTGTCTCTTTGCTCCGTGGTGAACTTTTAAATTGATGTTTGGGGGGGCAGACTGGAAAAGTGTGCCCTATTATGGTTAAAGCTTTGCCAGAGCACCCCTATAAACGTGTGCCTGCCCTGGGGGCGATGCATTAGTGAAAGACAGACTGACTGCTGGAGCAACCATTTTGTCTTTCACTGTGCAGATGGAAACTCAGCCTACTTTTGAGTGGGGAAGACATCTCCCTGCAGGCTATTGCACTGAGTGACTACAACCACCAAGAGGTGGATCCTTGCTACCTACAGTTTCCCACCGGTGGAGAGGTTGCACTGACTGTGCCAGCTTTTTGTGATGTACAATAAGTGTGCCTTTTGACAGGTCCTTTGCCCCTCCACCCGTATTTGTAATACAGCACAAGTGTAGAGACAAAGTTTTTCCTCATTTGCATGGCACCACGCACTCTGCAAATAAGAGTCTGCCTCCTTGAGATTGTGGCGGCTCACATGTGGCACCAGTGCAATCTGAATTACATATGGGGCCTTTTAGGCGTCTGCACCCGCTTCTGTAATACCAAGGTGCCCTGGAGGCACAGAGAGCGTGTACACATGCCTGTTGCAACCAAGCGCATTTCGTGTAATACTGCCTCAGAAAGGGGTAATGCGGATCATACTCTTGACTTATATTGACGTTCCTCTTAAGAGCTCATTGTGTCAGAGGGGCTATAGCCAAGGTGAATGAGATTATGCAAATTTCCCGCGTTGTGCATAATTATGGGTTTGATTAATTTGACACATAATCCATCAGCCACTGCATAATCTGCAAATTTCAACAAAAAGATGTTTCAACCAGAAATGGGTCAAAAGTCACTAAATATGCAGCAATATGTGTTATTATGCAGTGGAAGGCCCTTCGCAAATGTGGACTGGTCACCTTTCTGTTGCTTGGTTCTGTGTTTGGTTGTCAAAGTAGCACTAATGAGGTTAAGCCTTTGCCTAGATAGTTTTAACATGTAAAAAATGCCCAAATACTGAGGTAATACGAATACAAAATGTCCTGCATTAGGCCACATAATTTCCCTTTTCTGGCTGCATAATTTAGTTCTCTCTGCGGCATGATTTGGTCTCCCCTGCCACATACTTCCAGTGGCCCTGGCTATAGCTTCAAAAGCCTTCTGGCTCAGGCCACATTGGAGAGCATTCTTTTTTTTTAAGTTCAAGAAAAGGCTTATTGAAAAGATTATTATGATCATAGAAACAATACTTCATATATGCAGTTATTTGTTAATGCATAAATACATGAAGGTGTAATAAAGAACAATAACGATATATAATATCCATTAAAATAGTAAAAGGATAATATAGAAGATAAGAATACAAGCAAAGGTTCACAGAAATCGTAAATAAAAGGTCATGTCAAAAATACACAATTAAAATAAAATAAAAAATAAAAAAAAAATATATATATATATATATATATATATATATATATATATTATAGAAAATGATAAATTAAACATAATTATAAATAAACAATAGGAGGTCAAGGAGGCTTGGTCACTTCTTCTTGTGAGGGAGCAGGTATAGGAGTTTTCTTCACGGTATCGTCTAGAAATTGTGTGAGTGGGCCCCAAAGGTGAGAACGTTTAGTAGCAAGAGAGATAGGATGAACGAGTGCTGTATCGAGGCGATGATTGTGACATACAGCATACCACCAAGCTAAATAGCACATTGGAGAGCATTCTTAAGGCAGCAGATTTGCCAAGAGTGGCCACTTTCAGAAATGTTCATTGCTGGGTAGATCTTCACACTTCTTTGACTGTTGTCAATATGATTCATGGCGCGTCGCGTATTGATGAAAGTGACGGAAAGGCCTGATTTAATTAGAGACCTGCAGTGTCACGCTATCCTGCCTCTTTAAACTGATATTTGAGTGATGAGTATTTGCCCTCTCCATATGACCTACTATGACTGAGTAAGTTTCCTTCTCTAGCTTTACTGGCGTTGATGCCTTTATTATGAAGCGGATTTGCTCGCCCTAGTCACAGTTAGTTGGTGTAGCGTTGTTCTTATGAAGTTGAAATTTAATTCACAGGCAGTTGGTGATCTGTAGTTTTTCAGCTTTCTGGCAGCCATAGAATAAACAACCAGTTGAATAGCTTAATAAACACCTTGGTGCCTTCAACAAAGTCAGCAATTTCCATCGTATACTGGGGTAAAATGCACATTCACAGACAGTGATGTGTCGGAGACAGCACTTCTATGGCGGATTAAGGACCCATTGCGATGTACACTATACAAGAAACCTCACTTAGCTACCGGTCTTGTTTGTGCTGCCTTTTATGCGATGTGCACCTAGAACTGTACTTCTGCATACATAACTGCGGTTTCTTTCTAAAAGATAAATCCATCAGTACCACATCCAACAGGATCTTGAAGGTTGGGCAGTTCAAGCAAGGGCGCTCGAAGAAGCCACTTGCCTTTCTTCATGCCAGCATGAGAAGATGCTGTCCTCTTACCGGGTCTGAAGAGGTGTGTTGACACAGTGTGAGCCACTTCTCTGTCACGTGTATTTTGTGTCCTGCAATGTAAACGTTTCATTCATCTTCATTTTTCCCATCTGCGACCTGACGCTGGCATCATGATAAAGTTCATAAATATTGAAATAAATTCATGGTATTTGAAGTGAAACAGTTCTTTGGGGAGCCGTCCAGCTGCTGATCTGACGCTCACTGGTCGCACCAGTCGGTGCTGCTCTGCTTCTACGCGCTTTGTTTGGCTCGAACTTCACTCCATTTGAAATGATTTAAAAAAAACTAGCTAAAGTAGCCACTAATTTAACGGATAGATGTATTCCCGATTTCCCAGCTATCTGCCTGAAAAAATCCAAATTGTGCTACAGGAGCGTCTGTTTAACATTCTGATTGGGTAGTTAACAGAAGATATCCGAGCAAACATCGCAGTCTCTAAATTGTCTGTGTAAATCCCTAATATAGAGTTTAAGGCCAAAACTGAATTGCATTGGCAAAGTCTGGAGGTGATATGCCACCTGTGTCTGAGCAGTCGAGCTTTTACCCGGTGCTGATGCCTTTAGACTTTTGGGGAAAAAGAGCCAGATCCTCTAATTTTGCATCACGTCCTTCATGTTCAGCTCATTCTGGCTGTGGGTGAAGCACCTGCCCTTACTCTGTTCGAAGCATCCCTCAATGTGACTGTCTGGTCTATTTCTGGCACATACACTTCCTTCCTTAAGGAAGTGGACAACATTGCGTGGAGAGTCTTAGCACGCTTCCTGTGCAGTTCTTGTATTTAGTACATTATTTCTTTTGGTTTGTATAGGGTTAATAATCACTCCCATTCTTGATATTGTAGTATTTAGTAACAAAACATGTGCAAATTCTTTGATCACCTTTTCACATTTCACCACTGTCCTTTCTTCAGTAATTCTTGAAGTTTTGCTCAAAGTTCTTATTTTCAGGTATCTTTTCAGCATCCTTCCAAGAATGAAATGGAGAGGTTAAGGCAGACCTAAAGCAGAAATAAATAAATGGTAGAGATGACTATACGTTCTTCCTAAAAAGGGAGAAATAGAGCGACATGAGGAGTGTGTGACAGCTGCATTAAGGGCACCAGCCGCCAATGCTGCTGGAGAACATCTTGCCGTTTTTAAACACCTCTCGCTAGTGCCAGATTTCACATGACATCCCTTGCATCAGGTGTACCCCTACAGGCTGTGTTGGCTTGTGAAGTGCTTGTTCTTGATATGTCAGACTGCAACATGAGAAACAATGGACACGTTTGCAAAGCATTACTGCCGTGACATCCAGATTTGGTGGTTAGGGCCTCTTGTTTGTTTGGTCCTGCAGGAAATTTTAAATTGACCCATTCTGCAGATCCATTTCCTTTGAAGCTACTGCTTTTGTTATCTATTCAAAAGTGAAGAACTTGTGGTTAGAGAACCCTTTGGAATAACAAGTTACTTACCTTTGATAACTCTTTCAGGTAGATACTGTATCTGACCCCAGATTCTTCACTGCCTTCCAGCCTCTTAGTTCTTTGAAATGGTCTCTTTTTTCCCCTCATCTAAAGAGGTCTCAAACTAGCGATCAGCACACTGGTACCTCTGATTATTGTTGGGCTCCACTTCTAAGGGCACGGAGAGTGTCAAGACAGAAACTAATGTCAACAGTCTGAGGGGGTGGCATCCATTGCTGCTCCATTAAGATTTTTGGGTTAGAACGTAGTTGGCGCTAAGCTGCGTTGCATCACCTACCGACACGAGCAAGCCATGCTTTTTAAATTTTCTGGATCCAGTCTGCTGCCTAGAGATATTCTAATGGTGAGGAAATCTGCAGTTAGAGTATCTGCCAGAAAGAGCATTGCTAAAGGAAGGAACTTTTTCCAAACTTTCCACATCTTAGTGCTCTGTGGCTGATGACACTTTCTATAACTTGGTTGTTTGTTGTATTTTTTACTTGATTGAACCTACACTTCTGTTTCTCATACTGGCTTTTTGTGACATTTTGGAGCATTTATTCCAGCTAAGTGGCTGCTAAGACTACAGCTGAAAAAGGGATAACATCTTGCATCTACCATTGCTGCACTTCACATGGTGCTCAACTTCCAGGCATACTTTACTAGGACTAACATACTGGCAAGCTCAAGGATTGTGCCTCTTAAAGCTGTACCACTATGTGGGCTACCTCACTTGCGTTCTTTCATCACTCTGCTTTTTAGGCTCTCTCCCCTAGTAAGGTGAGCTTCCCCAGAAGCATTTAGTCATTCCTCTTTGGAGTCTTCTCTCTAGAGCAAAACAGAGTGTGACCAGGAGGTTCTTTGCAGCCCTTTTACCTAGCCTGTTTGACACAGCCTCCTCACTTCATCTTTCACAGCTACTCTAGAGTCTTTCCGTAATTTGACAATAGAAAAGTGCCAGTGAGTCAAAATAAGCTAATTGTACCTAATGTTGACTTGGCTACTCACAGTTCATAGGCTCTTTCTAATAATCAGTACCCTGCGGGGACCCCTCAGCTATCAGTCGGGCAGCAAACACCAGTTGCCTTCTTTTTTGTTAAATTATAGAGATCCAGCAATTGCAGGCATGGACACAGGAATGGGGCATTCTACAACTGGCACATGCCTGTGTAGATAGTACCAGCACACACAATCCCTGAGCTAAACTGCTGTTGATGCAGTTTCATATGCCACAGGTTGATAAGCGGAAAGAGAGTACGGATTATGAATAACTTTATCCTTCTTTCCATTGTGTCATGGGTAGTGGCACCTCATTCCGCTAAGGGGGTTTGGTGTCTAGAGATGTACTTTATAGGAGTAGTAGCTCAGTAAACTGTCCCATGTAAGAGCAGGTAATGGGTCAGCTTCCCTGTGTGTCCCTATCTGGTTCACGTACATGGTGGGCAAAGCTTCAACTCTGTCTGGATGATGTGCCTGGCATTGGCATTGGCCAATGCATACGGAAAGGTCAAGTTCTCGGAAATGGAAAATGATCCCTCCTGGTGTCCTGAAACTTTCCCACACAGTTGGTATCTCTTAGTGGTTATATACTGCTGATTGCCAATTTACTGTATACAAAAGGAATTTGCTGTTCTGGGTTAAACAAATCCTCTTCAATTTGCATGTGCAAGCTGAATGATAGAAAACGCCTCAGGAAATATGGAAACAAATGGCTTGATGAGAACTAGTGCCTGGTTGTCTAGACTTTTGGTCCCCACAGTTCCGGTTCTCCTTCTGCAGTGACCTTGGTTTACCAGGGTTCATACACGGAAAGCCATTCAAACATTTGGCTTATTGTCATTTGTCCAGGAATATCTTAAGTTAACATCTCCTCTATCATCTTTCCTTTCTGGAGTTGATACAGTCAGCTTCTGCAAGACCTCTAAACCTGTGCCTTGCTTTGCACCTAGCTGCCAGTGCATCTGCCGGTCACAGATATCCAGCAGATGCATCGAACTCACTCACTCACCCAGCCACCCACCCACCCCTTCTCCTTAGCCTTCTTACAGCCTTCTGAGAGAGGGTTAAACCGCGGGTGGCAGGACTGGTCTGAGGTATGTACGCAGTCTGGCACTTGCCTGCGGGATATGCCTATTCCTTTAGACTTGGCCATGAGCTTGTAACTCCAATATGGCGTCCTCTTCTCCTTCATGGGGGGGTCTCCACAGTGGAGGAAAGCGATCAAACCAATGGTGAAGGTAAGTATTGTGATGTAATTATTCATTTGTAATATATTTTTTCAAATGAGTAAAGATGTAATTTTCTTCGTACATGTGCTTTCTGACTTCTAGGGCACCAAGTCTTCGAATTCCTATACTTGTAAACTTTATATTTTGAAAACTGCTTCTGAACTCAAAATGTATTCTCTTTTCATTCATTGGTATAGGTGGGTTAGGTATGTAGTACTATATCTCTTGGTATCTGTTCTATACATAAAGTAATGTTTCTAACATACATATATGTAGACATTTGTAAAATGAATCTTAGGAAAACAAGTTACATTTAATGATGCATCGTTGACATGCTCCGCTTTAGCTGAGGTGTAGGAGTAGTTGTTTTGAGAACATTAGACATATGCCAGAATCACTCATTTGATATAGATGTTAATTTAAAACATATGCTGATTTTCTAAGCATACTTGCACAACTGTTACTCAGTTATAAATAAAGATGCGCTGATCTAGTCCGTATAGGCACATTCTCTTCTATGGGAAGCTATTTTTGATCTATTCTGTAAAGAGCGATGCTCTTTGAAATTAGGTCTGTATTTAAATT
Source organism: Triturus cristatus (assembly GCF_964204655.1). NCBI lineage: Eukaryota > Metazoa > Chordata > Amphibia > Caudata > Salamandridae > Triturus > Triturus cristatus. Next base: position 483,428,425 of record NC_140585.1, read on the forward strand.
ATATGCCTAAATTGTGCAGCCTGGTCGGTGTAATCTGTAATGCACTAACCACGATAAAAAGTTCCTTTATTACGTTCTAAAAAGAAATGCCTACATTTGTAGTTGCCGTGATCTATGTGAATCATGGTATGGCCCATCATTTTATGTTCGTTTTTTTGCATTTGTACTGTGAATAAAAGCAGTTCTCCGGATTTTTGACATTGTGTTGACCTAGTGCTGCTCAACCAACTCTGTGCAAACGTCAGTAGCAGGTTCAAATACCATAGGGGCCAACTGAGCCTTCCACCATTCTTAGGCCTATACAATAAGTGCCAATTTCGTTTGGTGAACATTGAATTAAAACAATCACGTGAAACACTACGTCAGAAGATGCAAATTTCTGTGAGTTCCTTTTTAAAGTTTACCCACATTAGCACCGTGATTACTTGAAACAAATCTACAAGCACTTTTTATAGAGAAAATGACAGAGCGTTAATAGATGCCTGTCAGGTTTTGAAAAACTATTTTACATACATTTAAGAGAGCATTTGAAAACTAGGAATGCACATATTCATGTCTGTAATTTACTTTGATTTCCCTGTCGGTATGTTATATAACTGAATATCAAGACTACCGTTTTGTCCCCGAAATTGCAACTGTAGACACTTTGATAATTCGGTGCAGTTCTTGGAAAATAATTTTTTAGGTTTTCGGTATCTACAAAATGCTGCATGTAATGCATCTTAAATTTCTGTCTTCACTGCAAGTGGTCAATTTCGGCAAAACCATTTCAAATTTAATACAGAATGTCTGTAGAAACCGTTGATGATGATGATATCGTGTTGCACACAAAATCCACATGCTCTTCAAGATGAAACTTTTTAAAAGCAGGTATGAAACTGCATTTTCAAGTCACTGTGTTAATTAGAGCAGCTACTGTTTTTAGGTCGATCCTGGGCAGCGCATGCGCTGCTCTGCGAGGCATGCTGTATTGGATTATGTACTTGAAACCCCACCCACTCTCCGCCCATATTTGTTATTGGCCTGTGTCACTGTCCTTCGTAAATGCTGGCTTCTGATTTGTTATTCGGCTTGTTAGTACCGCCTCAATACCGCCTCGTCTTCATTTGTAACCTCCCATGAGGACTGGCCCTTTTACTTTGGTTGTTGCACAGTACGTCTTATTTCGTCTGTAAGCACTATTTTCTTTAATGAGTTTCTCCTACTGCAGGCACTACATGCTTCCCTGCAACATTCAGCATGCCATGCTTGCTTTCACGGGGCTCTTTTACAAAGAGCTTCATATGCAACTCAGAAGTTATAAATGCGCTCGTCTCTTCTCGGTGCTTGATTAGAAGACTATGCAGTGTCTTCAGGTTAGTAGTGATTTCCTTTCCGGGAATCTTCATTACTCAAATTTTGTGTGTTTATATCCACCGTCCTTTGTTGTTGAGACGAGTCATTACCCCACATACTGACATACCACTTGCCCCTCTTAACTATAGTAATTCTTCTCCCAAAAACATTAAGTTGTGCTTACTACCAATTAGTACATTTCAAACTTAGAAAGCCAGTTATGGTCTTGGGAAGTGAAAGCAAGCTAGGGATTGTGCAAGGAATTAATGAAGAATTCCCAGTAAGTAACCAGGACTTTCCCACTTGTTTGGTCTTTATTTTCACAGCCCTGATCTTATGGAAATGCAACACACCATGTTGGCTATGTAATTACAGAGGGATATTTGAAATGCTTCACAACTGGGCTTTGAGTACTTGCTATCGAAGCCGATACCCCAGCAAACTGTTAGGCACTGGTGAAACAATACTGGAAAAAACCCAGATGTATGGGATGCATAAGTGGCTACACAGTTAATGCCCGGACTGAATATCCTGAAATGTGTAACAAAACTGGTACAAATCCCAGATTGCCTAGCCCCGTAATTAACCTGAAAAGTAGTGGACAAGTAAACATAAGACCCAACCAAAGGCAAAGAAGGAAATTTGACTTGCCTAAAAACATCATCAAACCCTGAAAAAGTTACTAGAGTTTACCATACTTTCATTGGTAGGCCTTGTTGTAAAATGATGCCAAACTAATTTAAAAACACAGAGGGACCCATTTACTAAACCAAATAGGAACGTTCCCTAGAAGATAACACTTCTCTAGTGACACAGAAGTTAACAAACCCATTAGTGACCAGGAGCCTGATTATACATTCTAAAGCACTCATGTTCTTCTCTGAAAACAAACAACCACTTTTAGAAATGGTTGCAACTGGAACTAAGCAACCACTCAGACCAATCTTATAGGCCTGGATCCACATCCCATGACGTGTTATGTTATATCCTTTTATAAAGTGTAGTTATCCCCCATAGGGTCTCTTGGTGCTAAAAAGTCACAACTAAGCAGTGTCAAAAACATCCTGCAAAACAGAAAAGCCATGTCTTTATAGCTTTCCGGAAGTGTGGGTCATCGGCAGTCAGCAGAATGTTGCAAAGAAGTGAATTCCTCAAGCGAGGAGCCTATATTTGGAAAACACTGCCACATATATTGGATCGATGCAATCTAGCAATAATTAGAGCTAGAATGAAGAGATCTAGAAGGTATATATTTAAAAAGTCTGTAGTAGATCGAATTCGAAACATTCCCGTGTAGAAAGTGATGAACTGTACACAAAGTTTTAAGTCATGCTCGTTTTCTCAGGTAGCAAGTGTAGTTTTTGAAGTATGGGATATACACCGCAATTTCAAGGGGCGCCTGTCACCATCCTAGCTACCTTGTTCTATATAGCTTGAAGCTTACAGAAGAGTCATTTTATAATATAGTCACTTAAATTAGTTTAGCCGTGTCCTTATACCAGCAGATGTGCAAAGATGTCTTCAATCCTGTGACGGCAATGGCAAAAGGGGTGGAAACAATGAAATAGGTAAGTATAGAATGAGACCACTGGAGTGACACGGTTATCCATCAGCAGCATAGCATCAGATTTGACTCTGAAAATCTTAATGCATGATTTAATAGGGGACATGGGCTAAAATCAGTATGCCAGAAAGAGGTGGTGCTGAAGTTGGTTCCCACCTACTACCAGGATCTCAGTTTTGTCTGTTTAACTTCAGCCACTCGACACTCTTCCAGCTGTGCTCATTTACAAAGCAGTTTAGCAGAGTTGAAGTGTAATCCGGAGATTTACTAAGTTTTATTAAAATTTGAGTGTCGTTCTCATAGTAATTAACTAGTGCAGCCAAGTATCTCAGATATATACTAAATAGGAAGAGAGACAAAGCAGACCTTGAAGAACACCGCAGGTGCACTTAACAAAAGGTGAGCGGGCTTGTCCAAAGACGATCTTTTGGGATCAATAAGACAAGAATGATCTGTGCCTCTACAAAGCAAAATCTTGAAGGCCAGTAATGAAGAGGTAATTGATTCAAAGCTGATGATCAATGGCAGGGCTTTAAGTGGGCCGGGTCTCACCTGGTCTGAGCACCGGCAGTTTTTTAAAGGGGGCCTCAAAACGGGTCTCTATCGGGCTCTGTTTTGTGCCCTGGCACAGGCGGTCTTTCTTCCCAGTCTGCAGTAATAGCAGGCACATCGATGTGCGCTGCTCACTTCTCACTAGTGGAGAAGTTACGGCATGACTCATGCCAGGTGAGCGTTGTAGGGGAAGAGAAATCCTTTAAAGAGAGACATTTTCTCTCTGGATTTCCCTTCTCTTTTTTGAAACTGAGGAGCAGCATCATTGTCATGTGTCATCGGGGCTTTAAGCGGAAGCTTTTTCAATATTATATACAACAAGCCATAGTTGCTGCTTATTTATCTTATGCAACTAACAACTATTGACTAAGACAATAGTCTTGCCTTGTTGTAGGTATGATGTTACTTGTATCATATATCTGGATGCAATGACAGAAACAGCAAAATACAAGTTGGGCGGCACACTATGCTAAGCACAGATTTTTATTTTGCTTTTTAAGCCACGCCCTTAATTACATTGGCCACGCCCCTTTGAGAGACCCCCCTCAGTTTTTTCATTCCACTTAAAGCCCTAATCAATGGTATTAATGCTGCAGACTGATCTAATAATATCATCCCTTTCCTGTGTATGCTCTCCACTTCCCTCTGTGGGTTTCAGTGAACATAGCTGGTTCTTTTTTGCGATGGGGTTTGCCAAGAATGTTATTTGATTCTAGATACTGACTCTAGATAGTGAGTAGGGAATATTACCTACACATGCAAAGTATGAATGCACAACCCACTGAAAGTGTTGAAATTCCAGCCCAAGTGCATGAAGCCGTAAGCACACAAAGGAACAGACGGAACACTGAGCCCTACATAGCAAGGTTTCAGTAAGCCAGAGAGATACACAACTAAGGGGGGGCCTGTTGCTAACAATTTTCCAAATTTGTGATGCTATTTCTATTGCAATAGAGTGAAATCCTTTGCTACACACTTGTTGATTGAAACAAAGGCCCTTAACTTTTTAAATGATTTACATTCCATCAGAGTATGTGAATCTGGGTTGTGCTTTATCTTATTCTTGCCCAGCGCATCCTCTTACGAAGCAGGAGTATGCGGATTATTATTTATTATTACTATTATTATTATTATTAGTAATAAATGAATATGGCGCAACAGCTACCCGGAGGTTTCTCGGCGCCTGGGACACTGCAGGACGGAGTCGGGGCCAAAGAAGTTTAAAAACAGGGCTACTGATTAAAAAGCCATGTCTTTAGATCCTTGCGGAATTTAAGGTACTGTTTTTCATAACGTAGGTGGGTCGGAAGAGAGTTCCAGAGTGAAGGAGCTAAGAAGGCAAAGGATCGTCCCCCCATTTTGGCTCGCTTAATTCTAGGCACCTGGAATTTTAATTGATTCGAGGATCGAAGCGAGCATGAGGGGCAATATTGTTGGACCAGGGCGCTTAGATAGTGGGGAGCAGAGCCCATGTTTATTCTGTGCATTGTATGTAACAGAGGGCTTTAAATTTGGTACGATTGTAGATTCTCAGCCAGTGGAGTTCTCTGAGTGCACCAGAGGTTGGGGCTGTTCTGGGAAGTTGGCAGAGCAGTCTAGCCGCGGAATTCTGGACCACCTGAAGTCTGCGGAGCACTTCCTTGCCTGCACCCAAATAGAGCACGTTTCCGTAGTCCAGTCTGGAAATTACCAGAGCCTGGACGGCAGTTCTTTGGGTGGTCGCTGGAAGCATCCACAGGATTTTTCGAAGCCACTTTAAAATAGTAAAATACTCCTGCTTCGTAAGAGAATCTTTTCTGTGTCAGAGGGCACTTCCACAAAGACACTGATAGTCGATGGTGGCTACATATGCACAAAAGCCTAACTATGACTTGGAGCATCTACGAGGCCTAAAAAGGGTATTTGTAATTATTAAACCTAGTCAGGTGCCAGGTAATTCTAGCATAGTCTTTGTAGGCCTGCCAAAAGAGAAGCCATTATGCCAATTTTAAATAGTCCCTGAGAGTGATAGATGTTCAGCTGTGGCACAATTTTGAAAAGAGGTGCAAAATATGCGCTTACCCAGGTGCATAGACAGCGAGCCAGCACAGTACAGATGGACAGAGCTGGGAAGGAGAACATGTGGTGCAAAGGAGTCGAAATTTAAATTTAGAAGCTGTCCTCTCTCAGCTACCTCCCTGACATTTCTCTTGAAATGCATGTTATAGGAGGTAACTTTTACTACAGTGCCTCCCCCGACCCTCATCTCATCTTTATTTATTATGGCAGGAGGGTGGAAGGGTTCAATTAAGTAGCTCCCTCCAGCACCATGTTTTGCACATTTAATGATGCATGAAGAACATTCAGGGGCACGGATGGAGTGGGAGGATCACAGGAGATCATGGGCTGCTGGGGTAAGATTTCATGGATCACATGCGACGGGTCAGGAAAAAGGAAAACAGGTGCCACAGGAGTTCGGAGCAGCAGAGCTAATTCACAGGACAGGGGGGAGGTGGAGGGGGGTCAGACATACCACTGCCAAGTGATAAGTGGTGGGAAAATGAGTGGCAGGATGGAAGAGTCATCAGGTTAATGTGCCCCACGAGGGAGGAGCGGGGCAGGGGGGCGTATGCAGTGGGGGGATAGGGCCACGAGATCGACTGCTAGAGAAAGCTTGGATGTTCAGGCACCAGCTGAGCCACGGTCTCCTGCAGTCTTCTCATCCTGGTGTACTGGTAGCATGTTTTGACCTCCCTGAGTGCGTGTTCTGCCTCCACATGACATTTGTAGAGGAGCCAAGTTGTGTATTTATATGTTTTATATTGAGACCGGGAGGCAGGGGGGAGGTTGTTAAAAAAATTTTTTTTAATTGTGTTTGTTTTTACAAAAGTTCCAATATGATATTTTATTGGATCGCAGAATCGTGGACACTCTGAAACTAGGTCAGAAACATGTGTTGTTAATTGTTATCACATTGTGTTAGCCCTTAGACTCCGTTTTTACAGGCACGTCTCCGGGGCTACTCCCTGTGATAACCTAGAACAGCAATAGGACTCGCCAAATGTTTCAGAAAGGCCGTAGCAGTATGGCGAGACATATCATACGCTACCTAATGACAGACCACACTAAGAACCTAGTGTGTTAGCATTAGAATTACAGAATGTGGGGCCTAGGAGTCATAGCCTTTATTTTCTGCAGCAGTCATACATCTTTGATGTGTGATATGACCGTGTACCGTACTGTATCGCTTAAGATAGCTATCGGTTACTCGCTTGAGGCTTTGAGTATACTTTATCAAACCCATAAGCATTCATTTGACATGTGCCACCGTAAGTCCACCTGGCTTTTTTTTTGTGACGTCATGTGCTTCCTGATAATGATTTTTCTCTCACGTGTGGGCTTTGAAGATTCAGTATGCACACTCCTGTTGGCTGTAAAGCAAAGAGTGGCAGGCGGCGTTGTTGACCCAGGAGTAGGGGGCCGCTTGGCAGCAATTGGTGCATATTAACACTTGTGGGGGTGCATATTTGACCCTGGTTTAGAACTAGCTTTCCAAAAGAATCCTAATAAAAATACATGTGTGTATATACATACATCCAGAGGTTTTCTTTCGGTCAGTCATCTATGCCCAGTCGTCAGTTCATTTTGTATCCTTTCACCACAGCGTACAGCATAGCGTCTCTACATCCATTGGCTGTCTTATATTGTGAATGACCGCATTTAGGTTGTGCTCCTAAAAAGCAGCCCACGTCTGTGGCTGGCTGGAGATAATCTCTGCTTTCATTTCTGTGTACGCGGTTTTTTTTGTGGAAACATTTGCAAGTCACATATAGGTAGCAGCATTTTTTCTTTTTATCGATGTTAAGCTTTTATTGCTGGTTGCATATGTTTTCAAAAAAGTACATTACAAACTGGCAAAAGACTTACTGGCTTTGCTAATGTTTGGCATTTTTTTCCTGATGCAGCGTTTGCAGAAGTAAGCCCGTTTTACTTGATTAACATGCTTTAGTGTATTATGGCTTCCTTTGTTTTTGTTGTGTGTATTTCAACATAATCTTTGCAACTTTCCCACGTTTTTGGAACCCTAAGGCGTGCAACATGATTAAAATGAGCAACTAACCCTGTCACAAAGCAACTAGCCCTGTTACAAAACTCTTAATTGTTGGATTTTAGTCTGTATTTAGAACGAGTGGCTCAGTCTCAATTTTTGAAAGAGGCCTACACAAGCACATCTTTTTCCATAGTCAAGTTGAGAGAATATTCAATGGCTGCTTATAAGAATTGAAGTCCGTTGCATAAGTGTGCAGAGAGCACTTGTCACAGAAGGACTAATAGTGTATAGCCGGAGGTGCGATCTGCTGTTCACTCTGCGCAGGTACGGAAGGAGCCACATGCTTGGAGGTTACTTTGACCTACACGGTGACATCAATATGCTTTTGATATTTTTGAACCCATGACTCTTCAAATATTCTCAAGGTTGTATGGTAGCATGCATGGGTGAATCCTAACCTAAATACTGAACTGATTTTTGTAATCCTCTGTGCAAGATTTGCAGTGGTCCCACTGGATGCAGCCTCATTGTAAGTGGGATCATGTTTATTTTATGCTTGAATAGCCCTGTTTACATCGGGTCATCGACGTGTGCGGATTGATAGCTCACTCGGCAGCGCTCATCGGTAATGTCTCCCTTTTCCTACCCCCTTCACTTCCTGTGCTTCTCTTGGTAAGGTTCTTGTTTCAGAGGCCCAGGTACCCATCTTGCTGTCCTGTTAGCATAAAATCCTCCCTCCTGCCGCCCAACACAAAAAAAACAACCCCACTTTTTCGTGGTATAATTGAAAGCTGTTGACTTTAGAGTAGAGTCTTTCCTAGATTTGGTCTATGAATCTTGTTGGTTTTTTAGCCTATACAGAACAGTTGGTTCTTCTGGCCTTCCGGTCTCTGGATTGTAGGAACATCTGTCTTTGTTTGAAGTGTCTTCATCTGCTGGCGTCTGGTTGTGCAAGTCTACTTGTGCAGAGATTTTTGGGTTAGTTGGCTGTTGACAGTGCTTAATCTGTGAAAGAGTAAGTCCAGCTGCCCACAGCTCTGCTCGGAAGCCCTCTGTGCCCCAAATACCAAGGCAGTCATCATCTTGATTACACCTCTTGCCTCTTTAATCCAAAATCAGACACCCTCTGCCCCTTTATCTCTGTGTTGTAGATTTCTATTTTATTTCGTTGGGACAGTTTTTAATGTATTTCTCTTCCTCCTCCTTTCCTCTTTGTGCATTTGTCTCTATTTGCTAGTCCCGAAAAATGAGTGCCAGTGAGCATCACCGGCTCAAATTAATCCCTGAATGTTGCTATTTCTTGAAGTGAGACATGTTTCTGGTTATTTGCACCTCTTGGTTGCCAGTGGTGTCCATGTTTTCTTTCTGGATGGTTACTCATAGTAGCTAACTTCTGTATCTGGCATCCAATTCACTCTTCTTTGCATAACACACTCTTCTTCTTTCTCATTTTGTTGTAGATCTGCATAGTTCTACATCTTGCCTCGTGCTTGAAGCAACGTAGTTCCTTTTCATCCTTAGTTTGTTTGCTTTCTTCAAATTTGTTTACTGTCTAGCTCCGTAATCGGGTGCACGTCATATGCAAGCATAGGTTTTGTGTGGCATTTACCTGTGGTGCTATGAAAGATGTTCTTGTATGCCTTCAAGATAATGTCTATATTTGCTGAACAGGCACCTTGTCCAACTGTAATTGTTGTACAGTTTCTTCACTTTCTATGTAAATTGTTACTCCATTCAATTTGCCTGGGACCATAGTGGCGTAATTGTTTGTTTGAAGTTGAGATGTGTTGTAAAGTCATTTCCTTTGAAAAGGGTGCGGGGGGGGGGGGTGCATTGTCTGTTTTCTTTATTTCGGGAATGCCCCATGTTGAAAATATTTCATCCAGTGTCAGCATCAGGGTGGAACCTCGGGTTGTTGTACCAGCGGGAACCTCGATCTATGATGGCCATTATGCAATACCCTTACTGCATCGATCCACACAAATCAATTTCAAATTTTCGAAGAAATCTGTGGTAATGTTACTTGACTTTGGTGGCTTTTTCTGAGCACGTCTTGCGCTGCACCCATTCCCTCAGGGCTGTCTTCCTGACTATGATGTCCTTGTGCTTCTTGAGAGTCCGATTGTTGATTTGTTGACGCAAAATCTTTGACATACCTATTCTGCTTTGCGGAGGAGGATACCATAGGAGGACACTGTGATTGCTCATCACTCGTGCTTTTGAATGCTGCCACTTCCTTTAGATGTATTCCAGGAGCAGGTGTGTGACAGTCAATGTGTCTTCATCTGTGTTTGGTAATTTTTTTTTAAACCTCTCTGAATGTGGCGTTCATTAGGATTGCAATGAAAATGTAATGGAGCATAAGGTTGCAACGCTTGTTCCATTACAAAGTTCATTTTCACCTCAGCAAGGGATTTACCTTGATCGTATTGCTTTGAGTGTGTTGGAACATGTTTGCTGGTTTGTGTTCCTTGCCTGGCTTTTGCACAGTGAGATAGGTGTTTTCTTGTAACCATATCACCATATGTCGATTATTGGGGGCATCTTGGCTTTGGGATTGCAGAACATCAAAAGTAGTCCTTGCTGATACGTCACACTCATGAATAGCTTTCCATAGATGAATAGATAAGTGTTTGCATGCACCTACAGCTGCTGGAATCTCTTTCAGGTTGTAAGTATGCTTTTTCACCGGTAAAGTAAGTGTCTGCTGGCTTATGACACAATTGGACGTTGATCCTCTCATTTCTGATGTTAAGCCAGAATGGTTTTGAGGCCTTCTGGGTAGAGGTCTACTATAACTTGTGTGCAGAGTTTTGAATTGAGTGGCATCATCTTTTCAGCCCCAATGACTTGCCTTGGTCACTTGAAATGTCTGACAACACTCAGACATTTAGTCAAAGATTTGTTCTTGTTTCCTCAGTGGAGCGCTGAATCTTGGATAATCCTTAACCTATTGTGCACAGTATGTGACCATTACGAAAAAGGATCAAACTTCACTGATGTTGCTGGGAGCTTGTGTGTTGTCAGTGCTTTGATCTTTTGAGTTTCTGACCGCATGCCTTAGTCTAAGAAGAACTGTCCGTAGAGCCTCATATGATCCTAGTAAAACTTAAGTTTGTCTATTTTAAAAGTGAAGTTGTCTTCCTCCAAAGCTATGAAGGTCCTTCTTTGGGCGTCTGCATGCTTATTGAGGGTAGCTCAGAATACCAATATGCCATCGCTGTAGGTGAAAGCCTCTACAATAGGTCTGATTATCTTTTGAATTGCCTTTTGAAAATTTCAGTCACTGCTGCCCCTCCAAAGTAGATTTGTTTTACCAAACGCGCCCAAATGTGTACTAAAATGTGTGACGGGTCTGACTTTCAAGTTAATAATATTTTTTTAATGTAATTTTGAGACTATATGCACCATATAGCAGTTATATTGTTGTCTAGTTATATACGTCACTCTCTTTCAATAGCCGAATTTAGTTGCCTCATATCAAAACACAAGCCACTCTTTGATAACTGGGGTCACATTTATTTAACCCCTTGAGTGCCCATGACGAGATGGTCTCGTCATGGGCCGCGGTTGCGCTGTGCCCATGACGAGACTATCTCGTCATGAGCCCCGCCCGCTAATGAAACGCCCGGCACAGGGTGTGGAAAGGGCGGGGCACACAAGGGGTTAATTCTATATTGGCCCTCTTTATACTGGGACATCCACATATGCAGGGCTGATATCAGACTCGACACCTCCTCACCAGCAATTACTCTGCATCCTCTTTTCTGTCCCCTTCTCGTCCTGTGCTTGCCTTTTCCCTGGAGCTGGAGGCCTTTGTCCCTCGCTCCGTCTCACCCTCCAGGTCCTGCTGCTCACCCTTATTGACCTCCTGTCACTGTCATGACAACATTTTTATCTTTGTTCCTCTGCATAGTAAATAATACTTGGACATAAGGTTTTCCATACGTCCATTGCATAAACGCATCTAAATAACAACTTTATAGTTTCCTGACGTATCAGCGAATGCAAAATTTTAATGGACATCCGACCCAACGGTTCCACCTTCCTTCTAGCAGCGTATGGCTGTATTGCAGAATCATACTTTCTTTTTAGGTCGAGCCTGCAGGAAGCTCATGTGATCTATTCTTAAAGAAAGGCATTGAAAATGCAGTAGGTCTTGCCTTTGATTAAGTTAAAGCCATTTGCTTTGCTAATGGTATTGTATAGCAAAGCAAATGGCTTTAACTTAATGAAAGGCGTGACCTATTGCATTTATTTTGAATGCTTGCTAAATATGGGAGTCTCTCTTCTTCACCTCAAAACCAGTCTTGCAGCAGCATTCTGTAATTGCTAAAGATGGTAAATAAGATGTGTCAGTGCCTTTACCCGAACGGCGTTACAGTAGACCATCTATGAGATGATGAGAGCTTGGACCATGTCTCCTCTTGCTGATTTAGAGATGAAAGGTAGAATTTTTTTATTACATTAAGCGAGCGAGCAGGAAAGAGTGCGGAAACGAGTGAGGATATTAGGGAGAGGTGAGAGAAAATCCAAAAAGGAGTACATGGGTGAGAGGGAGAGAAGAGAAGAACGAAAAGAAGTAAGGAAAAGAGCTAGTGAAACAGAAAGATGAAGGTGGAACGAAGGAAGAAGTGAAAGATGCAAGGAGGGTGCTCAAACGAGGGAGATGGAGGATAAAGAAAGGATAGAAAGTTAAAAAGGTTGAGGAGAAATGCGATTGAGACAGTAGGAGGGGGAGATGAAGCGCTCAATCGCATCTGCCTTCTACGTGGTTGTCAAAGATCAGCCAAGGTGTCAGTTCTGGATGCTCAAACCGCGCATCTTCTTCCAGCTACTGCCAGAGCTTCAAGTGGCTGTTTATTTGGCTATAAATAAAAGCGTAATTTCCAGTTGACACGTAACTCCTGCGTTGCACGCGACAACAAATGCCCTGCAGTCCCGTCCGTCAGAACAGAATGTGCAGCAGGATACAGGGTGTGAGGATAGGACCGCGAGCACTTTGCACCAGTACAATAACACATTGAACGAACGCTTCTCAGGGCTAACTAGTGCAAAATCGATATTTGCGCATAGTGAGCTATGCAAAATGTTTACCATACACCAACAGTGCAAACCTATTCATTTCTAGGTCAGCAAACCTGTGCACATGCCTTGCACTGGTGTGGCGATGCAAGCCTGCAGTGCACTAGTGGTAAATTGGGGGGGGGTGTCATGGTCTGCTAACAAGATCTAATCTGCCAGATTCCCCGAATACGTGGAGAATGCAGTGTTGTTGTAGGAGCAGGAAACAGTGTTTACTTTGTGCAAGGAAACACTGGTTTAATTTTGGGAATCTGGGTTAATTTCTCACCAGACAGATTCCGAAGAGAGGCCGAGTTCTTTTCTGGCACGCTAGCTTTGTTTTGTCAGGGCCTTGATGTAGACATTACCTCCTCTGGCTTCCTCAAGACAGCGGGAAGTAAAGTGATATCAGAGAACCCCCTTCCCCCCCGCCCCCCCGCCTCACCGTCCCTGCTCTGGAGTGTTGCTTGACTGATGTGGTTCTTTGCCTCTTAACATCAGCTCACGTTGCATGTTTTGTAGTTCACAAAAAAAAGGCTTCTGCCAGCGACTCGGGGCGGATGGCGGCAGTAACTTTACAGCCCTCATGCAACGGGCGCTTTCATCACCGCTACCTTCGTGGCCTCAGATTCAGCGAACAATGGCATTTCCAATGAAACAAACGATGTATAATTTCAAAACTGATCCAGTGTCCTGTGACAAGCTGCATACCGCATTAAATTTTCGTGTCCCTAGTACTAGGGTTACATAAATTTAAAAAGCGGAAACCGCAAGGCGTGAAATAGACTAGAAACACTGGCAATAGACAGACAGTAGAGAACCAAAAACACAGAAGTGGATGCCTGTTTGTGCCCCGGGGGTACTAACATTAAAAAAAGCACGCGCGAAGCGGCATTTTCGTTGCTATGGCAACAAAATGGCGTGGGACTGTCCACAGTCCCTACGGACACGCGCATGCTGTCTGCTATGGACAAATGGCAAGAGCAGCCATGTTTATCATGCAGGCGCGTGCATGCAAAGCCCTCGGCAGAATTGATTACAAAAGGTACTCGCAATAGCGAGAGCAGCGCATGCGCTGCTTTCGCCAGGCGAGACCTAAAAAAAACCTCTAGGGAATTTAGCCCATAATTTACTTACCATTCATTGGCATTATCAATACACTACTTTGCTGCCTTCTAATTCGGCAGCGTATCCCACTTCCTTCATCATTTTGTTTGTGTGGAGCCTGGACCAAGTACGGATTGATTTAATTTACTTAGTGTCTGTCCACTGTTCGCTGCTGTGATCGAGGTACTATTTCTTCTTTTTTGCCATTTTTATTATATAGTGTGACCACGACCAGACGGTATTGAAGCGCTTTACATGAGAACCCATTACATTAGTTCACATTAATTTATTTTATTTCTACGTTATTTGCCCGGGAACACCAGTTACATCACACATTAATTTATTTCAATCTAATTTTAAGTGATTTGCCCAGTACCGCAGGATATTGTGCCGATGCCAAGACTCAAACCTGGTTCCCCAGTTCCGACGTCTGCCGCTCTGGCTGTAGTGCCACATCCTTCTTCCCTTCCCACCCACTCCTTCTCCATTTGACCTCTTGGCTGTTTTCTGAAGCTCCTTAACCTGCCTAGAGGGCATGCTAAAGGCAAGGAGGGCTCTACTGTTCACTCGCTCACCTCCTTGCTCCCAATAACTGCTACAGTCTTTAAATCGGGGCTGGCGTCATTACTATGACTTCAGATAGCACTACACTGGTCAGAAGCCAGAGCCTTGGATTAAAGGATTCTTCCTCTGGCTAGTGCCACGACTTCTCCAGCCCTTTTTCAGCACAATACCATTGCCCCAGCATTAATGGTCTGATAAGTCAAACTGAATTAGAAATCGATGTTTAAAAATAGAAAAGCAAGCGCATTGGCAAAGCCAACCGGTCTCGCTTATGGGAGATATATTGGCTTTGCTACTGTTTTTTTAGCCATGTTGTACAGCAGCGCAGCTGTTGTGCAGCATGGCTAAAAGTATACAAATTTATTTTTAAAAAGGGCTATGAACATCTTTTTCCATTCAGTCCGCCAAACTATGGTATTCATTACCCCCAAACATAAGATCCACAGTTAACCATCTTATTTTCAGATGATTAGTTAAGAGCTGTCTCTTTTCTACATGAACATCACATTCAAAATACAAATGTACAGCAGTAGTGTGTACAAGAGACCAATGGTGCATGTACTTGTTTGTAAACATGTACACGTTAATTGAATGTATTCATAAATGTGCGTTTCTTTGTACAAATGCCCATATTACATATGATTAAATTATATATACTTCCTTATAATTATTCTTAACAAATGTCCTAGTGTATATATTACTTATGCTTAAAATATATACATTTCTTAGATGTTTGCTCACAATGTAGGTCAATCATTATATAAATAAGTATTTGATTTCATGATTATGGGTCTGTATTTAGTATGATCACTCATATCACAATATTAAAACATGATTATACAGTTAGTGTGTGTAAATGTTATCTATTCGATATACTTAAAAAAGAATAAATACATAAATCAATAATAAAAACATATGCTAATTTGTGGGAAGACTACAATAATATGGGTGTGTATCGCTCTCTATTTTTATACTTACTAGGGTAATGAAAAATAATTCTTTTTTTATTTTTTTATTCGAGAAATAAAAAAAATGTGTGTGTGTGTGTATATATGTGTATATATCAACGAACTCCTCGTAAGTTTTCTTAATCCTTCGCACACAAAGGAGCGTAGACCACACCAAATTGGCGGTTGAATGCGTTTATTTTCCCCTCAGTACAGCGATGTAGCAGCCATTACGCGTTTCAGCCCCCGAGGGCCTTGATCACATGACGCGCTCGTCATCAGTCACATGATTTTTAAACCATTTTTTTCTTATTGCTTTTTTTTGTAATTTAAAGTGCAAGTGTGCTTCAAAGTGACAGTGCTTTATACCACATTAATACAGTATCAACAATGCGTTAGCTTTCTGACAATTCCCTAGATGTCAATGTTAAAAACACTCACATGATTCCATCAAGGGTTTGAATATCTTTTCAGGGGCAGTAAATGTCAATTCAGTGCAAAAATCGCAATTCAGTGCAAACAGAATGAAATCCTAGTGCAAATGACATTGAGTTGAACTGTGCAAACATTGCAAATTAAAAACAAATTGCCCACAAATAGTTTCTTTACTTAAAATCATAGCTTAAATGCCATGTAAAGTAACTAGATGAGAACCCAACTTAATATGGTCTTGGATGTCACAAATGGATAGTCAAAATTGTTTAAAATGGAATTTTTATATACAAACTTTTTAAAAAAATAGTAATTAAAAGAGATGTATTTTTGTACCTAAACAATTTTTGCTTCGTGAGAATGTTTTACGGGATTTAGTCTAAATTGGTCATCCTTATAGTAGTTGGTTTAGGTGGATGTAGACTGGCCAAGGCATTGCTGATCACCCAAAAGGGAGTGTTTAAGAAATGTGTTAAGTGCAAAGCAGCTATTTGTTATAAATAAATAAATAAATAGTAGCTAAAAGAAGTGAGTTTGTTTAAAAACATGTCATGATTAAATAACTACCATAATGGTTTTATTAATCTGAGATCCTGGAGAACAGCTGTCAAGAAGGCCTGTTAACATGGTCAATTATATAGTTGAATAAACAATAAACTTTTGTAATTGAGTTAAACAGGCCATAGTTGGAACTAGAGAAATGTATGGAGGTCTTCAGTCATGTTCAGACCTCCTGGATGTTTAGAATCTAGTTCCAAAATATATCTGGTTTCAAGTCTGCGCAGAGATTTTTCCCTGTCACCACCTCTTTTAGAAATAGGAATGGCATCAATAATAAAGAAAGTTAAAAACTTCGGATCTGATTGATGCTTATCCTTGAAGTGGCGGGCCACTGGATATGATTGATCAGCGTGTTTGATTGCCCGAATATGCTGTAGGATTTTTTTGTGTCGCTGAAGTTTTGTGCTGCCCACATACTTTAAACCACAGGGACACAGAAGAACATACACCACATGATCAGTTTTACATGTGAGGGCTTTATCAATTTTGATTACCTGTGTCTTGAAGGGTGTGGTGTAAGATGTAGTGTTAACACCATTCTGACATGCCTTACAGGTTTTGCATTTGGTGAAACCTAATCTGCTGGAGAGCCAACTAGATGTTGGTTTGTC
This sequence comes from Triturus cristatus, assembly GCF_964204655.1. Classification (NCBI taxonomy): domain Eukaryota; kingdom Metazoa; phylum Chordata; class Amphibia; order Caudata; family Salamandridae; genus Triturus; species Triturus cristatus. The sequence continues at coordinate 483,445,192 of NC_140585.1, forward strand.
AACTGGGTTGTTTTGAACTAGTATGTCTTTCATTGAAGGAGCTTTGCTGTAAGTGATGGAAGGTTTAATGGGTAACAAGTGGCCTATTACTGGATCATTAAGTAGGATAGGCCAATTCCTTTTAATTATCTGGTAAATCTCTTTTTCCTGATTACTAAAGCCCAAAATTATCCTGAAATTCCCCCTCGGGGGAGTGGTGTTGGGAGGTAAGGGGTCTAATTCAGTAAGCAGCGGTTTAGTCTGGAGCAGTTGTGCCCTAGTGTGTTTCATGCTTTTCTGAATAGCTTTTTCAATACATTTGTGAGAGTAACCCCTCTCTAAAAATCTGTTTTTACTTGCTTGCTGTGCTGCTGACAAGTCAATTGGATTACTACAGATTCTCCGTAACCTAACCATCTCACCATAGGGGATACTTTGGATTAGGTGTTGGGGGTGGGCACTAGGCGCGTGTAGTATAGAATTTCCCGCTGTCGGTTTTCTGTGTATTTTAGTGGCCAGTGACCCTTCTTTGATGTATACTTCAACATCAAGAAAAATGACTTTGTCAGAATTTATATCGGCCGTGAATTCAAGATTAAGATCATTAATGTTCAAAGACTTAACGAATTCCTCAGCTTCAATTACTGTACCATCCCACACAACAAATAGATCATCTATATATCTCAGCCAGAGTTTTACCTTGCTACGGAGAGTGGACTCATGTTGGCTCTTGAGGACCAGCTCCTCCCACCAGCCCATGTGTAAGCAGGCATAGCTGGGGGAAAAGCTGGCCCCCATAGCCACTCCGCGAATCTGTTGAAACAAAGAACTCTGAAAGAGAAAGATATTGTTGTGCAAACAGTATTCAATCATTTGAACCAGCATCTTGTTATGTCGATCTTGTTCTGGGGGTCTTTTGTTGAGATAAAATTGCACAGCCCTTAACCCATCTTGGTGATTGATACTGGTATATAGTGACGTAATGTCCATTGTCATGAGTAGAAATTGTTCTTGCCAAACGAAGTCATTGATTTTTAGGAGGAAGTCACTGGTATCTCTGAGGTAGGAGGGTAGACCCTGCACAAATTCTTGCAAAAAGTAGTCTATGTACTGAGATGTCTTTTCCATAAGACCATTGCGTGCGGAGATTATGGGTCTCCCTGGAGGTCGAACTGGGTCTTTGTGTAATTTGGGTAGAAAGTATATGACTGGTGTCGTAGGTGTGTCATTTTTGAGGAATTTGTATTCGTCAGCTGAAATGAGTCCCGCACTTTTCCATGATAGGAGCTTCGTGTAGTACAGATTGTATGTTGTTTTAAGACTCAAATTGTCACTACGACCATAGCATCTGTGGTCTGAGAGTTGTCTCATGGCCTCCTCGATGTAATGTGTTTTCTCCCAAATTACCAAGTTACCACCTTTATCAGCATTCCGAATTATCAAATCTGACTTAGATTTAAGTTTCTTCATTAGTTGATGATATTGAATATCAGATTTGTTCATTTTGTGTTTAGATGTTTTCTGTATTTTGACATTCAGGAATTTAATGCCCACCGTAATCTGTTCATTAAAGATGTCAATTGCATCTCGCATAGCTATTGGGGTGAAAGTGGATTTCAGTTTGAATGGTGTTGTTGCCTTCGACTGATTCCCAGCAGAGTTGGCAATGTCACTTAAGATCGGAATCATGTCTGGTTGAGAGATTGTTTGAGCCAGGTCTTCCATAACTCTAAGGATGGGCATGTCAGATCCTGTAAGGTTAAAGGGAGGCGAAGTTGGTTGATCTTTTGTCATGCTCTCACTATGTGGTGGTGTGTCAGGTTTCTTATTAATCAGATGGATTTTTTTAAGTTTCAATTTCCGTATTCCTTTAAAGAAATCTATTCTGGTTGAGGCATAGTTGAATTGATTTTTGGGACAATATGAGAGCCCCAAAGATAAGATCTTTTTTTCTGATTCATTTAAATGAATATTGGAAAGATTAACAACAGTATTGTTGTGCGCACTTAGTTCTTTTGCGGTTTGCGCATCCATTTTCTTGGATTTTGCCTTCTTTGATTTCCATTGTCTTGCTTTTCGCCTCTCCCTTCTTTTGATGGTGTTGGTCTTTCCTGTTGCATCTGTTGGTGGTTCCGTGGGCGAAGCGTTTGACGTCGTTCCACGCATAAAAAACCAACTTCTTGCTCAAGAGTATGTTTAACTGCAGTCTGTGCCAGGTTATTAGATCTTGATTCCTGTTCGGTTTCGCTTTCGATAGCTGAGCTTAGATCAGAAGTGGAAGAGTATTCTAATGTTGTTCGGTTGGTGCTTGCAGTGATTTTTGGTTTAACTGTTTGTGCTCCCGTGTCCTTTGGAATTCTAAGGGAATCATACTTGCGTGCAAAGGTAAAAATGCGTCCGCATTCATAATCGACTTTGTCGCGGTGAAATTTAAAAGTTTTTCGTTCCCTTATTTTTTCTTCTTCCTTGCGTAGGCGTTTCATCATTTCAGCTCGTAGTTTTGATTCTTCATCTTTTTGATTCATTGATTCAATTTCTGTATTTAACTGATCAATCTGTTCCTGCGTCTTGAGACGGTCACTTTCTGCGTATTTGACAAGGATTGTAACCAGCTTTCTTGAAGATTCAAGGTTGGTCTCCGCCCACTCCTTCATCATCCTAGGGTCAGGGGTCTCATAGCTGGGGGCTATTAATATTCTCAGCCCTCGTGGGACTCTTCCTACATCCAAATAGCTCTGGAGAGACTTGGCTTCCCACCATTTACTTTGTTCGCCTTTCATCAATTTCTCCAGGCAGCGCATTTTCTCTTTTAAACCAGTTCCTGAGTTGTTTATAGTAGTGCTTTGATTCGCAACGTGTGCTGAAGGATTACGTGCATCATCAAACATTTCAAGGGAAGCTGTCTCCCGATCGCGGAGCATGTCGGCTGACATCTTGCTGCTTGAGGGTTCAATATAGATTATGAAGTGGGACTTAGAGTAGCAGAGAGTCCATACTCGGTTAGCTCAACACATAGTATCTCCCTTGTTACTTGTCCCTGCTAGACTTCTCACCCAGCACGTAATGTTTGAACTGATCCTACCTTCACTCACGCGCATGCGTTGCTCCGCGTCCTCCGACCCGGTAACGCCGCACTCCGAGCTCGGCTTCGGATCCTACAGGTTACGGCTGGGGGGCAGAACTACAGAAAATCCTCCCGGATTGTAGCTTCAGTGTCCGAAAAACGGACTTTGTCTTCCTTGTCCGTGTGCTTGCCCTAGATGATAAGGGGTCTACGTTGAGCCGGGGACGACAAAAACCGGCTCCATATATCAACGAACTCCTCGTAAGTTTTCTTAATCCTTCGAACACAAAGGAGCGTAGACCACATCAAATTGGCGGTTGAATGCGTTTATTTTCCCCTCAGTACAGCGATGTAGCAGCCATTACGCGTTTCAGCCCTGGAGGGCCTTGATCACATGACGCGCTCGTCATCAGTCACATGATTTTTAAACCATTTTTTTCTTATTGCTTTTTTTTGTAATTTAAAGTGCAAGTGTGCTTCAAAGTGACAGTGCTTTATACCACATTAATACAGTATCAACAATGCGTTAGCTTTCTGACAATTCCCTAGATGTCAGTGTTAAAAACACTCGCATGATTCCATCAAGGGTTTGAATATATTTTCAGGGGCAGTAAATGTCAATTCAGTGCAAAAATCGCAATTCAGTGCAAACAGAATGAAATCCTAGTGCAAATGACATTGAGTTGAACTGTGCAAACATTGCAAATTAAAAACAAATTGCCCACAAATAGTTTCTTTACTTGTATGTATGTATGTATGTATATATATATATATATATATATATATATATATATATATATATATATATACATACATGTATACTTTTATCATTATATCCATATGAGTAGATCAATACATCAATAACGTATAAGGTGATGTGTATGCCTGTTGGTTTATTTTCCTATCATAACACATCTGTCATGTGTAAATATGATTGTAGCAATTGTATCTATGAGTGCTTCACTATTGAAACATGAGGGGACAAATATACATTTAAGAAAAAACTTAATTTACAGCAAAAATGGAAAGTTTGAGTTTGTAAACATTTATCCATGCATGTACAATTTTAGTTTTATATTTCCAAATAATTTTCCATATGCACTTCATGTTGAAATCTTTGTATGTTCACCTGTTATCTGTGGTTATATATCTACATATTTATATATTTTCCTCCCACGCAAAGGTAGCTAATCTCCGCAAACCTCACCAGACCACCACTCTGACTCATCTTATTTCTCTTCCAAAATATACCCTACCATCACTCTGACTCATCCCAAACCTCTGCTACTACTATGAACTCCCAAATCATCCTTTCTAAACGCCTCCCTTCTTTAGCCATCATTTAGCCTATTAATCCAATTAGCAGACTCAATCCATCCACTCCAATAAAAAATTCTATTTCCCTCTACTAGTCCACCACTAATCCATCTGTTGGTTCTGGATTAGCGTGCTAATCGCGTAAAAGCACTTCAATGCATTGTCTGGGTTAGTAAGCACTATAAAATTACAAATGCAAAGATGTGATGAATGCTGCCTACGATTTAAACATTTTTTTTTTTTTAACTTTCAACCATGGTGTACCACATGACAAAGAAAACATTGACATAGCCAAATAGCTCTACTATTTGGCTTTTCAGTGTTTTTTAAGCCATGTTGTACAGCTACGTGGATGCTGTGCAGTATGGTTGTGATGCGCCCAGCGTTGACCACATCATTGAATTTCTCAAAATACTTTCAGCTAAGCAACACACACTTGGGTTAATGTACAACATGGCTAAAAAACACAAATAACGCCACTAGAACTTGCCTTGGCAAGACCTATTTGTTTCTTTGTTGCAAAGTTATATAGCGCGAACTCAACCCAAAGGTATTGTAGTGCTTTACATGAGCACCAGTTACGTTACACAAGGACACATTCATTTCTTGGTAGGCACAGGGAGATAGTGATTTGCCCAGAATCGCAGGAAGTTGAAGTGACACTGAGGCTCGAACCTCTTTCCCCAGCTCCAAGGTCGACAGCTCTGGCGGTAAGGCCACATCCTCATTGCCAAAGCTTATTTTCCTCTTGTACTGGAGAAGTGGATCCTATTTTGCACATTTTGACATGTGAAAGAAAAATTTCATACCAATTTTGTATTCGGAGTGTAATGAGATTTTGAGGGCATGAAAAAAACCTCACTTAAAAAATTTAAGATTGCTCCTGGTTCTATTTGAACGCCACGGAGTGTGTGTGGAAATAAGACCTATGTGCAAAATCCTTGGATAGTCTTTATTTGCTAGTCCTGCCAAATCGTCACATTAACATCTTTATCACTGTAGTCTGCTTTAGTGTGCGCATCATCCGCTTAATGCCTCTCGTGCAACAAATGTGTAAAATAGTAAATAAAGTACATCAGGTTACCTCCTAATAGTGTTACAGAACTGATTTTATTTGTTATTATCAGGGTCTGCCGCTCTGCCAACCCCGCAGTCGGGCCACATTACAAGCGTTTCTCATTTCTGGCTGTTTAAAAAAAAAAAAAAAAAAAAAATGTACGTTCCGACAGCAGTGCAGCTGGGCAGCGCAATGAGAACGTCAAAAATTGTTCCTGCGCAGCATGAACTGCAAAGTCCATGCTGTGCAGGAACTAGGGTGCATGCACACAGTCAGAATCTGGAAATATTTACAAGAGCACAAGTAACATGTTTGTTTAAAAAAAGCAAATGCCGAGCATGCAGATCTTCAGTGCACTTCACGATGGACCACTCCACCGTTTACTATGTATTGTGCCAAGAGCAAAATAGTGGAGTGGATTACCAGTATATAATTCATTGTAAACTATGCAAGTAATTAGTACATTGAATAAACAGCTCATCTTATTGGAGTGGTGCCAGGCAGTTTATACTTTATACCCTCCATATAAGAGAAAAAAAAACTTTTGTAGGTAATGACCAGATATCAAAACCAGAGCTAAACCAGCTCATCTACGTGCTGCATGGCAAAAGTAAGGTTATTTCTTACCATGTCCCTAAATGTGGTGTAGACTGCAAACCGCATTTACTGATCGGGGCTGCTCAACGTGTTGTTATGACAACTATGTGCAGGCTTGCAGCACAGCAGGGTCAACTTATCCTTCGAATGGTATTATTGTTTTTAAATGAATCAATTGCAATGCCTTTTATACAGCACAAAGACACTGCAAACCAGATTTTAAGAGCTATATAAGCACATTTTCATTCAGCTGACTTTCTTTGGAGATGGCTAGCGTAGGGTAAAAAAATTAGTAGTTTCCCCATATTTTTAAACTATAGAAGTCAAAAAATGCTGCCGGTTTCCCCCTTTCATAGCCTTTTGTCCGGCCTTATCTTCCATCTCGAATTTGTCAGCTCCACCGTGTAAGATGCCCACTTCTCTCCAGCTGCGATGTAATTGTAGCCTATCTTTCATCTAACGGGAAGGAGTGGAATCGAAACACCACAGTCACCGAGTTTCAGAGTACTTTTCTGTTTCCACCTTTGTTGCAAAATCTCTGGTTAAATCAAAATGATACATAAAATGCACACTGCAGAGAACTACAGGTTTTAAGTTTTTTTTTTTGCGTGCTCTGCTGGCTCAGGGGTTTCCATAGTCATTTGATGTATTTACATTCAGCTTTGGGTTTATTCGGTAATAGCTTTGTAAGGCAGAGGTTAGTTAATTTTGCAATTCAGGTTGGTAGGAGAGCCAAGGCCCATTGTGCATCTGATCAATGTGCTCAAGCTATGCCCTAGCCGTAGGTATTTTGCTTACTCTGGGACTTGTAAATTCAGTTAAGAAATGGGCATCTCTTGCTCACGGCCTCCTCCAAAATGCTCATGGTAGTCTCCCTTCTTCCAGCCGAGCCTCAACTTCTTCTGCATGGTCAATCAGAAGGTATATTGTGGCAGGGAGTTACTGGTGAGTGAGCCCTCTAGCACACTGGCTCAGTCTGCCTGCCACAATGAGGTGTGCATTGCATCTGTCAGGAAAGAGAGCTAAAGAACATGTAGACTTGGCTCTGCAGAAGTTCAGACTCCTGCACAGGCCCCCTCCGTTTCCAGCATCAGTGAATCAGATCTTAAGAAATTAGAAGTAAAATAACTAACTTTACTTTTTTATCTTCCGTGAGTAATTAGAACAGCAGCGAACTCTGGTTACAGGGCCAATGCAGATTCATGATTTCTAAATAAGCCCTACATTCTAGAGTGCTGACGATAATTGCCTTGACATATAATGACAGTTACTCCATGCGTCACAAATACATTATGTATTGATTGTGTACCCCTTCATATTGCTTGACTACCATTTGCGGTGTGTACGGTGAGATTTCTGGTGGTAGATAACTCATCTTTCTGACAGCCAGCAGTAGTCCAACATAGCCTGCTCTTGCCCAATCTACCCAAAATAAGAGGGCCTGAAAATAATTGGGGTTTGTTTCCCTTAGGTGTAAATATGTAGCATCACAATCATTTCAGTTAAGGATAAGAAGGTTGAAAAAGTTTCACCATCCTGTTTTAAAACTGAACTGCTGGGTCTGTAGGCTTTGAAACCACATCTCGCCAGTTGCAGTAGAGATTTTGCCCCTTGCAAACGTGCATCTGTATTTTGCCGAATCCGCTTGAGGTGAGTAATGGACGAACCCCATAGTTCAGGGCAGATAAGCCACACCAGAAGTCTCCCCGACCTACCCTCTTCTGCATGCACTCTAGTCATGTATTGTTTATATGCATAACAACTCAGTCGTTCCCGGGTAGTAGTATACTGTTCCTTCGCAACCCTCAGGTGAGTATGGGTGTCGGGATCCGCTCCTATGGCATCTTCCAAAGTGTGTAGTGTGGTGTATAGCGTAGCCAATTCAGTCCCCTGAGCATACCAACGGAGTGGCTCATGCAGTGACCACGGACCACTATTTTGCTTCCCTATCAATTAGGGAGGACACGCCAAGCCCTGATTGTGCACGAAGTAATCAGTAATGTTGGATTTAAGGAACTCCTTGTAGAAGGCGTCCTCAAGCGTTGCAGGTCGAATCTGCTATAAAGGAATCACCGGTTTGTCGTCAATTGTCCTAAACCCCAGGAAGAGAGGTGGCATATTGGCTCAACCTCTCTGAGCATAAGAATGTGTCATGGCGGTTGTTGAGGGCATGTGTGTAGAAGCAGTAGTTACGTGTTTGGCCATGATGGGTGCTCCACAAGTCCATCAGACCCCACTCATGTACCCAACCCTGGAAACTGGTCGCCAACCTATGAGCCTGAACTTTCAGCGGGGGATTGGGGCGGGGTAGAGGGGGGAGGGGAGTTGAGCACTCCAGGATCACGTCAGAGACAGTTAAAATAACCACTTATTAACAGTTCTCCACCCAGCATTTGTCCCAGTGGTGCTGATAACGAGTGTAAGAAAGCCAATTGATCCTGGTTAGGTGCATATACGCACCCCAATGTAATCTCCTTCTCCAATAATCTGCCCTTCACCAAAGAATTACAGCCCACCTTGTAAACTAGTGAGTGAATGAGCTCAGAGGGTCCCGGGCCTGACCCATTTCAGGCCAGTGCACAATGTTTATGTGGAAGATTGGGCAATGGAGCAAGATGAGTAGACAGCTTGGTCATTTCATGTTTGTTCATACCAGGTTCTCAATAAAAGAAATCTTCATAAAAGGTGCTACAAAGCCAAAGGTGTCTGCCACAGTGGCCATTATTTCCGAGGCAGAGTTTTCTAAAAAATGTGAGTAAGCCTATAGCCTGTTGCATGTAAGTCTCCGTATTTATACATCTTTCAAATCCTCTTGGCCAGCTACAAACTTGGTTACACATGGAAAATATTTTATTTTGCAATGATACAGAATTCCAATTAAACACTACAGAATATGCACCACATCAGTCCGTTTAAAACAGACATTTTCTGGAGGAGAATATCCCAGGTATGTGGATCAACAAGGCCTATTTTGTCAGACTGTGCAGGCAATTAACTGTGGACTGATGTGAAACGATTTAGCAGCCTAATTAAAGTTGGGGCGATTTCAGTAATTACCATTTAAAATGGGTCTTCCTGGATGATATGCCTAGTAAAATAGAATTGTAATTTCATCTGTTGAAAACTGGCCTATATTTCCTTGGCCAGCACAGCTGCTTTAAAAGGTCTTACATTTCATATCTCATACAGCCCATATCTGAGAACGGATCCTTTGGTTGATGTGCTATAATATTTTTCTCCTATAATTTGATTGTAATATTGTAATCGATGTATAGAAAAATGTCAAATGATACCAACATTGCACTTTGAATTATAGATTGAGCAGGACAAATTGAATAGTCTTCGCTGCAGCTAAATGGCCCCACCCTCCCTTCACCCAAGATATATAAAGTCCACGTCTTGTAGTTGGTATTACTAAATGTAGGCACATCATAATTTATCTCAATTGGGCATCTAAGAAAACAGAACTAAGGAGGTCGGGCCACAAAGTGGTCATGTGACAATGCCAGCAATGGAAATCTGGTGAGTCCAAAGTCGACAATTTCGCCACTCTACCAGATCTTCTCGATAGTTTGTACATCTCTCTTCCAAGCTAGCTTTGCCATCTTTTGACCTGATCCCGGATAATGCTTCAACCGTCTTCTGCAAGCGAGGCATCATAATTATCAACAAAACTGTTGCTTCGACAAAACAAAAGCAGTGTAATTAGGTAATGTGAAGCTCTTGCAATTCCTGACATTTAATCTGCCAAAGCATTTGAAACTGGTTACTTCTCTGGGGGGTGATATAAATATGTATATAAATTAAGTTCAATGGAAGAGTTAAGAAGTACAAACTGTAGTTTTAATAGAAAAACATGGCTAGAGGGCTGGGACACCATTATGCTTTATATTATAGTTGATGGTGCATTTAACAACAAGAAGCAAATTTATGTGCCTGGGAATGCTGCAGGGCAAGGAGCCACCCTAGTTAAAAAGGGAGAATGGGTTGATAGACTTTCCTCCCTTCCCTGTAAGTTAGCTGCAGATACAGGCACTTGGGTGTACCTGTGACATTTTTTTAAGTATCTGGCAAAGAACATCAATGGATAGAGATGGACACAGAAGAAGGTGTGCTAGAGAAGGAGAGTCTATCTACAAAACTCAGTAGCACCCAGTGTTGCTATAGATGTCTTTATTCTGTACAGATCTCTTCTTCACATTCTATTTCTTCTAAACATAGCAGAGTTCCATGTAAGTAGAGTAAAGGAAATGGGATAGTTAACAATTCATACACGGTCTGGTCCTTTACTCCAAATGGGAGATAACATCTCTGTAATTAAATAACTAAAATTAGTAAAGGATGGAACAAAACTTTTTCTTTCAAACATGGCACCAATGCAGTCTTCATTAATTTCCATTGAATTACAGGAAATGCAGTTTTGATTAGTCTAATTTTTAGTTGATTTTGATATTCATTTGGGGAGAGACAATCATTCTTCTAATGTATATGATGTGTCTACTTCTAGGTGACCACTAAGATTTAAAATGGTCTCCCGTAGATAGTGAAAATTTTGATTTCCTCCGCAAACTTTCTATTCTCTTGAAAGTCAGCTCCCCTTTTTACTCGTTCCTAACAAACATCACCAAAATCTGTTATTGGAGCAATACAGGAACATGGTTTTTGTGTGGGTTTTTAAAAATTTTTTTTTTTACTGTAGACTTTTTGCCATTCACTCTACCATATAATGGTCCTTTCTGCTCTAATCATTCTACTGCATGCAATTTCTTGTATTCACATAGGTTTCAGTCAAACACTCTTCTAGCCTTTACAGCATACATGAAAACCGCTGGACCTGACCTGCATCATGCTTCAGGACTAGAGAAGGTTTGAGTAAATTTAGGTCCCATCTGCATACCGTATTTCTGCAAGCCTCAGCTTCTTGCCTCAGTTGTTGGTGGTGTTCAATGCACCTAATGTTTAGGTATCTACCCCCACATACAGCAGACTCTGCAGGACTGTTGGACCAGACATCCTTGGTATGGTTTTCCCCCAAACATTTTGCTTTCTGCCTTCCTGTTCTGCTGAAATTAATTTCTGTTGGCGTTATGGCTCTGTGCTCTTTACCAATGCTAAGCAGTTATAAAGTGCTTGGTTTCTATCCCCTAAACCTAGTAAATTTACCGTGCACCCAATTGGCACAATTAATTTTCCTATAAGTCCCTAGTAAAGTGGTATCAAATGTACACTGGGCCTTTAAATTGAATACTACAAGCGGGTCTGCAGCACCTATTCTGACACACACTTCAGTAGCCTTGTTAAATAGGTCTCAGGCCTGTCATTGTCGAAACTGATGTATAGTCTGTGGCTGTGAGATGAGTGGGAAGGCGAGCTGTAGACTGGGACTGGGCAGACGGCGTGGTGGGCAATGCCTAGGAGTGTGAGTTTTAGAGGGACGAAAGGTAGTCACTTCCCTATACATGCCCCTTATTGGTATCTAGACACAGCCAACACTATATGCCTTTATTTCAATAGACTACTATTATGGATTGCTACCCCGGGTGTGTCTTTTGCTAGCCACCCCCGTTCAGGTGCACTGTTGCAGCACCCCAGGGAACTGGGGATTTTACACCCGTCCATGTCTGTTGCTCTGTCTCTGCGGGGGAGACCTAAAAATGAGGTGCATTGAACACCACCAGCAACTGAGGCAAGAAGCTGAGGCTTGCAGAAATATGGAATGCAGATGGGACCTAAATTTACTCAAACCTTCTCTAGTCCTGAAGCATGATGCAGGTCAGGTCCAGCGGTTTTCATCTAGGCTGGAAGAGTGTTTGACTGAAACCTATGTGAACACGGGAAATGGCCTGCAGTAGAATGATTAGAGCAGAAAGGACCATTATATGGTAGACTGAATAGCAAAAAGTCTACAGTAATAAAAATAAAAAAAGAAGAAATAAACCCACACAAAAACCATGTTCCTAAAGTGCTCCAATATCAGATTTTGGTGAGGAACTCCATGTTTGTTAGGAGCTAATAAAACAGGGGGCTGACTTTCAAGAGAATAGAAAGTTTGCGGAGGAAATCAAAATAATAACCTGCACCGCTGACTGAACTGCCATCTTCCCGCCCCTTTCGAGCTGTTGTCAGCTGAGCCAATGCTTTCTTCATGACTCCTGCTGCTCAGGCGGCCTCCACGTTCCTGGCGGCTCCTGCGGTCCCATATTTTATCCATGTCTTTCACACTGTGGTCTATCTCCTTGCCCAGTAAATGTGATGATCCTAATTTAGGTTACCTCTTCTTGCTTATTAGAGACTATCGCCCGCTACCTCCTGCTGCCAAGTTTTCTTTATAGTTTTACGTTGGTTTCTACTGCGCATAATCTCTCTCTATGGGAGTTGTTCTGTATGTCACACAATACAACGTGTGCCCAGCAGTGATGCTTACGAGTGGAGCACATGGGCTCACTTTTAGACCGCTGTGATACCATCACTGCTTATCTGGAGGGTACGCTAATTTGAGGTCATTATCCTTCTTTGATGTATCACGACATGTTGGGGGGATATGTAATGCGATACCTGTGCAGTATTGTATAAAAACAAGTTAGAAAAACAATGAATCACGTTCTTACTTTTTTTTTTTACCCTCTTATAATTAATTCTGGACTCCCTTTTCCTTTACAGTACCTCTCTTGTAGACTACACAGTCACCCCTTTTTTATAACCAGAATAGGCATTTGGAAAACATAAATTGTGCTTTTTTTCTGATTCTTTTAAGTTGTTCTCCCAGGTATGCTCATCTAGTGGTCTAACTAGAGAAAGCATACAAGAATGTATTTCCTATACCTCTGTAGCAGTTGTTTTTAGAAGCCCAGTTTGTGACATTGTTGCATCGCACCAAGATTTCAAATGTACCATGAAAGGTGTTTTGCATTAGTAATAACACAGAAAAGGATGCTGATGCTGTGGTGTCCAATATGCAAGGCAACATTTGGCAAACCTCTTCATGCATTTCCAGCTCCTGTTCATTATCCCTTTCTGGAGTGCCAATATTACTCCTCTTCATCTCTATTCTGTCCAGAGCTGATCCTCACTATCCCCTTTTCAGATAGATCAGTTTAGATAGTAATTGGCTGAAAAAGGGTAAATGTGGTTCTTGAAGGTCAATATCCAGCTCTGGTGGGGAATGAAATTAAGCCACTTCGGCTGTTAATGAAATTTCACTTTGCGTATTGGTACTCAGATCCTCATCCTGTCAAGCTGCCTGGTTTCTTTCACATTCTAAGGCTTAAAATGTTTCCCTGCAAATAGTTTTTAATTGAAGAGACTCGGCAGCCTGAGACTTAAAGATTTGTAGCTTCATTTTATGAAGTGTCTCAGCCTTTCCTCTCAGTGAGCCCCGTTCACCTTTAGTTCTCGTGACAACTGGTGGAGAAATTACCATAAGGCCATTCTTTTATTTTTGTCTGGGGTTTTGATGCTCCCCCTCTTTTTTTTTTATTTTTTTTTGCATGTTCCAAGATGAGTTCCTCTTTATCGTCATTGTCATTTCAATAACTCTTAAGAAATTGTCCGTTATCAATTCTGCAAAAATATATCCAGCAGTTCCCATCTAATCTTTGTGTTCAACTCCTTGTATTCCACAGGGGTAGCATGTCGCATCACCACTGCCTTCCCCTCTACTTGACTTGCTTTATTTATTCTATATCTTAACTCCTTGTCTTTAGTCCTTTTGCGGCTTATTAAACCTTTCATATGGCCCATTCAACACATCCTTCAGTTAGATTGGTGCCTGGTTAATTGTAAATTGCCAACCCCCTGGTGATTTTTAAATTGCCTACTGCCTCGCAACAAACCCACTGCCACAGGTACCTAGCTTCCTTAGTTCTCTTGGTATGAGTAATCTCCCATGGTATATGGCTTTCTTGCTCTAAATCGGTTATATGTTGGCTCTTTATATTGATGGTGCAAACCACTTTCCCTTAAGCATTATTTCTGCGTCTCTGCCGATTTCAACTACAGATAAGTAACAACCCGCACCGCTGACTGAACAGCCATCTTCCCGCCCCATTCGAGCTGTTATCAGCTGAGCCATTGCTTCCGTCATGACTCCTGCTGCTCAGGCGACCTCCATGTTCCTGGCGGCTCCTGCGGTCCCATATTTTATCCATGTCTTTCACACTGTGGGCTCTCTCCTTGCCCAGTAAATGTGCCCATCAACAAGAAGTCAGCGGCAGAAACCTTCGGATTGAAACTGGGCGAAACTGAAGCCCAAAGGGTAACAACAGCAAAACAGCCATTTGCGGCGTTTGTCGTTTCTTCTGCTATCAAAGCGAGTGAGTTGCAACTAAGGAGGCACAAGCACAGGAGGGAGGAGCAATGTGAGGTTATGCTTGCTTGCTCATGGGAGAATGAAATAGCACAGATCAACAGAGCACTGTTAAGTAGCGCCTTTTATTTAAGTGCTGAGACTATTGTTTCTTCAAATTCTAGTTTATTGTATCTAAATCATACTAAGTGATCTGTACGAAACTAAAACAACCTATCAACTTAATGAATTCTGCTGTCTATTAATGCAGAATTTATACATGCAGAATTCCAGAAAATTCTGCAACCTAAAATTTGAAAGGATTGTTTAAAAAACAAAAAATTGCCAGTACCGCACCCATCTGTCAGATGTAAATTATCTTCTATTTGCCCCCTTCCTTTACCAGGGCTTTATCAGTCGTCCTCTATTGTATCAATACATTTATCATGGGGCATTCAAATGTAAGGTGGATCCCAGTTTCACTTGTTTTTGTCTTGTTGGAGCGATCCTCTCATACCATGGGATATTAGCCGGTGCCTCTACTGGACTGTACCTAAATCTATTCATATTTTTACAAACACTCTACACAAATGCTGCTGTACACAGTCCCCACCTATTGCATTGTAAGTTTTGTATGTAGATTAACATTACTCTCGTACTATAATGTAATCTTTTTCTCATCCATTGACCCCTGTACCTTTTCTGCAACTATAAGTTTTAGTAGTTTCTTTAAAATCTAATTTGAACACATTGTTACTCTTAAGCATATGTCTTCAGGTTTGTGTTTTTCCTTCAGCAATAAAGTAATTGAGTATCCCCTGTTTCTGTTTAATCACAGAATGACCTCCTCTCATACATATTAAGAGGTGTTCCGTGTAGTTACATTATTTAAGGTGTGTTACCAAGAAAAAATATCAAGTGTGCAAAAATACAAATGTGATTTATTTTTGCATTTTAAAGTGCATATATAGATGAAGTGCACTAGACCATGGTGGCAGGCAACCACAGTCACACCAGCGTTTCACCTACATCCGTAGGTTTTGTCAACTGATTCACCTTCAGCAAAGCTGGAAAGGTCTGATATTTGAAAATTGCAGTGGTTAGGCAAACACATTACTTATTTGACCTGTAAACTATATCCATCTTGTCCTAAAGATGGCCACTTCAACTTTGACAAAGTCTTATACAAGTGTCTGTACAATACCTACATTGTTGTTGACAGTCCCTCAGTCAAACCTCTGCCCTCCTATGAGTTTCACCAGAATACCCCTTGTATGCTCCATGAGATAAAACAAAATTGAGAGATGCTGTTGAAGCTCCTTCCAGGAACGCAATTCAACAATTATTGTCTGGTAATGTTCCCTTTTTGGTGAATTAGAATATAAATTGAATCTTCCTAGGACCCTTTCAGCCCTGCAGCATTCGGCGCAGGGAGGGATACGTCTGTTGCATTACAGTTGGTATTCCATGAGCCCACCACTCTTTGTCTGCATGTGGCAGTCTCTGGTGCATTTTTACTGAGCTGTTGATTGGTTCCCAATACCCTTGTACCGTTTTACCGACTAAACTCTCCTCTTGTTCCTTAGTATTGATTAAAGTAGTATGTATGGTGTATAAATGGCAAAAACAGAGAGATGCTGGACTTGTGAACTGTTGGTAACATTTTTTTAAAGCCAGGTTTCCTTCATTTATCATGTAGTTTTGGCCGAAGGATATACAAGGATCAGAAGCGGTACATTTTAAGAGCTGGTTAAAGCTGGTGATATCTAAGCAGCTGAAGAGGGTGAGAGTTTTTACTGCCTGCCTACGCAATTTGAGTCAAATGCTTTCTTTTTTTTTTTTTTAAAGCAGTACAAAAAAATAATTCTTTTTTTGGGTGGCTTTACTTTTATTCCAATTTTTTTTAGTTTTTAAAGAATAAAGGAGGCAGGACACATATAAACGTATTGTACATAACTGAGGCCCAAAATATTTGACAAGTGTGACCGATGGAGTGTCTGTTATTGCCGATATATGACTGGACATATGGGAGAAAAAAGGAGCAAGAGCCACCATAGAACATTAGTCAGTAAACATATCATTATAGCCTTATAACAAACCGCATAGTATTATAGATATACATGAGATCAGTGTACATAACAATGGGGATAGTACTGAATCCTAATAGCTAATAAACTCAGAAGTAAGGCGGTGTGAAGGCCAAGAGGAGAAGTCTTGTACATGAGGACTGCGGGGGAAGGTCTATTGGGCCAAAAAGATGAGATTTGCTAAATAGCAAAAGAGAGGAGGGATGGGAAAGTGTGAAGCAAAGGAGGGAGAGGGGGTGAGAGGAGGGAGTGTATGCCATGGGGGGGGGGGGGGGGTACAGATGTTGTGCCAAGAGTGAATAAGCCAGCTTGTGTGTAATGGAACCAAGCTATTCGATGGTGGCCATGAACCTATCGGGTGCGCACCAAATCGATTGGGTAGGGAAAGTGTTTCTGGAGGAGTGTGTCCAGTTTCTGTGGACTGACTCTGAGATAAGTGACCCATGCTCACCAAGTGTGAAAAGAAACATTATTTTACACTTTCCAATATATTAAGATGACCTTGATGGCCACCGTCATCAATTGATCCAATAACGCCAGATCTTTATCAGCTAAGTCCAACGGGGGCTAAGCACATGCAGGCCCAAAATTGCAAGATTCAAGGTTCGGGGAAAGATTACATTGACAACGGTAATGAGCCACCTATGAACTTCTGCCCAATATATTGATAGGTGCTTACATGTCAAAAACATGTGTTGAGGGTTACCAGGAGATTCTTTACATGACCATCAGAGGTCAGATTCGATCATATTCAATTTGAAAAGTCTAGATGATGTCCAATGTAGGAAATGTGCAGCAAAGAACCATGTCTGGGTCAATGATGGCGTTACTTTTAGGTGAGTAAAATGCACCAACATTTTTCAGAATGACATGAACTTCTCATCGACCTTAGATTGTCAGTTGCCAAATCTGGCAGTTTGATGCCAGAGTTAAATGTGCAACCTATTGCTGGCTCTGTTTTAGGTCCCAATGTTTTTCCTGCCAGTCCCCTCATGCTTACCCCCGTCTCCATATTCTTCACTTAAATCCTAGCTTCAAATGAATCTAAAGGGTTCTTGTATCAGCCATTTATAGAATTGCATATTTATTGCATATTTCCTGAAATTCCTCTAGGACCATGCTTCAGAGAACAACATGGCAAAGTCGGAAATGGACCCTGACTGGATCTTCATAAGAATGTCCAATACGTTCAAGATATAGTAGTGAAAGCACCGTTAATTGTTGCATAGCCATCGGAAGGATGCACAGTGTTCAAAGGCAACATACTTCTGTCTCTGTTAATACCCAGCATGCCTCACCCCAGTATTTTCTACAAACCTGTTAACTGGATCTTGTGCATTTTATTTTTCCACAAACTGCACTGTTAGTAAAATGATTAGTGACTTCCTGTT
Organism: Triturus cristatus; assembly: GCF_964204655.1. Lineage (NCBI taxonomy): Eukaryota > Metazoa > Chordata > Amphibia > Caudata > Salamandridae > Triturus > Triturus cristatus. The sequence continues at coordinate 483,462,968 of NC_140585.1, forward strand.
TGGGGGAGGGGCGCTTTCCATCTCTTGGTGCACTTTTTCTTTTGTAGTGCTAGTTACCAATTGGTGGTATAAGTGCTTGACAACATGACCTTGTGCAAGCCTGCTTTATGTATCTCTGTCTCTCAGGGCGTTGTCATTTGGTGAACTGAAGCCAGGTCTATAGGCACGACTAAGAAACACCCTACTTCCATTTACACCTCCTATACTGATTGACATAATATGAATCGAGAGAGTAATGAATGTGAGAGACACGGGTTGAGGAGGGAAGCAGGTCAGGAGTCTACAGTCCATTCTGCTACTGTATTTCAGAAACCACTAAATAGTGCCACCACACCGCGGAATTATCAGCCTGTAATTCTGTATTTTTTAAATTTGTAAGCAGCACTATATTTCATCTATCGTGGCGCCCGCAAGAAACCTTAAAAGACCGGATATCCCTCCTATTACATTTGTTTTGATTAGATTAAAGATAAAGTCAAAGTTCCTCAAAATATTTTTTTCTGTTGACATTGAAAGTGGTAAGGTTATTTATACTTTTTGGACTCTGAAACCTTTGTGTTTATAACTGCTGTTCTTCTGAGATGTAAAGAGTAAACTAAAATGTACTCTATACACCAGTAGTGCTTTGCAGGCATTGACAAAGAGACTTCAATGTTTTTGTTATCTCAATAAGAATATGATAGGTTGAGTGGTGGGAGGGGGGCGTCTGACATCTCACCGTTGGAGATTAGATCTGATGCAGCCCACCCCTGTTGAATTGGTCATTTTCAGTGCAGTTGTGCTAAGCGAAGTCAAGGTGTCCTCTCTGCCTTTGTTCTCAGTGGCCATCTCGCACTGTTGTTTGCTCAAGCAAATGCTGTTATCTTCAACAGAACAGTGTATTTATCCTTTTTGTTCAGGATGCTGCAAGGTTACTACGTAAAAAGACCGCCTTTGTGGGACTTGAAAGGAATAAATTGGTACCCGATAGCATACTTATAGCCATGTCTGGGTAGTAAAATGTAAACTACAAATCTCCTCTGGCCGTAGGTGAAATGCAAGAGGACGGGGAAGATGAAGAAAAAGGGAAAGACCTAGCATACAGCATTCATTGTCAAAACTGAAACGTACTTGAAAATAGCAGTCCAAGCCTCACCCTCAAGCCATAAACCTATGGCTGTAGCCTTGCACCGAGACAAACGGTAAGCCCCAACAGCAGTCGCATTAAATATGAACATGTTTATGGTCTTTCATTCTCACCTACAAAAAGGGCTCTGCTACTTCAGTTGTAAAGAAACATGCCTCCACCCCTCTTGGGTCACTCTGTTTTGCAAGGTGCCTTACAGACAGATTCAGTCAGTTTGTGATCATTTTTTTTATTTTATACCCCGCTGTTTGGCAAAACAAGCATGGCAATGAGGCTAACCATTTGCTCCACTCGCACTATACTGATTTGGTCTGTATTTAGACCTCCAAAATGCTATCAGCCTTGATGTTTCACGAAAAACAGACCTTCCTCGTACCTGTAGGTCCTGCAGGTTGTTGGTCATAGTTATCCTCTTTTTTTCTGTCACCCCCTCTCCAGCATCTCCTAGGTTTGCTCAGATGTCAGCAGAATAGTTATCTAACCTTGCCAAAAAGGGTTAGACATTGCTACCGATGGAACCCTTAAGGAGCGGGGCAGAGGACTCTGCTCTGGTACTTTTCAGTGTCCAGTAAAGACGGTGTATAGGATATACACATCAGACCCGTGGGACTCATTCAAGCTAGAAACCCTCTTAGTTATTTGGAATCCAATAACTAATAACATAAACATTTGTTTGCATTCAGTAAATGTTAAGAAACACTGTAGACCAGAAGGAACAACAATAGGCTGCTGATCGGTTTCTGTCAATTACATATATTGGCTATTTATATGCAGTGATATTGTATTGTATTGTAATTGCATTTATATAGCGCTTACTACCCCAGACGAGTCGTCTAAGCGCTTTTTCGGCGAGTAGCACGCTACTCCGGGACCCATAAAGGATTAGTGTTGAATTAGTATAGTGAAATATGAAAGTAATTTCAGTGGTGGATAGGTTAGTCGGTTATTTGGATTCGGAAGGATAGCAGAAGGATAGAAGAAGAATATTTGATTAAGTGAACCATGTGCAGACAACGCAGTGCTCAACCATGAAATTTTTTTTATAAACAGATATACATTAGGACTGTGCAATTCCCCTGGTTTTACACAATATTCGTCGATATCAATCTCTGGGTGCTGTATGATAAATCCCAGTCCCTGCTGCTATTGATTAAAATAAAACCCAAGAGGGGTATGTCGACGTTTCGACCCCTGTCCATTCAACAAGCATGTCAGTCTGGTTGAGTCTCTCATAAGGTTTGTGGTAGTTTCCTTAGTATTCAGTACATGGTCTCATACGAACAAGTATCGCTCGTAACCATGCGGGCTGGTTTAACTTTGACACGAACATCCGTGAGAGGTAAGCCCATCTGCTTCACAGTCTGCCGCCCTGTAAGGACATTAGCACAAACCCTATGAGAGGCTCAAGCGGACTTGCTTGCGGGTTGAATGGACGATCACATCTATCAGCCCGCAGGTGAATGGCTCTCACCTCATGCTATTGGCTTTTCTCTGTGTCCTTCCATTCCTCATGTGTATTTTGGATTGGAGGGCAGAATTGTAATATCTTCTGGCCTGCCATCTTGCTTTGCTCTCCCTTGCTTTCAGCTTCCTACCACTCAATTTCAGCTATGCCAACTTGTCTGTGTGTTGCTTCCTGCACCCTGCCTGCCCACTATCTGTTTCGACTCCTCTAGTTCCCCATTGCAGCTGCCTCTTTGCCCCTTATCCTACTGCTGTTTTGCTTCTTGTCCCCTGCCCGCCTCCCCTCACTTTTCACTCCTTGTTGCTTCTCTCCTCTGTTGTTTATGTTCCTGCTTCTCTGCTCCGCTGTCTCTCTCTACAGTTAGAGGTCACACACTGCTGTTCCTCAGCCCCTTCTTCATTACACTATGAACATGCTCTATGTTTTAGCCTGGTCACAACAAAAATGACCGGCTGCCGATTATCTGTATTGGCTTTTTTGTTGCTTGTAAAGTGCAGCTGAAGCTTTGGCAAAGGCAACAGTGGAAGAAGGCCACCTTTTGATTGGTATTTTGTATTATTGCTGTGCCATTCCAAGATGACATTACGTTGCATCTAAACATTCCATTTAGATGTAACCTGACAATCCTCTTAGAATGGCCCAGCAATTACATAATACCAAGTGCCATTGAAGATAGCCACCCGCTGGTCTGTTAACTATGCATATTCTTGCGCTGCAATTTTACAAACCTTGTTAAAGCCAATACTGGCACGCACTAGATGACCATGTTTTAGCCAATTGAACCCTGAGCATTGGTAAAGCCTGTTTTGCAAGTGAGACCTTTTGGCTTTACCAATGCTTGTTTAAATAGTGAGTAGATTGAACATGCATAAAGTCAGTGTTATGCGTAACACATTTTCAATATATTTTCTGTACCCATTAAGACATCATGAGGTCGCTGTGTTGGATTAGGGACCTACTTGTTGATAGGCGGTGCACACCACTATTGGAGGCAGTATTTTGATCAGAATGGAGGGACTCCATATAAAACTTATTTAAGGTTTAGAGCGCTCGTATAGTTAAACTGTAGGTCGGAGGATTAGTCCTAGTTTCTCATCGGAGTAGGGAGGCCCACACTCTCCCTATTTTTCTTGTTTTTATTATAGTCTTTCACACCCTTGCTGTGGCACTGCTTATAAAAAGTCTCTCATTGCCTAAGAAAGATATGTAGAGTGGCGATGATTTTATTGTGCGGCAATTTAGTGGAGCCAATGAAGGTAAAAAATGGGTCGGTATTAGTTACATTTTGCATTTGTTCAGCATTGGTGCCCGTCACCCTCAACACTGGAGGGGCATGAGGGGTTGGAGGTGCGAGAGACAAACCCAGTGGGGGACAAAGATAATTAAAAAAATAAATGTACTCACCCGCATTTTGCTCTGTTTTCTTCTTTCTTTTGGAGTGAGTTGGGTACCTCATGGAGCCTCAGGCAACCCCCTTAAGCAATTCCCGACACTGCTCTCATGCTGCAGATGAGCAGCATGACAGCAGCGCCAGTATTGGCTGGAGCGGCTGCCTCGATGCTCCGGCAGGCACAGGAGACCTGTGCCTGCTCTCTATCCATCCAGCTGTCTGAGACAGCTAGGTGGAGAGGTTTACACTGCGCAACTCAGGCTCGCCGACACAATACAGCCTACCAAAGAGACATGTGCAATGTAAACTGGTGGAGGGAGCACCACTCCCCTGCTGCCAGTCAGTACCAGCCCCGCCCTCAAACACTGCTCTGGCTGGGAGCAATGACAAATTAAACGGTAATTCATTTTATTACCGATTAATTTTTAGGTCGAGCCTGGGCAGCAGTGCTGCTCTGCTGCGAGGCATGCAGTAGTGGAGCATGGCTTTGAAGCCCAGTCCACTGTCTGCCCATATTTTTAATTGGCTTGTCATTGTCCTTCTTAAACGCTGGCTTCGGAGCGGTTAGGCTTGTTAGTCCCTCCTTGGTACCCCCTTGTCTGCCTTTGTTACCTCTCATAACGACTGGACCTTTTTACGGTCTTGTTACACGGTCTGCTTTATCTTGGCCGTGAACACTATTTTGTTTGATTTGCCCCTATTCCAGCCACTAGATCGCAGCACGCCGCCCCTATTTACTTATTAATGACGGTCCGGTATAACTATAGCAGCCGCAGTGTTTTCTTTATTTAACTTACTAATTAAGTATAGCGGCTAAGCTTACTTATTTTTTTATTTTATTGTTTTCTAGCACCCATGCAGCGCTTTCACATCCATGGAGGCCAGTCCCCTTTCTTTAGACAAGCCGTGTCTAAAGAAGGGTGTGTGGCCGCTATTAAAGCTGAAGCACGGCATGGGTGCTTTTACAAAAAAAAAAAAATCTGTTTTTTAACTTAAACAGATGCTTTTTTTGTCAAAGCACTCCATGCACGGTTTCACTTTAATGTTGGCCATGCCCCTTTCTTCAGACACAGCTTGTCTAAAGAAAAGGGCGCGGCCTCCATAAATGTAAAAGCACCACATGGGCGCTAGGAAGCAAAAAAAAAAAATTGCAATGCAATATGCTCAACCTATTGCATTGCAAATGCTTGTTAATTTTTGTTGCACTGGCAGCAGAGGAGCTAATGGGGAGGGGGAGCCGCTAATGTTCAGCCTGCTTCAGCCTGGACCATGAGAGGGAATGAAAACATCCCAGAATGTTAACAAACCTCTGTGACACTATGAAGGCATGCATATACATAAGGTGCTGTGAAATATTTCTTTACTACTGCACATTACAGTGGACATTAATATTTCTTGTCCTTTACTGCCCATAGCTTTAAATGCTTTTCTTTTTTAAATCATGTTGCCTCATTGGCATGTCCTTTCCCGTCTATCGTTTTCCATTGTTGGCTTTTTATGAACCTGATGAGAGCTTACGATAAACAGCCATATTATACCCTATAAAACAGGTACTGTTGAGATGCAGGTAGGGTGAGGTTTACTACCAACAAGCCTCCAGTTGCTGTGCTGTCAGGCGCTGCAGCAAAGATATTCTCAACTGCCATGTGCTAAACGCAGGCTGTAATTTGATAATATTCCTAATAAAACAAACCCCATGTTTTCCCAATAAAACATTTTTAATGGCCCGGTTAATTTTATAAATGGTCTCTCAGACCAATCATCCTTAAACAACAGAAGCCCTGGATCGTCAGCCTGTTGAAGATGCCCAACACGAGCACGAGGGCAGAGCGCGGGTTTCACTGCATCAGCTCGGCTTCGTATCTTCTATATAGGATTAAAAACCGCCTCAGGCAACCGCCACTTCAAGTCACTTCATTTAAACCAGAAGTTCTATTACGCTTTTCCTATTAAACCATAAACAAGGGCCATGTGGGCCTCCGTCTTGGGTCCGGCTTTAGGGGGCGACTGGATTCAAGCCTTGACGCTTATCAGCTGGTCTGGTAGCCATAGTTCAAGTATACATTCTCAATGTATTCTAGCGTGCCGCCCGACCCAAAGGTGGCTACAAACGTTTACTAGGTATCTTCTGCTCGAGGTATGCCGCTTGCGTCGGTACTTTATCTAAAACAAGGTTGTGCTTGTATTAATCCTGAGACCAAAGCCAGTTCGCCTACATTAGTCTCCACCACATGGAGGGCCAGGAAAGCGGCAAATACAGCGGTATTTTTCTCCACCACAAAAAGGTGAGACTTTATTGTAGGTCATGCTCTTAAGATAATGAAATAAATATGTACAAAAGTGTATTTACACACAACACTGCTTACTTGCCTAATTAAAAGGGGTGGGCACACGTTTTGTGATATGCTAATGTACGTGGCGTTTGTCAGTAAAACATGTCTTGCCATTTTGGATGTGGTGTTCACCTTACCATGTGCATAAAGCAGGTGTGTCTCAGTACATTACATGTTGGTGCTGTGGAGTATATTTAAAAATATTTTTTGCCTATAAAGCAATGCGTTACCTCGGCAACGTGTTCATGTTTACCCATTAGTGTCACGGTGTCTTGTACTTCCGTGTCTCCTGTGCATTTCATAGATTCCGAGTTTGGGTTATTACAATGTCTCTTCTCTTGCTTATGCCTGCACTTGATTTTGGGAATTTCGTGAACGAGAACAAAGTTACAGCGATCAGTTTTTCATGCTGGCTTTTCTCAGACATGTTGAGTCTGACTGTAGGGTGTGATTTGTAGCACCATTTTTACCAAAATATTTGTTATATTGTCCCTTTGACAACACAAATTCACGTTTTCTTTCATTTTTCTGCAAAGGCCTCTTGCTGTTTCTAGGTCTGTCCTGCCAGACAGCTCTTAGCTATATAGGCAAAAGCTTCCTGTGGACCATACCAACAAGCATTGGCATAGCCAATAGGTTTCGCCTTTGGGACCTTATAAGTGTTTAGCCATGCAACAGTTGCATAACTAAATACTTATAAGGTCCCAAAAGCGAGACCTATTGGCTATGCCAAGCAGCCGTGTGGCCGCAAAAGTGAAAGTGATCACGATCAAACATCAAAGCGGCCCTGCTAATCGCGGTAAAGCGCGGCGCCCGCGCACATGAACTGTAGCTCTAGGCTGGCCTGGTAGCACTTTTTGTGGCCCTCTCAATAAGTCTCGCCAGACCAGCGCATGCGCTGGGTCATGCGAGACCTAAAAAGGTACAGTGGGCCTATTGCATGCCATTGGATGGATTTTTGGTCACTCATTTGCTTGCTTATTATTCTGCGGCTAGTCTGGACTTGAGGGAAAAGATACAAGAAGAATACCCAGCTGGAAGAGAGAAGAGACTCCCTACTGCAAGGAAGGATTCGAGGACTTCTGGCTTCAGTTTGCACCCAGGGATTAGGATTCGTTTCTCCAGGGCCAGCGGTGCTGTCCATTGTGCACCCTGTGGGGGATAGTGGATGGGTGGACCTTCTGAAGGGGACTCTGGAAGATTCCCCTAGATCTTCTGTGGACTGGCCCTGCTGGAGTGTGACCTCCAGAAGGCGGGGACTCCTGACTTCAACTGCCCGAGGTGATCCGAAATTGGCCAAAGAAGGCTGTGGGATCTGCAGGGTACAGGCAGGGAGTGTGCTCTGCCTTCAGTGTGCTGCTAAGGTAGACTCCAGGCCCTGGAGAGGTGCCAGGTACTGAGACAGAAGACGGGTTTAACAAAAGAAGGGGGCAAAGTAAAAAAAACAAGCCTCCCCCCCCAACATTGCAAACTTTTATGAGCTAGGAGGCCAAAAGCCAGCAGTCCTAGTGACTAGAGCTGGCCGCTAGGTGCAAAGTGACACCAAAATTGTTATAATCTGCCTGGCTCGGAATACTGAGGAAAAATCGATCCCTCTGTGGGACTGAGATCAAGGAGACACGTAAAGTGCCCCCTACCTGGCTCTTTAAAAGCTCCCTGGGGAGGGCCATGGCCCTGTTGAGAGTGGAAATAGCTACAGCAAAGTGTCTCTGTCTTAACCTGTTCCATTGATTGCTGTACTGTCCCTGGAGAAACTACTACTCTGCCATTTCCTAGGTGCAGGCATGCGTGGTGGCTTGTATGCATTTACATGTTCTCATGCATATGCTTAAGAATTATTTCAGCAAGTTCTCGCACCTTTTTATTTACCAAAGCCAATGTCAAAAAGGTGAGACCTATTGACTTCGCCAGTTGTTAGAAGTAGCTGTCAATGTTATTGCAGAGAGCATGCAGATGGTTGTTTGAATGTGTTGTGCAATTCGAGCATCTAACATTTTGTAATGTTGGCCACTTAAAACCCACTTATAAAAAAGGCGATCAATGCAATTGTGTAACTGATTATGGGATAGCCAATCCCTCCTTGTTTTCTGGGCCACCATGAACCTACGGGATAGGCCGCAGCATAGATCTTGCCTTTCTCTTTCAAAGGATGCAGAACTTAGAGATCGATAGGTTGTCCAATGACCTCACAAGAATGGATTCTCATTCCACAGTTGTCAAATTGGAACTTTGTAGCATTTCGCAGATTTATCTGTTAGCGACCCCAAGGCATGTCACCATTATCTCTACGGAATGGAAAAAGGTCAAGGCTCCCTTTGAATTGTTTTCTTATTAATTAACCAATTAAACCCATATTATATACGTATCCAAGTTTCAGATAATGCCATTTGCTTCCCATGTAGACAAATTCGGTTCTTGGGCCATCTTTCTTTGGCTAAGAACAGCCGTTAGCATCTGGAGGTGCTTGTTCCCATGAAAAGATCTTCTACCCATCTTAACGGTGTCTGAGCATGAAACCTTGATTTGTGAGGCTTTAGCATATAAGTTACTATTGTCCAAGCCAATTAGTACTCTTTTTAATGCCCCTAGAAGAAGGAATGGCTGAGTCTGCCCTGCCACAATATGAATTTGTGATCTGTGGGGGACACACACTCACACTCTCTCTCTCACTCTCTCACTCTCACACTCTCTCTCTCACACTCTCTCACTCTCACTCTCACACTCACTCACTCACTCTCACACACTCACTCTCTCACACTCATTCACCCTCTCTCTCTCACCATGTTGGATACCGGAAGCCACTTCAGTTTCCTGCAGTGTAAGGGTAAGTGTTGGTTATTGGCCACTGGACAGAAAAAGAACGTCACCTACCGCCTTTAACAAAAAGACATAAGTAATACTTCTATTTCTTGTATAATTAATTTGGTAAAGTATGGTACCCATATTAAAATTCTAGAAGAGTTTTATTCTGTTGTCTTATGAAAGCATATGATGTCTTTTTGACAGCATGATGCCCCTGTTTCCTCTTCGCCGTGACTAGGTACTTAGTGGAATTTTAAATTAGTACTCGCCTTGCTGGATTAATCCCTGTTCCAATCGATGTCAACAAGTTTATCAAGATGGTTTCATAGTCCTCTTTTTTAATTTGTCTATTCAATCGGACGAATGGGCGGGTTGTCATGTTCTTGGAACAAGGTTGGTTGTATTGCTAAGTTACAGAATGGGGAAGGAGGTTTAAGGAGAGCGCAGTTAAATTCCTTCTTCCAACCTTGATCAAATTCTGGGAGTCTTTACAAGTCAGTTTTATTACCTTATTATTCAATATTTATTAATCTTTGTGACTGAGGTTACAAAGAAAGTACACCACACTACATACAGTTTATGCTCTGCAGATTCATAAACAAATCCTTGTTTAACAGCAGTGGCTGTACAGTCATTGGGTGACAGTAATAGAATGTTTTTCATCTAGTGGTTCTACGACATCTGATAGACTATGACCAGGGCTGGAATTATGTGTTTGAGTAATAACAAATTTGCCCCTTCTGCCACCTAATCCATCATAAACTACATAATCTGCAGATTTCAAAAATAATAATTTTGTTTCTAGCTCAATTGGATCAAAAGTTATTAGAAATTACGGCAACACGCGCTGCTGCACAGTGCAAGGCTCTATGCAAAGTTGACTGGCCACTTCTGAGTTGCTTATTGCTGGATTTTGGTGTTAAACTGTTACTAACGAGGTGAAATCTTTGCCCAGACAGTGTTAACGTGTAAAAATGATGAAGTAATACTAATACAAAATGTGCTGCATTTCCTGTGTCTTCTTAAGGATTTTGGGGACCCTTTACAAGAAATTTTTTGTGGGCTGTTTGAATAACTGAATTTTATTAACCATTTTTTTGCTAATTCAAGCCCTTCTAACAATTCTGAATTATATCTTCAAGGTAAAAGTAAAGAAATACACAGAAGTGAGCTAGAGCGAAATGTCACCTTCCCATTGGGTCTGTTGGAAGGTGGAGGCCCTGGGCAATTAGCCAGTTTGCCCATGTCTTTATAAGTCTGTGCGTATTACGTCACACAATTTGTGTGTTCTTGCCGCATAATTGAGTGAACCCTGCCACATAATTTTGGCTGCTGCTGACTTATAATTCCAGTGGCCCTGCCTATGATTTATCTGTGTTGCTCAGATCCAACCTGAGGTGACCAACATTCCTTTATTTAAGTTTCCCATCTATTAATTTTGTTATCTATGGGTTCCATACCCATTAACTTTCATTAACAGGCGTTATGAATTTTGGAATTGTATGGTTGTGTTTGGGCTATAATATTTTTTAAACCTATAAATAAAACGGTGGAATGGTTGTGTATAAAGAAATGTATTTTTTTAACTACGTGCAGAGTTGTTAAAGATGTAACTTTTTTTAGTGGTCAGGTTTTGCTGTCTGCTAAGCAGTGCTTGGCAGGTGAACATTGTTACATCTCAGCAGTAAAAACAAGCTTTGTTTTCACTGCTGTGTCAAAATTACAGTAAATAACCCGATTTTAAAAAACCTGCTCATAATGGTAGACCGGTTTGGGACACATTCATAACATATAGAATTATAGATGGGTAACAATGAATTACAGGGATGTTTTTAACCAATGATTCTGAGAGACAACCAGAGCAAATCCAGAGTTCTTTGTGATGTCACTGAGAACCCTGAGGTGAACAACATCCCCAAAATGGCTGTAATAGTAGAGGATCCTGAGATTTTCATACCTAGGCTAAAAGGTGTGTGGTTGAATTGGAACATGTGTGTAATTAATTTACGCAAAAGGAAAGTCAGAGGCTATTCACCTTCATTATTAGTATACCATAACTGCAGATGAGCATGGCACCCGCATATGTTCAGGCATAACCCTTTGATCACAGACCCACAAACATGTGTCTGAAACACCATGCATAGGCTTTAGCTTTCCTATGGTAAATTACCACCTCATTAGAATCTACTATGCATTTTCTTTAAACCGTGAGCAGAAGGATGTTTTTGCTTGTCCACACAGTCGACTGTCATCAGGAATGAAAAGTTTCCTAGCTATCGTAACAGAAAGTTTCAATTCTATTAAGGACTCGGAGGTGAAGATTATGCTATCCTTTCATCAATTTAGTGAATAGTATCCATTTTACAAAAGCACCAACAAACTACCATTCCCATGAAACCTATGGAATGTAAAGAAAATAAGTCCAATGGGAACAGTTCCAAAGCTTCAGTCAATCAGGGCGATCTAGCAATCTCCTTAGTCCATCATTGTGTCCGCTTTGTTGACGCACGAGAGCCACCTCATCTTCTTCACGACTCTGGTCTATTAGCAACCATTTCTACAACCAAAGGCCACAGTCCATAGTTAGGGTTTAACCTGGAAGCAAGGCAATGGAATTACATTTGTAAATGAAGGCACATCACAACAGGTATACAACATCATAGCTGAAACATCACTGAAATATGAAGATGCATTACTTACTAGTCACGGCGGGCTATTCCATTCTAGAATCCCTAGGTGGGATAATCCTTGCCTCCAAGTCCTTAATAGAATTGAAACTTTGTTACGATAGCTAGGTATGTCAGGACCGAAGGCATGGATCATGCTAGTTCAAAGCTTACTTACCACCAAATTAGTCCAATCCAGCACGGGTTTCAAATAGAACCTCTTAAAGGTGGAATCGGAAGACCAGTCTGCAGCATTCAGGATATCATCCAGTCACGTCCCTAGAGTAAAGGCCTTGCGCTACGTGCTGAATGAGCACCAACAAGCGCAGATCAATACCCGCCTTCTGCATCGCTCATCTTACCCATCGAGCAATAGTGGGAGAAGGCACTGCCTTATGAGGCTTTCTTAACGCAATGAGGAGCTGCCGCTTACCCGGGGGACAGAGCTCTGTGGACATCTCGTACGTCTTGATGCACCCCACAGCGCACAACTTAGGAAAATTAGGAAAGGCCAGGAAAGAAATAACCCTAGTTCCATATTTCATCCTTCTACGAACAGTAAACGTGACTCCAGAAGGTGAGAAGTTGCACATCTGAGACCCTTCTACAGGAAATCCGGCAAAGCAACTTGGCCAACTTAGCTGAGAGCTGCTTTCGGGACAAGAAGCGGTTGGGTTGCCATAACAGGAAAAGATTAAAAACCAGGTTGATGTCCCAAAGTGTTGATTACCTAGGTTCTGGGGATAGCGACAGTCTAATGCCTCAACAGTCGGCACACAAAAAGGTGCTCACTGATTGGGAAACCATCCACCGGGAGATGCCCTGCCGAAATAGCAGACCAAAATGAATTGACCGACCTGTAGTCCAAACACCAATGGGTCCATCGAATCCTGGAGGATCTGTATCGCTTGACCTTGCTATCGGCCCAGGCCCTGGATAAGAATCCCTCTGCCTGTCCCGAAAGGCCTGGGATCGACCATCGTCCTCTGTAATCCTCCATGCCATGTGCAACAGCAACACCCCTCTCCCATCCTCACTCCCCACCCCAGGATCAATGGATGAGTCCATTGATCCGGACTGAGCAGTAGCTCTGGAAATAGGGGTAGAAGGATTTGAAAATCCCAAGAAAAGTTCCAGAAAAAAACGGAAACCAGACTTGAGATTTCCACATCGGAGTGACCATCACCAGTTCCGCCTGACTTCAGCCAAGGCTCTCATGATCATCGCAAACGGGGGAAACTTCGGGGGAAATTTCTTTTCCAGGGACCGGTCCTGGAGGAACGTATTGGTGGCTACTGCCAGAGGGTCCGGCTTATAACTGAAAAATCTGGGCACCTGGTGGTCTAGCCTTGATGCAAAGAGGTCTATTGTAAAGGGCCCCAACTCTCTCGGAGAGAAGAGAAAACTGTTGAATAGAATTTCCAAAGGCTCGAATCCCGGACGTTGCAGGACTAAATGTCCTTCACCTGGTTGGCCTGGTAGGTACTCCGCTGTGACTGAAATCTGATGCTCCAGGCAATATTGCCATATATTGATGGCGGGGTCGGAGAGGGCCTTCGACCAGGTACACCCCAGATTGATATATCAACCTCCCGATATGTTGTCCGTCTTGAGGAGCTCACAAGCCTGGACCGAGTCTTTGGTCCAGCATCTGACCGCAAAGGAGCCCGCCAGCAGCTAGAGACAATTTTTATTTAACTGTTGTTCGTGAGGAGACCACAACCCTCTGGTGGAAAACTCGCCACATCTGGCGCCCCACCCTGATCTGCTGGTGTCTGACTCTGACAATGTCTGGGGCCGAGCCGAAGATTGCCCCTTCCATTCAAGGCCTCCATGTTGGTCAACCACCAACCGATCTTACATTTCCTCTGGAAAGCAACACTGCCTGAGAGTAAGAGAGACCCCTGCGCAGAAGCTTGGCTTTTAGCCGTTGCAAGGCATGGTATTAGAGAGGGCCCGAAAAGATGGTCTTAATGGAAAAAGAGAGAAGGCCCACCAGGCAGGCCAGTTGCCGTAGCAAGACCCACTGTCTGGACATAGTCCGCCGCAATTTGTGGCAAATCTTCGTCGCCTTCTGAGAGGGAAGGCTGAGAATAGTGTTGACTGAGTATCAAGAAACCCAGAAAAATCTACTTATAAGAAAGGATCAGTAGGGATTTGGTCTCATTGACCATGGAACCCAGGGTCTGTAAAAGGTCTACTGCGGTCTGTAGGTGGAGCGATAGCCTGCGTGGTCATTGCCCTATTATCAGGATGTTGTTGAGGTAATGATTAGCCAGATTCCCTGCACCTGTAGTTGTTCTATGACTGACCTGAGAATCTTTGGGAAACACCACGGGACGGATGAGAGGGCGAAAGGCAGAGTGGTGAAAGTGTAGGTCTGGCCCTGCCACAGAAATTGCAGGAACCACTGATGAGGGGGAAAAATTGGGATCGAGAGATAGGCGTCCTTGAGATCCAGGTGCACGATCCAATCTTGAGGTCGTAAAACATCCTGTAGGAGGTGAATCCCTCCATCTTAGTAGAGTAGACCAGCCACTCGTTGAATTTTCGGAGGTTGATAACTGGTCGCTGGCCTCCATCGGCCTTGTTGACCAGTAAGATGTTGCTGATGAAACCTTGGGGATGTGGTGCGGACCCGGAAATGGCCCCCTTGGCCAAGAGGGAGGTCTCCTCCTCGTCCGGCTGGGCTGACGTGGCCGCCTAAAGGTGAAGCGGTCACTGAGTAACCGCCTGCCTGGGGATACCATAAAGCTTTATTTGAAACCCCTGCGCTGTCTGAAGAACCCAGGCGTTTCTTTCCAAGCCGGGGAAAAAATTGCCTGTCGGCCCCCTACTTTTAGAAGGGAAGAAGGGAGAAAAATCACCAGAGTTATTTGAGGCCCCTGTGCCTCTGGCTCCCTGCAATGCCACACTCTGGTGGGGTAAAAATTGGCGTGTCTCGCTGGGTCCTGGTACTGGCCTTGGTGGGAGCCTTACCCTCAGGGAGTCTACTGAGCATTGGAGTGGCCAGACGAGCAGACCCTACCTTGACCGTGCCCGTGGAAAACCCGGAAGGGAAAAACCTTCTTGATGGAGGCCTAAGTTTTGTCCAGGGAGGTGAAGGTGTTGACGAATCCCTAAAGAGCCGTCCCTGAGTATTGGGCCCTGCTTCAGAGTCCGCCAAATCCCCAAGTTTGGGGTTGACTTTAATCAACAGGGAGCGACGCCGCTCCATAGACAACGCACAGTTTGCATTCCCTAAAAACATGCTTGCCAGCTGTGCCCAGGGAGAAAGTGTATCGGGGGAGATTACTGAACATGATGACTTGGCCTCCTCGGCCATGTCAAAGATCTTAGTTAGGGGCCCCAGGGTGTCCAGGAGTTTATCCTGGCACACCCACCAGAATCGATCGATCCTCCTTCTTCGTATCTTTTACAAACGTTTGCAGAAAGGTGGCCATTCGTGTGTCCGTCTCGGGCATAAGGGCCACTTTACCTTCCAAGGAGGGGCAGGGCCATTCCTGCTTTAAGACAATTACGTGATTCCTTCTCCAGCAGCTTCCGAATGCGACCCACCACATACGCCACCACTTTCTCTGAAAGAACCCATTCAGAAGACTTTGGGTGAAGAATCTCCTCAGGGTCTAACATGTCAGAACAAGTCCCCTGGGTATCGGCGGTGGGAGGGGGAGACGGACGAGGGTAGACAGGGGCGGAAGGGGCCTTCATCAGTGTCTCTATGGCCATCATTGGCCGGTGTTGCATGGGTCAGGGGTGCAGGGGGCGCGGTGAACATCCCAGCGGGGTCCCAAGAAGGAGGAGGGGAGGGCCAGGGTATTATTGGCTAGAAATGCCTGCTTTAGCCTGTCAAAGACATCAAGGTGTACACCAGCTTTCCTGAGATCGGGCTCGGTTCAGGGGGGGTGGGAACCCCATCCGGCCTGGGGAGGGGGGGTCCTGGTGGAGCCCCCTCAATTTTGGCGCACACCTGCGCTATCTTGTGGGAGATTCATTCCTCCAGTGGAGCCATGGCTTCTGATACCGCCCGGTAAATTGATGTATCAACGGCATCATAGAAATAATCATGAAAAGGGAGTGCCGCCAGGGGGTCCTCCTCCCCTTGGCCCTCATCAAAAGGTTCCATCCCTTGGGAGAGAATAGGGCTAGTTAACCCCCCAGGAAAAGCCAATGCTGTGGTCAGGACTGCCCCACAATGTGGGTGTCAAGTGCTTTACAGGCTTCCCAAGTGCTGGAGGCTAGCAAGTTCCAACATGAGCTGCAGTCAAGGGAGGCTAGGTGTCAGCCTAGAATCAGGTGTGGGCAAAGCCTCATGGTCAGAGGGTCAAGCCTGGGGACACCACACACCCCGGTGCAACAAAAAAATGGGGGGGCCTGCCTGGGAGTATATCACCACAAGTCACTGTCCTGTATTTAAATATAGACCCCCCTCCCTGCTCTGCCCCTATTGACTATGACAGTGGTTAGTCATTTGGGACATCAGTTGCCCAGAGGAATTGCTAATCAATGCATTTATCTTCACAGTGGTATGTCCACAGTTCTATCCGCTACGGAGTCTTAGTATTGGTAAATAATTTAGATAGAATTGCGAACTCGCACGTCATTACATCATTCTGTTGACTGAAGCGTATAAACACTTGCAGAAAGATAACCAAAGTGGTCGGGCCTAGCGAGGGTGGTTTTTCATCAGAGTGCTGGCCAGATTGCACTAATATGGAGCTCCAGATTGTAAAAACATTCTCACACCTTGATTGAGATAAGCTGTCTGTCATCATAGCCCATTTGAGAGAATCATTCTTTTGGCGTAGTCTGCCCATATTTTCCTGAATTTTATTGCTAGTTTTTAGAGACTGCACACTTGTGGTACTGCTGTCCCGTACAGAGTATATGTGCATTGACCCCCTAAAACATGTAAAAATGGACTAATCCCAGATTGGCAGATTTAACTCTCCTATGAGACCTTATATGGAGTCGAAACTGCACCCATGGCATGGAAAGTTAAATGTCACCTGTGGACTACACCACCTATTATGTCATCAACTACTGTGTCAAGGAAAACATGGCATCAAGCCCCTTGCAGCCTGACTGCTGAAGTTTAACATTTGAAACTCCAACCCAACCTGTCAAAATAACCCTTTTTTCCGTGGAAAAACATTTCTTTTAAATATTAAGTACCCAGTATGATGTGGGGAAAACCACCACACCAGTCAAAATCGGAATCAGTGAACACAAGAGCAACATCCACTACGGTAGCAGCACCACTAAGATGTGCAACTGTCATATTGCATAATGCCACACCATAGATCAACTAACGTGGACGATCCTGAAGGCTAATACATCTTGGAGTACCACTACCCTGTTCTGCAAGGAGCAACGCTGGGTGTTCAGATTACGGACAAACACCAATGGTTTAAACGATGAGATACCCTGGATAGAATTAGAATTGGTGATTAAATGGCATTTCATTGAAAGCACTTATATGAATGTATAATGCACTTACACATATATGAGCATAAATCTAGCATTGTCCCTTTTAACCATGAACAAAAGTTACTTACCCGAGTTGTAAAGTTCCAATATGTAAAAGTACTAAAAAATAACCCTCATTATATTTACCTGTAATGTAAAAACTCCCATGTACTTACCTGTGAAAAACTGACAACACTATGTCAGTAGCACACCTTTTAAGTTTCCATAAGCCCTTCAAAAGGAGCGTTCTATAAACATGTCTTCAGACCCATTTCGAGGAGGTGAAGGGCAAGTGCAGGCAGCGGCTACAGGGCACTAGTTGTCATTGTTGAGATCCTTTTCCTAATATAACTCTACCAACAGAGCCAGGTTCATTATTTCTGCATTTGACTCTCCGACTAGTGGGGACTAGATGTCCAAAGCATCTCAGGGAGGTAGTATGGGGGTAAGGACTCAAAACACAAACAGTCACACAATAGGTACAGTAAATACATGTCCAACCCAATGCATGTCTTTTTAATAAAAGGTAAGCATTTTAATCACAGCAAAACTTAATACGGTCCATAGGAAATAAGCAAATCTACAGGGAGGCAGTCGAGATCTACAGAGTTCTCTACAGAATGAAAACAAACAGAGCACAGGTGTTGTCTCACTATATTGCTGCGGAACAGCTAGCTAGCTTTCTATGACCCATAGGCCAGCCTGTAGCAATTGACTGTTCAGTTCTTGTGTGGGGACAACGGTCTTCGCTAAATCATACCACCGAACTCTGTGAGCCTCAAGTCAGCGGCGGCTGGCACTGGTAACGTGATGCGGCAGGGTTAGGTGAGAAGGTGGGGGGAAGTCAACAGAGAGAATAGGTATAATTAAAAAACATAATACCTATTCTGTCTGTCGACTCCTCCCCCACCGCGCACTGCCCCACCACGCTTACCTGTGCCCACTGCCTCAAGTACACGCTCATTGTCTCTAGAGAATAGAATTACCTATTTAGGATAACCAAGTGCTGGTGTGCCAGTAGTGGTCACGGCATAGGACAATCTTTCGTGCTCACTTAGGCAGTCCCACATCCTTATTTCTGTGGTCTGCCTGCTGGCCCGGCAGTGGCTCCATGCAGACACCTGCCGTCTATTTTATCGGTTGTCATGGAAGGATCTTCCGCCTTCGTTTTGGAAGTGGGTGTAATTGATAAAGTGCAATTTCAGGAGACTGGCTATCAGCTTCAGCAGTCCTGGAGCTTCATCAGTCCTAGCCTTACTTTACAGGCAGTGAAGCAACTTGAATTGAAGCAAAATTAAGACATTTCAGACCTAGTTTTACATGGAATGTTCATTTAAAGGTTGTGGATCTACTGTCTGGCCTGAGAAACTGCTTTGGTCAGGGTTATATTTTCATAATTATTTTTCCATCTGAAGAATAGACATGTTCATTGTGTAAGGTGACCGCTCCTCACAACTGGTGGTGACCATGCTGTTTTATAGCAGGAGTACCCACTTCATGAGCGCAGTATGTTGGTATCTCCGCACCTGGTTCCGATCAACCTTCCAGGATGGGCCACTCAAAGGAAAGCAAAGGACCCTGGAATTGCTTTGGAAGGAGTAATCCGTAATCCCTTGCTGAAAAAGGTCACATAGTATATCTAATGGCACTCCTGTCTCCATCCCTCCACATATTTCTGTATAGAGTTACGCCATCCTTCTTAGGAACGCAGGTGTGGAAGAAAAATCTCTCTCCAAACCCACTTGAAGTCTAAAAGATGTTTGTTAGATAAAAACAAAGCTATATCACTACCCAGTGGGACTGCTTCACCTCACCAAGCAGTTGATGCTAACCCATCCCCAAATGTCTTTAACGTTTAGACATTTTCTTCACTTAGGTGGCTGAAGCAACATACATGTGATAGAAACTGAATCTTTAGATAATGGTATTAACAGATGCGTAGACTTCTTGTGAGAAGAACAGAAAAGGACTTCAAAAAGAGATACAACTGATGCTATCTCTGACACTGAGCACTTTTTATTGAGAACTCTTGCTTAGTAGTGCCAAGCATAGAAAGAAGGGTGCATGCATCATGGGCAAAAGGACTTGAACTCATTGGTATGATATAGACATTAGAAATGGCTGCATGGCCTCAATGTGTTATTAAATCATTTGGAAAACCTCAATGAGATCTCTCAAGGGATACGTTTCTACTGAGTGGGGGCTATTACAACTGTGTGCCATGTAAGACCAGCAGCAAACCAAAATATATCCCACTAGTAACAGCAAACATACGCAGTAGTAAACAATTTGGAGTCCCGCTACCATACATGCGCACACGCTCCACATTCACACAAGGATGTTGGTGCAGGATTTGGTCATGGCACATAAAAGGAACTTTACAGGTGTGTGTTTGTTGGCATTTTAATCATATCATTGAATAGGTAACAAGGCCTGTTCAGCTACTGATCATTAAAAACGGAATGAGATCTCATTGCCTCCTTTTTCCGACCAAGTACGCCGCGTCCATTCCTATATCTCTGATGCTACGCATGCTGTTGCCAACCCTATGTCTCCATCCTATGTTGTCTTCATCTGATTCATTCTCCAGTAAGCTAATGGTCCGTTCACTTTAAATTGAAATCCCCACATGTCACAGTTATCTCCCTTCCTCTGTCTCCCACCCCTTTCTGTGGGAGCAGTGCATCTCATTTCACGGAGGCAGTGGTTATCCCACTCCTGAAATAAACCAGAGATGTGTTTATTGATTCCCGACAGTTTTCAGCCCATATCCTACATAACTGGGTCGGTTATATTCTGGATTTTGAGTGGCATATAATATTTGAGCCTCGCTCGTCTTCTCAGTTTGACTCGGAACCCCTCGATTGCCGTTATTCACAGTTATCCATTTTTAGGTCTCGGTACCATCCGGTCTGCCGAAGGCAGAACCGGAAGTCCGGAGAATTAATGTTTTGGAGAAGAGGGGCTTGAACCCGCCCCTCTTCTCTCCTCTTCTCCATTGGCTGGCCTCTTAAATGCTGGCCAGCCATTGGAGAAGAGGCTTTGTCTCTCCGAACAGGCCCCATCCTTTTCGGATTCGGGGGCGTGTTTTTTGCTACTTTAATAATTTTCTCCTCCAGCCAATGGCAAGGGAGAGAAAAGAAAAACACGCCCCCGAATCCGAAAATGACGTGCTTGAGGCTTTGCCTTGAATTCCCACGCAGATTATATCACTTCTCTGCTGCTTCAGATGTCGCTTTAAGATTAGGCTTTTTGTTCCTCAATGTGTACATTATACCGCGTTAAATCAAACAAGTAAATCAGCAAATAAAAATAATCCCATCCATCACACAGAATGGATTTTTAATCCGGACCAAAGGTGGCGGAGAATCACAAAAAGTTAATTATGGAAAACGAGACCCGCTTTATTGAAAACATTGATGATTTAGACAACATTTTGAAAGGGGAAAGATTTCAACTCCGTTAGGATTACTCTGTGAATTGGATGTTTGTCGCAAAAACATACAATAATTTGTAGATTACGAGTTCTAATCCCGCCACAGCCACATAAGTTTCAAATTCGATAAATTGAGTATCATTAAATCGTATTGTTAAAAGCAGACCAATTAGGAATTGTGATTAGGCGCCATTACATTTAAAAAAAATATATTTTTCTAAATTAGTCTGTCGCTGACCGAAGAGGTGCGTGGTTGAGGTCGGTTGGGTTCCGCACCCGCGGCTGATGTACGTTCGGAGACATTTGAAAATCCCCCCGAGTAGCGCCTTGGTTCGGAGGGAGGAAGGGGCATGATACAGCAGGAGGAGGAGGGAGAGGAAAGGGGCGTTAGGGGCGGCATGTCAGGGATGGGCCGGCCGGGAGCCGACAGCGAAGACGACTTACCCCTACCCTTCTACTCTCTAGCCCTCCCGCAGTCACCGCAGCAGAGCCCACTGCCCCACCCGGAGGCCCGGAGCAGCTCCATGGCTTCCGCAGACATCGCCCGGCAGTTGGTGAGTTAAACTGAACCGGGTGGGGGTCAGAGGAGAGGGTGGCTCCGACCACAGAGATTGGTCGCTGGGCACTTTTTTGTTCGGTTACTTGTGGACACTTTCTTTCGAGTTTTCGATACTCAGAAGACTTTGGCCCTTCCTCAAAGCTGGGAATGTTCGGTTTCCCGTGGGAGTCCGGAGCTGGGGTGCGGTGCCGCCTCCTCTGTCAGCCGCAGACCGGGCTGCATGCGCGTGCCTGACCCGTCCTCAGCTCTGTGGTCATCATTACTTTCATTCAGGGGAAAAGTAAAACTACTTCAGAAGGTGCGGTTCTTCTGAAAGACTTTACTAGCTTGTAAAGGTTTACTCCTACAATATATTGAGTGTGAAAAAACCACAAACGTTGAAGAGTATTCTGCCTCACACTTTTTTTTCAGGCATTGAAATAATCATAACAGTGATTCTAACTGATAGGAAAGAATTAAAGACATATACGCTGATAAAAACCATAGAGGACAAGCATTTACAATGCAATGGTCTCGGCATTGGTAAAGTTAGACCTATTGGCATTGCCCATGACTCTGCCGTTTCTTTAAATGTTTTAAAAACAAAAACATAAACAAAAATAATGTCATGAGCAATGCCAATAGCTCTAACTTTACCAATGCCGAGACCATTGCATTGTAAATGCTTGTTAATTCTGAATTTGCATGTCTCTCATCAATGACCTATATTTGAAAGCTTTCGTTGGAAGCGACCACCTTAATTTAATGTCCAGTCGGGACATGCCAGCATTTTTGTGGGGTTGGCACATTGTGCGAAGAAGCTTGGTACATAACAGAACGTGCAAAATGTCAAGCAGTATATTTAGATCAATGCTGCATTATGTAACTAATTTCACACAAGCATAGAATGGAAAAACGTCACATGCTCAAAACGAAATAGTTTAATTTTCTCTACCCTTCTAACCTCCCACGTCACTCCCTCCCGCCGCCTCTCCCCCAATAAAAAACAATATGAAGAGATGAGCTCTAAAAATGACGAGATTGCATCATCACAAGACGTTCTTTTGCTACTTTTTGTCGTGGTTAAATGCACATTTGACATCCATTTTTGCACATGAAGGGTATGTGTTACGACATTGAAAACCTTAATTATTATGGGAATTTACGTCATTTGGAGACCCATAGCACAACTACGTCATAAAACCATTGCATGCGTTCTTGTAAATCGTCTTTTATGCTCTTTCGTTTGTTCCGTTTCCTTGGAAGAATGTTATGAGGACACCTACAGGCAATATTTGTAAATTGCAGTTAGTGATCCTGTTTTTTAAGAAGCCCTTTTATCTAAATGCTTGACTTTTCTTCATAATCGAATTGACAGCTCCTATTTTTAAAAACGTTACATTATTTTGTCTTCAGGCTATATTAATATATTCACCCCAAAATATCTGAGCAAAATAATGAAAGTGCTTTAATGCTGATTGAGAAATCTCGTCTGATCTTTTTGAGTGAAAGCAAACTGTGGTAGGTTACGTATTCCACATTCTACAGGTTCTGTGTTCCAAGTTGCTTGTACTGACACGTACTTTCCAACTTGATTGGTGTTTAACTTATTAATCATTGGTCAAGCATGGTTAGTCCTTGTAGTATATTCCAAGTTCTCATGGGGTATTCTGGATCAGTTGGCTCTTGCTTTGTCTGTGCATGGGTGCTCCAATAAAGACCAACTACTCTTACACGTATAATTGCTGTATTTGCCTTCTCTACTTATCTCACAAACCCGTGCATCACTCATTCACCACATTGCTTAATTGTAAAATATATATCCAGACTTAGCAGAGTAAAAAATTCAAATCCCTTTTTGTTAATCATTCTTGTAAGCGCTTAAGATAAATAGCACCAGTCACAAATAGAAGTGTGTCCCTATAGCAATGGGCGACTATCCCCCCATCGGTCTGGCCAGACGTGTTCGGGGAAATTCCCACCCCGAAACAAGAAATCAAGACCCTTGGAGTCTGGCTGGAACCCGAGCTTTCAATGAAAACGCAAGCGTCCAAAACAGCAGGTACCTGCTTCGGGCTTATGCGCACCACCCGCAAGATTCTCCCCTTACTCCCGCCCACATCTAAAAAACTCCTAGTCCAAGGTTTAATACTGGCACGGTTGGACTACAGCAACATGGTTTATCTGGGAGCCCCAGAGGCCACTATGGCTAAACTTCAACGCACACAGAATGCAGCAGCCCGACTACTTATGAACCTTCCCTCCAGAGTATCAGCCAGACCAGCAATCAGGGCCCTGCACTGGCTGCCAGTGCGCCAAAGGGTGGAATTTAAGGCCATGTGCGCACTGCACACAAATTGATGAATGGAGTTGGCCCTATGATCCTCAGCGACCTGGTGACTCCTTATAAGGCCCCCAGATCCCTTCGGTCTGAGTATGAGCGACTGGCCAACATCCCCAAATACAGAAAGACACGGATGGGAGGCCGACGCTTCTCCGTGAAGGCATCTGCCGGATGGAACTCCCTCCCCGTACCCTTAGACTGGAGCCCAGTTATCTGATCTTCAGAAAAAAACTGAAAACGCTTTTATTCCCAAAATAAAGTCCCTTCTCTTTCTTCCCCTCTCCTCTGGATAATACAATCAATATAGCGCGGGGATGCCTTCGGGTCACCAGGCGCTCTACAAATCGTTAAATAAATAAATATAGTCGCTTGAAGCACTGCTTGTTCCATGCCTGAAATACTGATTATTGTACTAATGTGTGTGTATACTTGACTAGCTAAAAAACATATTTGTTTTGTAAAACTGTCTGAGTTTGGGGTACTGCTTAATATCTTGGGCTATTAAATATTTAAACTGAGGTATGAACGCCTGATTTTGGTTATCTTTGGACACCCACATGTTTAGGTGGAAAGGTACTGCAGAAGTACTCCAGAAGGGCTGGGAATGGTGAAAATCAAGATATATTGCACATGCGCCATACCAAAGATCATGTAGATTGCTTTATTGTGCGTTGGAGCTTCTCATTTAGGTCTGCTTCATTGCATGGCCATTACAATGGTCAATGTTAATTGCAGCTCCTTGTATTTTACATAATTCAGTCCCACTGCCTGCCAGGAGGCCTTTATCTTGAAATAATTCCAGCGCAGACTGCTCTACAGGTAATTGAGAGACTTGCCTTTGATGAAGCGTTAAAGCCGATCTCGCCTTGCACGACACTTTAAACCTATCTCGACAATGAAAAAATAAACGTGCACTTGGTACATGTTTAGTAAAACGACACAACCTAGTAAAATTGGTGAGCCATCACTGCAAAAGCGTGCTTGACTGCGTAGAAACAGTAGGATTAATCCATTAGCAACTGATTACTTTATATTCAATAATAACTGATTACCTTATATTCAATAATAAAGATGTTATAACATGTGATGATAAATTAGCATTGCTGTTTGATTTAATTCCAGTGTTATAATAAACTCGACTTTCATGCAATTCCTAAACTAATCGCATTAGATGTCTGAAATTTTCAGTAGACGTGCTTAACAGTATAAAGATCATTGGCGTTCAAGAACGATTTTAATCTCTTTTAGAATTAATTTACATGTTGCTACTTTATTGAAATAGTGGCATTAGGCCATACTTGAAGTTAAACAGTTCTTTGTAATCATTACTGACAACTTTACCAAATGCATTCATATGATGTGTGATTTATTTCATTATGCTTAAACTTAATTAGGAGTTTAAGCTAAAATGTGAATTGATGAATTTAAACATGTTGAGATGCTTTTTCTCCTTGGGCTGCATTATTTCGTAGCCTTGTGCAATGTACTTTGCAACGTTTTCTCAAATGTTGCTTTATTTGTTCTTGGTTCATATGACATTCCATTTGACAAAGGCTGCTCTTTACCCCTTTGTGTGTGAATGGTGGGAAAGCAACCTTTTCCCTATATCTATAGAAAGTAACAAGATGAACAAGCTCATGGTCAACTTACCTAGGAGGATGGGAGGACCTTCGTCTCTCATGATATGTGTGGGACAATTTGCCGGAGTAATAATTTGTACCTGGAATAACTGAAGGATGATGAGACCCTTGTGCAGCAACCACTGATGTCATGATAACAAATATGAACTATACAACTACAATGCACATGAGGAGGAGTATGCTTTTTGCATTTTTGTGATGCCCTCATTGCCCTTTTGTGCCTTTGGAGGAGAGCATAGTTCTAAGATCAGGCTGCCCCTTGTCACTTTTCCTTCCCTCCAAGCTGCCTGCTGTACAATCTGTAATGCACCTTTCCTTATTGCCAATACTGGATAGCTTGCCTGCCGGACTATTTGGAGCAGTTTGGTGAGATAACAGACTTGAACTTTCCAGGTTTGTGCTCCACTGCCCCTTGCCCGTGGACTTTAACTTGACCCTTTTCCCATGATAAAAGAACCTTTGAGAACCAGCTTCTTGATGATAGAAATTGTACTGTTGACTAAAACAATCCTCTTATGGAGTCTTTAATTTAGGGATAGATTATTTCAACTAGATATATGATTTTGTATTTCAAACTGTTAAATTTGTGTTTGAACTTATTAAAATATTACTTCTATGCATTGATTTTGGATCTTTACTTAAATAACCAAATTCTCTTAAGGTGTCTGAGTCTTATTGTTTCTGATATTCTTTTACAGAAACTGTGCTCATTTCTAATTGTATAATAGACACACTAATGCATTATTTTCAGAACATTGGTTCTCTTGCTTTTGTTCTATGTAGCCACTAAGGAGCTTTTGGTTTGCATGATTCTTGTTAGACTAAATTTTTTCAGGCAGCTCGTTCTACCAATTACCATACTTTATTTCTATAGCATGGTTTTGAGAGTAATTTG
Source organism: Triturus cristatus (assembly GCF_964204655.1). NCBI lineage: Eukaryota > Metazoa > Chordata > Amphibia > Caudata > Salamandridae > Triturus > Triturus cristatus. Next base: position 483,489,072 of record NC_140585.1, read on the forward strand.
CCTGAACCGGATTACCAATTTGTTAGTTGGCTACCAATTAATTGTCCTCATTGGATAGCTGACCGTTGGTCGGCCTGCTTCCTCACCCTTTACTACGACAGAGAAAGCCCAATTAGAGGACCATCCCCGCTGAGGTGAAGTATTGAACCCGAGTAAAGTCCTACACCTATGGGCCCAGTAGGGGTGTTGAAGTTATGTTTGAAAGAGTATTAGGCTTCCGCTGCAACAAGTACCTTCCACTGCTTGGGATAGGCACAGGCAGGCTTGACCCCTCCTAAGAGGCACTAATCCTGTCGGTCATCTGTTTGGATGTACTCCAGCCTGATTCTTATCGCACAGCAGAGCTCAACACACTTCGTCACAAGCTCATTGAATAATCCTCTCTTTAAGTCAGAGGTGCTTGCTCTTCTGAGGCTTAATGCATGACTTTTCACACAAGTCATGCAGCTGGAAGGGACATTTTATGTTGTTGCTTCGAGAAAGACACTGGACAGGTAGAAAATGGGTGGCTAAATGTTTAATGCGCTCTTCCAGAAATGTAAGTACTATCGAGCAATTCAGCAACGTCATCCATGCTGTTCTACAAACTACACAATTAAATATAGTAGAAGCAGAGCAGCCTTGTCATATATTGCCTTGTGATATATTATTATTAATCGGTCCCCATGTCTTACAAAAGTATTACGAAGACGTCCCCCACCCTCAGTAGTGTTGAAAGAAGAGATTGGGACCCTTAAGTCACAGATGACATGAGGCTTGCTCTCTGGTTACAGGCTCTCAATGGGGGAGAACTGTTGTCAGTCTCTGCTGCAGACACATAATGCCAGGTTCGCTACGCTACATTTAGGAGGGAGTTGCTGGTTTACAAACTTAGCATTATGAAGACAGTGAGGGCAGAGTTGGATCGCATGTGGCACGTCAGAAATGAAAACAGTGCAACTGGAGCAGATGGCTGAGATAGAAAAGGGTTGAAGGTACTTACACCATAGATCCTGGCTTGGGAAGCCATATATCTCCTCTGAATGCTTTATTGCATGGTCTGGTTGTTTCAGAATTGGGATCCTGGCTTTACTGGGCCTCCTTCTCCTGGGCTGTTTGTCGGGCTGTGCATAAAGTAACATTTCTGCTAATAACATTCATACTGTGAACACCACCTGTGCCTCCGAGCATGCATTCAGAGAATTCTTGGATCTGACAGAGGCAGGAATCCAAAGAAAACATACCTTCCACAATGCCCATCTCCTGCTTTTCCTGCTGTGTTCGCCCAGCTCCAGATCCCCAGTAGCCAACCTCTTCATTCCTTGCTGCTGTGAAACTTTGAAATGGCTTTTTGCTTTTTTTTTTGGACTTTTTATTAGTCACCACAATAAGCATTACAATACTCAACCCTAATTGTAATATAAATAACGAGTCCCCTATGAGAGCAGTTGTATACGAAGATCAAAAGCATCTTCAAGCAAACCTACTAAAATTAGCAAGTATAAATAGAACAAGCATTTGCAATGCAATAGGTCTCACATTTGTGAGAGTTTAAGCTATTGGCATTGTAAATGACAATACCATTTATGTATTTGTTTTGATAACACAAATGAATTGTCATTTAAAATGCTAATAGCTCAAACTCTTGTAAATGCAAGACCTATTTAATTTCAAAGAAGCGGCCGGCCGCCATTGTCCCGTGCTGCTTGGAAAGTGAAAGCGTGCATGGCGCGCTGAATGTTGCAGGGAAGCATGTCGTTCCTGCAGTATGAGAAACTCATTAAAGCAAATCGTACTTACAAACTAAATAAGACATACTGTGTAACAGAAGTAAAAGGGACAGTCCTAATGGGAGGTTACAAATGAAGACAAGGCAGTATTATGAGAGACTAACAAGCCTGTTAACTCGTTCAGTGCCAGGCCTCCCCCACCCTTTGCCACGCCTTTTTTTGGCTATTTGGAGTAGTTTGCGCTTAGGCCCGCATAACCTTTGTCCACATAAGGTATCCTCACCAAATTTGTGTCATTTTCTTCCAACATTCTGAGGATTCTAAAGGTACCCAGGGTTTGTGGATTCCCCCATAGAGCACCGAGAAATTAGGCAAAATACAGCAATTTTCTGCAGAAGACAGCTTCTGTTTTTTGCCCCTGCAAATGGTATCAACAAAAGGTTTGTGGTGCTGAAATTCCCATCTTCCCAGCTTTCAGGAACAGCAAAGCTTTTGTAAGAAAACCAACATTTTCAACACAGTTTTGTCATTTTACTGGGACATAGCCTATTTTTCCTATTTTTGTGCTTTCAACCGCCTTCCAGTTAGTGGTAGAAATGGGTGTGAAACCAATCATGGATCCCGGAAAGGTATACGTTTCTAAAACGTAGACAAAATTCTTAATTCAGCAAGGGGTAATTTGTGTAGATCCTTCAAGTTGTTTTTTTTGTAGAAACTAACAGTTGAAAATAAAAAATATTGAAATTGAGTTGAAAAAAATGCAATTTGTGCTAACTATTTCACCTGTAACTTCTAAGTATGACGGATTTTTTAAAGCAATATACAGTTACATCCGCTGGACCCTTCTGGATGTGGGAATATATAGGACTTGTAGGTTCATCAAGAACCTGAGGAACTCCGAGCCAATAACTGAGCATCTTGAATGGTTTTTCATTGTGCACCGAGTATATAGCAATTAATTTGGTAAAATATTAAGAGTGAAAAATAGGTACCAAGGAAATCTATATATTTCTGAAATGGGAACAAAATATAGAGTTTAGAAGCAGTGGTAATTTGCACATCTCAAATTGTGGGTACCCATACAAGCATGTGAATTAGAGGACATTTTTCAAAATGACTTAGTTTTTTACAAATTGTCTTACATTTGGAAGGCAGAAATGCAAAGAAATTCAATTGGTAATAACACTTGTTCTACTATTCTGTGTTCCCGTAAGTCTCCCGATAAAAATGCTAGGTTCTGTTTCCCAGAATCCCTTACAAACCTCAAACTTTGTATAAAAAAGAAAAAACATATTCCTCACATTTCTGTCACTGAATGTTCTGGAATCTGTGGGGACTTTAAAACTTCCACCCACCCAGCGTTGCCCCAAGTCTCCTGATAAACATGGTCCTCACTTGTGTGGGTAGGCCTAGTGCTTGCGACAGGAAACATCACAAAATGCAATTGGGACACATCACATTTTTTCAGTGAAATTTGTCCCTTTTTTGCAATGTGCCTAGCTGTGAATTTTGAACCCTAGCTCAGCCCGGCACCTAGGGAAACCTAGCAAACCTATACATTTTTTAAAAACTAGACACCCCGGGGAATCCAGGATGGTGTGATTTGTGTGGGTCTCACCAGGTTCTGCTACCCAGAATCCCTTGCAAATCTCATGCTTTTTTTTATTAAAACACCTTTTCTTCACATTTATATGATAGAATGTTCTGAAATCTGCGGGGAGCCACAAACTTCCACCTACCCAGCGTGCCCCCAAGTCTCTTGACAAAAATGCTCCTCACTTGTGTTGGTAGGCCTAGTGGTTGTGACGGGAAATAGCCCAAACCGTTTTGTGGAGGCATCAAAAATTATCAATCGCCCCAAGAAATCCCTGGTGTCTAGTGTGCTTTCTGCCCCAAGTGACAAATCGGGGTAATAACCCCCATATGCCCCCTCAAGGAGCGCAGAAAGACTGTACCTATTTTGTTTGGGGGCATTTGCATGCCCATTCGTGGCAGCCCCACCCCTCTTTTAAATAAAAAATAAATCCCTAGTGTCTCATCTGTTCCTGGGTTGTGCACAGTGCGACTGTGCCAAAAATTCAGAGGGGTGGAAAGACTGTGCCAATATTTTGGAGGGGTGGGCGCATTAGATTGCCCATTTAGGGCAGCCCCGCCCCTAAATGTGTGTATGAAAAAAATCCATTGTCTAGTGTACTTTCTGCCACTTGTATTGTGGCATGGCTTCTTCAACAGATGACGGTGGGCGCCAGAGAGCCCTCCAACTGGCCTTTTTGACATGATCAAAAATAATGTAATCCCCCGGAGATGGGGAAAAAGATATGATGCTGTTATCTTATAGTGGGTTTTGAAACCAGTCACTTGAAGATTAGTTTTGGCCTTGCACCAAAAGGGGCAATTAAGATTGAAATAGTGTTACATCTCATCTGAACGAGACCCAGGCATTGTTCCAGGATTCTGGGTATGGGAGGGCAGTGAAAAAGCATGGGTGGGCTACGAACATCAATGGGTTTTGGTGATGTGCTGTTTTAGACTTGAAATGTTTACCCGTAGAAGAACTAGAAGTTACATATCTTGGATAATGTTTGGCCTAACTGATAGCATCAGTGATCAATGTATAGGATAATCAGGGTTACAACGCACACAACATGGGTTCAGACCAAGCCTCAACCCAAGTGCCCACTGGTTGCAGCTTCAAACTGTATCTAGCTGGTACTGGGACCTGTGTACTGGACTCATGTAATAGACAAATGCTGTGCTCGTTGCCCTGCGCTTAAGCTGCATAGGAATGCCCAGAGGTTACCACAGGTGCACGCATTTTGGTTACAGGGCATGTCTGAAATACATTGGCTGTGAATTTATGGGCTGCTATGCTATCGCAGCTTACCTTTAATGATGAAAATGATATATTTTGTGTGTTTTAGACCTTAATGATAAGGGCCTTGTAGTAGTGGATTCAGTCCCCTATTTCTTTGTGAATTATATTATAATTCATGGGAGTCTGTAGTCCTTGTATGAAAAACATGTTTCTAATTTTCTTACTACAGTAACCTTGTGACTTCTCTAGTCACCTGTAATACGAAATGCTATTGCTGTTCAACTGTAGTTACTTATTACTGTTTGAGTAGTGACATCATAAAGCCTGCTGAGACTCCACTGCCTACATTTCATCTTGGCTGCAGGCTCTATTATTGCAGCAGCAGTTTAAAGAACGAAAACACAGATTGGCCTTTCCTTCTTGTGATCAGTTTTCCTAAAATGAACAGCGATTAGTAGACAGGATGGAGATATATATATCAGGTGTCGGGCTGACCGCGTGGCGGTGGTACCACGGGTAATATCCAGCTCACACTTTCAAAGAAGAGACCGCTCTAACGAGAGAGGACAATAACTCGATTTAATCAAGGACACGTTTCAACTTGCATCTTCATCAACATTCAGTATCCAAGCAGCACTACAGGGTATTTAAATCATATAATCGGTCATTGCTTCCTGTAACGTCATTGATTCATGAACAACAACATAGGACCAATGCTTGATATATAATCTAAAACGTGTTTCACGAGCACCATCTTGGAACATGTTAATCTCTCTGAAACCATAGTTCATTTGTCGATTTTCATAACAATTTGTTTTAGAAAAATGTATACTATTTCCAATTCATTCATTGCATAATCAAAAACATCCCTAAAATAGTGAGAGATTATTCATTAACACAGATACAACCGAGTATCAAAAAAAATTGAGATCGGGCTGAGCCTATATTGCACTTAGTCGTAAATGCAATATTATAAATCCATGTATATATAATTTCACATTCACATCAAAATCCTATAAATCAAATAATGTATAACATATTTGTCATACAAAAGTCCATAATCATAAATTGCGTACTCCGGCATAGATTTGTTCATATAAGTATATAAATCCAGTTCTATATGAACCTCGTATATCATCATAATATTGCGTTTACGACTAAGTGCAATATAAGCTCATCCTGAGTGCAATTTTGTTAATTCTCTGCTGTATCTGTGTTAAAGAATAATCTCTCACTATATTATTGATGTTTTTGATTAAATTACATACAGTCAAATCAAAGCAGCTTTGCATCTCAAATTCAATCCAATGCCAGATGTAGATTACGAAAGATACATCTTCAGTCAAGAAAGACAGAAAGCTGGTGAGACCATTGACAAATTTGTTGAGAGACTGGATACGCTCATCAGACACAGTAAGTTCAATTAATTTAATGATAAGGAAGCTATACACCTCGGATGATTATCAGAATCGTTCAGATGATGAATGCTGAGAGATACTCTTAGTCTGGTGTGAGTTCTCATGGCTGCTGGAGCTGAAGAGCGAGCTGATCAACAAGCTGCTGACATGGAGGCCGTAGGTGCTCTGAGTGAGTGAGTCAGTCATAAAATGTGAAAAGTAAGCAAAAGTCCAAGGAACATAGAGTGAATTCTCCACAGAAAAATAAGTTGAGCCTCAGGTGTGGATTTTAGTTTCGACACGAAGGTAAATGTCCCGCCATTGGACAGATAAGCAAATGCTGTGGAAAAGGAGGACCATTTTGTGACTATGTGCAAGGCAAAGGAAAAAGTAAGTGCATCACGGCACATAGACAAAATGGCCGCCCTAAGGTTCCAGAAGCGTCGTTTGACACACGCCCATAAGGCCAAGCGACCATATTAGCTGAGGCAAACAGAAACCAAATGAAGTCGATCGACATCTAAATCTTCGTCAAATAGTTCTTCAGTGTCAAAAGTGAAAGTGAAGATCTCTGTGCCATGTCGATGTTTACCTCAGAGAAGCATGTGCAAGTTGGACTGGCCGCTTATGAGGAAAAACACTGGTCTAAGAGAAACCAACATGACAAAGCATCAAAGGCATTCAAATGTTGTCCAAGGATTACACTAAAATTCAGTGGTTGTTCAATACCTTTCATTATTGATAGTAGTACATCAATAAATATTATGAGGAGAAATATAATGAACTGTCTCCAGTGCCCCGACTTATGCCAATTGAAAACTAAAGTGTATTTATGGGCTGCATCGACACCACTAATAAAACAAGATTCAATTGTGGTTACTATGAGGCATAAGAAAACATAAGTACAAGCACCCGTTCATGTACTTAAAGGTACGATGTCAAGCACCTGTTTACTCAGCTTCAGCACAGCCACGGATAGGAGACTGATATCCGTGAACTATGACTTGAATGCTCATCATGAAATACTTGGTCTGTTCCCTTTGTTGTTTCATGGGTTGGGAAAACTCAAGACTATGAAAGGCCAATTACACATTAATGAGGCAGTCTGTCCTATCGCGCAAAGACAGACAAATTCCCTTTCACTTACAGGAAGCTGTTAAAAAGGAACTTGAGTCTTTACTGAAACATGATATCACTGGTCCAACACCCAAGCGAACAGGGCAGTTGAAAAAGAACATCATCCAGTTCACACATTGCTGATAGCACAATTGAATGGTGCAAAGGTGTTCTCTCGCCTGGATCTGAATAAAGGATATCAGATGGAAATCGAGGAGAATTGCAGGTACATTACAACCTTTACTACATATGTTGGTCTGTTCTGTTACAAGAGACTACATTTTGGAGTGTCATCAGCTGCAGAGCTATTCCAACATTTGTGCAGCCTGCCATGAATGCTTTCAATTACAGTGATGACATATTAGTTTTTCAGAGCTACGCAGATGGACAAAGCTCATGCAAGTGTCAATTGCTCACTGATACCAGTTTAACTTTGAATGCTGAGAAATGAGAGTTCCATAAGACAACTTAAAATCTTTGACCATATCTTTTCTGATGGGAGCATGACACCTGATCCCACTAAAGTGCAAGCGCTCTCAACTCCAGTCTCCCACAAGATGTTTCCAGTTTACCTTCATTCCTTGGCATGGCCAGCTATTGCTCTAGATACATACAAGACTTTGCCACTGTCAGTGCTCCATTTAGAGACTTGACGAAAATAATGTTTATTTTCTTTGGTCACATGAATGCGAGCAAAGCTTTCAGAAAATCAAGCAAGCTATTGAGAACGCTACTGAATTGGCATATTTTGATCCAAAGCTTCATACTGAGGCTGTTGTTGATGGGCGCCGTCCTTGCACAACAGAGGACGTCCAAATGCTTGAAGACTTAATGTGGCGTATGCCAGCCGAGGTTTGTCCCAAACTGAACATGCTCACTCACAATCTGAGGAAAAAAGCTTGCAGTGGTATGGGCTAGTGAACATTTAAAATATTCATGTATGGGAAGCCCTTCGTGTTTATCACCGATCATCCAGCAATATTGACTATCTTTGGAACTTCAAAAGCAAAATGGCCTTCTCGCTGGGCCAGTTGGGGTCAGCGAGTGCAAGAGTACGACACCATCATGCTTTGTCCAGGGAAGAATCGGAACCCTTCTGACCACTTCTCACCAGTGCATCAACAATGTCTTGGCACTCATTGTAAAACAACGGAAGTTTAGATAAATCTCAGTGTGAAATCAAGCACTCTAGCTGCCATTTCGTTGGAACACATTGTCACTGCCACACGTCAAGATAGTGACATGCTAAAACTGAACGGCATTTTTGCACATCAGTCTTGGTACCAGCACCCTGAACCTCTTACCATAGAAAGTGTATATGAAAAGATTAAGAATATCAAAGATGAACTGTCCATTACTCAGGAAGGTATTATTCTAAAAGGGTCAATGTTAGATCTGGGGGTCTCTAGTTGGCAGAGGTATACACCTTAGACCAAATAGGGACCCTTGCTTCTAGTCAGGGTACAAGGACACACACGGTAGATAACCCCTGCTCACCCTCTAGGTAGCTTGGCTCGAGCAGACAGGCTTATCCCCAAGGCAATGTGTAAGGTATTTGCACGTAGACACCACAATGATCCCCCCTCCGCACACCACAAACTTAGACCACACAGGTGAGTTATATCAAAAATAATATATTTTTATCTAGTTTCTGCAGTTGAAATCAAGCATCACAGGTTTACACTATATTCGCTTTCTTGGTTGGTCGGGATCTTTAAGACGATAGTCTCTAGTCTCTTGTGTGATTCGATACTCACTGAGAATGAATCAGTTCGTAGGCTCTTGGTGTTTAGGCAGCTACGTTGCTCCGTCGGTGTCACTGCGCTCGTTGTACAAAGCGCTCCTCTGGCTGTTCGGTGCAAGGTTTCCACAACTCCCTCGACGAGCCCTCCGTGACGATGTCGACGTCACCGGAGTCAGCCACTCACAGCGCGGCTTCGTAGAGCAGGGAAGTACGACTCTTGGTCTGCCTCAGGCCTCCGGGTCGCGGCAAGGCACGTGCCGATGAGCACGTCGGTCTTCTTGATGCGGCAACCGGTGTCAGGCCCGGATCAGCGTGGTACTCTCCAACGAGGCAGAGAGCAGCCCGCCCACTTCACCGGCAGATGTTGAGAAGCTTGGTAGAACAGTCCACGGTCCCTGCAGCACACAGCAGCGCAGGGGGGACACAGCAGAGTCTTGGGTTCGGGCAACCTTTCTATCCCTGGGTTGCGAAAACAGGAGGCCAGCTCTTCTCAGGCCCTTGGAGATTCGGTTTAAGACACAGCACACAGCAAAGTCTTGTTTGGTCAAGTGGGTAGAGTCAGCACACAGCAAGACCCCTTCTCCTCCTCAGCTTCAGTTGTACAGCAGAACAGGTCAGCCCTTAGAGCACACAGCAAGGCAATCTTCCTTTAGTTCTTCAGCGGTCCGTCTTTCAGCAGAGGTTCCTCTTGATGGTAGAATCTAAAAATCTGGTGTCAGGGGTCTTCTACTTATACCCCTAAAAGTCTTTGAAGTCTTTGTGCAAGTCGGTCCTGAGCCCGGTCTGATCCAGTTCTGGGTGTTGCTGGAGCACTTTGTTTTCCTGGCTTCTACATTCTTTTCAGAGTGAGGGGCAGAGATGTCAGCCGCCCAGCAGGAGGTGGAGCCAGCAGCGTGGCAGGCAGGCACAGCCCTATTCACTCCCAGGTGCTATCTCCTCCCTCCACTCTCCTTGCAAATGCCGCCATTCAGCAGAGGGCTGACTCAGCCAACCTCCTGGGGGATCCCCAGCCCCTGTCACTCTCAAGCCAGACAGTCAATCCACAAGCACGCCCAGGCACACAGAAGGGTCAGACAAGAGAACAGCTACTCTCTAAAAAGTACTATTCTCCAACTCAGGATTTAAAAACAACCTCTCCTAAAAGATGTGTTATTAAATGCGGAGCTCGGGGATATCAAACACTCATGTCTTATCTTGTTCCTATGAGAAGATAGGCGGATAGCCATTGGCACCAGCCTCCCCCATGTTAGCCTATGGAGCAAGATAACCTTGCAGCAGTGAACACACAAAATGGCCGTTGTTCACTACCAGAACATGTTACCTGCACTAGTACATGCTCTACCTTTTACATACACTGCACCCTGCCCAGGGGGGTACCTTGGGCCTTCCATAGGGATGACTGACGTGTATAAAAAGGGAAGGGTTAGGCCCGGTCAGTGTGGACACTGGCCAGGAGGACATGGCAGTCCGGGGACTGCAGGCAGGCCTGCGACACCATTTTAGGGCTACACAGGCGGGTGGCGCAATCAGCGCTGCAGACCCACTAGTAGCATCTGTCATCACCAGCCCTGGCACACACAGTGCACTTTACTAGGGACTTCATGGTGATACAGATATGCCAATCAGGTATATCCAATCAATATGATATTTTACACTCGGAGCACTTACACTCTGGCACTGATTAGCAGTGGCAGAGTGTCCAAAGCATCTAAACCAGCAAAACGAAATCCATCACAGCATCAAAAATCCAGGTAGCAGAGGCAAAAGATAGGGGAAAAACCCACGCCAAGGATGTCAGGTCTAACAGTCAAGAATTGTCATTCCGGTGAGCCTGCAACAACAGATAATTGAAGTATATTGTGGACTTGTTACCACCAAACGAGCTCTCATGGAAGAATGTTCCTATTTTCCATTGATCAAAAATCTCTCATCTATCACTCAGGAATGTGTCGTTGAGGCATTAGACAGCAACTTAATGGCCTGGGTGTTCCTGCAATATTAAAGTCCGACAACTACCCATCTTCAAAAGTCGAGAATTCAAAGATTTTCTCTATCATCTTAATGTGAACCACTGTTTTGTAGGCCTCCCAAAGTGTGCAGTATGAGTCCACCGTGCCAGCATTCTCCTGGAATTACAATTCCATTTCCTCCCGTAGTTTGTCCCTCAGCACTGGCTCTCTCAATTTCCACGGATCTATCCTTGGGAATGCCCCCTTATTAACGTGTGGCCCCTTGAACTGTGACACCCACCGGAATACCTCGAGCCATATGTACAGGTGCCAGAAATGTTCCCACCTCATCACCCTGTGTGAACAGATAGTAAATTCTCAAACTAAGTATTAAGTAAGTAGTATGTGTACTGTTGCGGGTTCTGCGCCCTCCAGATGTTTACTAATCCCTTAGCGGCCAGGAAGCCAATGAGGAGCCTCTCTTCCCCCTGGCCCACTGAAGTACTCGAGCGATCCAGCTCAAGATCTAAAACTGCATTGGTGTCACCCCCGGCTAGAAGTGTGCACGTCGGCAATCCTATCAGGATTTTACTAATCGTTGGGAAGACTAACTTCTGGAGCCTTGGGGGAGCATAGAACGAGCAAAGGTTTATGCCTCATCCCCCCCACTTCGCCGCCACAGCCACACAGCATCCCACGTCGTCAGACCAGATCCTCTCTACAATAAACTGGCAGGCAGACCGTATCAGGATCCCCACACCCCTGGTGTCAGATGTGTATCCCGAGTGAGCCAGTAGCTTGTACCCAAAGCGATCCAGCGCCTTGTATTTGTTCCCTTTAATGTATGTCTCCTGTATCATTACGACATCTGGTGCATGCCTTTTAATATGTTGTAGGACAAGTGTGTTTGATTTTATTCCCCAAGCCATTTACATTCCAGGTCCAGGCCTTGAGCTGCGTGGGACTCTCTATTGTCTTAGCCATGCTGCCTTAGCTTTGTTCCGCGTCCCGCTTCCTCCACCCCCATCCCTCCTCTCCCCTCAGTGCATGCACATTGCATTTCGTTTGGTCTTGAGCTCAAGCCAGCAGGATTGACCGGATGGTTTGACTTCCTTGATTATTTTAAGTGAATAGTCGCTCTGTGGGCAAGTTTTGTATAGCGTGTACTGTGCTTAGTAGGTACTTTTTTATACTCTGTGGTGTATTTTTCATGGGGAATTTCACATTCTACAAACAGTGTGGTTCATAGTAAATCCTCTCCATTGAGTAAACACTTGACAGTACCCATTTTTAGGTCTCGCTGAGCCAGCGCATGCGCTGCTCTGCGAGAAATTTAGTGTATGGGTTTTAAAAGTGCTGCCACAGGTTTTTGGTGGCTTAGTGCTTGCGTTCACGAGAGCGTGCACACGCGCATCCGCCATCGGTCTTTGATCGCATCCAATGCTTTAACCATGATGGCGTTAAGATCCAACTTGTTTGTATACGGTTAGAAGATGCTTTTTTTTTCTTATTCATAGTTCAGTGAACCTCATTTAGTTCATTTCCGTTCTGAGAAAATACTAAAAATAATTTAATGCATGTCTGATAGGAAAAGCATCCAGATCATTTATACACAGATTCTTTACACAATAGTAGTTTTGTCCATCTTCTCTCTTCGTGGGTCTTAGTACATAATCTGTGAAATAGACTTTTTTCTGGGTAAATAAAGTTTAAATGTCTTGCTGTTGGAGACGTTAGTGCACTCTTACGTTAGTGTATTCATTCAATCTCAATTTAAGTGGTTTATGCTATTTATTAGTTATCTCAACAAACCTCTCTTTGCATATATCACACAGTCAGATTCACAAGTCGAAAAACGTGTGGTGGTGTAATACTTGCCTGAAAAGAGTATGCAGTGTCCCTTGATGCGTCCTTTTCATTGGATTTTCCAGCTCTAATCAAATGCATCACGATTTTCCGTTTGTTTTTACTACTTTTCATTTACTGAGGCTTTGGGTCTCATGCAAGCGTTTGCTTGGCAGGATTTATTTTTGCAGCAGTGACGTTTTATTACAGCACTTTTCAGTGAACAATCATTTATAAAAGGGCTTTTTAGCTGGAGTGGAAAAGGATGGTATTAACACCCTATTGCTTTCTCATTTTTAAATACCCAAGGGAACAAAGTTTAATCGATCAAAGGCTTTCTTTGTGTTGCGGCGCACACACATTGATTCGAGTAGATGGATTTGTATGGCTGTCTACATCCAAAAATTAAGTGTTGTCATGTCCCTTCCCTGTCCAAATCTTGGCTTGCTCTTTTGAACCAATTTGGTTAGGTCAGGCTCGCACCCTTTAAAAACAAGCATTGGCATAGCCAATAGGTCTCGCTTTTGGGACCTTATAAGTATTTAGTTATGCAGCGCAATATCCTTGGTGCTACAACATCAACTGTTGCATGGCTAAACACTTATAAGGTCCCAAAGGCGAGACCTATTGGCTATGCCAATGCTTGTTGGACTGGTATCCACTTAATTTCTCAATGTAGGTTAAATGACTGTCAGGGTTTGAAACAGGTAGAGTGTCCGTAGTAGGGCATTAGTTATGTAACAGGGCTGAAGTATCTGGAGAAACTAGGTTTTCCCTGAACAGTTGCATATACATTGAACACTGTGTGCAGGATAGTTTACCCTTTCATCTGTTGTTCATAGTCCACATGAACCCAGTTACTCATATAGTGTATGGTATAGGGTCAATATTGCAAATGACACAAGCTTGTTTTACCTACGGGGGGTCGTATGTATGATAGCAGTAGAGATTATTATTCAGAGTTATTTTGCTCTTATTTTCATAGCTCTAATGGTATACCCATTTTTAGAGCAAGGTATACAAAAAGAAGTGTGGATGCCGTAATCCAAGGTCATAACATTCTCCTTGTGAAACAGAGTTCGCTGTCGATTTCTCACTCTATTGCGTTCCGTAGAAATCCCGTCCTCATATTGATTTTTTCATGCAATAGGCCATTTGAGGGAAGGGTTTTTCTGCATGTTTCTACACATACTGAGCTACTGCATTTTAATCCGATTTATGGTGAACTGATTCTGCTGTCTTTTTGCATTAGATTACTAAATGCTGTTTTGTTTTATTTTGTACTACAATTGTTCTGAATGTCTGCAGCTGTATTATCTTATATAGGAAAGAGGCAGACAACAAGGATTTAATTGACCTGTGAAAAGGGTGAGGGTGTGACCATCTTTTTTAAGGAATTGAAATACCCTCTGCATTCATTAAGACCATATTTCCAGTCATCTCAGAGTTCCTGCCCATTTAACGGCACTCTGCCTTCTGCCTCTTCTCTTTATATGGTCACAGAACTCCTTCACCCCTGGAAATATCCTCATTATATATGATAGAGGGTGTGCTATCCCATATATAACTATTAATTATTGCTTTCCTTATTCTACAAATTTACATTAGCCTATTAGTTGCATATTTTAACCAATGAGAAAGCCAGAAGTAGTGTTGTATACTGCTGCATACAGGAATAATATGTAGTACTATGTTCAATACGTATATTATGATTTCAAAATAGATAGTCATTAATTTAAAAAAATTAATATTAGATATAATGGTATGAAGTTCTGATGACATTTACTAACAACTCAGATCCAGGTTAAGTTATCTTAGGTCAGAAGAACCCTACGTAGGCGATACATAACTAAGAAGATTCGGATTATAAACTTTGCCTGTGGAATTTTGCATTATCCTGTCATATTTGCTGCATCGGAACGTTCTTCTGCACATATGACTGACTGCAAGGAGTGTTTTTTTCACTGTCACTCTGGACTACCTGCCATGAACTACTACATGGAACATAATAGGTTCCTTAAGACAAGCTGAATACATCCCGCGTCCCTGCTGGTGAAAATCCCTCCTGGGAAATTCCGGGACCAAGTTTGGCAAAGTTTGTGGCTCCACGGAACCGGTAGGACCCAGCATGCTTATGGACCAGTGTGAAAGGGGGAATACTTGGACTGCGGTGCCCCCTTTTTTACTGCTTTTATTTATTTTTTCCAAACACTTTGGTATTTGTAGCTTTTCACAAAGCTCGGAAGTTTAACTTCGTCCACCACCTTATAAACTCATAATGTACAGGTGTCCTTTATTTATCCTACATGTGCACACTCACACCTATTGATTATCATAGTATTTCAGTAGATCATGGGGGATTCAAGGTCCTTTTTTGGCTGAACTATTGCTGAAGTCTGCCTTAAGTTCACCAAGTTTCGAATAGACTTCTGGGATGCACATATGATTAAATATGTGGTTTGTTATGAACAATGATCAATAGTGTCATAGTTTAATTATTTCTGTACAGCACTAATATGTTTTGTGAAGCACTTTAATCAATTTGCGTCGGTACTTCCGAAACTTTTTAATTTTTGTTTTAACTCCTATTGAAACATATGATTCATCTTTGGTTTTCATTAAACAGATACATAGTTTGTGTTTTACGTAGCAGTTGTCATGCCGTAATTGGTCTTTTGGCGGCACTGTGCGTAGTGTTCCGATTAGTCGGTTCAGTGATACCATTTTGTTTGTCTCAGAGAATGATTAAATAAAAAGGATGTTTCTTCTGGGATGGAAAACCGTGTTCTTCTGTTTACACAAAGATCCCTGGGACAGACACTATACTTGAATGTATACCTATCTACATACACATGTGTGACGTGAATTAAGCAGTGTGCTTGATAAAATATGTTTTACATCAGATCAGGACATAAAATTTATTTTGCTTACTTCCTTCAGTTAGATTGTGAGGCGCTCATTTTCATATTGTTTCCTTAGTTTCACTGTCTTTATCTTTGAATGTACCTTGTGATGGGAGTTCGCACTCCTATTGTAGTGGGAGCTTAGAATATGACCAAATCAAGATCCCTTTGGGTTTCTCACAAGCACACTATATACCACACCAATCTCACATGCACTCTAATCGCCATCAGTGGAATTGAAAACCAGAAAAGTATAATACAAAATATCTTTATTGACAGGATCCTTATTCAATTTAAGTATTGTTAAAAATTAATTTATAAATTCTTTTCTTTTTTTTAAAAACACATGAACCCTGATCATGTACCCATTTGGTTTAGCCACTGGAGCTATTGCTCAAAAATAATGCCAGACTTCTGTAAGTGATCGAGACCTCAAATGTGGAGGGAAGGCCTATCTGCAAACTCAATCAAAAATGTTGATGCCGGGACTTAAGTCTCCTCGCGTGCTCCTGCTTCTTCCAAATTCTATGTATTTGGAAGAAGCCGGAGCACGCGAGGAGACTTTAAGTCCTGGCATCAACATTTTTGATTGGGGTTGCCGATAGGCCTTCCCTCCACATTTGAGGTCTCGATCACTTACAGAAGTCCGGCATTATTTTTGAACCATAGCTCCAGTGACTAAACCCAAATGGGTACATGATCAGGGTTCAAAGGACGATTTTATCTTCATACAGACTCCAGCAGATCTGTGAAGTTTATGGAATTATAACCCAAAAAAAACCTAATGACTTTGATTTTATATAAAAGGATAACCCCCACTTTTACCATTGAGGAATCGCGTGGTTAATGTGGAGAATCAGAATTATCAAGGAAGGAATGTAATACTTTCCTCTTCCCACAATTTTGTTCTTTCATCTGTTCAGATTATTGTGTTGGGAGACACCAAAATATAATTGTTAGCCTGAAAAAGGTGGTGTATTCAATCAAACCACCGAAACGCGTCGCTTTGTTCTGAAAACGCACCCAAGCATCACTGGGTTTTCGACAATAGGGATTTGAATGAACACTTACACCTGTGTCATGTAATTTCCAACTTCAAATGAAATATTGAAAAAGCCTTTGTGTCTTGGTTTGCTAAATAGTTATTGGGCTCTATTGTGATTACTCTGTTTTATTCTCCCATGAGTTTTGAATAAGAGTTGTTTTTATTAACATTGTTATCTTATGTGGGTTTTTTTTTAAAGAAAAGAATTTATAAATGAATTTTTAACAATACTTAAATTGAATAAGGATCCTGTCAATAAAGATATTTTGTATTATACTTTTCTGGTTTTCAATTCCATTGATGGTCATTAGTGTGCATGTGAGATTGGTGTGGTATAGTGTGCTTATGAGAAACCCAAAGGGATCTTGTTTTTAACATATTGTCTTTTTCCGGTGTCCTGTCCCTTTGGCGAGAAGGACCCCTCTCTCTAATTTTGGATCTTGTGGTGGGAGCTTAAAAGCCTACCCTGCTGTTGAAGGAGTTATGCAGATAAAGTGAAGCCCACAGATGCACTTGAAGCATTTAAAAACAAGCATTTGCAATGCAATCAGGCTCGCATTTGGGACCTTATATGTATTTAGCTATGCAGCACATTAACCTCGGTGCTGAAACATCTGCTGTTCTTTACCATGGAGAGAAAGTAAGCACCAAACTGCGTGACACGCCAGGTATGGAAAGACATGGAGAGAAATATTGCCTTTCAGCTGGAAATAGTATAGTCCAAAGCTCTGTTTTTAATATACAATCAGGGCCTTCGGTGGTCATATCACTGAAAATAAAAGATTTGAAAAAAATATTGTCTACCGGTGCTTGTGGAAGACTATTTCTATGGACTGGAATCTAGAGAATGATAAAGTGATGCAGGTATTTTACTGACCTCTGCTGGTCGGTTACTATCAAGTAAGTTAAATGGAGGTAGTTGCCAGAAAAATAAAAAAAATAAAGTCCCTCAGCAGAAAGCAATTCTGGTATTTTACTGACCTGTGCTGGTTGTTTTCTATCAAGACAGTTGAATAGAGGCAGTTGAACAGAAAAAAAAGTCCCTAAGCGCAAGCAGACAGGTCCTAGGGCTGATCTCCAGAGCCCACAAAGTACATGCACATATAAGTATATACTAAAGTATATACAAGAGGTCTCGAATGCTCGACATAGTGTAGACTTTATCAACTGCGACTGGGCCATAGAAGGGCTAACGGGCTCCCCTGGGTGGGCCTGGCCCCCCTCTAGAAGCGGTCCTGACGAGAACCCAAGCAGTTGAGACCTGTTTAGCTTTGTTGGTCATATTCTATAGGTGGGTTAGCTTTGAAGGCTTGAGCCTAGTTCGGGACTAAGGTCTAGCTCTGGCTTGGCCCTTTGTCCCGTGGAACTTCCGAGCCAATTAAAAGCCAGACTGCCAAGCCTGGCCTTGCCATCTCACCAATCCCTAGGTTAAGCTTGAAAATATTGACTGGTTAGCTTCCTGTTGCTGTACAAGGGCAAAATCCAATCTGAAAGCAGTGTTTCTTTATGCACATTCTACGCTGAGAAAACAGCTTGGGGGCAGGCTATCAGTTTCTCTATGGACTGCAGCCATTTCAGTTACCTGAGAACATCCTCCTTGACCTCTGCGGCCGCTTAATTTTGCTTATCTGTTCTATTGGTTACATTGAGTTGATTCAGTTGATTAGTTCCTCTTCTCTATCTATGGAACGCTTCCTGGCACTTACAGAATACATACATGGATGCGCTTTTTGTCCTTGTTATTGTTCGGTTATTGCTAAAGCGCTCGTAAGGTTTCAAGGCTCGCCCTGGTAGGAAACATTTAGAGGCAAAATTACATACTAAAAGCTTGGTTGAAAAGTCACGTTTTGAATATTCCTCTAAAGCTAAAGTAGTTGGGATTCAGCACTTACATTTTCTGGGACACAGTTCCAGACTTGAGGAGCACTAAAGGAGAATGATTGGCGTCCTTACTGGCATCTGTGGCAGGAACTGGTATTGTTTCTGTCATTCCTGTAGGTGAGGCAGGTCGGGGGCCGTAAGGAAGCGAAGGTGTTGCGGGTGCCCCCTGTGCAACATCATCAGAAGGCGCAGGGTCGCCTTCCTCTCCCCGGCAAGGATAAAAGCGGCGGGAGAGACAGGGAAAACCCTCTTTGTCCTTTTCAGCTGCTCCGAAGGCGGCAGACCAGCAACAAGTTACTCACCCATCCATGTCTAAGGATAAGGACTAGTTTGGCAGGGTCCCGGGCAGGAAAAATGGTGTGGACTCCTTTTTTGGCATGGAAAGGGCGAGCATTCAATGGGGGCTCCGGGCTGGGGGGAGGGGGGGAGGTACTGACCTGCTGGTCGTCCTGTAATCTCCTGCCCTACCCGAGATGCCTGTGTGTATGTTAAACTTTGGAGGGGGTATCTGGTGTTCAGGAACCCCGTTGGGGCCAAGGCGTAAGCAGTGCCCTGGTGGTAGTGCCTCTCTCTGGGTTTGAGGACTAGGACTGAAAGTTACTACTTATAAAACCGTGCAAGTTGGGACCTGCTGGCACAGCAAGCACAGGGGTATTCATGACCGAAGTGCGTGTCTTGATATCTGGATGGCTGAGGCCATGACTGGAATGTAAATAATATTGTTTGAAAATGTATTCCTTGGAATGGAAATAACCTACCTCTTTTGGCTAACAAGCGTGTTGTTTGGTTTACCTATGCTTTGAAAAATGGTTAAGTGTATCAGACAATGAACAATAAAAGATTACTCTGCTTTAAGATATAATAAAGGACTACGCAGTGATGACCAACCAACTGCCTCATAATTTTTCTATGGTGCCTAAGGGGTGGTGAGGAGAATAATGATGTAGTTGTTGATAAAGGAGGAGTGGTGACTCGCACGCTGTGTGCACAGTGAGAAACTCCGGCCTCCAGGTCTAGTTTCGAACACTTTTGGGCACTCTGGGCGTTGTTAAATTAAGAGATTCCGTCTACGACACTCTCTCTACCGCTTGAAAGTGAACTGGCCATCTTGACCCTTCAAAGAATTAAAACGTAGTGAGGACAGCCTTGATCTGACATGGAGGATCCAATGCAGTCTGGTCAATAACGGACGTGCTCATGTAAATCTTAGGGCGTTTGTTCTATCTACGGTGGTTTAAAGAGGTACAAAGACATTGGCATAATCCACCCTGGACATGTTTTCCGATAGATAGGGCTTTAAGCGGGCAGGGTCCTTCCAGGTCTTGGACCCAGAGGTACATAAAAACAGACATCAAAGCGGACTCTACCGGGCCCTAAATTCATGTCCTTAATTTTACTGGCAAGTATCACCAATTTCTGAACAACTAATGTACAAAAAAAAAAAAAGTTACACGAATCCATGTCAAGCGATTTAGTTCCTGTTTATATTTCACATGTTTCACTTAATCTTGATTTTTCCCTAGGAGTGCCTGCTATTTCCGCATTGTTTCTGTATTTTTTTCCTGCAGCAATTACTCTTGCATGGTGCATACTTTGAGTCAATTGAGAGCTCTGCAGTGGAGTGCAGGCTGGTGGCAGTGCCGGTTTCTCACAGTGCCTGTCAGTGCTTAGAAAGGTATTCAAGAGTACATGGCTATTCAATCCTTGGCCTCTCTTCATAGTGCACAGACCCTTGGTCACATACTCCAGTTGCAGTTGTGATTCTGTGCAAATGTGTATGAAGGAGGTACACCATTGAAAAGGTGTAAGTAAAAGAAAATACAGTGCATGTGTTGTGTATTTAGGTAGTGGTGAAGTGTAGGAGATGTGAGGAAGTGTATTTAGGGTAAAGTAAAAAGAGGGCATTTAAGAAGAAGAAAGAGAAGAGGTGTAAGATGTTTTGAAATCATTGTTACTCATTTACCGCTAACAACCATTGACAAAGCCAATAGTTCTTGCTCGTTTTAGATGTGTCAGTTGTTGTGTTATATATTTGGATGCCATAACAGGAATCTCAGAAAAGACCCAAAATACCGATCAGTGTGTGTCACACTAGGTCTAGGAGAATTACAGAAATGTAGTTTGTGTTTAAGCCACACCCTAATTACATAGGCCACACCCCTTTTAGAAGCCCCCCACACACTTTTTACTTTACACTTAAAGCCCTGCTAATAGAGGGTCATCACTGCTTCCTAATGAATTGTTAAGTTCTATTTCACATTTGGAGATTGACTTCTACTTAATTCAATTCACATTTTGTAGACAACTGTATTTTTTTAAATATTTTTGAGATGCCTCTATTAGGGAAGCATTGCTCTTTGGTGTAGCACTGGATAGAATTGCGCTAATGAGTGTTTGAATGTCAGACTGCGATCCAAGCCACCTATCTCAGCGGATTGTGTGATCTAAAGGAAACTGCAGCACCCCTTTTCTTTGCTGTACCCTTTGAGAGCACCTAAAAGGGATATCCCTCAGAGCTCACTTCACCACACATCTTCACTCGGGCATAATTAGATGATGACATTGACCATATGTGTATGTTGATGTTGCTGACCGTTTAGCATCACAGACTGAATTGACTCTTCCAATTCGACATGAGGGGAAAGTTCTATTCCAGTCTCTCTAAGCTTCTATTTATAAACGTAACAGTTTAATATACGTCACTCGGAACAGTACAATAGGCAAATGTACTCTTTGTAAAATGCAGTTCTTAATGAATAAACCACTTAAAGAGCTAACAGTAATGATGAGGAGGAGACAGTTGAGGTTTGTAGATTTATTAGTTTAATCCAAGAAATAGGTGAGTGCCAGGCAACATGGCTTCCTCTCCAGGACACCAGTAGCAACTGATGACCTGGATTGGAATCCGTGAAGAACTCAGATTCCATGCCTCGCTCAACCTACGTACATTAAAAGAACACAACACCTCATGAGAGATGCAATGCATAATAAAAAACTATACAACACATCCCCATCCTTTGGAAAATAAAGAAACATCAATTGGGGGGAGAAACGGAAGAAGGAAAAAAAAAACAATGCAAGTAATGAAGTGCAATATAAGGAACTACCTAACATATTCCTTCAGCCATGCAGGTAGAACTATTTTCCTCTTACCAATGTCACCCGTGTCCATACTCCTGTCAACACCCTCCTTCACAAGTTCAGTGTTAGAGTTAGAAGGACTCGGAAACCCCTCCCCCTCCTCACAATAGGAGCGGTATCCAGAGGAATGATATCTTCTCTAATTTTCGTGGTGACCTGGTTTTCCTTTGCTGATTTACTGTCCTCAACTCTTTCTGTTGGTACACAACCCTCACGACTCAAATCAGCTTGTATTTTACTGTGATCAAAATAATCCTCCACCCACTCAAAATTCGATGGATGTTCAAAGATTGGCGTTCCCACAACATGCTGCTGATCTAAATCAAATGCAACATTTTTTAGGTTCCAGACTCTTCCATCCTTAAGTCTAATAGCATTATGAAGAACCTCTGCCACTTGTTGTGGTGCCTCAAACTTTTTCACCTTTAGGAACTTTAATAGGTCTTTTAATTCAAACCCAATCACAAACCCTTACAGCAACAACTTTAGTGCCATGACACGTGTTATAATGTTCTTTACTTTTCATGTGTACAAATTCTAAATTTGTCTTTACTTCTTCTGGTGACCATAGTTCTACTCTACCTTCCATAAGCCAACTGGGGCTAAACTTACACCTAGGCGTCCCACCTCTCATCATGATAAAAGGGGATAAACCCGTGGCAGCATGCATTGTAACCCTGTAAGCCCAAACTGCTTTTTGTATCTCTAACTTCCAATCGAACTGTTTGCTCATTGCAGCTTGGGTCACACCTTTTAACACACGATTAAAGCGTTCTACAGTGCCATTGCCACTGGGATTATACAGTGAGGTTGTCTTGTGCTTGATGCCACATTTCTGAAAATAATCTTTTGCAATTTTGGAGGTAAATTGTACCCCATTATCACACTAAACACATACAGGCAAACCTTCTAATACAAATAGCTTATCCAAAACCTTTAAAACACTGTGTCCACTTTTTCCACTATCTTAACCATAGGCCACTTGGTAAATAAGTCAATTGCAACAATGCCATATTCTTTGGATTCTCCAACTGGTCCAAAAATATCTATCGCTATTACTTCCCAAGGAAGACTTGGAATCAAACCTTCACTCATCAGAGGTCTCAAGGTCTTTAAGGATTTATCTGCAGAGGAACAAACTGAGCACTCTCTAACAAACTTCTCTACTTCCTTGTCAACACCCGGCCACCAAAAAATATCTTTAACCACCAACTTTGTTCTAAAATGTCTTTCTTGTCATAACTGTAACACTTTCCTTCGTAATATTTTCGGTGGAATTATTGTCACCTCTCAGTAACAGATCTTTATCAAATGACAGTTCCATTCCTACATCCCAAAAAGCTTTCAGATCCTCATTAATATTGTGTTTCTTAGGCCACCCTTTACAAATACCCTTTATTTACCCTTTATGCAATGCATAATAAAAGTAACTATACAACACTAACCTTATTTTAAGTTTCTACAGTAACGTGTTTTGCATTTTTTTCCTTGACTGCCCCTGCTGTAGTTTTTAGGGCTAAGCCAGACCTCATCTCTCCTCGGAATCGAGTTTCCCTTTTAATTTGCCTGTTTGCTCAGCTGAATCAATGCCGGGCAGCTCGAGTCACCGGCGTTTGGGCTGGAGACTGCTTTGCATATGGCGTTTACTGTCTGACGAGCTAAAAACGATGGAATGCGTCCATGGTAATTATTGGTGTTTCACTTTGATAAGTGCATTCATATCCCAAATATGTTTGCTTCTCGGAGATTGCGCTATGAATATTTAAACTTTGGTTATGTATCGCCGATCCTGTGTCCTTTATGATAAGGAGAGCTGTAATGCATTTGAAATGTGTTTGCCTGGCCGCCCACTGCCGCTCATTGTTTACATATTACCATTTTATCAAGCGAAGCCAAACGGGGCGTGTGGGATAAGGCAGGAGCAGCTGTTTACATTTCCCTCGTCTTCACTGATAGCAGACAGACCCTGAATTGCAAACATAAATAAGCAGCATAGTTCGAAGTTAAATTAACATTTGTTATTTTAAGCTTCTAAAGTAGAACAAAAAGCGTCCATGGTGACATACTTTCTTCAAGCCCTCCTTTCACTCGTTAAAAAATAACTCGGGCGCGCATTCCAGTCATAAGCTGAAAGCAAAAAGGTGATACAAAATTACGAAGCTGTAACTAGTTCAGAAGCCTCCTCGAACTTGAGTCTTCGGACATTTAAAAATAAATAATGAACGTTACTTTTCTTTGTGTCTTAAAGCGTGTGCACCTATTTGCCCACAAGAGGGCGCCTATTCGCCATCAAAAGCTGTTTTCTGCTTCTTGTCGCACTTCATTCGTTCTCTGCTTTGCACCGCCACAAACTCCACCACACGAACACATTTATCACGAACTAATTACACATTTCCTACTGCTTGAATCCGATCATTCGTAAACATTAATTCTCTAGCAATTATTTAATCTAAGCATGGATCATATAGTAAATACGCATTTCCTTTGGTGGACCCTTGTCAGACTGGAAGAAGGTGGATTAGCTATGGGTTATCTATGGCTTTCGTGACGTAATTTTATTACATCGACTTTGTAAGTTCAAGGCAGGACCCTGCCACTGGTGGCTGTTGAGCTTTGGAAGTGGCAGGGCGTCAATGCCTGCCTCGAGTTTAACAGAGCGAGGAAAGCAAGCAAGCCTAACTTCTTCTGGAAGGGTTAGGGAGAAGGGTGTTCCTACCCCTACAAAATGCTGAAACATGGCTCCAATGGCAGATATTTTAGCACAATTTCCACACAAATTGGTTGAAAATTAAGAGATTCTGGAGAGACGCTAAGGATATATTACAAAGGCGTTTATGGAGGGACAGCAGGCCCGGCTCCAGGAATTTTTATTTGGGTGGGCCAAGGGTGCATTTGGGTGGGCCACTGCGGGCTCGATTTGCGCATATATGTCTGGGCAGGCCTGCTTCAGGGCACTCCTTTATCTCTTCTTAGTCTGACAAGGCCCAGTAAAACGCACTCTTTTCCAAATCTCTTTCTAAATATTATCACTCTCAAAAAGTGTTTTTTTCCATGTAATGTTCCTTTGATGGGAAGAGGAGGTTTCTGAGGTGGTAGGTATCAGGCAAGTGACACTTATAGGGCTCCCTCTGTGCGAGCCCCAGGGAGAATCCCTCTTCAATACTACCTCCACCTGACCCTGGACTCTGCAACGCACTCCCTTACAGGCTTGATTATCCACTACTCCTCTCCAGTGCACCTTATCTCACAGCTGACCTTGGGCCCCAGTCCCATATCAGGCACCATGGGGCTTCACTTTCATTTTTCCCGGTAAAAACCTTAGTAAAATCACCTTCAAACTTAAAACATTGAATATAGCAGTAAATATAATTAGCACACACTTTAAAGTATGTTCCACAGTAGCCCTTATGACCCGACTACTAATTAAATAAACAAAAACAGAAAGGCCATGACGGGGCCAGCTTTAGCGCTGATGTGAATGTATTTTTTGGCGCCACACTAAAAACCTTTTTCTCCGTAAATACCTTTATACCACCTTCTAACAGTGCCCCTCATCCGTCCATGGCCCACCCTAGTGACCTCCTCCTCGGATTCCCTAACTGCCACACACCACAAGTGCCCCTCATCTCAACATAGCCCCTCCCCCTCATGACATCCTCGGATTCCCCCGCTGCCGCCCTCTACCAGTGCCCCTCATCTCTCTGTAGCCCCTCCCCCTCATGACGACCTCCTCAGATTCCATCACTACCACCCTCCACCAGTGCCCCTCATCTCTCCCTAGCTCCCCCTCCACCCCATGACCTCTTCCTCGGATTCCCTCACTGTCACCCTCCAACAGTGCCCCTCGTCGCTCCATAGCCCCTCCCCCTACCACCTCCTCGGATTCCCTCACTGCCACCCTCCAACAGTGCCCCTCATCTTTACGTAGCCCTCGCATTTCATTTGTTGTATAGCGCTACTCACATCATTGTAGTGTGTGTCAGTACTTTACACCACGCACACATTATACAGAGACAATGAATCATACAAGTATGTAAATCAGTCTACATTGAATGTCACATAAGCCAATGAGGATTACAAGGTTTAGGTATCACATGTCATCCATACTGGTGGGCAGTATATTTGAAGAGGATTTGGTCTGGGGAAACACAACCTTAGGATTTAAAGAGTATTCCATGGGGGTCAGCTTTACTGATAAAAAGGTATATCTGCCCAAACATACTCATTTTAGCAACATTAGAATAGTGAAAGACTGAGGAAGTTCTAACTATATCACAAAACAAAAAAAGCGAAGTTCTAACTATACCAATCATGTTTGTATGCAGCTCTTTGATGACAGTTCATTGGTCACTGTCCTATGTTAGGATTGTAACTGCTGAACTGCAAGTAACACAAGGATCTCTGTGACAAAGGCAGTAACCCACTGAGCTATCCACATAAAATACAGTTCATCTGCATTTAAAAACTAATAACAGGCAAGTGTTTGCTCTCCAGCAGGATCATTAATCACCAGCGTTATCTGGGCATTTTGTATTGTCTTATTGTTGTCCTGCATCGGCCATGATAATGATAAAAACTGTTTAAATGAAGCACACACGAAGTATGTGTCCTGCTGGGCCTGTGCAGATTTTAAAAAGAAAAACAAATAGTAACACATTCTCTTACCTACTCCATGAGTCAAACTTTGTGTCACAGCCTGATGTGATAAGCAGCTGCAGGTGTCCGGAAAGGTGAATAGGAATAAACAAACTTTTCTCCTGTGCTGCATAGAAAAAGAAATATCCACGCAGCAAAGAGGACAGTAGGCAAAGGTTACCGGTGCCAATGAAAGGATTTGTTGCCTTTCGCCATGTGGAGATGAAGGGGTGAAAAATAAACAAAGGCGCGTTAACATGTAAATGGTCTTTTAAAGACCTGTGAAGTACTCGGGTGCGGCTGTGATAATCTCTAAAACTGACTGTGTGCGCCGCGAAGCTGTCTCAGCCTGGGCGCGCACACACGACGTGTGCTTTGCGCGCCTGCCTTCAAGCCCTCACTGCGAGGGCCAAGGCTCCTGTTGGGGTGGGCCTGGCCCACCCGGCCCACCCGCTAGAACCGGGCCTGAGGGACAGCAAAGCCCTACACCCCACGGGACTGTTTGCAGTCCTGCCATGTACTACGCATCGGGCGATAGACTAACACATTTAAGTGTGGTGAGCCACATCACTGCACTGAAATGCAAAGTCATGCATTCTAGGCATAGCGAATTCCTCGGCTGTCAAGCCGTAGCCCTGCTATACTGTGTGTAAGACTAGTGGCTGGAAGTGCGCTGTGACTTGCTCGCTGCTCCTGGCAGGCTTCAAGAGCAGGCTGAAGCAGTTTCTTGGTGGGAGCTGCACGTTTGAGGAAAGAGCGTAACACTCTTAAGAAAAGAAAGTAATGTTATGCTTAAGGAGCGGCATGAAGACACTCAGTTGCTTTTTTCATTTTTTTTAGCAGTTTTATATTGCGCAAACTCAACCCGAAGGTATCAGAGGGCTTTATACGAGCACCAGTTGCATTACTGATGGACACATTTATTTCTAGGCACGGGGAGATTAAGTTCTTTGCCCAGAATCACAGGATGTATGAGCCTCCCGCCAGGCTTGAACCTCGCCTCCAGCTTCAAAGTTGGCCGATCTAGCCTGGGGTGGGGGGGGGGGTAACCCTTTTGCCCATTATTAATGAGCTGCCAATGAACCATGGGTTGCTGTATCTTTGATAGTGAGTCGTGTTTTGTGACTGTAGTGGTTAATTCTCTTCTAATATCATTATAACAATTGTTAAGAAGAAAGCTAAGGTTGGGCCTTTTTTTCCAATCAGTGCTGATACCAATGTAGGGTTTGGTCAGCAGCGCTTGTCTAGTCCTACAATATAAATGTGCCTTCACAAAGCCAGAAGGTCTAGCTTTACCAGACATATACAGTAGGACAACAGAGACGAACAAACAAAATACATAGCGACACCCATGCCAACATTACAGGCAGTGCTTCATTTGTAACAATGTAAGTGCCGGGCTCAAGGCTTTCCACTGCAGCTGGCACCATCTACAGTTTGTCATTGCTGCCAAATGCAAGTGCTAACATTACTTATGAATCATTTCACTCAAACAAGCGTGAGGTTTTGGACAGTCCTGGGACACCCCAAGCTTTGGGGTAGGCCTGGAAAACATATTTCTTTCTGTACGTGTTTTTTAGTATATTGATTTGTTAAACAGTCTGATGAGCATTGCTCAAAAATAGACAGGGGGCACCACCTTATGGTGTGCTTTCATAAGTGCCGGTGTTTAAAAATAGGTGATAGTGGTGAGCACCGGCACACATTAAGCCCTGATTGCAGGCACACATGCACAATCCAGAAGATGTACAAATAGATGTGCTCATAAAGACACCACTTAAAGTACACACCTATAGGAAAATATTTCTTTGGTAGCGTGTACTTTGCAGGCCAATTAATGGAGCTAAATATAGTTAATCATATTATACGTGATCGTTCATTCATTGAAATATGTCTACAACGAAGGACAACGTTGGGGTAAAGAGAGTGAACTTTCAAAGCATCCCACTTTTACCATCTCTGAAAACTGCCACGACCAAAAAAAAAGTCTCCTAAATATCTATTCTAACAGCTGCTATGTACAGCTCTAAGAAGCCACGGTATAGCAGCAGCAAATAAAACAAAAGTAGATTTTATTCTAAACAAGCTATTGTGAAATTCAAATTATGAGAGCATTGTTGTGTTGCATTATAGAGAAAATCTGTAACAATGTGTAGGCATGTACTAAAAAATGTTTACCACACCAGAGACTAAGAAATGGTTAGACTAGATTAATTGCTTATTGACTGATCACACATCAAACATCCAAGATCTATAGTTTTTATTAAAGGGACAAAAAAATGAATCCCCTTAAGAACTAAATTAATCCAACCAGCATCTGCGTAGCAGTGAGCAAAATAGAGTTATTATAATGAATCTCATCTCCTCATAATGTCTCCAAGCCGAGTAAGTGACACGTCACTGACACCTGGTTTATATAGGGTCACTCGATTTCATGCCTTGAAAAGATTGTAAACTGAGTTGGCCTGGCCAGGATTCAAACGTATGCCTTACGGATCACCCTGCACACTAGATGCCAGCTGTCCTCTCACTGAGCCCTGTTGGCGGCTTAAGAATGACATTCTTATGGGGCAAGAAATCTATTCACATGCATGGACTTGGCACAGAACTGGTGCATACGAGTTCTCCAGTGGCTCTAGCACATTTTTATATTCCACCCAGAGCGGTGATAATTGAGAGATGCATGGAATACTCCTCCATCATGGATGACAACTTGGAACATAGTTGGTTTGACCGAAACTTCAAGGTCAGTGCCATTAGCTTTCAGAATAATATTCATTGTTATTTTGGCAGAGTTAAACTTGTTTTGTGTATTGGTTTTTAGGTGCTGTGTTTGATTGACCAGAATTTTGCAACTTATAAGCAAGAATGTTTGTGTATTGACTGGGTTCATCCCCTCCGCCAAATCAACTGCAAATGACAGTAACCACGTTTTTGTTTTGCAGCAAAAGGGATCAATTTACAGTTTTTAAAATGGGTTATCCTTATTGCTAAAATGTCTGTGCTGGTTGTTGGCTTTACAGAAAGCCCTCTGTCCAGATGTACATTTGTTATACGACTTTATATGAAAAGAGTGTTTCCTGCAGCTGGGTGCAGCAGAACAAACCGCAAACGAGTTTCATTGACTGGCGACTCATTCACTAGATCATGGATGGGTCTGACAACCTGTTCCTGGAACTAGTGCATCTTAAAACATGCCATATTGTGTATGAGAGGGTAGTACTTGTGAAACCGTGATTTGGGAAGGAGGCTGTTGATACTTTTCATGTTCTCATACTATAGCTTTATCTATAGAGTGCTTTCTTCAATATGTCCAGGCCCTCTGAATTGCTTTTGGTGCCCGGCTGCACTTCAGGCGGATACTTCCAAGTCCTGGCCTGTTATCAGCAGCACCTGAGCTGCTTGTTGAAGATCCCTGTTCTACGCGTTGTCAGAAACCTATAGCATTCTGTTTAGATGTTTAAAAGATTGTCAATGTGTTCTGAGTCCAAGTAGATTATAGGATTTGCACTGCTTTTCTGTCTCCAGCACTGTCCTGTGTTGCCTCTCCAGCCATGATTGAGGAAGGGCCCTGCTGCATAACTTTCCTCGACACTTTTTGAAGGCATGTTTGAGTTCCAAAAATGTTACTTAATTGTTGGTCTAGATTTAATGCAAGCCAGTGTATGTAGAAAGTTCTTTTTGGATACAACTAACGGTTGTTTAGGGAAACGAAAAAAATATGGAGCCCTCTACCATTCAGTAAGAAATTGTCAGGACTGGAGAGTGGTCGATTATTAGTAATATAGTTTTCATGTTAGGTAAGCCTCCTTCTGGGCCTGTTCATGGTTGTGCATTCCTGTCTAGATCTGACCGGATCAGAGCTTCTCTTGAAGCTAGTGGGTTTGCAGTTTGCTATGCCTAGCAGGATAGATCGGTCAGCATACTACAGCCGGAAATATCCGAAATTCTGCAAAGGTCTATTCACTTCCTGAAACTAAAAGCAAGAATGACTATGCACACAAGATATAAACCACATCTTTTTGGTAGTGGTGTCTGAAATGCATCATATAAGATCTGTTGATGCTGCCAGTGGGCAGGTAAGGGTTGAGTGATCCTTCTTGTTGAATTTCACCCATTCAAATACATCCTGTCTCTCATCACACTGCTTTATAAGGTGAGGACGTTTCTGGACACAGGTGCCTTAGATTTTGTACCTAGGCTGACGGATGCATCTCGTTTTCTATTCCTGCGTCTTTACAATATATACCTCTTCAGTGCTTTCCTCTCAAAACATTCCTTTAGAAGATTAACCTGGCTCAGGCTTTAGCTATCCTTAGGAGATGCTATTGTCCCGGCCTCTTAGAAGATCTAAACTTCTAACATTACAGGATGTTCTTTTAGTTTGTATCAGGGGATGTGCTGCCAATAGAATGTGCTTTCCAGTGGGCAGTTGGGAGGTAGATGTGAAAAGTGACGTGAGTGCTGAACATAAACCCATAATAAAATAAACTGATATGGATTCATGCATTTGTGGTCCTGCAGCCCTCCATTGACTAGGTGATCTTCCTCCTATCCCAGCATTCTCGTTTTTAGACTTTTCCTCTGGTAACTTTCTTTTCGGTCTATACCGAGACGTTATCCATATAGGCAGGAAAGAAAGTAGCCGGGTAAGCTGTGTTGACTTTCATGGCCTGGTCTTCTAGTGCCATTCTTACTGCTCTCACCTTCCTCTCCTTAGGAGATTGTCCTAGTAATACTATAATCCAGTTATTCATGCATTCAAGGGGCTTTTAGAAATTTTTCTTTGTTTATCCTCAAGCTGCTGGTATGGCATTGTGTGTGGTGAGTTTGTGCTCTGTGAGACGTGTGTTCTCGGTTCGCTATCCGTCTTTTATGTAATCATTTTGGGACATTTCTAAAGAGGAGTTGAGTCTCAGTAGCAGGATAAAAGCAAATTTGCCAGCAATATCCTTTTTGAATTTTCCTATCTCTTGTGTCAAAGAGCCCAGGCTCTAAGAAGCTTTTGTATTCGAGGGCTCTTTTGTACGCTGCACCTCTGTTTCAGTGGCACATAGTTGAACCGCAGCAATCTTAGCAGATGCAGTTTCATTGAGTCATTTCCCAACCCAGCAGGGGGTCCTCATCCTCTTCAATCGGCTTTTGTGAAAGGAGCAGCCTTCAGAATTCAAGGACACAAAAGCAACTAAACTATAACGCAGGGGGGTGGGATGGATACCTGTATACAGCACCAACTGTCTTTCAAACGAAATATTGCTCTCAGTTCAATTTTCTTGATCCAGAAGTTGTTGTTAGTATTTATTAAGGGATCCACACCGATTCAAATACGGCAAAATGCCCTGCATATAAGCTTTTTGTTTATCTTTTGTTCATAATCGTCCATTTTTTGTACTAGCAGGGCTGTGGCTTCCTTCTAAGAAAAAAACAAATGGGAGAAATGCTTGAATGAATCTCTTCAACAGGCAATTACTCAAATCCACATTGTAGTCAGTGAATATTGTGCTCACTGTACTACTACAGAATGTGACAAACTATGTTAAATAAAATCACTCTTGGAAATGCTTCAATGAGAAAAGGCCAGCCTAATTATAATGCTACATCTCCTCTGAACTAGAACACAAGTGACCCCAGACCCATTTCAATCTTGTCGGGCCTCATCAGTGCGATGTCCAGTTTGATTTCCTATGTATAGCTTGCTGCACACCTCTGGGAACTCCTGTTGCACTCTGGTCTCTCTCTCTACCGAAAACAAAAATATGATGGGTGGAGTCCATCTGACTGATCATTTAGCTCTAATGTGATAAATCATAAATGATTACCTAAATATATGATCAAGCTTTGAGTGTAGGCTTGAATATGCAAATATACATTTTAGGAATGGTGTAGCTCAGATACAACAAAGAAGCGTATTGTACTAGGGAGGTTTACTGAGTATTTTCTAAGTTTCGATGTGTGCAACTAGTTGAGAGAGGTCACCTGGTATATAGAAGTTTAAACACAAGGGTGAAAAACGTACATTTCAATTGCGCTTTGCTGAAAGTTAGCTTGATTGGTGTTCTAATGTGAAATGTACAACTTTTCTGGAGGTGTGGTGAGTAGTGAGGAATGTGTGATGTCCAGCTAGTAAATGGCGGTGTGAATATTTCTATTAACTAGTTAGAATCAGAGATGGCTGCATACTGAAGCGACTCTGGAGGTCGGTAACAAAAACCACCTAAATGATCCAGTAAAATCCATCAAGAAAGATCAGCAACAGCTCCAATACTCCCCCTAACACTGCCGAGGCACATGGCTTGAATGCTGGTTCTATCCTGCGTGAGAAGATTGTTTTTTGAAACAGCGGCGTTCAGCGCCCCGATAGCCCCCGAGCCTGTGTTCCTGCAGCGGCTTGGAACGTGGCATGGCGCTGCGACTTGGCTGTTGGAACTAAAGAAAATTTAAAGTCAGTCTGTGTGAATCGGGCTACACTGGACTAAGCTAACCGCTCCCTGCTGGAGGGCAAACTGTAAATGGCAGTTCCCCATGAGAGTGGAGCGTGGTGGCTCGGTCTAGCATAGAAGGGGGTGCTATGAAATGGATAGAGAGCGCCATCCACTGTGATATGCCATGTGGTGGGTGCGCACCCTGACTGATTGTTGCCCAGGCTCTATCGCAAGATACGAACTCTGATGAGAAGACCCAATTGACCTGCACTTCTAGTGTAAAACTCTGAGGTAGGCCAGCCGCCATAGCAAACCACTTTTGTGGGCCTTGGCCGTATCAGGTGGCGCGTGATCCAGCGATGTAGCTCTGAGCTTGATGAAACCCAGGTGGACACAACATTGATTGCAGTGCTATATCGGAAGGACATATTGAACCCCTCTCCATTTACTATGCAGAGGCGTGTCAAAACTGGCTCCCTGGCATATACCTGCATAGACTGGTGGAGAAAATGAGAGCTAGGGTGCCTAAAATATAAGTTGTACCAGATAGTGTGAAGCTGAAAGCAACCGCCAGAAAGGTGTTGGGGGATCCCCTCGGAAACCAGTCTCCTGTCGCAGCAGAGACATCGAAGGTGCACACATCAGCTTCTTCTGATTGTGCTATAACGGGTAAAGCTGATTGCAAACAGGCATGAATGCTGTTTGAATCCATGCGCACCACAAAAAACGCAGAAGTGGTTGTCTCACCTAGGTGTGCCACGTGTGCGCCTACTCCTAGCTACAACAGTGACTTGCAGGACTTAAAGTCCCTACTATCTACTATGCAAGAAAGCCTCTCCTGCATTAGCACCAAAATAGATGTCTTAACAGGATGGAGCTTACAGCCTTGAAA
Source organism: Triturus cristatus (assembly GCF_964204655.1). NCBI lineage: Eukaryota > Metazoa > Chordata > Amphibia > Caudata > Salamandridae > Triturus > Triturus cristatus. The sequence continues at coordinate 483,522,566 of NC_140585.1, forward strand.
CTTGATAAGTGAGATCAATGCCTTACAACAGTGGAACAGCGCACATCAGTCATGGAGGATGGAATGCAAGAGAGTGCAGCCAAAATACGCAAAATAGAAAAAGTACTGTCTGCTGTTAAAGCCAAAACAGAAGATTTAGAGGCACGAAGACTCCACAATCATGCAAGTTGGAGTGCTGCATCAAGGCCATGCTCACAGCACTGTTTGGAGAACATAGTTTTGAAAAATTACTGTCAAACAATTCCTTCATTCACTTGCACTGTGTCCACTGGTGGGTGCTCCAGCTTGGCCAAGTATAGCACACCCCTTGAATTTCAGGGACAGGGATGCAGTATTAAAAATGGCCAAGAAGAAACAGGACCTACAATATAACTGACTAATACCCAAGTTCTTACCAGATCTTGGCATTGTGGTGTAGAGAATTCCTCCCAATTAAGAAGAAACTACAACAGGTTGGGATAGACTATCCAATGTTCAATCCGGCAAGGCTCAAGATCCTATTGAAAGTCAAATATTTCAGACCTTGCAGAGCGCTACAACATTACTTAACAAGCTTTTACAATGCAATAGGTCTTGCAATGACATTATTTTGAGCTATTTACATTGTAAATAGCAATGCCTTTGTTATTTACAATACCAAAAGCAACACCTATTGCATTGCATAGCGCTGTGTCCGTGAAGACTGTGCCGCACGTATTAAAGTAAATAAATAAATAAAGTGTGTGTTGGGGGGGCCTCACCTACCGTAGGCAGCGCACTCGAAACACTGGGTGAGGTGGAGGCTGCAAAAAACTATCAGAAGGTGCGAAGTCCATTGACAAAGAAATAGTGAACCAAAACCTGCTGTCAAAAAGTGTAAGGGATCCCTCGGGTGGTCGGGACAACACCCGACAGGAGTTAAGAGTCCATCAGCCCACCCTTACTGGCGGAGCATCGTCATCTGGAACTCTGGGGAATCACAGTCTGCGCCCACAATCGCGGGCCACAAAAGGTTCTGCTAAGTGCACAGGCCACTGATTCCCAGAAGAAAGTACTCCTGCCAGGGTTTGCACCCACGACCTAAGGACTCTCGTGATGTGCAGTGCTCCCGTGAAAATGTGAAGTTAAAAATGAATACTTGGACAAAAAATATGTTTATTGAAAATTAGCCAAGTTTCATATCTAAAAGAAACCTATAGTCTTTAACAAAATAGACTAATTCCTGGCTCAATTATGGTATGGTCAACATGTTTCAGCCGGAATGGTCACCTGACCCGGCTTTCTTCAGGACCGAAAAACAAGATGGATGCTACTGCAGGAAAAATATGTTGCTAATGAAGTGTCAAAAGCAGAAGACATACAACACAAAGTGAACGTCATATAAAATTAGTGGCAAAAGCCAGCCTACCAGACGAGCAATCTCGTACTTGGACGCAAAATAAATGTCTTCTTCCCTAAAGAGGCGAGTCCAAAACGTCAACCATCTGGAAAGGACATCCCACACAAGAAAACAGCATTGCTGGCCACTATTCAGTAGTGCCAATTCTTGCACTACCATTATTACAAAAAAACAAATGATGTTATCAATACAATAGCACATGGACTATGATGGAAACTCACCCAGCTTTTTGTGGGGGAACCGCCTCACCTCACCCGGCTGACTGCTCGGAGATGGAGGCAACGCTCTGTTTAAATGTGGAGGAGAACAGATAAGTTGCACACTGATACTTATCTGATACAAGCTCTGCACACATACCTTTAAACGATATATCCAACCTAAAAAATCAAGGACCTCAAGAAAACCCATGAGTGCGTCATTGCAGGTAAATAAAATAATGTATTTGCCAAAAAGGCTGCCTTAATGTGATCTAACATGATTAGAGACAGAACTATAATTTTGTGTCTTATAGTGCATCATTGCAGATAAAAGAAATGATATATTTGCCAAAAAGCTGCCTTCATCTGATCTAAAATGACTGAGGACAGAACTATAATTTTGTGTCATATATGGAGTTTCAAAAAAGTTCACATGTTACCGTGTTGTTCTCGAACATGTAGGCAGCCTAGCTACCTCGAGAAATAAATGCTGGTACAGGAAGTCAGGTTCCCCAACTCTCGATTACCACAGAGACCATCCTACTAATTACAGTGGAAAGCCTCTACACAACATCCAGCAACATCCCCAACCGGACCCCTACCAACCTTACCTGTCCGTCGGTACTTCAGACTAGCCAACGAGCTGTCTGTGAGGTAACGGCAGGAAGGGGAGGGGTCCTTTTATGTGCGGTGCTGTTGGAATAATCATTGTAAATTGACACCAGGTGCGGATGCATCTAGATTCGCCCGACATCCGCTGGACAAAATAGGCATGCGTGTAACTGAAAATCTCGCCTATGAGCGTGCGTATTGAAAAGAACCAGTGCGCAGATGTCAGCAGCCAGTGTTATTGACGAGCGCATGCGTGTCAGAGAGACATACGTCTCGTATTCACCGTATATTGTAAAGAACCAGTGCGCAGATGTCGACACCCAGTGTTATTGACGAGCGCATGCGTGTCAGAGACGCATGCCTTGTGTTCACCGCTATGCCACGTAAGATGCAATGATCGAATGCTGCAATCGTACCTAATGTACAAGCGTAGGGGCATTGTGCAGGGAATTTAGAATTTATAGAGCATTTCATAAGCCTCCACACTGATTGCGTTTGAAAAACCCCATAGTAAGTCTGCACTTCAGGCCTGAACAAGCAAGCCTGTAAGGGGGCTATGAACACTAGTGATGCATTCATACACCCAAAATGCCATACCACGTGACTAGTTGTTAAAAACAGCCTCCAGGTTTTTGCTTTCATGTCACTAGATGTGGCAACATATGCAGCAACCAACTCGGATTATCAGAGAAAGTGTTGACCAGTACACAATGTTAACACACAACATTCGTTTCAGTAAACCTATATGCAAGCGTCAAGCATTAAGTACCTCAACATAAAGGTATCTCTTAGGAGTAGTTCAGAAAGCTTTTTAGGGTACAAAAACCATAGCCGGTAAAATAACTTATTGCTCTAATGAGAATACCAAGAGTCAATGAATTCTTGAGACGTTTGCGTCTCAGCAAGTCTTTAAATGGATAAATTGATCCTGAAGCTTCAAAGAGAGGCCCACGGTATGCTGTCATTTAAACCTTGTGTGTCTGTCTTTAATTTGAAAATCCACCTTTGTTCCCTAGAGAATAGGAACTTGGAGATGTCTGTTACGTGTTGGGGGATAAAGGGGCGTTCCAAAACGAGCCATCTTAAATCATCTGCCCTATGTTTTCTGGCCAGGAAATGATCAGTCAGACAAGTGGACTGTTTCATGCAGCGAATCGTGCTTTTATGCTCGCTGATACGGAGCTTGACTTTGCATGTAGTGTACCCTATGTAGTGCAAAGTGCAAGGGCACGTGATTCTGTAGATCACACATTCCGAGTTGCAGTTTGTGTGATTGTGTAGTATCCAAGGGCGGCCTGTACCTATGTCCACTGATGTGGTCTTGATGGTCTGAGGACAAACGCTACAGGAGCCACATGGAAAGTGGCCTCGTACCGGAGGTAGTGACCACAGGGTGTTGGCCCCGCGTGTACGATGCGACAATGGCCGTGTATGTACTAAGCTGTCGCGTAAGCTCGGACCCTTCTTAAATGCGAAAAGAGGGGGCAAAATGTTCTCAGATGCTATATTTAGTATATGCCAATGTTTTCGCACCGTTTTCTGTATGCGGTTGGACAGAGTGCAGAAGGTGGTGACAAAAGTGAATCTATCAGTAGAGGTCCTCGATGTGTTGACATCTAGTAGAGCATCCCGATTGTTGTTTGATGCTCGTTTCCATGCTCGTCGCACCAGGCGCTTGGGGTACTGTCGTGACTGTAGCTGTGTAGCTAGTTCTTTAGCATGCTTATCAAAAAGCTCTCTAGTGGAACAATTCCTGCGAATTCGCAGGAATTGGCCCACCGGAAGATTTTCCCTTAATGCCCTAGGATGATAGCTATTAAAGGACAAAAGGGAGTTCCTTGACATAGGTTTTTTGTATAATTCACAATGTAGTGAATTCTCATGGACAAAAATGGAGACGTCCAGAAAGGCTAACCTTTGTTGGTTGAATTCGATGGTAAAATTCAAAAAGGCATTCTGTTGATTAAGCCAGGCGTGAAAAGAAAGAACCTCTTGGCTTGTGCCCCGCCATACCACCAGTACGTCATCTATGTATCTCTTCCACAGCACCAATTGATGGCGATATGGGTTGCTGTGGTTGAGTACACAGTTTTGCTCAAATAGATGAATATAGAGGTTGGCGAGGCTGGGCGCAAAAACACTGCCCATAGACGTGCCAGATGTCTGAAGAAAGATCTGGTCCTCAAATCTGAAAAAGTTCTCAGTCATGGCCAGTCTGGCACACTCCATGACAAAAGTGACGGGGGTCATGCTGTCAGACATACGCGCTTCCAGTAGTCCTCTGATGGAGTCGAGGGTCTCTAGTTGTGGGATGCACGTATAAAGTGACTCCACGTCAAAGCTAACCAAAAGGTCAGTATCAGTGTTGTATTCAATCTCAGGTAGGATCCGTAAGACGTCAGACGTATCTTTGAGATAGGTCGGCATCTCGGTGACCATGGGCCGCAGAAACACATCCACAAATTTGGACAAAGGCTCCAATAATGAGCCGATCCCAGATATAATGGGTCGTCCAGGAGGTGGTCGTTGTTGTTTGTGGATTTTAGGGAGGCAGTAAAAATAGGGCATAACAGGGTTGTTGGTCACCAAACATTTAGCCTCGTGTGGCGTAATCCATCCTTCTGCCTCCCCTTCCTCTACCAGCTGTTTGATCTCCATGGTAAGTCTAGAGGTAGGATCTGATTCCAAAACCCGATAGGATTTCTCATCCGATAACTGTCTGAGGCACTCGGTTCGATAGACATTAATGTCTTGCAGAACCGTAGCCACACCTTTGTCCGCCGGCTTGATAATGACAGACGTATCTTTGATCAGGTTCTGAAGAGCGATTTTGTCCTTCTTGGAGAAATTACAGTAATTAGTGGACCGTGTGTCACATAGTGACATCATGTCATGGGTGACTGCCTTTTCAAAGGTGGAGACTTGCGAGGGGACCTGATGGGGCAGAGGTGTAAAATTGCTTTTGGGGCGTAATCCAGTGTTCACAATGTTAGTATCAACACTGGAGGAAACATTATCGGCCAACTCGCTGTTTTTGAAGAAAAAATGAAGCCGAATTTTTCTAAAGAAATTCTCAAGTTCGCGTCTCAATGCGAATGGATCGCCTGAATATGTGGGCACAAAACCCAAACTTCTGTTAAGAACACTCTGTTCATCTGTCGTAAGGATTTTAGAGCTGAGATTGACCACGAGGTCATTCACTCGCTGGTCGGATTGGTTGTTGGTTGTTGATTGCCCCTCCTGCTCCGAGTGTTCGGGAAAATCTGGTCCGTTTGCCAGTGGACCGTGGGGGTGCCTCTCCATTTCCCTCTGGTGCGACCTGGTCCCTGCTCTAAAAAAGACTGATTGGGATAAAATTGCTGTTGTGGTGGATAGGCTTGCATGTGTGGTGGAAACAGGGGCGGTTGATAGCCCCATGGAGCTGGTGGCCACCATTGGCCTTGGTTAGGAAAAAATGTTTGGGTTCCGCGCCTCCTGTTAAATCTACGAGACTGTCCTCTACCCCTCCCTTGAGGGGCCCCTGTTGTGGAGGAGTCAGAATCATCAGACCCAATTTCGGACCCAGACGATGAGTAGTTAGACCCGTAACGTCTCCCTTTGTTATTAAATACTGGGTCCACATAGGTGTCACTCGTGTACGGGTAGACTTTCTCCCAAGAGAAACGGGCCAGATCTTTCTTGAATTTGTCTATTTTGTTAATCAAGATGTTGTCTCTGTATTCTTTATTGGTCTCTTCCATTGGTTTTTTAAAAAGAGCTGATGTAATAGTAGTTTTGATTTGCCCTTCTAAAGTTTGAATTTCAATGAGGATGGCATCCGCCTGATAAAGTGTGTTGTTTGGCTGAGGTGGAGGCTGCCCTGAGCCTGCGGCATTATACACCAGTAATGCCCTTATTGCATTTTATACACGTGACGGGACGATGTAGTCTTCTGACTCCTCTGCCTATGGTCAGACTGGCACACAGGAAAGACCCGGGTTGTAAAGACGGCTCTGACGGCCATGTCACAAAGCACTACGACCAACATTGGTTTCGCATTCATACATGCATTCAGCCATACACAGACCTCATCAGAGGAGAAACCTGGGCCGAGTATCCAATTACAGAGCGACTTTTCACATGAAATGGAAGTAGAATTAGATTTATGCTCAACGTAGCATCGGAAACAAACCTTGGCAACATTGCGCTTTAACCCTTTAATGTCTTCCCACTTTCAGTGTCCTCGAATCTGACATTGTTACTGAGCTCGGGGTGCGGCCTCCCTCCCATGGGTCAGAGAAGCGACTGCACACGCCCCCCTCCCACCCGTTCCCCCTGACTATCACCGGCTCCCCCCGCACCACCTCTCCTGCACCGAAGCAAACACCACAAATAAAGAAACAAAATAGTGTACATTCTAATACAAGGGTGTTTCGTAATTATATTCGTCCTTTAGAAACCAGTGTCAATTATTACGTAACACGTTATTAGGTAAACTTTCAACTGCATTCCCTCAGTTTGTTTGGTGCACACTGTGAGAGCCGACCAGCCATATGCAGCACGAAAAAAGCTGAAAAGGTGCAAATTATGTGGTATTTCACAAGCACTTTAATGTCGAACTTCACGGCCTGCTTCACCCGGCTCAATCCATCTTCAAAGCCACGTATAGCACTGAGACGTCGCTTGTTGAAGTTGCTGAAACCATTCTGTAAACTTTGGATTCGGGCGGTAGGGTGGCCCTGATTTTGTTGGACCTCTCAGCGGCATTCGACACTGTGCTACATTCCTTTCTTCTGGACCGTCTCCTGGAAACTGGAATTTCTGGGTGTGCCTGGAGATGGTTGGAGTCCTTTCTGGAGGGCAGAACGCAACAAGTCTGGCTCCTCCCTTTCTCTTTCTCTCCCCCAGACCGTGATCACGGGAGTGCTTCAGGGGCATACTGTGAGCCCCCTTCTTTTTAATATTTATGGCACTCCTCCAATACAGATGGCCGAGGAGCTGGGAGCCAAGATCATCGCTTATAGAGGTGACACCCAACTCCTCTTCACATGGACGAAAAGTTATTCCTCTACCTCTCTAGCCAAATCCTTTCTGATTTCTGTTTTTCAATGGCTCTCCTCTTTTTGGGAGCTTCCGCCCTCAGTTCCGGAAATCGCTTTGGTTAGGTGAATATCACATTTCAACCTCTGAGGGCCAACCCACAAAAAACTTTGGGCTATGGTTTGACGAGAATTTGAACTTCTCCACTCAGATCAAGAAGCTTACAGGTCAATGCTTTGGTACACTCAAATCCCTTAGAAAGTTTCTACCTTCCTCCCTAGGTCAGCAAGGGAACCGGCTACCTGTGCTTTGATAACTCGCATTGATTATGCTAATGCCCCTGTACATGGCTCTGCCGGGCTATCTCTTGAACAGTCTGCAGGTAGTCCAGAATGCCGCTACCAGGACTCTTCTCAATATCCCTATAAAGACCAGCGTGAGGCAACACTTGCACGATCTCCACTGGCTACCTGTGGCAGAAAGTGTTAAGTTTAAATAACTAGTTGTGGAACACTCGGCTCTATATGGCCACGGCCCTACCTACCTGAGAAAGCGCTTCAAGTTTTATGTTCCTTCTAGACCGCTGCTTTCAGATACACAGCTTCTTGCCCAGGTCCCACGTTTCGCCTCAAGAGAGTTGGAGGGAGCTCTCCTGCTTTTAGGGTGGCCTCAGCAAGGAATTTGCATCCCTTGGACCTCCGCAACATTCAGGACCCCAAGCTCTTCAGGAAGAGACTGAAGACGTTTCTTTTTATCTAGTAGCCCTTCTAACTTTCCCCCACCAGGTTCGCGCCGGGACACTCTGAATATCTGTGCGCGTTACAAATTTCATAAACCTAAACCGATATAGTGACGGCATTCCCATCGGTGCGAACTGAGAAGAACTACCCTGCGAGGCACCGGAATATGGTCCACTCATAGGTAAGGTGAGGCTTTGTAAGCTGGATACATATTTCCAGCGCGAGCTGAAATGATGCCCTCCTACCTCGTTAGCAACAGTATTTTAGTTTCTCACTAGTTCACCTGCATTAACAGCGACCTACTTTCAAATCCGTTCAACTTTAATTTCCGTCTTCTAGGTGCGCATCCAAGTGTCGCCTCTGATTAGCCTCATTGCGTCTAGTTCATGTGTTGAGAGAAGAGGCGCAGGAGCTGCGGGTGACATCTCGTTTTTGCTTTCAGACAGTATGAATAATGCGGCGCTGCTCGCTGCCTCCATGGTGTCATTCCCTGCTCTTTGTGAAATATTCTTCCCCTCCATTACTCTTGCATCTTTTAAGTGTTATGTCACGAAACGCCCGTGAATATCGTCGCCTGATGCACTTCGTTTCGCTTGGCATTATGAACAAAACTATTATTGCTTACTGCTTCAGTCTTTACTTTTTACATTTCGGCTCTTGCTGTAGCGGCCTGTTTTCGGTGCATTGCATGTATTTAGAGTGGCCTTTGGTTCATCCCCTTGCTCATGACTGGACAGCTTGTTTTGCCTCTCACTTTCCCGCTGTAATGGCTTTCATCCCTATTCTTATGTTTGCCCCGCCCTGGAGTATTTTGGTTTTACCTATTCTGATTGGAAGAGCTGTATCCTTATGCTGCATGCTAGAAGGGACGGTCACACTGTTTCCACCCCTCCTCAAATGCTCCCCGTCCCACTCTCCTTCCTGCTTTCTGTATCTTCAATTTGTGTTTGTTTATTTGCGTTTTTATTTATTTAGGTATGTTATGATAGCCTAGCAGCTGGCAAGTGTTTGCGTAATTTTTTCACTTGAATGTATGTTAACATCTTAATTTACTATTTTAATAAGGCCTTCCATGTTAGAACGCTAAATTAAAATGGATGTAACCTGTCACAACGCACTCATACGTACGTGTCATGACGCGTGACAGCTATCTTGAAATGGGTTTGATTAAATTGGAAACCATTCTGAGATTAGCGGCCCATGTGTGTTGGTGCATACATTCGCATGCGAGCAAGCTTTTCTGAAGCCAATAGCTCAGCCATTTAAAGTAGACACCTCTGAACTTTTTCTAGGGGATTTCAATCCCATTTCAAATTCTGAAGTAGTTTTTAATATTCTAAAGAATGAAAGATTGTAACACATGTTGGTTATCTAGCTTTATCATAAATCCTTATTCGTAGACTGAGATTTCCTCAAAACATGTGAAAGTCTGCGCATCGATGAGTAAGTTGATACAAGTTTTTCAGTGCGTTGATACCGCAACACTAACAGCAAACATTTACAAGGTCTTGTAAATTATTCTTACACAACCTCTAATCGTCTGGTTTTAAGCCTATGGGCAGGTCTATAAACAGATTCTGGCCGGCAGCTTTTAATGGAAGTAACATTTTCAGTAGCATGATATATCAATGCTTTCCGTAGTTATTCATGTGCATGCTAGTGCTATAGGAATTTACATATATGAAATGCACTTTTAAGAATTGTTCCTTTCCTTCCTTTTTTTGGGCTGTTAAATTATTTTTAGCTATAGCCAACTAACAGTTTGTGGATATAACTAAAATGTTCTATTGTTTTCAAAGTGCTTTAATTTCCCGCAAATCTTTTAATTTACCTGCATGTCTAACAACTTAAATACAGGCGGCCCCAGCAGCGATAAAGCATAGCAGAACAAACTGATGAATAGTATTTAAGAATCGCTGATTTAAAATTCATCAAGTGGTATGAAACTTGCTTGCTTATGCCAATGTGGGACTCGCTTTGTTAGTGAAATGTGGTTTTCCAGTGTTGACTTGTCAGTGTGTGATGTGAATAACCTTGAATTAAGATACATATTTATGGTGTAGCCTTATAACTGTGACTGGTTCTTTAGTGTTAAATAGTATGTTAAATAGTATGTTCTGAAGGAATTATTGGACCTTCGAGTGATCAAGGAAAGATTTGCACCCCATTCATGAAACATTTTTTTCAAACCTGAATTTTAAAGAATGACAGTGTTGCAGGTTAAGACTGAGTTGTACTGGCAGTGCCACTACTGGCATACTAATGGGTGAAAACAATGAGTCTTGCGTTCAACGGGCACAGCTGTAAAGTGGGAGCTCGTCCTGGAAGGAGGGGTTGATATACATCCGCACTGAGGTACATTGCAGAGCAGTGTAGTGCCCTATTTAGGTCAAGATTAAGGCACTTGGGTGATATTGTATGAGACCCAGTGCTGGAATACTTGGAGATTCTAAAAATTCTTCAATTTCATCAAGCATTTCAGAACTAAAAAATTCCAGATTTGCTAAGCCAATTGCCATAAATGATTACCATGAAGACATGGTAAATACAACATCTTTTAATATGGACTCATTTTTTTTAACAAAGCTCTAAAACTTTCCATCACATTTGAACTTCCATTTTTGGATGAGCAGAATATATCTAGCAATACACTGTCAAATGATTTCATAGAAAAGAATGTGGCATGTTTGATAAAGTGATATTACCCCATACTAAAAGGAAAATGGATGCAGGATACTTTCCTTTCACCCAAAAAGGGTTCAATCTAACAATCTAATTACCAAAACAGTAGCCATTATATTTCAAAACCCTCTTTTTAAAACCAAGAACTCTCCAACCAGGATCAATACTGATCCAAAGTTGTTAGAATGGCACTCCTTCATTGTTTAGCTGGGATCTGAAAAACATGAGGGGAACAAAACCCCTATACGAGGTACTCAAAGTAAGGACCTACAGAAGTGTCTGAGGGAAGATGTTGTTTATCACTAGCTGAAGAGCATATCTTTACTCACTCACTGAAAGCTTTCTTCTGCACACTCACTGTCATAGTATTATCCACCTCAGATGTATAGAGACCTAGGTCCATATTTTTAACGGAAGATAAGATGGTTCACGTGAATTCACTTGTAGACATTCTGGCCTCCATCATCATAAACAAGGGCTTCTCTTTAATATTACCTTGAATAAGACCATGCACACATCTCAATGCATGTAATCGGATCTGGCGAGCGGGGTCTGTGAATCAAGGGTAAGCTCTAGCCTTAAAGCCTGCAGCTTTGAACTCATTGGAAGCCTAAGGAGTGTCTTTAGGCACAGACTCTCCGAGTCACAATTGAGTTGAGGGTACAGTGCTACCATTTCAGGTCTGTAGAGAACCGGTGGATTACCTTCCATTGCATGGCCTTTATTAGTGGGTCAGTAGCTAGTCTCCCATACCTATGGTCAAATGTTCTCGGTGCATTTACTGCGCTTAGAAGACTGTTTGTTTTCTCCTTGGTCGTTGCCTATCCTAATTTGGAGTCAAGGAAAAGGCAATTGCTAAGTATTTGTAATCTTTTACCTGCTCTAAAGGACCTTTATCTAAAAACCGGATTATTTAATCAGCGTAACTGAAGTGGGTGTAATTTGCGCTGTTGCTGACTGGGAAGATGGGGTCAAGTGTGTGGCCTGCGGTGTGGCTGAGGTCGATGACTAGCTGCGGATTCTGAGGTTAGCCATGCTTCTTAGGAGGTCGACCGTGTTGGCATCATTGTTCTCAAGGTGAAAGCTAAAGTCTCCTAGGAATATGTACAGATTCGAGCTGATGGCGATAGAGGCGGTGAAATCAGGGATTGCTTTGTAGAAGGCATGGTGGGTTCCCAGAGGTCTGTAGGCCAGGGAGTCTCTGATGGTGGTTTTGCTGTTTGTTCGGAGTCTGGAATGGAGTTGTTACATGAAGGGGGTGGGGTTGACTGTGGTGGTTGAGCATTCAAGTTTTCTGTTTGTAGATTTTGAGTTCACTTTCTTGTCTTCTTTTCCTTTAATGCCTTTTAGGCACAATAGTTCTCCCGGACTCTCAACACCTACACCCTTCTACTGCTCTGCACAATGCCTACTGTGTTGACTATTTACACTATACCTCCATGATACACCCATGGCGAGGCCTCAAAGACAATTCTATAATGAATTATTCCCCTGTGCTCCCAGTTCTACCATCTGTAATATAGTCTATTTACAGCATGTACCAGACTACGTGACTTCTCGACACAGAATTTGCCATTAGAAAATCTCAAGGCGATAACTTGATTAGCCTGTTAGCTAGCTAACTCAATGCTGTTCAGTAACAGTAATTGCAACTGTCTAATGTTTTGCCAATGCTGCTTCTAAGAGGAATTATCTTCCACTGTAGACAGCTCAGTATGGCCGACCGTAACATGCAAACACCCAGTAGGAAGATAATGTGAGAATTTATCCAGTGGAGAAGTTGGACTTGTATGATAAATAGTTCTGGGCATAAAAGAGACGTAAAATTGTTCTTATGGACTGTTAGCTGGGGTGAGATGCTCTCCAAGAGGCACATACAAAGCCTAGCATTCCACTGCGTTCTTCATCTTCTGAAAGAGGTGCTGCAGAAGGTGGTGAAAGTAAATGGTGTTTGTGTCCTATCTCAAGATTACAGATGGAAGCACAACATAGACCTTGTAAGAAAAGTTCAGAAAAGGTATTATGCAATGCTTGTGTCATTGCTCCCTCCTTAGTGCTGCCGTACCTCTCGCTGACTGATTGTAATATTGACCTCCATTTTGGAATCGTGTTCTATATTCTCTATTTTTGTAGTGTTTCTAGATGGCCGACATGTTTATATTCATTCGGCAAATACCCTTGCAACACTATGAAGGAAGAACCGACAAAAGCATCTGTTTTATGGTCTTCATCTTGGAATGGTATTCTACATTCTCTTATTATTTGTTTTACTGTTCCAAGATGGCTGCAATGTTAATATTCCCTCAGCGAGTAGTCTTTCATCACTATGGAGTGAGTACTGGCATGCAAGGAGTGGGTGGTAAAAAAAAGCAAGTCTTGGTTTTTTTTTTCTTCTGTTGAACCCATTTTGTATGATTTTGCCTGTGCTTGCTTCAGTCCTGATGGGCAGATATGCTTTGGCAAAGCTGGTAGGTTTAATATGTGTATGTTGTGTGCATGTCCCATCCCAAAGCTATATGAAGGTCAACCCTATTGGTTTGCCAATGCTTGTTGTGTATTGGGATGCTCATTATGAATTGGGAGTAAGAGTGAGCCCCTCCAGAGCAGTGGATTTAGACCATTGGACAAAACAGGCAGGTATAGAAGAGTCAAAAGTCGAAAATCTTCAATTCAACAGAAATGTCCCTGAGATGTCAGAATGTTAACTTTAATTCCATTATGTCTATGGGCACTAGAGTATTAGGAAGAAACTCTGTGCACCTTAATTATCTGTGCGCTTAAATAGAGGTTTGATAAAACCCCTCCCAAAATGTTAGAGCCCTGATGTAGGTGACTCTGCTCTTGCAAGCATTGTGGAGAGAGCCAGAATGCTTTTGCATTCCGCATATGTTTGTCAAGTTCCTGAACTTTCTATTATCGTGATATTTAAAGTCTAGTGGAGATTTATCTCGTTTTACTCCCTAGCCTGCTTATTTTCTGCCAACTGAACAGCCATTTTGTAAGCTTTAAGTGAATTGTTCGCACCCTTAAGTGTGCGGAGTCTGAATTCTTAGTTAATTGCCACAGAACAGATGAGTTTGTTTTTGCTTTCTCAGTGTATTAGCACCCCAGATCTCCCCAGTGGGCATACAGAGGGATCCAACTGGCTTTTTGCTCCTATTAACTATCACTAATAGCTTTACGATAGACGACATACTTAATCTGGATTCCCTGAATCCATGGAGAGACTATCAAATGAGTTGAGAGAGATCACCCGCTTTTCAAATCTTAAAACAGCCAGCCAGCCATGTAAATGCTTTCTTTCATTGTGAAGTCTTCTGTAAATCCTTTCGGGGGCAGTAGCTAACAGTTCACTGATGCCAAAGCTGTTATGAATGCTCCTGGTTTTCCAGCCCCTTCACAGTACTGAAGTCAGAAACAGGAAATGGACGATAATAAAGCGTAATCCAAAAAGCAGATCCCCCCCCCCCCCCTCCCCCGTACTCAGGCGAGAATTTCACGGGGACATCACTTTAATGAAATGACGCTTCTCTCGGTAGGGCAGGAACTTCTTCATTTGGGTTAGAGAATCTCTGATGAGCAAAGTAAGGCGAGTCTATATCATTGAACAAGAATGCGGGGTTTGCTCGTGCCATGGGATTTATGTGGCAGTCTCTAGCACGATTTACAGTGGTTAAGGAAAGTGTAGTCCGTTCCTCTTTGCCTCATTTTAAACGTGGCGGCGAGTAGCAAGAACGGAGTGGCATGCAAACGCTGATGATCGATATTGCCCTTGGTAGGAGATATATATTCTCATATTTGATTGAGGCTGAGAGTGCTAAGCTGTAATGCGCTGGTGTAGACACAGTGGTATAATTGATGTTTTCACAATCATCAGGCCTCCCTTTGGGCAGTAGCTGGCCTTAGGCGTCGGGTCTTGAAATGAAGTTCTGTTCCCTTACTCGGCTCCTTGAGTCCATCAGCTTACCTCCCTTCGGACGTGGACAGCTCTGATGCAGGTAGATGCACGTTTACATCCGGCAGTGTTCCCATGACAAACCGTGGGACAGGAGAAGCAGAGGATGATCAGGGTTTTGTGTTCGAGTGTTGAGAATGAGGCTATGGATTTACTATAGACTCGAGTCAGGGGCACAACTAAGAGCAAAGTTTGGACGGTTAAAAAGTGTGGCCCGAGCCATCTTTGAAACCTCATCAAAAGGACTTGTGGTGCTCATAAACTGTTCTAAAACTGTGACTAATATGGAGTATCGCTTTTCCGGAAACTATTTGGAGAGTAGTGCATTTTAAAGCAGGCGGGGCTTTGGAGTTGGCATTGTTGTGTGAGCACTCCTTTTGTGTCGTGGCCCGTGGGGTTCTGTGCGACGCATTTCGCGCGTTCTGAACTGAGAGTTCGAGTCAGTTGTGGACACGGTCGTGAGCTGACGTTGCTGTTAGGTCTTTGTGGTGATTAATGTCTATATATCATAATAAATAACTTGAATCATGTTATTGTGATCGCTACACAATACTCCTTGTTTAAGCACATTTCTTTATTCAGCACTCTGTTTATTCTGCACTTATTGGCATACAGTGCAGGTATGATGGATGATACATGTGATGGTAGTACAGGAGAGAGCAATCTGCTGATGCAGGAGGCAGGGAAGGTGATTGTTGTCCAGTCTCTTTATAACTCCGAATGTAAACTCTTGTGTTCCATGGTTCAATATGGTAAACCTGAGGCTCTGGGCACATTAGATGTTCTTGGTTGTCATTGATTTGTGCAATCTTGCAACGTAAAATTCAGGCCACATTTGGAAATATGTTGGCTGTGGAAACAAAGCTCAGAAACTAAGCGCAAAGTGTGCTTTTTCAATGTCTCTTGCAACAGTTTGGGCAAACTGGATTAATCTATGTGAAAAACCGGTGATTGAGAGCGAAACATTCCAGAGTCTACTGTGTTCCAGCTGGCAGGAAAGTGAGTGCCAAAATAAGGGTTGGCAGTCTTATTCCCAACCGCGTTTAGTTTTCAGTGGTAGCCAAGGAAGTGGTTACTCCAACCAGTTTTACGTTTAAAGCACTTCCATCATGCAAATCCTGCCTCTTCTGACCCTTTAAGCCATGAATAAAGTCTCGATATCTAACCCTAATGGTCTGAATTCTTTTTGAAGTTCTCCCTGCACCTCTCATTTCTTGTTTCTCACTCCCTCTTTAGCTGCAATCACACAGTATCCTGTCTGAAAGGGAATTCTTCTGGCCTGTCTAGGATCTTATGCACTCTTACTTATAACAATCTAGAATTTCCTGGTTCGATTCAATTGCTACTCCTGTCCTCTTGTTTCCTTTGTTTCCTTTTACTCTCTTCCATACTTGTTGATCATGTGCCTCAGGCTGTTTACCCATAACATGCTCTTGCTGAGCCCCTTCTGAACTAAAGTTTGCGCTGGCATCATGCACTGCAGTTTAGCACTGCACTCTCAGAACTTTAAATTGGTACTTAAATTGATGCCATCTCCTTCATTGTGTTTTGTTGCTAAAGTACCTGAGCAAAACTTTAGTAAATGTGGGCTTCAGCGTCTTAGGGAAAGGTCACTCCATTGAAAATGCTGCTTCTTCCTCCGTCCTTCTGTTTTACCTTATCTGTTCCTGTTCCTGGTTTCATCAATTTCATTTGTCCAGTTTTCCGCATCCTAAATTCTTTGAGGAGACCCTTGAGTGGATCAAAGAGGTATAAAAAAAAAAAAGTACTAGACCATTTTGGAACTTATTTTTTATTTCAGAACACATCTGTATTTCTTTCATTTGCTCTTTCTTGCCCTCTTCTTTTGTCTTCTAATTTCTTCTTTCTGGGTCTTTCTCTCTGTGGGTCTCTCTTTCCCGCTTCTTGAAGTAATAAAGTTGAATAAAGTTGTTGACGAAAGTTCTTGGAGGGCTTGCAGCAATCGGAGTATGACATCCTTGCAGGTTTGAGCAGCACCGGGTCCAAAGTCTTCATTGTTGTCTTAGTTGGCTGAATGGCAGACGTATTGTTTTTGAAGTGATGTTCCAGCACCTTTGCCTTTGAAAGGCGGCACACTACAGTAGCACTACAGAAAACTTGAGGTTGCAGGCTCTTCTAATGGTGCACTCGGTGATGTCGAATTCCATGCAGATCGTATACATTTCTTTGGTATGGCATTTGGCTGTGGAAATCTGGTAGTAGATGTGTTTTGTTGTGTAGCTGTTAAATATCTATCACTAATATAGAAGTGCTCTGGTTTCTGTCTTGTAAATGGATTTGGTGGGAGAATGGTTCATATGTTGATGGTCCGATCGTGTATCTTGATGGCTTTTAAACTGAAGCCTTACCAAAGCTAGCTGCAAAATTACTCCACTTTTTTGGTTAGCAGATGACATTATTAGATAGATGAAAATAGAATGTGGGGAGGTCGAGTTTGTTCCACTGTCTTAAAATGGCCTTTTTGGTCGCTATTGCAGTAGCAGATATTGTCTTGGGGAGACCAACAAAGACAGTGATAAGGTGGATTCAGTATAGATGATGAGAGGGCCTCTTGTTAAAATGATTATTGTAGGCACAGAAAGAATTGTGTCCGGGGTGTTGTCAGCTGGATAAGTAGGAAGAAAGATGATTTACAAGAAGTCGAAGGCTCCTGGATAAGTATGGAGGGAGCCTGGTTGTGGATAATAGGTTGATTCAAAGACATTCCAATTAGTCAGAATGCCTCAATAGTTGTGATTTAAGATTATTCTGAGATTGCATCCAAAAAAGCATTCTTAAAAACATTTTTTTAGTGGAGGTCTGTAACCAGGCACATGCAATAGAATACTCGTTTTGGTGAACAACGAATTTTGAGTGCTCTGCATTGCATTCAGATGGGATGAAATCTTACTTGACATCTTTAAGAGATCCATGATTAAAACTTTGAAACCTCCTGTAGTCTTCAATGGAGGTTATTGCTTCATGCAGGACTGCAGATGCATTCCCCTCTAAAGTATTTTAGGTATTGAAAGTAGGTCCAAGGTTTGATATCAAATTATTGATGTTTAGTTGCTTCTTTTTGAGTGACTGTGCATTGCTTTAAAAAAAATGGCTCATCTGAGGTGAGCCTGGAAGATGCGATGGAGGGATGCTTTGCATGGAGAAAAAGCAGTTGTAGAGAGGAAGAGGGTACAGGAGAGAGAAGAGTTGGAAAAGGTATAGATTGGGAGCAAGGGCAGCTGGCTAGGACACGTAGTAATGGTAGATGAGTTAGAGGTGCAAAGTATGTCTTCCTGCTCCAAGTCTTGGAGTAGGAAGGTGGTTAGCTGGGTCTGTAGAGGTGGTGGGATGGGATTAGTTACCCGGAGAGGAGAAATGGGAAGTTAAAAGGTGTGGAGTGCATAGTGTGTCAAGGCTTGAAGAGGAGAGAAGGGGGGAATAGAAGGGTTGTCGTTTATAGTGCAGAGTGCATTTGAACCTACAAAACTACAGTTGCATCAAAAAATTTACCTTTGTACAGTATCAGCACAATATCAAATTTGCAGGTGTCAACTATACATGTACGAAGTGAACAGACCATAAAACGCTATGTTAATCCAGGAAAAACACACAATAGCCTGAACAGTTAATGTACTAAGCACACTTGGAAAAGATGCATATTTTACCTGAACAACACTACTCTGTGTAGATAACTATTTAGTTAGAGGGAGAGGAGTTGACCTAACGGCTAGGGTGTTCGACCTCGAATCTGAGGAGCCGGGTTTGAGTCTCGGCAATAACGCTGAACATCCTGTGATTCTGGGCAAATCACTTAATCTCCCTGTGCCTAACAAAAATGAATGTGTCCTCATGTAACGCAACTGGTGCTATGGAAAGCGCTCCGATACCCAATACCGGGTAAAGTTTGTGCTATATAAAACTCAGTTAAATAAAAAACAAAAAGTTAATGCCATTGATAATATACAGAGGACCTCATTTACCCAACTGAAAATCCTCCAATTTCCAAAGGAAATACTAGAAGAGGAGTAGAATCCACCATCTGAATTTTCTCCACAGTAGCATCTACATGGTGAAAGAAATGTAGCTGGTGAACTATACTCCATATTTGGACTTTCCTCCAGAAAATAGACTATTTTGTCTCAAAACTTTAAATGATGATCAACGTTTCCAGTGGGAGTAAAAGGCACAATGGGTGCATACAATAACAGTCCGGCTAACCTTTAACTAATTTTGAATGATCACCAGTACCCCGCAACACACCACATGACTATTTTCTTTATTCAGTAAATTTTAAGACATTTGTATATTACAATGTTTTTAAACACCTTAACTGATATGCCACAGTACTTTTGCGGCTATTTATTTTGTATTGATTGTTAACGTTACTTTCATCGCTGCTTTTAACACACATGCGCTCAACATAACATACCTATTATTATGAGGAGCGGCCAATGACAGTAATGAAGTGTGTAATTACTGTTCTAACTCCACCCGCGCTTTAATGGTAGGGTAGGTTATAAAGCGGACCGCGGCAACTTTAACAGCACTTTTACGATACACTTGCTCGAAAGTACCTAAACACACTACGGGAATGGGTCCTCACAGTTCACCAGCCCCCATGCTAGGAGGACCGAGCTGGACCCCACAGCGTGGGAGTTTATTTATGTATATATATATATATATATATATATATATATATATATATATATATATATATATATATATATTCCTGTAATGCATGCTAGAGAAGGTTTTCCGGTACTATAATTAAGAAATGTGACTTAAGGCCTCATTTAGGGTGTTGAGTTTGGTCCACCTTTAGAGATCTCTGCCAAAAAGGCGGATTTATCTCTACAACTTCAAAGGAACTGCTAAGGCTCCGCTACAAGCCCTGAAGCTTTGCTGTGCAGGCACCATGTTTAATGTGTCCATTCAAAGTTTTTATCTTTCCAAAACATCCTTCCATAACCTTGTTATATTGAAGCAAAGACGAAATTTCCCAGACAGGCTAGAATTCTCTTGCAGCTCAGTGGCAGTAATTCCTTTGATTGTCTGTTCCTTCTGTGGCAGTTCTGAACTGGAAAAATGTACAGGGGAACTGCCAACATAAATAGGGTGTTTCTTCTGTTGCACATTGCACAAAGGCCCAGTGGCGGATGGGCCGTTGGTCAGTGGTTTCCGCCAGTGGAAGCACCACCATCTGAAACATGATTCTTCCAGCAACACGAAATAGAGCTGGGGAACTGTGAGTTTGATGGACGTTTCGTCTGATGTTTTTTTGTGGATTCCCTTTACATGAGTGAGTCCCTTAGCCGAAGATTTAACCACTGATAATGCCCTTAAGCAAGGCTTTAAGTGGGCCGGGTTCTGCCGGTGCTCAGCACCGGCAGTTCTACAAAGCAGGTGCTGAGACTGGGCTCTATTTGGCTCTCCTTTTCTACCCTCACCATCAAAGTGAAAGAAAATCTAAACTCTGCAGCAGTCCCACTGATCAAAGACTTTGATGTAACTTCAAAGAGACTCGTTTTAGTTCTTTCACAGTCTTATCATTTCAGTACTAAAGCATTTTCAATATTATATACAACAGAGCCGTAGTTGTTGTTGCTTATTTATCTTATGCATCCAACAACCATTGACAAAGCCTATAGTCCTGGCTTTTTGTTGGTTTAAAGTTGCATATTGTGTTATATATGTGGATACAATGACAAAAGCAGCAAAATACTTGCCGGGTGGCACACTATGCTAAGCACAGGTTTTTAGCTTGGGTGTTTTAAGCCACGCCCTTAATTACATCAACCACGCCCCTGTGAGACCGCCCAGTTTGTTCATCCCACTTAAAGCCCTGCCCTTACGAGCAGAGAATGGCCACCAAAATATTAAAAATGAGACGGGCAGTCGGACCGGTAGCCTTAGCCCGGCCCACAAAGCTCCCTGGTGGGGTGTGTGGGAGACTGCGCTGAAGCCCCTTCCAGCCCCAAGTGCTTTGTGCACTGGATACAAGTTGGGTCCAGTCGCGGTTGCTCGCCTCTGTCTGTGCGTGTGAGATTGGACAGTAAGAAGGACGAGTGTACTGTGAACACTCTCCCCTAATACTTCCTCTCTTCAAGAAATGTATATCAACAGCACTCTTTGCCTCTTTTAGGAGTAGTTGTGTCTAACTTTCTTTTTTTATTACATATATTCATTATTTTTGTCAAATACAGGTCATCTAAAGGCGCGTGGGGGGGGGGGTCTTGTGTTTCCTGTTTCTTTACCTTTGGAAGGATTCTCAGTAGTTTTGCTACTATATTTGCATTTTTCTTGTTAAAGGTTTCTAGAAGTCGAAAGAGTACTGTCTAAAAGATGCACAATCGTAAATTGGCCAGAGGAGGGCACTTGGGCCTTACTTTTCTTTTTAGCACAGCTCATCAAGTGACATTAGAAGAAACAGTTGAAAATTATTGTAGTTAGACTAAAATGCTTCAGAATGTGTGTACAAGTGGAGTTTAAGCGCCAGTAACTAGCTTCCTGAAATTCCCTGTGATGGGCCGATTGTAAAGTAAGCCTTTAAAATTGTTTGTGCAGAGCAAATATTGCGGTCTCCTATATAGTATTTGTGTATTGTGTTCTGTTACACATCATTGCATTGTATCACTGCATGTGCGTCAATAGGCATTGTTTATGATGCTTGCAAATACATTTTTTAAATCAAATAATGAAACAAAAAAACCTTCATCTTGTAGGGACAGTTTTAAATCATTTACTCATAAAAATAGAGCTGGAACTAAATTATTTTAGAGCTGTGATAAAGCGCGTGCGCCCACGGACCCAAACATCCCTACAAAATTAAAACCAAAAAACTTAAAGGGAAGAGAAATTGAGGTAAGCAGGGCTGATTAGGTTATGTAGATTTCTCCTTTGGACTCGCAGTTGTTCATACTGTCAGATGTGGAATTATGATGTACGTTCTGTTTTTAAATTTTGAGAAGATGCGATAAAATAATAGGCTTACGGTTCAATAATTCATTTTGAAAAAAAAAATGCAGGGTCCCAAAGTTTTGTTTTTAGCAGCCTGCAATTGACTCCACTGAATGATAGGGTTGCTGAATACTAACCTGCCTGGTTTTAATTCCACCTCAACGCTTTCTTTCACATCATCAACTTCCTGCACCCAGATCTCGTTTTTGTGAGTTTATTTTCATCCCTGCTTTCTTACTTCATCTGTTTTCTTAGCTGTCTTTTGCTTCTCCTTTGTCCCGTTTAGACATTTCTCTCTTGTACCAAGTCAAAGTGTAGTGATGAAAAATTAGCCATGGTCCCCAAAAATGAGTGCTGTTGTCCACAGCTTATAACCAGCAGCTCAAATTAAGCCCTGATCTGGTCCAAATGTATTTCAGTACAAGGAGTCGAGACAATGAGGAAAACTACTGGATCTCGGGCCCTTGATGTGTGGGAACTGCTGAACCTTTCCTCGGGGGCTGGCTTCTGCCTCTGCCAGAGGTCAAGGCAATGGGCCATTCCACAGTAAGCAATATAATTCTCAAACATGCGCCTGGCCATTGACTGATAAAGGTTCGAATCCAATTAAACGACAATGTGTTCGTTGCGCGGTGGAAAGTTTTATCGACAGCATAAAAGCCACATCTGGGGACAACGTCGCAGCCAAAATAATAGGTTTTCTCGGGTATCATATGAAAAATAAAATGCAAGTTCAAGCGGCGAGAAAAAAAAGTATCCTTGATGTACAGAAATGTCTGCAGGTCAACGGACAGCTGTGTATGACAAGGGTGGGACCGCGGGGGGTTTGATGGGTGGCGCAGGTGTGGAGGCAGACCTGAGGCGACCTTGACGCTGGCAAGTCTGCAGCCGGGCGGGCTCTCGCAGTGGTTCTCTCTCACGATGCGACCGCCCTTGAAAGCTGAAAAACACCTTTTGTTTCAGTGACAAAATGTACCCAGCAAGCATAAACAATGTGAGATAAAAGCTATCTCGCGGATGCACGAGCTCCCAGGCATGGCACTGGCTTCCCGGTATTATCAGCGTGTGCCCAAACACTCGGTTAAAATGTATTCCAGTGGACGGACCTTTGTGCGCTCATCGCTCGTGGCCACACAACTAGTGTTTTGTGCTCTCAGCCTGCGTACATTCTTATCTCTGGCCTGTTTGTGGTGAGCGCAAAACAACGAACGCGTTTTTGTATATTAATTATCGGTAGCTAGCTGTTCCTATGTTTATCGGACTGCTCCGCTGTTTTCCAGCACACGCCGTGTATTCCCACTTCTCAAAAGCAAGTAAGGTAGTCTGCTTTAGGGCACTGCACTTGAGTTTTCCGTTTGAAGCATTGGACTCTTACTGCCCGCGGACAAAACCTCAATTTTCCATCTGCCCTATTTTTACCTCGGCGGTCTGCCCTGCGGCCGCAGTAGCTTTATTCCATTATGTAACCCGAGTGAGTGGCTTCAACGGTGAGCATGATCTCGAGCGCCCATCCCCTTACTCGCTTAGCGTCGTGAAATGCATTTATTTTTGGGGAATAAGTCACTTGTTATGAGGAATGCCGTTTATGTGCCGTCTGGTTCTTAATTCATTCGAGTAGGCACTGCAGCCCGACTCCTCGAGTTCCTTTTGAAAGTGAAACGTTGTAATGTCCTTGTCATCTTCCCCCCTCCCCCCCTTTCTTTGTGTGTTTTTGCTAGTTGCGCACCCTGGCTGTCAGATTGCGATCCGACAGGGCTGTTAAACATAGGATTGGAGTTTTAGTTAGAGGTGCCCTGTGGTGATGCCCAGGGGATCCCGCATCCTGGAAGAGCCACGTGACCTGCATTTCTCTTTCATTGTGACCACACACAGTACTGCTGCTGTTCAGGACTGTGTGTTCTCCGTGTATCGAACGCAATTTATAGTCAACAACACATTCCTCTCGTCTCCCATCCATCCTTGCCCCTAGAGATGTGCATCTTATTTTCGAACGCATGCTATTTTTAGTATGGCGACGTGGAGGTGGCAATATGTTGTTTTCTTTTTTTCTTTTCCTGGTTACTTCGATAGACACTGTTAATTACATTTCGAGGGGACCAGTCCTCATCCCTCCATTGTTGTAAATCACTGCGAAAAGCTATTAACGGTCTGCTATGCGTTTCTTTGCCACAGGCTGTTCAAACAATAAACTGTGTGGGCAGTTTGTATGTTGAGATGAGAATTTGCTTTTCCCAGAGGTATTTAAAGAAACTAGGGTTTGTGGCCGCGCATGCAATTTGTTAGTTAGTGTATGGCATATGTTCTAAGTGGTGGGAGTTTGCATGTTTGCATTAGTGGAATCAGTTGAAAGTGTGAGATTGAGCCAAAGGGGGGCGCAGCACAGACCAAAAAAGGCTCTGTATATGTTAAAAAGACCTCTTTTTTGAAGACAGGTGCATCTCACAAAACATTTCCTTTGGCCTTTGCCCTACAAAACTAAACCTCGCTATACATTTGTTCCCCTACCTTGCTTCCTGCCCCCACCCCTAAGGTTTCCCCTTTTTCCTTTTCTTGCAACCATTTATAAACCCCCACTCGGTCATTAACTGTTTAACTTTAACCCTGTAACCTCTCACCTACTTCCCAAAACATCTACCTAACTAATTATTTCCTATGTTAATTTCCTCTTATTACCTGCTCATGGAGTAACTTGTTCCCAACCATAAACGTAACCAGTAAAAATATAAAAACTAGTTACCAAACGCCACTCAGAAAAGTCCCTGCCTGCCCCTGACTTTTCTGACCCCCAAACTAGGACTTGTTAGGATACATGTTTTTGTCCAATGACCTATCTAGTAGGACCTCCTTAATGTCATAGCTCCATACTGAAGCAAAGCATATGCACCCCATCATCCCTGAAAAAATATACTGCTGCATACCTTAATTCGGGGTGCTCCACTCTCCCAATACCTTCCTTATCGCAAAACAGTAACATATCTCTATTGAATTTTCTCCTAGCCTTATCTATTGCTGCAGGTCTCTCGGCCCTCCTCCACTGTCTCCTGTAAATTAACTCTTACCAAATGATATAACACCCATGACCACTTATGTTTAATCTCCAAAAGGCCCCTTTTCATTTGTTTCAACAGAACCAAGCCCTTGTACGCCACTAAGTAAATTTCCCCCAGGTGTACAATCAAAACATCCGGACAAATGTTGCCCCTGATTAACTTGTTTAAAACCGGAATCAATTCATGCCATCACATGCGACCCTTACCCTGCCAGGAAATATTAAACAACAATGTGTCCAATCCAAGACTCAAACCTTTCCCTTTGGTCAATTCATGGCACTCAGCCCATTTAACGAAAGAATGGGCAACTATCCAGATGGACAGCTCCGCCGTTGCTGGCCCCGCCACCGCACCTGAAAAGACACATATGTAAGAACATGGAAAACTATGCTTCCCCCAACCCTGACTACCCCCCCCCCAACTTGATGTATGTTTTAAAACAATCAGATGTCCATCGCCCCAAGCGCATTATCCTGTCCTTCTCCCTAACCCTCTTTAACTGGAACCGTTGTTACCCCGATCCGAAATGTGTGTACCATATTCACCCGGGGCCTCCCCTAAAAACAACAAAGCCCTCTGCATCACCCACAGTAGCTGCGCCTCGGACACCATGGGTGGTATTACAATAAGAGCCCCGGGGGGTGCAATTGGCGTTTGCACCCGCATTGTGCGACCTTGGGCACTTTTGGTATTATAGAAGGGGGCACAGACGCTTGTGCATCCCCTTCTACAATACCGATACCGTTGGTGCACTTAAAGCGCCAGCACTACCTTCAGAAGGTGTTCCCTCATTTGCATATGGGTGTACCCTATGCAAATGAGGGTATTCCTTTGACTCTGCGCCTGCGCCATATTACAGACACGGGCGAAGAGTCAAAGCAGCCCTCAGGAGGTGCACTGACAGTGCACCATTTACAAGGTGGCACACTGTCCTCTGAGAGCAGCCCTCTGCAGGGGGTAAAAGGCGCCCCATGGACCCCCCAGACATCCCCTTGCAGGTGGTTGCAGTCACTTACTGCACCTGCCTGCAAGGGGATCTCTATTATCCTGTAAAAGTTCAGGCGGGTGCCGCCTACACTGTGAAAACATGGAGCAGCTGCTCCGTGTTTTCACATGTATGCGCTGCCCTGGGGGCAGCGTGAGTTTGCGACTGCACTGAGGGCAGCACATACATCATAATAGGGCGTATTGTGATTGTTTGCACCCAGTGCACCTTTTAAAAGGTGCGCCGGGTGCAAACAATCACAATGCATAATACGGCCCCATGTGGCCTGAGCCCCTGCAAAATAACTCCCTGCTGCGTGGAGCGCACCTCTCTCAATGTACACACCCAGTGCACTGGGCTTATCTCCCCGTTGCCTGTGGCTCCCATCACTACCACTTCCCCGCTCCACGTTGGTCTGTTTTGGATGGTTTAACTTTCATTGCAACCTCCCCTTCCCGCAGGTCCACTTCGCTCCATTGCACACCCAGCACGCCTTTCCTACCCAGCAATTCTGAAACTCGAAACAACCCAAAATACATCCAAGACATTAATGTGGAAAACAATACTTTCTCCTCATGATTCCTGCAGATCCTCTGAATGATGCCTAGCAGATCTAACAACAAAACCTTAGACACTGGTCTCCACACTCGTGGCCTGGCCCCCTTCGCTCTCTAGAATGTGTCTGCCCAGTTCGCCCTCCTAGGGAGCATACTCCCACCACAGCTTCCCCAAGAAAGCGATCCCTGCTAGCTTGCCTGCAATAGAGATAATTGACAATCCTCTGTCAGTCATTGACAAAATAAACTCTATACCATCCTCTTCACTTGTCGCCAATCTGTCCTCTTTTGAGCCCCCCTTCTAGGAATTCCCACCAGGCCTGTGTATATACCCTCAAAGTGGATACAGCCAAAGATCCTACCACCAGTTGGAGCATCTTTTGTCTC
The DNA here is from genome assembly GCF_964204655.1 of Triturus cristatus. Classification (NCBI taxonomy): domain Eukaryota; kingdom Metazoa; phylum Chordata; class Amphibia; order Caudata; family Salamandridae; genus Triturus; species Triturus cristatus. The sequence goes on from NC_140585.1 coordinate 483,549,085, forward strand.
CTATGGCCCACATCCCTGCCTGCACTGGTGTCTTGCAGTTGTCCGCCTCCGTGGTTAGACCATACACCTCTCCCACTGTGAACAAAGCGTCTGCAATGTCAGCTTTGTCCCAACAGAACGTACCAACTTCCTCGATCTCCAGTCAAACCTGCTGATGTTCTTCCAACGCATCCGACTAAAACAATTCTTTGCGGACAAACCATCCCCTACAGAACCCATAGGGACCCGCTTCCACCCCCTTCCACTTTCAATCCCCCTTCCTCTTCTATGCCACCAGAAATACTTGCCTTTGAGCGCCTAGTTCTACGAGAAGTCACTGATCTCCAGACCCAATTCCAATATGTTCCTTACAACCTCCCTCTAACTGAAAAACAAGCTTTGATCAATCTAAAAAAGAAGACAGACATAAATTATCAAACCAGCGGATAAGGGAGGTGGCATTGTGGTCATGGACATGGACCACTACGACCTAGAAATCAAGAGACAATTGACTAACACCAACCACTACCGCCCACTTCCCAAGGACCCTTTACCCGATCTGAGAACCAAGATCCAAGAGATTACCGGTAGAGAAAGATCGTTGAATATCATCTCCCAGAAATACAACTTCCTTAACAACCAACACCCCCGCACTTCAGATATATATATATATATATATATATATATATATATATATATATATATATATATATATATATATATATATATATATATATATATATATATATATATATATATATATATATATATATATATATATATATATATATATATATATATATATATATATATATATATATATATATATATATATATATATATATATATATATATATATATATATATATATATATATATATATATATATATATATATATACTACCAAAGATCCACAAGGATAGCACCAACCCACCTGGACGCCCAATTGTATCAGCCTGTGGATCGATTCTGGAACCGCTAGGCAAGTACATTGATGCGATCATAAAATAATTTGTCCCATCCACGCCTGAATTAATCAGGGACACCATGGATCTCATCCAAACCATTGAGAATAGACCTTTCGACATCCAAACCGAACTCATGGTGGGACTTGATATCGAATCATTATACACAAACATCCCACACACAGAGGGTCTCAGTCATCGAATAACTACTGGAGACCAGACCAAGACCCACCTTAATCCCCACTGAATTCATCTTAGATCGGTTTCATGTTGCCCTTGAAAATAATTATTTCCTCTACCGCAATACCTTCTACCTGCAAATCAAAGGTGTATCCATGGGGGCATGCTTCGCCCCCAACTTTGCCATTCTCTTTGTCCACAACCTAGAAATTACCAAAATCCTCACCCCCATCAACCCCTTCCTTGCACAGATCTCCCTCTGGCGTCGCTACATCGACGACATTCTTCTACTATGGAAAGGCACCACAGAGACACTAGACCCCTTCATCTTATGGCTTAACCAATCACATCCCCACCTCAAATTCACCTGCGACGCCAAACCAAATGATCTTCCCTTTCTGGATCTGAGCAAACACGCCGAGAATGGCAAGATAAGTACCTGTCTGTACCGCAAACCCACTGAGAGAAACACCTTACTCCAGTACTCTTGCTACCATCCGCGGGGCCTCCGTGACGGCCTCTCCTATGGTCAATTTCTTGGTATCCGCAGGAATTGTAAATGGCGGAAAGATTACTTCCGCGAATCAGATATCCTCATCCAGAAGTTACTTGACAGGGGATACCCCAAACATTTCATCACCGAGCTCGCGAACAGGCTTGGTATTGTCACCGCGAGAATCTCCTCACCCCCAACCCAAGAAAACCATGACTCGCATTCCTTGTTTCCAAATGTAACCCCTCCAGCAACCAAGTGAGCAAGATCATCAAACGCAACTGGTCCCTTCTACGAACACATGAAGCATTTAGAGAACCCCCTCTGTTCTCGTACAAACGAGGGGATAATCTATGTACTCACCTAGTACATACGATCACCTGGCCCATCCGCCCTACTCGACAGAACACCCTCTCTGCTGCCTGGGGAATACCACCAGTTGTTGGACATTACAAATGCCAGTCTTGCATAGTATGTGACCTTGCATGTAACACAAAAGAGTTCAAAACCAACAATACTGCCTACAAACTCAACACGTTCACTAACTGCAGGTCACAAAATGTTATTTATGCCATCCGCTGCCCTTGTGACCTCACATACATTGGCCAAACCACACAAATGATAAAACAGAGAATAATCCAGCACAAGAGCAGGATACATTGTAAAGTTTTGACGGCGCTACTTGTGTCCCACTAAATTGAGAAGGAACACTGCAAAACTAACATCACCTGTCAGGTGATTGATCAACCCACACTACCGCTCAGAGGCGGAAACCTCAGAGCCCTCCTGAACAAAAGTGAATGCAAATGGATCACTATTTGCAACTCGGTCAATCAGGGCCTTAACACAATTGACAAATGGAACAGTACCATCCTACTGTAACACTACATCAGTCCGACCCCCCTGCAAATTGTTGAATGTGGTTTCCCTCAGAATGCGATACTTTCCCTTGGCCGATATCCCACAGTTATCGTGCTTTTTATGTATTGTGAAATCTGTGGCCCAACCTTGATTGTTGTCTGACCTGCCCTTCAATATTACTGTTTTTGAATGTTTAATTTTGGGGTTGTTAAAGGCAGTTTCTTGATTTTCAATGCTCTCGTGTAACACCACTGTATCACTTTATTACGGTCACATAACAACAACCGTGCAGACACCAGTCACATTGTTCACTCCATAATTGTCAAGTTGTCTGCTCTATTGTCCATTCCAGTGTGCGCCGTAATATCATGTAATTAATTTAATTATGCACCTCAAGCACTCACGGCAACCCGCTTCGCGCATGTCTCATTACTATCCACTCTGTTGACAGACGCAGATTCCATTACCCTTTCACCCCCCCCCATGCCGCACCCAGACAGTGCCTCCAGTCCGCATCTGCCATTGAACGGGCCGTCCCCACCACACAACGCACCCGCCCACCACACCACACTGCCCCGCCCCTGACACGGACATAGATCCGTTCACACGGACACGCCCACCGCTCCCTGGTCACATGACTGCTTTCTCTCTACTTGTACGGCTCTCTCTGATGGTACAGCATAACCGGACAAGAACGTGGCGGTTTACGGCTGACACACCCATCGCTCCCTCTGCCTGGATTCACTCCGCTCTTCTTCCCGGTAAGTCACCTCACACGCTCCTAGTTTGCCCACACCGCACCGCCTGTCTTCCGCTGATCCTGATGCCGCTGGTCCTATTCTCTTCCCAATCAACAGGATCCGGCACGCTCGCCCTAGACGGACAAGTACTTCAAGCTGCCGGCAAAGCCGCTCTCGCGGCGCCCCACCTGCACCCTTCTCTGTCCCGCCAGGGCCACGTGTCCGTTGGCTCATGCCCAGGTAAGAGAGCTCCCTGTGCGCCGTATCTTGGCTCTGATACTCGCTCCCAGCTCTTACCCACTGTTGCCCCCTTCTTTCCAGATCCATTGGCATAGGATCTCCCATGCCACGCCGAACAGTACGGTACCACGTCGGCCACATCCTGCCTTGGACCCCCACACACAGGTACTTATGCTCACCCTCCATGCGGCTATCGGCGCTCCCCCCCCTGCCTCCCAGCACCACACACCCTCCAGCTTCTCCAGCCAACCCTGAGACCCACCTGAACACTCACCCTCCCTGTGACAATCGCCGCTTCCTGTTTTCTAGCGCCACCTCCTGCAGTCTCTTGAGACCCACCTTGCGCTCATACTGTAAATTACCTCCACTTTAGATCCATCCGCGCTGGATAGTCCACGCCATGATCACAGGGGTGTGGAAATTTTTCACAAATCTACTTGGCCAAGGGACAAAATGTTACACCAATCTACTTGTCCTGGGAAGGTAACTGCTTGCCCCGCCTATTCCATAAATTACTAAGGGAGGTCTGCACGAAGAGAACCTGCACTGCAATCAGTGCAACATACTTTGCAATATATATATTTCAAGTGCAAGTCCAATTATGCAATGCATGGTCATGCACTCTTAAATGCAACTGTTGTAGTGGGTGGTTGTACAGCACGCATGCAAATGTCGGTGTGCACTGCCAACTATTACCAACTAATTTGCATGTAACACATTTTCATATGAAGAGAAATAGTACCTAAAGGCAGAGTGCAGACTTATAATTTACTACATTTCTGGAAGTGTTTTTGGCACAGACAAGACTTTGTCGAAATATGAACCTGTAGGATGGAAGGGTGTTCTCCATCGTAGGGTAAACTCATAGCTGTCCATCTTCAAAAATACTCAGATGTGATGCTCTGATAAACTTGTGAATGGGAATAGCTGCACTTCTTGGCAGAGCTTACGAACGGTTCATAGGGCAGCAAAATCACGTAAAAGCTACCCTAACCAATTGATGTTCAAGTTTAGGACATGTAGCAGCAGTGATATCTTTATACTCACACAGCTGGAAAGCAAGCGTTAGTCTCACAGAGAAGGGAAGGAGTGTTAGTTTGAAAAGACAGTAAATCTAGGAGTGCAGAGTTGAGCATCATTGAGACTGGGGCTAGTGAGTAACTGCAACCACTCAAAATGTCATGTCACACCTAGCAAGGATGCCCAGGCTCAGTCACAGTAGAGTTGGAAACTTTGTCCTGACCTCTTGGATAATCAAATGGTATCTGGTGAATGAAGTTTGTTTATTCTTCAGCGGATTTACATCCAATAATAGCTGAACAAACACCCAAAGCGCCACTACTTTATTTTACTTTCCTCTCATGACATATCAGGGCTGGTGGCTTAGTGGAATTATGCGTCCACTGTAGGGCTCTGTGTTTGACCTCATGGTCACAGGTTCAAATCCTGCTGGGGTGACTCAGCCTTTCATCCTTCTGAGGTCGATAAAATGAGTAACATTGAGTTGGGTAACAATAAACAAATGTTAATCAGCGCCAAGATACCCTTCTGGGTGAATATGCGCTTTAAAAATGCACATTAGGTTATCAAGCCAGGATACAGCCGTAAACACTGAGGCAATTTCCCTGCACCTCTTGCACTGCATGTGGTAAAGTCCGAGTTCAGGATTCTTTCCTTTCACCTTTAAAACTGGGAACGCTTCAGAATCTGCTTCATCTGTGAAAGGAAAGCACCATGCTGGTCATGTGAGCCTGTTGTGGGCATTTATTTTTTGCAAAGGTATTGGAGTGCTTTTCATGAGCACCAGTTTCATTACACAAGGTCATGATCATTTGTTTTAGGCCAGAGCAGATTAAGTGATCTGCCCAGAATCACAGCATGTTTAGCAATGCTGAGACTTGAACCTGGTCCCCAAGGTTCAAAGTCGGCAGCTCTGGCTGTAACTGGGGAGTTGGGATCTGGGTGGGTATGTGTGTGTGAAGGGCATAGGGATGGTGGTTGGTAAAATGGTGGGGCAGCCCCACTCGCTCTTTAAAATAAGGGAACTCTTTGGTCCCTTCTTTCAGTCTGGAGTCTGACAGGAGGCCCTCCGCCTACCTCTTCGCCTGCCCTGCTCTCCAAACCCCATGGCAGCAAGTCCTGAATACTGTACTCTGAGGGCAGTGTGAGTGCAGCAGTGGTATCCGGCACAGCCTGAGAGCTGTCTACGCAGTGGTTGAAGTGCATTAAAAAAAAGTATGGGAACTGTGATGCTGCACGAAAAGGGGGAAGCAGGGTTAGAGAGTCTGTGGGCGGGTGGGGTCAAAGTAGTGGCTAAAAACCCCCAAATATTTTCTAACTTTTTGTGGTCTTTCACCTTCAGGTAACTACATGTATAATAATGGACAGCTTTAGTTGAAATGAAAGTTATGTTAATCAGTGGGATATTATGAAACCTCTATTAGTTCATGCACTGACCAACCCATTAACATTTAGCACAGCAGGCAGGAATCTCTCTGACAGACCGTCCTAGGCACTGGCACCCACATGTGCAGACTGCACGTGTATCCCTATGGAACGGTGATTGTGCAGGTTTTGCTGCAGAGTTCTAATGCTAGCCACAAGCATCCATCTTGCAGGACACTCATCTCCACCAACTGTCAAAAGAGCCGGGCCAGCCCAGCTCTGGATTACTTGGGGTAGAGGTGGAGGCTGTGAGATGCCTGTACACAGGGTCTCTGCTGAAGGAGGTTCTGGTCACCGCAGGTGAAAGGGGCAATGACACAGCTCTTTATCCGCAGGGGCCTGTCCTGGAGGCTTTGATTCCACCTAGTAATGACACTGAACCAGTGACAATGTGGGCTTATGACCCTGAGATCCCCTGAAAATCATTTCTGTAGTCCGAATGAAGAATAATGTGGATGGGCGAGTGCAGGCATCGAGAGGGATTTTGGGCTGGGAATGAGGTTCAGGGGCAGCAATAGGGGGAAGAACAACAGTCTAAACATTATTAATGTACCTCTAACGTACCCAAGCATTGAGGGCTCTTTTGTCTAAATAGAGCTTGAGAAAAACTGATCACATCACAGGCAAACTGTGACACTTTCAGATTACAGCCTCCATTCCCTATAAGAGGACAGCTAAGGAGGTCGAGAGTATGCTGCAGTTATTGGTTTGTAACCTACGTGCCATAGATATGAGTATGGTAGTTTGGTAGGCTTTTGCACCTGCTACCACAAACCAGGTAAAGAGACACCCGCAGTTCTCCTTCTCCGACCCCAGTGGGTTTGATCATCAGGGTCAGTGTTTTCTTCATTGATCTGTTTGCAATGTGCCTGTCTCAGGCTCCAAAGCCAGTAGCTAGTTTGAAGGGTTGATGCACCTGCTGGAGAGGGAGAAGGGGAGGGGGGGAATGTGAGCAGTAGACTGCACGTGAGCCTGTATTAGTGCAAGGAAGTGTGGAGTCGTTGGTATCTTTATTGCATGTTTAGTAGTTGATATAATCTAACTCCCTGGATCAACAGGGGGGATTACAGAGAACATTAAATAGAACAGCAGGAACACCCTACGTTAACGCGCTTTAGCAAGAACCGAATTGTGTGCATGGAGTCTGTGAAGACAGTGCAAGGACTAGTAGTTAGGGGATTATTACCGCACTCATGTACAGTTCGTTTTTATATCTCTAATTTTTTTTATGACGCACACAGTCTGAGCACCAGGGAGAGAGTCGTTTTAGAGCAGAATTGCATCTGCTAAAACCAGAATATAACCAAGGTTTGCGGGTTCCAAGACTGAAAGGAGTACATTTCACCATGATAAAGCATCGGCTCAGAGGAGACTCACGACTGGGAGCTCATTGACCGCTACTGCGGAGTGCTGGGGTGTCCCTTGCAAACTCTGCATGCCTCCTGTGCAGCCCACAGGCAGGACATTCTGTGCCAGCTGAGTGTTAGGGGAAATTACCCGATTTTCAATGCAATAAAATGAATTCTACTAATTCCGTCGTAGCTCGTAAATAAACACAATGATCACAAATGACGTTAGAGCACTAGTTGGAATTTGTTTTCCTTTGTACCCTCCTGGAAGGAAGCAGACAATGTGTTTCTCCGAACACGCAACATGTAATGTGCAAAAGGGGGAGGGCGCCAGGCGTCCTCAGATCGGACTGATATGGTTTGACCAATACAGGTCAAATAGTTAAACTGCAAGTAATGAGGTGCGAGAAACATCTTAGGAGGGGGGTTTGGGGAGGAAGAGACGGGGCCGATGCGCTTGCAGCACGTGGCTGCAGGCAGCGCTCACGAGCCAAGCAGTTTTTCAAAAGGTAGTTAACCAGACACATGTTCCAAAAAATAGCAGGAAAGAGAGCATGAAACATGGTCCCGTGAGCGAAAAATAAGGCGAGGGAGAGTGAATGAGACGGATAGTGTTAACTCATGTCACAGTGTGTGCAATGTGAGGCACACACTCTATTAGACCACCAATGAATGAGTGTCTGAGATATGAGACTGATTCGGGACCCTGGAATTTCAACATCTTTTAGTCTTTACATATATTATGTAACTGCACACAGCGGCTCACTGTACACCACCTCAATTCTCATCCGGGCAAAAAGTAGACTAATTCGATCAGGCACTTTGCAGGTAACTGATAGCAGCTTCTGTCCTTAAAGGAAATTAATATAAATCACCCATCCGCCCCATCCCTTTTTTTTTTTTGAGGGTCTTGGTAGTTTAATATTTACTTGCTGACAGCTCCTTATTCCTCAAATTCTTTATCTTTATGGTGCACACAGGTCTTCTGTGAGTTGTGCCTGGCTTTTTCTCCTCAAGGTTAGGGTTGTTCCCCTCCTCAGTAGGAAGTCCAGCAGCTCTTCCTTCAGGGCAGGAAACAACTATAGTATTTTGAGTGTCCGAGCCTGTGTCTGAGCCTTGAGGGCACCCTGGTCAATCACCCGTTCGGAGGTGGGATCCAGTGATCCTTCCAAATCCAGTGAGTACGAGGAACTGGCTCCGGGAGACCAATCTATCCAGTTCTAGGGGGCATTGGAGGGAGGCGGTCTTCATCTGTTTGCTGCTCTTGCCCCAATCGCCATCCAGTTCTGGTGTGTAATTGAGCCGGCCTGATTTTCTTCGCCCTGCAATCATTGTTTTCATTACACAGCTGCAGAATGAGGCATCCGAGGTCAAACTGTTTGTGGATTACCATGGGCGAAGGAGGGCTCCGAGGCAACCCGCGAGGAGGCTCAGCACTCCGGCTGGGGCGGTACGGGTAGGAAGTGAATGCGAGGGAAGATGGAGAGAGAAGAGGAAGAGAGAGAGCAGACAGGGACAGCAGATAAAGAGAGAGCTAGTGAAAAGGAGAAGAGAGAGGGGCAAAGCAATAAAAGGGGCAGAGGGAGAGAGAAGAGAGAGGGAGAGGGGATAAAGCGAAGAGGAAGAGAGACAGACAGGGGGAGCAGATAGAGAGTGAGTAAAAAGCAGAAGAGAGAGAAAGAGAGCCGTCCCATCACTTTTCAAATCCACCAGCTGTTATGGGCAATACAAGCTAAAACAAACATATTGCTCATTTGCTATAATGCTACCGTGCGGTGTAGCTGAGATACTGATCACGGGAATTTGAAATGTTTTCAACCCGGTACAATTCCTTAACGCCACATTTAGTATAATATGAGCCGTTGCTTAGCAGAGCTCCACTTACAGAACAGTCCGCTCCAAACCCCAAGTTAGCGCGCTCAGTTTTCTCTACTTGATTCTGAACTGAGCACTAGCATAATGGCGTTATTTTCACTGAAATCCGTTGAGCTCTCAGCAGGATCTTTGCATTTTTTTTCCCTCGCGAGCAGAGAGAATAAAGTTAACTGTACTCCTACGCCCCACCCCCTGGTGCCGCAAGCTCACTTGGCATTAACCGGGTAACATTAATGCCACCCTTTCTCTTCACCTCTGTCTCAGGTCGCGCCACCAGCACCGAAATATTTCTGCTACCCTCGTGTTAAAATTGAGACAGCTTCCTCGTGGTTCTGCATGTCCACCCCATTAAGCTTGAGAAAGCGAGACACCTGATTGCTAAGACTACCGCTTGTTGAGACTGACGTTTCAGTCCCTCAGCCAATCACTGGCGAGAGCCCAGTCATGGGCTGCTAGCCACTCACAGGCCTCAAAAGTGTCTCCGGCTCTGTGGCAGCCTTTCTGATTGGTTTCGAGTCTCAGAGTGCCCCCACCTGTATTATGCATGCGGTTTAATGTCTACTTGTCCATCGGACAAAATAGACATTAAATCTTCTTGCCTGTGGTAAAAATCAACATGGCTCAGGCGTCGGGCGATATGATTTCCCCACCCCTGCGATCTACACCAGCTTGGTCACTACATTCCTCTGGAATCGCTCAATAGGTTCCAGCGCTCACCTGCCCAGTTGCCAGTTACACCTCCCCTGCGCCCCAACGGCTTCCGCCCATCCCTGTGATTCCGCGCCATCCTGGTACCCAGCCCCAGGTACCACTGTCAGCCTGACCCACAAGCAGGCCCCACTGCGCCTATATTGGTCCCACCACGCGCTCCTTCTAGCTTCCCCGTCCACACCTTGACTCTTCTCCCTTCCCCCTGTACAGCACTTTCAAAACAGCAGCCCCGTCCTGAAGATAATCCTGAGTTCATAGGATTGAAACGTCTTTGACCCCACAGCGCAATTGAAGGCACCTCTAATTCGTGTGGTTCTACCTAAATCGCTCCAATCTATTCCTACGCAACCTTTGTGAATCTATCCGTGCTGAACCACATAGTCACTTGTTGTCACTACGTGCCGTTCCGCTGTTCTCACCTTGTAACTTAAGTCGCCACGTATATGTGTCAAGAGCGCAATTGTGCACCAAGTCGGGCTGCCTATGCATTTCATGCTTACAGTGCTGTTGCAATTGTACCATCTCTAAACCTTTTTCCAAATATATGATGCCATGTGCACTTTTGAAAAACTTTACGTGAGTCTCCCACTTTTTCCTTCCTCGTAATGTATTTTACATACTGGTATAACTGCTCCCCTATTGTTACCTTTTGAGATATTGTTGTCTTTTATCGTACAATTACCCTGATCTCAAGAGGTTTATGGGTCATACTCCTGTGGTTTTTTCTAAGATTGTCCACCCCTGGCACATGTCTGGCTTGAAACAAAGTATTGTGTTTCAAACAACTGAGTACAAACAACTGCATCAGCTGAAGTACCTGAGCGTCCCTTGCGGATTGGCTATTCACCACTTGCACCACTTCCATGTTACCCACCTTAAAAATAACCTTATTGTGTGCCAAGTCCTGGACCCACACTGTAACTGCAACCACTAGAGGAAATGGCTCCAAAAAGGCAATGCTTCTCCCCCGTTCTTCCAGTGTCGTGGCCACTCTTCTGCGCACCATCTACCTTGCCAATACAAACCGAAACCCCTCCCTCCTGCTGCATCTGAGTATATGATTACACCCCACTCTTTGGGCGTCGCCATTGGGATGCCATTGAAATCTTCCAGAAATTTGCACCACATGCGTAAATCCTCCTTTGTCCCTGAGGACAAGCGCATGTGATGATGTAGCAACGTAAGACCAGCCAATGACCTTCCTAATCTCCTACAAAAAGTCCTTCCTGCCCGTACTACTCTGCATGCGAAATTGAAATGTCCTAGCAGCATCTGTACCTCCCTAACTGTCACTTTTCGTCTATCCAGCATGTCATCTATCAGCATCATCATACGCAGCTTCTTCTAAGTCGGTAAGCGTGCCTCCATCGCCAGAGTTCAATTCAATGCCAAGAAATGACAACACCCTACTTGGATCTTGTGGCTTCTCTGGTGCCAGGGGCACTCCCAATCCGCCCATGAGCTCTTGAAAACGTGTCAGTTGTTGCTGAGAGTCCGTCGAACCGTGTTGGCCCACCAGGAAGAAGTTGTCAAGGTAGCGTCGCTGTCTCTTTACCTGTCTGCCATGAGAAGACCCATTGCAAAAAGGAGCTGAAACGCTCAAACAATGAACAGTATATGGAGCAGCCCATTGGTAGCGTTTTGTCTACAAAAATGTGCCAGTCAAACTGTATACCAAGCAGCTGGAAATCATCAGAGTGCACCTGCAGTAAACGGAAAGCAGACTTTGTCACTTTGCCATCAGGGTTCCAGTTCCTACCCTCTCTACCAGTTCTCTGGCCATGTCTACTGACTAATATGAAACTAATGTCAAGTCCTCGGCTATAAAAATCGTTAACAAACTCCTTCCGGCCTCGAGCACTCCCTCCGTGCTCGAGGCGAAATTAGAAATGTATTAGATGTTACAGTAATTAAAGTCTATAGACTGAAGAGCACATTTGTTATTATAAGAGTACACTCTCGATGTACTCAACGTTCCGAACTGGATTAGTAATTGCTTTATTTGAGTGTTGCAGATACTACGTGCACAAAATGTAAAAGACATGCAGTAGATAGTGATATTCAAAATTTGGTAACGTGTACTAAACAATAGGCGACTAAAACAATAAGCAGGTTTATCTTGCAATATTTGTGATTGCGCAAGAAAACATGTTCTTGGATGCTCACCACAAGTTTTTGAAGTCTGTGAAATTTCAGAAAGAGACAGAAGTCCTATTACAAAGTTAGCAACTGTTAGAGATGAAACATCTTATTTCTGGTCTAAAGTAGATTTTACTAACTTTGGGTACTGTTGTGGTGCTTAATCTGGTAAAACCTGTCTCTTTCAGCATCCAGTAAATAAGATGCCAACGTCTTAGTGCAGAATGTACCACAGATATTTTAGCATGTCAGTTAGTGGGAATTGATGCCAACTTAGTTATTGCTCTTAAATATAGCATAATTAACAAACCACAATGCAGATGCAATTTAAGATATTATTCCTATATAAAAAATAGCATTAAAGCAGATATAAATGTGGGTGCAAAGTTGCACCTTCCTGCTATAAGTATTATGGAGGGAGTGACCAGCAACTGTAAAGGATAGAGTATTGCCAATCTTTTTAAGTAAAAAAAAAAAAAATCTAAGTTTTTTGTACAACAGCATGATGTCTTCAGGGTATGTTCTTATATTCTTTATAGTGAAAAATAGTAGGTGGACAAGCTCCAATAAGAGTGTAGAAGCTGCAGAACTCATTTAAATGGAGTTAGGTGTAAATGGAAAATAAAATAGTGACCGTCAAAACAAGCCTCGGCAGCAAAGCTTTTATAATGTGTGCCAAACTATTGTTTTTGCCGAAGCTTAAAAAAAAAGCGTTATTCAAAAAAAAAAAAAAATCCAAATAGTGGCAGAAAAAACAACAGATCTCTTAAGGTATATCAAAACTGTAAAATGATTTCCATATTTTAAATATTTATTAATGACGTTTATTTTTCAAATACTTTTCATGCAGAAAAAAACTAAACCAAATTAAAAAATAATGAGGAAGTGTCAACGGTTAGAGGAGAATGCTTGCAAATACCTAATTTAATTTCCACAGCCCTCTGAACTGTAACAAACGCTCCAGCCTGTTGATCCTCTACAGCAGCTTAGGATACACTTTTGCAGCAGCCTGACCCTCACACACCTCATAAATGTTTCCTTATGTATTTCAAGGCCTAGGCTGTTGAGAGCAGATCTTCATGGTGCAGGATGGAGGTCTTGTTGGTGCGTAGGAACTGCCTACTATCTCCATAAATGAACCCAGACACCAAAATGGGAAAATAATATCCAGGAGGAAAGAATAACTGGAGACCTAAACAACTTACTTTCTGTTCAAGCCTAGCAACAAGGCGAAAGCAAGAATAAAGTTAGCAGGAACTGGATAAGTCGGAGAATCTGCGGAGTCCAGTAAGCAAGCACATTTGTTATGCAACTGGATTCAAAATGAAACTCCCTTTTATAGTGCCAAAACAGGATGTGGTGATATTCGGAAATAGTGCCAAAACAGGATGTGGTGATATTCGGAAGTGGTTCGGCCATCTTGGATTGGGAGGAAAAAGTAAACATAAAATAAATACTGTTAAACTAATCTTTATGAACATATATGCTCATAAGGAATAGAACTCAATTTCCACATTAGAGCCAGGAACATCACCATATACTGTGTTCATAAAGGTTCTACCTGCTTGCTGCATTTTAGAGTGCCAACACGCAGAATGGAAATGGCCCAAGAACTCTCAGTGCATCTTCTGAAATGCGTAGGAGGAAGATGGAAGTGTTTTAGGACACCACAGAGAATCTGCGAAGCCCTTCAACATAAGCTCGATCTCAAACAGTTAGAGAACCCAGACTTGCTAGTATTGAAGCTCGGAATCCCTTCTAGCTGCTCAAAAAAGTTACAGGACATTGGTAACAAAGCGCACAATTTGCTTGCGGGTTTGGTAAAGAGGAATGAAAATAGGTGGGTGAATGAACTCACAGACGCTGTGCTGATATTATGACAGTGAATTAAAATACTGCTGATTATTCTGGAGACTATTTACAGGCTCTATACATGTCACACCGTGACTGCCAGGACACAGACATAAAATAATTCTAAGGATATGTTGCACTGTTGTGCCTCTCAGCGGTTGTCAGTCAGTCGGGACTCTGAAATTGCGATGTAAGAAACACCAGAAGCAATTGAAACTCTAGAATCAAGAAAGACAGTGGGCCACAATGACCTGATGGTTGAGTAATATAAACCTTTATAAACCCGGGAGGCTACGGAAGCAGGATGCCTACAGTGGGATTAAGAATGGTGATAATAGTTATTCATGATGCTGGCAAACCTCCACAGAAATGCTAGTCATATAGACCCTTCTCGCATTTAAATACCAAAGTGAAAATGCTTGCCAAGGTTTTTGTGACTCGCCTGGAAAGGATAAGTAGCACCCTAGTGCACCTTGATCAGTTGGGTTTTATCAAGGAGAGAAGTCACAGATTAAAATGTCATCGGTTGTGGTGTCCTTTGAAGCCACCAATGCTTTGACTCCCTATAGTGATAATCTATGTTTGGGGTGTTGGACAGAATGAAATATGGCCCAAATACATTGAGTGGGTCAAGTTGTATGAGAATCCCCTGGCCTGCTTTAGGGTTAATGGAGTACTGTTGAAACCCTTCTCCCTTAATAAGGGCACATTACACGTGTTTGCCGTTATTGCCCATGATTTGTGCTTAAGGATTGGAGTCTCTAGCGTGTTGGATAAGGAAAGGATAAGGAAAGACAGTTAGAGGGCAGAGCTTGAACTTTGAGTGGGAGGAGCAGATTCTTCTATTTGTGGATGGTATCCTTTTATATTTTGAGCAGCCAGTGGGTAACTATACTCAGATTTATGCAAATAATTGTTATACTTGGGGAAATACAGCAGGTTCCTTATTAATTGGGCAAAATCTGTGACTTTTGCACTATCCCCCTTGGGCTCTCAAGGCAAAGATCTTCTGATGGGTTCTTTGCAGGCGAGTCAGGTTTAGGTATCTGGGTATTTGTCACGCGGAATCAGGTCAAATATTTCAAACAAATTAGAAAAACTTAAACAACGGATAGGCAGCTGATGGGGTAATGGAGTTTACGACTGCCATTTATGGGAGGGTGAGAAACAGACTGTGTGGCATATACATTAGAGGTAATTAAGATGTGGAGATCAGAGGTTAAAAATATAGGTAGGGAGAATATTCCGGCAAGGAAAATACTTTTGGGGGACTCAGATCGTCTGTGTGAGGTAGGGAGGTTACTGGAGTTCTGGGGATGGGAAGCAATAGAGGTCATTATATTGGGAAATATATGGGATAAAACCAAATAAAAAGATTACATGTGATTGCCTTAAATATAATACCAAATGGCGGAAGGAGACGTTTTTAGATATTTGCACCTTAGGCATGCCGTAGCAAACTTTCTCTTTAGAAATACGTTTATGGAAGTTATAAACCCATGGAGGACAGAGTACTGACTCTGGCCCTATCAAAGAAAGGACGGGTTGGTGGCGGGGGGAAGAGCAAGGCCCTGGACAGCTAAGAACATCCATATACTATCTGGAACTGCCTCAATCGATTTTTTTTTATTTTTATTTCAGGATAAATTTTATTGAGATTTTATATAGGTACGGTAAATTAAAGCTATAAGCAGGAAAATTAAACAATTTCCTGTGGAGAGATCAATACTGTTTCTGTTTGGGAAAAACATTGTGTATTGAGGTGGAGTGTGTTATTGTAGGCTCTGTTTCCTAAGAAGGTGTTTTTTTTTTGTAAATATTTTTATTATCATTTTTTACAACAAACAAAAGCCACAGCTCATCTCATTACACTTATGTAATCGACAGTAGTTGTGCTGTCCAGTTGTAGGATGTGCATCCTGTCCTCAGAGGGGGTATCTGTCGTTACAGTCCATATATCTTCTCTGTACGGTGATGCCGGGGGTGGAACCAGGGGGAATGAACTGCCCCAATCTAATAACCTATTCGAAGAGGGTAGTGAGTCTTGCTAAAGTGACCTAGGTATCCCTTGACCTCAATAGTAAACTGTGTATCCTTGGAAGTGGGGTAAGGAGAGTGCACCCGTTACCAAAAGTTGTTGTGTGAACTAGGGCTGGTGGTGGCATAATGTGATATGATTAGAGGTCCGGGTTTTATAGTATTTTTATTTTTTCATTTGTCTCTATTTATCCATATTTTGTTTTGCCCATCCTGTCCGTATTTATCCATATTTTTTTGTGTTCCCTAAAGATATGTTGTTGTAATATGATATAGTGCCATATTTATTTAACTAATAAATATGTACTCATACTTTGATGCCTCTTGTGTTTCAGCAAATTAAGCAGCCAAATATAACCTAATACACCCACAGGTAAATGTTGAAATTATACTTCGATTGGATGTTGACGTGCTGTAATTAAATGAAACCTCCTCCTGTTTTTTGACTTCCCATGCCATCAATCTGCACAGCTGTTGGCCTGGAATTAATGAAAGACAATATAAAAAGGCCCTCAAAAGAAACCCAATTTTCTGTATTTTTCCATTTAAAAAAATAAATGCAGACAGGAAGCACATTGCTTTCTCTGTATGTATCGATAAAATCAGTAAAAACGGAAAACTGGGAGCTCTAAATATGATTAGAATGCGAGATGTCAATATCTCTCCATCGTTAGACCAGTGAGGAACCGATTGATATGCATTGGTACATGGGGGCTGATTTGGCTACGATTGTCGTGGGTGCTCCCAAATGTTTGATAAAGCTTTGGGGTCTTGGAAGATGTATTAACGCTGAGAGTCGGATACCATTGCTATATGTTGCTCTCATATAACCGTTGATGTAATGAAAAGCGACCTATATTTTTCCATATCTATTAGGGTGAGGTGTCTATCTGAAGGGTGTGTACTCCCTCGGCCGACTGTGACAACATCATAGATTGTATGCTTTTGTAAAGTGTTATGCTAAACACGGTTTTTCATTAACATATAAATGCAAAACAATCATTAGTCTTCTAGTTAAAGTAAGCCCGATAAAGAGCTGCACATAGGGAAGGCTGCTAAAATGTCAGTTTATTTGCCAGAAATGTGAGCCAACATACCAGATGTCATCCTGTGTGGGTAAGACATGGAAATCACGCTGTTATTTGTTAAGGCAACCTACGTTATACATATCTAGCATCATAGTTTTGACAGATAAACGTTTATACAGGACCGCAGTAACGCTACTTCATTCTTTTTTTTGTACATTTTTATATCACGTACAAGACTTACCGGGTAGTGCTTTGCTCTGGTATAGTCGATACCAATGTACAATATCGAATATACCAAGGTTATCAAGGCAAGATACAACCGCGGGTAATTATTAAAATAAATGAGTATTAGTCACAGAATAATTAAGTTGCTGAGAGGTACGACAGCAATAACCAAGAGCTACGGGTTAGTTTCGGGACATCAGTTCAAAACGTATTTAGTGAAAGCCTTTCACCTTTACTATACTGTTTGTTGCCCCGTTGTCCTGCCTTTCAATAAAAGTGAACGTGCAGTTCTGCCTGTGATGAGGTTTACATATCAGAAGCCCAGCTGCCACTAATGGGGAAAAAGTCGAGTTTACTCGATGTTTCTGATGCTTGCCAGTCAGTTATTGAAGGGGTTGGCCTCAAAGGTTGAGATCAGAGGGCATATGCCAGAAGTAACTTGTTCAGATCTCTTTGACCTAGTGGAAAACAACTAGATATTGTTAGCCTCACGTTAGAGTGGCCTAAAATATGACGATAAACTCCCACAGAAATGGAATCCATCAATGGGGATGCTCTCTTAAGACAAAGAATTCCTTGTAAAATACGGTACTATGGCTGTTGGTCAAGCTGCCGCCCACTCGATTGAAAGGCTCGCTTGTGAGCTAAAAACAGATGGTGCCTTTCAAGCATTGCAATTGGTGGCTTAAAATCCTATCATGACATGAGTGTCTTAATCTTGTAGGATTGAGGTCTGCAAAACGGCCCGCGGTGCACACATCCCTTCGTTTTATTTGATGGGAGGTAGGGGGATGTAGATGTTTGGGTTTGGGTTTGTGTGTGTTTTAATGTCTTGTAGCTCATGTGGACTAAATGTGGAAATTAAATGGTCCTTTTGAGAGGCACTGCACGACGTGGCCTCAGAAATGGCACATTTCATAGTTCGCCTTTGAGTACATTTGTATCACGCACCCTGAGTAAGTAAATTCAAATCCAATCTTTCTTATTCGATTACAGTGGGCTCTGGCATTATCCACCTTGATGGGATGAAAGGCTTATGAGGCCCAGCTTAGTTGCTGTTGACTTTACACCGTGCACAGGTGAAGTTTCATATTTAATGGAAATGGTAACCTGTTGGTGACTTTGTTAATCTTTTTGTTCTTTCCCTGTGCCCATTTTCATTGGCAGTTACTTTTCAGTTGTAAAATAGAATTTGGCTGTACCATAGACTAGCTGCTGGCATTCAGCTTTTATTTTTGGAACTTAGAACAGTACTGTAGGAATGATCAGTAGCACAGAATGTATGTTTGCATAGGAGCAGGTGCATGTTACCCGTGTTTTACTCTGGTACCAGGTAGCCTGGGTCGGTCCCATCTATTCCTAACGTTATAGTGAGCACGCTGCAGGGAAGTACGAATGCAAAGAGGGATTGTCGCACTCCCACAGAGGCTCTTTGCAGGCTTGTTTGTAGTGGCATAGGAAAGGTGCCCTAGTGCAAGCAGTGGAGAAATGCCTCCCTCTACCCCCTGATGGGCCGTGAAAGCCGCCATGGTTGTGATCTAGGAGCCACTCACACCCCTGGGCCACTTCAACTGCTGCACTAATGATAATAACGCTCGTCGTGTTTTGCTAAATTAAATTTGGACTGCTTCTTGGAAAGCATTCAAGAGCTGCAAGTTTGTGCTGGCAAGAGATGGTTTCTGTCCATGTATGCTGATGGCACATTCCAACCTTATTACTGTGCTTTTCTTAAAAATAGGTTGATTTTGGTAATTATATGTAATCACAGGTTATATTTAAGACATTTCTGTATTTTTTTTAACTGTATTTTGCAGTGTCTGTTGGGAAAGTCTGTGTTGTGAGCCATGTTGATTAGTCACTAAGATAAAAAGAGAACAATCCGTTTTGAAAACAAGCGTTTGGCAAAGCCAGTGGGTCTGCATTGTCTGCTACTGTTATGGTCTTTTCAGTGCTTTTTATTATTATTTATTTTGTCATGGTTTTTGTATAACTCTGTCGGGGGACGTGCTAGACCCTCAACAACATAAAAACAAATGGCTTTAAACAAACATATTTTTGGGTCCCAAAAATCACTTGTGTTTTTGTGAAAGAGCAGAGTGCAGTCACACACACAGAAGGTAATCAGTGGCTGAAGTGGGCTGATCCATTGCCCACTATGCGCACACAGTCCCTCCAGCCGTAGAGATACAAACGGGACGAACTCTTGTATTCCTTTTTGCACTTTTTATTTCTTTACTCCTTCAAATAGCGGGATGTTGGCAAAGTAAGATCTACGCATTTCGGTATACCACGATACCTTGCTCATGATCAACCTGACCTTTGGGCACACCCATACATATATTCAAATGGTTGTTACATCATTTCCTGCCGAAACTCCGTGTGCCCCTATGCCTTCTGGAGGATGTAGTTTTTTACTTAATAAATGTTAAAACGTGAAAGTGAAATTAATAAACAATATACACAGTTCAATATTTCGTGAAAGAAAGATCTTTGTGCAATTGAGCCCCGCTTTTATTTCTTTGAGGGTAGGGAGGTTCATTCTCTTTGGATCAATCCATTTTATCCTTTATATCATCAATGTCCTTAAGCCCTCCAGTGGGGAGTGATCGATTCATTATTAATTCTTCCTTGTAGTTCCTCATCTTTTCTTCAGAGTCCACATTTTTTAAAATTCATTTTCTATACTTCTGAACTCAACCTCGTATTGTTAACTCTGGTGTTCCTTTTCTTCTTTTTTTCTTTTGTTTTTTCCTTCCCTCTTTTTCAATAGATTTTTTCTTTTTTAGATCTTTTTTCTTTCTCTTTTACCAGTTGTTCCTTTATTTTAGTCCTTCTTTTTTTATCTTATTTTCGCAATCCTCATGAGAAGCTGCTGATAATCACAAATGGATGTAGAGTTCTTCAGATTGGTTAAGCCCATGTGGATGTGACGTTCGTAGCTTTAGAATGTAGCGTGATTCTTTTTGGCGTAGTTGTTTTTCACGATCTCCACCCGTTCCGACTTTGGGATCGTATCAATGCCATAAAATCTTAGTTGTTTCCTGTCTCCCTGATGGTGATGCTCCATATGTTTTGCTACAGCATTTATTCTGTCCTTGTGTACTGTCGCCCTTACGTGCTCCAAAATCCTTTTTTTAGTTCAAAAATAGTGCTCCCTACGTATCTTAATGGACACGGGCATTCCACTATGTATATTGTGTACTGTGTTTTACACCTTATCAATTGACGGATTTCCCATACTTTGTTGTTTTTCATCTTGATTTGCTTTGTTCGTTTAGCAATTTGGTCAACTTTGCACATGTGGCATTTCACAAAGCCCTTCGTATTGAGCCATGTACCTTCCTTCCTTCCTTTGAAGTTGCTGTGAATTAGATGGTCCTTTAAATTTTTAGCTCTTCAGTACGTCACTGTTGCATGTTTCCCCACTATTTGTCCAGCAGCAAAAGTTTCCAGTTTTTTCTTAGAATTCTCACTATTTGTTTGCATTCCAGGGAGTAGTCTGTTATTAACCGAATTGGTTCTTTTTCTGCCACTTCATCCCTTTGTTTCAGAGCCAAACATTCTTCTTGTGATTTACTGTTTGTTCTTTTTCAGCATTTTTGAACTGTCTTGATATTGCATTTTCTCCTTTTAAATCTTTTAGCCGTGTTGTTCCCATGTTTCCTCCATTCTGTCTCCTCGCTGCAGATTCGCCTAATCTTTAAGAATTCCCCATATGGGATACTTGAGATGAGGGGTTTCTGATGGAAGCTCGTGGCTTCCAGAGTGGCGTTGGTTGCTGTGTTTTGTCTGTGCAGGATGGTATGGAGCTGATTGTTTTTGATGTAAATTTCAGTGTCCAAGAATACTACTCTTTCATTACTCATTTCATAAGTAAATTTCAGGTTTGTCGTGCTGCTGTTTAGCATTTCAAAGTATTCTTGGAATTCCTCTGCTGTACCATCCCATATTATCAATAAGTCGTCGATAAATCGTTTCCAGCAAACGATTTTATTCAAGATTGTCATTCCCTGCACTCCACGCTACTTTTTCCCAGTATCCCATGGCTAAACGGGCGTAGCTGGGGCTGAAAGAAAACCCCATAGCACTACCATTTTTCTGGCGATCTACTTATTCACCGAAGACAAAGATGTTTTTTTAAGGCAGATTGCTACCATTTCCAGGAGCATAGTGTTATGTTAACTATATCCAATGTTGCGTTCTTGTAAGAAGAAGTTACATGCCTCCAATCCAAAGTCATTCCCTATATTGGTATGAAGAGATATGACATCCATCGTTATCAATAGGTATGTTTCTTGCCACGGAATGTTTTGTGGTAGCCTGAGTATATCTGTTGTGTCCTGTATATAGGAGCTTAGTTGGGTTACGTAAGAATTAATAATGAATCGATCACTCCCCACTGGAGGGCTTAAGGACATTGATGATATAAAGGATAAAATAGATTAATCCAAAGAGAATGAACCCACCTACTCAGAAATAAATAAAAGCGGGACTCAATTGCACAAAGATCTTTCTTTTACGAAATAGTGAACTCTGAATAGAAGTGATCACTATATTGTTTATTAATTTCACTTTCACGTTTTAACATTTATTAAGTAAAAAACTACATCCTCCAGAAAGCATATGGGCACACAGAGTTTTGGCAGGAAATGATGTAACAACCATTTGAATATATGTATGGGTGTGCCCAAAGATCAGGTTGATCATGAGCGAGGTATCGTGGTATACCGAAACGTGTAGATCTTACTTTGCCAACATCCCGCTATTTGAAGGAGTAAAGAAATAAAAAGTGCAAAAAGGAATACGAGAGTTCGTCCCATTTGTATCTCTCCGGCTGGAGGGATTGTGTGTGCATATGAAGCGGCGTGGTCCTGCAGCAGGGAAACTAACCCACGAGGAGCGTTGCATTCCCCGGTAAAACTGGAACCAAGGGAAAGGAGATGTGTGTGTGTGTATATATATATATATATATATATCTCACATACACAAATGTACACCTATCCACCCCGCCCTCTGGTGCACATAGATTTCAAAATATGCACATTCCCCATAATCACCCATGCAAGTGCACTCTTATGGTGAAATCACAAAGTGTAACAGCCAAATAATTCTATGTTCCAGTAATTTATTTGTCCTTTACATTGGACTGAGTCGTCTTTAGCAGATTGGTGCCTCAAGGACAGTTGGTTCCTATCTCAGCAAGAAGTTGATAAAGGTAAAAAGCATTTTATATTCTGTTAAGGATCGGTAGACTCAATCATTTTACCTTTAGCCTGCCAGCCATTCCTGCAGGACTAGATGGGGGAGTTCTTACTCAGGAGGTTAAATCACTTAGTTGAAAGAGCTTGAGTCCGTTGGATGACGACGTCTTTTCTCTACAGACCCTATTAACTTATCATAGGATATGGTTACTATTATTCCGAAGGCATAGTGGGGTAAGGACCACTGTAGGACTGCTGGTCCTGTTAGCCCAATAGCGAAGAAGCAGTCAGCGGGTTGCCACAAAATTCCTTCGCTACGATGCCAGTAGATGAGTAGCTTAAGCTTCTCGACCAAGCAGTTTCTTTATCCTTCGACCTCCATTCTAGGGATAGCGAAGGTCAATCAAACCACTGTCAAAGTCTCAAATTAACATACTCCTCTTTAGTTCTGTTCAGACATTCACTAGAAAAATCAAAAATGAAACCAAGATTTCTCTTTGAGCTCTAAGCTGTTATCAATTTTCACGCTTTTTTGAGAGAAAAAAACACAAAAAGAATAAAAGAATCAGAGAAAGAAGGGTATTTTATTTTGTTTGAGGCCCTTAAAAACGTGCACCTGCCCCAAAGGCATTCAAGTGATAATCAAAGCTTCAACATTGGAGTTCTGAACTAGACTCACAAGAGCACACACTAGACATGTTAATTTCCTTCTCAAAAGTATGTGCCAATATGTCGTCTGCTGTGCCATAGGAAGCACTGAAGACCCTTATAGTCATAACCAGCATAGTTTAGTCAATTTCCTAATTTGCTTGGACATTTTGGGGTTCAAAGTTTGGCACAGGTCCTTTTATGGTCTTTTAACTTTATTTTTAATTTTCCAACTTCAAAACAAAATGGCATATTTTTTGCCATGAGTGTAATCCCTGTATGAGCTAACAGCAAGATATTCAGAGGCAGCAAACTGAATACAATTGCCATCTTACACATTTTCGTATTTTTCCCTTAATACATCACATGCAATAATTAGTGCAGATATCTAATAGCATCCAATAAGCATTATAATGTAAGAGTGAATTGTGGTGTGATGTTCAGAAGGTAGGTCCGGGGCCATGACCATATATCTCTCTGGTGTGATGCTTGTGCTATAAGTTCGCTGTATACACCTGAGTGTTCACTGCAGGTTAAATGTGTCTTTGGGCCAGCTAGTATAAGTTGGCAGAGTCCTATGCCACCATGTCATGATTATTCTGTGCTTGCCTAGTAGAAATGCAATTTCAGTCAATTTACAGGATGGTTTACATACCTCAGTAGGGCGTGAAGTTCTCATGAATTCCAACGGATGTGGTGCTCTAACAATCCAGCAGCCTCTGGAAGAGGATACTAGATCAGATATTCTTCATTATGTTTGGAAAGGCCCCACTTCAGTCCTCCAGTATGGCCTCAAAGCTCCATCGCTAGAGTTACCTCCTCCCTCCGTAGCGTGCACGCTATTCATTTACCCAGCTCTATGAATTTAGTTCTGAAGTTTCAAATTGCCTCTCTCCTTCTGCTCATCTGAGCCGGTTTCTCTTTCTCCCATGGGATGTTTTATGTATGGATTTCTTCCTTACCCACCTTGTTGCTGCCATACAAGTTGACCATGATTTTAGGCTGTTCCCCAGTGAAGGCTGTCCTTTGGTTTTCAATGTTCCCCTTTTATTGTTCCCTTTTTCATTTCTTTGCTTTTTGTTTTTCTTAAGCTGATACTCTTAAGAGAGCTCTCCAGGCAGTGCTAACAAGCTGGTTGCTTCCTGCTCATTTCATTCGCCGTGCACCACATCCCAAATGGTAACTTCCTCTAAACCAGGTTATCATCCTGGATTATTCTTTTATCATTTATTGCATGCCTGAACCCATCAATGATTTAAAAGCCACTTTATTTTGTAACTCAGACCTGTTGGCAATACTAGTTTATATGTTGACACCCTCTGACCTTCAAAACTCTTGGTCATGCAGCAAGTAGGATTATATTGAAACTTGAAACATTTTTTTCAGCTTTTGACTGCATTAGTTTTGTTTACAAAAGGGATAAGAATACTAGAATTGAGAACACAGGAGTGAAGTGCAAGAGAAGGTATCTGACAGACAGGTGAGACAGGCTAAGTGAAGAATTGTGGGGGGCTAAAGTGGAGAATTAAAATATTAGTTGAGCGTAGTTCAGATAAACATCTGGCATTGTCCTTGCTATCTTGCAAAGCATTGCAGGTTTATCTACTGAATCTTTTCTGGTTCTTATTGCCCAATAAAGATGTTGATCTCTCTAGCCATCTCAGCAAACCCTGTGAAGACTTTTTTTGTTTTTTTGCTGGGATTTTATCTCCATTGAGCCACTGATAAAGAAGAAAAGGAAGTGAGCAGGTGAACATGAACCATCACCTATGATGGAGACATGATAAAGGGAACATCTAGTGGAAGATGTAGATTTTTGCCCCTCTCCCCCGCTGTAAGAATGGGCTATTAATGCAGATTTCGCCTTAGTTCACAGCTCTGGCCATCTTGTAATAGTGTAATTCTACCCATATTCTGCTCTATTACCCTACAAACCAAATAGTTAGATAGCCCTTACATTGTGGCCGATGAGGGCTCAGAAGTAATTGGATAACTCACCTTGTTCAGTTTCAAATGCCTTTAGTTTGAATCAATGTACAGCTTGTGTTTTTTCAATCTTATTGAATTACATTCATATGTATTGGAGACAATCTGCCACTTTCTTGCCAATACTTTAATTGGTCCGGCTTCCCTGAAAGAGTATCCTATTTACTCTTATTTAGGAATCCTTTTTAGGTCTCGCTGAGTCAGCGCGCATGCGCTGCTCGGAGAGACTTTAGTAGGTGAGTTTTCAAAGTGCTGCTGGCTGGCGACAAGCTTGCGTTCACGCGAGCGTGCACGCGCCAATCGCCAGCCTTCAGTGCCATCTGACTTTCCTCTTGCTTGCTCCCTACCTCCGCCCCTACCCCCACCTTCGCACTTACAAGCGTTCGGGATTCTCCCAGTGGGTGCATCTCCGTCAGGCAATATCACGCCCACCTTACATGTATCTTCCATCGCTGCCTCAACGTGCTTTATCTTTCCACAAACTCGATGTTTGTGTTCCTTTATTTTGAGATGCTTTTAGTATTATTGTTTTGTGACTTAAGGAACATTAAGGAAATGTTACCGTGAAACTGGACAACGTTCACAGTGTTTATTTCTGATCACAGCGGCGGCTTCATGTCCGTTGCACCATTCAGGGAGTCATTTCGTTGGCGCTTTCATGAGGACATGATGAGGAAGCTGGAAACTTTTGGCACATTCTCTTTAAAAGCACAACATGTTGGCGACTGCTTAGTCGATTAGACCTGTGTTGCGCTTTAGATCTCAAAGCGCTATGGTGGGTGCAGCAGTTATAACTCATGAAATATGGGGTGCAACTCACAAGGAGGGGGCAGGTTTGAGTGCACCATGGTTGCAATCGAACTCTTAAGATGATGGGCTGTGTGTTGCCCATTATCAGCACTCAATCTTCGCTAAGTGATCTTGTTTTGTTTTTGTTGTTGTCAATGCTTTGCTGCGCCTGTTTGACTTTCTCCAAACTCGATGTTTGTGTTCCTTTATTTTGAGATGCTTTTAGTATTACTGTCACACCCACAACCACACACACAACCACACACACACACAACCACACACACACACAACCACACACACACACAACCACACACACACACAACCACACACAACCACACACACACACAACCACACACAACCACACACAACCACACACACACACAACCACACACACACACAACCACACACACAACCACACACACACACAACCACACACACACAACCACACACACACAACCACACACACACAACCACACACACACAACCACTCACACACAACCACTCACACACAACCACTCACACACAACCACTCACACACAACCACCCACACAACACACACACCCCCCACCCACACACACCCCCCACCCCTCACCCCCACACACACACCCACACACACACACACACCCACACACACACCCAACCACACACACACCCACACACACACACAGCCACCCACACAACCACACACACAAAGGGAGTTGACAACTGCAGCAGGACCTTCGGCTCGATGAGGACAGCAGAACCACTGGAAAAAGGAACCCCTCGGCACGACCTGGGCAGCAAGAAGTTGTCACTGGAGACCTCATGATCCTATGAACAATAGTGTCATCAATGATCCCTAAAGCGAGACCTATTGGCTATGCCAATGCTTGTTTAGAATTTCAACACCTAGTGCTTTCATAATACCATGGGTAGAAAGACAGAATCTGTTAGAAATGTTTAGTCCATATTACAGTGTGTTCGCATTCCTCGTGCAGCCTTATCTCCCGTATTCTCTTAAAGTGGTTGGTTGCTTTCCACAAGGTTTGCTTTCACTAAAGCAGTGATTCCCAAGTTTATTAACTAGGTCCTAGTTCCTTGTTGGTGCTCCAAGATTACTATTTATTGAATGCTTATCAACCTGCTATATCTCTGTCTACTCTCTAAAGAATAGAAGATTATATCTTTGATTGAGGGTGTTTCGGAGAGCTGGCTATCATTAAATCTAGAAATATGCTGTGAAAGATCGGTATTTTGCTCCTTTCATAAGTGTTGGACCAGGCCCCCTCTGCAGGGTTAACCCAGATTTTTGCCTTTCTTTACTAAACCCGTTTTTGTTTGCTTTTAGGACTCTGAGTACTTTACTCCTGCTAATCAGTGGTAAAGTGCTTGTGCTCTTCCCTTGAAAACATGCTAAAACTGGCCTTCACCTGGTTGGTACAGTTAATTTCCATATAAGTCCCAAGTAAACGGTACTCTATGTACCCAGAGCCTACAAATTAAATGCTACAAGATGGCAGCATCACTCATAGTGCCACCCACTTAAGGAGAATAATAAAGCATGTCCCAGGCCTGCCACTGTAGCCTGTAGTGCAGTTTTATACTGTCATTTAGACCTGGCAAAGCCTTTAGCTATTCCTAAACCTTCCTTTTTAATACATATGTCACCCCTCATGGAGACTCTAGCCACCCCTAGGGCAGTCTGCATGGAATTTAGAAAACCTTACATGTTTACGGTTTAAATGCCCTGGCAGTGAGAAACTCCAAGTTATTTTCACTGTTTTAAGGCTGTTTCTCAAATAGACTAACTCTAGATTACCTTACCTAATTTAAATGATAACTTCAGTTTGAGAACAAATAGAGACCTATTTTTCCAGTCAAATGAACTGTAGTTTGAAATCCTCTTTAATTGAGAAGTTGGATTTTAAGTTACTATTCTAAAAATGCCACTTTTAGAAAGTTGCAGTTTTTCTCCCTAAACCAAATGTGCATTTCTAGCAGTGTTGTGGGTCACATGACTGTGAATGGCTCCCCTGTGCGCTGGTCTTTTGCTTCTAGACATGGGGACAAAAGAGGTCTAGGTTTGGAAGAAAATGTTTTCCCGACAGGATGGTTGAGGAGGAGTTGTGTCCTGCCCTGATTACAATTCAAAGGACCCTGCCTGCAGCACACACAAAATAACCTGACACTAGGCCTGTTGTCAACCTACACAGTTTTGAGTCAAAACCAGTAGTAGAAGAACTGACCAGAATCAGTATGGGGTATAGGTCAAGGAATTCCTACACACAAAGGCTGGCTCCGGGTATAAAAGTGGGACCTTCAGAATCTCACATTAGAACACTCCTGGACCTGTGTAATATTCAGAAGTACTGCCCTGTTTTCTGAAGAAGGGAGATTGGACCTGCTTGCCTTGAGTCCAGGCTCCCCAATAGTAACTCCAAAGGTCAGTTCACTGACCTTTTGAGCTACAGAGACAGAACAAGCTTCCACAAGCTTCCCTGCAACTGCCCAGCACCAATTGTACTTGTCTGAGCCCTTCTGGAGTTAGTCCTGATCCCCAAGAGGTGCCCCCTAACTCCTAGAACCTTAGCTGTCATCAGAGCATACTCCTACTGAAGAAAAGGCGAATATACAGAACTTTTGGGCTCCTTGTGACTGCAAAGTGACTTCTTGGGTCCATGAAAGGCCCGCCCGTGAAGAATGCCAACACAAAGATGCAGCGGGTCCTTCACTTCGTGCTGACACCAGCTGTCCTAGACAACCTTTAATGTGAGCGTGATGCTATTTTCACCTAAAACTTTTTTTTAAAAAATCACATCTCCAGATCTACTGGTTGGATTTTTGTCCTTTTAGTGTCATTTTATTTATGAAATATTTCTTTATCCTTTGTTTCTAAATTGGTTTGGGATTTTTCTTGTTGTGTTTTCACTTTATTACTGTTTGAGTACTGCTTAAATACACATTGCCTCTACGCTGAGCCTCAATGCTTGTGTGCCAAGCTACCAGATGGGTCAGACAGGGTTATTTAGTGACATTGTGGTTCATCTTGACAAGGATTGTGTTTATTTGAGTGGGACTACAGTTTGCTGTGCTGTTACCTGGAAGGAGGAATCGCTGCTGCAGAAGGGAGGACCCAGTCAACACCTCGCGGAACCCGCTTCGCGGGTCCCGCTTCGCCAAGGTCGCCCAGCCGAGTGTTGTTACCTGCAGGGTGTGTGCGCGAGTGACAGGGCTGCGAGCACTGGGAACCGGGACTCACTCTCCCAGGAGCCCCGGCGATCCCGAGGCCAAGTCACCTGGCCCGCTCTCCCTGACCGCCCCGCCCTGCAAATCAGCTGAAAAGGAGCCCGCCCAAGCGGGAAACCGGGAAGTTCTACAGTTTGCTGTGCTGTTACCTGGAAGGAGGAATCGCTGCTGCAGAAGGGAGGACCCAGTCAACACCTCGCGGAACCCGCTTCGCGGGTCCCGCATCGCCAAGGTCGCCCAGCCGAGTGTTGTTACCTGCAGGGTGTGTGCGCGAGTGACAGGGCTGCGAGCGCTGGGAACCGGGACTCACTCTCCCAGGAGCCCCGGCGATCCCGAGGCCAAGTCACCTGGCCCGCTCTCCCTGACCGCCCCACCCCTCATGTTCCTCCTAACCAACGCCTACAAGAAGTGACGTGCCTCGCTGCGCGGGAGCGCGCGGGAGTGCCCGGGGCTAAGCCCGGGCAAAGGGCGGGCCCTCTGTGGCCCTCAGAGGCACGAGAAGGCGAGGCGAGGCCACCCCCCTAAGGTTCGCCGTCTGGGATTAGTAAGGTACAGAACTCTATTAACCCTCATTACCCCCAGGTCTTCTGCCATCTGCCTGTGGATCCTGACACATACCTTGGTCAATTGGCTCGGTCGTTTGTAAGAGGTAGGCATTATGGTAAGGAAAAAGCCCGCATCTGCTGCGACGGAGCCCCTCAACACAATGCTCTCATATGTGGTTCAAAAAGTCAATAAGATCAACAATGAGAGGAGGCAATCGCTAGGCTTGAGCCAATCGCCAGTTCTTCCGTTAGAAAGCCCGCCCGCAAGGGCATCTGCTCCAGAGTTACTGACCACACCGCCAGATCTTCCCCAGTCGAATAGCCTAGTTCATATCCCACAAGACTTGGCCAGCGATGCAGAAGATCCTCATGTTTTGGTTAACTCGTCGGCCAAAAACGGCAATACCTCAGAGCATAATCACCAGTCATTTTCCATCGAGGAAGTACCGTCACCGGGGCAGCCCGTTCCACGGCCAGTGAGAACCTGTAGAAAATCTCACTCAAAGAGAGGGGGGAAACAACAAGGCAGGAGAAAGGCAGCTACACCACCCCCAAGACGTGAAGGGCAACAAATTGACTTTGATGCCAATGCAGAATCCAGACGTATTGTTGATGATGAACTCTTTAATCGGATCCAAGATATGATTGATATAAAAATTAGGACAATCATCAAGCCCTTGATTGGTAAACTGGATAAATTAACTTCGGAGGTTAAGAAGGCGGGGGGTGCACAAAGTAATCTGGTGGTAGAGGTGGCCAATCTATCTGCTCTTGTCACAAAATTGGCATCGGGAGCCGTAGAGGCTCTACCAAATGAGTGTCCCACAGCCTACACTGCCAGAGGGGCCCTTAGCAGTAGCTTCAACTCTATTAACGGCTCCCAGTCAGGACCTAGCAGGCGGAGCCGCGCCGACATCATCATCAGGGGACATAATTGGGACAATACATGAGGATATATCAGCCCAATTTATTTTGGAAGCCTCCCCAGTTGTGCTAGTACTAGCAAATGTCCCAGTCTTAGCACAAAACAAAATAGAACCGAAACAGGACTTGAAGGATAAAGCTCTTCATTGGTTTACTACAAACATGACCATGGCCCCCCAAGGGATGGATAGTTTAGCAAGGGATATTGTTATGACCAGGAGGGTACCTTGGATTGGGTCCAATCCCAAAAAATTTAAGGGGGACTGTGTGATTATAAACTTTGCCAACACAGAAGTCCTCCCAAAAATTTTGAATAACATCTTCCCACCCCAAAGGCGAAGCGGCTCTATAGTCCCGCTCACCCTAAAATTCTTCTATAGTGAGGCTCAGCTCCCTACCTTTTCTAACCCTACTAGAGTTAGGAGAGCGAATAACGCCCCAAACTGGGAAGGCGGTTTTAGACATAGATTCCCCAACGAGCGCCCTGGGCCTATATTTAACTTTGAGCACGGAAGATCTAACCACGCGCATGAGTCAAATTTGTGGCCTCCCATGCCACCAGACCCTGCCGTCAATGGTTGGGGCCCGGGTTGGATGGGCCAAGATCCCATTGGGCGAATCATTAGGTTCGTACCAGGGGCGAGAAACGATTACTTTCCGATACGCCCAAATACCCCTTTACCTATGTGGAACATCGCAGCTATGGGTCAAGGTCAGGCAGCTACCCCTTTTGATTGGGGGGGGCGGATTGGGGAATAGGTATGCTCCCTTAGCGGATCTAAACAACTGTGATTGACTTAAACCTTGCAATGTCCGAGCAAGTGAGTCCATAACTAGACCCGAAATAAACCTTAGCCAGTGTTACACCAATGACGGTCCCCGCCTGTTTACATTTTATGAAACACTTGAGAGTTATGTCCCGTTGGACGACCCTGGGCTATCATACCAGGGGGAGGGTTGCATAGCGTCAACCCTGAACATCGTTCCAACACAGAACGCACCTGAGGTAGCTCAGAACAAGGCGGTCAGATCCTTAAGCTTAGCTGAGGGGTGTTTGTTGGGGGAAAAAGAGCTGAGGTTACCTACCAACGCCTGTAAAATTATAACATGGAACATAGCTAGCTCATCTGCAAAACGACAGGACAAAGCATGTGTGAGCTTTATTTCTAAGCAACATATAATTGCCCTGCAAGAAACGTGGGACATATCGGCTAATTTCTGGTGGGATGGATTCACCTGCTTCTCTATCCCTGCAGTCCCTAGCCGCATGGGCAGAGCTAAAGGAGGTTTGGCCATTATGTTTTCTCTAGATCTGAAGGGCACCTATAGGCAGATAAATACAGATTCCGTAAACATCCTAATGGTTGAAAGGACGACTAGTAACAATTGCAGGACGATATATATTAATTTTTACAACTCTAGGAACAGCGAACACAGTGGGAGTAATGTCGCTAACCTAGATAATATCTTAAATAAAGTGTCTCAGAATATCTATTTAGTTTATGAGTTTATCCTATTAGGAGATTTTAATATTCATCTATGTAATCTGGGTTGTATGGGAAGAGGTGACAATGTAACTGAGGGGGGCGAGGAGGCCCCTCGGGGCCCCCACTTTGAACACTCTACAGAGGGGCTTGAGTTAGAAGAATTATTAGCAAACCATGACCTGTATGAACCCGATAAGGGCGTTAGGGCGCCAACCTATATTGGCAGTCACCATGGCTCAGTGATAGACTACATCTTTGTTTCACAAGGTATTTTAAACCGGTCTATGGTCTATTGTACAGTCATAATACCCTACAGTGACCACAACCCTGTACTACTTGAAGTGGCCTGGGGTGGCCAGATGGGAGCACCGCCAAAAGCACTTAAACCAGCACACCCCCTGAAACCCTGCGACCAAGACAGACGACTGAAATGGGCCAAAGTGATCCCGGATAATTTCTATGAAATAAATTTTCCAAAAATAAAGGACAAAGTGGCCATCTGTCAAAAATCGGGGGCGCAAGGTAAAGAAATTATAGAGGCTTTTGAGGAAATTTGTGGCCAGGTGGCTAAGGATCTTTTAGTCAAACCAAAAAAAGGATTTTCTGGAACAAAACGTTGGTTTGATTCTGCTTGTTCAAAAGCGCATAGAGCATTGTTGACAGCGTTAAAAACCTCTCCCAGGGCTGGGGAGGATATTGTTAGATTAAGGAAACGCTACAAGGTTGCCATTAAGAACCGCAAAGAATCCCTTAAACGCGAAGCATGGGAAAATCTCCTCTCAGCTGCAGTACTGAAGGACAGTAAAAGATTCTGGGAGATCATTAGACAACCGTTATTTTCTGAAGACAATAATGCTCTTATGGACTGTGTGATCACCGACGACAAATGGCTAAACCACTTCAAAAATGTATATGAGGGTGGGTCCAAAGGAACTGCAGATGTTTCAGTACCTGCTATAGTGGCAGACCCGTTGGTCTTCAACCCCGAAGAAGTAGAAAAAGCCCTGATGGCCACAACAAGACATAAAGCTCCCGGCCCTGACGGTGTTCCCGCTGATTTTTTCATGTACTCTCCCAAATTGTGGTCGGCGGTATTGTCGAAAGTGTTTAACGCAGCCAACAACTATGTACCCAGTTCTTGGGCCACATCCACCATAGTCCCTATCTATAAAAATAAAGGCCAGCGAGATGATCCCGCCTCCTATAGGCCCATATCTCTTTTGGACTCAACGGTAAAAATATTAGGCAGAGTTCTTCTAGCCAGACTTAATGACAACGTTGAGAGCCGTGGAGGGTTGTCTGAACTACAATATGGATTCAGAGAAAAAAAGGGGACGATCGAACAATGTATAAACTTACATCTATTAATTTCTAAATATACAGTGGCAAAGGAGGGCTCCATGTTCCTTGCATTTATGGACCTCTCCTCTGCCTTTGATCTGGTGAATAGGTCGAAATTGTGGCAGTTATTGTTGGAGATGGGCATTGATGAGTCTTTGGTTGTGTTTATGGCTAAACTGCACCAGGAGCTTTTTGCAGCTGTCCGAGTCACAAATGATGGCAGACGTACCCCCCTGTTTAAATCCCTTAAGGGGGTGCGGCAAGGCTGTATTCTAGCCCCTGTATTATTCACCATCTACATCAACAGGCTGGGCAGTCACCTGCAGGGACAGGCAGCCGACGTTCCGCATGCAGGAGATGTCAAAATTCCAGCGCTCCTGTATGCGGACGATGCAGTGCTGATAGCCCGCACTGGGGTAGGCCTACAGCATCTCCTGGACGCTTTTGGTAGCTTCATGGAGACGCTGGACCTTAAGGTCAATGCCTCTAAATCACACACGATGGTCATGGGGCGTGAATGCAACAAAAAAAGACACAAAACATTTTTTTGCAGGGGAGTCCCTGTCACCAACGTGTCCACATTTCCATATTTGGGGGTAATATTTGACCAGAAAGGAACTTGGGGCCCTCAGATAAGAGCAAAAAGATTGGCGGTAATAAGATCCTCCTCAGCGGTTTTGGGCTTTGCTGGGAAGCTAGGGGCTAGGCCCATGCAAGCTCTTCTGAAAATCTACAAGAGCAAACCAGTGGCCATAGCGGCCTATGGTTCCCAACTGTGGGGTTATGTAAACCTGGATCCAATTCAGAGAGCAGAAAATAGATTCATTAGATCCTTGCTCTCAGTCCTGCAATCCACCCCAACGTATTCCATCCATAAGGAGGTGGGTCTGCCCTATCTGTCTGATACCCTGAGCCTTGCTCCGCTAACTTTGTGGCTGAAATTGTGGACAAATGATGACCTACCTCTGAACCACAAGATTTTGCACGATGTCTTATCCTTGGATAAATACACCAGTATCCCTTGGTTGGCATATGTAGCTAAAACCCTTGCAGATCTGGGTCGCCCAGATCTTTTTTCATCTCCGGAAAATATTAGGAGACAGGACATAGTAACCATCAAAGAGTTATTTAGGGATAGGCAGGAAGCACGGAGGGAGGATCTCGAAGTGTTGAAACCCGCAGTAAGGGCACATAACCTCCTGGTTTGTACACCCTCACTCGCCCCCTACTTGAACTTTGTCACATCCCCATATCACAGGTTTTTATTATCAAAGTTCCGATTTAATTTGATACATTTTTATCTAGGTTCATTTAAGACCTGGCAGAAGCCTGAGCAGGCCCCACCGTGCTGCTGCGACAATTTTTCGGTGCAGGATACTCTGCACTTTGTTATGTTTTGTAGTATATACCATGAGCAGAGAAAGAAATATTTGTTGCCTATTTTGAAAAAAGCTGGTTTTGTCCAAGTAAGACCAGCCCTGCTCTTTCTACAACTACTACCTAACATACATGTTACTTTTTGTATGGCAAACTTTCTGGTAGCCGCAATGCGGGCGAAACCTGTTAGCTATAGCTTACTTTAAAACTTCTCTTGTTGTTTGAGCATGTTTACGTGATAGATTTGTATAGAAATATTTTATCCATGTCTAAAATTTTTCTTTTGTTTGTTTATTAGGTTTTTTTGTGTGGGAAATGTAAATAGATGTATAGTAGGCATTGCATTGCAAAGTAATTTTTTTTTTTTTTTTTTTTATGTTCTTTGTATGACTTGTAATAAGTCGAATAAAGATATTCTGACTGAGTGGGACTTCTACCCCTCTAAACGTATAACCCAATTTCTTACAATAAAGAAAAACTTCTTGCTGTGAATCATTAATTTGATTGACTTTACTAAACATGCATTAATGAGATTGTTTTTGAGGCACTTGTATTACCTGCTTAAACACATGGCTTTTCTCCTTGCTTGCAAGTTCACCTCACCTTTTCCAAAAATTGGGGACTGGGTTCTTTTTAACTAGTTCAGGGGTTTCTTTCACATGTTCCTTTGACTGATTCTAGCTATCTGTAGTAAAGCTGAACTACCCAGAGCTCAGCTATATAGAGAGTATTGGGTCTACCTTTGCTAAGCTGGGAAGTAAGAGAGGAGGCCAGCCCCAAAGAAATAGGAACCTTTTACTTTGTTGGTGTCTGAACATGGACTATTAAATTTGGAAGTGGGAAGCCCTTCAGACTTGATAAACACATCCATGATGGGTCTTCACACCAGTCTCAGTGAAACTCTGCTCAACCCATAGTAGCAATGGAACAAACAGGCAATTTTTCAGAGGAATGCATGTTAGGTTCTAGCACTGCCAACAATTTTAAAGTAAAGAAAATGCAGCAATACAATTTCAAAAGCAATTTCGAAAAAGAGGGCACAATTAAAAAAGCAAAAGAATAACAAAATAGTTAAAATGTTATCGGGGTAACCATAGATACTTTTAAAATTTTATGACCGAACGTGACTAGGAAATGCTAAGCTCCATTGAAAAATAGCAATTAACCAGAACCTAGAAGCGGTTTCTGGTCATCCGCGATGGAGTGGAGGTTGGATACACCAAGTGGGTCATCCCGGTTAAAGATTGTATCTTCTTTCTTAGTCTTCCTTTTGGAAGTCTGAATCCTGCAGTTGGGCATGGTCCAAGGCTGA
Source organism: Triturus cristatus (assembly GCF_964204655.1). Taxonomy (NCBI): domain Eukaryota; kingdom Metazoa; phylum Chordata; class Amphibia; order Caudata; family Salamandridae; genus Triturus; species Triturus cristatus. The sequence goes on from NC_140585.1 coordinate 483,585,038, forward strand.
AGTAGACTAGGGTCTCTTGAAGTCTGATAAGTTGGCATCGACTTCCAATGAAGCTATTGCTTTTGGCACCAAAAGTTCTGAGCAGGTCCCCCTAGGTTACTCCACTGCTGGGATGGATTTGCTGCCTCCCTTCGGCCCAATGTTTTACCTTCAGACTTAGTCAATTGTTTGTTTCTCAAAACCCACTAATAGGCCCAGGTGGGAAGCTGTCGCCTGTGAGAGAACAATAAGGCCAGATACCATTGCCACAAGGTCCTGTAGAACCTGTATTCAGTGCAGCATTTTTCGAATGGGATAAACCAGTTTTTCTTGATGCCTTGGGTGCGACCTTGCTGGGAAAGCTTCAGCACCATGCCCCTTTCCTCCAGGAGTGTAAAAAAATTACTTAGTGCCATTTTTATCCACTTTCTGGTAAAGTTCCTCTGTTCACTCCTGCCATTGTCATGTCTCCAAGACAGGCTTGTTTTCACCACTCCTTTTAGTGTCCCTGGGAGTAATCAAACAGGTCAGCCACAAGACCCTTGCAGAGTAGTTCCAGTCCTTGAATGCTTTGGTAATCCAGAGTCGTCTTTATTTGAGCACGGCTGTTTTCTTGTAGTGTAGACTTCCAAGGGCCAGCAGTGTGTTCAAGAGGAGGAGATATGGGGTCTCTTATCCTGTGCTCTAGTCAGTGACTGGAAAGTGTTAACTTCCCAGTTCTGTCTACTTTCTTGCCATGTGCCTGCCTTCTTTTAAAGCGCGTCCTCTTCTCTTTACTGTAAATTTTCCAGAAGTCCTAAATTCAGAACGACTGTCTTCATCAGAAGGGTCACTGGCTCTCCCTAAACCACTCCCATGTTTAGATAAGGACTCCTTCCTCTGTCAGTTCCAAACCTTGTATTCACCCCCTGCTGTAATGGGAGCCAAGGAGTTTAGGGATTCCTTGTGAATCAGTAGAGGCAGATCATCTCAGCCCAATTTAGAGTCTTGTAAGCCAAGAGGAATAGTGAAGGATTTTCCTGACAACTGTTAATTTAGTCCTCTCAGATGGCTAACCCCTGTTGAGTGCCTATTTGATGACAGTGCCCCTACCTTTCAAGGTCCAGAAGCCAAACCATTTTTCTCTGAGCAGCCGAGCTGTCAACTCCAGCCCTTAATGTATATTGAGCCTTTGCAGGGGAGATGAGTGGCAACTCTGGATTTAGTTTTTCCAAAAGAAGCACAAAGTACATTTTTAAAGGTCATTTCCTTCTGAATGAATCAGAAATCTAGTTTCACAACAAAATTAGATTTTAAAATCAAAGTTGAAAATAACTTTGAATGATATTGCTAACCTTTTTATAGGTTAAGATTAAAGGTTATAATTTTACCTAAGCCTTTTCTCAGAAAATCTGAATGAACCTACACAATGAAAACAGCTTTTTGGGCATTTGGTCACTGTGATAGACCACTTTTCTAAAAATGTAGGATAACACACATATAAATATATCGCCTAATCCTGTGGCTTAACATAGCACACTCAAGGCTGATGTATTAATATATGGGCATAGGTTTCCCTTCATAGGCTTTTTCCTTTCCATGTCGAACTGAAGCACCCAGATGGTGCCCCTGGCAGCCATATATTTTTGCCTTGTAAGTTAGTATCGTAAATACACATTGCAGCCCACATGTGACATTCAACTTCAATGCAACCATGGTCTTACAGGAATTTTAAACCGACCAAAGGGGTGAAACCAATTTTAACAGCACCTTTTGTAGTTCCAGAAACCCACTGTGGTACTGAATTGTAATGTAAACCTGCACAGAGCCATAATACCAGCAAAAGACAAAAATTCTGAGGTGACCACACAGAAAAGTGGACTTTTACAGTTGCCATTTGTTTGTGCTTTTGTCTGTTTTGACATATTGTGATTCCAAGACATTTGAGGTGGCAGGGTAAAGGAAGAAATCACAAGTAAGCAACCAGAACAAGGGAATCATGGCCTAGGTAAAACTGTATTCTTTGAGAGTTTTTAGTGTGCAATTCCCATACCATTACTGATCACTGCTTTTGCACAATTAATCGTTATATTGTGCAATAATCCTTTGTGCTTGTGAGCCATTCCTAAAGAACTTGGGATTTTTAGCCTTAAGAACCAGATTCCATGCATAATGCAAGATGTTGACTATAGTATTTGTAGTGTCATCTTGGACCATTTAAGCCACTGCTGGAAGGTTAAGCAGGATGACCAGAAACAAACCATACTTTCCCAGCATGCATAGTTAATTATCTACGAATAGGATAGGTGTTTCCCTGCTACAACCATTGCTTAATTGGGACTTTAGTTGATCATTTGTGGTCTTCAATGAATTGATTATATGGACATTCCAACTGCTACAACAGTTGAGGGGTTTTAGTTCATTCCTTTATTGCAAGAAAAGATTTTCAGACTTTTTGTACCCTTTTGTTGCTGGTGAGACTTGAAGGTTCAGGGGTCTATGGACGAACTTTGTCTAGTGGGCAGCAATGGCGGCAGTGGGCTAGGGTTGTGAAGGCAATGCTCCACATGCAGGAGAGAGAGCAAGAAAACATGTGCTGAAAACAAAAGAAAAGGGTTATTTCCCAGTGTGGATCCATAGAAGAAAGTAAATCATCCAGTCAAAAGAATGGTCAACAAGCTATGCTCCAGGGGAGAAACAAACACAAGAAGAGGAAGGAAAGTCATTGAATAAGATGCAAGGCAATGAGAATGACACAGCCAGTCAGTGATAAGCAATGAGCTGACCCAAACACCACTAAGTATTAGTATAGTTCAAAATAGGTCTTCAATAATGGACAGCCAAAAGCCGTCTGTACGTGAGCCCTAAAAACATAATGTGTATCACAAATCTCATGCACCATTAATTTATCAAAAATACTTGTCTCTGGTTCCATGTACCCCAGACGTACTTTAATGGGTATGAAATGTAAATAACAGCTAAACACCATGTTGCTTGATAAAAGTGTCTTTCAATGCCTTAATTTATTTCTAATTGCAGAGCAGGTATGTACATTACTTTAGTATTTCATGCATTGCGTGTGAATGTTTGCAAATGCATGCATTAGTATTTAAATGTACACTCGCTTATTGCTGAAGGCATTTGGTGCTTTGCATTCATGCGAGTAGATAAACATGAACGTGTGGTTTAGATAGAAATATAAGCATTGTATATGTGCGTTTATATTCATATAAATTGGTATATATATATGTATATATATTGCCTACTGATAGTCACCAGTAGGTAGTTATAGTTAGGACCTAGTGTGCGTAGACAAAGCATTTTTTTGATTTCATAATTACTTTTGTGCTGTTTGATGAATTTTCACGAATGTACAATTCTCTTCACCTGCTGACTGGAAAGATTCTGTGTATTCCGTCAAAAGGCGAAAATTGAGTACTAAAACACGTTTTCTCCAAGCAATTTCCCATAGGGATTTTAGACATGACTACAGCCCGAACCACTGAATTGAATTTTACCAAATTTAGCAGAAAGCTCGATCGTGGTCCAGTAGTTTTGGCGGTATTAAAAGAAAAATATTTATAGATATCTAGGGACGCGAGTCCTCCACGGATCCCACATTTCTCAAAATGAGATCTGATTGCCTGCTAATACTTTAACCAGGACGTTTTGGCCAAGTCCCAAGAAAAAAAGCGAAATATAAGGGGGCCGGGTAAGAATACCCTGACCCCCTAGACCTGATGGTGGGGCCCAGCTGGGGGCCAAAATGTTCTTTTTTTATTTCCCCTTCAATGTTTGCCACACATTTGCAGAGGATCCATGAATTCACACTGCTAGTAGTTTAATTTTCCCTCTGGGTTGGCTGGGTCCTGGGGGGAATAGTTTTTATAAAATTAGGGGAGGGGGGCGCACACAGCCCCCTTCCCTGAGCCTCTTTAGGCTAAGAGGAAATGGGTGCCCTGGATGGGCTCCAGTGCCCCTAAACTTTACTGACCAGGAGATGGAGTCCCCGGGGCTGAAATTTGCCTTGGGGCTACGCGGCTCCCCTCCCCAATTTCCATTGGTGCTGGGGGATGGGGTCCCTCGGGAAATTATTGGCCAGGGAGGGGTGCTGCATGCCCCTATCAGAAAATGTCCAGGCCCCAGGAGACGGGCCTCAGGGTAGAAATCTGCCTGGAAGGGCCCCCCCCCAACCCAATTAATACAAGATGAGGCCCTGGGGGATGCGGTCACTGGGGCTAATATTGGCCCAGGCAGGGGCGCTGTGTGCTCCCCTCCCAGGTTGGCTGACTTTGCGGGGTGACCACCGGGCCTGGCAGTAGGCTGAAGGCTGTGTGGGAATTGCTAAATGCAGGGATTGGCCGCAGGCCCTGTGGCAAACCCCCCGCTGACTTAAAAAATAAAAACACACCAAAATTCACTGAAAAATAAAGGTACAGGGACTTAGAAGTTAGGATATAGAATTTAAATAACCATAGAAATTCAATAAAGAACCGAAAGATTACAGGGACGTTATAGTTAGGTTCAGAATTTTCACACACAAATCCATAGAAATTAGGCAGTTCTAGTAGAGCAATCTGAAGATAAACTATAACTCGTGCGCTAAGGCAACTGTAAATATAACTCGCACTCTCGCCATGCACTGCTAATTAACCCACATATTCCATCACTCGTGACGTTTTCTGTGACAATGATATCCGTGCAACATTTGCTGTTAAATTATTGATGGGAAAACTGTGCATGGGGAAGAGAGTTATAGTTGCCTTAGGGCACAAGTTAGTTTCTTTAATTTATTCTAACTATAACTGCTGAATTTCTATGGTATTGTATGTTTAAATTCTGAACCAAACTATAACGTCACCTTTGGTTTTGTTTTCTGTGTGCACACACACACACACACACACACACACACACACACACACACACACACGTATATTCAATGAAAAAAGGTTAAAAAGAAGATATAGTTAGGTGGAAATATCAGTTAAAACATGCTATTTTAAATGAGCATGAAAATCCCTGAAAATTCACCAGTTATAGTTATCTCAAGTAACTATAACTCGCCCCCGCCATGCACAGTGCTGTTATTGATGTTATTTCAGATGTTCAAATGATTTTATGGATGATGTCATAGAATGTCATGAGTGAGTTAATTAGCAGTGCATGGCGAGGGTGTGGCATGAAATAGCTGTATTTTACAACCTTAGTTTCTCTGAAACTGCTGAACAGAATTAACCCAAATAAAAAAAAGCACTTTTTCTGGACCAAGATCTTGCATTCTGCCAAATTTGGTGTAATTCTGTTCAGCCATTTTGGCTGTGGCTGTGTGTAATTTTCTTATGGCAAATGAATGGGGGAAACGTGTTTTGCCCCTCACCCCTTTTCGGTTTCCACGTCATGGATCATCCCGAAACTCTACAGAAAAAAGCTGGTTAGAGTAGACTTTTTTTGGATGTAAAGTTTTGTAAAGATTCATCTGACAACTGCAAAGTTAATATCTAACTGAAAAATACTTTTCTAATGAAACGTGATCCTAACTATAACTACCCAGTGAGATATATATATATATATATATATCTATCTAGATAATATACTGAAAAATACTTTTCTAATGAAACGTGAGCCTAACTAGAACTACCCAGTGAGATGTATATGTGTGTGTATGTATGTATATATATATATATATATATATATATATATATATATATATATATATATCCCCTGCCATGTATTAGAAGGATAGCACAAGTCACTGAACAGTTACTTCCATGACCGCTAGAGAAAAGAGGCAGAGTTTCTTTATAAGGTGACTTGAAATATCCTTATAACGTATGGCAGGGGCTACTTTATTTCCTGTAATACATAGTCACAACATCACCCTTTGCACAAAATACTTAAATTCTTGGTGTGTTGCTCTTTGATATGAAAGAAATGGGATGCTGCAAGGCAAGAAAAATATAAGTTTGTAGTGCAAAATTAAGCACACCAAAATACAGTTTGAGATTAGATACTAGAATCAGTTAAATACAAGTTGGGTATTAAAAATGCTGTAGCTCAGACCTGCTAGAGACATTCAGCAAGATTCCATTCTCCCTACAATTAACCTAAAGCGTTTGGAAAAGTAAACATGTTGCCATAAGTAGCTCCTTTGTGCTGGAGACTGTTCATCTAGAAAAAGGAGCAGAAGAAGGAAAAAGCATTTTTAATTTGTTCTGTTTCAACCGGAGTGTTCTTTTTGTCCTGCCTTTCCCTTGGTTCATGTCCCTGGCAGCAGGCAGTATGTCAGAGCTGAGGACCTTCCAAGTATTTTATATATCTATTCATTGAATATATATACTTTTGTCTACCAAAATGTTACTATTTTTAAATTGTAGTGAAATCCCCCAAGTACTCTCCAGAATCCCTAAAATGAGTGTAATACCACCAACAAATAATTGATATTGTGACTGAAATCTGTTATCGCCATTCATCTGTGCTCCTTTTTGTGACCCTCCAAACCTTGCATAGACTACAATGTGTTTCAATGAGGACCATAACATGAGCCCTGTAATGGCTGCCACAACATGTTGTCCGTGTTGTGGCCAGCCAATAAAGTCCTGCCTCTACACCCCTACCCCATGCCTTTGTGGGTCAGGGTGTACTTACCCTGCCCCATTGTATTTTATTTTTCATTCATTTTCAGGACGCAGGGGACCTCCGAGTATAATATACACATAATATATGCCATGGTACTCAAAATAAATGTGGCCCTGTTGCACGTTATTTAGAGCAACTGTACGAATAAAATCACATTCACACATTTATTTGTACATTGCAAATGTAAAATTTGATTTAATTACCATAGTACAGCAAAACTGCCATAAACACTTTTTTGTACTGCTTCACAGATTGCATGTAGCAATTACTTTACGCACAGAAACAATCCTCCTAATAGTCTCAAGGTCTCCTCAATGTCATTTTTCCATACTGCACAAATTTAACCCCTTGTATCCTGGTTAAATAATTTTTGTTAAAGCAGGTTCACATGAGAAAATACCATGGTGAAAACCACATATGCGAATTTGCACAATATAAATTTCTATTTATTGGTATTGTTTGGGGAGGGGATGGACAGTTCCCCTCCACACTGTCAACATTGGTAACAACTGGAATATTGCACTATTGGCATTTTACGCATTGGTGATTACCACTGGGTTGTTATAGTTAGGACCACTTTTCCATGGGAAATTGATTTTTTGGTTTGCTAATACCTTTGGTGGCATTTGGTGAATCTTCACAAAATTTCCACAGAAAAGTGTCTCATTCACCTCAGCTCCTGCCTGGAAAGTTTGGGGAGATGCTTCAAGCGGGGGCTGAGAAAAAGGGGTAGTGCCTTAAACACGTTTTTTTCCCATTCATTTATCCATAGGAAAATTAAACAGCAATACTGCAAAAACTGCTGAATGGAAATACACCACATTTGGCAAAAAGCTAGATCTTGGTACAGAAAGCATGATTTTTGTGGTGTAAATCTGTTTACTAGTTTTTGAGAAATTAAGGTCCAAAAAATAGATATTTCAAGCCGCAGATGATCCGCCGCTCTGTCCAATCAAAAATGATCTGATTAACAGCCACTACATTGTCAAAGATATGACAGAAGCCCTTTTAGGACTGAGGTACTCAGTACAATAGTTATTTTGTTTTTATGTTTAAATAATTAAATAACATTGTGTGTGTGTGTGTGTGTGTGTGTGTGTGTGTGTGTGTATGTATGTATATATATATATATATATATATATATATATATATATATATATATAAACAAGATGTGAGGCCCAATACTGGAAGTATCGCATTTATTTGAGGCACAGCAGCACACAAAAGCTTCCATCACCTTACGCGTTTCAGCGTTCAATGCCGCCTTGATCACAGGTGGAAACAATGTCTTTGCATAATGCGAACGTGCGTTGCTTAAAAAGTCAAAGTCACATGACTAGTCCTTGAAAATACATTTCCCATAATGCAGGTCAAATTCATGTAATGTTCAGGTAAATCCTCGTTTAAATGCACCTGCATAATGTTGGTGTGGACAAATAAATGGGAAAGTCATGTTCGGAATAATAATTGCGCAGTGCTCAAAATGTTTTCAAGTGCCTTAAAAAATGCTTGCCTTCCAGCACGATCACAAGGGAGGAACTCCACTGTGAATCCCTTCCTCGCGCTCACGATGTTGGCTGTAGTAGCTTCTCCTTCAATAGGCACGTGAGAGCAAGTGGGTCATGCTCCCGATTAAACATCCAGCACATCTCCTCCGAGCAAAGGAGCCCCCGACCCTGCAGGGCGGCCTCACGGACAATGGGCACGGAGCAGCCCACCAATTGAACACAAACAAGATGTGAGGCCCAATACTGGAAGTATCGCATTTATTTGAGGCACAGCAGCACACAAAAGCTTCCATCACCTTACGCGTTTCAGCGTTCAATGCCGCCTTGATCACAGGTGGAAACAATGTCTTTGCATAATGCGAACGTGCGTTGCTTAAAAAGTCAAAGTCACATGACTAGTCCTTGAAAATACATTTCCCATAATGCAGGTCAAATTCATGTAATGTTCAGGTAAATCCTCGTTTAAATGCACCTGCATAATGTTGGTGTGGACAAATAAATGGGAAAGTCATGTTCGGAATAATAATTGCGCAGTGCTCAAAATGTTTTCAAGTGCCTTAAAAAATGCTTGCCTTCCAGCACGATCACAAGGGAGGAACTCCACTGTGAATCCCTTCCTCGCGCTCACGATGTTGGCTGTAGTAGCTTCTCCTTCAATAGGCACGTGAGAGCAAGTGGGTCATGCTCCCGATTAAACATCCAGCACATCTCCTCCGAGCAAAGGAGCCCCCGACCCTGCAGGGCGGCCTCACGGACAATGGGCACGGAGCAGCCCACCAATTGAACACAAACAAGATGTGAGGCCCAATACTGGAAGTATCGCATTTATTTGAGGCACAGCAGCACACAAAAGCTTCCATCACCTTACGCGTTTCAGCGTTCAATGCCGCCTTGATCACAGGTGGAAACAATGTCTTTGCATAATGCGAACGTGCGTTGCTTAAAAAGTCAAAGTCACATGACTAGTCCTTGAAAATACATTTCCCATAATGCAGGTCAAATTCATGTAATGTTCAGGTAAATCCTCGTTTAAATGCACCTGCATAATGTTGGTGTGGACAAATAAATGGGAAAGTCATGTTCGGAATAATAATTGCGCAGTGCTCAAAATGTTTTCAAGTGCCTTAAAAAATGCTTGCCTTCCAGCACGATCACAAGGGAGGAACTCCACTGTGAATCCCTTCCTCGCGCTCACGATGTTGGCTGTAGTAGCTTCTCCTTCAATAGGCACGTGAGAGCAAGTGGGTCATGCTCCCGATTAAACATCCAGCACATCTCCTCCGAGCAAAGGAGCCCCCGACCCTGCAGGGCGGCCTCACGGACAATGGGCACGGAGCAGCCCACCAATTGAACACAAACAAGATGTGAGGCCCAATACTGGAAGTATCGCATTTATTTGAGGCACAGCAGCACACAAAAGCTTCCATCACCTTACGCGTTTCAGCGTTCAATGCCGCCTTGATCACAGGTGGAAACAATGTCTTTGCATAATGCGAACGTGCGTTGCTTAAAAAGTCAAAGTCACATGACTAGTCCTTGAAAATACATTTCCCATAATGCAGGTCAAATTCATGTAATGTTCAGGTAAATCCTCGTTTAAATGCACCTGCATAATGTTGGTGTGGACAAATAAATGGGAAAGTCATGTTCGGAATAATAATTGCGCAGTGCTCAAAATGTTTTCAAGTGCCTTAAAAAATGCTTGCCTTCCAGCACGATCACAAGGGAGGAACTCCACTGTGAATCCCTTCCTCGCGCTCACGATGTTGGCTGTAGTAGCTTCTCCTTCAATAGGCACGTGAGAGCAAGTGGGTCATGCTCCCGATTAAACATCCAGCACATCTCCTCCGAGCAAAGGAGCCCCCGACCCTGCAGGGCGGCCTCACGGACAATGGGCACGGAGCAGCCCACCAATTGAACACAAACAAGATGTGAGGCCCAATACTGGAAGTATCGCATTTATTTGAGGCACAGCAGCACACAAAAGCTTCCATCACCTTACGCGTTTCAGCGTTCAATGCCGCCTTGATCACAGGTGGAAACAATGTCTTTGCATAATGCGAACGTGCGTTGCTTAAAAAGTCAAAGTCACATGACTAGTCCTTGAAAATACATTTCCCATAATGCAGGTCAAATTCATGTAATGTTCAGGTAAATCCTCGTTTAAATGCACCTGCATAATGTTGGTGTGGACAAATAAATGGGAAAGTCATGTTCGGAATAATAATTGCGCAGTGCTCAAAATGTTTTCAAGTGCCTTAAAAAATGCTTGCCTTCCAGCACGATCACAAGGGAGGAACTCCACTGTGAATCCCTTCCTCGCGCTCACGATGTTGGCTGTAGTAGCTTCTCCTTCAATAGGCACGTGAGAGCAAGTGGGTCATGCTCCCGATTAAACATCCAGCACATCTCCTCCGAGCAAAGGAGCCCCCGACCCTGCAGGGCGGCCTCACGGACAATGGGCACGGAGCAGCCCACCAATTGAACACAAACAAGATGTGAGGCCCAATACTGGAAGTATCGCATTTATTTGAGGCACAGCAGCACACAAAAGCTTCCATCACCTTACGCGTTTCAGCGTTCAATGCCGCCTTGATCACAGGTGGAAACAATGTCTTTGCATAATGCGAACGTGCGTTGCTTAAAAAGTCAAAGTCACATGACTAGTCCTTGAAAATACATTTCCCATAATGCAGGTCAAATTCATGTAATGTTCAGGTAAATCCTCGTTTAAATGCACCTGCATAATGTTGGTGTGGACAAATAAATGGGAAAGTCATGTTCGGAATAATAATTGCGCAGTGCTCAAAATGTTTTCAAGTGCCTTAAAAAATGCTTGCCTTCCAGCACGATCACAAGGGAGGAACTCCACTGTGAATCCCTTCCTCGCGCTCACGATGTTGGCTGTAGTAGCTTCTCCTTCAATAGGCACGTGAGAGCAAGTGGGTCATGCTCCCGATTAAACATCCAGCACATCTCCTCCGAGCAAAGGAGCCCCCGACCCTGCAGGGCGGCCTCACGGACAATGGGCACGGAGCAGCCCACCAATTGAACACAAACAAGATGTGAGGCCCAATACTGGAAGTATCGCATTTATTTGAGGCACAGCAGCACACAAAAGCTTCCATCACCTTACGCGTTTCAGCGTTCAATGCCGCCTTGATCACAGGTGGAAACAATGTCTTTGCATAATGCGAACGTGCGTTGCTTAAAAAGTCAAAGTCACATGACTAGTCCTTGAAAATACATTTCCCATAATGCAGGTCAAATTCATGTAATGTTCAGGTAAATCCTCGTTTAAATGCACCTGCATAATGTTGGTGTGGACAAATAAATGGGAAAGTCATGTTCGGAATAATAATTGCGCAGTGCTCAAAATGTTTTCAAGTGCCTGGATGTTTAATCGGGAGCATGACCCACTTGCTCTCACGTGCCTATTGAAGGAGAAGCTACTACAGCCAACATCGTGAGCGCGAGGAAGGGATTCACAGTGGAGTTCCTCCCTTGTGATCGTGCTGGAAGGCAAGCATTTTTTAAGGCACTTGAAAACATTTTGAGCACTGCGCAATTATTATTCCGAACATGACTTTCCCATTTATTTGTCCACACCAACATTATGCAGGTGCATTTAAACGAGGATTTACCTGAACATTACATGAATTTGACCTGCATTATGGGAAATGTATTTTCAAGGACTAGTCATGTGACTTTGACTTTTTAAGCAACGCACGTTCGCATTATGCAAAGACATTGTTTCCACCTGTGATCAAGGCGGCATTGAACGCTGAAACGCGTAAGGTGATGGAAGCTTTTGTGTGCTGCTGTGCCTCAAATAAATGCGATACTTCCAGTATTGGGCCTCACATCTTGTTTGTGTTCAATTGGTGGGCTGCTCCGTGCCCATTGTCCGTGAGGCCGCCCTGCAGGGTCGGGGGCTCCTTTGCTCGGAGGAGATGTGCTGGATGTTTAATCGGGAGCATGACCCACTTGCTCTCACGTGCCTATTGAAGGAGAAGCTACTACAGCCAACATCGTGAGCGCGAGGAAGGGATTCACAGTGGAGTTCCTCCCTTGTGATCGTGCTGGAAGGCAAGCATTTTTTAAGGCACTTGAAAACATTTTGAGCACTGCGCAATTATTATTCCGAACATGACTTTCCCATTTATTTGTCCACACCAACATTATGCAGGTGCATTTAAACGAGGATTTACCTGAACATTACATGAATTTGACCTGCATTATGGGAAATGTATTTTCAAGGACTAGTCATGTGACTTTGACTTTTTAAGCAACGCACGTTCGCATTATGCAAAGACATTGTTTCCACCTGTGATCAAGGCGGCATTGAACGCTGAAACGCGTAAGGTGATGGAAGCTTTTGTGTGCTGCTGTGCCTCAAATAAATGCGATACTTCCAGTATTGGGCCTCACATCTTGTTTGTGTTCAATTGGTGGGCTGCTCCGTGCCCATTGTCCGTGAGGCCGCCCTGCAGGGTCGGGGGCTCCTTTGCTCGGAGGAGATGTGCTGGATATATATATATATATATATATATATATATATATATATATATATATGCATTCATTTGATAACTTTATTTCGGTCAGAGACCATAAAAGCACAGAATAAATAACAAGAAAATTACACATTTCATTTAAAACAATAAATAGTGTCAAGTTAATACAATAGTTAAAAAATGTATTAAACTGATGTTATCAAAAGACTCATTTGGTAAAAAACAAAAGTGTTTAAAGAAAACTTTTCCTTCTGCGCCAGAACCCATGTAAAAAACGAGACATAGCAAAAACAATTGGGGGGTGAGTATCATATCTTAAGACCCTGCATGCGAGCATGCAGTGTCTAAACCCTAAATTCTTGCAAATGGGAATGAGCCACTTTTTCCTTATTGAATGGTATGCAGGACAGAAAAACAAGACATGACATATATCTTCACTGGTATGATTACATGCCGGGCAGACTGCATTTTCCGATCTTGTCCATTTGCAGGTGAATACTCTAAGCGGTAAGGTACCATACCTCAACTGCAAATAAAGCTTCCTAGCAAGGGACGGATAAATTACATCAAGAAAGGCCTCTGCTCGTGTTTCTAGTTTTACTAGGAGAAACTCAGTGAGTTTCCCCAAAGAGCTTGAACCATGTAAGGTTGCTAATCTCAGCTCCCTTATGTGGCCTCTTAGATCAGGTTTAGAAATCCGTATGCAGGCTACCTCCGGTAGTTCCCAGAGATCGGTCCTGCCGATCTTTACGCTGAGAGCCTTAATATGGGATAGCCATGAAATGTTCTTACTTTTAATTAATGGCCAGACCTCTAGGAATTCTTCTCTGAAAGGTGCCAGTTCATGCACCGTCCAGAGCCTTTTCCAGTAGAGTAAGGGTCGGAGAATTGCCAAATCTTCAATTGGTTCTAGCCCCAGGTCGAGGCGTAGGGGGATGAGCGGTGTACTTACAGGGAGGCCAACGAGTCTTCTCATAAAGCCCTGCTCAACCAGGGTTAATTTGGCAATGTTTTTATGGCCCCATAACTCCGCCCCGTACAATGAAGCTGTTCTAGCTTGCAATCGGTATATTTCAGCTACTGGAGCTGCTGGTTTATATACCGAGGCTTGCTGGACTTTGCAAAGGCCCCCTGCTATTTGAGACAGCCTCAGCCATGATTTTGCGATTTGAGGTCCCCAATCAAAATTCTCGGTCAACGTAATTCCAAGGTAGACAAAAGTCCTGACTCTCTCGAGGGGGGAGCCATTTAAGGTAGGATTTGGTCGAGTCTGTTTGGGAGGATTGAAGATCATGAATTTAGTCTTTTCTAGGTTAATCTCCAAGCCTCTGGAAGTAAAGAATGCCAGGAAACCATCCAAGATGCGCTGGATGCCCGATGATGTTTTAGATATCAGCAGAGTATCATCGGCAAACATCAGAGCGGGCACTCTGCCGGTAGCCAATCTTGGGGCGTCATTATTAGGGACATCAGCCAGGTGAGTAACAAGACCATTAATGTATAGGCTGAACAATGTTGGAGCCAAAACGCATCCTTGGCGCACTCCCTTCCTTACGGGAAAACGTGAGGATAAATCGCCACGTCTCCCGCATCTAACCTGGGCATAATTACCACTGTGAAATCTGGTCAAGATATCCAACAGGTAGGGTGGGAGGCCCATTTCTGCCAGGACTTCCCATAGTTTTTCTCTTGGGACAAGATCAAAGGCAGCTCGCAGGTCCACAAAGATGAGGTAGAGACTGCCACCCTCTACTCTCACACTTTTCCAATATAGAACCTGGAGCCGGAAGATCTGGTCAATGGTGGAAATCCCAGATCTGAACCCTGCCTGTAATGTAGTCAAGATGTTGTTATCATCCACCCATTCCTGTATTCTATCCAAGATAATCCTGCCCATTAGTTTCTGAGTGGTGTCAATGAGGCTAATTGGTCTATAATTAGCCGGCTTCAAAGGGCAGCCTTTTTTAAATATGGGAACTATCTCCGCGCCCAACCAAGTGTCTGGCAAAGCGGCCCCCATCAGAATGGAATTGAATAGTACCACCAAATACGGGGCCCAGATTTTTGGTTGGGAGCGGAATAAGTCCGGTGGTATTTTATCCAGGCCAGGTGCTTTATTAGAAAGGAGCTTGTTAATTGCGATTTCTACTTCTTTAAGAGTGATAGTCACAGGAAGTTCTGTCACAGGAGTGGCTACACCCATCAAAGATGGTTGAGGCTGGCATACATGTAAAGGTGCTAAAATAAAGGGGCGAGGATGAATCTCAGCATTAGATATACTAGAAACAATTCCTCTCATCAAACTAGTCTCGAGAGACATGTCTGTAGAAGAAAGGTCCTCCGAATCCCCATACAGTTCCCCAAAGTGGGATTCCCAGACTTGTGGAGCTATGTTTGTAACAAGGGATGGTACTACCCCATTCCCGTCAGAGTTCACAGTGGCCCAAAACGCCTTAGGATCTCTACATATAAGAGCTAATCTTAGATCCTCCCATCTTTGCTCCTCCCAATCCATCTTCCCCCTGGCGATAGCCTTCTTATAGTCTAGACGAAGTTTCTTTATGTTGGTCCTGTCATTACCTTTGATTGCCGCGAGCAAGTCCTTTTTATATATATATATATTCGCCAGTAGATAGTTATAGTTAGGACCGAGTTCCCATAGGAAATCTGAAAATTCTATTTTGAATAACTTTGGCGCCGGTTGACTTATCTTCGTGAAATTTTCAAAACTAATGGGGCGCTCCGCTCAGCTCCTACCCTGAAAGTCTCGGGGTGATTCGTCAAGCGGGGGATGAGAAAAAAGGGGGGTCCCAAAACGCATTTTCCCCATGCATTTTCCCATAGGACCTTTAGTCGAAGGTACAGCCCGAACGGCTGAACAGAATTACTTGAAATTTGGCAAAGAGGTAGTCCTCAGGGTCAGGCATGTGCCTTTTGCATATATGGTGTCAATCTGTTCAGTAGTTCCTGAGAAAATTGCCGTTAAAAGTACATAAATATCTATATGCGCGCACCAAATGTCCGCAAGCGTAATTCTGATTGGTGGTTAGATGTCAGTCAACATTCGAATCGGTCGAAATCAGGAAGTGTCGGACGCCATTTTGTGTGTGGCAGTGAAAAAGAAAGGTGGAGAGCGTGAAAAGGGGGCAGGGTAGAGAGTTCCTGACCCCCTAGCCTTTGTCAGGGGGTCCCTGAAGGACCCCGAAGGGTGAAAAAAAAACTTTTTTTTTTTTTATAAATCGCGGGGTGCGCGCACGGTGCGCGCACGGTGAAAAACCCTTAAAAAAAAAAATACATTTAAAACTGTTTATAAGTTTATAGAAGATATTAACTATGCTGTTCAACTTTATCCAAATTTTAAAAAAAAGAGCTGAGCCATTCCATATTACAGGATACAGTCAATCTATAACTATATACATAGGTAGTTTATTGTAAAATAAATATCTAAAAAATATAATATACATAAATGAGCATTTAAAAAACCTTACAAATTCACTAAAAAAAACCTTAGGTTTCACACACGTTATAGTTAGGAATTAGCATTTAAAAAACCTTACAAGTTCACTTAAAAAACCATAGGTTTCACACACGTTATAGTTAGGAATTAGCATTTTAAAAACCTTGCAAATTCACTGAAAAAACCATAGTTAGGACCTATTTTCCAAAGGAAATCCGCAACATTCTATTCCCAGTAAGTCTGGCGCCGGTTGACAAATCTTCGCGAAATTTTCCAAACTTTTGGCCAGCTCCGCTCCTACCCAGAAAGTTTTGTGGTAATTCGTCAAGCGGGGGCCGAAAAAAAAGGGGGGGTCCCAAAACGTGTTTTCCCCATGCAATTTCCCATAGGATCTGTTGTCGCAGCTACAGCCCGAACCGCTGAACGGAATTACACCAAATTTGGCAAAGAGGTAGTCCTCAGTTCAGATTCGTGCCTTTTGCATAAATGGTGTGAATCTGTTAAGTAGTTCCTGAGAAAATTAGGGTGAAAAAGTTAGTGATATCTATGGCCAGGGAGGATCCGCGCACCCTACCCGCACCGTAAACGCATCCTCCCCGAACCGAGCGTGCACCCTGACGATCACGTGCTAAATACTAATTGGCTGTCGAGTGTCTGTCTACATTCGAAACCAGGAACTGTTGGCGGACATTTTCTGCCTCGGTAGAAGCAAGGCTGAAGAAACAAGGGGAATAAGTGTGTAAAACATATAAAGGGGGCAGAGTGGAAGTACTCTGACCCTCTAGATCTGCTTAGGGGGTCCCAGAAGGACCCCCTGGGGCCACTTTTTTTCTTTTAAACGGCGAAATGCGCGCAGATTGCGCGCATCCTATCGCGTTGGGTGCACGGATTCTCTCGCGTTGGGTGAGCGGTTCCTAACGCGTTGGGTGCGCGGATCCAAAAAACATGGAAAAAAATATAAAATAGTTTTGAACATATAGTAAAAAAAAATAATTTAAAAAATATAAAAAAGTTTGAAAAACCCAATAAAACAAATAATATTTTTTAATTTTGAATAGTTTTAAATTAAAAAATAGGTTAAAAAAATCGTGTTAAAAAAGAATTTAAAAAAAACATAATTAATGAAATTGACACACTGAAATTGAAAAATATAGAAATCCAATGAAAATCATTAAACATGATATCTTTAGAGATAAGTTATAGATAGGAATTAGCATTTAAAAAACCTTTGAAATTCACTGAAAAAACCATAGGTTTCATGCACGTTATAGTTAGGAATTGGCATTTAAAAAAACCTTAGAAATTCACTGAAAAAACCATAGGTTTCAGGGGCGTTATAGTTAGCTGCACATTTCCCTCGTACAAAACCTTAGAAATTCCCCCGTTATAGTTAGTTTAGCTAACTATAACTCGCGCCCCCGCAATGCACTGCTGATGACGTCACATATTACATCACTCATGACATGGTCAGTGACATCACTGATATCTCAGATGACATCTCAAATGACATCATCCAGTGAATGTGTGTTTTTGTAAAGTTTAAATATTTTTCATATATATCTATGCCAAGGTGTATTGAAGAGAGAGTGGATTTACAAGTGCCTGAATGGATTATTTAGTAGGTGCTTGACTGACTGTATAAGTGAGTATTAAACCTGTGTTACTGAATGTAAAGGGTTAGTGACTAAACTGTGTGAAAGTCTGTATTAGTGTCTCAGTTGGTGTATAAGTGGCTGCATGGGTTGGCGAGTGTCTATATGGGTTATTGATTTGTTCTGAGTATCTGTATGGGTTCCTGAGTGTCTGTATGGGTGGGTGGGTGGGGGGTGTGTGTGACTATGTGCATAGATGTCTGAGTGGGTGATTCACTGGTTGTATGGATTAAAAAGTGCATCTGGGAAGGGCTGTATGGGTGTGTTGGTGAGTGAATGAATGAATGTCTCAGTGGTATATGTGTGAGTAACTACATATGTTTTAAGACAGTATATGTGAGTGTTGGAGTATATAAATGTCTATACGTGAGAGACAAGTTATTTGAAGAGTGGGTGTATAAATGAGTGTCTGCTTATATAAGACAGTAAGTGTGTTAGTATCTGCATAAATAAGTGATGTGATGTGTGTATAAATAACGAAGTTCGTGTGTATAACTGTATACATGAGTAAATGGGTGTGTGATTGATTCTTTGCATGACTGACTAGGTGTGTGAGTAACTGTATGGATGAGTGGCGAAGTGTGACTGTATGTATAGGTGTATAAATGCATATTATAGTACTGTATTGATGATTAACTGCATGTATAAGTGACTGGATGTGTGTAGACCTAGGAAATAGTGGGTGGTATGTAGTATCTGGCATTGTTGTGTGTATGGTTTCAAAAATAGTAGTCTGTATTTTAGAGTGCGTGTATCAAAGTTTATATTAGGGCATCAGTATGTGCATCACATTATCACGTGGATGATGCAATCAGTGATGCCATCAGTGATGCCATCAGTGATGCCATCAGTGATGTCATCAGTGATGTCATCAGTGATGTCATGAGTGATGTCACTGACCATGTCATGAGTGATGTAATATGTGATGTCATCACCAGTGCATTGCGGCCGCGCGAGTTATAGTTAGCTCAACTAACTATAACGGGCAAATTTCTCTGGTTTTATGTGAGTCAAATGTCCAACTGACTATAACGTCCCTGAAACCTATGGTTTTTTCAGTGAATTTCAAAGGTTTTTTAAATGCTAATTCCTAACTATAACGTCTGTCAAACCTATGGTTTTTTCAGTGAATTTCAAAGGTTTTTAAATGTTAATTTCATATTTTAATATTTATAAAACCTATATTTTTTCTATTCTTTTTGTAAGATTTTTTAACACTATTATCCTTTTTTTTTTTAAATTGAAAAAAGTATGTAATTTTTTATATCTTTAAAAAAAAAGTATATATATTTATTTTTTTGGAGAGAACTAGACTCCCGTACCGGAAGTGTACCAAGCTCCATCACCACGCGAATCCTATCCGCCATATTGCAAAACTCGTTAAGGATGCGCATTTCGTATCCGACGTCTTTGTAGCACCGTGTCCCGCCTAACATCATATACGTATAAGGTCACGCCAGCTCCTAGTTAGGTATGTGACAGGTGCGCGGTACCAATACGCGCGTTACATCTTGTACGTATAGGGTCGCGCAGGCTGCGCGTTCCGTATGCGATGAGTGCACGCTGCAAGGCCCTGTGTTACGGCATAGACGTTTGGTATAGCGCCGAGTACGCCATTCCCTCATTTATTTTTTTAGGTCTCAAAACTATATCTAAATAAATTTAAAGTGTATATGAGAGCAAGCGATAATCTAAAATATTTTCCACATTTATATATTTCTAACTGTAAAAAACTGATATTATGGTAAATATGTTTTCTCAAAATCACGTCGGGTGCGGCCTCCTTGCGAACTCGGTGCGCGATTGCCATTTGAACTTAAAAAAAAGCTTTTGATTGGTTCATAACATTTCCCCATTGTAACAGTTGCAGGACCCCACCCATTTTAGTCCTTCTCTCTACACCGTTTGATGAGACACCTATTTTGCTTACAGAGCTTTTTTGAAGTTTTTTTGCTGTGTACACATTTTATAGTACACACAACATGCAACGATCATCTTAATCAATAATCATGCTCTGTACAGTAGCCTTCCACGTATGATAGCCATGCATCTGAAACGTTACATAAAAAAACAAATGTGTGTTACACGATGCCCTTGGCGCGTGTGTGTGTGTGTGCGCGCATTATGTGCTGCCTTTCGGCCTGGGTATTGGTGGCTCGAAGGGATTATCATCAGCCACGGGCAGAGTGCACATCCTAGATCACATGTAACAAACAGTAAAGAGTAATGTGTAGATTTGTGTTGCAGTATGCTCTATTGTCAGGCTTTACCAGGAAAGTAGTGTGTCATATGTGAGACTTTCAGCTTCACGTTTGACATGCATTGCTTGACTGTAATGAGCGTTATCACTGTGTATGACATAACCTGCTGATCCTCCCTCCATCCGAGCACATTCACTTGTGTGCGCTTCACGATAGCAACACTTTCAATAATACAGCACACCATTGACATGCGTGTCTGCGCATATCCACCACTTGACAACGACCTGTGATGTTGTCCATTCAATGTTTTTGGACAGCATCTCATTAGCGATAGTTGCCGCCCTCCCGGTACATGCTACATTAATGTAAATTGCGAATTGTGCGACGTCAAAACTGCAACAGGGACACACACATAAGTACACTTTCTGCCCAGGCAGGAACTGAACAACGCCTTTGTCCCCGGAATAATTATTCACACCCCTACACTGGCCTGGCGTACGCAAGCCCAGCCCACTTTACATACGTATAAATAGGATAACGACGCCACATTTCCCAGTTCTTCCACACTGCTTCAGGTGATATGGCCGCATCCACCTCGCATGTCACAATGCGCAAAAAAAAAAGGGATCCATGAGGTGTACATCATCCTGGCAACCAAAACTACATCTGAATTGTGATCACAGCTGGCCATCGTGTTTGGACACACACCAATGACAGCAGGTGAGCAGTGGTGCCTGAGTGCACAGGGGCTGCGGGAGGGATGGGGTGCATCAGCCTGGGTGCAAACAAGCGATGTTGCCGTGCATAATGATGTGATCTCTGACCTCATTCAGTCACATCTGTCTCATTTTAAGGACCTGCTGGATAGTACTGTAGGCCTGAGCCAGCGGGCAGCGCTGCCCTACAGACACATGGCGTTGGATTTTGGGGCACTGTAGTGAGCTGACTACCAAATGTACATGCACACAGGCTTGCGCCACTGCATTACACGCGCACATTATGCTTCTAGCATGCGCTCTGTTCCTTTGTATGTGAGCGTTGGCATAACATATTATTATTTACCCTTGTGTATTCTTGTGCACTCCAGCTCCTCTTTGAACCATGATTACCACTAACAGTTGGTAGATCGTACTTCAAGAAGGAAGGATGCACTCAACTGGTGTTCTCTCTTAAGCTTGAAATAAACCTTAATTTAACTTAAGACGTTTCCTCCATTATATTATTTCTCCCTTTTCAGACGCTGAGTTAGTTGCACGAAAAAGCACGCAGCAGGTGCTCAACCGGTGATGATGCTCTGGCCTTTCTGATGCCTTCCATTGTGGTATCAAGACACCGTCCCACACCGGAGACCTGCTGTGCCACCCTGAGAGGCCCCCCGTTGTTGGAGCTCACACCGGCACGTCGTTGGACACACCGGTTGTGGCAGGTGAGCAGTGAAGCCTTGGTGCGCAAGAGCTGCATTAGAGCACAGTGCGGGGGAAGGGGCTGGGGTGCAGCAGCCTGGGTGCACAGGTGCAGGCAAGCGATGTTGCCGTAGATAATATAATCTCTGACCTCATTCATATCTCTGTTTCATTTTAAAGACTTGCTGGACTGCACTGTTTCTCGCGGACCCCAGCATCCCAGACACACTGGTGACGGGAGGTGAACAGTGAGGGCTGGGTGCAGTAGGCCGACGCTCTGTCTCCTCCTCCCTCTGTTCTTTTGACTCCTTCTCCCTTCCTCCCACTCGCTCTCTGTCCCATTCTCACTTTCTTCCTTTCATTCTGACTACCTTTCTTTTTCTCTTGGACATGGCACACATACTTATGTTTCTTTTTTCTCTTGCAGGTTTTGTATGCTGCTTCCGGGGGAGTCCCACCCACTTCTTTCATGTTTTACTGTTGTTTGTTAGAATAAAGTTACGTTTCCATTTATTTGGGTGGTTTTAATAAAAGATTTTTTTACCAATAAATGAGTGAGTGTATGGGTCTTCTTTTTCTGACAACACTTGTCTGTAGTTTATTGTGAAAATCGGCGGTTGATAGGAGGTTATGAGGGAAAACATTTGTAATTTTACGGTGCACCTACCAAATATAAACCAACAGACTATTACATAAATGAAGCCTGGGTAATTCTACAACGGCAAGGGTTCTTTGAGAGTATCACTTTATAACACCATGACTACTGCCCGGGTGATTACAGAACCAATAAGGCACTGCATAGGGCCACTGAGGCTTCAAGGACTGGTGAGGCCCACCCTGCAAATATAAGTAAAGCCCCGGAGGTTGCAGATCCGCAGTCTTGAGTTGGCCTCGAAGCCCCCCGAACAATTCGTAAACAATACCCGGGGAGGTGTCGATCCCCTAGGCTTGAAACGTCTCTGTGCCCTCCCACGCCTAATTTACATGTGAGATTAAGGTCCCCAGTGCTGGAGAGACCCCGCAATATAATAATAGGATTGGCCCCGGAACATTACCCACCAGTGGGCCTATTTAAATTAATGGGTGAGACCCCGCTTCATTTTCTTTTCTCCATTTTTACCATCCGGATCCGCTTTATTGAAGCGATACGAGGTTTTCCTTCTCTCGCTTCAACGAGGCAAACAACAATTTACTATCACAGGGTGGAAGCCATGCTCCTGCCCTGTAGTAGCAAACCTAAATGTCCCGCGGCTGCACACCCCGGGACATTGTATGAGCTGAGCCTGGAAGGTGGCGCTCCATAGGGCCATGATGCATTGGTTACTGCATAACTACAGAATTAGTATAAATGCATACTAACACTACTTGCACACGTGTAGTACAGCAACCAGAGTGTATAGAAGAGGCAGAGGAAGCCCAAAATCAAAAAATAAAAATCCTACCAGAGGTAGGATCACATAGTTAGATGAGCCGACGACCCTGGGATGAGTAGAAACAGCTACACCAAGAAAACGAGTCTTCAGCAGAATGCAAGCAAGCTCAAAATCTTGGTGAGTGCTGCCTTCTTTTTACCTTTTCCCGCTCGTCGCTAAATTTATGTAGTGGAGAGGAGGACAGCAGTGGATCCGATAAGTAGATTTATTGCAGGAAAAGAAGACTTCTTAAACAGCCACCAACAGGACCAGACAGCAAGGCAACCGTCTTCTCCAGCACTGTGTACAAACTCCCCAAGATTCCCCTCATGACAGCCCTACATTCTAACATTACATACTTACATTATAGTAGCATTACATACTAACATTCTACTATGACCTACATTGGAATACTACACAGAGCACATGACTTTACAGCAATGAGCTCACGGTTTAATCCCGAGTCTTCAGAACAGTAGGGGTGAGTAGTTCGCTTCCCACTCCCTGTATAGTATAAACGCATACTAACACGACTTACACAGTTATATTACAGCTGCCAGTATACTACAGCACCCAGAGCCCATCACTTTACAGCAATCAGCTTGGTTTGATCCCAGAGTCTTCACACCGGTAGGCGCGAGTACTTCGCTTCCCACTTCCAGTATAGTATAAACGCACGGTAGAGGTTAGTACTTTGCTTCCCACTCCCTGTATGGCATAAACTCCTACTAACACTACTTGCACAGGTATGCTACAAAGAACAGAGCACATCACAGAAATGACCTCATGGTTTAGGCTCTCGTTTCATACCAGAGACCAGCAGCAGCTCCATTTAGCAGCATAACACTCTAGGCAATACCTCACTTAATTTCCGTACCCTGCACTGTCAGACCAGTAGGGGTCAGTAGTTCAGCGTCTTTATCCCCGAGTCTGGCAGCAGCTCCGCTTACGCCCCCAGCGCCATCAGACCCGTACGAGTGAGTACTTTGCACTTTCCAAATACCGAATTGATCTGATATGCGCAAATTTCCTTTCGCACTCACTGTATAACACCCCCTAAACACCATACACAACTTACAATATTCGAAACAAAAGTTCCTCCGAGTAGGTATAACTACATACTGACACTACTCGCACAGATGTGGCACAGCGGCCAGAGCACATGACTTCACAGCATATGACACACAGTTTGGTCTCACGCTTTCATCCCCGAGTCCGACAGCAGCTCAGCAGCATGAGACTCTAGACAATACCTCACATATTTTCCGTACCCCAGCACTTTCAGACCAGTAGGGGTCAGTAGTTCGTCCTAGTAGGTATAAACACATGCTGACACTACTTCCACAGGTGTGGTGCGACGGAGAGGGCACCTGACTTCATAGCATAATGCACACAGTTTGGGTTCACGCTTTAATCCGCCAGTCCCGCCGCAGCTCACCTTAGCAACACCAGACTCTAGGCAATACCTCATTTAATTTCCGTAGCCCAGCACTTTCAGCCCGGTAGGGTTGAGTAGTTCGCTTCGCGCCCCTTTATAGCACACCCAAAACATCTCACAGGGGTCACAGTGCTCCTACCCTCCTCTTTCCTCCTTTTTTCGCCCTTTTGTCCCCTTACTTGCTTCAACAGAATCACAAAATGGCTGCCAACACTTCCTAGTTGCAACCACTTGCACCGCTCGCTGCCAATAAACAGCAAGTTCGTGCTCGTAACGCCTCAGCCAATCAGATGGCAGAATTCCCAAATATCGATATCTGTAAATGTTGATATTTCTCCAAAACTACTGAACGGATTTACACCAAATAAACAAAAGCATTCTTTCTAGACCAAGACCCTTCTCCCTGCCAAATTTGGGGTAATTCCGTTCATCCGTTCGACCTGTAGCCTGGTCTAAAGTTTCCTATGGAAATTAACATGGAGAAAACACGTTTTGAGACCCCCCTTTTTTCTCGGCCCCCCCCCTTGACAAATCACCCCCAACATAGGAGCTGATATGAACAAAGAATTAGTTTGGAAAATTTCATGAAGATTCATCAAACGACGCCAAAGTTATAAGCAAAACAGAAAATGCTCTTCCTATGGAAACTTGGTCCTAACTATAACTGCCTACTGGTGACGGCCAGTAGGATATATATATATATATATATATATATATATATAACAGGTACAACAGTTTATTAACAGGTACACATCAGTGAACACGCACAAAAGACGGTCGACGCGTTTCGGCACTCAGCCTTCAACTGGATATATATATATATATATATATATATATATATATATATATATATATATATATATATATATATCCAGTTGAAGGCTGAGTGCCGAAACGCGTCGACCGTCTTTTGTGCGTGTTCACTGATGTGTACCTGTTAATAAACACTAACCGAGTGTTCTCTGTGGTGCCGTGCTTTCCTTTGATGCGACGAACCCCAGGGCTGAGGGTGAAGCGAGAGAAAAGTTTTTGTTTATATATATATATTCACTGAAAAAACCATAGGTTTCACACACGTTATACTTAGCTGGACATTTCACTCGTAAAAAACCTTTGAAATTCCCCCGTTATAGTTAGTGCAGGCAACTATAACTCACGCGACCGTTACGCGCCCACTTAACGCAGTTCGTTCCGTTCGCGCACCGCGCGTCCACTTTACGCAGTTAGTGCCGTGCACGCACGGTGGGCACGCGGTGCGCTACGCGCACCGCGTACCCACGTTACGCTGGATGGGCAATGTACGCACGATGCGCTTCGCGCACCGTCCGCTCACGGAGAACATATTATGCCCTTCGTTATGAAAGGTAAACTATTTAATGTTCAAATTAATCATATGCCATGCACAAATGGTGCCCTGCGGGCACCATTGGCACAGGGGGGTGGGAAAGTATGGATACTGTTTTTTTTTTTTTTAGATTAATTTTTACCGTACGCGTACGGTAAGCGTAAACGGCGTATTTTCGAAAAAAAATTAAATTTACTTTTTTGCTTGGGGGGTTCTTTTGGGACACCTTGATCATGTCTAGGTGGTTGGGAGCTGTTTAACCTGCCCCTTTGCATGTTTTCACCCTTTGTTTTTCCTCCCCCCCTCAGAGTGCGAGAGAGAAAATGGCGGCCGCCGCTTCCTGGTTTCGACCGATTCGAATGTTTACTAAGATCTAACAGCCAATCAGAATCGCGCTCGCGCACGCACCGTACGCGTACGGTAAGCTTACCGTAAGCGCACGGTAAGCGCACCGTAAGCTGCCACAGATATATATATTGATTTAAATGCTATTTTCTCAGGAACTACAGAACAGATTTACACCAGACCTACAAAAGGCACTTCCTTGACCTGTACACTACCTCTCTGCCAAATTTCAAGTAACTCTGTTCAGCCGTTCGGGCTGTAGCTGTGTCTAAAGGTCCTATGAAAAAATGCTTGGGAAAAACGCGTTTTGGGACCCCCCTTTTTTCTCAGCCCCCGCTTCACGAATCCCCCCGAGACTTTCAGGGTAGGAGCGGAGCGTAGCGCCCCATTGGTTTTGAAAAGTTCGCGAGGATTCGTCGACCGGCGCCAAAGTTATTCCTATGGAAACAGGGTCCTAACTATAACTACCTACTGGCGACCGCCGTGTGTGTGTGTGTGTGTGTGTGTGTGTGTGTGTGTGTGTGTGTGTGTGTGTGTGTGTGTCTTTGTGTGTGTGTGTGTGTCTTTGTGTGTGTCTTTGTGTGTGTGTGTCTTTGTGTGTCTTTGTGTGTGTGTGTCTTTGTGTGTCTTTGTGTGTGTCTTTGTGTGTGTGTGTGTGTGTGTGTCTTTGTGTGTCTTTGTGTGTGTGTGTCTTTGTGTGTGTGTGTCTTTGTGTGTGTGTGTCTTTGTGTGTCTGTGTGTGTGTGTCTTTGTGTGTGTGTGTCTTTGTGTGTGTGTGTCTTTGTGTGTGTGTGTGTGTGTCTTTGTGTGTGTGTGTGTGTCTTTGTGTGTGTGTTTGTGTGTGTGTCTTTGTGTGTGTGTGTGTCTTTGTGTGTGTGTCTTTGTGTGTGTCTTTGTGTGTGTGTGTGTGTCTCTGTGTGTGTGTGTGTGTCTCTGTGTGTGTCTTTGTGTGTGTGTGTGTCTTTGTGTGTGTGTCTTTGTGTGTGTGTCTTTGTGTGTGTCTTTGTGTGTGTCTTTGTGTGTGTGTGTGTGTGTGTGTGTGTGTCTTTGTGTGTGTGTGTGTGTGTGTGTGTGTGTCTTTGTGTGTGTGTGTGTCTTTGTGTGTGTGTGTGTGTCTTTGTGTGTGTGTGTGTGTGTCTTTGTGTGTGTGTGTCTTTGTGTGTGTGTCTTTGTGTCTTTGTGTGTGTCTTTGTGTGTGTCTTTGTGTGTGTGTGTGTCTTCAAGTCTTCAAGTCTTCAAGTTGCCCAAGGCGTGAAGCAGCACTCTGCAGCCAGGAATTCCAGGTAGGTATTTATTGGTAAAAACAGCTAGGCACGTCGATAATCATGACCGCTCACACGTCCCTGTACCTGACGCGTTTCGGAATCTCCTTCATCTGAGGCATACGACGGTGAAATCATATATATATATATATACACACCCACCTGGTAAATCTGTGGTCATTAACTTGCTTTGCGTATCCTCACTTCTGATTTAAAAAAACAGGCTCCCACCCGTTTAAATACATTTTACCCCGGGGGGGGGGAGGGGTCAACCCAATTTAGTTTATTGAGGATGGGGCATGTGGCCCTCCTCCTCGAAGCTCTGAGGCCCCGGGAACCATGTGCTCCAGGGCAGTTTCAAAATATCTGGTGGGGAGGATACAGCCCTCCTCTCTGAGCCTGTATCAGGCACAGGGGACCCCATTCTTCTGAGCCATACCTTAAATTTTAAAATGGCCCTAGGGGATTACTCCCCAGGGCCAGTGGTTTATTTTTTTTTTAACAGGGGAGGAGGGTCGGGCTCTTTACCCAAGCCTAGATTGGCCCCATCCCCTAGGGACTGATCCAAGCAGGGCCGGGCTGGCAATCTAAAGCTGTCCTGACAAATTTTTTCAGTGCATAGCGAGCGCAGCAAGCAAGCCTGACAACTACAAAGGGGGTTCGGGTGGGTTCTCCACTCAAGAAAATTTGGGATTTTTTTTTCGCTCCTACAACACATTTTTGATTATATGTTAATTTGTATTTGTTTTTAAGGCATAGTTAATGGTGACCTTACAGTGCACCAAGGTACAGCAGTCTTTTATTTGTGCTCTTCAATGATTCCCTCCAACAGTGCCTCCCATCTCTCCATAGCCCCTCTTTCACATGTATTTCATTTCTTTTATAGCTCCTCTCATGCCAGTGAAGCATGCTGGAGCATTTTACATCACACACATACAGAGACAATTATACATGTGTAGATCATTGTATGGAAAATGTTACATAAGACAAAGGAGACTACAAGGAGCAGGATTCACATGTCATCTATACTGGTAGGCATTTTTGAGAGTACTTGGTCTGGAGAAGCACAATCGCAGGTTTCAAAATCTAACACAGTGGTTAGGGTTGACTTTACTAATAAGAATTTATTTCTACCCAAACAAACCCTTTTTAGTAAAATTAGGATAATGAAAGACTGGGGGGGAAAAATAGCTTTCTAACCTAGATTACGATTGTAACTTATGAACTGCACAGTAACAAAAGGATCTCTCTGACAAAATCAGTAAATCACTGAGCTATGCACATAAAATACTGGTCTGTGCTCTGCATAGTGCAAAGATGTGTCAATACTCTGATCCCTCTCCAGCAGATACATTCATTACCAGAGTTATCGTGCCATTTTCTATTGTTGCCTGAAAGCCGTTGGATATACAAGGTACTCGTCAGTGCTTTTAAAACTGCTGCACTGCTACAAAACTGGCCCCCAGTAACAAAAGCGGCCCTGACCCTTCCAGTCTCCCAGGAAATGCCTGATGCCTGGTACGGACAGTGAAGCCTTGGTCCTGGGTTCCCCTTCCCTGGGACACTTCTGTTTCTGGCAGGGGCTGTGGAGATTTTCAGGGCACCCCCTGCTGCCCCCTATAATGGTGCTGTAGTGGGTGCCCCTGGTGGGCACTTAAGCACCCACAGTCAAGCAGTAGCCAGCTCCTGCCAGCATTTACAATGAGTCCTGACTGGGCTTGGGACTACCACCTGCCCCCAACGGCGTTGTTGTTGAGGGTGCCCTGGCTGGGCACAAGGGAACCCACAGTAAAAGAATCACCAGTACGGCTGAGGAGCTGGCAGAGTTTGTGAGGGCCTTAGTACTACCCCTGCTGTCACTAACACTAAACAAAAGTTGTGGATGCCCCGGGTGTGCACCAGGACATCCCCCAAAAGAAGGAATACTAAATGATCAGCCGGAACCAGTTATGTATTCTTTATTGCTCCAGACAAGGAGCACCTTGTAATGCGCTGCAAGGACTTTGTTTATATCTTTGTATCCTAGAAGGGCCAGGGGCACCACCAAGCATTTTTTAATCACGTGGGGGGCTGTGGGGAGTGCAGCAGCCCATCCGCAACATAAAAAAAAAAAAAACTGTAAATATGTTGTCATTAAATCCATGGCCCCAAGGAGAGCTTACCATATTTTTTTTAAGCATTCAGAAGTGGATCAGTATGCTCTTCAAGTGGAGAGCAGAGATCGCTTGTGGTGGGTTCTATGACTGCACTTTGTGGCCTTAATTTTTTTTCAAGAAAACCTCAGACATGTTTTTTTTTTTAATAACACTATATAAAAAATGTTATGACAATCACGTTCTTTAAACATTGCTATGTGTGAATTTATATATTATGCATTTGATTATAATTATTGGTGAATTTTTGACAAAGGTAATAGGTTTTCTTTATATAAATATATTAATATGCTGACCCTTTTATGAAGCCAATATGCCCACCTTTTTATATTTTGGTGTTTTGACCCTTTGACAAAGACAGTAGGTCTACCTTACTTAAAAAGACATCCTTTATATTGTAACATCAATAGTCGGACATGGGAGACCAGAGCTCATGCTCTAACGTAACTATAACTCATGCCCTCGCCATACATTGCTAATTATCTCACATATTACATCAGTCATGACCAGTTGGATGACAGTATTGATGACATTGCTGTAACGCCTGAATTACATCATTGATTGACAACACTGTGCATGGTGGAAGCAAGCGTTATAGTTACTTTAGGACTTGAGTTATTGTTACTTGAGCTATCCATAAGTGGTGTATTTCAGTGATTTTGTACGTTTAAAACGGTATGTTTTAAATGACATTTTCACCTAATTATAACGTTCCTTTGAACTTTGTCTTTTTCAGTGGATATTAAAATGTTTCTATCCTGGCTCCAACTGTAAAATGAGCCAATTTCCGTCCAAATGAGGAGCGTCACTTGTGGTGTCTCTTTCCGTTTTGCCAATGTGCCGTTGGGTGATTTTATCTGCTTTTCTTAAGATATTTTCGGGTCCCTAAAAAATTGACTTAAATGCATTTACATTTAAAAATGTCAGGCTGAGTTGCCTACATTCCTCCTTGTTTGTAAGGGTAGCCTCTAGGCTCCCAGAGAACGACACTTAGCTCTCAGTGGAAGAAAACCAACTAATGTACTATATGCAGTATTTGCGACTGCCTGCTTGGAAGCTTCGTGAACAGAGGTGTTGCTGCGCTGATTTGTCTACTAATGCCACAGTGGTCAACATCTTTTCCCGTCGTAATTAAAAGCGACACCTGAGCATGCAGTCAGAATGGCCGGTTTGTAAACTGGGATGTCAAAGGAATTGATTGTTGATTTTAAGTACACTGTCAGGGCTCTTGTGTTTTTTCTGTTTGTGGAGCCACTGGTCTACAGGTTTTGTGATCCCTTGTTAATAGCAGAGATGCCAGCAGGAGCAGACTCTTCCAATCGATACATTGCGCTTATCCTCTATTAGAAGCCTGAGGTACTTTTGAGCAATTGTTTTGTCCAGACGAATTCTCTTGCAACAACCACTGTTTTCCTCTCGTGTTTTTCAAGATCTGGATTTGAAGAATTACAGTGCAATTTAAGCTTTCAAAATTCAGTTTACATTTTCTCTGTGGGCTTCATGCTTTCTCGCCTTCGTTTTGTAATATCTGACATTTTTACCCCCGGTCTTTAACTCTGTCCTGTCGTGTCGGTGTATCTATGCACTTTGTCGAAGCAGCAAAATCCTCAACATTCTAAAAAGCACAACAAATCAAAACAGTGTTTTGGCTTGCAACTGTGATTGAAGCCTCACAGACAGTCTCGGTTGTCTTGTAGAGGCACTGTTAATAACATGTTTATTCTGTATTATTGTATTTTAGAATAGATACTGTGGTTTCCAGCAGGCAGCTTAGGAGCTACTGGCAGATCACATGCACTTTCAAAGTAGCTCTCAGATGTGAAGCTTGGCCCAGCACCTCATTCAGAGGGTGTATGCATAATAAAGAAGGCAGCACTGCTCATCCAAGACCTTTAAAGTGGCAGAGAGTCAAAGGGTCTTGATAATCATCAGACGCAACGTGTCCCTGTATGAGGACTGTTGCATGACTACCTGTCTCATTCTACCTAAGTCACAAGTAAATTGGCCTGTTGTAGGCACTGTTCTGTCAGTCACACAATGTGTGTGACCAATGGGCCAAGAATCAAGCGTGTCAGCAGTAGCCTGAACAGTAACCAGTGTTGACCCATCTAAGTTTGAGTCTGCAGGAGCCAGAGTGAAAATGTTAGTTGAGTGCATGATGAGCCCAAGAGCTGGGGAGAGCAGGGCGTGGATCCAGAGCTGAAACAATTAAGGGCCTCATTTGCCTTCATCCGTTTGTGTATTCATGTGTGCACTTTTATGTGTGTGTTTGTGTGTGACCTATTCCTCCTTAATAAACAGTTCAACTTTCTGGGAGCTATGCCTGGTGTCAAGGACCAACAAAAGTATATTCTCTTTCCCCATTGTGAGGGCTTCCTCTCCAGCCCAGTTATGTCCCTTTATGACATGGTAGTGGCAATGGTAGTGGCAATGGCAGTAGCATGGACATCGTTGGCATTTTTTGGGCATTTGTGGTCTACTTATGGCACACTGGTTGTCATCATGGACATATTAAGGGCATGACTGTTCTACTTTTAGTTATCCCTGACATAATGGTGGCTGCCCCATGCATGTTAATGGCCAGGACTGATGTATGGTGGGCATCTTGGCCATTATGGTGTCTAGCCTTGGCACAGTAGTGGCCCTAGTATAATGGTGGGCATTATTGGCATCCTGGGTGTTACGGTGAGCATCCATGGACAAGGATTCTACTACCTGGGAATTTGAAGCCTCATCTGTTCTCTGCCAGTGTGAGGCATTTGCTCACATAATAAATGGATGAAATTGGCAAGCTGATGGTTGGGTACTGTGTATTTCTTAAACATGAAAAGTGATATTTTGAAGGCAAAAAATGCTTTTTTAGAAAATATTTTTTTCTGGACAATTGAATATCTTTGCCCAAAATGAAATGTAGTGTTTGATAGAAAAAAGTGTATTGGTTGTTATTTCATTAATCTGGTTGAGGCATTTACTATTTTTCATTATCTTTTCAATTACATGTTCCTATCACTTGAACAACAGATGAAATTAGGCCACAAGGTCAGACCATTTCCATTACAATAATTGTTGAGTAGACATTTCCACAGCCCACCATTTACAGGACAGGAAACACATGCAGATATCTTTAACCCACCACTGTAAGGCCAACTATTCCCCATGAGGTCTTTCTCTTGTATCAAAGTGATTTATTGTTCAAAGAGTTAATAATTTTAACATCTAGGCCTATTCATCCAAGTCCTCAGTGATCTTGTTGTCTCTCCTTATTTTAATATGTTATTAATCTGCTATAGCTCAACCCTCCATAGGTATTTATTATTGCTAAGCGTTTTCAGGGTATTTCTGCTGGTAACTTCACCTAGATTGCTTCTGTGATCACTCCTGATAATCCTGCTTATGGTGGTCATATTTGTAGGAGAGTAGGATCTGTTTCTTATGGTTACCCCCACTTTTTGCTGATGTTTCACTGTTTTTCGACTCTAGTCTGGTTGGGGCCCTGCTAACCAGGACCCCAGCATAGCTGCTTCCTCTCTAAATTGATTACCAGTACTTTAGGTACACTTCAGATTGGATTCTGGGGTACCCTTATAAGTCCCTAGTATATGGTATACTATCTACCCAGGGCATAGGTACCCCAGAGGCCTACCAGGGGCTGCAGCATGTATTATGCTACCCCTGGGAAGCCTTCCAAAATGACACCACAGGTCTGCTACTGCAGCCTGGGTAAAGTGGTGCATGCACCCCTTACTGAGATATAGATTCCCTATATCTCTCCATATCACTGCACATGTAAACCTATCAGTCACCCCTATGGCAGGCCTTAACAATCCTAAAGGCAGGGTGCTGGGTTTCATGTGAGAGGGTGCCCATGCATGAGCAGAGCCCCTCTGCAGCTTTCAGAACCTTTATTCCGGGGTTGTTTGTGATGCAGCCAGATCATATACCTTAAGTGCATTATAACCAAACGGTAAATGCTAACTTTGGAATGGCTGCATGGAAACATGTTATGTTTGGTGTTAAACACCTTGTACTCATACCCTCACACCAGGAACTTGTGTTGGAGCATGATTCGACCCTTCTAGAGGGCAAGACATGACAGTACGGGTATACCCGGTACCAGCTAACAGAGCCCTGGCATCACAAAATGGATGCTGCCAGCCACAGACATGAGTCTGCCCTCCTGATGCTGGACGAAACTCCGGCAGGGGAGGCCTGGACAATCGGTTTCCTGTCACAGGAAGGTGTCACCACCTCCGAGACAGGCTTTAGTGTATTGGGGCTGGGTGGGTGCACTCCAAGAGTGCTTTGAAGTCTGCACTGGGGGCACATTTGGTATCCCTGTGCCTAGTCCAGTTCAAACTGGTTGCAGGGGCTATCAGCCCCTGCTCTGGCGTGAAACTGGACAAAGGAAATGGGTGTAGCCACTCCTCTTTCCTGACCCTCCCATAGGTGGGTCCCTAGAGATTGTCCCACCCCTTCTTTGGGTATAAGATGGGAACCCCAGGCTACAGGACTTTAGATTACACCTGGAAGAAACTCTGATACAGAATCCTGGAATTTTGACAATCTACAAGGCGCTAGATGACTGAAGAATCTCCCTTGGAGTAAAGGAGTTACTCTCCTGCAAGGCAGGCATCTAAGACACATCTGACCGGTTTGTATCTCCGAAGCTCCCGCCGGACTTCGAAGAAATTGCAAATCAGGAGGTGGGTTCCCAGACTTCCCAGAGGCTGACCCGAGCTCCCAGCAAAGCTGAGACCCGTAGCCCTCGTGGGAACCGTGGAACCAGAACCCCTGGACACAATGCACATTTGCAAGTGCATATGCTTCTCGTCGATCCTTGAGGCTGTGTTTTGGGCTACTTGTAGTCCACACCCCGAGCAGTGTCTCCACCGAAGATTACTGGTCTACACTCCCGAGTGTCTCGTGGGCTGGTATTGTGTGATTCCTCTCGAGGTCCCTTCGCGATCCCTGGTCCGTAGACTGGTGGGTCCCTGTGAAGGCAACTAACTTTAATTGGGCTTACCTGGTTGCTCCAGACGTGCCCCGACTCTCCATCGCTTGGGGAGTCCCCAGGACCTTGCGGGTCCGCACCGAAGCATCTTTTCTCTTCCTGCGTGGGTTGCTGTTGCCAAGGTTTGTTGGGTTCAATCCGAGCACTGACACCGCAGCACTCGACATCCTTTGTGGGATAGCTCGAATCCAGCTCCTGGTCGTCGTCGACGCGTCCTGGTCCTCGTGGCTGCAGAGTCGAGCTTCACCTCTTCGCACCTGAAACACCCGACATCGGTGGGAATTCGTCTGTCGTGCCCATGGTCACTAGCAAGTGACCCAGGCTCTGTCCCCTCTGCTTTCAGGTCAGTAGTGAGTGTTTAGAAATACATATATTTTATATATACCTTGTGTGGTTCAACTTTCATTTAGTAATTCAAGAGGTTATGATCTTGTAAACCAAGCTGCTTTAATCTCCTTCTAGACTTAGTCTGAAGGCTGCTCTCCATAGCCACACTAGGATAGCTTTCAATAAAGGTTTTCTTTAAACCTATCATCAATAAGGGTTGTTTGGACTGGTGCAAGGTGCCCACTATAACTAGTGGACAGCATATACCAGGCCAACTTCTCACACTATTGTAACGTTGACATATTTGGTCTCTATATTACCGTGATCACATTTGTTAGTAGGTCAGGAGGACTTTCATTTAGAAGTAGCTGTCACTACAGAAAATGTTGAAGAGCCCCTATTTAAATAGTGCTTCATACCTCTGACAATGTCACAAACTCTCCTATTTACTTTCACTTCCATTGTGCATTCAATATGTGTTGAATCTACGCTGCCCTACGTTCATCACGGAAGATGGTTGAGGTGCATGAACTTCAAAAACAGTTTCAACATGGAGGCGTTTAAATCACAGCACTTAAACATGAGACATTGCAGGGTGTAAAAATAGTAGTTTATTTTAATGCAAATGCATTCATATTGTGCTTTCTACCCCTGACAAGGCACTGAAATGCTTTATCGCAAGTACCATTTTGTTATGGAACCTGAATTTAGTGGATGAATTCAGTGGACGATGATTATTGGGATTAGTCTTGTGTTCTCAACGGAAGATCTCTCCATGCATTTACCTCAGTTTCTTAAGGTGGAGTTAATGGGCGTTAGATGTGAGTACTTGTATGAGATACATAAGTTCATGCAAGTGATTGGTGGGTGAATACATAGGGTAGTGCAAAGCCTTAACTGTAAGGTTAAGTTTTCTAAGAAAATTCAAGCTCAGCCTGCATTACTGTCAATAGTTTCAATATAAAAACATGTACACATTTGCAAAACGTAAGCATGTGTGGCTATTTATAGTGCTGCTTGAGTGCCCTTAATTACATGCAGTAGAATAAGAGCAACATTGTTGAGTGGTTTAAAATAAAATGGACCGAAATATTTACAATTTGGGGGTTGGTGTAGGTTGAATGCAATTTTGCAAAACAATTGTTTGCTTTTTAAGGAGAAATTCAATTTCCATTTCTCTTTAGGCATCAGTTAATAAAAAGTTTTTGATGCATACAAGTACTCAAAAAAAAAAAAAATGTAGAATCAGTGTAAAACCAGAAAGAGCATCCTTATGGATATCGTGAAAACAAGCATGGTCTAAGCTACTATATCTCGGCTTTGGGAACTGTTGGCTTTTCCAATGTCTTTTAGCTATGCTGTACAGCATCAGCACGATTCAGTGCAGCATGGCTAAAAGCAACCAAAAAAAAGAAAGGTAGAGTGGGGAGAAGCACTCGGGTAAGAGAGCAACATGGATACCGAGGGCTACGGCTGGAAAACAAAATTAAAAAGAAGTTGTGTAACAAGGCTATGGTCCAGTGGAGGGAAAAATACAAGAAGAGGAAGGAAAGTCCACACAAGCTAACAGATAAGAAGCAAGGGAATGAGTGACAAAGCCAACTAGTGATGAGCAGTGGACGGGCTTTAAGCTCAATGTAAGTTCACAATAGTCCTCTTTGCAAACAGACATTTCTTGCTATCCGGTAGGTTGGACATAGAAACAAGCATTGAAAATGCAATAGGTCTCGCCCTCGTTTAAGTTAAAGCAATTCTGTTTGTAATTCGGTTGCTTTTTAGCTTTGCTTTTATTAGTGTTTTTGAAACTTTCATGTACATAACATGCATATGTATGCATATATGTATACGCATGCATTTATATTTGTATAGATATGCAGATGTGTGTGTGTGTATATGTATGTGTATATATAAATATATCTCCACAACTCGGCTCCATTCAGTGGACCCCTGGCGATTCTTTATCCGGTGCGAAACTGCAACAGAGCCATGCCGTCATTAATGCACCAAAGTTTCCTTCTCAGGAAGTCAAATAGTACGCACTCACAGATTTCTTCGTTTATCCCAATTTCCTTTATTTATTCAATAGCATCTAGTCTCGAGTAAATACCAACGTGTTTCGCTATCAACAGATAACTTGATCACGGTTTATATATATGTGTATATATATATATATATATATATATATATATATATATATATTACCTACTGGCGGTCGCCAGTAGGTAGTTATAGTTAGGACCACGTTTCCATAGGAAAACCTCAACATTCTATTTTGAATAACTTTGGCGCCGGTCGACGAATCCTCGCGAATTTCTCAAAATAGGTGGGGCGCTACGCTCCGCTCCTACCCTGAAAGTCTCGGGGGGATTCGTCAAGCGGGGGCTGAGATAAAAGGGGGGTCCCAAAACGCGTTTTTCCCATGCATTTTTCCATAGGACCTTTAGAACGAGCTACAGCCCGAACGGCTGAACAGAATTACTAGAAATTTGGCAGAGAGGTAGTCCCTAGGTCAAGGAAGTGCCTTTTGTAGGTTTGGTGTAAATCTGTTCAGTAGATTCTGAGAAAATAGCCTTTAAATCAATATATATATCTGAGCCCGCTTACGGTACGCTTACCGTACGCTTACGGTAAGCGTACGGTGGCGTGCGCGAGCGCGATTCTGATTGGCTCTTAGATCTTAGTAAACATTCGAATCGGCAGAAACCAGGAAGCGGCGTCCGCCATTTTGTCTACCGCACTGAGTGTTATGTATCAAACATGATGGCCAAAAACATGTTACGGGGATGTTTTGACAACTCCCTCTCACATAGTCATGTTGAGGGAGTCCCCAAACATCCCCCAAGAGCAAAAACGGCATTATTTTTTTTTCGGCAATTTCGCGGGGTACGCTTACCGTACGCTTACCGTAAGCGTACGGTAAAAAAATAAAAATAAAAAAAACACTATCCACACTTTCTCCACCCCTTGTGCAAATGGTGGCCGAAGGCCACCATTTGTGCATGGCTTATCAGAGCACAGAAAATTTTCCCAAAAAATTTCAACAGATTACCTATCACAAGGAAGC
Organism: Triturus cristatus; assembly: GCF_964204655.1. Taxonomy (NCBI): domain Eukaryota; kingdom Metazoa; phylum Chordata; class Amphibia; order Caudata; family Salamandridae; genus Triturus; species Triturus cristatus. Next base: position 483,622,724 of record NC_140585.1, read on the forward strand.
GCATAATATGTCCTCCATGTGCGCACGGTGCGCGAAGCGCATCGTGCGTACATGGCCCATCTAGCGTAACGTGGGCACGGCACTAACTGCGTAAAGTGGGTGCGCGGTGCGCGAAGCGCACCGCGTGCTCACTGTGCGCGCACGGTGCGCGAAGCGCACCGTGCGCGCACGGAACGAACTGCGTTAAGTGGGCGCGCACGCCACGAATGGCGTAAAGTCACTTAGCATTTAAAAAACCGTACAAATTCACTGAAAAAACCATAGGTTTCACACACGTTATAGTTAGGAATTAGCATTTAAAAAACCTTGCAAATTCACTGAAAAAACCATAGGTTTCACACATGTTATAGTTAGCGGAAATTTTACTGATAAAAAACCAATGAAATTGCCCCGTTATAGTTAGTGCTGGCAACTATAACTCACGCGACCGCAATCCTCTGCTGATGCTAATACTGTATTTAGACACTTATTTGCCCCTGTCTTCTTCCATACATTTTTAGCTATACATATATTACAAATATTTTTTTTTCATAAAGACACATATGTCATCAGCAGAAGATTGCGGTCGCGTGAGTTATAGTTGCCAGCACTAACTATAACGGGGCAATTTCATTGGTTTTTTATCAGTAAAATTTCCGCTAACTATAACATGTGTGAAACCTATGGTTTTTTCAGTGAATATATATATATATATATATATATATATATATATATACACATACATTTTTGAAGAAAAGGTTCCCGGACAAAAGTGCACTCAAAACAGGTATATTCCTCTTTTTATTCCAGCAGAAACAGCAAGGACTTCAATTTCAAAAGACAGGCCTTGCGCGTTTCGAGCTAACACAGTTCTCAGTATGTACTTTAGTTTACCCACTGGGGTCACTGTGTGTTTATGTTGTCGACTTTGGGACATACCTATTTGGGACTAAATTGTAGCAGAGCGACCAGCACGACAATGCATTTGAGAACATTTACCCTGAGGCTCACTGGGGGCGGAATGCATTTAATCGCGATCAGGTGCGAATTATTCGTTTTATTTGCCTCACTCGACATCGGCCTGTGAACAAGAGCTGTGTTAGCTCGAAACGCGTAAGGCCTGCCTTCTGAAATTGAATTCCTTGCGGTTTCTGCTGGAATAAAAAGAGGAATATACCTGTTTTGAGTGCACTTTTGTCCGGGGGCAGCCTTTTCTTCAAAATATACACATACATATATATATGAATGCATATGCTAGCCATTTCTCAAAGTTGTATAATGAGCAGGGGAATCCTGCGGGGAATTCTGATGCTTGCAATATCAATATCGGTGAACAAATTGATTTAGAAATTACCCTGGAGGAGGTGACTAGAGCTTTAGCACAAAGTTTGGGTGGTAAGGCCCCTGGACCCAATAGGGTCCCTGTCGATATGTTTAAACATAATTTTCCTTTGTGGGGGCCTATATTAACCCAGGCTATTAATGCCAGTATAAAGTCTACCCTCCCCCAGACTTGTGCACAATCTATAATAAATCATATTTACAAAAAGGGAGATTGTGAAGATCCAGGGTGTTATAGACCCATTTCTCTCCTGGATTCTACTGTGAAAGTGTTAGGAAGGGTCATTCTGGACCGCCTTTCTGACAGGGCAGAGGACAGTCAGACTATCCGATCTGCAATACGGATTTCGCGATGGTCCTTGCACCATTGAACAGTCCCTTAACCTCTCATTATTGATAGGCAAGTACACAAGAGCAAAAAAAGGTAGTTTATACATGGCCTTTGTTGACCTCACCGCGGTGTTCGACTCAGTCAAACATCACAGACTGTGGGAGGTCCTTGAAAGGATAGGGGTCGACCCAAAAATCATTATGTTCTTAAGGCGGCTGTACAGCAGAGCTTCCGCAAATATCCGGTTTGGCCAGAAGAGTGAATGCACTCAAGCCTTTCCAGTCAGGAGAGGGGTCAGACAAGGCTGTGTCTTGGCCCCTCTTCTTTTTAATCTTTATATTAATGGCCTTGAAGAGGCACTGCTTCTCCAGAGTAAAGATTATCCCCAGATAGAGGGCAGTCCTATCCCCGCACTACTATATGCGGATGATGCCGTATTGATGGCACACACTCAAAACATCCTTCAGTGTGCCTTGGATAGTTTTAGTATGTTTATGAGGGACCTAGGTCCTAAAACTAACATAGCCAAGACCTATGTCATGAGATGTAGGCAAGGGACCTAGAAGACCCGTGAAATGTATATTGATGGAGAGAGGTTATTATCTATTAAAAAAAAATCCTACTTAGGCATACTTTTTAACCATCACGACTCATGGGCTGCAGCTGTATCTGCCCAAAAAATTACATTTTCTAGATCCACTACGGCATTGTTAACCTTTGCTAAAAATAAACTAGGTAGGAAACCCCCTTCTGAAGTGTTACATATATATATAAAGCAAAATGTGTGACTATGGCAATTTATGGGGCTGGGGTGTGGGGCTTCGTAGATTCCACCCCATTACAAACAGTTTAAAATACTTTTTTAAGGCACATTCTCTCTGTACCCCCCCCCCCCAGTACCTCCTCCTTTATTTGCCAACATTACATTGCGGATCTTGGAAAAATTGAGCCTATATTACTGTGGCACAGAGTCTGGTGTAAGGACCAGACAAAGTTAAATAGGGCAATTTTAAAAGATATTCTGAGATTAGAGGGGTGCTTACAATCCCCTGGCTCAAATTTGTTCATGATTTTATGAATGACCTGGGCCACCCAGAATATTTCCTAAACCCTACATCAATGACGGAGATTTCAAGAAAGGCCCTAAAGAAAGAGGGCCTCCAGTCATTGGATGCAAATAGATTGGTGGGGGGAGAAAACTACAGTGAGGCATCACCTGCTAATACGCACCACTTAGGGATGGAGCCCTATTCATCATTTTTACCTGGTACCTTTGATAGATTTCTTTTAACTAGGCTTAGATTGGGAATCATACATAGACTTGTGTCCTTCCCGAAATTGATTGACTGGACACGTGTTTTAATACTGTGCCCTTGTGACAATACCTCTGACCAGTCTACCATGCATTTAGTGTTTTGCAAATTTTACTTGGCACAGAGGAAAGTCTAGATTATACCACTTTTAAAAAACTTAGGGCTCAGACAGTGCCGCCAAGCCATGTTTGAACTCCAGCTATTGGAAAATGAAAATATAGCTTGGAGATTAGCACAATTTTTAAAAGTGGTGTTTTATATCAGGGAAATAATTATTCTGGAATGCTAACTGTTGGAATCGGTTTTTTTCTTCTCTTTTTTTTTTTAACTGTAAATGAATTGTGTTTTATAAACTGCTGCAAAGAATAGTAATGTAATTTTGTATAATTGTTCTGTGCTTTTATGTCTGTTTTAAATAGCAGCCGAATAAAGCTTTTCTTAAACTTGAAACTATATATATGTGCATATGTGTGCGCGGAGAGAGGTAGAGGCAGAGAGAGGTAGAGGCAGAGAGAGGTAGAGGCAGAGAGAGGTAGAGGCAGAGAGAGGTAGAGGCAGAGAGAGGTAGAGGCAGAGAGAGGTAGAGGCAGAGAGAGGTAGAGGCAGAGAGGGGCAGAGGCAGAGAGGGGCAGAGGCAGAGAGGGGCAGAGGCAGAGAGGGGCAGAGGCAGAGAGGGGCAGAGGCAGAGAGGGGCAGAGGCAGAGAGGGGCAGAGGCAGAGAGGGGCAGAGGCAGAGAGGGGCAGAGGCAGAGAGGGGCAGAGGCAGAGAGGGGCAGAGGCAGAGAGGGGCAGAGGCAGAGAGGGGCAGAGGCAGAGAGGGGCAGAGGCAGAGAGGGGCAGAGGCAGAGAGGGGCAGAGGCAGAGAGGGGCAGAGGCAGAGAGGGGCAGAGGCAGAGAGGGGCAGAGGCAGAGAGGGGCAGAGGCAGAGAGGGGCAGAGGCAGAGAGGGGCAGAGGCAGAGAGGGGCAGAGGCAGAGAGGGGCAGAGGCAGAGAGGGGCAGAGGCAGAGAGGGGCAGAGGCAGAGAGGGGCAGAGGCAGAGAGAGAGTAGTAGAGAGGTGTAGGTAGAGAGTGAGGAGTAGAGAGTGAGGAGTAGAGAGTGAGGAGTAGAGAGTGAGGAGTAGAGAGTGAGGAGTAGAGAGTGAGGAGTAGAGAGTGAGGAGTAGAGAGTGAGGAGTAGAGAGTGAGGAGTAGAGAGTGAGGAGTAGAGAGTGAGGAGTAGAGAGTGAGGAGTAGAGAGTGAGGAGTAGAGAGTGAGGAGTAGAGAGTGAGGAGTAGAGAGTGAGGAGTAGAGAGGTGTAGGTAGAGAGTGAGGAGTAGAGAGGTGTAGGTAGAGAGTGAGGAGTAGAGAGGTGTAGGTAGAGAGTGAGGAGTAGAGAGGTGTAGGTAGAGAGTGAGGAGTAGAGAGGTGTAGGTAGAGAGTGAGGAGTAGAGAGGTGTAGGTAGAGAGTGAGGAGTAGAGAGGTGTAGGTAGAGAGTGAGGAGTAGAGAGGTGTAGGTAGAGAGTGAGGAGTAGAGAGGTGTAGGTAGAGAGTGAGGAGTAGTAGAGAGAGGTAGAAAGTGAGGAGTAGTAGAGAGAGGTAGAAAGTGAGGAGTAGTAGAGAGAGGTAGAAAGTGAGGAGTAGTAGAGAGAGGTAGAAAGTGTGTGAGTAGCGAGTGGATAGAGTGAGTAGTAGCGAGTGAGTAGCGAGTGGTAGAGTGAGGAGCAGAAAGTAGTAGAGTGAGGAGCAGAAAGTAGTAGAGTGAGGAGCAGAAAGTAGTAGAGTGAGGAGCAGAAAGTAGTAGAGTGAGGAGCAGAAAGTAGTAGAGTGAGGAGCAGAAATGAGTAATGGAAAGTAGCAGAGTGTGTGAAGAGTAGCAGAGTGTGTGAAGAGTAGCAGTGTGGAGTAGGAGAGTGAAAGTAGTATGCCAATGCCAAGTTACACGGTGCGCGTTTTAACAAAATAAATACAAAGTCATCAAACAACTACAAGCTCCGTACAGGAAACAGCATTCCCATCGCTGTAACGCCAAAATGCAGCAAGCGGCGTACTCCAAACTCTTCAAACCCCGGCAAGCTGCGTACTGAAAGCAGCCTTTTTAATAACGAAAAAACACACAAAAATGCGCACCAAGTTACACGGCGCACGTTTAAACAAAATAAATACAAACTCAGTGTAAGCTGCATTTTTAAGAAACGTGCCAGTTAAGAATAAATAAATAACCATTTTCGTTGCTGGGACACCTTCCACGCCGTACAGGAAACAGCATTTTCGTTGCTGGGACACCAAAATGCAAAATGGCGTCAGGCTGTCCGCAGTCCGTATGGACTACGGACACGCGCATTCTGTTTGCTATGGACAAATGGCAAGAGCAGCCATGTTTGTCCATGCAGACGCGTGCATGCAAGCCCTCGGCAGAATCGATTCCAAAAGGTACTCGCAATTGCGAGTGCAGCGCATACGCTTCTTTCGCTAGACTAGACCTAAAAAATTAGGGACCCTATTCTTAAAGAAAGTCACAAAGTATATCTTCAGTTGTATGAACTTGCATTGTGGCAGTTTTACTACTTTCAGGAATTCACAATAGTTCAAAGAAGTGGGTCTGGAAACAATGCTCCTAACTGATATTTATTGCATTAGCAAATATACAAGTGCATGTTTGTTAATGTGAAGATCTACGTTAATTAATTTAAGGTTTTTCTTTTTTTCTCCAGTGGAAAATATCCACCCCCTCCCCCTCCACTCCTCACCCCAAACTCCTTTCTCTACACCCCCACCTTTTTATTGGAGGAGGATCACCCTCTCTGGAAAAAGTTTTACTCTGGCCCTTGGCAGTACATTTCTAACTTTTTTTCCCACTGTTGGAATAGGTTGGCAAGGAGTTGGTGGTGGTGGGGTACCCTTATATTGTGGAAGTTGAATGTGCACAAACTCCCAGGGCATTCCATCCTGGAAACTACCACTTCCTGCCTACTTTCAGGCCCAGTAAATAGATTTTTTTCCCTCAAAAATATTGATGCGAGTAAATCTTTCTTTACTTTTGCACATCTAAGCCAATCTTGCATGTGTTCAGTTTTGATAATCTGCCTATAACATATGGAATCTACAGTACCTTGCATAGTTCATCTAGTTATAAAACGAAAATTAATAATTGATCTGGCTCTTGGTATATGTTCATAATTTTGGCAAACATGATTATGGCAGACTAGACAATATGGTGGACAATATCACTCTGAGTGGTGTGATGCATCCTCTGGTTGCAGCATAGGCCCTCGAGTGCAAATATAATCACGATTGATTTACAGTAACATTTTGTAAAATTGAGTGAATGCCTAAAAGTACATTTGTCAGAGCAATTCATAAGAGGCTTCTTTAGAAACTAACGTCAGAAACAGAGCAATGCTACAGTTAGAACAATAATATAGCCTATTAGGTCCTAAACCTGGCAATAATCAGACCTGCCATATTCTGAGCCCTAATGAGATCAAACATCTGATTTGATCAGAGCACATTAATAAACAGAGCCTGTGGGTATTCATAGATTTCACATAAATATAACCCTGGTAGGTTCAGAGTCTGGTATAATCATAACCTTCCTAGAATCCAAACAGTGATAATATAAGAGGGTGTTAACAGAGCTCTAAAAATAATTAGAACACTGCTATATTTTGTCATCTCACAGCATGGCACCAAAATGGACAAGTAGATCTCTGAAGCATTTAGTCCCTTGGACGACAAGAAGACCTTTTATAAAATTCCACTCCTCTGAAGGTGTTAAAGACCTTGCCTCCTGGTCAGTGTGGTGGCAAGTGAGGCCTTACAAAAAGGTGGGACATGAGCCACTCTTTATCTGCTCCAGGAGAAATAATGCAGACATGTTGCCTCCCCGAGATTGGTACTCTGGACTTGGACACCAACTGTCAGATTCCCCTCACCCACTTTGGATGGGATTACATTGCCCTATATACTGAATTGGGAGCAGTCTGCATACATGTGCAGCAGATGCAACCTAGCTCACTCCTTCGTGTTTCACAATAGCATTCCCCTAGTTTGGGCACTCTAGACTAATTTCTGAGAGCAATGGGTAAGCTGGTTTCATGCCCCCAACAAAGCTGAGACCAAACGGGCATCCTTTGTCTGGACCTCGTTGTGTCATTTTCCTGGCTTGAAAAGGACCCGCAAGAGGCTATTTGGTCTTACTTTTATATTTTTCCTTTTAGAGCAGGTGAAATGTCCCATTCCTTTCTTTGAAGTGGGACAGTGGTTCTATCCCTTTTTGGGATTCTTACCATGCTACCAACTGGAACCCAACCCCCTCATTCCAGCACGAAAGTGGAACTTTTGAGCACGTTGCTTATCAATTCAATTCAAATACTTTATTCGACAATTAAGTCGGAAAAGTGACCTATAACAATCACATACAAAATAAATCAACATATAATATCAATACATGATTACATTTATAAGTCAGCTTTAAAAATAGCATATAAATAAAAAAAAAAATCAATACACAAGGATGCGACCATGAAACGACCCACAGAGTATAACAAGCCAATCAGGTGCCTAATTGAAAGTCACTTTAGCAGTAATCAATCTAGACCGAATTGCCCAAGCCCACTTTATATATTTTGACATTGCAATTGAAATAATGGGACTTGGGTCAGTAGACAAGATTCTCATTGCCACCTCATGCCTTCGGGTACCCATTAATCGGCAGACAGGTAGCACCCATTTCTTTCGCGGAATGGTATAGAGCGGACAAAAAAAACCAAAGTGACTCATAGATTCGTTCTTGTCACAACACTTTGGGCATCTATCTTCGGACCCTGCTACCCAATTGGAAGTGAATGATCGTAGCGGGAGTGTACCTATCCTAAACTGGAAAAAGAGTTTACGATCAGACGGTACTTCAATTAGGCCCCAATATGGTTCCAGTCTGCTATAAACCTTAAATTCCAGAAATCTGCCGGTTAAAAGGGATGAACACCCCTTGATAAATAATTCCGAACCGATCATCTCCCAATATCTGATTTTCACAGACTCTTTTGAGGGGAACACCGCATTATAAGGATCATCCCATAGGTCTCTCAACCCCATGCGATAAAGTAACAATTTTACAGACCTCAGCCAATCTATTTTATGGAAGGAATCCTTTTCTATGATTTCCTTTAGGCCCCGGGTATAATGGCTAAGTGCTTTAGTTGACCATATCCTACACCAATACAACAGAGGACGCAGGTAAGCTACATCCTGTAAAGATTTCAAGCCAAGATCCCAAAAGAGTGGTAGCAGGGGAGTACTTTGCGGGACGCCAACAACTTTCCGGATGAACTCGTTCTCCATGGCATTCAGTCGCTGTGGGTTTTTGCCATGCCCCCACAGCTCAGACCCATACAGAGACGAGCTACGAATCTTCATTGTGTAGATCTCTAAGAGTGGCTCCGTCGGTTGAGACTGTGAAGTTTTAAATCGTTTCAATAGAATGCCAGTCTGTTGTTGGTATTTCAGTAATGAGAGATCTATATGGCTATTCCAACGCATGTTTTTCTGTAAAGTTACTCCCAAATATGTAAATGCATCAACCTGTTCTAGGGAAGATCCGTTCATAAGAATTACACCTTTGAACGGTCTATAGATCTTATTAGGTCTAGGGCCATTAAGCACCATAAACTTGGTCTTCGTGACATTAATTTCTAGTCCACGCAATAGGCAAAACTCCTCGAAGCGCCGCAAGGTAAGCTGGAGGCCACTCGGAGTTTTCGAAATCAGCAGAGTATCATCCGCAAACATGAGGACTGGGATGCGAGCTCCAGCCATAGCCGGAGCATCCGTGGGGACCTGGGAGAGGAACTCGGCCACCCCGTTGACGAAGAGCGAGAACAGGGTAGGTGCCAAGACACAGCCCTGCTGCACTCCTCTCTCCACGGGGAAGGAGTCCGTAACCTCTCCCGGCCCACCCCAACGTACCCGAGCGAAATTGTCCTCATGTAAGCGAATGACAAGTGCCAACAACTCCGGTGCCATCCCCAGTCCCTGAAGAACTTGCCACAGTTTGCCACGCGGGACTAGATCAAATGCCGCCCGCAGGTCGACAAACACTGCGTACAGGACGCCTTTTTCTAATACCACTGTCCTCCAATACAATATCAAGAACCTGAAAACCTGGTCAATGGTGCTGGTCTTGGGACGGAAACCAGCCTGTAGAGGACTCAAGATATTACCATCTTCCATCCAGGACTGGATTTTGCCCAAGACCAGCCGTCCCATGACTTTTTGTATAGCATCTATTAGGCTGATTGGCCTATAGTTGCTAGCCAAAGACTTGTCCCCTTTTTTGTATATCGGGACAATTTCAGCGCCTTTCCAAGATTGAGGAATGGCCATGCCCTGGGCAATAGCATTGGCCAGGTTAGTAATGTATGGGCGCCATCTCTGCCTGTCATGTACAAACACATCAGCAGGAATTGAATCCATGCCAGGTGCACGGCCCGGGGTCACAGTATCAAGCGCTCTATCAACCTCCTTACTACTAAAAGGTGGCTCCTTATAGAAGCCCCATTCTTGGTGAGATAGACTAGTATCCTCTGTATCCTTTGCATATTGACACTTAAACAACTCTATCCAAGAGTCCTGTGGAACACAATTATGTGGACTTTGAATTATTTCCCCCCTTTTCCACTTAAAAATATCCCAGAAGTTCTTCTGGTTCTTTCCACTACATGCTACCTTGAGATCTTGCCACTCACTCTCTTCCCAATCCTTCTTAGCTTTCCACTGTACCCTCTTATAATTGCTACGAACTAATCTTATTTTATTCAAATCCTTTTGCTTAAGCGCAACTCCTAGCTCTTCCCGAGCTTGTTTACAGGTGGCATTAAACCAGTTCTCCTTCTTTCTTTTGTTAACCCGTTTTGCAAATACTGGCCTACAGAAGTAAGTTTTAAGCTTAGCAAAAAGCATACTGTGTATATTTTCTACAGCTGAATAAGGTTGACTATTGTTACAGCCAACCCTCATTAATGTCAACGCCTCATCAAGATTGCTTTTTATGCTATCCACAAGGTCGGGGTGCTCTAAAACTTTTTCCCACTTAAGGTGACGTTCATCGTTTGATGACCGAATAGTCAGGCCTTTCATAACAATTGTCCCTTCCGATCCTTCCCCCATGCCCGATCTAAAATAGGCTACTAATGGGTTGTGATCGCTTTCAATTCGAGGTTTGACCATCATATCCTAGAGACCATGCCACATCCCAAGATGGACCAAGATATAATCTATAGTGCTAGACCTAATGCCATTGTCATAGGTTTTACACCGCGCCCTTACAGAAGGGGTCCTGCCATTTGTCGCCCTCAGTTGGTTGGTCAGGCAGAACCCCTTTAAGTTCAGGGCAGCCTCTGTCCATTTGCTTGCTATCATTATCTCGATCTGCGGGATGCCCCAGGTCCTCCTCCTCCGTTAAGAACAAGTCATGATGGCCCAACGGTTCAAAAGTCGTATTAAAATCACCTGCTACAAGTGGGAACGCATCGGTAGATCTTGACTCGACAAGGGAGTTTAATGTTGATACCACCTCCGACTTTTTGCCACCTGGTAAACCTCTGGCATAGACATTATATATGTCTACGTGCAAGTTTGATGGAAAATTTAGCCTGATTCCTAAGATGTCATTATTCTGATTTGGGATAGGTTGGATTTTACACTTTATACATTGTTTAACCCATATAACCAAGCCTCCTATTGGCCGACCCTTTGGCCTTTTGACTGCTGGAACATGAAAATTCAGATAGCCTAGCCTAAATACAGGCTCTACCGACCATGTCTCTTGGAAGAGGCAGATATCATGGTCGTCGATGAAATCTGACCATAGGGATGACGCTAATTTAGATCCCATACCCGCCACATTCCAGGATAAGAACTTTGTGCAACCGACCGTGTTAGGGGCTCCTTTAGGTTGTCCTATATTTTCAGCCAAGGGTGTGGTAGCAGATATTCTTTGTACAGGCTCAAGGCATAAGCCTTGCTCCATATTCCTAGTAGTTTTTTTTGCGACAGACAGCGCATTTGCAGTGCTGTCCCCACTAGAGTTTGCTGTTATAGACATCCCACCCAGTTTTTTCCCTTTTTCTATCTCAGGGACTACATGTTCCATTTCAGGGCTGGGGCATCCACTACTATACTTCTGTCAATCACAATCAGTCAGTCCGGACAATACATCAAATCGGTTGAAAGACCTGATGTCCCCCACTGGGTGACCCATTTGCATGACTCTCCCTCCAGATATCCCAAACAAAGACAGGGGGGCCGGTGCATAAAAATAAGACAATGGTACAGTACTGATTGGAGATGGAAAATCAACATCCTGGGACCATCCACAAATATGATCAACACAACATCTATCCCTAAAGTTAATGATGACACAATCCCCCTTGATTGTCTTAGATTTTCTGCCCACCCAGTTTACCCTCCTTACATGCAATATTTCGGCTCGCATGTTGGCCGGCAAAGGCCGTTTAGTATTGAGCCAGAATGTACATTTGTTTTTTAAGGCCCAGTACGTTTCCCTAGTGCCAGTTGCCAGAGGTGGGACCCCAGTTAAAACAACCACATATGGGGCAGCCTCTGGGGGAAGATGTATATCAATCAGATCTGGAAGGGCCTGTCCCAGAGGTTGTGCCTGTGCGGCCTGATCAACATTTCTTGCTGCTTCAGGCATGATTCTATTGGGACCGCCGCAGGCTGGATGATTTTTCCCACTCTGCTGGTTATCGTTCTTCCCTGTACCATATTGCTCTTGGGAACCTAAAGAATTAATATTTACAGCAGCATTGGCTTGGTCATTCGTAGTAGATTTAGTCTTACTACATTGGATTTGCTCATTGGTACATTCCAATTGTGGGTTCAGTCCCCTTCCACCACCCCGTTGCTGTGCCGTGGCCAATGAAAGTTCCATGCACACAAGTCTACTTTCAATGGACCCCAGCCTATCATAAATAGGAGCACATGCGTTTTTCAGGATAGTATCCAATTTTTTCCAAAGCGCTTTGTCCCCCTGTTTCGCGAGGTCATCTCCCTCGGATAATGACAAATTTGCCCTTCCTTCGCTTGTAATAGTTTGGGGGCATAAGACGACGTCTTTTCTTGGACCACTCACGGGACCAGAATTCGCATTTTTATCCACCACGATCTGCTGGCCACCTCTACGTTTTTTTTTCCCAAGTTAAGCCTGTATGCTGTTTGGCAGGACCCCCCTTGATGTTACTAGCAGAGCGGGTCCTAATAGTTGTTAAAGGCTTAGGTTGTAAAGCAATAGTACCTACTGGCGACCGTTCAGCCATTTCACCCAAGGTATCAGATAAAGGGGAGGTGAGTGATATAACATCGTTGTTACACTCCTCCCTCAAAGAAGATGCCAGGCCTGTAGTTGCCTGCATGGCGGAGTTATGGCACGGTGGAGATCTAGAATTGACGATAGTTCCCAAAGAAGACCTCTTATCACATAAAATATCCAATGACAGCCTTTTTTCAGTTAGTTCTATGTCCTTTGCTAAAACCGATTGGACACGCACAAGGAAATTATCAAGTGTTCCCATTAGGGCTCCTCCGGTTGGCAACGAGGATATCCCTTCTCTGTTTCCAGGCTTATTCATTATTCAACGTGTGAGTTTGGACTCAGGAGTCAGTTGTTAGTCACGACCCGAGATCCCTCCTGCAAACGAATCCGCACCACACAGACCTTACCCCACAAATGTTAATGAGTAGGCCCGGCCCGGACTCTGTCGGTCTCGGACGGGCTCAGACGGGCCCGCCCTTGGCCCGGGCTTCGCCCGGCGCGCGCCCGCGCGTGTCCCGTGAAGCGGGGGCCGTGACTTGTTTTGTAACGTCTGGGCGTGGCGGAAGAGAACACAGCTGATGGTAATTGCAGGGCTGCTGGTCCTTGCAGTCCCGTCGTTTGTACCTTCCCAGCGGTAGCGTGGAAAACCAGTATTCTCCTGAGGCAGGTGGAAAGTTCTGTAGCGTCAACACCAGGACTCTTAGGTATTCACAAGTTAGAGGATTCAAGCACTCTGACTCTCCTACACGAACGGCACCCCATGTCTTAGATTTAAGCGTACCTTGATGGTACTTTAGTTCTTCAACACTTCGGCCCGACTTTTCTCTCATTTTCTTGGCGCCAAACTTTTTTTTTTAATCGCCAGGGGTTTCCCTCACGCTACGCGACCTCTTTCAAGAACAGCTTATCGTTATTGTGGCTGTTGAGATTGTCTGAAACATTTTGGTGGTAGTTTGGGGTTTGACTACTAAAATAGGCTAAATCTCTGGAACAGTAAACAATTTGTGGAACATTGCGCCCCTGAACAGGAATTTTTGCTGTCGCTATTTGTATTCTGCTACGAAACTTAACCCATATAAATGCATTTAGAGAATGTAGCTTTATAATCCAACCGTTTGTGTATATCGGATATACTAAAGGCAGTGTGCATAGCGTATTAGAAATGTACACTTTTAGTTCATACGGAAATTTGAATTTACTGAATAAATTCAATCTCTCGCACAAATATTATGATTTTTGAGGAGCAATAATTATTTTCTCGAATTGTAATTTTTGGAATCGGGTAATACAGTTGGACCTTCAATTAGCATTTTATCAATGCAAATCTTCTGATTAGCAAAGATTTTGATTGATGCAGATCAACAACCACTGTTCTTATTTCTACTTTGATAGGTTTTAATCCCGTTTCCCTTTTTGAAAGAACCTCATATTTTTTTTATTTTTTTTAGTCCGTCTCTGTAGATTTGACACTTTGCCATATATTCCGTTTTATTGATGTTACTTTGGCAGCTCTGCTCTCTGGTAAGCCTGCCAGTTCAGGTGTACCTTTTTGGGTTTATTTTTAACAAGAGCTGATTAACTTCGATGTCATTAACCTGTCATCAAGGTCATTTGCCAGCCTGCCTAAAGTTTCCACTTTATTGCACCAGTTATGGGCTTGCCTCGACAAATCCGATGAGGTTTATCTGCCTGGGGCACGTTTTCAGTGAAATACTGCCAGCAATTATACGTGGCAGGAGCGACTTCCAGTGAGATGAGCCGCCACGGGCCGGATCGATAGACTTGGGGTAGCTCCGATTGTGTTCATTGTAGTTAATGATGAGGTTCCATTTGCAGCTCTGTCGGCTGGCTTTGGAAGTAGGCCATCGCATGCCGCGATGAAGAAACAAGCGCCTGGAAATGGGATACTGCGCATGCTCGGATCAAGTTCTACTCCGCCACTGCTGTTTGCCGAGTTCCTCGCTAGTGAAGCTGTCATTGAGCCAAGGAGGACGAGCTCGCAGCGCGCCCTTTTTGTCATCATTATATCGCAAGACTTGGAATTTATTTTAAGAGAGGGGTTTTAGAGCCTGGAGGGTCTGCCTGGTTCTCACTGCTCGGTCCTCGAAGGTCGGCAAAAAACGAACGTCAGGTGAGTTAACCTGCATCCTTCGTTAATGATTCGTCGAGATTGGTTTGTGCCTCGCGCTCCTCAGACCCTTGCATGTCGTTCACTTGTACACTTTTTTTCCCCTTAAGAATGCTCCATCTAGAAACCTCTGTTTGTGGCAGCTTTTCACTCAGTGGGGGGAGAAATGTATGAATCACACAATTATTTAGGGTGTAGGAGTAGTGGCAGCCTGTGTTTGTGAAGGCATGGATGCTGTGAGCTCCGGCACGTCCCTGCTCTGCAAAAAGAAATGTCATTTAAACATATTAAGAGGATACAGTTGTTGTCCGCATGCATAGAATTCTGTAGCACTCAGTTTAAGCTTTAGAAATCCCACAAAGCATGAGTAATACGGTAGCAGCGTTTGGATCTCAGCATGCCATACTGGCTTCTATAATTTTACGCGCAGCGTTGGAGAGAGATCCTCACAGCCGTGTTTTTCTTGCTTTTAGAACGTGTGACATTTTCTCACCACAGTATCTGAAAATTTCCTCACTGACATGAAACAGTTGGCTAGTATTTGCCTGAAGCACGGTCGTTTGCATTTGTGTGGTTTTTGCTGTTTTCACATTCACTCGTCACCATTTTTTCATCGGTGTCCATGCATATATTCTAAGCCTTGTCTGGGGTGATTTCCACTCCTCGCATTTTTAACTGTTTACCCGTGGCTGCTGCTGTTTCTTAATCGCTTAGAATTGTATAAAGGCCCTTGAGCGCCTTGTCTTTTAAGGTTTCTATTTGTGGGTTCGGGTAGGTTGTTGCACTGCAACTGTGGAAGGAGCTCTTGAAGGACAGGTAACGTGTGTATATTTAGACCCCATTAAACCGAGCATTGATGATGCACGAGTTTGCAGCACCCATTCATATTTGATTAATTCTGCCATGTATTCTCAATACGAAGATTACATCTTCGTATTAGAAATTACTACTTAAGTCTTTGCGGACTTGGGAAACCCTGCCTCCTCAAACTAAACGTGGTGTCGACATGTGTATTGATGCACAAATAATTGAATACTGGTTAATTGCCTTATTGGGATGAAAGGCGTCTGAAATATGGAAATTCGAGCATTGCATTATATTGTAATTGGATTACATCAGTAGCATCGGAAACGCGGTTTAAAGAGAATGCTCTAGACTCTGCTGAGTAGCATCTGGTATTCAGCCAGTCCACTGTGGTACCATGAGCCGAAGTGAAGAAAGAGGCACCGCTTGTCAGAATGTTTTTTTTAATGGTTTGTAACTAGGTGATTTAAACAGTCGTATTACATCTTCAGCACCATAAGAGAGCTTGCCAACTGCAAAGGTTGAGATTGTTCCATACAGTTGCTTATGTTGACTGTTATCGCATATATAGAAAGAGTGTGGAAAAGGAAAGAAAGATTACCTTCATTTTTGTTGTAACTTCTCTCTGGTGTTTAGTTTTTTCACCACTCTATTTCTGTTTCACGATATGATGCATCTCAATCCAACATGGCAGTGTACAATGCCAAATTTAAGCATTGAACAAGGTGTTATCTTTTATGGATGTCATCGTAGATTTTTATTTCAGAAGTGAAAATGTATAATTTTTTTCCCTTCCATCGCCATGTTCTAACACTACATGTAGTAAATAAATGGGATTGAAAGGCTGGCTTATCGAGAACAGCTAATATTTCCATATGTAGGTATGCTAACTTTGACAAAAATCACAATTACATGTTTGATTTATGTTTGGCCTAGAAAACTATGCACATTTGGTTCATGTATTCTAATTGGACATCTTTCAAGGGCAATGCTGGCAAATTTCCTAACCATACTGCCCGCTTGGTCACTACCATTTTGGCTGCATGAAGCGCACCTATTTTTCCCTGATGCCACACCTTATTCTAACTCTTTCGAATTGATCATTCGTTTCATGGATAGTGTTAGTTTACTTAAACAGATCTTAAAATACATTGCATGGCTGATTCATACAAATGTCATGTAAACTAAAGTTATTTGACTGTCATTTTATGCAAAAAATATCCTACATTTTTAAAAGTAGCTTTAGTAAAGATTCTGCCACATTACAAAATTCATAGCTCATTTAAGTTTCATAATTTTATCTTGAGAATCGTACTGTCAGCGGAAATTAATAGGCTACGGTTGTGCTTTTCAGAGCCTGTAGTGCAAGAAATACATGGTGCAGATGACTAAAGGACTCGTCCTTGAGTTTTACACAACTTTCCTTACTGTCCCAGTGTTACAAGGTGACAATTTACTTTTGGTATGGTGACAATTTACTTTTGCGTGTATTAGCACATTTTTATGTTTGTTGTTGTGATGTAATATTGTCACCAGCAGCGGATTGTCAGTCGGGGCTGAGTGGCCACACCCCCACCTTTTTCCAGGCAAGAAGAGTGTCTGTCAGGCTCAGAGGCGCAACTAGAGTCAAATTTCGGGGGGGGGGGGGCTAAGAAAAAATTTCGGGGGGGGCTGATTCTTCAAGCAAAAGGCAGAGTGGAGCTGCAGGGGCTCTAAGCAGGAGTGACTCATTAACAAGCAAAAGGTCTTTGTGAAGTACTCTGGTGCGGCTGTGTGTATGCCCGGGAAGCGGTCTCATCCTGGGCAGCCAAACACGACGGGGGGGGGGGGGGGGGGGCTGAAGCCCTTTGAGTCCATTGGGCGTTGCGCACCTGGTCAGGCTGAACAAAGGTCAGCCTGACAGACACACTTCTGGATCGGGTCAGGTCAGGCAGCTCGGCGCTAGACATTTCCTAAATGTGTATGTTCCTGCTGCCTGAGCTGAACTTTGCCAGGCTGAGGATTTCCCAGCCCTGTGGGCGCGACCTCCTCAGCTTGGCAAAAGTGCCTCGAGGCGTTTCCCCATGTGACAAAGGGGAGCATCACTGATTGTCTCAGACCTGGGCACTTCAGTTTTAACCTCTGAAGTGCCCTAGATTGAGGGTCAATCAGTGACACCTCTTCACAGAGTGGGGTGGGGTCAGCAATCTCACTGACCCCATCCCCCTCTTTGACAAGATTGGGACTGCTGTCTTTCCTCATTATCTGACCTTAGGTCAACCTGAGGGAAGGCAGCAGTCCCAACCCTCTTGGGACCTCCGAGGCTTGGGGCTGCTGCCTTCCAGCCAATGAAGGAAGGCAACAGTCCCAATCCTCCCGGGAACGTGCGTCTATGTAGAAATGTATGTGTATTTGTTAGTGAGTGTAGCGAATTGGTATGTGTGAATGAATGGGTGTTAGTGAGGTATATGTATGAGTGTTGTGCAGCTCCCCCAGTAAAATTACCGGCCGCCGCTGAGTGTCACTGGAGCAAAGTGATATAGTGGAGTTTCAAAAAGTGGGCCGTTGGTAAGAAAGCAATTAACTCTATCACCTTATTTTTCCTTTATCACTTCCTGCCTATGACAACATTATCTACTCAATTGTATGCATCATTCAGCAAAGCACAAGGTTGTACAATTATTATAGAATTGAGCACTCGTATTACCTGAGGAAAATCACCTGGACAGCATTTTGGTATTGCCCCACATATTACATTTTGGGTACGCGGGACAGATTTCAGGTAGCTCTGTGGTATGTTTCTCATGTGGGGCAGTTGTAGTGAAATATCGTTTCTCATAATTCTCTTATGAGTGTGGGCTGTTTGTAGCATGTCAAAATATTTCATTGGATTGAGGAAAGTTGATATGCAGCTCCATTCTGAGCGATTTCCATGGGTGAGAACATTTTGAGTGTAGCTCTCCACTCATGGTTTCTGGTCTGCTAAAGAGTTTAGAACTATTATTGAATCATATAGTTCTGGCTGTGGGCTCGTTTGTTAAGCATGGCAGTAGACCTCGTCATAAGTCATTGTCTGGAAATGGAGCATGAAGACTACAGTGGAATTGACCATAGCATTGGTAGTGTGTGCTGGAAGGCAGGGGTAGGTCATGGCTGCGGCACACCAAGGGAGACTCGCCCCACAGTGTCAGGAGTTTAGAGGTCATCACCCCAGGGGATGTCTCCTGTGACAAAAGCTTGATAAGGATTGCTGTACCAGATTCGGGAAAGGGGGATAAGTGTAAGGGAAAAGAGGAAGGAAGGCTGTGTCGTACTGTGGTGATGGCTGAGTATAATGTAATTTTTGTGTGATACCAGTTGAACAGGGGCAGTATAGAGTGCTGCCACATGCCCCCTGTCTTTGTGACGACTTAAAGCTTGGCTTTCTAGCCAAAGGTTTTCTGGGAATTTAAGTTATGCTTTACCAATGTTGACATTAGATGAAGGAAGTCTGTGTGTGCAACAAGCTGCTGACTAAAAAGGTATGACTGGTTTTAGGTATTCCATATGACACTAGGTCATGTGGCAACGAAAACCATATAATAAGTTGTGGTGTACCATAATGCGTGTTGCCCTTATTTTACTATATGGAAGGTTTAGTGACACAGAGCAATGCTTATCTGTGCTGTGTATATGTGGGAGTAGAAGTACACAGGTGCAGAAAGGGGTCTATTCAGGGATTCGTTTTTAGTGAGGTCTGGGAGGGAGTAAGAAAGTGGCTTTGCCAGGTCATGGCAATGAATGTTACACCAGTGCCAGCTCTTCACACTACCCACATGGCTAAAAACTCAGATTGTTGCCTTTGCGTACCATAGTTGCTGGTACAATATGTAGGAAATAATGAAGGGAACCCAGTTGGCCATAGATCACGACATCATTTAGGTCAGCTCTAGTGTCCGGACTTCTTACTTTCTGAGTAATTTTTTTATTTTTGTTACTCCAATAACTCACAGCCACAAATGACAATACCCACTGCTTCTTGTTGATCTGATTAGGCACGATGGTCAGTTCCTAATCGGAACATTCCCTACAAGAAAGACTGACATACAAAACAAACTCAGCAGAAGCACTGTGCCTACATTTCAGCCATAAAAGAAACATGGACCAAGAACACCCTATTTTCACTTTGGAATGGTAAGAGCCGGGTGAATCCTTAGCAGTTTTTGTTGTAAGGCATACCTCATTGTGCCTCTACCACAGTGCTTCAAGTAGAATGAAAAGGGTGGAGGGTCTCTAAAATGGGTGTCAAGAAGCATAACTTGAAACCAGTGGCGGCTGGTGACATCTGAAAATGGTGAGGCGTAAAAGTTGGGTATTAGTGCTGTGTTGCCCGGCGAACAGAAAGGGTGTTTGGGAGAGTTCTTCACCAAAGAAGATATAGAAAAAAACAGTAGCAAATTATACATTTCAATGCTAATTTGAGAAAGGCAGACAAAAAACTGCACACACCAAAACTCAGCAGTCATCAAAAAAATGCCCTAAACTCAAGCATCTCTAAAAATCTGCACTCAAACCTGATTGATTACACCACGAGCTGCACTAATAATGGTGAGAAGGAAACCGGGACAGAAAGGGTGCAGCAGTCCCTCTACAACAACTGAAGACATTGCTTCTGTGATTAGAGCGGATGTATGCAGTGCATGCTCTCAGTAGATTGCTTTCGGCCATGAGCTCTGTAGGCGCTACAACTTTTGAATTGTTCAGACAGAGATGGTGGAGACAATGCACTTGAAAGCATTTTTGGTGACCATTGAGCAGCAACTCTTGAAAAAGTGAAGTGACATTTTATGGCACTTTCACCATGAAGTAGTTCTGGCTCAGAGACTAATTACCTTGAAGTGTATTCAATATACTGGTAGTGTCCGACATGGGATATATTGCTAAACAGTGCATTTATCATTGCAAATAACTGTACCCATTGAGACATTTATGGCCTCACCACACAATCATGACAGAAGGATGCTGCTTTGCTTGGACTCTGACTGAGAGAGCCTGGCATTTGTTAACTGCAAACACTTGTTTAGTGAGCCATCCTCTCTGATGGTAAGAACACTCTCTGCTAAGTGCTAACCCGTGATACAATTTGAAATCTGTAAGTTTTACATTTGTGCTACTTGCACTAAGGTGATAGCATCGCCCATGCCTTATGACCGGATTAGAAATAAACATTTTCCCAGATCAAAAATGAATATATAGTATACACGCTGCAGACTACAAAAAATGAAATTTAAACGAGTGAAGTAGCAATCCCATGTTTTTTTTCCTCCGCTCTATGGAATAGGCGATGTGGGGAGTGAGGCGTGGTTCAGAGACCTTCTGCTCTGTGGCAAACAACTAAAACACTAAAAACTTGCCAGAACCAATCATCCAAATTTAGGAGGGACAGGCTAGGACTAGAGGAAAACACCAGGGTAAATATATAGTATAAAAAGTGGCCTCGAATGGAGCAAGGTGAATTCCCATGCAGGTGCAAAATGCACCAGATGCAGCCCGTGCTCTAGAACATGGTGCAAAGAAGTTCATTTATAAAGCACTTTTTAGAGATGTTCTACTAGGTAGCAGATGATTTCCTGACAGGCAGCATATTATAATCCCAACTGCCCCCATCACCTATCCCATCTAACAGTCTGTCCTCCTCTCCCCCGTTGCTCATTCTGACCCTGCACACTCCCGCTTCAGTCCGCTGCCCTCTCCTTCTTGGGACCGTCTGTCCTCTTCCTGGCCTCTCCTTTCTGAGATCGCCTGTCCTCCCTGGCTGTCAAGTAAACAAATTTGCGCTGTGGGCACTGAAGAAATATGATATTTCTGCACAATGAAACACTGATTAGGTGAAGGGAAGCTGCGTGTACACCAGGAGCTGGTGGAGCAGCCTGTGGCCGAAGATCCGGGTGCAAGCGAACTTTGCTTGTCATCATACCTGAGTGGGCATAACTGCACGCGAGGAGAACTTGAGATTGGTTTGAGGGGGAAAGCTATTCAAGTCTGGGCACCGGTGTTCTATATAGTTAGTTGGCTGCCTGCAGCACAATCTGAGGTCTTTGGCAATGGGGCCATTTCGGCGCCCTCAATAAATTAGCGCCGGCATGCAGTGCTCCGACCATTTGTTGTCTATTGCAAGACTCGTGCATACATACAATGAACACACACACGCACACATGACCACATCAAAGTATTTCATAGAGATCAGACACAGTCACTCAGAGTGTGGAAAACAACGTCCTGGCCTGGGTGCGACCCTTCGAGTTCTGTTTTATTTTTGTAAGACTCAATGAAGATTTAATAGAACATTGCTGTCCATTTCCAGCGAATGATTGCAAGCGAACGCCGGATGCAGCAAGTCAGGCTGACGCCGCAAAACTATATGTTTAACTCCTGTAGGCGCTGAATACTGTTTTTGTCTATCGAATGAAAATTGCAAAGACAAAAACAGTATGTCGCGCCTGCAATGGTTAAACATACTGAAATCTTTGGCAATGGGGAATTCGATCGATATCGGCGATATCGTGTGCTGATGGTGAAAGCACTTATAGCTTATTTGTCACGCGGTGCACCAACAAACTAATTTCATTTAACATACCTTTTGCAGGAAACTGAACTCAGCACTTTTTAAGCGTGCCATGATGGTAGCATCATCAACCAACGCCTGCGGCGGCCTCTGTCTCCAAGCTGCAGCTCTCCTCATGACCTAAAAGGCAGCTTCCCTCCCCTCCGCCTCCGCCAATCACAGCGCTGTGGTGAGGCGCAAGGAAGAGCGCCCCAGACGCGCAATTTTCTCCTACATAGAAAAAAGGGAGAATGGGCGGTCGCGCTCGAGGGCGGGGGCAGGGGGGGGAGTGGCTTATCCACTGTTGTGGGTACTGACTGTTCAGTCTGTTCCAGGGGCCAACCAAAACAGTGAGTACCCACAACAGTGGGTAAGCCACTCCCCCCTGCCCTCGAGCACGACCGCCCATTCTCCTGCCCCCAACCAGGCACTTCTGCTTTCTCGCAGTGCGAGAAGCAGAAACATAAAATGGTAGTTTTTACCATTTTAGGTTTCTGCTTCTTGCGCTGCGAGTAAGCAGTAGGGCAACGCCCAAACGCCCCTATGGAGGAACCGCCACTGCTTGAAACCCTTTTCAAGATGCACACAGCGTGCTACCTGACCAGTGTTTGGATGCTTCTCTGAGTTTTCTGTAATTGCACTCGTACATAGCACACAACAATGAACATAGGCTTAAAATAAGCCAAGCCTGTTGGCTTTGGCAATGCTTGTTAGCAGTATAAAATAAATGAGTAACAGCAATGCTTATGTTTTGAATAAATAGAATTGAAAATGAGACACTGAACTAAACCGTTCTAAGGTCTATGGACTGGGTAGTGGTCTTTGGGAGTGCTTTATCCAATCCCGTTCTCCCCTTCACACTACTTTGCTCTGCAGTCTCTCACTTGGTTAGATTAATTCCCTTTCTAACCACATAATTCTAAAACTCTCCATATGTAGATGTCTCAAGTCCTCTCTAATGTTGTCTTTTCATGCTTTCCTTCTGCACGTACTACTTTTCAGCTCCTCTACCTGACCATTCATCTCGTATACGCAACACGCCTACTTATCGAAGCACTACATTTTGTTTTCCTTTGACGTAATTATTTCATCAGCTGTGCTTACCTCCTTAAGACTTTCCATAGAACCACAATTGCAATTGACCCACATGTATTCATAGTCCTATGCAATCTGCAGAGAGGCTGCAGATTGGATGAGCATGTAGTCTGAACACTTATAAGACCCAATGTGAGAATCTTCCACTGCCTTCACCCTCTGCTCTCATTTGTGCCTGTCATAAATACCCCACCCACAACTTGAACTGTGGCACCTAGAGCTGACTCAGTTCACAGTTTGCACTACACAAGAGTCATATGTTAAATGAAAAAAGTACAGAAGCACTACATCTAAAAAATCAAATATACTGTGACAGCATTACTGACATGGAGTACCTTAGTGGTTTTAACAGTCATTGTTGTGAAACTAATCGATGTGTTTACTTGTAAAGTTAAGGCCTTGAATATAGACTTCTTTCGAATGCAGATCATTGAGTGCTGCCTGCCGCCAACTAAGTGATGCTATTTCCTCAAAAACCACTCTTATTAAGGGAAAATCTTAAGCGATCAAGGAGGCTGATGAACTGACCATAGGCAAAGCATCATACCTCAATATAAGGGATGAGAGCAGGAAGGAAGCAGTGTTTCATACACCATTGAGGAATACAGAAGAGACCGAGAGAAACAAAAAGTCAGGACAAAGCGGGATCTCAAGAGAACAGAAATTGAATAGGCATGAAACATCACAGCAGAAATCAACACACTCCTTCTCCAATGCGCGCATCAGAAAAGGAAAGTGAAAGAGTCGTGGTCTTCCAGAATTAGGTTAAGTCAAGTAGGAGCAAACACCACACAGATGTCACAGGGCATTCGGCCCCAAAGATACCACTGAAGTACCCAGCACCGAGACAGTCCCTGGCAGTCGCATATACAATAGAAGACACAGGAGGAATGAGGAGAAGAGAAGACACAGAAGATCAGTCAACAGAAGCATACCCTAGAAAGGAAAAATAAAGACAACT
This sequence comes from Triturus cristatus, assembly GCF_964204655.1. Lineage (NCBI taxonomy): Eukaryota > Metazoa > Chordata > Amphibia > Caudata > Salamandridae > Triturus > Triturus cristatus. Next base: position 483,646,551 of record NC_140585.1, read on the forward strand.
AAGGGGAGAGAACTGAAAGGCAGCAAGCAGTCAAGTCAAGTCAAAACCACTTTATTCGATTAATTAAAATCATAAAAGTAAGCTATACAAGTACAAAGTGTTAAAAACTTAATAATAACCAGTATACAGATAAAAGCTATTCCGATAACATTAAAAACCATGACCAATTTAATCAGTTAAAGGAAGATCATTTATCAATCGCTAGGGGGGGGGGCAGTATATTGAACAATTTTTAGTCTGCCCCTCCTCTCTCTAACTGAAGCTGCTAAAAAACTGGCAACACAGAACATGGTTAATGGACATTCTAATAAAGCTAAAAACATTAAGGCTGGCTTACACTGAACTAAATTCAAATTTTTCATCAATGGAATAATAAACTTTTTCCTAGCCTGTTTAAAAAATGAGCAAAAAAATACAAAGTGCATGGTGTCTTGAAGGGAGAAATCATCACACTTGCAAGGTGCAACCTCTTCCGGTCTACTCCAGCCCTCCACATCCCAGAGAATCATGTGTATTTGGTTAAACCGCAATTTGGTCAGTAACCATCTGTGGAAGGGATTGGAGACTGTTGACAGGTATAGGGGCATCCCTGAAGACGGAGTTAATAAAACGTGCCCCCTAACTGAGGTTTTACATAGCTCAACTCCCTCCCGCTCGGCCTCCTTTAATTTAATAAAGTTGGATTTTACCCACTCTAAGTCAGCCTTACATAAGGATTCTGGGTTGGAAAAGATATCAGGTCTCCCCAGGTATGCGGCTAACATCTCAATGTTAGACAACCACTGGATTTTATTCCTGTTGTCTAATCTCATACAGTCCAACAAGATTTTGTGGTTAAGTATGAGATTCGGGTTTAACCAAGTTTTAATCCAAAGCAGTAAAGGTGCTAATGTAATTATGTCTGCTATATATCCAATCCCGAGTTCCATGTGGGCTGAATGGGAAGCAGTTGAGTGTGGAAGGCCAAGAAGAGAGCGCAAAAGTTTATTTTCCATCGTCTGGGTCACATCATGTTTGATGTAGCCCCAAATAGATGCCCCATACCTTACAATAGAAATGGTTTTTGCTTTGTAAACGGTTAAAATAGCCTCGACCGGTTTTCCACCCAATCTTTTTGAAAAACCAAGAACTGCCGCAGAAGAATTTCTCGCGGAGTTAGCCTTTAGTGATAGCTGAGGGGACCACGAGCTTTTGTCATCAAAGACCACTCCCAAGTAGGTGAAAACCTTCACTCTCGAGATTTCTTCTCCCCCACAAAAGAAAGGCTTAACATTATTCTTTGTTGGGCCCAACGACATTACATGGGATTTGCTGTTGTTAACTACCAGGTCCAAACTTTTCATGAAGTCTCCAAACGCGACCAACAATCTTTGGAGAGCCAGAGGGGTCCTGGCCAGAAGAACGGCGTCATCCGCGTACAGGAGGACCGGGATCGGGGTACCTCCCATGCGCGGAATATCCGGCGTTGCTGCCAGCAGATTTTGTTCCAGGGCATTTATATATAATGTGAACAACATAGGGGCTAATATACAACCCTGTCGTACCCCTCTACTAGACTTGAAGCTGGACGTGCATTTCCCATCGGTCGACATCCTAATACAAGCGTTCAGGTCTTTGTGGAGCTCGGCGAGGAAGTGTACGAGGGATACATCAAGTCCCATATCCAGGAGCATTGTCCACAGCTTAGACCTATTGACAAGGTCAAAAGCTGTGGACAGGTCCATAAAACCCAGATAGAGGGAGCCCCTGGTCGCCTTGGTGTATTTGGCTGTTATTAGAAGAAGATTCAAACAATGGTCCTCCGTACTCCGCCCAGCTCGAAAACCGTATTGGGCATCTGACAGAATATTATTGTCAGAGGCCCACCGGGTTATCCTAGCTAGGATGACTTTCCCCCAGATTTTTATAGAGGAATCCAGCAGGGATATGGGCCTGTAACATCTGGGGTCTGCCCTTTGACCCTTCTTAAAAATCGGTATTATGACCGACCGGGACCACGATTTTGGGAAACCAGAACAAACTGATTGGTTAAATACATTTGTCAATATATTGGCCCAAAACAAAGGGTTGGCTTTATACATATCAGTAGGGACACCATCAGGACCAGGTGCCTTTCTTCCTGCAGTCTCTTCAATCGCTTTTGTGACCTCTCCTATGTGAAACCTAATTGGCGCAGGGATAGGATCAGGGACTGGTCCCGTGAAAGTTTCTAGTTCAAGGTGACTACCATATATAGTTTCAAAATGACTCAGCCAATCTGCCTCAGCGATATTGGTTTCCAGCACACTATTTTTGGCGTTAGAGAAGAGTGGAGTATTTATTATTGACCAAAATTTTGCACTATCTTTTAGGGTGGCTTTATCCATAAGTTCGACCCAGGCATTATGTTTAATTTCTTCTTTCCTAGCATGCAACGTTTTTTTATAAACTCTTCTGAGTAGTCAGTATCACATGGGAGCAACAGAGACAAAACCCACATGACTAAAAAAAATAGTAGAAGAAACTTGCATTGACTATGTCAACAGTAGTAATCCTATATGGATGAGAAAGAACACAAGGCTCTCAGATCTGAGCACAAACACCCCCAAGTTTTGAGCCCCTAGTGGAAAAACATCAGCAAAACCACCCAAGAACTCAAGCAGCTTCTCATCAGTCTGCTAAATCACTTGAAATACCAAACACACCACAATCAATAAAAATCTTTCATAGTTAGCCACCAGAAGACACCTCAGATTGAGAACATGTCACAACAATCTCTAGGATCACAGAGGCTACACAAGTAACCCAAGACACCAGCAACAAGTTACACTTCAGAGTCACAACCTTCACTATTCTGAGAGCAGTGCAATAAACTCTGATGGATCTAATGCATCCACCCAGCACCTAACCCAGTACATCACAGAAGCTGGCTACACAAGACCATGAACATCAAACCACCCCCTTCAGCAGGAGCAGCTGACTGACTCACAGAACTCAAAGTTGGCAAAATTAGAAGCATGGAAAGGTACCAGATGGTTTTATCCTCAAAAGGGGGAGATTGGTAGCAGTCTTGTTCATCCTACTTTAAGAAGGGGGTGATACCATATTGGAGATGCTATCTTTTTTAAGGTGGGAAGGGGGATGGTAGGTCATTAGGACATTGAGACTAAGCAATGTAGAGTCCTGCCAGGTCCACAGCCAAGCACTGGGCACCACCTCCTGCCATAGGACCTGGGCAGGAAGTGTGGGAAGGAGCAGGACAATCCAGTACAGAAAAGCATAATGAACAGCATGAGTGGCAACAAGCTCCTGCAGAGGTAGATGAGCAAGTTGGAAAGAGCGTAAAGAAGGAACAACTAATAAAGAATAGTTTAATGCTGTGCCTATGTCCGTGCATTTTGTACATTCTGCAAGAGGAGGAGACATGACAACTAGGTCCTCACAATGCTCACCAGTGCTAACTTATTGCCATGCTCACCTGAGCAGTGTTCTCCTATTAACCACTTTGCTAACTTCTCCCCTCCTCCCCCCCCCCCCACTGACCACTGTTACCAGATCGCCATTTCAACTTTATTTGTGCATAAAAATGATCTGGAAGCTGATGGAAAAGTGAAGTTTCCCTAATCATAATCCACCTTGCTGATTGCTATTTATTGTGTTTTTTTTCTTTACGCACAACCTTAGTGACTCAGTCCAACTTCATTTTACCAACTTTACAACCAAACACTACTTTATTACTAAAAGTTCATCCAGCGGGACTATTTCATTTTAATGGAACTAAACCTCACCCCTCGAGCCAAAAGAGCTGGGGATTGCTGGAAAGTGTGTAGTAAGCCTAATTATGGAGTTGTCAATATGACACCAAAAATGTTTCCAGTATGCAAAAGCAGGATAATTTGGTTTTGTTTCTGCTTGCGCTCTTTCAAGGCCGCTCGTACTGTAAGGTTTGAAAATGTAAACATTTCTGATGTAAAAATTCCTCTTGCAAGCCTCAAAATGTATGGTGCCATGGCATTCTTTGTTGATACTTATTTGTGCTGTTTTCAGAGTGTCTCTCAGACCATATTGCCTGGTAAGTTGTTCACTGCAACACAACTTTGTGGTGCCACTATATCAGACCTTCCTGCGCTCACATAGTAATCTCATAATCCCTAATACGTCTGGCAAATGCTGAAATTGAGCTGTACAAACTAATGCATTCAACCTTTATTTTGATAGCTTTACTTCTTCTACCTTTTAGTTTAGCATGAACTTGATTTACCAAACAATTTAGCATGAGTTTGATTTACCAAACAGGCCAGGGATTCACCCTGGACCCCATGACTAGGGTTTGGCAGACTCACGTGCTGAAAGTAACATAGGCACTAAATCGCCGCCTGGGCCATCTGGCGATGTGTAGGAGTCAACGCTCCCAACGGGTCCTACCACACAGGGTTTTCAGACTTCAGGGGGAGGGGCAGGGAAATTGACACAGCTTGGACCGGGCAGGCAGAGGCGCTCAGGAATGCCTGAAATTGACGCGGTCTCCGCAGCAGGTCAACAAGACCAAGACTGTCGCTCTGTGGTGCATGCCCTCTAATGGCTGTAAGGCCGCCGTGCACCAAGGCCCCGTGATCCCCTGACTGGACGCTTAGCAAACGGAGCAGCCGCGGAGGAACGGTGTGACATTCCCGTGGCCTCTAGTCTTTAGGCAAAAAACCTCCCTGCAAAAAATACGTCAAGGTAAGAATGACAGATACGAGCCTGTGGTGCCAATTACACATAAGAGACAGTCAAAAGGTACTAGAGTTCCACACTTAACTGACGTAGCTGCGAGCAGTGAAGAAAGAGGGCAACTGACGGGACAGGACAGATTATACTAGGCAGTGATCCCTGATTGTTACTGGACTGTTCCTGATGGACTTCAGTTTCTTCCCTACTGTTCATGGGAAATGAGTGGTGTTTGATGTCTACTTGTTAACATAGCTGCTGTAATAAGAACGAAGAAAGGACAAGCATACTCCTCGTCTCCAAGTCCTTAATAGAATTGAAACTTTCCGTCACAACAGCTAGGACATTTTTCATTTACCCTCCGTTTTGCTTCGACATGGCTCTTGCCTCAGATTGAGTAGGACTGGAGTTTAAGTAGTAAACCAGGCTTGCTAGAGTAAATGTGAGGGAAAGAAAATGTCTGGATTAAGCAATGGTATGGGATGTGTTGAGCCCTAAGTAATTACATATATTCATAGTTTATAATATTCATTGTTTGCCACATCTTGTATATATTCGTGGTAGCAATAGCATTTTGGTATATAGTTCGGTATTGTATGGATTTGTGGTGCTGGATATTGAAATTCATGGAGAAAGTTAACTAGGTTAAATTCCCAGAATATCTACTTTTCAGAAATGTACACCACTGTAGCTTATCACACTGCACACTGATGTCCACAGGAGGCAATGATTCTGTAAAAGTGCTCAATTGTCTCCTTAAATATGCATGCTTTTTTTACACTTTTCGCAAGAGCAAATCTATGCATCTCATATTTTTATGTATTGCTTACAAGACAGCGTGCACCGTCTGTTGCAAGACGTATTGTTAGCTTACTTAATGTTAGATTACAGGCTTAGTCTGCCCATTGCTTACCATTGGTTGGCTTCAGTGCATATCACTTATGTCCTTTTACAGCTTATTTTTGAGGCGCAACTTTTTTCTTTTTATTTAAGCTGAACAGCACATCCTCCTCACCGTATGTGTTGCTTCCATCCCTCCTGTCGCTTCTCCCACCCAGACCTGTTTGATGCCACCCTGCCTTCCATATTGCTTAACGTTGCAGTCTCTTGCCTATGTTTCTCCCTTTGTGCTTGACTCCCTGAGAAGCTGAGAATATGTGAAGCTTCTTCACCAAGGACCAAATTACCTGCACAACTTTCGGATCAATTTCTCTGGGGAACAAATACTTCAGCTCCACTTCTGAAGGGATGCAGCGTCACTAAGAGCCCCAGGACCTACAATAATGGCCTGGGAAGTTACAGTGGAGCAAGTCAAGCTTGCACCTTTCTTTCACTGAAGTGTTTTACTCCCCCCTCTGATCCTTAACACATACCTGTGCTCCTTCCCTCAAAGTAACGCTGCATAGTGAGTGTGCAGAAGAGAAAAGCAGTGGTTCCTTCTTTCTGTTCCACAAGTTTAAAATGTGACTCTTTTATAACATAATTTTTAGTTCTCACCTATGAGATCGCTTCTAGCTGTCTGTAGTCAAAAGCCTACTTTGCACTACAGAGCTTAAGTGGCATGACAAAGATGAGTGGGGGGCTCTCAAAGGGGTGAGGCCTAAGTAATGTGGCTGAAAACATGTGAACTACAATCCTGTGCCTTGCACAGTATGCTACCTGTCCAACATTTACATGCCTGTTTTTGAATCCAGGCATACCTCACAACAAACGTATACGTAAAACAAGCCAGACCTGTTGGGTTTGTCATTGTTTATCAACAGTTTGACATAAATGATTAACAACAATGATTTTGTTATAAATAATTACAATTGGTCATTAAAAATGGTACAATGGACCATCACTGTGAGTGCACTGCAGAAGTATTAAAAGAGCATGTAATCTAAGCATTGTTGTGGCCCACTGACTCACACTGCCTTCAGCCTCTGCTTCAGTGCTCTGTCGTGCTCTATTATAAACATCCCCCCACAACCAAGACTTACCCGGACACCTACATGCAACTCTGCTCACATGTACCATGCAAGCATTGGAAAACCCAATAGCTCAAAAAGGCTTGACCTGTTGCCATTGCCACTGCTTGTAGATAGGCACAAGAGAGAACAAAAATTAAATCCTTCCTATGTGGGTTCTTGAAGATGTTTGTCAATCGAAATTTACATTAGTGTGAGTGTTTTTGCCTATTTAAGTTCATTATAATAAGACCAATGGGATTGACCCCTCTATGTATTCCTCGTCAGGTCTATTTTGTTGCATGGGATGCCTGCATGTTGGCATTTTTTTTATTTTGGTGCTGCAATTGACATGTTTGACCATGGTGTTTTGCTAACAACGTTAAAGATGGGATGGTTATCAGAGTAATAGTGCATTTCTAGATTGTTCCCTTCCTGGTTCACTATAGCGGAAGGTCAGTGTTGTGGATGCCGCCAGCACTGCTTTCTTCTGCCATTTGGTTGTCCCCCGCCGTCAGGTTTTTTACCATCCCTTTTTAGTTTGTGCTTTGCCACTGGGAATTGAGTTTGTTAGAGAGAGTGTCAGTTGTAATGGATAACATGCAGTAGTTACCTACAAATGTTGGCATTCTCCGATATACATTAACTTAAGCACTGACTTCAGGGAATTGTGGAATTGATGACTGACAGCATTCATAAACTGAATATGGTGAAATCTGAATTTGTTTTAATTTCTTACAACCTGTAAACTCAAATCTCTCTGAACTGTCAACTCTCCCTGAAAACTGTCTGAAATCTTGAATGTCAGAACTAGTAGTACAATGTGTAAGAAAGTGAGTTGCTGTTGCAGTAACCCCCCCCCCTTTTTTTTGCCGGATAGCTGATGCACTTTTCCTTGTTGTGCCCTGGGCTCCTGCCAATCAGGTGCCCAGGGCCTGTGTTCCTTCCCTAAAAACTGCCTAACAGCCAAAACCCAATTTGGCAAACCCTGGCCACATGTCAGCCCCTGGTAAATGGTACCCTAAGTACCCAGGGCCTTGTGACCAGGGAAGGTCTCTAAGGGCTGCAGCACTCATTGTGCCACCCTTAGAGGCCCTGTACCCTAACACACACACACTGCTCTTGCAGGCTAAGTGTCTGGGTACAAGACAAAACAAAGAGTCGACATGGCACACATCCCTGTGTGCCATGCCCACCACATACATTGCCCTGACATACATCAGCCACCCCTCTAGCTGGGTGCCCTATGCCAGTGGTGTGGGCACAGGAGCATGAGCCCTGTACCCCTACAGTACCCAGGTCCATTCCTGGGCACTGCTGCCATTTAAGAGTACATGGTGCTGAGAGCTCGTCAAACACGAACTCCACAACACCATAATGGCAACACTGAAGACTGAGAAGTTTGGTATCAAACTTCTCAGCACATTAAACCCGCACTGATGCCAGTGTGGGATTTAATGTACCAAGCACCCCGAGGGCATCTTAGAAATGCCCCCTGAAACCTAACCTACAATCCACGTCTGGTCTGGGAGGCTGCCTAGGCTGCCACACAGCAGATATGTTGCTGGACCCCTGGGAAGGGGAGCCCCTGCTCTCCTGGGCCTGCAACAATGCATATCCTGGGCAAGGTGCTAAATCTCCTCCCCCAGGATGGGCAGGGAGAAGCTTCAAAGGCATGCCGCCTCTGTGAGCTTCCCCAGGCCACTGGCAGCCCCCACTCTGGCGGGAAGCCTGGCTGGAAACCCCAAATTAGGACAGGGGATGTGTCAGCCTGCCAACAACACCCCTCAGGTGGGGGAAGCGAGGTGAAGCACATCTCCGGGCGCTCGCCATCTTGAAGATGGGAGGCCCTACCCAATCAGGACTAGGCTACTGCGCCCCTCCCACAGGGGAGGGGCAGAATAGGGGGTGTACCCACCCCAGGACAGGGACCCATTGGTCCCTGCCCTTCACCTACCTGTAACGCCCCTAAATCTAGTATTTAGGGGCACCCTGAACCTTCCTTCCCCAGATTCCAGATTCCGAAATACAAAGAAGAGCAAGAAGAAAGAAGATCTGCCCTGCAGCTGCTAAGAAGAGGAAGATACCAACTGCTTTGGCCCCAGCCCTACCGGCCTGTCGACCCTCGAACCTGCTCCTGCTACAACTCGGCATCTCTTGTGGCCAGCAACCTCACAAACCCCAGAGGACCTGGCTACCTTTTGGCTCTAAGCTCCTGGGACTCCCATGAGTAGAGGCTCTACTCAAAATCTGCTTCTAATCCCTGGCATCAGCCCGGAACCGGGAACCCTTCACACTCTGCACCCGCCAAGCCTGGCCTGTGACGGAGTGAACAAAGACCACGATGACGACCCGACGGCGACTGTGGCCCCGAGTATGACACCCAAAGACTTCCCTCGACGTTCCTGACAACGCCTGCAGTCTCGGAACCAGGTACTCCCCCAACCGCTATCAACATAGGGTAAGATTTCCTGACACCAAAAGGCACTCCAGCACCCGGTGCCCTGCGGCCCCCTGTGCCCAACTCTGGGGTACCTACCTATCCTCCAACTACCCAACTTACCTCTCGAAGTGGTGGTGGCACCTGAAGAATCTTCGTCCCCGAGCTTGTAGTCTTTTTCTAAACCGGAGCTTTCCCATTGAAATCAATTGAGTGCCCGAAGGCTCAAAAGCACCCTCCACCCAGCCGCCTGAGTGGCCCTGGCAGTGTAACCTTTGCACCTATCTACTTCCCCATTTGCCCTGAGCAAGTGACCAGGAGCCCAGCTCCCACAGCCGCGTGGCTTGCTGGTCAGCAGCCACCAACCAAGGCCCCCCTGCCTCCCATAGGATAACATTGGGCCTAACTCTGCACCCGGCTGCCCTTGTGCCGCTGAGGGTGTAACAACCGTACCTACCTGACCCTGGGAGACCCCTGAGTCTGTGCCCAGAACCTTAACTTTGCCAGTCAAGTACTTACCTGAAAGCCGATAACTCAATTTTCTCCATAGGGTAACATTGACTGTTTTTTCCTGAAATTTCTTCTAAGTGTGGACTTTTCAAATTTTAAAATATATACCAAAACTCAGCTGAGTAACGAAAACGAAAATACTCACCTGCTATTAGGTGAGCTCCCAGTGCTGGATCTTGGTGCCTAGCACTGACGCTGAAAAATATTTACAACCGTACTTACCAGTAACCCAATTTTCTTCCATAGGAAATCATTGACTGTTTTTCTGTGAAATTTCTTCTGTCAATTTTTGCAAACTTCAAATAGTCTTTAAAAATCGTACAAATTGTGAAAACGTAATCACTTACCTGTTTTAGATAGAGGTCCCAGTACTAAGTCTAGGTACCCAGTACTGGATTACAAAAGTAACGAGAACATACTATACCTGCAACGTCGACTTTTAGCACTTGTTTCTAAGAACTGACCCAGGACTGAATCTAGGATCCAGTCCTGGAATTACAAAAGTAATCCTGAAAGTAATCTATTGCAAATAACTGGAAACTTCCATTGAACTCAATGCATTATTGTGTTTAAAATGTTGTCGCCTATTGCAACAACCTGTAACTTTCTACAAAACCCAATTGCATATTGCAAAAGTATTCATCTAAAGCATCTCATTCTGAGAAAGTATATTTTGATACCTATTGTTGGTTCTAAAATAAAACAAGCATATATTTTTTTATATATAAACCATGTGCCTAGAGTTCAGTTCTTGAGTGTGTGAGACCATTAGCTGACTGAGTGTGTGCAACAAATGCTTTACACTGTTCTTTGATACTGCCTTACTGCTCAACCAAGCTACCACTTTAGAGAGTAAGGTTATATCTAACTTTAGCCTCTGCCAAACCTCTGGGGACTGTGGACTCTGTACACACTGTACCAATTTGGGAACAGTATATATAGAGCCACTTTCTCACACAATGGTACTGTTACTTTGCCATCAACATCTGCAAAATGATGACTTTTTTTTCTAATTAAACCTTCATTTGAACCTGAACCTCCATATTGAAAAGACAGCGAGAGCACAAATGCTCACCCTTTTTCAAAGCTTTCTAATTCCTTTACCCAACTTTTGATCAGTTGCATTGGGTCTGGACTCGTCAGATTTCATTCTGGCATTTCTGTCCAATCGGAATTGCGACAGTCCTCCCTTGCGACAGTCCTCCCTTGCTCCTGTGTTAATTTTGATACATCCTGTCGCAGGGGGTCAGTATAAGAGGCAAGACATTTTCAACGTATCACGGCAAGCTTTACTGACACATACTGGCTCCCTCCGCCTGACAGTCTTTAGATCAAAGTTGACTTTCTTGTTTATAAAGCTGTGCATCAATGCATACCTTTGTACGTGGCTTAAAATCTCATTGTCAGGCCGAAAAGGACAAAGGCATCCGTTATTTGAGTCTAACTCTTCAACCCAAGCCTGTGGGTTTATTTGAACACCACTCCCAGGGTTTGCTTGAGTTACTGTATACAATTTTACAGTGCTTGGATAAAATAGTAATGTCTTGTATAGGCATCATATACTGTGGCTAGGGCCAACCCTGTTCTCTTACTAGCAGATTTATTAGAATTAATGCAATCTGAACAGATAACGTTTATATGGACAGACAAAACACTACGAGTTGCAGAGTAGGTCCTATTTAAGTCACAAACCAAAGGAAAACCTGGGATGAGGGGTCCCCAGTGTAACTAAATATATTCTGGATGTGCAGCTGAAACCAGCACTAGACTGGACTCGTCTGCCCATAGATAAACCATGGTATATTAGTGAACGGATACATAGTTGTATGCCTTTGTACAACCTTATGGGTGCCACCTAACCATTGAAAAACTATTGGCATTGGCGGGAAACAAAATCTTGTTCCACTGAATTACGTGTGTCCCTTTTCCTTTAATTCCAATTACGAGCAACCTGAAGTAGAGGATAGTAGCATAGAAAGATGGGTTTGGGTGCTCCTCCGACTTTCGAAAGGGTGTATAGTAATGCTTCTAAAAGAGCAGGGAACAGAAGATTTTCATGAGATTCCTTTAAATTAATACAACTCCAGTATTAGGCAAGATGATGTTAAATAGGAAAATAGGATGGGAGTAGAGAGGTCACCAAATCAGTAGACTTGTTTACTGGAGGTTTTAGGACTAAATCCGCCTCTTAGCTCTATAATTTCTTGGATAAAGTACAGAATCCCTCAAATCACAATTACATATATGGCTGGATTGAAGAATTATGTTTATTGCTCTCAAAGAAATTGTTGAGTTTATATATAGATGAGATCAGCACCGTCTTCAAAATACACAGAAAACAGACCATGCATTTTAATTGCTGTTTGGATGACACGTTATCCTTCTATGCCGAGGGATATGTTCAGAGAGTCAACCAATCCTGGAAAAGTAGTCATATCATAGATTCTAAGTGTATTTGTGGTGGACCTGTTGTTGATATAGTGTATTCTAGAAAAAAGTTTTGTCCCACATCAAGGACATTGGTTGTGCAATTGCTGTATAACTCCCCTTAATAGAGCTGATAAGAGAAGTAGATAAAGATAATTTGTACTCGGTCAACTCTTTGACCAGCAATTTGTTTTCCAGTTGCTATCCGCAGTGTGTAGAACTCCCATGTATTAAATCTGAGTGCATGTTCCTTGAAAATAGTAGATTGCTTTGCTTGCCAACCCAAACATTCACAGTACTGAAGGAACAGATACTTTCAGAATGGCAAAACATTTGCAATTGCAACTCAATTTACATATGGTTTACAGAGCTGTCCTGTGCAAATGTGGACAAACAGTTTACTTTTAATTTGAATTGCATTGCAGTTAGACAATATTATTGGTTTGTAATGTAACCTAGAACACGTGCGTTGTAAGTATGGCATTGAAGAGACTTGATCATTTTAGGAGAACTAGTAGGGAACTTGCAGCTGCTCCTAACTCACAGTCCAGTATGCTTTTCAGATAGCTTTTGGTATAGTAGTGTACCTAGTCTACTCCAGATTTAATATTATTTTGCATTTGATCTAAACCATGCTTGCATTGCTTCATTACTCATTGTGTCTGTGTAATGGCTTTAAAATATGGGAAGACTATTGCTTCACTATATTCATCCTTCTCACCGCAGTAGGAAAGACCTGCTAATAGTTTTCCACCAACATCATACAACACAGTATTTCACATTCATGGAATAGACATAACTGCAACAACACACTGTTGAATCGCTCTGGTCGCTGCCAAGTAATTCATTCCTCTGAAGGAAGAATTATTTTAGTTTTAAACTATTATAAATACCATACTAATGCAGTTTTATCCCACATTGCCACTAAAGTAGAATGAAAGAAACTGTTCTTCTATTGAGAAATTGGCATGATTACACGAGAGAACGTTCTCCATAAACATCACACTGATTACAGCAATAGTTACAAAAATAAAAGATGATTGAGGGAGTAACTCTAATACAGGGAGAGAATACTACTTAATGTATAGTAGCAATGTTAATTTCTGATAGTTCAGTCTGCCAGGCAGCCTGCTGTGCCTCAAACTATAGTTAAAAAATTGTACACTGGTTAATATGCCCCATACCTACCACTCTGTTCCGCCAGTTAAACTTGCTTCTTATCTCATTCTTGTGGGCAGGAAATTGCAGCAGAGTGGCATTAACCACACTGAGTGGGCCCTACGAGAGGGCAGAGCTGGAGGTCCCACATCTTGATCTCTATTACTATGCTGCTCACCTCCAACACACTGCCCTCTGGCTGGATGGGACCCCCAAATGGGTTACTCGATTGCTGGACGGTGGCATGGGGGTGGGTTGTCGCCTTGATTTGCTAATGGAGGGTGGTCATGTGCTGGAGGATGCCCCCTACGTGGTGAGGCATACGGCCTCAGCCTGGCACCAATTAGTAGTAACGGTGCATGGCTGTACTCCGTTCCTTAGAGAACTTCCGGTGTGGATTCTAAAACCAGTAAGACAAATGATACATGACATGTCCTTTCGGGAGTGGCGGGAGGGCGGTTGTGACCAATGGGGACGATCTCTACCCGGATGAACACTTCATTCCAGTTTAATCTGCGTGTACAGACTTTAACCTAGGCTAGTGCCAGTTCCTAAGCACGCGGGTCTAGCGGAGGTGGCCAGGCACACATGGCCTACTTACCCGAAGGCCCCTCCGCCCTCCCACACTCTCTGGATCCTCCTCACGTGCAGCACGAGTAGTCACCTGATCACAATATTATATAAGGCCATGCGCTTAGATGCAAAAGATGCTCCTCTGAGAGCCCTGATAGCCTGGAATCGAGAACTAGATGCCCCGATAGAGTAGACCAATGGAAGAGAGCCTGTGAGTTAACGCACGCTGTATACAGCAATGCCTGTTGCAGACTAATACATTATAATTTCTTGCAAAGAACATACTTAACCCCCCTACACCTTCATAAGATTGACCTGACCGGACACATGTCCACGGTGCAACACCAGCAGAGCAGACTTCTTACACATAACCTGGTGCTGCAGCGCAATATACTCCTTCTGGTTCTCAATAGTTGAGAATCTGAAGCAGATGACTCGCTCACACATCGCACTGACTCCCTAGTGTTGTTTACTGGGCCTGCTCAAATTACCTTGTAAGCGCAAGACGACTTATAAATTCAGACAACTAGCGATGGTGCTAGCAAGACGCAGAGTAGCCATCACGTGGCATTCTACACGCTCCCCAACGCTCAACAAGTGGCAGGGCGATGTAGCAGAGTGGGATCTGGCAGATGAGGGACATATGCGGTTAAGCAGAAGGGATGACAAGCTAGATGAAGACATAAGCACCTGGAGAGCTCTAGCAGATGGTCTCCTAGCCCCCACGTCACAAGCAGAGTTAGACATGCCGATTCAGGCGGGAGGGCAGAAGAAGATACCACCCAGAATAGCTTAGGCAGCACAAGGGGTGAACATTCCAATAGCCTAGATTGAAAACAGACGAAAAAGACTACATCTGGGGCAATAATACACAAAGGGTCAGTTAAAAGGAAAGCACTGAACATTCAGATACTAAAATGCTGTATAAGGACACTTACTTATAATTATTACACTTGTATGTACCACTGTGAGTTTCGACATGTGTAACTTGCATTCAAATTTCCAGTTGATTAAGTTGATGAGGAAAAAAATGAAAATAAATATAAAAAATATAAAAGAATTGTGCACTGGTTAGCAGTGCTTCTCTCTAACTCTGGTCAGGTGGGGCATCAATATGTTGAGCAAAATTAGGGTTTGGCGACAAACTCATTTTTTGTCTCCTGAAAATAATTTAAGTAAGGAAATAATTTGCTGCCATAGTAAGGATGCTCCATTGAGTACTATAGGTTTGTCAATTGGCTTACAAATGGGGGGTTGCCTGTGACTGGGTGCCACCTTTTCTTGGAAAGGGTAATTTCCAAGCCCAAGGATTTCTGATTTTGATAGATTCATAATGCTGTCGTTTAATCCATATTAGCAGTTAACCAAGATGCTCGTGATGAGGCCTTATTGTGTTTTTTGATAGAGACTGCAAACTGTTTTATCGATCTACCCTGTGATATGGGAAGACATATTAAGTGGTAATGTTTAACATTGCCCCAGGCGGTTTTAAGTCCAGCGGCCATCGTCCCCCATCCTACAGGTCTGTTTGCTAACGCTGGTTTTTACACCGAAGGTTTTGGTCATCAGTCTTGTCCATTGATTGAGACGATTGTTTTTGGTAAGGAATGTGTATTTTTTTCATGTCATTGGGAAAGAATTACACCTTGTACTATTTCATGTGCACGATGGGTTCTTGGCTTTCTGGATACCAACTCACAACAAGATTTAAACTATTTTGATGAATGTTGTATTTATGCAACAACGATGTATAAAGGGTACATGGTTGAATGATAAAAGTACCGACATTATAAAAGGGTTATCTAGTGCAAGTTTTATGAATGTATTGAAACAAATGTTTGGTACCATAATTGCATACATTTTCAAGACAATTTACATGATTATTGAAGAACAACTTTACAACTGACATTAGTTTTTCATTTGGAAATCTGAGTTGTATTTGTCAGTAAGATGAAAAGACCTTCACAAAACAGTATCAAATAAGTTGATATTAAGAAAAACTATAATAGAATGGCCTTTTCATAGAGAATATTAAAAAGAGTTGTCGTTCACACCTAAAGTTTAAAAGCAAAGCTGACGTTTGAGTGTTGTCTCTGAGGTAATGTTGTCATGTTGTCTATCTCTCCATTGCGATGTTGCATGTACAAGGACCTCGTTCGATTACCTTTCAAAACTAGTCCATGCCATGTGCTGTATGAAACCCTAAATGTCCAAGCGCTAGATTGAGGTCACTGTAAGCCTTGCCAAGATGCCCATCTTGAAGAGGTTTCAGTTAATAGCTCTTATTGAGGAGGTCTACGACCACGAATATTACCGCGACGATCTTCCACTCTGTCCCCTCACAACCTACTTGCAATACTGCATACAATACTACACTTGCGAGGACTACCAAACAAGTTACAGGTGAAAGTTACCTTACCCCTCCCCCCCTCCCCAAACCCCAGCTACGGAGGCCCCATGCGCCTGAAGCCCCACCCAGTAAACAGGTCATGTGGCGATATTGTGGTGTTTTGCAAACCAAATGTCAATGGATTTACAGTTTTCTAGAAAGTATCAGTGCTTTGTTGCTAATCCAAACAACTAGGATTAACTTTAGTACTCCAGTATATGTTGAAGTATTTTATGCACACAAATGGAAATTAAACCAGTTCTTTTGGACAAGTTAAAATACTTGATCATTTTATATTATTTCAAGTAATAAATAGGTCTAATGTCTTAAATAGAGTTATGGAAGTGCAAATTAGTTTTTTGACTTTTGTGAACGACTGTCTTGCGTTGTTGTTTTTATGGCTGCTTAGTCCATTGTTCAGGTTTTCAGCAGATACTGAGTGTGGCATCGCTGTCTGTTCATATCTAGGAAGTGAAAGTTGTTTAGAGTGTTCCAAACAGTAGTAGTGTAGAAAGAAAATAGTAGGGTTCCGAATCTTTTGTATTCCTGCTGCGCTTTCCGGCATGGGTTATCTCTCTGCGTTTTGAATGAATGGAATGCTTTACACAGCCAAGAGGTGATCTTATCCGAACCAATAGCGTTTATACATGAGCTCATTCAGTACTTCTGACACAGTTCATGACTCAGAGGGGGTCTGGACGAGTTCTAAACCGAATGGAATTCCTAAATTCCTTGTCAGCAGTCCGATGTATATCTCTGGCCAGATGTGTTTGCAGATATCAACTGTTATGCAACAATAAACTTCTTGAAATTATTTGAAACACAGTTTCTGCAACAAGGCACATAATGTCGATTTTTTAAAGTTTAAAAATAAATACATTTATAAACTTGATATGGCTTTCAAAGAATTCCTTAGTCTTGTAAATTATTGATAAGTAGCAGTGAGTCAAGGCTACTGTTGTCCAGGTTCCTTTATTTATGTTAGTAGGGTTGTGTTTATGCCACTGCAGTGCAAGTATGCAAAAAATGTGCTAGAGAAAAGGCTCTGGAGATTGGTACATGCTGATATTGGTTTATTCCCTGTGCTGTTTGGAAGATAATTATCTCCCTGGTGAATAGCCAGAGTTCCTAGAGAAATAGCTGGGATCTCGGAGAAATGAGAGTTCTAAGAAGTTAAACTCCACCAGGTGCTAGGTCGCCTTTTATAAGCCAACAAACTGATATGGGTCCATCAAGGCCTACTAGGATCCCCCACATAAGGCAGATGTCTTTTATCAAAGATAGGCTTATCTGTTACAGCCGCCTTGGTCTAGATGCTGTGTCAGTGCTTAAAGAGCATGTTTGCCTAGGAAAGATACACTGGTATCTCCCAGTCTGGAATTTGAGGGCAATTGTGGAATCCAGGAAAAAGACTGGAAGCTATGTATTACTTGGGGTAGGGATGTAGACTTTGGAAATGAAGCAAATGATGGGTTGTTGAATAAAAGTGGAATATGGGTAAAGTGAGGGACAACAGGAATTGCAGAGGGATAGAGAGAAAGATCAAAAATGCTAATGAGTTAGTGAAAGCATTAAACAGATAAGACCGGAACCTCCAAGAACAGTTGCAGAAATGAAATAGCAAGAATAAGAGCTAATGAAGATAAATAAATAAAAGAACAGGGACTAGTAGCACACAGAGGAAGAAGCAGAGAGGGCTCGAACAGAGTACAAGAATGTGTAAATCTGAAAATGCATGCTGTTTAGATGCTCAGAAAACAAGATAACTGATAACAAAACTGTGAATGGTTAAGTGGTCCACTTCCACACATAGTAAGCATTCCGTGTGAAATACACTGCAGAAATGGGCCTAATAAATCTCAAAGGTGATTCATGGAAGAACGAAATGTACTGTCAGGTGAAATTAAACAATCTGAGGGAATCTGGGAAAAGGGCCCTTCCATGGGTAATTGGCAAACTTGAGATAAATTATAAAATCCTATTAGACACTTATGAAGGCCAAGTCGAAATGTTTATCACACACTGTCAACAATGTAGTCAACTCAGACCACCCTTTTTTGCTCCTTAAATTGAACTGCACTTCGTTTAACTAAGAACAATATTTCCAGAGCAAACTGCACCAGGTTAGATAAGCAATTGCTAAACAAGAACTTAGCCAAAGTGCATCGGGGAATTTGTCCATGTTAGGCAGTTTCTGTATATTTTCGCTTTAAAAGAAATTACCTTAAGGGAGAGCATTACTGTAATTAAATCTCTCAACCCTTCATCTTGGCTGGCTGAAAGGAGTCATTTGGAATTTTGACCTTTTATTAGGGAGATTATTTCTTGTCGTGGAGAAAGTTTGGTCCCATCATCTGTAAGGGAAGCCTGGGTGACACCAAGTTACTTAATGCATTTGACCCCCAAAATTATAACCCAATTTCAGACGTTCAAGTGCTATTGCTTGTGTTAACCTGTCACCATTCTGCTTCAAGGTTACATTGAGCTAAATACTCTTCTGGGAGATGGGTAGTCACTGCACTGAAATGACTGTTCTAAACAGTCACAATCAATTTTAAAATAATGAGGTCATTAGTGCCAGCACTGGTAATGCTGCTTGGCCTAGCTGCCACAATCAACATTCTTGAGTACCCAATGCTCCTGAGTTGAGGTGAGCAGGTCGTACTCCACACTTAACTGGCTGTAGTCCTTCTTTTCTTACGGGAGAGCAAGAATACCTGTTGTTCAGGCACGCTTTGAAACTTGAACGCATGGTGCACATGCGTGTTGCCTATTCGTTTTCCTCTCCAAAAATACATGTAGGATACCTCACTTGCTCTTGTTTAACTTATGAGTAGGATTTTAAAACTATATAGGTAGCACACACATGTTGTTTTCTCTGCCTATTGATTCTACAGTTGACCAGAGTTAACTTGTGAAAGGCTTTGCTAGAATTTAAGGATAGACGAACAGAAGCTAGTTGAGCTTCAGTGTGAAAAGGTATGAATATTATTGGTCAGCGCAGATCACA
Source organism: Triturus cristatus (assembly GCF_964204655.1). Taxonomy (NCBI): domain Eukaryota; kingdom Metazoa; phylum Chordata; class Amphibia; order Caudata; family Salamandridae; genus Triturus; species Triturus cristatus. The sequence continues at coordinate 483,665,696 of NC_140585.1, forward strand.
GCCTGAAGGTAAGTGACAATTAAATTCCTTTTAAAGAACAAGTGAAAGCACTTCTAATCTTTTTCAACACTCTTCTCTGTATGAATCGCCAAAATAATGATAGTTTTGTAGCAACGTCCACTTCTCAGTCTAAACTGTTTTGGAAAAATCCCTATTTGCTAACTTAAGAGTACAGGTCTTCTACTGCCTGAGCCACAATAGCAGAGAAGACAGACTACTCTTTCTTCCTACTGGGTGGCTTCTACAAGTTGAACAGCGAGAAATTAGAGGTGCTTCGGAATTCTGCTGCCAGATGTATATGTAATAGGTCAGTCCCTTGTCATATTTCTGGAACGTTTCAGAAACTTTATTGGCTTCCATTAGCCATTTGGATCCAATATAAAAGCCTTCCCCTACTTCATAGCGTCAGGTAAAAGCCCCATCATACTTTAGCAACTTTTTATTCTGTTAAGGCACTATAATCCTCTAATTAAAAATATGCTCACACCCCCTAGAGGCAGAAGGAAAAAGGTGGATGAAAGAACCATTCTCAAAACTCCCTAGTGCTTTTGGATTTGTTTGCTAGGAATCTTTAGACCTACTGACCGACTCCGGCCTTTTAGAAAGTCCCTCGATAAACACTTAAGTGACCTTGTCTGCAACCATGCGTAGTGCCTTCTGAATGCTATGACTGATTAGATGACAGGGTGACAGAGGAGAAAAGGCATACTAAAGTGAATATGTACCACAAAGATAATTTTGGGACATAATCTATTTGCCCAATACCCTGTTGCATGCATTTGTCACAGCACTGACATGCTTTACGTGATAGTTTGTTGACATCTCACTGAAGTGTCTCCCCTTAAATCTTTAGCTGCAATGTATGCACTCTTTCATTAAAAAATCTGGGTATAGAAGCCTGTGAATGTACGTGTGATAGAATTAGTTTCCACTCACCTCTTGGTAGCAGGGGGCCTAGACGTTGGGAAATGGGGTAGAACCTTTTGGACTAGGGGTCTTGAAGTCAACTGTAAGGTGGCCTAAACCTTTAACTGTTTTTGCCTGCCCCACAGTGTATTAACATTTAAATAATATTGATATAAAGGTATTTCTGTTACAAATATCTCGTAGTCATAATAAACTCTTTTAAAGGCTCCCCCTTTCCCGCCAGTGCAAATCGTGTGCAAGGCAGTCTGTTTTCTTTTGTAAATGCATTGACAACGCACACATTTCAAAGCTCGACTACTAGGAAAAGAAAATGGTTTGGAAACGTATTCTTTTCTATGTCTACATTTTGCAGTTGCCCGTGATAGTTATGGGTTTATGCGCAGTTTAAGAAAAACGAACATTGACCCCTTCCTTCCCTTCTCAGTTTGGATCTGCATTAACAGCTGAGAGCATGGATCATGTTGACTTGTAGAAGAGGCTGTTCTGGCCTCTTTATGTCCCTCGTGGGTGGAGGTTTCCATGCTTGTCATCTTTTATGGTACTTACTGCTTGATTTACCGACCTACTTAAGTGGCTATTAAGAAGCCTGGCTCAAAGAGTGCACTTTGACATCAAACGGGGTAGAGTTGGGCATAAGGGGAGATATTTCGCAGCTGAAATATAAAGTGTGTCCAAAACTTGGAGAATACACAGGGACCAATTCCATAGCACTTACTTTTACTTGTTAGTTATAGCAATTGGGGCTAAATTGACCGTGGAAAGGTGCATTGTGTGCTTTTGTGTGTTTTTTCAGGACTATAGCACATTTTTATCTCGCAGAGTAATCGTTTGGCCACTTAGGAACACATCAAGAGAATACGCAAGTGCATTTGTTTGTTCACATCGTGGTGGGTGCACTTAACGGATGGCAGTTTTTATTTAGTAACTACTGCCTGACTCCAAAAGTAACTGGGTGCATCCATAGTGATTTGCGCCATCAAACCTATTATTATAAATTGCACACTTTCGATTGAAGATTTGGGTTATTTCCTTTAGGGGTGCTTTACACCATGTGGTTGCACAAGCTACATTGTCCGCTTTTGAGGGCTCTTAATTGGGACCGGTTCCAGAAACCATGCTTACAGAAACTGCATTTGCTGATCAAGTTAATGATGACCCCCTGTATTAGTGCCAGAAAAAAAGCGAATCGAGCATGTCACCTGGGACTGCAATACATGCCTTGGTGCCATGTGTTACGCTGTGGTGATGGGCTTGTTTAAAGCTAAAACCCAAGTTTGCTGTTTCAGAATAGCACCGGCCTGGATATGCTATGTCTATTTAGCCCACGCCTTCTCTCTTCGCGGCTATTGATTAGAAAAGGCTGAACAGATTCACTTTGAATTTCAATTAAATATAATTGTGATCTGAAATTGTCAGGTTGCAGTTAAGAAATAGGTGCAATATAATAATGGTTAGGCTGAGACAATGACACATAACGCCTGACCATCCAGTCTCTATTAACTGCTCGCTATTGCCTTCTCTCTTATGCTGAATGCCTCTTTTCTACGACCACCAGGCTGCAGATGGCTCCGCTCCCAAGTGCTCGGTCTCAGGCTTTACAATGGTAGTAATGTGCATGATTATTCCGTTCACCAGTGTTTGAATTGTGCACCCCCTGGTTCTGGCTTAGTTGAGCATGGGGGAAATAATTTTTTTTTTAAGTTACTCTTTTCATAAATCCCACAGTTTTTGCATAGAAACAGCTAAAAACAGAGGTGGGGACTGGATCACAACTCAATCAATCGGGGGTTTATGAAGCGCACTACTCACCTGCTAGGGTCTCAAGGCGCTAGGGGGTGCGGGTGGGGCAGCTCCGGATCAGTCGAAGAGCCAGGTCTTGAGGTCCTTCCTGAACGTGTGCAGGGTTCGGGAGCGTCTGATGTTCACAGGGAGCTTGTTCCAGGTCTTGGCTGCAATGTAGGAGAAGGCTCTCCCTGCCTGTTCTGTTTCTGTGAATGCGGTGTACCTCTGCCAGGGCGGGGTCGGCGGAGGGGAGGTTCCTCTTGGGTACGTGGAAGGATACTCTCTCATTTAGGTATTAGGGTCCGATGTTGAGGAATTTGTAGGCATGGGTGAGGAGGTTTAAGGTGACCATCTTCTCGGCAGTGAGCCAGTGGAGGTCTCGTAGGTGTTGGGTCATGTGTTTGTGACGAGGCGTTCTGAGGACGATTCTGGCGGCTGCGTTCTGGATGGTCTGGAGTTTGTGTAGTAGGGCTCTGTTGATTCTGGCGTATAGGGCGTTTCTGTAGTCCAGTCTGCTGGTTATGAGCGCGTGGGTGACGGTCCTTCTGCAGTGGGGGGGGATCTATTTGAAGGTCTTACGGAGGATGCGCATGCAGTTGGGGAGAGGAGTTGATCTAATGATTAGGGCGCTCGACCTCGGACCTGGGGGAACTGGGTTCGAGTCTCGGTAACGACGCTAAACCTCCTGTGATTCTGGGCAAATCACTTAATCTCCCCGTGCCTAACAAAAAATAAAAAAAATGAAGTGTGTCCTCGTGTAACGTAACTGGTGCTATGTAAAGCGCTCTGATACCTGATTGGATTTGCGTCGGGTTCGCGCTATATAAAACTCTGCTAAAAAAAAAAAGAAAAAAAAGCTGGTGGAAGCGACGGCGTTGATCTGGCGGTTCATGGAGAGGGAGGAGTCTAGGATGATGCCGAAGTTTCGTGCATTGTCTGTAGGAGTGGGTGGATTCCCGAGGGCAGAGGGCCACCAGTTGTTATCCCAGGTGGAGGTGCTGGGTCTGAAGATGAGGACCTCGGTCTAATGAGTTGAGCTTCAAACAGCTGTCTTTAATCCAGGCTGCCACGTTCTTCATTCCTTCCTGGAAGCGGAGTCTGGTGTCTTCGGGATTCTTCGTGAGTGAGAGGATGAGCTGGGTGTCGTCGCGTAGGATACAATGCTGAGCCCATGCTGTCTCGTGAGGGGGGGCCATGTAAATTTTGAGAGCGTGGGGCTGAGCGATGGTCCTTGGGGTACTCCGCAGTTTATATCGGTGGGTTCAGAGAGGAAGGGAGGGAGTCTGATCCTCTGGGTCCTGCCGGAGAGAAAGGAACGGATCCAGTTGAGGGCGGCTTCTTGTATCCCCACGCCGTGAAGTTTGGCTGCGAGAGTGCGATGAGAAACGGTGTCGAAGGCTGCGGAGAGGTCTATAAGGATGAGGGCCGCGGTGTGTCCCTTGTCGAGTAGCATGCGGATGTCGTCCATGGCGGCGAGGAGGGCGGTCTCGGTGTTGTGGTTGCTGCGGAATCCAGACTGGGAGGCGTCTAGGATGGAGTTCTCTTAGATGAAGTTGGTCAGCTGGGCATTCACAAGTCTCTCTGTGACTTTGGCCGCAAAAGGAAGGAGAGAGATGGGCCAGTAGTTTTTCAGGTCAGTTGGGTCGGCTGTGGGTTTCTCAGTGCTTGAAATGATGTGTGGGGGTGGTGAATGGATGCTGGGAGGTTAGAAATTTGAAAATGTGTAAATGATGTTCCCTGTTCTTATGTTTTCGTTGTATCTTGAAAGTTCTTTTTTTTCATTTTACCGGGTGCTTCTTTTGTAATCATTGCTTCTAATACACCAAAACCTTAACACGAGGGCATCTCCAGATTCACAGGGTGAAAATAAAGTCAAAGAGGACAAGGCGGAAGTGCATTGGAAAAAATACAGAGCTAGCAGTTGTTCTGTACTGAACTTCTCTGGTGAACTGGACATTTGCTGTGTCTTTGCCTCATTCGCTGACCGAAATTAGTAATTAAGTATTCTTTCTCGCCAGGGCAAGCAAGTTCTGCGACCCTGGTGAGACAAGTTATTAGTTGTCGCTGCCTTTTTTAGAAATAGTGATACAAACCTATTTACTCTTCGTTGAACTACAACTTAAGTCGGCAGTGCACAATAAAATGCATGTTCGAAGAGTTGTGAAACTGGACACAGCTGCATATCCATATCTTGGCTAACATACTTTAAAACGTGAAATAGTTACGTCATGGCGATGCATTTTGTTTTACTAATATAACACTTGAATTGATATACATGTCTTGAAAATAAAGGGATAGTGGGGGAACTACTCGAATTTTGCATTTATTTTCAAAGATTGACACATGAATTGAAAGAATGTTATTGGAGAAGTGTTACTTGGTTATTTATATAACAGTTCGTAGAGAATGTTAGATGAATTAGTTGCCACCTCTATTGTTGTTCCTCTTTGTAAGGACCTCAAACCGGTTTTACTGAACTAAATTAAAGTTGTCACTTGGGATACTTACACTCTCCCAAGAAAATGCTGATTCCATACTGCACCTCAGTTTATTTGCATTTTGTTTTGGTTCATTCTTCCTTAATGGCTAGTTATGCAATAATTCAACTAGTTGTGTTGTACTTCCCCTGCACACGCGGCTCATTATTGGCTGCTAATTGTTAAGAGGCACTGCACTTAGCAATATTTAGCGGCTCCTCAAGCCTTTGGTCCTGCTGCTCAGTTAAAGAATTCAATAAAGAATCATTACTCATTAAATTATTTTTCTTAGATAGAAAACACACTTTGTTTTGTTTTTCGCTGCAGCAGACTTATGGAAAATAAATTGTGAATTGCTCAAAATGCAAGCCAGACCGGTTGAATTTAGCAGCGCTTGTTTCTATTATTAGTTATGCAGTCACACCTAGTTCCTTTGCAAAAATCTTGATGAAGTCTGTTGGAAAGACTGGGGTTGCAAGAATATCAGGCAGTACTACCTTCAAATAACCTGTTGCCCTTCATTCAAATGGACTGCATTCAGTACCAAGCATGCTATGCAGATTTAAGCAATGCAGATGCGCACACGTTTTCACAAGGCTTGTTCAATGGAGAGTAGAGCAGTACTCCTCTCTTAATAGGCCATGCTGCTAGTTCCCCCCTTTGAGCAAGAGGCTATGTCTATTGGTAGTACCTTTGTCACTGCGACAACTACTGGTGAATTCCACTTTCATGTCTGTGGGTGCTCCTTTTCGCTGACTTCCCTGATGCTGTGCTGTCTTTTAGGTTGAACCTATCGGACTGTGCGCGTTGTCTGGTTGCAAAAGACACATTTAAGGCTTACCAGAAACAAACTGTGGCTTGCAGTCCGCCCATGGCTTATCTTTGGTTGACTTTAATGTCACTTTGATGTGCCTACTTTTTATTTGTGTCCTAATTTGCCAACCTAGTGTTTGTCCCTCCCATGGAGCAGACGCTCTTTATCATTTCTTTGATTGACTATCTTCTGTGCTTCTGCTTGCTTCCACAAAACTACTTTTTTTCCTTTTTGTTTGAGCACTCTGTGAGAGTGCATGTGTTTTCTAGTTATCTCTCTATGTGGTTATCTCCCCCCTTCATTGTTACTGTCTCTTGCCTTGTGCTCATCTTCCCCACCCACACTTGTCACACCTGCACTCGTGTTGTATTCTGCCGCCTCTGTGTGCATCTCCCCCCCCCCCCCCCCCACATGCAGTGTTGCATTGCCCTACCAGTTACCCAACCCTATCCTATTTACTTTTTAAAAAATGTAGGTATTTTTATGCTGCATTTTAAAACGGTGCGTTTGTGCTTTATTTTTTTGTTACCAATCCATCTAAGATTGATAAATAAAAAGAAGAAAAATGCTTATGTCAATTTGTAGGCATGCCCATGTGTGTTGAACGCATCTGTAAGCCTGCAACTGACAGCTGCTTCATCGTTTTTTTTGTTGTTTTTTTTTAATTGGACATGCTGCAAGCAGCTGTGATGCTGTATAGCATGGCTAAAACGATCGGCAGACCTATTGACTTTGCCGAAGCTTGTTTAATATGCATCCTTGCTTTTGTTAGTGCAACTTGTACCTATTGTGTCATTTTTAGTTACAGAGCATCAGCATTTGGAGATTGAGATTTGGTGTTTGTTTTGAAAACTTGCATGTAAAGCTTTTGTGGGAGTCAGATGTTAAACAACGCTTGTTAAAAAGCAAAGTCCTATTCTACTTCTCCTAAAATAGTAGAGCTAGGTTGCCTTGACCCTAATGTAATTGCTAGAGTGATTTTTGATTATTGACAAAATGCTTTGTTAAATATATAACGCACAGTTTATGTTGAAGAATAAAGTATGTCTAACTTGAAAATCGTAGTAGGCCGCCCCACTTAAAAACAATAGGCCTGTAACCTTTTACTAAGGCCTGGACCTTATTACATTGACTAATATAAGATGCCATGTTTAACGTAAAGGCTCATTAATACTGAAATGCTTATTTTTCAATTTAAGTGACAGATGTGCAAGTTGCTTTTCTTTTGCTGCAGACCTTGCAACTGCTAAAGCTACTGTTTTAGTTAATGAATGGATGTTATTATATTAAATGACTGATAGTTAAGTTCCCACCACAGAAGATGTAGACAGGGAGGATGATTCATGAGAACATTTGTGAAACAAGAAAGGATGTACCCGCAGCATTCAATGACAAATAGTTAAAGGACGTTTGTACTTTGGTGAGAAGATGGGGAGTAGACCTGTTCCCAGGAGTGTGCTGAAACCCAATCAGCAACGTGGAGAAAATAATGCTAATGTTACAGGAGAGAAAACATGCATTTATATTGGTGCGTGTTCCTAGCCAAAGAGGCAGATGCTATTCTTTCACCAGTGCTTAATTTGTACAATTATAAGTGCCAGGGCCCTGAACAGGTCACTGCAGCTTGCATCACCCATTGCCTCTGTCATCACTGTCAATGGTGGTACCAAAACAACTACTAACCATCGTTCTCCTGCAAGTGTGACAGTACAGACCATTCCAGGTCCCCAAAGCTGAAGGAATGGCTGTGAAGAAAGGGATTAGTAATTTGTTTATGTATGTTGTATTTATACACAACAGTTGTTGTGCTCATCTCTAAATTAGATGAGCAACACGCCACCCTGTAGCAGACTGTCATAAGTGTTGGTGTTGACAATTAGGTGCCGGTGCAGAGCACTGGAAACCCCCCAGATCAAATTAAGCACTGCCTTCCACCCTTTGATGCAGAGTATACTGAACCATTTTTTCCTGGACTCTGAGAAGACACTCTATACAGAGTTTCTTGGACATCTCTTTGAGCAGTCTTAATTTGTTATTTGATCTGCTGTTAATTGAGCTGAGTATAACTTCCAGCTGATTCCGTGAAAGCTATATGCTTCTGCTGGAATCTCATCAGAAACCCTTCATGAGAAGCTGAAATTTTATTCACTAACTTTATTCATTATTAAATATTGATTGATTGTTAACCTGTTATGATAAGCTTTGGAGAAAAATACTCTAATAAACGAATAAACTATGGAATGATTTAAAATAAAAACCCTTAACTCAACTTAACTCTCTTTTCTGACTTAACTAAAGTAATAATAATTGGAAATGGTTTATGTTAAGTTTTAACATTCACATCTCAACTGACAACAAAGATCCGTCAACCTGTGAGATGTGAGCGAGGTTCTTGCAGATCAGTAAGTGGATGGCTGAACTCTGAGCTCCCATATAATCAATTAAAATAAGGCCATCCCAAGCCAATAGGGTACTAAAACACAACTTTAATGTTGGTCAGTTGTCAACTTTGAAATTTCTGGTCCAGTGTAGCTAAGTCTCTGTTCAGCTGTGCATTCTTTGCCTCTGCTTATTTTACCAACATTGTTGACACCTGGAAAACAGAGGTTTATTTGACAAACATAAATTTGTAATTACGATTGTGTTGTGTTTTGAAAGTATATTGCCGATGCATATTGTAGATTTCCAGTTTGTTCTTGTATGGTTCACTTTAGAGAACATGTCGACCTTCACAGGTTTTCAACTTGTGAATTTCAGCTTTTAACAATCAGCTCACGCCTTCATGCAATACCAAAACAAATTCCCACCGCTACCTTCGCATAAAATATTGCTATAATTATTGCTCATGAATCTTGGAATAAGAATTGAAATATATGTTTTACTCTTATGCATAATAATAGTTGTAAAGAGCTGATATTATTAAATCTAGTTTTTAATCTACTATATGGATAATTGTAATTAAATATCAACATTTGAATGCATTTTTGTTAGTCGGAGTAATGATTTTTTTTCAATTAAACAAGTTAATAAGCTATGTTCTGAACAGCTTATAGGTTGAAGTTGAACTAAGATAGTGTTTGGGTAAAAAGATCTGTATTTTTTAACTGTATGGTTTAGTAGTAATTGTGAATTTTATGACGCATGTTTAATTATTAGGATGCTCAATTCATCTGCAGAGATTATATAAGTTTCTTTGTTTTACTTTTCATTCAATATTTGTAGGGTAGGTGTAATTATTTACAACTAACTATTTACAATGTACTGCATACTAATTTATTTAGTTTCAAATACACATTGTGTATATGGATAACAGACGAGTAAAGTCTGGCAGTGCTGCAATTTTTTGTTCACTTCTTTACCACAATATTTTTCTCCCCTCTTCTCCATTGGCTGGCCTCTTAAATGCTGGTCAGCCATTGGAGAAGAGCTTTGTCTCTCCAAACAAGCCCCGTCTTTTTCGGATTCGGGGGCGTGTTTTTTCGCTTCTTTATTATTTTTTACTCCCTGCCCCTTTTACGCGTGGTGCGCGTGTTTTTTTTTTTTTTTACCGTCGGAAGGTTCGGCCATTTTGTGCGCGGTCGAAACGGAGCGGGACGTGGGGTCGCCTCTTCCTTGCTCTAAGGCTAATCTCGATGTTTCCTGGCGCTCGAGGATGCACGGCAGATAAGTAACCGGACTCTGTCTTTTCTTTCTTACTTAGAGAAGAAAATAGTGTCCGCTTCTGCTCTAACGCTTCAGCTGCCCCCCCCACTCTTTCCCCTCCTGCTCACCCCTCTCCAGCAGTGTTTTGTACAGCGCCTTCGACGCACACAGGGCCGGATTTAGTGCCTGTGGCGCCCTGTGCGACAATGCTTCAGCTGCCCCCCTCCCTCTCTTTCTGTCTAGCAGTTCTTCTCTTACTGAAAACCTTGACTTCAAGATGGGGTTCTCACTCTTTCCTCTACTTTCTTTTATTTGCTCCCCTGTGAAATGGATCCAAAAAAGATCATTTTTGCTGGAAATGTCGTATTGGGTGGCGTAAGGCTGGGTGGCGCCCTACGAAGCCTGCTAACGTGATCCGCGGTTCGCTGGTAAGGGGCATTGTTCCATCGGTAAACATAGGTAGGTTTTACGCATGCGCAGAGCGCCAGCGATTGTGGCTCCAGGTTCTTCCGAATACGTCCTTCTCGACGCCCAGCACGGGCGGAGATACTGTCAGGACGTAGGGTCATGCCGCGTGGCGTGCGCCAGTCCAAGTTCACCTCCTGCTCCAGTCCCATCCACAGTAGAGTCCCGGGTCTCCAAGGGGCGGAGGCTGCTCATTGTCAGGAACCGGCTGGGGCAGCAGTGGATACCGCACCAGCAGGCAGGTGAGTGCGGGGCTTCTGTCAGGAAGGAGCCTGATGGGTGCCGGTGTGTCCAGGGTGCACTTGTGTCCTCTGTGGGCTCCCCACGAAGGGTCCCGCAGAGGTAGCCTGAAACCCCGGATACCTCTCTGCTCACCCCCAGCCTAGTGAACTTCTTTACCTGGGCTGAGGGCCCCTGCCTTGATCACCTGGGAGAGGCACCGGCTCAAGAAGGCTGGGATTTGTTTGGACTGACCCCGGGAATAGACTGATCCCAGGGGGCTAGCAAAGACAACAGGCCAGCTGCTTATCCACAACCCTGCCCTTTCAGTGACTCCAGAGAGGGACTTCACCCAGCTGGCCTTTCTCATCAAGTGACTCTCAGAGATGGGCCATGAATTACACCTGCCTGGCCCTCCCACTAAGTGACTCTCACAGAGGGACTTCACCCTGCTGGGCCTCCTTATCAAGTGACTCCCAGAGACGTACTTCACCTAGCTGGGCCTCCCAAGTAAGTGACTCGCACAGAGGGGCTTCACCTACCTGGGCTTTTGTTTTCTTGGCTTTGTTTTCCCTGGGCTTGCAACTAGTGCACCAATCCTGGAGGTACTGCAAAGTGTGGATTGGAAAATAAAATGTGTACTGCGGCTCTGCGTCCAGGGATGTGGTATTTTTACCATACTGCTAACGTTTTGTAAGGATATCAGCAATGGACATTGAAATGGGACCATTCAAGGCCCCTTTCAGGCAAAAGCGCTCACTGATTTCTGAATAGTGAGTGTAAAAGCGTTAAGGTAACAATGTTGTTCCTGCTTGCATTTCACATGGTTCACAGGCAGCAGAGAAGTAACAGGACTCTGTCATTTCCTTCTTGCTTACAGAAGAAAAATACAGTGTCCGCTTCTGCCGCTTCAGCTACCCCCCACCCCCACTCTTTCATTCTTCCCTCTCTTTCTGTCTAGCAGTTCTTCTCTTACTGAAAACCTTGACTTCAAGATGAGGTTCTCACTCAAGTCATGTTAAGTCAAAAAAATATTTAATCATAAAAGACATGTTAATATTTCATCAGGTACAATTAATTAAAAATTGGAATAAAAATGTTCACAATAAACATAGTGAACCACTTAATAAATAACACGTTAAGGACAATAATAAAAAAATATTAAACAGTACAAATTGCAACGACTTGAATCTGATTAAGACCTACACCACAGAAGACTCAGCTTTGTTATTTAGGGCCAGAGAGTTTGTGGCTATTTCGCCGGTTCCGTAGGAGCCATGCCCAGCTAATAAATTTGGCCACACCAATAACAACAAATGTTGATGTGTCAGACTTTAATATTCTGCTGGCAGCCTGAGCTGATCTAACACCCAGTTCACGGCATACAGGGCGCAACCACAATCGTCTAGGTTGGTGGTACTCTGGGCAAACAAATAAAAAATGGTCGACTGTTTCAATCTGATCCTCACAAATGGGACATTTATCACTGCCAGTTGTGTTCCAACTTTTGGTAAAGCAGTGTAACGGAAGGGTGCCAATTCTAAATTGATTATATAATTTCCGATCCTGCTGCTTTGTTATTGCGTCCCAATACACCTCGAGGGAGGATTCATCCTTGACAGCCAAGTATGTTATAGACCAAGAGCTGCCAGTCAGGGAGGCATGGCGCTTACCTTTGATCCATTGCCAGTAGGTGTCCCTAAAGATCTTTTTTGGGGGGAAGACAGCCGTCACAGGATTAGACCATAGTTCGCCCAGATCAGTCAAGATTATTTGATTTCTGACAGCCAGCTAATTCTATGGGAACCCCCAAGGGCTTTAACCTCTAGCACTCTCTTTCCTCTACTTTTTTATTTGCTCCCCTGTGAAATGGATCCAAAAAAGAAAATCATTTTTGCTGGAAATGTTTATTTTAATTCTAAGGTGCAGCATCTGGAATAAAAGGTTAAAAATATGAAATATAACTAAATAAAGTAAGACAGTGGTATCAAACTGGCCAGATTGATTTTATTTGGATTTGATTTGGAAGTGCAAACTAGTGCTTTCAGGCCTCAAAATACGGTGCATGTGCGCCGGGAGTGCGCAAGATTTGGCAGCCTGTGTCATTTATTTCGCAGCCACTTTGATGTTCTCAGTGAGCCGCGCGGCCACTGAGAACATCAAAGCGGCCGCGAAAGTGCTCACCATATGCCAGCCTGCGTGCCTCTCTCCCCTACCCCCTCCCTTATCCCACTTCCTGCTTGTTTTTTTTAACTGCAACATGTTTTTGTCAATGTTTGGAAAAGGAATCATGTGCAAGTCACACATATATAAACGCATATTTTAATTCACACACACAAAAGGGCACACAATCCAGCTGCATAAAGCAAAACAAGCATTGGCAAAGCCAACAAGTCTGACTTGTATGTGTTAACACATGTATTACAGGTATGCACACATGCAATTTGCATGCAATAGCCTCCTTAGGTCAAATCTTTTGTCTTTGCCAATGCTTGTTTGATCCGGCAGACACATTTCAGTACCAGTATCCTGGAAACAATGGTCCTTCTCAGGCAGGTTATGTTAGAAGATTTACCGCCTACTGGTGGCCTTAAAGGTCCTGTGCTTGCGAGCCATCAGTGTGTGTTTACTTCAGATCCAACTCCTCCTGCATTCGTCCACTCCAGGTTTGGCAGCAGGCTTGGTGTCACTGTGCTGAGAGAAGACAGCAGCGTGCTGGCCTCGCCTCCTTCATCATTAGTGCTCCCCGCGAGCCACGACAGAGGGAGATGCGGAAGCCGACTAGAGCGCGCGCCACTGGCTTGCTTGAAGGGAGCCCGTTTTCAGTGACTGTGGGCGCGTGATTTGTACAATTAGATGCAACTTGAAACGATTCAGCTCTCTGAACACTCATTCGATTTTATGATATTGGCAACGGAGGAGTGACCTGACATAATTTTGTTGCGTTTCCTTAGCAGCACAAAAACAGAGGCCTTCAATTTAAAGGAATAGCTGAATTATTTATTACCGAAGTCAGCAGTTCTCATTACCGACCTCGGAAGGCTGATTGGCTGATACAGCTAAGAGTTTGATGGCTTTCAAATCCGTGATTAAACTACTTCGAACCTGCTCATCGACCCACCAAGCAATCTAGGCCTTTTGTTTTTTTGCATATTTATATAGCGCGAACTCGACCCGAAGGTATCGGAGCGCTTTACACGAGCACCGTATTTACATTGGCACGGGGAGATTAAGTGTTTTGCCCAGAATCACAGGATGTGGACGCGACTCCGAGACCCGAACGGACCACATCCTCTCCCCTGATAGTTTGACTTGGCACCGCTCTGTGAGTCACCTGTAACTTTTGTAATGCAACCCATTGCAATATTACAGACACACTACACATCACAACAGGTGTATTTTGTGTTAAAAAAGCTCTTTTATTTAAGTCAGTAGTCTTGATATCAGCACTGGAAGAATGAAAGGATGAATAGGCATAACGCTTTGCAGAGAAACAAACTTATTACTAAGGTGCTGATTTACAATTGTGCAGACAGCGTACTCTGTCACAGATGTGGCGGAATACCCTGTCCCCCAAAACCTTGTCCCTTCCACCTTATTTAGACTTGGGTAGACTGCCAGCTTCCGTTGACGGAGCCGCTGTAGGCTCAATTGATGGAAAGCTTCCGCCAACGGCCTGATGGAGAAGGGGCCATTAGAGGAAAGACTTTCCACCCCTCTCCTTATTAAAGGTAAATCCTGCTGGTGAAGGACGAATAAAATAACAAGCATTTGCAATGAAATAGGTCTCGTAATTACGCGAGTTTGAGCTATTGGCATTATAAATGACAATATCTTTTATGTGTCTGTTTGTAAAACATAAATAAAAGGCATTGTTATTTACAATGCCAATAGCTCAAACTCGAGTAAATGCGAGACCTATTGCATTGCAAATGCTTGTTTTCCTGGTCTTTGTTTTCCCGGGGCTTGCAACTAGTGCACCAATCCTGGAGGTACTGCAAAGTGTGGATTGGAAAACAAAATGTGTACTGCGGCTATGCGTCCAGGGATGTGGTCTTTTTACCATACTGCTAACGTTTTGTAAGGATATCAGCAATGGACATTGAAATGGGACCATTCAAGGCCCCTTTCAGGCAAAAGCACTCACTGATTTCTGAATAGTGAGTGTAAAAGCGTTAAGGTAACATTGTTGTTCCTGCTTGCATTTCACATGGTTTGCTAACTTTTGCATTCCCCTATGAGTGTTTGCTTTTTCCAGGATGATGTTACTTTTTTCTATAGGCCGCATATTGCTAGTCTATTACGTCATTTAAATTGAGCCTCATCCAGGTGTTTAAAGCCGGCAGCAATTGGGTTGTAGTTGAAGACAGTGTGAGTTTTTCTCAGTGGAACAGTATGGTGTTCAGTGGGGGAGACGATGTGGCACTATGGCCAGAGCTGCTGAATTTGGAACTGGGGAAGCAGGTTCAGCCTTAATAACCAGTCCACCAGACGACTCTCCTGAGAGAGCACAATCCCATGCTAGACCTTAGAAGGCTGCGCAAGACCTTAGAAGCGCTGGTGTCTTAGCACCAGCAGGTGGACCCTAGCACTGGCACGTCTGGGTTAACCTTCAAGATTTGTCCACCACAATCCATACTGAAGTACAACTCCAGTCTTGCTAGCAGGCCTATGAAGCAGCACAGCCAAGAACAACAGTGACTCTGTCACTGAGGTCACAGGACCCTTGAGCAGGGCCAGCTCTAGGGCAGTGCAACCGGTGTGACCGGGCGCTGACTTTGGGTGGAGACATTATGTTTGCAAGTAAATTGATGTTTTAAAAGCGCTTGCTGCCTCCTTCCAGGCCTCCAGCAATTTTCGGCAACAATAAAAATGTCATGATGACTCTGGTGTTTAATGTTCTTCCTAGAGAGAGATCGGAGTTTTGTCTAGTGGAAGTTTTGACTCCTGGAAAGGTAGCACATAGGGTTAATGTGCCTGCAGCAAAGAACATGTACCATGCAGATCACAAAGTGCACATAATGTAAATAGGTCAGTGGGCTACTGCGTGTGTGTGTCTGTGTGTGTGTGTGTGTGTGTAGGTGGCTCTGTGGGTGGCTCTATTTGTGTGTGGGTTGCTCTGTGAGTGGCTCTGTGGGTGGCTCTGTGTGTGTGGCTCTATGTGTGGGTGCAAATGCAATAGGTCTCACATTTAAGAGTGATTAAGCTATTGACATTGTAAATAACAATGCCGTTTCTTTAAATGTTTTTGAAAACCAAAACATAAACAAAAATGTCATGAGCAATGCCAATAGCTCAAACTTTAACAATGCCGAGACCATTGCATTGTAAATGCTTGTTATGTCTCTCCTGAGACAGAGTACATGGTGTTTCTTGCGAGTTGGCTTATAAACTAAAGAAAAATGTATTAGAGCCCGCACTTACTTACCATTGGTTGACTTTGGCGTCACTCATTTCCTTGCTTCTCATTATTCAGTGCCTCCTAGCCTCACTTTCTCTTTGTGTGTCAGTCCATTCCGTGGAGCATGTACAAAGTACAGCTTCCTGTTGCAACCAGTTTCCTTCCACTGGCCATGCATTTCTGGATGAACTTTTGTCTTTGACTTGTTGGACTCTATAAGAGTGCATGTGTTTGCAGACCCCCCTCGCACCCTCTGTCCTTGTGCTGCATGCACTGTCCCGCTATCCGCCTTCTCCCTGACTGTGCTTGCTCCCTCCCACCCTCATCCTTGTGGTGTTGATTGCTCCCTTCCCCCCTCGTGTTGCATGCCATCCTGTCATCGTCCTCTCCCACATTGTTTCTGATGCCCCATCGTACCCACCCCTTCTTGTTATGTTGCTTGCCCTGTACCTTATGCCCTTTATTGCTCACCCCATCGTCATCACTATGGGTTTGACAGGCGATTCAATAATAGTCACACCCCAGCCACAGAGCGAACATGAGCAGCTCCTGAGATTTCTGGGATTGATGTGAGCTTGTATTGGAAGTATGGACTCAGTCTTGATATATCAGGGGAGGATGCATGAACCTGTTAAAGGGCGGGGTGTGCTCTGTAACTGGAGCCAAGGTAAAGAGGGCGTGCACACTTTATATGGATTCTTACTAGTGCCGGGGAGCTAAAGAGCATGTCTGCCAAGCAGTACAGGTGGGATCTACGTGCCCTCCTGTACCTCTCACTGATCAGAAGCAACACCAATACCCCTGTTTATCAGTTCAGGAGAATGTCCCATTTGTTCTCTCTCATATATGTGCTGAATGATGCTTGTTTTTTGCACAAAAAAACACCCTTATAGTGATGTGTTGCTTGGGCACGTTACTTGTCCTGAAAACTTCAGAGGTTATGTCTCACACTTTTGAATCACATGCCACTTGCCCATTCTGCCCTCCTCCGTCATTCAAAATATTTTTGCACTAGCCAGTAGTTTTTGAAAATGTGTACAAAATGCATATATAACAGCACCTGTAAGGTGCAAATGGTTGATTTAAACACGTGAGCAGCAGATTGTTAATTGTAGACTGGAAGTCACAGATTTGTATTTAATACACCCTTTATCATATGTACAATAAAATGTGCCACATACAGTAATTGGTAATTGAACCTTTTATAGAGTAGGAACGCTGAGATCACGTTGCTAATCTAAATGGGAAACCAATCATCTTTGCCCTTGAGTTCTTCGTAGCTAGGTTGTGGCTCTGTCTTGCCTGTAGAGCCCGTACAGCCATGTCGAAGTACCCGTGCCCCCAGCCAGCTCCAATGCACCAGTTCAGGACGCAAGGAATGATGTCAACTCTTTCACCTGTTAAAGTAGTAGTGGCATCCCCACTAAGATTCGTGAAGAAACTAGGATAGAGACACTTGCGGCTTTGGAGTTATTCCAGTGTCCCAGCAACTATCCAGGTTTGATTGGACCGGTGACTGGGTGGTTTATCTGAGGCCTTATTCGTTCACACTCCTCTAAGTGACCCAAATTTGTTGGTGAAACATTCCCATTCCTCCATTTTAGCCAATTCATGACTAGGTGTTAAATTGTTAATTCAGGCCACTGCATTTCAATAGGCAGGTGATAAATCTGGGTACTCTAAAGACATCTTGGACATGTTTAGAGTTGTGCCACTGCTCTGGGCAGTCGTGCTGCTGTACAGCATAGCAAAAAGACATTGACAAAGCCAATAGCTCTCGCACAGGTGAGTATAGTACATCCTTGCAAGCCAAGGAGGTTACGTCATAACTTCTCAAACGTTTGACTTCTGTGGACCCTCAATGAATCACTTCTCAAAACCCAGGATCTTACCTAAGCAATTTTAATGTTAACCTCAAAACGATACACAGAAATTCAGAAATACCTCAACATCAAGCAAATACCTAAATCATTAAATATTTAATTTACTTCATAAATAAAAAATCTGCTAAAATCGACATTTTAATGGGAAGGTTGGAGCTTTTCAAAATCAAGATCAACTTGGCCTTCAATACCTACTTTGAAAACAGATTTTATTAAACGGAGCAAACTGAAAGCGCTTTTATTTCAAACAGAAGTGTCCCTCACTTCTCCAAAAGTAATTTATCGACTGCAGATAGCATGAACTTCAAGTAAAATACTCTCCCTTTTAAATACAAACCTCCCATTACACTTTGTCAATTGTTACACAATTTTCAACACATCTGATATTTAAGCTCTGGCACACAATTTTTAACACGGTCTCCTCTGGCCTTGTCACAGGCTTTCAAACAGTTTTTAGTTTAATACCAAACTTCATTCATTAGATCATCTCTGGAATAACAGGAACAGTGCCCATAATTCTCGCTCTGTTTGCGACCATCCTACTACTATTTTAGCTTGTAAAAAATGGCTGCGCTCCCTGTGGTAACAAGCATGTCCAACAGAATACGCCTCTACAGGAAGGTACATCAATACCGTGAAAAAATGGAAAAACTTTTCGGCTGCCTGCCTCTATCTATTATCGGAGCCAGCTACAACATGACATTTATTTACACATATACAATCTGCGTGCACCCATCTTTTTATTGCAAAACTTGCCCAATCGACTGACAAATGGATCTATGCCTTGCCAACATTCCAGCAAACGCTCCCGATATCCAGCAGGTAATGGAGTATCTTGAAAACCATGAACTTGATTGTTCGGGCAGTGGAGCAATGGCGGATGCAACGCAAAAAGGTATCCTGGCGGAATGCGATTTCTGCGCAGCCGCGAAAGATCTCCTGCAACGTGTGACTTTTGACAACATCGCAGATTGTCTGCCAATTCAAATTGCCGCTGCAACATTCGAGGAATATTACTGTCCCTTCGAGGAAATGAATTCGATCGCTTCGCTTTTCTCACCCGATGGCAACAATCGCCTCTTGGAACATTACGCATCTCAAGCCGCTGAAGAACTTCCGGACTGTAATCTCCAAGACTTGTAAGAAATTCACTTTATTCTTGGATTGATTTTTTTTTTTTGTTTACTTTTTCCTATACATTTTTTTAATACACTTCAATTGTACTATTTTCATATAATAACTTTCCAAGTATGCTTAGGCATTTGAACTCTGTTTTCATTATTGCCCCTTACGTCTCCAGACTAACCAGGGATGGGTGATGTATGGCCTATGCAAATACGCTATTTACTTGCTAAATTAGCCTAAACCCGACATCCATTTTGAAACCATGTCTATTCTTTGTACACACGTCTCTCTGCCTGCCTGTTATCCACGAAACCCTTTCCCACAAATTAGCTCAGCCTCAGCTCACGAGCTGGCGATCAAGATACAAAACACACGGCATTGTTTAGGAACTGGTTGGCACAGTGTGGTAATCGTATCCTACCTGTATTTACATTCTACATTTTACAGTCATTCATGTCTAATAGATATTGTTTATGTCACATGGAACTGTAACATGTAATGTGGAATTGACTGATGCAGGAGCTTAGGTTTGAATACAGCTGAAGCGGTTGGAGTTTGCCTCAGCTGGATGCCTTAGCTCTTGCTCCAGTGGGTCCATTTATGGCACTTAAAGACACTTTTTATATAACTTGCAGACTCCATTGCTTTATCCCACACAGCCACTTTCTTAAACACACCTGATTTCACCATTTGTCTTCTGTGACATTGCAACATTCTGCATTATATTCACGATTATTTCTTTATTCACGATTGCTAAAACACTCCATTCGAGTCTTCAGACCGGTAGGGGTGAGTAGTTTGCTTCCGACTCCTGGTATAGTCTAAACCCATCCTAACACCACTTGCACAGCTATGCTACAGCGGCCAGTATGCTACAGCGCCCAGAGCACATCGGTTTACAGCAATCAGCTCACGGTTTCATCCCTGAGTGTACCCTCACCTCAGCACCATCTCACTCTGGGCAAAACAGCACTTTCACACCGGTGAATACATCACTTCACACTCCCTGTATAGCACACCCTAACCACCCCACGGAGCTCACAGCACTCCTACCCTCCTCTTTCCTACTCTTTTTACCCTTATTTCCCCTTACTCGCTTCAACAGAATCACAAAATGGCTGCCAACACCTCCTAGGTGCATCCGCTCGCAGCCAATGAGCAGCAAGTTCATGCTCGCAATGCCTCAGCCAATCAGATGGCAGAATTCTCAAATATTATCTGTTAAATTTCAATATTTCTCCAAAACTACTGAACGGATTTACACCAAATAAAACCGTGCTTTCTAGACCAAGCCCCTTCTCCCTGACAAATTTGGGGTAATTCCGTTCACCCGTTCGACCTGTAGCCTGGTCTAAAGTTTCCTATGGAAATTAACATGGCGAAAACATGTTTTGGGACCCGCCTTTTTTCTCGGCCCCCCCTTGACGAATCACCCCCAAACTTTCAACATAGGAGCTGATATGAACAAAGAATTAGTTTGGAAAGTTTCATGAAGATTCATTAAACAACGCCAAAGTTACAAGCAAAACAAAAAATGCTCTTCCTATGGAAACTTGGTCCTAACTAGAACTACATACTGACGACCGCCAGTAGGTAATATATGTATATGTGTGTGTGTGTGTGTGTGTGTGTATATATATATCTATCTATATATATATGTATGTGTGTATGTGTATATATATGTGTGTGTATACGAGTGTATATGTATGTGTGTGTATGTATATGTGTGTGTGTGTATATATATTCACTTAAAAAAACATAGGTTTCAGGTATGTTAAAGTTAGGAATTAGCATTTAAAAAACCTTAGAAATTCAAAGAAAAAACCATAGGTTTTAGAGGCATTATAGTTAGCTGGATATTTCCCTCGTACAAAACCATTGAAATTTCCCCGTTATAGTTAGTTCAGCTAACTATAACTCGCGCCCCCGCAATGCACTGCTGATGACGTCACATATTATATCACTCATGACATGGTCAGTGACATCACTGATGACATCACTGAAAAACATTTTAATGCAGCGTTTTAAAATGGCCATCCAACATGTTGGAATAGAACATTAAAAATTGTCGCTGGTGCTTTGACTCACTTGTATGCAACATGCTGGCCATGCCACAATGGTGTTAATCCCTGACAACCTACACAGCATGGCCATAGTGGTAAAATGCTGGCCATGCCACAATGGAGATAATCTCTAGCCATTCCTCTACTCTTCATTGGAACGCCGATTTGGAGCTTCCTGAAGTTGGGAGGGAAGTGAAGAGACAGGCAAGCTATAGTAGCAGCAGGAGTCTGGAAGAAATGTAAGCCCGCTTTCCCAGGCTTCATGAAGCGCTTCCCCTGATGGGAGCGCTGATTGGGAGCTGCATGATGGAGAAGAGGGAGAGAAGTAACTAGCCTGCCAAAACAGCAGCAGGAGTCTGGAAGAAAGGGAAGAATAAAAAGAGTTTCTGTATTGTGTTTTGGAAAGAAAGAATGGCTATTGGCTACAATCCCATTGTCGTGTAGTGCCCTATTCAATATAGTGTAGGTACAAGTCATTTAACCCAAGAAAAATGTAAAGAGTATAATGGAAAGATGCACTTGCCAGGTTGATGCAAGTTATGTCATAAAACGTTTTTTAACACATACTAGACAAATCTGTGAAGTGCAGGTAATTCCTTATAAAAATGCTGGCCCTAGCATAATGGTGGTAATGCCTAGCAATGTACTGGGCCGGAAACAATGGTGGTAATCCCTGGAAACTGCTGGTAGTCCCTAGCAGCATGCAGTCCCTGGCAGCAGTAATTCCTGGCAACATTCCCACCATGGGATCGTTCTGGTAATCTATGGCATATTGCAGGCAGCCGTTGTATGATGGGTGATGACATTAATGTAAATCATTCTGAATACATTAAAGTTCAGGCAGACTCAACGAAGAAATAAGGGCCATGTGAACATATAGTACGAGTATGTGAAATTACATGCTTATCTAAATTTCTCCAAAACCCATGACAAATGTTCCATCGGCCGGGTTTGGGGAAAGTGTACAAGTTGAAAGCTACTGCATTTGTTAGTGTTTTCATTTCGGAAGGAAGAGCACACTAATCTTTCTTTTGTTGTGGTAGTCAGACTCCCAAGAGCTTTGGGTTTTATTTCACAAAGTCTAACTAAACACGTGTAAGCTTCCTTCTGAGTGCATGTGTGGTATTCTGATGGCGGTAGGTGCGCGGATCTGTAACATTAACTTATCGGGTTACTGGTCTGGGTTGGCATTGTTGTGTTGGCAGATTGTGTTGCGATCTGTGCTGCATCGTATGCTATCGATTCTTTGGTTGAGTTGTGTATGTGCTGCCTAGTCCATTCTTAGTATCTGTTGTGGTTTTATTTTGTACTCGGGAAAGCATATTTTTAAAGACATTCGGTCAGCGCAGTCAGTCCTCGTATTCCTTTATCACTTAAACTCCTGCTGGTTTATTGGAAGGACCAGGCGAGCAAAGCGTGAGTGCGCTCAACCCCGCTTGCTCTCGTAGCGTGAACACGGGAGATTTGTATTTTTATGGTTTGTGCCTTTGCAGTGCTTAACACCCGAGGATGGCTGTTTTAATTTGATTACTTAAAGAATTACCCCAAAATCAGGAATGCATTCTCACTTTGGCCTTCGTGTAATCGCCAGGATCAGTTTGCGAAGTTGACGCCTCCCAGCGATGTTCCTTCTGGTCTCCCCTGCCTTTGAAGTTCCTCCCTTTGCCTAACGCGTGCAGCAGGAGTGGAGGTTGTTGTAAAAGCGCCATGCGGTGGATGGTGTATGCGAAATGATGTGCTCGGTGCCGTGACATCAGGCGGTGTCGGGTTTCCCGGGCTCTGAGGAGCAGCTTCAAAGGGCCTGAGCTCGCGCCCCGCCTCTGTGTGCCGGACCTGCCGGGAGCCTGCACCGCCCCGCCGTCAGCGCGCGTCTCCTCAGCGCAGAGCGCCACGTCTGGACAGCGGCAGGGCTGTGAGTATGGCTTCCCTCTTACCCGTGGTGTTTCTGTGCGCCGGGGCGTCTCAAGCGGGACATGAATGTTAGTTCTCGAGTGGGGTGATGAAACCGGGAAGATAGTTGCGTTTGGATTTTCAAAGCTGCCCCCAGGCCAGTGCACTGTTCTTCCATGGAAGGGGCAGGCTTTGCTCCACTCGTCTGAGATGCTTTGATATGAGGGGCACTGCTGCCCTCTCTGTAGCATGTTTGCGAGGGCGTTAGTGCATGGCGCTCTGTACTATACCTCCGAGTGCCGCAGCTCTGTAACCGTCGTACGAGGGATATTGGAGGTTTAGGTACATGTTCTGTTTTTCTTTATTCAATGTTATCCAAGTTGTGTTGTAGCGGGAGCAGCGACACTCTTTATCTTTAGAATTACAGATGTTAAAACTAAGCTGTGTTGGTGTAAAACTAATACGTTGCAATATTGTTGCTCCTAGACTTTTATTCTCAACCGGATTGTGAGTTATTTAAATGACCATGCGTCCTCTTCATCATCAGACGTGTTAATGTTGGCATCATCCGCACCGTCTAGCGTAATTATAGCATGGCACGAATGCCCAGTTAGCCTAGTGTCCTGTGATTACATTCTGCAAGTAGTGAGTTGATTTAGTGATGACGTAGAGTTGTTCAGCAGCTTAGTGGACTCAAGGAGAATCATCAAAACAAGCATTGACATAGCCAATAGGTCTCGCTTTTGGGACCTTATAAGTGTTTAGCCATGCAACAGTTGATGTTGTTGCACCAAGGATATTGTGCTGCATAACTAAATACTTATAAGGTCCCAAAAGCGAGACCTATTTGGCTATGCCAATGCTTGTTCTATTTGTAGCTCGTTATTTTCGCCAAGTTTCATTATTTCTCTTTCACGATTTCCTTGAATGTAGATGTCAGGGATTGCCCACGCACCTCTGCCATAGTAGTCCCTAAAAGTATTATTTATGAGCATTTGGTTTGCAGGCAGAAGAGGCCCATAAATATGTAATGAATGTATCAGAGCCCCCACTTAAGCTGCGAACGTGTGTGTGTGGGGGGGGGGGGGGGAGTGGCGGGGGCCCCAATGCAACTGCCTTAAATGGACCTTAACTCACAGTTGCAACTTCCTGCCATGTGTCCGCCTGCTGTGCTGTGAAGACTCATCTTTTCAATGAAGAATGGGAATGCAAAAAGAAAACATTTCAAGCAAGATTATACATTTTGTCGAGAAGTTGAAGATGAGGGTAGAGGGACAGTTTCAGAGTAAAAAGTACCAACATGGCAGAGCACAGGGCAGGGGAATGCGGAGGGTAAGAGAGGCTGAATACAAAACAAGCATTAGCATAGCCAATAGGTCTCGCATTTGGGACCTTATAAGTGTTTAGCCATGCAACAGTTGCATAACTAAATACTTATAAGGTCCCAAAAGCGAGACCTATTGGCTATGCCAAGCGGCCATGCGGCCGCGAAAGTGAAAGTGATCGCCATCAAGCATCAAAGCGGCCGTGCGGCCGTGAAGTGAAAGTATTCGCGGTAAAAGCGGCGCGCGCGCCCGAGCACATGCACTGTAGCGCTAGGCTGGCCTGGTAGCACTTTTTGGAGCCCTCTCAATAAGTCTCGACAGACCAGCGCATGCGCTGGGTCAGGCGAGACCTAAACAACCGTGCTTCCTTGGAAAGCAGGTGGTCTCAGCAAAACAATGCAGCCAAAGCTCCCCCTGTTGTGGTTTTAAAGCCTCCTGCAATGTACACTATATGTTGATGCGGTTTGGATAGACCATAGATTAGTAATGTGAAAGCGTGAAAGGAATCAGACTGTCTATTCCTGAGTACCTGCAGTTGCTTGGAGCCAGTGCCCTCCTAATGAAAGTAATGCACCCCATAGAGAAGTACTGACACACTCTCGCTTTTAATGAAAGGAAGCCCTGGTATGCAATGACTGAGGGGATATACAGATTTAAAATGCTATCCACGTGTTCTGCCAAACTTGAGAAACAGACGCATTTTCCCTCAGTGATCCAATGGGAAGTGGATGGGCACAATAAGCCCAGCACTGAGCTGAAATCCACATTGCCAGCTCTCCACATCATGGCAGTCGAGTGTAGCTGGGTATTTAATCGCTTCCCAATACACATACACCAAGGTACTTAATGCCTCCCCTGAAAAGCGTGATCACTCCTGAATCACTGAAAATCAATACAGTCTCTAGGGGTAAAAGCAAAAGATGTGCCCGGTCATCAAGTTCTTATGTTATGGTGAATTCAACATATTTCTTAGTGCTTAGGCTTTCTACAGGTGACCATTTCTACTAGTCCGATCCATTGAAATTGTTACAGGAGCAAATATGTATTTTTTTTCTCATAAGTGCACTTCAGCATAAGGGGAAAGGGCACTCCACAAGGCAGGGGTGTGGACCGCGAAAGAACTATTACGTTGCCCGAGTAAACCGTGGGAGCATGGAGGGAGGGGGGCGCTAGTGGGCCAGAATTCAAATCCTGTCTTTGGGAAGGGTGGTGCAGGGGATGTTCCAACAGCTGTGTGGTGCATGAGTAAAGCACTTAAGTGGTAGCCAGGAGGGTGTTGGGAGCAGGGGAATCTCTTTTTTAAGCACCTGGCCCAAGAGATAAGGGCAACAGCAGTGTCCTGTGGTGTTTACTTCATCACACTGTGTATTACTCTTCCCCTTGTACTTACTTGTAACACTATTAATATTGTCTGGTGTATGTTAGCACTTAGTGTGTTTGAGCTGCACCAATTGGTTCTAAAAGAACTAGGTACTTCAAAGGTCATTTTGTCCATTGGTGAACTGATGCATATTGATGCATACACCGACTTTTAGCTCAGTGCACAGTGCAATGGCCAAGTGTGCTTGTTTGCTTTTTTAAATGTAATACATTGAGATTGATGTTTTAAACAATATAGAACGAGTGGAATTTCAGGAGATGTTTATGAAAACGGAATGACCAACAGTTATGCTGCCGAAGCAAACTCAATCCAAATCTGCTTTCTCCATTACTTGTAATGGCAATACAATATTGCACATTTTTTGTAGACCATGTAACTGAGAATGTACAAAGGGTCTTTTGAGAACACTGCTGGTGGCTGCTTGCGTGACATCAGCATCCTGGTATTCCGAAAACCACAAACACTACTTTGAGATGTGGTTTCTAGTGATGACCTATTTGTAACATAATTCATAGGATGTCTATGTGAATTGAGGTTATTTTTTAACATTAGTTTTTTGTGAAAACAAATGCTAGTCCAGTCACATCTGCTTAGAAGATGTAGCATCCCACTGTGCAGTAAGTATGTTAAGTGCGCATCGCTGTTAATGGTGTATCGGGTTTCAGCGCAGATGCTTCAGTGATGGGCACAGATGTCTTACTAATTCATTTCTGGAGGTGGGTAACTTGATCACGTTTGAAGAATTGGGTCTTCAGTAGCCCAGTGTGTAACTCGATTTTATCAAAGTATTACACTTTCTTTTGTTTCTCTTACACTTTCACTCTGGTATTTTAAAATAGCTGCCAATTTGTATTTTTCTCTAGTGGATTACAATAGATCACGATGTAAAATCTTTTTTTTTCAAGAACGCATGTGTTTAGAGTAGTGTGCTGGCACGGAAATGGCTCCGCGTTTAAAGCAACGTACGTTTATAACGGGAGGCTTTTTAAAATTATTGTTGTAGCGCCAGTTATGTAGCACAATGCTGTAAATTATCACTCGAGGGGTGGGGTGCGGGGGGGGGGGGGGTCGTTGGTAGGGGGGAAATTCGGGTGGGGGCGTTCTGGGGTTGCTCCTACTGTCACCCCCTTGGCTGCGGAAGGCCAGCTTTCTGTACTTGGAGCTGGCGCAAGACCTCTAATGGGCTCACCTCGTGGTGCGCAGGCAAACGAGCAACAACACCCTTGAAATAAAACTGCAGGTATTTTCTTAGAGCAGGTTTATAAATACATTTTTATAGAACTGCTTTGACGTCACTGTGCACTGGGGCGCACGACGAGCGAAGCCTTTAATCTGTGCATTAGACTCACATGGACTGAAAAGAAATGGACAGAAGAAAGGTAGACGCCCCCTCTCCCCGTTGACTGTTGCTTCAGCACTTTTTGCAGATGAAGGGCAGCTTAGTGGAGTCTATTAAATTGCTTTTGCCCTAGAAGAAATCAAACCTTTATTTTAGTTCACTTATTTTGCTGAAGTATTTGCCAGTTCGAAACCTTTATGGTTTTTTTGATAGATATCTTTTTAGGTCTCGGCTAGACAGCACATACACTTGTCTCGAAGAGACGTGGTGTTTTCTTGCGGTGGGCTTACAGGCCACCCATCTCCTACCATTGGTAAACTTCAGCGTCGCTCTCATTTTCATTGACGCCATTCGTCATTGAATGTCGGCGTTGTGCCCTCTTCTTGTGTTTGGCCCTTCCATATCGCATAGACCAAGTAAATGTCTACATTCATCAGGTTTGCAGAGTTATTTTTTTACTTTGTTTTCAAGCACTCCATAGGAGTTGTTAGAACGTAGGCATGACAGCGGACCCCTAACACAGAGCGCACCTCATCTGTAGTCCCCAAATATTCAAATATAAAGTGTAACCAGAATGTGCACTCACTAATAACACCCGCTGTCAAGGTGTAGTCCATTTGACAGAGACTAACGCATATAAACACACAATAGGGTGCACCAAATGTTATCTCCAGACAAAAAAACAGTCCAAGCAGAAAAGTTTCCAATTTACGTGTAAAGCTTCATTTTATTTTATGTGTTGTTTCAAAAGTTCTTTTAAATACGTGATAATAAAACAGGCTACGCGTTTCATCCAACAAGCTGAACTTCTTCATGGCAAAATACAAAATCGACAGTAGCGCAATTTGCGGTACAGATCTTCTATTTTCGTCCCCAGTTCAAAATCGCTTTCCAACCTTCAGTATCACATTGAACATGTACTATGAACCATGTGCTCGCGATGGGAACTGAAATATAAGGTAATGAAAACAACATATCCTTCAATCGCCTATTGTAAGGGTTTCCAAATTGTGGAAAATGGGGTATCGATCAGACCCCAAAAAAGGCACCAGAATAAGGACCCAGATGTCAGCACAGCGGTCAACTATTTTCCAGGAAATCTCCTGAAACCATAGAAATAACTGCATTTTCAGACCGTCTCCCTTGTACGTACTCGAAAATGCATGCTCATGTACTTAAATACATTTCTTAAAAATTTCTTATAACACGAACGGCACGTTAGAATTTGTTTTGCCCGATCCAATGGTATTGGAGTGCTTGCTCCGTCGTCCGTCATGTCATATCGCGAACACAAGCCAATGATGGATTGGAACGCTTAGAGTGCTCACCAGTTACAGTGACACATTCATTTTTGTCGTTGATCCTGCTTCCTGCAAGTTTTTTTTTTTCTGTTGTTGCTTACCCATCCCCCTATTTCCGTGCTTGACCTGTCTCCCCCCACCCCACTACCGCCCTAGTCACTGCTTTTTATTTTTTGTAATTTTTTTTTTAACCCAATCCGATGGTATTTGAGTACTTGTTCCGTCCTCCATTTTCCCATAGTGCTAACACCTGCCGATGTTATTAGAGCACTTTCAGCGTTAACCAGTTACATTACACAACACATTCATTGTCGTAGGCAGGGGAAAGCGTTGATTTGCCCAGAATCACAAATTGTTCAGCAGACGACAAGATTCAAACCTAGTTTCCTGTCTACAACTCTGGCCAATATGCCACATCCTCGCTTCACTTCAAAGCTCCTCATATGTTTCTCACTATTACTTCCACATTTGCTCAGCAAGACCCCATCAGCACAGAACAAGCACTGGCAAAGCCAATAGATCTCGGCAATGCCTGAGCTGTGGCCTTGCCAATATGAATGTGTTTTAGCCATGTTGTCCAGCAGCACATCTGCTGTTCAGCATTGCTGAAAGTCATTGAAAAAAGCATTATGATGCGGTCAGCGCAGGCCACGTCATAGCACTTTTTTGTGTTAGGAGGGGCAAGACAATAAACTCAACTTGGGAGGTGAAGAGATATGACGTCGGCTCAACATCCTGTGATTCTGGGCTTGCAGTAACTTTCAGCCGTGCTGAACAGAAGATGTGCTGCTAGACAACATGGCTAAAAGACATTCACATTGACAAGGCCAAATAATTGCTCGAATATTGCCGAGACCATTTGACTTTGCTAATGCTTGTTTTTATTGGTCAGCAATTTGTGTGTTCAGCTGATTGCTTGCCAGGAAGGCATCATAAGACTTCAAAAGCGAAACAGTATTTTGTTTTCAAACTTGTAACATTTTGGTTTCTTTGAAGAATTACTGCATTTGCAAATTTGTGAAGGTCTCTAACCTGCTTCGTCTTTACCCACCCGGGGCCGTAATGACACTGCCCTTCTGATGATGCTAGCTATCACAATGTAGTAAACCCATCATTCAGTTTTCAATTATGACACTGCATTTAAACTGTGCTCATTAAATCACTATTATCCACACTTGTCAAGTGAAGTCACAAACTACCCAGAAAAGAGTTGTCACGGTGACTGCAAGAAAGTGCTTTGTTCCAGCAGCATTCATCCAAACACTTCCTTTGGTGCACAGTGGGTCCTGCATCTTAAGATTTTGGAAAAGGAAGTGATATCTGGATGTTGAAGCAACGTATCTCGAATGAGTAGGCAAGGAGAAGTAGATATCTAGTAGAATGCCTATATTATTCTCCGGGTCGGCCTGAGTAATTGGTCTTTGTGGTCCAAAGAAAAGTCCCTCGTGTCACCCTGGAATGGGCACATACCCTTTGCTTCATTTATAGCTTATCTCAAACATAGTGGTAAGTACCATTTACCATGTGGCACTATGTATGCACTTTTGAAACCAGGAGAGATGGATGTAAGCAATATAAGTTTTATTTCGACGCTGGATTAGTGTAGTTGCTTCTGGAACTTTAGTTAACGAAATATATTTCTAACATTTGTAAAATACTTTAATTTACCATGGGGGAGTTTTAGTACATATCATAACTTTAAAATCGAAATTAATTCTGAACTAAACGAGGGGTGGATTTACATATTGGTGGGACTTTAACCATGAAAGCCATTAACAAACAAGACCTGTTCAATTAGCTAATGTATACCAGGAACAAACCATTATTGCATTTCAAATGATGAATGGCATTTACTTTGCTTGAACAGCCTGTTTCTTCCAGGTTAATGACTAAAGGTGTTATCAGATTTGAAGCAAGGTCTGGCCATGCAACACCAGAATGACCTAGACGGTTTCTTTCGTGACCTTACGGGTCTCAGAGCAGTGCTACCTGCGGCTCAGTGATTTCGAGAAAGAAGCTGCCTGCTGCAGTGACCTGAAAGGGAGGAGGGGGTGCGGGGGTAATGGGTCGTTTGTGAGTGGGTGGGCGTTTGTGGGTGTCTGGGTATGTGTGGGTGGGTGTCTGCGTGTGTGGGTCTCTGGGTGCTCCGTACTTTTATGTGTGCGCGATAGGGCAGATAAACTGAGGAAAAGGGCTTTGACAACGCAGCACTAAACAAATCTGCATAATAAATATTTTAAACAGACATGCTGCATGGAATACAGTTACTTTAATGTAGGAAGGATGATTTAAAAAGAAAGACATTATAAAACTCTAAATGTTTTTTTCTCTATTTTGTAGGAGCACTGAAACGTATGTTGAATCTGCTCATCCCTCTTGTCATCCTCGCAGCTGAACTGAAGTGATGAAATAGTGCATAGTTAGCTTATACTGTAAAACTACTCTGCATATATGTGCTTGATTGGTAAATACAACATACAATGTCACAAAGTCCGCTCCCCCCCCCCACTCTGTAAAGTCACCAGTCGCCACAGTTTCTTTTTTAATTTTTATAATTTTTTCTTACGGTGCAGGTGGTACGCAAGCCTACTGTTTTCCAATCCCCCAAAACATCTACCTTTTTTAACCCCTTGCCTGGGGCATACTGGTAATAAACTGAAAATATTGGAGTCCCGAGGCGCTGAGGCCTCATCAATTGCACAAAATAAGGGCATTCACTTTCATCGAAGCAGTTAGGTTTATGATAAATGTCTAAAGCATCTGTTTAGGCTACTCCACCCGGTGGTTGAAGACATTGCTCAATGGGTTCTATCAAGGATGGTACCTGAAACCTCTACACTTCTGGAATCTAATTTCCATACCTTGAATTGTTCTCAAACATTCAGAAATTAGATTTTTGTAAGGAGGAAAGAAACAACATGGTCTGTTTTTTAAACTTCTGTATTCTTGTTCCTTAGTTATAATTTAGAATTCAACTTTTTCTCCTAGTGAGACCTGTATGAGTCACATAGATTTAGCGAGCCATGATGACTTCATTGGTGAGAAGATGGGGTATGGCTCAGGGGGTTTTGGTGAAGCGTGGTTGAAGGGTTACAATTCCTCAGGTGCCATGCTTTCTGCGGGGCCTGCCAATCCTGTAACATTTTCTATGTATTTTATAGCATAGCTCTTCAATTTATTAATGAAGAGGCTGATAACCTGGCAATGACCACTAAATTGCAAAAGATGGTAGGCCTGCCCCGTTTTCGCTAGCCCTTCAGGACATTTTTTAATAAATGTTGATATAGGCCTCATCCTATGGAGGGTCCGCCTCCGTTTGTTGGCCTGCACCCTACTAACATTTCTGACATCTATGGATAGTTGGGAAGGGTGCACCTCGAACTTTAAGCCTTCTACTGTACAGGGATGGTCACATTGTTTTGGATACCAGCCACAAGGTGGCGGTATTAAAATAACGTGATTGAAACGTGCAGAAATTATTTCAAAAGTAAATAATCTCTTTTCGCTATGTCTGTCATTGGTTTAGGTTAATTGACTAAGTTGAAATGGAAAAGCAATTATGCAATTCCTAAAGTTGAATGAGTCTAATATTGAGATTTCAAACTAGACACCCAAAATTAAAATGTACGTAGCCTAATTCTACCTCGTTTTTTTGCATATTGTGAGTGTCATCCGGTCAGAATAAATTAATTCCATGATTTTCATTAGAGATAAAAATAGGATTGAAACTGACCTACAGATCCTAATGTGGACCATTCATTTTCTTTCTGCGTAATGATTTGAAATCTTACCTTGAAAATCAGGACATTTTTTTTTCACCTACAACACAATTATTCGAACTACAACGCAGTAATGAGATAAATCCTATTTC
Source organism: Triturus cristatus (assembly GCF_964204655.1). Taxonomy (NCBI): domain Eukaryota; kingdom Metazoa; phylum Chordata; class Amphibia; order Caudata; family Salamandridae; genus Triturus; species Triturus cristatus. Next base: position 483,697,601 of record NC_140585.1, read on the forward strand.
TACAGAGTTTATTTATATTTACATTTATTGCAGATTTGACCCAGAATGTGCATTCTGGGTTTCCGCAACTACTTTTGAATTGTGTACTGTGAATTTTTCAGTCTCAGTAAAAGTTGAAGCTGAGGAGATGACAACTGTAACAACTGCAGCAGCTTGTACCACTTTATTTGATTGCTCATTGGCATGCTCTTCTTGTCCTTGCTCTCTCTTCTTGTCTCAGGCTCCTGTGCCTTGACTGTTGTTCCTCTGATGCCCTGTCTTGGTGAATAGTATGCATGAAATTATCTTTGAGCTAAAATACTGGTATACCTTTATAAACTCAATTTATGTATTTGCCATTTATTATTGTTGTACTTCCTTATATTATTGTGGCACAAACATTAATTCACTTAGACTAAGATGAACTTGGAAAATTGTCAAATGCCCATTTACAAATTGTCAAGTTAACAGGAATCTTTTTATTCGGCTTTCTAAGTAAATTAATCAGTCACCTTCGTTGAAGTAAATCTTTATTGTGCATGAAAACCAAAAAGGCATTCAACCATTAATATTGGTTGATGCCTTCAAAATCCATTGGTATTGAAGTATTTTGGCTTGGCCTGAAGGCTGGGTTGTAACATATGTATTCACAAACACCCGCCTACACAGAGTAATGGCACAAGTGTTCGTCAACGAATTTTGGGGGGGGGGAGGTGGTGTAGCTGCTGCTGCTCCACCCTAATCTAAGGGAATGAATAGATAACCGCGCCTACTGGAGTAAACAGTAAAGCAAAATATCGGTTCTTTGTAACTTTGTATTTGGGTGCATTCATGCCTATTATTGCATGCATACGTTTTAAGGTCTCACCAACAGGCAGCTTCAGATCTGATGTCCATTGGGTCTGCGGTGTGCTCATAATTCAAAGGCGCTGATGTCTAGAATCTGCTGATGCCATTGAATTGATGGCTTCCTCCTTATTCTTGAGCTTCTTCACCCATGTATTTCGATCTCACTGTGGTTTTATTGGCTGCCATATACCTTTGCATAGCGGGCGTCAAACACTGCATTTCAGTGCTTATAGGGGACATTTTCCTCCATCCCTTCCACACCCCCCCCCCCCCGCCCCCTTTAAGTTCAAAAGAAAAATTTTATTCAAAACATATAGGTGTCAATATACAATACATATATGTGTTCAACAATCAATACATCATATACTCAGTCGATAAGTAATACATGGGAAAGGGTTATATAATAAAACAATAACTTTAAAAAGGAGCAAAATGGAATAAACAACAGATAAAGTAGAAAAGATGGGAATGTCTGGAGGACTCATGGGGGTTTAAGCACTTATTGTTGGGCAGGAGATAACGAAGAAGATCGTTTAGCACAAGTATCAAAAAACGTTGTTACAGGTGACCATAATAGAAGACGTTTTTTGGACAAATGCGTCTGATAGATAAGGAAAGTATCCAATCTATGATTATGACAAATATCGTACCACCATGCTTTGTAAGAAATTTTTTAAAAGTCCTTCCAATTCCGTGTTATCTGTTGAAAAGCAGCCGCCAATAACAGATCAATAATTCGAACACTGTGTGAATGCTCAATCCATATCGATGAGAAACTTCCTAAAAGATGTTAATGATAGAGAAGGGAGCATTAGTACCGAAAATGGAGTTGATTTGAGACCACACACGCTTCCAAAAGTCATGCACTAATGGGCAAGAAAATAACAAGTGGAATAAATCAGTATTTGGAGAATGGCAAGTCCAACAAGTATCTGGTACACTGGCGAATCTTGTATTCAAGGTGGTTGGGGTCAATAAAAGCCTATTATAAATATAGAATAATGTTTGCATTAGACTAGCTGCTTGTGTAGATTTACGGATCTTGATCCATAAATTACTCCACATAGAAAGAGACCAGGATGTGTTAAAATCTCTTTCCCAGGCAAGCTCTGTCTTTGATTTTAGCCTATTTTTGTCAGGAGACTGGAGGAAAGTATATATTTTGGATGCCTTAGGTAAGGTGCGAAGTAAAGAAGAGAAATCCGTAGGGGAAGTACAGTTGTGGGTTATAGAAGAGGTATTAATTAAATGGGTACAAGTGTCAAGAACACTGTTTCTAAGAATGTGATATTTAGGTAAAAATGAATTAGGTAAATCATATAATTGCTTGAGCGATACAAAGGGAATGAAATCCGAATTGGTAAATAGTTGATGAATCCAAACAAAGCCTTTTTGTCTCCAAGTCTTCCAGTAAAAGGGCCTGTTGCGTATTAATAGGGTTTTGTTGTGCCAAATAGGTGAAGCGAGGAAGGAGTCTAAAGTGCTATGGGTCGAAGGGTAGAGTGAGTCAAGAACTTTAGAAGTGAGTTTAAATATGGGAGTAGAAAGAGTTTGAGGTTTGCGGGAAAAGGATAAGTATTCTTGAAAAGAGAATGGAGATAAAAATGAGTTTTCAACCAGCGTCCATAAAGGACAATCATCTGTGGAATCCAATATCCAGAATGAGGCTTAACGCAATAAAAAGGCTTTTTGATAAGCAATAAAGTTGGGAAAATTAACTCCTCCTTCGGCCTTAGGACGAATTAATCTGGACACAGACATGCGGGGTTTCTTCTTATTCCATAGAAAAGAGGAAAGGATAGAATTAATAGATTTAAAAAAAATTGTTGAGATAAGAACCGGTATGTTGGAGATGGTGTATAACACTATGGGGGAAAGCGTCATCTTTATAGTGTCGAGGCGACCCCACCAAGATAAATAAAGAGGATGCCATTTAGTAGTTAGCTCCGAGATTTTCTGAATACAGGTATTCATACATAATGCTACCGTACCTGGGATCGTAGGCGTGAATTGTAATCCTAAATATTTAATATGGTTGGATTTCCATGTGAAATTAGTTGATGTAAAGTCTGCTTTAAAAGTGTATTTAGTTAAGGGAAGAATTTCGCACTTATCACTATTTAATTTATATCCAGAAATAAGGGAGAAGGAGCGTACTTCTGTTAAAAATGCAGGAACAGATTCATTAGGGTTTGAAATAAAAAGCAAAATGTCATCGGCATAGGCCGCAAGTTTAATATGAGTTGTGGGCGTCTCGAAACCATGTAAAAGCATATTTTGACGGATTTTGGAAATGAAAGGCTCAAGGGCTATGTTGTAAAGAAAAGGAGACACAGGGCATCCTTGCCGTACACCTCGACCGAGATCAAAAAATGAGGAGATTAACCCATTAGCGCCCACCGCAGCACGTGGATTTGAATATAATAGGGAAATTAGGGATGTAAATTTAGGACCAAAGCCAAACCATTTAAGGGTGTAAAATAGGTAACGCCACTCGACTCTATCGAAAGCCTTTTCGGCATCTAAGGCTATTGCTGTAAGAGGATGTTTCAAATGTGAAGCTTTAGAAAGAATATCAAAAAATAATCGCGTATTGTCTGTAATGACGCGTCCTTTAACAAAACCAGATTGTTCTTTGCCTAAAATATGTGGTAGGTAAGATTCCAAACGGAGGGCTAATGCTTTAGAAAAAATGTTGTAGTCTATGTTTACGAGAGAAATAGGTTTATAGTTTTTACAATGTTTGGGATCCTTACCTTCTTTGGGTATGAGGCATATGTGTGCTTCTGAAAAAGAACCAACTGATTTTTCCAGAAGACAAAACGAATCAATCAAGAGTAATAGCTTGGGCAACAAAAGTTTGGAGAAATAAAGAAAAAATTGAACCGTCCGGTCCAGGTGCTTTTTCTTTTTTGAGGTGTTTAAGCGCATCAAGCAATTCTTGGTGTGAGAGATCAGATTCTAGTGATGATAGATCAGCAGAGAAGTGCTGAGATTTTTGTATAGTAGAGAAGAAATTGGATAGCATGAGGTCCGTGGGACTTGTTTCGGAGGAGTATAATAATTTATAAAAAGAAGAGAAGGCATTTAAAATACCTTCATCTTTAAATTGTAAAACTGAATGATCATCATAAATAGTCAATGTTCAACTTGTTGTTTCTAGTTTTCAAATAATTAGCTAGAATGTTCCCTGCTTTGTTTTTACCCCCATAGAATTTTGCATTAGACTTTAATAAATATAATGAAGCATTGTCAGTTGTTAAACTGTAATTTTGCCTTTATGAGATTATTCAAAACATCTTTCGAATTAGAGGTATAAAAAGAATGTTCCAGTCTCTTTATATCAAGGAGGAGAGCTTGAGTCCGTTTGCGTGCTGTAGTGCGTTTTCTAGCAACATAATTTATTATAAAGTCTCTTGCTGAGGCCTTAAAGGCGTCCCAAATAGTCGAGAAGGGAATCAGTTTGATTAATTGAGAAGTATTCATTAAAGAAGGTAGTAAATGAGACAGGAAATATCGGGTCCAATAAGAGAGCATTATTAGAACGCCATCTCTTGGAAACATTAGCCTTGGGTATGATATCAAGGCAAATTGAAACAGGGGCATGGTCAGATAATAATATAGGTCCTATTTCTGCACTCATTAATGCTTGTGAAATAGTATGTGAGACAAAAAAGTAATCGATTTGTGATTGTGAATGATGAACCGGGGAATAAAAGGTATACTCTCTAGTGATTGGATTGCATAGTCTCCATGCATCTAATAAACTGTGATGGTTAATAGTATGAACAAAGGATTTGTATGATTTATTAGGGATAAATGAAGCTTTAGAGTTGCGATCTATAAAGGGGTCAAATACTTGGTTGCAATCTCCCGCTAATATAAAATTATCCTCCTTACAAAGAGTAATCTTCATTTTTAGTGCAGACCAAAAAGAGGAGTCCGCACCAGTAGGGGCATAGACATTAAATAAAGAGACCGGAACATCCTTCAGCAATAGCTTGACACTAAGCCAACGGCCTTCGGTGTCAGACTCCTGCGAGATAAGTTTAACAAGGAGCGATTTACGGACAAATATCACGACACCATAACGTTTGCCATCACCAATGGAAAAGAAAACATCCCCCACCCATTTCTTTTTCATTTTCAACGATTCCGTCTCTGTAAGGTGCGTTTCCTGGAGAATTACCAGGTCGGCATTAAAATTTCCTAAATGGGTCAGGATCTTTTGCCTCTTAATAGGAGAATTGAGTCCCCTAACATTCCAAGATACTAATTTCAGTGACATAACAGCTTAGAAAAAATAATGAATGCAACAAATGCAAGCCAATAACCCAACTCACTTGAACATGAATTAAAAATAAAGAAGCAAGAATATATCCTAGGATGCATTATAATAAATAATATATAATAAGAAAAAGATTCGAAAGGAAAAACAAGTATAACTGATGCAACAACAGGAAAAAATAAAGGTATATTAAGATAAATACGTAGATAGGAAAATTCTAAAAAAGGATGCTGAGAAGAAGTAAGCGAATAGAGACAGGAATAAGGAACAATGAGAATTGAGATGCGACAACATCAATAATAGGAAAGACTGACAAAAGAGACTGAGTGTAATGAAAAAAGACAAAGGGATTAAAAAGAGTAAAGACACCTAAAAAGAGATAAAGGAGATTGTTTGGAGAGGAGAAGCAAGAAGATTCATGGAGGAAAGATAAAAAGAAAAAAGAAATACAGAGAAACAACATACCTACAAGGGGGAGATTCAGGAATACACGAGGGGGGGGGATGGAACCACATGGAGTAGGCGACACATCCAGGATCAACCGAGCGGAGAATCGGGAAGAAACCAAGTTACAAGGGTATTAAATCTGTGGAGACGAGATAAATGACAACAAACTAGAATAAATATTAGAGCATACAGGAAAAACGTGAGAGCAAAGGAATACCGTTAAACCGAGTAAAATCAAGCAAACTTCTGTGATAACAATAAGCTTAACAACAGTCTAAGGAGAAAAGTCTTGAGTATAAGGAAACTATGAAGAGAAGAGTAGAAGCCTGAGGCAACCTGTGAGGCAACAGAAGAAAACCAGCACAATTAATTATGCATGAAATGACGACGAGGGTCCTGACTAATCCATAACATCTGTTTTGCATGAATTAATGAAGCTTTGGAGACGTATCTGGTCTTCATATGTTGTCGTTCTGTTATACGTGACCTTGAAAAGACATGGATGAAATAAGCCATATCGGGCTCCCAGAGAACGTAGGTCAGGTCTCATATTGAGGAAAGCCTTACGTCTATTAGCGGTGGCCTTGTCGTAATCCTGTGCAAAGAAGATAGACAAACCTGGCCAAGTAATTTTAGGAGCTGCTCTGACTGCTGATAAAACTCTCAATAAGTCTGTATATTCCAAAAAATATAAGATGACTCCTCTTGGTCTTTGTGATGGTGAAGCAATAGATGAGGGACGTCCCAATCTGTGAGCGCGTTGAATGTTGAGGATAGTTCCTTCAGGCATATGAAGCAAATTAGGAAGAAAAGATTTAAAGAAAGTCAATGGGTCAGATCCCTCAAGTCCTTCTCCCAGTCCGTAAATATGTAGGTTATTCCGTCTATTGCGGTTTTCCAACTCCTCAACCTGTTTCTGAAGCGTAGAGACTTGTGAGTGTAACTGAGAAACCTGAACACATGTTTCTTGAAAGGAAGAAACGGAGTACTCGACTGCAGAAACTCTTGTGTCCAATTGAGCCCAATTATCTGTTAAGACTTGCAATTTGGAATTCGTCTCTTCCATAAAGGGTCGGAGAGCTCTAATCTCTTCGAGTAACATTTCCATCGATACCGGCGAAGCTGACTTGGGTGGTGAGGGAGGGTCTTTCTTGAGACGTTTAGTTATTGATTACCCAGGATTCCCAGAAGAGGGATCCATTGTCGCTTCTAAGCTGTGAGGAATGGACCGTAAAGAAATGTCGAACTTAGAAAATTCAGAAAAAAGTTTTGAATTCTTTATAAAAGTAACTTTTTTGGATGAAGGAGTGTTGAAAGCTTTAAGTCTGCCCATAAAGCGTTATTTAAGCCTTCAGTCCAGACGTATATAAACAAAGAAATTACCAATGGGGCAAAGAGCACTTGTCGTTGCTTTATTGAGCGTTATAGTACCAATATAGACCTCGTGTTCCTTAGAAAAAGCTGAGAATGAGCAATCCTCACACAGCTCAGTTGAATTCAATAAGTGAGGAACACAGGCGCAGGAAGTCTGAAGGAATTGCAGGTAAAACACAAAATGGCTGCCAAATTCATACCTCACAGGACCCTCATTAAAGTATATAGCAGTGGAAACGCAGCAATGTCAGCGAAGTTCTTGATATTTAAGCAAACATTGTTCCTCACAAAAACTGCTGAATGCGGAAGGAACAAAATAAAGGGGAGCCACAACTTCATTCCTTTGAAAAACACCTTCGCGGTAAAAATAGAAAAACAAAATGGCGGCCGCGATACTACGCGGCCGCAAAAACGGAAATGCAGGAACGAAAAAAAAAACACTTGCCATTGACAGAAGGGGGCTCCAAGGGTTACATTGCGCTGGGGGAGTATTCCGCCATCTGAGTCTGCCGACAGCGCCTCTTCGCGCCGGTTAAAATACGTGGAATCTTCAGGAGACACCGCGCGCTTCACCCGTGCGCCGCCATCTAGCTCTGGCGCCAAGCCACGCCCCCCCCCCCCCTTGCCCCCTTTAAATAAAAAGCTGTTTGCCGGTGGCCATCGTAAAATGTTTGATTCTTTCCACTGTTAAATAGCCACCTGTATTTACTCATGTGTGGTAGGCGGTTTTGAATGCCTTTTCTTATGCTTTTATAAAATCGATTCAAAGATCACCACTGCCAGGGATGTGCATGTATCTGCAGTGGCCGTCTTTGAATGAATTAAGTTAATGTGTAAGACATTTCATTCAAAGATGGCTGTCTCGGATGCAGAGTCATCCTCATATATCTAATAACGAAAACAATTTCACAGCCAGCCCATTTGGCTTTGCCTGTGCTTGTTTACATTTGAAATTAATAGGTTTTATACTCTGATTATGGTAGAGCATCGTTTATTGAGTGAAACATTCTGTCTTTATGGAGGACGAACTAGGCAGTAGGTCGTGCTTTCTGTTGTACAATTGCTTGACCCATTATAAGCAAATTATCGTTATAATGTTATCCACCCATTTATAAATCGAAGCAGTAGCAGAAGCTTTACTCTGGAAAACAGATGTTTTTCTAGTGTGTGGTTTTTGTGCTTAAATAAATCATAGGCTACAGATCAAACCACTAACTTACAAATATGGCCAAAAATAATACTGGATACCCTGGAAGCTGTTAAGCCCATCATTTACGATCACGAGAATAATTTGTGGTCATTCCAAATCCTAGTCAAGGTTCCTGTCTAAATATAGATTTTGCAGAGTAGCTAAAACCCTTAAGGGCAAGTTCATAAAAAGCAAAATTGTGAAGGAAAGTAGAACTCGTTCTATAGATAAATGGTGCCTGTGAAGAGCAATTTACGTTCTAACGTTTTTGTGTTTTTTTAGATTAAAAAGCTCACACCTACATTTAAAGGCTGGGAAGAAACCCCTTACCCTCAAGAGCAATTTAAAAAGCTATAAATGTGTTTTATAGGCGTGGATGATCACATTATGAAGCTCTATTATTTTCGCTTTTTTATTAGGTGTTGTAGAATCTAAAAATGTTTATTTATTAAGTCGTTTTAAAATGTGAATGCATCTTTCGGCCATTTCAGGGAGCGCTGGTTATATTAATGTCTGCATGTTCTTAGGTTGACTCAGATTGAACCCTTTCGGGAAAATGTGGGGCGAGTCCAATATTCATGTGTGTAGAAAATTCACCTTTTGTGCATGGCCACCCTAGATAATTTTGTCTTTTTCTGCAGTCTATTTTTGCTGACTCTGGGACTCTGCACTTTAGAATTGTTTAGCAGTGGTGAAGTGCCTGCGTTTCCTCTCTAAATCATGTGTTGTACATTGGGTTTACCTATTTGGCCTATTTAACTTCCTTATAACCTTTTGCATGTGGGATGGGTGGGGCGCGTCCTATCTCCTTAATCCTGCGGGTTTTCTTGTTTAGTACGCATTTCTCCCTGCTTCTAAGAAGATTACCCGAACAGCGGTCCACTGTCTTTTCATGGTTGATAGTATAGAGTTGTCGAAGATTTATGCCCCCTTTCTCAAGTCACGTCAGCCTTTTCTTAGCGATTTGATGTTTCTAGGCCATGTCTGCCTTCCCACATGGGCTCACTCTTATCCTTGAAGCTTGTTAATGACATGCTCAATAAGCCGGGGTCCTCTTTTACCTGCTCATGTGTTATAAATTCAGTATGTAGCAATCCCTATCTTCCCCCAGAGAGGAAAGATGTCTGACTTGAGGCCAGTATCGAGATGAGAGAATAATAAATAGTTGCATCCAACCCACTGCTTTATGCATGTCCTCCAGCCATTAAGACTGGCTTTTTGTTTGTTGCCAGTTAAAACATTAGGCCTGTCAAGTCCGTCAGGTTGGGTACAATTTCCCTAAGCTACTGAATCAATATATTGCAGCCTTAGCAGTAGGTACTAAGATGAATTTGGTCAGTTGGTTAAATTCAGTAGAAAAAAAGTACAGAATAAAATAAGCATGATGCAACAGTATGTTGTGTGGACCGGTTTGCATACAGATAACCACAATAGATGCTACCGCACTTTTTAAATCACGAACGTTAAAAGCTACAAAAACAAAACTGGAGGCTTTTTATTTAGGTGTGTAAGGTACTAATATGAGGTTTATGGGCCAAGTGAGTTTAACACCATAAGTGCATAAGCATTTCTCTCTACTCTCCAGAAATAGTACAAAAACCTTGTTCACTGACTTTGCCTTATGTAGTATTTAGGACATTTGCCACTGTCAAGTTAGGGATGGACATATATTAAAAAGATGGAGTAAAATTGTCTTCCCCTTTGCCATGAAACCTGCATACTTTTAATCCATTCCTGTTTGCCAAGAGCTCATGAGTTCCAAAATTGAATTCTTAAACTAAGATGAATAAAATATCCCTTAGTTTTAGGCTAGTGTCTCTAAAGTTGCAGATCAAGATCCAAAGTATCTGACATATGACGTTTTAAAAGAAAATAATAAGGGTGACAAGACGCACCCTTGTTGAAATACCCCAAAAGTCGGTATTTTTGGGGAATGCCTATTGGCTTAATCTTCATTTGGACTCCTTTCCAAATGGAGCTGAACTAAAATGTTAATTAAAAATGAGCATATGCTAGCTCAGGTGGCCTCCCCTGAGGGATTCAGGGGATTGGCCAATATAGGTATCTCCAGACTTGGAGACATTTGGAAGGGAGGGGCATTGTAGTCCTTTTAGGGCTTGGTGTCAAAATTTAATATGCCCTCTTCACAGTATTTTCATTATCTGCAGTTCCGACATGCCCTTTCCTCTTAACACAACGCCTTAACTGATGTACCTGAATGGAGCCCCCTCGAGGTTAAGCTTCTTATGCATTACTTGGACAAGGGAGGTGTCACTGATGTATCGACCCCTAGTAATACATTCCCTCACAACACTAGACACCCTGAGAACCAAATGTGAGACTTTGGTCGAAGATCTGGATGAGGCCAACTGGCCTGACGAATGCATGGCTCCCCGGACACTTGTGATCTCAACCATACTTCGTACAATTTCAATATCTACACCAAGCATATATGACACCTTTGCAGATGTGGAGAGTCTGCCTTAGGGACTCCCTCACATGCCCTAGATGCCAACACTCCCTGGGGGATTTCTTCCATGTAATATGGGCATGGTAGCATGGCCTGTCATCCTGTCTTACTGGGAAGCTTTTTTTCAATCAATTTTTGCGATGATTGGGGAATCATATTGAACCGCAACCCGGATAGACATTTTAGGTATTCTGGAGGATCTGGGTGGGCCCAGAGGGGACAGAACGCTTGAGCGCATTGGGACGGTGTTAGCCAAGAGAGACATTGCCCTTCACTTGACTGCCTCATTGGCACCCCATCGGGGCAAGGAGGTACGGCATAGACTTGTGTGGTGAAATTGAAGAAAAAATATGTTCAGCTAGGGGATGCCCCAGGAAATTCATCAATGTGTGGCGAAAGTAGTGGGATTACTGAGGCCTGTTGGGATAACTTTTGTCTGGCTGCTTGCGAGCAGCTTTTTGAAGGTTGTATTAGTGTGTCTGGGTGGGGGTGAATCCATTGCGTCTCTGCGACTTGCCTGCCAAATCACCTTTATATAGGATTTCCTTTGATCATACAAAGGAGATCTTAAGTCTGCTTAATCTGGGTATATTACCATTTGTTTTGAGCCAAGAGATATTCAATTTTTGACTCTTCACCATGGTAGTAGATAATGTCTCTGAAAGGCTCCATGTTTAGGTGCCTTTCAGAGTCTTCCTAGAGCCTACTTTGCATGAAGCACACATAAGCACAAACAACGCAAACTGGATGTTGCCACTAGGAAATTGTTAATCCCATAAAAGCGTAACTTTACATGATTGGGCAGTAGCTCTCCACTCCAGTGACCCATATATAGATGTCTGGTTACAACTATGGATTTACAAAACTTTGTAATATTGCCTCCACCACTCTATTTGCTAAACCCATGATCGGGACAGAAGTCCAGTATCTGTCACCAAGTGCATGCTTGGTGCGCCCACCCCCATCCCAAGGCAAAGCGCAAGTTTAGGACCTTACCCATGTTAAAGCACTGGGCAAAATAAAAAATCAATATACCAAGTACTTACTCAAAGCAGGGAGACGCGATTGTATACCATCCAGGGGATATTCCTGTCCAAACAAGTGCAGATTTAACATTAATACTTTCATTTCGAAAGTGAATTAAGGTAGACATTGACAGGTTGAAACTAACGGGTATCAAACCAGTAGGTCACTTCAAACTTATTGAAGTAGGAATTATAAAGCCTCGGTTTAGGCGTGCCCTCCTAACGCTTTAATCAATCCTTGATATAGATCGGTACACCTGGGCTGTTTCTCCTATAAACAAATTACATTAAAACACCTCAAACTGTGTTAGATCTTCGGGTGTTCCAGGTCATACATGAGAATTAATTTACAACAGGAAACTGAAGTGGTAACTCTTTGGTGAGGGAATGTTGTTTGTAGGATTAAGACTTTGCATTCAAGCCAGATCCAGTATGAGGTGTTCCCACTCAGCAGATGAGTCTATTTATTTTTTACATTTTATTTTGCATGTTTTCTCAAGCTGAGTGAAGCCACATGTGGGCGGAAGCAACACAGGTGTAAAAGCCACACAGTGGATGAAAGTAACACAGAGGGCGGAAGCAACATGGAAAGCAAGGGTAGTAGGAGGAGGAGAAGAATGGGGCGATAGAGAAATGTGGAGTGGACGGTGGAAAAGCAACTGGCGAGCAGGGAGGGAGCGCAGTAATCGGTTGGAGAGGAGAAGCCACGGGCAAAAGAGGAAGCAGCACAGAGGGCGCAAGTGCAAAGGAGAAACAACATGGACCAGCTGTGGGAGAGAAACAGAGGCGAAAAAGCAACGGGAAGAACACGAGAGTGAGCGCAACATGGAGGGGTGGGGCGAAGTATATGCACAACAGAGAGTAACACAGAGCTCAGGGGACAGAATCACACAAGGGAAACAGCTGGAAAAAATGAACTCTCATAGAGGTCTTAACCAACAAGGAAAAGGTAGTGCTTGGAAGCATAGAGGCCAGCCAATCAAAAGTGATGGTAAAGAGACCATGCTCCAGGGAAGGTACAGATGAAAGATTGGCAAGCTAGGGCATGGATAAGAAGCAGGCAAATGACATGAAAGGCAAACAGTGGTAAGAAATGGGTGGTCTTCACGCTCCTGATGTTCTTGGTAAACCCAGTGTATCTTGGAACAGACCGTCAATGCCCTGTTTAGTAGGAAGACCTAAAACGTGGGATTTAGTGAGTTTTAAGTGCATGCGGTATATGCTCCAGTGTCCTATTGAATTCTAATATAACAGGTATCAAAGATGCTTCTGCATGTTGATATGCGGAATAATGTTTAATTTTTTTAAATTACAATTATTATTTCGTATTTTTCTGTTGGTGCCATGTAGGTAGAGCAGTTTTGGGTTAAGTGTATGTAGCAACACAGTGCTATCGTTATGTCAGCAGCAGCGCTTTTTGTGTGACCAAAATGTGCCATTATATTGTAGAGAGATCTTGTTTTATTATTTCCATGGCAACAGTGTAAAAGCCAAAGTACAGACGTGTACTGCATCTGGAAATCAGCAATATTGTTGATTTGCTTTTTAAATGTTGTTTTTATTTTTTAGCAGTCGCACAATGGATAATGCTTATTAGTTGACAGAACATTATTAAGTCATGCATATCATCATTTTGATGACTCCTATCCAAAAACTCAAATGGCATCAGGCCACATGTACACAAATAGGAGTACCATGTGTACTCTGGAAGGGAACAGTTGCTGGTAGATCATTTTCCTTTCTTGAACACAGCTCCCACAATATGCTGTCCCTAAATAGATGAACAACAGCTTCTCCTCTTCATTCGTAAATACGTTTTAATAATTTTTTTACTGTTTAATGTTGTCATACTATTCTGCTGCAATGCATCATTATCCAGAGGTTTAGCTCTTTAAAAATCACAAAACATAAACATGGGTTAAAAACACACAAATCGTTTGTTTTGTGACTTTTGATTTTACACTAGCTGACTTATTCTACCATGACATTTAGTACAGGCAGTTTAAAGCTTTTGCTGTCCTTCCCTGGCAATCAAAATTAACAAATTCCTTTTTGCAGTTTTTAAGAGTGACTATCTTTTTAGAAGTTTACCTCCAAGATAGGCTAAAAGTATATTGTTTGTCTCTTCAATTTCACCATACCATTATATCATTATACAACACTGTCTACCACAATATCATCTTGGCACAAGAACTGGAAAGGTGAACGTCAACTGGGAATTATAGAGAAAACATTACTTCTGTCTAGGTATTAACTTTTTTTTCAGATATTCTGCTATTTCAGGCAAGGCGATAATGGGCTTAAAGTTATCTAGGATGCAAGTATCGAAGGATCTACGTATTTGTTTTATAAGAGCAGTATAACTGTACTATCTTTGCAAGTAAATGTGATTAATATTCTATGTAAATTTGTTGATAAAGTAAACAATACTTGTGGTGAAAATTGAATGGGTGGTGTGATCCAGGGGTGTGGGCTCTAATGTTGAGTAGGAGTTTGTCAAGAGAGGAGAGGATGTTTCTAATGAAACATTTTTAAACTGTAATTTTGGGGGCTTGAGAACCAAATCCATAGTTTCATGAATAGAGGACCCACTAGGCAGGAGTGGTTGGTCAACAGTTCTGACTATCCCAAGTCTTGTGTTTTTCTAATTTTTGCAGTATAACAATTCAAGTTACTACAGAGTTCTTGAGAGGGTTATGAATTGATGGCTGAAGGATGGTGTTTGTGTATCTCACAATTATTTACACTTCTACACTTTAGAAACTGCACTCTACTTTTGGGGCATACTTGAGCATTACAGTATTGCATCCTGGAATTATGACAGGTTTTTAATCTTTCATTGTATGTTATGTTATATGTTGTGCATGTATGATGCACAGATGTCCTTAAAGTTAAGAGGCGCATGTTTGGGTTGTGGGGGTTTGGATTTCTAAAGTGGTCAGCAATTGCAGTAGCAGTGCCAGACTAGAAATTGAAAATAGTGGGACGACCGGGTTTATTTTGTATATTGGTGGGACATTTAGGCTCATTGTAGTCAGGGGAATGGATATGGCATTGACTGTAAATTGGAGCGTTTAACAATCCAACTGGTTGGAATAATGTTACATTATTATATGGGCATTTTTGGTGAAAGGTAAAACGCTGTGACCCTTGGGATATAGATTTACTGGCTGAATCTCAAACATTAATACTATTGATCATTTTGAAATACTTGATTGCCTAGCCATAACCTCTAGACTTCTGTGATAGTTAAAGTTGAAATTACTCATTTGCATAGGCATCTCTTTTGTATTATTATCTATGTTAAATGTGATCAGTTAATATGCTACATGAATTGCCTTTGCTTTCAGTTGAATTTATTTTGAAAAAACATGCGTAACATCTTTCTGCCTCATTTCCTGTGAGTGCTGTCATACTATGAATGATTAAAGTTTGACTCCTGCTTAGATCAGACTGAAACACATATTTATTAAGCAGTGTCAAGCTTGGCTATATATTCTCTCTGTAATAGTTATGTATTGCATTCTCTTCATGTGAATAGATGAATGGAAAGCACATGGATTAAGGCTAAAATCAAACAAGTTTCATGTGTGGTAATCATTGCTCTCTGCATGATTAATTTATATACCTAGCTACTATTGTTTCTGTGAACCCTAAAGTTGCCTGGTGCTTTTATTGAGGCTCATGGCTGTGAAGGCTAAAACCTAGTGTTAGTGTAGTGTGTGACACGGTATCTTCACATTTCTTACAAGACAGTGAATATTTGCACAGAAATATCAATTTTAAATGTTTTGCAAAACGTGTAAAGGATTGTCCTAATTGGTCAGTAGTTTGCCCAGCGTGCAAATCTCTGAAAACCTTACCCTGAACAGAACCCTCACAAACCTACAAACCGGACCACGAACCACCTCACCAATGACCCCAGAGCCTACATTCTCTTCGGTGACCTCAACGTTCATCTGAAAAACCAGAAACGACCCCCTGCTCCACAGCACTCCTCGAAAGTTTGAGCAATATCGGACTCGCCCTGCTTGTCTCTGAACAGCACACACTGCACAACACACACTGGACCCCGTGACATACACTGGACCCCATCTTCACTACAAGCAACAGCATCAAATACACCATATCGCTCACATGGACCAACCACTCCATCATCCACTTTCAAATCAACACACCAAGTCAATACCTCAACCAGGCTCAGCATTCCAAGCTGCAGAAGGGGCAAAATCACAGAAGCAGACTTGCTCAGCGCCCTCAACACAGATTAACCGAGCCCCACAGACAACCGCGACAAGGACATCAACAACTGGATCAAGAACTGCACGGACTCTCTCACACCCATCAAACCTAACAATCATAGGAAATCAAACAAGCATGTCAGCTAGAACACAGAAGACCTCAGAGACCCCAATGGACACTATAAACCGCTAGAAAGGAAATAGAGAGCCAGTTCAGACACCACTGACAGAAATGCATGCAAGGCTGCACTCAGAGCTATCTCCATTAAATAAGAGACACCAAGAAAAAAGCACTAGTGGACCGCATTGAAGGAAGCTCAAACAGCTGGAAGAAGATCTTTTCGATCATCAAGAATTTCACCTCACCCTCAGACACTCAACATCACTGCCTGCCAACAATTGTGTAACAACCTTTCCAACTTCTTCCACAGCTCAGTCGCAAACATTTACAGTAGCTTTGCACACCAACCCAACCCCAGAGAACTAATCCTATCAACCACCAACTAAGACAGCCACCTGACAGAATGGCCAACTCTCACCAGAAATGACACATCAGCAATCATGCAAACCATCACCCCAGGGTCCCAAACAAACAAATGCCTCACACCACATCTACTCCCTGGGAACATCACCATTCACCAATACCCTGACCCACATCATTAACGCCTTCAACATCTCCGCCACTTTCCTGGGTGAATTGAAACTTGCAGAAATCAATGCCCTGCTCAGGAAGCCCACAGCCGAATCAACTGAGCAGCTTCCAACCATCTCACTGCTCCGCTATCCAGTCGAAGTATTTGAGAAGGCCATCGACAAGCAACTCAAAACCCACCTCTATCTTCATCGACAGCACTCAGTCAGGTCTCACAAAGAATTTGTTAGAAAAAAGAGAGGATTTGGGGCAAAGCACAACCGCACCTTTCCCTAGTGAGATTATGTAAAAGTATGGTGCTAATGACCGGAGATCCAAAACCTCTAAATCTCCTGAAGCTCCACGCTTCAAACAACCAAAGCACAATCCAATGGTCCAGCACCCAAAATGCAACAGATATTAAACATTTGTTATGTCATAAATAATTGTCGACAGTTTGTCTTTCAAATAAAAACCATGGACTTTCAGCAGAGATGATTCTTTTCCTTTTTGATCCTTTATTCAGAAATTTTCTTTCAACATGTTAAAACAGACCATAGCCAACGCGTTTCATCCTCGCGGACTTCTTCAGGGCTATAAACAATACATATATATACATAAAATTAATATACACTATTTACACAAGGTTTTTCTTTTTATATTACACTTTATACAATACAAACAATCATTACATCTTAAAAAATAAAAATGAATGTACAAACCATAGTGGTTCGAGGTTCCCAATTCTTTGTGATTAAGACAATGAATCAACAATTCTTTTAACATGAAAGAATAAAGCAAAAGTTCTCAAAACTCATTCCTTCCTTTTGCCCATTTCCAGTACATCTCCTATGGGATCATAATCACTCTGCCGAATTCCAAATTGTAAGAGAGGAACAATTATATATACTATTCCTCGAACATATCATTTGTTTACATTTCCGTATCTGTTTTACATGAATATATACTGTCATACTGGAGCATCTCAAGACCCTTGGCTAAAATAGGAAAAAAGTATCAATTCCATCAGGCTTACCATTGAGTAGTAGCTTTGTTTTTCTGTGGTCTGTGCTCTATCGTTTAGATTGCGGTATTCTTGTCTTTGTAGTCTAATTGTTGTGTACGTTTTTGCGATATCTATCAAAGAAAATATTTCATTTTTTAATTTTTTAAGGTGCGAAATATGTATACAGACTTGTAGAGTTATTCGCAAAAAGGATAATAAAATAATAATGTTAGGACACAGGGATTTATGCTATTTTTTATTTCCTAAGTTGCCAATTTAGAAAGGATTTGCGTATCCCTACCTGACAGAGTGATCTGGCGATTCGAAAATTCAGTTCCTTATATTTTCCCGGTTCGTTGGGTTAGTCAATATCCGCCATTCCTCAGTCAGTAAGTATCTATCCAAAAGTACACAACATAAAGTATGTGGCTACCCCTATCCATGGTAATCATAGGCCAGTATACATGTATCTCTTTATTTCTCCTTTTTTTTTTTTTTTTTTTTTTTTTCCTTTCCCTCTTCTTCTTTTTGTCTCTTTTCTGTTTCATGCACACAAGCTACTATGTTATTATCTCAATGTGGATATATTGTTAGTCCAAAACTAAGTATGTTTTAATTTTAGTCCCAGGTCTTTATATAAATATGATTTAAACGTGCTCAATAGACTATAGGGATTCAATACTAATACAACCCTCACTTCTAAAATGGATATATCTCCTCAATTCCATATCACACAAATGTTTTGGCTGCAATAAAGGCAGTTTGGATTTGCCGCTTAAGAACAGTAGCTTTGGGTCTAAACACAAATGATGAACTTTATCATTTTTTGTGAATTTGAATGCCCTAAAACGATTACAGATGAATAGTTCCATCTCTAAATAAATCCTGTATGGATGATGATTGACACATATATAAGGGGTATGTAATTATTAAAAACTGGCCCCCTTGAACCGTAAGTTTTTCCCTTAAAAAGACTATTAAGAACTACCTGGGGTATAATGCCACTCATGGGAGAGAATCTGAATATAAACAAATGCTTTCACTCCCCTCGTGATAAGTGGTGCAAATAAAAATATAATTTAGATATTGTCCGGAATATCTTTTTTGAACACATGGTACAATATTCAGATGACTCACGACGTGATGTCATGTAAAGTTTAATATCATAAAGAACCATGACAATTAGATCACTTTATATACTATAAAAACTTTTTCATTATATAAATGAGATAAATAGAATATCATTCAAAGATGGCAGAATCTAAAAAGAGCAAAAATTGATTAATAATCCCTTAAAGAGATTTTAGTACATATTATATAACTACACAAAATAATAAAGGGAGAACCTAATAATAGTCATATAGGGAGCATGTCATTGGGAGCACAATGTAGGATTATTGGCATTGTGAGTATAAAACAGAAATCCTCAATACACTAAACCCCCGTAATGTAAAAAGTGGTGTGTATCCTCAAAAGATTAAAAATTTAAACTAACAAAACTTACCTGGTATTAGAAAAATTTGGAGAGTTTAATATGAGACATAAAAGATTACTGTATAGTACCTATATACGAGCACTAATGAAATGAGGAGTTTTTATATACATTGAAGCATTCCCTATCTGAAATGGTGGTATGCTTTCAATACAAACATAACAATAATATATAAACAAAATTATTGTTGATAATATGTTTGAATAACAATATATAGTATTCAGACATACGCAAGTATGAAAAATCATGTGACTAAGAATGTATTACTTAAAAAAGCGCTGTTGATATGCGTTAATACCAATATATAGCATATATACATGCGCGCCATTGAAACAATTCTGTTTCAAAAGGGTGGTTTACGCTCATAAAAAACCAAATATAATACACTGCAAGATCGAGCATAACTAAAGAATGATTGACAATATATAGAATATATGTCGAAAGATATGTAAAAGGAGACGCTTCCGAAACGTGTGTGGATATACTAAAATCTTTGAATTTGCTATTACGCTTTTGGAAACCATTCAAAGATGGCGATATGAAAATATCGGCATACGTTTTTATAAAGACGGACATAATGCACTGTAAGATCGGATATAACCGAATAATGTTGACAATATATAGAGTCATGTCACTAAGAACATAAAAATATATATATAAAAGGAGACGTTTTCGAACGCGTGTGGATACATTAAAAGCTTCTAATTAGCTATATGGCAGCACGCTTTAGTAAACCATTCCAAGATGGCGACATAAAAACATCGGGTGAGGCTTTGCGATGGGTTAATGACTACATGACTGGGCTTAAAGAATAGGAAGCGGATAATATATACACGCATAATATTATGCTTGAGCTTACCATATGAATAAATTCTTTTAAGTAAAAAAAACGAGAATAATATATGGTAAAGTACCTATTCTAAGATGGCGACCAAGATTAGAAATTGTTAATGGACGAGGCGCCGACTTGATACAGGTGCGGGTACATGATTGGGCTTAAAGAATAGGAAGCGGATAAAATATATATACGCTTAATATTGTGCTAGAGTTCACCATATGAATAAATTAAATGATTAAATAGATCCTTTTAAGTAAAAAAACGAGAATAAGATATGATAAAGTACCTATTCTAAGATGGCGACCAAGATTAGAAATTGTTAATGGACGAGGCGCCGATCTAACACAGGTGCTTCACATTTCAATTAGAGCGGGGTATTTAAACCCGGCGATCACACTGCTTTTGGCAATACTGACGCCACGCGATTAGCCGGCAGATAAAAAACGGAAAGGTAAGCCTATGGATATACATATTGGAACTAACTGAGATTAGTGGGGAATTAATAGAATACCAGGGAAACTGCCTTTATTTGCAGCCAAAACATTTGTGTGATATGGAATTGAGGAGATATATCCATTTTAGAAGTGAGGGTTGTATTAGTATTGAATCCCTATAGTCTATTGAGCACGTTTAAATCATATTTATATAAAGACCTGGGACTAAAATTAAAACATACTTAGTTTTGGACTAACAATATATCCACATTGAGATAATAACA
The DNA here is from genome assembly GCF_964204655.1 of Triturus cristatus. NCBI lineage: Eukaryota > Metazoa > Chordata > Amphibia > Caudata > Salamandridae > Triturus > Triturus cristatus. Next base: position 483,718,148 of record NC_140585.1, read on the forward strand.
TAGTAGCTTGTGTGCATGAAACAGAAAAGAGACAAAAAGAAGAAGAGGGAAAGGAAAAAAAACAAAAAAAAAAAAAAAAGGAGAAATAAAGAGATACATGTATACTGGCCTATGATTACCATGGATAGGGGTAGCCACATACTTTATGTTGTTTACTTTTGGATAGATACTTACTGACTGAGGAATGGCGGATATTGACTAACCCAACGAACCGGGAAAATATAAGGAACTGAATTTTCGAATCGCCAGATCACTCTGTCAGGTAGGGATACGCAAATCCTTTCTAAATTGGCAACTTAGGAAATAAAAAATAGCATAAATCCCTGTGTCCTAACATTATTATTTTATTATCCTTTTTGCGAATAACTCTACAAGTCTGTATACATATTTCGCACCTTAAAAAATTAAAAAATTAAATATTTTCTTTGATAGATATCGCAAAAACGTACACAACAATTAGACTACAAAGACAAGAATACCGCAATCTAAACGATAGAGCACAGACCACAGAAAAACAAAGCTACTACTCAATGGTAAGCCTGATGGAATTGATACTTTTTTCCTATTTTAGCCAAGGGTCTTGAGATGCTCCAGTATGACAGTATATATTCATGTAAAACACATACGGAAATGTAAACAAATGATATGTTCGAGGAATAGTATATATAATTGTTCCTCTCTTACAATTTGGAATTCGGCAGAGTGATTATGATCCCATAGGAGATGTACTGGAAATGGGCAAAAGGAAGGAATGAGTTTTGAGAACTTTTGCTTTATTCTTTCATGTTAAAAGAATTGTTGATTCATTGTCTTAATCACAAAGAATTGGGAACCTCGAACCACTATGGTTTGTACATTCATTTTTATTTTTTAAGATGTAATGATTGTTTGTATTGTATAAAGTGTAATATAAAAAGAAAAACCTTGTGTAAATAGTGTATATTAATTTTATGTATATATATGTATTGTTTATAGCCCTGAAGAAGTCCGCGAGGATGACACGCGTTGGCTATGGTCTGTTTTAACATGTTGAAAGAAAATTTCTGAATAAAGGATCAAAAAGGAAAAGAATCATCTCTGCTGAAAGTCCATGGTTTTTATTTGAAAGACAAACTGTCGACAATTATTTATGACATAACAAAGGTCTCACAAAGAACTACAGCATCGAACCAGCACTCAACATGGCCACCGATGACATTTGAACCAACTCTATTCCTAGAAGAAACAGCAGCCTTCATCCCGCTCGGCCACCCCGCTGCCTCCGACACTGTCTCCCACAACACCCTCATCAGAAGGCTCCACAAGATTGGCATACAAGGCTCCTCTCTCAAATTGATCTGTTCCTTCCTCGAACCCAAATGGTCAGGCTACCACCCTTTACCTGAGAGACCAAGAAACTGATATGCAGAGTCCCACAGGGATCATCCCTCAGACCCACCCCTTTCAACGTATACATGACGCCGCTTGCCAACGTCACCCGATCTCTAGAACTCACCGTCCTTGGAAACACTGATGACACCCAACTCATCCTCTCTTTGGCAGACAAGACAACCACCACAAAAATCAACTTGATCAACTGTATGGCCATGGTAGCAGACTGGATGTGAACCAATTGCTTGAAGCTCAACTCCAACAAGATGGAAGTACTGGTCTTCGACAACAAGACCTCCCCATGGGACTCCACCTTGTGGCTGCTGGAGCTAGGACCCACACCCAGAGATTACGCAAGAAATCTAGGTATCATCCTAAATGAGAAGCTCAACATGGCTGCTCAAGTCAAGGCAGTGTGCACCTCCCACTTCTAGATCCTATGCATGCAGCGAAAGATCTTCAAAAGGTTGCTTCAGAGCATAGGACTATCATTCAAGCACTCCTCATTAGCAGGTTGGACTACGGCAACACTCTCTAAGGCGGAATCTTCAAACCACTCCTGTACAGATGCCAGACCATCCAGGACACAATTGCAAGACTCCTACTTGATCTACCATGCAGCACCCTCATCACACTGCACCTGAGGAATCTCCACTGGTTCCCCATTCACAAGCTTAGCCAATTCAAACTTATCATGCACACTTACACAGCCCTACACAACAAAGGACAAGAAAACCTGAACATCAACATACACTTTAACCAACCCACCAGACACCTATGTTTGGTCTACTCTCTGCCTCACTCAGACACCCTCCCAGGACACGCAAAACAGGAGGTCACACACACTCCTACATCGCACCCAAGACCTGTAACTTCCTCCCTCAACACATGAGAGCCTTCTCCTCACTTCTCGAGTTCCTCAAGAAGCTGAAGACCTGGCTCTTCGTAAAAGCACCTTCGAGACTACACACCTACCCAGGATTCTGGATGATTAGTGCACTGTACAAATGGTCATATGTGATTGGTAGAACTAGGCTCATATAGGATCTAGCTCTGAAGCTTACTTTAAAACTCTAAGTTTTAAAACCAACTCACTTGGTTCCACAGCCAGTAACCGGGACCTATAATACCACATCTCCTTTCTGAATAGATTTAAGCTATGATCAATGTGGGCAATAAGAACTGTCATAACTGTAGGGTGTCAACCTACAAGCTGTAAGATTCTACAATAAGCTTTCTTCTTTGGTTTTTTTGAACTGCTTAATGCACTTTTTGTTAATGTATAGCTTTTAAAATCTCTGCTAGTCCTCTGTGAACAGTGTATTTAATTTGAAGAAATTCTGAAAACAATTGAATGGATATACATATAATCATGTATTAAGTGTAAGATTAAGAAGAGCATTATAACGTTTCTTTTGATGGTAAGAAGAAACAATGTCTGAAGAGGAGTCTTTTCTTTACCTGCTACTTTGTCTTGACCATGCCGATAGAGGAGAGGAAATGGGCAACATAATACTGAATACATCTCAAAGTGGAGTGTAGCATCGCAGAATTTTAATTTGAAATCATGCAGTATTCTTTTGGAAAAGGTTTTTGGTGTGAACTTAGTTGTAATGTGTGTCTGTACGTTGTTGATTCAGAGTCTAGTTAGATAATTTGGAGTATGAGAGACATGGCAAAAATGATAAAAATCCTTAGTATGACAAAACTGGCGTCCTTGCACAAAGTAATTTTCATTCAGTTGAATTTTCATATATTTTTTTGCCCTAAAGAGTAAAACCTACCTATCATCATAAAATATATATTTCTATTTGCTATTGATTGCAAATTGCGACCACTTGTTGAAAATATACATTATTTATCTATATCTCTCTTCTACACCAATCCAATATTACGATATTTTATACTTTTCTGTATTGGCAATATTTGACTTTGTTTGCGGTTAGAGACACAGATGTAATTCGCCATTTTGTTGCACAACTAAACATTTAACATCACAAGGCAAAAGTATGTCCGCATGTATACTCTTTTTTTAAAAATTACTATTTATTTCTACAGAACTGCCCACACTCTGGGAATTGAGGCACCGCTGCAGACTGCATGTGCTGAATAACAATTAATGTAACACACCTTGATATTTGTATCTGGTCATAAGGGTGCCAGAATATAGATTTCTTTATAAATATCCTCAGTCTATTGCATGTTTCTAAAATAAATGTCAACCTTGATTGTATGAATGTCTCAAACTGCCTCCTTTTGGCTCCAAGGTGCCATTCCTGTAACTGGTAATTTGACCTAGTTTATTTTCCCTAAAATATCAGTTTTGATTATGCTATGTAAGGAGAGTAGCTCCAAGAATGTCCGAATTTGCAAACTTGCTTTAGGTTGGCTGCCAATTTCTCCTTTGCTTTTACTTGTTGTCTATCATTGTCTCTGTTGTCAGGCTCTTAATAAAAGAGTATATTTTCCAGGTATGATTATTATTTATGGAAAAGTGTAGAAGACATGGGGTTTTGTAAAGTAAGCGTTACATTTTTTTGCATGAATGGCAAGTGAAAAGACAAAGGGCATGTTGGAATAAAATATTGAATGATTTAGAACCCGAAAATTAAGGGGACAAAAACAATGTGGTGACATGCTCTTGGAATAAAGTAAATAATTTGCAGAGTGATGTCCTTTACTAACCATAAGAAGTAACCAGTTTTGAACAACACTTTGATACTACAGTGACCTTTAAAGTTTCCTCGAAATGTTAGTCTGATGTTCAGTAGTATTCTTTTTTTGGTTTGCGAAATGTTTGCATGGCCCTCATTCTCCACTACGGTTTTCTACGCTGTAGAACTAGTGTTTGCACTGTATTGATATCTTTTTAGGTCTCGCCTGGCGTAGACTGCGCAGACATGCGCAGTCTCGCTGGCCAGATTTAATGATTTAGAGGAGATTTCTCTAGTGGGCTTTAAGCCCCGCCCCTCTTTTCCATTGGCTGGCGTCACCGTTTATGCTAAACGGTGGCCAGCCATTGGAAAAGAGCGTCTAGTGACGTACGCTCTTCTCTTTTAGAGCCGTCCCAGTTGGACTGGCTCGGTTGCCTTACGTTTGTAGTAAAGCCTTTTCTTATCTTTATGGGGCCATGTGTTTCAAACATATGGCCCCATAAAGACAAGAGATCAGTTGCAGCGCGGTCCTCTTTAACTTTCGGGACCGCGTTGCTCTGCATTGTTGTTTATGCCATCGCATTTTTGTGTGCTCTTTGTCACTACCACTTCCTGCGCAGGCGGCACTCTGCAGTCAGCGCTGCCTGAGCCCTCCTCCCTACACCGCCGCTACCGGTTGGCCGCTCGCGCCGCTTCCAGGGGTTTCCTTTCAACCTTGCCGGGAGGTTCGGTGCCGTTTGTTCCCCTCGCGAGCCTCATCTCCAGGCCACCGCAGGCCGTGCCGTCCCAGCAGGCCTTTTAAACAGGCTACCATCTCCGCAGGGAGCAGGCCGGGCGTACTCGCCACCCTCCTTCCGCAAGCCCGAGGACAGGCCCATCCGCAAGCATGAGTGTCTAGGAGTACGGACCCAGCTCTCAGACCCTCACCTTTCTGGACACGGAGGAAGCCGAGCTGCTGGGCGCCGACACCCAGGGCTCCGAGTTCACAGACTTCACCCTGCCCCAGGGCAGGCTTGGAGCCCGCCCTCCCTGCGCACACACCGCATCATCACGGGGTTGCAGGCGAGCTCGTGTGTGCCTGCTTCCACTCGGATAAATGGCTTTTAAACCCCCTTTGTCATGGAGGGCGGGCAGTTTCCGCGAGCCCGTGTCTTCATGCCTGCTGCCGACTTCCAGCCCTGGTGAGTAACATCCAAGGAGCGGTGTGGGGCCCTCTCCCCTTTGTTTATGGTGTTCACTTGTTTTTAAAGACATTGCATGTGTTTGTTATCGCGGGCATTTCTCTGACTGGCGCAGCTTGTTTTTTTAGTCACCCCGGACACCACTGCTGATAAATGCACGTCGCACTCTGCGCAGGGTGCAGTATGGTTTAAAGTACGTATATATTTGTGTAAAATGTAATGGCTGATGCGCCTTGCATTTCTGTGACTGGCGCGGTTTGTTTTTTGTCTCACCCCCGGACACCACTGCTGATAAATGCACATCGCACTCTGCGCAGGGTGCAGTATGGTTTAAAGTTATAAACCATAGCACCCACGCCGAGCAGCAGAACACGAAGACCCTAGGACTGGGGGCACATAGAGGGTCCTGCCGGCAGGCCGCCCCCTCCCCAGCCTCGCCAGTGCGTGTCTGTCTCCGCCGTAACCAGATACTGTTGCGAGCTGTTTCACAACGAAGAGTGCGGATGTTATTAGGCAATGTAGCCACACTCGCCACCCTCCCAGCCCGGGCTGCAAACAGTTTTCCCGCTGAGCCCCCCAACTACTAACCCACTTCCTGCCCTCCCTCGCTGGCCCTCCAGGGGGTATCCGGGGCACCTGAACCGCGCTCAGTGCAGTTCTGTCAGGGCACCTCAGTCTGAACACGAGCACACCGCCCATCAGAGGAGCCTAAAGGACATTGGGGTGGGCTGCCAGGGCAGCCCAAAGATCTGGGGGTAGTTGGCTTCCTCCCACACCCCTGCCTATCAATCTGGGTTTAAACCCCTTAGCTCCAGACGTCGGTCAGGTCAGACATTTGTCGCTCATTCCAAATGCGCCGTTTACAAAGGTGTGCCTACTAACAAAATGCAGAAACACCCTGTTGTTGCCAAAAATCCAGGGCACCCAGGGGCACGCACCATTTTCCTCCGTCGTTCCTTACACCCAAGAGGCAATCCATCCACATGAGATGGTGATCAGAGATACAGACCTTCCATTGGACCGAAAGCCAGCCTCCACAAGCATTAATGTGTGTGTCTGGAAGTCTCGTCCCCTTTATACCTCAACTTACTGCCCCCCCCCCCCCCGTGCTTCAGGGGCTTCATGTTCAGCTCGTTTACCAGGGTCCCCGAGAGGAAACTGGGGAATCAGGTGGTCGCTGTGGCCCCCCATCACTCCCCCAATGCCTTGAAGGCATTTTAAAAACGGGCATCATTCTGCCTAGTGCACACTGGTGTCCTAAAGGATCGCGCTCCGTCCGAAGTAATATGTCTGCGATTCTAAATATATGTAAATTCAATGTGGCCCCTCAACTATACAGGTTGCTGTTCGCTGTAATCTGGTTTTAACTGCAAGCCCCCCCCCAACCACCCGCCCCAGACACCATACCGTTGAGCTAGTTTTACTTTGCATCAAAATCTGCCCCCAAAATACCATAAGTCTGCTGGGTGTAATAATAATAATGGGGATATTTTATGTAGTGACACCACATGCACAATTGCCCGTGCGTGCTTCACTAGTGCGCGCTTCACTAGAGCGCGATGTTAATACACAACTTAATGTTGTTAGTTGTATCAAATACTGGAAGGGTGGCCGGCTCACACGTGACACGGGGTGCAGTCAGTAAATCTGTGCAGCAAGTGCGCAACCGACCGTGCCATCTGTTCGGCGTGTGGTTTGGTACAGTAATCTAACAGGGAACCCAGCCTGCAGGACGTTAACAGGAACGAAGTTCTTTATTGGGTTTGCCTATGGGGGCGCTTCACATAATGGTGTGATAATCTAAGCACTTCAAAGTATGATCAGTGATTATTAACGTTTAGAATCGGTATAAAAAGTTTGCAGGAGCCAATGTCCAGTGACTTTGGAACGAGAATTTACCGTTATTTTGCGGGTTAATTTTACCCCCAACTAAACATGGCTTACTGCGTTAAAATATCTCGAAAAGCGGGCCATAAATACAATTGCATATGAAACAGAGGCCTTCCCTGATACTGGAGAGAAACAACAAACTTCACACATAAAATACAAAGGGGTGGGGGTCGAGAGAGTGGGAGAGGCGATAGAGAGAGAACGAGAGACATGGTAGAGATCAAAACCAGGGAAGAGAGAGAGTCCATGCAGAGAGACAGTATATAAGAGAGGGAGGAAGGGAGCGAGAGACTGAGAAAGAGAGGGCACGAAGGTAGTGGAAAGAAAAGAGGGAACATTAGAAAGACAAGCATTGAAAATGCAATAGGCCTAGTCTTTTAAGTTAAAGCCATTTGCTTTGCTATATAATACCATTAGCAAAGCAAATGGCTTTAACTTAATAAAAGGCGAGGCCTATTGCATTTTCAATGCTTGTTGTAATATACATTTATTTTGTGGCAATCTAGGAAGTTCTAATTGCATATGCAACCCCTCATCAGTGCTCAGAGTGCACAAAAGAAATAATACCGTACAACTTTAAAAAGAAAATCTCTTCTGTTTATCACTTAGATTTCGAAAACGTTTATTTTACTTTGCAGTGGATCATTCATATTCTGTAAGGAATTGATTTGAGGTAAGTGTGATAGGTAATGTTGGCTCACTTTATTGCAAATAAATCGTTCATTGAGCAGTAGCTTCAGGTTTAAGGTCTATTCTAGTGCTCCAGAGAGTAGTTCGAAAACGAGAGCGCACTCTGCTACTGAAAAAATGTAAATTGGAAAGAACAAGGTTCTGAATCCAGCAAGCATTCTGTATTATAACAAAAGTGCAGTATACCTGAAGCAGAATAAAGCCGTTGAGACCAGCTGTACCACCTCAAAGCACAAATCTGGTAAATTAAAGCAAGATCACCTTTAAATTGGTTAGGTTTTTGTTTATCTTTATTTAGCATTTGTTTAACATCGAATGAGCTATTAGTAAGACATTAAATGTCAGGAATTTGATAGCTTATGGGTACGTTCGGTTATTTATTCACAGTAGGTTTACATCATTCATTGTATTCAGTCTCGGTCCCTTTTTTTGTTAAGAGGATCTTTATATATTTTTTTTTTTATAGAAGAATAGCGCTTCTGACAAAATTGTGAAGGGTCTGTGCTGGTAACCCAGCTAACCAACCAGATTAATCTGCCAATTTGAAGGCTGCTTCTTGAAAGTTTACTCAGTTATAGTTTTTTGCTAGTGTTTGGATACTGAAATATTCTTTCCTTTAAAAAAAAATAAAAAAAGTTTTGCTTTTGGACATTAAAAGTGTGGAGACGTCAGTGTGACTTACTATTTTGTGACTAAACCTGCATGCCATCATCAGATTATTTTTCCTGTTGGTGTTTTCCGAAGCTTTGAAGATATGTGGACCTTTAATCGTTTTGGACATTAAAAAGCACTGAGCCTTGAGGTGCATTGTTTACCCCAGGAAGCCTCAAAGAGCCGATTGACGGTTGCATTGAAACAACCATGTTTTCGGGGGGTTTTGATCATGAGAACCAGGGTGCAGGATGTATGTGTGTATAAAATGTGATGTATTTTTATTTAAAATTTTGTCCGAATTACCATCGAAAAACTACAAAAAAAGTCAACTATACTTGATTTGACAACAGTATTTTGCAAAGTGTTGAATCGTTTTCACCTTGCTCTCTGTTTTGCCAAAATAACATTTGCTTTGCAGTCACTATGGCTGTTCTATTTGGCACAGTATCTTTGCACTGCTTAGATGATGGTCATTGCAGAAGTCTGGTAAGAGCTGTGAAGTTCGGAAAGGCATCTTCCCTAGTGTTTGGTCAGAGCACAGCTGTTTTTCAATAAGAAAGATTTTTTTTGCTCAGCTTAGTCAGGTCTAATAAATAATGCATATTGGTATACATTTATCGTCGTAACTTCTTAGCATATCAGCTTTGATTTATTTAGTTGGGAGATTAAGAAATACGCTGTTGGACAGATTTGAAGAGGTGTATGTGTACCAGTCCTTAATTTGAGCCGGTGGGTTCCAGTGCTCGACACCGGCACTTAATTGTCAACACTTGCACTTAACACCGTCTGCCACATGGCGCTGTTGGTCTAACTTAGAAATTAGCACAACAGCAGTAGTTTATTCATTCAACATACTTTAACAATTACTAATACCTGCCGCCCAAGCCATTCTTATAGCTTTGGAGTCTGGAATAGTCTGACCTGACACACTTGCAGGATGTTATGTGTCGTAGTTGTGTTGGTGCTGGCAGTGGCTGTTGCAGGCTGCATTGGCCTCCTGACAAGGGCCCATGCATGCATGCATACATACACATACAAATATATATATATATTTCAACACTTGTGTAATTGTGAATGATGCAATACAGAGGTGATGCAGTGCTGTGTAGTGCGTGTGTTATATACTCGTACTGGGTCTATGTGTACTTGTGTATGGTACAATACATGGGGGATGTAGTGCAGTGCGCTTGTGTTATAAGCATGCGCTTGGGGGTATGTCTGTGAATGGTATAGTACATGGAAGATTCTGGATTCCAATTTGGGAGACCCAGGAAGAACAAGAGGAGGTAGAGGAATTCCTCCAGACCAATTTATGGATTGCTACATTCCTGTTAGCTGAGTGGGGCACACTGGAGGAAAAAAGAACCAGGCTCTTCACTATACTTCAAATGGTGTTCTTTGATACAGAGAGAGGTCACTGAGAAGTGTCATCTCAAGAAGGCACTAGGATCTCACCTTGGCCTTCGACTTTGTCAACAGGTCACGGCTTTGGACTATCCTTTTAAATTACGGCCTGGAGGAGTCCCTTCTACATATTTTTAGCCTATTTACACAAAGACCTACACGCCAGGGTGCGCATTAGCTGGGGTGGCTAGGTATCCAAACACATTGAAGTCGGCAGAGGGGTCAGGCAGGGTTGCATCCTGGCCCCCTTCCTATTTATTCTTTATATTCGCGACCTGAACAAGTAATTGGCAGCACTCACCCATGATGTTCCTTGTATTAATGGCAACAAACTTCCCGCCCTATTATACGCCGAAGATGCAGTGTTAATGAGCCGTACCCCAAAAGCTCTCCGCATTTTGTTGCGGTGCTTCGTTTTTTTTATGGCTAGTTTGGATTTATGCACAAATTTAAAAAAATCTTTTTTAATGGCGTGTGGGTCGAAGTAGCATTTTAACACATCAATTGTTTTAGACTCAGACAGCTTACAAAGCACTTTCACTTTCCCTTACCTAGGGTTGGTATTTGCCTCCAACGGACTGTGGGCTGACCATGTGGCATACTGTAGGAGAAAGTTCTCCAACTCTACTAACATAATACTTGGTTTGCCAAAACCTAGGAATACGGAGGTTGTATCTGCCACCGTTAAGATCTTTAAACTTCAATGCATCCCAACTGCCACTTATTGCGCAGAAGTCTGGGGCTTCACTAACTGTGGTAGCATCCAGGGAGAAGAGAACAGATTTGGTCGTAAAATCCTGGGTGCTCCCATTTTCTCCTCATAGTATGCTTGTGACAGGGCCAGATTCTTGCCTACCTGGTTATCTCCAAGAATCCTCTCAGGTCCCCAGGATCTTTTTATCTGCTAAATAGTGTAGAGGGGAGGAAATACAATTATCAGAACGTAATCACCAAAATTAGATTTCATTTGGGAAAGGACCACTGACTCCGAATCTAAAATTTATAAGATTTTATTACAACTAAAAATAGCTGACCATACAAACACCTCAATACTAGGTGTAGAAGATAAATGGGCATTAATACAAAAGCAAGTCTACGGAGGATTCTCATCCGACTCAAAACAAAAAGAATCACTGACTCCAAAATCATCAAGAAAGCAATGGTTAAACCAATATCCAAATTAGGAATCATTAGTCTAAAAGGAAAAGCGTTAGTCTATCCCTACACTAACTCTAAGGTGACATCCCTACTTAGCCTTTCCCCATCCCAGGCAAGAGAATAAAAAGTTGTCAGGAGCAAAGACTTCCTAAGAAGTGCATTCACTTGATCAGAGCTCGTTCTAAGATGCTCCTTCTAGCTTCCCGTCTAAACCTCAACTGCTCAACCCACGGGGCACTGTCCCTAATACAAAACCCCAAAAACATAGGGCACGCCCTTCGGCACACCTCTTCAGCCAGGTCTTCTTCCAGTACTTTTCCTACAACTCTGTCTGGCGTCCAACGCCGGTTAGCTTGACCTTGGGTCCCAGGCACCTTCTCCGCTGAAAGTATCATCCTCACATTCCAGTGTACTCCCCTGTTGGCTTCTCGCAGCATCCTAACTCCTAAAACAAAGACCTAGTCTCACTAACAAGCTAAATGTCCTTGCACCTGCAACAGAAACATGGGAACGAAAAACATTTCACGTCTCCAAGATTTTACATCTCCCTGAAACCCAAAGCCTTTACCAAGGGAAATCAACGTTTGGCTAACATAAGAAAATGAACAGACCTTTCTCTTCAACCGTGTATGCGATCAGGCCTTTACACTGTTAAACACACTGCTAAACATTAGTTCATTTTTCGCATATAAGTAAATAAGCAACCTACATGTATAATCTTAGCATGGCACACGTTTAACCTAATACATTGCATTACACGAACTAATCATTGTGCATTTTACTGAATACATTCACCATGATTTGCAGCGTTACTCTTTACAAAAGCATTATTACAATTCTAATCACCTCTGTGTTAAACGAATTACAGCAATACATTTCTACGGCACTTCTTAACACACATCGATTAATATGCGTTTGCTGACTAACGATGAATATGATGCACCCCTACAAATTTCAGAATCACATGACGCTCTATCAGTTCCCCCCCTTTGATGACAAATGTCATCACACCATCACACAATTACTTCCCTTGGAGAAAGAACCGACCTAAACAGTACTAGTTGCCATCCTCCCCTGTCGGAACCTCTCCATTCTCTTAAGATTCTGGTATTGACTGTCCTGCAGTCTAGCCATTCGCCACTCAATCGCTCTGAGAGCTCTTTCAATTCTGTTTCCTCTGTACCACTTATAGGCTTTGATGATACCCCACACGCAGATCACACAGACCACAACAATAATGAGAGGTTTGAGCACAAATCCAAGGAATCCTTTTCCCAAGCTCGCAAACCAACTCCCCACACGACCAAATCCTTTACCAATCTTTTCCCACACACCTTCCTTAGTCAAATCCTCAATCTCTTGATGAATCGTAGTGATGTTATCTATATATTTCTCCAGATCCTTGCTATTATCTGGAATGTACGTGCAACATTCCTGAACTTTCAATAATTTGCAGACTCTGCCCTCTTTTGCCAATAATACATCTAAAGCAAGGAGATTCTTCAAAACCATCGTCCTTATCGACAACATCTCTCCATCCACCAGTAACAAAGGCCTTGCAGTATTCATCGACAACTCATCAACCACAGTCGCCAACCTTATAATCTTCACATCATTTAAAATCACACCCAAACTTGGTATCATCGCTCCAAAGATATCACCAATCACTGCTCCTGCACTTGCAGCTCTCCGTACTTTAGAATGATGTCCAGTCTCCAGAAGATTTAAATCTTCTGCATGATAGATTTTTCGGGAAAATAATAGCCAAGTAACATGTACCATACCAATTCGCAGGCAACCTCGCATAAGCATTCCTTCCGCACACATAATACACTGTTGGAATCACTTGCACCGGACCTTGCAAAAAGTTCTTAGCAGAATCCTCCGTGGTAAAGATATGGTCACACGTACTTTGTCCTACCGAAACCTTTTCATAATAGGTCTGAGGACGTCTCACACACAACTTCCCCTTTTGCACCTGATCTTACGCTATGGGTCCATAACTCCCCTTGGATCTGTGCAATCTCTCCTCATCTGTCCAATCGACTGGACTCTCTCCTGTATTTCGTGTCTGTTAGTTTTCTATATCTATCTTCTACTTGACCTATGAACTTCTTCTCTGTATCTGACAATGAACATGTCAAATTATGTCGGTGAGCATAAGCCGTATCCAGTTCCAAATACGGTATGAAATACTTCCGAAGTCTATCTTCTGACTTGTAATAATCGTATTTATTCAAATGCTTATAAGCTGGAACTTCAGGAAGTACTGCATCGTAATTGGAAAAGAAATACTCAAATTGTCTTCTCTCATAAAAGATACTAAGCAACAAACTAAATGAAATTCCGTAAGTTAGTGGAAGGTGATGGTATCTAATACCCTCATCTACAGAAGAAGGTAGCTGCATGCACACATAGCAGTCTTTCGCATCCATTGCATCCACATACTCATACAACAGCTTCGCATAAGCATTAAGCTTAAAGTGACTTCTAGACAGATCTATGTGAAATCTATGACTCTCTTCAAGTAACAAAGCTCTTTGAGCTCCTATAGTAACCTCTTTCTTGCTAGAGGTGGTAGGTGTAGGGGTCCCCTGTACCTCCCCCTCCTGCTCATGTGAAACGACATATGAGGCTACAACTATCGCAACTATAGCGACTATCACTACCCCTAAGAGTGTACCTATCACTAATTTAGCTTTACGGTGAGTATTTCCAGCATCTGCCATCTTTGCAACGTTCTCAAATTTCAAGTAAGAGTCTCCCTCTCCTCCGGGTACTGCTTGTCAACCAGTTCAAACAACGCCTCAAAGCTGGAAATCCCCTTGCAATTTTCAGTTCCTTATTTACACAGTCCACAGAAAGACTTCCCTTGCCCTCTTTCATCGTTTCGACGGAAAGTCCCTAACTTTATTCTTCTTCCACTCGGGCCTAGGTTATCTTCTTCTTTGGACTTTTATGTAGAACAATGTCTTTATCTTCAATCCAGAATAAGATCAGCTCCCAAAATCTCTAAGACACCTTGCAGAATTTCAAGACGAATTACCACTAACTCCTGATGCGGTGGTACAATACCAAAAGTTGGAAAAACCAGCGTCTCCAAGATCAATTCACGAACCTTACTCAGAAGTGGTGGATTTGGAATATTGAGTCAGTATTCCTTCGATTTCCAACCCTGGAACTCGTAACAACACATCTATTTTCAGGTTCAGAGAATTGCTGATCAGGGTTAAGGACCTCAGCCTCCTCGTGCTTGGTACGCCTGGCATCAGTCACAACGTATGTCCACTCTAGTGAGGCGTACCTTTGACACGGCACTCTAGCTCTCCTTGAGCTTCTCAGATTGGTTTGAGTTTGCTCCTCGTCACTTTGCTCAGTTCAGTCGTCTCAAACTGGTGCAAGGTCAAATTCAGGGCTTCGATTTGCACAACCCCTTTCAGCTCGATCTAGTGCACAACCAACTGCATCAGCAACCCTCACAGCTTGGCTTGACCTCTCAGATGGCCCTGCCACCTCAGCTGGATTTTCGTTCACGAGAGGGGCTGTATCTTCCAAGGGTGCTGGAACTCTGCGGGTATGGGAGGCATGCACCCAGTTCGGCAGTCCCCCACACTTCACGGCCGTGTTCGTGACCAGTATTACCTGGTATGGACCACGCCAACTAACATCCAGGCAACTCTTGCTCACGTGTTTACGCACAAGCACCCAATCTCCCGGGAACAAGTCATGGCACAGGTCACTTGTGGCTGGAACGGTTGCTGCTTGCACCTGCTGGGACACAGAACGGACTACGTCAGCTAGTCCCTTACAGTAGTCGAGAATCAAGTCATCAGTGATGTTAATCAAAGCAGTGGCAGGTATCGCTGGCACTTGCATTGCCCTCCCTATTAGTATCTCGTATGGTGACAACCCAGTTCTCCTATCAGGAACACTACCAAGGCTCATAAGAACCAAGGGCAGTGCGTCGGGCCATTTCAGGGATGTCGAAGAACACACTTTTGCCATTCGTGGTTTCAAAGTCCCATTAACTTGTTCCACAATCCCAGAAGCCTCTGGTCGGTAACTGCAATGCAGTCTCTGGTCCACTTTCAAGGCAGCACAGAGCAATTTCATGATTTCGCTATGGAAATGTGTCCCTCTATCTGACTCCAAAGAGGTCGGGAAACCGAACCTCGGGATAAGCTCTCTCAGCAACAGCTTAGCTACAGTTAGTGTGTCACATCTACGTGTTGGGTAAGCCTCCACCCATCTCGAAATGACACATACTACCACTAAGATGTACCTCAACCCATTGCACTACGGCATCTCAATAAAGTCCAACTGCATCCTATTAAAAGGCCCTCCTGACCTTCCAATGTGGCTCAAAGTCACTTGCCACAGTGAACTCAATTTGCCATACATTGAAGATTATATTAAGGCTCGCCCTGCACTATTTTGGCTCAGTCTGGAAGAATCCAGCGGCACAACTTACTAGGGAGATTATATTAGACTGTTTAAAATGTGATAGGGGGATGGAAATACCTTGGCTAGCTGCTGTTCACAAAAGCTTAACTAGTGTGAACCATTAGCATTTATTTTTAAATCCCTCAGACCCTGGATTTATGAGTAAGAAAACCCTCCAAACAGCTTTATATGCATCCTATAGATATGTTAGACACGATCAAGAGATTCAGAAAACGTCTGTTGCTAGATATATGCG
Source organism: Triturus cristatus (assembly GCF_964204655.1). Classification (NCBI taxonomy): domain Eukaryota; kingdom Metazoa; phylum Chordata; class Amphibia; order Caudata; family Salamandridae; genus Triturus; species Triturus cristatus. Next base: position 483,733,849 of record NC_140585.1, read on the forward strand.
TACTGTGAATATTTCCCACGCTCCATCTAGCTATCTTTTAAAACCTATTGGCCGTTGGGAAAGGGGCTTACTTTTTTGGCTGAGGATTGATACAATGAAATTCATGCTCTGTTTTCCTGCGGGGTATAACTCTAACCTTGTTTAGCTGCCATGTCCCTGTAGCAGCCAATATAAACAATCTATGCTGCTTTTCTTATTCTTTTGTAGTTACTATTTAATACACACCGAAAGGTTTTTGATACCAAATTTTGAGGTTATACCTGTGACCGACTACAAGGAAGCATATGGGAAGGTTATTGCTTTGGAAGATGAAAAGCTAATCTTTCGGGTTGGTTCTTTTTTTGAAAGCGGCAGTGCGCACTCGTAACTCAATGTCCCCACCCTGAAGTATGCTTATTTTATCCTGTTTTTAATCACAATTTTTAACCTTGGTAATCAAATACCCCGATGAATTTTCCCCTTTTGTATCAGTATCCTTTTTATGTGCACTATATTGTTTGAGGACCTGTTTTAATTGGAATTTCCTTATGTCCCCTCTGCTGTTGAATAATTTTTATTGTCTATGTTGTTGTCTGTCAGTACTTTTATGGATATATTCTTGTATCCGAAAAAAGATATTGAATTGAAGGCAATAGGGCTGATAAGAGAACAATAAAGAGTAGTGTTGAGGCCCTGAGGTAAACCTTTGATACACATCACTGTGGCTGTAATTCAGATGTGCACCTCTAGTCACTCCAACGGCCTGTGTTGTGGGCCTATCAGATGTGGTCTTAAACTTCAAAGACTTAGACTCCTCTAAATGGTACCTGGTGCCTGGAACTGGATTATAAGAAGGGGAGCTTGAGGTCCCCGAAATTGTCAACTGTCAAGTAGCCAGTTGGGCTATGTGAGGAGGAGCAGCTCTCCAAGACTTTTGCCTGTGATCAGTACTGGGGACAAGACCTACCAGTTTCCCAGACGGGTGAAGGGACATCACCCAAAGAATCTAAGACCACCTGCCCCTGGAACCTGTAGTAACAGTCCCTGCTTTTCTTGCCAAGACCAGTGTGCTCTGTGAGGAAGAGGAGAGCATTGGAGGGAGCGAGGTGGGTATCCTAGCGATTAAATCTCTGTAGCAAGGTGTGAGGAGATGGCTGCTTGACCAATCGGGTTGTTGCCTGTGTGCAAGTTTGAAGTCAGCGACCTCGTTTGCCAGGTGGGGTGGCTGTGAAGAGCACTAATGTGCCAATTGGGCCATAACCCGTTTACAGGGTGAAGTAAGTGCCACCCATATGCTTGGGGGGGGCACAAAAGGCAAGGAGCATGGTGTGGTCAAGACCATTGTCAAGAGGCGGAGGCCACCGTGGTGACCCATACAGGCTCAAGCCCCAACTAAGGACCAGCACCAGAAGCGTTGCACCTATCCCCCCAATCCCCAACTTGTGGAGAGGATCAAAGGAAAGTTACCAGCATCAGAGGAGTTTCAAGGATCACCCCACCCACGGCCTCTTCCTCCACAGGACCGCATGTGAGGAACTCAAGGACACCCAATCGCTGCTGCTCCATGACTGAGTGCGAAGAAGTCACTGGAGACATCTGCTGCAGCTTCACCACCCGCAAAGGGTGTGAGATGGGGAGGACTCTGGTTGAGCAGGTCCTATTGGTTCGACTGATTTATGGGCCAAACGGCCCTGGGAACTTGCCTGCCATATACAGTGCTTCACAGCTGGAATCATTTTGATTTTACTTTCAGTCAGAGTCGGGCTCCTGAGACTCAAACTACTAGTAGAGCTTGACTGGAATGTCGCTGATATTAAGTGGAGAATAACCACTTCCACTTAGTGTTGATATATAAATACTCCTTTTTTCCTAAAAAGCTATTATTTGACTAGAGAGGCATTTATTGCTGCTTTTAAGCGTTTTTTGCATTTTGAGCCTGTGTTCACACTCCCCGTTTCTACTTACCCCTCCTCCAGCCCCCCCAGAAGCCTTTGACTGCTTGAACCGGTGGTACCACTGAGTGTCAAGTTCTGATGGGTTACTTGGCCCACCTGCTCAGGACCCATAGTAGGTCAGGTCTCAGGACCTCATCAGTAAAAGGCCTCAACCCCTACGGTTGGGCCCAGTAACTGCTGCTTGCCCCGTGACCCTCTGAACGGCAGATATTCTGTCCACATTGTTTGTTCACCAAACGTCTTGCCTGCTAAGCTAATCTGTGAGATTCCAGATAATGAAATACCTGCATTCAGGCTTTAACACAGTGTCATAACATTCCATCCTTAAAACCCTGTTGCCTTTAGCACATGTTTTTCACAGTATGTAGGTCAGGCCGACTGGATTTGTCAAAACATTCCGACCCTATGGAATCTGGCATGACTTTCTCAATGACATGGCCAATACTCTCAACCATTGTCTTTACACCTTAACCTGTACTCCCTAGCCAAGTGCACATAAAAGTGGCCACCATTGTGCATACAGTTATAAAATTACAAATATGTAGAAAGATACAGTTTGCAAAACAATATGCAATTCCTCCCCAATAGAGTCTAATAAGGATCATCACAGTGCAAACCCCCAGGATTTGTCAGTTTGGTTTGCCAATATCGTAGCTCTTGCCTACTACAGTAATCTGTGAGTTTACATATAGCAAATGCCTGTCTTTAACCTACAACACTACGTGATAATCAACTGTTAAAGTCTCCCTGGCTTTAGTGAATGGTTTTGTCAATAAATAAATCTAGACCAACTGCCTTTGTCATAACATTTCATAATATGCAGATCAGACCAATGCCATCTGACATAATGTTTCCCAGTGCACCAATCCAGCTATAGCTAGTCAGCATAACCAACTCAGGTCATCTGTTTCGAGTGTAAGCTTTTCCACGAGGCTACCATCAGGCACACAGTCATAAAATTAGAAAGGTATGCAACATTATAGTTGGCTAAGTAAAATGCTATTTCTCCTTTGAGGGCCTTACACAGATTTTCACAGAGAAGATCATCTACATCCACTGTTTGATTCAGCAGGTAGCTATGACCAAAACCCATCCCTACTATGGTAATCTGTGATATTCCATGTAACAAAATACTTATCTGTAGATTTTACTATAAAGTATTAAAAATCCACCCTTAATTGCCTGTGACTTTAACATATGCTTTTCACAATAAATGTCAGGCCCAATACCTACATTATAACATTTATAATAAAAAGATCAGACCTAATAGCCACGATCATTGACTTGTCACCATAACCAATTCAGCTGTGCTGTATTGAATACAAGCTTTGCCATAAGTCAAAGATTTCAATACAAGAACAGTTTTTAGGGGGGGGGGGGACACATCCTGTACTCAGGGAAAATATATGGGTGGAGTCTAAGCTCACCTCTCAGTAGTATTCTGAAACCTCTTTTTTGTTGATCACAGAGTCACACAGCAGCTGTCCTGCCAACCTAGAACTCAAATTCCATTTACATTAGTATAGCCTTAGCCATCCAACACTGCTCTCAAACACAAAACTGCACTTTGAAGTCCAAGGTTAGTGATGGAAGGGGAGTGTGCTGAGACGGGAAAACTGTAATACACTCCTCGTGACTACCCTTCTCCTATCTTTGCTACTGCCAGAGAAACACAAACACTGTAAATTATATACTTATGGAACATATTTAACAGCATTAGTGTTGTGTGTGTGATTCCCCACGTCCCTGACTTTCTGAAGCATTTTATCATGGAAGCATGCTACTTTTGCCCAATCAGGATATGTATTCCTGTCCATCATATGAGTTGCCCCTCGCTATAGTACTCCTGAAAGCATGTTTTTAGATTGATCACATTGAGTCTAATAGCAGTGTTTTCAAGTCAGACCTAAAAAGCACATATGACTTCCACAATTAGAGGGAGAGCGATGTCTTCAGTTGGTCTCTATTAGACCTCGCTTAGCTTGCTGGGTTTAGCCATCTAGGAAGAGACCACCTTTCTAAATAAAGGGATTTGTATCTACATAAATAAAATTAGATAGTTGAAGCTCTACACCTTCCCGGCAAGTATGTTCCAACTGTAAGCTAACACATGACCTAATAAAACTATATCAATCACACAAAGGGTGAGTGGCACACTAGGTGAGTGAGTGGCACACTAGGTGAAAAACTATGCTTTGGAATTCTACCTTGAGTAATTGCACATGGTTGGAATTTGTCAAGCTTTCTTCCCAGCAACCTTTGTGTGGTGGATAGTACAACTATAGTAAGACAAAGTATTCCCAGGTAATAAGAAAAATTAAAAATTAAGCCTGAATATAAGGAAAAGAATACTCCAAATACATTTGAAGAAAAATAAACAAACTAGGTTTTCCCCCAAAATATATGATGTAAAGGAAAAAAGTTAGAAATGAGGAGTTTGAACTTTTCTTGTTAATCTACCCGTAGAATTAGCCACACTACTATCTATGTTAAGTACACACCACCTGCAAATGAACCTAAAAAATTAATTTCTGACACACTATTTAGGTCTTGACTGAGGCAATGGATGCACTGTGACGTGCAACAATTTGTTAGCCTAAAGGGTGTTTAGAGCCCGCCTATTGCTTACCATATTTTGGCTTCATTGTCACTCTTTATTTTCTGGTTCCTGTTAGTGTGTGCCGGCTTCACTTTCAGTTGCGTGCTTCTCCCCTTTGTGGAGCATGGGCCAAGTACTGCTTCTTTTTTTCGAGAGTCCTTCCACTGCTTGTGCTGACTGACTAAAGCTACTTTTTTCTTCTTCTGGCAGGATTACCTAAGAGTGGATATGTTTGTTCCCTTCCCATCCCACAGCCTGTGTTGTTGCACTTTCATGGTTGATCTGTCATGTTTGCTGCTCCAGTGTTATTTCTCTGTTATTACTTGCCCTGTTGCTCCTTTGTTGTTGCCTGCCCTATTTTTTTGTTATTTTCCCGGTCATTGCATGGTTTGTCCGTTGTGGTTGCTTGCCCCATCCCACGTTGTTGCTTGGACCCTACCTCTTCCAGTTGTCGTTGCTTGCCACCTCCTGCCTTCCTGCTCTGTTGTTTGCTTCCCCCTACGTCCCTCTTCCAATACATGTTTCCTTCACAACTAAGATCCACTTGCTAGGAGTCAGTAGTTTGAAAAGTGCCAATGCCTAGCCACGTATGGGTCTTTCTTTTTCCTTCCTTCATGATCTTACCTTTAGTGTAGCATTCCCTTTTCTAATAGTGGTCTTCTGTATTATCAGATTAACAAAAGTATTGCATTACATCTCCCAATTTGTAATCTGTAGCCTTCTGGAGATTTAGCTGGCTCCTGGAAGGGCAAAGCAAGCAGAAAAATCGACTGACAGAACTGCCCTAGACAATCCAACCAGGACTTATTTGTGGCCCTACCTCACGTATGAGGCAAGCATTTAACAGTTTGGTATCTCCATTTAAATTTCAGCAAATATCTGATCAGACTAAACATCAAAATAGCGACAGACCACAGTTAAACTATTCTCAGTGCAGTGTAAATTGTGTTTTAAACGTTACTGCTGGATTAATTTGCAAGGAAAAGCTTCTAAACCACAGCGTGGTCTTTTAAGATGTATCACTATTTATAAGTCCAACCTGACATGACTGTCCATTCTCATCACAAAGTGTGACTATAAAAGATAATCTTCCTGTGTAATATTTCAAATGAACAAGAATTTCCGTTTCTTACTGGATCATCAAATTCTCAGGTCTTGATATTGGGGGTCATAAAACGTGTGTAGTAAATGTCGCCAGCGAGTCGCTGTGCAAACGAACGAAAGAAACTTTGTCACATTGCTGTCAGGGCCTTCTTTCCTCCTGCATCTTCTCTTATGCAATACATGTAAACAGATCAATACTTGCCATATGGCCTCAGAATAAGAGCCTTAACCACAATTAATGACTCAGTCTATCTCTAAAATTCCAACTTCTACCTAACTAATAAAAAATGCAAAACGGAATATCAATTTTCTGTGAAAATGGTAGGCTCCATTAACGGATGGTGTAGTGATATTGAAAACGAATGGCGAGAAAGCGAGACACAGCCCGAACCTCCCCCCCCCCCCACCCCCCTCACCCCCAATAAACTTCTTGTTGAGGTGGTATGGGTAGTATGTTGTCTTAGCAATGAACCATTTGAATCGGTTACATTCTGAAAAGCCAATGAACCGTCAGTGGAAACAGCCATCCGTGGTACTATGGATAATTCCTGCACATCAGGATGTCGCCAGGGAGTTTCTAAGCTTGGGTACGTAAATAAAAGACAAACTGATGGCTCCATTGAGAAATTAAAGGAACAAGCATTTGCAATGCAATAGGTCTCGCATTTACTAGAGTTTGAGCTATTGGCATTATAGATTACAATGCCTTTTATTAATGTGTTGGTTTTTTAAACAAATAAATGAAAGGCATTGTCATTTACAATGCCAATAGCATAAACTCTCGCAAATGTGAGACCTATTGCATTGTAAATGCTTGTTTATTTATTTAGGGTGTTTTATAAGGTGTGAACGCGATTTGCGGACATCGGAGCGCTGTACAAACAACTGAAGAAGAATACATATAAACAAAGAACAGAAAGCGAGTAAAAAATATACACATTAATAAAACCTTGATTAAAAGCTAATGACTCTAGTAGTTTATGGTATGCTGTAATAGAGATATTTATAAATGTCCATCCTTCGTTTATGAGGCTCTGTGTTTGAGTCTCAAAGAAGGTTTCCCGAGTCATCATCAAAAAATCTTTATTCGACCTAAATTAGGTCATAAAAGAAAACACAGAATACATGCATAATAAAGTATAAATGATACATTATAAAAATTGTTTGAAAGTAAAAACACACCTCGTAGAACTGAGCCTGCTCTGACCTCGATCCGTTCCAGTTACCCGGGGGAACAATGTTTATGAGGCGTTCTTCTGGTAGGGATTCGCTTCTGTCCAATATTGGAATTAGCGACAATGTGGCATCCACTGCGTTCCAGGGGACAAGAAAGGAGCCTGTCACCATCCTTCAGGTTACAAGTATCCCCAGCCGCAGTGCATGGATGTTGTACACACAGAGCACACCAGTATGAAAAAATATGCTTAAAATATTGTGCAAAACAAAGAGAAATGTGACCAGCCCCTGTCCCACGTGGTGGAGGACGAGTTATCTGAGATGAGTGAGCTTCGAAGGAAAGTGACGTGTGTGTACATAAACCCTCCGCTGTAACTGGATTGTTAACAAAAGTGAAAGTTTGCTGAGGGTGGGGGCTTCATCCCCCCGAGTCGCCCTGCAAACGTTTAACCTGCTTAGATATTTTAGAGCTATAGGGGTGTCAAAAACTCAGGGAATGAGGGAGCGGGCGTGAGTCCTATCACATCCTTCTGGGTTTCATATGTGCACACATGCATCACTGTGCAAGCAAGGGCCTAGCAAATGACGCAGTTGCCTATTGTTTTTAATTTGCCAATCCAAGATGGATCGGTAAATAAAAATAAATAAAAAATTCCCAGTACTTCGAAACTGCTGTTTATAAGGTTGAGTGGCTGATGGCATTTGCTGCCAAACTCTCCTAAATACATGAATAGATATGCATTTGGAAGCCAATATATAGTTTTTGTAGAGTTGTACATTGCGCGAACTAGACCCGAGAAATCTGGTATCAGAGCGTTTACACGAGCACCAGTTTCAATCCAGATGGACACGTTCATTTTAGGAACGGGGAGATTAAGTGATTTGCCCAGTAACACAGGGTGTTGAGCGCCGTTGCCGAGACTCGAACCCGGTTCTCCAGCTTTGAGGGCGACTGTTATAGCCATTAGGCTACATCCAGTAGATCGCGCCTACTCGACCCGAAGGTACCTAAGCACTTTACACGAACACCAGTTGCATTGCAGAGGACACATTCATTTATTTTTTTAGGCACGGGGAGATGAAGTGATTTGCCCAGAATCACAGGATGCTTGAGCCACCCACAAGACTCAAACCTGGTGCTTCAAAGTCGGCCGCTGTAGCTGTTAAGCCACACCCTTTCTTCCACCAGCTGCGTATTTACTGCATGTGAAAACAAGCACAACAAATCCTCTTACGCAATCGAATATCTGCCTTTAGCCTCTTTGCCCGTAGAGTGAAAAGAACAGCAAAGTTAATTATTTCTCATAATCAGTAGTTATGATAAGATAAAGGAGCATCGGATAATGATGCGCTGAAATAATGGAGGACCAGCGCACTAAGAAATATAATAATAGCACATTAGTATAACCGTGTATGCAAAGTACATAGAGCCGCTGCCACAGTTAACCAGGCTTTGAAGGATTAGGTAGGAATTCCTAATCAGTGTGTAATTTATTGCCGCCCATGACACCTCTCTCATGGGCGTCGTTCATTAAATATTGTCTGCTAAACAGGGACCTCTAGCGGCTCAGGCGTTCCTGCCCCACAGAAGTTATCAGAGGAAGCGGGTAACGCAGGTCACCCCGGTGGACTTCATTTTACGTGCTCTAGAAAAATCTAATTTAAACAAGGAATCATGCCAAACACGAGTTGACTGAATTTACAGGATTATGCCTGAAATTATTGCAAACCCGCTCTTTTCAGGTGTGAAACTCGCATGGCTGTAATTGTAACGTGTGTGGTAAATAGTCCATCATTTAATACATTGTTACATCTCTTAGAGAGTGATTCACTGAAATATTCATGTTAAAAGAGTGAGGCTAAGTGTGTAAGACCAAGTTTATGGTCCAGTTCTTCATCCCCATTTAGGAGCCCTGAGAATCATGCATTCATGGTCCTTGGCGGCCAGTTTAGAATTGATTTGAAATTGACAATTTATTTTGATTGCTATGCTATCTAGAAAGTTTGTTGAGTGAGAACGCATGGATAAGTAAGACAAACAGTGATCCTGGGCAAATCACTTAATCTCCCCGTGCCTGCAAAAAATGAATGTGTCCTTGTGTACTGTAACTGGTGCTCGCGTAAAAGCGCTTTTTATCTTCGACCTTCGTTCGGGTCGAGTTCGCGCTATAAACAAGCCGAGGTGACAAGAAGGGCTGGGCGAGAAGGGAGGGGGGAATGTCAGCAACAGAGGAGCCCGCGAAAGTGAAAGTGATCGTGATTACGATCGCTACGGAGGAAAGACACATGGCGCTGCACGCGTGCACGTTCACGTGCACTGTAGCTTTAGGCCACGGCAGCACTTTGAGAGGCCCACATATAAAATGTCTCTTCGAGCCTTTGGCTCGCGAGACCTAAAAAGAGGAGCATGGCCTGGAACTGCGCTGTATAGGTGAAAAACCACAGAGAAAATGAGGTGCCAGCAAAGGGAGTGAGATGTCTGCAGTCTGAAATGCAGGCATTGAAACTAGTCTTGTGGTTAAATTGCAAATTATATTTAACTAATCTAGACTTAATGGGCAAAGAATGTTAAAGTAGACTACCATCTGATACCAGATATTTCACCACAAAGCGGTCTGGATGCCATATTTGGAGATGGGACATATTGTAAAGATGGATCTGGAGTATATTTTAAATATATTGACAATATACAGACTACAGTGTGAGGGTAGTTCCTCTACACGGAAATGCATCGGCTATCGTATGTCTTCATCTGGATTGTGAAGTGCCATGCCTTTCATTCTGGGCAACCCCAGTGGGTGCACTGTATTATAACTTGACAACAAACACCCCAGCCCTTAAAATCTGCCCATAATTAAAGAGCCAGTCAACATTACTGACATTGCGTTTTTCTTTCAAGTGATTTGGGGTTTGAAGTAGAAAAGGGCTACTTGAATCTCAATAAAATGCAATAGCTCTCGGGTGTGGCCTCTTGTGCAGGGCGACCTGCCACCCTCAGAAATGATAAGCTATTTACGTGTACCATAACTGTAACAATTTTCCAGCGATGTCTGGCATCCCCCAAAAACATTTTGTCCGTTATTCAGTCCTTTTATTTTTCTGTCTGCGACAAAGTAGGAGATAAGGTCTTTGCTGTAGTCTTAATATTTCACCTTGGGTTTGGCCTTTGTAACAGTAAAATGGAAACTTTTGTTAAAAAGTGAGGGAGAAGCAAATACTTGGCTCCAATACAGCTCCAGTTCAGAGCAGCAGCACGTCTTCTAGTGTACTTGAACAGCAAATTCACTTTACATGAATAGTCCTAGAGTTGGTTGCACTTGTCCCGTTCCCCATTGATGACTTCTGTTTGTGTGGTGCAAAGAATGTCTTTATTTAGAATAAACCAGCCATCCAAACCAAACAAAGCACAGTGTTTGAAAATATATAACTGTTCATTTTTAGATTAATAATGTGTGGTCGTTCTGGGAATGCGGACGATTTGAGTGCACTAATCTCGTTACTCTGTTCTCATGTGAAATGTTAGTTGAGCACGCCTGTGGATGTGTGAGTGCAGAGGGTCATTATCCATGACCTTCTCATAAAACGAGTGCAGGTCGAACATAACCCCCACATGGTTCTCTACTCGCTCTACAAGCCGCGCTAACCATGAAGAAGCAAAATATCTTCACCCCACTACATTTTGAACATAGTTACCCAACTTCATTCTGATAATCCTGGATATTGACTGGATTTTAACCCGCTATTAACATGTCGCTGCATCACTCCATCACCAAATATTACACATTTTAGGCACTAACCATCCAAAAGGCACGGGTCTCCAGAGTCGGGACCTTCCCAAATCGTTATAGGGAGGAACACAGACCTTGGGAGGTAATACAGATTAAGTATGAAAGCCCTCACTCACCAACCTGGTTGGTGACATGCTTCATCATCGGGCTCCACTGGGTATGGCCGAGTGCCATCCCAGTGTGCTACAACGCCAGGTTACTGCGGAGCGGGATTTTGTGAGGTGACAGTGAATTTGGAATTAAAAATACCCAATTAAGTCAAAAAATATATAATTTAATAGTTTTGCTAATTGGGAGAGTTTAAAAAGGAGTGAGGGTCAAAAAATAACAGACCGGATTCACTCCATGGCGGTCAACATGTTTATGCCTTGGGTGTGTTTCACAGGCTTTCATCAGGACCAGAGTGGGAGTGTGAGAGCCCCGGAGGTATAAACGCACTAAGGTTCACCCTACCGTGGGCTATTATGTGAAAAAATGTAAATAAACAATTCAAAATCCGCCAAGTGGTATCGAGGTGGAGAGAAACGAGTTTACTTTATGAGGCCAGACCGTTCGTCACCTCAGGGATCCCGGGGTGGGGGTGCGAATAAAATGGCACACCGCCCTCGCTGTTCGGCACCCGTTGGAAACCTGTACAGCCTCGAGCCGCCGGGTCCAGGAAGTGGACCCGGCAATTAGCAAAACTATTAAATTATATATTTTTTGACTTAATTGGGTATTTTTCTGGAGACCCGTGCCTTTTGGATGGTAGGTGCCTTGTAGACACTACACTGACTTTGTTGTTTTGGAACTTTTCCCTTGAGGGGACTAGTCGTGTTTTTACCCTTCCTCTTCTGTTGTTGATTGACATTTTAGGCACTCCCTTATTGACTCTGACTTGTCTCAATGAAATGTGTGGTTAACTTTTTATTGAAGGAGAAATGAAAGCTTCTCCAGTGGTCATAGGACAAGCAAAGTGTGAGAGGGAAAAGACAGTAGTTGCCTAACCCGATGGCCATGGACCAAATACTTAGTGAGGGTTGTCAAATGTGTGCTGTACGGCCTCCTCTGTATTTTACGATAGGCAATCCTGAAGTGACTTTTTGTGTAATATATGGGCTCGACAGGGGCACAGACAGATGCTAATGTGTCAGTGGAATATTCAGGTGGTACCTACCACACCTGAAAGTTTGTCATCAGATATAGATCACTATACTGTTTTGAAAATATGCAGTCAAAGGTGAAGTAAATTGTTTTCCAGTGGCCGTTTTAAAGGGATGAACGCCGTAATCGCATTGTAGCTGTGCATGAATGCTTGCAACGGAGACATGCATATATATATGAAGTCTACTCGCTCCTGCAGTGTTGGCTGTGAAATTTGCAGCACTGATCTGCCGTTGTGTTCCAATTACTATCACTTCTGGGATAGGTATTGGCTGCTTATCCGTCACTCCTTTTCGGGCTCTGGTTCTTATTGCTCTTGCTCTGTAAAAAATAGAAAGCAGTGAGAACGTTTTGTTTGGTATCTTCATTTAAGGATTTGCTACTGAGGTCACGAGCTGTTCACTTATCCTAATTCTATTACAGTTTAGTGACTTGCCGCCAGTGGCTCCGGATTACGTCCTGCCAGTAGTTATATCCAGTGTGCTGCATCAGCTTGAAAACGGTGCTGGTTTTAAGCATGGTCTTCCTAAATAAAGTATGCCAATGGATGTATTCCAGTTTAAATTACATGTGTTGGCTTTCATGATTTCAGTTAGTGGGAGGAAAAATCTGCTGACGGAAATAATGTGCTGTTTTAGAGTGGATCCTGGTGCTCGCTTGGTTTGTGGTTGGTGTCTTTTTGTTTCCCATTTTGTTTGCGGAGCAGAATCTGTTTTTAGTGCACATGAGCTTGATGATGGCAGTCTTTACTTGATGCGCGTTGTCTCTGTTGGAAACCGTCATTTTAGTGAAATTAAAATGCTCAAGTAGACAGGAAATTTGAAGCCAAAGATCTAATCATTTAGTGAATGACAGCTGTACATAAGGGTCTGTATTACATATAGGTTGCACTGTTCTACTTTGAGCCACATGGAACCTTTAAGCAGGTGCCCTAGGTGCCAACAGGGACTGTGTACCCTATTACATCAAATCAACTGCCCCAGGGCAGTCGTAAACTCGCACTGGTCGGGGGCAGCGCATTCAGGAAACTATGGAGAGGCTGCTTCGTGTTTCTGTGTGCAGATGGCAACCTGCCTGCACTTTAGATAGGAGTTATAGACCCCCTGCAGATGGGTGCAGTGAGTCACTGCACCCCGCTGAAGGGGGATGTCTGGGGGGATCCAGGAGACCACTTTTTACATCTCGAGAGGGCTGCATTCAGGGGGCGCATTAACAGTGTGCTGCCTTTTTGTGGCACACTGCCATTGTACCTTCTAAGGTCATGTTTGCCTCATGCAAATGAGAGAATGCCCTGTGTGCTTCAACCCTCTGCTTCCCTCCGTTTCATTTTTCTGCAGACCTATCACTGTATTTTTTATGCCTCTGTGCTAAGTTTTTGCGTTTTCCTCTGCAATGTTCTTCTACTTTACAGCCGGGTTAATGTTACATGGGCCTGTAGGATTGGCATATCTGACACTTCCAGGAACTCTATTTGCTGACACATCACCTTATTAGCTACCTCTACAGTTTTCTTGAGAATCTTGTGACTGGCCTCTCTCCAAATCTTCATTAACCACTTGGGTGAACACTTTAGAAGAAAAAAAAAAAAAAAGCGAATTGGTTGTAAACCTGTTAGCTCACCTTTCGTTGCAAAGTTTACAGGGGAATTGGTTTTGGTGCAAGAACCAGGAGCCTCTAGCACTGGAAAGATGTGCCCTTTTTCCACTGACCATTTCATGTAGTAAGCAAAGGTCTCTCCACTGGAATTAGGGGAAACTATTCTCTTCATAGGTTGTTCTGAGGTGTCTAGTTCAAAGAGAGGCCTTGTTTCTGACATTCCAAGTTAAGACACCGCCCTCATGTTAACTAGCAAGCATCTTCTCTAACCATGTTACTTAACAAGGCCTTCCTTCTCTCATGTTTAACTAGTAATTATCTCCCACAATTGTACTGACAGCATATAAGGTACCAGGGAACGAAGTTCCTGTACTGATCCCCTGATATGGTGTACATTGTGAGCAGCCTCTGCCTCCATCTCTTCCTAAGAAAGGAGGAGGAACGGGAAAAGGTGTGGTTCAGGCCTGGCCCCTCCAGTACAAATTGCTGTAACAGAGTATACAATAAGGCACAAACTACAAACCTAGTTTCAGCCTCAGTGCCAGTACGTGTTACCTTACTTTTAAGATGGATAACTTTGACATAAATAGAAGCCCCATTTGGCTACCTGGACTTTATCAACAATCTTTGTCTTTTAAACGTACCCTTTCTCCTACTGATCATCTCTACATTAGAAGATTTGCCACCCAAATCACTCTGAAATCATTTCCAAAGATTCTGACCGTCATCTGAGCTAATGGATGTTTTAGCCCTAATACATGGCTACCGATTGATTCCTCCACTCCTAGATTTCTGTGGTTATGATTAGAACTGCCTGTTTGTCAGTGTGCATGATAAATGTTGGTTAATAAATTTGCTTATCTGATGTCTCATGTAGTGCAATAAATCGCACTCTTCCACTCACTCTTGCTGGGCATTCAACACGGTTATGGCATCACTGCTTAAAAATGTGGTTTAACAATGGTGTGTAAAAAATAAAGGATTTATTCTCAGCAGGCCAATTAATCCTGTGTTATGCAACTACTGGGGATTTGGGCATCACCTGCAGTTAAGACCAGTGCTTGTTTGTTATTTTGTATGATTTTTTCAGAAGGCGGCTTTGTATTTCTCGCGTCATCCATTTTGCAGTATGTGCTCAACGAGGCGCACGCAATATAGGAAATGTGTTTGTTCAATGCAGAAAATGTTTGTTCAATTCATTGGATTGCTGTCATGCACTTGCCTGTCTGAATTTTCGTGCTCAGTGAGCGGCTTTCCAGTGGCATCACAGATGGCGAGTAGATGGACCTTTATGAGCTTTCACTGAAATCAAGTCCTAGATAGTTTCATTAGACGGTATTAACAAGAATATATCCCACTCAGATAAAAAGCATAAGCTCTTACATAACAATATGCATGCACACGGTCCACTAATACTGTAAAACTCTATTCTTCTGTTTCTCGGATGTGCTAATGAATCATTACTTTGAAAAAAAGATAATTATGATGGTAGTTTTCGAAGATTATTTTAGGGTAGGTAATTTGTGTTGAAATTGCAGTTTTCGAGGCTGCTATACGGTCTGCCCCTAATGTTTTATTGGAGTGCCTTATGTGCTCTCTTTATACGACTAGCTTTGCTATCCTCCGAACATACCTCAGCAGTGCGTCTTGTGATACCAACATTTCTAGGCCTTTTATAATCCGAATCAAAATAGAATTAATACTGTAGGCTAAAAGTGAGAAATGACTTTTGCTGCCGACTTCCACTGATCTGTTAATGGCCCCATGCTATGAATTCAGAGGGTCCTGATTGAGTCTGAACACCTGGACATAATGTAGGCAGACACCCTCACCGGGGGGGGGGGGGGGGGGGGGGGGGCTTAGAAGCCTGTTTAGGCTCCTGAGGCCTATGTAAATGAGAGTTCTGCTGTGTTTATCCTGCAGTGCATGCCTTCAGGCATCTGGCAGTTTAGCTGACAGTGATTAATGTTCCCTTGACATTATGTAGTTTAAGGAACTGTGGAATAGGATGTGCCTTTTAAAAAATCTTTATTAAATATTTTTTATTCGGTTAAAAAAAAAAACCCATAAAAGATGCAAAGCCATACAATTTATGCACATCTGATGTTAATAGGTTGAACATACAGCCCGCACCCACTCATGTTAAAATTGGCACAACGTTTCAGTCACTAATGTTTGCCATGAAACATAAGATAAAATCATTTGAAAACCGTAAAACATGTTGGGTTCAGCAAGTTGGCATAGTAAAATCATGTTTTAAAATTAATTGAATTTGTAAATACAATGCATGGTTTAGTAAAGGGCCTGTGCAATTACGGTGTCTCATGAGCTAACCAGTACTAATAGGATTATCAAAATAAATCAATATAGCATTCATGTAAAACTAGGCTACGATAAAAATTCCCCACTCATGTACTGGGCTTAAAAAGACACTGCATTGGGCCTATACTCGAAGTATCCCTCCATTTCCTGTTTGTAATGCTAATTTGAGACCTATGTAATTGTTGTTTACGAAACTTGTGTTCGGAAGTGCATGTGCAAATCAGAATATGCGATTGTGATTCAGCATACGACAGTATAAACACAAGAGCAGTTATTTACCCACAATCTTCCGTAACTTAATGCAAGAGACAATATACCTATAGACTATGTGGCAGACCATATCTGTATGAAGTAATCGTATAGGGAACAGTGCAGGTCTGCATTGCTTGATGTTTAGACTCCTATGCAGGAGAGCGAGTAAAGCCTTCCTTACCATATAAGCCACAGAAAGAAAATAATGCAACTGCGACTGGACAGAAAACGAGTCGCATCGGCACACTATGAGGTCCTGATCACGGCTAGCTGTTGAGGGCTAGGCGACCACAAAGTGTGTCATATTGAGACAAAAGCTAACTAAGTAATACCAGTATGAAATGGGAATAGTGAGCAAATGTCTGGTCGTTACCAGCATGCCATATATCTTCCCTTAGCCTGTTCTCCAGTTGAAGGCTCACACTTAAGCCTCTCAAGGTTTTTATGTACTCTGGTGACAGATGCACTCTTCCCTTTGGAACTTTCTTCTTTAGGACTTATGTCTTGGAAGACAGTTTGCCCATGCTTTAGGAAACTACAGAGGACTCTGCATACTTAACAAAATTATCAAATAATTAGTTTTTCTTTGTTACTGGAATTTGGTCACCGTTGTGCACCCTTCCATCAATTTTCTGTAACCGCTTTTTTCAGAACTTTATGAAGTTACACCTCTGTTGCCCCAGCATTTAGTGAACACATTTAGTAAAATATGTGAATTGTTCAAGATCTAGCTGCTGGTTCTTAGAGTGCATTTTGTTCCTCTCTGTTGGGATGACTATCAGAATGTCAGTATTGTGAAACCATTTGAATAATTGAATGACGTCATACAACAGAATATCTTCATGATGGTAAGGATGCTTCCTATCAAATCTCAGTGTTGAAGACCTGCTCTTGCTTCAAGCATTTTTATTACTTTACCTGCTATTATTATTCTGTGGGTATTAGTTCTTTATTTTAATGCACCTTCCGTGCCTCCATCCATTTGGCCGAAAAACGAATTCCCCTCTCTGTTTTCAATTACCCATAAAATGCCCCATGCCTCCCCGTCCCACTATGTTTAGTGATATATCGCAACATCTGATATCCAATATATACCTGACTGTTGCTGTTTTTAGTTTGTTGTGGCAATGAGCATATTTACCTATTTTCTAGAACATTCTTAGTTGCGCCTTTTGTCCCCAACCCTCTCACCCCCTAAACCTCTTTGACATAATTTACAAAGCACTGAAGATTTTCCTGTTAGAAGGGCTTAAGCAACTCATTCTAAATTGCTCCACTCACAATTTCTTTCTCCTTAAATGCATCCACTTTAGCTGTTAATGAATCTTCGTGTTTCAATTTTTTTCTTATTTACCTTTTATAATGATTGCAGGCTTTCTTGACTCCTAAGTGTAGCAACTCCGTGGCAGATCTCGCCATTTGAAGCTTACATAACCCATTTGTATTCCTAACCTATTATATTTTGTATTTTTAAATATTCTCTCAGGAATTGGGAGCCCAATAAATCAGTAAAAAGCTGATAGAGCTTGGTCCTCCGCTTCAAACCCAGCAGTCATTCGAAGAATAGCTGATCTTTGAAAATGAGGTACTTCTGCTAATATATGAGATTCAGAGACGCTTTGGTTAACTATGAAAGAGGCCTTTATTCCTGTACTGTAGCTGCTCCCGTGGACAGGAGCTTGTGATTAGAACATGACTCCCACACGCTTCAAAGTGATTGGACTGTTTGAGTGTCTGCTTCTTGCATAACAGATAGCATTGAGGATTGTCAATATGCTCAAGTTTACTAGAGGAAAAGGGTAAGATTTGTGCGCTTTCATTTTTCCTTGTTTTCTTTCGGTTGTTGCAAAGGTTGTGCCGAGTGTCCGTTTTTGCTTGGAAAGCCTGGAGTTGTCTTGAAAGTCGCTATTCGCTTTATCCTTCCAGAATTTATCAACTGTAATTGACTGCTGATGTACTCCGTCCGATCACTTCGCAGATTGAAGCAATGGCTAATGATTGCTTGAAAAATTGCAGTCGCGGACTCTGGGATGCATTCAGCATCTCCTTCATTTGACAGCAAACGCAAAGCAATCTGACAGCACACTCGGCACGACCCGTGCAGGATTCCTGGCATCGAGGCGGCCTTGTGTGCTGGTTAGAGGTGGGACAGCGGACAGTGCATTCTGCCGAATACTCCACTATGTAGTTTAGGCATTTTAATGCTAATTATTACAGCTATATATTTTAATACCCTTTCTGCAGTTTACTCACTAGCTAACCCTTAGTGCCAGGGCGAGTCAGTTCAGTTTACACACATGGTACGACTGTGAAGTGCTCATGCATGGGAATGTATGCGATTTAGGAATGAAGCCTGTTTGACAGATAGTTGGAACACATCAATAACACATAACAAAATAAATAACTAGATTTTGTATCCAGAGATGCTCTGCTTCTTTTCTCCACTCTGATTGAGTTACACATACCAGCGGGGGTACAGATTCACTGTTTCCAATGGTAGGCATAACTCTAGAATGCTTATCTAACTAAAAGCTGTTTATACCATCATTGTATGGGTTAAATCAAATACTTTTGTGCAAAATAATTTGAAAAAGCAAATAACTATGCAACCATTGTCATCAGGTTGGGGGGTGAAAAATATTGCACGTTTCATAGATGAGCATTGCGGGGAGATATTGCTTTGGATTTATGGCTTCCTATATAGAATTGTGTGCAAATCAGTCTTAAATCTCTGCAAGCTCAGTCCCCCTTTTATTGTCCTTGAAATCAGTAAGTGCATGCAGTTGGTTCAGAAATACTCTTTCACTAACCACCTTGAAACCTATTGCAATATGCACTTTATAAAAAATGGCATTGTGAGGTGAGAATGCTTGATCATCCGTTTCACCTTTTCTGAGCAGTACAGTTGAATTTTAGAATTTGTTAGGTCTGACCTTTGTGAGCGTTTTAGCTGTCTCGCCAGACTTTTTTTTTTAAAAAGTCATACATAATATACAGAGGGCTCCATCTATTGGACTGCTAAATTATCATTTGTTTTGCTTCCGCCCACCACAGCATTCACAGCAGGGTAGTAGTTAGTCCACTTTACCCATTGGCTCCTTTCACTGTAAGTGACCGCACAATGTTTTTGTGCATTGTTTAAATTTACAGAAAAATATCTCCATATCTTCTTTTTCTTAAGTGACGTAGGTGGTGCAGAATGCTATGTATATCTGTGTGTGTATACGTTTGTGTGTGTATGTATATGTATATATATATTTATGTATGTACATAGATATTTATGTGTGTGTGTGGTTTAAGCAAAGGTCACACCGTCTTTTGGCTAAGTTCACATTATATCTATAAAACATGCATGCAAATACATCAGAGCTACTTGTTAGTAAAGAAGCATTCCAGAAAAGTAGTCTTTATATTGAAATATGCAACAAGGTGTCATTTTTCAAGCAAATCGAGGGGTTCAGAAAGGTAAGGTTTCACACTCTTGATAGCATTATACATCCTTGGTTTATTTTACATAATGTTTTTCAAATGTATGAGTGCTTGAGGTCATGCACATTTTTTTTATTTGGACTATCCATCTTTTTACAGTTGGATTTTACTTTCATCGGAAGACATACTCTTTTTAATACCTTTGCAAGCTATAATGGAAGTGTTGCACATACTCTCCACAAGACAAAGTGTGCATGTACACAGCTATGTGCATAATCTGACACCAAACTATTTAATATAGACTCTAAATGAAATTAAATCTTGGTGAACTTACCCCTGATCACTGGATAATAAAAACGATACGTTATTAACAAAGGATTTGGAATGCAAGGGAAAGGTGCCTACATATGTTACAGTGACACACTTGTACGTTTAGATCATGCTTACAGTATTCATTTCAGTGGTGAGAGGAAGATCAAATTCCATCAAGCTCTGAGTCACTAGAAAGTGTTTTAGGTTTTGTCAAACTTCTGGAACATCACTCAAGTTTGACTTTGGATCTCATCGGGTTGGTGGTGATATACTAAGTTGTCAAGACGAATTTTATTCCCTGAGCAGGAGGGCAGGATCCCACGGGACAATGTGGTGTTTTTTTTTCTTCAGGTCACGTAGTGTGTACATCCACAAAGCAGTTTATTTTCAAAAATATTTATTCGTGAACTGTACAATATATCTTGCCAGATCCCGTGCACAAGCTCCTCCTGCAGATCTTGGTAGTTTGTTTATCCACAAGCATAGATGCATGGTTTCAAATTAAAACTGAAAAACACATGAAATCTCCCAGGTATGATTAGCTCCACAACCCAGAGAATGTACAACAGCATTTGGTGGGCGAGTCTCTTTCTTGTCTGGCTATTTTGTAACTTGCAGGTTGAGGAGCTAAACATAAGTAGGACATTTCATGGCATTTTCAGTTTTACTTCATAATCATGTGTACTTTATCTATAGTTGCTTAAGTGTAAATACGTTTTTAAATATACTTTAATGTGCTAAAAGTTCAAGAAACCATAGCTTCACTTCAGTTTTTTTTCAGTAATTGTTTCTTATTTTTAATAATATACAACATGTCGCTTAGTTGTATCAACCACTCCTTTGGGGATGCACAGCAAGGGTTAACCTCAAGCCTGTGCTCAACCCGTGGGTGAGCCAAACCACCCATATGCAAGGCCTTTAACCAGGGACTTTGGGGATTTAGCAAAGCTCCTGCTTTTCTGCCCCCTTATGTCCTATTTGTTTTTTACTTTTGTAATGCGGTGTTCTGTGCACCACATTTGGTAATGGTGCTCACAGCAGAATATTTTTCTGCAACGGTCAGCCAAACAAAGCATGCAGTTTTACGGATCCGCGAATCACATTGGAAGCCGTGACAAAATTCAAGCTTCCATCGCACTGCTGCTGCTTCTTTATTTATTTATTTTTTATTTAATATTATCCATGGAGGGAGGATCCACAAACTAATGATTCACATAACTCAAAATTACTTATTGTAGCTTGCTAGGAACCTTTTTCAAAAGCATGTCAAATTATAGAATCGATGTAAACCAACGTATGGAAAGGCACTCTGCTGAAAGAAAAACAAAATCATGTCAAGTTTGATGTAATTAAATTTAGCGGTGTTTGCTGTAGAAGAGAGCAAAGTTTGCTATTGGAATTAAAAAGGCAAAAGCTGGATGGATATACATGAAAGTTTTCAGCCCAAAACTTAGCCACTAACACTACTTAAAGACTTTAATACAGATTCGTCAAATGGCCCCAAAGTTGTAAGCGAAGCATCAATCACTCTTTCATTTGGAAAGTTAGAACTATTCATAACTGCAAGGACGTGATTGCCGACTATGTACAGTATGTAGGTATTTAATCCATGCCTGTGAAAAAAAGTGCTGCCTAATAACACTAGCCAGTTGCAAGGACTCTGCGATTAGTCAGTAAACGTCGTAAGTATAATTTTACCTACACATATTCTTCCCCTTGGTTTTAGTTAAATACCTTTTAACAAGGAACAAATACGTATGGAAATCCACCATTGTATAAACCATATGTGAATATTCGCAGCGTGCACAATATGCTATTTCTGACAATTCTTGAGTGATGGATGGCTGAAATTTCTATAGTAGCAAACTTAATTATTAGTATGATATAAACTTAAAAGCTATTGAGATTTGTCAGATAAGGTGATGCTAATTACTTAACACATGAGTTAACAGGGCACATGACGTAAATGATAGATGACATCACTACTTTAAAATCAACCATACAGGTGAGATGCTGCTGTCAGCAGCTAGAGTTCCATCTAAAGATTTATTAAGACAGCTATTGCTGCAGTTAAATATAGTAGTAATTTGTCATCAAATCTATGAGCTTTACTTTTAAGGGGGTGGGGGGGCTAGAGCGTCAGCCATTAAATGGCTGCACTTTAGTGCAGCTCTGTGGGCTGGGAATCAAAATTCACTAACATCCTCGGCTTCCTGTCTGTACCAAATCAGTCTGCCTCCCCAGGGTTGATACATGTTAAAATAATTGCCTGGGTGTCCTGTGGATGCAGGCAAGGTAGCCAAACGGCTTGAGACTAGTCAATTGCTCAAGGGGTGCTTGATAGCGGCTGGACCCCGGAAAGACCTAGCACTGCTGAAGTCTCAGATGCAATGCAGCCTCACAAAGCTGAAACAGAGTTAGCTGGGCTCCCTGGACAAGAGGGTGATGTGATCATGAGTCTGCTGGCTGTGAGCGGGTGTGCCACTGCGTGGACCGCAAATGTGCGTATTCTAATCTCAGCCTGAGACACATTATTAGTCAGAATGCTTTATTTAGGCATCTCTAACCAATTTCTACACAGGCTCCAGGTCGTTCAAAATTCGGGTGCTAGGCTTGTGCTCAGACTTCCCAGAAAAAGCTTCTTCTCTGAGGGGCTTAAAGAATTGCATTGGTTGCCTAGTTGTAAGAAGGTTCTTTTTAAATCTTTCATTCTGGTTTTTAGGTCCTTCCATGCTACTGGCCCCAATTAATCGCTTCTGACATTATAGGACTCTGAGAACCCCAGGATCTTTAATCTCTAATTGGTTAAACCCCCCTATTTTCAGGTTAGAATGTATAGGAGGCAAATCTTTTGCTGCTCTGGGTTTCAAGGCTTGGAACTAACTTTGTAGTTCCCTTCGACTTGTATAGTTAATGAAGTCACCTTTAAGAAGAGCCTGAAAACTTGGTTGTTCTCGGCCCCAGAGGAATTGTCATTGACTAGTTTATTATGTTCCTGTTTAGGGGCCTTCTTTCTTTCTGTTCTCTCCGGTTGTTTATTTTTAGGTGCTATCTGATTAATTTGGTGACATTGAATTAAGGAATGGTGCTTGAGTTAGCGCCAGGATGCTCTGTTTGAGTGACTGTGCACTTTAAGAGTACCGTTTTCAATCATTCATACTGGGATGCTCCATAAGCCCCTGAGCCTGGAGGTCACTTAAAGCGCGCAACAAGTAGGTTCCCTTAGTTTTCCCTACTTAGGAAGCAAGCGCAAAGAGGGAAGGTAGCCTACGAAAACGAGACAGCATTTTGGCACACAAATTTAAACCTGGAACCCGTTTGGGACTGCTCGTGCCCCCATGGCGAGTGGGAGTTTGGCGGGTCATGACATATATATGCTACCTACGATCGGTGAGTAAGAAAATGCGTGGTCTCCCACTGTATTGGGGTTGCTTGGGTGTGAAAAATGATTCGACCAGTGCCCTAGATGAAGAGGCAGGGATCACGGGGGTGGGTTAGCAGATTTGTTTGTCCTGTCTCATGTTGAGTGGGAAACACGAGTACTTTATTACAAACCATAATACATTCCTGCCTTATCCTTGAAACGGATGCAAGAGCATCCTAGTAAAAAAATGGGAAAATCATAGAACAATCAACCTAAACTGCGCTTCGACTCCAATAAAACTGGCAAACCACAGGAACAAGAGTGACCAGATTAGTGGGGACAACTTCAATTTTGGACCCGGAGATGAAAACCCTCCTGCAGGCAATGAAATGAAGCCTGACCTTGATAGCTGCCAAGATTGACACATTAAATACACGTCTTGACACTATGGCGACCAAATTAGATACACATGGGTACAGGCTAGACGAGGCAGAACAATGAGCATCAGGAGTAGATGGGGACGTGCAACAAAAAACTGAGAAATGGATAAATATGGAAAACGACCTCTCCATGTTAAACGTCAAACATGAGGACCTCATAGTTGTCCAACTGCAGCAACATGCGCATCTTGGGCATTCTTGAGACTGCAGACCATAGGCAGATTGGAATGTCTGCTGACCTCCACTTTTTGCACTGACAACCTCTCTTGCTTGCTAGTGGTGGAGGGTGCTCTCAGATCACTAACTCCGAGGCCCCTGCCAGATGCGCCCCATAATTGCCTGATTGCTGAATTATCAGTACCGGGATGCTGTGCTTAAAATGGCAAGAAAGAAACCAAATTTAGCATACCAAGGGTATAACGTTACATTTTTCCCAGACTTCACCATATCCATGCAAGCGATGCAAAAATAATGTCTTCCAATCAAAAGGAAAGTAAATCAAACAGGAGTGAACTATGTAATGTTGTACAATGCACGCCTCAGGATAGGGCATTAGGAAAAGCAGTATGTCTTTCCAGCACCACATTTAAGCTCAACGTTTCTGAAGAAACTCAACAAGACTGCTCGGAAACATCAATGATTGAAACCAGGAGGATCAGCGTACGACTCGGATGACTCCTCCTAAGGACTAGTGGATGAATAATCATCGAGACAGCATGATGCATCTTTACACCTGCACTAGGTGATTCAGTAAGACAATATCACGTTCCTACTCATTAACATTGCCGTCTGGAGTCAAACATTCTACACTCATTTAATTCAGCGCGTGGTGCTAACACGAATATGCATGGTGAACTTCTTGTCGGTGGGTCTATGATGGTGTTTCAGACACTGCTAATGGGAAACACCTTCTTTTTGATGATCAGGATTTCAGTTTTTTTTTTGTTTGATTTACTGAAGTTTGTATAGGGAGGGATAGAAGGTTCATGGATTTGCTGGCGGGTTGAAGTTGCTGGTGTGGGTGGTGGTGTGTAAAGTTTGGGGCGGGTCAATACGTATTTCCAGTGTTAAGGTAAGTCATCCTCTATAACACTGTCACATAGATATCTATGTACAAAAATGCTGAACCAGGCCACCCTGTACTCCCCGACCATGCAAAACACTATAATACATATCACAGTACACATGAGATGAAGCCTTTACTCATCTTTCAGACGTGTAACATTAGCAGGCTGTGCAACCCTCTGAAGACAAGTCATATTTATGCATATGTCAAACATCATGAGATTATAATAGCACTTCTGCTGGAAACGCACCTTACCAAACATACATAGAAAATGCGATCAACAAAATGGGCACAAATTTGGAAATGTAAGAGAACATACATCTGTTAGCAATACAAACAAATTTTGCGACAACACCTGTTACTTGCATGTATGCTCATCATTTAATTGATTATCCAAGTTTTCAGTCAAACGGAGGATCAATAATTCAAATTAAAGCCAAAAACATCACAGTATCAACATTTTCAAATGTATATAGGTGTAAGGTACGTGATAGGTGCGGGATTTTGGGATTAGTGCAGGGCGTTGTGAGGGAGGGAGGTTGTGAAAGATTTAGGAACATCCACAATTCATTGAAGAACCTAACCTGCCAGTTAAATGGCCACAAAACATAAATCAAATAACACAGACTAAGACAGCAGTTGTACATTCACTGACAATCTCCTGTGTTGATTGAAGATAGGAAAAAGTCGACGTTTCGACCCCTGTTAGAGCCAGCAAATTGGTTTGCTTGGGGTTGGGGTCTTCATCAGGACCAGGGAAAGGGCTTACACCAGCATCAGCAGCAAGGATCAAGCTGGAAAATTGGGAAGGGGCCAGTCAGTGCTCCCAAGGTGTAGTATTCCAATGCTCGAAAAATGAGACAAGGGAAGGCTGAATGAATCAGCAAAGACACTCATCCATTGGTGTCCAAAGCTCGAGGGCCGCGTACGTCGGTCTGACAGCTAGCCTAGCTGTCAGACCGACGTACGCGGCCCTCGAGCTTTGGACACCAATGGATGAGTGTCTTTGCTTATTCATTCAGCCTTCCCTTGTCTCATTTTTCGAGCATTGGAATACTACACCTTGGGAGCACTGACTGGCCCCTTCCCAATTTTCCAGCTTGATCCTTGCTGCTGATGCTGGTGTAAGCCCTTTCCCTGGTCCTGATGAAGACCCCAACCCCAAGCAAACCAATTTGCTGGCTCTAACAGGGGTCGAAACGTCGACTTTTTCCTATCTTCAATCAACACAGGAGATTGTCAGTGAATGTACAACTGCTGTCTTAGTCTGTGTTATTTGATTTATGTTTTGTGGCCATTTAACTGGCAGGTTAGGTTCTTCAATGAATTGTGGATGTTCCTAAATCTTTCACAACCTCCCTCCCTCACAACGCCCTGCACTAATCCCAAAATCCCGCACCTATCACGTACCTTACACCTATATACATTTGAAAATGTTGATACTGTGATGTTTTTGGCTTTAATTTGAATTATTGATCCTCCGTTTGACTGAAAACTTGGATAATCAATTAAATGATGAGCATACATGCAAGTAACAGGTGTTGTCGCAAAATTTGTTTGTATTGCTAACAGATGTATGTTCTCTTACATTTCCAAATTTGTTTCCACTGTGACAGTTCTTTATGTACCTAGCTATACCCGAGTCCAGTGGTCTATCGGGTTACCCCATTAATACATAACTCAACAAAATGGGCACAGCACATATATAAACATCCTCCTACTCCTCATAGGCTCCGGAGGTCACTGTCGTAGTAAAAGGAGGGACAGGTTTCCAACATTTGCACATTGTCAGTGATGATCAGTGCAGATGTACTTATGGGTTAATCCATCACAGTAGTTAACGTCTGCGGACCCAATAATGACGATACACATTTTTTTCTCTCCTTATGGTCGGTCGATAGGTCTGTCTTTATCCCCCAGAACAATCTCTTGAGGTGGCTGGTTTAATATAGCTCTTAATTCGGGGCTGGATAGATCATCTGGAGCAGCTTGGCACAATCCGCAAGCATTAGCTGCTCTGCATGTTATAAAGGCAGATCACAGCCTGGTGGATGAGGCATGCTGAGTCAGCATCAGGTACGTCCATATCCACTATTCATTCGTCATGGTCCTGAATATCTAATTGGGTATCCACCCGTGGGCTCTTGGTTGGCGGAGGTGCAAAATTTGGCCAAAACACGTCCAAATCATCCACCGGCCCTGTCATGGCAGCACATCCTTGAGTCACCCTCAGTGCCTGAAATGTGCTGAGACTCTCCAAACGCATTGAAGGATGAGGTATTCCAGAATGGATTGCGTCAGGAGAAACTAGATATATTTTCAAATCTATATTAACTCTGTACCGGACGTCAGTACAGTGTGGGATGCCTTTAAAGACGTATTCTAGGGGGCTGGGCAAAGCTAAACAGGGAGGGACCATTAGTATTTGCTTGAGCTAGAAACTAAACAATAAGAACATGAATGGTAACAGTTACCTGAACCTTTGACACTGGTCCAAATCCAAGAGAAAGTTACAGAGTATGATACGTCCCTCTGGGAAATTAGGCACCTAGGTAAAGAAATGCAGTGGCGCAGCAATATGGAGAACGGGAGTGACCTGAACCCTCAGTGGAAGCTGATAATCCATCCCCATTCCACGTAACACAGTTCTTTTGCAGGGGAACCGGTAAGCGTAAAACTGGACATAATTAGCACTAAGCACAACTAGCTTGGGACTGACTGAGGCAGAAAGCAGGGTTGGAGGAAGTAGATTTATTCACCCTCAGTCCCTAGAGCGACAACCAGACATACCATTAACTGGTGAAACAAAGACACTTGCACAGCTAGCCAAATGGAACATCACAACATGGGGAAACCTGTATCAGGAAAGCAACCCCATATATATAAACACACTTGCATGCCAATTCTTGGTTTCTTTATCATCCCATAAATGATATCATTTACTCCATCCTTTCCACAAGAGCCATCATTACTGGTGACTATCAAACAATTAATAGCCGCGAAATCGCCCAAACTTCTGATAACACTGTACAACTTCACACAGGCAGAAGCACATCACCACACAATAAGTAAATGGGAAGAGGAGTTGCAGATTCCCAAATCAGGCAAGGAATAGGAATGTTGCTCTTCAGACAGTAACCTTATCTCCTAGTAGTGGACTTCATTTTATACACTTCTGTTACACCGAGTATATCGCACACCGCCCACCCTGTCGAAACGAAGACTTCAGCCCACTTTGTACTTCTTAGAACGCAGAGCCCTAAAATATGATTTTCTCCACTTGGCCTGGAGTTGCCCAAACACATATAACTTTTGGACAGCCATTATACACACTATTTCTAACATGACGGGTTAGCTTATTCAATTAGGATCCAAGTTAGCACTGTTGGGTTGGGTGTATCCAGTGCCCAAAACCATTCGGAAACTTGTCACACTCTTGTTGTTGCTCTCCAAAGGCCAAATAACTGATACTGGGGCAGGGGAAAGTCACCTACTCGTGCCACATGACCTCACCTATTGTAATGTACAGCTTGAGACACATGCTTCGCTACAGTCCAGAGTGTCCCGCCCCAAAGATATAGGATACCTTTTTGAATGTATTTATTAAACTGCGCCAGGGATGGACAGTCCTCTGATTCTGGACCAGAATCCTTATTGATGGAGCCACACCAGAGAAATTAGGGCAATGGCGCTACCTGATGCACTGTAGGCATTTGATATGATTTTGTGTCTTTGTGTGATGTTGGAGAGGGGGGCATGCTGCTAATGGGGTTTTCTGGCTTATTTGTTGCGTTAACAACGTTGTGACATAACTCTTTCATATAGCGTTTAATGCATTCTGTCCCCTCTAGAACTGTATTCACTGTTATAAACTAAGGGTTTACATATATATATATTTTATTAATAAGTTTTAATAGCTGCGCTACTGAGGAATGAAATGAAGAAAGGCTATGCATTAAAAAAAAAACCTTTACTTTTAAGGCCGCTGTACCACCGCACAATTTATGTATGTAAGAACAAGGCTATATTTCCGCTGTAAGCAAAACGATGTCGAAAAGAACAACGGTGTGTTTCAGTGATGTAAATAATTTCAACACACATACGGCACAAGAAATTAAAACGATATCAAATCTAATATTAAAGACCGCTGCAGTTACACTACTACCAGCGCATTACTCTAAACGCATTAATTATAGTGGAACTCCGCAGCACTGCTTTGAATATAGACGTTTCCTCAGTGTGTGTGTGTGTGTATGTGTATATATAGGAAGAAGGAGGTATTTTCATAGTTGGCAAACGGATGTGGAAAATAAGTCTTTTTTTAATTTTTTATGTATGCGTAATAAAATATTTTAATTGCAGTGACATTTAAATATTGTATGCGGTTATTGTCCACAAACATAACTGTCAAGACAAGGGTTAGTCAAAGGATTTACATCGGAAAGGAAGCTCACAATTCAGTCGCCTTTATGTGAATGGCCAGTTTAGTGTTGTTCAGTACATCACTATTTCGGTAGCCCTATCTAAATGTTACTTGTAGGTATTGAATCTGCAGTGAAAACGTTTTGACAACCATCTTTTAACTTTGATAATCGTTTAACAATTTTGTGAAACTTCTCAGCCCCACTCCCCGTGAATTTTATAGATTTTTTTCTTTAAAGACAGGTTCGTCGAATGCGCCAAAGCTATCAAAACAAAGTTAGATTTTTCTGTGGATTATCATAGATAACTGTAAGCACAGAGGCACAGTAAAGGCTGGTTGCTACGTATCATACCTTCCCTTTGTTCACTGGTAATGCCCGCATACACTACGGATGATGTCTCCAATATCTCCAGAGCCCGGGTGCCGGGCATTCTCCAGGCACAGGTGGCACGGGGTTGGTCCTTAAAACCCAAGAGTTCGAGTTGATATTACTATCGAAATCCCAATTGCAAATGCATCTTTTGGGAGCACTCTAGAACTTCTTTCCCACTGAACCATCTGTAGATAAATCAGCAAGTTTAAAGACAGGTAAACATTTTGTTAAAACGTTTCTTGGAGGCTCATCACCCATGGTCCCAATTGTAAGCATTGCAAAGAGATGCTTTTCTACAGCTGTATGCAGTATCCCAATGTGGCAGTTTTAATGGATATTGGTTACAGGGCAGAGCCCTCGGCCGTTCCCTGGCACAGTAATATATTGGTATTGAGGCAGAGTTCAGCTTAAAAACATAGGGTAGATCTACACGAATGTCATCTTACCCTACATTTTAATTTGCTTTTTATAATTTTTGTCTAAGAACCATTGGTCCCCGCCTAAAATATGCACTTTTTCCGAGGGAGACTTTTCCCCCATCTCTCTGGCTTGCTAAAACTCACCATGACTTGGGCATTGTCCACTTATGCCTCCATATGGCACCAGGAAAAAAGCTTCCACAATGAGGTCTTTGGTAAATGGTATATAGAGCAAAAATAATCGGTTATTGCCTAAAATTATTTTAGGATAATTTCTGAAAAAACACAGAAGCTCTGCAGATTTGACTTTGTGTGACTTTGTCCCATGACAACTAAACATTTCATTGTAAAACTACAGTGCAACTCTTGGTGGCAAGTGACAAGATGTGACATCTACCGGGAGACATTTAATGCTCGTTTCTTGCCCACCTGATTGTTTGTAAAATAGCATGCTCCATTGCACCTCCTATACAAGGTACAAGGTCTGTTCACTGGCGGTCTTGCTTGGAGCAGTTTGAAAATCACTAATGGTAACACTTTTACATTTTTGTAATTTTCAAGAACTTGATAGTGATTATAAAATTAAAGTATACGTAGCTGCAGTTTGGTTAAGTTAGAGCTATAATATTTATGTAAGATTGTGTGCATTTCATTCGCTTTCATAACATTTGTTGAGATCTTGGCTTTACGATAGGGTTATGGAGCTCCTCTGTAACGTGTGTTCCCTTAGAGAGGCCTAATTTTTCGCTCAAAACATGTGTTGCACGTGGCTGATGTTCTGCTGGGCATAACCCTCAAACCATTTTCTGATCTTCAAAACGAATATTCCATCCCACACTCCCAGTTTTACAGGCATCTCCAGTTTCCTCATGTCATCACTCCCCTTCTTAAGGAGATTTCCGTCATTCTTGAATTCAGCCCATTAGAGGGAAAGCTCCTCATGGGTGACCTGATAGACCATAAAATCTCTAAAATATACCAAACGTTGGTCACCCACAGCGCATCAACATTGGAGTGCCTCAGGGAAGCCTGGCAAACAGGCCTTCGTCCCCTGGACAATGATTTTTGAAGGGAGGTACTGGAGTCCCCTCAAGGGGCTGCCGTCCCTTCGAGATTGTGATTTATACAGCTGAAATATCTACACAGAATATACTTCACCCGATCACGGCTTTCTAGAGCAGGCCTCATTACCCCCCTCAGTGTCTTCCTTGCAGAATGGAGGAAGCTACTTTTATTCATACAGTATGGTCGTGCCCGATTCCAGAAACATTTTGGAAGGGTATACGTAGTTGTTTAGCTGAAGTATTTGGATGGTCTATACCAAATACACCACACTTGGCGGACCTACACATATCAGAAGACATCTGGGGCAATAGATCTAAATGACACCTGTTGTTTCTTGGCCTCACTGTCGCCAAACGAGACATAGCCCAACTCTGGATAGCATCCACCAGCCTCCATTGACTGCATGGAAGCGGGGATTGGATTTTTGCATGGGGTTGGAAGAGCCAGTTTTTAAAGCCCGTGAGTGCCCACATTAACATATACGTATATGGCAACGCTGGACAGATTGCAGAGGAATCATTTGACACCGCCATCATCACCCCATTTCCCCAGTATAAGAGGTTATGCCCCACATTCTAAACCTATGTTTACATACTGCTATTGTGTGTCAGTCGAAAATAGACCAGATCATTTATTATTAGTATCCTGGATATATAACCGAGACAATTTCTTAAGGTTTCGTAATGCTGCAGTTATTTTATTATATATAATTTTGTTCTGTTTTTGTATTATAATTGGTTTTTCCTTTTATATAACATAATGTAGCTCATGATGGTCAATATCATTCCTTATATTGTATAATAACATCATTGTCGGTGATTATCATGTGGACAAGGAAACTATCAAAGTTTTTTCTTGGGGAAAAAAACATGTTGCCCAGAAGCAATGCAAAATTAGTGAACTGCCTGTTCATTTGAATATTTATTTTAATCATAATTTCTTTCCCTTTACAGTCATAATGAACGGAAAGTGACCTGCAAACATCCAGTCACAGGGCAACCATCACAAGACAATTGTATTTTCGTTGTGAATGAACAGTAAGTTAAAATTTGAATTGCAAGTAATTATTTTTTGCCACTTATTTGCTGTT
The DNA here is from genome assembly GCF_964204655.1 of Triturus cristatus. Lineage (NCBI taxonomy): Eukaryota > Metazoa > Chordata > Amphibia > Caudata > Salamandridae > Triturus > Triturus cristatus. The sequence goes on from NC_140585.1 coordinate 483,765,744, forward strand.
CTTAAACTGTAAAGTAATGTGTTGCTCACTAATCGTTTGAACATGATTATGCTACTGATGGTTAGAGATACTGGAGGGTATCAGAGGAGTTACTGAGGTAAACAAATTAGATAGTCATTTGGATTTGTTGGGATTGATTTTTAAGATCAGAAGTAAGCCTTATAAGAACAATACCCCCACTTTACGCTGCTTTTGAAGGCATTGACCGCATCACATTCTGGGCAATATTTGCCAAGTGGAGTATCCAGAGGAAACTCCTTGTGGCTATCATTGTACTGTATACTGGCACATGGGTCCGAACCAAGCTTACGCAGGCACACACAACCGCCAAGATCTAAATGAATAAGGGGCTGAAACGGGGTTGCGTGATCGCTCCCTATCTGTTTGACTTGTTCACCACGGATCTAGGCAAGGCACTATTGAAAGCAAACATGTTTAGGCCTCCTTAGACTCTCCATCATGCAGTATGCAGATGATTTGGTATCACTGGACCAAACTAGACTAGGCATTGAGAGTGCCCTGGAAACATTACATCTGTATAATACAAATAATATTTCTGGAGCCAAACTCCACAAAAACGTAGGTCCTGGTATTTTTCCATAAACCCGAAAAAGCAACTGGTGGAATGGCAACTTGGCCCTCTAAGGATAACCACAGCCAACAAATAGAACTACCTGGGCATACAATTCTCAGATAGAGGAAGACTGAGCCTGCAGGCCAAGGCACTTGCAGTCAAGGCGGCTAAGGTCACATATACGTTATGCAAACTACAGCACAAGCTTTAAAGTCACGACGCAGAGCGAATCTGACGTGTCCTTAGTGAAAAATTAATACAAACAATAAGCTATGGACATCTTGCTTTCCCTGGACGGCTGAATGAAATATTGGAGCGTCTTCACATAGCTGCATTCAGAAAGCTATTTAATCTCCTGAAAACAACTCCGCACACATTGATCCAGCTTTAATATTGCAACAATGAACATCGAATGCAAAAAAGACATGGTCAAATACCACAGTGTGACCAATGCGGAGCCAGGATCAATGAGGGAGGCACTTAAATTATATTTCAGGATACTAATAGTAGCTGGGCAAGCTAACTGATTAGTGCCAGTGAAAAACTTGGCCTGACTTTAGAAATCATAACTGACATCACCAACAATGGACAGCTTAAAAAGACTGCTAAATTTACAAGAAAAACTCACTTCAAGGGAGCAGGACATTAAACAGATTAGAAACACCCCAGTGCAGAGGGACTTGCCCATTCACATGGCATGACCATGCGCCAACCATACCTGAATGCAGCACTGGGAAGGCAAGCCCTACAGAACATTCTGAGGACCAGGCTCTTAACCCTTCCAAAATGAGTCTATAGGGGCAACTGGAAAAATATCTCGTTTGGAAAAAAGGAATGCAGCTTGTGCCTATATCACACAGAATCAGATGCGCACATTGTCTGCCGCTGTCCTAACTTGTTACACCAGAGCGTCTGTACCTCAGAACGATGTTTTTTCAAAATGGCACGAGAACTTGCCAAGAGACGCTAACATACATCTATACAACCGCTGTGCCACTGGTACTTGCACGGATTGGCAAGTTCTATATCGAAGTGGGAAGGCTCCTGCGAACCTCTTATGAGCTGAGGGCAGAAACAATCCGAGGAACTGGATGCAAAGCCTTGTTAGGGTCATGACCTGATGATCTTAATTTTGTAAACTTATTCACATACAGGCACTTAGGTTGAATGGACATTTAATACCCTGTGATGCTAATATGTTGGCAAAACATTCTCCTGGGGGGGTTGGTCTCCCACATGATTTGGCATTGAACGGATTTATGCGTGCATGCTGCACTTTAGGACCTGAAGTACACAGTTTTACGTATGCATCATGCACTTTATGGTTTCCCGCATGATTCTGATCTTGCACTCCAAGGTCTATGCAGGATCTTGCATTTTATGGCCAAATCATTCTCCGGGGGGTGGGGTGGGTCTCACATATGACCTGGCATTACACGGATTTTTGCAAGCATCTTGCACTTTAAGATCCGGAAGTACATGGTTTTATGCATGTATCTAATTTGATGGTTTCATGCATGATTCTGATTTTGTACTCCATGGCATACGCACAATCCTGCATTTTGTGGCTACAGGCTACATGCATGCCTGGCTAGGGTATGCGCAAAATGTTGAGCTTAGACTGCTTGGCTCCACAATGCAATATTTGAAGTTACCTACTCTTCATTGACTCTGCTCGTGTAATATCTAGTACAGGACGGCCTCTTGCACATTGCATGCCCTTGCACATACACAAGGAGCTAAATGTGCTCGGGTTTTAAATGTCCTGCTATTTTATATTGTCTTCAACTGATTTTATAAACAACTCGCATGGGTTTTAATTACTTGGTTTTAAAATTACAATACTTGAATTCTGCTTTTATGCTGCCTAATTGATGTTCCTTCTTGTAAATGATTTTAAGTAATTACACAATAAATACAATACCACACAATCCCATTATTCCGAGGTTTTAATAAGTGGGGTGCGGTTGACTGACGAAAGCAGCCAGCAAATTGAGGCAAATTAGAAGATAGGAGTAACCTAACCTGCGATAATTCAGGACTTACAGACTGTACTACAGTCAAATGTACGGCCTTGCTGGAAATAAGTGTGGTTAATTTCAAAGAGCAATTGTTTAGTTGTGTATCAATACAAATGCCAAGATATTTGGTAATGGTTGATTAGATATGAGGCAAAAATTAGTTGCATCTTCTGAATCCGCATCAGGGATCTGACCTGTCCTATTTGTAGGCACACTGGGCATAAAGTTCTGACCAAATTATAGTGATTAAAGTTGTCCAACGTTTGGCACCAATTTGTACTACTTTTTTAGCAATTAAAAGAATATAGTGGGTCTAACAGGAACTTGGTGTAAGATGAACTAATTTTAGGGAGTTGTGATGTCTACGTTTTCCCCTGCATTTCAGCCTGAATTAAAAATAAGTTTCATTATTCCAGGCCACATCACGCTTGTTAATGAAATCCTCTCAAAACTAAGTATATAGTGTTAATTGGATCCTCCAACATCCTCTAAAACATATTGTGGGCTTTGTACAATCCAGTCGTGGCAGTTGCTACTTCAGTGTCTCTAGGATTTCATATGGATGGGTATCATGTTTTAGGTCTGGCTAAACAGCACAGCTGTCTGCATGACATTATTAACCTGTTACATGTGTCGGACGGCCAGGAGTTTGTGTGCTGTGGATTTTGGGCCCTAGTGCAGCTTCACCTAGGGAAACCTAGCAAATCTGTAAATTTTTGAAAGCTAGACACCCAGGGGAATCCAGAACGAGGTGACTTGTTTGATTCACCAGGTTCTGTTTTCCAGAAAATCTTGCAAACCTCAAACTTTGTAAACCCCTCCCCTCCCCCCCCCCCCCCCCCCCCCAAAAAAACACACATAGTGTCCTGTCACAGGCATTAGGCCTACCCACACAAGCGAGGTACCAGTTATATCGGGCGATTTGGGGGAATGCTGGGTATGTGCAGGTTTGTGGCTCCACATAGATTGCAGAACTTTCCATCACAGAAATGTGAGGAAAATGTTTGTTCGAGGCATATGAGCTGCAGATCACACACTGAGGATAAGATCGCCATCTGGTGTTGGGCTCGGATGATTGCAGGTTGTTGTTGTCTTCGGAAGAAGCCTTTGGTCACGAGGTTGGTGACTCCTCCCCTGGACAACAGTGCGCATGGGCATCCACTCCATCGTCAGATTGTTTTTTTCCGCCATTGGGTTCGGATGAACTTTTTTCCGCTCCAGCAGAAAACTTCTAGCAATCAATTTAACTCCTTAATCTTCATTCCATCGACTTCGAAATCAACTCGGACCGGTTCCGGAAGCGGCTGATGGACAGGACACCCTTCAAAAAATGCCCCCAGTGTGGAGCGAAGTTCCCCCACAGTGACCACCACGAGGTTTGTAACCTCTGCCTGTCGCCGGAACACAACGAGTCCACCTGTCCAGCTTGTGCCGCTTTCCGTTCGAAGAAGACCCTCCGGGACCGAAGAGCTCGACGCCATATTATGGCCAAACCAGCTCCAGAACCGGAGGACATCTTTGCTCAAGATGTTCCCGAAGACGACACCGAAGATCTCGAGATCGTGTCCGAGGCCGACGATTCCGATGACCTCATCACTCCAGGGCAGCGTGTGAGTACCACCCCCCCTGCCCCTGCCCCATCCAAAAAAGCATTGGTCAAGACTCCGCCAGCTGGGCCCAGTCGCGACCGGAAATCCTCTTCAGAAGCCCCGCCCTCGGGCTCGGCTCCGAAGACATCTAAGCCTGTAGGTGGCTCGGGCTCGAGCAAACCTCATCTGATTGTGCCTTTAACACCGAAAAAACCACTATCGGCACCGAAACAGGCTTCAAGACCGAAATCTCCATCGGCACCGAAACGTTCCTTGGCACCGTAGTCTCCACCGGCGCCGAAACGTTCTTCGACATCGATGCCTAAAAGTCCCTCGGCACCGAAACATACATCGGCACCGAAACATACATCGGCACCGAAAACTCCATCGGCTCCGAAAAATCCATCGGAACTGAAACATCCTTCGGCACCGAAAACATCATCGGCACCGAAAACTACGTCCACACCAAAAACAGCTCATAAAGACCCGAAGCGGGCGTCGCCGCCACCACCTTCGGAGCCAGATGAACTTTTTCGACCAGATCCTACTCAAAAGCGGATCTACATCAATCCTAACACTGGACATGTGACTGCCATCCCATATAAAAAACGGAAGCTGGACACTACACCTCCCCCAGCTCCCATACGGAAAAAGGACTGTGCCACTTCACCACTTCGTCCTTCTTCTCCTGTTTTACCTTCTAACCCGTCCCCCCCCTCCTCCTCCTGTTTCTCCTTTACCTTTACCTTTACCACCTCCCTATCATTCACCTCCTCCACAGGATGATAATGATGACTTAGGGGGAGGGGCGGACCCTGATTTATTTAATGATCCTGTTGATCCAACCGACCCGTTTACTTTTCCAGACACAGCACCGGTAGATGACTGGTCTTATCCAATGCCTGACATGCCTGACCCCACTACCTACCCCTCCAAGCCCTCCCCTCCTGATGACCACCTAGGGTTTGGCCAACTAATAAATAGGGCAGCAACGTTCCATGGTGTCACTATGCACACGGACCCCCTTGAGGAGGATTTTCTCCTCGATACCTTTGAGCAGTCACAAAAAACTGTTCATATACTTCCCATGATTAAAGGGGTTATAAAGCATGCCACTGACGTCTTTAAAGACCCTGTTCGAGCGAGGGTTCTCAACCCCCGCATCGAAAAAAAGTACCGACCAGCCCCGCAGGACCCTGCATACATTAAAGCCCAGCTCCCTTTAGACTCCTTGGTCGTATCAAATGCCAGGAAGCGCGTTAACTCACAGACAACTGGAGAAACGCCCCCCCCAGACAAGGAGTCTAAGCTTTTAGAGGCCTCAGGCAAACGAGTCGCCGCACAGGCGGCGAACCACTGGCGTATTGCCAATACCCAGGCCCTGTTAGCTCGGTATGACAGGGCACATTATGACCAACTTGAGGACCTTATGCAACATCTGCCTGAACCCTTTAAGTCCCAGGCCACTGACCTCATTCAAGAAGGCAAATTAATATCTAATGCCTCCATTAAATGCGCCTTAGATGCGGCAGACACTGCTTCTAGGGCGGTCAATACTAGCGTCTTACTCAGACGACATGCCTGGCTCCGTATTTCCGGTTTTAAACCGGAGGTTCAAACCGCAATTCTGGCTCAACCTTTCAACCAAGAGCAGTTATTTGGCCCTGCAGTGGATACTGCATTAGAAAAAATGAAGTAGGATAATGAAACTGCCAAGTCTGTGGGAGCACTGCAGTCTCCTCAAAACCGGGGTTCCTTTCGTCGCTCCTTTTATAGAGGAGGCTCCAAAAACACATCAACTGAGACCACGTCCACCTTTAAAAATTCTGGACAAACATCCCCTAACAGAGGTTATTTCCGGGGAGGTTATAGGGGAAACAATAACAAAGGCTGAGGGCGGGGCAATAACAACACCCGCACCTCCCCAGCCACCAAACAGTGACTTGCCACCACTCCCCCCAGATCATTCCACTCCGGTCGGGGGGCGACTCCAACAATTCCTACCTGTCTGGACTTCCATCACCACAGACAGATGGGTAAGACAAATTATCCAGTCTGGCTACTGCCTCGAACTCATACAATCCCCCCCAAACATACCACCCAAACAACGCCCAATGTCCTCACATCATCTCTCTCTCCTCAAACAAGAAGTTCAATCCCTGTTACAAAAACATGCGATAGAACCAGTCCCCCTTCAACATCAGGGAAAAGGGGTATATTCTCTATACTTCCTCATTCCCAAAAAGGACAAAACACTAAGGCCCATACTGGATCTCAGACTACTAAACCAGTATATACATTCGGATCATTTTCATATGACCACTCTCCAACAAGTCCTCCCACTCCTACAACAGGGAGACTTCCTTGCCACATTAGACCTCAAGGACGCATACTTTCACATCCCTATGCATCCCGCTCACAGAAAATATCTACGATTTGTGGTAGATGGGCAACACTATCAATTTACAGTTCTCCCATTCGGAGTAACAACAGCACCCAGAGTGTTCACCAAGTGCTTAGCAGTCGTGGCAGCGCACCTCAGAAGACAACAGATCCATGTCTTCCCCTATCTGGACGATTGGCTCATAAAAGCCAATACATACCAAAAATGCGTTCTCCACACTCATCGCACGATTCAAATTCTCCACGATTTGGGATTCACTATCAACTACCCCAAATCCCACCTACAACCTTCCCACTTACATCAGTATCTAGGAGCAACCATAGATACATCCAAGGCCATTGCTTATCCCAGCACTGCCAGGATAGCCAGTATACAAAATCTCATCTCTCAATTTCAAACTCATCCATCTCTTCCAGCAAGAGTGTTCATGCAGCTCCTAGGCATGATGGCGTCATGCATCTCCATAGTCCCACACGCACGACTTCAAATGCGTCCCTTACAGGAATGTTTAGCACAACAGTGGAACCAAGCTCACGGACAACTTACCGATCTGGTGTTGGTGGACAGTCGCTCACTTCGCTCACTGAAATGGTGGAACACCATCAACCTGTCCAAAGGGCGACCGTTCTTAGAGCCTCTTCCACAAGTTGTGCTAACTACCGACGCATCTCTCACGGGGTGGGGAGCCCACCTCCTTCACCATACCACTCAGGGCAGATGGACCAGTCAACAAAAACTGCTCCACATCAACCCCCTGGAACTCTTAGCAGTGTTCCTAGCACTAAAATCCTTTCAAGTTCACCTAAAGAACAAAACTGTCCTCATACGCACAGACAACATGACGACAATGTATTATATACAGAAACAGGGAGGGACACACTCTCCCCAACTGTCCCAACTGGCACAGCAAATCTGGAGATGGGCAATTCCCCAAAACATCTATCTGTTAGCAGAACATCTCCCAGGGATCCACAATCAAGTGGCCGACCTCCTAAGTCGCCACACACAGCAGATCCACGAATGGGAACTACACCCCAAGGTTCTACTCCCCTTCTTCCAAAAGTGGGGACAACCAGACATAGACCTGTTCGCCACTCCCGAAAACACAAAATGCCCAACCTTCGCCGCCAGGTTTCCACACCCACAGTCCAAGGGCAATGCCCTATGGATGAACTGGTCAGGCAGATTTGCGTACGCCTTTCCGCCTCTCCCACTAGTTCCATTTGTGGTACGCAAACTGAAACAACAGTCACTAATACTAGTGGCTCCCACTTGGGCACGTCAACCGTGGTTCACCACGCTTCTAGAACTATCCTTAGTTCCACATCAAAGGCTACGCCTCTCCCCGGATCTATTAACCCAGAACCATGGAGAAATCAGACACCCAGATCCTCAAACACTGAACCTAGCGATCTGGCTCCTGAGGTCTTAGAGTTCGGTTACCTCAATCTCCCTCCAGACTGTATGAATATCATAAAGGAAGCCAGACGCCCTACTACTAGAGCGTGTTATGCCGCTAAATGGAAACGATTTGCCATCTACTGCGCTAATAATAACATACATCCATTGGACGCTTCCATCCAAAACATCATTTGCTATCTACTACACTTGCAAAGATGCAATCTAGCGTATTCCTCTATACGTTTACACCTAGCAGCCTTGGCAGCCTACTTGCAAAATAGGCAACACCTGTCCCTTTTTAAGGTACCAGCCATCAAAGCGTTTATGGAAGGTCTCAAAAGAATCCTTCCCCCAAGATTGCCACCTGCACCAGTGTGGAATCTCAATGTGGTTCTAACAAGACTCATGGGTCCCCCATTTGAACCTATGCACAAATGTGAATTACAATTCCTAACATGGAAGGTAGCTTTCCTTATCGCAATCACTTCCCTACGCAGAGTAAGTGAAATACAAGCCCTTACACTAGAGGAACCTTTCTTACAACTACACCGTAACAAAGTGGTTCTTAGGACAAACCCTAAATTTCTTCCAAAAGTGATTTCCCCTTTCTACCTTAACCAATCAGTAGAGCTACCGGTCTTTTTCCCAAACCCAGACTCCGTAGCTGAAAGGGCCCTACATACCTTAGATGTCAAAAGAGCCTTGCTTTATTACATCGACAGGACAAAACCCTTTCGAAAGACAAAACAACTCTTTGTTGCTTTCGCACCACCACATAAAGGCAACCCAATCTCCAAATCAGGTATAGCCCGGTGGATAGTTAAATGCATCCAAATATGCTACCTCAAGGCTAAACGTACACTTACAGTTCCCCCTAGGGCGCACTCCACCCGTAAAATAGGGGCTTCTATGGCCTTCTTAGGTAACATTCCCTTAGAAGACATTTGCAAGGCAGCCACGTGGTCTACCACGCATACCTTCACTAAACACTATTGTGTTGATGTGCAGGCCAAACAACAGGCCTCCGTGGGCCAGGCTGTCCTAAAAACTTTATTTCAAGCTGCTGCAACGGATACAGGCGACCACCGCTAAGGGGAAGCACTGCTGTATAATCTATCCTCAGTGTGTGATCTGCAGCTCATATGCCTCGAACGGAATATGCTACTTACCAGTATGCATCTGTTCTTGGCATGTAGAGCTGCAGAGTCACACACGCCCGCCCGCCTCCCCGGGACCTGTATCTGTTCCAGCATCCGTCTTACTTAGACATTACACATGGACATCCTTTCTTTCATTTCTATACACTCCATCTTTTCCCATCATGGCGAAAAACAATCTGACGATGGAGTGGATGCCCATGCGCACTGTTGTCCAGGGGAGGAGTCACCAACCTCGTGACCAAAGGCTTCTTCCGAAGACAACAACAACCTGCAATCATCCGAGCCCAACACCAGATGGCGATCTTATCCTCAGTGTGTGACTCTGCAGCTCTACATGCCAAGAACAGATGCATACTGGTAAGTAGCATATTCCTTTTATACAAAGTTTGACAGGATTGCAAGGAATACTGAGTAACAGAACCTTGTGAGAGCCACACAGGTCACCCCATTCTGGATTCCCTTGGGTGTCTAGTTGTCAAAAATGTACTGGTTTCCTAAGTTTTCCTAGGTGAGCGAGGGCCCAAATCCATAGCTAGGCACATTGCAAAAAAAGGGTCCGTTTTCTGTAGAAAAATGTGATGGGTCCACGTTGCATTTTGGGCCGCTTCCTGTCGCGGGTACTAGGCCTACCCGCACAAGTGAGGTACTATTTTTATCGGGAGACATGGGGTTGGGGGTGGGAATGCTGGGTGGGTGGAAGTTTGTGGCTCCCTGTAGATTCTAGAACTTTCCATCACAGAAATGTTAGGGAAATGTGTTTTATTTACTTCAAAGTTTGAGGTTTGCAAGGGATTCTGGGTAACAGAACCTGGTGAGAGGCACACAGGTTATCCCAGCCTGTGTGTCTAGTGTTACAAAATGTAGATGTTTGATAGGTTGCCGTGGTGCCAACTGAGCTAGGGTCCCAAATCCACAGCTAGCCGCCACATTGCAAAAAAAGGGCCAGTTTTTACTGGAAAAATGTGTTGTGTCCATGTTGCATTTTGGGCCATTTCCTGTCGCAGGCATTAGGCCTGCCCACACAAGTGAGGTACCATTGTATAGGGAGACTTTGGGAACACAGAATAGTAGAACAAGTGTTATTACCAATTGACTTTCTTTGCATTTCTGTGTTTAAAAAAAAAAGTTATTTTGAAAAATGTCCTCAAATTCACATGCTAGTATGGGTATCCACAATTTCGGAGATGTCCAAATAACCACTGCTTATAAAATCTATATTTTGTTCCCATTTTGGAAATATATAGGTTTCCCTGATATCTATTTTTCACTATTTATATTTTACTAAATGAATGGCTATATACCTGGTACACAATGAAAAACCATTGCAAGGCGCAGCTCAGTTATTGGCTCTGGGTACCTCGAATTCTTGGTGAACCTACAAGTCCTATTTATCCTTGCAACCAGAAGGGTCCAGCGGTTGTAGCAGTATATTGCTTTAAAAACTCTGGCATACCTAGAAGAAGTTATAGGTGAAAACAGCACAAATGGCTGTTTTATTTCAACTCGATTAAATTCTTTTTTTAATTTCAGCTGTTAGTTTCTATAGGATAGCCTTGAAGGACCTACACAAAAATGAACCGTTACTGAATTCAGAATTATCTACTTTTCAGAAATTTATAGTTGTCCGGGATCTATTATTGCTTTCACACGCATTTCTACCTCTAACTGGAAGGAGTATAATCTAACACAAACTTAACTTAAAATGGGGCAAAACCAGCCTACATTTGTTTTGCAGGCTGGGTCAGCTTTTTTATGGCTGCAAAAGTAATGCATGAAACCTATCTATAAAATTTGGAAACTAGCAAATCAAGTCAATACTTCGCTTTTGTGTTAAAACTCATACAAATAATTGCACATATCGAACTATGATACGATCCTTATTTACTTTCCTTTAATTTTTAAACTGTCAGTGGTCAACACAAACATGTAGAACACTAAATATTAATTAGCACTTCCGTCTCCATAAATACACTGTACAATCATTTCAAAGAACTCGGTGCTTTTTAGCAATTCAATACCTTAAAAACTAAAATGGATATGCCAGTTAACGTAAACAGGACACAATTGCTGCATGGGGAGATTGGCTATTCTACACCAAGCCCCCTGCAAGTGTTAGTGGATGCATGGAAAGCATGCTAGAGTTTCACAGACAAATCACCCCTGTGCAATCCAATGGGATGCTCACTCCAAACTGAAGAATCAGTCTCTCGAGCAGTGCAAGCCCTGCAGCCTGAGGGTAGAGGCAGCAGGAGGCTGGAGAAGGAAAAAGTGTTGTTGGCAGGGGAATCATTCAACACGGATGAGGCCCCACCATAGCTTAGCTCTTGGGTACCCAATGAGCTGGAAACATCATCTGAAGCAGGGGACACGGATCTGTCAGTGGCTAGTTATGAGCCTGCTTGACATCTTATCAGTGGTGGTGCGGGCAACAGTAGTGGAGATGGCAACTCCGGGTGGTCATCAGTTGTCTTGTGTAAGAAGTGGCAGCGAGTGCCATAGGGGCAGACACCTAGGCCTCATAGATACGGCATAGGGTTTTGCATCGCTTAGCATCCTCTTCAGTGGCATATGTGAAGTGGCAACAAGCTCCATGAGGACAGCCGCATTGGGACTGGAACATTGGAGAAAGTCCACGCTTCTGGTGCCAGGGTGCGGAGAGCGAATGGGTCACAGTGGTTGACATTCAGGGCTGTGGATGAAGAGACAACGAAGGACATAGGGCAGAAGCCCAAGGAGTAGGAGTGGCACTGCTCAGTCGTGTACTTTGGGTGCTGGCTTGGGACACTGAGTTCATGTAAACCATAAGCAAATGGACATCGGCCTTCATAGCTGCAGGTGCCATTCTCGGTGTAACAGCTGCAGAGCTCCGTTTGTACTGTAGGTATGGTGGATGAGTGGTGACAGTGGGGGTTGCTGGTTCTGGCACAGGAAAGTGTGAGGCGGGAATGGCATCTGCAAAGTCATCACCACCAGAAGATTCCCACCTAGGCAGCACGGACGATACATAAAGTATCACCAGAAAAGCCCTGGCATGCATGACTTTCTTCCTCCTCCTCCATTGTACAGTTCTAGAACTCTAAGTCTAGTATCACACTCCCTCTGCAAGGTGTTCCTGTCTCCTCCTCTGTTGTTGTGATCCTTCTTTGGTTCTAAAGCCTGCTTAAGAACAATTTAATGTAGAGGAACTGACAGAATGTAATTTATTCATTTTAGTAGAGATATCAGATCAGCATATATGGGCCCAACTGGAATTCATGTGGGCTGCCACATATTAAATCATTGGTTACTTTAGAATATATTCCTTATTACTGTTAATAGGCTATAAAAGGATGTGTACTTCATGTTTAGCCTTACTGTGACCCATATCTAGCAGAAGTCCCTTGCGTTAGCACAACTCGATAAAATGTTTTTAGAAAGCCTAATTTTTGGAGAATGTTCTCTTGATGGAGATAACTAGCCCTTTTTAGAGTTGGAGGACTTCTAGACCAAATCCAGCATTGTATTGAGACCACTGTTGATAGCATTTGATTTGTATTTGGTGGTATTGTATTTTGCACAGTGCTTTTGACAAACACAACTTCAAAGAGGATGCTGCTTGATCAGAACTGAGAACATGGCTCACTAAAGAATACATTATGCACGTTTCCCAATATAGGCCATGGCTGTATGAATAAAGTAAAGCTTGGAAGGCTTTTTTAGCCTGGTAATTCAAGAATAAGGAAATGAATAAAGCGATTTGGTGAATCAGAATCAGTCAGTCAGAATTAGTCCATGGACATGATGGTGCCCACGGCATTTCTTACAGTTTCCACAGAAATGTGTACTGAGAAACTAAATCTCTCTTCAGAGCTGGTAAAGTCCTAATTCCGTTGTCTCTCGATCTTCTAATAGCGATGAGCAGGCTGTTTTTCTTGACTCGCCTAGAGACATGGAAGATGTTTAAAGGACCATTTTTAATTATTTGCCACCTGGAAAAACTCGAGGTCCGGATGGCTTTGGAAGCAAAATTTATAAAGTGTTTCAGAATGCTCATACATACATATTATTGAATAGATATGTTATTCCCAAAAACCTAGCATCTGAAGTTGGGAGTGTTGTGGAAATGGACCAGACCAGCTTCATATCTTGACAACAACTTGTGGCACATTCTTTGAAGGCTGTGTCCTATTTAGCTAATCATAGGAAAGAGGGACTCATTGCCTTTAAAGTCACAGGGAAAGGGTTTGATCTGGAGTCTTGGACAACCATTATTAGAACGGGAATTCCTGTTAAGTTCGCCAGATCGATCACTCAGCTATACTCTTGGGATCTGGGCACAGACTGTCTTCATTGAAGTTATTGGGGAAACAATTCTAGTCTTTTATGGCAATAGGCAAGGGTACCTACTTCCCCATTTCTTTTCTTATTAAAATCCCAGCGAACAGAATTCATGAGTAAACTTGTATGCACAAAAATTATAGTTGTCTTTATAATGACAGGAGCATCAAATGGTGCACTGATGGTGTGGCTTTGTTATTTAGCAACAGAGATAATGTCACAAGAACCTTGGGGGTATTATAAACTAGCTCTCTTTTGCATCCGATTATAAAATTATTGTGCACAAACGGAAGCACTTCTTTTTGGGGCTGAGCTGAGATCATTTCCTCCAGGGCTCAGTGTTTCCGTAATGAATGACCCTATATGATACTTGAGTAAATCTGGACATGGCTAAGCTTTATGATTTAAACCAGGCGTCTCCAACGAGTACTCGTAGCTCTCCAGCAACCTATAAGTAGCTCTCCTGTGTGCAGCTCAGTAAACTAAATTAGGAACTATTGCTTGGTAGAATTAATATACATATACCAACATTAAATTCAGGTATTTTGAACTAAATTGTCTCTATTTTCAGAATTAAAGAGCTCATGTTTGGAGAAAAACGTTGAATTTATTTCAAAAATGTTTAAAGACTCATTTAGAGGCATGCCACATTGACCAAGCATTTTTTTTACATTACTGCTGGCAACCAAGCCCGATTCACAGAGGGGATCACTGCTAGTATGATGGTCACTAATATTGTCTAGTGTGGTTACTACCACATCTCTAATAATACTAATAGCTTAGGAGGATTTCTGTTGAACATAAGTAGCTCTTATTACAGAAAGTGCTGGAGACCCCTGGTTTAAACTATGTCCCATTGCTCATCTCATATGATAATCAAATAGACATACCTCTCACTAGTAGGGAGGGACCATTCTTGTTGAAATGAGAATTTTACCTCTGTGCCTTTCCCAAGCCATACCTTGCTGTCTGCCCAAAAGATATTTTGGGGGTTGGAACAGCGCCATCTCTGTTAATCTGGGCTGCTAACGGAAGTCAAGCAAGCTAGAAAAATGTGTGTCTTTAATTATTGCTTTAAGAACAGGCTTCACCTCATTTTGAAAAATATAATACTGCTGCTGCTTGGGAATATCTAAAGCACTTGATTAATCATGATTGGGCCAGCAACGTAAAGATTAATATATAATCAAAGAAATTGGAGGCCATGCTGGCGTGAAGGTACTTTAAATTCTGTCATCCAAAGTCCTATAACACATCTGAGTCTGTGTATTGGTAACTCTGTTAAAGATCTCTTTGCCTATTGTGAAGGTGCTCAAGATCTCCATCATAAGTTATCACCACTTTGAGGTAATCAGACGATTCCTAAAGAACTCAGTGTGTTATAAGGCCTGCAGGGCTAAGGGGATCACCACTGTTCAAGTCCTTCTTAGAATTACACAATGTGGCCTACCATGACATTATTATTATTATTATTATTATTCTTAAGTCCTTGCAATTTTGAAACTGATTTATCCTCTAAGCGTGTTAAGAGCTGGTGTGTAATTGGCCATGAGAGTATTGTCATTTTTGTTATGCTATGAAGGCATCCACTGTTTATGCTATTTTTCTTGTATATATATATATATATAAAGAGTCCCTTTTGCTGAGTTTTAAGCTAATTAGCTTGCTGTGGGAATAACCTTATAAAATAAAGAAATAACACAGATTTTCTTAGGAATCCATATGCTCTGTGGAGCAATCTCCTTAGCATTCATTATGCTATATTACACCCCTGCTATGAATCATACACGGTAGCCCGGGCCAGCCCCTATTGTCAATGATGTGAACTCAAGTAATCACATGAGAGCATATTTATTAGGATGTCTCTTGATACAAGCGGAATGAAGTAGCAGGGATGAGCTTGCTGATACCACCAATACATCCCTCAATGGATATTTGGATTTTTTATTTCATGGTCCGCAAATTACCATGTTCTCTTTAGTGGTATGTTTGTGGCCTGATGGAAGTACCTAAAAATCCCCGACCCACACAGATACCTAATTGGAAGACTGTAATGAAACCTTCCCCCATTTGTGAAAAATGCTGCTATGCCAGCCGGCTTGTCTAGAAATATGGGCAATACCCTGGGCACTCTCTTAACCCAGATTGCTAACTGGTGAATTCTAGAAATATGTATCTATCAAATGATAACATAATCAGTAGCCATGAAGGCCTTCCAGACCGCTGTATGAAGATGTAGAAGACTCATTTATGAACGTTTTAAAATCAGGTTCTATTTGAAAATATGCAATCAGCCCAGTGTGCAACAATTGCACATACTGACCTGATGCCTACAGTGCACTGTTACCTAAATGAAATGCGCCGGCGCTCTCCCTTCTGATCTCTACTAAGAGATAATAATTGACTTCACTGTTACTTTGTTGAAATCTTTATTCATGTCTGTAACAGGCCTAAACACATAATTAAATGCAAAATTGCAGTTTTTAACCCAATAATAAATACATAAATAAATAAAGGTGAAAACTAAGAAGTGCTTTTTAGTTGGAATTTGTGTTTGAAAACAGTACAAGTAATTGGCTTTTCACATTATACATGTGTGGAAATATGGATTTTTCTGGTCAGTTATGTCCCCTATCTTGGACCCCAACGGTTCTATGTGCATGTTACAAATACATGTATGTTCCCTCCAGTTCCAGTTATGAAGACGCCAATACATGTGCGTCCACCGTTAACATGTCCTCTGTTGATCCGCCATGAATGGGCCGGATATTCCATTCCTAAGTACGAAAGGCCACCGCCTTTATATGGTTCACTTATGCCATTTTACAGTCCAGGCAAGTAGGCCCTGATTCTGTCATCAAGCTTTTCTTGCCTTCTGCCTCTGAAAGCTCCAGTCTGAGCCTGCACCTGTGACCATGAACTTTGTCTCATTCTCTGCGCGGCTCACGAAGCCTGACATCAGCCTGCTGCCTGCCAAAAACTGTATTTCACCTTCGAAAATTATCTGCTCCGCTCCCTGCCCAATGCATTCCTGTCTAGTAGCTTAAGTAAACATTCTGCCAGCTACCGAGCAAAGGCCCGGCTTCTCTGTCTTCATGCAAATAATTCATAGCCCTGTTACTATGGAAGATTCCGCCCTCGCATCTAGTATAGACACTCAGACGCTTGTACACGCACTAATAGTCAGTATAGTCAGTATAGAATAAGATTCCACTCGAAGAGACCTCTCTTTTGGATAACTTAGTTCTTTAAACATAGGATGTTAGATATGATTTGGGATTAGGTTGACTTGACCCTCCAGACTTCTGTCGCCACATGTAGAGCTAAATGTCAAGTCCCCTTCACCCCCTAGTTGCACGTCAATTACACGTCATGCTGCTGCGCGCGCATTTCTGCCAAGTATTTCTGCTGACATTGCGAAATTCTTTCATGTAACCACCCTCTTATGACATCACATCTGATGACGTTCTTTAAACACACCCAATTACGCCTATCTTTGCCACGTATGAATATATTATCTCCACTATCAATTGTTACGCCTCTTGTATTTGCTTCACTGTAATGCTTATTGTATAAAAGTAATTGATTGTCAATAACGTATGTACTTCACTTCCTGAACCTTCGTGGTGATGGAACCTGGAGCAACCGATTATAATCGACCATTGGAATAAAGCCCATTCCGAACCTCTAATACCACGGATTCTGCCTCTCATTTACTGAGCTATTTTATTATGTTTCTGTATCAAATTAAGTCCCGGTAATTAAATTATTTACCACATAAATGGCGCCCGAATAGGGACACTTTCTCATCTCACGCGCCGGCGGTGCATTGCAGGCCCGGTCTCCTGCCACAGCTGGACGGACAACAACGCGTACCAGCAGGATTTCCTGTATCTCCCTCCGGTCAAGCGGGGGCGACTGAGGCTGCGATCAACACCCAGACGAGGCGGTGAGAAGTGCGAAGTATCCCGACCAGAGCCTAGCTGAGAGAGCAAGATCCGAGGTATACAGAGGCCCACCAGTTTCCGAAGTCCCAAGTCGAGTCCAGTGTCCGAAGTGGTCGAGTCGAGTCCAGTCCGGTTCAAGTTCAGTTCAGTTTCCGAGGCCTTCCGTTCCGAGCTACCCGGTGAGTACCATTACTGGGGAGGCGTTCTGGCGTGCACATAAGTTGTGCCGGTCCAGACGGGTTTGGGTACACAAATCCGGTCTGCACTGTTTCAGCAGTGTATCTGTACTGTTTAGCAGTATATCTAGTATATCAAGTATAAAAATTCAGAATAAGTCAGTTAATGTCGAGTATTATGTTTTAGTGATTAAGTTTTTCTTAGATCATCGTCATCATCACCGCTGCTCATTTTAAATGTTAAATGTATTGATACGTCCTGCATATTGTGGTATGAATGACTGTTCATTATTGTGTTTTATTGTATTAAGTTTGTTCAAGATCAAGTAGCAGACCAGTTCTCAATATGCCGCTCTTTTCGAAACTAAGACAGATCACAACTAGAAAAGGGGTACTCGAAGAAGCTGTTCCCATTCCTCCTAGGGACACTCCAGGGTACTTCATGTATCATAAACATGGCCTAGACGCCATATTATTTCTCGATTTATGGGTAGACTACACTAAGGAATTACCAGAAAGTCAGAGGTGGCCCGCAGCTGGGACCTGGGATGCAGAGTGCATCGTGAAAGTAGAGGAAGAATTATGGAAAAAGAAAGCTAGACAATCACAGAAAGACGCCATTGAATTATGGCGTAAAGAATCGTATAGACGTACAGAAAAAGCACGTAGACCGGAAGAGAAGAGTAAAGAGAATTCAAATGAAGTCCGAGAAAATCTATTAATTAAAGAAGGTGCACGAGTGAAATCAGAACAAGTAGACAGACAAAGAAATGCCCTTATGAATGGTATGTATCCCCTTCTGGCTGAAGGATTACCTAAGGCTACTCCAGGGATACCAAAAGACTTGCCAACCCCATTATTTCCAATAAAGGTACATCCTAAGGGGCATCCTAGAACCGCAGAAGATGTTTTTCTTTCCTCATATTTAGATGACGCAGCTCCCGAGTATGCTAATCCCGCCCCACATAGACCGCCTGCCAGGGAGGTTCAACGCCAAGATCCAGTACCCGTATCCCTACAGCAACAAGTTCTGACACAAGTTCCGGCAAGCACATCTGTTTCTGCATCTGTCCCTACAGCTACTTCTATAGCTGTATCCACACCTATAGTTGCTGTATCACGTTCAACGAATCCTTTCACACCCGATACCCCAGACGGGGCTACCGGAGGTGCTACCAATATCTTTTCTACGCCACCTAGAATAAATAAACTTACTTTTCAAGAGTCAGCACATCCACGTACCCCCAAACTCATAAATGCCCGCACGCTTAAGGAACTTCTAGTAGATTGTAGATATGACCCTGTGCCCGGCAAGGAGGACGAAATGATCCTGGCATCATTACGTATCAGACGAGCCGCGGTGTATTTAGGGAAGTTACCAGGAATGACTATGCATCTAGATAATATATATCATTATGCCCAAACAGGGCGAGATTCTGAATGTATTAACAGAGCTATGGAATACCAGAAAGTGGAAATACAGGGGGAACTGTTACGTTTCCTCATAAATTGCGTAATCAGAAATCAAGACCGACCGGGGGTAGATCCGGAAATAATGCAAACTCTTACCAGATGGAGCCAGAATATATCAGAAGGGAGACATGATAGGCAAAAATGTATAATAGCCATGTGCAGAAAGATCCGTAAAGAAATAGAACGCCTACACGAAGAAAGATTGACGGTAGACCAGTTTGAACAAAACGAGGAGGAAGAAGGATCAGGACTGCCCACAGGACAGTCAGAAACCATAGCCTATGTAGGTAGAGGAAAATCTTGTAATAGTACTAGATGTCTTACTGATCCGATACGTCCGATATGTCTAGAAAATAACAGGAATTTTCAAACACCAATAATAAATATAAGGTCTAACGAGCATTCATTCCAAGCCGCTGACAAATTACTGCGAGAACGAAGGGGTTATCATTTTCTTGATTCTATGGATGAACAAGAATTAGCTTGGTCAGCCGTTCATTGGATTGACAGTCCCGGAATGTATGGTGATAATACAGTAGCACACACATTTTTGAATCTCACCCCAGATGAACAGCGTTTAGCTGGGATTTATATGATTCAACAACTTCTTATACTATATAAAAGCCAACATTCAGATCCTGGTCCCTTACCTGATATATTGACTGAATTACTCACGAATAAATGGAGAGGTCCAGGTACTAAGCTAATTAAAGAAATACTAGAATCAAGAAAGCAGTACATTCTTTTTATATGCCCAGAACATGTCTCACTGCCCACTAAGGAAAGAACCACGTATTACATGGACAGACAGAATCCCTTACGAGAAGTGCACCCAATAAAGGGCGAGGACAATCAGTTTAAACGTGTATATGTATATACGCCCATATCGAAAATAGAATTGTTAGAAATGAAAAAAGTGGTACCCAGTCATGACAAAGACCCAGCGGGTTTCCACCGAGAAATTAAAGATATGTTACTCATGGGAGAGTATACCTATCCCGACATTATGACAATATTAAAGGTATTAATGCCTGCTGGCATTTATGAAAAACTCAAGGAAAAAGAGTGGGAGGTAGGAGACCAAAAGATAGAGTGGACAGCATTAGAAAATGAAGAAAAGGCCCGAGGTCCAGGTTCGGGGCTTGGGGACAAAACTAAAGCACTACCAGGTTTACTAGTACAGGTACTGCCACGTTTATTAACTACGAAAAAGGAAGACTGGGGTGCAATTTCAGCCTGTAAACAAAAGCAAGATGAAGACACTAGTGATTTCTATGCCCGATTTGAAAAATGTTTCGGTATAAATAGTGGCATAAAAGCAAGTAGCGAATCATACCCACATCTGTTTGTGACAAAATTAGTTGAAAATTCCTTGCCCCAAGTGAAGAATAGAGTATTAAAATTCGAGAGTACCTGGCAAGGTAACACTCCATCACAAATGTTACAAATGTTACAGTATCATCACAATAGAATTAGAGAGGAACAAGATCATGAACAAAGACGCATGAAAGACACGAAAATGAAAATGCTAGTCTCCCAGACAGTTCCAGCTGAAGGACATAAAAAGGGTACGACACATTCTGGCGATTTAGCAGGACCTGTAAAAGGGACATGCAACTATTGTAAACAACTAGGTCATCATGTACACGATTGTCCAGTCCTGAAGCGTAATATCGCCACGGGTATTACAAAAGAAAGACCACGGCCACTTAGACAGGATCAGAATGAACAAGGAGCCTTGCAGCATGCACAGTCCATGCCAGCTCCACCACAGACTATACAGTTTGTGCCAGCTGCACCAGCGCTGCCTGTTGCTGCCACGCAAACCACGACACGACAACTGTACCAGACCGCACAGTATGACTATCCTGATTATCAACGATACGCATGAACCAGCCTAGAGAGGGAAGTTGACTTACCCCTTATCGAGATCCCTGTAGATCAAGAAGGACCTTATGTGCATAGTGAATTATTAGGCCAAGACAGAAAATTTTTACTCGATACAGGGGCAAGTCGAACAACTATAAAACGTAGTGAAGTTCCAGGGGCACCCCTCTCAGGCTCACAGAATATTTCCCTTGGTTTTTCAGGAAAACCTATTGTTAATGAAGTGTCACAACCACTTCCACTTACGATAGGACCTTTGACCCGAACTACAGATTTGTTGCTTACTAAATCATGTCCAGAAAACCTGTTAGGAATAAAGACATTGAAAGCTCTAGGAGCTATAATATGTTGTTCTCCGGAAGGAGTAAGATTGTTTTTACGTGATTTTAAAGGTCATTATGTGTCTAGAGACATGGATCCCCGATTGCAGACTTTACCTACACATCTATGGGCACAAGGCCCTACTGATGTTGGTTGCATGAATATTACACCATATCGAGTTACACTAAAGGCAGGAGTGGTACTACCACGAATGCGACAATACAAGTTACCACCAGATGCTGTAGTGGCTTTACTACAAATCATTGACGAGCTCATTGCCCAAGGAGTGGTTGTAGAAACAGACTCCAATGTATGTAATTCACCGATAATTCCGATTCTCAAACGAACAGATCCGAAGGCCCCGCCAGTATATCGATTGATTATTGATCTGCGCGAATTAAACAAGTGTATTGTGCCACAATTCCCTGTGGTCCCCGATATCTCATCATTACTGACAGCTATTGATTCCGAAGCAACATTCTTTACTGTAATTGATCTCAAAAATGCCTTTTTCAGCGTCCCAATAGATCCGGAAAGCCAATATTTGTTCGGATTTAGTTTAAATGGACGTAGCTTCAAATTCTCACGCGCACCTCAAGGATTTACAGAAAGCCCCAGCATCTATAGCCAAGCACTGAAACGAGAACTCGACAGTATCCACATGCCAGTTAACACTGCTTTGCTTCAATATGTCGATGATCTGCTGATCACCGCCCGAAGCGAACCTGAATGTGAAAAAGCATCATTGACGGTTTTACAATTTCTAGCCGAAAAGGGGCACAAGGTGTCCCCTTCTAAGCTGCAATTCTGTGTCCAGCGAGTTATTTACCTTGGTCACTCGCTGTCCAAGGAGGGAAGGCAGCTTACACCCGACCGCATTCAGTTAATAGCTAACATGCCAATACCCAAGACACAAAAGGAGGTGCGGGCTTTCATAGGCCTCACTTCATATTGTAGGCAGTGGATCCCTCAATATGCATTTCTAGCAAAACCACTCATTCAGTTGACAACACAGGAAGCAGCCACATCGACTGTTCTCCCTTGGACTCAGGAACATACACAAGCTTTTGAAAGCTTAAAGAAAGCTCTATGTCAAGCACCTGTTTTAGCAACACCATGTTACAGAAAACATTTTACACTCTTTGTTACAGAACGAGAAGGTACTGCCTTGGCAGTACTCACACAGGAACAAGCAGGAGCACACAAACCATGTGCTTATTTTTCTAGTACATTAGATCCCGTAGCCCAGGCTCTGCCTGCGTGCCTGAAATCAGTGGCAGCGACAGCTTTAGCAATCAGACAAAGCGATGCCATAGTGTTAGGACATCCATTGACAGTACAAGTACCACACGCCGTAGAGGTTCTTGTGAATCGAACGCAAACACAACACTTGACTATAGCACGACTTACAGGGTATGAACTAACATTGTTTCAGCCACATATAGAAATCAGACGTTGTAACACATTGAATCCTGCCACACTTTTACCTGTAAATGGAACAGACCCATTAGCCCACGATTGTATTGATGTTATTACAATCACGACGAAACCCAGACAAGACTTGACAGATGTTCCATTGTCAGATCCAGACCTGACGACGTATGTAGATGGTTCATGTATGAGAACAAGTACAGGAGAGTTAGTGGCCGCTTACGCAGTCACCACAGACACTGAAATTATTGAAACCAAGTGTATAAATACCTTGTCCGCTCAAGCAGCAGAGCTCGTCGCTCTGACACAAGCCTGTATTCAAGCCACAAATAAAAAAGTCAACATATACACTGATTCACGTTATGCATTCGGAGTCGTACATGACTTCGGCGTGCTGTGGCGAGAGAGAGGTTATTTAACTTCTCACGGTGCCCACATTCAGCACGGACCCCTCATTCATGCCTTATTAGATGCAATACATTTGCCCATTGCAATATCGATTATGAAATGTAAAGCTCATACGAAAATCACTGATATCATTTCTCAAGGCAATGATCTAGCTGACAGAACAGCTAAACAGACTGCTCAAACTCAAACATCCGACATGACAAAGACAATAGTCCAGACACCACCACATTGTATGATGGTTAAGGATCCCGCTCTTGATGTAATTGACATACAGACATATGCTACACCAGACGAAATAAAGAAATGGACTGAATTAGGAGGGATCCAAACCGATCAAGGATGGATGATGAAGGAAAAATCTGTGTGGTTCCTTCCTGATTCAATGGTCCAAGTTATAATTAAGACTGTACATAGTCCTGCACATCTAGGAGAAAAAGCTATGCTAGATAGCATTCAACACATTTGGTTTAATAAACATTTACGAGCTGCAGCCAAACAAAAAGTTCGTACCTGTCTGATCTGTTGCCAGTTCAACCCAGGAAAAAGCGTTCCCGTAGAACAGGGTGGATTTCATCCTCCTGACCATCCTTTTGAAGTCCTCCAGATGGATTATATCCAGATGGAACGATGTAGAGGATTCAAATATGTTCTCGTAGTTGTGTGTGCTCTTTCCCGTTGGACAGAGGCATACCCGGTTTCAGATTACACTGCCCCGACTACTGCCAAACAGTTGGTTCGAGAATTCTTCCCACGATACGGTTTACCACGTGTTGTTCACTCAGATAACGGCCAGCCGTTCTCATCCGAATTAATGAAACACGTTTCACTTTTGTTAGGCTATCAGTGGAAATTCCACTGTGTCCGACACCCCGAGGCAGCAGGTCTCGTAGAAAGACATAATCAGACTCTGAAAATAAGATTATCCAAAATATGCAGAGAGAAAGGTGTCGACTGGGTAGTAGCATTACCAGTTGCACTCTTTTACACAAGAATGGTAGCACACTCTCGAACAGGGCTATCCCCGTATGAAGTGATCTTCGGCAGACCACCAAATATGTGGGGGACGCCTATACCACGCAAAATAACTGATATTGACTGTAACATGCTGACAGATTACTTGGCTTCCTTGATGTCTGCACTACAATCTTGTCGTTCACAGGTAGCTGCAGCTTTTCCTGACAACACTGAGGTGAAACCCCATGACGTGGTTCCGGGAGACTTGGTTCTCGTGAGGAACTTTGATCGAAAGACTCAGCTGGAACCTAGGTGGAGGTCACCTCAGCTGGTGTTGCTCACCACAAGAACAGCCGTGAAGATCGAAGGCAGAAAGGGATGGATTCATTCAAGTCATATCAAGAAATTTCATGGACTAAAATCAGATGTGAATACCTCACCTTGTGTGTCTTCACCCATTGACTCAAAACTTCCTTTTGTGGAAAAAAGTGATTCTGAGCATTATAAATTAAAGCTCAGGCCCAATCAGTCGAGCAATTTGATTGTTTAAGTCCTCTCCAAGGTGAAGCGGTTGAATTGTCTCTGACATGTATCCCTTGGACCTGAATAGAGAAAGCACCCGAAAAATGTTGAAACGACAGGCGTACTGTAAATCACTGCGTAGTCATTGCATAGTGACGTTATTAATTTTATTTTTCTCAAGTCTTTTAATAATTACTGCAAGTATATTGTTGCACATATATTATCCTATTTCTAGACATGTTTACAATGTTACTGCTGAACATTCTTTTAGTAAATTACCTCCGCTTGAGTTGTCTTATAGATTTGCACTGCGCAATAACACGTTTATTAGTATGTTGCATCATTCCCATCAGGTTAGCAATGCTACAAATTGTTGGATATGTGGCCGACTCCCTCCCTATCGGAATTATAAAGGAATTCTACCTCTTTTTCCATACCCGTTCACACACAACGGCTCCTGTGGAGCATGGTTTAGTTTAATGAATTCCCAAGATTCGAACTCTGCAGTTTATCAAGACAATGGGGTATGGGGAAATCTGAACTTAGGTTTACTTAAGGTCTGCCACCCCAACAAGGAGGGACTTCCCAAAGGAACAGGAACTGATCTAGAAAATGAAGTATATGGATTAGGTAACTTTACGCTTAATCTCCTGATCTTGAATGTCGAATCCGAAGCTACTTTAATTTTGCCCGCTATGTCAATACTTCCAGTAAAAGGTGAATTATGTATAAGAAAGAATGGTTCCATACACATGGGCCATAGTAAATGCACCACTGTAGTAGAATTTAGTGATCAAGGCAAGTCTACATTTAGAGCTTCCCGCCATTCCTATTTCATATGTGGTCAGACGGCATATGTACGTTTGCCTCTAGATTGGGATGGTACTTGCTACATTGGATTCCTTTTGCCACCTGTTTTTCTAGCTCCTCCTGATTATCACAGAAATATTCATCTAGTATATAATAGAGTAAGGAGAGATCTCCCAATAGTCGACTACACTGAAACAGCATGGGAAAAATACACAGATTTCAATAAAGGTCTCTTTCCCTATATAGGTACCGTTACTAATAGTAAGCTGATACGTAGATTAACTAGAACCCTTGAAGCAGTAGTGAACGAAACTATTTCCGCCTTAGGCAATTTAACAGAAGAGCAGTCTGCTATGCGGATTGTTGTGCTTCAAAATCGTCTTGTCCTTGACGTCATCCTGGCTGATAGGGGCGGAGCTTGTAGGGTCATCGGATCAAGCTGTTGCATTTTCATACCAGAAAATTCGCCATCTGTATATAAAGCCATAACTCGTCTTCATAAGATTGTAAGCCAGATACACCAGAATCCAGGCACCTGGACTTGGTCCGGTTGGTTTTGGAGTGTATTATCTACCTTTGGATGGAGAGTTCTATCCTTCCTAGGTATTGGCCTTCTCATACTATTCAGTTCCTGCTTATGCCTACAATGTGGACCAGCGATTTGTGGTCTGTGTGCCACATCGTGCATTCCACATCAAGATTTTCATTCAAGATCCCGGAAAAAGAAAGAAGAACAAATGATGCTATATGAACAGATCAATGGATTAATGAAGATTGATATCTCTTGACGGGCAAGTAGGGGACAAGGAGGGAATGTGGAAATATGGATTTTTCTGGTCAGTTATGTCCCCTATCTTGGACCCCAACGGTTCTATGTGCATGTTACAAATACATGTATGTTCCCTCCAGTTCCAGTTATGAAGACGCCAATACATGTGCGTCCACCGTTAACATGTCCTCTGTTGATCCGCCATGAATGGGCCGGATATTCCATTCCTAAGTACGAAAGGCCACCGCCTTTATATGGTTCACTTATGCCATTTTACAGTCCAGGCAAGTAGGCCCTGATTCTGTCATCAAGCTTTTCTTGCCTTCTGCCTCTGAAAGCTCCAGTCTGAGCCTGCACCTGTGACCATGAACTTTGTCTCATTCTCTGCGCGGCTCACGAAGCCTGACATCAGCCTGCTGCCTGCCAAAAACTGTATTTCACCTTCGAAAATTATCTGCTCCGCTCCCTGCCCAATGCATTCCTGTCTAGTAGCTTAAGTAAACATTCTGCCAGCTACCGAGCAAAGGCCCGGCTTCTCTGTCTTCATGCAAATAATTCATAGCCCTGTTACTATGGAAGATTCCGCCCTCGCATCTAGTATAGACACTCAGACGCTTGTACACGCACTAATAGTCAGTATAGTCAGTATAGAATAAGATTCCACTCGAAGAGACCTCTCTTTTGGATAACTTAGTTCTTTAAACATAGGATGTTAGATATGATTTGGGATTAGGTTGACTTGACCCTCCAGACTTCTGTCGCCACATGTAGAGCTAAATGTCAAGTCCCCTTCACCCCCTAGTTGCACGTCAATTACACGTCATGCTGCTGCGCGCGCATTTCTGCCAAGTATTTCTGCTGACATTGCGAAATTCTTTCATGTAACCACCCTCTTATGACATCACATCTGATGACGTTCTTTAAACACACCCAATTACGCCTATCTTTGCCACGTATGAATATATTATCTCCACTATCAATTGTTACGCCTCTTGTATTTGCTTCACTGTAATGCTTATTGTATAAAAGTAATTGATTGTCAATAACGTATGTACTTCACTTCCTGAACCTTCGTGGTGATGGAACCTGGAGCAACCGATTATAATCGACCATTGGAATAAAGCCCATTCCGAACCTCTAATACCACGGATTCTGCCTCTCATTTACTGAGCTATTTTATTATGTTTCTGTATCAAATTAAGTCCCGGTAATTAAATTATTTACCACACATGGGTAACACTTAGGGCCTTTTGACTATGGCAGTGTGGGAGTGGGCCGCAACACTGCTGCCTCACTCCAACACCACCAAAGCCAAAACAGACCGCCTGCCAGATTGCAACTTTTTAAGTCGCTGACGGGCAGTTCTTGGGTGTTCCCATGGCAGTGCCTTCGAAATAGGCTCCGCGATGGGAACGTCCAAGCATGTTCCTGCACGAATCGAAATGTACAATGTTGTGCATTTTGTTCCATGCTGGAACATGGGGGTGCATGCAGACAGGTGGGCACACCATGTGCCTCCCTGCATGCATCCCATGGCACAGAGGTACCCTGTAAGGACCCCTTTGTTTCCTCAACGCCACACTTTTCATGGCATCAACTTATAACAAGTGTTCACATGGAACTCATTTTTAAAAAACAATTTCTTATCTTCGCAGAATAATTGAGTGAAAACTTAAATAAAGAAGGAAAAATTTATAGTAAAGCAGAACCCATGTGTCGTAAATAAATAAATGAACAACTTATATAGCCCAATTATTGCTGTCATAGAATTCAATTCAGCCAAACTGAGTTATTTATTTTCGTTCTAATACAAAAAATACATATATATCTCGATGCTTGTTGTTTCAATGAGTAGTGTTGAGAAGTAAGTGATAAAGAGGCCTAAGTAAATTAACCATACCAGATATATAGGAAAAAGGTGACAATAACGCAACTTTATTACCTACTGGCGGTCGCCAGTAGGTAGTTATAGTTAGGACCACGTTTCCATAGGAAATCCGCAACATTCTATTTTGAATAACTTTGGCGCCGGTCGACGAATCCTCGCGAATTTTTCAAAATAGGTGGGGCGCTACGCTCCGCTCCTTCCCTGAAAGTCTCGGGGGGATTCGTCAAGCGGGGGCTGAGATAAAAGGGGGGTCCCAAAACGCGTTTTTCCCATGCATTTTTCCATAGGACCTTTAGACAGGGCTACAGCCCGAACGGCTGAACAGAATTACTAGAAATTTGGCAGAGAGGTAGTCCTCAGGTCAAGGAAGTGCCTTTTGTAGGTTTGGTGTAAATCTGTTCAGTAGATTCTGAGAAAATAGCCTTTAAATCAATATATATATCTGAGCCAGCTTACGGTGCGCTTACGGTACGCTTACCGTACGCGTACGGTGGCGTGCGCGAGCGCGATTCTGATTGGCTCTTAGATCTTAGTAAACATTCGAATCGGCCGAAACCAGGAAGCGGCGGCCGCCATTTTCTCTCTCGCACTGAGAGTGATGTTTAAAATATAAAGCACAAAAACATGTAAAGGGGCTGTTTAGACAGCTCCCACACACATAGCAATGTTGAGGGAGTCCCCAAAGATCCCCCAAGCCCAAAAACGGAATTTTTATTTTTTCGCTAATTTCGCCGATTACGCTTACCGTACGCGTGCGGTAAAAAATTATAAAAAAAAAAAATTATCCACACTCTCCCCACCCCGTGTGCAATTGGTGCCCGAAGGGCACCAATTGCGCATGGCTTATTAAAGATGAGTTAAACTAAAATATTTTTAAAAAAAATAATAAAAAAAAAAAATTATCCACACTCTCTCCACCCCGTGTGCAAATGGTGCCCGAAGGGCACCATTTGTGCATGGCTTATAACATATACGAAAAATTAAAATATTACCTTTCAAAACGAAGTGCATCATATGTCCTCCATGTGCGCACGGTGCGCGAAGCGCATCGTGCGTACATGGCCCATCTAGCGTAACGTGGGCACGCGGTGCGCGTAGCGCACTGCGTGCCCACCATGCGTGCACGGCACTAACTGCGTAAAGTGGGCGCGCGGTGCGCGAAGCGCACCGTGCGCGCACGGAACAAACTGCGTTAAGTGGGCGCGCACGCCACGAATGTCGTAAAGTAACTTAGCATTTAAAAAACCGTACAAATTCACTGAAAAAACCATAGGTTTCACACACGTTATAGTTAGGAATTAGCATTTAAAAAACCTTGCAAATTCACTGAAAAAACCATAGGTTTCACACATGTTATAGTTAGCGGAAATTTTACTGATAAAAAACCAATGAAATTCCCCCGTTATAGTTAGTGCAGGCAACTATAACTCACGCGACCGCAATCTTCTGCTGATGACATATGTTTCTTTATGAAAAAAAAATATTTGTAATATATGTATAGCTAAAAATGTATGGAAGAAGACATGGGCAAATAAGTGTCTAAATACAGTATTAGCATCAGCAGAGGATTGCGGTCGCGTGAGTTATAGTTGCCTGCACTAACTATAACGGTGGAATTTCATTGGTTTTTTATCAGTAAAATTTCCGCTAACTATAACATGTGTGAAACCTATGGTTTTTTCAGTGAATCTATATATATATATATATATATATATGTATATGTATATATATATGTGTGTGTGTGTATGTATATATATATATATATATATATAATTATCTACTGGCGGTCGCCAGTAGATAGTTATAGTTAGGACCGTGTTTCCATAGGAAATCTGAAAATTCTATTTTGAATAACTTAGGCGCCGGTTGACGAATCCTTGCGAAATTTTCAATACTAATGGGGCGCTCCGCTCAGCTCCTACCCTGAAAGTCTCAGGGTGATTCGTCAAGCGAGGGCTGAGAAAAAAGGAGGGTCCCAAAACGCGTTTTCCCCATGCATTTTCCCTAGGACCTTTAGTCGAAGGTACAGCCCGAACGGCTGAACAGAATTACTTGAAATTTGGCAAAGAGGTAGTCCTCAGGTCAGGCATGTGCCTTTTGCATATATGGAGTCAATCTGTTCAGTATTTCCTGAGACAATTGCAGTTAAAAGGACATAAATATCTATAGGCGCGCACCGTGCGCGTACGGTGCGCGCACCCTAACGTGCGCGAGCGTAATTCTGATTGGTGGTTACATGTCAGTCAATGTTCGAATCGGTCGAAATCAGGAAGTGTCGTCCGCCATTTTGTTTGTTTTGGGTGCGACAGTGAAAGAGAGAGGTGGCGAACGTGAAAAGGGGACAGGGTAGAGAGTTCCTGACCCCCTAGCCTTTGTCAGGGGGTCCCTGAAGGACCCCGATGGGTGAAAAAAACATTTTTTTTTTTTTTTTTAAATCGCACGGTGCGCGCACGGTGAAAAACCTTAAAAAAAGCAAATATAATAATACATACATAACTTAGCATTTAAAAAACCGTACAAATTCACTTAAAAAACCATAGGTTTCACACATATTATAGTTAGGTGGATATTTCACTCGTAAAAAACCAATGAAATTCCCCCGTTATAGTTAGTTCAGATAACTATAACTCGCGCAACCGCCACTCTATCACAAGGAGGATGTCATCAGTGATGTCATGAGTGATGCCACTGACCATGTCATGAGTGATGTAATATGTGACGTCATGAGCAGAGGATTGCGGGCGCGCGAGTTATAGTTACCTGAACTAACTATAACGGGGGAATTTCATTGGTTTTTTACGAGTGAAATGTCCACCTAACTATAACATGTGTGAAACCTATGGTTTTTTAAGTGAATATATATATATATATATATATATATATATATATATATATATATATATATATATATATATAGGTTATTTGTATATACAAGGATGTCTGAATGCTCTTTTAACAATAGAAAAGGAGCGATCAGATTGTTTTCTGGTGCTTCTGTCTACAGACTGTCATTATTTTGTGTCCCTGACATTTTAACCCTCCTTGTAATGTGAGGGTCACATCAGGACTGTAAAGACAATGCTATGCTTCTCTGCGTATTCTGAGGAGGTATTTTTCCTTTATGATAACCACGTGAATACGGGCAACTTTCCAACCGGTAGCGCGCGTGCAAATTTAAAATACACGGATCGACGCGCAATTAAAAGGTATGAAAAGAGGTACACCAGAAATTGGTCAGGGGTACGTTCAGACCTCATGACTTCTGTCTTTTTAACTATTACTTTCATGCATTATTAAGCCCTCTAGAAGGAAGTCCGTAATACCTGGATTTTCCATGATACCAAGAACCTTGACCCACATTTGGTTCTGCCAAAGGAACAAACAACACCACAGAATACGCAAAGTAGCATAGTGTGATGTGGATCACCTCTCGCTGAAGCAGTATGCTCCCTTTGCAGCAATAAAGAACCTATTTCTTACCTGGTGTGTGTGAAAAAGACTTGATTAAGATGACACTGGTGACGGTCGGGTCGAGAGGGCAGCCTGCGATATCCATGTGCCCTGGTGAAGCAGTTGTAGCTTTGTTAGTATCAAGGAGGATTGAAGATCTGGAATTCCTAAACAGATGGACAAAATCTTCTACATTAGTAGATATTGGGCTGTAGCAAATGGCTACCAGTGTATTGTTAATTCAATTTACTAACTAAAGAGGAGGTAATGAAATGACATACGCGTGTGCCTCAGGTCAAGGAGTTAGTGGCTTGAGCATTAGAGTGATATGTGCCTCAGTCTCTGGAATTAAAAGTTTGAAAACTTGTGAGCTTTTCAACATACAGCACAATGTCAGATACGTGAGGGTCATTTTAAAACAGACGTGCAACACAAAGGATCACGCTCCTAAAATTAAATGCTTAGCGTCCATATTTAAATGGGCTGATACCACACAGTTGTGCCAGCAATGAATCCACTGTGTGGCGACACGCACACTTTTGACCATGTTTAAAAAGGGCAAACTTAATATACAAAGTGCCACACCAGCAATTAAACCAAGTGTTCAGTGACACGCACGCCTTTAGCCACGATTTAATACAATAAATAAACCAATAACATACTTGTATACAATGAGCTCATGGTGATTCGCACATCCAGTTTGGTACAAGACCAAAGGGAAAAAACATGTGTCCATAATTCAGTGCATGAAAACTTTGATAACCAAGGTGTGCTGTTAAAGCACTATACAAACACCATAGAAGTATCTTCTGTACTGTGAGCTGAAGTTTGCTTGTTCTACTTCATAAATCAAGGGCAGCATCAGAGCAGTGCACCATTTCTACAATGATCAGGAGAACCATCCTTGTATTGGTTGCAGTTGATCGAAGGCTTTAGAGCTTCTGTGGAGGCTGAGTGAAGAAGCATATACTGACAAAATGATTATTACATTGTTTTGGAGCAAAAGGAAGAACAGTATTAAAATATTTGCCACTGTGAGTATTAGATGAAGACGAAGAAAACCGGATGCATTATACACCGCGCTGAAACAGTTACAGTTCAACTCTGGAGACAGATTGAAT
Source organism: Triturus cristatus (assembly GCF_964204655.1). Lineage (NCBI taxonomy): Eukaryota > Metazoa > Chordata > Amphibia > Caudata > Salamandridae > Triturus > Triturus cristatus. Next base: position 483,798,367 of record NC_140585.1, read on the forward strand.
GCAATTGATGATAGATATGTGCTTTGACAGTTGCCTAACGATTCAGTAGATTTGTACATACATGAATGGAGGGTACTATCTGCCAAATGTAATGATTGGTTTCAAGTCCAAATAATTTGTGATCAGATTATACATAGAACAAACAGCAAAAAGTTACAAGAAAAATAATTGATAGATTTAACATTAGACAAAGCCTTAACCATAGCTCATCAGTTTGAGGAAAAGATTAAAGGCATGAAAGAATTAACAGATAAGGAATTTGCAAACGTCCAGGTGGTCAAACCACAAGTTCATTATAAACAGGGTACAGATAATCAATAAAGGCAGCAGATTGTGCATAGTGTATGTGAGGGTTCGAGTATTAAAGATAGCATTTATTTTAATTGTGCACCTAGCTAATGTAAAATCTTGACCAGCAATATGGCAAATGTGTATCTTCTGTAAATGTAAAGGCCCTTATACCTGTGTGTTAAAATAGGAATCAAAGGAACAAAGATAACTGAGTAGTCAAAAGGGCAAGTGAGTGATGTGACACGAGATGAGGAAAGATTAACCTGAAGAATTTATATTGGAAATATATGACGGAGAAGTAATTAAAAAAAAATGCACCATTTAAATAATTGGGGGCCAAGATATTGTGATCCTGGCAAAATCAGGGGTTGCACATATGTTAATTCGAAATAACAAATTAGCCAAATTCCCAAATGTACATTTAAATGCTCCAGATGTCAAACTGGTGGATTATAGTAATAAACCCATTGATGTTGTCGGTTATTTTGAGACCAGTTGAGGCATCATGAAATTGTGATGATAGGAAGGAAGGTTGCAGTTGCGTACAAATCCATCTGATTTGGTGGAAAGATAAGGATTTAGAGATCTAGTTAGAGAGGTAAACCATTATTCTCACAAGAAATACAAAAATTGTAACACCGTTGCTGTGCAAAGCAGAAGCTAAGCAAGAGAACTTATTTTCATCAGCCATCTGTACAGGAAGTGACCTAACAGGTTTCCCATCACCCATCCACACAAGAAGTGACATCACTCCTCCCTCCCAGGACCTACTTAATTGGTGTCTGGGGCGCAGACGTGCAATAGACGCATGCAGTAGGCACGCCGCTTATGCGCCAAAGACAAGCCCGCCTGTGCCTGAACTTCGCCCAGTGTCAGGAACCCTGGTCTCACCCTCCCACCACTACCATGCTGCAACCCTCTGCACCCTCAATCCTGGCTGCCACTCCACATACTACTGCCTTGCTCCACCACACAACACCAAGGGAGCATTCTTCTACACTTCCTACAAGTTTTCATGCCCTTGCACACACCCAACACTCACCGCACGGGCATCAACAGCACCCCATTCCCTCACACTGAGTCCTGCAACCACCCGCACAACACTTTGCACTCACATGCATGCTCTTAAACATCTGCTCACTCACCAGACATGCCTTATAGATCTGGGACCTGATGCATGACAATGCTCCAGGCCTACATTTCCACACAGGAACCTGGATGATCCCCGCATTGGCACCTGACACCTTGCCACAACCATCCCCCAACTACAAAATTGTCAGGTAAGGCAGCTTCATAATCCTGGAGGCAGAACCACCATCATTCACAAGAACACCATCAGCTGCATTACTTTCATGGATACATCACTATCCAACATGGAACACATGTTGTTCAAGCTACACCTCACTGCCAACTGCACCCCAAGTGGCCCTCTAATTTAGAAACCACCAGGAGCGTGCACCCACTTCACTGACACCGTCACAGATTTCTTTACACCACTCGCCCTCGACATTAGCAATTACATCCTACATGGAGACATCAACTTCCACCTGGAAGACCATGCTGTACCCAACTCAAAAGCACTCTTCAAAAACCTTAGAAATCTGGGACACTCCCAACAAGTGAAGGGATCTACCCACGTTGCCGGATACCTACTGTACTCTGTTTTCACCACCTTTTGAACCATTGGATCACCTCCTGTGCCGACTTCCTGACACCCCAATACAGAAATACAGCAAGAACTAGACCCTAGGCCATTGGTACACAAAATAACTCAGACTGATGAAACGCCACTGCAAACAACTGGAGTGCAAATGGAGAATAAGCCACGACAATGCAGAAAGAAGCTCATTCAAACCTACTCTGAGACTGTACCACCAAATGATTTGGACCACCAAAGGTTCCTGTCTGGCGGACCGCATTGATGCAAGCACCTACAGAAGCAAAGAAATATTGGCCATTGTGAAGAATTTCACCTCACCAGTGGCAGCCTCCAAATTGATCAGCCCCCTCCTGGGACCTCAGCAAACATTTGTCTAAATTCTTCAGGCACCAAATCACTGCCATTTACAGGAACTTCAAAGATACCCGACAGACTTTGCCAAACGCTTACTGATCTTATACAAAGAACCAATGCTAACCACATTTTCTATCACTAGCCCAGATGAAACCGTCGCCACCATGGAATACACCCACCACACCTACACAAACAGTGCCATGCTCACACCTATTCTGAACACCTCCACCTCTTCTGTGACCTTTTTTAGATGCTTGGAAGAAACCCTCCAACGCTCACCAAATACAAACCCATCACACTGCTACAATTCCCAACCAGGGTCTTAGACAAATTCATTAACAAACTCCTACAGAATACCTCAACAACCACCAACGCCTCAGAACCACTCTGGTTTCAGACACCACAGCACGGAAACTGCCCTCACCGCCGCAACAGATAACATGAGCATGATTCTGGCTAGAGATGACACAGCGTTCCTCAATCTAGACCTCTAACCACCATTTGACATGCCCTCCCATCCCATCCAGTGCCTACACGACATTTAAATCCAAGGACATGCACTTAAATGGATCTGCTCATTCATAACTGGAAGTACCTAGTCAGTCCGCCTGGCACTGTACATCTTGGATGCCCACTACCTCATCTGTGGTGTTTTGCAAGCTCTCCAATGCATATATGAACACTCTAGCCCAGTGGTTCCCAAACGTTTTAGAACCGCTACCCTCTTTTTAGAACAACATATATTTTTGTGACCCACCAAGCTTTAATGGACATGAGGATGGAGATTTAAAAAAAAAAAAAAAAAAGTTTATGTATGTAAACCATTGTGTGGTAGTGCACCGTCCTTTACAGACAGCACATTTTCCATGGAATTGAATTGACCACTAAATTAGCACAGACATAGTTTCCTGATAAATCTATTTGGTCCACAAATGATAATTTGTGGAAATCGTGTATTAGTGAACATGTATCATTTGTGCATCACCAAGGAAAGTGTTTTTTGTTGTTGTTGTCTTTTTTGGATCCTATTAAATCTTCCATCACACTTCAGACTTGCAAAGAAATGTGCTTCATTTTTGCTTTCCTAACTGCTGAATGTGTACAGTTCATTTACTGGCATTTACATTTTGTTGTTGAAAAAAATGACATATTCCAGACTTTCCTTTCATACACTCATTACTCCAGCAAGATTTTCACATAATTCACTTTACTTTTTTTCTCTAACTGCAAAGTGAGGAGAGTTTGTAAACACCAATACCCATGTTAAAATTAAAAGCTATTTGTCAGAAGACATAGCCTGGCATTTTACCTCGGTCTTTGAAGTGTGGTAAATGTGACAAGATAAATAGAGAGTTTAAAGGCATCTTTATTGCTTGGACTTTCATGACCCAGCAAAAATCGGTTCACAATCCACAGTTTGGGAAACACTCCTCTAGCCAGAATCATCAACTAACTTCCTGTCATTTGCAGACAACGTGCCACTCATTCTCTCCCTCAAGACGCCCAGTACCCGTGTTAAGTTTAATGCTTACATAACTGAAATCGCCCACTGGCTGAAGACCAATTGTCTGAAGCTGAACACCAGAAAGACCGAAATTGTGACCTTCGAGAAGAGCACTTCACCATTAGAATCCATTGGGTGGCCAACAGAGTTATGACCGATCCCCACCACCCACACTAAGAACCTCTTGATGATCGGCAGCAAACTCGACATGACAGCCCAAGTCAATGCTGTCACCGACCCATGCTGCCATACTCTGAAGAAATGAAGATGCTGAGGAAGATTTTTACATGGCTCCCAATGAGCAAACGGGAAACCATCATGCACGCATTTGTAACAAGCAAGGTGGACTATGGGGACATCCTCTAATCAGGGATCAACAAAAAGACTGCAGACCATTCAGAACACGGCAGTCAGAATCACTCTCAACCTCCACTATCTCCCCATATACAAACAAGCACATTTGAAACTCCTCACCCACACTTTCAAGGCACTACATTAAACCTCCTTAACCGCATCTACTTTCACAAACATTCAAGACACCCCCTTGCGTCCGGACTCCTACGTGCACACATGCCACGTGCACACATCCCACGCTTAGGGAAAATCCGATCCGGCAGTCGAGCCTTAACCTACATCACTCTTAAAGCGTGGAATGACTAGCCGCTACGCATAAGTACCTCCTCCCAATTTTTTGAATTCTGCAAGAAATTGAAGACCTTGGTTTTTGAGTAGGCCTATGCCCTACGTTTGGCTAGGCTCTCACCTGCCCAGTAACAGGATTCCCTCCTGAGCGATCGTGCACTCTACAATCTACATGATATATTAACATACCTTAAAATCGTACAAATCCATAGATATTGTATATATTAAGTGTTTCAGTTAGAATGACTCATTTGTTCACTTTATGTTGATATTTTTTCCTTTATCATCCTTAGTAGGCAGGCCATGGTATATAAATAAGTTTGTCCTGTAGTGTAGAGATACCTCAGTGCAAGTTTTAATGTTATTATCTGTTAGAGACATCTAGCCCCAGATTCCTTAACTTACAATATCTCCCCAGGCGTCAGACTGGATCCGGAAAATCTCTTTTCCCCAACAATATACCTGCACGCCGGGAGGTGGCACCGCCCAGCTCCGTCCTGATGTCGTCCACGGAAGTGACGTCAATGGAACCATATAAGCCACTCCCGGCGTGCTGACGCCAGTTTTCTTCTTTTCCACGTCCTAATGCGGATCCGGGAAAGTAATACCTCGGGCCTGTTATTGTTTATTACAGGCCTTTTCAACGCCTTTCGCGTCTAGGAACAGTGTGTTCGATGCCCTTGTGGCCTTCAACCGTGTTGGTCCTGCTTGCGACGGATGTCAGCGATGGACCCTCACGAAATCTGTATATGGTGCTTAGGAGAACACCATGACTCTGTGGAGTGCGACGTTTGCCTCCAGCTGCGGCGCAATCACTGCGGGAACGCCGCATGAAGCTGCTGTCTGCCGGATGTCCCGAATGGACTCCTCGCGACGCAGGTCTCCTTCTCCAGCGGAGTCGTCCACGCGGCAGTCATTCGCCTACCTCAGGTAAGCATTGCCCCCCCTCCCTGGTGCGCCTCCGGGCCCCACAGGGGGGGTAGGGACTCCGGTTGAGACACCGCCGGCGGGTTTACCCTCGGCTCCAACCGAGTGCCCTGACTCTGACACCAGAGTCGCCACAACATCGGGACACGTCCCGGAGGGGCATCCCCCGACGTCTCTTCTGTAGCGTCGTAGCACAGCCTTCCGAGGCTCCCTGCTGCATCGCTGGAGGTGGCTGCGGCGTGGTGCACGACACCACTTTGGTGTATTCTCTCCCCGCAGGTTCTACCTCTGGGAATGGTGAGTCAACGCCTTTTCGGAGGTCGCCGATGCCGGCTCGACTCGGACGGTCGGGACCTTTTCAGAGGTCCCCGACGCCGGCTTCACTCGAGGGGTCGAGGCCTTTTCGGAGGTCGCAGACGCCAGCTCGACTCGGCGAGTCGGGCCTCTTCGAAGGTACTGACGCCGGCTACACTCCAGGGGTCGATACCTTTTTGGAGGTCGCCGGCTCGTCTCGGGCGGTCAGCGCCTTTTCGGAGGTCGCCGACGCTTGCTCTGCTTCGCCAGTCAGGGCCTTTTCAGATGTCTCCAATGCCGGCTCGACGTGGCCTCGACGCTGGTGCCGTCTCCGGCTTTATTGGTCGGTGGGCTCACCACCCCCTGTGTGATTTCACTGCTCTCCAGTGCAGGCGCCAGTGGAGCATTGGCCTACTCATCCTGCTGCTGAGCCTCTATTAAGTGGCCGGTTTAGCTTGCATCCATCACCTACTGATGACTGGCTCTCGCCGTCTCGCGGGGCCACGGAGTCTAGTGGGACGTTTGTCAGGGCTGTTTGCACGGCTGTAGACCTTTTAAGGATTGAGCCGCCCTCAGCCTCTAGTCCTTCGAAGTCTTTGCTGGATATTCTCCACCAGGGCGCGGGGAACATGGAACCATTGCTACCTTTTGCGGAGTCATTGTTTGACATCCTTCTCTGAACGTGGGCAAGGCCCTCCCCGGGGGACCCCGTGGATCGTGCCGTGGCACATCGCCGTCGGCCGGCTCCCAATGACCCCGTCTGTTTGACCCTCCATCCTGGAGCTGGAGGACTTGTGCTTCAGGCAGCTCTCTGTCACTCCTGTTCCGTTGCATCCTCCCACTCGGGAGTCTCGTGGTTAGAGTCTTTTGGCCACGATGTGTTTGATTCCGTTAGCTAGGTACTCCGGTCCCTCAACACTTTGTGTGTATTTGCTCGGGCTACGGTGCCCTTTGGGACGCTGTTGAACGGCCCCTCCACTCCTTGCCGGAGAACTCTTGTGCCGACCTGGTTCGCCTAATCAGTGATGGCTTTTCAATTCGGTCTGCCATGGACACCTCGAACTCTGTGGGTCGTGCTATGGCCAGGTCGGTTGCCATACGCCGCCACACGTACTTGCGCGATGGTGTTTTCCCAGAGCATGTTCAGGAGCGGCTTAGAGATCTACCGTTTCATGGGGTCACTCTTTTCGACGCCTGTGCTGAGTCGGTGGTCAGGCGCCTCCTGTATATATGTCTTCCTCGGTTTTAATCTTTGTGGAGGATTTTTGGTTTTGTGACGGTGCCGTCCCTTTCCTTTCTGTTACCCATTGTGGGCTGCAGATGTTGTGTGGCTGCTCAGCTGTCTTCCTTACTTATTCTGATACAGCTGGTTCAGCTGTGTTTGCCTTTCTTTTGAGCCTCTGCCTACGTGCATGTCTCAAGAGAGACCCTTCTTTTGTAGGGTTGTGCCTACCAGATATATCGTTACTGAAGGTAAGTAACTCTTCCGTTTGTTTATGGAGGGGAATGTGTGGTATTCTAATAGAATCCTGATCTTGAAGAAAGTTGCATGACCGGATTCTAGTTGACAGTTGACGCGAGTCTCTTATCTATGAAACAGTTTGTTGTTGATGCTTAGATAAAGAACTCCTTTCTTACCTGGCATTTGTGAAAAAACTCCTGATTGCGACACATGGCTGTCTTCAATACCCGACAAAAAATATAAATAACATGCTTACTCTAATAATTTGTTTCAAATACAAATATATTTTTTTATATTTCTTTTTATTAAACAGTTCGACCAAATCAATCAAGCAATTACAAGCACGTTACTACTTTCAAAACTGTCACATTATACAGTATACAAATTATATTTCAGTTGTTATCTTGAGCAGATCAAGGTGATCCAGTAGTGTCTGCCTCAGATTGGCAACTTGGCGGGTGACAAATGTCGCCTCTGTAATGGTTGCAGGCCCCCCCATACCTTTATCCACTTCCCGGGGCAACCCCTAGATACAAAGACTGACCTCTCCCTAAACATGCACCAGTCTAGATCTTCCTTCCACTTGCGCACTTGGGGCGGTTGAGCGGCCCCCTACATCTGCGCAATGTTACGTTTTGCAATTGTATACGATAAAGTAGCCCATTGCGTATTGAAAGTATTGAGATCCGTAGGTTCCCAGACATTTAATATGCATCTTCGAGCCTCCGGCTGCAAATCCACCCCCAATACCGAATGCAGTTTGTGATGAATGTCCCTCCAATAGTGTTGTATCTGTTGACAGTTCCATAATATATGAATGAATGTTCCCCGTTCCCCACAACCCCTTCTGCACTCACCACTTTCCGCCCTTCGCATTCGAACCAGACTATTTGTTTCAAATATTGTGTTTTTCTTTACTATAGACAAGCGGTTTGTATTGGTTACTAATGTTATGCTACAAATATGCATTGCTACAAATATGCATTGCTTGAGTTTCAAAGGAATAAACTCTGTTGCTTTGCAAGACCCTGAAATGTACCTTTAATTAATGCTTAAATATGATTGAAAACATCTCAGGATGTGGAACTACAATTATGTTTGTTTTTCAGGACAGCTTCCACCATGGCATCTCAGGAAAAGAAAGAGCGACCGCCAACCTTGGTCAGTGAAGCTGTTTACTATAACCGGACACCTGATTCAGCTGCACCTCCATTGAGCCCTTTGGGTGTCAGGGTAAGTTTTTGCACATTTAAGTGATTCCTTCGCGGCGCTGATATCAAGGTTTAAAACCACCATTATTATAGTCATGAACAGCATATTAAATGTGTAATTTAAATATTTCACGGAGAGACATACAGCAATATCAAGGGAATATCTCATTGAAATGGATTAGGCGTATTTGGAAAGATATGACATTCCGTTCAGGTTCACAGTTAGATGCAGAGAAGGTAAAGGTCACAGTTAGATACAGAGACGGTGAACTGGCATAGTGTGAGAACTCTGTGTTTATAAAAGAAATTACTGGGTTTGTGTTTGTCATTCTGCAGAATAGTGCAGGTACCTATAGCTCACCTCTCCAAATGTAATTGCTTAACTTGTCAACCAGCACTGGATTTCCGGAGATGAATCGGTGTGCAAAATGTGATTGTCACATCGCAAACTGTGTTAGTCCATGTTATAATTTATTCAAAAGAGAATAATAAAGGTAGGGTACACCGAGAGCTGCATCAGCCGATTTCTGCTTTTGGCTGTCAGGTGTTTTATATTGTTTACTATTACTTGGATGGGCTGTACATCAATGTCATTACCTTTTGAATTTGATTACATTTTCCTATTTGTGTTCTCATTGGATTTTGGTGATGGAGGCATCATGTAGTTCTTTAGTTAGCCTCCGGATGCAACATGCAGTTAGAGAACCAATGTGTTCTTTGGTGTATTTACTTAGCTGCCAAAACAACATTTTACCTACTTATTTATGGCTTTTATATCTACGAAGTGCGTGCTGTTTAGTTGTCTTAGCCAGTCATTAAAGCACAGTGTTCTTCACAAATCACCCTTCTGCATTCATTAGTTATAAATGCAACAAAAATACCAGTCCTGTTTCAGAAACTTTCACTAGTTGAAACACAAATTTCATCTTCTCACTTATTTTCATAATACCCTACGTTAACACTGTTAATGTAGTCTATTTATCAAAGATATCCTGCTCCCAGCTTTGATATTGCTGTAGTGGAAGATGTTGCTTCGTTATGGGACTTTTATTCTAGGCTAGCTTGGGGGTGGTGGCAGCACACTTACCTGGAAAAAAAGCCATAACCATTTACATTGCAACTGTTTGTCTTGTAAAACTTTCTAATTTAGCTAAAGAGGTTTGATTTCATATTGAGTTATGGTCTATCATACAGCTCCTAATTTGTTAAACAAAAAAAAATTATTTTTTTTCTTTTTAGAAACCCATTGCCGTATACCACTGCTGCCTTGTACCCCATGTCTCTTTCCACCACCTTGCGCTTCCTGTCCCTTTATTGTTCTCTTGCAAATACTTTTTCATCTATACTGTCTTTTTGTCACTTTTTCTTAATGTCGATCTCCTTTTTTCATTTTTCTTTCTCGTTTTTTCATTCTGGGTCAATAACTATTGTGGGAAAAAAACTGATCTCCTAAATAAGTGCCCCTGCCCATGATCTGCAGCCACCCACATAAAGTATGCAATATATTGATTATGTAATGTATTGTTGGCTAAATGCAGTCCTTCCTGCAAGCCTTCCCTGATTTTCTGCCTTTTTTCCATGTGCACAATTGGCAGCAACCATTAACTGGCTTATATTTTTACAAGCCTACATTAAAATAAATATCCACATTTAGTACAGTGTTTCCCAAAAATTGTGGGTGGAGATAATGTTTTAGGTGGGTCTCAAAAATCCTGGTCTATATGTGGGTAATATTCAAATGATTAGGTAAATTGTGTACACCAGTGAAAAGGTGCCGAACAGTGTACCAAAATCCAGATTTAAAACAAACCCTTTCAAGTATTCCCAAGCAGGACTCCGGATGAACCTTCCAGTATTTTTGTGCTGATGCTTTTTTATCTTCACAAAGCCATTTCTAGAGAGAATGTGCTTACAACCATACCACTTGGGTATGACTTTCACATTTAAATTGAGAAATATGGATGTAGCCTAACAGGCAGAACTGTTGACTTTGTATCTAGGGAACCAGGTTCAAGTCACGGCATTGCCTGCGTGTCCTTCGATGCTGGGCAAATCGCTTCAACTCCAGCTTTAAATAAAATTAATGTGGCCTTTTGTAATGTAATATAGTGCTCATGTAAAGTGATCCAATACATTTAAGACGTGTTCATAATATATAAAACTTATATATATATATATATATATATATATATATACACACACATCAAAATAATACCCTTTCAAGCTTAGAGTGCAGCATAAATTATGCAGAAAGAAGCAGAGAGCTCTGGGTAGTACCCAAGTGTAGGCCGAGAGAAGCTCCTGTATAGAGAGAGAGCACCCTTAACACCAGTGACACACTGAATATGCTTGCCTCAAATGTCTGTTTTCTAGCAAAGTTTTTAAGCATAAGATTAACCCAGTGCTATCCATGCCGAGCTGGAAAGTGACAAAGTATTTTGGCATTTCTACAGCAAAATATTTAAGCATAGGATTAGTACAGTGTCATTCATGCAGGAGCTGTAAATTGATAAGCCTTTTACTTCTCCAGACACAGTATTACAGCTTTGGATAAGTAAAATACCATCCAAGTCAACCTGGAATTAACTAAAGCAACCCCCTCCACAAGCCATCAGAAGCCACTGGGGAGCCCAACCCAAACCCAACATTTTGCGAAATAGGGAGAAGAGCCACGCAACCCGTTGTCCGAGCCATTAATGACCCCTAGGAGCCCACCCCCTGGAAAAGTGGTTTCCTTGCATGCAGTGGCGCAGGTAGTGATAATCTGTGTTTGCTCCCACATGGCAGGAGTATTTTTCTATCTCTCGCAAAGCAGGAGCAAACCCAAGTCCGCTCCCAGTGTGCAGGGCCTTAAAAAATGCTCCAGCCCGCAGGGAGATAACTTGTGATCTGTTTCCCTTCCTGCAGTGATGCGGGCAGGGAAACGGGGGGGGGGGGGGTAGTCCAACTGATAAAAGTGCTAGTGCAGGGTCAAAATAAGTCACTTAAGCAAGCTGGAGAAGAGCGCATGGGCAAACTGCAAAAGAACGAGGTCTCTAGACCAGGATGGTATGTACTGAAAATTTAGCTAAGGAGCATTCTTTTGGCCTCTAGGGAGGCACTGCTCGTATCAGGGAAACTCTGGCCCAGAGGTGCCAGCTTGTGATATGTAAAGTGCTGAGCGATGGTGTCTATAAATTTCCCCAGCTTCGCCGAAGTTGCTGGGGTAACGTTAGAGAAACATAAGTCTGAGGCTATTGTGTATGTGCAAGTCCTCTTGAGCCAAAAAGAGGAGAACTAACAAGCAGCGTCTGTCGCAGGCGAGCATTGGGGTAGCAGCACAACAGGTTAATTACGATAGTTACACAGCCTGCATGATCTTACCTTGCCTTGCCCAAGAGGGGTTGAAGTCCATGATTGGTAAGGCGAGGAGCTGCCTGTATAAGATTTTCCAATGGGTGTGAGCTGCTAAAGCTTGGTGTGTAAGTAAGGCTGCGCTTTGCTGGCCGTGTAAGAACTGTCAAATGCCTCTGTATTTGAGGATCGACCTAGGCTGTTCCTGTCCTGTTCTAGTGAGATATTCTTGACCTGCAAGTTCACCGTCTTTTTCTAAATTGTGTAGAAGATATCAGAAAGGCGAAGGTTAGTAGCTTCTAATTTTAGGTTCTTCAATTTTAGCATTTAAATCAAAGAAAACCTATCCATACAATATTATTTGGAGCCCTACATATTTATTTTACGAGTTCAGTAAATTCGCCACGAAGGCACAGTGGATCTGTCACAATGCCAGGAATACAGCCAAACTGCAACTTCTGAGTGAATACAGTAAGTCCCCACCCATGCAGACTGCAAACCACACCCTAAAACGGGCGTTTGGCTTTCACATCTCTTTAAAGAGTATTGAAAACCAGAGTTCCACTGTTTTTAAAATGCCTTGCTGCAGTACTACATACTTTGCAAAAGATTGTCTTCTTCAGAAGAGAGAAGAGAAGCTGAACACCATGAAGATGAGGAAAAAGACTTTGCAACTCCCAAGAAGTAGGCAGATGTCTGAAGAATTTTTTCATTCCATCTGGAGAAAAAAAATGTTGGTGGCTAAAATTGTGGTATGCAACATCTGCCACAAAAAAGTATCACGTGGGACAGGGAAAAAGTATTCTCATGGTACTTCACTGATGTGGAAACTTCTAAGGATAATACACACACGCACATACAACAGAATTATGAGAGAGAAGGGAGTCGGAGGACCATCATTGGCAGCTGGACCATCTGTGCAACAAAAAGCACATGATCACTACCCCTGGATTTTCCCAAAAACTTTCGGAGATGGTGACACATTGTGGAAAATGTCATATGCCTGTGGGACACAGTATCTCTTCTGTTACTGTCTTCTGTTTACAGAGAACTAAAAGTTAAACAGAACAAAATAGTACCTCAATCACATCAATAGCAGCAGACGGGTACTGATTAAGTTGAACCAATCGGTGCATGGTCCCTGCTCCACAGAGAGGAATGGAAATGAAGTTAGGCCTGCCTTGACCAATTATGATTCTACGTCACTTTCTACATGTCTACATTCTATAAATGTTTTTACTTTGATCTGGACTGAGAGTTAGCTAAAACTGAGGTGGCTTAAAATAGTGGAAGAAAATTAGGTGGCCTGGCTGAAAGGGTCTGGACACTGTATCTGGCAATAGAGAGCGCAGAGACTCAGGTGTATCAATTGGAGGGCCAATCAAATGGAATCAATGTGAAATTTTGAAGAGTTTATAGATTTACCAATCCAATTTCGAAGCTTTATTTTGATCATTACAGACCATAAAAGCAGAAGATAAAAAAAGCATATAATACATTAAAAAAAAAATTAAGCATCACAGGATATAACCGATAAGTTCATTTTACAACCTTAATGACAAGTTAAAAAGTTATTAAAATTTAAAAAGGATTTAAACAATGAGTTCATATTTAATAAGTTCAAAGCTGTGGAAGACGGAAAAGGTACGTTTAGACTGCACTAGTGAAATTTAAGAACTTGCGACGCCTAAGCCACATGGAGTTAAGGAAGTGGGACACTGCAAAAACAATCGGGGGGGGGGGGGTGCGCTCCAGTTTGCAGGACTCTAAGAGCCTCCTGTGTCTGTCTGAACCCCAAGATCCTGCATATTGGTAGGAGCCAGTACCTTCTAGCTGCAATATAACCTGGGCAAAAAAAGAAAACATGTGTAAGGGACTCTTCCTGATTCTCACAGGCCGGACAGGCAGATGGGGAGGCTTTGGTCCATTTGTTTGTAAATGCATGAACTGGCAGACAGCCCCATCTAAACTGGACATAAAGTTTCCTTGCCACAAGTGGATAGACGTCATTCAGAAAAGTCTCAAATAAATATTGGTCTTTAAAGTAAAAAAAATCTGAAGTTAAACAACCATTTTTAGCATTCCTATAAAGTTCACACAATCTAAAAAGTAAGCTTTAACTAGCTCGAGGCGTGAAATAGACCGAGACTCTTCCTCCGGGTGGGTCCATAAGTTTGGCCGGCCCAGTCCAAAGCACAGGTCTTGATATGTGCCAGCCAAGATATTTTTCCCACCCCTGGAAGCCCCAGGATCGCTTTGAGTTCCGACTGGTAAACTAGTAGTTCGGGTGTCGCCCATAAGGTCAAGTGACGCAACTCAATTTCCTCATTTATGGGTCTAAGGCCAAGGTCCATGCGTAAGGGGATGAGAGGAGTACTTGGCGGTAGGCCCAAGAGTTGTCTCATAAACTTATTCTCAGTTCTGAGCAGTGCACCTACAGGGCGATGTCCCCAGAGTTCAGCCCCATACATGATTGCGCTCCTAATTTGAACTTTGTAATTCTCTGTTAACGGGCCCAGTTGTCTTGATGTTATGTTTGTATATAATTTTGCTAGGCCCCCAGTCATCTGAGCTAGCCTCAGGCCTGCCTTTTCTTGGTGCGGGCCCCGCCCAAAGGTTTCCGTTAACGTGACACCCAGGTAGTCAAAGACTGCCACCCTCTCCAGCTGGGTGCCATTTAGGGTGGGGTTGGGACGAGAAGTTCTGCTAGGATACCATATACTTGGTTTTTGCTGTCTTAATCTCTAGCCCCCTGTCTTTGCAAAATATAAAAAAGGTGTCAAGAGTCCTTTGGAGGCCCATAAGTGATTTAGAAAGTAACAAGGTATCGTCAGCAAACATCATTTCTGGTACCTTGTTACGGGCAAGCTTTGGGGCATCAATTTTGGCGATTTGGTTCAGTTGTTCCACCAAAGCGTTTATCTAAAGACAAAACAGTGTGGGGGCCAAAACACAACCCTTCCTTTCACCCCTATTCACTGGGAAGCGTGAAGTCAATTCCCCGTGCTTCCCATATCTAACCTGTACGAAATTTCCAGTATGTAATCGCTTGATCAGGGTGAGCAAATAAGGTGGAATGCCCAGTTCCTCCAAAACTACCCAAAGTTTATGGCGAGGTACCAAATCGAACACTGATCTGAGGTCAACAAAGATCAGATAGAGGCTCCCACCCTCTATCGTCACCGACTTCCAGTATAGTAATTGCTGCCTTAAGATTTGGTCAATGGTGGAAATGTTTTTTCGGAAGCCTGCCTGGTATGCACTTGTGTTTCATGCTCTTCCATCCAGATCTGGGGACGATCTAGAATGATCCTGGCAAACAACTTTTGCGTTACATCAATCAGGCTTATTGGCCTATAATTTATGGGCATAAGAGGAGATCCCTTTTTATATACTGGAAAAATGTCGGCCCCTAGCCTGGTGTCCGGGATTTCCATACCGCTTAATATGGCATTATATATTACACATAAATATGTGCCCCAGACATTGGGTTCTTCCCGATATAAGTCCCCGGGGATCTTATCTAGTCCAGGGGCCTTTCCAAGAGGCAGGTTCCCAATAGCACTCAACACTTCAGTCAGAGAGAACCAAGTCTCATCTTCAGGGGGGATCTCAACGCCAATTAGCTGGGAGCCCTCTGTGGGGTCCTTAACATCCTGGATGGAGTACAATGATTGGAAATGAAGTTTCCATTCTTCTGCAGATATATTCGGCTCAATAGGCGAACTCCCGGAGGAGCTCGCAGTCCTAACCAGGGACCAAAACTCCCTCATATCTCTATTAGTAAGTGCCTGTCTAATCGCGTCCCATCTTTCGGACTCCCACTCATCTTTAGCGGACTTTATACTATTCCTATCTAGAGCCCTCCTAGTTTTTATCAAGAATCTATCTTTGGTTTTTATGGCGTCAATAAGGGCACTCTTTGCCATTCGGCAAACGTTGTTATACCAGGTGGATTTCGAAGACCCTTTGCCCTTAGTATGCATCAGAGGATTAAAGATATTAGTTAGACTGACGGTGAGATCCGAGTGTTCAGCCATAATTCGGGTGGTGGTGTCAGGAGCGCTAAAAGTTTGGGCTGCCGTTTCCATCATCAGCAAAGGGGTGATAATTAAGGAATAGAGTGCAGCTACCTTATCTGGTGACTTTCTCAGATTATCCCATCTCATTCTCCTTCTATTATTGTCTAGAGACAGACTGGAATCAGAAAAGCTAATAATCGTATTGTTGCGTTGAATGCCTTTATAGGAGGTTTTGAACTTTGTGCAGTGTGTTCCGGAGCTGGGTGTACTGAGCATACCCCCGTTATATGAAGATAATGAAAGATCTTCTGGGATCTCAGGAGAATGAATACAATGAAATACTGAGCAAGCTATCTAGACTTCCATTAAGAGGTCCTCTGGAACTCTGGAGGTGATGCGACTAGGATGTGATCTTTGATCTGGTGCTGCAGGCTGTCACACATTGGGAGAAAGCTCAGAATGTTGGCAACAGCTTGTTGACCTTCCTGGATCTTTCTCATGGCACTCTAACAAGCAAGAAAGAAGGAACTGCAGTGCAGTGCATTAGTAATATGTAAGCACCAGGGATGTTGAAGCTTCCCTAGGAATACCAGTTAATCTTACAGTGCAGCTCTAATGTCAGAGATGCGTCTTTCACCAGGTTGATGCAGCTGAGGCATTCAGTATCAATCAATCAAAAGACCTTTATTCGAATTTCATAAAATCCATAAAAGTGCACACATAAAAAAAAAAAAAAGTTCATTATCACAATATTTCAGAATACAATTTCAAAGTTATTAAAAAGCAACACAGCTATCATTCAGGGATTTTCCATCATTTTACGTACACGTGTTATAAGTCTCTGGAAAGTGCTAGTGCGAAAAATTAGTTCATCCGTGTCCAGGGAGAGTAACATTAAACGAGACTCCCCCAATGAAAGGGGTCTTTGTTTCCTAAAATAAGGTGTTAAAAACCAGTTAATATATTTTAAATAAAATTTGCAGAAGAATAGGAAGTGCAAGTCATTCTGTGTACTAATACCATCACACGGGCATGGGTTATATACTGTTGAGTGATGGTAACCCAGCGGAAAAACCAATAAAAATTTCACAGAACCTGCCCTTAATCGGAATAACAAGGACCTTTCCCAATTAGACATGGGGAGAGTAAGGTAAAGTGGAAATGGTTGCTTACACAAATCATTCTCCATATATCTAACAATGGTAGGTTTTGGAATTTCCCTTTCCATTCTCTCTGTATCAAAAAGTGCATATAGTGCTTGTTTAACCTCTGCCTTGTCTTTAGGTTCAATTCTGGCTGGGTCGGAGAAAAGATCACCTCTGTTCACGGCACACAATGTTTTTTGGACTCCAGCGAGCCAGGGAATTAATAGGCCGTGATCATATTTGAGGCAGTCTTTAATTATATCTTGTGTTAATGTAGCTGAATTGTTCCTCCGAATCCTCAACCAGAATAGGACTGGTCTAGATCTAATGAAATCACAGACATAGGGGAGGTTTAGCTCTTTATGGCAAATAAATTCAGAGGATGAGATTGGGGCGCCCAGTAATTTCCTGCAGAAACGACTCTCTTCACGCAGGATACCGGGGCTTTTTCCTGAGCCCCAAACCTCAGCCCCATAAGTAGCTACTGGAATGCACTGTAGTCTAAAAAAATTTTAAATGGCTCTAGTAGCGCCTAATTTCTTTGGGCGTGAAAGGCTCAATATTGAATTGGTGGCTTTCGAGAACTTGCCCATGGCATGGGCAAAATGCCCGCTCCATGAGCCGTTCGCAGCGAAAACCAACCCTAAATATGGAAAAGAATTTACAGAGTCTAATTTATCTGACCCTATATGTATGGTATTGAGCTTCCGTTTCCCTGGCCCACAAGACATGATAAAAGATTTTTTTTAATTTACACGCAGATCTAAGCCCTCCATGTGGTGGACAAAAGTTTCCACAAGCAGACGGAGGGCATTTGGAGTGCGGGCCATAAGGTCCGCATCGACTGCGTATAGTAAGGCTGGCAAAGGATGCCCCTGAATGATTGGCACATCTTTAGTCACTTGTTTTAGGGCTTTTGCTATACCAGTAATATAGATAATAAACAACAGGGGTGCTAGAACGCACCCCTGCCTAACCCCCCTACCAATCTTTATTGCTCCAGATACCTCGCCGCCCATCCCAATCCTAACTTGTGCTTTAAGATCGGTATGGAGGTAAGCCAGGAAATGTACGAGGGCCTCATCCAGACCATAGTTAAGGAGCATAGTCCACAATTTGGTTCTGTTAACTAAATCAAAAGCAGATGAGAGATCCATAAAAGCAAGGTAAATGGGGGACGATCGAGAAACGTTATACTTGTCAATTATTAGTTTTAAATTCAAACATTGCTCGACCGTGCCCACCCCGCTCCTGAATCCCATCTGACACGGGTCCAGTAAGTCTGAATCTTCAGTCCACTCTACTACCCTATTATAAATAACTCGCCCAAGTATTTTTAAGGTATTTTCCAAGAGCGAGATTGGGCGGTAGTTAGCTGGGTCTGATCTGTCGCCCTTTTTGTAAATTGGGACTATGATACTGGAGGTCCACGTCTTAGGAATAGGCGCTTTTGACAGGCTATTGAAAACGTTGAGGAGAATTGGTGCCCATAGATCCAAACTATGCTTTATGACATCTATGGGGAGTCCATCTGGGCCTGGGGCCTTGTTGCCAAGACTCTCTCTAATAGCTGTTTCTACCTCATAAAGATCGATCTGCAAGTTGCGCAGCTGTCCCAAATCTGGGATGGTTACATCCTCGATCGGGGCAGCATATATTTTGGAAAAATGGGCCTCCCAGGTGCTGCTGATTATATTACTGCTAATTGGGGATAAATGTTTGCCCAAATCGCGCATTTTCCCAACGGCAGACCAAAATGGGCCACTGCTCTTCTGATTCGCACTTACAACCTACAATTCCCATTGTTCCATCAATAGTGCAGCCTTCCTCTCTGCTATTTTTAATTTATAATGTTTCCTGGCTGACTGAACCTCTACTGGATTCCTTGGCTTGCTAATCAGTGCCCTACGTAGTTCCCTGTTTGCTATAGAACAAGCAGAGTCAAACCACCTTGGGTCTTTCCCTTTTGTAGGTAGTTGAACTGACAAAGAGGTTTTTATTACCGAGCACAGTTTACCAAAGTCCGTGATTATTCTATGGCAATCCCCGTCAAATAATGAACAGGAATTGATTAATTCAGAGGGATCATTTTTCACACTATCGAGTATGGCTCCACAGTCAATTCCCCTCCATTTTAAACGGAGACCATCACCAGATGGTGTAATATCTCTAGCACAGTTTAAATTAACAAATACCGGACTGGGGCCTAAATGTAAAATAATTGCAAGGGGATTATGATCTCCAAATAGTGTCTCTACTACTTTAGAATCTATTACACGGTCTGTTAGATAGGGGGATGTAAAGATAAAATCAATAGTTGAGCAGAAGTCCCTGCCTCTGAACGTAGGGGCGCAAGCCATCCAAGGGGTTTGGCTTGCTTCCATGACATTGCTAAGAATATGTTCACTTAGCATGTTAACTAATTTAATGCCTCTTCGTTCAGCTGGATCCAGATGATTTTTATCCTCAAGCCAGTGCTTTTTCATAATTTTGGCGTTAAAATCTCCCCCGATTAGAATCCCTGACTCCTCTTCTAGACCTATATTTGTTTCAAGGTGTCGTAGAGTGTTGGAAAGTGCTGTGTAGTTCCTATTCGGTACAGAATAAAAATCATTGTTATAAAAATTGATTAAATAAATCTTAGTCTTTCGCTTATATTCAAGAACCTGAATGTTTGGGTTCCCTTCTGACAGATCCTTAATAGTACCACCTGCCAATATCCTGATTCCAATAAAAAGGCCTCCCACTGCACGACCAAAAGCGGGCTTGGGTGCAATTACACTGAAGCAATGGTAGCCCTCTAAGTGCAAGTTCCCCACAGCCCATGTCTCTTGAAACATAGCAATATCTTTACCATCCAGTAGCTGGACCCATTGAGGGTCAGACAGTCTTGGTTTTAAGCCGGCAACGTTCCAGCCAAGGATTGATAAATCAGAGCCGCTAGTGGAACCTAAAGGCTTATCCCCTGCGCTCTGTTTAGGTTAGGTTGGATTGGTAAACCTATTGTGTACATAGTTTAAACAGTAGTGACGGGTGACTCAATATTAGATTAACAAGAGTTCCTGGTGGTTGGTGGATCTTCCCGAAATGAGGATTTACGGTCATTTTATGGATGACAGGACGTGTATTCATTAGGGAGAGGCAGGACTTCATAAATACGATGGTGTTTCTATTGCTTTTGTTTCTCTGTCATATGGGCCCCCTCTGGGCTGCTGTTGATTTTAGCAGTGTTTTCACTTTGGATGAATGTTTACTGTAAGTAGAACAGCGTTAGTGAAAACGTTGTTTAGAGCCTTATTTTTATTTCAATAGAATATACTTTTGCAATCATTGACGCCTAAATAATAAAAAAAAACACTACAGTGGCTGTTGTCTAGGGCGTAAATTTCTAATAACCATTAAATTACTTATAGCGACATGGTAAACCGAATAATCACTTTATGCTTTAATAGGTGTTCTTATTCCCAGCTCAATGATGCAATGATGTACTCATTTTTAGGTCGAAGCCTACCAGACAGCACAGCTGTCTGGTTTGCTAACAACTTCTTCTGGCCATTCTGAAAGCTTCCACGGAAATGCATTTCGCCCATTGCTTACTATTGGCTTTGTGGTTTGTAATTCACAGTTGCTTGCGTACTATTTACTGGCTTTTTTTTATTTTAGGCTGTCCAGTTTGACTTTATTCCTCACATGAGCAATCCTTGTTTTCTGTATCCTTCTGAGTACTCGCTGTCTGTAAACAGGCCTTTGGATTTTTGTTCTTATACTATTTCATTTGCTATGCATTAAAAGCCGGAGGTCAAACGTCAGGCTTTGTATTCCGTGGGAACTTTGGGCCCCATTTGCGAAGCATTTTTGCGGTTGAAAACGTCCGATCGGTCCGTTTCTGACTGCAAAAATGCTTTTACAAAAGTACAAAACACAAATTGGGATTCATGAACCCGTTAATGAATCACAATTTGTTTTGAGATTCGGTATTTGGAAGGGGCGTGTTTATGGTGTCCCTTCCAAATACCGGTTCACAGTGGTATGTACAAATTTTTTGCGCCCGAAATGCGGTCGGTCACAAAACATTTACATTTTGCCACCAACCTCAAGTTTGTGTAAATCATTCCCATTCCCCTTTGAGAATGTTTGAAAAAGTATTTTTTAAGAGCAGGAAGTGGTCCCACGGACCACTGCCTACTCCTAAAAAATGGAAAGAAAACGTTTTTTTTTTGTTTGAAACGCAGTCAGTTTTGCTTAGAGGAAAACGAGCAGCATTAAAAAAGAAAGAAGTTGCTTTATTTAAAAGCAATAACAGACATGGTGTTCTGCTGACCACGGCAGGCTATCATCCCTGTAATTTGTGCGATTCCCAGTGGGACGCAAACTGAGACCTGCCTCATTAATATTTATGCTGTAGGTCTATTTGCAACCCACTAGGAATCACAAAATATGTAATACACACTTTAGTACATTAGTGTTTGCAATTACCAAATAGTGAATCGCAAAAATTCGCTATTTGGTAATCTGAAGCTCTAATGATAGTACATGTGGCCCTTGGTGTTTACAATTCTTTCGCTGACTCCAAAGTAAGAGAATTTATGTGACAATCCGTCCTGCGGAGTTCCCATACTATGACAGGCTGTGGGATGTTATTTTTTCTAGCACACAACCAAAATGAACTGTGCTGATAAATCACAAAGAGAAAAGCAGAAATGAAGCAAGTGTGAAATGTAGTGGGATGTGGTGGAAACAAATATTTTAATACAATCAAAACAGAACAGTTCACTAGGTGATGACATTTCCACACATTGTTTGTGCGCAGTAAAACTATCTCTGTGCAAATGTAATGGTCATTTCAATTAGAAATGTGTTGTCGGTAATGACAGTTCTCCATCACATCATGCAAACTCCACACTACTACCCCACCCTAATCTACCCCCCTACAACACTTTATACAACTTCATTCTACAACACTCTACTCAACCCTATACCCACCCACTCTGTGCCAAGCCACTCCAGGGCATGCCAGTCCACCCTATGATACTTGACTGTAAGACACTGTACGACACGTCTTGCCCTTCCACTCTACACCCCTCCACAACTTTACCTCACTCCTCTCCAACCTACCTTAACCCAATCTACTCCACTCCAATCTGCCCCAATCCACTCCAATCTGCCCCAATCCACTCCAGTCTGCCCCAATCCACTCCAGTCTGCCCCAATCCACTCCAATCTACCCCAATCCACTCCAATCCACTCCAATCTACCCCAATCCACTTCACCCAATCTACCCCAATCCACTTCACCCAATCTATCCCACTCCACTCCAACCTACTCCCCTCAATCAACCCCATTCCACTCTAATTTACCAGCACACCACTCTAACACACTCTAAACAACCCCATCCCAATCTACCCCACTCCAGTCCTATCTTCCCTCCTCCACTCCAGTGTACCCCACTCCACCCAAATCTACCTCACTCCATTCAATCGACTCCACGCAATCCACCCTACTCCAATTTACCCCACCCCCATTCAGTCTACCCCACCTCAACCTATCCCACCCCAATCTGCTCCACTATAATCTACCCCACTCCAGTCTTCCGGACTGTAGCCTAGTATACCACACCACAATCTACACCATTCTATACCAATCTACCCCACTCCATGCCACCCCAATATACCCCACTCCATGCTACTCCAATCTACCCCATTCCACCCTACCCAACCTACCCCTCTCCTATCTACCCCACACCATGAATGTTTAGCTATGCTGAACAGCAGTCACACTGGTGTACAGCATGGTTAAAACACATTGCCAAGCCCAATAGCTCTCGCGTAGGCAAGACCTATTGACTTAGTCAATGCTCGTTGGCTGTCCAAATGATGAAAGTGTGAAAGGACCATGACTCGATTCAAGACTTAGACCTTTGGTTTACACATCGAGCTGTGTTGTGGGTCATATGTATGACTTAATGGCCAAAGCAATTTTCAGACAATGTGTGCAACACTTTTTCACGTGCAAAGGAACTTTCAAAACCATTAATTTGTGATCATATCGAACTGTATACACTTCCAAGATGACGACTTGCACAATATCATCAAAATAAGGCAAAATAGAGTTAGTATTGTACTTGTACACTCCCCTATTTGTGCTTCTCTTTATAATATTGTGCACGTCGGTATTTTGGATTCTCTTGTGTTGCAGGGCGATATTATTGTGGTTGATATTTTGACATACAATCCTCGGGTAATATTTTCTGTTTTATTCAAGAAAATGTAAGCTAATGCAGTTGGCCTTTTCCTTGTTTAGTCTTTATTAAAGGTAGTTTATGATGGTGTGTGACCTGTCTGGGAAGAAGGCTTTAAAAAGAAGTTATGTTATAGTGCGATGCCCTGCTCGTTAATTTATTTGAATCTTCTGAAGCCTTCCCTTCCGTTGTGTGGGAGGAAGCAGAATGGATTTATAATGCTTCAGTGCCTTAAGTTGTGTGGGCATCGAACACATGTTAAGCATTGAAACTAAACTTCATTTTGATAATAAAATCACACTCAATGTGTGCAAAAATGTAAAAGAGTAATTGGATGGCATGTGTTTTGATTCATAGTTAAACAAACTAGCCACTTGAACTCCTCTGATAGCTTGTATGTTAAGCAAGGGCTTCAAAGACGCAGATGAAATGAACTTGACATATGATCCATCCAAGTTATTCAACGTTATTGCCTGTGACCTATATACATCGTAATACACTACCACTTAAAAAATTGTGTATGCACATACGAAATTGTTTATAATTAGTTTCCAATTTATAGTGGCCTGTGCGTTTTGTGGCCCCAGGATGATAATGCCATTTTTTCATGTTGGTGTTTGTTTTTCTAGAAGTTGTCTTGTCTCTTTTCTTTGCGTCTTAAAACCCATTCATGCAGTGACTGGCGGACCTTTAGGGTCTGGCCCACTGTTTGAGATGAACTGTCCTTTTCCCAGCTCACTTCCTTCTCCACTTGCCTCATTCTTCCTAACTTTCGCCTGTCTTGTGACGCCCCTGCTTTTGTGCATATGCAGAATAAGTAGCCTTTCTGTAGTCTCAAGCAGCCCTGAGAGTGTGCACGATTGGCCCAGTTAAAAATGCACTTTTAAGGATAAGTTATTAAACAAAACTTCATTTTTCTACACAGGACAGTGCCTTAGAAGGTGACCCGGTGAGTAAAACCCATTGTACAACCTTTAACATGTGTTTCACAGCTTATACATTAATTGTGCCCCCCTTCAGAGGTGAGGTGGTGGAATAATATGGTTAATGGGATTCCTAGTTCTTGCTTCCAAATGGTTTAACAACTACTAATGTTTCAGTGAAAGCCAATCGAATATTTTCATCACGTAACCCAAGTATTTCAATGTCTGGCTACATGGCTATGCACTGGAAGACAGCTGAAACAGGGACTGTATGCTCATTGGAAACCAGTTTGGTACAAAATCACATTTTTGTTTAACAACAAAAACAAAATGTTCTGCAATTCCACCGAGCAGACACATTAACGTGTACCTTTTACCAGAGGTTTCTGTAAAATGACTGAAATTAAACAGTAACTAATATTTGATTGACACTTATAATTCTTACTGAGAAAATGCTTACAAATGTTTGTTGTGACTCTTTTATCAGGATGCGATATTTAATCCTCTTATTACATTTAAAGTTTTACCTGCATGTATGTTTCTGTTCCCTCTCGCAGCTTAGAACGACAGTATTGGAGTCAAATACTCTATTCTTTTTCCCCTCAAAATTAATCGAAAATATGAGATGCCCAGTTTCCTCATTCTTCACGCCCAGCCTCTCCCCTGGAGAGCCCAACTCGAGGGACCTGCCATGTCTGATCTCATCGGGCAGCTGCTGGACCACTATTCAAACTTTTTTTGTGGATAATCTTCTTGTCAATAAAGGACTACGCCTCCTTTTAAAATGGCGGACTTTTCTGGGCACAGTTTATCCACTTTCAATTCCCTGGAGATTTCCTCATTTACCCCACCCTAGAAGGGACCTACACAATTTTTTGTGGACACAAGCAGAAACCTATTTGGGGAACGTTCTTGCTGAATGGCTTGTGATGTCTGAACCTTACTTGCTCTCACGCAGGTCCGAAAAGGACTTTGTGGTCGTTGCTTGGCGTAACTATTGCATAATTACTATGCATCTTCTGTCTGGAAGAACCGTTACTTTGTTTGGGAGTTCTGATGATTCCTGCAACAATCGTAATGGCCTTTTTATTTACGAGAATTATGATTCTAATGTGTTCATAGTTTAGACAGCATGAGTGCGGCGTTGTATAGTAAAATCTGATAAAGTATAAAATTATTACCACATGGTGGCTCCCATGGCTCACATCTTGGGGAAAGAAAATTTTCAGCAATCTCTTGCAAAGTTTGAGAAGTTAATATTTACTGACAAGCTGGCAGTAGTGGTACAGCTTTAAGTGAGCAAGCAGCAATATGTACTTTCCATCAAATGTACTTTCGAACATCTCAAACTTTTTTTGTGGAAACCCAGCACACATCGACTTTCTCTTCAGAAAGAGAGCCCCAACAATCTTAACATGGGATGGTATATGTTTGTCATTTTACATTTGTATGTCAGCGCTTCAGTTAAATAAAAAAGAAGCTGAGGTACAGTATTCATTTGGAGAGGTTCCTAGATAATTCCTGCAATGCACTTAGTTTTATCTGGTACGGCCAGAGAGATCTGGACAGATTTCCCTTATTCACCTCCTTCGTCTAGTACTCTAGAAGGAATTCTTCGGTTGCGCAAAGGGCATGATCTGATCACAGTAATGTACAAAGCCCTAAAATTAGACAGAACCATGTTTGCATTGAAGGCTAGACATAGGACATCAGATTACATACAGATAAAGATTGGAGAGTAGCCTGCGAGATGATGGTGTAGACTATAATTGCTCGATTTTACTTGATTCCCTTCCATTTTTAGATCTCAAATACCTGACACTGATCATTCTAATTAGAATCTACCCAGCTAGCCTAGTAGGATGTCTGAGATTTGTGGTGGACAGGGCTTAATTTATACACTTTTGTACCAGTCCGGGGTGACAGATTTCTTGCCAGAGGTCACCAAATGACTACATAGAAAGACAGGGATCCAAATATCTGCCTGAAGACCGGGGAGCTTATCTCTCCGAATGCCCTGGAGAAGCCTAGATGCGGGTGAAACGCGTTGGCTGTGTGTACAGTTCTTCATGGAATATGAAATAAAATATATAATTATCTAACTTCAACCTCTCGTTTCATCTGCTTTGGTTGGCAGCTTTTCTGTCATCTTACGATTTATTTTTCATGTTGCCTCTCCGATTTCTGATGTATTTCGGGATCCAAATAGTCCTTTCTCTACTACACTACTTATTAGGATTTTTTGTCCGACCAAAGCACAACAGAATGCTGTATAAGTTCGTACAGTTGGTTTTTCTATTGGCAGAAAGATGCATTGCTATTAGTTTGATGGTAAAATGTAAACCAACATAAATGTATGGGTAAGGGACTCAATGGAGTGTATGCTAGCGGAGGAAAATTCACGCACAAAAATCCAGTTGGGATAAAAAAAAAAGTGGTGGAACACCTGATATGGGCAGATGTGATGCTAACATTCTCTGAATCTATGCCACAAAATACACAATAGGGAACTTACTAAGACTGAGGAAGTATATAAAGTTACACATATTCTGTGCTACAATTTGTACGCTGCTGAGATTACTCAGTCATTGGAAGGACCTTTTTTTTTTTTCATAGGTGCTCGTATCAGCCAACAAAAGTGCAACCAACATCAAGAGGTCGGAAAACATGCCACTTCCATGACTGGAAGCTCTGTTTCTTACTCCGGTATCTCCATGAATGCTTTGGTTTCACTGCATCCAGTTCCTTGAGGAATCAGCTGAAATCATAATACCATATGTTGGACAGGCCACATGAAGGGCTTGCTCCCTCCCCGCATGACAAGGCCCAAGCCCCGGACTCCCAGGTGTTACCCACAAGAGCAACCCGCACCCCGTCTCCCGACGGAACTCCTGCCCCCGGACATCCATGTATCATGGGGCCGAACCACTACCGGCTCCCCCGGCCGGATCAGCCGCCATCTTGGACACTGCGCCACGAGGCCGCGTGGCCTCAGCTCGACCCTAACCCTGGGCCTGGCCCGGCCCCGACATCCCGGCACCACCATCCACCCAGGAGGTGAACGGACCACTTGGCAGGTCAATGGGAGAAAGAAGTGTCGATGGCTCTCCCCCGCCAGGTGCCGATCGCCCTCCAGCTCCCCCGGGCGCTGGCTCCACCCCCTGCTGGGTGTCTGGACTCCCTCATCCCGGACCCCCCGACCTCCAAGTGCGAGGGTCCGGACATCAAAGGGCGCCAGACCTATAACTAGGGCAGCTCCAGAGCAGGAAGGCAGTTGTATCCTGGAGTCGAGAGACACCGAGAAGAACTCAGCCTTGACGGACTACTGGCGCTGCCGTAGCCCTGCCTTGTGAATTATCGTCCTGCCTGCTGGCGCTGCCGCGGCCTTCTGCATCATCCATCCTCGTCGGGACCTGCTGGCGCTGCCGCGGACCGTTGTAACGACCACCTTCATCGGGACCTGCTGGCGCTGCCGCGGACCGTGTAACGACCACCTTCATCGGGACCTGCTGGCGCTGCCGCGGACCGTGTAACGACCACCTTCACCGGGACCTGCTGGCGCTGCCGCGGCCCGTCCAAGCTAGAACACCGAGCTCGAGGATTGTGAGCTATCCACCATACCATCTCAGCTACCAGATTGGTAACCAGACTGTCCAGCTACCCCCTTTTCCCAAACCAAGAGACTAGAATCGAGGGGACCCCTGAGTCCAGACCTCCTTGTACCATTTCATCGTACCTTAAGAAATCGCCTATAAAGAACGTTAAATCCTATCCTTGTGTGGTGTGTATCTGTGGGGGGGAAGTTACTCATCTGTACGATCACTGGAGACGGCTCTCCCCGGAGACCTCTCCCCTTGTCCTCGGCCGACCCTCCTGGTCCGTCTAACATTGGTGGCCAGCGGCGCGATCCGAATCAACGCGTAATCGTACAGAGAGTAGCTCACCCCACGACAAAACCACGATGTCAACCAAAGAGAGCGGATCCACCGAGAAATTCCAGATGGATAAATTGGAAGAGTATAGCCATCGTGAACTGAAACAATTCTGCATGGAACTAGGCATTGCTACCACCGGCCTGAGTACCAAAGACGATTTTAAGCACGCCATTGAGTCGTGGGCAGAAACCGGGGTCGCCGGATCCCCAGACCAAAACGGTGCAGCATCGGAGAGGAACGCCACGGCTCCCGAGGAGCGAGGAACGGGCCTCTCGCAGGAAGAGATCCAAGAAAGAGAAAAAAACAGATTACATGAGTTGGAAATGGCACGACTCAAAATGGACGGTGAACTAAAATTAGCCGAGCAAAAACTGAACCTAGAACATCTGCGGCTCCGAGAAGAACGGGAAGAAAAACAGAGGCAGAGAGAGCTCGAAGAAAAAAGACTAACATTCGAACACGAGCGCAAACTGGCAGAAATAGAACTACGGAAGCAGAACAAAGAACCGGAGGTGCCCGAGCGACCGCGCACCCCGGGAGCGACAGAAAAGAAAGTCCACATCCCCAAGGATGTTGTCCGAGAATATGTCCGAGAGGACGACATACAACAGTGGTTCAAGGCCTACGAGATCGCCATGACCTCCCACCGGATCGATCGAAGTGACTGGGGAGCCGGCCTATGGGGGAGGTTCGTCAACGAAGGCCGCGATGCCCTACTGCAGCTCCCAGACCATCAGATGTCATCCTATGACCACATGAAGGCTGCCCTCCTCACCCGATATGGGCTCACACCCGAAATGTACTGCCAGAGGTTTCGGGACTGCACCCGGATCCCGGGTACAACGTGGGTGGAATATGTCAACTATTTCAGCCGAGCCTTCGAGGGTTGGATCAAGGGAAGCCACGTAACGACCTACGAGCAACTTTTTAATCTCATGGTGTGGGAGCACCTGTCTAACAACTGCTTCGTCGAGCTCAGGCAGCACCTCCTCGACAGTAAATTGACTGACCCACGGCAACTCGCCGCCGAAGCTGACCGGTGGGAAAGCACCCGAGTGGGCCGGAGAGGGCCACACGAGCAAAACCGGAACAACCAAGGTCAGCACCGTCCCCGAGGAGGAGGAGGCCAGGGGCGAGGGAGAGACACCGTCCCGGCCGCTCCCGCTGTCAGCACCCCGCCCCCGGCCAGCCGGGGGAACCCCCCGATGCGCCCGGGGTTCCGAGCCAACGTCACGTGTCACCGATGCCAGCGAGTCGGCCACTACGCCAATGACCCGAACTGTCCACAGAACCAAACTCCAAAACCCCGCCAGGTAGCTGCCGCCGGCCCTAGGGGGAGAACAAATCTCCGAAGAACAAGAAGAATACGAGCAGGCACAACAAGAGTGGGAACCGGCCGCCATGGTTCTAGCGTGCCTAGGGGGAAAAGACATGGTCCCGCGGGCCCCCCTACCCGCCAACACCAGAAAATATAGCCAGTGGGTAAACATTAATGGGCGCCGGGCCGAAGCCCTACGTGACACAGGGGCCAGTGTGACGGCCGTCCGCTGTCACCTGGTAAAACCAGAGCAGATCCTGCCGAACATTCTCTGCTCCGTCCGCTCAGCCGACAATTCCGAGAGTCTATGTCGGATGGCCTGCGTCCCCTTCGAATGGGGAGGGGTCTCCGGCATGTTGAAGGTGACGGTCCGGGATGATGCCCCCGTGGACTGTCTCCTGGGGAATGATCTTGAGAGTTCCCCGTGGGCCGCCGTCTAAAGAAGAGAGCACCTGGGGATGCTGGGCCTCCCGGACTGGGCGTGCGTAACCACCCGGTCCATGGCCGCCCGTGCCATCCCCCGACCAGAAGAACCAGAATGGCCTGCACCTCCTCCCCCGATCGCTCCAGTAGAGGACACCGACTATACCGACCCCCCAGAGCAAACCCCCGAAGGGGTCGCCCAGCCCCAGGACCTTCCCGGCCTGGCTCAGTGGCGTCAAGAAGGGGGGCCCACCCAGGAACAGTTCCGCCAGGAGCAGAAGACCTGTCCCTCCCTCGAGGGACTCCGCCAGCAAGCCATCGCCCAGAGCGCAGGGGACTCCACCGGAGCCCATTGGGTCTATTGGGATAACGACCTGTTATACAGTGAACAGAGAATCGCGGAGTTAGGGGCCAGTCGAGTGCTGGTGGTGCCCCTCCGTTTCAGAGACTTCCTGCTAAATTTGGCCCACGATGTCCCCCTGGCTGGACACCTGGGCCAGGACAAAACCTACAGTCGCCTGGTGACCCACTTTTTCTGGCCGAGGATGCGAAACGACGTCCTCAACCACTGCCGGTCCTGCCCCACGTGCCAGGCCAGCGGGAAGAGCGGCCGCAAGCTCAAAGCACCTCTGCAACCCTTCCCAGTTGTCACCACCCCGTTCGAGAGGGTGGGAATAGACATTGTGGGGCCCCTAGACCCCCGCACAGCACAAGGACATCGGTTCATCCTGGTACTGGTGGACCACGCCACCCGCTACCCCGAGGCTGTGCCCCTGCGAACTGTAACAGCTCCGGTGGTCGGCCGGGCCTTAATGGGGATCTTCTCCCGGGTGGGCTTCCCCCGAGAAGTCGTCAGCGACCGAGGCACAAACTTTATCTCGAAATATATGAAGTCCCTCTGGCAACAGTGCGGGGTCACCTACCGATTCACGACCCCCTATCATCCTCAAGGGAACGGACTAGTTGAGCGATTCAACCGCACACTCAAGGGAATGATTGGGGGATTGGAAGAGCCCCTCCGTCGCCAGTGGGATGTACTACTTCCGTGCCTCCTCTTCGCCTATCGAGAAGTTCCCCAGAAGTCCCTCGGTTTTAGCCCTTTCGAACTCTTGTACGGGCACCCTGCGCTAGGGCCCCTCAGCCTAGTCAAAGAAGGTTGGGAGATGGCCCCCCTAAAGACCCCTCCAGACGTCTTCAAGTACCTCCTGGCACTACGCAATCAGACCCGGCGATTCAGGGAAATGGCAAAAGCGAATCTTGAGGCCAGTCAGGAGGACATGAAAAAATGGTACGATCAAAATGCCTCCTCCGTCGAATTCGAACCTGGTCAACAAGTGTGGGTGATGTCCCCCACCGAACCATGTGCCTTGCAGGACAAGTGGACGGGGCCCTTCAAAGTGGTCGAACGCAAGAGCCCCGTCACCTATCTCATCGATATGGAGTCTCCCCGGAACCCCCTCCGGGTCCTCCACACCAACAGACTCAAACCCCACTTTGTGCGCTCGGAACTCAGCCTCCTGATGGCTACAGACAGTGGGGCGGAAGAAGACTCCGAGCCTCTCCCTGATCTCCTGAAGACTCAGGAGAAAGACGGTTCCGTGGACGGGGTCCGGCTCTCCGATGCCCTCACCCCAGAGCAACGCCAAGGCTGCCGGGACCTCCTGCTGCAGTTTGCTACTCTGTTTTCCCTCACCCCAGGGGTCACCCCCTGGTGCTTGCACGACGTGGACACTGGGGACAGTCCCCCTATCCGACACCGGGCCTACCGCGTACCAGATCGGGTGCGGGCCTGCATCCAAGAGGAAGTGTCCAAGATGCTCACGCTAGGGGTCATCGAGCCCTCGGACAGTCCCTGGGCCAGCCCGGTCGTGCTGGTCCCCAAAGCCGCTGCCCCCGGCACCACTCCTGAACTCCGATTCTGCGTCGACTATTGGGGCTTGAATGCTGTCACCAGGACCGACGCTCATCCCATCCCCCGAGCGGATGAATTGATCGACCGCATGGGGGCTGCCCGCTACCTCAGCATCTTCGACCTGACAGCGGGCTACTGGCAGATCGGTCTCACACCCCGAGCCCAAGAACGGTCCGCCTTTTCTACCCCCGATGGCCACTACCACTTCAAGGTCATGCCCTTCGGCATGAAGAATGCCCCAGCTACTTTTCAGCGACTAGTGAACCAGGTCTTGGCGGGGCTCGAAGAGTTCAGCGCCGCCTACCTGGACGATATCGCTGTGTACAGCCACCACTGGTCCGACCACCTCCACCACCTCCGAGAGGTCCTGCATGCCCTCCAGCGGGCCGGCCTCACAATCAAGGCCGGCAAGTGCCAAATTGGTCAGGGGTCCGTGACCTACCTCGGACATCAGGTGGGAAGCGGTCTGGTGGCCCCTCTGCAACTCAAAATCGCTGCCATCCAGTCCTGGCAACCCCCAGTCACGCAGACCGAGGTCCGAGCCTTCTTGGGACTCACCGGCTACTACCGGCGGTTCGTGAGGGACTATGGCAGCATTGTGGGGCCCCTCACGGGTCTCACGTCCAAAAACCACCCGAAGAAGATTAACTGGACCCCCGACTGTCAAGCGGCCTTCGAGAAGCTGAAAGCCGCCCTGTGCACCACCCCTGTGCTCCAGGCCCCCGATTACAGTCGGGAATTCATTGTGCAAACGGACGCCTCCGACCACGGCATCAGGGCGGTTCTCTCCCAGCTGAACCCCGAGGGTCTTGACCAGCCGGTGGCCTTCATCAGCAGACGCCTCCTGGCCCGAGAACAGCGCTGGAGCACAATCGAGAGGGAGGCCTTCGCAGTGGTGTGGGCCCTCAAAAAGCTCCGGCCCTATCTCTTCGGTACCCACTTCCGGGTGCAAACCGATCATCGACCCCTGCAGTGGCTAATGCAGATGCGGGGGGAAAACCCAAAACTATTGCGCTGGTCCATCTCCCTGCAGGGGGATGGACTTCACTGTGGAACATCGACCGGGCCAAGACCACGCCAACGCAGATGGCCTGTCACGCTTTTTCCGCCTCGACGAGGAGAGTCCCCAAGAGGATGGGTGACTCTCCCCGCCTTCAGCTGCGGGGGACGCATGTTGGACAGGCCACATGAAGGGCTTGCTCCCTCCCCGCATGACAAGGCCCAAGCCCCGGACTCCCAGGTGTTACCCACAAGAGCAACCCGCGTGTCGAAAGAGGGTGCTGCGCGAATCAGTATCGATGTCTTCACGCGATGTGACATGAACGAAGTCCATATAACCCAGTTGCTGATGCTGTGATGTCCCTTTCTTATTTTCAGTGCTTACAAAGCAGATCTGGAGCAGTTAGCTGTTTTTCAGCCCATCATACATTCTGTGTGAGAAAGTGTGTGCGTTTTGCAATGCCTTCAGGGTCCAAATCCTGTGGATCTTTTTACAAATAGATTCCAATTGCAGATCCTCATACCATCTGTTTGTGGTGCCTGGGAGACCACCTTGACTCGAAGAACTAGGATTCCTGTTATCTTCTTCAACCAAAGGCGTTGAGAGAGCATTGGATGAAACTTCTGGCAACGTGACTATGTGAGGCACCTCATCCTTGTCAGTCCTTGTCGAAGTCCTGAGACAAGTCAAAAACCCGTTCGGGTGAGGGGATGTTGAGGGAGGTTTCGGAGCACCAAAGTTCGAAACGTACGCTCGTTTTTGGCACTGTCTCCCAAGCTTCGGTTGCGGAGCATTATCAGAAGTCCACCCCATGCCTCCCTAAATATATTCTGGAGCCGGGGCGACTCTAGCCCAAATGCGCGAATATTACTTTCCCCTGCATTAAGTCTTTGTGCATCAATTCCTCTCTGACGTGCTTTCTAGCCCCAAGGAGGCGGGAGGTGCCTCAACTAGATCCTCACTAGCGGGTTTGCCCTTGGTGGCTGTCAGGTCCTCTGAATCCGTTTTCAGATTCGTGACGGTGCCGGTACACAGCCCTTTGGAGTCTTCACCATCGGTCAGCCAATGACGTTGGTGGCGCCGATCGATGCTGCACAAATTACTCTTTCCAACGTCAACACATTGCCGTATCGGCGTCAGATGTGGAGCAGATGGTGCTGTCCACTTTGGGCAGCTCCATCTGTCCCTTTACAGCCTGTTTTGGCACCTCCTACGGAAAGGCACAATTTGACAGGCAAATGGGAGAATATAGGGGATTAAAACCCTCTGGACAATACTGTCCGGCCTCTTTTGAAGGAAACTTTGCTGACTGAACTGGGTGAGATTAGTGTACTTCAGTTCTTCCCAGCTTCAGATTCACTTTCTCCACCTGGTATGGCAACAGAGGTGTTTTCCTCATATGCTGCAGTATTGAGGACAACAGCTGTGTCTTGGTTTGCCAGCGTCCCTCTGTGGAATTATCCACAGACGCTTTGGTGAATGTTCTTCACCAGGGTAAAACGGGAGTGGAGCCCTTACTCCCTTATAATGACTCTCTACACAACCTATTGTTAGGGACTTGCACCAAGCACTGAGTCCAGATGGCTGGGAAGTTGTGGGTGAAATATTTTCTCTTCCGTTAGTGCAGCACTATGATCTTTAAACACTACATGTGTTATCGGCAGGATTTCCCATGCTGTATGTTACTCAGTGGAGAGTTTGCTGGCTTCTCTTCCAGAGGAAGTCAAAAGTGAACTTCTACAGTTGGTGCAGGATGGTCAAGAAATGGCGATATTCACCATAAAATGTGGTATAGATACCACTGGTTCTGTGGCTAGAGCTATGGCTCAGTCAGTTGCACTGCGCAGACATGCGTGGTTGCTTCTGTCTGGGTTTTCAGAGACTCTACAGAATACCATAAAAGATATGCCGTTTGATGGTGTACATTTATTTGGTGATTTGCCGATTCAGCTTTAAGGCGATTTAGAGCTGCATGGCGTCATAATAACACCTAGACATGTCTTTGCAGGATCTGGTTGGATCTTTCTTTCTGACTTGTGTGGACAAAAGTGTTTATAAATGACTTAGTTGCAATGTGTATTCATCTAGTTGCAACCAGTATGGTGTTTCTGCTTACTGTAGGGCTTTATAGCTGTTAAGCTAACCTTGTGGTTCTATACACGTTTTACCTGATCTTTACTTTCGGTCAGCTTTGTTTATAGTAGTACATTATTATGCAGAATTATTTTCAGTGAAGTTACTTTTTACTACTTGGCACAGACGTCGTGCCGTTCACCTTCAGCTCTGTTGATGACCGTTTTCAGCTGTTTATTTATGTTTGCGTTTTTGACTGATACCTAATATACATGTTTTGCAGTTTGTTTTACTCTGCTCAAGTGTTGATACCTTCTTGGTACGTTCCGTACTTTATGTGAAGTACTTTTGTATTCTATGTCTGTGTGTGTGTATTTGAGGGTGCAGAGTTCCACCTTCTGTGTCGGGTGATTTCTTTACTGTATAATATCATACTTTTGTGACGTTTTATATCCCTTGTTAGGTATTTTTGATATGTATACCTCCATAGAAGTCTCAGTGAATATGATCTGCCTTTTGCTGAGAGGTTGATGTACTTTGACCTCTCATTAGTTTTGGTTAATATGATGAAGTGTGTCTTATACTTTTATTTGAAATTTGTGTGACCTTATGCTTAATTTATAAGCATACGTAAATGAGCCGAGGTGCCCTTATTGGCACAGAGGGTATTTATCCCAAAATTCCTTCTGATATTTTCACAGAAAGTAGCTGGTAGTCTACATTATTAGTTTGTGGCTTCGGCTTTTCTCCTGGTATTTCTTTCGTTTAGTGGATAGATGATATTGCTTACGATTGATGGCAATAGTTATCTACTTTTGCTCTAAGTATATATGATCTTTGTTGCCTGGATTATCATGTTGTAATCCTTAAAACACTTTGTGTTTTACTCTTCAGGCACTGTCTTATTGCCATTGATATTCCATTGGCTCTTCCAACCCTTCCTGTATACATAGTCAATCAATCTAGATTTATAAAACGCGACGAGTCCCCCATAGGGTATCCAGGCCCCAGAGACTTATTCGAGCAGCCAGGTCTTGAGGGTCATTCGGAATTCCAGAAGTGTTGGGATGGTTCGGTTGTGCGTGGGGAGGCTGTTCCGGGTCCATGGAGATCTCTAGGGAGAAGTAGTCTCTACGTCCATTCTATTCCTTCTATTTTGAAGGGTATTTAATATTCTTGATTCTTTTGGGATTGTTATAATGCTTTGTGTTATTACTAAAGATTTCTTCTTTCTGAAGGTCATTTCTCTCTCTCTCATAATGTACTATTTCTTCTCTCTCCAAGTATTCCCCCACGTGGCCATGAAGGGACTAGGTGTTTGCCTCATCGATACTACTTATTGTAGATGGCTTGTACTCTTTATTCATATTGTAAGATTATGCTAACCTTAGGCTTCAAGGTTTCTTTTTCATTCTTTATCTTCTTCAATTTTATACTCTTGCTTGCTAATGCTATCTCGGGTAATTTGCATTACGTTAACGTTTTGAATGGCTGTTGCTTTAGTACGTGGTGCAATGGCCACTATGCTTTCTATATTATGTCAGAATTTTCTGACTGATTATTCAGCTTTAATTTATTTTTACAAGTTATATTTTTCCTTTGTCTGTACCTAGGTGGTTATTTATTTTACTTCTACGTCTGTGTTTTTCTTGGAGATATCCTAGCAGTACTGTATTGTCCCTATTCCAATTTCCTAGGGATATGACTTGTTCTCTGCCACTATTTGCTATTGGCGGGTCAGGTGGCTTGGTGGACTATGCGTACACTGTAGGGCCCTGTGTTTAACCTTATGGTTGCAGGTTCATATCTTGGTGAGTCCATTCAACCTTTCATCTTTCTGAGGTTGAGCGATAGAGTACCAATGATGTAGGTTACAATACACATCTGTTGTTCACCGTGAAGTTACCCTTGTGGTGAACATGCACTTCACAAATCTACATTTATGTTACATTGGCTTCTACTCACTTTTATAGAGCATTAGTTATGCTTTACCACATATGTTAACTCCCCCTTCCCCCCCCCCCCCCTCTCTCGGATAAAACTGTATGACACCGGTATTGCTCCAAGGCATGACCTGCCAATCTGTGTTTCCCAAGTATCGAACACGCTGTTCATGTCTGGATGTGTGAACCTTTAGTTTTTATTATAGAATATTTTGGCAATTTGTACTTCTATCATGTGAAACGTTCTTCCCATGTGTAGGAAGAAAGGATCCTTATGCATGGTTACCCCCACTTTTTGTCTGGTGGCGTTATGGTTTCCAACTAGTCTGACTGGAATCCTGCTAATCAGGAACCCAGTCTCTGTGCTTTCTCCCCTAAATTGGTTATGGTGAGTACTTTGGTACATCCCAGATTGGCTACTGGTGTACCCTTATAAGTCCCTAGTATATGGTACAGAGGCACCCAGGGCATAGGTACACCAGGGGTCCCCCATTGGCAACCACTCGAATTGTGACTACAGGCCTGTCATTTGCAGCATGTGTAAGCTGGTGCTAGCACAACTTACAACAGATATAGGTTTCCCTATATCTGAGATCACTGCACTTAAAACCTGTACGTCATTTCTAAGGCAGGTCTTTCAATCCTGAAGGCAGGGTGCTCGATTCTAAGTGGGAGGGTGCCCCTGCATGCGCGTGACACCCCTACAACCTTTGGAGACCATTCTCTCGGGTTGTAAGTGCATCAGCTATTAGGATAAATAGAGTGGCCATGCGTCATTATGCGATGGCCATCTCTCAACTCCGGAATGAACCCTGTCGTGTTTGGTATAAAACATGTTGGAATCATATCCTCACACCGTAAACGGTGTGGGAGATATGATTCCATTCACTGTAAAGCTCCTCCTGGAGGCCCTCAGTGCTCCCGGTACCAGTCTTCCAGAACAGGACAGAAAGCTAGGGCTGCTGCCAACCAGCGACCTGTTTCTACCCTCCTGCTGCTGAGCCAAGCTCGAGCAGGGGAAGGCAGAAAAAAGATATCCTGTCACAGGGAGGTGTGACCACCTCCCACACAGGGTTTAGTGTATTTGGGCAGGGTGGTGGCACATGCCAGCGTCACTGAGACTGCTTGAAGGGCACATTTGGTGCCCTCCTTGCATACTCGATTTCAAACCAGTTCAGGGAGCTTTTGGCTCCCGCTCTGGCGTGAAACTGGACAAAGTACATGGGAGTATCCTCCCCACTGTTTAGCCCCTCCTCGGGGAAGGACCGCTGAGTAGTCCCAACCCTTTCCTTAGGGTACTTATGGGCTAACCTGTGGGTGGGTCCCTAGATTCTTCGTGGGCCAAGATTCATGTCAAGACACCACTTCTTCGACCGTCTGGGCACTCTGGACTTTGCTGGACTTTGTTCTGGGCACTGAAACTGAGAAGACTCCTACTGCTCCTGGTCTCGTCGTCTTGCTCTTCTGCTGCAACGTCTGTCTGTGCTCCATAAAGGATCCTCCCAAGGCCTGTGGACTTCCAAGACACCTGAAGGAATCTCCCTCGAAGTGAAGGAGTCACTTTGCTGCATCTGCAGGCACCGCAATAAAGCTGACCGGTCTGCTGATCCTGGGCTCCCATGGACTCCGAATGACTTCGCAGCACAGGTGTTGGTTATTCAACTCCCTCGTGACCTGCACTGTCTTTTCACCAAGTTTGAGGCCATTATCCCTCGTCTGAACCGCAGGAACCAAACCCCTGTTCACCGTTTTGACTTGTCGTTGCAAAGGCTTGTTGGCTCTCTTCCTCAGATCTTCGGGCTCCGAGTAGCATTCACTTGAAGCATCTCCTGTACCAAGATCTTCGTCCTCACCTCATCTCTTGCACCGTGGGCCTGCATATTTGGTGAGCTGCTTGAGGTCCTTTTGCGACTCCAGTACCTTTGGCCTGTGGGTTCTGTTGAAGGTCTTCTTTGAATCCAGTGTGCTCCCCTGATTGCTTAGGGCCTACTCTGACTCCCCTGCTTGTGGTGAGTCACTTGGACCTAGCTGGTCCCGACACTGCACCTTCTTCACTTTCCATGTTTGCAGTTTCTAAAGCTTGTTTGTTCTCCCGATGGACACCAACCCCTCAACTCTCCACATCCGACGTGAGACAGCTCGTCAATGGCTCCTGGTCTTCCACAGCACAGCCTGGTCCACACAGCTTCAACTCCAAAGTCAGTCAGCTCTCTTGCAACACCCGACATCGGTGGGCATTCGTCTTCCGTGCCTTCTGGTCACTCTTGAGTGGCATAGACTCTGTCCCCTCTGCTTGCATGTACTTCTCAGCTTGAATCCACCTTTGGGTTCCACTAGACACTTTCACCTTTTTCGCCAGCGGCATCTTCCTGAAGTCCTCCATTGAGTTCAACAGCGGTTTCCGATGTCACTTCGCACCTATGCACCCCAGGGCTCGAAAAATTTAAAAAATGGTACAAGTCCTGCAGGTCTAGTAGCTTGAAAAATCTCCTCGACCTAACTGCAACCTACTTGACCTCCGTCTCTGAAAACGGAGCAAATGTGACAAGATAACAAAATTACAAGGCATCTTTATTGCTAGTTAACTTTGTGTGCAATAAAAATACCTTTAAATCTTGTTATCTTGTCACATTTACTCCGAGACAGAGGTCAAAAGTTAGTTTGTTTTCCTACTCGCCAGAAAGGGTGAGTAGGACCTAAAAACAGCTCGCCCTAGTTAAATTTAGCTCACATATGCGAGCGGTCGAGAGGATTTTTCGAGCCCTGCACCCTGCTTCCATGGTGTAGGTATCCTGCTTCCTAGGGTATCCACCGGTGGGGGGCTCTCCAACCTTCTGTCTTCCACAGGGTTTCTTCAGGGTCCACTGGGAAGGGTCCTTCTTTAAAATTGCAACTGCGACTCACCCATTGACTTGCATTGATACAGTAGCTGTGTTCCCACTCTGCACGCGGTCTCCGTGGGGTTCCTGGGTACTTACCTTGGGCGGTTCCTTGGGTCCCCAGCACTTTTTTCTATTTCTGAGTATAGTCTTGAATCGCGTCATGGTTCGCATCCCACTATTTTAGTATATGGTTTGGTCTCCACCTGGCGACAACTGTGTATTATTCGTGCCATTCACTTCTTTTTATTACAAAGTATTGTGTGCATCTCTGGGTAGGAGGTATTTGTATTTGTTAGTGAGTGTCTTATAATACATATTTTTATAAACGCACTGTGTGGTTCTTTTTCACTTAATCTATACCAATAAGATTATTTTCTGGTAAAAGAAGCTGTTTTTCACTCCTGGACTAAGCCTAAAGACTACTCTCCACAGCGACCAATTAGAGAGCTTTCCAAGGTTGTCTAAGACCACTAAAATCACCATAAGGGTTGGCTGGCTTAGTATATGGTGCACACTTATGTAGGTATGTGAGTAAGATTACATTTTTGGGACTCCACTGGCAGCAAAAATCCAAAACCCATGAGGTCCAAGTTAGAAAAAAAGGGCAGGTTTTTATGAACCCACTCTCTCATTCATGTTTTATATGCATGGCTTTCTCTCTCAGTACAGAAGACTTACTACATCTTTTCTTGTGAGAGTGGCTCATTGTGAACCATCGAAAATATGTAACTTTGAGTTCAGTCATGTGAGAGAGAATCTGTAGATTAGACATTAACATGAAACTGGAGAAGCTCCAGGGCACTCACGTCTTTATTTAATGTACTCCTGCTTTGCCAATGTTTAATGCAGAGGCGTTGCATTTTCTCAAATGAATTCCTAAAGTGGTTGGGAGCAGTAAATATCATTTTTTCTGTCACCATCTCTGTCTGGCATTGTATATTATTCAGCGCTTTTCTCAGGTGATGCTTATTAAAGGGCCATCCATCTGGAATGACTAAAGTGCTGCCATTCAAATGTCAATGCGCTACTCTCCCAGGGCTTGATCATCTGATATCACTTATCAGTTGAGACACTGTCTGCGTAAAGCCTTCCCACAGCACTGCTACACCTGTCACTTTTAAAGAATGTCTTTTCATTTTGTTGTCTTCACTGTTTCAGAATATTACTATTCCTGGCTTGGCATTTGGTGAATTAAACTGTTTTCAAAACTTCTGACTTTCACTATGTTCAGACAGTTTTTAGGCATATTTGATATAGTCTAGAGAATATCTGACTCTAGAGAATTTGTTTGTGATTCCTCTGGTTGAACTTCTAAATATATGGTGCAACACATTGAAGAATGCTATTCGAATTGATCGTTAACTCAATCTGGGAATCACTAGGGTTGGGCATAACTCGTGAAGTTTTACTCTGCGGAATTCCACAGAGTGATCTAAAACCTCTGACATTCTGCTGAAAATTGCGAGCAGTGGAATTCTGATCCGTCGCATCGCTCGCACTGATTTGTAGCACCAAGA
Organism: Triturus cristatus; assembly: GCF_964204655.1. Taxonomy (NCBI): domain Eukaryota; kingdom Metazoa; phylum Chordata; class Amphibia; order Caudata; family Salamandridae; genus Triturus; species Triturus cristatus. Next base: position 483,839,376 of record NC_140585.1, read on the forward strand.
GCGTGTCCCATAGGACACACAGCGTCACACGGCGTGCCAGAGGACACTGCTTCTTTCTGTTTCTCAAGCAGATGTTCCACTCGAGTGGCAGCTTACGCACTGGGAGCGGCAGGTTTCTCAACGCAAGCAGTAGTGACCTGCCACAACCGCCCGATTTGAGAAATCTCACCAGAAGGTGGTCTAGCGCTTTTTTTTTTGCGCTTGCCACCTTAATGTTGCTGAGGTGCGTGTGGGTAAAAAAAAAAACACTGCCTCGCGGTGGTTTGTGGAATTGTTGTTGAAATCCACACTCCAAGCAGAGGGGGCAGAACTCCACAAACGCTGCCGGCAGAGCGGAGTTTACCGCCCACCCTTAGTAATCACCTGACATGCCAGGCCCTATTAAATACTTTGCAGCAACAGTACTACAGGCCTTAATGCTTCTGGTTATTAGAAGTCACACTAAAGGTAAAATGTATTTTTAAAGCTGTTTTCAGCAGGATACCTTCTGTATTGTAATACCTCCCTCCCATCTGCTTGCAAACGAACCTTGACCCCCCCACATGTCCTTATGCACAGCTCATGCTCATATTGTGCAGAGCAGCTCACAGTTTCTTAGTATGTCCGAGTAGTATGCATACATTTTGGCACATGTAACATCTTTGGTGCTAGCTTCAAGTATCAATCGTGGGGCTTTCAGCAACAACAAAGAAAAGTAGGAACATGAGAATAAATACAGAGCATGACACAGTTAACCATTTTAAAGCAGAAAAAAAATCCGCAAATTATAATCCCCTTTGGAAGCGAACCTTGCCCAAGGGGTCGCTTCCACACACTAAAAAACACAATACCTAGTGCATAGTGGGCCAGGGGGGGCACAAAGGCCAAAACAACGGGCAGATCTGTCCCCAGGGGGGTGGGGGGCAGAAAAAACCAGCACACATTTTGAGCCCCTTTGGAAGCGACCCCGTTTCCATTTCAATTAATTAATCTCTGCTTAATCCCTGGTGGCTAGTGGGGTTTTCTGCCTCCCCCCTGGGGGCAGAAACGCCAAAAGAACGGGCCAATCTGCTTCCAGAGGGGGCCGAAAAACCATTGCATAAAGTTGATCCCCTTTGTCCCCTTTGGAAGCGACCCTTGCCCAAGGGGTCGCTTTCATTTCAAAATATATACCATCCCTGGTGCCTAGTGGGATTTTCTGCCCCCCACCCCCCAGGGGGCAGACAAGGCCAAATAAAAGTGCTGATCTGCCCCCGGGTGGGGTGGGCAGAAAAAACATGCACGCAATTTATGCCCCTTTGGAAGCAACCCTTGCCCAAGGGGCCGCTTCCATTTAAATTAGAAAATCCCTAGTTAAATCCCTGGTGGCTAGTGTGTTTTTCTGCCCTCCTGGGGGAACAAAAGGCCAAAAACACGGGCCAATCTGCCCCCCAGGGGGGCAGAAAAATCATCCAAACAATTTGCTCCCCCTTTAGAAGAGACCATTGCCCAAGGGGATTCCCATGGGGGGTCGGGGGTGGCAGCGGAAACTCTTCCGCTGCCATCCCCCTTTGTGGGGGCAAAATCGGACACTCATGGGGGGAGCGCCAGCGCTCCCCAGAAGGGTGGGTGCCATGACGGAGCGGTTCAGTCATGAGCACACGCCAACCGTGGTGGCTCATGACAGAAATGCTCCCGTCATCAGCACCAAAAGGGTTCATGCAAAACTACATGGATTTCTTATGACCAAGCAGCAACAGAATAATTGACTTTATATATATATATATATATATATATATATATATATATATATATATATATATATATATATATATATATATATATATATATATATATATATATATATATATATATATATATATATATATATATATATATATATATATATATATATATATATATATATATATATATATATTAGTCATTCTCTGCCTTCACATTTTTGTTGACCGAAAAGAGCACGATGGTCCAGTGTAGACACCTCTATCTAGTAGTTAAACACTATCAGTGTCAAGTATTTGCCAGGTTATTGTATGTGTTCAAGTTATTCAGTGAGTATTTCAGGTTTAATATTGATTGAAGGCATATAGCAGTGTTCCCATTATTAGCGTGGGGACAGATGTCTGCATGTTCCCCCTTATCCAGAGTGGTGGTGGGGGGCTTTAACTATTTGAGAATATATATGAGGAGAAATAAAGGGCATTCCAAATGAAGTATTTGGTATAGGGCCCAATTGATTTCCAACTGGATGTAATGTATGGAGATCATTTGTACTGAATTTGTTAGGGTGGCCAGCAAATTATTATGCTCCCCAAACGTTCTTTACATGTTGCAAAGACTGACATTCAGAGTCTGCAATGATGGCAATGCAATCCCAAATCTACACAAATATTACTGGGCAGCGAATCGAACAGTGGTACATGAATGGAAGTTTGCTACCCGACAGGAGCCTTCACTTGGACTTTGAGGTTTTGGGAGTGCCAGACTGAGGAATGGGAACTAGCAAGGTTTTGTCATTGGGACACAATAGGGATATCCAGTTTTAGGGATGCATGGAGCCATATTTGAGCAAGCACAAAGATTATGAGCTGGTGAGTACATAGAGATTTAGAATAGCTACAGTTTATATATGCTCAGAGTTCACATCCTGAGAGGGACTGAAATCCCAGATGGGACACTGTTAAAACATAGGGTGTTGGCAAAGGCCCTACTTAAAAGGCATGCCTGAGAATTTGAAACTTTAATTATAATGCTCCTGGTATGCTTTTAAGATTGAAATCTTGATAGGTGTTTGATATTGGGGAAATGTATGAGACCGAGTGGGAGGAGGCTTAACAACAGCCCCGTAAGGTGGCAGTTAGAACTTGCCTCAGCTTAGTACAATTGAAATCATTCCACAGAGTATATTATACTAACACCAAAATAAACTATTTTCTATCCCTCAAGGAATGTGGACAGAAAGGGACTCTGCTTTACATGATGTGGCATTGCTCCAGGCTCCATGAATTCTAGGTCAGTGTTAATACCCATATCAATAATGTAATGGGAACCACTCGGATAAAGGGAGCAAAGCTACTGCTATTGGTAATTTGGGGAGGTAATTCACCATTGAGATATGTCTTAATGTTTGGTAATGTTTGTTTAATGGCTACCTGCAGAGCTATTTTCAGGCTGTTGGTAACCAGCAATGGCCATTTGGAAGTGGTATGCTCATTTAGATTGGTGTGGATCGGCTGAAAAATTCACCTGTGAACAGAGGGGATACTCTGAGAAGCATTAAAAGATGTGGGGCCATGGACGTTCTAGAGGAATGTAATATGAATGACTAATTGGGTGAGTGATAGGGTCCTGGTGTAACTAGATAGGGGATGGAAAGGAATTTGGAACTTTAAGAGTATCCTAAAGAAGAAAAGTTTGTCAGGGGCCTACCTCCACCTTGATGAACAGGTGCTCAGTGAGGACGCATATTGCAACCGTTGACTGTAATGTGGTGTACTTTCTGTGCCCTATTTAAGTTTGTGTAATTGGCAAAATAATTTTATATATATATATATATATATTACCTACTGGCGGTCGCCAGTAGGTAGTTATAGTTAGGACCCCTTTTCCATAGGAAAACCTCAACATTCTATTTTGAATAACTTTGGCGCCGGTCGATGAATCCTCGCGATAGTGGTTTTTTTTTTTTTTTTTTACCGTACGCTTACGGTAAGCGTACGGTAAGCGTACTCAGCGAAATTGCCGAAAAAAAAATAAAACCGTTTTTGCTCTTGGGGGATGTTTGAGGACTCCCTCAACATGACTATGTGGGAGGGAGTTGTCAAAACAGCCCCGTAACATGTTTTTGGCCATCTTGTTTGATAAACAACACTCAGTGCGAGAGACAAAATGGCGGCCGCCGCTTCCTGGTTTCGGCCGATTCGAATGTTTACTAAGATCTAACAGCCAATCAGAATCGCGCTCGCGCACGCCGCCGTACGCTTACCGTAAGCGTACGGTAAGCGTACCGTAAGCGGGCTCAGATATATATATTGATTTAAAGGCTATTTTCTCAGAATCTACTGAACAGATTTACACCAAACCTACAAAAGGCACTTCCTTGACCTAGGGACTACCTCTCTGCCAAATTTTGAGTAATTCTGTTCAGCCGTTCGGGCTGTAGCTCGTTCTAAAGGTCCTATGGAAAAATGCATGGGAAAAACGCGTTTTGGGACCCCCCTTTTATCTCAGCCCCCGCTTGACGGATCCCCCCGAGACTTTCAGGGTAGGAGCGGAGCGTAGCGCCCCACCTATTTTGAGAAATTCGCGAGGATTCGTCGACCGGCGCCAAAGTTATTCAAAATAGAATGTTGAGGTTTTCCTATGGAAACGTGGTCCTAACTATAACTACCTACTGGCGACCGCCAGTAGGTAATATATATATATATATATATATATATATATAATATTCACTGAAAAAACCATAGGTTTCACACACGTTATAGTTAGGAATTAGCATTTAAAAAACCTTGCAAGTTCACTTAAAAAACCATAGGTTTCACATGTTATAGTTAGCTGGACATTTCACTCGTACAAAACCAATGAAATTCCCCCGTTCTAGTTAGCGCAGGCAACTATAACTCACGCGACCGCAATCCACTGCTGATGACGTCAGATATTATATCACTGTATTTAGACACTTATTTACCCATTTTTTCTTCCATTAATCTTTAGCTATACATATATTACAAATATTTATTTTACAGAAAGACACATATGTCATCAGTGATGTAATATCTGACGTCATCAGCAGTGGATTGCGGTCGCGTGAGTTATAGTTGTCGGCACTAACTATAACGGGGGAATTTCATTGGTTTTGTATGAGTGAAATGTCCAGCTAACTATAACGTGTGTGAAACCTATGTTTTTTTCAGTGAATTTGCAAGGTTTTTTAAATGCTAATTAATGTATGTATTTTTTTTTTTATGGGATTTTCACCGTGCGTGCACAGTGCGCGAACCTCGCGATTTTTTGGGTAAAAAATTAAAATGTTTTTTTTCACCCTTCGGGGTCCTCCGGGACCCTCTGACAAAGGCTAGGGGGTCAGAAACTCTCTACCCTGCCCCCTTTTCACGTTCTTATGGTTTTTTTTTTTTTTTAGGGTTTTTCACCGTGCACCCCGCGATTTTTTTGAAAAAAAAATAAAATCTTTTTTTGCCATTGGGGGTCCTTCAGGGACCCCCTGACAAAGGCTAGGGGGTCAGGAACTGTCCACCCTGCCCCCTTTTCACGTTCTCCACCTTTGTTTTTCACTGCCTCAGACTGCGAGAGACAAAATGGAGACAATCAGAATTTAGCTCGCGCACGGCACCGTGCGTGCACCGTGCGTGCACGGTGCGCGCTTATAGATATTTATATGCTTTTAAATGCTATTTTCTCAGGAAATATTGAACAGATTTACACCAGACCTGCAAAAGGCACTTCCCTGACCTGAGGACTACCTCCCTGCCAAATTTCAAGTAATTCTGTTCAGCCGTTCGGGCTGTACCTTCGACTAAAGGTCCTATGGAAAAATGCATTGGAAAAACGCGTTTTGGGACGCCCCTTTTTTCTCGGCCCCCGCTTGATGAATCACCCCGAGACTTTCAGGGTAGAAGCGGAGTGGAGCGCCCGATCTGTTTTGAAAATTTCGCGAGGATTCGTCAACCGGCACCAAAGTTATTCAAAATAGAATGTTGAGGTTTCCTATGGGAAAAAAAATCCTAACTATAACTATCTACTGGCGACCGCCAGTAGATAATGTACACATATCTCTAAAAGAACAATCCTGCTCCTGCGAAGAAGGCACGTACTCAAGGCTGTAAGCATACGGCTTCTTTATTTTCTCGGGTCTCCCTCGACCCCGTGGCTAGAGAGACGCGTAAAAAAAAGTAATTTATGCAAACATAAAGTACCTCTGAATCATAATGATCGCAATTCTATAGTTAAACGTTGTATTCCTTTTCTTCACCGAAAAGGGAAGCTAGATTATCCTCTGGTTGATTTAGCTTTGCATTAAATGTTAGGAATTAAATATACATCCTACACCATGTATCGTATCACATTGATTACTTAAAACAAACTCCTAAGATTCCCTAGTATTTAGTGAAACTAAAAATGAACATTTTTGACCCCAAAATTGTTTGACTAAATGTATATTTTTGGAAAAAATGTTTTGGAATATAACATCACATTGCTATGTTGCAAGAAATAACACATGAGGGTCGTGGTTGTTAGGGTGGAGGTTGAAAATGTACTAAATTTAAATAGCAAATATATTAGGTGGTATCTATTAGGCCAAGACTCTATCCACCTCTCCCATAACTCTCACATATTAAAGCTGAAGTACATAAACTTTACCAGATTTCACAAATTTGCTACAAATTATGTTCATGAACATTTTATATGCAAAGGTCATGTGGCCTAGCTTCACCAGAAATGAATACAGATCTCTAACACTAGTCATTGACAATCAAAATAATAAATAGCTTTGATTTGTAATATCCAAAATTGGTAGATGTTGATGCCTATGGAAAAGTGTGGCAGAAGAGTTATAACTGACTTGAAATATTGGGATAAATGTACTAATACATTTTCTTTTCACAAACCGTTCAATTTGATAAATAGCTGGATTTGCAACAAGAAAATTTGGTTTTCAAATGTACTTAACCCATTTTGGGATTCAATAGACTGTTACCGAATTGTTAAATGGGTTTAGGAAGTCACAAGGAATCCCTATTTGGAAGGGAAGTGTTTAGGGCGTGCCTTCCAGATAATTTTTTCTTATAGTATGCATTCATGTTTTGCGTTTGAAGTGCAGTCGCAAAACAATAATATCTTTCCAGCACATCAAGGGAGACAGTAACCAGTTTGCAAACTGGAAATGGTCTGTAAAGGACCCCTTCTCATGTGTGAAAGGTCCAAAAACAAAAATTTAAGAGCAGGCAACGGGCCCTGATTACACTGCTCATTTCTAAAAAACGAAAAAAAAAAGGTTTTACAAACTGATTTATCTTTTTTATTTCCTTTAAGGAAAATGGTTTGCATTAAAAAAAAAAAGATTGCTTTATTTAAAAGTAGTCAGACCTGGTGGTCTGTTGACCCCAGCAGGCCACCATCCCCATGATGGTAGAAAATCGTAGTGGGTTTGCAATTTGCAACCTACCTCATTAATATTAATATTTGTGATGTAGGTTGAATTGCTATGCACTGCAATTTGGTATTTTGTGAACCAACAGTTCGCAAAATTCTGATGGTATCACTAAGTCTGTGCACAAATTGCGACCACTTTTACAAATTCAATGAGCGTACGTCTGGCCCAAAGTGCATTAGACATAATGGGTACAATATGCAAAAATGTAGGCATGGAAAAAAAAATGTAGAAAATACCTGGTGCGGAGCAGTTAAAGAGGGAGATAAAGACATGGAAGAATAACATTATTTTGGCAAGCAGGCCATAGATAGTTGTGAGCTCGTTTTCTCTTTAGAGGATTTTTATTAAGCATGAAGTCTGTTAGATCCTGTGGAATAATGCAGTAAATGCAAATGATACTTACATATATAAAGATCCAACCTGTATCGATGGCGAGCATGTTGTATGAAATGGAAAATATTCAATCTGGTTTTTCAGGCAAGGGTGAGACTACACGGTCAGGAGGGGGGGAGGGGCAATTTTCTCCATGCCTCGCTCCTTCAAGAGGCCCCTCACTGCGCTGCGGGCGCCGTGGGGTCTCTTCACCCGCACTGGGAACATGTTTCACAGCAAGGAGTCCCAGTAATCATAGCCTGCGCTATAAGACAAGCCATGTCCATGCTGACAATCGATGCATGTAGCTTGTTGGATGTAGGCGCTGGACGCACATAGCCTTAAATCCGAGCGTCCAAAGCCCAACAATATGCCGACTTGCTACCAGCGCCACCAGGGCTGTGTTAGTGAGGCGCCATGACAGCGACCCATAATTACCCGCGGCTTCCTGTCTGGAAGAGCAGCTCTGCAGATGCTAAGAGTTGCATATAACTCTGCCTCGACCTCCCACCCTGTTGCCAAAGTTGTGCTGACTGGCGCTTTATTTATACTTGTGCTATGAACTTCTAACTTTCAAAAACGGTATTTTAGATTGTTTCATTTTGGCACATTAGATTATATTTCTGCATTGAGTGGACTTAATTAGAATTAGCGAACCAGACCCCTTCTGCCCTGATGATGTTATTAATGATTTAAGATAAATCAGATGTTTTTTGCCTCCTACATAAATAAGCCCTAGTATAAATAAAGAAACGTTATGGTGTATTAATCCATATACCAGATGATTTTGTACAGTGCGAATCATGAAATGCATTCTTTAAGGTGCTCTGAAAGTGACGATTGTGCTAAAGAAGGCTCAGTAAAGATCAATAATCGCCAGGGTCACGCAGATTGATCAAGCTGGAAAGCTGGTATTGAAATTAGGTTTGGGTGGGATATTTAGAGTTCAGTGTTGTGCTGCCTTTTGGCTAGGTTTTGGCCACGAAAATACCACATACATATATTTATAGGCGATTGACAAAGGTTTGAGATTTCTAAATGATAGAAGTAATAACTACATTTTTAAAACTTTATAAGTTTAGTATGCCAAAGTGAACATACATGACAGCGGTGTTACATAACAAGGATCCCATGGCGATTAGCAGAATTATCCATATAGAATATATAACATCACATTAGTCACAATCTGTTTCATTGATCCGCTGGCTGTTAGGATTCCGCCCCCTACCCATAAATGAATGTATGTGTATTATGTTCAGTTTTTACCATTTTCGCTCTAATATCTGCTGCAGTTGTGTATTCTCAAAAAACCTTTCTCTCTGGATTGTTTTTTCCGACCTTGGAGTTTAAGGTAATGAGTAGAAATTATGCGTTTTGCCAACACCAACCCTGATAAAGCAAACTCTTATGTCTAACCTGAATATTTAGGCTTAGGGATAACATTAAGGAGACAATGGCAAACAGGTGCTACAATCTTTTTTACTTTAGTCTCTAACGTTTGGCAACATTCCTGTTGTAAGGAAGCCCATGTCATATGAATGAAATGGGCCATTCCCTTGTGACATCGTGGCTATGCCGAGGGCCTAGTAGGATACATTCTGTGTAATCTCAGCTGGTTCAAAATAATATAACGCAGAAAGTTGAAATGTGTCAATTTAAAATTAGCATTGCTAGATGTTAACTGGACCTGGGAACACTGCAGCTCCCATTCCTCAACAGTCATGGGTGTCTCCAAGTTGGAATGCCATCCATGCCTTGCCATCAAATGTTGCTTCCTCCTATCACGTTTTGTAGCACTATAGAACTGTGATACATTGTGATCAGAATGTCATATTTGAAAAAGTGTTCGAAAAATATGGCGGCCAGTAGTGCAATAGGATATCCTGTCCAGATCTCCCTGGCAGTATTTACTAGCTGAGTGTATTAGAGCCATTGCCCTGGTCCCACTCCAAAATGACGCTATGTCTCTTTGAATGTTCCGAAAAATATTTTCCCAACCCTGCCCCCACCCGGGTAGAGATCACCTAGTGTACTGCAACTCCATCCTCTTTCCAGCGGCCACATACATATCCGTACTAAGCCTATGGAATGGTTTTAACTACCAAATCACTAGAGACCTGGAAAAGGTGGAGTGTCTCAAAACTTTCCTCAAGTTAGTGCCCCACACACAGAGTGGCAGTGTGTTTAACAATGAATGGACACATCTCGGGAGTCTTCTGCCCCTCATTAACAGAGTGGCCAATGATTCTTCTTCCCAGTATACTTTCGACAATCTCATTTCCCGTTAATCCTCCTGATTACACTATCATGTACTGTGCTGTAGCTGCGCTGCCATTTCGAGAAGCTCCAAATTCAGGAGCCCAAGTTCCACCTCCTTTGTGTCTATGTTGAGCACCTCCAACTTTACTCGGGTTCTCTTTCTTGCACAAACTAAAGTGCTCAGGAGAGTGTTTATTTCTTTAAATGTGGATCCAGGGAATGATGCATAGCACTTTCTGTAAATATAAATAATGCAGCAGAAGTACAATTCAGCTAATATAAGTTAGGAAAAGAATATTCCAAAATTAATTTGACTGTTAGAGCCCCTACAACACCCTGCCCATGTTATAATCCTATTTTCCCTTTGGTGTGTGATTGACCTGTATGCCTAGATATCTGAATTGATCTAACTCCCATCTCTGACCTAGGCCTGGAAGTCCTTTTGGAGCCACCCCCACTAGCTTGCCCAGAGGAAAGACAACTGTTTTATCACAATTTATATGTAGAACAGAAGCATCACTATACCTATTCCACTCAGCTAGTAGTCGAGGCAGAGATCTATGTGGATCGCTGAGGTAAATCAAAGTGTCATCCAAAAACATGGCTACTATATAATGCACATTTCCTATCCTAATCCCCCAATCCTGCAGCACGTCGCAGACTCTTATCGGGATGACTCCAATACAAGGCACATAATGGCGAGAGATGCACCACTGATGATGGGTACTTATATCTATCATCCAATTGGCTGATATTATATTACCCACTCTCACCATAGCATTGGGTTCCATGTACTGAATCCAAATTGAGCCTTGAACAACCGGACTAATCCCTTTTTTTTTTTTTTCAAATAACCTAAAACTATAGTCCCAGCAAATAGTATTGAAAACAGTGCATATCCATTTTGTGTGTGGTATGCAGCTCATTGGTTGCCTTCAGCTATTTAGCAGTGTCCTCTGCCTTGAAATAAAACCACACTGGTCTTCATTATCTAATGTGCAGTTAACAAGACGCAGTCTGTTAGCTATGACCTTAGCTAAAAGTTTAACATCAGCCTTAATCATAAAGAGTGTCCTGTATGATCCCATATTAGTGGCTCCCTGCCCAGTGTGGGCTAAATCACTATTACTGCTTCCCTCATAGAGGCTGATAGTCTCACTAAAGTTCTAGCTTCCTCCAATAACTCTAATAATATTTCAAGAAGCATGTGTGGGTATGATTGCCAAACCATCCAACCCTGGTGCCTTGCTATGCGGCATATCTGTCAACGCTTTCATGAGGTCCTTTCTCGTAGTGGCTGCCTCTGAGATCTCAAACTGCTTCTCTAGAAGTTTAGGTGTTCTCATATTGGCCAGAATGTCAAGATTAGGGTATTGTATAACATCTGCAGGAGTTGCTAAACCTTTTCTGAATATTGTATTCTGGCATGAGAGTAGTCAAAATCTGGGAGTGCGGAGCTTTTGTTTTTTAACAATCATGACAAAAGCCTACCCAATTTGTCCCCCTCTCTGTGCTGCTTCTCTCTATATTACCTGAATGAATTTATACAAATCGCCCTACTTCTAATACAGCCTCTTGCACTCAGCAAATACCTTGATTGTGGCCTGGCTGCTAAAATTGTCTTGTTTGGGACTATTTGTTTGTATTTTTTTCTATCTTTGAGGTTTAGTAGTTTTTACAGCGGAGCTATTGCATTAAGCCTTGGACATAGTGCCATCAACCATTTTTGGTAGCTGACAATCATAGCCTCTTTGTCTGGTCATTGGGAAGAGTGATCCGAAGCAGACGTCTGCTCTGTGTGCTACCATTGCTACAGGGTTGCTCTGTAACCACCGGACATTCGTGTAAAGTAAAGGTGAACTGATCCAAAAAAGTTGTTGGATTTCAGCACCATCAAGAACAAACAGGATGCAAGTACAGCTTCTCAGCTACTAAGCACAGAACTGTGTATGATTCCTGTCATTGAGGTAGCAATGTATAGTCAACTAGGGAACCTCCCTTGTGGAGGTCAATTTCAATGGCCCTACAAATGTAGTGAGAGTAACCCCTAGGAAGGAGAAAGTACCAGTTCAAAAGACACTGTGTATGTGACCTATTCCAGTCAAAACCAGTTGTTGTGGTCCACTTGAAGCACCCAAGAGTGTAGGGTGCTTCAGTATAAAAGAAAAATCTTTGGAGATTCTTGTACCATTAATTCCAGTTCTTCATCTGGCCAATCAGGCAAGAAGCTGCTATTGCATCCAGTGGTTGAGCCACACTCCTTTTCTGTTGGGTGCTGTAGATCAATTGTGCAGAGCAGTTGGGCCCATCTCCATGCCTTGATGTGGGTCTTGAACCCAAGTTTTCATCCCTCTACTGACTACAAAGACTTGAACTTGGTGGTCTAGTCTAGATACTTCTGTATGTTTTTTGTCACATGCCCTGGTGGTCAGTCTCTTCTGTACTCATTCCACAGTGGATTCTCCCCTATCTGCCCACCCTAACCGAGACATGTTTTGGCAGTTGATAGATCAGACTTAAGGCCGAATTCTGCACCACCTGCATGCGTCTCATGGAGGCTTTTGTCATCCCCCAAGTAGAGGATGTTACTATATATAGTCCAGGTGAGATGAAAAAAGAGCCTTGATGACAGTTCTTGGGGCAGATATGGGGAGAATCAAGATGAAATTACGTTTTCATTTCAAAATGGCCAAGCAGATGTCAGATACCTTTGCCATCTGCTGCTTCACGGAGAGCTTATTATCGGTCCACGTCGCGTTTTGGGCCGTTTTCTGTCTCGGGCACTAGGCCTACCCACACAAGTGAGGTGCCATGTTTCTCGGAAGACTTTGGGGAATGCTGGGTGTGTGCAATTTTGTGGATCCATGCATATTCCAGAACATTCCACCACATAAATGTGAGGAAAATGTTTTTATTTTTTACAAATTTTGAGGTTTGCAAGGGATTCTGGGTAACAGAACCTGGTGAGAGCCAGTCAAGTCACCCCATCCTGGATTCCCCTGGGTGTCTAGTTGTCAAAAATGTATAGGTTTGCTAGGTTTGCCTAGGTGCCGGCAGAAATCTACAGCTAGGCACTTTGCAAAAAAAGTCAGTTTTCACTGTGAAAATGTGGTGTGTCCACTTTGTGTTTTGTGCCGTTTCCTGTCGTGTGCACTAGGCCTACCCACACAAGTGAGGTACCATTTTTCTCGGAAGACTTTGGAGAATGTGGGGTGGGTAGAATTTTTTGGATCCACGCAGATTCCAGAACGTTCCACCACAGAAATGTGAGGAAAATGTGTTTGTTTTGACAAATTTTGAGGTTTGCAAGGGATTCTGGGTAACAGAACCTGGTGGGAGTCAGACAAGTCACCCCACCCTGGATTCCCCTGGGTGTCTATTTTTAAAAAATGTATAGGTTTGCTAGGTTTACCTAGGTGCCGGCAGAGGTAGGGTTCAAAATCTACAGCTAGGCACTATGCAAAAAAAGGGTCCGTTTTCACTGAAAAATAAAGTGTGTCCACGTTGCGATTTGAGCCGTTTCCTAGTTGCTTGCACTAGGCCTACCTCACAAGTGAAGTACCATTTTTATCAGGAGACTTAGGGTAACACAGAATTATAGAGGAACTGTTATTACCTGTTGACTTTCGATGCATTTCTGCCTTCCAAATGAGACAATATGTAAAAAAGTCACTTTGAAAAATGTCCTAAAATTTTGATGCTAGTATGGGTACTCCCAATTTCGGAAATGTTCAAAAATCTACTGTTTCTGAAATCTCTATTTTGTTCCAATTTCAGAAATACATGGGTTTCTTTCATACCGATTTTTCCATGTATATATTTTCTCAAATTAATTGCTATATAACTGGTCCATAATAAAAAAACATTGCAAGACCCTGCTCTGTTATTGGCTCTGGGTTCGTCGGGTTCTTGGTGAACCTACAAGTCCTATGTATCCCCACCAGAAAGGTCCAGCGGATGTAACGGTATATTGCTTTCAAACAGCTGCCATAATTAGAAGAAGTTACAGGTGAAAACGTAGGCACAAATAGCTGTTTTTTTCAACTAATTTTCAATTTTTCCTATATTGAGCTGTTACTGTAAAGTGACCCCTTGCTGAATTCAGAATTGTCTACTTTTCTAAAATGTATAGCTTTCCAGGATCCATTATTGCTTTCATACCCATTTCAACCATTAACTGAAAAAAGGTTCAAAGAAAAAGAAATAGCAAAAATAGATTATGTCCCAGTTAAATGCCAAAGCTGTGTAAAAAATTTTGGTTTTCTGACAAAAGTCTACTTGTCCCTAAAAGCTGAGAAAATGGTAGTTTCAGCCCCACAAACCCTTTGTTGATACAATTTGCAGGGAAAAAACTGACTCTTTCATTTGCAGCACCCTTTTCCCATTTTTAAAAACAAAAACACAATTTAGCTGTATTTTGGCTAATTTCTGGGTCTCCTCCAGGGGAATTAACAAACCCTGGGTACCTTTAAAATCCCCATGATGTTGGAAGAAAAGGACGCAAATTTGGCGTGTATACCTTGTGTTGTCAACAAGTTACAAGGGCCTAAGCGCGAACTACACCAAATAGCCTAATAAAAGGCTTAACACAAGGGGAAAAGGCCTAGCAGCGAAGGGGTTAATTCACCGGACAGCCATGAGGTGAAATTATTTTTAAAATAATTTCAGAAAGCCCCTACAGACGTAGATGAGCAATAGCACACTGAATAAGCAGTGGTAACCCTGCAGAGCATGTAGGATCTACGTTAAAAGTAAGTGTGAAAGTGGGATAACTGGATGGATGCTGTGGTCATTGTTTGGTGTCAAGCTGTATGCTTTGTTTCTTAGTTAACTGTTTTTCTTCATGAAATCAGTTCATTTTTTGCCACCATCTCGAGTTGTACCACAAGGACTAGGTAACAAATCTGCATTGTTCAATATCAGCATAGTAACTGAAGCAAAATGATTAACTGAAAATACTGTTACCCACTTAAAGCTGACTTGAAGCATCCTGTGAGTGTCCAAAGCATGCATATACATAACCAATGTGTTCTGCAAGGGTCTTCCAAGGCATGAACACCACTTTCTAAACATTGTGCCTTAACTATGCAGCCCTACCTCATGGTCAACTGATCACTCAAGTGTAAGAAAGTAGTTTGGGATATACGAGTGTTCTGGATTAGACCACCTCACAAACAGAAGCAATCTATAATTGTCAGCAGACCCTTCCAGTAGGGCATGACTTTGGTGAAGATTCATGTCTTCATTTTCCATCAGTATGAATCTCATTTCTTCCAAGGCAATTAGTCAAAGTAAATATTGGGCGAAAGCACATTGTTACTGTGCCTCACAACAAATTCAAAATGTTCAGATTAAATTAATAGGAATAATAAAATATGATGATCACAAATGTGTGAAAGAAAATCAGCTGTACTTTATTTGCATTCACAAATTGTTCTAATGATGTTATTTCCACTTTTTTCCCATCTAGTCCTCACGACCTTCAAAAAAGGTGCATAATTTTGGGAAGAGGTCCAACTCTATAAAGCGGAATCCCAATGCTCCTGTTATCAGACGGAGTTGGCTGTACAAACAGGTATTAAACCATGCCCTGCTTATTCTTAGTGCAGCAGCAGCCTCTATTTTACTTCTCAGTGAAGTCTGTATATGATTTCAAAAGGTTTACACTGTTTTGGTGTTAAGATCATAACATTGAAATATCTTTTTTCAAGCTTTACTTACTATTGGAATTATTATTATTATTATTAAAGAGCTTATAGAGCGCTCAGTAACGCCATCTCGGCGTGTCCCCACGCTAGAGCTACCAACGATCAGCATAAGAGCCTGTGTCCTACACAGTGTATAGATGTGTTTTAAGCTTGGCCCTGAACAGTGCTTCGCTGCTCTCCAGTCTCAGAGCAGGAGGCAATTTGTTCCAGTGTTGAGCTGCTTGGCACGCAAAAGATCGTCCACCCATTCTAGCCTTCCTTATCCTGGGGACTGTCAGCAGCCCGGCACCCTCCGACCGGAGGGTCCTTGTTGGTTCGTAGCGACTGACTAAATCCCTAAGGTAGGCGGGCGACCTGCCCCAGACAATTCGGTGACAGACGAGGAGGCACTTGAATCGCACACGTTTCTTCACAGGCAGCCAGTGAAGCGCATCCAGTGCCATTTGAGAATTAGCCCTCCTAGGTCTTCTTAGCACCAATCTAGCGGCAGAGTTCTGGATAACTTGCAGGCGACCCAGGCAGCCCTCGGTGGCCCCTAGGAACAATACGTTTCCATAGTCCATCCGAGAGGTCACCAGTGCCTGCGTCAGTGTCCTTCTGGCCGCTATGGGTAGGAGGTCTAAGGTTTTGTTTAGAGTCTTTAGTACTCCAAAACATTTGCCCACAAGACGCCTTATGTGGCCATCATAGGAGAGAGAGGAATTCATCCAGACTCCTAGATTCTTAGCCTCCTCACAAGGTATGGGGGTAGGGCCAAGGCATGGAGGCCACCACTCGGCTGACCAGTTTTCGCTTTTTCCCCCCACCACCAACACCTCAGTCTTAGAGCCATTGAGTTTTAGGCAGTGGGAGTCCATCCACTCAGCTAGTGCCTGCATACAGGACTTAAAGTTGGCAGGGGTGTTGGCGGTGTCCTGTGATAGGGAAATCAGCAGCTGGGTGTCGTCGGCGTAAGACACCAATTCTACCCCAAATGATTGTACAACCTTCGCCAGGGAGGCCATATAGAGATTAAAGAGAGTAGGGCTCAATGCTGAGCCCTGAGGCACTCCCTGATCTAGTGGCATCTCGACCGAGCGACATGTCCCTTGCTGTACCTGGAAACATCTTTCAGTGAGAAACGACTGTAACCAGTATAGCGCAGGACCCACGACCCCAGCTTCGCTCAGACACCGTAGCAGGATGGAATGCGCTACGGTGTCAAAAGCCGCGCTGAGGTCGAGCATGATCAGGGCCATTGTATGTCCTGCATCCGCACCAGCTCTTAAAGTCTCAGAGGCCCGTAAAAGAGCTGTCTCCGTAGAGTAGCCCGCCCTAAACCCGGATTGTGAGGGATGTAATAAGTTCCCTCTCTCCAGGTGCTCAGTAAGCTGAGCATTGACCACCTTCTCAGCCACTTTCGCCACATACGGCAATAAGGAAATAGGTCTGAGGTTTTCCAGCACTTCCATGCTTACATTTGGTTTTTTCCTTATTGGCAGTACTATGGCCTTCTTCCACTCCTCAGGGACTCGTTGCGTGGAAAAGGAGGTCTGTAAGACATGTCTGATGTATGGTTCCAGGGCTGCCAGGCCCTCTGAGATGACCCAGGCCGGTGCCGGGTCGTTAGGGGAACCGGACTTCACACTGCGACAGATCTTTATTAGCCTGTCAGCGGCGGGGACCTCGAAAGTTTGCAACGAGGCGTCAAGGGCCACAGGCGAGCTGCCTGCTATAAAATCTATGCCCTTATCTAGTTGTTGGGTGAAGGAGGCATAAATAGCTTTAACTTTGTTGGAAAAAAAGTTAGCGACTCTATTGCATCCCTCCACGGTGGCCTTTAGGGGGGTGTTAGAGCTGGAGACCAAAGATATTTCTTTGTATATTTTGAACAGTTCGCGTGAGGAGCTCTCGGCCGCCTCAATGCGTGTCTGGAAATATTTAGCTTTAGCTCTACGCACCGCATACTGGTAGCTTTTGTGTGCTAAGCTATAACTGTTTTTACCTTGTTCGCTCGGGTTCCTTCTCCAGCACCTTTCAAGTTTTTACAATTAGACTTGATTTGCTGGAGTTCTGGAGTGAACCATGGGGCAGTACGTTGTCTGCCTTCCCTTGCTTTACCCTTACTCATGGGGGCTATCTCATCCAGGGTTGCAATCACAAGCTGATTAAATTCAGTATTAGCCTGATCACTGTCCATAGCATGCGGTAGTTGTGCTTTCTGGATGGCGCGTATGAAGTTTTCTTGAGAATATTGTCTCCATTTCCGTCTCATAATATTTCCCAACCCATTCTCAATGGCCCTAACTGGTTGGTAAAAACATTGGAAAGGGACCAAGAAGTGGTCTGTCCAAGGGAGTTGACACGGTGTAAGTGCCTTTATCAAGTCCCAGCTCGCGAAGATAGGGTCCAAACAATGTCCCCTCTGATGTGTAGCTGCAACACTTATCAAGTCCAGTTGTAGTTCTTGTAGGACTAGACGGACGTCCTCTGCCTCCTTTTGTAGGGGATCCTCTAGATGTAAATTCAGATCACCCAACACCAACACTTTATTGTGTTTGATCGCAGATTGAGTAGCCCCTTCCAGTTTATATATGCATTTTCACTATTTGCTTCAAAACTACACTTTGTTTGGGATCAGATCATTTTCAATTGATATTGATGAGTAAACCTCATCGCATTAATCTTCATTAAATAAACACAAAGGTTGATCCATAGTAGCATACCTGCTTCAGGCGCAGGTTGGTTTTAAGTGATTCATAGCTGTTTTAACAGTGCTGAGTGTTTAACAGTGCTGCCGTCTGCAGGTGCACTTCAGATATGGTTACTTAATCAGCAATTTTCTGATGAAATATGCTGCTTCAGCACATTTCTTAACTAAAAGACATCTTGCTGCCAGGTGCATTGTTGTTACTGAAAGATGTGTTCCAGTGATGGATGTCCGTTCTACTTGGGGCATTTTGTTCTTCCTTTAAATTGCTCTCATCAAAGCCTTAGTTTCCAAAAGCACACTAGTATATATTGAAAATAGCTTTTTATTAAATGGTGGATGTTCTGTGTTTTTTTGTGGCTAACTACCAATTAAGCATGACAAGTTTTTTTGTTTTCAAGAATAAACTGTACATATGATATGGAAATGCCAGGAAATGTCAAAGTTCAGGATAGAAGTTACAAAGGTTCTCACTTGAATTCTGAAGTTAAGATTGAACCTGAATCCCAAATTTGCTTTCCCGAATAGTTTCAGAGGAATGGAGTCAGGAGATAAAGAAATCTGTGACCGGCTCGGAAAACAATGCTGAGATAGATGGAATGCATCAAGATTATGGAGGGACTCAACCGCGCCAAAGGAGATAGGGAACCAGCTCAGAAAGATCTTCCATTCAGAATAAGTGATAAATGAAAGGAGGGCTTGCCACAAGAATTGCTAGAATATATGTGGGTCATAGTGTGTGTGTGTGTGCGCATTTTGAGTTACAGAGAGAGAGTAGTTTGTGGCGTCTGTAAAATGGGATGATTTTGGGAAAGGGGATATTTTGGGGGAAGAGTGGAGGATGTGGAACTATGTTCTAGTGATAGTTCTGCAAATTACCCACATATAACCTATACTTGTTATGTGTTCCTGGTTAATTGAGAACCAGTAGTTTGGATCCTCTCAATGAATTCACTTGGCACATTCAGTTAGATCTTAGCTATGACCTAAATAGCTTGACTGCCACATAGTAGAGGCTGTGACATTGTGAATCATGCATTAATCCTGGAAGAGTGAATATTCTTCTCCGTCATCAGGTTTATGCATGGTCTCAAAAAACCCTCATGTCAGTGGAACTGGAAGTTGTTCAACTAAATAAAATGTATTCCCTTGAAATGTAACGCATCTTTCATTGGTTTTCTCCTCAAACCATCTCCCCTGCCTGATTTAGGCACAGTTATTCTTCTGCAGAATACATGGATGGACTTGATCTTCTACCTTCACAAGAACAGTTGTCTAAAGTTTGACAGTTACAAGAAAAGAGAACTTGATCACCTTCTCTTTTTTAATGATCATTTTAGTAACCTTTTTGTTTTTTGGAAACTATAGCATGCAGTGAAAGGAAACACTATCAAACTTGAAATGTTTTTATATGTTTGTAGGGTGTGTCTGTCACCCAAAGGCATCCAGGCACTTGGAACTGAATGCAGGAACACATACAAGAACCGGAGGGAACAGACAAGGGAAATACAGGAAGCAGTTAGTAAAAGCAAAAGGTTTTTAACGCCTTCCTGAAGGCATCAAGTTGAGTTTGGAAGAACAAGAGGTTTTTTTTCGAAAGCAGAGGATCCAGTTCTTTAAAAGTTTTACTCCAAAAAGGGTTTTCTTCAAATTTGTAATAATGGCAAGGGAGCAAAATTGCAGAGGTCTGGGTGGTAAAGAGTAATAATATTGAGTAAGAATTTCATAACAATCCAATGGAAGGCCCTGCATGCAAGCAAAAGACCTTGCACTTAATCTTTTGTTGAACTGGTAGTCAGTGGAGTACCCTTCAGAATACCGAAACATGGTTGAACTTTTTAAGCTCATACATTAACCTTCCCGCCATTTCTCTGAAGCTTTTTCAGCTTCTAGTTCAGCAGACCAAATATGTACTATTGGCACAATGTAGGTAGGTCGAATAAAAGTGTTGATTGCTGAATGGCATTTGCTTTGCTGAATAAAGAGAAGAACCATTCTAAATGATTTAAGGTTTTTATATATGGCTAGAACAGACTTGTTGGATCTATACAACAAATCATAGACCCTAGTTAAACCAAGTTCCCAAGTTTTTAACACAATCAGTGGGGGAAAGTGAAGTTCCCCTAGCCCCCCATCCCACCCAAACACCAAGAGAGGGAGACCGAGACTTTCAGGCAAAGCATTTTGATAACTTCAGTTTTAGGACTTTTTGAGCATTACATTCCTGAAAAGCAGTGAGGCACTTTTTGGAGTAACCAGTGTTCTTGGAAGCAAGCAGAATCTAAATAGAAGCTGTGTTTCTTCAGCATAAGAGTTTCTTAAAGCCAAATACCTCATGAGTTACTGTGGTCGCATGTAGATGTTGAGAGGAGAGAGTGTCGAGCCCTGTGGCACTCACCAGTTAACAGGTAACTCATTGGACTTGAATGTATCCAAAACCACGGTCTTGAGTCTGCTCGTTAAGAAAGGACTTAATCCGTTCTAATGGTGACCATTGATATGGACCACTGTAACAAGGTCAAATGAACATGGAGTATTTGACCATGTTAAAGGTAGAGGACATATCCAAAAGGAGTAGTCCAGCAGGGTGACCTAGGTCTCTGCTTCTTAAGTTGGCAAGCACTGCTAGCAGAACAGCCTCAGTACAGTGTCTGGGATGAAAACTGGCCCGAGACCAGTCAAGGCCTCTTGATGACTATATGCAACTAGGAGCCAACATGCCAGATGTTGCTTTTGTATTTTATCAATGGCTGAAGAAACGGGATTGGCCTGTAGTTCAGCATGTCACCAGGATCTAGGTTTCCCATTTTCGTGAAAGGTATTGAAATTCCCATTTTACTTAGGTTGGGCGCACAAGCCTTTCCCCCAAAGGAGACCTTGGTAATATCTCAGAAAGGTGAAATAATGGCTGGAGGGAAAACTTGTACAATTGAGATCGGGTAAGGATTGTGTAAGGATTGTGAGGAGACTCAGACTTAAGTTCTGCTAAGCCAGTGCTGTCCGCAGTATTGGCCGTTAGTGGCCACGGGTGCAGATGACTTATTTGTTTGAAAGAAGGAGGGATAATATAGCACAGATTGAGGAATTCTCAATGTGATCCCTCTGAGTAATTGCATTGAACGGTAAGTCAGTGTTGCATTATCCATATTTAATTAGTCAACATGCTGATTTATGTAGACAGGCATACATTACACCTAAAATTTTAGATCGCTAATTATACTTTAACATATCTTAGTATAACCTGTTAAAAAGCCAATAAAATTATATTAATTTGTTATTGGTTTTATAACCGTTCTTTTGATTGCAGTTAGAGAAAATTCTATCTGCGGATAATAACAATACAACTTTGAGAACTGGCTAAGGAAATCTCTGAAGGAGGTTGGTTGGGGTGGTGGAAGAGCTGCCTGTGTGAAAGATACTGAAGTGGTACGGTTTCTAAAAACTCTAGTACAGGAGAAGTGTTGTGGATCACCTTAACGTTTTTGAGCAAAGCATTCTCATCGGTAATTATAAAGCTCAGGGTGGTTTCCACACTCTGACCACTGTCACATGTCACATTTGATTATTCCTATAATGCTGTTATACAAATAACTCGATAACTGCATTTAATTCCCACTGGTGTGGAAGCCAATGTGATATCACTTAGGTTTGGCCATCTAACTCATCACTTTTTAGAAGTGCTTAAAATCCATGCTTTTTTTGAATTCGTGATTTCAAACTATTCCATGCTGTTGGACATTTTGTTGTCCTTAACCAGAGCCCTCATTTGCTTTTCTAATGTTGCTTTGAGAAGTACACCTTTTCTATTCTGAGGTTGCTTTGAGAAGCAGACATTGTGCACTAATGTCAATTTTCTTTTCAAGTTCTTTCTTTTTCATTGTGAGCTACACTGAATCAAAATGTTTTGGACTTCTTGCAAGTTTACAGGTGAGCTTGCACCGAACACTGGTCCTTTGAAGATGAAATGTATATGGGTGATGTTTTGCTCTGTGCAGTTTATATTTTGCTGTCCTTGGGACTAACAGTTGGATAACTCTCACTTAACTTTTTTGTTATTTCTCTCAACTACCATTGTTTGTGTTGGTTAGAGAATCCTCTAGTTGAGCATTATGCTGTAGCTGTTATTCTGCTCTGCTTGATTGTGTAAGTTGGGGGGCAGATTGAAGGCAGTTTGGGAAGCATCATACTTTTCCTCGCAACCAAAAGCTTTTTCTACTCATCAGTAGCTCTCCTCAATCTTTCATCAATCTTTGAATTCACCATCCGCTCTGGAATCCTTCAACGAAGTACCTGATGTCTTGGCAGACAGTGTGGACTTGGGTTCAGTGGTAATGGACCATTAGCAAAGAGAGGAACCTTCTTCGGTAGTCAGACTCCACAGCACCACACATCCAAACTTCTTGGATAGGCACCTCTCATGTGGCAGAGAAGGTCAGGTGTCATAAGTGTGGCATGATCTGAGGAGCCAGACGCCAGCATACACAAGCTTTGTGTAAAGGTGTGGGATCATCTGCACCTGGGGTTTGTTGGCATATGAGGCTCCAAGTATTGGTTCCAAAGAACAGCCTGCCTTTAAATGCACTTCCTCTCTCTACTAGTTTCACTGTGATCATGAACTTACAGTTCTCTCCGGACTTCATGATGAGACTCTCCGGAGGTCCTTCAACTGTTACTGAAGTGCTTGGCACCCTTGATGCATTGGTGTTTGAGTAAGGCATTTTACATGTTGTTGGTCTTCCATAGAAGCATCTGAATGATGGAATGATCCAAAATCGAGGAGCAATAAGGGACTTCTGAGGCACACCGAGGCTGTCAAAAGAAAAACTCAGCAGGAAATTGAACTGTAGTTCTGTTGTACGAGGTCCATGCAGGCCTCAACTCACTGCTTGCATCTGCCACATCTAATCTTTTGACACCAGCTCAGCTATAGCGAAGGTTTTGCACCTCGAGAAGATAATACTGCTATCATTTTGTCCACCTTAACCATCACATAGAACTTTGCTTTGAAATATTCCAGAGGGTAGCACACAAGCAAAAAACTAGAAAGACCGAAAGCTCTTCTTTTTTACCTTCCCTTGCTGGACCCTTTCCCACTTCCTCATGGAAAGCAAGACCCTTAGGATCCCTTCTGTGGTATTTTTTATCCTCAAATGCCAAAACAGAGGTATGCAAAGTAAGATAGGACCATAGATGTTGCAGTCCATCTGCAAAGTCTGCCATATGGACATATTGACACCTGTAGCTCTGCTCGTCCTCCCGGAATCCAGGTTCTGTGCAATTGAATTCTCTCATCTCAGCCGCATCTTCTCTTATTTGCAGGACATCTGCCACTGCCTGCTCAATGAACCACCTTCAGGAATTGGGCAATAGGGGGCTGTGGTAATGTGCACTAGTTTCATGCTGCAGGCCCCTCAGTTATAAGCTGAAAAAGAGTGAGGGTAGCAGTGCCATCCTCCTGCTGTTATGAGAGCACCTGCATGGTTTGCCCAACGTGGCAAACACAGAGTAACTCTGCGACGAAACGTGGTTCCCTCTTCTCCGATTAATATGCTCACCAAGCAATGGGTGCTGCTGAATTCTCTCTAGACTAACCCTATTTTCCAACCATGCACACTGCCCAGGTGTGGGCTTCCTGAGTTTCCAGGAAGAAATTACATGCCTCCCCTTCACTTAGCAAAACCTCACATTCCAGTGAAAGTTCCAACCGAAGAAACAACCTATAGCCAAAGCAAGCTTGTACTGGAACACTGTGGCAAAAGATACTGAGACACTCTAGAGAGGTTTAAGCTTACAGGACTTTTGCCTTATGACAGAACAAGTGGCACAGTATTGGGGATCACCCAAACGTCTGTGTTTGCTACAGTGCAGACAAAGGGGCCAGACCCAGCACTGTTTTAAAAAGAACGTTTTGCATGGTTAATATAGCCTGCTTCCTTTGCTCGACAGGAAGTGTTATTTTCAGTTACTGTTTATGGCAACAGAAAGGGGAGGAGCCATATCTAGGATCATGGGAAACTTGGTGATTAGTAAAAGGATTGAGAGCTATAGAAGGCACGGCATGAGGAGGTATGTTAGATTTTTACGAAATGGCAGCAAGTTAGGAATTCTTATAATGGGATCTGGTACCTAGTCTGCTAGGCTAGGCAAGAGAACCCTATTTTGTGGTCTTTTTGTTTTCCGTTTCGGGGACCCCTAGAGGCAGTTTATTTTTTTTCCTTTTGTAAGTTTCTCTCCTTGTGGTATGTCGTTTTTATTGCTCATAAACACGAATCGCATATGTTTTGAGCAGGCAGTCGTAAAACTGACACAAGCTTCAGTTTTCAGGCCGGGTTGGGGGTTGGTTACATGATCTGATTTGCTTGCATTTGCCACTAACCGGGCTGTAGTACACAAGACTGATTTTAGATATGAGATTTAGAATGATCATTTCTTTTCATTAGGCAGAATTTATTCACCCCTGTAACTGAATTTGATTACATTTTGCATGATAAACGCACCACCGTTGTTCATGCTTACAGTTGTAAGTAGAAGTTGTCACTTCACAGTAGAACCTATGTGTTTTTCCTAAGTCTCGGCTAACGGTTGGACCACATTGTATGCTTCAGATATGGCAGCATTCTGTGGTATCCTCTCTAGTTTGCTGCCGTTAACAACTTTGGTGCATCTAGATTAGTCAACTTTCTCAAGGAATTTTAATGAACACATTGAAAAGTTACAGGAGATCCAAAACTTGCTAAGGTTGGCCATGTTTCGCAAGCTTAGAGAACATTGCATTGGTTGAACCTGGGGCAAAAGGTTGTTTTTAAATTGCTTTGAGTCGTGCATCATGCAGGTCCTAGCAAAGAACATGGTGCTATATGCCAACTAGGCACGTGTGTGATCGAGAGCTACCAAATGGTGGTGCCCTTGTTCACACATGCCTCCACTCGAGATTGAACTTTCATGTGATTCACTCCACAACAATGGAACTTGCCACACTTATGTGTAAGAACGTATCCGCTTCGTTAGCCTGTTATCAGGAATCTGTTCTCTGCATGATCTGTCTTTCAGCTTTTTTACGTAAATAATTTAATTTCATTTGATCCTTTAAGCACCAAACTGGCGAATTCATGGCATGTGAAATAAATAACATGCCAGCAGTGTGTGTGCAATATTCTCTTGGAAACTGCAGCTATATATGTAAATCACATCTGCATTCCACAATGCTCTCCTGGGCAGAGGTGCGAGAACTCATCTGTGACAACATCAAGTGGACATGAACACTTAGTGATGCGAAAACAACTGTAAAAACATGACCCATTGAACTGAAACGTCTACCTTAAATCACAACGTGGTCCACGGCCTACCCAATTGTCAGGTAGTTTAAAAAAATAAAAAAAAAGGAGTTCTTGCATATCACAGTGCTAATGCATTCAGCCTGGATGCGTGATACCGAAGCGATAATTAGCTCATCACAATTTCAGAACTGTGTAAATCCAAAATGCTGTTGACTAGAGCAGCAGCAAGTTCACACTTGCTTGGTGAAGGGAGAAGTGAAAGGGCATAATGCTAGTTACAGTTATTATTTATAGATCAAATGGAAGCTAGGTGGCAAAAGTGTTTACTTGTTTCGGATCTTTTACATATTTAAAGGTTGTTGGATGTGTTTTTATTGGTGAGAGGTGTCAGAAAGATAGGGACGATTGATCCAAGTGTATTTAACAGCACACTACTCGTCAATGGTGTCTTTTCGCTGCCATTCTTGTATTTTATCGTGATTTTACTCGTCGTTCAGAAGAGCGTCTCTTTATCAGCACAATTTCTTGACTTCTGTTCTGCCGCCCGTTAGCATTGAGAGAGATTTTGAATGGTTTTTTTTATTAAAGTTTCTGCGTCCTATCAAATTTGCTTAAAAGTAGGTCTTGTAGCACTTAATGTTGCCCTAGCTAATAACCAAGCTATAAGTAGGCTGCCTCGATTTTTCTGAAACAATTCAGGCCAAACGATTTTGATTTAAGTTCACTTTTTTTACAATTGTACTAATGCACAAGCACTGAAAAAAGTATATCTGTGTATTATCCCTATGGTTGAATTAAAACCGTGCTCACTGGAGTTCTCAATAATAATAACAACGTAGTACAAGTGCATTAGATAATTTGATTAAAATACGTGATTTGTGGGCTTGCTGAATGTGCAGTACTTAAAGGCACAAAAATGTGCCTGGATTATGATCTTATTTTGTCTAATGGTTATTAAAGTTTGTGTATGTTTGTGATAGCTAGTAAATCCGACAGTTTTGGGTAAATCTACATGAAATGTTCCAAAACGTGGAAGCTTCAGCACTTCAGGACGAGTCTATTAAATTATAAAAATTATTGCTCTGGCATCACAAGTTGCATTACCCATTAGATTTCCCATATTTATTTGCTTATGCACGCGGAAGAAACCCCCGATTGAACTTTTCTAAATTTGAACCAATAATACCGTATGATCCCGATTACTTTCCAGGAATGGTTTGGTGTAAGTACATTGAGTGATTTTTTTTTTTTTAGAAAGTTAAAAATTAAGCTTAACAAAAGTCTCAACAGCCTTCTAATGTTAGTGTACAAAGAATATGGGGAAGAATCTTTCGTGAGGCTACAGAGACATTTGTTACCACATCCTAAAGAGCTAAAAATGGCTCTTCACTCCTCAAAAAAGTTAGAACGATGTGAGATTTGTGACCCAACACTGCCTATGCATAAAGATCACATACAAAAAGCTAGTTTCGTTCCACATTTTAAACAAACTGAACAAAAAAATGTACATGATAAACAAGTCTTTCTAAACTTTTTTGCAAGTCACAAAGCAAGCGTAGACAAAGTAAGTTGGTTTTGCTTTAATAATGCAAGTACCAATCCTATGGCTTGGCTAGATGTTTGTTTTTAGGAACTGTTACAACAAAAGGTAAGAGAAAAAAAAATCTAATTACTGGGTGAAAAGCAAATGGCAACTTTTCTCAAAACTACTCTTCAAAGAATTAAAAAATAAGGAAGTTTAGATCTTAAGGAAAACACTCGCTGAGGCCTAATTTACTTTTCACAGGACTTGTAAATTGATAGAAATGTCAAATGATGCAGTCTCTTGGTTTTCAGCAGCAGCACAGGGAGCAAGTATAGCTCCTTTTCAGTCATGCTAAGTAACTCTGCTGCCTCAAAGGCCAGCTAAATGAATACTGCAACCTGCCTTTCTCCCAGCCCCATAAATGCTCCCTTTATGTGCTTAGTCCTGGGCTTTAATGCAGCATGCGGAATGTATGAGATAAATCAAAATCACCTCAATAAAGACTGCACTTTTGTCAAATCCTGGCAAAAATATATATCTGTTGCTATGTTTTTACAGACGAGGGAGGGGCGAGTTGGGAAGAACAACGCTGAAAGTGGGATGGGAAAGCAGCTCATGGGTGAGAGAGCTAAAAGACATGCACTTGCAGGAAGTACTGAATATAAAAGAAAAAAAGCACTTTCCTGAATTTGAGCAGTCGGAGGATACAAGTTATTTAATCAAAAGGATGGTAAATAACCGTTCATGGAGAGACAAACCTAGGAGGAGGAAAGAAATCCATTGAATAAGGCACAAACAAATGAGTGAACCAAAAGAAAGCCAAGCAGTGGGTTCTATAGCCCACTATAAGTTTTTAGTATGGTCCACAAAAGGTCTTTCAACAGAAAGCAGCTAAAAGCTTGTCTGTAGGTGTGACTTGAAAAGTAACTCTTGCAGGAGAATGCAGATAAGCGAAAACCAGACCAAATGATCTGATGAGGCCCATTCCCCTGTGACAGACAGCCTAACTATGGCTTTAGGGACTCCTTTTCAAGGAATGCTAGTAAGAAAAGCTCAGGGTCTACTAAATTCTGGCTGACATTTCCATATTTATCCACTAAATGAGCATTGAGATGCGTAAACGTATTTGTAGCCGTCCAAAAGCTTTTACATTTTATGTACAAATGTATGGCCACTGGAATTATGCAACACAGGAGGATAAAACCATACAGCAAGGCAGATTTGTTTTGCGGAAAGGTAAAGCAAATTATGGGACCTATTCGTTGGAAGATTTGTCGCTATTTTGTTAGCACACATCGATACAAAAGGAAACCAGTGCTTTGCAAAATGCAAAGGTTTCCTGTGAAGTAAAAGTATACAGGCTCAATAGCTCATTTGCAAAATATTACTCAACAACAACAAATAATTTAGTTTTTATGGGAGCACTAGAACTTAATTTCATTAGTCTTCTTTCTCCTTCCTAGTAGAAAATATCTTGTATGAAACGTGCAGTGCTGTGCCCAAGGAAAGGATGCCAGCAATTGCACATTATCCATCATGAAAGTAGGGGTGGGCAGAACTCGCCGAGTTCCGCTAGAAGGTGGAAATTGGCAAATCACGCTGCTCGGGCTAATTAGTTTTTAGCGCCGGGAGTGCTGCAAAATCAGCACGAATAGCACCACCTGGCGTGCCTCAAGGGCGCTGCGTCTTTGCTGCCACTCAAGTACATTATCTACTTGAGTGGCAGCTATATCGCTGTCAATGGTTGCGACTGTCCGTGTTGAGAAAAGCTTGCTGGGTGCCCTCATAGTTCCTGAAAATGGCGCTAGGGGACGCCAATTCTCACTCATGCTCGTCAACTTACCATTGGTTAGCCGCATACAAGGAAAGACTCCGCCACTCAGCTTTTTGGGCGAATTTAGCCAGAACTCCGCATTACAAGTGTAACTCCGCCGGCGGAGCTCACTTTAAAACACACCCCTTTGTAAAAGGTGCATCTCGTTCATTTTGCATGTCTTGTATATGCTTTAGAACTGATCTTCATTTTTCCAATTTTACTCTGCATACACATGACAGAGCTCTTGAAGCACCTCTTTAACTTTAAAAACAGACTTGCAGAATAGAATTGTACATTTCGTATGTTAAATTGAATTCTCACTATTAGCCTCTCTGATTGAACTCGTCAGGTCTTAAGAAGGGAAGCAAAATGTTTGGAATATTTGTTATGAGAGTGTCCTCTCGAAACAACTGCTGTTTTGTGAACAGTGTCTGTGGTGTAATATAAATTTACATGAATAATAAAACAAAACAGTTTAATCACAAGGAGGAAAAAATTATTGCAGCCCTAGTTGAATTGTATTAAAATATTTCATTTATATTTAAATATGAAAGGGTTTTCTGGTGTGCAAACATAACCCAAACCCAGAACATCCACTGGAGACATTAATAGTGGCTGGGTAAATGCTTCAATTCATTAGTACCAACGTACCATCTGAATACACCAATCGGCAACTTAAAGGTAGCCATTTAATCTTTGCAAAATGTTTGATACTGCTCTGCACTACATGCACACATTTGTATTTAGTAATTTTCTATTTTTTTGAGCAGCTCTAAGTAGTTATTTTGTTGGGGTTTGCAGCAGAGATCAGGATATTTGGCAAGTGCTTGAATTCCATAATTAAGTGGAAAATGCAACAGCCGCACATCATGTTTTTCAAGTGGCCTTGAGTACATATATGACCATATCAGCATAGTTATTTGATGTTTAAACTGTAATTAAGATATTCAGGTTTGACAGCTACCCATCAGCAGAAGTGATCTTGCATAGTTTTCGGTGAATGCTTGCTTACGTTTTATTTTCTTACAGGATGGCTCTGGGATGAAACTGTGGAAGAAACGTTGGTTTGTGCTTTCCGATCTTTGCCTGTTTTATTATAGAGGTAAGAGTGCTAGCAAAAAAACATTATTTAAAATTTAGTTTTATAACAAACTAGGGATATCATTTCTTGGGGAGCATTTAAAGAGTATCTGTTATAGGAGCATTCCTTTTTTAAAACGGCACTCTAATCACTTATTAATTATTTTATTTTTTTTAGATCTGGCTTGACAGTGCAGCTGTCACCATAGATAAGATGGTCTACAGAAAAAAGCTTTTAGAAGTACTAGTTAAACATGCGGGGGCTTAGGATCCCCCTACCCCTGTTGGTGCCTATGAGTATCATTTGATTGAGCATACGTTGTCGACGTTTACTTCACAAGAGTTCTCGTACTGTACTTGTGGTAAAGTTTATCCACGATTCAGCAGGGTTGTTGTCAAGCAGATGATCAAGTTCATAACTGCTTAGTATGAAAACTTAGCAATAGGCCTGCCACATTTATAGTGAAAAGCATGCATTAAAGTCAAGTTGGCATTTAAGGGTGAATTGTTATTATTCTGTGTTAAAGCCTACAGAGAGCTATTTTGACATGGAATCTCACAGATTACCATGTGTGGCAAGGGTTTGAGGTTGGTTAGCCCCTCTGACTGGGTAGTAGATTTGCACTACGATAATCCTTGTTAGGAGAGATTTTCTCCATGTAATTTTGTGTACATTTTTAATTTTTGGCCTGCATTCCTGATGGTTTCCCTGTGGGGAAGTGTACGCTCAGTACAATAGGTCTGTATTGGTTTTGATGACAAGACAATGGTATAGGTTAAAGGCCTGATTGGTACACTAGGGAAAGTTATATCCATCGGTCTTATCTGTTTATTATAAGAAAGGCAGTAGGCATGGCTTATTATTGTTAAGCGCTTTTGTTGAAGCCAGTGTGCCTTTAATGGTGGACTGTTATCACTCTGTACTACTGGCGCTTGACGAGTACTTTGTTACATCAAATAGTACAAATTACCGTTGTCGGCTAAGGTTCTGATGTTGGTCAGCCCCTCTGACAAATCCTGGGGGTGGAAAAAGTTAACTTGGATAATCATTGTCAGACCCTTTGGGAAGGGTTTATATTGTATTGTTTCTTGTAATTTTGTACATATTGTCATTGTTGCAAGCATGCGCACATTTCAGTAGGCCTGTGTTGGTTAATGGTGTCAAGACAATAAGCTATAAGCCTTTTTGGTTCATTGGGGAAAATGATGTTGGGTTTCATAGGTTTTTCTACATATTATGAAAAATATAATAGAGCCATTGGGCCTGCTCTAATTATTGTGCAAATCACGTGGTAAAGGCAATAGGCATTTATTGGTGGATAGGTATTACAGTGTGCCTAAGCCAGTAGTAGGTATGTTACTTGGAATTTCACAGATTACCATAACAGGCAAGAGGTTGGTGTTAGCACCCACTCGAACAAACCTTAGGGATGGAAGGTACACACTATGATCCTTTTTAGGCCCGCCTAGGATGGATTTTTTATTTTTTGGCAATTGTAATTTTGAACATATTTATATTTTATTATAGAATACATGATAGTCGTTGTTTTGGGAAACATTATGCTTAAAACAGTAGATCTGTGTTGGTTAATGCGACTAGCAATCATTTGTTAATTGGGAAGGGTTATTTCAGATGCCATATGTTGATGTGTTTATTTAAATAATTTCATGCCACAGCAGTATTTATTTATTATGAAGCAGAAGTGTTAAAGCCCATAGGCCTTTAAGGGTCGATTGTAACTGCACTATGTTAAAGCCTGATGACATGCATTTATTTACATGGAATATCACAGGTTTAATTTGTAGGCAAGGATTTTGGTGCTGGATAACCCCTTTGGCAAGTTCTAGCGGTAGAATATTTGCACTGCAATAATTCTTCAGAAGGTCTAACAGGATTAGTTGTCTGCAAAGGATCTTGAAATAAAAAAAAAATATTAAAAATATATAAATGTATAGCTGTTGAGCTTTCAGCCAACCCTCTACTGCAAATGGTCTGTATGACTGTCACCGACTCGATTTCTATCTTTGCCAGCATACATCATAGCGCAGGGGAAGTATTACTAGTTATGGGCAACCTCAGGTTGCAAAAGGAGGTTAACACTAGAGTAGGCATAGGGAGTGGTAGAATGAGTTGACCTTGGGTCGAGAGATACCTTGCATTAGATTTAACAAAGGCCATAATGTATTCATTTGGCACCTACCAATCTAGTCTGTTCCTACCTGGAAATATATTCGATCCCAAATTTTCTGCCAGGATCTTTTTTTATAGAAAATAATTCAAAATATATAAATGTCTTTAAATTTCAAAGAAAACAATGTGTCCCTAGTCCAGGACAAATAATACTCGCACTCCAGGATTACATTCTCAGATCAAAGGTTGTATTACTGGCAATGAGTTTCCACCTTGCAGTCTTTTCTTTGCTTTGAAAAAGACCGGAAGGTCAAAACGTGTGTCTGGTAATGAAACCTGTGATCTGAGGACATAATCCTGCTGTGCGAGTATTTTATGTCCTGGACTGGGATGCATTCTTTCCTTTAATTATAGACTGGTCCTAGCACCTGTAACTCGCACCGTACTTGTGAGGTTGATGCAACCGGCTTTTGCAATGAATCCTTCCTGTCTATTCACATATATTAAGGTCAGCCCTCTACTGCCATTCATCTGTATGAGTGTCATTTACTCCATTTCCTTCTGTGACAGCATACATCAAAGAGCAACTGGTCACCCCCACTTTAATTGTTGGCTCTTTTGACCTGTGAGTGACAACATATGCACATCTGCTTGAAAATGAGTGCTTTGGTGCCAGGTCTGGCCGGAATGTCCTTTAGTTTTACATTTTATCTTTTTATAGATTTTTTCTTTTCTTTCCCTTTTACTTTTTAGAGCATCTTACAGCTCCAAAGACAGTGCTAATGGGCGGGAAGCTTATCACTCCTTTCATCTGCAGTGCACCACATCCTGTGCTACCTGAGCCTCTAAACGAGCTGACCATCAAGGGAATGTTATTGTCTGTAGTGAATCATTGTTTCACCATTCAGAGATGGCTAACTTGCAGGTTCTAATTATGGTGGCCATGCTGAAACTATAAAACAGTGAAACACCGTATACAGCAGTGGCGGTTCCTCTGCTAAGGCGAAGGAGCGTCACCCCAGTGCTGCAAAGCAGTGAAAGAAAGAACACATACAATGGCAATAACTCAAGGTTATTATCATTGTATTTGTTCCTGCTGCGGAGCTTTGCGGGGCTGCTCTGCTCTCAGAGCAGGAGAGGATTTGTTTGCCCACTCCTAAGTGCACATGACTGTTTAGCCAGCCCTCTCGGGCCGGTCTAACAGTCATGTGCAGTTCGCATGTTTTCCATGCAGGCTGCATTACAGCCTGACTGGAGAACATGCTCAGGCCCCCATTTACTGGCTGAGCAGCGAACCACGGCGCTCAGAACAATCGCAACACTGCATTGCAGGGACCCTGGCTGCTTCCTGTTCCAGTCCTGGAGAGGAGAGACTGAGACGACGTGGGAGAGAGCGGGAGAGCAGCGAGAAGGTTCATTTTTTCTTTTAAATCCTCCCCCTCCCAATCCATGCCAGCCGCTACTGGTATACAGTACCATTGCAAGACTGCCACCTACTGCTATGTTTGATTGTATTTGTTATTTTAAGCATATGCCTGCCATGCATATGTTGTTGAGTTTGTGTGCGTTTTACTCTGGTTGTTTGTTGGTGAATGCAAGAATGAGTCAGTAGATGGATGAATACATGAATGCAAAGATGAGTGACCGAGTGCACTTATGATGACTTGTTGAGTTCCTAATCTCATCAACGACTTAGAGGCACTTTCATTTATGAGCCAGACTGATTATTTTTTTCATTTAAATCTTTATTTCAGCGCATTAGCATCATAAAAGATACAATAAACACATTAATTTCTCTTAAAATTTGACATTTCCTAACACAAAAAAGGATAACAGGATCAATTAAGCTAACCTCTTTCTATGTGTATTCATTGCGTCCGAGTACACAATATCTAATTACAAAATTCTTTAACAAGCACAAACCTGGGCAAAA
This sequence comes from Triturus cristatus, assembly GCF_964204655.1. Lineage (NCBI taxonomy): Eukaryota > Metazoa > Chordata > Amphibia > Caudata > Salamandridae > Triturus > Triturus cristatus. The sequence continues at coordinate 483,873,316 of NC_140585.1, forward strand.
ATTATACAACAATTAATAATAAATACAATTTAAGAACTATTAAAAATAGTAATTAAATCACTAACCGCTAGGACATAGTTTTAAAAGGTTATATCCTATTTAAAAAAAAAATTAAAACTTTTGAATAATCCTCCAGATTGGATAATTAGACATGCGATTTAAGTACATGATCATCCTAATCATTTTGAGATATTTGATGAACAATATTTGTGCATTTATATTAAAAATGTAGGCCCAACTTTATTCTAATAAAGTTAACAGCAAGAAGAAATCTACTGACTCCAAAAACTATCACCTGGCTGGTGTCAGTCTTTAGAATTCTGCCAGCCTCCTTATAGGATCTCGAACCAATTTTAAGACAAAGCGGCACTATCCACTTTTTCCTTGGTGTTGCATAGCTGGAGCAAAAGAGAAGTATATGTAAATCATCTTTCTTTTTATCATGAATACATGAAGTGCAAAGATCACTACTTAACTTCGCCCAGCTTTTTTCAAGCGCCTTGGTTCTAAGTGTACCATATCTAAATTTTAGGTACAGAGTTTTTGATAATGGTGGATGGATCTCATCTAAAAAAGGTTCAAAAAATGCTACATCTTTAAACAATAAAAAATTATTAGTCAATGGACCATGGGTTTTTATGTACACTGACTCGTAGCTCACGTATGACCAAAATGATAGTTTAACAATTTTCCTAGAGCACGAGTTCATAGCCTCAGGATCATTCCAAAAATGGGCTAATCCAATCATGCCCAGCCAAGTTCTAACGTGCTTGAACCAATAAACTTTATTACAGCTATCGAGATCCATAACTTCTTTCAAGCCTTTCTTGTAGTCAAGTAATTCTGGAGTCGTCCACAGTCTGACCCACAGCAATAATGGTCTTAATATTGCGTGTTGATCTGTTCGTTTCATGTTTAGATCCAGAAGGAGGGGTGTCAATGGGGTATTAGTAGATAGTTTTAACAACCCCCTAAGGAACTTGTTCTTAAGGCTTTCAAATGTACTTCTACATGCGGGTTCCCATAATTCTGCCCCATATAGTACCGCTAATTGTACCTTGTACTTGAAGATCTCTAGGGCAGGGGTTACTGCCTTGTTCAAGCATTTATTATGTCTTTTAAGGATTGGGAGACAGTTTTGTTTAAAGACTATCTTAGTCCTTTCTAGCTATGATCTCCATGCTAAGGATGAATCTATAGATACACCTAAATAAATAAAATTCTGCACATAAACAAGCTTCTGTCCATTTAACATTAAATTTTTCATAAAAATTTTATGCGGGCTCAGGGCCATGTATTTCGTTTTTTTAGTATTAATTTCTAAACCTTTCGAAATACAATAGGACTGAAACCTTTCCAGTAGATTTTGAAGGCCCCGTGGTGTTTGGGAAATGAGGATAGTATCGTCCACAAAAAGGAGGGACGAGACCCGTTCACCCCCCAGTCTTAGTGAATCATTATCACTGCTCTCCATATAAGACAGAATGTCATTAACAAACAGGGAGAATAAAGACGGGGCCAGTACACACCCCTGGCGTACTCCCCTCTTTATCGGAATAGCTTTTGTAAGTTCCCCAGTTGGACCCAACCTAACCTTGGCATAGTTGTCCATATGTAGCCCCATGACCAATTTTAGTAAATCTACTGGAAGTCCCTGGGTTTTCAATGATTCCCACAAAAGTTCTCGGGGGATAAGGTCAAATGCCGCCCGTAAATCAACAAATGCCACATAGAGGTGGCCTTTGCGAAGGGTGACATATTTCCAATACAAACAACAAAGCCTTAGGACTTGATCAATGGTTCCTGTTTTTGCTCTGAACCCGGCTTGGTATTTTGTTAAAATTGATTCATCTTCCAACCATGTATTAATGCGATTTAATATATGCCTAGCATAGATTTTTTGGGTTATATCTAAAAGGCTTATAGGGCGGTAGTTGGCAGGATTGCTTCTATCGCCCTTTTTAAAAATAGTAATAATTTCTGCTCCATTCCATGTGTCCGGAATTGCTTCCCCAGCCGCAACAGTATTACACAAATGATTAAGGTATGGTACCCAGACGTCCAATTCATGCTTGAATAGGTCGCCTGGTACTTTTTTCAAGCCCTGGAGCCTTCCCGTATTTGACTGAATTAATGGCTAATTCTGTTTCCTGTAAGTCAAAAACTATTTGTGTGGGTTCGGCATCTACAAGCGACAAAGCATACTCTTCCTGCACTGCACCTTCGGCCCCTTGAGCGGCATACAAATTCATGAAATGGTCAATCCAAGTTGCCTCATCAAGAAAAACCTCTCTTGAGCCCTTCTCACTTTTGTTACCCTTGGCCACTGTTTCCCAAAATAACTTTTGGTCCTTCATTTTAGATGCCGTCAGCATACAGGACCATAATTCCTCGTCCCATAAAGACTTTGCGTTGGCCAGCACCTTATTGTATAATTTCCTACTTTCCTTAACTGCCAGTGGGTTTTTGGTTTTAACCGATTCAATCAAAGCAGATTTTACTATTCGGCATTCTTTATTAAACCATAATTTACCAACAGGCTGTAAGTTCACAGCACCCGTCCCTTTTTTTTGTCTTTTAGTCATGAGTTCTAATAGTTCATTAAAGAACGCTTTGTGTAATTTAAGAAATTGAGCAGGTTCACTTTTAAAGGGATTATAGGTATCGAATATGTTGGTAAGGCAGCTATAAATATTTGCCACTAACTCCTCTTGTTCTAGGATATATGCCCATTTAACAGACCGTCGATTGTCACTTAATATAACATTATCTGGGGCTGCTTGGTATCCTCCCTCTTTAGCTTCCAACCCCATTATTAAACTCTTTACAAAATTAATTTCAAGGGGACGATGATCACTGTCAGATCTTACTTTGACCGTCAGGTCTTTTGTATATGGCCACAGGTCCGAGGAAACAATAACATAGTCAATTATACTTTGACAATTGCGTCTCAAAAAAGTAGGTGCCTTGGGGCTATCCGATGGTAAACGCCCATTGCATGCCCTCAGTCCATGGCTTGCCAATACCCTTGTGATTTGAAAAGCTAGGGTAGTACCAGCAACCACCCCATTACTAGATAAGGATGGTATGCCATTAGCATTATCTTCATCCTCATACAAATTGTTCATTCCTACAATGGGCTCAAAATTGCAATTCATGTCCCCACATATAATCGTGCTTGTTTCCGGGTCCAGAGTATCCAGTATTGACTCTAGTTTGTCAATACATAGTGATTCCTTATAAGATGGGCACGGTCTATTATATACGTTAAAAAGATGGATCACCCGTTTATCAACGGTAACCATTTCCATTCCAAGTATATTTAATGAGTCAATTCTTAGTTGCTGGATGGCTATATTAATAGACACACTAACCCATATTATCAACCCTCCTGAAGGACGGCCTCTTACTGATGGAACTGCATCCAACTGATAAGTTCTATACCCAGCTCTGTGCATGGATTTCGTAGCCCATGTTTCTTGTAGAGCACAGATATCAAAAGAATTTATATAATGGTTCCAATCAGGGTCACTTATTTTTGAGCCCACTCCTGCAACATTCCATGAAACAACCTTAGCTAAAGAGGGGGCATGATTTAAGCTGCTGCTAATGGCTGGTGAGGTTTTACTTGGCCTCCTAGATGCTCATGGCCTGGTACGGTTCTGTTCACTCAGCTCTAGTTGGTCTATTCGGTCAACTCCTAGTATTGGCCCTGGAACTTCCTTAAGTTTTTTTATAAATATGGTATTTTCCCACTGTATACCGGACGACAGCAATCGAGGCGAGCTATCATGTTGATCAGATGACCTGGGTGGACTGGTAACAGACGTGACAGGAATGACCGGTGAGACGGATGGGCAGAAAATAAATTTATGTTCCTCCCCATGTACTGTGAGTCAATCAACGGCCTCCAATCCACTGAACCTATTGTAACAGAGGATGAAGGGTTGAACAAACTGCGGGCCCATCCATTCTCCACGGTGCTGCATACTACCGTATTGAGGCCTCCCGGCCCTACGTTGTATTACAGTCCAGCCGTCATCCCCCCCCCACTTCCCAACTATTAGAATTTGAGTCCCTATACAACTCCCGCCCAATTCCACCCCTAACTTGATTTGTGTCCCTGGTCCAGCTCCATCTATTATCAGGCTGTTCCATTGGCGTATAAAAATAAGCCAGGGGTCTTGCCACAATCGATGAACCGTTTTTTCTAGGCACCCCTGAGCAAATATGTCCCACTGACCGAGGGTCTTCAAATGATACGACCATGCAGTCCCCTTGTGTTCTTTTTCTATTGTAACCTAGCCAGGGGGCCCTCTCTACCATTAAGATGTTACTTCTTGTTGTTGGTGGTAATGGGTGATTAGTATTTAGCCAATGTGACACTTTGTTTTTGAGCGCCCCATACGGTTCTATTGTTGATGGGCCTAGTTCCGGAACCCCAGTTAGGATGACTACGTAATCACATGCTTCTGGGGGTAGATTAATATTCCTACGCTTTTCTGTGTGCGTTTTATCATCATTATGTGTAGGTATACTGTAAAGAGCCGTTTTTTTTTACTACTGTTCCATGTGCCAGAGGAGACTTTGCACTGGTTTTACCTACATCAGTATTGGTAAAGTTAGATGTAGGGACCTTAGATACTGAATTTCTGCCTTTTTCCATTTCGTTATCAAGTGTTTTTAATGTCTGCACTTTACTAATAGGGGCTGGTACCTGAATTACCTTTTTTGATTGGCTAGTGTAATCATTTTTTATCTCTTTCTTCAATTCTATAAGTTGTTTTTCTTTCCCATCTAATCTTACTTCTATAGGAGTGAGTAGGGTCTTAAATATTTTTGTCATGGAAGGTATAAGTAGATCTTCATTCCCTATACTTATACCTGTACTATCAGCTGTTGGGCTATCTGATAGAATGTCAGCTAGGGAATTGTCAATAAGAATGTCATCTATAATATTCAGCGGTAATATTTTGGGGCCAGTCCCTTCTTTCCCAAATTCATGGCCCTGACTTTCCCTTGCCGCTCTTACATTGACTATATCATTTTCATTACACTTCCCTATCTTTACAACTTTGGTGGTTTTAATAGAGGGATATTTTTTGTAGATCCGCTTACTTTTTCTTTTTTTGGGGATAGCTCCCTCCCTTTTCCCTCTTATTAAGATATTGTTGCTATCTGCCTGGATATCTAGCTAACAAGGTGCTTCCTGTGGTTACCAAGCCCTGCGAGTCAAGAACACTACAGTCTTGAAAATCAGAATGTGCACCGGTAGTGCTATGGACCACCGCATTCATATGTAAGATGTTAGAATTGCTTAAAGTGTTATCAGGGGTTCGGACTGGGGTTCGAGCTGTAGCAATGTGGCCCATGGAGGACCTTTTAGCTAAAGCGAGGTCTTGAGAAACCCTTCTCTCCATAAGGACAATACCCTGGTCTATTTGTGTGTTGGTGCGTACTATAAAATCGTCTAATGTTCCTGTTAGTTTTGAGCTACCTGCCACAGGTTTACTACTTCTTGTTTCGCGTGAAGTCATATCAATATGATCTAAATAACAAATACACGAAATGCAAAAGAGGGTTTTAGATCTTTTGAACTAATAGCTATGCCAATAACAGTAGTAGCAATGGAATCCCTTTTAGAAGAATAATGGTGGTACACCAATATCTAATATCCTCTAAACAATTCTTTCCACATCTAAATATAGGCACTAATATAAAACAGTCCTATATTAAATACAAAATATTAAAATAAACTTGCTTACAATGTCCGATGATCATATGATGGAACAACCAGAGTCCCTGGCCCAGTCCAGTCTCCTCGGGCCTCTGAGGGCCTAAGAGGGCCCGCCCTTTGCCCGGGCTTAGCCCGGCGTGTCCCGCGCGCGTCCCGCGGTACGCGTTTCCGGTGCAGATTTAAAGCACCTGGTCTGCTCTGGGCGTTGTCGGCGATGTTCAAGGTGCCCCACTGCCTTATGGGAGATGTAGTCAAGTTTGAAATGACTACTCGCTGGTCCCGGTGCGAGCGTTTCCCGCGAAGCGGGAAACGCGAGGAGTAGCTGCTTGTGGCGTCCGGTGGGGTTATTATTTTCGGCCCCTGTTCCAAAGTCATGCTTTGGCCACTGCTTACACGAAGTGTCACGGCAGAAAGAGAAGGTTTCCCAAAGGTTGCTCCTCCGGTGCAGATTTAAAGCACCTTGTCTGCTCTGGGCGTTGTCGGCGATGTTCAAGGTGCCCCACTGCCTTATGGGAGATGTAGTCAAGTTTGAAATGACTACTCGCTGGTCCCGGTGCGAGCGTTTCCCGCGAAGCGGGAAACGCGAGGAGTAGCTGCTTGTGGCGTCCGGTGGGGTTATTATTTTCGGCCCCTGTTCCAAAGTCATGCTTTGGCCACTGCTTACACGAAGTGTCACGGCAGAAAGAGAAGGTTTCCCAAAGGTTGCTCCTCCGGTGCAGATTTAAAGCACCTTGTCTGCTCTGGGCGTTGTCGGCGATGTTCAAGGTGCCCCACTGCCTTATGGGAGATGTAGTCAAGTTTGAAATGACTACGCGCTGGTCCCGGTGCGAGCGTTTCCCGCAAAGCGGGAAACGCGAGGAGTAGCTGCTTGTGGCGTCCGGTGGGGTTTTTAGATTCGGCCCCTGTTCCAAAGTCCTGCTTTGGCCACTGCTTACACGATTAGCATTCTTAGTCCTTGTTCTACTATAGTGCTGTGAAATGGCCAAAGAGTTGACTCATCACTTTGTAAACTTCTCTAACTACACATATAATAAGAAATGTCTCTGGGAAAACTTCCAGCTGCTTACCAGATTGGATCACTTCTGAATTACACTGACGACGGTAACCATAGAAATACAATACAAAATCTTAAACCAAACAACTATAAACCAGTCACACTGGAGTAGGCATATGTAGTGGTAAGATGCATTGACCTCTGGTCTGAGAGATGCCTTGCTTTATACATAACACATTTAATAATTTATTGATTAGGCACATAACAATCTAGTTTGTTCTTACCTGGAAATATAGTCGACCTCAAGTTGCTTACATTTATATTGACAACAAAAAGAGCCAGGATAAGTGAAAACCCAATGTCCTAGGTACCTAATTAAGTTATTTTCACAGTGTATCTGGTGAAAACGTTTTTGAGCCCCTCTATTGGTTTCCAAACTGTAGTTGATGTGATTGAAGTGTGATGTCTGACTGGTCTCACTTTTAGGTTTTAAAACCTCTTATTGACTAATTATAATTCTAGTGAGAGATGATCATTTCCTTCCAGATTGTTAGACCTTTGTGAGCCAATTATTATTATTATTGAACTCATTTCTAGGGCGCGGCGAATCATCCCTAAGGGGATCTCTCGGCGCCTGAGAAGGGACACCCTATAGACAGAAAGATCTTAAAATAGCCAGGTCTTAAGCATTTTCTTGAATTGAGAGTAATTGGAACAAGCACGAATCTCGTCGGGGAGACTGTTCCAGTGGCTGGGGGCCAGATGAGAAAATGCCTGTCCCCCCCCCCATTTTGGCCTTCCTTATTCTCTGCGTGCAGAGCAGAGCAGATTACGATTACTAGATCTCAACTGTCGCACGGGTTGATAACATTCAAGATTCTTCAGATAGGCAGGGCCAGTCCCCTGGAGAGACATAAAAACCATACATAGCAGCTTGAAGATAACTCGTTTCCTGATAGGAAGCCAGTGTAATTGGCGGAGGAGAGGTAAAGAGGTGGTCCGCGCTGGTTTATTGAGGGCAAGGCGGGCTGCAGTATTTTGGCCCACCTGTAATTTAGATAACAGGTCCTCCCTTATTCCCTTATTCCAACCAGCAAAGAATTGCCATATTCCAGTCAACTAACCAGGAGCAACTGAATAAGAGCTTTTCTGGCATTAAGAGGGATCCAAGGGAAGATCTTTTTAAGCATCCACATAGTTCCAAAACAGGTGCCTGACAAGGTCTTCACCTGTGGGTTCCAGTTCCTCCGCTTTACCAAACACAGTATCACTGTTTTGGAGGAGTTCAGTTGAAGGAAATTCTTCTTCATCCAACTTGCTATATTCGTCATACAGTTTATGAACTTTAATTTGGTTACTGCAGGGTTCTCCTCTCTAGGTACTATCACCTGCATGTCGTCTGCATAAGATATGGTCTCAAACCCACAGCTTCTAATAATTGAGGCTAAGGGGGCCACATATATATTAAACAAGGTGGGGCTCAAGATGGAACGTTGTGGGACCCCCTTATCCACCAAAGTGGTTTGTGACACAAAGGACTCCAACTGGACACATTGTGTTCTGTCGGACAGATGGTTCTGTATTCATTTAAAGGCCATGCCTCTGACACCAATCTCCCGAAGCCTGTCCAGAAGGATGCGATGGGAGATGGTGTCAAAGGGTGCCGACAGATCGAGAAGCACTAACATGGCTGGGGTACCCTTGTCCAGTGACATCCTTAAAGTATCGGTGACCTCCAACAGTGCAGCCTCAGTGTTATATGAAGCACGGAAACCCGACTGGGATGTATCCAGTAAGTTCTTCTGTTCCAAATAGCAAGAAAGATACCGATTGATTAGTGTCTCCATGATCTTTCAGCAGCAAGGAAGAAGAGAAATCGGCCTAAAGTTTTGTAAATCAGTGGGATCTGCTAGCGCCTTTTGAGCAGAGGTTTGATAAGTGCGTTTTTCCATTTACGCGGAAAAGTAGCTGTGGCTAATGAGATGTTACAGACTTCAGCAAACACATCAGCTAAAACCGGGGTTAATTCTGACATAACGGCAGGCGGCACCGGGTCTAGTGGGGATCCAGATTTCACCTGAGTTAGTAAAGAGCCCACTTGTTCGCTAATGATGTCAGGAAAGAATTCTAGGCTCGAGGGGCATGCTCTATCATGGTCTCCCTCTTCAAGCCCGAAGGAGCGATAGATCGAGTCGATCTTACAAGTAAAGTGGCTCGCTAGGTCCTCGCATAATTACTGGGTAGGTGGTGGGAGCCGATTATTGGCCCTCGGGATCGTGAACTCCTTCAGAATAATAAAAGCTCCCGAGAGGAGTTTTTTGCTTCCATAATGTGGGAGCCTAGATAGGCTCTTCTGGCTGAATTTCAACTATTTAAGTAGGCTCTATGAGCCATTCGATAGAGCAATTCATCTTGCTTAGATTTGGATTTCCTCCATTTCCTTTCTTTAGCCCTGCATAGGGCCTTCTCTCTCTTGAGACTGTCTGAATACCAGGGGGCAGGAGCTGTCCTATCCTGGATGTTTACCCTCTTCAGTGGTGCAGTAGAGTTGAGGACATCTGTTATTGAAGCCTCAAACCTTTCTAAAGCAGTATCACAGTAATAGCAGTTCGCCAACGAAGGGGGGGGTATAGGCCTGACTAAAGGCAGAATGTGTCACTTTTTTCCAAGATCTACGAAGGTCTTTGCGAGCTTGTGGATGACCGGATGGTTTTGTAAGTGCCTAGGAAAAGCTTAGCGCCGAGTGGTCAGTCCAGCCTAATTTCTGGGGAGGTTCAACTACTTATTCTGGGATGTTGGTAAAGATAGTGTCCAACACATGACCCGCAACATGTGTGGGACTGACGACTCTTGAGGAGAGATCAAGTGATTCCATAGCTGCAACTAGACAGGCAGACTCTGCTTTGGAGAGAGCCTCCAGATGGTGGTTAAAGTCTCCTACCAGTAGGAACTTATCTGTTTGCAGCTTATATATGGGGCCAGCCTTTCTTGTATGACTTTGAAAAACATATTTGCGCATGAAAGAAAATCCAATTATGAAACCAGTCCTAATGTGTAACTGATGCATACTTTATTCCCTTCCTGTAAAAGAAGAATTATTGAAGAGTCTGTTACAGTCAATTAACAGAGTTGTACAGCTAAATGCTTTATGGTATCGTTATTTTTATTATATATTCTCTCAAATTGAACAAATGTGTTAAACACATTAAATATATTTTAGCGTACCGACTAGGGGCTAAATTGAGGATGTGAATTCAAAGATCAAAAAGTGCTTTTCAAATGATATAGCCACAGAAAGTCTAAAGAACTTTAAAATTATATCTTCACAAAACTGTGGCATATTTAGAATAAAACAAAAGTTTACAGAAGTTGAGCCACAGGCTCCTTCTAGTTCTAACACGACAGAGGTAAATTAATAATTTGAGGTCTCAGTGGTAAAACACGGAAACATCAAGATTAAAAGGCCACTTGAGTGTATGGTTTAGGTTTTTGCCTCTAGGAAACTTAAGACAATAAGCACATCATTGGTGTACGTTTGTAAAGTCACAGTGGTGAAAAGCTTATGTTGCATTTTTAGAGCACCTATTCCCAACTTCATTAGTGAAAAGGAAATATGTTTTGCGTTTCACTTCTTCTTTTTTATTTTATTTTTATTAAACAGTTGTGATGGTATAATGACAGGTCATAGGACCACTTGGCTGTATCAAAGCACAAACAAGGTATCAATACAGGTTTACATATTACATCGCAGCACATAAAACTAGACAGGAAGAGCATCAATTTCATTAACATTTTTCTCCAGTTCAACTGAGGGGGAGATAGAGATATTTCCTCTGGATACATTCCACTTTGCCCATTTATGATCCCACTTCGCCGGACACCCTCGATGCTTGAACACATCTTTTTCTGCTATCATAGCATTGTCCATGTCCTTGGCCTGTTTCGAGTATTTCGGCAGGACACCAGTTCTCCACCCCTGAACAATGTTTCCATTTGCAAGTGCAAACCCTAGGGTGACCCATGTATGTTTGGTACTAGTCAGGTCTGTAGCTTCCCATACATCCAAGAGACAGAGCTGTGGGGATAGTGTGATAGATTTCCCGCCCACTCTCACCAGTTCTGAAACAATTTCCCCCCAGTATGGTTGCAGCTATGAGCACTCCCAGATTATGTGAAAGAAAGTACCTTCGGACGTGCACCCTGTAAGGCAACTAGTCATTCCGACGGCCCATCTTGACCAGTGTGTGTGCTGCAAGATATGATCTATGTCATGGGTACTCACAAACTTTCTCTCGGGGGCCAAATTTACAGTGTGGTTTCTGGCTGAGGGCCGCACCGGTGGGGGCGGGGCCAGTGGGGGAGGGGGCGGGGCCAGAGCAAAAAAAAACTATGACCATGAGGTTGAACACAGGCCACTGCAGCGGACGCCTTCATCCACTGAGCCACCAGACCCGGTATGCACACATATCTATCTATCTATCTATCTCTCACTCTGTCTCTCACTCTGTCTCCCGCCCTCTCTATCTATCTATCTATCTATCTATCTATCTATCTATCTCTCACTCTGTCTCTCACTCTGTCTCCCGCCCTCTCTATCTATCTATCTATCTATCTATCTCTCTCTCACTCTGTCTCCCGCCCTCTCTATCTATCTCTCACTCTGTCTCCCGCTCTATCTATCTATCTATCTATCTATCTATCTATCTCTCACTCTGTCTCCCGCCCTCTCTATCTATCTATCTCTCACTCACTCTGTCTCCCGCCCTATCTATCTATCTATCTATCTCTCACTCTGTCCCCCGCCCTCTCTATCCATCTATCTCTCACTCTGTCTCCCACCCTCTCTATCTATCTATCTCTCCGTCCATCACTCTGTCTCCCTTTCTCTCTGTCTCTCTCTCCGTCCATCACTCTGTTTGTCTCCCTTTCTCTCTGTCTCTCTCTCCGTCCATCACTCTGTTTGTCTCCCTTTCTCTCCCTCCCTCTCTCCGTCTCCCTCCCTCTCTCTATTGCTCTCTTTCCCTCTGTCTCCCTCACTCTGTCTCCCTCCCTCCCTCCTCCGTTCTCCCTCCGTCTCCCTCCCTCTCTCTGTCACCCTCTCTCTCTCCCTGTCTTCCCCCCTCTCCCTGTCTTCCTCCTCTGCCTGTCTTCCTCCTCTCCCTGTCTTCCTAATCTCCCTGTCTTCCTAATCTCCCTGTCTTCCTCCTCTCCCTGTCTTCCTAATCTCCCTGTCTTCCTCCTCTCCCTGTCTTCCTCCTCTCCCTCTCCCTCCCTCTTCCTCCCTCTGTCGCACTCTGACTTCCTCCTGCTGTCACCTCACCCCCTGCTCTCACTCCCTGCTGCCCTCCATCACCTCACCCTGCTGTCCTTTGTCACCTCACCCTGCCCTGAGAGGGCTTCCAGGGAACGCACACGGCCGCCGCACCCGAGTACTTCACAGGTCTTTTAAAGACCATTCACTTGTTAATGAGGCTTTGTTGTATTTCACCTCTTCTTAGTGCCCCGGCATCTCCACTCAATCAGAGGGGAGATGCAGGGGCGCTAAGAAGAGGTGAAATACAACAAAGCCTCATTAACAAGTAAATGGCCTTTAAAAGAATCGCCCGGCCTCACAGCTCCGCGCTGCTGTAACCAGCGGTGTTCGCTGACAAGCACAGGGCACAGGCACTGTTTGCAAGGTCCGCGGGCCGCCAAGGAAGGCTTGCCGGGCCGCTGACGGCCCGCGGGCCGTACTATGAGTACCCGTGATCTATGTAAAACTTTGAGCTGGACCAGTCGTAGATGCATGGGGATAGCAACCACTCGTGGGGAGGAGAGGGCCTCCTGCCAGTTATCATCCTCTAGGTAATCAAGGTCTGTTTTCCACGGTTGGCAAAGACAGATTAACGGATCAGGCTGGTTTTTCGAGAGTTTACGGTAGGTGAGCGAGATCGCCTTACTTGTCAGGGGGTCAGTCAAAAGTCTGTCCTCCAGCGGGGAGGCCTCAAGCAGTCTCTTCCCCTTAGGGACCACCGAGGTGAGTGCATGTCGGATCTGAAGGTAACGGTAAGTCTCGGAGTCGGCTAGTTGGTATTCTTTTTGGAGATCTGCGAACAAGACCATGACTTTGCATTTCCAAAGGTCCCCCACCAAGGAAAGGCCCATGCGGTCCCATTTGTTGCGGATCACTTTTCGATCGGAATTCACATTTAGCATCTCAACAAGAACCCTTTATTCTTTTCCCTCATAACACCACACCTCTGCTCATGTTATATTGCTTTCACAATTGTACTTGTGCCCTTTTCTTCGACATTGCGGTAATCTTTTTTTCTCGGCGCAACGGAAGTGATGTACATTTATTGAACATGGACTCCAAAAATCCCACATGGTGCTACATGCACCCGTCTTGATCACATGTTTCTGTTGCTGACACTTTTCTGTTCGGACTGATGGAATTTCAAGCACATATTTTGTGTGGTTCGTTTTCCACAGGAAGAGTTTACATTGAAAGATCAGTAATAATAAAAAGAATAATACATCAGTGTATTTAGGGTACACGCCTTTAAACATTTTAATTCATTGCAATCTGTGTATTTAAAATTGCATCCTTAACGTGATGAAATATTTTACACACAGCAGCCATTAAAGGCTTTACAATGAAAATTACTGTTACGTTAAGATAAGGCCCGTCACAATATCCTTGGTCTCCTTTCCTAATGCTAGCTCAGTTGCAGTTTTACTGTTGGAAGTTTCACAGCAACGGTACAATGGACACAGATCCCATTTGCTTAACTTAAGAAAGAAATGACAGTCAATAATGAGATGCGCAGTGCGATAGGCGAATTTGGTATAACAGATACAGAAGAATTAATATATATAATAGCCTAGGTTAATCCTTGGGCAGACCCATATGATTTTATCATGGAGTCTTATTGATGGCCCAGTATCAATGTGAGCCATGTTATGTAGTAGTACTAGAGCCTTACCAGCCAGCATTAAAAGATGAATTTACCTCATTTTAAGTTTATTTGCATGTTCTCCCCATGGACTTGGTAATATTTAATTTACAAAGAGATTTTCCAAAGGCAGAATTACTCTTGCTGTCTACAAGGAACCTGTATGGGCTGACACTGGGTTCTTTCTCATTGAGCCTTTTGTGTGCCAGCACAATGGTTCACCTCAGGTGCCATCATAATATCAATGTTTACTCTAGTCTGTGCTCCTGATCTACATTTATGCTAGACATGAGTTATTAATATGGGTTAGCACCAGGACTCGCGTGAGTTTATTGAAAAAAGACACCTTAAGCTTAGCAGATTTTGGTTGAAGCATGCATACTTTGCTTAGGTTTTTTTGTGTGGTCAAAATCCCCTGCTGTTTGGATCCTTGCTTCTGATTCAAATATCTAGTAAGCACCTAAACAGTCTGTAACCGCTTTCCATCTTTGTAGGATGAGTAGATGCAGGTTAGCACCCAGTTCTGCCTAGGACCTGGTGTCCGTAAAAGTGGCAGAAACAAAGACAGAAGCATTCCAGTAACGCAGATGAAGGTTGGAGTGCTTCACGCGATCAGCACCTACACAGGTTTGAGAAACAGGCAGTGGCCCACTAGATACGATTCTTGACCTGTCTCCTGGCTCTCTTTCACCAAGAGGGTTTATGTTCCCATGTGTGTCCTTCTAGAAGGCCTAAAAGTAATGATTCTTTGTCTCTTAGTTCATGAATGATTAAGATCACCCCAAAATGTCCCATAACCAATGGATAGCAGAGAACTCCTGTATTAGACGTTTCCCTTCAGAAATCCACCCCCTTCCCCAGACCTCTTTGAACGAAGCAGCAGTTAAAATCTTTGCTACACATTTATAATCTGACATCTGTCTTGTCCACTGGTCCTCTCTATCCTAACTTTCACCTTTCGTTGTGCCAGTTCCTCTCTCTCAACCTCCTTACACCTTTATGTTCTGCATGTGGACTACGTCCTAGTAGATAACTTTCTTCAAAATCACAGTTCCTTTCACAAAGAAGCTACTTAATTGTGCGCATAGGAGAGCAGGCATGCATGCTCACGCTTATTATGGCGACCCCTACAAACACTGAGCAGAGACCTATAGAACCATAACTCCTGCAGATAATTTCAATGTTCGATTCACTTAAGCACTGAATTGTGTTTCGTAATTTGGGATTAATCTTGCAGTAGGCACATATTCTGTGAGATGTTCTCTTTTTATATATCTGAAATATTTAGGAATATCCTGGATATTGTAAATGTTTGTGAACTGTATTTTATTCAAAAGCAATTTAACATCCCAAATATATTTGTTCCCAACTTACTTGTGCTCTACACCGCAGAATGACAGCTCTTTAACCAACAAGATAAAGCAACCTAGGACAAGACAGGTTTGGGTCGTTTTTCTTTCCTTTTCGATAGCAAGGAACACATGCTCATTAATATGTCTTTACACGTTCACCTAGGCTCGCTCTTTTCATACGATCCCTAAACACCAAACATCCATGACATTCGCAAGGTATTGATTGATTGGTTTACACAGAAACGAGCCCCTCAGCAGCATCCTGCTGCTGCACGCGCGCCACGCTGCCTAAACTACTTAAGTGTGCACTCTGCCATCCGAAATCATCTCAGAGCCGACAGGCCCCATAGGAGGTAAGCGCGCACGTAGTGATGTGCCGTTTAGGATATATATGAGCCCACACAGCGATGCATATAGTTTGGTAGTTGAGAGACCTGGATATCATGTATTTTAAGGTGTTCATTTTGAATTCAACTGAGATGTTTCGTTTTGACAAACAAAGTGTCCCATATGTATCAGTAACAATCTTCCTTATGACTAGGTATACAATGGTGTAGATATCAAACGATACAGGGATTTCTTTGACATATTCTTTATGTATGAGCATCTTAAAAGTCACTGCAGAGAGCGCACTAGCGGTACGTCTTTCAAACGCTCTTAAAGCGACACGTACCCTTTGACATTTCCCCTTTTGGACATATTTTGTGCTCCACGATTGCAAATTATCCAGGTAGCTAACGCTGCGTTTTGCTACAATAGAACCATGGTTTTAAATGAATTGGGGAGGTTCCTTGCCTCACTCATATTAATATATAGATCGTTTCACTTTGTTTGGACTTAATAAGCTTCTTGACTAACATGGATTGTTGGCGCGCACTTTCTTGTTTGGTAGCACTTAGTAAGCCCTCATTGCTGAGCCTACCTTGAACTTCCGTTAGAAACCCTTGCTGGTTTACTTCGTTTACTACTATTAGACTACCCGTGCCGGCCCAAGTTCACGGCGGTAACACTCCGATTGTTGAACGGGTTTAAGTATCCCCTTAGCTGCCTTACCCTGAGCCAGTTTATTGTGTATTTGCCGCACATATCAGTTTCCCTTTTTGTTTGACGCATGCTTATTGTTTCCCTTCGTGCTCTAGATCCATAGTGGAATCAATCCCTATCTTGTGAATGATTTATCCCCAGCCGTTTTCGTCTTAAGTGCTACTTTGAGCGTCTTTTTCCGTTTTCAAAGAAACTTGTTATTCAGGAACTTTGAATATACTCTCATACATCTTCCCTCTGACTCAAACAGCTACATACGAGCTATTCATGTCCTTGAACACACAGCACAGTCACACTGCTGTTGTCCCAAGTAGGTGATGTTTACCCTAATAAATCTTTCTTAAGCGCCAATCCTTATACTCACAGTTCTCTTTCTTATACATACATCTCGATTATTCGCAGGTGCTCTCTATGACCTTGTCCTGATGAAGACCCCGACGTGAGGATTCACTTACCCTCCACCACAGGGGTCAAAACATAGACAGCCCAAACTTCCACACACACTCGAACAACAAAATCTTAAAAATACCTATGTTCATTAGAGCGATGTGTTGATCCAGGAACAAATGACCTATGTTAGGCCGGAAAGGTCCTATACTATGTACAAATGATGTATATATGTTACAACATCCTATCCTTGTCCCTCACTCACTTATCCACCACCTGCTACCCACCTCTTTTCCCTCTTTCTTAAAGCACTGTAAATACTTTTGCATCGCAACGTATTGGAGCAACTGTGTTGCCATACATGAAATCCTTTGAATTTGAAACTCATTTGAATGCCATTTGTTTGAGATACTATTAAATTTGATTAAGGCATCTAACAACTGTATAGTGTGGATTGCGCCTTTCTGATTATTGTTTTTGAAAAATTACTACCACGACCATTGTTATATTGTACTGTAATACTGGCCCAGGTCGTGTAGTTTTTATGGGTTACCCCATTGAAACTCAACACAAAAAATAGGGTGGCAAAGATTTCTTAAGTAATGTCACCCACAAGTTATTTCCAAAGAAATGCCCATTACAGAAGCATCCACTATTGGAACGGCATTGCAGTTTGCATAGAAGTGTAGCTAGCCTGGTCTGCGTAGTATTCAAAAGGTATCCACATGAAACGGTGTCGATGGGAAAGGTGACTGAGTTGGATCTTGGCTGAGATGTGCAATTTCAGTCACAATTGCTGTAGCTGACCTGCATTCTTCAGTTCCAGCTCTTCTGGTCTTGTGTTATAATGGAGACTCTGTCCCTGTTTGCTCCAGGGTGCATATTTAAACAGGGGTGCAGGTACAAACAAGAGTCATTACTAGGGGTGGCTCCTTCGCTTTAGTCGGAGGAGCGTCACCCCACTGCTTATAAGCAGTGTAAAGAAAAGAAACATAAAATGATAATAACTTTAAGCTATTATCATTTTATGCTTCCTGACTTGTCCTGCTGCTTTGCGGCGGGTGAGTGGATGGGGCTGCTCTGCGAGCGTGGCAGGGGAGCAGTGGTTTGCCCACTCCAAAGTGCGCATTGACTGTTTGGCCGGCCTTCTCGGGCCACCCAAACCAGTCCCTGGCTGAGCGCCACGGCGCTCAGACCAATTACAACGCTGCCATTGCGTTGTGATTGGCTTAGGGGAGGAAGCTTATCTGCCTTCTTCCTGTTCCAGGAGTAGAAAAGACGCGTGACCTGGTAAGGTAAGTTTAGCTTCACCCCCACCCCCGTGCAACATCACCCGCGACCCTCCCCCCCGCCCCCCCCTGCGAACCCCGCTTTGCCCCCCACCCGTGAGCCATGCCGGCAGACGCTGGACATTACATCATATTGTAATTTGTGTGCTGCCCCCTATGACAGCTGTGAACTCAACGCCTGCCACAGAGAAGCTCATTAATAGAAGATGAACCAGCTGATTGAAGCAGCTGGTTCATCTTTCGCTGTGTAGGGGACACCCACCTATATATCAAAGGAGAAGCAGGGATCCACCTGCAGGCAGGGTGTCTGGAGGATTCATGAGACCTCCCCCCCCCCCTCTTCACCCCGTCTAGAGGGTTGCCCTGAGGGGGGCGCAGTGACTGTGTGCCACCTTGTTGTGGTACACAGTTAGAGCGCCTCCTGACTGTCTCTTTGCATCTGTACCCACATCCATAATATGGTGAGGGCATAGAGGCAAAGTGTTTTACTCAGTTGCCTGGGGTCATGTCCCCCTGCAAAGGTTGGAATGCCCCCTTATGATAGCGCTGGTGCTATATGCGTGCCAGCGCTATTAGCATTACAGAAGGGGCCATGCAGGCATCTGCTGCTCCTTCTGTAATACAACAGTACCTCGGGGTGCAGAAAAGGAGGGCACACACCCGTTGTGCCTGTATTGCAGCCCCCGATTTCTATTCCTCTGGGTTATTGACCTTTGCCTGACCCTAATGACCACATTTCCAGTCCCTGACTTGGATTCCTCCCTTTTACCTCTGGTTACCCCATGGCATTCCTCTTAACTCTCAGCAAATGTTATATACCTACATTTAGGAGTTTCTGTTCATTAATAGATTATGGGTAGTTCTGTTTAAACCTTTAGATTGAGTGATCTAGCTGCTATAATGAAGCATGCCCTCTGTATCTATTTAGGAGTACTGGTTAGGGCTAAAAGTGACTTATAATTTTTGTTATAATGGCGTTTTCTCCTACTGCCTTTGAAATTAAAATTGGCAATAACATCGCAACCTGCCCGGGTAAGAGAGTGAAGTTGTTTCCATGAACCTTATCCTTAATTTAGCAGTAAAGCATTCCTCCAATTCAAGAAGCCAGTGCTCCATTTGGGCCATAGATCATCACGGACATCAAGTTGTCTAGAAAATATAACCATCATTTCAAACTTGCCTTAATTATGATCACCAACCCATTTCGTCTGAGAAGGCAAGCATGCGTCACGATTAACAGAAAATCGTACTTCCCTTTGTAATGACAGGTCCTGCAACATTTCTGCCATTCTTCGCAAAGGACAGAATATAAAGACACCATATTATCTGACACCCTATCTATCCAGAAGTTGAACTTATTTTTGATTTTCAAGAGAGACTGTGACAATTGAAACAAAATAAACGATTGTTTACAAATCCTCAAATACAGAACCCCAAAACCTCCCTTCTTTGTACTGCCTCTCTTCTCGTGGTTCTCAGTAAAATAACCAATAATTTTATATCTCAAAAATTGAGGTCTTTCTTGAGCAGGATATGATGTACTAATTGTAATTGTCTGTAGTATAGTTGCCCAATGCAGTTTGAACCTCCAGCTAAGTTTTTGCAGTCTAAAGGTGATCCATCTGTTCCGTGGTCTAGATGGAAAGAGGAGTTTTTAACATATATTTAACATATATGAAAGCCATCGATGAGGACAGAATGGGCAACGAAAGGATGACCAGTATTTTACTGCATTGTTTAGGGTCAGAAGGGCAGGCTGTTTTTAGAACCTTATCTGTAAATCACTTTTAAACAACTTTGTGGCTTTTTGATCTCTGCCAATTACTGAGCTACATATCTAGCAGCTGTACTTAAAACAATCGTAATTTGTTAAAAGTATCTGCTAGCATGTAGTTTTGTATAATACATTAAAACAGGGGCTGCTCTCTACACACACCATATAAACGAGCGCTCTCTCCTAGCACATGCTACCTCTCTTCTCAAGTTATAGGAAGGATGAAACTTAGTCAGCCCTGCTTTCATTTGAACCTGTGGCTGCTGCGTGTGCACAGATTTCTTGGGCCATCTGTTCTTAATTAGCGTGGCTGCACCCGCTTCTTTATCTTTGCTTACTCTCTCTCCCCTGCCTGTCTCACCCTCGCCCTCCCTTGTTAACAGTCTCCACCTAACCAAGTTTGAGGCTTGTTGTTCACTGCAAATAACAATCACTTAATCTCCCCGTGCCTACACTGGTTTCATTTGTTTACATTTATTTTTATAACGTTACCGGTGCACATTATCATTTCACATTAAAACAGGGGCTGCTCTCTAAGCACACCATATAAACAAGCGCTCTCTCCTAGCACATGCTGCCTCTCTTCTCAAGTTATAGGAAGGATGAAACTTTGAGTCAGCCCCGCTTTAATTTAAACCTGTGGCTGCTGTGTGCGCACATTTCTGGGGCCATCTGTTTTTGTGGCGTGTTGATCTCTGCCAGTAACTGTGCTACATATCTAGCAGCTGCACTAAAAATAATCGTATTTTGTCAAAAGTATCTCCTAGCATGTATTTTAGTATAGCACATTAAAACAGAGGCTGCTCTCTACATACACCATATAAACAAGCACTCTCTCCTAGCACATGCTGCCTCTCTTCTCAAGTTACAGGAGGGATGAAACTTCGAGTCAGCCCTGCTTTCATTTGAACCTCTGGCTGCTGCGTGTGCACAGATTTCTGGGGCCATCTACAATAACAGCACAAGTGCACAATACTGAAACATATCAATCTATGGATATTAGCAATAAACTTCTAATAGACTGGCTTATGATCAGTACAAATGCGGAAGACTTATTCGATGCACTTATGCCATATTTACCGCAGTAATATTTTGCAATGGCATTATTACAAAAATATTAAAAGATATTGCAACAGAATGAACATATTTATAAAACATGTATAAATGTACATCTTTTTTTTTTTTTTTTTTTTAAACCTTTATTTACGTCAACATGGTACACAGCTATTCAGCCGACATCCCGGAGGTCCGGCAGCACGATGAGAACAATACGTAGGAAGGTCCATATCCGTACATCAGGAGTAACAAAGGTTTAGTTTTAATGTAAACAAAAAAATAAAAACACAAGCAAGGCAAAACATATAATAAGCAGGTGCTAGTTCTCAGCTGGAGCGAGGTCCCACTCCCATCAGCGGAGCAGTACACCACGCCAAAGAAGTGACGGGAAAGCAGGGGTACGGACTCCAGGTTATGAACAGTTTTACGTATATAGTTGGGAGTAGAGCTAGGGGGAAAGTTGCACATCGAGCATCTCAGTAACCGGGGGCACACAAATATCTCCCCTATAATGGTTCCATCGCCCCCATATCTTATGCCACTTCTTAGGGCGACCTCGGGCACTGTACACCGTTTTCTCCCGGAACATGCCCCAGTCCATATTTCCCATCCATGTTACCAGGGGTGGGAGGTCTCTGGGATCCCCACAGCTGCGCAATATCTCGCTTCGCCACCATATTCCCCAGGGTCACCCATTGGGTCTGAGCGGCATCATAGTCGGTGGGACCCCAGACATTCAATAGGCATCGTCTTGCCTCCGGGAAGAGTGCGATACCCGTGACCTCTTTCATCACATCATGAATTTGTTTCCAGAACTCTACAATCTCCCCACACTCCCAAATAATGTGTAGAAAGGTGCCCAACATCCCACAGCCTCTCTTGCATAAGCCATCGTCAGAGAAACCCATATGAATCAGGCGGGGACCCGTGACATAAACCCTGTGAAGTATCTTAAGCTGCACCAGCCGCAGTCTAGCCGGGATCGCAACCTCCTTCGGAGAGGAGATGGCATATTGCCAGTCCTCATCGTCCAGTTCGAGACCATCCCTAGTCCATTGTTCTCGCACATCAAGGAGGAGGTCGGTCCGAACATTTACAAGCTTCTTGTAAATCAAGGAGATTGTACTCTCCGGCATATGACCATCCAGAATCCGATCCTCCAAAGGAGAAGACTCAGGCACGACCTCCCCCTCGGCACAGACAGATAGCAGAGCGTGACGCACCTGGGCATATCGAAAGTATTCAGTACCCCCTAATTCGTACTCCGTCTGCAGCATCTCAAACAATTTCACCTTACCCTTAGTCAGCAAATCCCCAACTCTAGAAATCCCAATTAGGTCCCACTTCTCAAACCCTTTCGTGTGCCATAATTTCCCTAGTATATCGGATTCAAAAAGCGGAGTAGCCTGGGTAAGTCTGTCCTTCCAGCCCAACGAGTTTGTAACCGCCTTCCACACATGCACTGCCGTCTTGGTTGGTCCTGTGAGGGACCCATCCAATGATTTGGAATACAGCGCACATAAATGTACATCTTAAATATTTTTTTTCCACTCAAACTTACTTTAAAGTACTAAAAATGGTAACCACACATACTTGCAATAAAATTTAAACTAACAAATATTTGTCAGTTTTTCCTGGACAAACCATTGCCAATATCCTTGGTTACACACTTATAAGGTGCCAAAAAAGAAACACGTATTAGCAATGCCAATAGCTCAAAAATAAAATCCAAACTACCAAGCTCTAATTGGGTATTTTATGTATGCTAAAAAAATATGATTGCACATTGCTTAGAAGGTACATTTTGTATTTTTAGCCTTCAGGTTACTTTAGCATTAAAACCAATTGTAAAGCAGTTTCACGTTTGCTTTTTAAGCAAAAAAGCTAGTACAAGATTTTTCAGACGCACACAATTCATTACTTTGTAGTAGTGTTTAGAAACATAGTTATGCTATAAAAACATTGCCATAGCCAATACGTCTCGCCTTTCAGAACATACAAGTATTTAGTTATGCAGCACTATATACTTGGTGCAACAACATCAACTATTGCAAGGCTAAACACTTACAAGGTCTCAAAGGCAAGACCTATTGCCTAAGCCAATGCTTGTTAAACTATCCTGCCATTAGGAAGGAATGCATCAAGTGTGGGAGGATAGGTAATTTTGCACCTGTGTGCAGAGATGATAAAAAAAAAGGGTAGACTGCTGCTATGGGGACAAATAAAGTCTTGTGTGTGTGTGGTCAGGACAATGTATCTACAAAGGAGACGGGCATTGTGTTGCCTGTCGGTGATTCCTGTGCTGGGGAGAGGGAAGTAAACAGGTCTTCGAAATGTACTGTTCAGTTATTAGAAAAGTATTTAGAACTCATAACTGATTCAGGATCACAATAGTCTATCATCACTGAGAATTATTTCCAGGAGAAATTTGAAGGGATATTAACTGGAGGCGGTGTGTGAATCTTATGTAGGAGACCAGGGTTGTGATGGGTCTATATTTGATCTCTTGGGTTTCTTTGCTTCAGACGTTTCCTTCAACGGGAGGATAGAGTTTATTAAATTGTATGGAGCAAGAAAAAGTTAATGTGTTAGGTTAGAGGGACCAATGGAAGCTGGGAATGACACTCGATCCTTGCAGCAAGGAATCTGTCTTGGTAGTCGAGGGAAATAATTGTGCTGCAGCAATTGAGCTTGAGCTTTCTGGTGTTATTTCTGAGAGTTTAGTAAGGCTCAAAGGATTTACCCATTTGATCAAACGTAAACAAGAAGCGCAGCTAGTCAGGCAAAAATTGAGGAATGTTCCTCTCAATGTGAGAGAGTAACTTGGAGGTGTGTTGGATGAGCTGTTGAAAGGGGAAGTGGAATCTTCTGAGTGGGTTTCTTCCGTTGTTTTAGCGCGTAAAGCTGACAAATCATTGAGATTATGCATGGATCTTAGGGCTCTCAATGCAAATATAGTAGTGGATTGTCATCCCTTACCTAATCTAAATGAGGTTGTAAGTATGTTGGGTGGTGCTACTATATTTTTACACTCTAGATCTTCGGTCTGCTTATCACCAGATTGAACATGCTGAAGAATCTGGTCACCTGACTGCATTTATCAATTCACGAAGTCTGTTCAAGTTTAAGAGGATGCCGTTTGGCCTTGCTGCAGCAGCATTTATTTTTCTGAGGTCAATGTGTCATATCTTCAAGGGTATGGAAGCATTTCCTTATATTTTCTCATGACGTGTCTGAATATACGTGTCATTTGAGGAAAATTTGCAGTGTCGAGGGAGGGAGACTGTCGAAGGAGGGAGTTGTACCAAAAAGGTCCTGCTCCAGACTTGAAGAATAAATTACTTTCCTGTTAGGGACTTTGTTACCATAATAGCAAGTTCATTAGGAATTTTGCTGCCAAAATGGAACCCCTGCGCGAGTTGGCAAGGAAAAAAGTTGAATTTGTGTGGGGAGAAAGACAGCAACAGGCCTTTGACAGATTCAAGACTGAAGTTGTGACAGCTCCCACTTTGAAACCATTTTGTGTTAATAAGAATTGGATTTTAATGGTAGATGCCAGTCTTTATGGTTTGGGGGTGTGTTGTCACAACGTTCTGTGAAAGAGGAATGGGTTGTGGTGTTCGCTTCTGGCACTCTCAAAGAAACAGAAAGGCGTTATGCTGTTATTGAGAGGGAATGACTTGCTTGTTTGTGGGCAATGCAATATTCTCACAACTTTGTTTTGGGATCTCTGTTTGTTTCGAGGACGGACCACAGGCCTCTTGTTGCTATTTTGTCTTCTAGTGGAGGTCAGAGGGCGACTGCATGCATAGTACGTTTAATGGCTAGGTTGCAGGAATATCATTTCTGGGTGAAATACGTGCCAGGGAAAATAAATGAGACAGTGGAGACTTGTGAAATTGGAGCAGAGAGGAGTGATGAAGGGAGGTGGTGTCAGGTAGATATGGAACCATTACTGAAGTGATCTGGAGAGATGCTAAGAAGGATGATCATTTGCTGGTTAAGGTGGTGGAGTATGTTGAAAAAGGGTAGTCCTCTAAGGGAGATGTAACTGCAGAGTTCTTTCCTTATTGGAAGATTTCAGGGGAATTGGAAATGGAAGGTGGAATATTATTTTTTTTTTGTGTGTATACCTCCTGTATCTTTTAGAGATTGTATTTTCTGTTGCCCATGAAGGGTTTCTAGGTATGTCATCCTTCAAGAGGCTTGTGAGAACTGTTTTCTGTTGGCCAGGATTGGATAGATTTGTGGACAGGATAGTCAGGGAGTGTTCTGATTGTGATAATAGTGAAAGGATGTTGATGGTTAAACCTGCACCTTTAGTTCCGGTGGAGTGCCGTGAATTTCCATAGCAGGTTGGTTTTGATCTCTCGGGTCCTTTTAACTTCTTGCCATGAGATTGCAGGTTTGCCATGGTAATTATAGATTATCACTCAAAGTGGCCTGAAGGAAAGTTTGCGGCACAAGTCACCCCTGCTAGTGTTATTGAATTATTTAAGGAACTTTTTGCTAAAGAGGAGAATCCTGAGGTACTTATTACAGACAATGGGGTGCAATTGAAATCTCAGGAGATGGAAAATGTTCTTACTTACTCCCAACATTTGTCATGTCACCACTGCTTTGTATGAACTACAAGGTAATGGTCCAGTAGAGGAGTATAACCGAGTTTTGAAATAGGACATTTTATGGTTCACATTGTTTGGGGTGGAATGGAAAGACAAAGAAATTGTGGCTGTACCGTATAACTCCTCATACCACCACTGAGGTCAATCCTTTCAAACTTCTAAAGGGAGAGCCTCCATCCTATGGCTCCTTACCCTTATTTGCTTTGCACATCCGTTGCAGAGTTCTGTGGGTGCAAGAGCACTCACTTGCCTGCTCCTAACCTCGCTTGCACCTGCTGCCACAAACATGACAATATCCTGACATGTGCTGCTGCCTATCCCCCGGAGGGAAATCCTCGCAGCTCTGCAGCTTTTCTTTAACTTCAGCACGGCTCTGGACCATGGCGCCACAGTATTAATTACTGCTCTGCTATCTGCCTCGTTTGAGGTGGGTGTAGAGTGGACCCGGATGAACTCGTGGAAATTCACATTTACGGGCAGAACCACTGCCCTGTTAAGTATTAGTTATGGACTCTTCTTAGCTTACAATTGGAGCTCTAGCCATCCCAAAAAAAAGGAAAATGTCTGGGGGTTGGGGGGGGGGGGGGGACAGCACACATTGCCCCCTCCTCTTTGTAAAGGCATTCACAATTGGTAATTAAGTAATTTATTTCTTCTCCGTGCATTAATGCTTAACCCTAACCATGCTTATTCCTTATTGAAGGAATCTGTTGGGACTTGAGGGTTTGTTTAATCTATATGTTAGCAGTGTTCAAGTCTTCTCCATTTTTACTCTGTAATGTTGTTTGGTATATTTGTTTGTAAATGTAGGCTTTTTACTTCTTAAAATGTCAATTTGGGGGTTTCATTTGTAAATGATTATACGTTTTCCTGTGGGCATTTAAAAAAAATACTTTCCAGCCAAGTTTGAGTCGACATACCTCCATATAATATCTGTGAGTACATGCATTTACTGATTGGGGTTGTTGCCCTATCTTGACCTACCTGACATGTAATTTGTGATGCCATCTGAGGTCATGAGGAGTGTGTATGGGTTGTTATATTTTCATGAAGTGAGGACTGTAGCAATACCAATAATTGAGCTGAACCTGTTTTATTGTGTAGGTCTGATTAGAACCAGATGTAGCTAATATCATAAATACAGAGAGGGAGAGGCAAAGATCTGTCTCTGAGCCAAATAGGTGACATGCATGTGTTGATCAGTCGCCAATCATCAGCCATTGGTTGATTATAACTATCATTCATGTGGCATATGTGGTATCTCCATTTGTTGATGCAACAGTTAGAGCTGTCTGCATAGGGACGGGCACCCTACTTTTAGTTTTCGTTTTGTATTGACTGTACCGCTCACCTCAGCAGCTAAGGGCCTTCACTCTGTTGGCCACGTTACTCTGATCTTGTGAGTGAAAGGGATGATTTGGGTTTTCGGATCCCTCATTTGATGTTTAGGGAAGCTATGCTACAGGGATATTTTTCCTTTTTTTTTTTACAGGGAGGAGTCATTAGCATAAAAAAGGAGAATGTGACTTAATAGGGCATCTGAGGGGGCCTTTTCTACCATGAGTCTGTTGCTTATTAGGCAAACTACGGCATGCAGTACTGAATCGTGTTATGCTGTGTTATAGCTTGTCATGTTATGGTAGGTTACTCTGCAAAAGGTAACTTTTTCCATAGTGCCAAATTTTGACAACTTTAGTTAACAATCTTCATTTTTTACAGGACTACTACATTTCCATGTTTGCAAAATATATTTTTAGCCACAGCTGTCACTTTGATTCCTTAAAGTTGTACCATATGTCACGCTTTATCTTCTGAACCGTGTTCAAATTAACCCCTTGCCCCGTGTTAAGTCGCCAACATATGCTTGTAGAACCCCGGCTCCTATCTTTGCCTGTCCACATTAAAGCTTAATTAGTTAGGCTTCTTGAACCATCCCTTCCTCTCTGAAGTTTATCATCTCAGCATAAAAATTCACCAGTTTTGCAGCGTGAATCTTTCTGGATTCACTATGCTGTGCATTATTCCGCGATCTTGTGGTTGGGTCCGGATTCGTAGTCTTTTCTTTGTTTTTTTTTTTTTTTTTTTTCGTAGCCCAGGTGGGCGTCGACGTACACCATTTGGTGCACCTCCCGTGACGTCGTCGTGCTTCCTGCGGAAGTCCCACCTTTGGGGCGCCATCTTCAGATTCTTTTTTCCGCCGTTGGGTCTGGATCGTCATCGGGAAGCTCCAGAATTACACTCGAAGGAAGAAGGAAGAAAAGCGAGTTTCGTCGATAGAAACACTAGAAGATATCAGGAAAGGAAAAGATTTCATCAGGAGCGCGAAGAAAGGAGGACCAGCGCCCTTTTTCTTCGACGGCCTTGGAGAATGCACGCTCAGAGACCCTGAGCGCAATGGACAAGACGCCATTCAAGTTCTGCCCAAACTGCCACCACAAGTTCGCGCAGAAAGACCAGCATCCGGTCTGCAACCTCTGCCTACCGGTCGATCACCAGAGTATCGACTGCAACGCCTGCTCAGCCTTCGCGCCGAAGACACTCAGGGTGAGAGAGCGGCAGAGAAGGGCCAACGCCAGCATGGATGGCAAGGGGAAGCCCCCGACGCTCTACGCTCTGGGCCTCTCCTCGGACGACGAGGACAACGACGCCGAGACAGCCGAAAACTTCACGGTCGTAGAGACCGACAAGAAAAAAGAAGACGAGGTAAGAGAATCGTCGAGCGCAAAACAGAAAGTACCTCGACAACACGAGGGTGACTCGAGAAAATCTGAGTCAAAGTCCACGAAGGGAGCCCCGGCGCCGAAAACTTCGACGTCCAAAGGGGGAACCGCGGACAAGAGGCCGAGCGGATCCTTAGATAAGGACTCCCTGGTGCCGAAAGACGCCGAAAGGCAAGGGTCGTCGAAAGCATCCCATGAAACGGGCCGATCGACGCAAAAAGAACGTTCGACGTCGACGCAAGTTTCATCGAAAAGACCCGCGGTCGACGCCGAAAGCATCTCCGAGATGGAGAAAAAGAAGAGGCGCCTCGAGGCCGAAATGGAGAACATCCTTCAAAGAAAGAAGGAGTTCGACGCCAGAATGAAGGAATTCAAGATTCCAACGGTTTCATCAGCGGACGTCGGTGAGGTCGAAGACGAGTTCGACGCCGAAGGGCTGACAAGAGAACTCGAAGAGGAAGAAGAGCCCTATTATGAGGGAGAAGCCGAGGAAGAAGACCAACGGTCGTTCTACGAATCGGCGGCATCTACCAGCAACGACGTCGAATGGCACGATCTCGACACCGAAAACCCGGAGGAGCCCGTGGACACGTACCCTTCGAGGCCTTCGCCACCCGACGACATCGGGGTCTACAATATGGTGGTCAGGAGCGCAGCAATGGCCTTCGGCGTCAAACTCGACGAGGAGAAACCGAAAGCCGATTTTCTCGTCGAGACACTGCTCCCCATCCAGACAAGGAGCCAGTTCCTCCCCATGCTACAAAGCGTGATGAATCAGGGGTGAGAAGCCTTCAAGGAACCTGCGACCTGCCGGTCGATCACGCCCAGGACAGAGAAGAAATATAAGCACTCCTCCCTGGACCCCCCTTACATCAAGGGTAGCGTGACCGCGGACTCCATCATAGCCTCCACGGCCAGGAGAAGGGCCAACGTACCAGCAACTTCGGGCCCACCCCCGGATAAGGAGAGCAGGAGGATTGACCTCACAGGAAGAAAGGTCGAGAGGAACGCCGCAATGCACTGGCGCATGGCGAATTCAAATGCACTCCTCAATAGACACCAATACCAGCACTGGGATGAGATGGGGGAGTTAGTAAAGCACCTCCCCGAAGAATACCGGCAGAGAGCCTCTCACCTGATAGATGAAGGCAAAAACATCGCCAACTCCTGTATAAAGACGGCGTTGGATGGGGCAGAGACTTCAGCAAGACTCATGGCCATAGGGGTCACAGAGAGGAGGCATGCATGGCTAAGAATCTCGGGATTCAAACCGGAAGTGCAGAACAACATCCTTGGCACCCCCTTCAATGGAGAGACACTGTTCGGAGCAACAGTGGACGACAAGCTCACCCAGCTGAAAAAAGAAAACGAGACGGCGAGGTCCATGGGGGCCCTACAGCTGAGGGGAATGAGGCGAGGAAATCCCTCGAGAAGACCCTACGGTAGGGGAGGAAGCCAGCAGGGGACGTCGCACCAGGCGTTCCAACAAAGTCAGCAGGGTGAAGGTCACGGACAAGGTCAGCAGAAGCAAAACTGGCAATATCAACCTCGGGGCCAGTCCTTTCGCGGGAGAGGGAACGGACGTGGCCAAAGGAGGAGAGGGGGCGAACAGCCCTCGACGAAGTGACTCAGCACGCAAGAGGACGCCTACCCTTGTCAGGACCCCAAGGGTGAGGCGCAAAAAAGTGTCATCAGGGGGAAGAGAAAATTCAAGAGCCTACGAGCATACGACACCAGTAGGCGTAAGACTGAGGTTCTACCTTCAGGAGTGGCGGCGTATAACCACAGACAAGTGGATACGGAACGTTGTGCAGTACGGGTACTGCGTAGATTTGGAGAAAAGACCTCCAAACAGGAAACCAAGGGGAAGACTGAGATCGGCCCAAGAACTGGCAATACTCAGAGAAGAAACGCGGAAACTCCTGCAAAAGGGAGCCATAGAGACAGTGCCGTTCAGAGAACGCAACAAAGGGGTCTACTCAAACTACTTCGTGGTTCCGAAGGTAGACGGAGACCTCAGACCCATACTAGACCTCCGTTACCTAAACAAGTTCATCAGAACGCAAAGGTTCAAAATGACTTCACTGCAGGAGGTTCTGCCACAGATAAGAGAAGGGGACTTCATGGTCACCGTGGACCTCAAGGATGCCTATCTTCACATCCCAATAAACAGAAGGCACAAGGGCCTTCTAAGATTCAACATCGAACAAGAACACTACCAGTTCACGACCCTGGCCTTCAGATTAAAATCAGCACCAAGGGTCTTTACAAAATGCCTGTCGGCGGTAGCGGCGCACCTACGAAGGCAGGGAATACATGTCTACCCCTACTTGGACGACTGGCTGGTCAAGGCAAACTCACGCGGGAAGTGCGAGAGGCACGCAAAACGCGTAACAGACACCCTCACAAATCTGGGATTCTCGATCCACTGGGGAAAATCATCGATGGAACCGGAGCAGGTGAAGATTTTCCTGGGGGCAAAGATCAACTCCCGCAACAGTCCAGTAGTGCCCAGCGAGAGGAGGACAGAGGCTCTACTGAAGGAGGCGAAGCTCTACCAGAAGGGGCGACCTCTGACAGTGAGGGCTGTGAGCAAGATGATGGGGATGATGGCGTCCTGTATCCAGCTGGTGCCGAATGTACGCCTGCACATGAGACCATTCCAGGAATGGCTACAACAACAATGGTCACAAGCAAACGGAAGTTGGGAGGATCTAGTGGTTGTTACGCACGCAGTGCAGGAGGAGATAACTTGGTGGAACAGAGACAACATAACAGCAGGGAGAAGCCTGACACCACCAATCCCAACAGTGACCATTACCACGGACGCATCGCAGAAGGGATGGGGAGCGCACATGGACAACCTCAGAGTGAGGGGTCTATGGGCCCCAGCAGATGCGGTCCGCCATATCAACTACCTCGAGTTGAAAACAATCCTGCTAGCCCTGAAGGCATTCCAGAGGCACCTGTTCAACAAGAGGGTGTTGGTCCAAACAGACAACACCACGGCGATGTTCTACATCAACAAACAAGGGGGGACACAGTCGTTCCCGCTCTCATCCCTAGCTCAGGAGATTTGGAGATGGGCCATACCTCTCAGGATAGATCTGCTGGCAATTCACCTACCGGGGAAGGACAATGTGGAGGCAGACTGGCTAAGCAGGCAGACCTCAGCATCACACGAGTGGGAGCTCAATGGCCAGGAAACGGAGAAACTCTTCCGGAGATGGGGGACTCCCACAATAGACCTTTTTGCAACACGCCACAATGCAAAATGCCAAAGCTTCGCGTCCAGGCAACCAGATCAGCAATCCAAGGGAAATGCCCTATGGATAAGCTGGTCGAGGACATTTGCCTACGCCTTTCCACCGATACCCCTGTTGCACAGAGTGCTCGACAAGTGCAGAACCAGCAACATGACCCTGATCCTGGTGGCTCCGCAGTGGGCGAGGCAGACATGGTTCTCACAAATTCAGGAAATGGCACAAGGCGACCCATACAGGTTCGAGAGGAGGAAGGACCTGCTCTCAATGCAAAACGGAGAGGTCCTGCACCCAGAGCCAGAGACCCTCAACCTGGCGGCATGGCTCCTGAAGACCTAGAGTTCGCACACCTAAGATTGCCGCCGAGCACGATGCGAGTGCTACGGGAGGCGAGGAAACCAACTACACGAAAATGCTACAGCGCAAAATGGAAGAGGTTCACTGTGTGGTGCAGGAAAAAGGGCCTGCAAAACAGAATGACAAGAGACTCAACAGTACTGAGGTACCTCACACACCTTCTAAAGAGTAACCTTTGCTCGAGCTCACTAAGGGTACACCTAGCGGCCATCGTGGCCTACACCAGAGGTGAAAAAGGTGGAAGTTTCTTCAGCTCGCAGGTGGTGAGGAGATTCATGGAAGGAGCCAAAAGGATGGCCCCCCCGAAAAGGTTGCCGCCGCCGGCATGGAATCTGAATGTGGTCCTGACGGAGCTCATGAAGGCACCGTTTGAACCCATTCACAAGGCCACACTGCAGATGTTGACTATGAAAACAGCCTTTCTGGTGGCCATAACCTCACTACGCAGGGTGAGCGAGCTTCAAGCACTAACGCTGCAGGAACCCTACATTCAGATTCACAAAGATAGAATAGTCCTGAGAACGGACCCACACTTCATGCCCAAGGTAGTGTCGGCGTTCCACATAAATCAGACTATCCAGATACCAAGTTTCTTCCAAAACCCGACTACAAACGCAGAAAAGGCACTGCACACCCTCGATGCCAGAAGAGCGGTGATGCACTACATTGAGAGAACCAAAGAACTCAGGAAGTCGAAACAGCTGTTTGTGTCCTTTGCTACTAGCTTCATGGGTAGACCAGTGACTAAGGGCACCATCGCAAGGTGGATTGCCCTCACTATTCAATTCTGCCACAAACAGGCTGGACAGGAGCTAGCGGAGGGGCCGCAGGCTCACTCCACAAGGAAGAAAGGGGCCACCGTGGCCTTCCTGGCGAACACGCCCATCCAGGACATATGCCTCGCGGCAACTTGGGCATCTGTGCACACGTTCACGAAACACTACTGCGTGGACATTCAGATGAACAAGGAAGCACAGGTTGGACAGAAGGTGCTTCAGCACATTTTCAACGACCAACGCTCATCTACCACCCAGCCGCCACAGAACTAGGAAAACCGCTACAAAATCGATGCACAGCATAGTGAATCCAGAAAGATTCACGCTGCAAAACGAATAGTTTCTTACCTGTCGGTGTCGTTTTGCAGCTTGAAGATCTTTCTGGATTCACTAGCGAACCCACCCACCTCCGCCAGGAAGATGAGGCTGGAGGAAGAGGGGGTAAAATGGAAAAGATCAAAGAAATACAAACATACAGATAAAGGGACAAGAAGGATTAATCAATCGCCTAGGGTTAAAAAAAAAAAAAAAAAAAAAAGAGGAAAGGAAAAAAGAACCCGAAGATGGCGCCCCAAAGGTGGGACTTCCGCAGGAAGCACGACGACGTCACGGGAGGTGCACCAAATGGTGTACGTCGACGCCCACCTGGGCTACGAAAAAAAAAAAAAACAAAGAAAAGACTACGAATCCGGACCCAACCACAAGATCGCGGAATAATGCACAGCATAGTGAATCCAGAAAGATCTTCAAGCTGCAAAACTACACCGACAGGTAAGAAACTATTCGTTTACCGTCCCAGAAAGTTATTAATTATTGTATTGCATTTGAAAAAGTACTAAGACCGTATTAAGGTCCATAGATTGTTGAAAATATATTATTTTCTACGCAGCATTAACAGTTTTACAAGGTAGTTTTTTCTCCACAAAACCAAATGTAAAGGGGTGGCAGCTATTACCTTCATTTAACATCCAAAATATCAAAAACTCTAACTATAGGTGGTCCTTTTACTGTTGTCCCTGCAGAATGTAATATGTAAATAGATTATACTTGTCTTCAGTCTACTGAAAGGGCCAACAATTCATATTTATTTTGTTGTCATCGTTTAATGATAACCAACGAGGATGATTTGCTCCAACTAACTGGCTTCTTTCCTGATGATTTAGAGCAAGCAGCAAGTGTCTCTAGTACTTTAACGAGCCTCTTTAGACCCAAAGGATTAAAAACACTAAAGGCCAATTTCAAATGTACCACCCCTACTACAAACCTCCAGAGGAAATCGCCACCTTTCAACTTCCATCTTGTAGCGAAGTTACTAATATGCAGGGTAATCTTTAATCTACTTTTATGCTCAACAGAATAACCAAGCCCTTCTATTCCACATGTATTAGTTCCTTTTTGTTATCTGTGGATGACTGGAATTTTTCTTTGGTAATGTTGTTGAATCTTCCCACAGCATACTTTTCTGTTCTATAAAGTGCATGACTGCCTCAGTGCGGCTTCCCAGCGCTAAAATAAACAGATCGAGCATGGGGCTAAAAGCTGAAAAAAGCCAGGTCTTCTATAGCTTTTTAAATTTAACAACATAATTTCATAAGCAAAGCTTTGGTGGGGGGTATCACAATTGGTGAAGCAAAAAACTAGTGAGCACCCTCTCTGCCTGGTCAGTTTTACATGGGGGCAGGGGAGAATTACTGGTACAGCTCCGAGAGTATGGATGCACCAGTGACTTTAAATATAAAGGTCCCAAATTATTCATGACTTTGTGCATATATCACAGCTACTTAAACTTAGTAGTTCAGAGCCAGTGCAAATTGGGAAGGTGATGAGAAACAAATGTAGATTTTGGAATGCGACAAAATAGAGGGGCTGCTGCATTCTTAACAATCTAAAGTCTCTTCGTTAAGGATTTGGAAAATCCATGATAAAGAACATTGCCATAAACAAGTCTAGAGATTACCAAGGCCTACACAATCATCCATTGGGTGGATGCAGGTAAAAGCCTAAGTATTTTCCTCAAACGTACAAGAATGGCAAAACCGCAGCTGGACACCTTAGTTATTTGCCGGTTCAAATTGAGCTTCTAATCCAGCCAGAAGCCAAGATCTTTGATCACCTGACTGGGATTTGGACAAGACCCCAATTCATCCGGCCTGCAGGGGGGGCCCCAAAGTTGGGGTTGATTGCTCATCAGTAAAACTTCGCTCTTGTAATCATTTAGTTTGAGACAGTTGTTCATCATCCACCTCACAACCTCTGCTAGACAAGGGTTGAGGTTAGATAATCTAAAGCCTTCTTTAGCAGAAAGTGACACAATAATTTGTCATCCACATATGAGAAGAGTGTCAGCTGATGAGATTCCACCATGTCGGCCAAATGGTAGACCTAGATATTAAACAAAGTAGGGCTCAAGGAAGAGCCCTGTGAAACTCCATATGGTAGCAAGTGAACCGAAGGCTCATGGGGTTTCAAAAAGACTAGAAAAGAGCAGCCTTCCAGTAATGGAGCGAAGCCAGGACAAGGCCAGGCCTTGAATGGCATGTTCAGATAACCTTTGAAGGAGCACAGGATGGGAGATAGTATCAAATGGATCATCCTTGAATTCAACACCCTTGACCACTGTATATTGCGGTCTAGGATGTTGGAGTGGGTCATAATTTGTTGGCTATTGTTTCAAGCTTTTTCTGTGTAAGAGACTTAACCACCAGAGTGGTCATACTTGCCTTTGCTGGGTTTTAGTGTCATTGTGCAGCAATCAGGTTAACTTTTAGTTCAATAATTGTTCAATTTCACTAATTATTGAGTAATATTTACAATTAACTGATGGCCAAAACAAGATCTACTAGTTATTAGATCTGTGTTTACAGTTCCAATCGTAGATGAATTTGGATTTGCTGAGCCCTAGCACATTAAAGACAGTTTGTGTTGCTAACTGCAAGTAAGTAGAACTATGTTTAAAATTTCTATAGACATTTCCAAATTGCTGTACCAATATTAATCATCTAGAAAAGGCAAATACTTAAAAAATATACAAGTCAGTGATATTGAACTCTTATTTCCCGAATTACAGAATTTCCCCTTTCCTTTCTTCATGGACACATTGGCTAGGGTCATTGAGGTTCTAGGCTTTTTTTGTTGCTTAAAAAGCCAAATTGAATATTAAAAAATCACAAGCAGTCCAGAGCCCTGTGGGAAAAGTGGTGCCCTGTCCTGTAGATGTTCCCTTTATTGCACCGGTTTCTTTTATTAGTTGT
Organism: Triturus cristatus; assembly: GCF_964204655.1. Lineage (NCBI taxonomy): Eukaryota > Metazoa > Chordata > Amphibia > Caudata > Salamandridae > Triturus > Triturus cristatus. The sequence goes on from NC_140585.1 coordinate 483,908,876, forward strand.
TCCTGTCACCATTCACATCGAGGGCAGCCTTTTGCACATAAAAACGTCCATGGTGAAGTACTTTGTGATCCAAGGAAGGTGTGTACTCTTTATAGTCCAGCCCAGTGCCTGTGGTAACGTGACAAATGGTTGTGTACTCCACAAATTGAGGGCGAGGAAGTGAAAAATTCCTTTGTGGTGTACAACTGTCGAAATCCTAACCACTTCACGTACATCAAGTAAATAATATTTCGCATTTTATGACCTAAATTAAAACTTTACTGTTTAAAACATTTAAGCCTATATCTTTTATGTACTCGGATGCTGTCTTAGGCTTGTATAGCATATAATAAAGCACCAATTGATGATGATAATGACAAAAACGAGGCTAAACAAGAAGCGGTATAATGTGTCTTACTTCTCTCCATTTTGATGATGCAAAACGATACTGAACAGCAATCAGTTTTCAGCAGGCAAAGCTGATTCTGCAGACGTGTACATCTGAGACATGGATTTTCTGGAGAACAATGTAGATAACCCGACAGCCACCCAGATCTCACAAAACCTTTCAAGATGCTTGTGAATCTCTGAACGATGGGTCTGAGTGGAGCGGATTTTTATTAAGGGTCAGCGTCAGAACCCCTCTTTAGCCTAGCTTAGCCATGTGCAGCAGATACGCAAGTGACGTTTTCTTACCTTTGGTCACAGAGAAGATGGTGTACAATCTCTACTTCAATTTCCACACTTTTCTTATTGTAGGTTTTTTGTGTAAATAAAAAGATCTGTTATTTTCATCTCGATCCCCACTTGCTGCTGCCTCCTCAACATTAATGTAAAGTAACCTAATTCCAGCAAGTATGGAGCAACTTTGTGGGTTTAAGAGCCTATTTTCTACAACACAGAACCAATGCCTAGAGCATCGGGCATTACCAGATTATAACTCGTTAAAGTTACAGGACAGCATTGTGTGCTTCCATACAGCAGTTAAAGAAACCCCATATGTGGGTTAATTTGCCATTAGTTACTGCTACTAATGTGCTTCTTTGTGTTGACCTTGCGAATAGCTTTTCACTATCTGCCTCAATACACACCTTCCACTTAAAATTATCAAATGCAGTTTTAACATACTCCTATATATTATTATATCCACAAATAAGTTTAAATGTGCTACATTGCAGTGTCTGCATGACCATGTTTACAAACACCTTCCAGGCGGCGAGCACTCGCTCCCCTCCTGTTTGTTGCCATCGCTGCGCGCTTTTCCCCTAATCACCACTTGACCACTTCTTGGTGCCTGAAAAGGTCGCAGTTTTATTTTCACAACAAACATTTTGTTCACATGAAATCTTCATATTTCAAATTTCAAACTCATGGTCATAGTATAGTACTTCAATGACCATCTTTAACTTTCTTCTATTGTTCATTGTCTTTTCTCTATTTGCATTCTGGACCCAGCCATCTCAATTGCTTGGCAGAGGAGGGAGGGGACCCATTCTCTGGGTTTCGATTCACGGGTCTAGGCTTCAACTTGCTACCGATTTGCAGGGTGTCCCATTCTGGACCTGCCCGGGCTGCAAGTGCCGTCCCGCTCGTCCTGTATCCTTTCGGGGCCCTCCCCTCTCCCAGGGGTCCCTGCCGTTTGGCATCCGAAGGACCTTACTTGAGCATCTACTCTATCTTCTTGCGGCTGGGTCCATGTCATCTTCTCCGTCTGTACCCCTGCCGTAAGGTATCCCCGGGGTCCAGCGGAGTGTCATCTCTATTCTTTCTCTGGCGGCACGCTGCCCGATGGCTCCTCCAGTGCCCCTGCCGTGAGGCATCCCAAGGACACTGTGCGAGCCTTTCATCTATCTTCTAGTAATTTCGTTCTCTACTAGCTTCCTCGTGTTAGCTCCGCCACGCTCCCTACGGGTTCTCGATCGGAGGGAGCTCCCCCCTTTTATCCGGTCCTACCCTCGCGACCTACTTGAAACCCCTTTGCTCGATTATGCCTACTATGTTCATCAGGACCATGTCTGTTCCTAAACCCGTGGGGTGTACCCCAAACATCCAAGTGGTACCCTGGCGACTACCAGTTTATTTACCCATGTCGCGCGAAAACCCCACCCCCTGTGCCTTGCATGCTTTGGCCATGGTCATTTTTAGCTTTCTTCTGGATTTTACCTGCCCCCTCTAGCTTCTCAGCCTCTGACTATGCTTAGTGTGCAGCGTAGGTAGAATGGAAGAGCATTTGTAAGTGATTCTTAGGGGAATTGCTTTGGACATTTTCACATCCTGGCTAAATGTTTGGTAGCCTATTTGTCTGCCCAAATCGTAGGAATATGTCGCCATGCCATGGGCTATAAGCTGATAGTTATGCATTTCATGATCCCTCGCCATGCAGAATAACTTTGCCATCTCTTAATATGTGTACACCTGTAATCCAAAGCATGTTTTCGCTATCCTTTAACCACTGGGAAGGACGTGACCCCTAGTCTGTGTTAGCTTTTGCAGTTTTTGAAAGCGCAGGGCACCTGTATGGTTAAAGCGTGCTCACTTTACCACCTCCGCCCCGCTTTCCTCACTCGGTCCGTCAGGCGTTTCTGTGGTTGAACATTATGCTTCTGGATGCCGCGAGTGGTGCGCGAGAAGGGGGGGCTTTGCAGGAAGACCGCCCTCCCCCCACCAGGCCACTTCGCAGGATTCTGACCGCATATGTGTTAACCTAGCACTCTGGATTGCTATAGCCATGAGCGGTATTGGTATATTTTTGCTGCTTTTACCCCGGCATGACCAGAAATGGCGTGCTCTGACTTATGGAGGCTATCGTCTATCCGAACTCCAGATTCACCCGGGTCTTGATTTGACCTTCGCAAAGAACATGGGGTACCCTTTATATTGCCCTGCGCGAGTCATGCTCTTTTCGGGGAGTCAGTCCTTAGTTAATGCTCTCCTGGGGCGGACGGCTTTGGCTTATGCTCTCATTCCCGCTCTCTCCCAACTTTTTCTACTGCCATATCCATCTTACAGTCGTAATATAAACCAGTCAGCTATTGGCTTTCCCCGTCGAACTGCATAGGCACCACCAAGTATACCTTACAGCCAAGTTTTAATGCTGCAACAGGGGTTAATTTGGGTAGAAATCCATTTTCCTTAACCAAGCGAAACTCCCAACTATGTTATTTCTCTCACAGTTTTGAGTTGGTGCTTCTCCGCCGCCAGCGCTCCTAGGCTGTCCTGCCTCCCAACACGGATGGCATGTGACTTTCGCTTCCCGTTGTCGTTTGGCTTCTGTAGCATTGCCTTTCCCCCGGTTTAAACACACCTGATTGCCCGTCTCTGTGTAATGGGCGTATGCTGCGGGGTGCTCGGACATCCTTTACCTGGTATGAGTGGTGTTATTTAACTACTCAGTGCGTCCGAGGGGACGTGTTTTCGGGGACTTGGTCGTCATAGTTTGAGTGCCTTAACTTGTTCCCACGCCTTCGGTCATCCATGCTTGCCTACTGCTAGGATGGAAACTTTCTGCAGGTGCAGTTGTGACTGCATCCTACTGACGGACACCGTTTTTCCATTCGATGAAATGCAGCCGTCAGATCGCTCAAGGTGGTTCACCCTCAGGGCTCGAGTCGGGGTACCACGCGGGTGGACGGCGTCCCCCCACTTATTTTACCGGGTTCTTACCGGGTGGACGCCGTCCACCCTGCCCAAAAGATGGAGCCGGTACCCGAGCCTGCGCGCGCGCTCAGCACTCACCAAACCTCACCTTCTATTGTCGAGAGAGGGCGAATGGAGCTCTTTAAGTTGTTTCACGTTGATGGAGCCGTTCAGTATGACAGACGGGCGCTCGTGGCCTTATATTAGAAAAGGTCAGTATGTGTTTATGCATTTCAGACGGAGACCGGCAAATTTACTGTGGGCAATAAATACGCACCGAACAAGCGCATCTTTAATTTCCCCGCTCCTTTGAGTGTCAATACGGTGACTAATTCCAACGTAAACATTCTCCTTTGCCCTTTGAACCTGCCCCCATCGCCTTCTAACCTTTGTTAATTAGTGGGGACTCCATCTTGTGACGTCACTTCCGGCTGTGAGGTCACTTCCGGTGACACCACCTAACTTGGAGCGTCCCCCCACTTCTTTTTTTAGGACTTGTGCCCTGTTCACCCTGTAAATTCATTGCCGTTGTTTTTGTAGGGCCTGGAAAGCATTTCATCGTGAAATAATACCCATTTTATTGGCAGCTTTATTTCTACTTTTGTATGGTAACTTTTCTGTATCCGCCATTTTGAACCACAGACTTGTGTGTTTGTAACGACGGATCAACACCTTTCACAATTATCCGAATTAATAATCCTCAGTTTATCGAGGACAGAATGATAAGAACCTAGTCACTAGAGCAAACCTGTGATCCGCAGCCTCCCGTCTAGCACTGATGTCTGTAGCAGGCACATTGACCCACCAATGAAACTTTTTGGCTTGCATTTGATTGCAGTTAACCTACTTGCTGGTTGCTGATTGAGGCCCCGCCTCCTATCTATTGATTGTGTGTCCTATTTAAGTACATCAGCCTCCGCGTGCTTTTGTGTTAACTGTTAATCTGCTGAGTTCATATCGTTTGCGTTCGACATTTTGAATAGATGTGTGCTCATGGCGGCGGTGATCCTCGGATGACCTCATGCACGTGCTCAGGGCTCCTCGCATTATTGCAGCCAATGAACAGCCGCAGCAGGGCTTATGCCTGACATCCTGCAGTCTGTGAGCCTTCAGTGACATGGCACACACTGCACTGCGGCCCCAGGCGGGAGCAAGAGAAACGGGGCGGGTGTGGAGAGAAAGGGCCGAAGTACATACAGCCAGATTAGGTTAAGGGGTGGGAGGACACTGCAGATCTGGGGGCTTAGAGAGCGCGTGCCGAGTGGTGACACAACAGCCACCAAGCTGTCCAGAGATCAAATGGGCCCAAAGACAGAAGGCACTTAGCAAGGCGGGATTTCTTCGTAGCGCCTCGCACATTAGTTACGCCTCTGTGTTTTAGGCACTCTCTCATCTGGCACCCTTGAGCATGCAGGGGCCTGGTCATTCTATAGAAAGCTGAGCTGCTTGTTAAGGCTCACCCCGTAGGATCCCGAACTTCTCTGTGGCTCCATAGTAATTATAGTAAACAGTCACAGCTTCGAGGAGCTATACCTGCGCAATGACTGTAGTTGCGCGTTATGCAGGGTAGAGGAGCCCATAACCTCTGTTGCTTGCTTACACGTCATTTGTTACCGTCGGGGGGTTCTTAATAATTGGTACAACCGTGTTCACCTAATGTACCGGCCTACAACATAGCGCTTAGGACTACCGCCTTAATATTTGAATGGGAAACAATTCGGGAAACTTCACCCAGGAAATGCAGAATACTATTAATAATTTGAGAAAAAATTAAGAACACGAAGTCCACACAGTTCGGAAAAGTGGACTTATATTACTAGCGCCCGCTGCGGACCGGCCCGCTGTTGTGGCTTGATCCGGTCCGCTTTCGTCTGGTTGCCTGCGAGAAAGGGACATCACTCCTGACTCTCGCCATGCTCTGCGCCCCCCCCCCCCCCCCCCCACTCAATGCCCCCGTTATTCCCGACATGCCATTCTACCTGCCGCTGGGCCCCGAGACTCGGCCCTACTCTTTGTGATGCATCCCGCCAGCTCCCGTCTATGAGAGGGATGATGTCTTGCTGGTAGTGCCGCGAGTGGCGCACTTAAAGCGGACCAGCTTTGATAGTTGGCCGTTAAGCGATTTAGGCGCCATTACTCATACAGCGCCCTAGCTGGCTGTGACCTGTGCGATGCCAGCATGGCCAAATAGTCAATAACTGAGCAGCGTTGGGCCAAAGTAATATCGTAGAGCACAGCAGCCCACCACTGCTGTAGACCACTTCCGCTGAGCGCAAGCATTTCCCATCAGCGGGTAAGTGGCACCCAGCAGGGGCATACACTGGTTAGACAGGTATGTTTCCTTGGGAAGGTGTAATTTTATATTTACCTTTGAAAATAAGTTTGGGTTTAAAGATCAGCAACGTGGGACAAATATATATATACGCTTTATTCTTCTTGCTGCAAGGAGTCACACATGGTCGTTGGGTGTCACTCATAATCACCATGCAAGTACGAAAATGTCACATATACAATCCGAAACTTTGGCAGCTATGCAAAGCCCACTTCTTGTGGATACCAAAAACGGGAGCGGTCATGCTGATTATATGGCTGCCCAGCGTCATGCGGCGAGAACGACCACGTTATTAGTGAAGGAACTTACTTCCCAGCACTAGTTCTCCGCCCAACCCTGGAGTATGCCGCAATGAGAGTAAGACTGGCGCAGGAGGTACGACTGGTCATATGACAATGCCTGTGCTGCTTTCGCGCCTTTTCTTTGAATAACAGTATCGCGGGGCGGGGTTGTCGCTTCCAACGCAAGCAGCGCAGAAGTGGCTCATCCCTGTGAAATATGGACTCTGCCGCGACCACCAAATAAAGTTGTCGCTGTAATGCAGGGCGCCTCCATCACCCTCGTTGTCGTTGCCGCTGTGCCCGCTCCCACTCCTGATAGTCGCCGTGCTTTCAAAATGAGGAGACTGGAGATTCGCAACGCTAACCACCGCGGGAGAGCAGCTGTTGATTCAGCCTGAACCTCCCGTGTGCCCCGCCACCACTGTAGACGGCCGTAGCACAAAGGCGTCAGACGTGTATTGGCGAGGTTTGAAACCGGGGACTGTTTGTACTGGACTGGGATGGCCATCACACATCAAGTGCTTCCGCCCTTGGACAAAATTCTAACATGCGCCCGTTTTCCGTGCCCTGACAAATGCCGTCTGGAAGGCTTATATGCTCCCATAGCCATCTATAGTGTTGTGTTGCTTGGTAACTAGTTACCTTGCATCCTCGTGATGATAGAATGTTTGGGTTTGGAAAGTGATTCTGGTTCCACTGCGTGGGCTACCAGTATCGTGGTTGGAGTTGGAGATGTACCTGACTGATGCTCCTCAGTATTAAAGGAATCTACATGTTAACTGTGCCATCGTCTTCACTTCAATTGGCGACGAGGATGGGATGAGGAGCATCAAACCCACGTTGGACCCCTAGACATTGGATTCATTCCTTTTGGATCATTTAATGGAGGCGGAACGTTCGTTTCGCATATGAAACAGTGGATATACTGAGCGAGCCTTCGATGGAGTGATCGATTCATGTGTTCGCAGTGTTTTGCCTACCGTGCGAGAGTGCTTAAGTAAATTGCTTTCATTACTATTATCACGCGCTAAACGTTAAGGATTACCTGCCGTTGAGAGATCGCATCTTTCTAAGTGATCTTGGAACCCTGAGCAATCTTGGATCTTCGGCGGCGCTGTGACGTCCTCCTCGTTCTTCTCTGAGGCTTCGTAGCTGTGGATTTGCTGTGACTCCCGGCGTCATCACGTGGTCACGGAGCAACGTCACCACGCTGCGTGACCCCCCTTGTCGGCCATTTTGTTGTATATTAGTTGCCTGGTTACCAAGGACCGGAGCCGAGTGAACGAAGAAATCTACGCGCTGAACTACTGGGAATTGCGGTGCTTGCCTCACATAACTTAAAAGAGGGGATTATTTTTCTTTCTCTTCGTGTCCATCATATTGAGGTATTCTGAATAACGTTTTTGGTACTTGCATCTTGCTGGAGACTGATCTTTTGTGTGTGCCATTGGTTGTCAATTATAAACAAGACCTCTAGCCTGTATCAATAGTCATCATGTCTACAGAGGGCACAAGTTCAGCTCAGACAAACAATGCTAATTTTAGCATTTCTTCCCCTCAACCGTTTTGGGCCACAGGAAATGAGCCTTCCCTCAAGTGGTCTGAGTGGAAGGCGTATTTCGTTAATTACATCAAAGCTGTTGATGAAGAAAAAAAAATGGCAGCGGAACATAAGAAAATATTGCTATTGCATGCTCTGGGGGCTATGGGACTCAAGACGTTCCACCAATTGACGGGTAGCATTACTTCTGGGGATTTTAATGTTTTTGAAATTGCATTATTACAGCTGGACAATTATTTTAAACCAAAAGTATGTATAGGTGTTACTAGGTACCAATTTTTTCAGAGGAAACCGTCAAAATCTGAAACTATTGATAACTATGTGTCTGATTTAAAAAGGCTGGCTCTTGATTGTAAATTTGGGGTTTTGCACGACGATTTAATTAGAGATCAGGTTGTTATGCCTTCCGCCAACCATGCAATCCAAGATAGATTATGGGTGAACGGCGATGCCCCACTGGATGATATATTGGCTATTGTGAGGAAAGCTGAGATTTCTGGTCGTGGTGCTGTTGCTTTAAAAAATGATACTCCGAATGTTGCGCTAGGGAGTAAGACAAGTAGCCCTAACGATTTCAATAGAATTCCGCATAAGTTTAAGGATAGACCTCCTTTTAAAGAGCGTGCTAAATGCTATAGGTGGGGAAGCTTAGACCACCTTGCTCATAGTAAGACGTGTCCCGCCCTTAAGCAGAAATGTACTAATTGTGGTTTGGTAGGCCATTTTGCAAAAGTGTGTAAGAGGAGAAACTACAAGGTCAAATGTGTCACAGATGTGAACTGTGAAAGTGTGGATGAATCAAATCCTGATCCGGTGGGTATGATTTTGAATGAGGATTTGTCTAAAAACTTTAGAAGCAATTTGATGCTAAACATTAACGATTTGTAACATGTTAATTGATGGTGTGAATATTGACATCATAGCTGACTCAGGGTCACCTTACACCATAATCAAAGAAAAGTTGTGGAAAAGTAAATTTATTAGTAAGGTGGGTGAACAATTGTTCGAACCTGATATCCATCCTGAGGGTTATGGGGGTGAGAAGATTGATCACGTTGGTTTCAGATGGTTTATTTTTGAGTTCAAAAACAGATGTTGCCGTGCTAAATTGTACATTGCTAAGAGTGGTCCTCCTGTTTTGGGATGGTTGTGTTTTGGGATGGTTGTGTTGATGGTGACCTCAGCTAGGCCTACCAGTGCAAGGGGTTCGCCCTTCTCTGCACAGAGTCCTCAGACCAATAGGAAGAAGTTTGCATAGAAACTGGAATCGAAAATACAGAGTTTATGAGGTGGAACCACATTCATACAGCACCCTGTGGTGCTGAATGAATGTAGCACACAGAGTAGAAGAACCATGGGTCTTTTATACCCCCAGAGGGGCTCAAAAAAGAGGGCGGTACAAGCACACATAGGAGAATTACATACATAGATGGTCGTACATAAATGCACAGTCAACAGTAAAGGAGGAGCTAGCAGTTGCTGACTCTGGTAGAAACAACCTGACAGCTACAGACTAAAAACAGATGTATGGACAGTTAGATTCTTCTGCACATGTGCAGAGTAGCAGAGTCTAAGTATAGCCAGTCCTTTAAACCGAGCACAAGGGTAAACAAAATGGCTGCCAGAAATACAAAATAGATTCCACAAAATTGACAAGATAGCCTCTAAATACCAGATGGATTCCGCTAATGCTAATCCAATCGCAGCCAATTTACAACAGTTGGATCAGAAACTCTTGCATATTATTCTTGACCCTAACAGTAAGGAACAAGTGTTGATCCTAGATGAAGGTGCTTCGTTGGGCGAGAGAATGATATAACAATTCCCATCGGTTTTTAGTGCAAAACTGGGCAATTTACGTGGTTTTGAACATCTTATTCGCCTTAAAGAAAACGCTGCCCCCAAGGTGCACCGTTGTCGCAACGTGCCTATATTAATGAAGGAGGATGTAGCCAAGGAGTTAGAGAAGTTAGTTGCAGCTAAGGTGATCGAACCAATTGAGGCATCAGAGTGGATTTCTCCAGTCGTGATTGCTCAACGTTCTAATGGAAAAATCCGACTCTGTGTGGACCTCCACCACCTCAACAACAATATTGTTATCGACAGGTTTCCCTTACCCAAAATGAATGAGATGGTGAGTTGTCTTAAGGGTGCAAAGTGGTTTTCCACGGTTGACCTATCTTCAGCCTATCACCAAATTTAATTTTTCCATGATTCCAAACACCTCAAGTCATTTATAACACCTTTTGGGTGTTTTCAGTTCACCCGCATGCCTTTTGGCCTTGCGTCAGCGGGCGCGGTATTCCAACGTCTGATGTTTCACTTATTTAAAAAGGAGATGGGTGTGACCTTTTTCCAGGATGATATTTTAATTTATGGTGGAACCAAGGAGGAACATGATTCTAGGCTTATCAAGGTTTTAAGAATTTTGGAGGGTAAAGGCCTTACTATTGAGTTTGCTAAGTGTAAATTTGCATGTGAAAGCGTAACATATCTGGGACACGTTATTGATCGTAATGGTGTTAGACCCAAGGCGTCTTTAGTTTCAGCTATTGAAGAGGCGCCAGCTCCTTGCAGTAAGGATGATGTTAGAGCCTTTTTAGGAATGGCTGAGTTTTGCGATAAATACGTTCCTAATTTTGCGGACAAGTGTTTCAATATTCGGCAGCTTCTGAAGAAAAATGTGAATTTTGTTTGGTGTTCCGAATGCGATAGGGATTTTAATGCTATCAAGACCGCTATTACAAATGCAGCCTGCCTCAGTAGCTTTGATCCGGCGGCAGAAAGTTTCGTGACTACTGATGCAAGTAATAAGGGATTGGGTGCAGTTTTATCTCAGTACTCGAGCAATGGCAAAGAGAACATCATTGCCTTTGCGTCTAGGTCGCTTTCTCCATGCGAGGAGAAGTACCCTATAATTGAGAAGGAGGCACTGGCGTGTGCTTGGGGTCTTGACCATTTTAAATCATTCATATGGAGGAAGTTGTGCACTCTAAGATCTGACCACAAACCTTTGGTCAAGATATTGTCCTCAGATGGTTCTTCTAATGTCTCGTCTAGACTGTCTAGAATTTTTATGCGGATGCAGAACTTTACGTATTGAATTGTTTATACCCCAGGTAGAGACAACCTGGTTGCTGATTTCTTGTCCAGAATGCCTGTTATGCTGGAAAAGTGTGAAGATGAGGAATGGAATGACTTTCAGGTTGCTTTAATTCACAGTCAGGGTCGCTCTGCTATCAACAAAAGGGAATGGGAATCTGAATTCCGTAGTGATGAGATTTTATCTAAAGTTGTGTCATTTACTTTGAATGGTTGGCCTCGTAAGGATAACATAACCGACATGGTCAGGCCTTTTTGGGAAGTTAAATCAGAAATCTCCTTTTGTGACTGTTTTCTTTTAAGAGGGGAAATAATTATTCCTCCTATGAGCCTTCATTCTTCCATTGTGGAACTGTGTCATGAGGGTCATTCTGGTATTACTAGAACCAAGGTAGTAATTAAAAAATTATTCTGGTGGCCTGGTTTGGATATAGAGACGGAGAGAGTGGTTAGGAATTGTACTACATGTGGTAATTCGGACAAGTCTTTGAAGAGTTTTAGACCACCTATGTGTGATACTATTGTTTCAAAAGAGACGTGGGACACGGTCGCTATTGATATTTTGGGTCCCATTAAAGACCAGTGTGGTGAGTCTCGGAATAATATTTTCGTGCTTATGGATCTTTTTTCGCACTGGCCAGTTGTAAAAATTGTGGATAAGGCTGATACTTCGGCGGTTCTTGAGTTCTTGGATGAGGTTTTTTCTTCGGACGGAATTCCGGCGTCATTAATTAGTGACAATGGAGTCCAATTTGTGTCCAATATGGCTAAGGAGTACTTTGCAAAACTTGGCATGAATCACAGGACTACTTCGTTGTATAACCCTTGCGGGAATGGTATGGTAGAGAGATTTAACCGTTTGTTGAAAGGGATAATTCAAATTGCTTCTAGTAATGCACAAGATTGGATTTCACAGGTGGAAAAGACTGTCTGGGCTTACCGAGTGACTGCCACCGAAGCGACCGGTTTACCTCCATTTCTTATTATGCGTGGACGTAAACCTCGGTCTAAATTTAACCCTAGTTGGTTATTCCCATCGGGGTCGGTCAATTGGTTGAAGGATGAGGTGTGGAATAGGATGCAGCGTGGTTATAAAAAAAACAGTGACTACTATAATGTCAAGCACTCCACCAAACCAGTTGTGATTGAAGTGGGAGATTGGGTTAGAGTTAAAAAGCCTGGGTTAGTATGCAAAGGAGAGAGCGCTTTCTTTGATGCTGAAGAAGTGGTAGAAGTGCTTCACAATGCTGTGAGACTTAAAAATGGTGAGGTTTGGAATTTAAAAAGGGTTGCTATGGATCACCCTGGTAAGCTTTGTAAGAAATTGGGGGATGATCTTTACAAGTCAGATTGGTTGGAAGACGATTTTAATGAGGTGTCCGTTTCTTCCTCTGGTTTGGCAGATGGCTCGAATGTGCAGCATCCTGTTGTGGTTCAGGAGGGGGATGGTGTGGTCTCGGAGGTTCCAAAGTTGGCTGGTCCTAGCTATGGTGAGAACATTCCGTTTTCTGATCCTCCTGCTATTAACCAGAGGGCGCCACGTTCAAGGAAGGCTCCTCTCTGGCTTAGAGATTATGTGGTTAACAATGAGTGAGGTTGAGTTTCGATGATATGTGCGTTTAATATTTCTTGTTATTCTTCTTGTCCTTACCCTTTTGTATTTTGTTATTCCCATGTATATATTATTTAATTCTTATTTTTGGATAAAGAGGGGGGGAAGTGTTGTGTTGCTTGGTAACTAGTTACCTTGCAACCCCGTGATGATAGAATGTTTGGGTTTGGAAAGTGATTCTGGTTCCACTGCGTGGGCTACCAGTATCGTGGTTGGAGTTGGAGATGAAGATGTACCTGACTGATGCTCCTCAGTATTAAAGGAATCTACATGTTAACTGTGCCATCGTCTTCACTTCATATAGTCTTAGTTTACCAGCCCTAGGCGCCGTTCGCACCCCGTCCCGGCTACGCTCGTATTCTGCGAACCGTGCTTTAAAGTGCCCTCGCCCGGCCAATTACTGTTAAGGCATTCCTCGTGCTCACTTTGTGATCGCGCCCTCTTCCTCGTGGGCACCGTCACCCGCTCCGACCCATCCTACGACACGTTGTTTGGCCACCTCCCCCTGAGACCGGCGCGCAAACTTTTGTTCCCCGGCTGTGACGTTTCCGATCCGTTGCGTTGGCTCAATGAGTCATTGATGCCCTCGTCGGCCCTTAGCGCCCCGGCACAGGGCTTAATGGCACCAAACACCGCCGTTCAGGCTCCATGTGCTAGTGCCATCCTGTCTGTTCGTCGCCTCCTCGCCATCGTCCCTGCTTCATTTCCAGTGCGTTGCCTTCTTTCGCGTTCTTTCTCCTCCCCCGTAGGTGTTGCTTCTCCTTTGCTGGGATTCCTGCTGGCGGCCTTGCTTCCTTCTCTTCTTCTTTTTTCGCAAGGAGGAGAATTGCAATGTGCTTTTCTGGGCCGTTGGCCCCTCTTTTAACCTCCTCCTTGCCTTCATTGCTCGCCCCCTGATTGGGGGGGGGGGAGCTTACTTCGTTTGCGGGCCAGTCCTGGCCTTCCCCGGCCTAGCCGGGACTTTAACTGCGGGGGCGCGTGGTGTCCCGCCGCCGGACGGCTTTCTGCCCGGGCCTCTAATGGGTCCGGCTTTGCCTTCACCGTCCCGGGTCCATACTTAGTTTAACTACATTCTAGTCAGTTTATATAATACAATTTTTCTCGCATGTTTGAATACCAAGTACAATTAAAATATTTTACTGTGCGTGTTGTGATTCTAGTTTAACACTGTAAACGTCAATTATTGCATTTATGTTGCCGCCTACTCCGGGCGTCTTTGTGGTGAAGCCAACTTTCAAATACAAATCAAGAGCCAGACCTCTTGCCTTTAATGTTTTTTATTGAATAATAAATGTTGCATTTATACATGTTTAACGATCTTCAAACTAATAAGAGCCAGTCAGCTCTGATTATGGGAAACGACATAATAATGCAGAGTTTCTGATTTTATGAAGTTTTGTTGCATAAAATGTTATTTGAGAACCACAGTATTGATATGTTATCGAATAAAATGGTAATTTGCCTCTCGTAAATGTGCCTTGTGGGTTTATCATCTAACTCATTACGAACACACTAGTGCTTTCACGTTTCTTTTCATTGCAGACGGCGTTTAGCAATATAGCACACCTAATGTCCCCTCAAATAGCACTTAAATCTTCAACCCAAGAAGACCAGTAATAACAATAACGCGATGTATTACACTTTTGAAGCTGTGGAAGATTTATGTTTTGTCATTTAAGGCGCAGGCTTGCTTTTATAATTATATTTGCAGGCTGGATGCTCAGTTCTGCCAACTGTTGCTATATTGTTTATAGTGGTCATAAAAAGCGAGCAGACATGGCAGGCTTTCAGGATGTCCACAGCCTGCGATGAATGTCGCTTGTTTGTCCTCGCTGGTTTATCCGGGTAAAGTGAAGGTGAGGTTTATTTGTATGCAAACATTTATCAGGCTTTCTATATCTCACTGCCGTTTGTTTCAGAATGTATTCAAATACAACTAGAACGAAAACCGATCTTTGTTCCATAAGTGACAACAGGTTTTGGAATACGGAGGTTTTTCCCCAAAAGGCTCTCTGCTCGTCTAAATGCTAAAAACGTGTCAAATGTTAATGGTGAAGCATATACCCTCCAGGGTGTGCACACCATATCATGCCATAATGAAACCTTACTTACATAATTCAAATGGTATTTTTTCACAGGAAAAACCAAACCTCCATAGTTTAGTGATGGATAAAATGGAATCCTCATTCAGCATCTTGGTTATCTGAACAACCATCACATTTATATCACAGTCTAGTACCACTTTAGAGACCCACACCTAGTTCTGTTTACAAGTTAGTCATGTGCGAACCTAAGGAACCTATCTGTGCGCTTTACCTTGCCCTGTCAAAGGTTGTTCTACGTTTACGGCCCACCCAACCAACCATTTGACCTGTAAAGGCATGAAGCAAGTTTCTAAGGCATTCCAAAGGAGGTTCAACCTTCTTTGTAAAATTGCAGAGCAGAGAAATGAGACTGTGGTAGTGCAGGATTTCTTAATCCTCTTTTATCTGATAAGGGTTGCTCCCTTTGACCTAGATGAGAGTCCACCACAACCAGGCGGCCGGTTTGGATCATTAGTAATACTGTGAGCCTACGGGAAGATCCATTCTGCTCTGAAGCGTAATGTTTTTCCAGAACCGTTTTGGGGGATTGACAATAGGCTAGCTATTCAATTTCCTGTTAGTTCCTCCCTAAAGTGTAAATTAAATTCCTACGATCTGTCAATTAGATGTATATATATAAATATCCATAGGTTTTGGAACTGTTTATCGAGGCTTTATCAACACCTCTAAAACCTTGTTGTGTAAAGTGACTTTGGTTAACTCTACAAGGTCTGTTTTCACACCCACAGGTGATACGAGTGAACTTGGGTCAATGCACCAGCCCTTCAATGTAAAAGACAGGTTATTGTACCCCTGCAGAACCCCACCCAATAGGTAGTTGAAATGATGTCACAGCTTTTGGGTTGCTAATTGTCTTTAAACAAGGATCCAGTGACGCCATGGTGATTGGAAACAAACCTATTTCATGCTCATCAATGACACACACAAACTGCACTTTGAAAAAGACACTTCATCTAAAAAGCGTTTATTTCAACAGTTAGCCTGTTGCTTAGCACAACGAAAATAACCACACAAAATATCATCAAAACAGCACAAAAGCTCTGTAGTTGTCAAAAGTCAGGAAGGCCGTGTTCTCTGCAAAAGGTAAACGCACATCGTGTCAGCTCCTTTTCTGCTGGACTAGGGCTCGATATCAGCTTTCAGTTAAAGTGTGATCAAGCAGCATCTCTGGTAGTCTAGGTCGTCTCTGCAGTATCTTGTGTGACAATCTGGGGCGAAGGAACTCACCTGACAAGTCATCAAGTGTCGGGCCTTTTATAGTGTATGTTATCTCAGATGGGAATTCCTGAAATGACGTTAAGCATGTCTGTAGTAACCAATGTGCAACAAGATGCTAGTCTGATACATTCTTATAAACAAATATGGTAAAAATGTCAATTCAGACTACTCTGTTTTTGGCTTTTATTCTTGTATGACTTTGAAGTACAGATAACAAGGCTCATGTTCTAGATTGATGTTGCATCAAGTGTGTTATCAATGTTATTGTCTGGGTGACTTGACACTTTCACAGGTTCTTGGAAAGATAGGGACAGAGGACATCTGCATCTAAAGTAGGCATCTTGATGATTATACAAAAATAGAGACAAGCATTTGCAATGCAATAGGTCTCGCATTATTAAAGTTTGAGCTATTGGTGTTGCATTATTTAGCAATGCCAATAGCTCAAACTTTAATAATGCGAGACCTATTGCATTGCAAATGCTTGTTTTAACCTGTATTAGTGTGCCTTGCAACTTGTGGCTTCCAAACCCTAGTAACTACTTACTGTTTAATAAAATAAAATGCCGCAGTGGCCACACTTCCTACAATGCATGTGAGTTCCATTTACGCCACTGTTTCATATTCCTAGGCAATGGAGCCGCCCCTGTTGCATCTTCCTAATAATCTCCCTACGCCCTGTTCCTTTCCTCAAACTCTAGCTATATATTCCTACAATATCCTGCTCTACATTGCCATGAGACTAGCAATTAAATTCCATTTATCATACATGCCCTATAATCCCGATTATTTTCATTGCCTCCACCTGCTGTTCCATCCAATATTTGTGTTCCTGATCAAGTCCGCATGATTTAGTACCTTCCTCTGCTTTCACCAGCTCATTGTTCGGCAGGACCATCTAAATGTTTGTCTGCAGCTTACATAGATCAGCTACAATAAGGTGCTCCAGAGGGTCATTCATCAGGTCGCCCTCCACTCTTAAATCAAAATAAACACACAGATCTGATGAAGAAGGGCAACATAGCCCCCCTCCAGTGTCAGAAAGGAAGCCGTAATTGTGCCCTTCACTGCTTACATAATACCATGACAAAAAAAGAAAAGAAATTACGAAAATAAATTTAAGAAGTCGTACCCAACAGAGACTGCGGCGGCTCCCCTTCCCTTGGCAAAGTTTTTTGTTTTTTTGTTGCAGATGGTAATAGAATCCTTCATTATTAAATACCTTTCGTGTCTCCATGAATCACTACATCAGTCACCTCGCAGGCACGAGGAGTTCACCACAAGAAGCATTTGCGTTGATACGAAAGTAAGAGAAGGGCGTCTGGCAGTGTCCAGTTCCTCAATTAAGAGAACTGTTTCACATTGAATTGCAAAAGTTTGCCCAGTAACAGTCACTAATTTCTGAGGTGGAGCTTACCAGCAGCACATACTTAAACAACACAATCCCGTAGAAAACGGGGAAGTAATAAATCATATCAGATACTGCACAGAGGCACGAAAGACTACTAACCAACTGGCGTTTCCTTGTTCTTTACTCATTAAAACTGTGATGATGATGTCACTGTTCTATTTGGGACCCCATGTATAATCTAGCACTTCCAGTATCGGGCCTTGATCTCAAAACATCCTTCAATGTGAACGCCTAAATGGAGTTTTATAATAAGCTATGAACTATAATAGCAGTGTTGCACCCAATCATTTACAGGTGATGACATAACGTGCCGAAACTATACGATAATGTAGCTCTGCATCACAGTACTTTAGTAGGCAATAAGTGGGGAATGAGTTTTTAATATTTTATTAGATTTAGGATGTTTAAGTATTTAGCACTGGCCAACACACAACAAGATTACAAATGATCTAGTCAAAGAAGTAATTCCAAACACTGAATATTGGCCTATTGGTCAAACTCGTGATACAGCAAGTACATATCCTAAAATCACTTTAGAAAGAACGTAAATGCTGCACCACTCTGGGCGCCCATGTATCGACTAACACGCCTATTTATTGAAAGCATGTTGAAATGGTTGGTATTTATTAAAAATACACACAGTTTATGCGCTGGTCTACTGATAGCGAATATTGGCCCCTTTACTAATCAAAATAAGAATCGAGATTAACGTTCTGCACCCAAAACCTCCCAACATCTGACATCTGCGATTCTTAAGGAGCCGCTTCTAGATGACAATTTTATGCAAATCAGTTAGTAAGGAGTACATAGAACTATATGGTGTCGCGGAAATCAGTTATATACATACTGAGGTAAATAATTTACACTGCTAAGTGTTATTCAAAGCACGTTCTTTCCCTCGCGCGCGCACACACAAAAGACAATTGCGGTATCAAATAGAAATGATAAACGCAAACGTACCCATCTAAAACACGCATCACACATGGAAGGAAGACTGCAGGAGAAAAGTTTTTTTTTTTTTAAATTGTAAGGGTGGCATGCACTAAATTAAAATCTTCCTCCTTTTAACTCCCACCAACTCCTCAAATACTGCATATATGAAGAAACGATGGTAGAATATGTCAAAAATACAGAAAAAGAACACAAGCCAACCTGCAAAAATGCTCCGTAAGAGCATAAGAATTTGCTATATTTATTAATAGTTTTGTATACAAAAAAAACTGGACAGTGGACCAATTTGTAGATAGAGGCACCAAAATCCGAAGTATTACCAATGTATTCACATGGACAACGCAATTTCGTGTGCAAACCTTAACAGCACTCACTGTCCAAGAGCACCACCCTTTCCTCAGGGTCAAACGTATATGTAACCTATATTAAAGTTGCACCACTTTCAAATCTATATGTTTGTCAAATGAGTTCATATCGAGTCCATTTGATAAATGAAATTCCTTCTTTTTATTCTTCTTTTTCCATTGAGCCACAGCCAACGCATTTTGTTCTGAAAACAGAACTTCAGGGCTGGAAAATTTAGAACATATATAAAACAACATATAGAACCATATATATAAATACAAACAACATATGTCACAATTAGACATCATCCATATGACAAATTTAAAATGTATACAAAATGCATACAAAAATCCTTGAAATATACATAGAACTACCTAAAGCAATACATAAAATGAAATAAACAAATATATATATATATATATATATATATATTGAAAAATTTGCGAGGATTCGTCAACCGGCACGAAAGTTATTCCAAATAGAAAGTTGCGGATTTCCTATGGAAACACGGTCCTAACTATAACTATCTACTGGCGACCGCCAGTAGATTATATATATATATATATATATATATATATATATATATATATATATATATATATATATATATATATATATATAATCTACTGGCGGTCGCCAGTAGATAGTTATAGTTAGGACCGTGTTTCCATAGGAAATCCGCAACATTCTATTTGGAATAACTTTGGCGCCGGTTGACGAATCCTCGCGAAATTTTCAAAATAGGTGGGGCGCTCCGCTCTGCTCCTACCCTGAAAGTCTCGGGGGGATTCGTCAAGCGGGGGCTGAGAAAAAAGGGGGGTCCCAAAACGCGTTTTCCCCATGCAATTTTCCATAGGGACCTTTAGTCCAAGGTACAGCCCGAACGGCTGAACAGAATTACTTGAAATTTGGCAGAGAGGTATTCCTCAGCTCAGGGAAGTGCCTTTTGCAGGTCTGGTGTCAATCTGTTCAGTAGTTCCTGAGAAAATCAAAAGTAAAATCATATATATATGTGGGCGGAGCCTAACCACACATCTCATCCTGAGATCTGATTGGCTGTCAGCACTTCATCCAAGAAGTGTTGGCAGCCATCTTGGGACCCATATACATGATAGCACCTCATTAAAAAGCATTGCAGTTAATAGAAGGTTTTAAGACTTTAGTTACATTATTAATCATTTGTTGATGGTACCATACTCATTTTAGGAATTGTGGTATGTTCTAAGGTGATTTCACCATGTGAAAAAGCCTTCTGCTGGGATATCATGATTGAGAGAAAAATATTCTCTCATGCTTTTCCCACAGAGGTTTGGAAGGTGATCTATAAGCTAAACTGAGAGTTTATTTTCTGTAAATTCACATTATCTTTCTCAGTCATGTGAGAATGAAGTCTGACATTCTCAGTAAAACATGTACATCCAACAAGGGCAGAGACTGTCAGTTGATTCCTTTGTGTTCTACTGCAGCTTCCCAGAGTGCTCTAAAGAACAACTAGAGCGCTAACAGTCTTACTTATGACAAAAGTATGGCACACCTGAAGCCATCTTGATTGGAATAAAGTGATAACACTTAAAACATTTAATTTACAAAGGAACAAAATGAGGGGGTTCATTTTGCCATATAAATTATGATTAGTGCTGCAGAAAGAAAAACTAGGGCACATTTCGACTTCTGAAATCCTCTTTTATTTCATTAAAAAATTCTGACATGCAGACTGAAACATGCACTTTCAATACCAGCAGCAGTTTTCCCTGGTGAGCAGTAGCTTTACTACAGTGATCTAATGAGTAAAAAGAGTGTTAACATTCTGAATTTATGGCAAATGTGTGACACGTCTGAATGCCTTCTTGATGGAATCAAAGTAAAAAACTGAAAGTATTTCCTACTGAGGAGACTGCAGTAAATGAGGAAATTAGGAAACTTCATAACAAATAAGTCTCCCAAGATGGCCACCAGAGACAAAAGAGCCCAAATGTAGCCCAAATATCACCCAGATGTAGCCCAAGTATAGCCCAATGACAGAATGTCCCAGAGTGTTCTTAAAAACAACTAGAGCGCTTACTGTCTTCATTATGACAAAAGTATGGCACACCTGAAGCCATCTTGATTGGAATAAACTGGTAACACTTAAAAAATTTAAATTAAAAAGGAACACAATGAGGGGGTTCATTTTGCCATAGAAATTATGATTAATGCTGAAGAAAGAAAATGAGGGCACATTTTGAGTGACTTCTCAGATCCTCTTCTATTTCATTAAAAAATTCTGACATGCAGACTGAAACATGCACTTTTAATACCAGGAGCAGACTTCCATGGTGAACAGTAGTTTTACTACAGTGATCTAATGAGCAACTAGAGTGCTAACTTTCAGAATTTATGGCAAATGTGTGACATATCTGAATACCTTCATGATGGAATCAAAGTAAAAAACTGAAAGCATTTCCTACTGTGGAGACTGCAGTACATGAGGAAATTAGGAAACTTCATAACAAATAAATCTCCCAAGATGGCCACCGGAGACAAAAGAGCCCAAATGTAGCCCAAAATCACCCAGATGTAGCCCAAATATAGCCCAATGACAGAAGTGTGCAAAACATTTATTATTTTGTGTTTTTGCAGTGTTATATAGTGCAGACTTGTCAGGTATTGGAGTGCTTTACATGAGCATTGGTTACATCACACAAGAATAAATTCATTTTGGTTGTAGACATGGGGAGACTAAGTGATTTGACCAGAATCACAGAATGTCGAGCTGAAGCAGAAACTCCAACCTGGTTCCCCAGTTCCAAAGTGTGCAGTTCTGGAAGTAACACCACATCCTCTCCCCTAAGTGCAACATTTAATCAAGTGGTCAACTGGATAAAAAAACATAAAGATAACAAATAATTTAAAAGTGCTTTGTCGCTATATGAAATCTCAGAAAATATGTCCTTATTTTAGTCTTTTAGAGCACTAACCTTAATTTTGATGCCAATAAGACCCTCTCATATATATAATTTCTAAAGGAAATGCTCTAGGTATTACAGTTTTGATTACATCAAGATGACGTCAGGCGTTCCACACTTTTGTAATAAATATAGAATGTTAGCAATCTAGTTGTTCATTAGGATACTGTTGAGAGGCAGAGGCCAGGGGCACGGACTCTGAAAATTGAAGGCAGGTAGGAGGGTGCAAAGGCAACAATTTAACCACACTGAGCAGGCAGGAAGGGCCGTGGCAGCACAACAGACTACGGAGGGCAGTGGAAAGGGGGGCAGGGGCGACAAACCAACAATACAGGACTTGCAAGAGAGGCTGTGGCAATGTAATAGACCATGTGGGCAGAAGGGGCAATGGTAGTACAACCATACATGCCAACAGACCCGATTCAGCCAGGAAACGTCCAATGTTTTTAAGCTCAAATGGGCTTTATTTGATCTGTCTCCTGTCTACAATCTCCTCTTTTTCAATGTAACTCAAAGGGGAAAATCAATACCCCAGTTTTTTTTTTTAATCTCCCTCTTACCAAGTTCAAAATGTTCGCAAGTATGGTACATTGGATCAGGGAAGGAAATGGGGTAGGGACATGGACTTGGATAACAGAGGACAGGAGGGACATGGAGAGGTGCACCAAACTGACCCTGTAGGGCAGGCATCAGGGTTTCCAGCAGCACAATACACCACACAGGGCATGCGGGACGGGAGTGCAGCACAACAATCCATAGAAAGCAAGAGGGAGGGGACAGGGCCATGCACATGGACATCAGAGAACAGAGGGGCAAGAGGCAATGGTAGCTAGCTGACCATAATGGACAGACAGGAGAGAAAGCTGCAGCATAACAGACCATAAAGGGCAGGAGGGACGGATCAGGGGCATTACAATGGAACAGACAAGCCAGGAGGGAGGGAGTAGGGGTCTGCACATGTAAACAGAGGGAAGGGGGCAGGGCAGGAGCAGCAAGATAGCCATGGAAGTCAGGCAGGATGGGCACTAGAAGCAAGACACACCATGAAGAGCAACAGTGAGACGGTGATCGCCAACACACAGACCATGGAGGGAAGGTGGGAGGGGGTCAGGGGCAGCTAACTGACCACACAGGGAAGGTGGGAGGGGCCATGGCAGCACAGAAGACCATGCATGGCAAGTGGGAGGGTTAGTGGCAGCACAATGGCTATGATGGGCAAGAAGGAGGGTGCAGGGGCATGCACAAAGGACGATGGAGGATAGAAGGGAGGGTCAGGACCTGTGCACAGACAAAGTTCAGGGGAAGGGGCCTCACAACAGACCGCACGGGGCAGGCAGGAGGTGCAGTTGCAGCACAACAGACCAGGGAGGGCAGAAGGGTGTGGCAGTACAATGGACCATGTAGGACAGGAGGAAGAGGATAGGGGCATGGCATGTGGACAGGCAGGGTGGAGGTGGCAGGGACAGGTTACAGTCATTTGACAATGCTAGGCAGGTGGGAGGGGAGTGGCAGCTCAACAGAACACTCAGAGTAGATAGGAGTGGCAGGTCCATGGAACATGGTGGGCAAAAAGGATGGAGCAGGGGCATGCACAAAGACATCGGAGGACAGGGGGAAGGAGAATAGGGGCAGCAAGCTAAGCACAGATTTTAAGCAGGAGGTCAATGATGGGGCATAGAATTGGGCAATGGAGGGCAGGAGGAGGGGACTGGTACATCATACTAAATTGAGGGCAGTGACAGCACATCAGACTATGCATGGCAGGAGGGAGGAGGCTAGTCCATGGATTCACACAACAGAGGATAGGGAGGAGGGGGATGGGGCAGCAAGCTAACTGTTCAGAGAAGGTGGGTATTAGGAACTTTATTGTTTTTAAAATGTGTGTCTGTGCGAACTACTTAAAATATGAACAAGTATGCAGCATAATCTCAGTCTTATTCAGGAAGAAGAGGACGTTTGTGACTGTGACTCCGGGCTCACTTGGCAGAAACACCCCCTGACCCTCCACCCCCTATCGCAAAATGTAATGCCCGTGAAAAGGGTAGGTGAACACAGTGTTATATAGAACATAGTCCTGAGAGCACGATTGAAAATGAAAACTAGATATAGTGTATGGTATAAACTATGCACCAAAAAGTGTGATATAAGATGAACCGGGCGTGAAATATAATATGCAATACATTGTGCGCAATGACAGATTCATTGGAGAGCGCGAAATAGCACAGGCACTAGCGCGTGCTATGCAATGTGCGCCTTGGAGTGTAATATGCACAGGGCAGTGTTGTGTAACCTAACTAGTCTCTAAAGTTGTAATATAAAATATGTGCTGGGGAGTGTAACGTTGCATATGCACTGTGA
Source organism: Triturus cristatus (assembly GCF_964204655.1). NCBI lineage: Eukaryota > Metazoa > Chordata > Amphibia > Caudata > Salamandridae > Triturus > Triturus cristatus. The sequence goes on from NC_140585.1 coordinate 483,932,712, forward strand.
CAAAGATATGGATCCCAGATTGTAATATGTATGGCATAGCACTGTGCGTTATAACATAGGCATCGAGGAAGGCACGTTAGATGGGGCAATATAACCCGTGCGAAGACAAGTGTGGCATGACATATTCACGGGGTGGTGTTACAGTACACATGGGCTAGAGAGTGTCATAGCATATGCACTAGCTGGTGGAATACAACACAGAGGTGTGTGGCACTCGGCAGGCAATGGTGGGTGTAACACAGCATTGGGTTCTGCCAGGAGCGCGCTGTGACTCTCAAGTGATGTTCGTCCCCTTTCCAGAGAGTAAAATAAAAAGTATTACACATCCGGCAGTGGATGTGTGTTTTATTAACCGTGAGGTGGGTTTCTTACATAGTTTTGGTCGAATTTTTGTCGAATCCCCTTTGAATGGCTTGGTGTGCATGTGTATTAAATGTGCCCGTCAATAGCTACCCATGTTTGTATAAATAAACGACAAGGATGTCTACCGGGATTAGGCACGGTAGGGCATCAGACATGTCAGAGCTTCACTAGTGGTGTAAATACATTCCACGTGGATTCATCGTATGCATAGTCGCCTTTTAATGAATATCACTCAAATCGTCATGGTGATAGGTACATACGGTTTGTCCAGCATGTCCTAGGTGTGTCTATAAATATATATTTTTTAAAAATAATAAAAAACAGTGGCCGGCCCTGGGGATTGGGGTCAAAAAAATATAATTAGGAGAAAGGCCCTGGGGGATGGGGTCATCAGGGCCAATAAATTAGAATAAGAAGGGGAACCACACAGCCCCCCTTCTTAAAAAATTAAAATAAATAAAAGACTGGCATCGTGCCGGAGGCCAAGCCCCCTCCTTGCAGCACTCTGCAAACGCGCCCCCTGGCGAGTTGTAAGTTGGGGAATTAATTCCTCTTCAAAACTGAGGGTCCCTGAGGGCCAACTAGCCCAACAGGCATCTCCAGTATGCGCCAGGGAGCTGCACTGCAGACAGGTGTTCTGAGGCCAAGCCCCTTTTTACACCTCTCTGCAACGCAGCTCTGTGGCGCTTACTGGAGGTACCTAGTGGTCTAGTTTGACCCTAGGGACCCTTAGGATTCAAGGGGACTTAATCTCTCAACTTAGAACAGCCACAGGGCGCGTTTACACAGTGGTGAAGGGAGGGGACGGGGCCTGAGGTGACGAGTGCAAACACGCACTATGGCACGTTTTAAATTGGGGATATATTTTCCCTTCAATACTGAGGGCCCCTGGGGGCTAACTAGCCCACCAAGTGCTTCCAGTAAGCGCCACTGAGCTGCATTGCAGAGAGGTGGTCCAGGCTGTGCCACTTTTTACACCTCTCTGCAACGCAGCTCTGTGGCACTTACTGGAGGTACCTAGTGGGCTAGTTGGACCCTAGGGACCCTCAGGATTCAAATGAACTTAATCTCCCAACTAAAAACGGACACAGGGCGTGTTTACACAGTGGTGAAGGGAGGGGACGGGGCCTGAGTTAACGTGTGCAAAAACGCCCTGTGGCCTGTTCTAAGAGGTAGTTTTAATCCCCCTGCCCTATTATATACTAGGGGCTTACAGAGGAGGTCATGCTAATCACAGGGGGACCCCAACGCATAATGTTCCCTAGTGTATGTAGGTGTTTTCACTGTATTCTAAGTGTCTTTTAACATAGCACTGGCTCTAGGACTGGTTAGTCAGACTCAGTTACCACCAGTATCCGTCTGAAAAAGTTGAGGGTACAGGATGATTTTGCAACAAGGATTCTTTCTGCTCTTCTTTTTGTTCCTTCTGCACGTTATCCTTCTTCCTGCACTTTTCTTCGTCTTTGAGGACTTCTGTTGCTTCTTTCTGCACTTCTTTTTTTTCTTTCTGTGCATTTTTTCTTCTTTCTTCACATGTCCTATCTCTGTAGGCATAGTTAGAAATTAGCATTTAAAAAACCTTTGAAATTCACAGAAAAAACCATAGGTTTCAGGCACGTTATAGTTAGGAATTAGCATTTAAAAAACCTCAGAAATTCACTGAAAAAACCATAGGTTTCAGGGGTGTTATAGTTAGCTGGACTTTTCACTTGTACAAAACCATTGAAATTCCCCCGTTATAGTTAGTTCAGCTAACTATAACTCGCGCGCCCGCAATGCACTGCTGATGACGTCACATATTACATCACTCATGACATGGTCCGTGACATCACTCATGACATCACTGATGACATCATCCTTGTGATAGTGTGGCAGACCTTCTCTCACCCTAATATAACCTTTGATACACACATTCAAAAATAGAGACTAAAATTTTCAAAACAATGGACATACCAATACCAGTTACAACAACCTCTTCAGTAATTCTAAGATCCACATACACATCCACTCATTCACCAACAGTCCTATACAGTCACTCATACATGTACTCACTCATCATATGTACTCATACACCTATACATCCTGTTACACAATGCCACTCATCCATAGAGTTACTCACACACATAGTCACTCATGCTAATAAAGAATCAAACATACATTTACTTGCATATACAGTTATACACACACCACCACATTTACTTCTACGGAAACTTACACATACTTAGTCTTTTAAACAATCACTTATAGAAACACATACTTATTCATACAGGAACTCTTTCAAACTCTCACATATACTCACTTATATACACCAATAGTCACATATACTAGTTTAAAACATATGTAGTTACTCATAAAGACACTATTGAGACAGTCATTCACTCACTAACACACCCATACACACACTCATCCACCCATTCATAAAGACACTATTGAGACAGTCATTCACTCACTAACACACCCATACACACACTCATCCACCCATACAGTCCTGCACACATGCTGTCTTCAACACATACAAAGAGTGAGTCACTCATTCATGCACCTATGCACTACGTAATACCCCCCACCGAACCATACAGACACTCAGACACTCATACTGATACTCAAAAAACCAACTAATAACCTATATAGACACCCATGTAGCTACTCACCAACCCATGCAGCCACTTATACACAAAGTGAGAGACTGATACAGATATTTACATATTTAAACATTACTCACTAAGCCAAGTATTCACTATGATACACTTAATCAGTCAGTTACACAATCAATTTTTCAAAAACAAATCATCCATTTAGACACTTATATACCCATTTGTTCTTCCATCGACCTTGAGATATACATGTATAAAACATGTTTAATTTTCAGAAAAACAGACATTCACTGGATGATGTCATCAGTGATGTCATATGAGATGTCATCAGTGATGTCATGAGTGATGTCACTGACCATGTCATGAGTGATGTAATATGTGACGTCATCAGCAGTGCATTGCGGGCGCGCGAGTTATAGTTAGCTGAACCAACTATAACGGGGGAATTTCAATGGTTTTGTACAAGTGAAAAGTCCAGCTAACTATAACACCCCTGAAACCTATGGTTTTTTCAGTGAATTTCTGAGGTTTTTTAAATGCTAATTCCTAACTATAACGTGCCTGAAACCTATGGTTTTTTCTGTGAATATATATATACATACATACACAAGACCAACAACAACCATATATAATATGACATATTGAGCATGTATGAATACATAAAAACAAATATATATATTTAGTATTAACCATCCTCACTGTCCTTTTAGTATTTTTCAATTGTAAAAATCATGCTTGATAACTGTACATCAAGTTTGGCGCAAGAACAGATATTCGTACAAAACAGATCTCGCATAATTTATTCAAACCAAAAAGCATCAATCCTCCTATAGGCACAAAAGACCAAGATAAGGACAAATATCAAGATAAAACCTGTACTGAATCCTATCTAAAAATCCTACGAAAAAGGGAGGCCATGTGGATATGTCGTCTTAGATGTATAGAGAAGGGTCACAATACTGATGATGAGATGCACTATCATCTGTGATGATGATTGTAGCATTACGAATGTTCTGGTTGGTTATTCTTTCTGGTTAAGTGTACTTCTCCCAGTCTCTATAATAAATTCACCTATGATCATACATGTCTTCATATTAAGAGATAATTGTGTGGGTTATTTTTCTGGACACATAAGGCCCCCTCAGTCTTTGAATTATGTTTATTTACCTATGGGTGCATATGCCATTGTATCCTGGTTAAGCATTGCAGGATATGCTAACATATATACTTTTTCTTCCCTTTTTTCTTTTTAAATTTTCTGCTTCATTAACAACCCTATGGATTCGTGATAATATATAGATTTGAAAGTGGTGCAACTTTAATATAGGTTACATTTATTAATAGTTATATAGGAATCACCAGACAGTAAATATTTCGGTGCACGGAGCTATCTGGTGCACCAACTCTTTCCTAGAAGGTTGACCGCAGTAACACACAAACACTCTTTCAGTAAAGAAGCATAAGGTGGTGCTTATGTTTTTAATTTCAGACAAGCCACCTTGCATGCAGATGATATCTTGGACCAGGAGGGGCAATAAAACGTCCAACTGCCCCTCGCCCTGCAGCTAGCATCAAAGCCAGGCACTGGAGAGGAGTGTACAGCGCAGCGTGTTTGGCGTTTGATGCCGTAATCCTTAGATCCCATTTACCTAGAAGGGATCTAGTACAGTAATGCCCTGTAGTCAAGCCTCCACTCTGTGTTTGTTGTGATACCAAGGGCTCAGGGCTGTCAACTAAGAATGCCAGCGCACAGTCTATTCGCTCGGATCAATATTCTCCTTTAAAAAAAAACGCATAGACATCATGGAGCAGTTGATCGATATCTGCCATACGTAAACACCAATGCGAGACCATGTTGTTTCTGTTCCTCATATGTAAAACAACCCGTCCAACCATGCTGTTACCTCAAAAGGAGCTTTAACCGCACATTTAAAAGACCGATATATACATTCCCTATTCAAATTTATTCTCCAGCTTTTGCAGTCAAGGAGACCAGCTTGGTTGCCTGTCTTGTGCAAGCTTCAGAAGCAGTGCCTAAACACAGGCTGTTGTGGATGCAAAATGCAAATCATATGTTGCTGCCTTCTGATTCTACATAAGCTTCCTGTTTCTCATTTCTTCAATTTTTTTGTTGGACGTCCGCACTAGGGATGTCATTTCAACATATTATTCTCGCACAAAGTAAACAAACAGAGGGGAAACCACAGTCCCCCTTCAGCTTACCTTAAAAATATCAGCCACGTCCTTCCCTGCCAGTTAAGAGCTCAACAGCAGCCCCCCTGGTGGACTCAGAATTTCACCAACCCACGACGGGGATCCCAGACAGGGTGGGGCACAGGCATGGTGTGTTTTTCGCTTTTCTACTCCTTCTCGTCGGCTCCCGGGCTTCTGCGGAAGACTCCGCTCTGTCACCCAGGCACTAGCAGGCAGAACATCTCCCGCCTCTGCAGCTGCTGCCTGAGCATGTTGCCGGTCCCTCCCCGGGAGCACGTCGCAGCTTGCGTGCGGTAGCAAGAAAGATCAGCTCGAAGTCCGTACAGGAAGCTTGCGCAGAGCACTTCCTACTTCCCATATGGGGCTTGCTTTCAGCTACAGGTGATTAATTTAGGCTGGCGAAGGCAACCGGAGCCGTTTTTAAGAAATAGATGATTTACACAGAGACTAGCTGCTGTTTCTGCGTGTAGCCGTGTAAATCTTCTTTTTATTAATACGGTTCTTTGTGAGTCATTAAGTTATTAATGTTACCCACTGACAGCAGACAATCTGCATCAATTCAATTTGTCAAGTCAGCCCAGGAAGGTGAAAAAAGAAAAAAACAGAGAAAGCCGTGAGTGGTGCGCGCGCGCTACAGCCAGCCATATGGTTTAAATTATCGCGCCCGTGTCTGGGCACGATAATTGAAACCATATGGCAGCATTGCACGTAATAGACACCAATAGGCCATTGGCGGAGCAATGCGCCCACCTTTGGCCTCTTGCATGCTATCTTGAAAACAAACACGCAAGCAAAAGCCAATAGCACGGCACGTAACTAAAAAACACGCACGTGCATGTACAATTCCAGGGTCCGTTTAGGAACCCCAGACAAAAGGACTCTCGCTGCGCGAGCAGTGCTACTTACTGCATCGCTAGGCGCAAGACCTAAAAATGGATTCTCACCCTGCTTAAGATGGATTTGGGCCATATTGTCTTTGCGTCCAACTCAACAGGATAATTCATACATGTAGTGTAAATGGAGGTTTAAAAGCTATGAACATAAGAAAATTAATCCAGGTAGTTCATGCACTATAAATGTCATTGATGCTCACTCATCTTTTAGGGAGGAAAGACGAAGTCCGGCGAAATGGTCTTCATTCTACAAAGCATTTTGGAAGCATCTACCGAAGGGCCTCCCAGCGTTTCTTGTTGCAGTCTTCAGTACCAAATAGCTCATGTTTATAACTGGTCAGAGCTGACTCAAATCATAAAGATGGCATAGGGTGTCTAGATGCATACCTAGTTTTTAGAGAATGCATTCATGCCTGCGGAGTCTAATACTCTCCTTTGTTTAATACAACTTTGTCACCGCTCAGTTAAACCCTTCTGCAGTATTTGCATCATCAATTGCTGTGTGTCTGTGCACCAAAGCATTAACAAAAATGCCTTCATGAAGTATGATTGGAAGTATGAGCAACTTGTATGTTGCAAACAAAGGCATGCTAAATTCCTTCCATGGTCATAAATCTTTGCCCTCACCTTAACCTCTTGAGGACTTTCTAGGTCGAGCCTGGGCAGGGCATGCGCTGCTGCGTGACATGCAGTATTAGTGTATGGCTTTGAAGCCCCGCCCACTCGCCGCACATATTTTTACTTGGCGTGTGTCATTGTCCTTCGTAAAAGCTGGCTTCCGAGTCGTAATTAGGCTAATTAGTACCTCCTCGGTACCGCCTTGTCTGCATTTGTTACCTCCCATAGCAACTTGACCTTTTACTTGTCTTGTTCCATGGTCTGCTTTATCTTGACTGTAAGCACTATTTTGTTTAATGATTTGCCCCTATACCACCCACTACGTCGCAGCACGCTGCCCACTTTTATTTTATGTACTAATGGCAGTCTGCTTTAACGATAGTGGACGTGTTCCTTTATTTATTTTAGCAGCGCAGTCCGCTTTAAGTATAGCTTGACAAACATATGCTTTTTTTGTCAAAGCGCCCCATTCCACACTTTCACTTTAATGTCGTCCAGGCCCCTTTCTTTAGACACGGCTTGTAAGAATGGGATGCGGCCTCCATGAATGTGAAAGCGCCACATGGGCTCTAATAATTTGCAATGCAATAGGTCTCGCATTTACGAGAGTGTAAGCTATTGCATTGCTAATAGCTCAAACTCTCGCAAATGCGAGACCTATTGCATTTCAAATGCTTGTTAAATGAGTACTTACAGTACTTTCTTTGACAGCCTTGCCATTGATATATTCATTAATTTGACGTGTATTATAGTAAAAATCAGTTGTGTATTACAAGACTTTGTTCTTGCATAAAAAAAAGGCACAAGTTCTTAATGTTTTAGTTTAGGCACGAGGTTATCCAGTCTTCTTGCTAGTAACGGTTTGCTTCCTCTATCTCAAACAGACACTGTCAACACTTTCTCATCACTAGTGGATACTAGTTCCTTCTACTTTTCCATCCAGCATCAGTTTGTTCACATGGGTTTCCTGGGCCCCAAAAGATCCCTGTCACCTGTGGAGTCTTTCAGGTTGCCAAACTGTCTTTTGCCTTCTTTAACCTTAACATGGTGCCCTGTGGGGACCTACTCGAAAATAACAGCATAAAAATGCACCAATATCATGATGATGCACAACTTTACTTTAAAGTTTCCTCCACTCCAGATATTCAATGTCTCAAGCACTACCTGCACCTCATCCAGATCTGAAGCACAGCCCTATCGAACCAGAATTCATTCTCTTTTCCAAGAACAAGAATTAGTACAAACATAGCTCAGTGGCATGAACCTGGACAGCTTCAAGCCTCTACTTTAACCCAATGCCGATGCATTTGAATTCACCCTGGACACCAGTCTTGCCATTATTGAACATTGTTGGTTCAGGAATGGCCCCTGCACGGTGTACAGCCATGTTTTCGGTCTTGTTTGCCCAACTGTAAGTATCTATTATCCTGTTTTTTAGGTCTCATCTGAGACCGAGACATTTAGTAAGTGGCTTTTAAAAGTGCCACCAGAGGCTTTTGCTGGCCTCAAGCTTGCGTGCGCGCAGCAGCCTCCATGTGGGTTTCTGTCAAGGCTCATTAAGCCTTGCGTGCCTCTCTCCGCGCTTCAATTCCCTCCCCCGTCACAGATCGCGTCACTCTGCTGCTTCCCCCTCTCCCCTTGATTACCTGAGTGTCGTAAGATTCTGATGTTTAGTTACTATATCCTCGGTCCGCTATGTCCTTTATTTAATGCATAAATTCCACAATGGCTACCGCCCAGATACTTTCTTAGAGATGTAAAGGTATGTCCTTCACAAGGCATTTTATGTATTGTATCGATCTATATATTTTCTAAGCACTTCCTTTTAGGTGCAGTTTTAGCTGAGGCACAGAAAGGTAAAGCGACTTGCCACGATTAAAAATACACGGCCAAGAGCATGTTTTCCTTAGCCAAAACGTTTGGTTGCAACTTTATCAATGTGAACGCTATCTGTGCTCTCACAGGCAATCTCTTCATTGGGGGTGGGCCAATTGAGGAAATACGAAAGGCAGCCGTTGAAACATTGGCTATCATTTCTTGAATCGCCCTTGTTGCAAAATGGTTTCGGCCATGACATCATTAAAAGGAATGCACCGATTGCTCCAAATAAAAGTAAATCATCAACAGAATTAATCAATTCACTAGTTATTGTCAAACTGAAAAACAGCAAGGCAACTAAATCCCATCCAGAGTCTGACAAAGCAGTCGTTCTGCAGTGTTTGGGGCGCATTGTTTTGCTAATGTTAACCATCGCTCAACCGACACCTACAAAAGGTGCAAAAGGCTGTCAAGTCATTTAGCACGAGGCGGATAAGCACATACAGTGCTGCGTGCAAATATATCTCCCTGTGCTTCCGGTGATGGTCATAATGTACCGCATGCTCTGCCGCTCAACTACCAATGTGACCGCCCCTTTAATGGAGGAAATTGGAGAAAGTTCCCGCGTACTGGAGGCCAGGGAGACTACCTTCATGGTTTGAGCCGGCGGTGTAGCAAAGGCGCAGTTTGCCTTGGTGCAAGCAAGGAAAACTGCCCCCGCTCCATAATCTCAGAGCATTGGGTCCCTAATGCCCTTGGGCACTGGTACCACTGCACCTGCTACAGTAATGATAAGTTAGACGAGGTGCCTGTCAAGCTCCGAAAGAAACCACAAAGGAGCAGGTGTTCTCTGCCAGCGCACCTGCAGCCTTCACTGTCCCAGGCACGGGAGCTCCAGCCAGGGAAAAGGGGCATCGCTGGAGCTCCAGTTCTGTGGGAGAAACAGGAAAAGAGACAGGGACTGATGCCTGCCCAGGGCTTTAAGTGAGCAGGGTCCTGCAGGCACTCATTGTCAGCAGTTATAAACAAGCATTGGCATAGCCAGTAGGTCTCGCTTTTGGGACCTTTATAAGCGTTTAGCCATGCAACAGTTGATGTTGTTGCACCAAGGATATTGTGCTGCATAACTAAATACTTATAAGGTCCCAAAAGCGAGACCTATTGGCTATGCCAATGCTGGTTTTATTTTTGGTCCCATTCCCTGCAAATCTACTATGTGCTTGAAGGCCTGTCCCTTTGACATGAGAATGGTCTTGGACCTGGATTTGGAGAAACACACCAAGCGCACACTGTAGTGACAGAGACTACTATCCCTGTCACAGGTTCAAATATGTAGCACAGTTGCGACAGCATACTTAAAAAAAATAATCTTAGTGTGGCCAGACCGTTTAGTCTCTGTCACAAGAGTGGTGGCCAAACAGCCCACTAGTATAAAGTTCCATGGCTACAGGTGAGTCTGGACGCTTGTGCCAATATTTCAAGTGCATGTGTGTGTGTGTGTACGTATGTATGTTTGTGGTATGACTGTTACACACCTCGTTTGTGCGTGAGTGAACCAGAGGGAGCCGGTCAGTTTAATTTTGGAAGCCTCATGGCCACTTTATGTGCACAAGGTCCAAGCTGTCTTGGTGATCTATGTAACTTTTTATCTTAGCACTATTTTAATAAGGTTGGTTTTGTTGCACTGTTGGTATATAAACCCCAAGATAGGCTGTGCATTCAGATTTTGATATTCAATAATCGGGGCAATTCCTGCTACCATTCAGCCTATAGTTGAAAGGTTTTCACTTCCTTAACACCACTGTAGGCGTCAGTGGCTCAGTTGGGCAGCCTCTTGAAACAGTTGTAACCATGTGTCATCACCTAACACAGTGTGGACCCTTTAATCCCATCGGTACCATTGTTGTCTTTTTTTTCTTTGATTCTGTTAGCTTTCTTTTTCTCCCATTCCTTGTGATGGCTCATATTCACTATGTAAAGTAAGGCTACATTATCAGTAGAGCTACCTTTTCCTTCTTGATATACGATAGTATGCCTTGTGGTGAAATCACATGACTGGGATTCACATATAACTGAGATTCCCACCCAGATCTTGATCCCTTACTGTTACCCTGCTCAGTTCAGTATTTTTGTTTAGGTATTGATTACATTTATTGTAAATGACTCTATCGTGAAACTAATTGGAATAATAATTTTTGAAATATTTGTTACTATTGTTCGCCTATTAAATGGACCTATTCCAACAAAGTGTGTGTGTCACAGATCAGGGAAAAGAAACCCATGGCACTCAGCACTTGAGTGGCAATGACAACTTTTTTAAACGGAAATAACGTTGTTGTGTTTTTTAACTTTAATTGTATACATATTTCCATATTGTACCTAAATGATTTTTGAGAATCTTGTTTGTGAAATATGAAATTAGGATATTCCACCATACAGTGATGAAGTTCCTTACAGGGTCAGAGCTGCAGCATGTATGTAGTTTTTTTTTTTAATTATTGGACATTTCTCTTGAAATGTTTGGAAAAGATAGGGCAATCTAGCATAGGTAATCTAAGAGATTATCTGCCAAAGCTTGCAATTAGGTTATGCTTTTGCACTTCCTTTTATAGTCGCACACAAATTATATTTTGATTATTTTAGTTGAAATAAATGGACCCCACTGCTGTGATTAATTCTGATTTTAGCTTTTTTTTCTGGTGAGCATACTACTGTGAAGTTAGGGTGTGATGATGCATACTTAAATATACAATAAGATTTGTATTGAATGGTATTTTTATAGGTGAGGTTTATTATTTGTATGTTTTTTAGTAACCATGATAAAAACCTTAATTCAGAATCTTTTTCAGTTTACTTTAGTCTGTAGAAAAAAAAAACATTTGCTTCATTGCATTTCAGAAGGTCATTTACTGGCTATTTAAGCAGCATGCAGATGATAGGTACAAAGTGATTTTGTTTTCGTGCCTATTGCCTTTGGACCAAAACATGAATTTATAGACTCACATTTTTGTGGAAATGCCGTGAGAACATTCCAACCCCTCAATATTTAGTGGAAAATGTATTTTCTGTTCTTGGAAAGGATGCCTTTTTTGTATATCGAAATGGAAGTCCAGAAAATATGCGAACAGTGGGAAAAGGATCCATTTAATTTATCAATAAAAATGAGGCTGTGTTTCCTTTTGTACTTGGACTTATTGTGGGACTAACTATCTTAATTGTATATGTTTTAGATGAAAAAGAAGAGGGGATATTGGGCAGCATCCTACTGCCTAGTTTTAAAATATCTTTACTGTCCACTGAGGACCATATTAACAGAAAGTATGCCTTTAAGGTAAGGTTCATCTCATCTTAAAATGTTGATGGTGTTTAAATGCATTTGAACAGGGTAGAATTGTTTGCACCTTAGTAAAACCTTCAGACTAAAATGTGTGTTGTAATTATATTCTTGATGTGCTGCAAGTTTTCTGATTGAATATTACCAGTCTGTTGAGTGATTATAATCATTGTGGCCCTTAAATATTGTTGCCCTGGTCTAGCTGATTACTCCCACCCACCGATGTTGTCAGTGTTACTTATACCTTCCCACCCACCCCTGTTGTCGGTGTTGCTTCTGCCCTCCCACCCACCCTTGTTGTCAGTGTTGCTTCTTCCCTCCCACCCGCCCCTGTTGTCGGTGTTGCTTCTTCCCTCCCACCCGCCCCTGTTGTCGGTGTTGCTTCTTCCCTCCCACCCGCCCCTGTTGTCGGTGTTGCTTCTTCCCTCCCACCCGCCCCTGTTGTCGGTGTTGCTTCTTCCCTCCCACCCACCCCTGTTGTCGGTGTTGCTTCTTCCCTCCCACCCGCCCCTTTAGACCCTCCCACATGCCCCTGTTGAAATGTTGACCCTTCCACCCACCCCTGTTGTCGATGTTCCTTTTTCCCCAGCCACCCACCCCTGTTGCAGGTGTTGCTTTTTCCCAGCCACCCACCCCTGTTGCAGGTGTTGCATTTTCCCTCCCACCCGCCCCTGTTGCAGGTGTTGCATTTTCCCTCCCACCCGCCCCTGTTGCAGGTGTTGCTTCTTCCCTCCCACCCGCCCCTGTTGCAGGTGTTGCTTCTTCCCTCCCACCCGCCCCTGTTGCAGGTGTTGCTGCTTCCCTCCCACCTTCCCCTGTTGCAGGTGTTGCTTCTTCCCTCCCACCCGCCCCTGTTGCAGGTGTTGCTTCTTCCCTCCCACCCGCCACGGTTGCAGGTGTTGCTTCTTCCCTCCCACCCGCCACGGTTGTCGGTGCTGCTTCTGACCTCCCACCCGCCGCTGTTGTCGGTATTGCTTTTTCCGTCCCCCCCACCCCCCCCCGTTGTCTGTATTGCTTCTTCCCTCCCAACCGCCCCAGTTGTCCGTGTTACTTCTTCCCTCCACCCGCCCCAGTTGTCCGTGTTGCTTCTTTCCTCCCATCCGCCCCAGTTGTCCGTGTTGCTTCCTTCCTCCCACACGCCCGAGTTGTCGGTGTTGCGTCTTTAATTGTCGTTGCTGCATCTTACCTCCCACCCGCCCCCGTTATCGGTGTTGCTTCTCGCCTCCCAGCCCCTCGTCTGTGTTGCTGTTTCTCACTCAACCGCCCCCTCCAAGCTGCTGGTGTGGCTTCGTCTATCCCACACACGTTAACTCCCTATGCTTCTTCTCCTTGATCTTCTGCTCTAATTTCTCGTAATGCTGAGCCATGGTCAGCACCTCTTCCAAAGTATTGTCCCCATTTATGTATGGCCACTCCATATTGGTCCCTCAAGCCATTCAAACAGCTACTCAAGATGAACGGTTTACTTTTCATGTCGATCGGCATTCCGCTATGTCGTGAAAGCCTTTTGCATCCTAGAAAAATAGGCTGACACCTTGTGTTCAGGCTTTTGTTTGCATGCTATAAGGCTATGCCAATCCATCTTTTTGCTGGACACAATCATTTCTAGTCTCTTTACTAATCAACCAGCCACTTTCCGAATATCCTTATGGCATGCAGTCCCAGCCTTCCTGTCCTTTTCTTTCTGTACCAAGGAGTTCCACTCTGTCTAAAATTCTGCACTATCTTCCTTTCTCAATTTTGACCATAAATCAGCAGGTAAAATGATACTAAAAATGTATTTATTTTAAAGGTTTTATATAGCGCTAGCAAGACCCGGGGGTATCAGAGTGCTTTACATAATCGAGTAAGGGCAGTAATCAATTGGAATAATGGTTATATACTAGTAACAATAAGGGAAGGGAAAGTCTAATGGAATCAAGAGCAAGGCAATAATCATTGGACCAATGGTTACATACAGTTCAAATAAGGGAAGTGAAAGTCTAACAGAGGAACACACATTAATATATACAAAGAAACATTTGTAGGAACATGAAGGATGGAATTACTGAAATGAGGTCCAAACAATTTAGGAGCCATAAAGCTCTGGCTAGGCTAGAGTCAGTGGCAACGAAGCGCTGTACAGAAGCAGGCATGGTAGTAATCATAGGATATAGATAAATAAGACATAAGATAGGGGAAGTAAAAAATTGACAGAGACTCATATGTTGCTGTTTACGTAGTAACAATTTTAAGGTCATGTAGGGTGGAAAATTACAGAAATTTGGTCAAAACAAAAATAAATAAGGGACCATGGAGAGCAGGGCATCCGGAACCATAAGGTGTACATAAAGAAAAGAAAGGCCAGCAGATCAGCAGAGGAATGACCTGATCAAAGGAGCCAAATAAAAAATCAGATTCGGTTTAATTCATGGGTTCCAGTATTTATTGAGGAGATGGAGTTTCAGGTCTCTTTTGAAGCCTGGGTAGTAGGGGTTGCAGCGATGGTCCCTCGGGAGGGTGTTCTAGATGCTGGGAGCATTGCCTGAAACAGAGCAAGTCTGGGTCAATTTCTTTTTAGGAATGGTGTGGAAAACGTGTAATATTTTACTTGGCATAAGAGAGAGCCATTTTTGGCTGTGGTGTCCATTTAAGTTTCCTTTGTAATTGTTTTGTCTTTTCACTGTGCCTGTGCTATCTATTTTAGTTGACTTCCTTACTCAGCTAAAAGCAATGTACTCACTGAGAGTTTGTAGCTGCCAGAGCACTTGGTCTCAGATGTTAACTCAATCATTTACTGTTGCCATAAGCACTCCTGCTCCCCCTCCCACTGTGCCGACCACGTAGTTATTCATCTGCCCTTGTTTTCTGAAAACTGTTTCTAAAAATTGTTCTCCCTATTTCTGTTCACATGCTTACACTGCAGAAAAACTGTATAAAAGCCCTGTGTTCTGTGACTTCAGTGTACTACCTCAGGCAGCACTTGCGAGTGCTGTGTGGATTTGATCCCACACATGAGTGATTATTTCCTACTCCAGTGCTGATCTCTATTTTGTTGGTCTTTGAACTCGTGGACAAAAGGGTGACCCTACACCAGTGTACCCCTAAAAAGGTACATTTCCACAATAGGGGTTCAAGAAAAAGTGGTGGAACTTCTCATAGGTCTGGCACTTCCTTCTCTTGTGAGTTTGTTGTCTAAACAGTCAGGGGATTGAGAGTGAAGTGCTTTGTGGGTGATGCATGCAGTCTTGTAGATGCATCTTCCTTCGATGGGGAGCCAGTTAAGGGACTTGAGGGCAGGCGTGATGTGTTCATACCGTTTACAGTCTGTTATAAGCCGGGCTACCATGTTTAGTACTGATCTGAGGGGGGCAAGGTGAGTTTCTGGGGTCCCGGTGAGTATAGCGTTCCCTTAGTCATGTTTAGAGAGGGCTAGTGATTGAACGACCCATTTGAAGTTGTCAGAAGGAATGAAAGCTTTGATTTTGTTGAGGTGTTTAAGTGTGTAAAAAGCTCTTTTGGCTGAGTTGATATGGTCCTTCAGTGACAAATCTTTGTCCAGGGTGAAGCCTAGGGATTTAGCCGAGTTTAATAGAGTGAGCGGACAGTTTAGGGCTTTGAGGTCAGTGATCCAGCCTTGGATAGGGAGGTGGTTACTTTTGGGGGAGAATAGAATGATTTCCGTATTGTTGGGGTTCAACCCAGG
Source organism: Triturus cristatus (assembly GCF_964204655.1). Taxonomy (NCBI): domain Eukaryota; kingdom Metazoa; phylum Chordata; class Amphibia; order Caudata; family Salamandridae; genus Triturus; species Triturus cristatus. The sequence goes on from NC_140585.1 coordinate 483,948,231, forward strand.
ATTGAATCTTAATCAATGTGGTGTTAAGATGAAGGATGTCGCTGTGTGATTTGATTTTGTAGTAGAGTTGCGTGTCATCAGCATAAAGGTGATAATTGATCCCAGCTTGTTTCAAGATGATATTAAGGGGTTCCATGAAGAGCCCTGTGGGACACCAAGAGAGAAAGGATTAGGAATCGAGAGGCAAGAGTTGATTTTGATTTGTTGTGCTCGTTGTTGGAGGTAAGAAGTAAACCAGTTTAGGACTGTGCCATTGAGATCAGAACGTGTCTTCAGAGATTCCAGTAAGGATGAGTGGTTGACTGTATCGAAAGCCACTGAGAGGTCCAGGAGGATGAGAAGGCCTGCATCTCCATTCTCTAAGAAACTATGTATGTCGTCAGCAATGTTCAGCATGGCGTTTTCTATGCTGCAGCCTTTCCTGAAACCAGATTGGAAGGAGTCAAGTAGGTGGCATTTGCCTATGTGTCTGTCGAGTTGTTGTAAGATGCATTTCTCCATGGTTTTAGCTAGGAACGGGAGGTTAGAGTAGGAGGGAGGTTGTTGGGATCATTAGAGTCTGCCCTGGAGTTTTTAAGTATGGGTGTGATTTGCCCTAGTTGAAGGGAATCTGGTAGGTACCCAGAGACAAGGGAGGTATTAATGATTTTTGTCCAACATGGGACGATGATGTGGTTGAGGTTATGCGCTAGTTTTGCCGGGACAGGATCTTTAGTGTGTGAGGTCGGCTTTAATTTCGCAATGATATTAAAGACTTCTAGATCAGTCATGGGTTTGAAATGTGTCCAATTAGCGTTTTCCAATTTGATGTTGAAAAGGTGGTCTTCTGTTCCAATTGGTGTTGATTGATTTTTGAAAGTCTCAGGTCGTCGGGTTGTCATGGAGAGAAGGGTGATGTTAAGAGAGATTGGCCGAAGAGCAAAGGCAGTGACTTGAGGGGAGGATTGATCAATTTTAGGGATTTTGTATGTGAAGAAGCTGGCAATTTCCTCACATCGTTCTTCGGAGGCAATTAATTCATGTGGGGCAGATGAGGTTTGTTTTCAAACAACGTTAAAGAGTTCTCTGGGCCTGTTCTTTGCACGGTCCAGTTGGGTACGGAAGAAAGAGGTTTTTTCTCTGAAAATGTGCTTCTTGACAGCTAACCTTGCAATTCTAAGGAGAGTTAGATGTAATGACGTTGGGTTTTGTCTCCAAGTCCTTTCAGCTAGTCTGAGTTGTCTTCTCTCGTTATTGAGATCAGAGTTAAACCAAGATTTAGATTGGATTGCTCTTTGTTGATTTAGTTTGAGCGGTGCAACTTGGTCGAGAACTTCAGTTATCACCTTATTGAAGTGGTCAGTGAGCTTGTTTGTGTTTTGAGAGTACGGGAGAGGTAGAAGTTGTGCATGAATTTTTGACTCCAGTTCAGTTGGAGGGACTCGTTTGAGGTTTCTGGTCCACAGCTTTGGTTTGTTAATTAAGACTGAGGGAGGATAGACAGTGGTCATAATGTTGAACAGTATGAGATGGTGGTCATACCAGTCAATGGGAATGATTTCATAAAGGGAGACCAGTTCATTGCTTGTGATGATTGCTTCAAGTGTGTCGCCTTTGATGTGGGTTTTTCGACGCCGAGGTATACAAAGGTCGAGTATTCAGCATTCTTTAGAATGGAGAGTTGGATTTCTGTTTTGTGGATTATGGCTAGACCTCCTTTTATTCAATCAGGCCTGTCATGTCTAATGATGGAGTACCCAGGCGGAGTAAGTAGGTCAAGAATGACCATTGAGTGGTCATTCAGCCAAGTTTTCAGCATCTCCGTAGCATGTTGTGCTGCCGATCTGCAGTTGACGAGCATGCAAGAAAGAGGGCTGGGATTATCCTTATCAGATTTGAGGTTATGGATGGTGGTATATTGCGCCAGAAGTCTTGGCGAGTTATAAGTTGCACGTGTTCGATTTGGGCCCACTTTTACTAGGATGGTGGAGGAGGGGAAAGGTACGGAAGGTAGGATCTGTTGAGGTAATTTAATTCCAGTTCGGAGAGAGTGCAGTGTGCACGATAAGGCCTATGGGCCCGCCGGCAAAGGGGAATGGTATGCCAAGGGGGGCTTTGAGGAGTTCGGAGAACTTGTAGGTGGAGTATCGTAAGTAAAAGAGCGGGCCAGGGTGTTCTGGTTTGAGAGATCCTGTCTAAGATGTGCTAATTCTGTAGCAAGAGAGTTGAGTTTCAGCGCCATTCGTTTCAGAATCTATGCAATAGAATTGGAGGTGCATCCCGCAGTGAGGGTGGGGGGAGACGCAAAGAGATCTGTGTAAACGGTAGAGGGGATCACCACGTTAAGGGGATGGTCCGTGTCATTAGGATAGGATTTTGATACTTTGGGTGAGATGCTTGGGGTCAGCCTTTTGAAGGAGGGTAGTATCGGAAGAGTAATTATTCAAAGATGTTCTCATGGTAGGTGCCTCATCGCACAGATTGCAGTGGACTTCATTAGTTGCAGTGTAACTGAACGTTGAGGTGAGAGCAGGGGGTGACCATCTAGAGGGCAATTGTATAGGGTGAGTGTTGGAGAGGGAATCTAGGTTGTTGGTTGTTTACGGTGGAAACCTAGCATTGGTGAGCGTAAGAGAGTATGCAGTTAATCTCGAGTGAGGGTCAGGAAGCTCTAAACTATGAGGTGGGTCCATGTCCGAGGCCATTGTGATTGACCCTCTTCAGCGTGAGTGGTGAAGGAGTAACACCACGAGGAAGGGCTTCAGCTCTAGGATTAGCTGAGGCGGGGGTGTAAGAGGGGCCCGAGAACCTAGGCCAGGCATGCGTATTATCAAGGATAGTATTAGAAAGGTTGCACGTTAAGGAGGGCATGAAGGAAGTTGGTAAGGAGGGCTTGGATCGGAGTGTGTTGGAGTACGTGATCGGATTGATGGAAGTGTTCGGGCGGGTGGCTTGATGAGGGAGGATTTTAGGAGGAAGACGGTGAGGATGTTCAGGGAAGATGAGTTGTGTAAAGGGGAAAGAGGCAATTGGGGTGTTTGCCCCAGTTGGGTGAGCAAAGTGGCCATAGTAATGAAATGTCTATCAAAGATGTTGAGGTGCGGATCAGACGCTTGTATGAGTATATTTCCTGTCCTATATATTGGTATATCAATTTACCCATGAAACGAAAGGGAGGGGGATGTCGTCAGTTTTATTCTATACGGAATTTTGATTGTTTTAGTGATGGGAAGGTGGCGAAAGAAGATGTTTTCCATTTAGCCGAACGTTTGGAGTAGAATATAAAGTCCGTTTTCTTCATGGCACTAGACAGGCTGTGGTAGGTATCCGGTATTAGAGTTTCTGGGTGGAGTTTCAGTAATTTATGTTTGTGATTTTTCATAGCGGTCTTTGAGATATTTATCAGATATATGAAGCTTCACGAGTTAGGGCCATGACTCACAAGAGCAGAGTCAAGGGGATTGTGAGAGCGTTTTGCTGGAGACATGTTTGTTAAAAGAATAATATAGGTGCAGTCTTATGCGTGGGAGACTGCTGTTAGAACGCCACGCTGGAAGAGAATTGCCGCTACGTTTGACAGAGCTACAAATTAATTTCCAAACATTAGGAAAAGTAAAAAATGGGCATCTCCGTGACTTTTCCGTTTAGAGGTGGTTCTTCAGAAATGCACCTCTGTGACGGCTGGAGTCAAAGGGTTGATGGGAGCCATCAGGGATTAATACCGGGTGGGGGCAGAGGAAAGATTCTTTTGTTACAGTTATAGAGCCAGTAGTTGATAATGTGGGTTCTGTGGGTGAGGGGTTGTGGAACACCTAGAGTACTGTTCAAATATGGCCAACACTTTAGAATTGGTAGAATTCTTCCTTGTGAAATGGGTTGGGAATCTTTCTTCTGTTTCATGGAACTGTCTGCTTAAGGAAAAACAAAGTCCTACTTCAGTTTGTATTAAGACCTGTGCTTGGTGAGTCCTTTTTCCCTTCCACTAGGGCTACAGATCTCCATCTTGGGAAGCCAAGCCTAATGGTAGTGTGGAAGGGAGGTTCTCAAAATGGAGGGCAGGTTAGGACCCAACACAAAGCATCCCTACCCATGGGATATCACGATGCTCACAAGAGAAATATATCTGTTCTATATCATCTAATGTCATGAGTGACACCAAATGTGCATTCTGTGTGGGAATACCATTACTCTGTGTTGTCTCTTATGTCAGTGTACTGAGTAGCAGAGTGAATGTGTTCCGCACGTGACCATGGGACGTGTACATACATAGTTGGATTTGCCACCTCCAAGCCTGGTACTTATCTCAGTGGCATGGCTTCACCGCGCATAACGCACAAGGTGGTTACTGTCTGTTCTATATTATCTTGGGAGGATAATTGTTGCTTATCTTTTTGATGTTGCAACACCTGGGCACGGCGCTCGCATTCATCTATTTGATCCAATGTCTTGTCTACCAATTTTACAAATGTCGATAGATAGGCTGTCTGGTCCGAGAGGGGTGAATGAGTTTTAAACGGTCCTCAGTGTCTTTATCATTTTGGTATTTGTAAAAATTGAGGGTAGCCCTAACTGGGGGAGGTCAAGGGGGGGGAAACACCATTCGCAGTTGGTTGTGCTTCATACTAAAGTTAAAATTGGCAGGGGAATTATTATCATAGACCTTTGAACCCTCATTCATTATGGCATGATGCATATGTTCTGCCTGTTCATTTTCTTCTTCCGTTATCTGAGTATCTGAACTAAGTCTTCTTTTTTCATTGTCATCCCCTTATACCTCCAATAATTGTTGATCAGCTGGTGTAGCTTCTAGGGTCTGGAAGTATGAAAAAGCCGGTCGTCTTGCTGCTGAACTGATCCTGCAGGAGAAGGCAATGGTCTATTAGTATATGTTCTATCGGTGGTCCTCATCACAGCTAAGGGGACACCCGATAGATATTCTATGGGTTTATGAACAAAAACTTTGAGCTGACATTTCTGCTTCTCATTCTATTTCTACCAGTTTTTCTTAGTTTTTTTCTTTTCATAGGCTCAGTCATTTCCCCTTTCTGTTCGTTCCGACGTGACCCCATAGTTTCTGGCCCGTGCATTTTCATCTCAACAATATAAGGCCTCATATTGCAACAATCAAATCTTTCTCTGTCTTTCCCTAGCCATTAAACATTGTTGCAAATTACCCAACTTCACTTTGTCAAAAGATCCAATTTCTTGCCATTGTGAGTCTTGATTGTCTTTTAGCATATTCATGCCACTATTTTGGAAAGAGGCCTGTCGGCCCTTTTTATTCATAACCTATTGTGTCGAACATTCCGGTGGTGGGGTCGGGTGGACTACAGCCAGATAATTATTCCAACAACACTTACCAATACTACAACAATTTTGCATGCTACAAGACGTCATAGTCGACTTGCAAAAGCACTAGAACAATAGGGAATTCGAACCATCTACAGAACCTTATAAAGGCATATAAGAACGGGTCACCTGAAGCACCCATATTATTTTCCTCACTGGGTAATTGAAACCGCTAACCGATATTGGCAGAATTTTTTTTTTTTTACCTCATAGAAGATGACTGTATTTTATTGTGCGAGAGAATGTAGTTCTGGCTCAATGGGATTCAGCCAGCCCAGCTGCATGTGGTAGGGTGTCCCAGGAGATTACATGGACTGCTGGAAACTGGGCTTCCCTTTGCAGTTTTACACTTCGGAGTCATCAGGATCTCCATGTTCTCCAACCGTGCCAGTTATTCCACTTGGGCTCCGATTTGGTAAACCCAGGTTTTAGCACCATTTGTCAAAGCAAACTTCTCATTCTAAATAAAGCACGGACAAATATAGTTGTAAGCAGTCATGAAGCAAAGTTACCAACTGCACTGTTATGCTGGGAGTTATAATCAGCAGCATTTTATACATTTCGAGCTACGTAGGAGATCATTACACTGAAGACAGTTGGTAAACAATAAATCATTGTGGTCAGATGAGAATCAGGAGACGTACCCAGGGTGCACCAAAACTGCCTGCAAGCACATTCCGAGAAGACCCATAAGCTAAAAACATCCTGCACCTGGCATTTGCATGTCATCAACAGCATGTACACAATTGTATTGTCTCCACAGAAAAAGCGAAAGAGCAATGTAATAACATGAACTGCAAAGTGAAGTACAACTTATAGAATAGACTAATCCGGTGTTCATGAAATATATGTACTTCTGCCACATATAGGGTACACATGACCCTTGATTAGCCTCTTACGTCACTGCTAACATTGGTATCAGGGCGGGGCAGGAATGTTTTAGTTAATGTTTAAAAACTCATTTGTAACAAATATATTAGTAAAGCATGATTTGATAGTGCACTGTCACTTGCAAATAGCACATTTTCCATTGAAATGCACACAAATGTTCCCACTAACTATATAGCTTGTAGACAATCTGTGGAAATTGGGTTTCAGCACATCACCAAGTAAAGTATTCTGATTTGTTTTGAAATATTTTTGATAGTGGTGTAGACATGTTTTCCTTGTCACACTAGTGATTTGCACAGTAAGTGCTGCATTCCTAATGTGTCATTTAACTATTCATGCCATGTGTGCTGTTTCTAGACCATATGCTATGGCTTCATAAGTGTTACATACTCAAATCGGGGATCAGCCAATTCTTACATGCTTTAGGGGTCAGAACACATACACGGGGACAGCAGTGCCCCAATGTGCAGAGTCTAAATTCCAGCAATAAAGGTCAGCAAAAAATGGGATGACTACACAAAAAGGACCTTTTCTTACAGTATTGAAATATTTTAATACTTGGAGATGCATATACAGATAAACTCACTACGGAGAAGTATTGTTATTGGCTAATGTAACATTGTAATTCTTTTAAGTTTATACATCCTGAATCTGTCGGTAAAGCAAAAGATGCAAGCCTGCTTTGATTAGGGGCTTTAGAAGGATTGTTCAAGTAAATGTATTTCTCTTGCATCTTCTTTTAACTGATTATATTATATGAGTGGTGAGCTGCTGGGGTTCACGCACAACCAGATAGGACCCGATTGTTTCCAGGGCAACAACCTGTCAGGTGGTTACACCCCAAAACTGCCAAATTCTGGGAATTAATTATAAGCAAGACTGGTTGTGCCGAATATATGTTTGAGTTCCTGGGACAAGTGTCCCAAAATCCAGATACGCCGTGAATTTTTCTTAGGTATGCATTTATTTCTAACCAGATGAAAGAAAACGGAGAACCGCTAGCATGTGTTTCGCCAATATGGCTGGCACGCCAAGTGCCTTTTCAAGGCACTAATCTTTCAGTGACCAGCATCAGACCGCAGAGACTTTCCTGTTTACAGCTTGTCATCCCATTTGTAAACTTTACTAGCATGATCATTAGACATATTTTTGAGAATAGTGCCCTGAAAAAGCCCATGCCGTGCCAGCCATATGGGCAAAACGTGTTGGCTGTTCTATATTTTCATTCATATTTTTAGAAATAAATACAGAACTAAGAAAAATTCACAGCATATCTGGATTTTTGGACATTTATCCCAGGAACTCAAGCACATATATTCGGCACAACCTGTCCCACTTACAATTATCTTTTTAACGGGTTATTACAGGAGGACCACAGTTGTACTGAATGTCCACCTCGACATTCTCAGTTGGAGTTATTTCTAGTATGTTCCCCCTGTTGTCCTTACACTTTCTGCTGCTTGCATATGACAAAGGAATGACCTTACAATTGTGCCACTGTATGTGGCTAAATATCATGGTAAACTGATAGCTTCGAAGTCAACAGTGTTGCTTTTTCAGTGATATTTGCAATTACTTACAAAAATGATAACATCCTTGTGAACAGAAAAATGAGGGCACTTCGTTTTGCATGTACTAATAACAATGCTTTGCATTAATTTCTCCTCGAGAAAGCTTTTTTTTTTTTGTCATCCAGTTGTCCAATAATATGTGGACATGTCAGTGAATAAGTTTCTAATTCAATGGCGTTAGCAGAGGCAGTGAGTGTAGACCAAATGAGTATATTGTCCATATTTTAATAAAGTAAGTTAGCTTTTCAAAAAGATGATTCAATTTCACATAACGTTTCTTTGGTCTCTATGAAATGGGACCCAAGACATTTGCGAAAATAATGTTTGGTTTATAGTTAAAAACATTGAACTAAAAGGATTTGGAGAAAACGTACATTGCATAAAGGAGAATTGGACTATTTGTTCACATGCCATCAATCGTTCTGTAGAATGGCAATGAACTAAGATCTGTACATCTAAATGTTTTCCTTCAATGCTGTTGTAATAATTTGTTTGAATATGTACATAAGGTGAAACATAACCAATGCCTTTTTAAATACAAATCAGAAGTGTTATAGTTAAAATAAACTAATTTAAATTGCATTTTTCACCTTATTAGAAGACTTGTACTTCAAGTTTTACGAGAGTAACCAGGTTGTATCCAAGAATTATCTTTATTTCTCTGTTTTGTGCATCGACTTGCTACTTCTAAGGCTCGACCTGCATTGACTTAGAATATTTGAGGAGTGATGACAGATTGAGGTATAGGGTTTTAATATATTTTATTACTGTGTGATTCATACTACTAATAACAATATTTTTTCTTTCATTAAATGGTCTGATTTTGACATTCTTTGGAAACGTGCCTTTTGAGCTTCAAGACAACTAAAAATCAAAATGGTAAGTAGCAATCAGAATTGTCTTTCGACCGCAGTTTATTCAGGTACAGCATTTTTATTTGAAGTTTATTTTGGCAACTTAACTCTCATTTAAGAACACGATGTACAAGACCCATGCCAATTTTCACAAATGTCAAGATGTACTATTTTTTAAATCTGTTGCCAGGTTACTGACATAGTCAAAAAAGTGCACTATGTTCCGTGTAATCTGGAAGCTTAGTAACAAGTACAGCTTTACTTTTTCACCCTGTATCGACAACTTCATGGAGCCAAACACCCTTATCATGCTTACTATTGACTTGTAAATGTGTACAGCCTTTGAATCTTTATTAAGCAGTACTGTATTTTGTAGTGTTAGAAAAATAGGCACCTACAAATCCATTGAATTAAGGAACATTGTTTTTTTAGATCATTCTAAGAAAGCCTTTAATGTTCCTTTAGTTGCTGTTTAAACTTTGTGAAAATTAAAACCAAACAATTGAAATGTAAAGACATTTAAAAATAGAAACAAATATCCTCTATAGTATGCACCGGAGAATGAACACTTGTCATCATCATACCTTCCACTTCCCTTCCATTTGACATCATAGCTTCATAAACTGTGTTTTTCCTCAATTGTTTGTGCAGTAGTCTCCGAGGGTTGATCCATGCATTAATGTGAGGTAATGTCCTGAAAGGAGAAACTGAAGGAAGACTCGGCTGGTTTCTGGTGAGAGGTGTAACTGTGAACACATATACATCACTGAAACCGCATATGGATAATGCTTCTATATACATCTATGTGGGACTTTTTTTGTAATATTAGTGGGAAGAATGTTACTGCAACGTACATTCTTTGGTAATAACACTCCCAAGCAGTAGGTGCTAGAAAGATTGTTATTCAGCTTCTTGATCCAAATAAAACCAGCTGCTGAATACTCACGCACACACCCTTCATAGCATCACAGCTGCAGAATTATCTCACACGCAGATTCTCACTGCACTCAGCAAACACATAATGGATCTTTCCTGTGCTTGTTCAAGACAGTGTCTTCCCCTTACACCAATACACCAATCTTGTAGGTATTAGTGAGTTGAATAACTCATTCGTAGGCATAAAGAACCATATGGTTAAGCAGATAGGTCATCTATATTAATTAGTATGACACTGTACATTAAAGCAAAATATTATTCTACAACCCGAGAATGTCGATCCCACGTTAAAACAACCCGTCCCACAGAGTGCAAGGTAACTCTTAACCCACATAGGAATGGGTATACAAACTGTCACAGAAGGAATTCTAATTGTACAATGTAAATGGTGTGCATTATTCCACCATCTACTGATTGGGTTGCGTCCGGAGGGTTTTCTAATATTACAAAGTTGTTTCCTCTGAGTGTCAACAGAGATGTACTTAGTATGACTCAATATGACATTGATCTTAAGCCCGCAATGTCCCCATGAATGCCCTCCATTTTACATTTAAAAAAAATTGCCAGTAGTTTTGGAGGAGTCTCCTTAGAAAAAGAGGCAAGTGTTGACAATAATATTGAAAATTCAGAACCTTTGCCATGATATCGGAAGGACGAGATAATTTTTTCCCCAACAGTCTTTGACTAGGTCAGAGAACCTTTATTGGAAAACTGATTATATCTAAAGCTCCTCAACGCCATTTTTGAGTATGAGCACCCGCTTCAGCTTCTGTCTGAACAGCAACCAAAGGTTTGCTGTAAATGACAAACACTCTTTGTATGTTCTGCCTCCTGAAACATCATTGGTCAGAGGATAATTATGCTTTTTCACAGAGTTTTACAGAAAAGGTCGCACACGGAGCAAAAATGGACAGAGCCTGCTTGAAAGAACTGGGAAAACAAAGTAAAAGGTCCATCCAAGCAGCAATTAGGGTTTTCATAGTAAGATGACCTTACTACTGATGCTTGGAAAGAATACCTTTTAGATTCTGACATCGAGCTAATTTACTCTCATAGTGCTGAGGCTCAGTAATCGGTTCCTGAGAAGATTTGTCACAAAGAAGCTGTAAATCTGATGTGCTTCCAATAAAAGAACTTTCAGTGGTTAACGGAAAAATCATCCAGGTCTGTACAAAAATTGTTGAAGCACTCAACAGAAATAGAAAGGCCAGAGAAACTAAAATTCCAGACCTAGAAGGTATCATCAGTCGAAGAGTGTTGATAAATCCCATCCTTCCATGTACAAAGATAAGGTCACTGGAAAGGAGTGGAGCACGATAGCACCTCAACAGATAAGCAAGCTATTTAAAGACCACTGAGTTAAATAAGTCATTGGGCATGCTGTCAAAGTAAAGATGATTTCTTCCAACCAGAACCACAAAATCAGTTAGCAGTCTGGTTCCTGAAGTTGGAGCATTTGATCATTTACGTCTTTCAGTAAAGTACATGGCCATTATTAGTGAGGCAAGACAATTGTCTGGCTCCCGGTGGTTTAGAAACAGCAGTTTGTGTTCCAAGAACAGTGATATAGGTCATTTAACTAGTTAATCTTTAATTCACTGATATCTAATGTATTTATTAGTTTGTGGATTTCGTTATGTATTGCTGAGAGTATAATTATTGGTTATTTCAGCAAACACTAAGTGTACAAGAAAGACAAGTTTTTGCAGTGCTTATTATAAAGTGTTTTACCAAAAGCATGGAACAATGTATCCTCCATATGTGGTACCAAAGCACACTTTGCATCAATAAGAAAAATAACTTTAAAACATCTAACATTGATGATATGATCACTGGTAGTGATCACATCACTAAAAACAGTTAGTGAACTGCAGGTGTTAATTGTAGAAGATTCAAGCTTACGTTTTTAGTAAGGAGAGGGTGGTTATGAGAACATACCAGTGGTTTGTTCCAAAGGTAGTGTTACCTTTTCATGTAAATCAAACTGTGCATTTACCTTCCTTTTTTTAAGAAGACCACTAAGGCAGTGAAAGGTCGTTGCACATATTAGTTGCAAGGAGGTCCATTATGTACCGTTTTCAAGAGAGAGTTAGCATCATGTGATCAAAACAGTTCTTCATTGCACATGCTCCTTAAGTGTTGGGAAAAGCGAATGAAATTGCTAACAATATATACGTGTTAGAGGTTAAACCAAAAATGCATTCCACAAGGAAGAAATTGTCAGCATTGACCTTCACAGGAAATTTGTCATTAAACAACATTAGTATGCATTAACATTGTATTGCAAACATGTGATCACTAAAGACGACTGTGTGGATGTACAAGCACAACAGGAGGCCATAGTATGTGAGACAGTGTAAAATCATCTGATCGAGACTACTGGTTTTAAACCCTCCTCCATTTCCAAGGTTGGACTGAGACAGAAAATAGACCTGGGCACCAAATCAAAAGTGGCCCCATAGTGAATCAAATGGATAAAATAGTGGCCCTTATTTGCAAATAGGGCAGAGTTGAACTTGTAAAGACACATTGTATAGATCTTTTGTCAGGTATGGGGAACTTGCGTACACTTATTCTTGCTACAGACAATGTTTGTGGTATTAGTAGGGCAATCCAACAGTAAAAACTGACTCACCAAAGCACAAAACCGATCCACAAAACACTAAATAACTGGCCCCCACTTTTACCTGCCAGACTAGCCCCTCGGGCACTGCCTGATTGTTCTGTAGCCCAGTTCGACTCTATCCAGGTCATAAAATATTTCTACATAAGCAATGCAAATCATATGATTCTAGAAAAGATTTACACTGCTTTCCTTAAATGATTTTGAAGCTAGAAGCTCTTCTAGAGATGTGAACCTCGCACCTTCCTGGTGAAGGAGAAGAGTAGGTGATTTCATAGAGCAATAAAACAGATTCTAAAATACAGTTCATAGTGGGCTTATGACAGACATCAACATCATAGTGAGTGCTTCTGACTCCACCTAGGTTGAGGCACAAAAGAACAAACTTAGTAAAGTTGAAAAAATGTCAGACTGAACCAGTAGATGGTGGAATAATGCACTACTTGTGAATTGTAGAAGAGCTTCAGACTGCCAAAACCATTGTTAAAGTTAAGTACCTGAAATCTTTCACTGCATTAGGCATCTCGCAGTGGATCCAGTGGAGCACATTTTGCAACCCTCAATCACATGCCACACAGTTACTTCTATTTCAACATATCACCAAAGGGTATATCAATCCTCCACATCACAATTTGCCTTTCTACCATAAATCATAGGGTACCGGTCAACCCTCATACAGCACAGAATATCTCTTAAAACTAGCAATACAACTGTATGTCTTAAAGCAACTGTTAAGCATTGATCTGCTTCTGAAGAATACATATCAAACCTTTCATAAATAACATGGAACTACATTTTTCATAATGTGAGAAAAAGAACTGGAAACATGAGATACAAAATGATCCTGACCTTGATCACTCTGACTTTGAATAGATTGGCATTGCTATACATTCTTTATCAAAGGATTCTCCCTATTAGATTTATAAGCAGCACAATAAAGCCGCACTTGTGTTAGCTCTAAAACGCACCTTTTATGTTATATTGTCTGAACTTTGTGCTGCACATTGTCCTCATGGCTTCAGAAATCTGGGTTCCTACCACATAATTCAAACTACATGATGCTCCAGTTGACTTAGTTATAAATCAATGTTTTGGCACACTATATAGAAAATGTACCAGTATTTTCCTAAACCTGGAATTGTCTGAAAGTGATCTGATCTCATGAGGCAATGAATTCCTCTTGTGAGCTTCTGCACCGAAAAAGACCCCCACGCCTCTTTCCTGTTATGTTGTTCCTGCTGCTAAGGACAAAAACTTGAAGTTACATATATTGATTTATTTATTTATTTTTAATTATTTACCTAGGAGAATAACCCCATTGGTAGCACACATTTTGTTTTTCATTTTTAGAATCCAATTAGGCCAAAATATTTGTAATAAAATAAAGACTCCTATGAGTGTGGAAACATGTATGGACTAATTGATCGACATGATGCCTCGTGAAATTATTGCCCAACTAGAAGGAAAGTCACCTCATTCCACATTGCATTTACTCTTAAATGAGATATACATAAATATTTATTCTTGCTTTGAACAAACACCTGCATTTGAGATGCCATGCCATTAGTCGTTCATCATCAAAGCATGTTTGACATAGAGGTACCCTTAACCATCTCAATCCTTTTCAACATTGAGGACCTCACTTTAAATCGGGGGACTGCTGCCACTGCTCTCAACAACAAGCATATACTCTGCCTGCACTTGGGTGGACAGCAGCTTAACAATTAGCAACTCACATCTTCTAGATCTGGGAGAGTCTTCAGCTGAGGATCTCCTGCTTGTTCCTGTCTAAGAGGATGTGTTTCAAGCTCCCCAGCTCTCAAACCTAAGGCTTCCCACTCCTGAGTCCGCAGCAGATCTTCAAGGAATGCAGATGCCACAGGAAACCATGATGAATGAGAGACTTGGGGTGAAGCAGCACAGACCCAATAGGCAGAAAGCGAAATGTCCTACAAAAGAGCGTGAGACAGCTCTCTCTGTCAAGATCTTTCTACAGGTGATCACTGTACACACATAGTTTTCTTTTAGGAAACCCAGGTCTGTTGCATGAAAAAAGCATATAGTGAGTCTACTTAGTATAGAGGTAGGGATGGTAGGTACACCACGGGCTGGGATACGCACTTTTTTTCATTTCACCTGTGGAGAATGTGCATTGTTTTAACAAGAAGATGAACAGAGCATCCAACATCTTCACCACAATGCCGTACCTGTTTCCTTGCAACCATTGATCATATTTGAATCTTTATAACCAATTTCTCAAGCAAGACAAGACAACTCCCTATTATCCAGGTCCTAATACTATACTCTATTGTTCCAGCCAAGAAGAGGCATTATAAGAAAATGTAAAAAGTAAGGTTTAAAATTAAATTCTTAATTCTATCAGAGAAATTCAACATTTGGATGTCGAAAAAGGTTGAAAAGCTTTGTTTGCACCACCAAAGAAACCTGATTTTTGAATGAACTCAAAGGGAAACAATATTTGGCAGACATTGCCACCATTTTGCTCCTGCCCAGTTCTTCTGCCATTGTAGATCATTATGGCTGCACTCTTTTGGAACTCTAGTATCCGTTTTCTCAGTAACTGCTTAAAAGGATAGAGGGGTGGCAACTTCAGGCCATATTGTAAATGCAAGGGGGAGAATATCCAGGTTTTCTGGTAATTATTTCTTTTAGATTGTGTTCCTGGTTGCCGCTTACCTCTCTCACCACAGAAAGATTTCGTATTTTCATGTTTTCTGGAAACTCCATGAATAGACATGTAAATATCAAGATACTAGAGGTGAAGTCCAGAGTAAGAAACCCTGAGGACTGTGGCTCCAGTGAAAAGGCAAGATTTTGAGAAAGTGTACATTAAATGCTACAATAGGAGTAATAACTGCAGAGTCTGAGCCTCTCCTCCCAGTGGGACAGAGAAAAAAACAAATTAGTGATTGCCAGCCAATACGCAAAACTGTCAAAAACCCAATATTCCACCTATGTTTTTGAGGACCTAGCTAAAAATAAGGCATTTAAGTTGGCCTTGAACTATCAAATAAACATGCTCCTATTTCTAAAGAAAAAAGAAAAACCTCTCTGATACCATCTTGGAACTGACAGACAGGAGCACCATACTACATTAATTCAGCAAGCAGGGAGGTCCAGTACCGTGCAGAGAGAGGCTCAGATAATCTGGCACTGGCTCTAACATGGAACATTTACATCACAGGAGTTAACCCCCTTTGCCAATTCCCTCTCCCCTTGTCTTCATAACTCCAAAGAGAAAAAAGCTCAGCAGACTCCTTTTAGAAGAGCAGAAGTGGGTGGTAAATGGTAAAGTAGTCCACATAGACTTTAAGTCTTGGACGTTGATATGTTTTCTGACTAATAAAACACAAAATGCCAAGATTATGAATCTAACTATTTGGAGCACCACTTGAAAGGGATTTCCTTTTCATAGGCTAGTCAAGACAATTTCTCCTTACTTTTTCTCTCTGCCTTCTCCTGCCAAAGGAATATTAAATCTGAAAATATGCAAGATGATGAAAAAACCCAGATCTCTTATGACTGTCCTTTTGACCCCACATGAATCTTTTGGGCAGGCTTAGATCTCCTCTCCATAATGCTGGACTAGATCATGCTCCCTGGCCTACCAATGCTGAGATTTACTGCCTGGCAACAGAGCACTTTCAGTACAGCCAACTAGATTTCACAGAGGACCGTGTGATAATCTTAAAGGAAACAGAACCCCTTACAAATGTCTTTTTTTACTCTGTTAAGCAGAAGAGGTTCTCAACTGGTGTCCAAAAAAAACAAGTGGACCCAAGATTGTGCCAAGCCAGTTTATTTACTTGACTTATTTTGCCGTTCAATTTTCCTTTATTTGCATACTGCAAAAAAACCTTCTCAGGAATCCTATTTCAGTATTTTAATGATTAAAGATTTCCTAAAAAGCCAAAAAAACTTCCTGCTAGTTCGGATGCATTCTTCTCCTTGACAATGGAAAATGTAGCTGTCTGAACTAGATCTGGGCTCTTTTGAACTTAAAATGAAGGCATGTCACCATTTTGTTCTCTTGTGAAAGAGCAGAAAACCATCACTCACTGTGAAGTTATCCAATGGATGACGCATTGCTACATAATGTATGCCATAGTGCGCCATAGACATATGTAAATGACACCCTTGTGGATCCAGATGGGTAGATGTAAGCTCCTAAAATAAACCTCAAATGCTATCACAGTTCAGTTAGACAATGACATGAAGTAGGCTGACCCATTGCCTGATACTGTACGCTGTAGTGGGCCTTTTATAAAAGTGAATACAAATGTGAATGACTCTGTAATTAATGAACAGGTGTAGCAGTGACGTGACAATGGATGAAGACGTATAGCTGGAAGCCCTTATGATAGACATTGAATGTCATCAGTCGCACTTTAGTTAGCCAAAGGCTCAATTGCACTGACCCATTGGCCATGCTGAGCAAAAAATGTATGCCCCCGGGGGGAGTGGGGGGGGTCAGCCTCATTGACATGGGGGCAAAACTTGTAGCATCTTCTCAGCCTGGGTACCCTCCAATGACCACGCCACACACACAGCTTAGTATTACATGTCTTTATTGTGTTGCGTGTGACTGCGAACTGAACATTTTTCAGAGCATTGTACATTACAACTCTACAGAGTCCGTTAGGAGCAAAATTGGTTCTGTCATAAAATATTGCAAGACACTAAATCCCCCCGCTGTTAAATAAAAAAAAAATTACGTTTTTTACAAATCAACAAATACGACAGAGAAATCTAGAAAAATGAGACGGGGGGAGGGGGGGGGAGCAACAGGTGGAAACCAAGGCATAGCCTCACAAACAAGGAGCAAGAGAGGAACAAGAAAGTGATCTCTCTAGAGGATTTGACGAAAATAAATCTGACACCCAAAAGATTGACCAAAACAGAGGAAACGGTTTTAAAGAAAGGACTGACATTCTGCCCAACCCAAGGCTTAGAGTACACACAAGTACGGATAGATCTGTACCTTTTTACAAGGAAATTAAAACTCCAGAAGTTCTTTAAAATAAGAGAACTACAGGGACAAGGAACGAGTGAACACACTAAAACTATGGCAAATCCATCCATGCATGTCCCAACTGGGGATGACCTTGAAACACTACAAGCCTGTGACAGTCAAATGGTCCGAGAAGGTAATGAGAAAGACACTGTCTCTATCTCTGCCATCGAAGGTCTAGGCATTACCCAGAGAACTGTAAAAACAAGTTTTAAGCCTAAATCGACTTTTATACCACCAATAAGTTTTGACACCATTGATGTATTTGAGGAAACAGTCACTAAAAAAGTCCTAGTAAAATTACGACAACAAAAATTTGGAAAAATGGATGACAGGAGAACTAATCTCAGAATAGATCAGAAAAAAGCATTAGCGAACATTGAGAAAGACCCAGAAATTGTTTGCAAACCATCTGATAAAGGAGGTAATATCGTCCTTATGACTGCAGAATACCACTGCAAGGAAGCATTGAGACAGTAATCCGATGAGACCTGTTATGTAAAAATTACCAAAGATGAGTACAACAATAGCATTCAAGATTATCACCTGCTTATACAGAAATGGTTGGACAAGGCAATGATGAGCATTGATGAATTCAAGGGGAATCTTCATCGGCAGCAACATTATCACCGGAGGCAGGGGGGAGAGAGGCCGTACAGCCTTCCCGCCGTCGTGTGGACAACAAGGAAACTACATCCCCCAGACGCCCCAGCCGGTCGCCTGCCGCGACGCGGCCAAGAGCGCCCGGAGGTGCTTTAAATCCCAGCACAGCCTCCCGCAGCGCGGGAATCTTCATCGGCAGCAACATTATCACCGGAGGCAGGGGGGAGAGAGGCCGTACAGCCTTCCCGCCGTCGTGTGGACAACAAGGAAACTACATCCCCCAGAAGCCCCAGCCGGTCGCCTGCCGCGTCGCGGCCAAGAGCGCCCGGAGGTGCTTTAAATCCCAGCACAGCCTCCCGCAGCGCGGGAATCTTCATCGGCAGCAACATTATCACCGGAGGCAGGGGGGAGAGAGGCCGTACAGCCTTTGCGCTGTCGTGTGGACAACAAGGAAACTACATCCCCCAGACGCCCCAGCCGGTCGCCTGCCGCGACGCGGCCAAGAGCGCCCGGAGGTGCTTTAAATCCCAGCACAGCCTCCCGCAGCGCGGGAATCTTCATCGGCAGCAACATTATCACCGGAGGCAGGGGGGAGAGAGGCCGTACAGCCTTCCCGCCGTCGTGTGGACAACAAGGAAACTACATCCCCCAGACGCCCCAGCCGGTCGCCTGCCGCGACGCGGCCAAGAGCGCCCGGAGGTGCTTTAAATCCCAGCACAGCCTCCGCAGCGCAGGACGCGCGCGGGCCCGTCCTTGCCCGTCGGAGCCAGGGCAGGGCCATCCCCCCCAACATTTGCTACTTGCCCTATGGATATCTACGCTACAGGCTCCATAAGGGTACGTACTTGACTGAAATAGCCTTGTGCATACTGTGATATACGAGGGAATTGTTACCTTCCATATACGATTTCCTCATTGCCTGGAATAGGAACATTCTCCAGTCTTTGACCATAGCTGCCTTTCCTGACAGTTATTTTCCAGGATTTGGTTCATTGTTCGTTTGATCCAGTGGGGTTATTTTAAATTACCAGTCACTTTTTTTCCTTTACTTTTGTGATTCACCCTATCTCGGGCTATATCGACTATGTACCTGCACCTTATATTTTGGATGTTTGTTGCATCCTAGTATTATAATTTTTGCTAGCACGTGACACTTTACCTAACTGTCTTTTTGCATACCGGGCCAACTTACCTTGCATTTGCACTTTACATCTTGGATGCTCATCGTACCCCAGTACTGTACGTTCGCTAGCACGTGACACCTTACTTCAGGATTCCCCCGTCATTTTATCCTGGGCTGAACTTACCTTGCATTTGCAGTTTACATCTTGGATGCTTATTGTACCCCAGTACTGTACTTTCGCTAGCACGTGACACTTTATTTGAGGACCCCTCCTGCTCTGTATTTGTATCTTCTAGGTTCTTTTACAATTATACTTAATTCTATGTATATATAATATTAGTGTGGTCGATCAAATATTTCTATTCTGAAATTGTATTGTACTTAAAGGGATTGTGTTTTCCTTTATTGCTTTCGGATACCATATAGTCTCCCCGGTAATATTATTATGGCCAGGAGAAAAGTAGTTAAACCCCCTAGCGCTCGATCATGTAGTACGATCGATTCGTTTTTGGTCAAGGCAGTTAATGTCCTTTCAGAAGAAATTAACCGGACTGAGAGACGTGTGTCTTTAGGCTCCAACCATATGGGGGTTAATCAAGGAAACGAGGCTGAAACACTCTGTAGTCCTTTTAGGGAGACTGAGACAGAGATCAATATGACAACTAACAATTCTCTGGTCATAGGGGAGCCAGTCACGGACATCACTGATACTAGATTGAGAAGTGGGGTTTGTTCTCGAATATCATCGCCCCATAATTCAATCCCTCCCGAGAGCCCCTCCCGATGGGAAAAACCAGGGGACGTAGTAAAAACTTGGTGGAACGGGGAAACTTACAAGCTGATCCTAAACCAAAAAAGGCTAATAAGAACAGTCGGGCTGTAAAACCAGGCCTGTTAAATGACCACCCGAAAAGAATAAATTCTACACCCGAGCCTTTAACATTGGCCATTTTATCGGATAAAATGACAGAGTTATTAAGGCCTCTTTATGACAAATTGGATATCTTGGCCAGGGAAATCCATAAAATTACTGGAGCACTGGAGAAAATTAATACCAAACTTATAAAGGACGCAAGTAGAACTAATCGGACAGTTGCTGTAC
The DNA here is from genome assembly GCF_964204655.1 of Triturus cristatus. NCBI lineage: Eukaryota > Metazoa > Chordata > Amphibia > Caudata > Salamandridae > Triturus > Triturus cristatus. The sequence continues at coordinate 483,968,294 of NC_140585.1, forward strand.
TGGGCACAAATAATTTGCTCACACTACAGGATAGGGAACCTTTTGACAATTTAAAGGAGCAGCCCTCTAACTTGCATGAGAGTAATAAAGGTAATGAAAGAATTTTGGTATTGGATAACTCTCCCAATAACGTTCCATCTCAGAAGGATGGAATGGTGACTAAGCCGGACAAACATATTCCCCGTAATTTTGTAAAACCATCCGACTTGGGAAGGCCTGTTTGTGAGGAAGGAGAAAGGACCCGAACTGTAAATCTGCCCCCTCAATGTAGCGCATATGTCGCTATTTTGGCCAACGTACCTAAACTCAAACCCGGACAGTTAGAAGATCATGAGTCCCTCCTAAACAAAGTAGTATTTTGGCTAACCAACAATTGTGATTACCCAATAGGAGGTATTAATCAAATCCTGACAACACGAAGAGTAGGGTGGATAGGTTCTTCTAGAAAATGCTTTGCAGGCGACTGCATAATCATTAATTTTAGGTCCCCGAGGTGGGCGTTTAATTCATTAAACAATGCGCCACTTCCGTCCCCTCGGGAATTTAATAACACCCTCCTCCCCCTTGGGTATTTTTACAGACATTTATTGGGAACATCCGGTAATGAGCACGTGAGTCCCCCTAGAAAAGGACATCAGCTGACCCCTCCTTTGTATCCCTTTGTTTCTGGCTTCTCTGTCCCGGTATCCAACAAGTACCAGGTGTTGGGTAATTTGGATAGCAATGACTGACGCAGGGATTCAAGTTTAATGACCAATACTACATGTCCATTCACAGGCGAATGTATGCCTCCAGTACATATTATTATTAGTAAAGAGGCGGGACATGGTGAACCCCTTCAGCTACCTGACACTAAGAATACGGATATAGGGTACCTGGTCACTACTTGGAATATTGCAGGTTTTAATAGGAAAAAAGGAACGCCATCATGGGCAGATTTTATATCGGCCAAACATGATATCATCTGCCTCCAAGAGACATGGTGTATTGATCCTATCTATGTAGAGGGTTTCTCATCATATTGGCTCCCGGCCCAGGCTTCATCTTCCGGTAGAGCCAAAGGAGGCCTTTTGATCCTGATTTCAACCACCTTAAATAAATGTAAAATCAAAACATGTATTAATGTGGGTATTCATGCCCAGATTTTGTGGTTAGCCTCCTCTATAGGTAAAGATGTCATCCTGATCAACTTCTATAATAATGTTTTTAGTCCTCTTCGTAGTTTAATCATTAACGATCTGGAAAGAGAACTTGAGAAGCTGACCAGCACTATCAGGAAGTCAATTGTCATTACTTGGGTGGGCGATTTTAATGTTCAAATATGTCCTTTTTCTACAACCAAAGTCTGTGGTCCCCGGAGAGGTGAACCTGAATTTGATGACCATTATATGCATTTTCCTCACTGTGACTATGGTATGGCTTTAAATGGTGTTATGGCCAAATTGGATCTTGAATTGTTATATTGTGACACTGACAAATATAATAAGAAATGCTCTACTTTTACAGGTAGAAATGCTATGTCTATAATCGACCATATTATAATTTCCTGTCATAGTGAACATTCATTTTACCCACCGTGGATTACGGAACAACCCACTAGCGATCATAATAGCATCTCTGTGTACTTATTGTGTTGGGGACCCAAACATTTTCCTAATATACCCCAAAGTACAGCTATTATCCCTACCAGACCAAATGGTGTCAGGATAAAATGGGCTGGTGTGAATCCAGGCGAAATTCTGTTTGATGTTGTGACCCAATATAGGAATGAAATTGAAGTCTGTTCAGGGGACGAGGCGATTCCACATCAATGTTAGAGAATTTTAATAAGATAAATAACACAGTGGAGAAGCTTTTGACGAAACCTGTTCGTATTAATAATAATCCCAAGGCTGGTTGGTTTGATACTAGATGCACAATGGCCTTGAAAATGGCTGAATATGTTATAGCCTTAAAAACGAGGAAAATGGAACTCCAAGAAAAAGCCTGGGAAGATTTAAGTTTGGCAGCTGACACCAAAAATAGTAAATTGTTCTGGGAAACCATCAATAGCACTTTTTTGAAGGACGACCATATCCCTGAAATTAATTCCCATATCAACTGTAATGACTGGATAACTCATTTTTCTAATATTTTTAATCCAGCCAATACAGTTATATCACCTACCTTTTTTTAACCAGCCCTCAGATGAATGGCCTATTATTCCTTTATCAATTAGTTTAAATGAGGTCATTGATGGTATTTTAAGTAGCAAAGGGGGTAAGGCACCAGGACCCGATGGGGTTCCTATTGATTTTTATAAAAATGAACCAGCTCTATGGTCACCCCTTTTAACAAGAGTTTTTAATATTGCCATAGAGACCCAACTTCCTTTATCATGGGGACAATCCATTATAATTCCCATACACAAGAAGGGAGTTAAAACTGACGTTAGTAATTACCGTCCAATATCCCTGCTCGACTCGTCCATTAAGATTCAGAGTAGGGTTATGTTATCAAGATTAGAAGCATGGGTCCAGGAGAAGGAAGTTCTTACTCCAGTACAATATGGATTTAGAAAGGGAGTTGGCACACTAGAACAGTGTGTCAACCTAGACCTTTTGATTGGAAAATATACCCTAGCCAGGGAAGGGAGTCTTTATTTGTGTTTCGCTGACCTTAGCAGCGCCTTCGACCTGGTAGACCATTCAATTTTGTGGCCATTATTGCTAGACATGGGCGCACCTAAGGAGATAATCTATCTGCTGGCGAGATTATATAGTACTCTGTCTAGCAAGGTGCGATTCGGACCCTTAGGCGAATACACTCCCTTCTTCAAAGTTAAAAGAGGCATCCGCCAGGGCTGCGTGCTGGCTCCACTGCTTTTTTCACTGTTCATTAACGTAGCAGACGCAGCCCTGAAGTTGTTTGAGTCGGATGCTCCCAGGGTCGATGGTTCACCCGTCCCAATCTTATTATATGCGGATGACGCGGTTTTATTATCCCGTACCCCCATAGGATTACAACGTCTCATGGATAATTTTACTGCTTTTATTGCCAAAAGGAAACTTTTAATCAACAAATCCAAGACTTTTGTAATGGCATGTGGCAGGAACCCTATAACATCCAGCACCTATGTTATTGAAGGCTCTAAGGTTCAAACAGTTAAAACCTTCAGTTACTTGGGTATTACATTTGCAGGTAATCGGTCATGGGGCCCGGAACAGGAAAATGCTTGCACCAAGATGTCGAGAAACATTAACGGCATCTTTAGATTTGCTGCAAAACTAGGTAACCGACGTATCCGCGATATGCTGGTTATTTATGAGCTACGTTGCGTTTCGGCAGCCTTGTACGGGGCAGGTGTTTGGGGCCACTGTCAAGGAAACAAATTACAGCAAGTTGAAAATTCCTTTTTAAAACGTCTACTGTGTGCTCCTTCATCTGCCTCTACTGAATTGATTCATAGGGAGGTGGGCATAAAATATATCTCAGACTTGGCTTTGACTCGTCCCCTCCTCCTTTGGAGATCCATCTGGTCAAAAGAAGAAACACTGTTTACGCAATCTATAATACGGGATTGTCTTAGGCTGGATAACTGTCTAAAAATACCCTGGCTTGATTATAATATCAATTGGTTTAAACTCTTATTCAATTGTGATATTCGATCGGACCCAATGTGTTCAGTCTCTATTGACAAAATTGAGATAAAAACGGTCATGATGGCTAACAAGTTAGAGGCAAGATCTCTAGCCATCAAGTCTCAATCTACCTTTGTCTTGTACTTGCAAATGGATCTTAAAAAGGGCTTTCAAAGCTATCTGTCATTTGTAACCAGAGCGTCACATCATTTTGTGTTAGCACGGTTAAGACTAGGTACTATACACCATCTTGTCAATTTTCCTGTTACAAAAGGGAGCTCTGATCACCCTTTTTTTTAAACTTATTTTTTATTGCCATTTTCATATTTCATACATTGTACATCATTCATATTCTTCAGGTGAGCGTATCCGATCATACATCCTGTAATGGTGTTTAACAACTGTACTGATTGATGATTCGTCACCAGGAAGCATAAATAATGCATACAGTTATCCTTACGTTTAGATCCTGCGATCTCGGGTTCCATATATGGCAAAGGAACTGGGGTTTAACATAGGCATAAACTAGGGAATGGATATGGAGGAATATGTCCAACTACACTGGCGAGGGAATGTAGCGTCGTGATGGTGAGGCATCGCTGATACTTATGTTTGCCTATCCTAGTCGGTGCGACCGAGAAGTGCAATAGTGTGCCTGAAGCTAAGGCTTGTCAAGAGCTCGCGTGGTTGGGTGTCTACGGAATCAGGGGGGTAGGGCCTGTAACTGTGTGCCCTGGATTAGTTGTGTAGATGCATCGTCTGGTGGGTCCGCCCCTGGGGAGAGTTGCCCAAACTGGTACAATAACATGGCCCATTCCATTGAGATAGGATGCTTGCGGGTCCCTTTCACCTCCTCCTCCCGTAGTGTCTCCTCCTCCGCCGCCGCCCATTTGCGCGTAGCTCCCACCCACGCCGCCAACGGGGGGGCCGGTGGGGGAGCTCTGATCACCCTTGCCCATGTGATGGAGTATCACAACAAAGCTGCTCCCACATGCTACTTTTTTGTCATTTTTATACCTATCTTAGGAAACTTTATTTAAAACCTTTCTTTTTATATTATAATATCAGATTTTTTAAAAATGCCATGGAGCTGCTTTTTAGATTAGATGACCCGCAATTGTGTTTTTACTTAGCTACTTTTTTGATGAAAGCTATTAGCACTAGGAAATCTTTGATCATTTGATAATTGTCTGTATGCTATTCCTGGTTTATTGCATTTGCACTTTGAATTAGGTCTGTTTATGCCCAAGCAATATGTCATGAGATTTTGGTGAATCATGTATTTGCACTTTTGATTCTTTGTATTCTTGCACTTGATTTCTTATATTCTTAAATGTTATCCCCACTGTTCATAGATTTTATTGTCTTTACTAGATTGTTTTATGGATGTATCGCTTATATGGTCGATTTATCTGACCGAATAAAAGCTTATAAATTGAATTGAATTCAAGTTCTTGACATGTCCACACCCGGTAATTGCTACATTCTATCATCTTCCAAAAATACATAAGGACCCTAAAAAGCCCTCTGGTCGTCCGATCATATCTTCCAAGGGTTGTCTAACAGAATCTGTCGCAGTACATTGACTTTTTCCTTGCAGAATTTGTGAAACCATTACCATTGTATATTCGCGATACAAAAGATTTTATTAGAGCCATTTCCAATTTACCATGGGAATCAGATATGTTAATAATGGTATTGGACGTTACAAGTTTATATACTTGCTTAAGTCATGATAACGGTGTCCGAGCAGTTTGATACTTTTTCAAGGATAGATTCTTGAAATATACCCAACACAATGAAATGTTGATAGAGTTTCTAACTTTCTGCTTAACCAACATTTTTCTTTTCCAGAAACAACACTACAGACAGATCAAGGGCACGGCAATAGGCACCTGCTTCGCCCCCAGTTACGCAAACTTGTTCGTGGGATGGTGGGAGAAGCAGGTGGCATGGGCCGAGGGGAACAACTGCTGGGTCTCGTCTGTAGTAGGCTGGTATAGGTACATTGACAACCTTTTTATTCTCTGGAAAGGTTCCCGCACTCAGGCTGAAGCATACATTGATGAACTAAACAACACAGTAAACCTCCACTTCAGTGAACACATCAGTTCAACTGAGGTGGACTTTCTTGATTTAAAAGTTTTCATACAAGATGGGGCAATCTGCTCATCGCTTTTTAGAAAAACTAGAGCAGGGAACTCAATTTTGGAGGCCCATAGCAACCATCCAAAATCTTTAAAAAATAGCATCCCCTATGGGGAATTGCTTAGACTTGAAAGGAATTGCACCAGAAAAAATGACTTTCAGAAAGCAGCTGAGGAGGCCATAGATAGATTTATCGTGAGGGGATATTCACTAGCACTATTACAGAAGACCTTGAGTAGGGTTGAGAGGATTTCAAGGCATACTCTTTTCAAAGATATAAAACAACAGATAACTGATCAAATTTAAACACCGAGATTTATCACTACTTTCTCGAGTGACTCTAGTGATGTTAGGTCAATTATCTCACGAAATTGGCACATCCTCAAATCACCTATAGACGTTGCCGGTCCCTCAAGGGTACCATGGTTCGAAGTCACTTTGTAAGGATCACACAGAACCCGTGAATAGGCAACCTCACAGGATTTTATCCATGTTCTAAGTCCAAAGCTTGCAAAAACAGCTCGAAAACCCTCACATATGAAATCCCTGGAAGAAAACAGTCTGGAACCATCAATACATTTATGACCTGTACTACTCCCTACTGTATCTATTGTTTAGTCTGCCCTTGTATAAGAACTACATAGGGAGTACGATTCATCCGGCCAAACGCAGAATCTTGGAACATGCTCGAGCCACAGACAAACATGATTTTGCGTACCCCGTGGCGAGGCATTTCGCTCAGTTCCATCAGAGTGACAGAAAACTTTTGAGGTACTATTGTATAGATCATGTACCTGCACATAAACGGGGAGGCAATAGAGAGCTGAAATTGCGTAGGCTGGAGTCACGATATATAGTTGATTTGCAGACAAAAGCCCCCTTGGGATTGAATAGAGAAGAGGAGCTAGCAATCCACTTAGGATAGGTTACAATTTACTGTTTACAGTACTTGATGATTCCCTGTTATTGAGTTGTCGGTTGTAATCTGTGAATTGTTGTAGGAATTTATCAATTTTAAACAAAGGTACAATTATGGATACAGGATTATCTTCCTAGCACAATATTACCAGTGAAATAACTACGCTTGTCTAAGACTTTGACCATGTTGAGTGCTTCGAATTGCCCATTCAGGGCGTAAATATGTTTGAGTTTGTTATGCTGACTGTCCGTGTATCCCCTTTCTGTTTCTCAGTTTTATCACTGCACAATCCCTGAACTAAAAGCTGGTCTATGATCAATTTTATTCAATTAACATGTTCTACATTTAGATACTAGGATGAGATTTTTCTGCATAAAAAGTTCCCGGAATTTTATTGGTTCAAATTGAAAAATGAGCAGAGAATCACAACTATATACGAGGATGCCATGATAAGACCAACAGGCCTTCTCACATTGATTGAGATTTGGTGTCTTTTTTATCTAATGTTGTTGCAACGAATGCTCATGACTCATAGAATATCTGTTCTCCAGCAAAAATGGTGGGATCCAGCAAATGCTCGTACAGAGCTTAATCATGCAGTGATTCTAGATATGTAAATATGTATATACATATATTTTGCAATAAGTTTCCTTTCATATTACAATGATGAATTATAGTGAGTGCTTATACAGAGCTGAATCATGTATTGATTGTATCAATTTAAAAACAGTTGTATATAATTTATTTGGTAGGCTTCTAAAAAACATTATGTTCATTGCAAGATGGCGTTGAGAGATGCAACAATATGTTAGTCCCTTTTCCATGCTATTGCCAGGAGAGCAAGCATCGGTCAAAATTGCTGTCTTGTTTCTATGTTTATTTGTTTATTAAAATGCATTGTTTACTGCGTTCCCACTTATAGTGGAAAAAGGCGCTATGCCGTAACGCGTTCTGTCCCGCAATATGAGTTGGGAATATATATATATCTATCTCAATCAACCTTCTTGGTGCTTTACTTATTTGACCGGATGTTTTCAGATTCAGTATTTCATTCACCATCTTGATCAGTAGACAAATGAATCAATTGCCGAAAGTGAGAATAGTCTTGGGTAATAGACTTTCCAGGACACTGGGCAGTCACCATATGTACTTTGGCGGACACAACGTGGAAAGGTGCAACATAATATGGAGAATCAGATTTTCTCCTTCGCAGTTGGCAGGCGATCACTAGATCTCTTGTCCTAAACTCAGTGTTCTTTGCATGTTGCATCTTGTCAATATAGGCTTTCATCTCTTCTTTATTAGCCAAGTCTTTCATTTGAGTTGTATTCTCACTTCCTTCTCTTTTGTTGGTCCATTGAGGTTAACTTGGTTGTCATTGCTCTCTCGAACATCAGAGTTGCAGGACTTTTGCCTGTGGTTGAGTAAGGTGTTCAATGGTAGACTTGTACGGTGGGATTCAAAACATTTTGCATATTGAGCCATTCAAAAGTTGCATGCTGTATTGCTTTCCTTAGAGTACTCATAAAACGCTCAAGTACGTTGGCCCGTGGCCACAAAGGTGGTGCTTTACACTCTACACTTTACACTCTACACTTTACACTCTACACTTTACACTCTACACTTTACACTCAGATGCTCCTGAAAATCTTTGAATTCTCGACTGTTGAACGGCTTGCCATTATCAAACTTAAATATTGCTGGAATGCCCGATTTTGCAAAAATGCCATCAGGTCTCTCAATTAATCGCTCCTGAGTTGACGATAAGAGATTCTCTAATAATGGAAGTTGAGGTTACTCATCCGATCATGTCCATTGTCGAGTGGACCGAAGAAATCAGTGGCTATTCTCTTCCACGCATGCTTAGGGAGTTCTGACGTGGCAAGAGTATATTGAGTAATGTTTGTAGAGAGGCAGTTACATAGGTGACAGGCCTTGAGTTCCTTTTCAACACTCATCTAAATATGGAAACCAAATTTCAATTATGCTTAAGCTCCCTGGAATTAGGATCCTCTGCCCTCACAGTATAACTCCTTCCTAAGTTATAGACAGTACATATTTAACATTTTTTGTACTTTTGCTATTCACCATCACTGGTGAGATGTTGAGCGTGTCGATTCCACAACTGATTTGTAATTATATCTTTCAAATTCAGCATGTCACTATCATGGTTCGTGGCAGTGATGATCTGGGCTAAGGATATGGCAGCTGGCGTATTTTACTTTAGAATGAAATTACTGTAGGCTTCTCCCGTCTTGGACGGAGTACATGGATGTTGTATAGGCACTCTGGAAAATTAGTCAGCAGGGTTTTGAACCTTTCCTGGACAATATAAAGTGGCGCAATCATACTCCTGTATTCAGAGTCCCAACCATTCAATACGAGGAGACATCTTGGCTCTTGGATTTCCAAAGGTAATCCATAAAGCTTAGTGATCCGTTACCAGCATAAAAGGCTTTCTATACAGGAATACATGGAAATGTTCACAAGCCCATCCACAGCCAAACTTTCTTTCTCTGGTTGAGATTAAGCACATTCTGTTTGGGACAAACTTCTAATGGCATATGTCACAATATGCCTTTGAGCATAGGGGTGTGTGCTGTGCTTTGCCAGGATAGTGCCTAACCCATTGGGGCTGTGCCAACAACAACCTTGTATGAAACTTTGGATTAAATAGGGCCAATTCAGTAGAGCTTTCAATGGCTTGTTTGATTTTCTTGAAAAGATGCTACGAAATTAACATATCATAGAAACATGTTGTGGGGCATCCGCATTTACAGCACTTGTACTTTAGCAGGATAAGATGTCATACCCCCATCAGCAAAGATATGGCCACAGAAGTCAGGCCTGCATCTGTCGGTAAGCTATATATTTCTGTGTAGTTCCGAAAATCAATATGTCAACGCTATATCCGGATGCTTTCACAACAGGCTGTATGACATGTCGAATGACGTCTTTGAAAAGTTCTGGAGCTAATGACACACCAAAACGGAGTCTTTGATATTGAAACAGATCTGTGTAGAAAAGGTTGTAATATACCTGCAATCTCCTTCGAGTTCCATCTAATGATATCCTTTATTTAAATCAAGGTGAGAGAAAACCTTTGCACCATTTAATTGCGTTATGTCAGCAGTATGTGGACTTGGATGTCGTTCTCGTCCATTTGCCTTGTTTGCTTGGCTCATATCAACGCATTTGTCCATTTTGGGCACTACCACTATGGGAGAAGCGCATGTCATTGGACCAGTTGAACGCTCAATAGTGTCATGCTTAAGTAATGATTCAAGTTCTTTTTCAACAGCTTCTTATAAATGAATAGTAACTCATCTGTCTTTGAGGAACAAGACCGACTTCTTCATTAATGTTTAACTTTACTTTCATAGTGTTTAGCTTTCCCAAACCATAAGACAATGAGGGAAATTGGCTTACTATTTTGGGTTGAGCCTTCATATTATAATTCACAGAAATCAGTCCCATATCAGAGGCGGTACTGAAACTGAGCAGACAGGCACTTGCCACTGTACCCTTAAGCAAATTGATGGGTGCTTACACCGTCTTTTTCTTGTGTTTAAGGGTTGCTACAAATGAACCTTCACTTTTTATGTGCGTCGATGCAGCCCAAGTATACACTTTGGTTTTCAATGGCGTAGGTCAAGGCAATGGAGACAATTCATTCTCTTCAGGCATTATTTTTTATCAGTGCACCACTGTCAATGATAAAAGATATCGAGCAGTCATTTATTTTCAATGTAATTTTCGGACAGTGTTTTATGACTTTGGTACTTTGGCATGTAGACTCTTCTTTGCCTGACATTTTTCCTCACATGCAGCCAGTCCGATATGCACACGTTTCTCTGAGATGAACAGTGACATGGCGCAACTTTTTTTTTTCACTTTCACTTAATACTGAGGCAGACAGTTTGACGATTTATATCACATTTGACTTCGCTAAGTGATGTCAGTGCTCAGCCTTGTGGGGTCACGTCGAACGTTGCCTCTGGACTGGTCGCTATTTTGTCCTTGCACCGTGACGCTCTTGCTTTTTCTTCGCTTTACAAATAGTCACAGAATGGTTCTCTTTCTCACAGCCATTACATATCTGTCTAATGGCGGGACATTTACCTTTGTGTGGGAACGAAAATCCACATCTAAAACATAAATTCTTTTTACTTATAGACAACACTTTGTATCATTCAGTCTTTTGCTTTGGTTTACTTTTTATTCTCATGATTGATTTACTCTGGGCACCTCTAGCATCCATGTAAGTGGCTTGTCTTTCAGCATGCTCCTCAGCTATTCCAGCCATCAATGCTCGCTCCAGACTAAGAGTTTCTTTCAGCATTTTTGCATCCATCAATACCTCTAAGTCGCATAGCTTCCTCATCATTAAATTCATTGAACTTGCAGAGCTTGATGAGCGTATCAAGTCTCGCCACAGTATTTCCACCACCTTTTTGGCATTCTTGACTGAAAATGATTTTCGTATCCACATTTGGTACTGGATTGAATTTGAGATTCAGCGTTTCTTTAATCTGACAATATGTAATTTCTCCATCAGTGCGCAGTATTTTCATTAATGTGTAACTTCTTTCACCCCATCACCAACAAGATTTTTGAGTTATTTGATTATCTTTTTATCAGTCTCTTCAAGTGCATCAATGAAATCATCAAAGTTCTCTATCCACACAGACCATCTATCGCCAAAATTATGCGTTTTGGCGGTATCGAAAGGTGGTGGTGGTTTAAAACAGGCAGCAACATGGTAACTTGTTATGGGAGTGGCTGACCTTGAGGGTTGTGCTCTTTCTGCCCCTGTCGGCTGATCATTTGAGTCTGCATCACTCGTTCTATTGCTGAGGCCTTGCATTGGGCCAGCCTCATTCTTCATGGACAATAGGGGAAAGAGTGACCTTCTCTCCAGTCTCCACTGGAGCCCTTCACTTGCTCGAGACCTCTGGAGTTGTTCCAAGCCATCACCTGGCAGCTTTGGCGGTTGGCCACTTAAGGTATTGGACAGCTCAGTAATCGCACCTCTTTTGCTTCTTCTTGGGTCTCCTCACCCGGTACTGAGGTCGTAAAGCTCCGCTTATGGAGTCTCTGATAAGTGCGATGAAAATGTACTACTTTCTCACTTATTCTGTCAGCCCGCGCTACTTCCTGTATCAGTACTTAATAACCTTTTGCAGTATTGCTCAGTATAATTTACAACTTTATCTTGCGTGGCAGCATGGTACCTTTATATATGACTTGACCAGCAGATTCTCGATCATGAACGTGTAAATTCACTTCAGTTGTCTTCACTTGCTTTACAGCAGCTGGAGTTGAGCTTTGACTCCACATGCATGAAGTGTCAATTCAGTTCTTAGTGTGACACATGGCACTCACAAGCAGTTTGCTTCGACCACGGCAGGTCATTCTTTAGGTTACTTATCCCCTATCTCGCCACCACTTGTAGCCATCTTCCCAGCTTGGGTACCAGCCAGTGACTATGCCACACGAAGCTTAGTATTGCACGTCTTTATTCTGCTATATGTAACTGCAAACTCAACATTTTAAAAGAAGTATTTATGGCATCGCGCTCCGACACCTATGTAACTGCTCTACCGAGTCCATTAGGAGCTAAAAGGGGTCCGTCATAAAATATCACAAGACACTACAGAACTTACCCCATTTAAACAAATAAACAACTGCCCCTAGGCCTCGTGGGATCCCTGCAGGAGGATCATGTTCCCAATGTATCTTTGTTTGCTTTTGTAAGCATATACGGAGTCTGCTTTTTCAGCTCATTGGTTTGTGGTGGTTGCTATTTCGACAGCTATTACATGCATAGCTGAACATGCACACAGAGAAAAACTTTAAAAATGATGAGGCACTTGTGTGATTTAAGAGTGAATTTTGAATTATTGCATCTGCAAATGTCCCCGTTCTGTGCATCGTAATAGCATTTCAGTAGCTGACGAAGTATTGTTTTAGTCACCCTCAACATGATTCTAGCAAATCAAGTTGAAAAACTGTGAAGTGAGTGGACTATCATACGTAAGAAAAAGTTATATTCTGCTTCAGTAGTTAATAAAAAGTTTTTAAAAAACACAAAAAAACAAACTTCTCCCCCTCTTTTTTCCTCTTTTACAGAAACATGCGGAACTGTTAAAATTACCCCGTTATTTTTGATCAGGCAACCCATCCAAATATGAGGACTTACTACTTTTGCACGGATACTGTGAAGGAAATGGAGCTCTGGATGAAGGCTATGACAGATGCCGCCCTTGTGCAGACAGAACCTGTGAAACGGTAAATTCACCTTACCAGTCCAAGGACTTAAAACTTGTTTACAGAGGCCACAGATGTTTCTAATGAGATATTGTTCTTCATTTTATCTATGACAAGCTGCAATTTTATGGATGTGATCATTTTTTCAAAAAAGAAAAATCTGGTTAACTTTGTGTTGCATCTCCTGACTTGCCATGTCTGTTCTTGCAGTTCGAGATTGCAAGGTTTCAATTTGCACCTCTAAAAATACTCTGGTTTTGCACGACATATTGGCACTGTAGCTGTGTGATAACGTTTTCTGTCTTGGATCTGCATCTTGTTGTTCCTCGTTGTTCCATTAACTTGTTAAGGCATGTTGAGCTGTAAAAATGTGCATCAGTAAGAGTTACTTATTAAGTTGTTGACTTTCGATGTGTATTAATAGAACACTTAATTATCATCGTAAACAAGCACGAATAAAAAGATGTCATTATATGTAAGAGTTTTCATCGCCTTACGGTGCGGGGGTTAGAGAAATTCATCAGTTCTCTGTAGTTGTATCTGATCATGCCCTTATCTCATGGGATTTTAGAGTGCTGCCCCGCTGTTGACAACTAGGATAGAAAGGATATTGTTTTGACAGAAACCTCTTAAATGATTTATTGTTCGTATTAATAGATGTGCGCGTTGTATGAGCCTCACCATCGGACTGAAACTCCAAATATGTCTTGGGATAGACCATCTTAAACGCTTTCCTCAATAGGCCTGTACTGGGCTTTGCCTCCTCCCAAAAAAAAAAGCATATAGTGCAGTGAAGCCATGCTTCTGCACAAAGCTTGGGCCACAGGTATTGACACTTGAGACCTTAATCTATCAGCAGGTAGCCCAAGGTAACTTTTGAGGCTTCATTTACTCTCAGCCACTTACATTTCATTCATAAATGAATTCATCTGAGGGGGTTATAATGACTCTGGCAATGGAGATTGCTGAGAACAGACGAACCATTGTCTGGAGTTTGCCTTAAATCGCAAGTGTGGTGTTTGATGTTACTGACAAATTAGTACTGCTGCCCAAGCAGATTGTGTAGACATTTCAGCAGTTTTATATTTACAGAGTCGTGCAGAAAATATAGATTCCCACAGTAGGTGAGGTAACTCGTATGAATGGGTTCTTCCTGTGTAAATTAATGGAAGAAAAGAACAGAATCGCTAGCTGGCCCTTTGTTTCTGGCATAAATGATCACTGTCCTTAATAGCCTGAAGGGGGCAAAGTACCATGGTAAGACTCTCCCCTAGTGAATTTTATTAAAGCTTTCTACTTACTTTGAAAGTAATTGTATATATCACAACTGAGTATGAGGTCCCTCCTCATTATATAATATTGTTGTGGTTGTTTTACCCCTAAAAAACAAACCCATTGATTTGATATGGTTTCTATTATTCCATCTTCTTTTTTACATAGGGATTAAATATTGGCAAAATGCTTGCGTCTTGTGGTAAATAACATGGATTTTCAAAGTATAATAGTGTAGCTTTGTCTTCTTAAGGACAACACAAAGCATATAAATCTGCAGTAGATGTTTCTAACGGCGCACACGTGCATTGGAGAGCGATTATCTTGATTCTGTTGGACACGGATAAGGCCCGAGGCATGGCCTCCAAGTTTCAATGTATGGACTTGTACTTCCTTGTTGGAATTACGGAGCCTTTCCTCCATCTGGATCAGTCTTTGATATTGCCTCCATTGCTATAAGTTATGCACAGGCATAGTAGGCATAACACCCTATCTTATGTACACTGTACCTGGAGCCATTTTGGTGAGGATAATGGGCTTTAGCAGTGTACATTATTGGCCAGTGAATAGTATGAAGGTTTACAGTGATGATACTGCTACTTATTATATGGTTCATGGGGGTCTCTTCGCCCTGTATGTATTTATGAAAAGCAGAAATATTTGAGTAGTTCAAGCAGTAGACAGATATTCCTGGCAGATAGAGGTGGGCAAGCCAGAGAATTTATGGTGAGAGCCGAGCCAGACCCAGGTCAATGTTCCAACTTAGCTTTATGAGCCCAGGTGCCCGACCCCCTGTTTCTCAGGGCGGGGAATGAACAATGAGAAACATTATTGCAGATACCATGTAGGTGGAAAGCCCCTTACTGCAGGCGATTTCCCTTCGTGGACCTTTGAGTCGCAGCTATATGGCTGCACCTCATGTGGCTTTCATATGAATTATTATCAAAGGACCATCAGGATTAATAACAAAGAGGAGGGCAAGATACAAAAGACACCAACACCTGACCAATCCAAAAGACATACTGGCCAGGCCCTAGAGAATAAGCGTAATGGATTACTCATAAATGCACGTTCACTCATAAAGCACAAATTGGAGTTTGCTATTTTTCTAGCATCATGGGACCCTGATTGGGTCTTCATCACTGAATCCTGGACAAATGATGCATCTGGTCTCTATTTAGTAGACGCCATTCCGACAAACTACTCAATCATGAGTGTGGACAGGCCCACTCGGCCGGGTGGGGGACTGGCCATTGTGTTAAAATACCATTTTAGATGCTTACTGGAATCCGTATTTGATTCATAAACATGTGGAGCCCTCGATTTTAAACTTATCCTATCAGCTACTTGTTCATTTGGGGGTCTGTATGGTCTGCTGATATACAGAACCTCAGGATCTAGACTCTCTTTTGTAAAAGATAAAATACCTAAATGAACCTTTTTTAGCCAACAAATGTTTGACCATTATGGTCAGACATTTTCTCCAATGGCTCCCCGTGGAGAAGAGTCACTTTCAAAATCTTCACTCAAGCCTACAAATGCATACACAACAACGGACCCAAATACCTCAACGACAGAATCAACTTCCACGTACCCAAAAGAAACCTCCGTTCTCCCAACCTCCCACTGGCCGAAACCCCACGCATCCACAGAGTCAGAGCAGGCAGAAGATCCTTCTCTCACATTGCAGACAAGACCTCGAATGAGCTACCGGCAGACTTCAGACGCGCCCCCTCCCTGAACACCTTCAGGAAGACCCTCAAGACCTGGCTGTTCGGCTAAACAGATTTGCGGACCCCCCCTCAGCGCCTTGAGACCCTCACGGGTGAGTAGCGCGCTTACAATTTCCTGATTGATTGATTTTAATTTCCATCTTGAGGAAACCAACCACCAAGACTCAATATCACTTATAGGAGCCCTTTCGAGTATGGGAATGATGCATATAGTAGCTGCCCCTACTCATAAAGCAGGCCATACTTTAGACTGCATTTTTACTAATGATATTAGGCTGTCTTCTTAATCGGTTACCCCGCTTAGCAGGACGGATCATAGCGTTAAAGCTTTTTCTCTTAAATCCTTGTCCTCAGCAGTAGACAATCCCTCCAAACTACGATCAAGTCAAGAAATTGGAAGGGGGTAATTGAGGAAGACCTGTCCAAAACCTTAGACAACCTTCAAAATCTCAGAAGACATTGATAAGGGAGCAGAGTGGCTTAACTTGGCAGCCAATAATAAAGCCCGCCTCAGGGTATCTGCTCGAAAAAGACTTTCGCCATAAGCCACCTGGTACAATTACAGACTAAGAACACTGAAACGGGTTGATAGGAGACCATATGGAGGACAAGTATTTGCAATGCAATAGGTCTCGCATTTACACGAGTTTAAGCTACTGGCATTGTAAATGACAATGCCTTTTATTTATGTTTTGAAAACCAAAACATAAATAAAAGGCAGTGCCAATAGCCCAAACTCGCATAAATGCGAGACCTATTGCATTGCAAATGCTTGTTTATGCGTTTTCATAGTTGCATCACGCTTTCACTTTAAGTGAAAGCGCGATGCAAAAATAAACACGCGCCGCCATTTCCAAAGCCCCTAATGCGGAAAAAAGTGCTTACACTACTAAACAAAGGAGACAGTATAACGCCCCCAGTACCTGACCCAGTCCGGATATGCCAGCGAAAAAGGCGACATGGCGGTAACAAAGAAGAAAGATTTCCAATTACGAGCCAGCGTTTGGCATAAACGATGACGCCAGCCAATCAAACAGATGGGCGTGGCTACAAGAACACTACACAAATGGTATCGATTACAATAAGCCTCGCAGAGCGGGGAGCTCATGCATGCTCCAGCGCTAGGTCTGCAAGACCTAAAAAAACAGGATGAGCAAGAAGAAATCAGCTATAGAAATTATATAAAAGAATATAAAATAGCCCTGACAGCGGAAAAATCGAAGTACTGCACTAAAAAAATTGTAAGTGCCACGTCTGCCAGAGAGCTCTTTAGGGTAGTGCAACAAATCTCTAACCCACCGAGTACTGGAGAACCTGAGGGCTCACAACTATTTTGCTACCCGCTAAAAAATATCTTTCAATATAAGATTTTAAACATCTATAAAGGATTCAAAGCAGATCCTAATTCACCCATGCAGCCAACCCCTACCAGAAGGCTGCATCCAGCTTCTCTGAAGGCCTTTGCTCAAACAGAACAGGACACCAACTCATTGTCTGCCTTTCCACCCCTCACTCCTAAGTTGGTGGAACAATACCTACTTAATACGAATTCAGGGCCCCCCCTTGAAGTCTGACCACCTTCAGTTATCCACCTGGCAGGAAGTACCATAGCCCAACCCTTTTCCAATTTAATGAACCAGGTGATCATATCTAGATATTAACCCCAGAGATGGAGAAGGAAATCATCAGGCCCCTCTTAAAGAAAAATAACTTGGACAACATGGACTGCAAAAACTATCGTCCTATCTCACTGCTTCCCTGTCCAGCAAAGATATTAGAAAAAACATCTCAATATCCACCTGATGGAATTTGTGGAACAGTAGGGCGGACTGGATAATTCTCAGTTCGGGTACAGGAAACATCATGGGACAGAAACTGCGCTGATTTCAGCCACAGACTGCATTATGTGTCTAGTGGATGAAAGACAGGGTGTAGCATTGATACTCCTCGATCTATCAGCTGCACTTGATACCATCTCGCCTCTGCTGATGATGGATCGTCTTCAAGACCCGGGGTATCACTCGTCAAGCTTTAGCCCTTCTGTCCTCTTTCCTTTTGGATCGTACACAAAGAGTGAAACTACAACACTTCCATTCAGAGGTTTTCTCTCTGCCATGCGGTGTGCCTCTGGGCTCATCGTTGAGCCCCACGCCCTTTAATCTTTGTGGCCCCTTTGGCGGCCAATATTCTGGCATTTGGGCTGGAGGTACTCTCATATGCGAATGATACACAGGTTATTGTGTCAATCCCCAAGAACTTGCTCTCTACAGCAGATAATTTCTCATTATGCATGTCAGCAGTAGCAGAATGGATGGCCCAAAACTTTTTAAAACTAACTGGGGGGAAAAAACAGAGGTGCTGCTCTTTGGCACAGGGCTATCCAACTGGAATAACAGCTGGTGGCCAGACACTCTAGGCACATGTCCTAATCCAGTGAAGAATGCCAAAAGCCTCCGAGTTCTTCTAGATTTGGAACTTAATCTCAAGGCCCAGGCTAATCGCACGGTGGCTACCTGCTTCTGGATTTTAAGGGTGCTCAGGAAAATCTTCACACTCATTCAGCAGGCAGCACGTCGGCAAGTCGCTCTTGCCCTAGTCATGTCTAGACTAGATTACTGCAATTTGCTATATTTGAATGCTAATATGAGCACCCTCACAAACTCCAGTTGGTGCAAAATACACAGGCCAGAGTGATCATTGATATCCCTATGCATTAGTCAGCTACCAGGGGATTAGAGGCCTTACATCGACTCCTTATCAGAAAACGCATTGTTTAAATCTCTCTGCATAGTGCATAAGGGCATGTTCCTTCCCAGTCAAGCAAAAATCAAAAAGATGTTCGGCTGGTACCATCCAGGAAGTATCCCGTGATCAGTACATCAAACTCAGCTCATGGTACCTGGAACTAAAGGGGGGCGTGGCTACGACTGAGATAGAGGAAGACGTGTCCGGGTAGAGCTCTGCCGGAGGCTCCCCCAAACAGGCCTTACACTCCGCTTGTGGGCACCGGAGGCGGTCCTCACCGGGCGCCACCTCATCAGGAACATGGCCGGGGCCCCCGATGCTGTTTTTGTCCTTCCCAGGCCTCGCTCCGCTGACTTTGCCTGAGCGACCTGCCCGGTGCCCAACCCCTATGGCAGGAACAAACTAAGCGAGCCCGGGGATTGGCTCCACCCACAAGGCCACGCAAGATGGCGAAGCATTGTTATCGGTATGGAATCGGGCCGTGGCTCAAACCTAGCTGCCGAATTATTAGTTGATGGGCGACGAGCCGCATTTGAAACCCCCGCCTGGTCGCCTACCTGCTTTCGCCAATTGACGCCCTCAGGTCGGTTGTTATCTGCTGAGCCGGGTGGGAGCGACCCGTACAGGGCGACGTTGCCCGGATTGCTTGCATTGCCGTTGCCCTCACAGCGTGACTGTGCTTTTTGTACCCTTGACGGCGGTGGACACCGGAGGCTGTTTACGTCGCAGCCTATGAGCAGCGCACCAGCGGACGGCTCAACGCGACTGGAGCCCATGCCGGGCCGGTCCTGCCTTTTCCCTGCGGGGTGCCCCTGTTGTCGGCTGCTGTGGCGCGAGGGACGATTTCAGGATCGTGACTGCCACCTGAATTGCCTGCACTGCCCACGCATTTATTCTGCAGCGGAGCAGACCCCGCAACAGGAGGGCTGTGTTTGGTTGCCGCTCTCCTGAATGCCTCCCGCAGCCGTGTACTGAGATGTGAATGGGGCTTCCGCTGACCCGCCTGAAGTTGGTTACCGCGAGCGAGTCCCCCGGTTGAGCTGCTGGCCAGCGCTGGCACTGGTGGAAAGTGTTGGGCATTGAAGCTGCCCTGATTGCTGATACCACAATTGACTCTCAGGCACGATCCAATGGAGTGAACCCAGAGTGGCTTGTTACGACCAGCAGCTTTGTTCTTGGACTGTCAACACCCTCAAGGACGATGTTGCCTCAGGTACTGATAACTATGATGCAGATACTTTAAACCATTCTTGTGGCTACGAGGAGAGGAACAAACTGCTTGTGCCCCTATGAGAGCTGCGTGGCGGTGACTGGAGGTGCCTGTCCCGTCTGGCGCCCGAGAGTGATGGCGGTTGTGAGCCCTTCTGAGCTGCCGCCACACAGTGATACAGACGCCTGTCAGGTATAAGACATCCTGGGATCTGTACTAGCGCAGAGACGCACACAGCTGATTTAGCAATCAAAGATCTGCTGCGAGGGGACATTTCTGCACTGGCGTGCTGTGCTCACGTGACACTGTGCAAGTCACCTGGGTGGTGCTAGGAGGTGAACTTTGCTGGCACCCATGGATAATTGCGTCACAGACGTGGGAGAGATCTACCCCCCCCCCCTACCCCCCCCTCGAGACGAACAACAAGGCCGCCACCTCAAGCAACCCACATGACTTTGAGTTGTGAATGATAACAGCGTCGCTTTGGTGGCACCTGTGCACAGAGGAGGTCCCCTGCCGCCAAAAGCCTCGGCCTATGAGACAGTTGCTGCTGCTGCTAGCAACCTACAGACGTCGCTCTGGCCCCCGCTGTGAAGTGCATGCCCTGGGACATCGTCTCAAGACATTACCATACGCAGAGCGGCACAGGAGTGCGATGTCGACGACTAATGTCGGGTGGTACCCGGGCGTGGAACGGGAGTGACGCAGGCCCCGCAGTTGCCACCCAAGACTAAAACAGACAAAATGGCAAAACACAGCCTCGTGGATCAAACTGCGAACAAATTAGATGTGGTGCTCGCTGCAATGGAACGAATGGAAGAAACCCTCAATCAAATTCGCTCCTCCCTGGAATCCAAGATGGACATGGTGGCCATCGACCTCACTCACCGTGCAGATCACCGGTAGTTAACGGACCGCACTTCCGGTCTGGAAACCACCCTTGAAGATATCAAACCGCAGGTGACCCAGACAGACAAACATGTAAAGGACTTGCTCAACCGAGTGGAGTTTCTGGAAGACAGGGCCGAGGACGCAGAGGGACGGGCGTTAAGAAAAAACGTGCGCATAGTAGGTGTGCCGGAACGCTGGGAAGGAAGGGAGCAGACCCTACACATGGAAAATTGACTTGGAGACTTGCTACCGGAAGGAACCCTCTCGCCTCACTTTGTCATAGAACGCGCGCACAGGGTCCCTGCAAGACCCCCTTCCCACGGGCTCAAACCCGCGGCCCATGCTCCTCCGACTTCTCAACTACCGAGATCGAGATACTATCCTACAGGAAACCAGGAAGCTGCAAGATATTCAAATAGACAATCATAAAATAATGTTCTTCCCGGACTATACTATCTAGGTGCAGAGGCAAAGGTTTTCATTTATGGCAGTGAAGAAGCGTCTCCGGCAGCACAACCTGAAATATTCACTGCTCTTCCCGGCGCGCCTGCGGGTGGTGGCAAGTGATAAAACACACTTCTTTGCCATATCAGAAGAGGCAGAGGACTGGCTAGACACCTTTACTACTGCGGACCCTCGGGACGCCCCTGCCGAAACTGAGGGGCCCCTTCTGCCGCCGTCGGAGGGAGCACCGATCGTTGGGGGCCCGGACGCCGCCCTTGCCTGCGGTGGGACCACACACGGATTTGATTCTTAGCGGACAGCGAGACGCACTGCAGGCGGAGATCAGTGGCTCTTTGGTGGCTGAGAACGCAACCAACTCCAGTCAGCGTGACCTCTCCAGCGATGATGAGCGACTATATGGCCTGCAAAACTCACAGGACTCGACTGAACAGCCGGACGTCACTCCGCAGACAGCTGACTTAATCATATGAACAATGCGAGATCCTATCCCTAATTGGACTGTAACCTGAGGTAGTGTGGTTTATATGTGGGAGTACGCAGTCGTTAACGTTGTAGTAATATGTACTAGCCACTGCTGTGATTCCGAGCACCACATGAAACGGTGAATGGCTTCATGATATTGGAGGGGAAGGCGGGACCTGATTGCATGCTTTGCCACTACTGCGCAGGCGTCAGCACAAATTGTTCGCCTGGCGGGTGTCCCTGAGCTGGGGTGCACAGTTTGCTTTCATTATACTGTATTATGCCTGTGGACGGGGAGCCTCTACCACATTGGACACATATATTGTAAGTTATTTGTACGTAATACGTAGCGCATCCCCCTAGCTCGTTGTTGACTGTTGCCTCTATTGAAAGTTTGGACGACTGCCAGTTGCATTATCACCCTTTTGGAATTCTTTTTGGTTATGTTTCTGTTTGGGTTTTATTATAAGATGTCTTTTATTATATGCCGTTCTCACGCAGCGCAACATACGAGTCATTATGTTGGGGAAGTTGTACATCATTGGGCCACCTACGCTGCCCATGTTCGCTGGGCTGCTGCAGACACAGGGCTGTTAAGCACATTGTCTAAACTATGTCTGCATTTAAAATGGGTCCATGGAATGAGCGGGGCATGCACACACCGTCACGCAGGTATCAGATCTACTCATACCTTAAACGACATTATTCAGGAGACACACCTGGCCAAATCAGAAATCCAACGCTTGCACCGCCGCTGGTGTGGCCAGCTCTATGCCACGGGATATTCAGCTTATTCAGCTTATGCACGAGGCACACTGATTTGGGTGCGGCCAGGGGTCCCACTTAAAATCACACAATCATTGGTGGATGTGAAGGGCAGATATGTGGTGGTAAAGGGCACATTGGACGGCCGGCAGGTTGTCATTGCATCACTATATGCTCCCAACACGGACCAGGGACTTTTTTGCCGATGAAATGTCGCGTGTCCTGGAGTCATGGCATGATATCCCTATGTTCTTGGGGGGAGATTACAACAGCGTACTTGATGTCTCACTGGACCGCTTCTTTCCATCCCTCCCGGGCAGAAACACGTACATTGCCATGAAGGCACTGACTAACTGGGCTAGGCAATGGCGTCTCAGATATATGGAGACACCGTCACCCTAAGGAAAGGGTGTACTCCTACTACTCCGGTGCTCATGATCTACATGTACGATTAGACCGATACATGCTCAGATATATTAATACCGGAACTGTTGCGAGTACATGCGGCGGCCCTTGATGATTCGGCCCTCACACCCACGCAAAATGAGGCGACACTGATCTCCCTCTTAAAGCCGGGCAGGGACCCTGAAACTCTTGGTTCTTATCGTCCGCTGGCTCTGCTGAACACAAATTATAAAATACTTGCCTCAGCCCTAGCCAAGCGAATAGCCCTGTTTGTGCCGCGACAGACGTAGTTATTAATTAAGCTGTGCTTGCCTGGTACCCGAACACGTTTAGATACCTGGACATATATATTTACAGATCCCCAGCAGACATACTGGAGGGTAACTTGGTGCGTACCATCTCCTCTGTAAGGGCGCAGATACAATTCTGGAAGACCCTACCGCTCAATGCAATGAGCCGTATTACTTTAACCGATGATAGTATTGCCAAGACTGTTGTATTATTTTGCATATCTCCCAGTATATGTTCCGGTGCGACTGTTTCGGGAGCTGGAGGGACTAATAAGAGGTCTAATCTGGAATGCGGGACAGCCCAGGATAGCACTTCAGAAACTATGTGCACCACCGGAAAGGAGGGGCTTAGCAGTTCCTCATTTAGAACTATATTACCTAGCTGTGCAGCTACAGTGGGTTGCGAAATGGCTGAGTGGCAGGAATCTGATGGATACTGCGGCTGAGTCATCATCCTGGACACAGACTCAAATCTACAGTTTTTCACCCACTGGTGAAACTTCCCCGCCCGACACAGATACATATCGAACTGGCTCACAGATGTTACCGGAAGAGCCTTCAACTCACAAAAGACACCATCCTTTACGGCCCGATACTGCCACTTGTCGGGACGCCCAGAGGCCGAGTTTTCGTGACAGATGCAGTGCTGACCCCCTGGGCCGAAGCAGGGGTGGAGACACTAGGAGACCTATATGCGAACGGTGCCCTGTTGCCTTTTGTGACCCTAACGACAGACACCGGTTTGCTGGTGGGTCAGTTCCTCCTGCACGCGGCCATCATGCGAACGCTGACGCTAGCATGGGGAGACTTGGGAAGTGAGCCGCCGACACATCAGTTGTTGCAATATCTGTATGTGATGCGGGAGGGGTCACACATGATCCATTGGCTGGTGCAGGCCCTGCTTACGCATGTGTTAAAGCCACCACAGAGACTTCGTACATGGTGGACTGAGGTCGACCCTGGACCGATAAAGAATGGGAACGTGTCTTAGCCAGTGCCACACACATACCACGCAATTCACGATTTAAACTTATACAAACCTTCATACTACACAGAGCGTATCTCTCGCCACACAAGATCAATAAATACTTTAACATCACCTCCTCTGATTGTCTGAGATGCCATCTCCTAGATGCTAACCTACTACATATGCTGTGGTCCTGCCCCCTTCTTTTGTCCTACTGGCACACGATAACAGAAGCACTCACTAGCAGCACTAACCCCGAAGTACCGAACACGTCGGAGGTCTGTATATTGGGATTTTACAAGCATACAAAAGCTAACAAAGTAAGCGCTAGATTTTGTGACTTGGTTATCAATCTTTTTGCAGTGATTAGGCCCAAGAGATGGAAACATAAAGTCGCTCCGGAGGTACCCCACTAGTTGAAGTCTCTAGAGATCTGGGCGCATGCAGAGAGCACCATTTCCATAGGGAAGAAACGGCTAGGTTGCGCAAGTTTCCCATCGCGCAGGCCTGGGATGACATGCTGAAAGCCCTTACACAGACCAATGCTGTGTTACATACACCTCCCACGCAGCAGGCGGAAACTGATGTCGAATTTGTTGGCTAGATGGAGCCGATGGTATACACTTACAAGTTGTCTTTGCTGCAGCTGCCGAATTGGGTAATGACCACACATTCCATCATGACACCTCAGTCATAATTTCAAACATGAGATACCTTAGTGCCCTTGCGACTCTGCGCAGTCCAGGACAAGCAACTTGCATCCACCACGTGGACACAGCCCTCGACATGACCTCACTCAAAGTGCATATTAAGCTAGAAATGCGGTCCTTCAAGTATTAGATATCTCCTTTTTTTTTTTTGCTTCAATTTTATTCCCCCTTTTTATCATTTGGTTGTGGTTAAATGTTAAAAATGTAGATATCTTGTAATCAGTTGCGATATTCACTCCATCGCCCATGTACTATTGTCTACTGTGATCCCAATGCTAAAACTAAGTATGGGCCACGCATCTCTAACACTTGTGGTTAATCACTGATGTAAAGTCACATGTGATAAGAGCCCTGCTCCTCAATTAGAGGTAACGGCATACGTGGGCTGCGGGCACCCAGGCAAATATGCAATAGCACGTCTACTCCTGAGATGCAGATGCTGCTTCTGTTGAAGATATTAGATGTTAATACCCAGAATTGTGGATATAGCGACATAGCAAAAATGATCTTTTAATAAGTGCATCATGCACAAATGCCTAGATTGTTTGTATCAGGAAATTAATAAAAAAATGCAATAAAGATACTTTAAAAAAAAAATGGTACCTGGAACTAAAAAGAAGAAATGGGGGGGATACAGCATTCTCAACAGCAGCAAGCAGACTTTGGAACTCTCTCCTGAAAAGCCTGAGGGTTATCCCTGTTGCCATTAAGGAAAGCATTTAAGACCTGGCTATACATGCTATAGATATATGGATGAATGAGTACTTTTAACCAAGTACTTCCTCACCTGACAGCCCCCACTGACAGTTGACTAACCCTTTATTAAAATCCTGCTGCTGGCTATCCTTTTCCTGTACATGGAGGCATACAAAGTTAGGTCGTTCGGCACGACTTATTTTTGGCTTTAGTCCTACAGCAGAGCCAGACATCTAGCTCGAGCCCAGCTTGAGCCTTCCGTTGCTTACTCCCCTCTACTGGGAAAGTGACATAGACAGAATTATAGGGCTCTGTTATTCATCCTGTTGTAGGGCACGTGGTGAGTTCTTATTGCCAACCCTTAATGAAACTGTGCATGAAGTTACTGAAATCATTGGCATTGATTATAAGATACTGTAACTGGGAGATATATAACTTGATTATATAACTTAATTAAAATCGTAATCCTCCCCAAATTTGTGTTCCGGTTTAGGGTCAACTCCTTCATATCCCACAAAAACTTGCTAAGTCCAGCAAAAGGGCTATTGGGTTCATAAACTTGCCTTTGTTGTAAGGGGGGGAGGGGATTGCCACATTTTAAGGTATGCTTTAGGGCCTTTTTTGGGTGCTCTGTGTTGGGCTAAGACAAAAAGGCAACTTCCTAACCTCGTTTTTAGGTCTTGCCTAAGCCAGCGCATGCGCTGCTCTGCGAGACATAGAGTTAGTGGATTTTTAAAGTGCTGCCAGTGGCTTTTCCTGGCCTCAAGCTTGCGTTCACGAGCGCGTGCACGAGCGCAGCCGCCATCTGTCTTTTCTCCGTCTGGCCGTCATGGCTCATAAAGCCTTACAGCGCTCTCCCAAGCGCCTCGCTCTGCCCCTCCCCCACCACAGAGCGCGTCCCTGCGATCACTTTCGCAGACGTGCGCCCGCTCACTTTTATTTTCTTCCCGTGGCCGCGTCAGTTTCATTTTATTCCGTGCCGTCATATGCTTTCAACAGGACATGAAATATTCCTTATTGTTGCGTCTGAGCCGCTACGATATACAGATTTGACGCTCTGGAATCTTTACCGTCCACCTTGGAGGGCTTGCATGAATACACATTTTAGAACACAGACAAATTAGGGACTTGTATTGTTTCATGAGAGTTTAGTGCCATAGGCCATCTTTCTTTTAGCCTCCAAAGATGAAGTGTGCGGAATAACGTCTCACCGTAGCATCTAGCAATAAAGCATCTTTGCACCTGACCTGACTACCGTTCCAAGCTTGACCATGCGAAACAAACCTTATTTATTAAAGTGTTTCGATTGCCCGTTGACTTCATTACTCTGAGTCAAGCTTTCCCTGAAGTTGCTGATTTTAATTGTAATTTGTATAGCGCACAATTTGCTAATTGTAGGTACTGCAGCGCCTTTCACTACTCCGCCATGAGGGTGTCGTTTGGAGGGGCAAGTGCAGGGGCATCTTCAAGGTATGGCACGAGTTGACTCAAATTGGGTAATTAGGACTGACTCCTTTTACGTGGGACAGAAGTCCACGGGACATGTTTATGCTTTATTTAAATTAGTTCACTACAAAACACCGGAAGGTAATTGCCTTGTACGCGTTGCTGAAACATGAAATGCGGGGGAGAGGGGATTGGGAAATTCCCAGGCCTCCTAAATTCTTCCTCTGGACAATTTAAATACGGTAAATATTTTTTCTAAGGCTCTCACTCCTGACGCCAGCGCTTTTGACGTTGACCGTATTTTGGCATACTTTCTCGCACTGACGCTGGTGCGCGCTTGTCTTCGAAATGCAAATGTTTCCTGGCCTTTCTGAGAACTTTCAGCTCAACGATGATGTCGATGCTGGCACCTTACCCTATTATCATTAGCCTTTGTCTTATCTTTCTGAAAAACAAGCATTGGCATAGCCAATAGGTCTTGCTTTTGGGACCTTATAAGTGTTTAGCCATGTACAGTTGATGTTGTTGCACCAAGGATATTGTGCTGCATAACTAAATACTTATAAGGTCCCAAAAGCGAGACCTATTGGCTATGCCAATGCTTGTTTCATATTTTATTGAACCGCAGGAGACAAGGCTGCATTTTTCTTCGATTAGTTGACAATTAATATCACAAAATAGCTGTTGGATACTGTGCAGTATGTCTTTCATGAATACTGAATTTTGAAACATTTTGACGTTTTGAAATTCATGCTAGTAGAAACCAAGCTAATCATTTTCAGGTTTTTTTTTAATGTTCGGTGGTGGTGCACCGTCTTTAAGGCTTCCCCAGGTGGTTTAACTATCGCAGTTTAAATTATATCACAAGGTGGAGCCTCATTAATCCAGTTGGTAATTGGTCCCCACATTTGAAGCCCCTTTTTCTTTGCTTTTACACTAGAACATAAAAATGCTGCTTTCTCCCAGCGATAAGTGGCTAAAAGTTTCCCCAGCTATCAATGTACTGAAGGGGGTTCTTTGTCTAACCATACAGGAGCTATGCAAATCCTAAATACTGCCATCGCAGCAAAAAGCAAAGCCCGCTTTGGAGCTATAATTTCTTGATCACTTACTCCCAATACAATGACTTGCGGCGTGAGAGCTATCTCAAACCCAAACATATTCTTGATATACTTGCCCACTTCACACAGCAAGATTGACAATCTAGGTAATGTGGCGAACATATACAAACTATCTGCAGCAAAGCAATCGCAGCGAGAGCAATATATACCAGAGAAGCCTCCCCATTTGGATATTCTCGCTGGAGTAATATATTAATTCAACCACGTTTTAAAGCATTGTACTTACAAATTGGCAGAGAAGACCACAGTATGAATCATTAATAAAGAGTCCTAACACGCCCCTGCTTGCAGCAGTACCTGCCAGCGATCAGTGTGTTTTATAAGGTCGTCCTCCATCTCATTATTAAGTAATTTTTTTAAAATTTCGAGATTGGCGAGGAAGCCCCTAGCGCAAGGTCCAGTAAGGGGACTTTATAGCCCGTGATTGCTTTTTTAGATAGGTAATCCCTCACTTGTAGGAATTTGAAGAAATATGTATTGCCAATCCCTTATGTCTCCTTGATTACGTCAAACGAATGCATAGTATTATCCATCATAAGATCACCAATATGCCTAATGCCCCCAGCCATCCATGCCTTCATATAACTGTCCCGGAAAATTTCCGGCAATAAGTCGTTACCAGCAATAGGGGTATATCTATGTATCCTATTCATCAAGTTTCTTCCTAACTGCTGTCCATACCTTAAATGCACCTAGCATAATTTTAAATTTCACTCTTTTAAAATGGGCATAATCAATATGGCGCATAAGACAGCCATAGGCCTCCGCCCCCATTACTAAACTATATATTGAGGTATAAGGTATTTCCTCTGATACTGCTCTCTCCATCCCCAGCAATTCCGGCATATGTTGTTACATCTTCCTAGAAGTGTAAGGTGCAGGCTGTTCATTCTATTGAACTCAACTCTGGTCTTTTGCAACAGAGGCTCCTGATTAATTTGTACTATCTCATCCACATTAGAGGAGATTTCAACCCCTAAGTACCTGGCATTTCCCACTACTCGTGTATCATTCAGGCATGCTTTAGCATTTTTAACGATCATGGTCTTATTTTTATTAAGAAAGTACCCTGAGATTTTGCCAAACTCTTCGGCCTCCCTTTCCACCTCCTCGATAGCCTCTTGTGGATTAGCTGTTATTAAAGCAAGGTCATCTGCGTATGCTAATATCTTCGTATCCCCACCAATACACCGGACAGCTAGTATCCTATTGTTCTCTGCAATTTTGTTGATTAGAGGGTCTATGTAAAGAGCAAATAGCAGCGGGGAGCATGGGCACCCCTGCCGCGTACCACGGGTAATTTTAATTACATCTGATGAAGCATTCATCATAGCTATCCTAGCCACTGGTTCTAAATACATACATTTAACTGCACCAATAAAGCCTTTACCAAGGCCTTTCCTCTCCATAATCAGCCATAAAAAGGGCCAGGAGACCCTATCAAACGCTTTTTAAGCGTTGAGTAATATTGCAGCCATAGGGTCTCCTGCCACCTTTGCATAATCAAAAAGAGTAATTCTGCATCAAATATGCTCAGTTGTCCCCCTTCCAGGTACCAATCCTTGCTGGAAAGGAGAGACCAGTTTTAGAATAACCGTGGCTAACCTTTTCGCTAGAATTTTAGAGTCGATTTTTACATCACTATTCACCAAAGTAATTGGTCGATACGACCCCAATTCCGTGGCAGGTTTACTTTTTTTCTGAAAAACTATAATGTTAGCGCTTTTCCAAGAGTCAGGGGCGGCCAGATCTAATTGTGCTCTATGGAATACCTCCACCATAAGCGCCAAAAGCGGAGTCTTAAACTTTTTATAAAATTCCCATGGGATTAGATCACAACCAGTGGCTTTACCTAATTGAAGGGAATTTATAGTCTCAATTACTTCGTCCATTGTAATTGGCGCATCTAGGCTAGCTCTCTCCTCAGTAGATAGCTGATCACAAATTTGCCCCCTTAAATAATCTTCAATGTCCTTGTCCTCAACCCGGGTATCCTCCGTATATAGTCTTTGATAAAAGCTTTGGAATGCAGCGAGGATAGCATCCGGCTCACTTATCATACCAGCCCCTTGATCTCTAATTTCCCTGACCCGAGTTTGAGCCGTTTTCTCCCTTGTGCGCATAGCCAGCATATGGCCCACTCTCTCGCTATTCTCGTAGACCCTACTTCTCCAAGCCACCTATTTACTAGCCGCCTTCCTAAGCGATAACTCTGTGATAGCGGATCTCGCGATAGTGATCTTTAATTGTGCTGCCGCCGAATCACCCCCTGCTTTTTAATACCTTAATCAACTCTTCTGCATTCCCCAAATTCTCGTATAATGATTGTAGCAAAATGTTATACTTTTTTTGCACCTCCCAGCCATACCTAGAAGTTTCTCCTCTGACCCATGCCTTCAGTGTGTCCCATACTATACCTACTCTGGTGCTCCCTAAATTGTCCTCAATAAACCTTGGAATCCAATCCCTCAATTGCTGTATATACCCCTCTACGCTTAATAAGGCCCTGCTGAATGTCCAGCGTGTCTGCAAGGGTTGTACCCCTATTTCTAGCTCAATCACCAGGGGATTGTGGTCTGACATGACTTTCGGAAATTTGCTTTTCAAGCAACCAACTAAAAACTCTTGTGAAACAAAAAGTAATCCAATCTAGCATGCATTTGATGTGGTGCGGAAAAATACGTAAAACCGGGGTCATATTCCCTGTTCTCTGCCCAAGCATCTGCTAACCCATGCAGTGATTCAAGTTGTAAAAGTGATTTAAAAACTCTGGGTTTACGCCCTTGGTACATGACCCTGTGGGTGGTGACATAACAACTCATGTTAATATTAAGATCCCCGCATTATATCAAGGGAAGAGGCTACCCCACAAGCTCCACTTTCAGCCAATCATACAGTGTAGGGTCATCCAGCACAGACCCATACACTGCACAAAGAGAATTCATTCTGTTATCCAGACACATTTGTACAATGGCCACCCCTTTCGTCCAAGTTTCGTGTCGTATACGCTACAGGTTGATACCCCCCCCATCTCTAGAACCCCTTTCCTACTACCCTCAATATGGGTTTCTTGAAGGCATAAGATGTCTGCCTTCAAAAATCGAACATCGAGGCTAATTTGCCTTCTTTTTTGGGGATCATTTAACCCGCAGATATTGAAATATGCGATTCTAATTTTCCTCATTTAGCCGTAAGCAACAGTTTCCACCCATTTCACAAGCCAAACCAATAAATACCAACCAATAAATACCAAGTGTACATCACCATACAATAAAATAACTTCTCTGTCTCCTTTTGGATCCCCCCACCCCACTCAAAAAGGCAAAAATGGTCCGAAGACCCTTGTAATGCCTCCTACCAAGAAAAAACAAAAGACCAATAATATGAAGAGGAAAAAATAAAAGACCCCAGAGAAGGAAAAAAAAAAAGAAAAAGACAGAAGCTAGCATGAACCATTTGAGAATCTCAACCCCAGCTCAGTTCTTAAATGAGTACCTTAGGACAATTCCTGTAGGTATTCCTGTGCCTTAATCTCAGATACAAATACTCTAGTCGAGCCTTTGTGCACAACCTTGAGTCTGGCCGGGTTCATTAAGAAAACCTCACATCCTGGTTTCTGAAAGGGAGTGATTAATTGACGGAGTTGCCATCTTCTCTCCACCATAGAGTGGCAAAAGTCAAGCCACACGTAAAAAGAGTGTTCTGCTACCGACCTCTTTGCATCGGGTCTGGCCTTTTAAAAAATAGACTGCCATAGGAGAAAATTACCCAAAAAGATAATAGCCCTTGGTTTTTCATCTTGCCCTGGCCTCCTCTTAAGCATCAGGGGAAACAGATGCACCCTTTGGACCTCCGCATCCCAGTTCCAATGTGCCAACTCAGGGAAAGCCTCCCTAAGAAGCCTCAGCGTAAATCCACAGATATCGTCCCCTTCAGCAATACCAAGGAGTCGCAGATTGTTCCGACATTGTCTATTTTCAAAGTCCTCGAGGTTCCAAAGGACGTCAGTCATCCTACTCTCTTTAGAAGCAGACCATTTCTCTGAGGTTTCCGCACTGGCCTTTAATTGCACGATACGTTCTTCCAATGCGGCGGTGCGCACTGCGATCTCTGAGCAGGTTTTATTCACCTTACACACTGCACCCTGTAGCTTTTTAGTAGCCAGATGGGCCCTCTTATGCTCCTGACGTGCCTCCGACTGCATTTGTTTCAATGTAGCATATATTCCATGGAAGGAGGTTGTGCCTGGTCCCCTGAGTTGTTTCAAGCATCTGCAGTGGTTTCCGAATTCAATGTGTGAGGTCTTTGCTCATCTTCCATTCTTCTCTCAAAATTGGAAGCATAATAATCCCATATCAGATGGCTTGACTGACTATTGTCTGATGTGAAGCCCTTATCCTTATCAGACCCCCTTGCACTCTTCTTCTTCGTGCGAAATGGTATACGTTTGTGTGTCCGGCTTCACTGGGGGGGGTACCACTATCTTCTGTGAAATCATTATCCGTTTTATCCTTACCGCTGTTAATGGATAAGTCTGATTCATCAGTCAGCGAGAAGAATTTGTCACCTTCAGGTGTCCCTAAATTTGTGCCATCGTCCTGGGCAAGGCCTCCATGTAACCCTTTGGAAGTTGTTGTCTCAATAAGCACAGCAGGAGCCTGCATCGTAATGTTATCCTCCCCCTGCTGGGGAATGCCCACTGCTCGTGGCTGCTCCTCTGCTAAGCCCTGAATACCAAAACCCAAGATACCCAAGCTATTGCCTAAATTATTCCCCACAGTGGTTTCAAATCCAACATCGCTGCTGATAGATTCCTCTCCCCCAGTGGGAACCTCGTTTAAGTTAAGAGGCACAGTACTTAATGACATTCCCATTGGAGCCTTTATTTTTCCCTGCCATTGTTGCTTCTTAAAGCATGATTATTTTTACCATTGGGTGAGTCCTTTTCCCCAGAAACAGCAGATAGACCTCGCCCAGCAAACTTCCCGGGTACTGTCGGTTGTTTGGGTCTAGTAGTTCTCTCAGACCTCCGTTCCCCCGATTCAATCTCACCCGCTTCCTTCTTGGAAGATCCACTTTTACTCAGACCGGCCTGCAGAGCGGTGTTTGCAGCCTGACTCGGATTCAGGCTTCTCCCCTCCGTAGCCGCACGCAGATTCAGTGATGTTCCTTTGGTTCCTCCGATCACATTGGGCTCTTCAGCAGCGTTTTCCCTTTTGGTGGCATCGCAGTGGTAGCAGCAACAATGTTTCTGTTTACTGCTAGAAGTCCGGGTACTCCCTTTGTGGACACAATGTATCGGCGAAAACCCTTGGACTCCCGCAGCACCTCGTGTCTAGCCGCGGACACCGCTGCCGATTATAAGGAGTCTTGGAGCCCGCACCACCTGGAAACCAGCCTCTGTCAGAAGCCTCATCGATTTCCCACTCTGGTAAAACAGTAAGTGAATTTTATAAAATCCACATCACGGCATCTTTCCTCTTCAGTTCGCAGCAAAAGAGCACTTGTAGAGATGCGACTGCCCGCAACACTCATGCAGCCGCCATCTTGCCTCCCCGATCAAAACTCAAGAATAACAGGATTTCATTGCGAAAATGAAGGAGGGAAGGAGTGAGTAAGCCTCTTTCACAGCCCCCTTTTCCAGGACACCGGTCTTCAAATAGGATTCCACAATAAGAAAAGAATATCTATTACCTTCCCAACTGCAATACCAGCATTTCTTGTGAAGTAAATGTGTGGTCTCACTTTTCAGTAGTTCCTCCCGCCCTAAAGATGACCATATTCATTCAGCCTACAGATAATGGAGCTTGGCATGAAGCAACACGCTAAATGCCTAATCTTAGGCCTGTTACCTAATTCTAATAAGATAAACTCCTTAATATTCAGCATACCTTGCTCTGGCAGTTTCATTGAGGTGTCTTTGAGGCCTCAAACTACCAAAACGTATTGCCAGGTAGTCTTTGGAACAAAGTGACTTGTCTTAAAG
This sequence comes from Triturus cristatus, assembly GCF_964204655.1. Classification (NCBI taxonomy): domain Eukaryota; kingdom Metazoa; phylum Chordata; class Amphibia; order Caudata; family Salamandridae; genus Triturus; species Triturus cristatus. The sequence goes on from NC_140585.1 coordinate 484,002,415, forward strand.
TGCATCCAGCTGTGAACATCTATATAGCATTTAATGACCCAAGACATTTTTTAGCTTTGGTTCTATGTTTGATTAGAAGAACTGGAAATGCTAGGTGAATCTGTAGATATAGTCACTTAGTTTCCTGGGAATTCGAAACGAGCAGAAGCCGTAGGCTCAAATGGCTCCCAATCACCATCCGTAATACAGCCACGTACACCCTGGTCAAAAGCAGGCTGGACTACAGGAACACCCTTAATGCCGAATCGACAAATCCCTCGCTCGAAGGATGCAGACCATTCAGAACTTGGCATCCAGGCACACTCAGCCACCACTGAATCCCAATACACAAATGAGTAGAATTCAAACTTCCCACCCACACTTTTAAATTACTACATAACTCTGGCCCAGTGTATCTAAGCAATTGCATCTGCTTTCACAAACCTTCCATACACCTCCGCCCATCCTACTTGCAGACATTTCATGCATACAGAAAACTAGATACAGCAGTAGAGCCTTCTCCTACATCGATTCTAAAGTGTGGAACAACCTACCGCTACACACAAGTCTCTCCTCCTCACGTCTTGAATTCTGAAAGAAACTGAAGATCTGGCTTTACCAGTAGCCTAATTAGGCTCTGGGTTTGGCTAGGCTCTCAACTGCTCATCAAGGATGATAGTGCACTCTGAAAATCTGCATAAGATAACATAGGTTCCAACTTATAATATCATTTGTGCATCTGAATTTGACAGGTTATTATATTTCAGATCTCGGGTTCTGAAAAGACATATAAAAAGAAAGAGCAAGTTAGAGACTGATTGGGTTGCTACAGCAAGTTTAGCTGCCATATCACCTGCCTCTGGTTCACCGGAGTACCTTAAGCACAGCAGATAGTGGACTGTTCTGTTCCACCCTCTAACGAAATGTGTAAATAATGGATCCACATGGTTTTATTCCTTGCTTTTTATGCTGTTTATCTAATAGCGAAATAAAGATTGTATTAATTGATTGGATCTGCATGCAGAACTGTTTGCATTTGCAAATGCTAGTGGTGCAGTTCGGGTTACTCAAATACCCCTTGCTTCCACGGACAGAATGATTTCTCAGTCACACGCACATACACACATCACATGCTGGTGGGGCCCATAACACCAACATTCATTCTCTCAAACTATCCGTGCCTACAAAGGGACATCAGTTCCTAACCACAACTGTTCTCTCTGATAGAGGAAAACCACTTCCCTTGGATCACCCTAACACTTCCTCCATCAATAGGTCGATTGAATCATTTAGTTGTTATTTAGTTTAATGACACCTTAACTCTCAAACCAATCAATAAACATTTCAATGAAATAATCACCCGACACAGTAATTCAAATAATGATTTTCTTTTATCTAATTTAAATGCAGGTTAAATCTTAATTATGCAATATTATCTTTTTGTCATATTTACCTATTCTGGCTAAATGTCGTTCTCTAAGTCAGAACTGGTCCTCAATATGTTCGTCTGAGTTTTATCATATAGAGTCACCGTCCTCTCCGTCAGCATAGGGATCTCTGATCATCGATTCTCCGTCAGTAGCTTCTGCATAAAGTGGCGATGAAGTGGGTAAATTCCCTCTCTAGTCTACTAATATTTATACTAAAATTTACATATAAAAGTTACATTTTCTCATTTCCAAAGAATCCGATTGGCTGAATTCAAATACATCTCAGTACATTAGGAAACATTTTCAAATTCTCTCATGCGGGAAAAGTCTCAAAGCAAATGTATGGGAAAGAATATCCGTGGTCCTAAATGTATCAGTTCGTTGAAACAGGTTGGGTTCGATAGTTCATATTCTCACTTGCAACATTTGCTTCACGTTCAGTGGCATTGGCACCTCGCCCAGGGTAGTCTTCATGGGCATGGTCTGACAGGTCACACAAGGGACACGAACGATGTCAGTGCAGGCGCCTTTCTCCATTGTTCAAATGATGAAGTAATGTACTTTAGTTAGGTTTCAGTCGGCGGCCATCTTTTGGTAGGCCAGAATAGTCAACTTTAAGCAAAGAAACACAAAATTGTAATTAATACATAGAAATGATTAAAACAGTGTTATTCCCTTGCTAATACCATTATGTGTATGCATTTATCTAGCCATATGCAACATTCAAAGCCGTTAATGCTGGTTTATTTAAGCGCAAATCACAATTACATTACTCAAGCAACATTTATGGTTTTAATATGCATACAAACTTAGTTCACCTATTATTTTAGCCATGCATTTGCATTCCCACGTGTATTCTTTTGGTTAATAAGGTTGGTTTAGTCCTTACACATCAACTATTAGTTATTAAAATTATTCATTAATCGTTTTAATATAAACATATATAAATGGATTGGGTATATAAAAAGAAAATATTTTACCCGCTCCATCACTAGAATCAGGCTTTTAAAGTTGCAACAGGTTGTTCTAAATGTGCATTTCGAAAACTATTTTAGGGGTAAAAACCAGAGACTATAAACTGGGAACACTGCCCTACCCCATGTCTACTTTTCCTCATGGAAAGCTGGCTGAGCCCTGCATCGGCACCTGACATCGCCACAGCCATCCCCACCCTCCTCCTCCGGCTACAAGATTGCCAGGCAAGACAGAGTTCATAAGCAGAGGCAGAATCACCATCATCCACGAGAACACCTTCAGCAGCACCACATCCGCGGATGCATGAACAACATTTAAAAGAGAGAACGCTGTATCTGGCATGTACAGAGTATCAGTCAAGGGTGGAGGAAAAATGGCCCCCGAGTACAGCAAAATCCTAGCACCTGTCTTTATTCAGTTTATTCAAAAGCTCTTCTTTGACAGGAAGTCAGAATGTTATGCACAGGTGAAAAATCTATTTAATAGTAAAGTATTTCATTTATACAAGATGCCACACACAAGCTGTCCCGTTTTTCCTTAGAAATGTTTTACTGTGTGGAAAGCAACGTGACACTAGGGCAATTGGTATTCAAATGAGACATTTGGGGTACTTACGAATCCTTTATGGTCGTTGATTACACCAGCATGGTGCAACTCATAACTATTTTGATTAGGCAGAACTAGGCCTTTTGAATGAAAAACACCATGGTAATAAAGCACTCAAGAATGTTCCCATTGATTAGCCTTCTCATACCATTCTCGAGTGTCTCTAATGCTTACCTCTTAATGCACTAATATTTTAATATGCACTTATTGGCATGACACAGAAATGCCTGCTTTGGTGGCAGCATTTATCTGACGAGCAACATGTATAGCAAAGAAAACAAGCATTGGCATAGCCAATAGGTCTTGCCTTTGGGACCTTATAAGTGTTTAGCCATGCAACACTTGATGTTGGTGCACCAAGGATATTGTGCTGGATAACTAAACACTTATAAGGTCCCAAAGGCGAGACCTATTGACTATGCCAATGCTTGTTTTTTTAATTACCCACTTGCCTGCTCTAAAATGTTGCCATGCATGTAGCAGGTCTACTTGCAATATTTCCATGCATTCTTGCTTCAGGGATTTTTATGTACATTTTTTGCAATATTAAATGTAGCTTAGTTTTATTGTTTCTGAAGGGGGAGATGATTTGTCGGTTGTATTTAAATTTGATATTGGTGTTTGTGTGAGCCTACCAACTATGCAGAGTTCGCGCAATGTTTACAGATGTTAACTCAGTGTGTTTTCCACTTCCGGCACCCTTCTCTAGATGAGGTTTATCTCAGGAGAGTTGGTGTGATGTTTACAAAGAGAGCAGGATGGCTGGTCGTGGGCTCCTTGGTTGTAGATTTAAACTACTCGTTTACAACTTACCCTGCTTGGCCTCCTTTACATGGTCTAAAATAGCAGACAGCATTATTGATGAGCTGTCAGGCGACAGCGCGATGGAAGCGGCAGCACACACAAAAGGCCACACACACATAATGCATGTCATTGCCCGATACTGCTGCACTCAACATAAGCTTACGCTTCTCTAATTTAAAAAGACTGTCAAGTGAGGACGCACTGTTGCCACTAAAAGCCCTTAGAAGGCTTCCTGAATAACAGAAGCCATAGCGAGCAGGTGAAAGTCAGAGAGTCCTATTATTCGGCGTGAAAGTCTTCATAAGCATGCCCATTAACACATCGAGGACGTCGCTGGAAAGGTGCTGATAGGAAGAAAGTAAATAGGATAGGAGGGACGGCCTTGTGAACCGGAAGGGAGTCGGGCGCTTTGAGAGAGGCGTTGTGGGGCATTGCGTGAGTCTGGAGCATCCAAGGGTCTGAGAGGGTAATTGCCGCCCAATACCATGGCAACCAGCGTCAGCACCCAACGAGGCCCGGTGAGAGGAAGTTATTATTGTGAACACCCAAACCTTAGGACGCAAGAATTATCCTTTAACGAATTTCTCACCCTGAGGAAGTCTCCGTTGGTAGTGCCAGAGGATTCTGCCACAAACGTGGTCCAGAAAGAGTTACTGGGTAGCCGCGAATAAAGCTCTCGACTATCAAAGTATGTTAGACGCCACATCCACCTTGGTGTTAACAGAGAGAGCTGGCTGTATTGAGTAGGGAAGACAATGAGAGACGCATGTGGCATAAAAAGTGGGTCAGAATTCATCGAAGGCTGCTAATCTTGGACAAGTCTTACAATAATCTCGAGGGGCCATAAGGAGCTGCTTCCTTCGTCAGTCGCAGACGGTGCACGGGCGGTTGTCTTGAGGTCGAAAGCGAGGGGGGTCTCGTAGCTTGCCTCAGCAATACTTAAACGGCGGGGGGCGTGGCCAAGATGGCATCTTAGGCGGAAGCGGACTCTGGTGGCTCCCCGCCGCAGGCATTTAGCCCTCGCTTTAACTCCTGCATAGTCCCCGGCTGAACGGCGCAAACGGCGTCACAGCTTGTGGGGGCACAGCGCTGTTCTGTGGAGCTAGTCCGGAGACCAGAAGCCGTCGAGAACGTCCGGGCCCTGGGGCGGCTGCGTGAGTGAGTGCGGGCCCCGTCTGGTACTTCTGGAGCTGTTGACCGGCGAGGGCCTCAGGGTCTGAAGGAGAGGCATTAGCCGTCCGGGCCGAGGATCAGCTACCTGGTGCGATCCGGGGCCTTCCGGGGCCCTACAACGTGAATCAAGCGGGACTCCGTGGACTTGGCGCCTGGGCCCTGTGCCACGCGCGGGGGTGGATTGACCCCCCGGCCGGTGAGTCTGCCTCCTGAAGGAGGGCGCGGGCCTTGGGGCGGGCCCCTGGGGCACCCCAGTGGGGGACGGGAGCTGTCGCGCAGATCGGCGGCCTACCCCTCTGTGGCTCGGTGTCCGGGCATTTGGCCTTACGGGGACTTTGGCGCCTACGGGCAGAGGCCACCTGCCTTTGAGGCGTCACCAGCAGCAGACCTTCGCGAGGGGGATGGAGCGGGGCCCCCGGGGCAGCACCAGGTGGCGGTGAGTCAAAGCGGGCCCTTGCCACATTGCAGCGCACCGACCCTGGGCAGAGAGGCGGGGGCCCGGAACTTTGGTGGTGGTACACGGCGGGCCCGGTGGGCCGATCGGAGACAGGCTCAGGCTTCGTCCGCTGGTGGAGGAGGTGGCGGGTCCTGGGGGCTGCACCACCATCGACTGACACACGGTGCGGGTGCGCCGGGGCCTGCCGGCTGCACCTTTTGGCCATTCCTTGAGCGCCCCATCATCTACAGACCTCACCGCCGAGCGTGGAATCCTCGGGCGCCCTTCCTGTGCCATCGGTGGGTGTTTGGGGGCCCACTACACTCATTGCCGCCTAATATCAGACATCCGCGCGCAGGGGATGATCTCCCCCAGCCACTACAGAGGGGCACACCGTAGCTGCAGAGCCGGACTGGGTCCCCGGGTAGGCGGAGCTCGTGACCCGCAGATGGCTAGCACAAGAAAGAAGGGGGAACGCTCACTTAAGGAGATGCTGGCTAGGGGATCCGCAGCGGGAGACAGAGAAAGTCGAACCCCTCCGGCCACCCAGCCACCACCGGACTCAGAGGATCGAGATGGACCTGTGACCCGAGCATTCCTAGAATCCCTCTTTGACACCCTAAGGGGGGACTTCCTGACCCTCAAGCAAGAGGTGGCTGGGGAAGTGCAGGAAATCCGCCGGGAGGTTGACGATCTGGGGGACCGTGTGGCGGCCATTGAGAATAGCGACCAATCCAGGTCTGAGGAGATCGAGCAGCTGCAGCAGGAGATCATTCGCCTAAAGGATCAGCAAGTCGACTTACAATCCCATGCGGAGGACCTTGAAAATCGCTCCCGACGCAACAACATCCGCGTCCGGGGGGAACCACTGCAAGAGGAAGGGACAGATGTCGCTGGATACCTTCGGGGCCTCTTCCGAGAGGTGTTGGGGGTCGGCCCAGAGTTTGACATTCGAATTGACCGTGCCCACCGGGTGGGTCTGAGAAAAAGAGCGCCGGCTCCCCCGCCTGACATTTTAGCCTTCTTACCGGACATCCCACTGAAAGAGCGCATCTTAAGAGAGGCTAGACTGAAGCAACCGCTCCAATTCCAAGGGCATACTATAGCCCTCTTCCAAGATTTAGCCTCTATCACCTTACAGAAACGCAAATCATTCAAGGAGGTGACTGCCTTCCTAAAGGACAAGGGTGTGTCTTACTCTTGGGGCCACCCCTTCCGGCTGATCTTTAAATGGAATGGCAAGTTAGTCCAGTCCTGCTCTCTTCGGGAGACATGTGACCTGCTGGGCCTCACTCACCACGGCTCTGAGTCGCCCCCTGAGCACACGCGGCGGCAGTCGGGGGCCAAGTGGCGCAGGGTGGGCCGCCGGCGTTCACCTATCCTGGACATGAAGCCTGATCCAGATACATTGACGCAGGAGAGAGCATCGGCTCTAGCTGCGGTATCAAGGGACACTTCCACACCAGAGGCTCTTTAAGTTTGGCTTGGGGATATGAATGCATCGTAGCATAGCTTTCTGGGGGTGGCGGCGGGGGGGGCCCAGGTTGGTTGGGCTACACGTGATCCCAGATCGTTTGGTACCATATGCCCAGGGTCTCGACTGAAGGGCATTGGACTATGAAGAGGTGGGCTCAGTTGGGGTTAGGGAGGAGGGCAGAGGGGGCTTTGGGGGGGACTGGAGGTTGTTTTGGCTCAGGGTGGGCTGTAGGGGGTTGGGATGGGGGCAAGAGGGGAGCGGGGGGGGAGAGGGAACCGGCGTGCCATAGGGGGAATGGAGTTTGGAGCGAAGCTACGCCAGGACCGTCCTCAGGAGTCAACGCTTTCCCCGGGTTGGAGTGTTAAATGAAGGGAACCACCCTGTCGCTTCTTACCCTAAATGTTATGGGGCTCAAAAACCCTGTCAAACGACGCGCAGTGTTATCGTACTTGGAGAACTCCGGGGCCACTCCGGGGCCTCCATATGTCTCTTACAAGAAACACACGTCCTTCCCAGGGACTGGCATCGTATGCGGTCCTGGGCGTTCCCTCAGCAACTCTACTCCTCTACCAATGACAAGAAGGCGGGGGTAGCGATACACTTTGTGAAACACTTTTCTGGTCAGATGGGACCTAAAGTAGGGGAAATCAAAGGCAGGCTGTTAGCACATTCCATTCAGGTGGGTGGTGTGTCCATGATTATCGGCTCTTTATACGTCCCCAACGCAGGTCAAGAATCCTTTCTTAAGGGCGCTTTCTCCGAGATTCTCAGTTCCCAAGCCCGTTACATACTAGTAGGAGGCGACCTTAATTTGGTCATGGACCAGGAGGCGGACCTCTCTGGCCACCGCTTTGGTTCCTAGGGAGCGATTTCACTTGAGGGGAAGGAGTGCATGAAGCACAGGGGGTTAGTGGACTTATGGCGGCATAGCCACCCCACAACGACAAGTTACACATTCTACTCTAATGCGCACCGGACCTAAGCCAGACTGGACCACTTTATAGGCTCCTCGGAGCTCAGCACGATAGTGGAAGACGTAGACATTATTCCGGCTGCTTTATCACACCACGCCGCCGCAACTTTGACCGTGAGGGTTCCCCGGACCAAGGCAGTGGGGGGGAGATGGAGATTGCGGGAGGCCCTTCTGCAACGGAAAGTGGTCACCCAACAATTACACACAAGCATCACTGACTACCTTACACGCAACAACCAGCCTGGCACACCCCTGACGGCACTCTGGGGGGCACTGAAGGCAGTAGTGAGGGGGGAGCTGATAGCCATCTCTGCTGCAGAAGCCAAAGAGCGCAAAGAAAAGAGGGACTCCCTAACTGCTGCAGTAGTCGAGCTCGAAAGGGTGCACAGCCACACGGGAGCTCCCAGAATTTGGCGACGATTGAAAGCCGCCAGGGCGCAACTAGCTAGCTTAGATATTGACCGGGCCGAATACACAGCACTGAGGCTCCGTCATACTTACTATGTGGGAGGCGACAAGACTGGGCGTCTTCTGGCAAGTGCGCTTCGTGCCAGGGTTCAACGGTCTAAAATCGCAACTGTTAGCGATGCACAGGGGGTAACCCTTGGCAGCGACGCACAAATTGCAGAGGCCTTTAGGGAGTTCTACGCGTCACTACTGTACAGCGCGGATGTGGCTCTCGACAAGGATGTTGAGGCCTACTTAAGTGGTGCAGCAACAACGGCCCTCTCTGCAGATGGTGCCGCCTTGCTGGATACCCGATCAGAATCGAGGAAGTGATTGGGGCGATATCTCGTCTCAAACCCTTGAAGTCGCCAGGTCTGGACGGTTTCTCAGCCGGCTTTTACAAAGCCTTCTGCCCGCTGTTGGCACTGCTTCTTACCAGACTCTTTAACTCGTTTCAGGGTCCCGGCTCGATACCGCCTGATATGCTTGAGGCCGATATCATTGTGTTACCTATGCCGGGCAAGGGCATCACCCAATGCTCAGCTCATAGGCCCATCTCTTACCTCAACGTGGACCTTAAAATCTTTACATGGGTTCTAGCTGCCAGACTTAGGCCGTGGCTCCCTGGTCTCATCGAGCCAGATCAGTTGGGCTTTATCCTCTACAGACAATGCAGTGATAATACCAAACGCCTCCTGCATTTAATAGACAAAGCTCACTACGCAGGGTCAGACGCTATGCTCCTATCTATAGACGCTGAGAAAGCGTTTGATCGCATGGATTGGGGATTTCTTGATAAAACGTTAGCGCACTTTGGCTTTGGCGACCGCTTCAGGGCCTGGGTCGCCAGCTGTTACGATACTCCCAGGGCCAAACATCAATTCCATACCTGGGGATCATTTTAACTCCATCTACCGAACGGACAGTCGCAAAGAATTACGAGACGATCACCTCCCAGATACAAAGAGACTTCCGGAAATGGCAGACGCGGCCCCTATCACTCCTTGGGCGCGTCGCGGCGGTGAAGATGTCTGTCCTTCCTAAAATCCTATATATCTTTCAAACCATCCCGGTGGCCCCTCCTAGAGGTACCATACAACGCCTACAGGACGTGGTGCACCACTTTATATGGGCTGGGAAGCGGCCTCGGATGCGAAGAGACCTCTCCTTCCGCCCTCCCAGCGAAGGCGGTTTGCGGATCCCCAATTTGCTGCAGTACTTCCAAGCGGTGCAATTGAGATACTTGGTGGAATGGTACAGGCCCGAGTCTGAGAAGCGGTGGCTTTTTCAAGATAGAGCGATGGCGCAAACACCCCTTTGGAAAATACCCTTTTTAAAGCGCACTGATCGGCCGGCTCGCCTTCAGAAGTCCCCCCTCGCGGGCACGATGATGCGGGTTTGGGATGCTGTAGCGGTCAAAAGGGGGCTTACCACTTTTCCCTCACCACTTACACCTTTGTTCGATAACCCGGAATTCCCTCCGGGGCTAGAGTGTCGTGCGTTCTGGCAGTGGCGGGCGTCGGACTGCAGGTCGGCAGGTCACCTGTTCGATCTTGAGGGATTCATCCAGCTGTCTGACGTCATACAGCTCCACGGCATTGAGGCGCTGCAAAGGTTTCAATATGTTCAAATCCGACATTGGCTGACGCGGCCCGGGATCCGCCAGCTGGTGAGCAGACGGCTGACAGCTTTCGAAAAGTGGTTAATTACCAAAGATTCGGACCGTAAGATGATCACGGACATATACAAAATGCTTTGTCCACCAGCCGACTCGCGCCGATCAGCCGGCCAGCGGAGATGGGAGGGTGAGTTGGGGAGAACCCTGACGGACCAGGACTGGCTCGCCATCTACTACAGGGCTAATCATACAGCCAGGAATACCGCCGGTAGGGAAACAGCGGTGTTGCGACTTATTGGTACTTGATACCGGTACGCCTCAACAGGGGCAACCCTGAATGTATCTCCACTTGCTGGCGAGGATGTGACGCGGAGGGCACACTGACACATATCCTATGGGACTGCAGGTAGGTGACGGACTTCTGGACAGCAGTACTTGACATTGACAGACATTTTGCCACTGAAATTCCACGCTTCCCTGCTTACACGCTTCTAGGGCTGCCCAACGCACTCACATTTCCGCTGAAATCACTCAGGGGGGAGACAGATGGGATTGGCCATGGGTGCGGCGGTCCAGCACATCATATCACTTTGGGGGTCTCAGACTCGGCCCTCCCACTCCGGCTGGCTGCACAAACTTTGGTACACGTTGGGTATGGAACGCATTCAAGCCACACTCACCCAGTCCACGACATCCTTTACCAAGGTCTGGCAGCCGATTCTGTCACTTCTATCGACGGAATTTAACGAAATCACCTGCCCGCGATATCTACGCCTACCGCGCCTCACTGACCCTTCGTCTTCACGCGATGCCCCTGGGACTTCACCGCTTGGCGACTCCCGTGGATAAAGACTCACAGAAACGATTCAGGCACACCGGTGTAGGGGGGTGGGGGTGGGGCTCAAGTTGGGGGGTTGTTTTCGTTCCTTGTTGGGTATTGATGAGATTACTACGCGACCGGGTGGCGGGAGCCCTGGCCCTCTCCGCACTGGTGGACATTTGCTAGCCCATAGAACTTTGGTTTGCTTGGTTTTTTTTTCGTTTTTTTTTTTTCTTCATGTATGTCTCACCGGTGCCGGGCTAGATTTCGACCTCACTCTGTTGGCGCCACCTGGGGTGTATTCGATTTCTGTACTGTACCTTGCTTACCTGCCAAAATTAATAAAACAAAGTTAACCAAAAAAAAAACATATGATGGCCAAAAAGCTACGAATGTGGTGTTTTTGAGTGTAAAAAGCTAAAGAGGTCAGAATGTGTTTTTTTTCGAGTGTAAAAAGCTAAAGAGACCAGAATGTGGTGTTTTCGAGTGTAAAAAGCTAAACAGATCGGAATGTGGTGGTTTCGAGTGTAAAAAGATAAAGAGACTGGGCCGACACGCAACTAATAGTTAAGTTATCCCAAAACAAAGAGCAGGCAGCGATCCGCTTTACAAAATGCTTAGAGGATGTTGCAGACTGGATGACAAACCACTGCCTCAAGGTAAACGGGAATAAGACCGAGGTGCTAGTTGTAGGCAAGACACCCACCATATGGTCATCGACGTGGTGGCCAGAAACACTGGGCCAAGTCCCCCTCCTCGACAGTCAGATCCGGAAGGTTGTGGGGAAGTGCTACGGGGCAATGCAAACCCTGAGGAAAGTTATAGATATGCTACCATCCAAAGCTAGGAGAACCATATTTCATGCAGTAATCACCTCACAACTAGACTATGGAAACGTACTATATTTGGGTGCCTCCAAAAAGGATGAACTAAATTACAAAGGGTTCAAAATGCAGCGACGTGCATGGTCCTCAGCCTCCCAAGGAGAACTAATACAAAGAAGGCCTTAACTACCTTACACTGGCTGCCAGTGGAGAAGAGAATCATATTTAAGGCAATGTGCTACTGTCATCGCATACTCGCACATAAAAGTCCTAGATACCTTCAAACACTACTGACCAGATATATCCCTGGACGTAACCTACGATCCATGGATATGGCCTTGCTGACTGTCCCTAGAATATTTAGAGCCAGAATGGGGGCCCGCTCCTTCAGGTACCTAGCAGCTAAACTATGGAACACCTTGCCAATTACCATGAGAACAGAACCCAGCGAAAGTATCTTCCGCAGACAGCTGAAGACATGGCTGTTTACAAAAATAGAATAATGAACAGCTCATCAGCCACGTAGGTACAGCAGTTTACTCATTTTATGTGTCTCAGCGCAGGGACACACCGTTGGTGTAACCAGGCGCTCTATAAATGAATAAATATAAATATATGGTGTTTTAGAGTCCAAAAGGCTTAAGAGACCGGAATGTGGTGCTCAGGACGATGCAGTGAGCTTTAATACATCAACTGGATGGGTGGCCTGGGCACGGCCTGATTCCCATTGTGACCCTTGCTGCATTTCGAAAATATGCCATGTGCTGGCACAACATATAAGATTACCCCTTCTACAAATGTTAAGTTACTTTTGCCAATCGCAGTCCAGGCCTTGGGGAGGAACACTCCGTGGGTATGTAGTGGGACTCCCTATGGAGAATCTTGCTGCATTTTCAATCGGTTAACAGCTTACTTGTTTTTTTTGCAATTACATTGGCTAACTTTAGAGAACATGTCGCTGACAATGTTCATGTTTCTGGAAAGCAGCGCAGGTTGACTTGCATTTGACTTAAAAGGAGCAGGCAGTTGAAAGTGGCTTGAACAAGGGTCACCCAGCATGTGCAGTTTGTAGTAGTTCAGACTTGGGTCCCAACATTAACTAGCATTGGCTGCGATTTCGCAAGACTTGCGGCCGTGAGAGGGGGCGCTCTGGGGAGGGGCGAGCAAGACGGAGAGGCAGAACGAGACGCGCGCGTGGGAGAGCGAGAGGAAAGCCATATGGCGCCTCTGCTCGTAGGCGCGCGCACATGCACGCAAGCTGTAGGCCGGCCACGGTAGCATTTTTTTAAGCCCTCACTAAAAGTCTTGCCAGACCAGCGCAGGCGCTGGGTCAGGCGAGACCTAAAAATTGGGGAGAGGATGAGGCCTAACGACTAGTGCGTTCGACCTTGAAGCTGGGGAACCGGGTTCAAGTCTAGGCAGCGACGCTCAACATCCGGTGATTCTGGGTAAATTACTTAATCTCCCCATGCCTGAAAAAAGAATGCGTCCGTCTGTAATGCAATTGGTGCTCATGTAAAGTGCTCTGATACCGGATACCTTCGGGTCGAGTTCACACACTCCGAGACAAAAATTAATTACCCATCATAGTCTTAAGCTTATTGCACAACATAATGATACATGGTATTGGTAAGATTGATTCTTGAACTACGTATATATAACAGCAGAGTAGAAGATTTAGTAGTGTTTAAAAGGGCACTAATAATTTGGCTCTGTCTGTTACTGATCTAAAATTTGGAAAGCTAATAGCCTCGTGAAAACATTGAGATGGAAGTTGCCAAAGTGTATTTCTCCAGTACAATAACTTTTCTAATTTCCTAATAACTCTAATGTTCTACCTCAACTTGCACAGCTTGCGAGGTGAGCCTAGAGGGGTTGCAATTTGATCTCAAAACAAAGCATAGAGGGAATGTGTTACGACTAAAATAGTTTTACTCACTGAGACGAATTACTGTTGCATGATTTAGACTTGCTACATTTACTGTTTCGCTTCAGTGCCTCGAGTTTAGTGAGCAGTTTCTTTGAGAGAATGGGCCTGAACCTGCCCGTCTTGTATGGAAAGCACGCATGCCTGAAATGACATCAACTTTGATGAACATAAGATTAGCTGCATATCAGTTGTGACCTTCTTGGTTTGAAGGCTTTACTTCACATCCTTCCTGTGCCCCAAATGATCAAGAACAGCTCTACATCTTATTAATATTTAATTACAATGGTGCTCTTTTCACTCTTTTTTCATCCTGCCTGATGGGCGTAAGACTTCCTTCTATTTAACTAAGGTATGGTATCAGTAAGACGATTTCCTATCACATCATTACATTTCTTGGCCTTAATTTAAACTTTATAAATCAGCAAGTGTACCCTGTGGGATCTGAGAGGGTGCTCTTATTGTGGCATCAGCCATTTTAAAGTACCTGGTCTTGCCATGAATCAGTTTGGAGCATGTACGGACTTCTCATCTGTTTTGACTACACAGCCTATTCTGTATGCTTTCTTCACCGGCTGTGGCTCGTATGCGGCACTCTTTAACGTCTTCTTGTGGGCTCCTTCTGCCTTTTACTGTATGCAAGCTCACCTTTAAAATTGCCTACTTTGCTTTACTATTGAAAACCACTCATCCAGTCTTAAGGTCTCCACAACCTAAATCTGCCTTGATTGTAGCAATCAGCCTCAGGATGGGTGAACAAGCAAGAGGCTCTGGGGTGTGGCTTAAGGGCCGATGCAGATGGTCGCTTGAGCTAAGAGCTCCACACCAACCCCGGCATTTCTCCTGCTTAGGGGTCGACTCTGCCCCTGCAAAAAGGTGCTGGCGGTGTGCTGAGCCGCCCTGGTGCTTACAACGGTGCCTAAGGGAGACGAGATTGTCGCTGAGGGAACCGGAGGCGATGTGGTGCCGGGATCATGGGCGCTCAAGATGGCGGCGGTGGTGGACACAGAGGAGTGCTGAGCCGATCTCGAGTGGCAGCAGCTGGCGAGATGGAGAGCCTGACTCCTGTAAGCTGACCGCTGAGTAGAGGAGCCTGAGGAGTGGTCCCGACAGCTAGCAAAAGCAGATGGTACTGGGCGGCAGCGGCTGCCGTGGAGCACGGAGCTCTCCATTCCCCCGCCCCCCTCTGGCCTCCGTCCTCCTGGAGCAGCGCGGGGAGGCTAGAGTGACTGCAACAAGAGAGGCACATTGCAGTGGGGCGCAGCAGGACAGGGACGCCCTGTGAAGTAGCGCTGCAACACGCATAGACCTGGAGAGGAGGTGGGTGCAGACAGCCTATGGTGTGCGTGCGGCCACCATTCAAAGACTCACACATTGTGACACCATTGAGGGCCAGGAGGCAGGTGAGAGGTCGGTGCTTGCCCTGGAGGCCTGCAAGCAGGGGGTGCACCCCCTGTGGGAGAATACTACCTGCGATAGACACTGAGATGTGGCGGGACTCACATGGTGACTTATTGAGACGCCTGGGGTGATGGCTAGATGAGCTGCTGACTTGGCGACTGGGGGGGTGAGAGGTGGCGGCGGAACCCTGCGGGTGCTACCTGGATCGGTAGCCTGAGCTGCCCTGGGGCAGTGGAAAGCTGTGAGTGGAGGTTATCCGGGTGCCCTAGTGCTTATGGTCTACACTTGACGACAAGAGTGAGCACATTGATGGACTGCCCCTGATGTCACGACAAGGAGGCTGAAATCTGTGGAGACGGCACGGCGGGAAGGGACTGAGCCCTGGGCAACGGTGTGCACCAGAACGACGGCGGGCATGCCTGTGGTTAATGGCCGTGTGCCCAGGATTTGAGGTAGGGCTGCCAGAGATTATTGGTCTAGGACCCAGACCCTGGTGATGTACACTCAGGAGCGTGATGGCCTAGGGGACAAAGTGGATTGTTGAGCACCACACTGTGTGGCACCACGAGCTGCGAGGAGCAACCAGGGGAGTGACCTGGGCATATTGGGGGCTGAGTGGCGGCTAACTCTCTACGGCGGAGGAAGTGCGGGGCACTCCGAGGCGTGGACCATTGCGAAGACTGTCCGGCGACGGAGGAGGTCGGGGGAAGACTTAGAACGGCACCGGCCGGGAGTTTTTAGACCTGAAAGGAGGACGATCATGGGCAAGCCACGGGGTAAACGGGGGGGGGGGGGGGGGTACCCCTGGAACAAGAGGAAGAGGCGATGGATCACTGAAAAACGGAGGCATCGGAGTCGCATCCAGAGGGGATGATGCAGCAACAAGTGGAGGTGATACTTAAAGCCTTCACGGACACTAGAGATGCTCTTCAGAAGTATATAGCACAGTTGTCTGTGGGGCTGGGCATTCTCCGTGCTGATCACACAACTGGCAGACCGGGTGAAACTAACCGAAGCCACGCTGGGAGACCTGGAGCCGGCGCACAAGGCTCTGGAGACACAGATGGGGGACGTGCACCGACGCCTGCAGGCTTTGGAGAAGAGAGCGGAGGAAGCCAAGCGGAGGAACAGAAGGAATAATGTACGCGTGGTGGGCCTGCCCGAAGGAGTGGAAGGAGACAGTATGGTGGACTATCTGGAGGCCTGGCTGAAGACGGAAGTTGCACCAGAGGGACTGTCCTCTTTCTTCGCCCTGGAGAGGGTGCATAGGGTGCCGGCACGCCCATTGAACCCTGGGAGGCTGCCCAGGCCTGTGGTGGCACGCCTATTACACTACAGAGATAGAGACCTGCTGCTGAATAGAGCGCGCACCGTGGGCCCCTTCAGGGTGGAAAATGGCACTGTGACGTTGTTTCCTGACTATACTTTCGAGTTGCAGCGACAGCGGGCCTCCTTCCTGGAAGCAAAGAAGGCACACCGCACAGAAGGATTACAATATTCCCTGATGTTTCCAGCGCAATTGAGGGTGGCCCTGGACAACAAGACCTTTTTCTTTGGCACCCCTGATGAAGCATGGGACTGGCTGGAATCCTACAGGGCAGGACAGGGAGAGGCTGGCCGCGGCTCGGAGGCTGCTGGGGGGGGGGCCCCGCGCCCTCCCCGACCAAGGCGCACTGGAAGGCGGAGGCTCAGATCCCAGAAGGTCTCTCAGACGAAGACGGAATGCTTAGCAGCGCTGAAAGCAGTGACGGAGATATCTCCCGTACAAGAGCCGGAACAGAGGGGAGCGACTGACTCCGAGAAGGGATCGGCCGGGACAGCTTCTGAAGAATCGGACTCTGCGAGTGTTCCTATGCCTCATGTCACTCCAGGGACTTCTGATGAGATTACTGATGCATAGTACAGTAAGACTCTCTCTGGGACTGGAGGTTGCTTTTGGTTACAAACATTCTTCCCCTTTTCTATCTGTTGCTGTTTTATAGGGCGTGATGTGGTGTGGGTGGGGGGGGGAGGGAGGACTTGGGGAGGAGTTCCCCTAATCCGGGGTGCTACAGTGGTGCTGTAGCATTAGCGGGGACGGGGTAAGGCATGGGATGGTTGACTGAGTTGGAATCGGGGCCGTCTGGTTCTTGGCCACCTCCCCTCTATTGTGAGTAGAGATCCCTGGTAGCTACCGTAGCTACCGGGGAAACTGTTTAGTTGAGAGTTTGGATGGGTGCTGCTTTGATGGGACCTGTTCTGAGGTGGGGCTATTGGGAACTGTTAGATGGTTTGTTTGGGGTCGTGGGAGCTGCCGGTGTGTCCATAGGGAAAGTGCAGAGGTGCCAAGGGGTAACGGATCAACATGGGGACAATAACTGATTTTAAATGCCTGACGTGGAACGTGAGGGGGATGCATATGATGAGAAAGCACCACAGGGTACACGCCTATTTGATACGGAGGGGGGTGCAGGTGGCCTTTCTGCAGGAAACCGTCATTAACAAAGCGGAGGGCAGTGCATTGCAACGTAGATGGCGGGGGCAAGTTTATTGTACAACATATTCTGCGTTTGCGAGGGGGTCGCTCATATGGGTTAGGGCGGGAGTACCCTTTCAGATGAACCCGCCAATTTGTTGACCCTGAAGGGAGGTTTGTGGTGGTGGGGGGGCGGCTGAATGGCCTGGATGTAACATTGTGTAGAATATACACCCCTAATGTTGAGCAGATGGCCTTTTTTGAAAGGTTTTCGGGGAAAGCTAGCGCCTTACCTGACCGGATCTGTGATATTGGGAGGGGACTTTAATTCGATAGCCGATGTTGTTTGGATCAGTTACACCCACCATTGCCGGAGGCTCTGATACACAGGATTGCTAGGGCCAGGATGGACTGGCAGGAGAAGTGGGGGCTTGTAGACACATGGAGAATGCAACACCTAGACGATCGTGACTATTCTTTCTTCTCAGCCCTACATACTTGCATGTGCGCCTGGATGCAATATTGTGCACTCCGGACGTACATGCAAAGGTCCTTCACAGTGAGTATTTGGCGAGAACGCTCTTGGATCATAATCCGCTATTGCTAACAATTAGCTGGGTTCGGGAGAGGCCTGTGATACCAATGTGGCGACTACGCCCAGAGATGTTGGAGGACGCGGCCTTCCGTAAGGATATAGAAATGGGCATTGAACAGTTTTTTTACAGAAAATGGGGGGACGGCATCTAATATAGCGATGGAGTGGGATGCCTTCAAGGTGGT
This sequence comes from Triturus cristatus, assembly GCF_964204655.1. Taxonomy (NCBI): domain Eukaryota; kingdom Metazoa; phylum Chordata; class Amphibia; order Caudata; family Salamandridae; genus Triturus; species Triturus cristatus. The sequence goes on from NC_140585.1 coordinate 484,020,540, forward strand.
GACGAGAGGATTGTGCATTGCCAAATCGGCGGGAGTAAGGAGGACGCTGCTAAGTGAGGTGGAAACAGCAGAAAACAGATTGCGCGGAGTTGAGAGGGAGAGGCCTGAGCACCCCGAGCAGCAGTAAGAAATGGTGGGGGCCAGGGAAGAGGTATTAACTCAGAGAGATTACGATGCTACGATCACAGAGCTTATCTGGCACGGGCGCATGCGGAGCGGGACAGGGCGAGCACGTTCCTGGCTTGGTTAGCTAATCCGGCGCCTCGGGCACGCCTATCTTGGCGTTGAATTCATCATTGGGAACATCGGTCTATACCCAGAGAGGGATTAACGATCTGTTCTTAGAGTATAGGAGTCGGTTGGGAGGCACAAGCGAGGCCCTGGAACACTTCTTGGCTGATGTAACCTTGCCCCAGTTGGAAGATGAACAAGCGAAATTGTTGGGGCAAGACATAACTCTGGGGGAAATACGGAGTGCCATTAAGCACATGGCACGTAACAAATCACCGGGCACAGACGGTCTACCCATTGAGTTTTATTCCACTTATATTGATTTACTTGCTCCACAATTGGTGGCGGTCTATAAAGAGGCGCAGGCAGAGGGGAGGCTCCCAGCTTCCATGAGGGAGGCCATTGTTGTCCGACTTCTGAAACCAGGAAGGGAGCCATCAGACAGATTGTCGTATCGCCCGTTATCTATGCTGACATCTGACTATAAGAATTTAAGTAGAATTTTGGCGACTCTGCTCCTACCCCACATGGTACAGCTGGCCCACTGTGACCAGTCGGGCTTTATCCCAACCAGGAATACGGCCGGTAATGTGCGATGCTTACTTCGCATACTGGACGCAGATCATGGGGCTGCTCCAAATGCTGCAGTATTGTCGGTGGACATAGAGAAGGCATTTGATAGCCTGGAGTGGCCTTACTTGTTCCGAGTGTTGCGTGCATGTGGCATTGGGGAGGCGTTTGTGTGATGGACGGGATTATTGTATAGGATGGCTACTGCTAGGGTGTGGACGGGGATGGTGATATCCTCCCCCTGCTCAGTAGAACGAGGAACGCGACAGGAATGTCCGTTGTCGCCACTGCTGTTTGCGTTGGCCATCGAACCATTGGCTGAGCATGCTAGGAGGGGGCGGTACTATAGGGACCTGACCTTGCGGGGCGATGAACAGTATATATCTCTGTATGCTGATGATCTTCTTGGCTGACACTGGAGAGGCGCTGGGTGGGGCAACAAGCCTGCTGAAGGTTTTCGGAGGGATCTCGGGGCTGGAAGTTAACTGGGGCAAGACTTGTCTTTTGCCGGTGATCCCTTCAACAGCGGGCTTGGCACCGGGCATTCGGTGGGAGCCGAGCTGTTTACCCTATCTTGGGACCAACATATATCATGCACCTGCTGATCTACTGGAAGGGAACGTGGGAAGGGCTTTGAGGACTGCGAGGTAACTTGGCTTTTTGGAGCACTCTCCCTCTGTCTGTGGCTGGCAGAGTGGGACTCCTGAAGATGGTGGCGCTCCCCCGCTTGCTATATTATTTTAGGACATTGCCGTTATGGACACCGGGGGCTATTTTCAAGCAGATTAGATCCATGGTTGGCGGCTTTATATAAGGACAGGGGAGATGGCGGGTGGCTTTGCCTACGATGATGAGGCCACGGTCGGATGGGGGTTTAGCGGTACGGACTTAGAATTTTATTACTTGGCGGCTCAGCTGCAATGGCTTACTGAGGCGGTGGCTCGGGAGTTCAGGTGCCCTGACGGTCCAGAGGGCCGGTGGATACAGCGCCACGTGCTATCGTTTACAGTACTACAGCAGGGTCTGTGTGTTGGGTCACTAACCGCGGAAGAGCGGACGCTGAGACAGTGCTGGAACAGGAGCCAGCGTAGAGCGGGAATTAGTCACCCGTATGCTCCGGAGATACCCTTGGGCATGTGTCCTGCCCTCCCGCATGTAGGGGATTGGTCGGCACTGGCAGACTGGGAGAAGATGGGAGTCCAGGTAATAGGGGATTTGTATGAAGATCGGGTGTTATTACCTTTTCAAACGCTACAGGATAGGTACGATCTGCCGCAAGGAGATTATTTATTGCATGCAGCCCTGGTCTCAGCGATACAATGCCACTGGAAGGGAGGACTATCAGAACCACAGACCTCTATGGCATGTCAATATGTAGTGATGGCGGCGGGAACGTTTAAGGCGGTCACTTGTATTTACAGGCGACTGGTCACTGAAGGCCTGCAACCTTTGCAAGACCTGCAGAGAAAGTGGGAGGTTGACCTTGGGAAGGAAATACCGGACGCTACATGGGCGCAGTTGACCCGGAGGGCTTGGAAGAGTTCTAGGAACGCTAGGTTTCAATCAATACACTTCTTTATACTGCATAGTGCTTATTTGACGCCGGCTAAGATTAATCTGTATTTCCAGATAGAAATGGCCCAGTGCCCACGCTGTAACCTAGAGGGGGCGGAGTTGCACCATATGTTGTGGAGTTGCGGACAGTTAGGAATGTACTGGCAGGAGGTGGTTGGCCTGCTATGTGGTGTCACGGAGTGACAAATAGAGGCTGACATAGGCACCTGTATTTTGCTTTGGTTTCCTCATACTCCCAAAACGAAAATCACGAACAAGTTTATAGATCTAGGTCTGCTACTGGCTAAGAGAGAGCTCAAGGCCCAATGGAAGTCACGACGAGGGCCTAGCATAGGGAAGTGGAAATCAGAAATCAGAACTACTTACGTGGGCTAGGAGTGAGGGAACAGTTAGATTGCAGCAGGCTATACACACTAATAATGAGAAGGCGATGGAAGCAGCAAGGGCGTGGGAGGTGCTAGTAACAGCGCTGCAGAATAGAGACTGGCTCGGAAGGTGATCCTGTTGGGGAGGGTCTGATGGGGTCCCCATGAGGAACCAAGAACTGAGATGGGAATATAGGACTAGCCCTGTGATAATGGAATGGGGGGTCAAGAGGAGTACCGGGACCAAGAGGTTATGTCCCCTGATTGTCCTGAATCAAGACGCGAAGGAACGGATGCGGTTACTATAATAAGGTGAACAGGGGTTCGGACACACTGGCGGCAGTGGGAGGGGGGAGGGTGTTTGATTGTGATGGCTTATTGTAAATTATACAACTTATATTGGTAATTGAAGGCATTTAAGAATCTAACACCCTGTATTATTGTAGAACTCATGAGCCCATTGGGTAGATTATCGCTGAGAGGATAATACTGTATTAACATTGTAAAACAATAGTGGCTGAGTAAGGAAGACCATGAGGGTGCTGGGATTGATAATTTGCTGAGTTATGGAAGTTGATCATTGCTGTAAATTGGCCATGTGTTGATTTGTAACTTAATTAAAAAAAATAGATAAAAAAAAAACGAACAAGAGGCTCCTTATAGAGTAACTTAAGTAGGTGATGGCAAATTTGAACAGCATCACTGACAGAAAGCAGGCTAGCAAGAGTATGAGGAATATAGGGACTATGCTGTGCTTCTTTATGCAGTACTAGATAGTGTACTGCCATGAACTGTTCAATAAATTGCACACACTATTTATCACATTGGCCCTGCTTCAGGTTTATTTGAAAGCAGCACCTACGAGAGTGGCATCCCTTTAAGAAGGATCATGGATTGCAGTCTTTCTCATATGTCTGTTTGGTCTACTTAGTAGCATATGATAAGGATAGCAGACTCTTCAAATTGTGTAGGAATTTGCACAGTGGCATTTCTTTTTTCCTCGCATGGACTGGAATTCAAAATGATGATACAGAGCTTAGTAATATTTAAAGGCTATACAACAATTGGGACTTTGGCGAAGAGTATGTGGATCTCCGAAGAACGCTTAGTAAGTGGTTTGATCAATGTAAAAGCATAGTATTTCATTTTAAATTCTGAAAAGCCATCCGGGGTCACAATCAGAAGCCTGAAAAGGGTTTCAGCTTACACGTACACTGAGCAATCCTGTAGTTTATGCGATGACTTGACGCACAAAGTGGAAGCATATGTAAGGACTTAGTCATTAAAGGCATCATTAATAATCAACTGTTGCATCGATATAATTTAGCTAGGGAGGTCAGCATTGCACGTAGACATAAACTGTGTGAAAAGCTAACATTTCAACTAAAGTGTGAAAGAAAGTATAATAGAGCTTCGGTTTACCAAGCAGCATAGACATAGACAGGTGAATGGGTTATTTAAGAGCTTTGACCTCAGTGGACAAAAGTAAAACACTATCCCCAGCATACTTCTTACAGTCTGATTGAAGATTGTTTGTGTTTACAGGTGGTCCTTAAAGTCCAAACCGGTATTGCTTAGGCCCTAATTTATAAACAAGTAAGTTAAATAGGGGTTCCAGCCACTAAAACTTGTATAGATCACCAGCTCCATTAAGATATTGGTTTCAACCTTAATTAACAGACACACAGCATTTAACCAACTGGATGGTTTTAATTGGAGTAGAATAGGGTGAAGGACTCAGCGTGGTAATTCCTCTTATGAATGGAGTTTCAGAAATTCTTCAATGAGGGTTTCGATTCTGTCAGTGGGGCAGGGTTAAAGAGTGTATTTTTTATTTATTTAAATGTAATCATTTACAGGTAGAAATATGACATGACAAGTGAGGTGGGTGGGTGCTAGATTAACATTTGTTGTAAGTAAGGAGGTTTTCAAAGCATAGAAGCGCAGTGGTCTAGCAGGCAATTATCTTGACTGGAAAACCCTAAACGTGGAGTGGAGTTATATCAGAGGACAGGGCAAGAGTTTTGGCTAAAGAAGGCTTGAGAAATAGTGCGGTAAGTAGGAAAGTTATGCAAGTGGGTGTCCAAGGCTTCTTGTTCAGGAAGATGGTAAAGAGGAATGCTTTCAGTTATTAGCTATAGAATGAAGAGAGATGGGACTGGAAGGATTTAAATGGGTATCATGTTGCAAATTTTTAGAGTACAGCTTGAGAAGGATTCTTCTGTTTGATTTTTAGGTGTATGCCCTCAGAACAGGAGTGACCCCACTGACAAGGTGAACATCTGTTAGTTATTGTGCAGTGTTGGGGAAGGCGCATTGAATAGGCTTTTTTGTATATGCATTGGCCTTTGATTGGTAGCCATTGCAGAGTGTAGAACTGTTGGGATGTAGTGGTGTTAAGTAACTGATATCATTCTAGGCACTGCATGTTAAACAGCTTTCAGTGATGTTGGTCTGGCCTTTGCAAGGACAGTATAGAGGTAATGTTAATACTTCAGTTTCAACATCATGAAGACTTAAAGTGCTTCTGTAGGTTCTGTTGGGTGTAGTGCTTGTTTGTTTGTTTCTAAGACTGTAAAGAAGGAAATAAGAAAGGAACCCTTCATCAAATTGTGTAGTCCAACTCGAATTTGGTATTGAGCTCAACTGCACTATGGATAGTGAAACTTGACAATGTTTCCATTTATAAAAGGCTATAGGCTATACATCCAACCAACAATCTCTGAAGCCATTAGGCTGCTGCTATTTATTTACCATGGGAGAAGTAGGTGGACTCTTTCGACCATGCAGCCACAGGGGCCGAGTGATAGAAAGACTAACAAACACAGGTTTAGTGCTACCAGAGTGGTTAATTATGTACACAATTCACCTTGGCACTATTACGACGCTCTGAAGAGGCCTGTTTTGCATGTTGAGATCAGGCATGAAGGCCAGAGATCAGATGCGTTGCAGACCATAATGGTTGAAACATTGATGGATATTCCTAGGACTGAGCTTGCTACACACACAAAACATGTTGTGGTCAAATGAATTGACCCCTCTTTCATTTTTCCCAGTAGTTAATTTTTTTTTTTTTTTAAAGATTATAAACTCTGCTAAATACCTTCTTCGCCTAGGTCTATCACTGCTCTGTCTGTGCACCATGTTTGCCTTGCACCAATTTGTCACTGATTATAGACAGACGCAAATGAGTGTTTTTTATATATATATATATATATATATATATATATATATTCACTGAAAAAACCATAGGTTTCACACACGTTATAGTTAGGAATTAGCATTTAAAAAACCTTAGAAATTCAGTGAAAAAACCATAGGTTTCACACATGTTATAGTTAGCTGGACCTTTTACTCGTAAAAAACCAATGAAATTGCCCCGTTATAGTTAGTTCAGCTAACTATAACTCGCGCGCCCGCAATGCACTGCTGATGACGTCACATATTACATCACTCATGACATGGTCAGTGACATCACTCATGACATCTCAAATGACATCACTGATGACATCACTGATGACATCATCCAGTGAATGTGGGTTTTTCTGAAAATTAAATATGTTTTATATATGTATATCTCAAGGTCGATGGAAGAATAAATGGGTATATAAGTGTCTAAATGGATGATTTGTTTTTGAAAAATTGATTGTTTAACTGACTGATTAAGTGTATCATAGTGAATACATGTTTTAGTGAGTAATGTTTAAATATGTATATATCTGTATCAGTCTCTCACTTTGTGTATAAGTGGCTGCATGGGTTGGTGAGTAGCTACATGGGTGTCTATATAGGTTATTAGTTGGTTTTTTGAGTATCAGTCTGAGTGTCTGCATGGTTCGGTGGGGGGTATTACGTAGTGCACAGGTGCATGAATGAGTGACTCACTGTTTGTATGTGTTGAACAGACCATGTGTGCAGGACTGCATGGGTGGATGAGTGTGTGTATGGGTGTGTTAGTGAGTGAATGACTGTCTCAATAGTGTCTTTATGAGTAACTACATATGTTTAAAACTAGTATATGTGACTATTGGTGTATATATGTGAGTATATGCAAGGGTGAGAGATTGGAAGAGTTCCTGTATGAATAAGTATGTGTTTCTATAAGTGATTGTTTAAAAGACTAAGTATGTGTAAGTTTCCGTAGAAGTAAGTATGGTGGTGTGTGTATAACTGTATATGCAAGTAAATGTATGTTTGATTCTTTATTAGTACGAGTGACTATGTGTGTGAGTAACTCTATGGATGAGTGGCATTGTGTAACAGGATGTATAGGTGTATGAGTACATATGATGAGTGAGTACATGTATGAGTGACTGTATTGGACTGTTGGTGAATGAGTGGATGTGTATGTGGATCTTAGAATTACTGAAGAGGTTGTTGTAACTGGTATTGGTATGTCCTTTGTTTTGAAAATTTTAGTCTCTATTTTTGAATGTGTGTGTCAAAGGTTATATTAGGGTGAGAGGAGGTCTGCCACTCTATCACAAGGATGATGTCATCAGTGATGTCATCAGTGATGTCATCAGTGATGTCATGAGTGATGTCACTGACCATGTCATGAGTGATGTAATATGTGACGTCATCAGCAGTGCATTGCGGGCGCGCGAGTTATAGTTAGCTGAACTAACTATAACGGGGCAATTTCATTGGTTTTTTACGAGTAAAATGTCCAGCTAACTATAACATGTGTGAAACCTATGGTTTTTTCACTGAATTTCTAAGGTTTTTTAAATGCTAATTCCTAACTATAACGTGTGTGAAACCTATGGTTTTTTCAGTGAATTTGTACGGTTTTTTAAACCCTTAGACACTTATATACCCATTTATTCTTCCATCGACCTTGAGATATACATATATAAAACATATTTAATTTTCAGAAAAACCCACATTCACTGGATGATGTCATCAGTGATGTCATCAGTGATGTCATTTGAGATGTCATCAGTGATGTCATGAGTGATGTCACTGACCATGTCATGAGTGATGTAATATGTGACGTCATTGGTTTTTTACGAGTAAAATGTCCAGCTAACTATAACATGTGTGAAACCTATGGTTTTTTCACTGAATTTCTAAGGTTTTTTAAATGCTAATTCCTAACTATAACGTGTGTGAAACCCATGGTTTTTTCAGTGAATTTGCAAGGTTTTTTAAATGCTAATTTTTTTTTTTTTTTTTTTTTTTCTAACATATTTTTAATTTAATTATCTTACCTTTTATAAAGACTATGATTAAATTTTAAAAATCTTTAATATTTTTTTTTAAATATATTTTTTAAAATAAACATGTAAAATTTATTTGCAGTACTTTTTTTTAAAAAAAAATATTTTTTTAGTACGCGTACCGTAAGCTCACGGTAAGCGTACGGTTTACGCAACGTCCGTAATCTATCTACGCTGCTTGCGTATAGTTACGCACTTTGCGTAGCCGCGCGTACTGCGCGTGGGACGCGTGCGCGCTTACGCCACACGCGCACGTTACGCGGAAGTGTCGGGGAGTGACTGTTATGCGCATGCGCGCAAGCGCGTGTCTTTTTTACGCGCATGCGCACTGTTTGCCGTAAGCGTACCGTAAGCGTACCGTAAGCGTACGGTAGGTCATGTGATCATGAAACACAACTTTTGATTGGTTGAAACTACTTTCAGTTCTAGAACTAAAACATGCTTCTATTAATTTACACATACAGCCTAGTTTTTATTCTAGAATGGTATGAAACAGCCAATCAGTTCTTTTTGTTTTGAAAAAAATATGTATGCCTCCATTTCCAAACTGTCTTTCTTTTCATATTGCCATTCTACTGAAAGACACCTCCTGAGTGCATCCAGTTCTCCTTTGAAGATGTTCACAGTGTGGATTGTAGGGCACAGCTATGTCTTCTGGAGTGAAAAGTTTGCAGAGAAAACAGGTATGGTGAGAGACCTTGCTTTGCCAAATGTAGACATTAAATGGATTGGTCAGAGAGGGTTAAAGTGGCACCAATTGATGCCATTGGTGAAATCCTTCATTCAAATCCAACACCCTGACCTCATAATAGTGCACTGTGGTGGCAATGACCTAGGCACTTTGACTGGGGTAGGTCTGGAAATGCTTATGAAGGACACCTTTGCACAACTGTTTACACTTTTCCCTAAAACTGCCTTTGTGTTTTCCAACATATGCCAAAGGCAAAAATGGAACTGGTCCAATCATTTCTGTCCACAGATTGACAAAGCAAGAAAGCACGTCAACAAATCTGTTTCTGCTTTCCTCCGTGACTATGGTATGGGTGCCATTTACCACAACAACTTGCGTTATGACATGCAAGACATTTATAGAGGAGATGGTGTGCACTTCAATGATGAAGGGAACAGAGTCTTCCTCTTGAACCTTAGACTCTGCATCGGTACTTACTTGTAGGTACCACTAAAAAATCACTTCATAAACACAACGGCTCTTTTTAGAGCCCCCTAATATCTAAACTCTTAAATCTGCTTTTCATTTATTTATTTTTTTTTTTTTTACCGTACGCTTACCGTAAGCTTACCGTACGCGTACCCCGTGATTTTTTTTAAAATCAATAAATGTTTTTTTTGTACTTTTCTGTCCTTCTTTGACCCCCTTACAAATGTTAGGGGGTCTGTAACTCTCCTCATTGCCCCCTTTCCTTGTTTTCACTCTTTTTTTTCAGAGTGAAATACACAAAATGGCGGCCGCCGCTTCCTCGATTCGAATGTTTACTAAGATCTAAGAGCCAATCAGAATCGCGCTCGCGCACGCCACCGTACGCTTACCGTAAGCGTACGGTAAGCGTACCGTAAGCGGGCTCAGATATATATATTGATTTAAAGGCTATTTTCTCAGAATCTACTGAACAGATTTACACCAAACCTACAAAAGGCACTTCCTTGACCTAGGGACTACCTCTCTGCCAAATTTTGAGTAATTCTGTTCAGCCGTTCGGGCTGTAGCTCGTTCTAAAGGTCCTATGGAAAAATGCATGGGAAAAACGCGTTTTGGGACCCCCCTTTTATCTCAGCCCCCGCTAGACGGATCCCCCCGAGACTTTCAGGGTAGGAGCGGAGCGTAGCGCCCCACCTATTTCGAGAAATTCGCGAGGATTCATCGACCGGCGCCAAAGTTATTCAAAATAGAATGTTGCGGATTTCCTATGGAAAAGGGGTCCTAACTATAACTACCTACTGGCGACCGCCAGTAGGTAATATATATATATATATATTACCTACTGGCGGTCGCCAGTAGGTAGTTATAGTTAGGACCACGTTTCCATAGGAAAACCTCAACATTCTATTTTGAATAACTTTGGCGCCGGTCGATGAATCCTCCCAAATTTCTCAAAATAGGTGGGGCGCTACGCTCCGCTCCTACCCTGAAAGTCTCGGGGGGATTCGTCAAGCGGGGGCTGAGATAAAAGGGGGGTCCCAAAACGCGTTTTTCCCATGCATTTTTCCATAGGACCTTTAGAACGAGCTACAGCCCGAACGGCTGAACAGAATTACTCAAAATTTGGCAGAGAGGTAGTCCCTAGGTCAAGGAAGTGCCTTTTGTAGGTTTGGTGTAAATCTGTTCAGTAGATTCTGAGAAAATAGCCTTTAAATCAATATATATATCTGAGCCAGCTTACGGTACGCTTACCGTACGCTTACGGTAAGCGTACGGTGGCGTGCGCGAGCGCGATTCTGATTGGCTCTTAGATCTTAGTAAACATTCGAATCGGCCGAAACCAGGATGCGGCGGCCGCCATTTTGTCTCTCGCACTGAGAGTGATTTAAAGCCCAAAAACATATAAAGGGGCTGTTTTGACAACTCCCTCCCACATAGTCATGTTGAGGGAGTCCACAAACATCCCCCAAGAGCAAAAACGGTTTTATTTTTTTTTCGGCAATTTCGCGGGGTACGCTTACCGTACGCTTACCGTAAGCGTACGGTAAAAAATTAAAAATAAAAAAAACACTATCCACACTTACCCCACCCCCTGTGCTTTTGGTGGCCGAAGCCCACCATATGTACAGGGCTTATTATTAGGTAAAAAAAACTAAATTTTGGCAACATGAAATTATAAAATTGAAATAAAAAAAACACTATCCACATTGACCCCACCCCCTGTGCTTTTGGTGGCCGAAGGCCACCAAATGTACAGGGCTCATTAAAGTTGATAAAAACCGTGCATATATATATATATTCACTGAAAAAACCATAGGTTTCACCCACGTTATAGTTAGGAATTAGCATTTAAAAAACCTTGCAAATTCACTGAAAAAACCATAGGTTTCACACATGTTATAGTTAGTGGAAATTTTACTGATAAAAAACCAATGAAATTCCCCCGTTATAGTTACTGTAGGCAACTATAACTCACGCGACCGTAATCCTCTGCTGATGACATATGTGTCTTTATGAAAAAAAATATTTGTAATATATGTATAGCTAAAATTTAATGGAAGAAGACATGGGCAAATAAGTGTCTAAATACAGTATTAGCATCAGCAGAGGATTACGGTCGCGTGAGTTATAGTTGCCTACAGTAACTATAACGGGGGAATTTCATTGGTTTTTTATCAGTAAAATTTCCACTAACTATAACATGTGTGAAACCTATGGTTTTTTCAGTGAATATATATATATATACACACACACATGTACATCCATCGGGGTATTAATTTCCATTCTGTGACAATCTATACATATTTATATATTCAATCCTGGGCAACTCGTCAGCGAAATATGGCCTATGAGGAGCTGTAAACTCCTCCCACATTGTGAAGGTCACCTGTATTCCTTTCCTTGTTTTGTATACGCCCTGGTGATTGCAGTTCCACTTGAGCGACTGGAGTTTATAATTAGGATTTGGCTCCTCTTTCATTCATTAAAGACAAACCCGTCTCATTGATATTTAATGCACCGGTTATTCGTAATAGCGAAGACGCACATTCTGCAGCTGGATGAAAATCATTCCCTTCTTGATTTTAGCTTGACTTCAATGGTCCTTGAATTAAATATTGAGGCAGTCGATATGGCGAACAAGGCACATGATGGCAGCTAAAAATGTACCAGTGTTTTCTACTAGTACCACGTATGTTCTGGCAATTCTCACTGAATGTGTCCTTGAAATAATATTTGAACTAAGTCGCATATATAGCTGCGCTGAGACGTAGACTAGATAAAATGTTCCATTTGCTGCAGTTGCCTTGTCATTATGGTCTTAGCTTTTTTGCAACCCATCAGTTTTACTGGCATCGCAAACTATAAAAACGAGCCATAATTGTATAGTCGTGTGCCAAGATTCCGTGGAAGTTAGTATTACAGAGCAATACTTATTACATTCATTTGTCACCACATAATTATCACAAATAGTGGCTATAAATTGCATTTATTCTCGTTTCCAACTGCAGTGTCAGTTTTATACTGCGAGGACCCGGGATGCCAGTCTCTTGGAAGTGGGGCTAGAAACTGAATCCAGTTAAATATTAAATGTCATTAAATTAGCTGGGATTGTAAACGGTGTGAAACGTATTTGTTTCAGCCCAGATGTTAAATACAAATGCATGTTTACCTTATTTTTTCCCTTAAATTATAGTTGAGTTTGGATGATGTGGAAAAAGATTGTGCCATGGGCGGTCATTTTCTAGGAGTCCTGTAGTCTGCGTTCCTTTTGCCCTGGACTTGAGCGGAAGCCACAAGAATTCCGCACCATTCAGCAGTGCTGCCAAAGTCGGCATTACAACTGCTCCATGTACAGATAGATCTGTGTGTGCTATAACGAGACTTCCTCTGTGGCAGCATTATGGGTTTTTAAGTGCATTTTAAGCATCTATAGAATGAGTGATATTCTATTTAAGGTACTGTCATTATCGATAAATCCTATGAGTAAAGGGTATTTATAGTACAAAATCTACAGTATGTCAGGGGATCTCATTAACTTGTGTGGTTCTAGTCTAAAATTATATTATCTTAAATGGAACTTTGGCGATTCAGTTTCTATTACTACACTGTGTTGAGAAAGCAGTTGTACATCCGTAGCTGAAGTCTGAGGAATTAAGCAGTGTCAAAAGCCATTATCACAGAAGGGTGTAGCAATTTGACAGCTAGGTAGGAGCTCAGAGGTAGAACTTCCCACTAGGCTATGTAGCCCCTGGACCCAATCCAGCTAGTAGTCCCACGCTCCTCCCACACCATTTAAGCCATGAACGCCCACCAGGATGGGTACCTGCCTTGTAGTGGGCTCCTTGGTTTGCCTGAACAGCTAGATAGATGGCTATTGAATGGCACAGATCCATGCTGTGCACTGCAGCAGGGGAGTCTCACTATTGGCCCCGTCCCCGCTTCACACTACAACTCACTAGACCTACTCAATTGACCATAAGCAGCCTGGCGGTCTGAGTAGGTTGTATGGGTTCCCACATGCGTTACAGAATGCTTTGTGATTGCTTGTGTAATGTCCATGGGCTCAATGCCCTCCCTTGCAGCCTCACTCAGACGCATGCCTGCCCATCATTGCATCGGACCAGCCTGGGAGATGCAGGCTCTGTGGGTTTTCAAGAGGAGAGTTAGAGGGAATGGACCTAGGCAACACCCTCTTTAAAACACTATTTCCACAATGAATGGTTAGGTCTTCTTTCAAGGAGGACCTAAACGGTCTTTTTACTCCTACGTCTCGCAGGGATCCACAGATATTTGTAAAGAGTGCCTCACCCACAACCTATTGTGGCATGCTTCATCATTGGCAATCTAGCCACACCAGGGTAGATGAATACTACCCTGGTGAACTCAACCAATCATGGGAGTACTTAGATAAGAAGTTGCTGGATGATAGCAGGGATCCCTATGTATAATAAATATATATCTGAAGGTATAGCCTAAAGGGATTTCCCTTACACTGCGAGTAGCCCAAATATGATTAAAAATAAAGAGTTTGAATGTTTGATGATGGTCAATGGGTTCATCCAGCCAATAGATTTTGTCAACATGTTTTGTCCAATTTCAAATTGCCATAGGTGTCTGTGGCCATCTTCAAGGCCCCTACAATCCCTGCCTATTTTTTGTCCTTATTTCCTGCACATTTATGAAGCATAAGAATCTTATACCTGCGGGTATTTTTGTTATACCTCTGGATCCATGCCTTCATCCACCAGCTTCTTATCTAAGAACTCCTGTGATTGGTTGAGTCCACCAGCGTGTTATTCACCTACTTTAATGTGGACTGTTAGCCTATGAAAAATAAAGCACAATAAATTGTGGGTGAGGCGACCTTTCCAAATATATATGGATCCCTGTGGGACTTAGGAGTACAAATACTCTTTATGTTCTCCCTGAAAGAAGACCTAGGCATTTATTGTGATTTAGTAGTCCAGCTGGAGGGAGAGTCTTTCGCGGATGACTTTGATGGACCCTTAGCAAGAGGGGAGTGCCCATCCTTCATTATCGTTAACTATTTCAATGGTGTTCACAGGGAAGCAGCCATGTTGTCAATGTGGACTCTCCAAGAGGAAATCTAGTCTGCACGACTATTGGATATACTATTTAGTGATGTGGAGGCCATTATTAATGAGGAAAATGTTTCCCTCAAACAAGTATCAATCAAACTGAACACAGCGCAATAATAAATTTGCCATTCTGTGCCTGCAGTGAAATAATACAGTTATGAAATACACTCCAAGCAACTTCTTAGAAGTATGCCTCATCTCATAATGGCTGTCCTTAAAATGTAATGATGGAGTACCTATATGTTTAACTACAGTTGCAACTCCCAAAGCAATGACTACCTTATCTAATGGTGCGTTCAGTGAGGGCTGTGGCGGCTTAAAAGGCCAGCTGACTGTTGCAGGAATGTCTTCCTTCGTTTGTGGACTCCGATAAGTACATCTGATCATTTAAATGCGTACATTGTCTAGTCATTCTTTGTGAATGCATTTAAATAAATGTTTTGTGGCTCCTCGTACCTATTAAATTAATTGGGTTTATTAATCAATGACATTTGCCCTCATGCCTGTATTCCAGTACCTGTTGAACTCTGCTAACACATTTTAAATAAATGTTTCTATTTCCTTTCTGTTTTAGAGTGGACAGAATAAAATCTGAAAATACACCGCCTCAAGAAAGAAATAATATTTTAAATCACAAGTTACTCATTAAACCCGAGGTACAGAACAACCACAAAAACAAGGAAGTAGTAACCAAAATTGAAGAAAAGAAAGCTTTGGAAGCTGAAAAGTATGGCTTTCAGAAAGAAGGCCAAGAGAGACCACTAACTAAAATCAACAGTGTAAAGGTGCAGTCTTCTCCCTTGGAATACGAGAACCCCATTCCCGGGGGGCCTTATAGGACCCAGCATGTGAATGGCCCGGAAAATACTGTCCCTGATGGTCGCCTTGTAGACGGTGGTAGTGGAGACCATCAGCGGGCCATCCCCTCGCATGGGGAACCTGTCCGGATCATACAGAGAACCAATTCTATGCAGCAGTTGGAGCAGTGGATAAGGACTCAGAAAGATAAAGGACAAGAGGAGGAGTCAATGGGGTGAGTAACTTGTGCAGCTGCCCTTCCTCTCAAACCCTGCAAACAGTATTTACGATAATGATCAGTGTTGATGCGTTGTAGGAACGGCCATTTGTTCTGAACCACTGTATTAAGTTTTCAAGGTGGTATCTGTACACATAAATGACCATTAATATATTTTTGCTTTCTTAGCATAATCTTAATTCCTTTCACTCCCTCAGAGGCTGCTATGTTTACAAAGCTAATGATGGTCCTCCAAAGAGCATGCTGAGATCTGTGGTGCCTCCGTTATGTGCTTGTGATTAGAGAAAAGCAAGAGCCGTATTGTAGAGTCCTACTTATTGTCGTTAATGCCTTTTAAAAGTAACTTTAATGAAAACCTTCCTATGTCACCCAGTTACCTTGAACAAATCCGTAACTCACGAGAATGTCAGCATCTAATTAACAGCACAGTTTCATGTGTGAATTCCTTTTCAAACCAGTGGAGTATGTAGGTCAGTGTCACATCATGTTATAAACTGCTTAAAATGAGTACCAAGTGTTCCAGGGCAACAGCGGGTCAGTTTGGGAAAATGTTGGTATGTATAAAAAAAACTAGTAAGTAGAATTCCGAGGATGCCACGTTTCCAAGTCCACCCCAACTGGCCCTATTCTATTCATGCTGCAGATAAAATACTGAAATACAGGAAAGATGTTCTAATTGGGTAGTGATTGTGTATGCACAGATTGGCATTATTTTTTTAATTAGTCCTATCAAGAGGAGCGTTTAACTAAAAAAGAATTGTACGTGCCCTATTGATGCCTCTATTCCCATTTTCAACCACTTTACCCGAGAGGCATAGAAAAGGGCTGGTTGAACTGAAGGAGTAAAGAAAATAGCGTGGCTTTTTGAAACAAGTGTTTTTTGTCATTGATAAAATAGTGGTGTAAGCGTACAGGATTTTTTTCTCAAATTAGAATAACCATTTTTTGTGATCCTTTGGCGGAACCCGACTATTTAATTAAAAGGTATTTAATGGCGGCCTGAGTATAATTTTACATCAGCTAATTAACACTTCCAGTTTATTGCTTTAATCCCCGCTTCCTCTGCAGTTATTTCTTGTAGTCTTTCAACTACCATTGGCCCATATATAGGTTATTCTCCCCCCAGAGATTGGATTCCTGCTAAAGGCATGTCACATATATTTAGGTTTTTATTCCCCAGAGGCTGGGTTCCTACAAAAGGCATGTTCAATATATATAGGTTTTTCTCCCACAGAGGCTGGATTCCTGCAAAAGGCATGTCTCGCTTTTTGCGTACACTTCCAGTTCTCCCTCTTATGATGTTGGGGTGATGAGTCATCCGGATAAAGGGGAATCTTTTTTTATCATTGCTGGTGGAGTCACTCTTAAACATTATTGGCTACACCGCCCCTTGAGTCTACTGCTGAAACCTCCATGAACCTCGTGGGCACCGCAGTGCAAAAGACGTAACCTGAATGACTGCCATGTCAGTCGAATGCCCAAGATGCCTTCTCCTAGGTGCTAACCTACTACACATGCTGTGGTCTTGCCCTCTACTTTTAACTTATTGGTGCGCGATTTCAGAAACACTCACTACCTGCACCAACACAGAGGTACCTACCACGTGGGAGGTCTGTATCCTGGGGTTTTATAAAAGAAATTAGGCCAATAAAGCGAGCTCCAGATTTCCTGACCTAGGCCTCATAACAGCGAAACGACTTATAACTAAGAGATGGAAGCACAAGGATCCACCTGAGGTATTACATTGGGTGAAGTCCCTAGCAGTATGGGCACAGGCGGAGAGCACCACCCTGCACAGGGAAGAAACGGCAGGGTTGCGAAAGTATCCCATTGCACAGACCTGGGATGATATGCTCAGAACTCTCATGCGCTCTAATGCCACTCTGCAGGTACCTCCCAAACAGCAGGCGGGACCTAGTGCCTGACATGTCACCTGGAAGTAGAAGATGCGCTGCATCCGTATGTTAACCCAACTACAGCTGTTGGATTAGACACAAGCCTCGCATTCCTTAAAGATGCTAAACGGAAGCACATGTAGCCCTAACAAGCATGCACCCGCATAGAAAACAGGAGCGGCGGCCCGCGTTCATTACCTGCACACTAACCTAGACATGACTGTACCCAAATGGCACACTAGGCACTGGATACATATTCCCTCAGTCAATTGATGTTGCTTTTTTGTTTTGACTTATTATTTGTTGTTAAAGGATGTGGTTGAAATATTATAAAAGAAGATATCTAATGAACAGATACGGCATTTATATATATATATATATATATATATATATATATATTGATCTGTTTGCCCATGAAGCGTTGTATGATGCAGTTCAAGAGTTGAGTTTAAATATGAACAACATTCTCCTATAAGCATTGATGTTTTCTCGCATTACTGACCGCTGTTATGTAGAAGCACACCAAACACTTTTACTCTAGCCCCCGATTGGAGATAACAGAATGTGCGGGCCGTGGGTGCCCAGGGCGACCTATAACTGCGTGAGCATTCTTATGCTGTGGACACGAAAAACACCATAGCTATGAGAAGGAAATGTTTTGATTTATATGAACAGTGTCATAAAACAAGTGATGTTATTACGAATGCGGTATCTATGGATGCTTGAAAACTTATGTAATGGAAAAGATAAAATGTAATAGATGTTTAAAAATGACTGCCATGTCAGTGCCACAGGGTTCTGCTCGATTACCAAGGAAGTTGTGTGAGCCCTACCTGGTGATCCCAACTCACTCATCAGATATGCATATGAGCTATACAAAAGTGTTTTCGACTGTAATTATTCAGAATGGGTCATACTTCAATCGATTTGCAAGTCCTTCATATCCTTGCAGTGGAGTCCGACACTTCCAAGGAGACTTGGATTGTAATGTGACTGGCTGCCATTTAACAGTCTCTTGATGTCTGAAGCAATAGCTTCGTGTGTCAGCTGCTTTCTTCATAGGTGACAGGTTGATGCCTATGAGTTGTTCTGCACCACGATGAAATGAACAAATTGGATTTATAGCCTTTGATGAAAATCCTTTTTAATGAAATATTTGATGTTGTGGTGCAGGCAGAAGCTATATTGAAAAAATGATTCCACCTGGTTACTTGCAGTGTAAGTGCCACATGTATTACTGGAACTGACCAGCTGCTGCTAAATCAGACCCAAACCAGAATAGAGGGTTTCACTCCATGTCATGTGTGTAATAGAAGAGCTTTAGATTTATAAATACAAGGTTACTATTGCTCAAATCTCTCAAATGGTGCAGACCTTTTTCAACAATATTCTGTGTGGTTGGTGTCTGAGCTGGTAATTAAAGCCACCGCAAAAAATTAATTAGTGAGCAAATGCCCAGAAGGTAAAACCGATGTTACTCAAATGACTAAATTACTTTTATTAATATTTCCAGAACGTTGAAATTATAGGACTTCAGTTCTATTGATGTGGGCGAAAAGTATGCGTTTTTTATTATTTCATCCTTTCATAATATTACTTAAGCCACATTCTACTCTTTTTTTTGTCTATCATTCCACGCTAGACAGAGACTAGCGATACTTGGCTGAGACTGCAGTGGGAACTGTCCAGCCAAATTATCAGGTCAGGTCTGCTCTAGATGAACACATAGCGTGGCATTTGGGATTGTTGTTGCATTAGACGTCCTTTGAATGGAAAAAGCATGTTTTATTCTTGACACCTATACTTATGTTTTTGAAACAGTTATCATTAGTAATAGTATATTTTGGCTATTTATCATAGAACTCTTTGTAACAATTTGCAATTTTTTAACAGAAGCATTAATAAAATAGCCATATAAAAGATTCTCTGGTTATACATCTGTGTACAGCATTTTTATGAAGAAGAGAGCTATAAGGTAGTTCAAAACTGGGGGAAGAAATTGCATGCATGGGAATTGTTTGGTCATTTGCTGCCCTTTCTAAACAGCGTATTTATGATTTAAATTCTTTACTTTCATTTAATTTCAGCTAGGCCAATTAAGGCTAGAATAGCTATTGTCTTTATCTTGTACGATTGGAGGGCCATAGTCTCCCTTTAGTGGTTTGATCGCCAATATACTTAAAAATAATCAAACAGTTTGTCTATTACCCTTATTATGAGTAAGACCCTAAATCCATATTAAACATATACTTTCTAACTACATAGGGATGATTTAGACCATGTAATCAAACATTCAAGCCCTGTAATTAATATGCAGAACTAATTCTTTTTATAATTTGTCAGTATATTAGATAGTTATATTACATATAAATGGGCTTAATATGTGCATTGAGTAGGTATAATATTTGTAGAAATGAGTTGTAGAGATTACACCATAATTCACGAATACAGTGTTTTTATTTTTCTTGTATCTGCAGTTATGATCCAGTAATTTATCTTTACATTTTCATTTTTTAAGTCTGTCATAAGTATTTTAAATCAGCCAGCACATCTTCCCTTTGAAGACAATGGCTTTTTCTTGACTTTTTGAAGTCTTCTTTAGAGCTCTGTGTCTCTAGTACAAGTTCATCACGTGGTCTATAAACTACCCCAAACATCATTGTGGTTTGTCTAAATGTCTCACTGCAGTCTGAGATGGTGTCTGTTCCTTGATCCGTATGGTATTGGTCAAATGTTAATAAAGTGAACATGACAGACATTTATGGCCAAATGTTCAAATAAACCATTAATTCGTGAAGGCTATTATGCCCATCAGTGTAACTACAAATGATGAAATCATGATAAATTCATCTTGAATTGGAATAACTGTAAGAACATTTTCATGAAGTTTAAAGAAAAACTGTGATCACCAATTTCTGAAGAAAGTTTATAAGTGGTGTGACATTTTATACCCTGCTGATGCAACAAAAATAACTCTCTTAACTTGTGTTGGAAAGAGTTATGACATGACTGATGTAATTGGAAGGCTGTCTTGAAAAGATACAACTTTTGAAGTCAATCTAGAAAGGTATGGAATTCTAAATGCGCCCTAAAGTCCTTTTTTGAGGGCACTTTTGCACAGGTCCATTTCAATAAATCCACTAGTATTTTTTCTTTCCTGTGGCACCTTTGCTAACCCTCCCTCCCCTAGATATTTAAAAACCTTTATCTAGTATGCCTCCACCTTTCCCTACAATGTTTCATTTAATATCCCTCCAACTCACTCCAATTGTTTAATATACTTTAAAAACAGAAAATATCTGGCATCCTGCCCTTTGTGCCTTCCATACTTTCTGCTAGCTACTATCCTTTCTCGATTCCAGAGTGGGGTGCCAGTGCCATGCTGAGAGGGGATCTTTAAAAACATCTTTAACTTTTACTGCTGAGTGCGTTTCCATGTCGGTCAATAGGTATGCTCAGATTATGGCTGATCGTGATGACAGCAGATTATCTAGCCTCCCTTATTCTCTAGCCTGCCTTGGGTCTGTTGAGAAACTACAGGAATACAAAGTGAAACCAACATTCTTAATACAATTGCATTAGTAGGCAGTTGGCAATCCTTGTCCCTATCCAAACTCTGGAGATTGCATTTGAGGCAGTAATCAAAATGTTAATAGCCGCATCACTCACAGGTCTCTTTAAGTGAAGCTTTTCTTTGCCCATGAGCTGGATATCCTCAATTGTGCCTGCAAATATTCTCTGCAGCCTTGTGAAAGTCTTTGGATGAAACACGTGTCTGCTGTCTGTTTGTACTGAAGACAACATCGATCGGACCAGATCAACCAGAGAATGTGAATGTCTGTGCAAAGAATAAAACACCCATTATGTAAATCTTTAGGTTATAAGATTATTACATTAGACTGTACAGTATAACCGAGTTCTTCTTAATGTGCTTCGGTATTGTGTTGATTGTCTATTGCCGACCTGGGGCTCCTGTGTTCTGGCTACTAGACCCAAGGTTAACTAATCAAACTGAGATTATCTTTGTGGATCAAAATGTGCAATAAGTCGCAAATTTAAAGACACCTAAGAAGCTGTCCTACTGACAAAGGCAAAACACAATTAAGGTATCAAAAACATATCCACATTTATTTATATTAGATTCATAATTTTAATCAGACTATAAATAAAAATAAAGCACATCCCACTCCACGCACACTCAGTCATTCAAACAATCAGACTCATACCCACACATACTCATATGTCCTGAGACTTAAGAATCCCATATTCGAGACATCGCAAATAAAGAAGCACGATGACAAGTGGACAAATATCTCAATATAAACATTAATACAGCAAAAAACAGAAATGGTTTTGAATGAAGACAACGGATAAAAGATGATTATGACAAATAAAAACAACAGTATGTAGTTAGATAATCCATAGTATTGAGATCTGATAATTCAGAAATTAAACTTGAAATTTCATCCTTAACGTTTATGGTCCACAATGTTGTTTCAGCGCCGATGCGCGTTTCGGTGATTGACCCCAGGCAGGGTCTCGCCTTTATCAGGGCGCATAAACCAGATGCAATGGCCATGGGACGTGCCTAGGGTAAACATAACAATAATTGGACACAATACAATATCATGGGTCAAAAAAGCCATTGATGGGCATTATTAATAAGAGACCCAGAGAAGAAAGTCAGGAGGCACAGCTTCTAATAAGGTTGTACACATAAACTTGGGTACCTAGTGCACACTAAACATAGGTGGGAGATGGCTGAAGTGGAAAACAAGAGTACAGAATAGCAATGCCGACACCTCGTCAGGAATAGGTGAAAGAAAGATGGAGTGTTCTAACGGTGCTCTCCGGATTTTCATAAAATTGAAATCGGGTACACAAGAAAACGATGCCAATAGTACTAGTGTGTGAAAAGACATGCAAACATGAAATAAAAGGTGAAAAGATAGAGCCCACGCCGCACAACAATGAGACAAGCAGACTGTAATACCTGGGCTTCAGATGGAGCGGGCCAATCAACAGCAGATAAGGTTCGAATGTAAAAACAGTAGGAACCAAGAGTGGAACCTGGTAAACAGTAAATAGAAGTGAGTACTGAGAATATAAAACAATAAATGGATAAGAAAAAAGTAAACTAAAACAGGAAAAAGATTCTAACCATAAACGTTTAGGATGAAATCTCAAGTTTAATTTCGGAATTATCAGATCTCAATACTATGGACTATCTGACTACATACTGTTGTTTTTATTTGTAATAATCATACTGTTGTTTTTATTTGTCATAATAATCTTTTCTCTGTTGTCTTCATTCAAAACGATTTCTGTTTTTTGATGTATTAATGTTCATATTGAGATATTAGTCCACTTGTCATCGTGCTTCTTTATTTGCGATGTCTCAAATATGGGATTCCTAAATCTCAGGACGCACGAGTATGTGTGGGTATGAGTCTGATTGAATGACGGAGTGTGCGTGGAGTGGGATGTGCTTTATTTTTATTTATTGTCTATTTAATTAAAATTATGAATCTAATATAAATACATTTAGATATGTTTTTGATAACCTTCATTGTGTTTTGCCTTTGTCAATAGGCCAGCTTCTTAGGTGTCTTTAAATTTGCGACGTATTGCGCATTTTTGTTCCACACAGGCAGAGAATCGCTGTTTGAGTAGTTTGCATATATCCCCTGTTTCTCTACCTCTATCATACCTAAGGGGCCCCCTCTGTCTGAGTGGTTACTACACCCTAGGTGGCAGGGATTTTATAGCAAGAAAGCACCATATCAAGATTGAGTTTGCTACTCTTATTGACATCCCCCAATTTATTTGTGCAGTTTTTGATGGGTGTGTTTTTTGGCATAGCCACCACTGCTTAGTTCATCTTATACAGGGTACTTGGGTAGGCATCCACTGATAGGCTTTGCCGTCTCTCATTACATTAAGGGCTGTCCTTTACGTTATTTTTTTCACAGTGGCGGACTCTTTTTTAACCAGATTCCATATACTTGACAAGTCAATTAGGAATCTGCTGATGCCTTCTATCCTCCTTACTTAATGACCAACATTCATTTCAGTTATTACCACACTAATATGGTAGTTAAGGGAGCCGAGAACCTGTGATGTGTATTGAGGGATACAGACTTAAAAAGAAAAACTAACATGTAAATGATACTGTTATGATTGTAGAAATCATCATGTAATTTATTGCTTTCCTCTGCCATCATTGTTTGGTAGTTTCAAATGCAAAAGCTAATGGTACCTGAATAGTTCCTTTGACTAAATGCAGTGATATTAGATAACCCCATTCACTGTCACATTAAACGGGTCACAACTCTAGTCCAAAATGTTTTCCCTAAATGACAGAAAGCTAAAGAAGTCTTATCCCAGGTCTTGTATTGATGGTAAAAAATAACCTTCTTGGGTTTTGTTGGAGATGCTGACACTTTGTGGTATTCTGAGTGAAATTGTTCTGGTTACATATTTTACAAATACTACACCTTTCTTAATACTTCTTGCTCTTTTTGGACTGGACTTCTCAGAGATCATTCAGTTTTCTTGAGTGAGGGTTTTTCCTCCTTTGTTAAAAGTTGGTGCATTGTAAACTATTAGATCATTTGTAAGTATATGGGCGAGCAAGGCACTACAGGAGTCAATGGCCTTTCAATGTTGCAGGATAAAGACAGTAGATATGCTGCCCTGAATTGTTAGAAATTAGAGGACAAGTAATTAGCTCATGTACATTTTGCTTTTCCATTCTGAAAACAGTTTAAGTCTGAGTGAGACTATTGTATGTTATATTATGAAATGCCAGACGAGTACCAATTCTCTCCTATTCCAGTGAAGGTCTATGAAATTCAACTAATGTTAGACTAGAACATGTTGGTCTAAGAGCAAAGATGCAAACTTTTTTGGAGGAGGCAAAACATATATAGGTGGCTATCATGAAACTAGTTGCGAAAAATATTCTTGAGACAACAGCGGATTAATAGAAGATATTTTTAACATTGTGTTAGATTCATTTTTTCCTTTGTGTTGTGACTCCTTTGTGCAGTCAGGTCTAAATATAGCAGCTTGGGATGTCTATTAGCAGCTGGGTATGCCTTTATCTTCTCTCTTTTTTAATCTAGGTGCATTTGTTAATAATAGATGCAAGTATAGGAAAATGAAGCTTGTTTATCAGATTTTACAATGAGTTATTAATAATTAATTTTTAATATATACAGTTAACGGAGGTTATTATAAACTGTGTCAAAAGGCATTGGTTGAACAATTTTAATATGATATAATTACATGCTCATTAAGTGTCAGGCTTCAGTCCTGCGTGACCTACATGATTTACACCTCACTAATGAGAACTGTTTAATGTGCAAGCTTTGATGTATACATTCACATTTACTGGACAGAATTTGTTAAAATGATTTGTTAACCCTCTTGGTGCAGGACCAGACATTTATGTCCCCTGCACTCCCTCACTGGTGCGGAGGACGTGCATGTCACACCAAGGATAGAAAATCCTTCTGTTGCATGGGTTCCCTCACAGACCCAGATTATTTTTTTCAGTCATTGGACGAACAGTATGCCATGTGCTGTAGGAGAGTGATCCCAGTAGAGATCCATGCCCTATTCTCCAGGAGTGGCTATGGAGAGGAACGGGAAGTCTCCCAGACAATTCCAAATGCACCCCCCATATAAAGAGACATAACAATCTGTCTACCTCCTATCCCCCGACACCCCCCTCACTCTGAGCAGAGGTCTGTTGGGGTTTTACCCTCAATTTGCTCCCCCACTTCTCTTGGAGCAAAAAGGCCTCTAGCCCCAGGGATTTATTTTAAAGAATGGGGTGGCAGTTGCCCATCTTGGTATCAGACCATACCCTCATCCTTAAAGGTAATATTTCTACCCCCCAGAGTCAGCAGTTTGGGGGTTTTACCCCACAAATGACCTTCCCAGTGGGCAGGAGTGCAGGGGGAATGCGGGAGCTGAACGTCCAGTAGGCACAATGGATTTTTATATTTGTAAAAAGACTATGATGGGGCCGGCCGACCTGCCCAGGCTTCAAGCCTTGGCCCAACTCCTGAGACCCCACCAGCTTTTCTGCTCTACCTGGTAGACAGAAAGCCCAATAGACAGCAGGGATTTGTGTATTGATACAAAAAATTAGATGGATCAGCCCAACCTTACAACAGCCAGTACCTTCACCCACTAACTACCCAACAGTCTTTCAGACCCTCCTGGGAGTGCTTATTTGCGGTCTTGCCCCTAAACACTCCCCTCTTTGGGGCAGAAAGCCCACTAGACACCTGGGATTTTTATACTTTAAAAGAAAATGGAGTGAGAGTCCAATCTATCCAGGTATCAGACTGTTGCCACCGGGCCAGACTGCAGGATTTTTACCCAATCTGACGTCACCCCACTCTTACACAGAGGGAAAATAGTTTGCTGGATGCCAGGGTAGATTATTTTTTTTCTTTTCGATGAGTGGAGCTCACCTGCCCTGGCACGCAGCTATACCTCCCAACCCTAAACATTTAAAAGTCTTTAATCCCCCCAGTGGCAATTTGGTAATGGTAATTTCACTCCTTTTTTGGATTGTAAATGTAACCCAGTGTGCATGAAAGAACACATTTTGCAAAATGCCTTCTGAATCACATGATAATATTGGTAATCCCAAATTCAGAGTTACAAAAATAACTATTATTTCTAAATTGAGTATCTTGAGCACATTGTAAAAATGCATAGGTTTTCTTCATGCCCTTTTTCCAGTGATTGGATTTTACCACATAATTGCTTTCAGGGTTGTTACCTAGTGAATCATAATTATAAAATATAATTATAAAATACAGCTCAGTTGTTTGCTCTAGATATCACCTTTTTTAACCATCAACAAGCAATATGTATCCCTGTGAGCAGTTGGGACTGACAGACATAGCACTTAAGTACTTAAGAACACAGTCGACCTACGAAAGCAACCTCATCCACTTGCTCTGTTTTATACATTGGAAAACTGATGTAGTAGCTCAGACTCAAAGATACACATTTAAATATTTTAGCTTTCAGATATGTGATATAAACTAACCAATCAGACTTTAAAATATTTGTTTAGCAAGCACGTATTTGCTCTCCAAACAAGTATTGGCAAAGCCTATATGTCTCGCCTTTCTGACCTATTAGCTTTGACAATGGTTTTTAGCAGTGCTGCAGGGTACCTTAAATGCTGTGTAGGATGGTTAAAGTAAAGATAAAAAAATGTTTACTATGGCACTGACATGCGCGTGCCAACAATTAGATGCAGATACTTTTTTTGTTTGTTTTTAGTTCTAGATCTGAGTCGGATCGGTAACTAACAACAAAACGTTCAGGGCCATGCGGATGGCGGCATGTTTTTAGAAGCAACTTTGTGAAGTGTGGACAACACGGAAGCAACACATAGTGGATGGGAAACACAGGCGCGTCAAGGGGAGGACTGGAGATGCAGGAGCAACATGGATAGGGAAGAGAGACACAGAAGCAACACTGAGAAGTAGAGGGATGCAGCACAAAGAAGCCCATGGGTGAGGGCAACAGGGAGGGGGCGATACAAGCAGATGGGGACAGACAGCAGCACAAGGTGGGAGTGAATTTCACAAGGGACTCTGCTTGAGAAAACACACTTTCTTTGAGTGCCTACATAAAAAGAAAAACTTAGTTCTTTAACATCAAGCATAGACACCACAAACATGGTAAGTTTTTCTGCTACCCAACGGCAGATTGGAGGATTTACTCCCAATATGCTCTCTGGGAAAGGGGCAGAAAGCCCACTAAGCACCAGGGATTTTTATGTTTTTATGACTATTGAAAAGAATAGGGTAGGCCTGCCCCGCCTATGCCTCAAGACATGCTCTGATTCCTAAAGGCTCCCAATTTGCCCTCCACACACAACGTAAACTCACAAGGTAAAGATGCAATGCAATGCAACTTGAGAAACTCAGACATGAATAAGAAGCAGGCAAATGCGTTCCAAGGAAAGCCAACCAGTGTTAAGCAATGGGCTGCTCTAAGCCCCTTTATGTTCATGGTAAGCCACAACATGCCTCGCAAGACACAGAGCTTGTGCTGTCTAGTATGCTCAACCTATTAAAAGGTCAGTTAAACTATCAGAGACAACGTCACGCTGTGACAGACTATTCAATAGATATACAATCATGAACATTATATTATTACCATCTTAACTGGTAACGAGTATTTTACCTCTTTATGTAGTAGTAATAGCACATGAGAGAGCCTACTGAAGGAAGATGCCACTTTTTTGTCTCCAAGTACCTAAGAGCTAACTTAAATAATATATAATTAACAATAAAAAGAGGGAGTAATGAGGTTCTGCAAAGAATAGAACACAAAATCTTTTCATTTACAGCTGATGTTGTAACTTTAGTTACTGGTTGAATGGAGTGAAACCCTTCTCAAGCAACAAACACAGTTTCTGAAATACAAAAGCAAACAGCAAATTAACCTGTGCTTAACCCTTTGGTAGCTTGGCACAAAGCAGTCAGGCTTCATTTAAAGGCAATGTGTAAAATATTTATGTGGCACTTCAAACACTAATAAAGTGAAAACAATACACAACAATTTAGAAACAGAGAAAAATGTTCTATATAATTTGACACCAAAACATCAAAAATCCAATAAGTAGAACCGGAGATATGCAGTTTTAAAGATTTCAGTAAGTAAAGCACCTAAAAGCACAAAGAACCACTAGTGGTTATCTGGTCATGCAAGACCGGGTGAAAGTCACAAGTTCAGGCAGTCCACGAAGGAGCATGGGCTCGATACAGGGACCAGGTTAGTCCAGCTGAAAGGGTTTCCTTCAAAGTCCAATGCAAAGAATTCTATTTGCGGTGGAAGGGGCCAGGGGGAGAGCACCGCGGATGGTTGTCGATGTAGTGTGAAGAGCAGGCCGGGCATCACATGCAGTAGTCGCTGTATCGTGAAGATCCTCTTGGACGTCGGGGACAGTCGTTACTGGAGCTTTGTGTAGACGGGCAACGCGAACTGTTGATGCTTTAGCATGAAGTGCAGATCCTGCACTTCCAGCCATAATTGGCGTCGCTGTGGTACAAAGAGTCTGGTTTGCAAGAACTTCCCATTGGCAGGCCGTGTGGGCAGTAATATCTGGGCACATTTGTGAAGAGCCCAAAACTTCATCTGAGATCACACCAAGGGTCCAGGACCAGAGGAGCACCTCTTGGCAGTCAGGAACTCAATCCAGCAAAGGCCAGCAGGCCCCAGGCAGATCCAGTTGCAGGTACAGGCAGCAGGGCAGTTGACGGGAGCCTTAGGAGCCTATTATATCTCTGTTGCTCAAAATAGTTCAATCTGATGAACCTTGTAGTCAATTCAGCCTGGGATGAAGGGTGCAGGTCCAGACTTCCTGATCAGGAATCAGGACAGCAGGCCACAGAGTAGCAGAATGACGGTCCTGGCAGCAAAGCAGTACAGCAGTCTTTCGTCTGTAGCATTCACAGGTCCAGTAAGGTACTAAAGATTTGGGTCTGAGGATCCAGTATTTATACCTGGTGCTATTATGTAGTAGGATACGTTTCTCGAGAATCCCCTTTTAAGTCCCTGAAGTGTCCTGACTCCCCTGCACTGGCTCTATGTTGACTGCATGAACAATACAGTGGTGAAAAGTCCTTTGTGTGAAGGCCGGGGGACATACTATTTAGTTACAAGTGGAGCGGTGCCTTGTTTCGTCCCACATCCTGCCAGTTGATGGCCCATCAAGGCACACCTCTAATCCTTCTATTGTGTGACTGTCTGGTAGGAATCAACTAAGTTCAACTGCGAACTACAGCCAGTACACTACAGGCACCAAATAGTTAGTGCAGGAAAATACCAGTTTTCTAAAGATGGCATTTTCAAAATTGTAGTTTAAAATCTGAGTTTGCCATTAAAGAGGATTTTTTATTTCAATTCTACAGACACCAAACAAGTTTACCTGTTCCCAATCAAATGGGTTTTTTTTTGTTGAATATTTATATAGCGCGAACTCGACCCGAAGGTATTGGAGCGCTTTACATAGCACCGTATTTACATTACACATTCAGGCACGGGGAGATTAAGTGATTTGCCCAGAATCACAGGATATGGATGCGACCTCGAGGCTCGAACCCTGGTTTCCTGCACCAGAGGCGGCAGCGCAGCTGACGGGCCACATCCTCTCCCCTAAATGTTAGCACTTATTACACGTAATATGGCAACCCAATGTTATGTTATGGGAGATGCAGGCCTTGCTGTAGTGAAAAATGAATTTAAGAGTTATTCGATACTAGGACAGGTTAAACATAAAAGTACATGCCCAACTTTTAAATTAACTATACCCTGCCTTTTGGGCTGTTAAAGCCTCACCATAGGGGTGACTTTATTTGCATTAAAAAGGAAAGTTTAGCCTGACAAAAGGTTTACTTTGCCTGGTCAAAATGGCAGTTTGAAACTGTGTACACAGGCTGCAATGGCGGGCATGGGACATGTTTAAAGAATACTTACTTAGGTGGGTGGCACAGTCGGTGCTGCAGGCCCTCTAGTAGCATTTAATGTACAGGCCCTGGGAACATATTGTACCACTTTACTAGGGACTTAAAAGTAAATTGAATGTGTCAATTGAGTGTAAGCCAAGTCTACCATTTTTAACGGAGAGAGCACAAGCATCTTAGCACTGGTTAACAGTAGTAAAGTGCACCATGTCCTAAAAGCCAACAAAAACAGGTTTAAGAAACTGGAGGGTGAAGGCAAAAAGTTGGGGTACGAACCTGCAGAAAGTGCCAACTCCAACAGGCATAATATGTTCAAGGGCCAGAAACCGTACCTTCTTTCATATGAAGTCCTACCCGTAGACCGAGGATGGTAACTTGGGTTTTAAAATGTAGTTTTTTAGTGTTAGCTTTGTTGTTTCTGGAGCCTCTTTAGGGTTTCATGAGGAGTCCAAGTGACCCTCTCTATTTCAAGATCATTACCCCTCTTCTGGGTTAAACTAAGTTACTGGCGTAGCCATGAAAGCGCCATCAGTGCATATGTGACATACCATATCTTGGGTATACAGATTCAAGGAAGCCGTGCGTCAGCCGTTTTTGAGAAAATAGACTGTAAAAGGCACTTTTACAATTCTTTCCCATTAAAACATTATCAGGCACGATACTCGTATGTACGTATATACAGGTACTTGTAAAGCCAGATACTTGCTTGGAGGCAGTAGAGTGCTGAGCATGGGCTTGGGCCCCAATAATATTGCAATTGTTACTCTTTAACGAGCGTTGAAAGTGGGCCTTCGGCCTCTTTCTGAAATGCACGAGTGTTGGAGTTTTGATGTCCGTGTCTATCTAGGTTATCAAAAGCATTGCCATTATCCAATGTGGCGGGCGTTCTGTTTATTCTTATTTGAGGCTTTTGTAAAGAGCTGTGTATCACTGTATATCACCACTTTGTGAAAGCCTCGCAGCGCTCTTGTATAGGGACGTATGAGAGGTAGAAGGCACATGAAAAGCAAAATGTCTGAGTCCACAAGGTGAAAGAACAAATCAGCCGGCAGGAAGGCAGAGGCTGTTGTAAGGAACCTTTGTTCAAGCATGTTGATAAACCCTTGGACGAAAATGAGGCAAGTGGAAGACTGGAGTAGTGAAGAGAGTAGTTTCTCCTAGGTTCTGACCGACAAGCTGCCTACACTGTGAATGAATCCGTGACAAACATTCTTGTGCCCTCTTAATGACAGTGAGTGTTTTAACCCAGTCAGCTTCTGGTAACTGTGGATGGTTGTGTTTACAAGAGGCACTGTTTAGAACTCTTGAACTGATTTATCAAAAATCTTGCATCTTGAGACTCGAGTTTTTCCACCATTGTTGCTGATGTGAAAGCTTTTTGGCAGAATTCTAATTGAAGATGCATACTGGGTGTCATCTTGTTTACGAGGCAAGCACTGGTTACTCTTATTCTTGTCAATCAAAGGAACAGCTTTTAGCACATGGGCCACAACTTAAAATGAAGCATTTGCACAAAAAAAAACTAGATTCCAGTTGTTGAATTTCCTATTGACTTTGTGAAAAAAATGACAGTCTCCTTAGCCCCCATTCTTCCTTTTTAGCAAAAAAAGCCTGGCTTTCCGATATCTTGTCGGACGTTTCTTCAGTGTAATTTTCTTCGTTCACTTCGATGCAACAGGATGGTAAGCAAGCATTTGCAATGTAATAGACCTCGCATTTACGAGAGTTTGAGCTATTGGCACTGTAAATGACACTGCCTTTTATTTGTGTTGTTTTTAAAACAGATTAATAAAAGGCATTGTCATTTACAATGCCAATAGCTTAAACTCTTGCAAATGCGATACCTATTGCCTTGCAAATAAGTTTGGCACCTGTGTTATGAAGATTTTTTTTTAAAAAAGCGTTAGGAGAGAGCGTGTCCGTCCTGCAGAGCGTGTCCGTCCTGCAACAGCATGAAGGACAAAGCGATTTGAGAAAATAGTGCTTGTAGGCTGTAATTAAAGCCTACCGAGTAACAACACATGTAACTGGGTGTCCTCATGGGAGGTTACAAAATGAGAAAAGCTTGTAATAAGGAGGGGCTACTAAGCCTATTGACCAATGAAAAGCCACATTTTATAGTGGACAATGATACAAGCCCATGAAAAATATAGGCGGAGAGTGGGCAGAGCTTCAAGTCCGTACAAGACTACAGCATGCCTCACAGAACAGTGCATGTGCTGCCCAGGCTCGACCTCAAAAGAGGGGCTGCCTCTCTGCTGTGTTCACATTTGCCTTGGTATTATTAAACATTCATATCAGTTTGCACACAATGAATTGTCTCAAACGTTTGATGAAAAATACTATTACCAAATGGATGGTACCCAATGTCTCGACAGCTTAAGGAGGAAAGGCTGTCCCGCTCTAACGGCAACTTGCGACAACAGGCGCATTGACCAACTAAGCTATCACATTAAACCTGGGGGAAAAGCTCCCTTGGATGTAACGAATGGGTGTGGGGGAGACTGGCCCTTTCAAAAGCCAAGCTGGAATCACATCACCACCTCTCAACCTTCCAAGGCCAAAAAAAAGAGTACCGGTGTCGATGAGTAAAAACTAATGTTACTATTCAACGTTTTTTGAAACCTACGCCATGGTATTAAGTGCTATAACGTGAAAGGCAATACATGACTAATCAGATACTTGAACTGGAGTGAGTGACTTGCAGATTATATACAAATTACAGCAGGAAGTGCATAACCACTCACCCCTGCAACCCCTTACCCCACACCTTCTCCTAACTAAAGTTCGTACCGGATGTAGGTCAGAAAAATAAGAATGCACAGGGTGGCAGGTTGTCCAGGTGAAGCCAGGACGAGTAAACGATGTTGTGGCTGCACTTTGAGTCATAAATCGTTTAATTAAAGTGTGAGAATGGTGGCAATTAAGCATCCAAGCTTCAATAACGCGCAGGTTGTCCGAAAGTCTTCGTTCTCACAGGTCATGAAACAAAAGGAAGAGATCCGTGCTCAGATACATGGACAGGAGGTAGCCTAAAACGGCCTGGCCCACAGACTGCACACCTTCCAGGGAGCTGCGTCACAGCGCGGACCTGCTCCGGTTCCAGCTCGGTCTTTGCACTCTATCAAAGATCCTAAGTGGTGCAAATGCTGAATGTTCACTTTCTGGGGCACGGGGTCTACGACAACTCTGGGACCAATTCACAAAGACATTTTCATTGGTAAGCATACTTTTACTGCCCAAAATGACAGCGTTTTGTCAGTCAGTTTTCAACAAAAGACATGTAGCCGCCATAAATGCTTTTACTACTGCGTAATTGTGTGCTAAAATGGCTTACAAATGACAGTCGCAAACACCGTCGAATGGGAGTAACAAAGAGTGCTTTTCTTGGAGAGTATGTGAACATCTGCAATCCTGCCAGTTTGTGAGCATCACAAACCCTCTGAGGAAGTAGTCAGCAGGTCTCTAGCGGCTTAACGTCTAGACGGGCCGACTTTGAAGCCAGGGAACCAGGTTAGAGTATGGAGGGAGACTCAAACATACTGTGATTCTAGAGATCACTTAATCTCCCTGTGCCTAACAACGAATGTGTCCATCTGTAATGCAAGTGGTACTCGTGTAAAGCGCTCTCGAGTTTGCGCTGTAGAAAACTGCAAAAATAAATGCTGGCGTAGACTCGTTTTCCTGAGTGGGATGGGAACAGAAGCCCACCGAACTTTATGGGATTGTAGGTAAAGTGTAAAATTGTAAATTGATACTTGTATAGCGCACTACTCACCCGCAAGGGTCTCAAGGCGCTTGTACGAATACCGCTGTGGAACCCATCCTGGCTTTCCCTGTGAGGTGTCCACTCCTGGGCACTCCCAAGGTGGAGGCCAGGCATCCTTAGCGTTGTGGGGGCCGTTGTGGAGATTAAGCAAGCTATTGCCCAGAGTTGCAGAGTGGGACTCCATGATTGGAATAGGCACCGAGGCGAGAATTGTCAGGTCCGTGGAATTTTGAGCCCAAGACCCGCCGAGGCGGGTAATTGAACCCGGGTCCCGGGCCAGACCTCTGCATCAGGGTCTGCCGCTCTAACCATTGAGCCACACTTCTCCACACTAGGTAAAGTGTAGGTGTTTCACCTCCAACAATGTTTAGAATTTAAAAAAAAAAGCCCATTGACAGAGTTGTTTTCCCCAGTGCAGTGTTGTACAGCGCTGACATCTCAACTCTGGAGACACGGCAACTTAGTAAAGTTGCCCATGACACTCCCAGCAGTACACCTGGAAACCTGCCTGTAGTGCTGCACCCTAGACGTGCTGCTGCCACTGCTTGTAACAGAAATTAATATGTTTACACGTGTAGTACTACTGCAGCTTAAAAGTTATTTTTGCTTTCTGTGAATCGGGTTCCTTCAGCTCAGGAGACACAATATACAATTTGGAGTTAGGGTA
The DNA here is from genome assembly GCF_964204655.1 of Triturus cristatus. Classification (NCBI taxonomy): domain Eukaryota; kingdom Metazoa; phylum Chordata; class Amphibia; order Caudata; family Salamandridae; genus Triturus; species Triturus cristatus. Next base: position 484,054,637 of record NC_140585.1, read on the forward strand.
CGGTTGGTCAGAAAAAGAACTGAATGAATGAATTGAGTATTTCTATAGCACTGCAAATGTAATTGTTTCAAGGCGTTTCTTGCCTGTGTGGCCATATATAAAAGGGGCTGCGCTGTCACTTTCCTCTCTGACCCAGTCAAGGTTCTCCCAGAGTGGCACAAGTACCCCTCTAGTCCATCCCTTAGTGAGGCATTCCTTCTTCAGTGAGTCGATGACGTTGCTGGGATTGGCGTGCATGTCTGAGGCCGGTGGGGGACAGTAGCAAAACACGTTACATGCCCAGTGTAGATCAGCAGCAGAGCAGGGATTCGCATTGAAAGCAAGTGCCAGGTAGCATTCCCATCAATATTCCCCCCCTCCCCCCCCACACACACCTTCCTTTCTTGGGCCTTCTCTCCACTTTGAAGCTAGGGAGGGGGCAGGTAGAGGTTCCGGGGCTGGCATAAGATAAGCACACGGGTCTGGGGACATATTCTGCCGGGGAACAACGGGCGACAGTGGGGGCGGAGCTCCCCTTGTCTGTAGCGGTAGGCAACAAACATTGGAGCCACTGACCCGCCCCCACCCTCATTCCATGGACCCAGGAGATGTGGGGGCTAGGGGAGGCCGCAAGTGAAGTTGGAAAACTGCATGCAAATTCCATTGGGGGAGGAGAGGAGCAACAGATGCAGCTGCCCATTGCGTGCCCACTCCTTTGGTAGCAATCCGAGAGGAAAACCGTGAGCTGGGCTCCTTCCTGACAAGCCCTCTCCAGCCGCACTCCCTTGCTGATGCAGGGGGCCTGAGCTGGGACCTGGCGAGCTGCTCCCTCCTGGCCTCAGTGGGAGTCACAGGCGAGTCCTCCCTGGTGCAGGGGCCGGCGGTAACGGGTCAGCACTTTCAGAACTTTGGCAAAGTTCCTCCTTGGGAGCGGCGCGATCACCTTGTTCCATCAGATTTAAAGTTCGCAGCACCCAGGCACCAACCATGGTGGTGGCCTCAAGAACAGACACTCACGGCATGCCCCCTGGACTGGACCCCAACCCTTGAGGCTCGAAGAAGGAGCTCTGAAGCTGCAAGGTAGGCACACAACCCCCTCGCCTGTTCACGTGATGTGAGTGTTATTTGTCCCGTGATAACCCGGTCCCAGCGACAATGCAGAGGTACGTGTGTAACCGGTAAGGGCACATGTCCTAAACTTGGCAGAGCAGAGTCAGTCGTAACATAACCTGTGTACAAGAGGTAAATATGGACACTAGTGATGCAAACATCACAGGTTACAAGACTGCATCATTGATCGCTCTTCAAAAACGCACTTATGGGGACTGTTGTGGTTGTTTCCCACATGGTGGGACATCTGTCTGTGATTTCATGTGTAGCATGCCTCGGTGAGTCTTGAGACAAGTGTGGACACATAGATACATGCGAGTGGAGGTAACCTCATTCCACCCTTCGCAGCAGGTTGCTTAATAAAAAAATGTTTGCAATGCTATAGGTCCTGCATTTAAATGCAAGACCTATGGCATTGCAAACAAATGGCTGCCATTGTCCTGGCTGCTTCGAAAGTGAAAGCGGGCATGGCCCGCTAAATGTAAGCAATGCATGTTGACATGCCTAATGTAGGAGAAACTCAAAGAAAATAGTACACGTACCGTGTAACAACCAAGTAAAGGGGCAGTAGCCATCGTAGGTTACAAATGAAGACATGGCCTTACTAAGGAGGGACTAACATGCCTATCTAGGAATCAGAAGTTAGCATTTACGAAGGACAAAGACACAAGCCAATGAAAAATATGGGTGGGGAAGTGGGCGGGGCTTCTTTGTACTGTAACAACAAATCAACGGCAGAGCAGCGCTTGCACACTGGCTCAGGCTTGACCTAAAAAGCTCCATGGTGCGACGAGCACTAGCTACATCGTATTTTGTTTTCTTATGGTGAGCATTACAGAAAATGTGCGGGTAGGGGAGTTGGAGAGTAAAAACTACACTGACAACTGATGGTGGGAGGGGAAGAAGCTACGGGATGCAGGGGGAGCGAAAACGCAACATGGATGACTGGAACAAGAAAGAAATATAGTACCTCGAACTGCAGCAGGACATTAGTCAAGATAAAGCAATCCGTACTTTGCCAAGGTTCCACACGAAAGAAGAGGAAGTGAAGCCGGCATGAAGGAGTTGGCCAATTATGAGGCAACAAATAAAAGTGACAATATTTCTTGCAAGCAAGAGTGCTCCTACAGGCGCCACCTACAAATGGGACCTGAAAGAAATCAGTGTTTCCTTCTGCCCCTTGCAGTACCTTAAGCTGTCATTTAACATTTCACTTTTAAAATCCAGATTCCCTCAAAGGTGTTTAATCCTACTTGCTATGTAATTCTTCTGAATCACTAAAGAATTTCTTGTCTTTTTTTATATCATAATAAACTACAACCTATAAACATAATGACATTTTTGGCCTATTTCAGATTTATTGCGTCACAGTCCAGGCCTCCACTGTAACATGGTTCAGCGGTGTGAAGTTAAATGCTTTATATGTTGCATAGATTCTTCAGTTTATTGGGATTTTGCTGTTGATAAGCTAGGGTTTTTCACAACACATGCGAGATTGACCGTGACAATGCAGTTTTCTCAGCATATCTGTCTCCGAGACAAACATTATAAGGGAACAACTCATAGGGGGATGGTACATCTCTGGCTACCTTGCCATCCTTTCTTCTCATTGTGTTGTAGCTCCCTCACATTGCTGTATGCGGGGACTGGCATGCAGAGCATGGCGTGGGCAAGGCGAGTCTGTTTTTTCGGTTAGTTATAGTAGAGGGCACAGTAAAATAGAACTTTATTTTGGTGGCAAGAGAGGAGGCACCAGGCTTGGGGTATTGGTAGGATGACTATGGCAGTGATAATGTCTGTTTTGGGCAATGACAATAGCAGGACATGAGGTAATGGGGCTTTACTGTGGGGAATGACAGAGGACCATTTCATAGGTTTGCATTGAGGTCATTGTGAAAGTGTACAGATAACCAAAGGCCGTGCATTCTTCTACATCACAACTAAAATGTGGAACCACCTGCCACCACAATTTCGCGCCTCCCCCTCACTTTTCTGATTTTGCAATTAAGCTGAAGACCTGGCTTGTAGAGTCATCTCTGGTTGCCCTGGAATAGGCTAATTTCTCAATTGTTTAGCGGCTGCGTACCCTCTTGGATGGTAGTGCGCTTTTACAAATCAGCATGACATAACATGCCATGCCTATTTGAATGTTAGGCTGCAGAAAGCCAAATTTGGAAGTTATTTAATGGGTGGAAATTTCACAGTGCATTGTAAGTGCATTTATTTCCCAAGCCATCCAGTAGGAGTGTCTGTCTGTGTGTTCTTGAGATCTAAAGAGGTGGCACTTGATGGCAAGACACCATGTATAAGTAGCGATACAAGAGGACTCTGGGTAACTGGGACACTACGTACAAAACACATATTTGGTAGTCATAGTGTTAATTTACTTCAATTGAATCACATGGACTAAAACATACTTTAGCAATTCGTTGTTCTAGAAAAACCCAGGATACTTGGTTATCTAGTGGTATCGGACTATAGAGTAGCCTTTGGTATGGGCAGAGGCAGCGGGCGTAGATCGGAAGAAAAAAATTGTAATCAGCACATTTTCCTTTTGTATGTCGAAAATATCAGCAATCTATTTAACAATAGTCTTGGAGTCTGATTACTTTGCATATTCACAGTACAGTGAGTTTTGAATAAAATAGTTCCTGTTGTGTGATATTTATTGAATGTATGCCGTTTTTTTTAGCAGATTGTAACTTTATTATTTTTATTCATGAGTCTTCTAATCGGTCGTCATGATATGTAATCTTAGTACCTTACTATGTATTTTACTGTGATTTGATGCTTACATGGCTTATCACTCAATTGGTAGGAAACTATTTTACCACACTGCACACCTAATGTGTTCTTCACTTGTGCAGAATCTTTAGTATGGAACAGTTCTTTGACATTTACAGTAGAACTGGCTGTACTGCTAAATTCATCTTTTAATAAGGCACTTTACTTAAGAACAATTTTCCATGTACAAAGTTTTGAGGCGTGTGAGCCAAAAATAGTTTAATACTCGCGTGATGAATAAAGTGTTTCCAATTATATACTTCAGAAACGAAGTCCTTGATACTGCAAAGATCAAGGTTGCTTGTTCATTAGCTACTGAATGAAGGCTGACATATATAGGTAATTATGCCACACCAGACGTTCTTGATAGACCGCATTAAAGACGCAATCTATAAAGACGAGTTCTTTAGTTTGTTAATCCCAATTCATGTCTCACTACAGAAATGCTTAACTCCATCTTGAAAATAAAGCTCCAATTACTGATTCATGTCCTCGCAGCATAGAAAGCAGATTCCCTTTATGACCTTTTTTTTAAAACGATCCAGTCATTTCACTGCTTTTAACACAGGCTACCTGTGAGAAATTCAACAGGCAATCTAGTTTAACTAATAATATATGTTCCTTATTACATTTTAAAGTAGCGAGTGCCTCTCTTTAAGAAGCAGCAGCATGCTCGAATCGGAATTTATTTTGTAACAGGAGCATCTAGAACATCATGTGCTACATATTGAATGCAATTGTGTTTGTGCCCATGTTCCTTTTGTTTGTTAGTTCGAGACCTTTTGTGTGTGGGCTTATAAGGAACTTAAAATGGGCTTACAGCCCAGCCGCTGTTTACCATTAGTTGGCATTGTCTCTCACCTTTGTTGGCCTCTTATTCGAAGGTTTGCTTTGTCCAAACTTTTCCTGTCTTGTTTTTGACCGGGTTAACTAGTAAGAAATGTAGCATGTCACAACGCATGCTATTACATCGCGTGCTTTTACAGCACGGTCGTTACAACGACCGTGTTGTTAGTACACAAGTTGAGCTTCAAGCAGCAGTCCTTCAGCCAGGCTGCCACATTCTTCATTCCTTCCTGGAAGCAGAGTCCGGTGTCTTTGGGATTCTTCGTGAGTGAGAGGATGAGCTGAGTGAGAGGATGAGCTGGGTGTCGTCTGCATAGGATACGATGCTGAACCCATGTTGTCTGACGATGGTGGCGAGAGGGGCCATGTAGATGTTAAGCGTGGGGCTGAGTGATGATCCCTGGGGTACTCTGCAGTTGATTTTCGTGGGTTCGGAGAGGGAGGGAGTCTAATCCTCTGGGTTCTGCCAGAGAGGAAGGATTGGATCCATTCGTGGGTGGCTCCTTGTATCCCCGCGTCGTGAAATCTGCCTGCGAGCGTGCGATGTGAGATGGTGTTAAAGGCTGCGGAGAGGTCTAGAAGGATGAGGGCCGCAGGGTGTCCCTGGTCTTGTAGCATGCGGATGTCAGTGGCGGCGAGGAGGGCGGTCTTGGTGCTGTGGTTGCTGCAGAATCCAGACTGGGAGGAGTCTAGGATGAAGTTCTCTTCGATGAAGGTGGTCAGCAGGGCATTCACAAGTCTCTTGGTGACTTTGGCCACGAAGGGGAGGAGAGAGATGGGCCGGTAGTTTTTCAGGTCGGCTGTAGGTTTCTTGAGGAGGGGTTTCACTTCTGCCCGTTTCCAGTCAGGGCAGATTCCGGATCTGAGGGAGGTGTTGATCGTCCGTCCTAGTTCGGGTGCGATGACGGCGGCCCTGTGAAAGATGTGCAGTGGGCAGGGGTACGTTGGGGCTCCTAAGTGAGCTTTCTTTATGGTCGTGGTGATGAGTTTGACGGTAGCTGGGTCCCAGGACGTGATGGTCGGCTTATTGGTGGAGGTGGGTAGGGGGGTGGTGTCTGGTGGTGGTTCGCTGAAGTTCTCGTAGAGGACCTTGATCTTCAGATGAAAGTAGGAGCTGAGCTTGTCGCAGAGTTCCTGGGAAGGTGTGACGTCCGTGGCTTCGCAGGTGGGTTTTGCAAACTGCTGTATGACGTTGAACAGTTCCATTGCATTGGTCGCGTTGGTCTGGACCTGGTCTGTTATGAAGGTCCGTTTGGTGTCTCTTATGCGCTGGTGGTATTCCTTCAGGGTGCTTTTGTAGTTGTTCCGTGCTTCCGTGGTTTTCTGGTTTCACCAGGTTTTCTCTAGGCATCTACAGGAGCGTCTGGCTTTTTGAAGTTCTGCAGTGAACCAGGCAGCCTTCAGAGGGCGTTTGGCAGGGTGGTGGAGGGGTGCGAGCTTATCAACGCAGTAGGAGACCCAACGGTGAAATTCCCTGGCTGCGAGTTGGTGTCATTAATGGCGCTGGAGGGGTTTTGACGGAGGGTGGAGTTGAGGTGTTCCTCTGTGACCTTGCTCCAGTTCTGTTGTGGCGGGCGTGAGGGGGCTTGGGTGCGGTGGTGGTGTTCGAGGTGAAGTGGACGCAGTGGTGGTCCGTCCAGAGGCGCTGGGTGGTGTGGCTGAAATGGATGTTAGTTCCTCCTGCAAAGATGGGGTCGAGGGTGTGACCCGCTCTGTGGGTGGGTGTGTTGACGAGCTGCTTAAGTCCTAGATTGGCGAGGTTGTCGAGGAGAGTGGTGGAGTCGGGGTTGTTACAGTTGTCGAGGTGGAAGTTCAGGTCCCCCAGCAGAATGTAGTCTGTGGAGGTGGTGGGGTGCGGCGAGTTCGGCGATGGTAGTTGCTGGCTGGGTGCGAAGTCCTGGAGGTCTGTAGATGAGGGTGCCGCGTAGCGTGGTCCTGGGGCTGGTCTGGATATGGAAGTGGAGGTGTTCTGTGTTGAAGTGGGGGTCACTCGTGCTTGATGTAGAGAGTCGAAGGGGGGTCTTTTGTGCGATGGTGAGTTCCCCTCCTGGGCGGTGTGGGTGGTCCTTTCTCTGGATCTTGTAGCCGTCGGGGATGGCTGTGACGATGTCTGGACCGGAGATGGTGTTGGTCCAGGTTTCCGTGAAGAAGGCGACTCCCAAGGATCTTTACTATTCTTCGTCACTGCTGACCACACCAAAGTATCCCATTGGTGTTCAGGCACTTCCCGCTTCCTCCTGGAGGTAGTCTCCTTATATTCCTTTTGTCAGAGTGCCACTTCTGAAGGGTCTCTAGGGGTAGCTGTTAGTGCTTTGCCCAATTGCTGATTGGCCTCACAATAGTCAGGGCTAAACGATCTGGGCTTGATGGCGGGTGTACCCAGGAGACACACTAACTTGCTCCTTATGTTCAGACAATGCTGGGTAAAGGCTAGGACCGCTTGGCATTTGGAGTCGTTAAATGTTAGGCAACCCGTCACCTATTTAAGGTTGTCATTAACCACAATATGAAAAAGTAAGGTAGGCTCGATTTCTCTCCACTTCAGTCTTAAACCATCGCCAGTTATTTGCAATTGGCTCGCTCTGCATTCCTTCCTCAATGTTGGCTTAGGAGGCAAAATAGGTAGATGGAACTATATCCCCAAGTGACACAAAATCCATCAGATTGGATGATAGGAAAAAATAATCTATTGATGAGCCATCTCTGCCTCTATACGTAGGTATCGAGCGTTCAACACCACCATTGATATCCAGAACATTCTATAATTCCTTGCAAGGCAGGTAGCTCATAAACTTCAGCCCCCTTGTATCCGTATCATTCACAGATTTTACAGTGGTACTTCCTGGGACTAAACTAGAGGTGGGTAAGAGGTTTGTCGGAATCCCAGCGTTAAAATCTCCAGCCATGAAAATCCCGGCCAATAGACATTTAGCAGCAACTTCTTCCCCAAGAGAGGACATATATTCAAATAAAATCGGGAATTTAGTATTCTGAACATTGTTAAATCATTATAATAAACATTAATGAAAAACAAAGTTGTGGCCCTCGTGAAACTCAAAACCTGAAAACTAACGCTACTAGTTGCTCTGGTCTTAATTCTGCTTCCTGCTAGGAGATTCACACAAGTAGCCAAGCCACCCGATTCCTGCCCACACCAAGAGGGTGCTGCTAGGGTACTATGACGTTCAAACCAGTCAATTAGTACTTATTGTATCGACCAGGTCTCCTGAAACAGAAGTACGTCCTACTGCTTGATGAGAGTTAACCATTCGGAAGACCGGCTTCATTCCAACTCCTAATTCTCAAAGTAGAATCGCCCGATTTCAAAGTAATATCAGAAGGGGGGGAAATAACACAAGGAGGCTATTCACAAGTAGGGTGGAAAAATTATAACTTCCCAATTTCAGATGTATTACCCAGTCAGTCTAATCCCTCGTGATCCCTCAATGCGGAGAACCTATTGCTAAGTACAGGCTTCGGGCCAGGGGGTAAACAGATTAGGGGAGCTTCGTGAAGTGTCCATCCGAGTGGGCTTATAAAAACAGCCCAGTGGCAGAGCACAGATGTTAGTATTGATCTTACCGCAGACATCCTGGATACCCAGCACGTTTCTCACAATTTAAGGGCTCCGAAAATTCATAACAATACTATCCCGTCAATTGGAAAGAGGAGTTGGCCTAACGGCTAGGGCAGTCAACCTCAAATCTGGGGAACTGGGTTTGAGTCTCGGCAATGAGCCAGTCAATCTTTATTGGCTGTAGAGGTGTTCCGGTCTGGATATGATCAGTTACACAGTTCCCTGATAAACCAGAATTTTGCATAGTCATGTGGGTTGAACATGAAGGCAATGCCTCAAGTGGGCCCAGACTATTAATAGCCTTCGAGTTCCCCATGGCACCATCAGCAATGATAGCACTATTTCTAGTACTTATTTTTGTGGCAGTCGAACCTGCAGTTTGACTCGAAGAAGTCTACATATTAGTCGCTGTAGAATTAATTAATAATTTGGTGGAAACCGAGCATTATCAAGGGCAGAATAATGCTCGTCATGCTACTTTCAATATTGGCCAGCTGTGCCTTAACTGGTTTCAAATTATCCTCTAAAAGGGTGCATCATTTATCATACCATAAATGAGTTTTTATCTAGACCATATATTCACATTCTGACGTTTGAGTTGACTGGATTTGACTGATTACTATGCCATATAGAAAGTTGAATTTGGCGGACTCCATTCTTTCTGCTGCCACTTTACAGCAGTTTTTTTCATTTTGAAGGCTGGCTCAGTTTCCGACAAAATACTAGAAGGGCCTTGTTAGGCTGTTGACATGTCAGCTCCAGTGTTCAAGTCCTGGGTGGCAGGAGATGTCTAAAATTGTGATGAATGGCCTATATTACAGGGTGTCCTCTCGGGATAATCATATGCGGGATTACCCAGGGAGGCCTCGCAATCACAGCCACAATCAAGTGATAGTCTGCAGTCCGTGTGATTTCCTTAGAAATTATTCCCATTGCTCCTTTGAACATACTATCAATTTGTTTACCCATGATGTAATGGTTGGATAATGATTGATGATCAAATAATTTGTTTGGCGTCTATTAAATCGATCAAAGCAGGAACAAATACAAGGTAATTAGTTCAGCCGCTTGATGTTAGCTAATACTGAGTCACCAAAATCTAACTGTATACTCCCGGCTTGACAGCTCAAAAAACTGTTTAGTGATTAGATGATCCAAGGCAAAAGGTCGTCGGTCCCCATACTCTAAGCCAAAAGGGGGGGCCACGCCAAGCCCGCACATCCCGCGCTGCATGAGAAAATCACGCGCTATATAGTGCCAACGCGGTTCAGCTGAGAAACGATGCAGGGACCGCCTCCTTGGGCCCTGTGGCATGCTGGATATTGAAGCCCTTCCCATCAGTAGCACTACAGCAACACTACAGCGTCTTGTGCTGTGGGAGGAAAGCAAGTGCCAACCCTGTTCAGCTGAGAAACGATGCAGGGACCGCCTCCTGTGGCCCTGTGGAATGCTGAATATTGAGGTACTTCACAGCAGTAGCACTTAAGCGTCCTGCGCTGTTGGAGGAAAGCACCCAATATATAGCGCCAACATGGTTCAGCTGAAGAACGATGCAGGGGCCGCCTTCTGGTGCCCTGTGGAATGTTGGAAACTGAAGTCCTTCCCAGCAGCAGCACTACAGCACACTACAGCATCACCGCGCTAACTTATATGAAGCTCTACTGATATGGGCCAGTCAAACCAGACATCCTAAAACCAAGCAGTTGCAATAATTTTAAAGTAAGGAACACAGCAAAATACAATTCTCAAACTATTTTTTACAAATGTAGAACATAGAATGAGGAAAAATACACCAGTATTATAAAAATAGTTAACGGAAAGAGAATTTGCACTGTAAGGCAGATTTACCCCTTATGTATATAATAAGGTGTCACTGAGGCCAAAACAGTAAATCACAACGACTTTACCTAAAAGAACCCGCTAATATAAAGCCTAACCCAGGTCAATATCTAAACCTGCAGAGTCCAGTTGTGCAAGGTTACCTGTGCACAGTTACTGGACTGCACATGGCTATAGTCACACATTTGCAGTCCTCACACATCTGTTCAAGTGTAACCAACCAAGTGCTCCTTATACTAGCTGCATCGCAGTGGCTTTACCTTAAAATGTGGACACTACCGGTAAACAAACCTAGTCCATTTGCCATGTGATTACAGTGGGTGAGACATGACACATAGTAAGACTCGCCCACAGTAAAACGTTCAAAACCGGATGATCCCAAAAAGTCAAAGAATATGGGTAAAATAAATGGACCGAACACATTTTGCAATAATAAGCTTGAATCCTTAATCCTCTGCATCACCCACGATCCCACCAAGAAGAGAGCTAATCTTGCATTGGATTTGTGAGCAGAAGAAAATACACCTTTAAATTTAGCTTTGTTGGGGCATTGAGTGTGCTATACATCCAGCAGATTACAATTATCCATTTCTTAAACCCTTTCGACAGAGAACCAGAGTCATCAAGTCAGTGTGACGTCCTACCCTGGTGAGCATTCACAACTGTCGAAATCACCTTGTCACAGTGTCCCACTCCACCTCCTCCAATTTGTCTGATATAGCTAGCCTTTTTAATAAAATTATCCTGGTCTAAGTACATACCGATTTTAAATTGTATACTGATTAAGCCCAGATCGACATCAACTCTAAGCAGTTTCCCAGATTCACGCTTGATCCCAATTCTAACCTTGGACTTTAAGAAAAGCCACATCCATGTTTTCATGAACCCTGATGAGAAGTACTTTGCGAAGAACTAAAGCGACCCAATCCATTGCCAGTCTTTTGTCATTGGGTGTGTTTTCTTGTAGAAGGTAGATTCCTCCAACCCCCACCTTCCAAATGATTAAGAAAATTCTATACTGAAAGCTTATTTTGTCAGGGAGTGAACCTGGTTGAACCACATTGGAGAGAAGTCTTATAAAGTGGAGCCCAGACAGCCACCAGGAGCTCCATGGACCCCTGGAAGACCTTTTCCCTTTGTTGATCCTTCTGTTAAACTGCAAGCCCTCCTATCGCAGGTGCCCATTGTTTCCAGACTGTGGATTCTGGATTACGCCGGGTTTAGGGGGTGGGTGGACTGTTGCAATATGTGTGCCCTACTTTTGACATCTCCTTTCTGCTCCGAAATAACGCTTCTGCCCTCTCCCCATCTGTACTTGCTTGCCCTCAGGTGAGCCCTTTTCTGGGGCCCAGGCGCTACGCTGGCATTTGGAGAAGATACAGGTAACCTGGGCACTGCCACACCAACCTCTTCATTTGGTCTTCCGGTAATCTGCTGGCGTATTTTGTGTTGCGTCCTTTAGTTCACTACAGTACCCAGCCTTGGATTGTTTGTCCTCCAGATGCCAAGTAGTAAATCAAGCACTAAATTGTAGAAGTAAGAAGGTAACGTGACATAATCTGGTCTCGAGAGTGAGTCAAACTCACTCTCATTTTACCACAATGATATTGCTGCAGTTTTATTCAACAAGGTGCACTTTACACATTATAAAGTTAAACAGATTCTATTGTTTTTACTTTATTCATTAGGCATGCATATGCACTTTAGTTAGACGGCTGTGGTTTATTATGGGTACATTAGTGTCTCTTGCCTTTGGGTTTCTTGCTTCCTTTGTTATCTCTCCTCACCTAGTTAATCAGGTCCTCTTTTCCCAAGCCAGTAGTGATTGTAGAGTATTTTGGCCATTCCAGCTTCACGATTTGTTTGCTCAAGTCTGCACATTGTTGTGTGAATGTACCACCATTGTGGCTCCTTTGTAAGGACGAGTGCTGCGTTGCACTAGTTTTATATATTATTGCCCATTTATTTAATGAGGTGCGCTTTATACTTTTAACATTATCCTGATTCTCTTGTTTTTACCCTTTCACCCTCCACGGCTGTCATCTTGGGAGGGTTTGGGAGTTTTGTTTCATCGAGTTTGTACACTACCTGTAGTTTGCATGGATTTGCTTCCATTCCAAAGTCTTTTTAAGGGCAGGGGCTGTGCTGCTGCACAGTGGGCGAGCCAAAGACAAAGATGTCCACCCCCAATCATTGCCAGCCAAGCTGCTCTTTCTGATACCGATTGGCAAGATGCAGCAGGTAATCTTTCTATTTTTACTTGCCCCCATGGTGATCTTTTTTTTTTTTTTTTTTTTAGCAATGATTAAGTTCTCCCTTCAAATCTAAAATAAAATAACTTTATTTCGTACTCACCCGTAAAACATTCCAATGCATTTCTATTGCCACCAGTTTCTCCTAGGGATGTTCAATAAATGTTAAAATATTACTCTGTAATGCCATATCGACTGCCAGACACAGTTCATGTTTCTGGCTTATATAAATCCTTAAATAGAGAAATAATGCTGCCAGACCGAAACGACTGTATGACGCTTCTGTTTGTATTCTAGATGATCATCTGCCCCTGCCTTTTTTTTTTAATAGGAGAGACTGTAACCTCAAGAGTGAATGAGGAGGTGTGGGAGGGGGCTGCAGACTCCTGAAGTTAAACAGATTCCATTCCATCATACTTTCTCAGGGGAATCTCCAGTGGTGGCCGGCATAACTTTCGGGGCGGGGAGGATGGGCGGGGTGGGTGCGAAGTAACACAATGAAAAACCAAAAAACATTTTTTAAATGTACACACTTAACTTGCCACCGGTCCCACCGCTGGGTCTCAGCTCCTTCTCCTGCTAACCTCGCGAAACAGGAAGCCAGGCTTCCCTGACCATTTACAACGCTGCAATGCAGCTTTGTGATTGGTTTTGAGCATCCTGGTTCGATGCTCAACCAGGGAATGGGGTCCTGGGGCTTGTTCTCCGTGCAGGTTGTAATGCAGCCTGCATGGAGAATGGGGAAAGTGTATATGACTGCTTTGGGTGGCATGAGAGGGCCGACCAAACAGTCACTGAGCACTTAGTAGAGGGCAAACCGCTCTTCTCCTGCCCTGCTGTGTGAGCAGAGCAGCCCCACGCACCTGCCCGCCCTCAAAGGAAGGAAGCATACAATTATAATAAGTAAAAGGTATTATCATTTTATATATCCTTTCTTTTACACTGCTCAAAGCAGTGGGGCGACGCGCCTCTGCCATAGCGCAGGAGCCGCCACTGGGAATTCCTAAGTTGTGCAGTCAGCACACAATCCTGCATTTTAGCATTTTCTTATCTTGTAGGCCTCTGAATCTTGGCTGCAAATTCAGAAGCACTAATGAACGATATCTGCAATTTTACCTTAAGTAGTATTTCTACAGCTTTGTTAAGTGATTTTAATTTCTGCTTGAACCAACCTCGGGTGCTGTGTTGTAAATTGTAAATGTCATGACTGCTTTAACCTATCCCATCTTAATCGTGAACATACCCATAAATCTGATCATTTGTTGGATGTCATTCTTATTTCCTCCAGTCTGCCCAGTACCAATAAAGATTATATTCGGTTCCTTGTCGGACCATTTGGCAGTTTCCTTTATGACGGATTTCATGGAATGACCCATAACTACAATGAAAAAAGTTTTTGGGATTGGGATCCAGGAAGATTATATTCCTTCACCCTTTAAGACCATTTGGCAGTTTCCTTTGTAGTGTATTTAAAAGAGCCATTCATGACTAAAATGAAAAAATGTCCTGTCGATTAGTGGGACTGGGACCTCCTCCATCAAGACTAAATTCTTGCACATCAACTCCCCCCCCCACCCCCCCTCCTGTCCCCCCCCCCACCATCTCCTTTGGTAGAGCAATATTTTACTCACCTAAAGATGTTAACATTCTTCTAACAGTTTTAAAAAATAACGGTATAGCTTATTTAGATTCAATTTTGAATTTCAAAACCATTAACTGTTCAGAAAATTCAAAACATAGACCTAATTATGATTTAATAACGAGTTTACCATTTTAAAACTTTATTCTTGTATGGTTCAAAGGCACTGGAGACCCAAATATGATTCTGACGCTTAGCTGCTCAAACTCTCAAGTGCTATCTAAATACAATAAAGGGATCGATCCAGCAAAATGTAAATATTATACCATCTCTTACAGCTCCATTTAACCTGTATAGGATTTATTTTCTGTTACTGGTTTTACGCCTGGCCAGCGTTCTGAACTGGTGTTCGTCTCAGTGTTAGAGGATCTTCAAATCCTAATAGATTGCTGAGTGTTGGACCTGGCTCTTTTTTGCAGGGTTATCCCAGAATCTTTTGCCTTCCTCCTGTATTTTTTCTGTTTTGTTTTTGGTGGTTTTATGACTCTGGGCAGTTCACCACTGCTGATCAGTGCCAACGTGCATGTGCTCTCTCCTGTAAACTTGTTACGATTGGTCTACATCGGTTTAGTATATTTAAGTTACCTGTAAGTCCCTTGTACAGTAGTATCATACACACCCAGTGCCTGTAAATTAAATGCTACTAGTGGGCCAGCAGCGCTGTTTGCGCCACCCACCAAACTAACCTTTCAAACCTGTCTCGGGCCTCTGCAGGGCCTGCCTGTGCAGTTTACTCCTGCAGTGACGTGGCATTCACAGTGTTTGCCATGTCTGAAACTCCCCTTTCACTACATATAGATCACCCATAAGGTAGGCCCTAGGTAGCCCTATGGACAGGGTGCTGTGTAGGTAAAAGGTAGGACATGTGCGTTTGTTGTGTGGCATGTCCTGGTAGTGACAAACAGCTTATTTGGTTTCTCACTGCTGTGAGGCTTCTCCTCTCATAGGTTTGCATTGGAAATTCCCCGATATGTGTTTGTGATAATTTCTCATATTAAATGGGTGGCGTGGCCATGTTTGGAATAGTAGTAATGAATCCTGTTTATTGTTAAAAGCAAATTTGTTATTATTATTTTAGAAATGCCACTTTTAGAAGCGGGCATTTCTGTGTGCTTGTGACTCTTTGTGCCCTGCTTTGTTGTGTATTTAACGCCTGGTTTAGACTGACAGGAGCAGGGGATGTGCATTCACTGTAGATGGTGACAAGGGGGGTTGAGGTGTGTCCCCGCTTTGATGGGTGACTCATAGTTGAGCTGAATATGCCTGGCCTGTATTTAGAGTGTTGGAGCTTTTGCACCTGAATAGGGCTGTTGCTGCCTTTCACAATGCTGTCTCTGCCCCCTGTAGTGTCTGTAACTAGTGCTGGGGATTGAATGGGGGTGTTGTGCATTTCTAAAGGTTGTTTGAAGTGCCCCCAAAAGAAAGACTTTAGGGGTATAAGTACAGGGCCTGTGAACCCATGATACAAGACATTGCATGGGACTTGTAACCAGCCGCTGCTGGCTCTACAGACTGCACCTGGCCAGAAGTGACTGTTATGCTGCCAGGAGGAACCGCCATAGGACTCCCTTGCTTGTTGTGCTGACCGCTGGACTGTGGGGCTACAAAAAGAACTGCCACTTTTACCGCAAGTACCCTGATTTGCTGGCCTGCTGCTTATGCCCTGCT
This sequence comes from Triturus cristatus, assembly GCF_964204655.1. Taxonomy (NCBI): domain Eukaryota; kingdom Metazoa; phylum Chordata; class Amphibia; order Caudata; family Salamandridae; genus Triturus; species Triturus cristatus. The sequence continues at coordinate 484,070,331 of NC_140585.1, forward strand.
CTTGTGCTCCCCGGTGCTCTCCTGGGACGGGTGGGATGCCTCCTCCCTGTTCAGCTGAGGTCCCTAAGGATTCCATGGGCAACAGCCCTCAATTATTTGTGTTTCAGTACAGTTCTGTGTGACCAGGGGAGCACTCTATGGTCCACTTGTCCGGTGAATAAATAAATAAACCATATGGGGGACAAGGGCTTTATTTATCCAGGTCCTGCACACATGCCCTAAACAATGTCTATGCACAAGAGGGTATGCACAGTTCCTTTTTGGGTTTGGAGGGGGGGGGCGTGGCAGGGCGGGAAAAGGAGGGGAAGTTGGGCAGTCAGCGAGAAGAAGGAACAGAACTGTGGGGAGGGGGAGTGCTCCAATAGGAGCAAGGGCCCTCACACACCCCAAGAGGTGTCTTGCTTCATCATAGGGCAGCTCCTCGTCGGGCCGGCGCTGCAATGCCCGCCGGGGGCTCTTTGCCGGAGATCTTTAATGATGTTAAACCATGTAGGCCCTGTTGTGATGGAGAGGTGGGGCACAGAAGCAACGTGAATATAGTGGTGTGATGATGTTAACATTAGCTACAGATGTCCAAAATGTCTTTATTTAGCTGGGCACAGGTGCTAAGGTTAAAAATAGACTGCCAGAGTCACGGCTGGCAGGAGGATTAAACCTGCTACAGCTCTGGGGTGGGGAGTATGGTTAAAAGGTCAACACGTTTCACGCCTAATTTCTCAGAGTGGATGAGTGGCGTTTCTTCAGGACCGTGGGGCATACCTAATCTACTCTCTAATACAATACAAGGAGGCAGCTAGGGAATTCCTAGGTGTACTGTCCCTTGTGAAGCCGGATTCCTTTGTAACCCGTGTGTGGAAGAAAATGTCAAGTGGGGTGACGAGCGTCCTTCTCACGGACCTGGAAGGGAGGGAAATAAGATAAACAATAGTTAAGGCAGCTAGGTAACACCAGACAAAAAGTACCTGAACACAGTGCCAGGTGTAAGTCTTACGTGAGTGATTTTAGTGTTATATACCATATTAACCGCACTAAATCAAGGCCCACACCACTCGGTGAACCGTATTGTCCATGGGTGGAAAGTAGTGACGAAAAAAAAGCATCTTACTTTTAAAACTTTAAAAACATCAAGACAATCAAAACCGTAAAAGCAGTCAGAACCACAGCATGGAAAGTACAGTCACTATAGTGGTTACTCGTTCTTGAATGCTAATACAAATGATGATAGGATCTACCCCAGTGGTTAACAGAGCAGCGCCATTGTATGGCGACAGGGACTCACCTAATGGTTCCAGAGAAGGTGCGTCAGCCTGTGCGTCCACACCAACCGGAAAACTGGTGGTAGATGGAGTCCTGGAAGGAGGTAAACTCCAAGTAATGGGTTGGCTCCTCTGTTTGATATTGAACTAAAGCCCTTCTTCTGCAAGTGCAAATGGCAGTGCAGAGCGGGATGCGTTGGTCGAGCATGTAAAAACTAGATGTAATTGGGGAATGACTCAAAGCCTAAAAGCAGAGGGTGTCCCTGCCAACAGCGATACTCAGGTGGTTATTTGGGGTGTGGAGTGTGCAGAAGCACGAAAGACCGTGAGGCATCCAGCGGAGCCGTAATGGCCATCGGTCACCGCGGGACTAGGTCTGGGTGGCGCTGTGATAAGGTTTGGGCAAGGACCGGTATTGTCCAGACTGGATCCTGTTGGGGTGGTGGGTGGTGGGGGAGTGTATCCTACTAGCCGTGCAGGGCGGGACGCACTGGTCGAGAATGTACAGATATACAAACTCTGTGTAGTCGGAAGATAACTCACCAAGTTTCAGGGCTCCTCATGGTGGGACCTACCCACGTCCTGACGCCAAGAATGCTGGTGGCGAGGTGCCTATGGTGTCAGTTTATAACACCCAATCTGATTGGGTGGATTGATCAATCACTGAAACAAGACTCAATGGAGTCTGTTGTTTTTGGGCGCAATGTTGGTGTGAGTCTCGAGGGGGTCAGTTAGGTATTGGAACATACCTAATTACGGAGGCCATCTTAGAGTGGCAAACATGGCACGCAACTCCTCAGCGCCGTTATAGAAGGGTGAAGTTGCTGGCAGTTGAAATTCAAGAAGGACTAAACCAACCTATTTTCGGCGGCCATCTTGAAGTGGCAAATAATATTGCAATACGAAAATGTTGGGAGGGGGCGACCCAAGAAGCGCCATGATGTAGGTGTGAGGTGACTCACTCGGAACGTGAACCCAGGGCTGGTGTTACCCCAGTTGTGGCAATGAGGGGAAGAGTAAAATGTCACCAAGGTATGTGAAGGAGTCCTATCATGGAAGTTAGTCATGTGGGGCCATCTGGGGTAGTCAGTTAGGCATAAGGATTACTGGGCCCCAAGGGGGTCTTTTTTGTGGGGCTACCAATCACGGGCCCAAAGTTGAGCCTGTCTAAATATAGTGAGGTGGAATGGGTAGGCACCAAGGTGTATGAAGTAGTCTTATCATGGAAGCTAGTCATATGGAGACATCTGGGGTAGTCCGAATGGCATAGAGGTTGCTGGAGCCCAAGGTGGTCTTATGTGTAGGGCAACCACTCAGAGGCCCCACAATGAGCATGTATACATATTGTCCACTACAAAGTGATTCAGGAGAGTAACATCACAAGGTCACTTCTGACCATGGAATACCGTCATTGGCCCCTGTGGTATTTGAGGACAGATGAAATATCCAATGCTGTTCTATGTGGAATAGCCCTTGCTGGGTAATATTAGGGAATGATTCGAGAACTGTCCACTTAATCTCTTCATGTGTGTGGTTCATCTCTATGTAGTGGGATAGCATCTTAGTTGTGGTTGATGCAGTGTTCGGTGATTCGTGTTTTCACTGCCCTGGTTGTCATCCCTATGTATTTTTACTGACATGGGCAGGTGATGACATATATACAATTGCGTGTATTACAATTAGTGTGGACCCGCTGAGTACACACGTAGTTCATTAGTGTGGACCCGCTGAGTCCACACGTAGTTCGTGCTTAGCAGACGTTGCATGAGCCACACTGGTAGTGGCCTTGGACTGGGGGGACCCCCCAGAGTTGTCGTAGTGGGCGTGTAGGGCTTGGTCGAGTGTGGACAATGGTGTCTTTGATATTTGTGGTCCGTTTAGAAGAGAACCGGGGGGCCTCTGGTGTTAAGTCTCGTATTTCTTTATGATCTTAGTGAACATATTAGACTGGGAGGTGAACGAGGTGACACAGGTGAAGGCTTGGGAAATGGGTCGTTCATGGTGCTCCAAGAGAGATTCTCTGATTATTACAGGCTCGTTTGTAAGCTTTTTGCACCACCATCTGGGGGGTATTGCCTATCCTTTAAGTCTTTGGTAAGTTTTTTTAGCCTGTTCTTTGTAGTCCGTGGTGGAGCTGCCCTATGATGAAGTAAGATATCCCTTGGGGTGTGTGAGGGCCATTGCTCCTATTGGAGCACTCCCCCTCCCCACAGTTCTGTTCCTTCTCTCGCTGATCACCCAACTTCTGCTCCTTTTCCCACCTTGCCACCGCCCTACCCCCTCTCCCCCTCCAATCCCAAAAAGGAACTGCAACCACTTGTCCAGTGCAAACTAACTGGCTCAGTGTCCTGCTCTGAATGCGTGTGTTGAGCGATTCGCTCCTGGCGACAAAGAGCGTGTCTGGAGCACCTCGTAGAGCCGGCTGTGGTACTAAGGGAAGCCCTGGAGACGTGTAGCGGAGATTTCTGCTATAGGAGGCAGCGCATGTCTTATTCAGTGTGCCCCCTGCCCCCAACCAGGTTAACCACGATGTGCGACCCCTTTAGGAGCAGCGCTGTGTCCACAGAGAACAGCCACCTTAGGAAAAGTGACGTCCTGTTGCACTCGCTCCCTACCAGGGATTGACAGGCTGCTCTGCACGTCACAACCCCCTCCAGCCCCCGGTGGTGGCCGCAGGGAAGCTGCCTAACATGGAGGAGGCACATTCCCGAAAGCCGGAACAGTCTTCCTCGTTTGCGGCAGCCCCAGCCGGATTCCTGCAAAGGATGGACTGCTCATCTCCTGCGCCCAGTTCCAGGTGCAGGGCCTCAAGGGGGCCTGATTGTCGAGGCAGGGAGGCTCTGTGGCCAGCAGCTGCCTGCGTGGACACGGGCTGTTGTCTTGCTGACCCCATTGCGAGAGACCAAACAAGGTCTTCCCGCTTGATTTTTTTCAGTGTGTGTGCCCCTGCTGCTTTGCACATACCTGGGGGCGCGTGTGTGGCATAGGGATATTGCAGGGTGGAACCTCTGCGGAGGTTCCAGAGCCCCAGTGGTAATTGGCCACATTTGGAAAGTCGACCAGACTATTGTAATCAATGTAGGAGGTGCCCAGAGACTTCTGTGCCCTACATGATGCACTGAGTACCGTATAACTCATGATTGGAGCGCTGCATCGTAGGTGACTTGATAAGGTGTTTTACTCACCACAGGAGGCTTCAGGTGTTTAAGATAATATTTGGTGATGACGCACTCTATTTCCTACATGCTGCTTATGTGTGATGTTACCTGGTTATTTATGTGGACTGGCTCTAACCTAACTGCATTTTATGCAGTGATGTTATGATTTGTGTTGGTTGATACCTTACAAATACTAAGATAACGAGTACCATTTCAGAGTGACCATGGTATGCATAGAGATGGTGGGGGTTTATGACGTATGCACCATATCAGTCTTGCTTTTAGTTCTATAACTATAATGTTATGCCAACTGTTTTCCTAACGTGTGCAAAATTAGTATTTACCTTATTGCACTACTTATGCTGTTATGACAGTTGCCTGGTTGGCATATTGATTGTATGAACTATGTGGCGTCATGACAAGTGCCTAGTGGCACAGTGATTTATGTGATTGTGGTCTAATGTGTTTTATACATAATACAAAGGATATTTTTATATAACCTGGTGTGTAATCTTTTTTGTGATGTGCCTAGTATGTCACTGGTGTGTGTGTGTTGCACAAACGCTTTACACATTGCCTCTGGGATAAGCCTGACTGCTCTGCCAGGTTACCAAGGGGGGTGAGCAGGGGTTACCTTGTGTGTGTAACTCCCTTACCCTGACTAGAGTGGTGGTGTTCTGCCTACCTTAGGGGTATGAGGTGCATACCCTAGCCAACCAGAAACCCTATTTCTAACACTGAGAAATCAGGTTGTTAGTTTTCTTAACACATTTATAGAATTCAACACCATAGATTATTCTATACGCCTGGCCAGAGCACAAATATTTGGATTTCAAGACAACACTATCAGGTAGCTGGAATCTTTTTTTGACTAATCATCAGCAAGTATTACTTTTTCAGTCTGCCCAATCTTCAATAAATACAGTGAAAAGGGATAGCACTTCCCCTATTATTTAACCTGTGTATGGGCCTTTAGGTTTTTACATTACATGATATGGCTGTTTATATACACATGTAAGCTGATGATACACAAGTCTTGTTCAAACTTAATTCTAGCTCAGGCACACATTATAGTGTCTCTGACACTCCGTTTTATCAGTCATTGGATGGCTATAAACTTTTTAAAACTGCATCTGGTAGAGACGGAGGTGTTAGATAACAAGGATTTAACCCCTTGAGTGCCCGCCCCTTTCCCCGCCCTGTGCCGGCCGTTGCATTAGCGGGCGGGGTTTATGACGAGCTGGTCTCGTCATGGGCACAGCGCAACCGCGGCCCATGACGAGACCAGCTCGCCATGGGCACTCAAGTGGTTAATAGAGAAATGGAATTGTACTCTTTAACTGTATATTAAGGGCTCTATGCACTATCTGTTTAACATTGTAAAACATCTTGGTGTGACCCTTGATGCCAATTTAACTCTTGATCCTATCTAAGATTACCCGCTCTTGCTTTTGCCATCTAAAACCTTTCAAGAAGAGTCTACCTTTTGTTTCTTCTCGCTACCAAAAACTGATAGTTACTTGATTGTTACAGTTTGATAACACTAATTCCTGTTACTTTACTCTCCCCAAGAAACAGATCTGAAGACTTCATATAAATAAAAAAGGTGCAGCCCACAGCATTAACAAGGGCACAATCTTGGATCACATTACTCGTTGCCTTCCTGACGGAGACCTGGATGAACCCCTTCTCGGTGCCCGACAATGCCACAGCCATCCTGGACGGCTAGAAGATCACTGCAGGGACCACACCAACAAACCAGGAGTTGGAATCGTCGTTGTCCACAGGAATACCCTCAGAATTTCAACCGGCACCGAAGACACCCTCAGCACTGCCTAACACCTGCACTTCCAGATCCACATCGACCCCAACACCACCCTCCGAGGAAACCCTCGTCTACAGACACCGCGGACCCCGACCACAGTTCAGCGACTCCATCACCAACTTCGTCAGCACGCACGTCCTTGCTTCCACAGACTACATCCTCCTCGGAGACCTGAACTTCCACCTCAAGAACGCCAACGACAGCAACTCCACCACCCTGCTCGACAACCTCTCCAACTTCGGACTCAAACAGCTCGTCACAACACCCACCCACTCCGCTGGACACACGCTCGACCACATCTTCTCCTCCAGCAACCACGTCACCTTCAGCCACACTACCGAACTCCACTGGACCGACCACCGCTGCATCCACTTCAAGAAACACACCATGCATAACCACCCGCAACGAATCCCCCACCGCAGCTGGAACAAGGTCACCGAAGACCAACTAATCACCACCCTCGCCCGAGATCCACCAACCGACCCCACCGAAACAGCCACCCGCAACTTTAGGCAATGGATCGACAACTGCACCAACACTCTCGCCTTGATCAGGAAACCCTCAAACAGACGCACTGACAGGAGGGCCATCTGGTCCACCACGACCTCCAGGCTTCCAAGCAGACTTGCTGAACACTAAAGAAGAAGTGGCGCCACGAACAGACACCAGAAACCCACGCAGTCCTCAAGAACACCAACCACGAGCACCACCAACTCATTCAAACCGCCAAAAGGACCTCCTTCAAGGAACGCATCAACAATGCACACAACAGCAAAGTGCTCTTCAGCATTGTGAAAGAACTCGCCAATCCCAGCGCCAACGACATCCTGCCGTCGCAAGACCTCTGCCACTCCCTAGCCACCTTCTTCCACTGCAAGATCGCAGACATACACCACAGCTTCAACACCAAGACTCACCCGGCACCCGCCGACACCTCAGACTCACCGCCCCCCAACCGCACCGGCCTTCGGCTCTCCTGGAACCACGTCAACGTCGACAACACCATCAAAACCATGAACACCATCCACTCTGGCTCAGCATCTGACCCCTGCCTTCCCCACACCTTCAACAAAGCGAGCTCCATCATCGCACCCCAACTCAGGAAGATCATCAACAGCTCCTTCGAGACAGCCACTTTCCCGGAGAGCTGGAAACACGCTGAGATCAACGCCCTACTCAAGAAAACAAAGGTGGACCCAAAGGACGTCAAGAACTTCCGGCCCATCTCCCTGCTCCCGTTCGTGGCGAAAGTCATCAAGAACACTGTTAACAGGCAACTGACCCGCTTCTTTGAGGAGAATAACATCCTGGACTCACCCCAATCCGGATTCCGCAGTATCCACAGCACCGAAACAGCCCTCTTTGCCGCCACCGACGACATCAGGGCCCTGCTAGACAATGGCGAAATCGCGGCACTCATCCTCCTGGACCTCTCGGCCGCCTTCGACACCGTCTGCCACCACACCTTACGCACACGCCTCCACGACACAGGGATCCGCGACAAAACCCTGGACGGGATCACCTCCTTCCTTACCGGCAGAAACCAGAGAGTCCGCCTCCCCTCTTTCCGATCCGAAGCCACCAAGATCACCTGCGGCGTACCCCAAGGATCATCCCTCAGCCTGACCCTTTTTAACATCTACATGGCACCGCTCGCCAACATCGTCCGTTCGCACGACCTCAACATTATCACATACGTCGACGACACCCAGCTGATCCTCTCTCTCACCAAGGACCCCGCTACCGCCAAAACCAACCTACACGAAGGAATAAAGGCCGTCGCCGAATGGATGAAGAACAGTCGCATGAAACTGAACTCAGACAAGACGGTGGTCCTCATCCTTGCCTCCACCCCGTCCACCTGGGACGACTTCTGGTGGCCGGCCGCGCTGGGAGCTGCCCCAACCCCCACCGACCACGCACGCAACCTGGGGTTCATCCTGGACTCATCACTCTAAATGACCCAGCAAGTCAATGTCGTCTTCTCCTCGTCCTGCTTCAACACCCTCCGCATGCTTCGCAAGATCTACAGATGGATCCCCACCGGAACCAGAAGGACGGTCACCCAGGCCCTTGTCAGCAGCAGGCTGGACTAAGGCAACGCCCTCTATGCGGGAACCACGGCAAAACTCCGGAAAATACTTCAACGCATACAGAACGCCTCCGCACACCTTATCCTCGACATTACCCGCCACAGCCACATCACTGCCCACCTGAGAGACCTGCACTGGCTCCCCGTCAACAAGAGGATCACCTTCAAGCTCCTCACCCACGCTCACAAAGCACTCCACAACGCCGGACCAGCATACCTCAACAAACTAGTCACCTTCTACTCCCTGAACCGCCAGCACTGCTAACCTTGCCCTCGCTACCGTTCCACACATCCAGCGGACGACCACCAGCGGAAGATCATTCTCCCACCTTGCTGCCAAGACATGAACACCCTTCCCATCCACCTGCGACAGACCCAGGACCTGCTGACCTTCAGGAGACTTCTTAAGACCTGTCTGTTCGAGCAGTAGCAGCACCTCGCCCCTCCCCCCTTAGTGCCTTGAGACCCTCACGGGTGAGTAGCACCCTGCAAATGATTGATTGATTCGGCCTCACTGGTTACTGGTGGCTCAAAAAGTCCAGTTTAAATCTTTTGTCATCATACAAAATATTCTTTATGGCCACACTCCTTATATTTTTGTCAGAAACAATTGTCATTAGGCCTCCATAATGCAGTCTCCGACCTAGATACAACATCTTCTGGATGATGTAAAATCCACACTGACTCCTTTTGTAAAAAAAAAAAAACACATTATCCAATGCAGCAGTCAAGGAGTGGAATTAACTACCAATAGATTAAAAAGCTTAATCTTCATTTATCATCTTTAAAAAGAAACTAAAAGCTCAACTTTTCAAAACCGGTTTTTCCATTTTTAGGTTATTTAAACTTAACATATTTGCTGAAGCATGTAGGTCAGAGAGGAGGGAAGAGGAAATACCATTCCCCTCTTCCCCAAATCCCCATGTTATTTCATTTAAAATTCCTTCGATGTCACCCAAATCTTGTTAGAATTGGAAAGCAACCGTTTTGAAAGATATTTTTTACTTCAAACATTTCGATGAATTGTTGAGGATTAACCTAAGGATGAGCTTGCTTAGAGATACAGAAATCTGAACCTGATGAAGAGGTTGAAGTGCTGGAGAATATGGCTCCCATGTACGCACATCTTTTTCATATAAATTAAGCAGTCCAATAATATTTGTCTCTATACAAATACTTAGAAATTGATTGTTTAAAAAAGAAAAAAATCCTCTGCCCTTTTTCATACTATTATGTAATGGATCATCTTCCGTTTTATTGCGTAAAAAGATTAATTAAAAAGAATGTCTGCTGCGGAGTGTCCACAGTTGCTTTTTTAAAGTACAAAAAAGAAGCATCCCCTGAGACCCTGATTTAAATGATGTGTATGCACTCCACTAAACAGTATATGGCCCCGTTTTCTACAGAATGTTTTCTAAGTTTTTTTAAATTATATTTTAAATGGATCTTTTTTGGGTTTTAGATCATAAGGTGTGTTGACTGGCTTTAATCGATAGGTAAAAGGCTTGTGGGAATGGTATCACAAATCCTACCTATGGTGTATGTGGTAAATTCAGTCTTATTTTGCTTTGTTTCCCACCTCCCTCTCTCTCACCTTAATCTCTTGCTCCCACCTAACCCTTTCTTTCACTCACTTTCTCTCCCTCTGTTGCTCACTAACTCACATGCTTGCTCGAGCTCTTTGATGATAGAGATTAACAATAATATACGGGTGAGTTATTCACTTCATTTGACCGCATGGGGCTACACAATGTTCTGTTTACCACAAAGAGCTACTCCTAGTGTGATGACCCAAATACAGTTACAAAGACATTGTGAGTGCAGGCATCTCACAAAAAGTGACAGACTGGTCTCACACACCACCGGGTGTCATGCTTCGTCATCAGCCAGTCCTCGCCCTCTAAAACCTTTGTTTGATAGAGGGCGGGCATACACCTGCCGAGAGGGATGCACTTCTAAATTACTAAGTGGGGACCCGTGAGAATGTGAGTGAGGTTAAAAATCATTATAGTTATCAGGAAAACTATTTTAATGTGACTAATAACTATATGATACTAAACACATTGGACAGTGAATGGGGTATTTAGTGTCCCCTAGCCGTCTCGTGAGTGGTCAACATGTTTCTGCCGTGTCGGCCCAGGTGGGTCCAAGGCATTCATCAGGACCTAAGTGTTAAGGGGGGGGGCTCCGTTCTTACCAACTGGTGGCAAGAAGCTACCACTGCGTGGGTATGGCAAAGGCCACTCTCCACTTCCTAAATGGCTTCCAATTGTCAAGCCCTAATTGCAAGAACTACTTGCCCCATGGGATGAGGGGGAGGGGAAACTCCTGTTATCCACTTGTCTCAGGAAAGTTTCCCTCATGCGTCCTAGGTGGCTGCTCCCGGTCCTCCCGAATGTTACACAATGTTCTCTCAGCCCCCCTTTCGCTTTATTGTTTGTATCATGCTTTTGCTGATTCCTGGCCATCATTTGGTTATACATTCCATATCGAGATCGGTTTAATGCAGCTAAAGAATGTCTTCATTGTAGTGCTTCTAAATATTTAGGTTCTCTGTAAGCTTTCCTGCCAACTGAAAAGTAAACTGAATTCGCCCCGCTGTATATTCTCCAGAACTTGTTGGCTGGATTTTATCACTGTGATCCTGAAATGATTAATTGATGAGATGTTGCACATTGCTCGGGTATACTCATGCATTACCTACCACTCATTCTCGTTATGAATAGGGGCTCACGTCCACCATCCAATCGGTCGATTTAATTTTTTTTTTAACAAGTCATTCTTCACATCAAATTATGTAACCTAAGCAGTATGATTGTGCAACATATGAGGAAAATACTTGGAGTGGGTAGCAAGAGGAGGAGCTAAGCAAACCGGAAATGGAAAATTGAAGATTACATTATTTTGCTGTATTAATGAAAAACAGGGAGAGGAATATGTGAAATGATTTAAAATCTCCTTCAAAGAAATGTTATAACTGATGAATTGTGATGGTAGCCAATCAGCATACCAACCTATAGTCAGTGCTATCTACATGAAGCAGATGGTCTGAGTATCTGGGGAACCTGCATTCATTGCATGATATATGTGTACTGTGTGACGAAGGCTTTTTAGGTCTCGCCTGACCCAGCGCATGCGCTGGTCTGGCGAGACTTATTGAGAGGGCTCCAAAAAGTGCTACCAGGCCAGCCTAGAGCTACAGTACATGTGCGTGGGTGCGTGCGCCGCGCTTTACTGCGATTACTTTCACGGCCACACGGCCGCTTTGATGTTTGATCGCGATCACTGTCACTTTCGCGGCCGCACGGCCGCTTTGCACAGCCAATAGGTATTGCTTTTGGGACCTTATAAGTATTTAGTTATGCAACTGTTGCATAGCTAAACACTTATAAGGTCCCAAAGGCGAGACCTATTGGCTATGCCAATGCTTGTTATTTGTTGCAATGGGATAACATTACAGGACCGAGTCCCTGTCTTTAAAGAACATTTACTTTGTTCCTAAAGTAGATTCTCTTAATCTGTCAAGTAATTCACACTTGTCAAGTAGTTGACGTGGCACTGAACAGTAAAGTGACCTGTAAAATATTGGCAAACTACTAATGAAGCACTGACTTGTGAACATGCAGTCCGTTTAATTGTCCTAAATTCGAGGTCTAGCCATGCCATTGTATGTTCTCTCACTATGCTAGCCAACAACTCAGAAGAATAGTAAGAAGGCTTGTACAAATTAGAAACACAATGTCTGCAAGAAAATCCTAACATTTTAACATCTTAACGTTTCTGGCCCGTTAACAAAATTGATTGATGTTATTTATGTCCTAGTCTATTTTGGAAAGTAGAGCTGAAAGCTCTAAAAACACTTCTAAGTTGTTGAAAGCAAAGCAATATAATATTGCGAGACATATACTGTTATTATGCTCTTTAACTCTGCTTTTGAGTATTTGAATTTATAACCAGTTTGCTGAAACCGATGATAGCTGGAGGGCATCATATTGATACAGCTGAGTCGCCCATAGATGAAAAGCAAATATAAAAAAGCAAGCGACAGCAAAAATGGCTTACATTTAAAAATAATCTTTACAAACTAGCCAGAGACAATAAACTAACTTGTGCTTTTAATATTAACATGTAACCTATAAGGTTTTGAGGTGGCCTTTCTAGTTCAAGATTATTTTCCTTTGATATGTTCTCAACTTTTGGGTCTCAAATCTAAGATCTGAACTGCATTGTGTTCTTAAAGATGCTTCTTCTGCAGTGTGGTGAAGGGAGTTTCAAAAGGAATATCCCTAAATTAAGGGACTGCAAATGCACACTGAAGCCTAGTCTCCAGCAGACATCTATATAATTTTCTGACTCTGGAAACCAGATGGTACGATTAAGTTATTTTAGGACATTTTTTTGTTATACCGTACCGTTCTAAATGCACCCAAAATGGCCACTTAAGGCTTTTGGTTTAGGCTGTTAGAAAAAAGTGATGGGAAAACTATGCTATATTATTTACATTGTATATAGCGAATCAAATCCAAGATCTAGGGGCTTCTTGAGATAGCTGCATGAAGTCATTTTAAACAATTATCCCAGAACTTGTGATCAAATTTGGGGTCGAAAAACCCTTGCCATTCTGACCTAGGTTTTAGCTTCAAGTAATATTTGATAATATTAGTAAACTGTTTTTCTGATTTGCTTTGCAATGTCATTGTATTTGCCTTCATAAGGTTTTAATGCTATGGTACATTTACTTGACTAGTGTATCACTCAATCCTTAATGTAGGAAGGTGACTGATGCTCCCATTACATAGCAAACCAATGACGATTCTTAATTCTTAATTATTGTTGAAATCCTTGATGCCCAAATACATTTTTTGACGAGTGCATATTCCTGAAGATTCCATGCCTTTGAATATGCATTCCATGTTTTAAACTTAATTGGAAAACATTTCCACCATCAGCGACTCTCTAGCAATACCAGGAGGCACCTTGCAGAATTTACGAGAACATCTGCCGAGCTGCTCGTACATTGACGAAGACTGTAATATGTAAACCCATCAAGTGATGTAGTTATTCTACCTCCTTATCTGCCTTTTCACCTGAATGCAGAGTTGCCTAATTAGTGGAATTCGTATTTGACCTTTGTAATCGGTTGGCAACAGTGATCTGCATCTGCACTATCCCTGCATCTACGAAGTCTCTTTCTGCCACCAAGTGTGCATATCATGGGGTAAAAGGAACCAAAAAACTGGTCTGGGATTGGTGGAGACGAGTGTTCTTTTTCATACTTTAAGGATTTACCTAGCAATGAATAACCTCCTGATCACCCACCAAGCCTAAATGGAGAAGAAGTGAATGTAAGGTTGCAAAAAAGCCTCTGGGTAGTAGCATTGAATCTTGGCAAATAGATATAATACGTTTGGAAGAACTAACATTTTGATGAGTCACTTTTCGACAGCAGCATCTTGATCCAGTGATCCACCATGTCAAATAACTGATCTATTTCGGGTGATAATTTTCAGTGATATCAAGTTTGATATGAGGGTACCTTAATACTAGGATATTTTATAGAATAAGTATGCCAGTGGAGTAGTTTAATGAATGACCAGCTGAACTATTAATAAAGTGATTGGTAACATCTCATTTTAACCCAATTTTACTGTATTCTTGTGAAATATCGAAATCTAATGATGTATAGTAATGGGGAGGTGGATGTTGTGGTGCTCTACGAAGAGCTAGTCTTCATCCGTATACATAAATAATGCTTTTGTGCATGTTATGTTTTCCTGATTCATAAAGGAGCGGCCTTAATAGGTTTGCCAGGAAATACCAAATGACAATAGAAATCCATTTTATTTGGAGCCTCGCCGTCATATTTTATTAAGTAAGTTGACAAGCCTGCAGCGTAGTTTCCCAAGACTCGCCGTTTCAATATGGACTTTAGAAAATGCTATTTGAGCGAAACAAGTTTCTTTTCAGCATCTACAAAGACAGCCACTGCTGGTATGGGTAATCTGCATCACCACAAATAAGATAAAAATAGGTCATGAGAAAGTAGCACTTCCAGGAGCGAAGCCCACCTGGTGCGGCAGCAGCAAGACCCTGATCAGAAGTTCAGTTAGTGGTAAAGTCAGGCCTCCTTGATTTTTACAAGAGATAAGGGTTCACATAGCAGCTGTCAATGCATCCCATCAACCAATTTATTGTTTTATGTGTGGAACTGGCATTGGTGTTTTGCAGGTTTAATGGTCAGAATATTAGCCTGGAAAAGTCTCTAGTATGTGATCTTTCAGTTACCGCGCCGCCTGTATAATAATAAATGGAACTTCTTCTTTCTGGGCATTGGTTCTCTTCAGTAGCAACATTGGAGAGCGAGCATATCTCTTCGTCTTTGTCTATAGACTAGCACTCCCATAACAGCCAAGGTCTGACGTTTTGTATTCAGCATCCTCTCTATAGAAGAGCGGCGTTGAGCTATCCTGGGATCCTTCGATACCCAGATCCAGCATTGCAGCTTTCCAGCTCTTTTAACGCAGCTTTGATCTTAGACTTGCTAAATGGTTGGAAATGTATATGCCTCGAGTTTGTCATAAATGCCTCCAATGAGATGGCGTATTGTTACACTGACCCTACATTGCTAACAATAAACATTCAGACATAGAATCCTGGACCTACTTTGTAAATACCACGTCTAATAGCATCTCCCTTAAGGAACCTCTAGACCTTCTCCAGGGACATCAGAGATCATCCAACCTCTCACTGTTCACAATGCCCAGGTTTCGTCTTGCTCCCATGAAGGGTCGCTCGTTTTCCTACCTGGGCCCGAAACTTTGGAATTCTCTCCTGGTTGCTCTTAGCAACTGTCACTCCCTGCTTACCTTTCGTAAGAACATGAAGATGTTACTTTTTAGCTGTCATGTCAGATTTTCTGCTATTCGGGGTTGTTGTTAGCTGCCTGCTGTGGCTCTGCTTACTCTCTTGTCCAGCACCGGGAGCATGCCCTATAAGTTTCAATATTAATAACATCGGAGATGCATTTTTCTCACGTCGATCACTGAGTCCGTGTAGCCGCAGCACCAGCCCCCCCCCCTGTCAGTGCATCCTTTTGGTACAAAGCATTTAGCGCTCAGGACTCTGCATTTCTTATTTTTGTGCTACTTTGCCATTCTGTGACCACCAGGTGACATGTTCCTAGTTCTTTGTGAACATATAACTAAATAGACCTGCTCAGGTATGCTGTTTCACTCTCAGCCTACTAAAAACCCAATGCTGGATTCATGTTGTTGTAAAGCATTACCCTGACTCGGGCAGATCGACGTGTAGGTATCTGGAGCAAGCATACTTCAAGAATGACTTCAGCTGGAGGTGAAATTGTAAATAGAGTTTAAGCAAAGACATCTCAACATCAATCTTAGTCGACAACATATACATTTTACATGAGTAAATCCATTTATATAATACCACATAAATCCACAGTTTTAGGGCTACGCTGACTGGCTGGCTTGCAGTCAAAATTCACTTTAGTACTCAACACTCCCAGTTCTCAAGATTCTGAAAGCAACTTACTACCTCCGTCTTGAACGTACATGGCAGTGAAAATATCCTTGGCGAAACCAGTGCTGTGTGCCCTCCAAAATATACATTCCATTCGAATGGTGAACTGCAAAATTAGTTTTTGTCTTTAAAAAAAAATAATTTTAAATCTTTTCATTAAAGACATGGCAAATAATAAAAAGACAAAGGAAACAACCAACGGTTGTCCACTGGCATGGCCAAATATAGAAATTCTCTCCGCATCAGACAGTCCCTGAGTTCCCTCCCCTCTCCTTTCTCCGCCACTTTACTGACAATGACATTTTATTTTGGAGTTATTAGCGAGCAATACATCAGAACCAGCACCAGTAAGGGGAGTGCAGGGATTTCGCATAATTCATTTTCTATGCAGCCAGTAACTTTACTTTAGCCACCGTTGAAATCTGTGTTTTGTGTAATGTGCCTACTCCCTTAGAGCAGCAGCTTATTTCTAACTGTGTTTGCTCAATCTTTGAGCAAGTTCTTGGCTGCAGTGTTTCTCCTTTGTCTACGCTTTAGCATAACTACTCCTGTGAGGAGTGTCGCAGCGCTGAGCAGTCAAACGAGCTGAGGAGACGCATTGGAAAGGGGGGCCTAAAAAAGCCAAGTTATACGGTTTTTGCGAAACTGAGACTCTGATGGGATTGCCTCAACTGCATCGGAAGGGAATTCCAGAGTTTTGAAGCAAGAAAGCAAAAAGATCTACCACCAGCACAAGCTTTCTTGATTCTGGGCACCTGCAAAAGAAATGCCTCGGAGGACCTGAGGCACATTCTAGGAGAGTGTGGAGCGAGAAGAGTGTAGATACATCGGCACAGTCTTCCTATGGATCCCATAACAGTAGTACAGGGCCTTAAAAGAAAGGCGCTTTTCCACTGGGAGCCAGTGCAGTTTCTGAAGTGCCCTACTCATAGATGCACACTTGGGGAGTTTAAGCAGCAGACAAGCTACCAAATTCTGTACTCGTTGGAGTCTCTTGATCCTAACCTGAGAGGCTCCCAGGTATAAGACGTTACAATAGTCTACCCGAGAGAGACCACTAAAGCCTGGTTCACAGTTTTCTGGGCCGAGAATGATAGGAGATGGATAATGCGTTTGCGAGATCTAACAATGCTAAAACACTTGCCTGCTAAGGCTGTGATTTGACTCTCAAAAGTAAGTTTATCGTCACACACCCAAGTTTTTAACCTGGGGGTTAGGCTGAGGAAAGGGACCCAGGATTCTGGCCACCAGGCTCAAGACCAGATCGAGCGCTGCTTGCCAAGGATCAGGACCTCCGTCTTAACTGTGTTCAACGTCAGGCAGTTAAGGTCCATCCAGTGGGATACCTCAGACAAGCAGGCTCTCAAAGCCACGGTAGCAGCGACAAGGTGACGATCAACTGAGTGTCTTCGGCATGGGATATTATTTCAAAGCCATGTCGCACAATGTTGTCTGACAGAAGGTAGATGTACAAATTAAAAAGTGTAGGGCTCAGCGAGGAGCCCTGTGGAACTCCTTGCAGCAGAAAGGCTTCTGGAGGACCTGGAAAGTGCAGTTTTCCAGGAAAGATGCAACCACTCTAGGGCTTTTTGGCCAACACCGTAACTCCATTACTATTCCACAAGTCAGCCAAGGGACACAGTGTCAAAAGCCGTACTTAGGTCCTGTAGGAGTAAAGCTGCAGTTTTCCCATTGTCCATTGCCTGGCGCATGGACTCTGAGGCTAACAAAAGGGCTGACTCGCTGCTGTAATGGGGGCAGAAACCATATTGTGTACTATGTAGAAGATCCCTTACCTCAATGAAGCCTGACACTTGCTGGTTGATGTCTTTTTCAGCTATTTTAGATAACAAGGGAAGGAGGGAGATGGGCCTATAATTCTCTGGCTTACAATAATCAAGAAAGGGCTTTTTTAGCAGAACAGAGGCATGTTTCCAGTTAAGAGGTACTTGGGCTGCCTCGAAGGAACTGTTAAGCAATTCTTTGAATACAGGAAGAAGTTCAATAATAGCCTGCTCCAGGGCATAAACCGGCTTGGAAATGTACAAAAGGAGTTTGCAGCATAATAGTAAGTGTGCAGTTTAACTTGGAGGATTATGTGTGGTCTTTCAAAGTTGAATGCATTTATACAAGTTGCCATGCCGCAAGCACATTGTCTTTGCTCACAGAACAGTCCCCTGTCGCAGTTGCCATAATTAACTATTGAACATGGGGTCAAGCAAAACTGCTGGTGTACTTATATTCCCAGCTTTTCCTTGAAGTTTAATTAACCTAAATTACATTTATTACCCCAGGGAATCAGTTGCTTAACACCGTCTACTTGTAAGGTGTGCTTTAGTCATAAGAAAATGCTGCAAAGATTGGAATGAATATATTTTGTAAAGTTAACGTAATGAGCATTTTACGTTTTATGCATAAAAAGATATTCGATTTAGTTCGAATTCTAATCATGCGTTGTCTAGTTCGTTCCAACTTCGATCTGTGAGAGCCACCAGAGTGTACACAGATAACTCTATGAGAAGAGGGTGGTGACCATCCTTTTTCTATTCTCAAACAAATAAGCTAAGTCGTATTGACAGGTTTAACGTTTGATGTACCTACTAGTTTTATGAGGCATTCTTGTTTAGACCTCATTCCAGAGCTTGATCCGCGTTTTAAAACGTTGACTTATGCAAAAGCGTTGGTTGCTTCTGTTAAGCATGCCAATAGGTCTCGCCTATGCAACAGCTATTGGCTTTGCCAATATGTTTTAGCAATGTTGTACACCAGAATGGCTGCTGTTCAGCATCTTTAAAAGTTAGTGGGGGTAAAAGAGAGTGGCTTGGAGTGTTATGGAGTGGCATACAGTACAGTTGAGTGGTGTGGAGAGGAGTCTCATGAAGTAGCGTACAGTGTTGTGGAGTGTCGTGGAGGGAGTAGCTTGTCGTAGAGTTGAAGAGGGTAGGGTTGAATGGAATGGGATAGAGTTTAGTGTTGTAGAGTGGAGTGGCATAGAGTGTCTCGGAGTGGTGTAGAGCAGAGCGTAGTAGTGTACAGGGTGTTGCGTAGAGTGGGGTACAGCAGAGTAGATTCTCAGAGTGTAGTGTCAGGAGTACTGTGTCATAGAATAAAGTGGAGTAAATATGCATGGAGTGGCATAGAGGGAGTTGCGTAGAGCGTTGTGGAGTGGTGTCATACGATGGCATGGAGTGGAGTACAGTGAAGTAGCATAGTGTGAAGTAGAGTGTCATTGGAGTAGAGTAGAGTGGAGTAGTGTAGAGTGGCCTAGAGTGAAGTGGCGTAAAGTACAGTGGTAAACAGTAAATTGGCATAGATTGCAGTGGCATAGAGTGCATTGGTTTTGAGTGAAATGGTGTAGTGTGTATTGGTGCACAGTGGTGTAGAGTCGAGTGGTGCACAGTAGAGTGCAATCATGCACAATAGAGTGTCAGAGTGCAAGGTCCTACAGTTGTGCAAATTAGAGTGGTGCAGAGAGTGGCCTAGAGTACGGTGGTGCAGAGTAGAATAGAGTGACAGAGTGCAATGGTGTAGAGTGACATACTTTGTAGTGGCATTGGGTGCAGTGACATAGAGTAGAATGTTTTAGACCAGTGATACTGGGGCCACTTGCGGCCCAATTGACCTTTAAATGCGGCCCCCTTTGTGAGCAGCAGCACCAGCTGCTGTTGATTTGCTAGCACTAATATTTAAAAAAAGATGTTAAAGAAATGGGCAAGTATTTATTAACCTGCAAATAAATGCTTGCCCGTTTATTTAACCTGTTTTTGAACCTCCTTACACAATCCATGACCACTCAGAGCCCCTCCCGCCACGCTACTGGCATCAGTGTGGCCCTCGGCCACACCACAAACCATACTTTGTGGCCCATGGGTAAATGTTTGTGAGTACCCATGTTTTAGACTATAGTGGCGAACAGTGAAGTAGTGCAGAGTAGTTGGCGGCGGTGCAGTGGCATAGGGTGCATTGGTTTTGAGTAAAGTGGTGTAGAGTGCAGTGGTTTAGAGTGCAGTAGCATAGACTGCAGAGGCATAGAGTGATGCAGCGTATAGTGCCGTGGTGTAGAATAGATTATTTCAGGGTAGAGTATAGTAGTGCTGGGTAGAGCACAGTGGCATAGAGTAGAGTGGTGTAGATTGGCACAGCATTGATTGCAGTAGCATGGAGTAGAGTAGCATTTTGTTCAGTGGCATAGAGTGCAGTGGTGTAGAGTAGATTGCTTCAGAGTAGAGTTGCGGTGGTGTAGAGTGGAGTGGCGCAGCATAGAGTAGAGTGGCTTAGGGTAGTGGTGTAGAGTGGAGTGGTGCACAGTGCAATGGTGAAATAGTTGACTGGTGCATAGTAGAGTAGGGTAGAGAAGCATAAAGTTAAGTGCTGCAGAGTAGTGTCGTAGAGTACAGTGGTTTAGAGTAGAGCCCATTGGTATAGAGTGGAGTGACATAAAATGGTGCAGGGTAAAGTGACAGAGTGCAGTGGTGTAGAATCCAATGGTGTAGAGCATAGTGGTGCAGAGTAAATTGCCATAGAGTGCAGTGGCATAGAGTGTATTTGTTTTTTAGTAAACTGGTGTAGAGAGCATTGATGTAGAGTGCAGCGTTGCAGAACAGAGTGGTGTAGTGTAGTGTGGAGCAGAGAAGAGGGGAATAGAGTGGTGTAGACTGCAGTTGCATAGAGTAGTTTGTGAGTAGAGTGCAGTGGTGCAGAGTAGATTAGAGTGACTTAGAGTAGTTTGGCATAGAGTACAGTGGGACCGAAAGGGTGGTTATGTAGAAGACTTGCAAATGCTTCTGAGAAGATGGCAAAGTCTATTGTGTTACAGAGAGCAAAGAAAATGCAGAATTGGAGGAAGAATAAAAAAAAGCCCATAGCGAGACAAAAAAGCAAGTGTGAACAGAGATGATGACTTTAGAGTTTAGTGAGTTAACACACCAAATTTTAACCAAGACTGAAAATATTTCTTTGAATTTCAGACTTTCTTTAACTTCTCGTTATAACTCAGTTCAACAGAATTGTCTGTTCCAGTGGCTCCTAACCTGTGGTCCAGGGACCGCTGGGAGTGCACAAAGCCCCCCAAGGGGGTACTTGACTACTTAGAAAATTAAATAATATTAACAGATTAATAAAGTGTATATAAATTTAAAAAAACTAAATGTACAATTGAAAAATGTAAAACTTATTGTAAATGTGAAGGCATTTGAAATTGGAGGCTAAAAATTAAATTAGTATCCTCAGATTGATTCGTGGAAGCAGTGCAGGTGCATCAAACGGAATATAGTGTGGACGATGAGTGGCCTCAATTTAATTTAGAAAAGCTCTAACCTTTCTCTTAAACTTTTAATTTTATTTTTATTTATGTGTTTGTGGATTGAATAAAATGTCATGATTTGTGTACTATTTTGAATTTTTTTCTACATTTGTGGATATTATTTTGCGGTTCAAGACCATGCTTACGCCAGGGTCCCAGCCTTTAAGTAATAACTCAGTGGGGGGGGGGGAGGGGGTCCCGGAATTCCAATGATTCAGAGGAGGACCCTGGGTTCCAGTAATAATCAAGTGTTGGTCTTCACAAGTCAAAAGATTGAGAATCACTGGTCTATTTAATTTACAAATAAGCTACATAATCACTTTATGAACAACCAATCGTCTTCTAATAAAACAAGCACTAATATTATACCCCCTACTATGACGGATGCAAATACTATTCATGCATTAGAGCAAGCTTCTTCAACGAGGAGCTAGTGGCAGCTGTCCAGCTACCTTTGTAAGTAGCTCTCCAGTGCAACCAAGCCTACTAAATTAGTCACGTTTACTTAGTTGGTTTAATGTATCTACACCAAAGGTGAAAATATGTATTCAAGAAAAAAATGTCTATTTTCAGAAGTCATTGGCCAAACTTGGGAGAAAAATGGTTGCATTTCTAAAATCTATTTAAAGCGGATATATTTTTGCTGAAATTGTGCGACGTTGAGGAAACTTATTACGAAATATATTTCCTTGACTGCATGGGCACTGCAGCTACGAATGTTGTTTATTACCCAAGTAGAGGCATCCGAAACTGACACAGCCTTTTTTTAATACATTTTTTTTTAACATGCCTGCTTGTAACCCTGCCAGATCAACTGAGCTGACCACCTCTGGTAATCTTGCATATGGTGGCCAGTAATGTAATCTTTTCTGATATGGACACAGATATAAGTAGCTCGGGTTGATTTCCATTGACATAAGTATATCTTATTACAGTAAAACTTTGAGACCCCTACATTAGAGCCACTGAAATTGGGTGTGGAGGTTTGAAATATTTTACAAGATATAGCTTTGCTCTGGCTCAGTAATCATGTGGGAGGACAAGAAAATTGCTACCAAAAAGGCCTGATATTACGGAGTTAATTTCTTTGCTTTTTTTTAAATTAATGTAATTTTTCTCACATGAAATGGAACATAACACAAATCAAGTAAAAACATGTTAAGGATTATATAATCAGTTGACAAAGAGACCAGCATTAGGAGCAGATCATGAGATTCATCTATGCCTTCGTGAGAAATTAGCCATCTGAAAGTGCAAAAAGGCAGCGCACAGCAAATAAGGAAGAGAACGGATATTACGTCTAGCATATTTGGGTGGAGCCTTGTACTTTGGCAGTGATTTGAGGGAACATTGTTCAGTGAGTTGGTGTCAGATAAATAACAAGTTCACAAAAGTCTTGAAAATGCGTCAATTATAACTTGTCATGATTACTGATACAATTTTAACAGCAGAAGTGCAGAATGTTTTTGCTCTCCATGTTTTTGCTTTATTAGTGACATTTACTTCATCACTCTTGGTGAGCACAAATATAATTAAACGAAATTCAGAAAAGGATAATTGGGTATTGAGTCTCAAAACTTGTTTGAATTTCTGGGAACCGGAACAACTAAGGCATCAGCATGGGGGAATTATTGTGTTGAAAGTAAGGAAGTAATGGACATGAAATCGCAATTTGGTCAGCAAGAGAAACGACATAAGCACTGGAACAACAGTATCAGGGGGACCTAGAAACCAGTAGCCATTGGCTGGGAAGAAATCTCTGCAGGGTACTGTCTCGAATTCTAAAATACTTAAAACATATCAGTGCTGTAGTCTGGCTTGTTCTGCCTAAGTAATAGTGCACCCCCTCTCCCACCCATCATCCTTGTTGGCTGATTTCTTTCATGAGTGTCTTGTATATTGTTTATCACAAATCTCAGAAGTCAGTCACCTCATGGATAACTGTAATCTCCTATTCAAATCATGACCGTCATAAGAACCACAGTTCTTTCAGGGTGAATAAAAGTCTTGGTTCTCTATGGCCATGTATGGTTCACCAATCTCAGTTTTTCATGGATTCATCAAGGCCTTGTCCGTATCTTGCGTATCAACATCAGGACTAGTTGATGCCTAAGTTTTACAGACAGTTCAGTAACTGTAGAAATGGTAGACAATAATAGCAAATTCTATGGGTCATAGACAGAGGTCGCTAACTTTGACATAGTTGATGTGGGTTCGCTGAACTCATAGATCACTGGAGCCATTAATTGGCATGTCATTTCACTGGTGTCGTGGTTGTTCCATAGGTTCTTGGTCCACAAACCTCTTCAGTCATAGGCTATATTTCACCCAGTTGATGTTTTGGCTACTCGTGATTGATGAACGAGGAAGTGTCTTAATCTTTCATTCATTATTGTTCTTGATTTGAATTCAGTATTACAAAACCTACTTTCCTCCACATCATTGTTCACCTGAGTCATGTGCATCACAGAGACTCACTTTGTGGATAAGAATGTCACGGTCCCTGATCTAAGGCGGTCGCCTTGGGAGAGAAATTCCAAGAAAACTGTGCATTGATGTCCGAGTGTGTTACATTAAAGTGAAAACATTTTTATTGCCGAAAAAATAGCTTCTTACACCAAGGGCACGCTCCATGTGAAGGAAGGAGGGGTAAGATGTTTTTCAAATTGAGACCCATTCTTATTCCGTCTGAAGTTCTTTCTTTGGATTTGTAGCATCATAATACCTACCTGTGCTGGGGTGCGTGGTGAGCAAGCCATTGGATACTGAAATAGTCCTTATTCTTTGAGTCACCCGAAGATATTAATCACAAAATATTCAAAGCACAGGCTGCAGGAATGGAGCTGGTATACCTCAACCAAGCCCAAATGTTCTAATCTTATACTGGGTCCTTCAGTGCAGAGAATTATGTCGCAGATTTGCCTTTTTTTTTCCTCAACTAATTAAGGCATAGACAAAGTAAATCCCTTTAAAATTTCCTCCTGTTCTAATTACCTTGCAACTACAAAGATAAAGCTAATTTTGCGATTTTGTAAACCAGCAAAGAGTCTGAGGAACCTTCAGGAAAAAATCTTAAATTCCATCAAGTGAAAACTGTCCTATTCTTTTTCTAGTGTTCAGGTGTAGCATTTGTAAAATGTGTAAAGTATGCACTATTGATATTACGTGGGGTAATACTTGCCCCATTCCACAGTGGATGGCTTACTATCACATACCATCGCCTTGAATACGATTCTTTTGCACATTGCGCTTGGATTGATTTTATATTGCCTGATTCTTGGGAGTCAATTTCTGTGGCTCATCATCTCTTTGCCCAGTGGTATTTGAAATAGTTTTCTCTCTTCAGGCAGGGATCTACCTTTAAACTGTTCCAGTTTACCAAGCATTTCTAAGGAAAAACTGCATTTGGCCCTACGACTTGTATGGCATGGCTGTGTTTTGAACACCTTTCTCTAAACATTTACGAAAGCCTTGGTTAAAGGCAGTTGTTGTGCATTCATTCAGCGCGCTGTGGAATTACTCTCTGCTTGGTACTTGAGATTGAGAGCGCGCACCACGCAACAAATCTTAATTTCTTTAGGGGCCACTCAAGCCAACTCCTCTTCTCACATGTAGAGTGCGCAGATGAATTATTCTGTACCCTGAGGGAACCGCATGCTCTAGAATGCTGTCAGTCTGGTACTATCCCAACCAGACTGAACTTGTGTATGTTTGTCACTGGAGGAATAAACTACTGTGGAATACAATATTTTGATAATTTAAGCTTCTCTTTGCTTTACAATACACTTAAGATTTCCTGCTGTGGAGGATTAGCACAAAAACACACTAGCCTTTGGTTGAAAGTACCCTAGCTGGTCCTTAGTGATACATCACCCAGAATACAAGTAATTGTCATCAGGGGCGGCTCCTCCATGTGGGCGGAGGAGCGTCGCCCCACTGCTTTCTCGCGGTGCGAAAAGCAGAAGCATAAAATGGTAATATAACTACCATTTTATGTTTCTGCCTCTCGCACCGCGGAAAAGCTGAAGGGTTTGTTTGGGGGCGGCTGGGCGTGTGGGCGGTCCTGCGTTAGGGTAGGGTAGGAGTGGCTGCCCACTCTGAGGGTGCTGACTGTTTGGTCGCCCCCAGGGCCGACCAAACCAGTCATACGCACGCTCCCTTTTCTCCATGTAGGCTGCATGCAGCCTACATGGAGAAAATGGCCTCCCCATAGATGCCTGTGTGGTAGGCGTCCCAGGCACTCACAATGCTGCATTGCAGCGTTGTGATTTGCTTAGGGGAGGTAGGCTGTCTGCGGCTGCTTCCTGTTCCAGAGAAGAGACGCAGGACCTTTGTCAAAATATTTATACATTTTGGACCTTAATTTGTCAAAAACTACTTCATGTATTTACACCAAAACACAAAAAGTAAGCTTTTCGAATAAAGAGCTAGCTTTCTGACAAATTTAGTGTAATTTCATTCAGCTGTTTTTGCTGTAGCCGTATGGAAATTGCTTGGGGAATTTTTGTTTTGCCATCCCACCCCTTTTTCTCACCCCTTGCTTGAGTGATTACCCCAAGACTTTTCAGGAAGGAGCTGAGATAGATGACCGTATGGTTTGGGAAAGTTTTGTGAACATACCCAAAAGTTATTAGCAAACCAAGAAAATCAATGTTTTATTGTAACTAGGTCCTAGCTTTAACTAGTGTGTGTGTGTGTGTGTGTGTGTGTGTGTGTGTGTTTCCGTCCGTCCGTCCGTCCGTCTGTCCGTCCGTGTCCCTCCTAGTTTCCATAGGAAGAGCGTTTTGCACTATGGTTTGTTTGATAAATCAAACGCAAGGAGATTATGGGCAGAGTACTGAAACTTTTCAGACAGCCCTCCCCCAGTCACTATTAGATCTGGGTTACATCGTTCTTCAGCTCACTTCACCACCCCAGTTCAGACCCAGCCATGCCAATCAGTCTTGACGCTGTTCCTCATGGGAACAGTCGAGCCCGAACTGCCAAGCCAGGTCTTCCCTGGACTGGAAACCAGCATTCTGAGACCGGTTTCGGGGTAACACTCTTCATCCGCCAGGCTTGCTTGAATCCAGTAGCAAAGAGAGCAAGGGACCCACGTCTGGGCATGCACTGCCAACTTAGGGTGAACAAAGCAAACACGAGGAGATTGACGGAGTGCTGAAACTTTTCAGACACACGCCCTCAGTCACTATTAGATCTGGGTTGATTCCATCATTGTTCTTAAGCTCTCTTGGCCATCCCATTTCAGACCCGCCACAAATCCAACGATCTCAAAATGAAATCTGAATAGCTGCCACCACTTCAAATAGGAAGTGGTTTCAGCGTCCTTGAGATCCAAGGTATAGAAACTCCCCCAAAAAACCATAAGGGGGCAAGATATGAATACCCTTCCCCCTAGGCCTGGTGTTGGGGGTCCCAAAGGAACCCTGCCGGGGGCCAAAAACATGGCCAAAACTAGAAATTTTAACTCGTGGTCTAATGATACTTTACCGCACAAGTTATAGTTTTTCCAGATAAGTGTAACTATAACTGCTGAATTTCTATGGTTTGTGTAGTTAAAACATCAACCTAACTATAACGTTCCTGTAACCTCAATAAAATGTTGCTTGCAGCCATTAAAGAACTTGGAGGGGGGGAGAATACCCTGCCCCCCGCCCCCATGTCCCATAACTGGGTGGCAGTGCTTCCCTCCCCCACCCCCGAAGCCAAAAAAGCATTGGCAAAAATTGCTCTATCCCGTAAGACTCCCGATCGTAAAAAAAAAAAAAAATGGTGGACAGGGCTGCTGGGGCTGAAATTATTTAAATAGGGGCATCTCAGCCTCCCCTCCCTGAGCAATCACAGTCCACTGAGAGCCCACACACGGACCAATATTTGCGAATAAGGGGAGGACAGCCGCCCTGCCCCCCCTCCCCGATTCTCTAAAGGCCTTGGGAAGCACATCCCCCTGAGCCTCCAACGTCTTTAAAAAGGGAGGTGACCACCCAGCCCTCCTCCCTGACCCATTAATAGCCCTGGGTACACCATCCCTGGTGCCGGCTCTCTAGCCATGTCCCGGGGAGCCCTCACTCGTGTCATAGCAGTTTCCCTGCCCGTGCTCCCTCGTGGAGGTAGCATTTTTTAATATCCTGCCAAGCTTTAGCAAACAGTCTTCTCCCAGCAGACAGAAGCTTTGAAAATGCTCTCGCCAGCTGATAGCAAACATTTGATCTGTTTCCCTGCCTGTATTGATGTGGGCAGGGAAACATGAAAATGTTGCTTCCGACCTGAGGGAGCAGCATAAGTAGCTGCTCCCTGCTAGTTTATGGTGGGTGGCCTGTTTGGTCATCAGTGCACCCACCTTTAATAATGTGGACTCCTGAGGATGGGGCGCTCGGGTGGGGAAAAGACTCAGGGAGGTGAGCTGCACAGCCCCCCTCCTCTTTATTTTAAGTAGTGGCCCTGGGGGGTGGGGTCACCAGGGCCTAACAAGGCTCAGGGAAGGGGGCCATGCAGCCCCCTTACCCTTTAATTTAAAAAACGATCCTGGGGATGGGGTCCACAAGGCCCAGTAAGGTTTCAGGGGGTGGGCACGTGTCCTCCCTCTCTATCAAAATAAATAAGGCCCTGGGGGCTTCACCTCTATTCTGCCTCTTTCTGCTAGTTCCTCAGCTTTTTCTGCTTCTTTCTGCTGGTTGGTGACCTTTATTTTGCCTCTTTCTGCTTGCCCCGTGACTGCTGGGGAGCCTCAAGGCCACTGCGGTCCCAGCTAGCTCCCCCACTCTTGCGGGAGCTGGCATTGCTGCTGCACGAGGGAGCTGCCGGAAATGCAGCTCCCTGCGTGCAGGAGCAATCAATTCATCTATTTCCCTTCCCGCATGTCTTGAGGCATGAAGGAGATGAAACCTCTGCTTCCGGCAAGCAGGAGCCCTTTGACAGCTCCCACCCACTGAAACCAAAATGTTTGCTTTTGCTTGGCTGGACCTGTCGCAGCTCCAGCCAGGCAAAAGCAAACAGCTGTGTTCCGGGGGTGGACACCCCGGGACATAGCAGGAGCCGGCCCTGGAGGGATGGCGATCCCCAGGGCCATTATTGGCTCAAGGAGGGTGGGC
The DNA here is from genome assembly GCF_964204655.1 of Triturus cristatus. NCBI lineage: Eukaryota > Metazoa > Chordata > Amphibia > Caudata > Salamandridae > Triturus > Triturus cristatus. The sequence goes on from NC_140585.1 coordinate 484,098,597, forward strand.
TGCGCAGCCCCCCTCCTTTTATATTCTTGGGACTGCTCCTGGGAGGTGGTGGACCCTGGGGAAGAGATCAGCCAGGAAGAGGGCCACGTGGGCCCTCTTCCATTGTTTTCAAAATTTGGCCCCGGGGAAGTGGCTAGTCCCCAGGCTAGGGGTGTCCGCGGGCCCCACCCCATTAACCGTTATTTAGCTCAGGGGGGGGGGGGGGTGGTACCTGGAACTCTGGGATCAATGTGCCCCCCTCCAGCCTCCCCCAACCCCATTTCTATTTGTTTAGCTCTGGGGAGGGTGATGGTCCCTGGAGCTTATAGAGCCTCAGGAAAGGAGCTCTGTGCACCCCCTAATTTCTTTCTTTTTCTTGTTTTTTTAAATTTTTATATATAAATAAAGCCTTGGGGATGTGGTGGTCCCCAGGGCTCTGTCGGCCGCAGGAGGCGGGCCCTGTGCACCCTCCTCCTTCTTTTAAACAATCAGCCCACTCAGATCTTAGCACGAGATCGGGACAGTTTGCAGAGCCTTCGCTGCCCTAGATATCTAAAAAAAAAAATATATATATATATATATATATATATATATTTTAATATCTCCCAAAAATACTGAACAGATTTATGCCAGTGTACAAATAAGTCATTTTGTGGACCACCAGCTTCCTTTCTGCCAAATTTGGTGCAATTCCGTTCAGCCGTTCGTGCTGTAGTAGTGTCTAAAATTCCTATGGGCATTAACACTGGAAACGCACTTTTTTATGACCCCCCATTTCTCTGCCTCCGTTTGATGAATCGCCCCAAAACTTTCCATGTACAATAATAATCACCGGCACAATTGTTTTGGAAAATTTCGAGAACATTCGTCAACCGGTGCCAAAGTTATAGGCAAGTCAAGAAACGCTTTTCCTATGTGTGTGTGTGTGTGTGTTTATGTTTGTGTCTAGATATATGTATATATGCACATATATAGTTGCATATGTGTATATATGTGTATGTATGTAATATGCATTAAAAGATATGTAACTTTTTATTTATTTTACCTTTAAGTTAAATCGATTCAATCGTTTGCTGAGATAGATATTGCATATACATTATGTATATAATATTTTCTTGCTTGTTCAAAGGCTGTGGTTTTATTCGGAATTGATTCATTTATTTGAAAGAACCTTGCAAAAGCACTCTGTTTTAATTATATAATTGATGGTTGAAAATCTAATTTTTTTATTTGCAGTGTTCCTTCCTACCAAACTCTACCCAGAAATATGCCAAGCTACAGAGCGCAGATCATGCCTCGCTATCCAGAAGGCTACAGAACTTTGCCAAGAAATCTCAAGAACAGACCAGAAAGCATTTGCAGCATGACTGGGTCAGTCTATGATCGATCAATGGCACCAGGGATCGGATCTGGTGATGAGAAACGCAGATCAATCCGAGACGACACAATGTGGCAGCTCTACGAGTGGCAGCAGCGTCAGTTTTACCAAAAGCAATCAACCTTGAAAAGACACAGTTCGCTAAATAGCCCTAAAACTATGATTAATATTTCTGACCAAGCCTTCCAGTCTATTCCCACTTCACCTTCCCATGGTTCAATAGCTGCTTATCAGACATTTTCACCTCATCGTCCATACAGATCAGATGTTACATCAGCACTGCAGAGGGCAGATGTGACCCTTGATCGAAGACACCGGAATCCTCTTGGCAAGGTAACTTCTACATTTCTCTCACATTTAGAAAAGTTGCAGTATTTATAATATTAAAATGTAATTTAGCATTAGTTAAATTCTCCTGAAGTGTTTCGATTTTGAAGTGCCCTTAATGACCATAAATTGTTTATTCTAATTGTCTTAATTAGCTTTCATATACGAATATGTAACAGTATACCTCATATCTCACAACAGACTGTTTGTTTCTTTCTTGATTGTATTCACTTTAGCCAACCTTTTGCCACAGATTTGATCTGGAACCCAATAACCCCGTTCAGAACAATCCAGCTAACACTCTGCCATCTAATGAAGATCAACTCAGTTACATATTACTTGATTTGACATTGCCCAGCGCAGTTCCCTCTACAATGGAGATTATCCTCTCCCATTGGCGGAACAATGCTTCTGTGTGGGTCCCTCAGCTTGAAGACCGTGCTGCAGCGGTGCTTGTAAATTTTGTGTTTGCAAGAGTACTGCACTCGTATATTGTATGCACTCTCCACAAAATATAGTAATGTCTTGGCAAAACATGTCGATGGGCCTAAAAGTCAAACTGATGTAGAAGTAAACAGTTTCAATTTGCAGTGAGGTAAACTAAGCCTAAGCTCAAAGCCAATAGAATAACCACAATAGAATTTGACGGATACGAAAGGTCATAAAATCCTTTTAAGACCTGCCTTTCAAGGCATCGGATGCTCTCGGCCAGGCTCTCATTTAACTGACTTACTTAGGCTTGGGCCATAGTTTGCACTGTTATTCCGTATAGTCCCAGGATGCTCATTCTTGAGTGACAGTTGCGCTTTACAAATGCCCTGTTCATTTATTCATAAACAATCTGCTGCTAATTATTCCCCTTTCCCTATCAAAATACAGACGTTCCATCCGAAGTAAGAGGAAGAGAGACAGCAGTTGGGGACCTCAGTAAAAGTTCCAAGTGGAAAAAGCAGCCTGGTGCAGAGAACTCGCACGTCATTGTACCCATGTTTTGGAAACGTGTGCTTGGAGCCAGCCCCATTGCTGTGAGACCCATTACTTTGTACAAAGGCTGTTTCTGGATCCCAGCCTGGAAATGAATCAACTGAAACCAATTCTGCAGCCTGAGACAGAGGGTGCACATCCCCTTCTGAAAATGTGTATGAATGTGGGATCTAGACCACACCACTTTGTGCCAATTTACAGTCCATAATGACCAAGGAAGGAATTGTGCCTCTACTCAGATGAAACCTCTGTGACTAAACTTGGTGTCTGCATGACTTCCAGTCTTGCTGGGATGAGGGCACTTCACCTGAAGTCTGCCACATGCTGGAGAAGCCCGAGTGTTTTTTTGCGCAGAGAAGTAAAGAAGAGTGACTGGCCCTGCAGGGAGAGACAGCCCAGGAGGAGAAGCCCAGCATGTTCCAGGGTGTGAGGCACCCCAAATGTAGCTGACTATTGATAGTTAGAAAAGCCACCCCTGACCCAAAGTCTACAGGGCCCCCTCTTTCTCCTGTTGCAACTCCCAACATGAGCTGCATAAAGAAGTATTCACCAGGTATCTCTATGAGGCCTCTCTTTCCTCCGTTAACTCAAGCACCTAGTGCTGCTGCTGCCTTCTGAAGTGAACACTGCATACTACATTGGCCTCCAGGGCCTCCCCTGTCAGACGAGTGCCAGTCCGCATTAGCCCTCAAGGTTGCAACTGCCAAGAACTAGAGTTCTCCGCCAGCAGCCTCCTGGGCTCCAACTGCCAAAGACCAAAGGGCACCAAATGCTGAAAACCACCAACCAACCTTCTGAATGCATTGGTCATCACCTGTGAGCCTGATTTGGGTCATATACTGCTGTCTGTGGTCTCCTGCCTAGGTGCGGAAGTTCAAGAGTGAAGACTGAGAGGAATGACCCATACTCGCCTCGTAACTAAGTATGTAACGTGGTACTGTGTCTGCACAAACTGAGAGCCCACACCTGCAAGCAAGCAGAAGAAAGCCGTTGCTGCTAGTGCTAACCTTACAAATGCGCAAATTGATTTTTGTGTGAAATGCGTCTTTGCGTCCATTTTTCACTCAAGAACACATTTCATGGTAAATAGCGTTCTAGCCAACTGCCATACCAGTTGTTTAAGGCCCTAAACCTGAGTTATGGCCTGAGGCCCTATAACGAGGAAGAGGGTGTTTAAATACTGGTATGGCCCGAGGTAGAAGAGCTATAAGGCTTTGTAAACATTCCACCCTCTAAGGCTAGAATGTTCTACATTAAAAAGGGAGAAACGGAAAGACAAACATTGGAATGTTGGAGCAGAAGTCTTATAACAAACATTATATGCCCGGAGCCCCTCCATTGTCTTAAATTGAGTTCTCAGCATTCCCTAGTTCTAATAGAGCACAAAAAGCACAAGTGGCATGAGCAACAGCCATTCATAATATTCAGTGCTTAATTTGTCAAATAAATGGTGCCGGTGCTGAAAGCTCTGAAACACGCAGATGGTGCAATTAATTAAATGTGCGAATTCCAAAGCTGTGTAGTCCTAAATCCACCTCATTTATCTTTAATTCACAGTCACTCCAATCGCCTTGATCTCACTTCTTCGGGTTCCCGCTTTCTCCCGTTGCGACTGTGTTTGTCTTTCTCTTCCTAAGTGTTTCCGCTTTTCCTATTCTTTCCTCTCTTCCTCTAGGTAAACGTCTAATACAGATAAATAAGTGCAGGGCCCCCCAAATAAATGCTGGTGCCCCCCACCAGGAACCACTGGCCCAAATTAAGTACTGACGTTATTTCCACACACCATAAAATGTTGCTGGGAGTGGTGCTTAATGACGCGATGTGGCATAATTTCAGGAATTACACCTAACAAGTGTAACTTCAAATTCCCAGAATTCTACAAATTACAACTCTGTAATTAAAATTTTGCCCAGGCCTGTCATAAAGCCCTGTAACTGAACCTTCTTTGGAATGTGTAGTATTTAGTAACGCTTTGTAATAAAGTACTTTCCCTTAATTAAAATACCAGCATTGGGCTGGACAGTTTAGGATTGTGTCTGTTGGTTAGTTTTTTCTCCCTGAGACGCCTAGGCCTGCTCACCCGCTCTACCCTGAGAGTCAAGAGTGGAAACGGATGTACTTGACCCAGTTTGAAGGGTCATAGTAGACGGACCTCGGAACACCAGATCTCAACAGTGACGGTTAAGACCCAGTAACCCCTCCCTGCCACGTGGCCTCCTCAAAAAGGGGTCTGGCATAGGTCTTTGTAAGTGCTGGAAGCCACCGCCTATGTCATACTGGCAATTGATGGAAGGGTGGCTTCTTGGCATACAACACTTTGGGAAAAATGTTTTAAGGAGTCCTGTGGTTTATTGGCTAGGCCACTTTTTTTCTGAGTAGATTCTGATCAGAATCTTTGTTTTATCAATAATATTAGTCACAGGTTTGATTTTTGTTTAAATCATTTTATTGTTTTTTAAGGCATAAGACAAAATACAGGTACGAGGTATGGGTCGACTTTACTACAGTGATATTAGTTATACATATTTCACCAATACATCTAAAAGAGAATTTAATAGTGCCACAGGTGGGACAAAGTGAGGTCTGTGATGGGGTAGTTTGAGAGGCTTGTGCAGTCTCGATTACATGGTCCGTTTGGCCCCAGGGCACCAGGGTCCGTAATAGGGCCTGCAGTGTTGTCAGCCCGAGATGTAAATCATGTATTGCCGTTGAGGAGATCTGGTAGTGGGGGTTAAAGGTAATGGCGAGCAGCCGTAGGGAGGTGTGGGGATGGGAAGGAGAGTGTGGGCTGGGTTTTTAAACTCTGCGCTACTCAGGCCGCTCCTGCCCACCCCAAGCTCCCTCCCTACGCGTAGTCAGTGTAGTGCCCTGCATGCTGTCTCTCAGTTGGCTCCTGCACCTGGGATATCCACGGGGGGGGGGCTGTATGGCGCCTCGCCCTCCCTGCACGCCAGCTATGTATGAATTTGTGGCGCCGTCGCTAGTGTTTCTACGGCATCCGTGGCTAGTGTTTCTACGGCATCCGTGCCAGCTGAGTGTTCAGCGTCTCTGTATGTCGGTCATGTTGGAAGTCTTGCAATATGGCGTACCAGTTGGCAGCAATCCGGGTTTTGCGTAGTCCCAGGGTATCCTCCCTGCCTATGTGTCACAGACTATATTTCACCAGTTTCAGCATCTCATAAAGTTGCGTTCTCATAAATGAAGGTGCTTAGCAGCTTGTGAGAGCCTTTAAATGATGATGTTGGTATGGCTGTGAATGGTTCTTCACTCTTGAAATGTACAGTTAGTGTCTAATGATATTGCTGGACCAGCAAGTGCGACATTCTAGCAGTCTGTGACAGGCGCTGCAGCCCGGGTCAGCGGTCGTTGCTGTTATTGAATCAAGCAGGACATTATTCATGAAAGCTTAGCCTCTTTTGCCAGTTTCAGGCACTTATATTTGACACTTTGTGACATGCATTGACAACACAGCATAGTTCTAATTTAAAATCTTGTTTCCTTTGTAGCACGTTTTTGTGCCTGACAGAAGGTCAATGCCGGCAGGACTGGCTTTACAGCCCATTACTCCCCAGAGTCTCCAAGGCAAAACTGTGAGTGGCATTTTACTTCCTAAGAACGATTCTTACTGACAGAATGTTTCTCTGCAAAATGTTTTCTTGGCAGGTTGCTGGAAATCTAAAATGGCGTGGGTTGAGACGCTAAAATCGAGAGTGCATAGGATTATGGCGATAGCTGGTAAACTAAGCTAATGGAACCTTAGGGGAAGTCTTTAAAAATAAGACGAGTCTCTCTTTCCAGTTAGAAAGACTGCTTAACGCATAGGATTGGATTTTATAACCAGCGATCACAAACTGCAATCAGATCACCAGCTTTGTGTATTCCCTCGGGAATATGCAGAATAGCTCAGGTCGAGAATCTGGGCATGCTTCCGGCAGCGCCTTACTGTTCCGGCTTTTGGAGATGGTAAACATTCTATGCTGAAGTCCGTAAATGGATTCAAGGGCATTATGACAAAAGAATGAAGGGCAAAATCCAAGCAACCAGTGAAGAGATTAACAATTGTAAATCGACCAACAATCACGAGGGTCTTAACTGGCGATCTTCCAGCAGGTCTCATGCAGGTTCTACATTTAGGTCACTTTAAATTCAGTAATTTCGTAGATTTCTTCTGCTCATTTAGTGCTTGGATTGCGTGGAGTAATGTAGACTATAGATTTAGGAGGGGATGTCTTCTGCAGCGTGGTTTTTAGATTTTATTGAAAGCTGATGATTTTCTCATTCCAGCTTGAGATGGTAGTGTCAGGAACGACTCAGATTTTTACTTCGAGTCATTTGCCGTCTCTACATTTCCGTGACATTGCTTAGTTTCTTTGATCTATTGGAGAGCTGTGTATTCAGATTAGGGTCTGAAATCACCCTCCGAGGAATACTTAGGGGTTATTTTTGTTATAGGTTTTCGTAGAAGGATTTTGCTACCATTACACTATATCACTCAACTGAAAATCTAGAGGCTGCAAATTCACAACCTCTGTAGGCAAATTATTTTAATTTAAAATCCTTAGTATGGAAAATGAATATTGATTAATGGATAGCCCAAAGAGAGTTATCAGTTGTATTGAGAAAGGATGGAAGAAGCAAAAATGAAACCTGACCACCAATCCCTTTGACTCATTTGTCAAGTGTTTCCATTTAGCTGCGAGCAGATCCTGTAGAATTAACAATTTATGTCTCTTACTCCACCACTATGAGCCCCCCCACCTTACCATCCAACCTTTGAGGCACGGAGAGGGCATCTTCAAGGGTATTTTGGTCTTTACAGTGGCTTTAGCACAGACTTTTCTTGTCAGGGGAGCCAGGCAAGGTATATATGGGTTAATTTATAGAATTATTGCATGCTACCTCCGAAGTGTTCTCTAAAGTCGTTCACCTTCTGGAATTCAGCAACCTGTTGCACATTCTAGTCTATGCCATCTACTGCTGATAGTGTTAGAAATAGTGTAAGCGTGCAATACTTATTGATACTTGGCTCAGCCAAGTGGGACACGTCCATTAAGGTCAACTAGACACCTGTGGCATAGTCTAGCAATGTGCCAAATTCATGAAAACTAGGAGGGGTGTGTGGCGCCCCCAGTTTCATGGTTTGCTTGCAGTTTATCTGGAGGCCTCCTGCTCCCCTTAGCACTGTTCTACCCACTGAGCTCTCATACTGCTACTCCCTGGATTATTAGAAAATATTTATATGCATGCTCTTTAATTGATTATATTCTGAATGCAGCAAACGCAGTATAGATTTTGCCATGTCTTTTTATTTATAACAATATTGTGGATTCCTGTTGATTATATTCAAGTCCACTTTTCGGCTATGGTGGTTCCCCAGCCTTATTGATCCTGAAGTCCTTTGCTTTCCATGTGAACTTTGTCAGATATTTGCTATGGTTAAAAACATCAGCCTCTGCGACTGTACAGCAGCACTTCACAGAGCATTCAAGCACAAATCAGGCCTTTAAGAGATCTGGCGAAAAACGAGGACGCAGAGCCAGTAGCTTTGTTAGTCCCTGAGTATAGAATTAGTTATCGGATGTGAGGCTGTGTTTGTGTGTAATCAGTAGATTTTAGTGCATTTCATCCAGGAGTAACCTTTTAAGAATATGAGTTAATTAGTGGGCCACAGTAGCCCACCTTGAGCGGATGAGGTGCCACTCCTACTGAAGGCTATTACTGGGCGTCCTCCCCACTGTGCCTCACTTACCCTCAGAACAAGCGGAAGTAGGCCTGATGGGTTGAAGGGCACGCGTGACTTAAATCGCATGGTACAAATTCACACTTAAGCTACTGGCGTTGGTGGAGAGCATATGCCTTGTGTACTTGCTCACAAATGAACATCTTTGGCCATAGAGAGGAGATGGTGTAGCTCAACGACCGGAGCGGCCGACTTTGAAGCTGGGAACCAGATTCGAGTCTGGAGGGAGGCTCAAGCATCCTGTGATTCTGGGCAATTCACTTAATCTCCCCATGCCTGAAAAAAGAATGTGTCACTCTGTAATGCAACTTGGAGTAGAGTTCACGCTATATAAAACTGCAAAAAATCAAATTGTATTCCCCTGGAGAGCAATGGAGAAGGGCATTAGGCTCGCCACCTGCCCCTATTATGCCCGCCACCTGCCCCTATTATGCCCGAGAACCTAAAACACTGCCTCATGATCCATTGTTCCTCCTAAGAACCATTCTCTGCACAGCTGCTTTAAAGGGCCACCTGGTGAATGATTTATTGTATTGCAGCATATAGATGTCAGGATAGATCTCAAAATCACAGCGAGGCCAAAATGCCTTTTTGTTGGTGATAGTTAGTCAGGACTGGACAAAGAGAACAGTTTTTTCTCGGCGATGGATGCCCCCTTAAGTATCCTTAATTTTTTCATTGAACGTTTTCACGTGTGTATTGCACCTCTTAAACTTGGCGTATCTGGAAACTCCCTGTTCATTACTGTTCCACCAGTTGTCTTACCTTTTACTGCCCTGGAGGAAAGTAAAACGGATTATATTGAGCGCTTCCCAGAACTCTGAGTTCTGGACTCAATAGTTTAAATTGCTGGGGTTTTTATGGTGTTTTTTTTTTTAAATTTAATAACCATTTTAACTGTGTGGTTTGTTTTTCTGTTATCGAGTTAGTTCCCTCGTGTAATGAAATACTCCTTGCCGTTGTGTATCCTAAATACCTTAAAAGAAGCATGCTTACGTCTGCATGTCACAGGTATCTTATGGGACATGCAAGTCATCATGGCTTACGTCTGCAAGTGTTACCTCTGATTGCTCAGTGGACGATTGTCAGTTTATTCAGAAACCTACATCTACAGAAATGCTTGCCGGCGCGGTAACCTGCGACTCGATGTAAATCACGAGTCTACCGAAGCAGGCAAATTCCATGAACCAGTTTGCCTTTTCCTAGGGCTTCGATGTGAGATAGATTTGTATATCAAATCTGCTTGACCTGGTGCCATTACTCTGGGTGAATCGTCTTCAAGCACTAGCCCTGCGTTTATAGGTCACAGTGCTTACAGTACAAGCCCTGCGTTTTATAGGACACTGTGCTTACAGCACTAGCCCTGAATGTATAGGACACAGTCCTTACAGCACTAGCCTTGCGTTTATAGAACACAGTGCTTACAGTACAAGCCCTGCGTTTGTAGGTCACAGTGCTTACAGTACAAGCCCTGCATTTATAGGTCACAGTGCTTACAGTACAAGCCCTGCGATTATAGGTCACAGTGCTTACAGTACAAGCCCTGCATTTATAGGTAAGTGCTTACAGTACAAGCCCTGCGATTATAGGTCACAGTGCTTACAGTACTAGCCCTGCGTTTATAGGTCACGGTACTTAACGTACTAGTCCTGCGTTTATAGGACACAGTGCTTACAGCACTAGCCCTGCATTTGTAGATCACAGTGCTTACAGTACAAACCCTGTGTTTATAGGTCACAGTGCTTACAGCACTAGCCATGCGTTTATAGGACACAGTGCTTACAGTACAAGCCCTGCATTTATAGGACACAGTTCTTACAGCACAAGCCCTGCATTTATAGGACACCGTGCTTACCGTACAAGCCCTGTGTTTATAAGTCACAGTGCTTAGTTCACAGTGGTTACAGTAGTAGCCCTGCGTTTATAGGTCACAGTGCTTACAGCACTAGCACTGCGTTTATAGGACACTGTCCTTACAGCGCTAGCACTGCGTTTATAGGACACTGTCCTTACAGCGCTAGCACTGCGTTTATAGGACACTGTCCTTACAGCGCTAGCACTGCGTTTATAGGACACTGTGCTTACAGTACAATCCCTGTCTTTATGGGACAAGGTGCTTACAGTACAAGCCCTGCATTCATAGGGCACAGTGCTTACAGCAGTAGCCCTGTGTATCTGAAAGAGACTATTAGTTATGGATTCCTTACATTAGAATTACCGCCAGGCAACAGACTGAAGCCGGAGCATTTTTTCTCAGCAGTACCTCTGCGCGTCGGTAGGTGGCGTCGGTCGACTCCGTGTTTGCCGATGGCATCGTGGTCGCCGTTGTGACGTTGCGTTATCTACTTAGACGCCGCCCTTGCTCGCTGACGTCAGTTCTTTATTTTTCCGCGCCAGCCAGCGAAGATCCGGAGAGAGCGGTATCCTTAGTCAATTTTTGACTAAATCTTTTACGGCTTTTGTCGACATCTTTTTTTCAAGTCTTCCAACTCTTGGTGCACTTAGGGATTTTCCGTCCTTGGACTGGCTTTAAGCCTTGTGACTCCTGTCACAAATTGATGTCTATCACGGATCCGCACCTCGTGTGCCTCAGGTGCCTGGAGGGCGACCACCTACCCGAAGTCGTGCTCTGACTTTCAGGCCATGGCCCGGAGTGTTTGCGGGAACATTCCCGAAAGGTTCTGGAGGCCTGGCAGTCGGCTCCCACGTCACTCGAGGTCCTGGTCGCGAGGGAGATCACAGGACAGGTTGCGGAGCCATCGCCCCTCTTCATCGAAATCTTCGTCTTCGGGTAAGTCGACGAGAAGTCGAAGAACCACCGTCTCTCTTCGCCTTCTCCCTGTCCGTCGGCAGACGCGACGTGGGATGCAGAAGGTTGTCGTTCTGCGGCTCCGCCCGCGGAGCCTGTTGGGTCGGCTCCAAGTTTTTTCCCCCTTTCCGGGAGCCGGGGCAATCCCTGCCCAACTTCGTACATTTTGCGAAGCCCTCCACTCCATCTTTAGGCGGCCCGACTCCGCCGGCGTGCCTTCGGGCCCTGCGGACTCGGTTGGGGGCTCTAGGCCTTCGATGCCGGCAGCTTCGGTCCCAGTGCCCCCGAGGATCCAGGCCTGGATTCGGATCTGTGCCGGTCCACCTCACGACACCACCTCCAGTACCAAATCTGTTGACAACACCTCTGCCGGCGCCGGCCGCGCCCCCATCCGGCGTCATTCCCGATCCTCCTGTCGACTCAGAAACTGAGCCGGACCGGCGTCGAACAAAGCCGGATCCAACACTGGCAGGCAATTTTGTGCCTATTTTCTATCCTGGCGTTCCCTTTCACTCTGAGTGGCGGCTAGAGGACGAGGAGTGGGAGGGGGTCTGGGGACCCTTTAACAGACGAGTTATGAGAGCTGGACTGGAGAGAGGAGTTGGGTGATGCCAGTGGTCTTGACACGTCACCAGACCCTGGTATGCTTTCCTTCCCTACCGTGGGTATGGAGGAAGGTGTTCCCCAAGCTGTGGTGTTGCGTAGGGCGGCTGAGATCTTAAGCCTTGAGCTTCCCATGGTGGCGGTCACCTCCTGACTGAGGTGCTTCAGCCAGCGGCAGCCTCTTCGGAGCCCCTGCTGCCTTATAACAAAGCCTTCACAGACATCCTACTGGGCACTTGGTCGAAGCCCAGCACAGGGGCTCCTGTGGCTAGGATGATTGCCCGACGCCACCCCCCAGTTTCGGGCGACCCACTTTCCTTTCCCAACACCCTACCCCTGAGAGCTTGGTGGTCAAAGCTTCAACGTACAAAGGCGTGTTCCCTACCGCTCCCCCAGATAGGTAATCCAAGAAGCTGGACCATCTTGGGAAGAAAATGTTTTCTCCCGCCAGCTAAGGATTGCAGTCGGTGAACACTGCATGTCTCTTGGGCCGTTATTCCCACTCTGTGTTGGATTCGGTCACGCAAGTGCAGCCACAGTGCCCAGAGGAGGCCCGAACTGTACTCTCCCGAGTGCTTGTCAAAGGGAGGGACGCAGCAAAGTTTGCCATCCGCTAGGCAGGACGATTTCAACGTCAGTAGACCCGAGATGCTACGCCTGGCTGAGGTCCACTGGCTTTTCGAGGGATGTCCAATCAACACTTTTGTACATCCTCTTTGATAGCAGACAACGCGCTCAAGCATTTTAAGGACTATAGGGCTACGGCCAGATCCTTGGGCCTCGCTACCACCTTGCGCCCCATGCAGTCTGCCTTTCGCCCCTTTCGTGGCTACGGAAGGGGTGCCCTGCCACGTTCCGCCCAGAGCCACAGGCCGGTACAAGCTAGCCAGCCTCTGCGCGGCTGGGTATGTGGGACCAAGTGATGTGGGTCTGGGGGCCAGCGGGCAGGCCAGTCCTCCAGTGTTCCCTCTGCAGCAGCCTCCAACCCTTCCTAGTCCAACCTTTCAGGGCCTCCAGTTGCCAGTGGGCGGCAAGATCCGCCATCACCTCCCCCACGGGCAAACCATCACGTCGGGCAGGTGGGTTCTGCAGATAGTCCGAGAGGGGCTACTCCCGCCCCTTAAAGACTACCCCTCCATCCATGCCACCGACATCCCATCGCATGTCAGATTATCATTTGGCCCTTCTCCGTCAGGAAGTTACGGCTCTCTTGGCCAAGGGAGCCATCAAGTGTGTCCCTGTGCCAGAAGTAAGTCGTGGTTGTTATTCCCACTACTTCCTGGTACCCAAGAAGGACAAAGGCCTGCGTCCTATCTTGGAACTCAGAGACGTCAACCATTTCCTCCAAAAGGAGAAGTTCAAAAGGTTGACACTGGCTCATGTCTTGTCTGCCCTCAACCCTGGAGACTGGATGGTAGCCTTGGACTTGCAGGATGCCTATTTTCGCATCCCCGTCCTGCCTGCCCACTGGCGTTACCTATGATTCACAGTAGGATACAAGCATTTTTGAGTTCACCGTGCCCCCCTTTGGCCTTACAGCGCCCCTCAGGTGTTCACGAAAGTGATGGCGGTGGTCGCAGCTCATCTGCGCAGATCAGAGATTCCAGTCTTCCCCCTATCTCGACAACTGGCTGTTAAAGGCGGGCTCGCCCCAGGCTGTCGTCTCCCACCTCCAGACTACGGCGGACCTCTTTCATCTTCTGGGGTTCACAGTCAACGTGCCAATGTCGCACCTGACCCCTCCCAAAAGCTCCTTTTCATCAGAGCCGTTCTGGACACAGCTCAGTTTCGGGCCTATCCTCCCAAACAGCGAGTCCGGGATATTCGGGCTATGATACTGATGTTCCAGCCTCTATCCCGGATTTTGGTACGGATGACCCTGAGGCTATTGGGCCTCACGGCCTCCTGCATCCTGCTGGTGGATCATGCCAGATGGCATATGCGGGCTGTGCAGTTGGACCTGAAGTTCCAGTGGGCACAGCATCAAGGGAATCAGTCCAATGTCTTCCAGATGTCGGCAGGGACTGCACATCAGTTGCAGTGGTGGCTTACGAACCAGGATTTGGTCTGGGGCAGATCCCTCTCCCTTCGCCAAACAAAGTTTACAGTGGTGACAGATGCATCACTTCTGGGATGGGGCGGCCACATAGGAGAGGCGGAGATCAGAGGCCTCTGGTCTCCGGCGAAGTCCGGGCTCCACATCAACCTTCTAGAGCATAGGGCGATCTGTCTGGCACTGAAGGCATTCCTTCACTCTGTCAAGAGTAGTGCAGGTGTTCACAGACAACACTTCAGCCATGTGCAATTGCAACAAACAGGGAGGAGTGGGGTCGTGGACCCTATGTCAGGAGGCTCTTTGCCTCTGGAAGTCGCTAGAACATCAGGGCATGTTCTCTGAACGTCAGGGCGGATGAACTTCGCCGCCGGTGCTTGATGGATCAAGAATGGCATCTTCACTTGGAGGTGGCGCAAGGTGTCTTTCAGCAGTGGGGAAAGCCTTGGTTAGATCTATACACCACTGACGAGAACGCGCAATGTCAGCAGTTCTGCGCGTTGGAATTTCCAAGGCGGCAATCGCTCAGCAACGCTTTTCGTCGCGGGTGGAGTTGCAGTCTTTTATACGCATTTCCTCCTATACCATTTCTGCCCAGAGTGCTGAAAAAATCAAGCACAACCAGGCCCAAGTCATTCTTGTGGCCCCGCAATGGACACGAAGAGTCTGGTATCCCGAGCTCTTGAACATGGCCATCGATCCTCCGATCAGACTGCCTCTTCGGGAGGATCTTCTGTCGCAGCAGCAGGGGACCATCCGCCACCCGAACCTGTCCAGTCTCCACCTCCTTGTGTGGAGATTGAGTTGCGACAGTTGACAGCTTTCGACCATCCTCCCATATTCTGGTACATTATTCTGGCAGCCAGGCGTCCCTCCACCAAAACTGTATATGCCTGTAGATGGAAAGAAATTGTGGCATGGTGTGCAACAAAGGCTGTGGATCCCCATTCTGCCCCTCTTTCAGAGGTTCTCCTCTTCCTGCTTTCTTTAGCTCAGCACGGCTCTGCTCTGGGCACTCTCAAAGGCTGTCTTTCAGCCATTTCGGCCTTCCTTCACCTTCCTGATCAACCTTCTTTTTTCAAGTACCCTATTATAAATCGCTTCTTTAAGGGCATTACTCATCTTTTTCCTCCTGTTCATTTCGCAATGCCCCAGTGGGACTTGAACCTTGTTCTAACTTATTTGATGTGCGTGCCGTTTGAGCCGCTGCATAATTGCCCTTACTGACTCTCGACTCTGAAGACTGCCTTTCTGGTTGCCATCACCTCTGCTCGCAGGGGGAGTGAACTCCAGGTTCTTTATTCTAAGCCTCCTTTCCTTGCTGTTCATGCAGACAAGGTTGTCCTTAGAACTCGACCTTCTTTTCTTCCCAATGTGGTTACCTGTTTCCAGATAGGACAGACCATCACTTCGCCCTCCTTATTTCCGCCTCCACATCCTTCTAAAGAGGAATAAAGGCTCCACCGTCTGCAACCAAAACGTACGCTTTCATTTAATTTGGATCGCACAAGACCATTCTGGGTGTATGATCAGCTCTTTGTTGGGTATGTGGGTGCCAAGAAAGGTCAGGCCGTGCAAAAGCGCACTATCTCTCGATGGGTTGTTCTTTGCATAAAGATGTGCTATTCCTTAGCGAAAAAGGAACCTCCAGTAGGGTTGCGCGTCCATTCCACTGGGGCGACGGCGGCCAATACTGCTTTAGGACATGGAGTACCCCTTCATGATATCTGCTAGGTGGCCACGTGGGCTTCATTGCACACGTTCACTAAATACTACTGCCTGGACAGCCAAGTCCGAAGAGACAGCTTCTTTGGCCGTTCTGTTCTTCAGGACTTCCTTGTGTGAACTTGGTTCGGGGTTGGTATTGCTGGGGTATCTATTCTAAGGTAAGGAATCCATAACTAATAGTCTCTTTCAGATGAACAACTTACTTACCTTCAGTAA
The DNA here is from genome assembly GCF_964204655.1 of Triturus cristatus. Taxonomy (NCBI): domain Eukaryota; kingdom Metazoa; phylum Chordata; class Amphibia; order Caudata; family Salamandridae; genus Triturus; species Triturus cristatus. Next base: position 484,114,414 of record NC_140585.1, read on the forward strand.
CGATATATCTGTAAGAGACGTATATTAGTTATGGATTCCTTACCGCCCACCCATCCTCCCCATTCTACGATCTGACTTCTAGTGTTAGGGCCTCCCTTGCAGGGCCCTAGTTTTGTGCACAAGTAGTCAGCGTCTTGCATGGCTCTGCGCTTCTGGCGTGGAATGTCGTGTAAAGAACTGACGTCAGCGCGCAGGGGCGGTATCTAAATAGATACCGCGACATTATGACAGCGACCACAACGCCATCGAAGAACGCAGTCTCGACCGACCCCACCTACGGATGCGCAGGGACCAGCCCTGCGTTTGTAGGTCACAGTGCTTACAGTAGAAGCCCTAGGTTTATAGGCCACAGTGCCTATAGTACTAACTCTGCATTTATAGGTCACAGTGCTTATAGTATTAGCCCTAGGTTTATAAGACACAGTGCTTACAGTACTAACTCTCAATTTATAGGTCAGTGCTTACAGTTTTAGTACAAGCCCTGTGTTTATAGGTCACAGTGCTTACAGTTTTAGCCCTGCGTTTATAGGTCACAGTGTTACAGTACAAGCCCTGCATTTATAGGACACAGTTCCTGCAGTACTAGCCCTGTGTTTATAGGACACTGTGCTTACAGTACAAGCCTTGCGTTTCTAGGTCACCGTGCTTACAGTAGAAGCCCTGCGTTTCTAGGTCACAGTGCTTGCAGTACTAGTACAAGCCCTGTGTTTATAGGTCACAGTGCTTACAGTCCAAGCACTGCGTTTATAGGTCAGTGCCTACAGTACTAGCCCTGCGTGTATAGCTCAGTGCTTACAGTAGAAGCCCTGCATTTATAGGTCACAGTGCTTGCAGTACTAGCCCTGTGTTTATAGGACAAGGTGCTTACAGTACAAACCCTGCATTTATAGGACACCGTGCTTACAGTACAAGCCCTGCGTTTATAGCTTACAGTGCTTGCGGTACTAGCCCTGTGTTTATAGGAGAAGGTGCTTACAGTATAAGCCCTGCATCTATAGGTCACAGTGCTGCGGTAGATACTGCAGGTCTTTAACATGGATGTCTTACACCTGAACACTAGCTATTATGGACATTAAGTGTCCATTGAAACAGACATGAGGGAAATCAATTTGGGGACATGTTGCTCAGCAAAATGTGCAGCTTCTAGGTATTGCTGTAGGTACCTTTGCACCGGTGCTATGGTGTTGAGTCTCACTTAGGTGAGAATCATTAAGTTTGGCATGCAGAGAGAGCACAATAATTTGTTTAATATTTAAGTTTTACTGATTACATTGACAGTTAAATTCATGAACCGTGTCACAAACTGTAATCTGACAAATCTAACTGAAAGCTGCCCCATTTTATATTCTCCGCTGCCAGGCACTCTTTGTGGAGGAAAACTATTCTGAATTTGCTTTTCACATGTAACTTGGAATTAACAACTGAGTCAGGAAAACCAACCTGCGGATAAAAAATTACACAAAACAATTAGGTACCTTGACCTCAACCTCTTGTGACCAAGGCGACTTCTACCGTAGATCTTCATTAGTTATTGAATGGTGACTCATGAGGGGTTTGAAAGAAAGACCAGCAAACACTGTCACAGTTGTAGCTCCAAAGCCCATCACAAAAGTGCACTGAAGGCAGAGGTGCAAGCAAAATCCTAGCCTAATTTCGAGTTTACTATGAAAAAAACAAAACTTGTATTACGTCTAATTATGGCTCGCTTCGACCCAACTTTAGAAAAAACACAGGAGATCCTTAAAGTCCACTGTTCGAGAGGTGTTATGATTAGGTTCCAAAACTTGCCATCTATGGTGAGGTACACTCCCACAACTCTTCCATGACTTAGGATCTCACGTTCCAAAGATGGCATCTGAAATAGCATCCTATATGACGTTATCAATGACATTATCTATGATGTAACAGTCACAAACAGTAGCTCTGTTTGGATAGGTTTGCTGATGGAAGAAATGTACACTATTTACCACGTGTAATCTCACCAGGGAAATAAAGATGTTCACAGTGGTTCTGCAACCTCACAACTACAGTTAGTATCTTTAACAATGTTAATTGCTTGTGGGCTTAATTGGGGCAGCCTAAATGTATAGACATTATTTCTGTAGGGACATCTATACCTTGACTGTTGTACTGCAGCCTTACATTTGTGTTTAGTGTCTGGGAATCTTTTGCTGAGTTGCGCGAGTAACTGTTCCAGTCTTTCGCCTTCATCAAAATTATTTGTGTGAACATCTTGTTGATGTCTGTCAAGATATGCATTTCTTTTGAGTTAAACCGCATTAGCCTTGCATCTTGCAATGTAATAGGTATTGCTGGATCAGTAATCTAGTTTCCAATATTTTCTCTAATTTGGGTGTAGTCCAGAGCAATGCGTTGTGTGGGAGATGTTGTGGTTCTTTAGCTAACCATAGCTAAATAATTTCAGTGTATTTTAGGTTTTGAGTCGTAAACAAAGTGCCTCTTCAAGTGAAGGTTTTTGGGAAATATTTACTTTTTAATACTATTACCATAAATTGGCAATTAGTTCCTAGACATTCATAGCTTCCTGTAATTTCTTTTAGTAATATTTTTGCAGAAACATTTTGGCCTTGTCTACCCTTTGGCTGAAGAATCTGCACATACTTAATTTTTACCTGCGTGGATTCTTTTTGATGAACAGTTCTAGTTTGTTGAGATCTCCTTAGAAGGGAGAAAACATTAACCTTGACTGATTGCTAAGTGACCTCTTGAGCGTTTCCTGTGGTTGTATGCACTTAACAGGAGGAAACGGTAGTTATATTATATACCTCTCCTCACCCACTTCTGCCTCCCGCTCTCAGAGTGCCAGGTGTTGTCTTAACTCTTCTTTTATTTTGCTGGAAAATGATACTGGAAATAATAATGAAGCTAAAGCGCACAGTGTAAATCCTAAAAGAAAAATATGATTTGCAAATCTTGTGACGGCGCTGTCAAAGATTTTCTTGTAAGTTTAAACCAGACCGCAAACTTGCTCAATGCCACTTAGAAGTGTTCCTTGCAGGAGCTCTTTAATACTGCACTTCGCGTCATAACGAAGTCCGAATTTAAAACCCCTTTTCATTTCGGTTTCATTTTACTCGTTGTTCGCTTTCCAAATTGCACAGGTACGTTATGTCCTTTCATGGAAACACATTCAGTGAAATGATTTGGTTTCGCCTTTTTATAATTTTCTTGGAGAATTCAAATATGTTTGCATTAACACATCATTCTTGCCTTGTTCATTAAATTCTTATAGTTGTGGTATTTTTTCACTTGGTTCCGGAAATCCCTAAAGACCCAGAACCACAGATATTTTTACATTTCATTTGAAATGGGAGGAGTGGTCTCTCCCCGTAAACCCATAATATCCCTGCCTGAGCGGAATCCTGACTTTGGTTTGCCTGGAAGTCAGCCATGGTTCTGTTTTGTGCTATACTAAAAAAATGTTTACAAAATTTACTCCAACTCTAACACTGCAGAGCACTGACCACGTATAAAAAAAATACATGAATACAAAAGTGGTGTTGCCTCTGCCTACCCATCAGTTCCCTCTACACTCGCAGTAGCCGGGACTCTGGAGCATCCTCGAAGTTGAGTCAGTCATTCAGGCAAGAACACATTTTATTGGCTTTTCTTCATTTGTGGCTCACCAGGACTAAAAACCTTCATGTTTTAATTGTTTCAACAAATGGAAAAAGATGATGACCGATACTGACACCTGTGACTCGCTGTAAGTGGTGTTAGGTTTAAAATCAGCATGAGCTAGAAGGCCCGTGGAATTGAGAAATTAAATTAAAGATTCTGGCAAATGTGCCTCTACAGAACCCAGATGTCCCTGAGAGTGAGGAGTAGACGTGGTCCTTACGTACTGAGACTCCCATTGAAGCCCTTGGACACGAGTAGTACTTTCTGAAAAAACAAACGGTCAAGGACCCAGAATTAATCCCAGTCTTCTAGCCATAACTCAGACACAATCGTGGGGAACAAACTCCCTTTTAGGACCATGAGGATGAACTAGAGCTGCTTATGAATCATTTGCTAAATGACTCTAAGTGGGTTTTGAGACCTGCCTTTTGGAAAACGTATGGCACTAACTCTTGTAGTAGTTGCACCCTCAAAAGCTCAGTAAATATCTTAAAGGGTGTATTGTGTCAACTACAACCCTGCTCTGTGTTCTACTTGTCAATGATGCGCAGAATGAGCAGCATATATCAGTGTTCATAAATTTAAATAGGTTTATCATTGTTCAGCTGAAAATGTGCCTGAGGATCCAGCTTTTAACCGGGAACCAGGACTGATGCTGTGGCATCAGTGCGCCAGCCTAAGTTGTCCCTTGTGGGTTATTGGTTAACACAGTGCAATTGTTGATATGCTCGGCTTGAACCAGGGATTGTGGTGTGTTAAATAAAATCTTTTTTCTTGCCTGAAAGGGCTTATCCTCCCCAAACAAATGAACAGCTTGTGACTCAAAGATCCAGTATAAGTAAATGAAGAAATATCCCCCAGCGACTTCAAATTACAAATTTCATGCATACTTGTAACACCTAGAATCCTAGCACTCCCATGTACCTGACGAAAAATTATTTATCCTGTTGTCACCTGCCCAGACGACAAATCTTGATTCTAAACATAAAATGCCCTTGTATGAACCGCTCAATCAGATGTGACACTTCATACATTTTTATCAAGCGAGCACTGTTTGGCAAGCTAAACACAGGGACATTCTCCACCCAGGCCCCCACAGAAAATTCTCAGTCTCTGCATTTGACATCTGCGGTTGTCAGTGCGTAAGATTTGAATAGGTACTTTTGATTTAATTCTTAAATACAGTTCAAGCAAGTGTTTCATTTGAGTTTGCAACAAATTAAATGACCTTCAAATAGTCTGGCAATTATCCCAGACACCCTATCTTCCTCTCCCTCAGTTAGGCTCCTAATCAGACCTTGGAATTAGCTGTGCATTTCCCTTACCTCCTGAGAGAGGACCCTCTATGTTTACAATAACAATGCATGAAAGCATGACTCTGCTTCCTTAGAATCCGTGATCCTAATGAAATCTTTCAAACCCAAGAGGAGCAAACTATCGTCTCCCTGGGGCAATTTAGATTTAAAAGGATTAAAAGCGAAGGCAAGGGACTGAAAAGCATCTGGTGAACAAACAATGCGCCCCAAGAAAATATGCAAACTCAGTCCATTTACATCAATATCATTAAGTAGTCAAAAAATATAAAGGCTTTTTACCAAACGCAGATCCTAGAATCCACGAGCCCCATTAGACTAGATTTCTAACTGTTTAAAAAATATATTTTGCCCTGAATGCAATATGATCCCAAAAACATTGCAAATCCTATGCTACAATTTACCCAATTTATTCCATTAAAAATTGGTGATTTAGTAGGAATTTTTCACCTCGATGGAGGTGAAAAAAGCATCTACCGTAGACCCCTTGGTGAGACCAGATGGGCAATGTTTTCTCCTACCTCTGAAGTTCGGACCTGAACAACCTTTAATAAAATTAGCTTTTTATCTTCAGGAGATGTTTGTTCCATCTAGCAAAAAAAAAGAAATACAAACACAATTTTGCCACACCATATCCTAATAAGTAATTTTCCCTTTTTCTCTGAAATAGTCTGACAGTTGGAAGTTAGCGATGGTCTCCCCTTTGTTCAAGAAGCCATTGCTTGACCCAGCCATTTGGGCAAACTTTCGTCCTATTTCCCGTCCTCCTCCGTTTGCAGTAGCTGCTATGGTATTATTAAATCTGTCAGCAGCCTTCAACACTTTCTCCCATACCACCCTAATAGGCTTGAGCCCGCCAGTATTGCTGGGACAGTTCTGGCCTGGTTTACTTCGTTTCTCCAAGACCAGACCCAGACTGTCTCTATTGACAATTTTAGATCTTTCAAGGACCTTTCAAGAATGTATTACTGTAATCCTTTGCTCGTGGGTATCAGACATCTAATTCGAAAGATCAAAGTACATCAGCCAAGATGGTCTTAGGACTGAGGAAATCTGCCCTCATCTCTCAATAGTTAAATGCATTACACTGGCTCCCAGTCCATGAAGGACTCCAGTTCAAGTCATTATGCCTATGCCACAAATCTGTCTCAAACAAGAAGACATATTCTTAAATGGAAGCCCTTTTCTCTTTATACAATCTGCTTTTCGCCTTGAGATCAAAAGATGTCTGTTTGGTTAAGGTGTCAAGCTTCAGAAAGTGAGAATGGGATTTCAATCCGCTTCCCTGCTCACTGCCAAGGTTTGGAGCAAGCTTCCTTTAGAGCTATACCCACAGAAAGAATGATTACCTTTCAGACGCCAATTTAAAACCTTCCTTTTCTCCTTCAATTTGTAGCACCAGATCTATTATTTTTGAAGACCATGAGTTCCATTGTGAATAGCTTTTTTTTCCATTAATCGTTTAAAAAAAAATATGCAAACATTTCTGTTGAGCAAGCTACTCTTGATTTTCTCACTTCAGGACCCTACTACAGGTGAGAAGAGCTTAATGTCCGAGTCAAGCCATTCCTGTGAACAATTTTTGCATAAGCAAGAAAAGATGGCTGAAGCTTTTTGTGGTCCGGGCCGCTAGAACTATACGGCAGAGGAGGCCCCGATTTTGCCGCAAGGGTGAACAAATCACGCAGCAAGAAAAGGCAAATTCTGTGGCACATTTTGTGATAGTATTAATTCAGTATTGTAATTTTGGTAATAGTATCTGCGAAAAGCATTGACCCTAATTAGTACCAATTTAACACCGAAGTCCCGCAATAGGCAACTGAAATATGGCCAGTTAACCTTTGCAGAAAAGCCTTCCAGTGCACAGGCATCTGAGGTGCTATATTTTATGCAACTTTTTATTTGTTTCAGCTAGAAACACAAATAATTTTGGTGATGGATTATGTGGCAACTGCTGAGAATCCATAAATATGCGAAAATCGCTGAGGCCACAGAATCGCATGAGTCCAGTGGCCCTGTTTATGGTTATTCTAATCAATTTTACATCCAACCCACTACTTATTTGCACAGCCTTCATACATTGCAATACTCATCAGTCAATTAACTTTCTGTTCTGTAGTAGGGGATCTCTGTGTATAGTCATAATCTATGAATAGTCCCGCCCATGTGCGGGGACCCCGGAGCAATCAAAATATCTCTTAAGCTGTCCAGCATTTGCAAACCTGCAAAGACACTTAAGAGACAGACAAAATAATACAGCCTAATAACAATATGGCTGCACTGGCCAGCACTTCCTCTGAAGTGAACACAAAAAGCCAAAATAAAGTTTAAATGTAATTTTTATTCACATCTGACATGTTCCTTTATTGTATCACACTCCCTTCACCAAAATCCCTTTAAACAATAGAGAGGAAGGGGTGGACAGACAAGCCCTATAGGCTGTCATTATGTGTCTGCTAAAGGGATACCGTGCCTTTAAGAAACTCTCCAGAGACCCCCGGTATCCCAGGATGCACAGCCAAAGCAAGTTACTTTCAGTTCTTTTTTCCGGCTCCTGCTAGCAGGACCCTGGAGCTTGAGCTCTACCCTTTTGGGTGGATATTTGGACTAAATCTTAGATTTTTGGATATATAGTGTGTTCATTCGACGTCTAGAGCCTTTCTGTACTGCATCCTGCGTTTTGGTGCAGTTTGCTCACTCTTAGCATGGCTTTATTTGATAAATGCCCTGAGTGTGGGAGGAAAAAGGCCAAGACGGACCCACATGATGTCTGTATCCTCTGCTTGTCTTCCTCACATGTCCCTGCTACGTGTGCCATCTGCAAGACCTTCTCCAAGAGGACCCTGAGGGACAGGGAGAAGATTTGCCTCCAGGGACAGGAGAAGCCGAGGACAGGTGGGACTTCGGGGCATGGAGGATCCCATTCCCCTTCCTCTGCCCATGCTTCAGCCACTGGAGGGACCTCCGGGCAGAAACGACGCCTACCGGCTGGTAGATCGCGTTCGAAGGCGACGGCGAGAGGTAAAGCACCTGTGTGTTCGCCGTCGATCCCGGGCTCGGGATCGCGGCGTTCTCGACGTTCGACGTCGAGAGAGGGGCCGGCGAGACCTAGGACTAGGTCGCCGTCGAGGATTCCACGGGCGTCGTCGACACACCATCGACGTCGTACCGAGCCCCGCGATGGATCGACGCCGACGACATCAACGCCGAGGCACCGGCGGCTGCCGTCGAGACGGAGGGGATCGCCGCCGAGGCACAGATCGCCGCCGAGGCACAGATCGCCGCCGAGGCACAGATCGCCGCCGAGACACAGATCGCCGTCGAGGCACAGATCGCCGTCGAGGCACAGATCGCCGTCGAGGCACAGATCGCCGTCGAGGCACAGATCGCCGTCGAGGCACAGATCGCCGTCGAGGCACAGATCGCCGTCGAGGCGAAGGAGATCGCCGTCGAGGCGAAGGAGATCGCCGTCGAGGCGAAGGAGATCGCCGTCGAGGCGAAGGAGATCGCCGTCGAGGCGAAGGAGATTGGCGTCGAGGAGACGTCGTTCACCGTCGACGTCAAGGGGCCACCGGTCGACGTCGAGGGGACGCCGGACGGCGAGGAGACGACGGTCGAGGTCGACGATCAGTTCGACGTCGGTGACATCGGGGAACACGTCTTCGGTGATTACAATCTCGAGTCGTGGATCTAGGAGGCGACGGCGCTCCCCCTCGTTTACTTCAGCACGGGATAGGCCCGCCAAGAAGAGAAGGGTGGACGGGAGTCCGGACAGTGCTGGTCCTGGTTCCCCTGCAAGGAGTGATGGGACTCCGCAGCCTCTCCCCCAGCCGCTGCCTCGGAAGCCTCCTCCTCCTCCTCCTCCTCCTCCTCCTCCACCACCACCACCACCACCACCGCCGTCGCCGCCGCCGCCGCCTCCTCCTCCTCCTCCTCCTCCTCCTCCTCCTCCTCCTCCTCCTCCTCCTCCTCCTCCTCCTCCTCCTCCTCCTCCTCCTCCTCCTCCTCCTCCTCCTCCTCCTCCTCCTCCTCCTCCTCCTCCTCCTCCTCCTCCTCCTCCTCCTCCTCCTCCTCCTCCTCCTCATAAGGAGAGCCGCAAGATGGACTCCTTGGGGAGGAGAATGTGCTCTACGTCGGCTACGACTATGAAGGCCGCTAGCGCCTCTGCCCTGCTGGGTCGCTATGACCGATCGCTTTGGGACTCTCTGCAACAGTTTGCTGCCTCCCTGCCTAGGGACAAACGAGGGGACTTCCAGGAGGTGCTGAACGAAGGCATGATGGTCTCCAACCAGATCATCAGTGCGGCGGGGGATGTCTCGTTGCTGGCGGCCCATGGGTACTGTCATGGAGTGCACATGAGGAGACATTCCTGGCTGAGGCTCACCTCTCTCAAGCCTGAAGCGCAGCAAAAGATCGCGAACTTGCCTTTCTCTGGCTCAACGCTGTTCGGGTCTCATGCGGATGACGAGATGGCACGCATGAAGGCCGAAGCAGAAACCCTGAAGGCCGTGGGGTTGGAAAGACCCAAGGAGCAGAAGAAGTCGTTCCGTTCCTATGGCAGGCGTTATTCTAAGCAACGCGGTCAAGGGCGCCGGTCTGGTCACCAGCAGCAGCACCAGCAACAACAGCAGTTCCCGAGGCAGTCCTTTCAGAAGCGCCAAAGGGGCAGAGGCCAGCATCAATCCTCGTCGGGGAACAAAGGCCCGGCCGGGTCGAAGCCCTGAAAGGTCACTTCCCCCTCGTCCGTTACCCGCTCCGGTGGGGGGAAGTATTCAGTTCTACCTGGCAGAGTGGAGGACAATAACTCAGGACAAACGGGTGCTGAATATTGTTTGCAATGGATACAGTCTTCGTTTCACCAGCCCGCCTCCTCAGATTCCACCAGTGCGCTCTCCCTTCATGGTACGGGAGCTCCAGGGGGAGGCGGACGTCCTGTTAAGGAAGAAGGCGATAGAAGCTGTTCCTTTGAGGCAAAGAGGAACAGGCCTTTACTCCAGGTTCTTTCTCGTCAGAAAAAAGGACAAGAACGAGTTCAGGCCTATTCTAGATCTGCGTCAAGCAAACAAGTGGATCCGCAGAGAAAAGTTCCGTATGTTGTCCCTGCATCAGATTTATCCTCAGTTGCATCGAGGAGACTGGCTGTGCGCCATAGATCTGCAGGACGCTTACTTTCATGTGCCGATCGCACAAAAGCATCGCAAGTTCCTGAGGTTTCTGGTAGGCAACAACCATTACCAGTATACGAAGTCTGCACCAAGGACGTTCTCCAAGTGCATGGTGGTGGTGGCAGCACACTTGCGGAAGAACAAGGTGTTTGTGTATCCATACCTGGACGATTGGCTGATCAAAGCTTCCACGTACCAGGAAGCCCAGTGTCATTTCAACAGGACGGCTGCCCTGCTTCATCGCCTGGGACTGCACATCAACATGTCGAAGTCAGTGCCGACCCCTGTGCAGTGTCTCCAGTACTTGGGGGCCTCAGTCAATACTTTGAACGCAAGCGTGTGTCCTTCGGAGGAGAGACGCTTATCGATCCGTGGGAAGGCCCTGCACCTCCTCTCAGCCCACTCTCCTACAGTGAGGACGGTGTCCTCTTTACTGGGGTCGATTGCTTCCTGCATCTTCCTCACCTCCAATGCTCGTCTGCATATGAGGCCTCTGCAGGAATGTCTGGAGGATCAATGGGACCAGAGGCGGGGGCGTTGGGAGGACAAGATTCATCTGTCCCAACACGCTCTACAGTCTCTGAAATGGTGGTGCTCCTCAGAGAATGTCTGCAAGGGGACTCCCTTTCACAAGGATATTCCGGTCCAGACCATAGTGACCGATGCGTCTCTCCAGGGCTGGGGAGCGCATTCGGGCCCTCTTCAGATTCAGGGGACATGGTCGCAGACGGAGATGACTTACCACATCAACTTTTTGGAACTCAGAGCAGTACACTTGGCCCTGAAGGCGTTCCATACTTCCTTCAAGACGAACTCCCTGCTAGTTCAGACGGACAATACTACTACCATGTATTACCTCAACAAGCAGGGGGGCTCCCGTTCACGCACGCTATCTCGGGAGGCACAGACGATCTGGAATTGGCTGGTGGCCAGGAACCTAACGATCAGGGCGACCCATCTGCCGGGAGTGCAGAATGCCCAAGCCGATGCACTCAGCAGGCTTGTTCAAGAAAATCACGAGTGGGTGCTAAACGACGACGTGCTAAGAGGCGTCTTCGCAGAGTGGGGCACTCCGGATATCGATCTGTTCGCTACGGCAGAAAACAGCAAATGCCGCGGCTTCGCGTCCAGGTACTACCAACCAGGGACGCTGGGGAATGCCCTATGGATCAGCTGGTCCAACAGCTTTCTCTACGCCTTTCCACCCATTCCCCTGATTCCGGCGGTGCTGATCAAGCTGTCGCAATCCAGAGCCAGGATGATCCGAATTGCTCCGGAGTGGCCGAGGCAATGGTGGTTCACCGACCTTCTTCACAGGGTCTGTTCTGCCACACCGGCGCCTGCCGTGTCGGCCGGACCTTCTCACGAAGTTCGGAGGACAGATGGTTCACCCCAATCTCTCGTCCTTGAGTTTGGCAGCATGGCTCCTGAGCTAGTACAGTATGGACACTTGAACCTACCTCAGGACTGTATGGAGATCTTGAAAGAGTCGAAGAGACAGTCTACGAGGACTTCTTACGCCTATAAGTGGAAGAGATTCTGCTTGTGGTGCAAGGCGAAGGACATTGACCCTACATCTTGTAAAGAAGATGTTATTTTGCCTTATCTGCTGCAGTTAGCTCAATCTGGGCTTAATTTTCAGTCTATTAAGGTTCATCTCGCAGCTTTGACTGCGTATAGAAAGGGCCCTTCCCAAACCTCATTTTTTCAAATCCCTGTGATTAAGGACTTTTTGGAGGGTTTGCGTAAGGTGTTTCCCCCTGTTAGACGACCTTCTCCACCATGGGAATTGAACGTGGTGTTGTCCAGATTGATGAGGGAGCTTTTTGAGCCTATTCATAAGGCTTCTTTGCAGCATTTGTCATGGAAGGCTGCCTTCCTTGTGGCCATTACATCGGCCAGGAGGGTAAGTGAGATTCAGGCTCTGTGTTGTCAAGAGCCGTATACTGTGTTCCATGCGTCTAAAGTAGTGATGCGTACTCATCCTAAATTTTTGCCTAAAGTGATATCTGATTTCCATGTGAATCAAATGATTACTTTGCCTACATTTTTTCAGCATCCCTCCTCTCCGGCGGAGAGGTCTCTGCATTCACTTGATGTGCGTAGGGTGTTGAAATTCTATCTAGATAAGACAAAAGACATCCGCAGGTCGGATCAACTGTTTGTAAATTATGGTTCAGTCAGAACTGGTCTAGCTACCTCAAAACAGTCCATCTCCAGATGGATTGTGTCCTGTATTCAGCTTTGTTATCAAAAAGCTAATAAGACGTTAGGGGGTAAGCCTACAGCGCATTCCACTAGGGGCAAAGCAGCTACTACAGCTTTGCTTAGGAATGTTCCAATTGCTGACATTTGTGAGGCTGCCACCTGGAAGTCAGTCCATACGTTTACAAAGCATTACTGCCTGGACTCTGATGCTAGGGCAGATGCGCAGGTTGGACAGGCTTCGCTGAGGAATTTGTTTGCACAGTGATTTGTTGGTGTTTGGTTCTTACTCCACCGCTGTTTGTTGGTTGGGATGGGCTTGCCATTCTATTCATAGATTATGACTATACACAGAGATCCCCTACTACAGAAGGAGTAGTTTCTTACCTGTAACTCCAGTTCTGTAGTAGGGGTATCTCTGTTATAGTCATAAGCGACCCTCCCTCCTCCCCGGTGGAGTAAATCTGGCAGTATCAGGCCTGTTGTTATACACCTTCAAAAAGAACTGAAAGTAACTTGCTTTGGCTGTGCATCCTGGGATACCGGGGGTCTCTGGAGAGTTTCTTAAAGGCACGGTATCCCTTTAGCAGACACATAATGACAGCCTATAGGGCTTGTCTGTCCACCCCTTCCTCTCTATTGTTTAAAGGGATTTTGGTGAAGGGAGTGTGATACAATAAAGGAACATGTCAGATGTGAATAAAAATGACATTTAAACTTTATTTTGACTTTTTGTGTTCACTTCAGAGGAAGTGCTGGCCAGTGCAGCCATATTGTTATTAGGCTGTATTATTTTGTCTGTCTCTTAAGTGTCTTTGCAGGTTTGCAAATGCTGGACAGCTTAAGAGATATTTTGATTGCTCCGGGGTCCCCGCACATGGGCGGGACTATTCATAGATTATGACTATAACAGAGATACCCCTACTACAGAACTGGAGTTACAGGTAAGAAACTACTCCTTACTTAATAGTTGCATGAAATTCTAAAGAACCTTAATTGGACCTCAGCCATGATCAGCATCCTTATAATCCAAAGTCCTTGCAGGGTAAGATAAGGATGTACCATTGCTTCTAGAAAGACTTTAGATGCAGGCAATCCAAGCCTGGACAAGAATGAAAATCTGCAAAATAACAATGAAAATGACTATTTAATACAAAAGAATCTACTTTCCCCATTCTCCAACAATGCTTTTCAACCAAAACCAAATAAAAACAAAGGTTGTCATCATTGGTATGTAATCCCTTTACACTTTACCATGTATGATCAATCTGTTCATGTATGTTGAGAGATTTTCGGGGTGAAAGTGCATCATCATACCCCAATAATTGCTCAAACTCCACCTTCATCGACCGGGACAGAATCAAGAGCTATCCTGCCTGGCAAAGTCCGAGTCAATTGAGTTTATAATCAGGTTGAAATCAAATCTAAGGCAAGGTTGTTGAGTTCATTGGCTCCTAACATTTTGGCAACTTGTCATATCTCATAGAGGGACAGCTTCATTATGTAACTTGGGAACAGAATGGCGAAGAATAGGGCAGCCTCATAATATCTCTGTGCTGTCTCTTTCGTAAAATAAGAGCTGTGTTGTGGAGTGTCTTAATGTAGTACAGTACAAGTGGAATAACAAGATCCGTACGTGTTTGGATAGATTCTTGCGCTCATCCAAGTCCTTGGTTGATCATTTGTCACTGTGAATGAACAAAACTCCAGAAGACAGTTCAACATGAGAGAGCGAAAAGACGGATTCTTTTAATATGAGAAAGGGTATTTTACAGTCATTATGCCCCATAAAGATATTGCTGCTTTCTATTCCAAAAGCCAGTCCATAAGCTGTATTGGCAAAGTGGATAACAGACAGTACAATCAGTTGGTCGAGAAAGTGTGGATCCTGATCTGAAAGTTGATAGAAAGTAGTGATATCGCATTAAGAAATGAAATGCAAAGTCCATGTAGTTCGTTGCACTGTTCTTTGTCATCAAACACGCATGGTGCCACGTGCACTCCTCCTTTAGAATCTGTGTTGCGGTTGGCCCGTATCCAGCATGAAGATATCTTTATATTTTGCTTTTACTGCTCCAAAAGCTACAGGAAATAGTTGTAGCTGTAGGTGCAGTGTTTGTCCCTAAGTTGGACAGCCGGCTTAGTGTGGTTGATTTTACCATCCACTCCAGAAACAGCCAGACAGGAATGCAGCGAAGAGGGCTGGCCATACTCATCCAAAGTATCCGGTAGCTAGAAGGCTTCCGCCTACCGCAGTAAAAGGCCACAGCCATGGGCAGGAGGAATTTCTAAATCCTGATTACAACTGTTCAGTTTAGTGGCAGGAAAAGAAGCACATTAGGTTGCAGGAGCAGGTGCCCCTCTTGCTGCAGGATTGTTGTCTCTCAGTGCAGTAGTCTGCATGCAATGCATGAATCAAAGCAAGCAGTCTGTGATGCATCATAGCAGTATTCTTGATGAGTAGTATCTATCTGATACAGGCCTCACAACTAGGGCAGAGGCAAGTTGACATGAACCCAGTCTCTGGGTTGCAGATCATGGCATTCTTCTGTAGGGCTGGTAGGCAGTGCAGCTTGGATCTGAGAATAGAATATGTTGGGACAGTGAATCATTTGTTTGCAGCATTCCAAAGTCACATCATCATTTAAATGTAAATAGAACAAATCTGGAGATACCTGAGGGGAAGCACAAATGATCAAAGGTCAACCCATTAAAATTTTGAACAGACTCAATTTAGTATTTTGGATGGGGTGGAACAAAATGACCAGAGTACCAAAGATAAAGCCACTTGATTCCTGTCTCGCTGCAAATTTGAATGTTGTTTTTTTCAGAATGCCATTGAACCTTTCTATTTTCCCTGAAGACCCAGGGTGATATGTGATGTTTATTTCCTAAAGCCTTACATAGGAATTGGACTACAGAAGAAGGAAAGTGAGTTCCTTTGTTGCTCTAGATCATAAGAGTGATTCCAAATCTAGGCATAAAGTGTAGTAGTAGTTTTTTGGTTAAAGTGATTACATCAGTTTGTGTACAAGGGTAGGCTTCAGTCCGCAGGGGAAAACATGCACTCAAGAACCTAGCAAATAGACTTACGAACAACATTGAGGCTTTTGGATAAAATCGGCCTGCACATTGGAAAATCGTCCCTCTGGGGGCGGATGAGAATCTGGAGTAGTTTTGGCACACTTCCCAACATTTTAGGCTTCGCAGGTAGCACTGGTGTAACATTTCTACTGGGGAGTGGAGGGAAGAAGTGTGCGAACTATAGATTACCTGTGGCACAAATCATGCTGTCTCTAATGATGTGAGCAACTTCATTGTATAGTTTATCTAAATTCACAAGTAACACAGTGAGGGCAATTAATCTTTATCTCTCCAGGGTTTTAAAATAAATAAATAATGCTTTAACCAGGTGGCCTTTTTAATGTCCAGGGCACACTCTTGTAACTCAGCAAGATCCTTTAAATGGGCACGAGGGGCTCAGTAGTTTCGGACTTCTTTAGAGTAGGTTGAAAAAAGAGAATAAGCAGACATTTTGGCTGTTTGATCAGTAAAATCGTTATCATTAGACACTTCATACTGACCCTTATTATGAGCAACACAATTAACAGTAGCAACTTTTGAAGGCAACTGGAGGGCATTAAGCATCTCTTCGCTTAAAAGATTTTTTGGGGGTCGGATTTCTAGTAAGGGTGAGTATTCTTGTTGCATCCAAAGGAGCCAAATAATTGCAATCAATTCTGAGCGACTACTTTGAGTCAGTCAATTTTTTTGCTGTTTAGTGTTGTAGGATATATGGTTCAGGTGAGGGCTATCAGTTCAGCTACTTGAGCACATGTATATGGGGTAAATAGATTGTACTAGCAGCATAATCAGCAACCAGCGTTCCTTTATCATTTCTGAGTCAAGAACCATCAACCTAATCAAAATCACAATTTGGGAAGAGCAAGATCAATGCGAGGTTTTGTTAGATGGGCAATGGTGAGCAAGCAGTATTTTGTCTCCCCTTTGAGAACCGTGGGAAACAAAAAAGCAGGATTAAGCACAGGACATTGTGACAATATAACGTAAGTGACCGATAGCAATAGCATTTAATACCTTTGCAACCTTGACATGGAAAGGTGGTGAGTTTTAGGGCCCTGTTTCAGTGTGGCCTCAGCAAAAGGTAAAGCAACAGTAAGTGGTGGCCCAAAGACTTTGTTTTACGGACTATACAACTTGGTGGGCAGCTACAGCAACTGCGATTATGCGCCTGCAGCCACTACGAATATGCACAGAGGCATCCGTGCCTCAACAACATCAAGAGCAGAGAAATAATAGACGATCAGTTTCTTTTTGTCTCTGTGATCTTATACCAACACTGCAAAAGTAAAGTCGTCAAAAGGTTTGGTTTATTTGGGGCAAATGCTTCTTTAACCTCTTTGCACTGAGGTAGTGGTTTATCTGTGCCTTTTAATAATGAAATCTTGTTAACGTTTGACAATGTTAGTATAGCCAAAACCCACTGACTATTATAGCCTGATTCTCTCAAAAGAGTATGTTCCCAGCACATGGTAACAGGTGGTTTCTCTGCAAATGGCAGGCATGTACCTCTCCGAAGCTCAGATGCTATGGCCTGAATATTGAACACCGGTAGACAAAATTGTATTCTTCCACCCACCCCTTTTTTTTGTGGACATGTTCACAGTATCAATTGTTTTGCCAGTTAGACATATATTAGGATATGTTGAAGTTGTCTAAAGCCTCACTTTCAGTAATGAATGAGGTGAGCTTTCAGTTAATACACATCATGCAGAAGTCCCATTTTGATCTACAAGATTTAAAGCATTCTCAGAGCAGTTTGATTGCCTTGAAATGTCTAGAAAGTAGGAATCGGTTCAGTAGGAGAGAAGGGAAGTGAGATGTTTCAGGCTGTTCATATAAACCCTGCGCAAGTTCGGGCAAACTAGTTTCCAGTGGGGGGGCGCTATGTGGCGCACGACCAAGATGGCTGCACGCCTGTGAGGCTCTAGCCCTACAGAGCAGGGATATATCCTTTAACCTCATCCTGCATTGAAAAGGTGAATACCTGACCTCACCGCGAGACGCTGATACCGGAGATACCAATTTTGTGTGCCCAGTCTGGAGTGCAGCTGAGAATACGATCGCCGTAATTATAAGCGGACTGCCATGCCCCGGACCGGAGCCTGAGGGGAGGGTGTCTTTGCTGTGAAGTCCGAGGCTGCAGAGGCGTGGGAGTCACAGATTCAGAAGGCGGGCATCAGCAATTTGCCTCTGCTGCCTTTTTCTCCCAGATAACTGACTCTATGAGGTGGGTGCCTGCTCCGGTGCGCGAGAGGACATTTGCGCTGTGACGGACTACCTGGGGCCGCAGACGGAGTTGCTGGAACTGGCACCACGGCTCTGGGGCATGTAGCACTATGGAGTGGGCGGCTCACAGCGCGACTTGACCGCAGGAGGTGACGGAGAACTAGAGTTCGGGGGGGGGCGGAGGCGCTTGATGCGGTGCAGTTACTTACTCCCTGCACATACCTGGCCTCTATAGACTTTGTTCAGAGCCGGCGACATTATCTTGCCACAGACGTTGAAGGGCACAGCCGCCATTTTGTCCTGTCGCAAAGCCGCTGCCCGAGGTAGAGTCACAGACCCCTGGGGACTGAACGAGGCCGTTGGTTGCCAGGCAGGACTCCCACTCAGTTGCTTCATGCGTGCATGAACTGTAGGCGGTGCTACGCATAGATTCTTAACCTCGCCCTACATTTGCTGCAGATACTGTTACCGGCGGCCATTCTGTGGTGGTTGGACGCAGGGATTCATCAGTGGCGCTCGGCCGGAGCAGAGACGGGCAGTTATTCTCCCTTGGATGTGGCGGAGAGACTCGATACTTTACTATCCCCCTGAGCCACCCGGCGGCATTCTGACCACCCCCCCCCCCCCCGGAGGGCTTTTGACGCTTGATGCCCCCATTTCACCATTGCATTGCAAGTGCCCGGGTGCGTGCCCTCACCCGCATATCTTATAGACACTGCGCCAACGCAGGCGAAGCAGCCTGAGGCAAAATTTGGCCAGACCTTGTATATATTGGAGCCGTGAGAATTGCTTCTGGGCACGAAATTTGCCAGCACTGATCGCCTAAGTGTACATGTGGAAGTTACCACTACTGGATATCTCTGATCACGTGGTTAAGCTTGAGCGCTGACGGCGCTCCTGGAGATCATGCTTTACGTCTCTGCTCTGTTTATCGGCCTATGAGATGGGGCGCGCCGACACCAAACAAACTTAACTCCCATTTGAAACGCGCAAAGCACCTAGATCGAACTCGTTGGAACATGCGAACTCTGATGCCACCGATGCGCCTGAGTACGACTGGAAGGCCCTCCTGCTGGGCATGAAGCAAAGCCTCACATCCATTGATGCTAAAATGGACACGAACATGCGGATGGAAGCTATGGTCAACAAACAGGATCAACATGAGCTACGACTAAAGGAGGCCAAAACCAGGATTTCAGATCTCGAAGATGGCGCCACCACAAGCAGGGTGCAGATATTGCAGATGGACAAGCTGCTCAAGATTATCGCCGATAAAAACGAGGACTTGGAGGCTCGCTCCAGAAGAAATAATGTCCGCATCCTTGGCCTGGCGGAATCAACCAATGTGGGTTGTATGGAGGACTTCATCGAAAAGTTGGTCATGGACCTATTTGGCAGAGACTTCTTCTCTGCGCAACTCACGGTGGAAAGGGCGCACAGATCCCTGGCGGCCCGCCCACCCCTGGGGGTGTCGCCAAGAGCGGTGATAGCCCGCTTTCTGAACTTTCGCGATAGAGATGAGGTCCTGCGCATGGCCCGCGAAAAGAAACAGGTTCACTATGAAAACACTGCGCTGGCGTTCTTTCCGGGCCTTCACGCAATCAGTACAAGCTGCCAGGCGTAAATTCTCTGCTGTCGCAGAAATCCCTTATGCGATGTTGTATCCGGCGAAATTGAAGATAACTCATCATGGTAAACAGCACTACTTCCAGAACCCGCAGCAGGCTGAAGACTACCTTAAGCGAAACCGCCGGGCAGCGTCCCACTCTCCTTTGTTCGACCCAGGCTGAGACATGTAATAGACATTGGTTCTCCTGTGACTCTTGGGTGGGTGCGGGTAAGGAGGGAGAGGGTGGGTCGTGAGCCCCACGAGGGCATACCCCTAAGGAGGGACAGTACTTGTTGTATACTGATGGTTTTTTGGGTGGGGCAAGTTGGGGAAGCCGGTGTGGGTGGAGAGAGGGGGGGTGTACGATTGCAATATCCCAGTCTATACAACTACCTGTGGTTATCGATGTATGGTTGAGTACAGCTTCTTATAGTAGCGACAATGGCAGACAACACACGCGATATCAATAGTTTTAAGGTTGCATCATGGAATGTGCGGGGCCTGAACAACCCCAGGAAGAAAAGGCAGATACTTGGGTATTTAGACAGGCATCACATCACAGTTGCTATGTTACAGGAAACACACCTGAGCCCTGGAACTGTGCCCCTGTTTGCCTCGAGGTGGGCCTCGCAACGCTGCTTTGCATCTTACTCTAGTTATTCCCGGGGAATTGCTATCAAAAGGGGGGTGTCGTTTGTGCCCAGTGGGACTACCACGGATGTGGGCGGTAGGTTCTGCCTCATCTGGGGGAGACTTCATTCCTATGATGCGACATTTGCTAATTATTATGGCCCCAACACTGATGACCCATGGTTCTTCTCCAGTTATGGAGTAAAATCCAGGAGATTGGCACTACCTATGTCATATGGGCGGGGGGGGACTTCAATACGACGCCACAACCACGACCGGATAGGTCTCGAGCTTCCCTGGCACACTATACAATCACGCAAATAACTCTGAAAGATATTGTAGCTGATAATGGCTTACTTGACTCTTGGAGGCATATACACCCTACACTGCAGGAGGGTACACACTACTCTGCAGTCCACTCATCTTGGGCCAGGCTAGACTACATGTTCATATCTGTTGGAATGGTGCACTGGCTGAGTAGTGTAACCCATCTAGCCCGAACGTATTCAGACCATTCCCCAGTTATTGTGGAAATCCACACCGCCTTGCAGTACTCCCCGTACAGTAGTTGACGCCTCAACCCCTTACACTTGCAGGACACAGTGTTTAAGGCAGAACTGGAACAAGATATCCATGATTTTTTTTAGCGCAATGTCAAATCTGTTACCAGCATCACCACAGGCGTTCAAAGTTACGGCTCGAGGCTGGTGTATATCTAAAGGTGGGGGCATCCTTAAAACGTTGCGCAATTACCTCTCCAAATTGGAAGGGCAACTTAAAAAATTAGAAAATGACATTAGCACCAGTACAGACGGTCACGCACTTAGAGCCACCATATGCAGCAAGCTGACAGAATATGGTGAGATTTCTGACAGGGAATGCAAATTTCAGGGGAAACCACACATGGCGAGGAAATATGGGGAGGGTGACAGGCCGGGAAAGGTTCTGGCAGCTGCGATCAGGCCCCCTAAATTCTCCAACTATATAACGGAGATTCGCTGGGTAACACACACAGGAATCTTCCTGATCAACTGTCCACATTCAGAGATTTCTATAGTACTCTGTACTCTTCCCAAAGAGGCACCCCGCTTGACTTGTCTGAATATTTTGAGGATACAGCACTAGCCTGGTTGGGGGATACCCAGCGGAGATTCCTGAGCTTGGATCTGGAGTTAGACGAAATCACAGATGCTATCATGCAGCTGAAGTCTGGACGGGCCCCGGGGTCAGATGGTCTGCCCATAGAATTTTACAAAACGTATGCTCCGATCCTAGCTCCCATCCTGAAAGAGGTGTTCTATGTGGCATTGGAGGAGGGCTGCTTTCCTGGAACTATGTACGAGGCCCTAATAACCTCGTTATTAAAACCTGGGAAGTCCCCTCTTTATTGTGATTCGTATCGGCCCCTATCTCTATTGAATTGCGATACTAAAATACTTGCTAAAGTCTTGGCGACCAGACTTGGTCTGCTGATGCAGCGGCTGGTACTTCCGGACCAGGCGGGGTTCATCCCTAGCCGAGCTACGTTGCATAATCTTAGAACCCTTGCTGCAGTTCTACAAGATATCGACCCTAACTACTCAGGGGTGGCGGTATTCCTTTACGCTACCAAGGCGTTTGATTCCCTGGCGTGGGACTACTTGCTAGGTACTTTAGGACGCATGGGGATGCCCTCTACCTTCCTCCAATGGGTACAACTGCTTTACAGCCAGTCGGTGGCATCAGTGCTTTTAAACGGTGCCAAGTCCACCCCCTTTACTATCTCCAGAGCCAGGGTTGCCCTTTATCCCCTATTTTATTTGCCCTTGAACCCTTAGCAGCGAAGCTCCGACAACACCATAACGATAAAGCACTGATTTACCCTACTAGACAGCTGCTTATTTCTCTATATGCAGATGACATGACATTGTATGTTAAGAAACCCCAAGACAATCTTAACCCCATATTACGGGAGATGTCAAAATTTGGTGCTATATCCGGAGTACAAATACATTGGTCAAAATCTGCTATTTTCCCCCTAACAGATAGCACCCCGTCACACCAGCTGGACTACCCCCTAATATGGGAATCTGACGAATTGAAATACCTGGGCATCCATGTCACTAGAGACAGACACGCTAATGAGAATCAATTATGGCACGGCTATAGATAAGATAACTGTCACCAAGTGGCTGCGACTTCTCCTCTCCGTGGCGGGAAGGATGTCATTAATCAAGATGGTGTTACTGCCAAAGCTTTTATATCTGTTCATTAATATAACATACCACCCAGGGAGTTTCTTCTTTAATACACTCAGATCTCAACTTACGAGGCTCATATGGGGCGGGAAGCAGGCACGACTTAATCTAAACACGCTGATGCTGCCATATCACCGGGGGGGTATGATGTCCCAAATTTTGAATTTTATTATTATTGTGCACAGGCCCATTTTGCAACATACTGGTTCCACCCGCCACCTTTCATGCCTCATCTGGCGGTCGAAGATGGCTACATGGCCCTACCCCCCTGTCAGGCTACCTTACCACAGCAGTGAGGGAGCGCGTACGAGATCCGTCCACTGTGGACTGTACCATACCGGCATGACATCGGATAGCTCACAAGCTGGAGAACCCTGTGTTATACTCTCCCAAAATGTCCCTGTCGCCCAATCCCTTGTTACGGGTTACGTGTGAGGGGATATGTTGAAAGATGCTAGAGGGCCTCAAGTATTACACCTGGGGGGACCTTTATATAGCGGGGCAGTTCCGCTCCAAGGAACAGTTCTTTGGAACACGTACGCTAACAATAATGGACACATTTATGTATACTCGACTCCGACAAAGTATTAAGGCTTTTACCCCTGGCTTTCCTGAAGAGCTCCTCTACACGCCTTCCTACAGGCAGAGCCCCCAACATGCCATATCCCTCCTATATAAGCACACACAGAAAGCACTGCCATCCCGCCCTGTTTGGGCCAGACACGAAAATGGGATAGGGATTTGGACGCCCCATTGACAGATGACCAATGGGAACTTCGCTGTACACAGACAGAGGCCATTACTAGCAACAGCAGGCTACGCCTTATTCATTTTAAGTTTTTGCACTGGTTATGCCACAATCCGGCTAAACTTTACAGATTTCGACTCCGGGATAATGATTAATGCGCAAGATGTGGGTGGGAGGGGGCGGACTTCCTTCACCTGCTGTGGAGTTGCCCCCCCGGTGGCAGAATTCTGGACGCAGACGTTCGATGGGATCTCGGACATGATAGGTGTCCGGATGACGCCAGTCCTAGCCCTCTTGGGACTGATTCAAAACATCAATACAATACATAAAAAGTTCCTAGCAATGGGGTTGCTATTAGCGAAACAGCAAGTAGCATGTCGCTGGGGGAAGAGGCCGTGCTCCCAAGTTTAAAGACTGGATTCACACGATGACCACTTGGCAAGAACACATGCACAACTATGCAGATCTATTACCCACTAAGTCACGCCCGAAAGACATTTGGGGCCCACTAACCTCCTATCTGATTGCGCAAGAGGCAAGGAGCAAGGAAGTAGAGGGTGGGACTGCTTTGGAGACAGGCTGGGTCTGAAACCCGGTCCCGAACCTCACAGGAGGGACCGCCTGGGATATAGCTCTGTTCAGAGCCAATGCTGAGAGACTGGGGCCATGGTTTGGATGCGTTAAAGCCTCCTTGTTATGTTCGCTGGGGCTGGAATTGGGGCACTAAGTTTGGAGCTCCACTATACCTTTGATATCCAGGTAATTTGTATCACCTAGACCTCGTATATACTGTTGTAAGTTGTTGCCTACATCATATGCTGATATATTGTACTGACAAATGTTGGACTGAAAGATGAGATTTCTGGACCTGCATCGAAGTTATTGTGGGAGTTAATGTTACGTTAATTCTGGTACGGGAAGGTGTCATTTACATGTGCAATAATGTGCAATATGATACATGGCTTTTTATTACACTGATGTACCGTACAATTTCTTAATAAAGGTTTTTTAAAAAAAAATAGAAAACTAGTTTCCAGTGTCCTAATCGACTACAATTGAAATATGAGGTACTATCTGTTGGAGCAAACTCTCCCCATCCCCAGGGCCGTTTCTACCATTAGGCAAGACTAGGTGGCCGGCTAGGGCGTCAAAAGGGGGAAAACATTTTTTATTTTAAATCAAACAGCAGAAACATTGAGCAAATTGGTAGTAAAAGGGAGGGGGGGGGGCATTACACCTAGAAATGGCCCTGCCCATCCCTGGTTCCTCCTAGACCTCCCTGTTCATCCTTTCTCCCCATTACTTCCCTCTGACCTTTTCTGGTGGCTTCAATGCAACGTTTGAATCTCCACCCCCCCACCTTCTGCCAGTATACATGGATTTGTTGCAAACATTTAACTCCTAATAACCTTGGGCTGCCCCATACCAAACCATAATTGGTTTATCTTATCACCAGCCCAGACAACAAATTTTGGTTGTAATCCCAAAATGTCCTTACATTGTTGATCAACACATTGCGATATTATATGTCATAAAAGTTTGATCATGCTAGCACTATCATACCTCATCACGGAGCATAATAAGGAGCCATTCTCCTCCCAAGCTCCCTACAGGGAATGCTCGGTGTTACCTTCGCCCCTGGGGCTTTTGTGTGGAGTCCTGTCCAGCTCCGGTCCCAATGGCTGGCTAAATGCAGGTGCACCAGATTCTGATGACAAAAATCTTATCACACACAAATCAAAGACTTAAATTGTTTATTAACAAAATAAAAATAAGTTTGTGAATCGTGCAGTCAGCAGTAGAGTTTTCTGTAGCTCTGGTGAGTGGGACAAGCTCACCGAGTGAGTGCAAATCACAGACCCATTTACTAATTCTTCTGAGTTTCGAAGAGGGACATATGATTCTTAACAAATAAATTCAAGCAGGAACCTAGTGAGAGCTCATGAAACAAATGAAGCAACCTTCAAGTAGTAACAAAATACTAACATTTTGAGTTAGTAAGGTAGTCCTCATTGTCTTGCCTCAAGAGGTAGGAGAAGTTCAACCTTCAGGACGGGCGCTTCTTAGCGTTTTTAATTTGAGAATGAAAGAAGCATAGTTGAAGCACATTACAGCAACACAATTTTATATATTCCACAGGTGCTTGCTCATAATACAGGTGATTGGTCTTCCCATTACACAACAAAATAAATTAAGGGATTGTGGGGTTTCTGTTGCTAAGTCCACTCACCTTTATACTGTGCAGGAGGCTGAAGGAGAGAGGGGTCTTAGGAGTTTGCATGATTTGCAGGAGGCAGTGTATCTTGACACTTCATGTTACAGTGTGTTGAGTAACATTTTACCAGATGCACCCTCACATATCTGTGCCTGATAGAAATAAAACGTCTTGCTATCTAATTGTAAAAGCTATCCAGAATCTTTTGGAAGACATGAGAGAAGCCTTTGGCTATGTCTGTGGTTCACAAGACTGTATAGTAGAAGTAACAGCCAAAGGTAAGGAATTGCATTTAAATTACATATTATCCATTGACTGACTTACTTGTAGTCCATGCTGTGAGCTCTGTACCAGCGGTGTCTTTGGATTGCATGTCTAAGAATATGGATAATTTGATGTGCGAAGGTTTTTGACTCATGGGTCTTTGGCTCTGCTATACATGTATGCATTGTTATTTGTATGGCAGAGATTTAGCAAGAATGCTGAGCATAGGCATATGATGAGTGAATATGATCAGAATTTGTTGACACAGTTGGAGAGGGCAGTGAATTGTTTGACGGTGATCAGGCAGGAGCATTGAAGCAATTGTTAGCTGATGGAATGCTTCTACACTCGTGCTACTCTGTCTGAGCTAGAATCTCTGGTTTCATTTTTTAGTAGGGTTGCCACCTCGTCCGTCATGATGCATCAGTCCTGACTAAGGCTGTCTTTTTTTATTTTCTCCTGATATCCAGTCCATGGACATGCACTTTGATGGTGAGAATTAAACTATCAGCAAAGATGAAGCCATTTAGGTCTGCCCAGCAGTGAATGTGGATTTCTTTAATCCTTGGAAACCTAAAATGGTGTATGTTCATCCTTTGTGATGCTACCCCAGTAGAAGAAACTACCTGAGGGCAAATGACAAACCAAGCAGAGAAAATATTAGACCAGACTACAGGCAAATCTGCGGCACAAGGAGCGCCACTTGTGATAACTCCTTTGTAGTATATTTCCTCAGTTGTTAACGTCATTAAGGCTTTTCAATTAACATGAAAAGCTGACTTTAGACCACCTGGTCCCACAGACTGTTAAAACAGGATACACTGTCCTCTTCTGCAAAATCCAACAATCGATTATTAGAAATTCTTACAGGTGAGGCGTCTCACTTGCTACAAATGAGAATTCCTTAGGAAGAATGTATGTTTTTATTCGCAGCACTCTCTGCTTTGTGATAAAAACTGAGTTAAGGTCCATCTTTAGACTATGTCCAATCAATAAGAAAATGGGTCAAGGTTTCTTAGTTACAAATAGTGACTGTACTAGGAATCGGAGACAGGATGGTGCTGCTGTATATGCAAGATCTGTATTTCTATATTAAGATTCTTCAAGCTCATGTCTGCAGTAAGTGCTAGCTGTATGTCTGGCTACTAAATGTTTTTTCCAAGGAAAAGTTGTTGAAACGGCTTCAGACAAAAGTATCCTTGTTGCATAAACTGGGATTTTATATTTGCTTCACATATTCCCAAAATGTACTCCTATCAGAAGACTTGAGCTCGGTAGAGCATGGATGACTGCTTGTGTGAGGAAGGATGTCATGCAGGTAGAGAAAGTTCAACAAATAAAGGAATTGGTTTTGGTATTTATAGCGGATAAGCCTATTCAAACTGTCGTATTTATTTCGTTTATAGGCCCCATGGGCTACTCTCTCTCTTGTTACCTCAGGCAAGAATGAGTATAAGCTCACTGCAGAGGTCAGTAAGTACTCACTGGTGCCAACACTGAGGGTAGTTTACACAAGTATATGCTGTTGGTGTTTTCGAGGGTCATTTGTATCAGACCCTGTTATAAGCTCAGGATTTTGCCTTGCCAGAATGTCAAGCTGACCTCATGACAGATGCCTTCTGTCACACAGTGCACTCATTTAGAGCATTTGACTTTGACCAACTTCAGTTTGTTCAAGTTAGGGTGATCTAGCTGATCCTTACAGCATTTTTCAAAAGTAATCGACTGGCAAGTTCTTGTGTTGACAGACAATATAACCGTGATCTAATATGTCAACAAGTGTAGTAGAAAAAGGCTGGTATTGTGCATGCTGCCCACTCAGTAAACTAAAATTGTGTTTAGGTTGTTGAAGTCCACAAGCATCAGACATCTGCTTCACCCTTGCTGCAGATTTGGTCACCAATCATTTCGAGATGTTGGGGGTACCCTCATAGGTATTTCTTTGCAGCTGACCACATTGTGTTGTTCTTAGTAGATGTGACTGAGAGGGCTTTGTTACATATATCCACCTCTCATCAGAAAGAGGAGATCACACTGCTGGTACTTCCAACATGTGCTTTCAGTTGTCGGATGAGGCTATTCTGTTGCACCCAGCATCTATAACACTTTAGGTGGGAACAGGTCTGCATTTGGTCTTGATGCTTTTAGGGCTTACTGCAGTTATATCAATGAGGGCTGACATTGCCAACGGAATTTGACGTACACTGTTTTTTCAGAAGATGTCTTCACTAGTAAAGCAGTCTTCCAGAGGTGGCACCGGAATACCGGAATTTAATTCAGGCCAATTTATTGAGTTTCTGACCTTCGTAGAAACTTTGCCTTAATTTAAAGTGAAAAAGATTCTACATAAAATAGACCTAAACAGGCAGGTCTTGCGAGTAAATAATGAACAAGTTGATTTGTGTTACACATACCTTCTTTCCAAGAGCTTGGATGTGACTAATCACACAATTTCCAGAATCCTAAATATCATGCAGGTGGCTGGAGGTTTGATATCCCATTACACGTAGTGGGAGGGGTAGCTAGCAAAAATAGAAGCCAAGTCAGACACCCAACCTCCTTGAAGAAGCGGATATGCACTGTACCAACATGTAAGGTAAGCCCTTACTTTCCCCATTGATACGTGGTGATGGTGCGCTGAAATGTGTAGGTTGGGGAATTTAATCCAGCTGTGCTCCCCTTGCTCAGCTACCGCTCAAACATCGGACTTGGTTGTCTTGATCCCCCATCAGAAACACTTCCACCTGGGGCCCATGCATCCACAAACGGCTGACCAGCGCTTGTTTCTTTCCTGAATGGCTGCCTAGGCTTGTTTTGTTATCTGGTTATTATTTCCAACAACTGTTACATTTCGTACCGACTCCTGGGTGCAATTGACTGAGAATTATGGTTTTATATTGTGATAGCCTGATTAAAGTGTTATGGCTGTGAAACCATGGTTACTGTATGGTAGTGATGCTCCATGTAGTGATATGACTAAAATTAATAAAGCGATACGGTGGGGGAGGTTTGCACATCTCAGTGTTTAGATGTCATTTTCAGCATCCGGGGCCCCAGCAGTGCCGTAGGATTTTTGAAACACTGGGAGTGTGCAAACGTGGGGTCTATGAGTAAAGAGTAGAGGAGTGTTGTACCTACTTTTGCTTCAGGCCGTTCATTGAGCTACATGTTGATGAATGTTTTCCATGGCTGCTCAGATGTCACCTGTCACCTCTATGATCCTAAATAAATCTTATTTCCCAGTGCTTCCTTTTCTTTGAGCGACCAGTTTAAGATGTCAACTGTTCTGAAAATAAACTTGGGAAATGAGGCTTTTTATCCTTATGAGAAGGTTACATTTGTAGAGGATCACTGCTGTTATTCTTCCCGCATGGTGTTGTGGTAGTAATAGGTTGGATTCAAGAGTGTATCCAAAGGATTTGTTATGAGGGACTGAAGCTAATTGGTAATACACTGGGAAAGGATTTTGATCCGTAGTTGAATGTGTGGTGAGTTGTTGGAAGTTAATAGGCCTAAGAATCAATGTTTTTGCTTAGGGTTAAGGGATAACAGGGCAAAGCATTTTTTTTAAAGTGCCCTGATAGGAGTTCATGGAAGAGATGTCGTCTAAGGTACTCTGAGGAAGCAGCTGTTAAGTGTCAGTACTAAGAAGGCTTATGATCTGAAAATGTTCACAGGCCTCAATGCTGAGAGGATTAGATGATTACTGCAATAATGTGTTATCGGAGGAAAAGCAAAATCATGCAGTTTGGGAAGTGTGGCTATAATTAGGTCTGATACCTAGTTTGTAAACGAATAAATGCTGGAGCCAAGGTTTTGCTCAGAAGTCCGCTGCTGGCACTAAAGTGATGCCGATTACCAAGGCTGTGCAGTCTTTATTCCATCTCATGCCTCTTTAAGCTACCATCAGACATACCGTGGCTCTTTATCTCATTCTTTAATTGTTTTTATTACTGCTTTCTCCCTATGTTAATGTTTTTCCATTTTTCCTTCCCCTTTCTCTCCCTCTTTTCTGTTTTCTCTCAATCTTCCTCCTGATCAAAGTTTGTTCAGGAAAAATAAGACTCTTTGCAAGAAACAGTGCCGGTAGACACCTGCAATGACCAGCTCAAATTAAGCTCAGTAATTACCCCTAAAGCTGGCATTTTTAATCTGTTTGTTTGGCAAACACAGAACTTTTTCTGACTCGAACATGAATGAGGACAAAAAATGTGGCTGCATCCTCTTTCCTGCCTCGGTCTAACTGCGCTCGCATTTCAGGGGTCTGCATTCATAGCGTAACTTTGAAGCAACAGAATGGTATGTGGAATGGACGAAAAGGTAGACGGAGAAGCCTGCGCTTTCGAAAGCTTTGCAGGGGAAAGATACTGGTGCGGTTCAGAAGTGTCTGAAGCTGGTCAGAGAAGGTGTAGTGAATGAATGAAAGTCTGCTGGACTACCCTTGCTTGTACAAATAATTCTGCGTTGCTGCTGTAATGAAGACTGGGTTCTGCTTGCACACATTGCTATGTTAGCATAAGTTTATTAGAAGTTTAAACGTCATTTTGCCACTTGGCCGCTTTTGCACAAGACACTACGTGTAACTGTTATTGTAAGTTAAACTGCTTGCTTTTCTTCACATGAGAACAGTCTGTTTTTCACATCCCTAGACTTACACCGCGATCTTAGTCTGTACACTGTGTGCAGAAGTCTTCAAGGTCAAATAACAATGTATGCTGTTGCTTCAGGTTGATCGGCCCACGCTCTAGACACAACACACACACAGCTGCAAATATCTGAAACTCGGGTGCCTTTAATATTGCATTGCATGCATGACGCTGGCACTTGGAGAAAACCTTTCCATCTACAGAGAGCGTTGCTGATCCTGTGATGTGATTCACCTCAGCTGATATTGGAGGTATGGGGTTCCCCTTTCAAACCTAGAGACCTTTTATTATTATAAAACTAGCTTCTAGCCAGGGGAGGGTGGTACACAAGGCGCTATAAGACCTGTTTCCACTATCATTATAACATGGTTTCTCCCTTTGTATTTTATGGAATTGTTACAATGCTGATTGTTTTATTACTAATCATTTGCCTGCTTATGTTAGCCAAAATACTGCCTCTTAAAGCATGTAGTTAAAAATAAACATTTTAAACTTTTCCGTCTCTCTGATTACTCACGTTGTGGACTTGTATGAGAATAAAAAAACGAAAGAGTGTTCTTGATTCCCACCAGTCCTGAGAGTACCCTAAGTCGCTTGTTCTGGGTTTTCCAATCATTGGTAGCTTCGCTGTAGTACGGAGAACGAATGAGACACTGATGCTAGTCGGATAGGGGTTCTGGGTACTGAGGTGAATTTTTTGGTACACCACAATTCACTGAGGTCCTTGTTTCCTGTGCATAGTTCTGTGCGTGAGCAGAATCCACGCAACACTACCTTAATGCCTAAATGTCTCTTGGAGCCAGTGCTTAATTTGTAAAAGACGCCCCTGCTCAGATGCCTACAGCCAGTGCTATTAAACATCAACACACCAAATGCGTAGTCTTGAATGCACATCATGCCTCTTTACTCCATTATCAGACACACCCTGCACCTTTATCTTGGTCTTGCAGGTTCCTGCTTTCTCCCTAAGTGATGGGTTTTCTGTCTTTTTCTTCGTCTTTTATTTCCCCTTGTGTGTTTCCCCCTCTTGCGATCGGTCAATATCTGGTGAGGTGAAATAAGTTTTGTCCCCAAATAGGAGTGTGGGGGCCACACTGACTCAAATTAAGCACTGGACATTAAAAAGACTGTCAGGGACTACAACTACTAGTGGCGGCGGTAGGCTTTTTTTTTAAACTTTATTTTTCATCTTGCAAGAACAAAAACAAATTATCAATGATACAGCATATAGGGACATACCTTTGATGTGATTGGCAATACTTGGGAGGGTGTTCCAAAATGTCACCGACCGCTGTAAAGACGTGATTACCCGGTCAATGTTCCTGGCCAGCGCCTGTGTCTCCGTCGGCGCAACCTGTATCCCCAAGTATCGGAAACCCGTCCGCTCCCAGCGTAGCCCCAGGTCCGGAAGATCTTCTGGGGGCACCGAGGCTAATCCTGCCAATAGAAAGATCAGTGACTTGTTTCGATTGAGCCGCAATCCAGATACCTCTCCAAATCTGTCCAATTGACGCAGCAGTTCAGGTAGTGCGTCCCGAGGAGAAGCTAAATAG
The DNA here is from genome assembly GCF_964204655.1 of Triturus cristatus. NCBI lineage: Eukaryota > Metazoa > Chordata > Amphibia > Caudata > Salamandridae > Triturus > Triturus cristatus. Next base: position 484,145,951 of record NC_140585.1, read on the forward strand.
AACAAGTGGTGGCGGTAGGTTTACTTGAAAGTCCCACTTAAACATAAAGAAGCGATGGTGAAACGAACCATGCAAGTGGAAAACTTGCACTTTCTGCTTAACCCTTGCATATAGCTTTTAATTCCTTGAGGGGCTTTTATCTGTTTTATGGTGCTGCACCTTGGGAGCAGGTGAAGTGAACACTGGTTGGCCAAAAAATTTAATTAGATTAAGGAATCCTTTAACTTTAGGAAGACTATTTACATGCAGGTGGTCTGCCTGGAATTTAAATTGTTTCATAATGCAATACTGATTCACTCAATGAATTGCCTTGCCTACCATCTAAAAACTACCCACCTATCTACTCTCTGTATATGATTGTGATCTAAAAATGTTCTTTGACTCCCGAAGGAAGTTGGAAGTCACTTCATGCATACAATTCAATTCCCTTGTATATTTTAATACGACTTAATTTTGTTTGAAAGTATTACTCAAAACATTCTGTTGTCTACCAACCAACGGAGGAGATACTCACACCTAGAGTCCACATCCTGTGCTTTTTAGCACGGTTTCCACTTTCAATCATTGCCTCAAAATTGTATTTAACTTATAGACCTGCGTTACAACAGGTTTTTTTGTGCAATTGTCAGAAGATGGAGTAGAATTTGATGCACTGTCTTCCAAGGGACGTCGACATTGATCATGTGTAACTGTTAACCATTTTATTGCATTGCACTGCATTGAATTTTGAGTAGTATTTGTATATATTTCCATTTTTAAGATCTCACATGTTTAGTGGTGATGCCAGCATATTTGATTTCTTCATTCAAAGCAAAATTGAAGGAGTCTTCTGCATTGCTGTTTTTTTTTTTTTTGATCTGCTACTTATCAGACTATTGTTCACTTTAAGGCCTGAAATACAGAAATTGTATATTCTGGCTGAATTTAAAACTTGATATATTTGTATGCATGAAATATTTTACGTTTTCTATATGAAAATAAACGACTTTTGCAAACATAAAAAATGTTGCAGCTTTCCTGCAAGAATAAGCACAATAATGTACGTGTTGGCTTGAGGATAACAGTCCTATAAACTCAGTGTACCATTTAGTACACTCTCAATAATGCGTCTCTTGATGTGCACATTTAATACCTATATTTAAGTATCCTCAAAGGAAAGCGTAAATGATGTACCTCTAAATCAGTGCTTGAGCTTAGAAATTGTGATAGGTGTTGTAACCAATCTTGTATATCTGATACACCGAAGACTGATGTGGCCTGCGTGCTTTCAGAAGCAGTCGTATTGTAAACAAGACTCTGAGCTTTTTGTGATCTATTAGTCCTAACTTAGGTATTGCATATTTGTACTCCTCCCTTGATTCCCATCAGGCAGAACTTAGAAATTACATTTTCAGTCTTGAATAGATACTGAATGCCCTGAGTAAAAATGTGTCCTAACTTAGGTATTGCATATTTGTACAGATCACGTAACGAAAATGCATATCACAAAACATCCTGGAGCAGATCTGGTTTGCTACAGTCACTAATGTATACATTTTCCATAAATACCATGGTTGGCGTTGTCAACATTTTCTTAATATACAAGAAATCACAATCATCACAACACATGTAGTCATGATTACATAATTCTCTCGTGCAAAATATGTATGTACACCCCGACCCGAAACTTGGATGTCCGAGATGAATTATCAAAAAGTAAAACTTTACACACATCAAGATTATTACTGCAGGCTTCTTGAACTTTCTGGCTGCTGTCATTTTAGTGACATAAACTTTCTGGCCTACTTGATGGATTTGAAAGCAAGTAAATAACCAGAGGACCCTTTTTTAACCTAGCTTAATGAACATACCTTTTCTACTTATTTGAATTCCTCCAAACTTCAAGTACCTTTCAAATGGAATAATTTGTTCCTCCATTTCACTAACTGAGCGGTGCAACTGATAAAGATGAAGTAAGGCCTGTTTTTTGGCCTGCTGATATGATTGTGAAATTGTAACGTACCATACAATTCTACCCATTTTTGAAAGAAGAGCATGTGAGATAAGAGGCTCCTAGTAGAGTATCAGGTGAACTAGTTAAGCTGCATTGAACGTATTACTTAATTCTTTTTTTTGTTCCGATTGTTGTGGTGTTTTCTAGTATTGCAATGTGTCTTGATTAAAATCCCTCCATAATAATTCATCCTGCCCTACAGCATATTATAATTACAGGATTCAACGTGCACTATAATAATTGACTGGGTTGTACTTGCCATTCGGATAGCTCTCTCTTTCTCAGTAGGGCTTGCAGTGCTTCTTTGGACATTACAGAATGGGTAGAAAGGGTGTTAGTAGGAGAGGAGAATGGAGAGATGGCCTTTACAAGGGAATTCGACTGCTATGGCTGCCTGGCCTTGGGTATCCGACCAGGCTTTAGTGGTGACTGAATGAGGGGTGGGCATGCAGGATGAAGAGGCAGGAGGTTGGTGTGGTTTCTGCAAGGGGTCATGCGTGCATGGGAGACTTAGAAGGCAGGTCAACAGCTGTGACTTTCTGCCCTTGGGCATCTTACTGTTGGAATGGCAGGTGGGAAGAGAAGACTTGGGGAGCCTTACATGTCAAGTCAGCAGTTAGGACTATCTGGTTGTCCTTCAGAGTCTGGCCTCTTGAGGTGGTGAGAGGAGGGGGCAAGCCTTGCAGGAGAGGGTCACCGACAGGAGGTGAGGCTTAGCAGTAAGGTTGGCAACTGGTGCGGACTAGCTGATCTTGAGTATCTGTCCTTCAAGGCAGGGGGAGAAAGGGTACCTATGGGGTAGAAAGGCTATGGCTTGCAGAGTGCTGAAAGGCCAGGAGATGCTGCTTTATTTGGGCTGTGTGATCTGCTCCCATACCCATGTGCAGTCAGAGTACCTAATAAAAAAGGTCGACTTGCAAGATTTCAAATGTTCTGCTCCTCCATGTCAGCATAGCATAGATGACCAATGGTTCACATCTTTATATATGCTTTGAATTGTCATGTACATCATTGAGTGGTTGATGGTATTTTTTAAATTATTTTTAAAAGCAAAATAACCGAAAGTGATGAGTAATGATCTTTCGTTGTTAGATCCTATATTAATTCACAGTGTCTCCCTGTGCTTTAGTACAACTTTATTGAAAATATTGACCTGGAAACAGATAATCCCTGTGTATTTAGTATTTTATACACAGTTTATTTTTTTCTAATAAAATGTGATGCAGTTTACTTAGTCTTTTGGCATATTTAAAAAAAAAAATATTATTAATTCTGATTTTGGTTCTCATGAGAATTTTTATGAGCGAGTGTCTGATGTGGATTATTGTTCTGACAACATTAGTATATTTTGATATGTCAACCACAACTTCTCTTTTGTGTCAGAAATCTTTCTCCGTAGGTTCCTTCTAGACCACCATTTACTTTACAAACCCATTATGTGACATCCCTTTTAATGTACACAAAAGACATGCTTCAGTTGCACTGTTTGATCCTCCCTTGATTCCCATCAGGCAGAACTTAGAAATTACATTTTCAGTCTTGAATAGATACTGAATGCCCTGAGTAAAAATGTGTTGTTTCGAAAAGCGATTAACCAATGTTTCACTCTTTGACTTCCCTACACTGCCCTCCCTCAGCCAGAGGAGCTAACGCTGCTGCTTATCAAGCTGAGACGGCAGCAGGCTGACCTGAGTAGCATCCGGGAGCACACTCTAGCACAACTCATGCAGCTTAAGCATGAGCCCTGCAGTCCAAAGGTCAGCTATGATGTGTGTCATGTGCCATCTTCACTAATCGTGAGCCATTCATTAGTTCGTCTGTGTCGTGCAACCATCTGTGAAGTGTATTTCAGATCGCTTTGTGTTTGATACATAGATAACATATATTTTGGCTTGGCATTTGTATCTTATTTACTATTAACCCTTTGAGGTAGTAACAAAGGACGCCTGTGACTTGATTAGACGAATGAACAAATAAACCTTTATGTGAAAAATCGGGTTTGATACTTTACAAAGGCAGTAAGGTCACCGAGCGAAAAAATAAACTCTTCCCTTGAACAGTGTGTTGAATTGCCTAACAAATTCTAATCTTTTTTTTTTTCAAATTAATATTGCTTATTTTCTTCTGTTAATTTCTATGCACACTTATGAAACCTGTGAAGAATGTGTTTTATCGCCTATATTTACATTTAAAGAAACACTCCGCTAAGCGGGGCTGCAAAATGTCAAGTGCTGAATTGCACAGCGAAACTTTTACCGCATGATGAAAACATGTTTCATTTGCATACTTTGCGAGAGACTTGTATTTGTTTTATCTCACACTGTAGCTTCTAATATTCAGTTTGAGGAGAATGCATCTTTATTTTCTTTAAAAAAATCGTGTTTATTAATTAAATGTTGAAAATGGACTGGCATGTTGTACGAGTTCCCTTGTTAGTTCCTTTATCGTTTTCCACAATATGGAATCTATTTAATTATGGTGCTCACTTGTGTTGTTAACAAATACTTGGCTGTAAAGTGTATTTGCGCCTCCCACACGCTGCTTTCACGTCAAGCATGATTATCCAATTATTAAGGCATTCTTACCGTTCATAAACGTTCTCAACGAAAATAACATGGCAGCCGGTTGCAGGGCATGATGTTGGTGTGTAAATAAAGGAGACCTCAGAAGTAGAGTAAGTGCTACATTTGGTCAGCACGCTCTTCCTCGTATGTCTGCCATTACAGATTCAAAATGGTTGACGAAGTCCAGCCAAATAATAACAAACTAAGTAGAGGCCTTGAAATACTGCCAATTCATATGTAGTATCAGCTTGTAAGTGGTCAAGTTATTGTAAGAACAGTATTTATAGAATGTGCAGCAAGTTAAACCAGCGGTGGCCGTGAGACTGTCTAGTCAGTTCCATGTCCGTCAACTTGTTGTTTTAGTCAGCTTCCATTTTATGGAATGTGTACTCAGAACCTTCACCTACAAACCATCTGTGCCAGTGGATGTTTCACAACTATACTGATGTTATGATAGTCCGCGACGCATCAAAATTAGGCAACATTTAGTTTTGTCCCAATGTTATAATGCTTGCTTTCAGCAAGTAATTCAGGTGTCTCTTTGGAAAAGAAAGTGGTAAGAATATTTTAATTTCAGTGGCATTCCGAAGTTCCTCAGACAGAAAATATAGTGTATTCAGAATACTAAAACCTTTTTAATGGAATCATACAGCACGATCACAAGAACATATCTCTTCCTGGATAAATCGGAAACAAAGGATATAAAATGCGGTATGTCAAGCGAAACACTTTCAAATCGACAGAATGCAATGCGGTGGCAGATTCTGTGGGTGCATGGGAAAATATTTATCATTTCAGAAGGGAGTTCAATTTACAAGATCACCGCTGACCAGTGGAAAATGTTGGACTGTGTTGCTTTAATGGGCAAAATAGTCCTGCACTTGCCCTTTTTTAATTTTATAACCCATCCATTTTTGACTTTCTCTGCCTAGGCCAGACAAAATATCCTTCCCATATGGAATCTTTAATTTGGATAGCATAACTGAGTCAAGTTAATTCATAACCTCAACACGTTTGGAGAGAAGGGTCTGTCCTGACCTTCTGTTAAATGCCTCATCAGCTAAACAAAATGGACTATTGTTTTAAGTGACTGCCATTCTACCCTAACTATTTACTTTTATACTCTGGAATAATTGAAACAATCCTATAATGTGTCTGCAAGATCCAAACTGTGAAGTTGTGGTTTTTTTTAATAGGCGGGTGCAGTATAGTTATGACGCCCCTTAAATAAACAGTCTGAACAACAGATTGCGTATGACTTTATTAAGTTTGCTAGGATTATTTTTTTTATTATTTTACAAGTTTTATATAGTGCAAACTTGACCCGAAGGTATCAGGTATTGGAGCGCTTTACAAAGCACCATTTGCGTTACATAAGGCCACATTCATTTTTGTTAGGCACTGATAGATTAAGTGATTTGTGCAGAATCGCAGGCTGTTCAGCGTCATTGCCGATAATCAAACCCAGTTCCCTAATTCGAGGCCGACTGCCCTAGCCGTTAGGCTAACTCCTCTCCCCAACGGGTTATGTTTGTTCCCATGGTCAGTGATAATCAACCTCCTAAAATGAAATCTGTATTTGTTCCTGGAGACTCACTGCCTTGCCAGGGTGAAGTATTGTTGATACTTTGTACTTTTTCATTATTGCAGGAAAGGTTCAGGGCATGATACAATAGGATTTTTATTTTACCCTAGATAGCATTTAGTCTAACCCAGATAGCTCTTCATCTAGAGGTTCTTAAAAGCAGACTATCAAGGACTTAACAAATCTAGAGGTTACTTTACTGGACCTCTTAATCTCAAAGGCAATCATTATCAGACACCTGACGAGCAACAGTTTGGAAATGTATTAAGACGACAACAAATTACCATTCTACAAAGTTGCTGTGTCTGCTTTCGCAAAACAGACCTCCACAAGTCGAGGCCAAACTTCCATGGTACTAGTCTAAATCTGACGCTCGTACTGTAAGGTTTAGTATCAGTATTTGTAGTGAGTGTGCACACCAGATTCATGTACCTAGGAGCATATACCTAAACGAGCAGATGGCACTTTTTATAAGTTGGAAACCAAATCTTTGGTTTTCCAGGTTAACAAGATGGAAACCGTTGCTATTGATCATTCACTACTGGGAATACCAATAAGTGGGCAGTATACAGCCATGCCTTGCTTAGAGAACCAAAATTATTCTATGGCAATAAGGAACTGGCAATAAGCAGTGCAATTTCTTGAAATAAGAGAAGCACAGTTTACCTAGCAGAGTTTACTTGCAAAATGACTGAAAAGTTTGCAAATGATTAAAGTTGCTTAGGGATTTGTAATAACATTTTTTGTTTTAATAAAACGATTGTTGGGATAATAATCAGGCTTTTCAGTGTGTATATTGTGCTGTAGAATACCAAAGATTTACACAGTATAAAAATACAGAGAAATAATACTGTCCCAATAATGACTGTATATCTGGAAATTATAAATGAGTAAAACTGGTGCAGGGTAAATCGGAACAAGTGATCAAGAAATTAGGCTGGCTGCTCATAGCACATTGTTAATCACACATTCCTATAGTGGTTTCTCCTGTGAGTACGTGTGCATCTAGTTGGGTTAAATGAGGAAAGAGTTTACCTGCTATTACAATCTATTTTCTCTGAAGTGGTGTCCTCATCCTGGAGACGGGCACTGCCCTAATCAATTTATGAAATTTAGGAAAAAAATACTTTTGCTTCCAAAATGTTCAAGAACTTTTTTGTGTGTAGGAGTGTGTGTACACCTTTTTAATATGGTATCCCTCCAAAAAGAATAAATATGTATGAGCGAAAGTAGGCATACTGTCCGTGCTTTAGCATATGTTTTGTTCCTCTCCATCTTTATATGTTCTTGTTTTGCTCTTTTGTGCAAATATTTCCGCCCATGGTGCAGGCACTGGTCTAATCAATAGTTTCCTTGAGGTGTTCCCAGCGTTAAGGCACTGCGCATCATGGGGCCTTGCAAACCCTTCGAGTGCTTGAAGGATGGCCTCTGCACCCAACTCCTAATCCTCTGGTGGTGGGTGTGGCACTAAGCTCTTTTTCCTCTGCACCAAGTAAAAGAAGCAAGGCCTGCAGCAAGCGATAACCCTGTCTAGACAAGAAATTGCCCTGTCTAGCCAAGATAGAGTGGGCAGACTTGTAGCATCGAAAGAAGCTTTACCAAACGACCCAGTGGGTCAGTCGTTGGTGTGAACACTCAAAGTTCCTTTTCCACTATGAATGCTCTCATTTGAACTGGTACGTATGCAGCTCTAACTCTGCTGATGTGTTATAGAATATCGTATTTCAATAACATTAATTACGTTACCATGCGATATAATATCAAGGGACAGATCGATCGTTTTTGTGTGTTGTAGTTGGTGCGATCTGTTGAACTAAACGAAGGAAACAGTTCTCTGAATGGACAGTTGTTGTAAATTAAAACTTACCACTGGGCACCAGTGGTTCTCCTTGGATGGAATCATATATAAGCCCCGAAAGTAGCTGCATAAAAGTATCAAAAAGCTGTGGCTACACCCAGTGAAACTCATTGCATTAAGGATAGCTCATCTGCCTTTTTGCACATTTCAGCGTTTGCATTGACCTTGTGAGCTGGATCTGCTACTTTGAAATGCATGAATTAAAAGGAAATGTAGCACCTTCTGAATTACAGATTACTAGCTCCTTAAAACACCAATATTCTCTCCCGCTGCAGAGGCTGGCTGAGGCACTGTCTCTTATGGGCCCTAGTTTGTGAATGACTGCTTGCGGAGTTACTTTGGTTGCCATACATTATAAAAATAATAGAGACCGCATTTTTGTGCGAAATATTCTGTGCTGCCCTGAAAATGCCCATCTGTGCTGAAGAAATTTTCATAATAATGCGTGCAGCTATGTCTCGCTTTTGCCCCCCTAATCTGCTCTCAACAAGAAATGCAACATCATCTTTGGTGTATGCTTTTTTTCTCTCTCGTGAAATAACTGTGGGATGCCTGGAGCGTGAAGTTTTACATGAATAAAAAAAATAAAAAAAATAAAGTCGCATTACTTTAATGTACCCTCGCCAAAAATATGTGCTTTTTTTTTTTTTTAAACAAAATATAATAAATTCCAAGTCGAATAGAATTGTGCACTTAATATTTAAGCAAATAAACTATTCTTGAATAATCCACAAAGGCTTCAGTCAAAACGAATCGCAAATAGAAATGTAAAAAAGAAAAAAATAGAAATATTATATAGTAATGAAACTTTCTCAAAGGGTTTTTAGTTTCATATGTGGTTTGTAATATTTACAAATGTTTCATCTGCATTTGCTTTTTCCATAAAATACTTTTTTTTTTATTTACTTACCGAAATTAGCCAAAAATATTGGTCTGCAGCTTGAGTTTCATAATCAATTTGTTGTATTTTGGCTGTCTGAAAATATTCCGTTTGTGGTTTTGTTTTAATAATGGTTGATAAACCTCAGTGCCTGCACTCCTTACAAAAGCATCATGTAAACTTGACTTAAGAAGGCTTTTCCAGATTTTCTGATCTGCCACTCTTTTATGGATTCTGTGCTGTTTCTTCTTTCTCTTCTCTCCTGCTGCCTACCAGAATGAGATTCATTCACGCCGTCTTCAAAGGAGTCTTATATATGTGGATCATCAGGTGGGATTTGCAGCGTTTGCTCGTGTGTGCTTTATTAATCTATTGCATATTCAACTTGTGCAATACTATTCGGGAAATGTTTATTTTAGAATTATCTTTGAAATGTAAGGCGAACGAGAACCTCTATTTTAGAGGGTTTTGAGTTTGTTGTGGAAATAAAATGCTTTTTATGTTTACTAACTTTAGCACACAGAGTAACGTTTATCGTTTAGAACAGTGGAAATTGTGGCGATGCTTAAATGTATACATGTTTATTTTAGGTTGACTTAATAGGAACTAACAAGAATTTGAAGTGCCGTGGAACATGTTCTCTAATACCTAAGTGTATGTATTCTTTGTTTAAACAATTGCGTTGGGATTACATCATAGTGTTTGACATTTTGAGGCTTTTGTGCACTGTAAACCCATAAAAACGTGTTCGTATGACAGTGAAGCACTAACTGCACAGTCGAAATTGAAGTCTGTAGCTTTGGCCAAGGCAGAGTATTTCTGTGACTGTGCGCCTCACTCCATTCGCTGGGAATTGTTTCCAACTGGTGAGGTTCTCTTCAAGAATCTGCACTATCTGATGCACTGCCTTGAGTGACAGGACACCAGGAACCTTCAGAGTCGAACTAGAGAGAGTATTTTATTAGTCATGCGAGGGATGTGGAACTAAATTCCAGTTTTTGGTTGGACGTCAATGAAGGATTACTTAGCCAAGGAAATGTGGTCACTTTTCTGACAGTAAATCAGAAAATGTATTTGTAAATAATCAACAAGAGTTTTTATCTAGGATGTATGTGTTTATATGCATTGTGTTGCGATCTTGCAGTAGCTTTATGATTTTTTAATGAGGTTCTTGAATCGACTTTGGCCACACATCTGGATTTCCTAGAGTGGAAAGAACGTTTTTTAGGGGAACCTCCCTCCATCTTTGGAATACAACTATCTTTAGAGTCCTGGATGAACGATGTGGCTGGTGAAGGTCTGTAAAATAACTGCTCATACCCCAAAGGAAAACTGGAGTTTCTTCATGAATGCCAGCACCAGAGATTAGCTCTTAAAAAGATTTTCACAGCTAGTGAGTATAGGTAGGCAGTAGTGTTTAATTGAGTACCTTAAAATTGTGATCACATTTTGAGATGAGGGGCAATATTTTTGAAACCCGGTTACCGAGTCTGTACTACCTTCTCTTATAGGTTGGGCTTTTGTTTCTTAGAAAATGCAATAGGGAGCTTCACCCCTTATGATCTACTCGGTATGGCATGATAGTCACGTCAGATCCATATGGAAACCCAGGGATGTTGCTCAGAGAGCAATGGTTGCCTAGTATTCCTCCAAATATTGGTGATGCTTTTAATTTTTTTCTGTCAAGTTTTTTTTAAATGTAATAATGCCAATGGTAATCCACATCTAAATATCCCCAGCCTCATTTAATAGGCATGCAGTGCCCCACATAAGTAACATACTTATGTAAATTAATACATTTGCTTTCTTTAAAATTAGTCCGTTTCCTTAGTCACAGTGGAAAAATATCTAAGGAATTTGAACCACGCATACCAAGAATTAAAAAAATACAGCTTCATATTGGTTTTAAAATGCATACATTATTTCATACCATTGTTCATACATTTTACGCAAACGTTCATTCAATGACAGTGAAAATGAGCTATTTCCGTTCCAACCCACCCCAAGGACCTAGCTTAACCTGGCTTATTTATTTATCTACTTGATGTTTTGTTGTACAGCACTCATACTACTTCAGAGGCACTTAAGGGAAGGAGAATTGGTTTAAGAATAAAGTTTAAACAATACTCCTGTATTTCAGAGTAATACATCCCCAGACTAGTCAGAACTGATCTTAAAGGGATATGTTTTTTGCTTCCTTGAGAAGTAGGATCCAAGTACAGAGGTTAAACATGGTGGTATTCTTGCCAAATATTTTGAATTTAAACATGTAGAGGATTAAAAGGTTGTTACAAGTTGAGATTAGAGATTTGACAACCAGTGAAAATTGAAAGTCAGGTAAAATATCAGCGGTGGGATGTGGAGATTTGTGGATGATGGAGAGTGCTTTTGATTAGCCCTACTGAGAGGGCAGTGTAAATCAGTTACAGCAGTAGTGATGTACTTAAATTAGAGTCTGAGTTCATGCCTGATGTGTGGTACTAGACTCTCTAGAACTTAAAATGAAACATGGGTCTAGACAGGGAGCCCTTTGTGAATCCCAAAAACATGTTATGAACTCCTAACAAAGCATCAGGGTTCTGGTCTCCTACTCCATTGCTCAAATAATTTGTATTTCATGCATTTTGGAGCTTACTGTAGGCATGTAGCGTTGCTGCCTTGCAAGGAAGTAAACCTTTATAAATCATATTGTTTCAGAACCTGTCCAAATAGCAATTAGCAATGCAAGGGAACATCCGCCTGATGTATAGCCACCAGCCCCTTTGAAGCAAAACATGGAGTCGAAAAAAGCGTTATTTTTGTACTTAAAATGGCTTCATTGTATATAAATATTGTTGTTCTAATATAGTCATGATATCGATGCTGTGATGGTCGGGGTTCTTTAGTCAGGGTAGTGATGTGAGAAATAGGACTGTTTAAAGTATAGGAATGTTGTGGGAAATCATTTTTGTGACTGGCTTGTAGGGTAGGGCAGGTGCGTAAGCGGTCACTGTCAGACCGGTTTTGGGTGGGTGACTGTTGTTGGCTTTTCATTAAAACATAAAGCTAAATCAGGTACAGTATGCCTGTTGTAAATATGTGCAGCCCTGTCAGTTGTGTTTTATCCTTTGGTGTTCATCGAACAGGTGCTCTGCTACTTTTCGTTGATTTCTGGTACATACTTTTAACCTGCAGATACCTCATCTGTGCCCTGGTGCCAGACTGGATCCACATTTTTCAACCGCAATTGCTCCCATGCAACAGTAGGCCTTGCTTTGCCTCAGAAGTGACGGTGCAGAGCCTTATATAGGCGCAAACCCTGCTCACTGGCATTGGTTCCTTTCTTGCCATTCCCCAACTTTGTTAGTTATAATAACCTAAATTACCAAGAATTTCAGCAGTGTTCCAAGAAAAATATCTTCTCTCAAGACCACAGGCTTTAACAGTACCACGACTGCAGGAAGCAGATGTTGGTCAGAGATACACATGACCTTTACCTATGGTGCCTAGATTTCAGGCATGACTGAAAAGGCATGGGTCAAACGCTCGTAGACGCACTTGTAGGTGATTAAGGAGCGGGTAGCTAAACTCCAAGAACAACAAAAAAGAGTTGAGCTCAAAACCGTGATCCCGCTTAAAATGGTGAGGCCATTCCCGGGCCAAGTCTTGGTCTCACTCCAAGACTTCTGTGGAAATGTGGATTTTCCTGGTCAGTTATGTCCCCTATCTTGGACCCCAACGGTTCTATGTGCATGTCACAAGTACATGTATGTTCCCTCCAGTTCCAGTTTTGATGACGCAAACACATGTGCGTCCACCGTCAACATGTCCTCTGTCAGATCCGCCATGAATGGGCTGGATATTCGCTTCCTAAGTATGAAAGGCCACCGACTTTATATGGCTCAGTTACTCCATTTTTACAGTTCAGGCGAGTAGGCCCGATTCTGTCCTCAAGCCTTTCCCTGCTCTCTGCCTCTGACAGCTTCAACTTGAGCTCGCATCTGTATCCATGAACTTTGTCCTACTCCCTGTGCGGCTAACGGTGCCTGCCTCGGCCAGTTTTGCCTGCCTGCCAAGAAACCGTATTTCACCTTCGAATTATCTACTTTGCTCCTCAGCCGATGCATTCCTGTCTAGTAGTTTAAGTAAACATTCTTCCAGCTACCGAGCAAAAGGGCCCGGCCTCGCTGTCTTCATGCAAGTAATTCATAGCCCTGTTACCATGGAATATTCCTACCCCCTCGCATTCAGTGTAGACACTTAGACGCTTGTACACGCACGCACAGTCAGTATAGAATAGATTCTGTCCGAGAGTCCTTCTTTTATGGATAACATAGTTCTTTAAACATAGGATGTTAGATATGATTTGGGATTAGGTTGACTTGACCCCCCAGACTTCTTGTCTCCACATGTAGAGCTAAATGTCAAGTCCCCGTCACCCCCTAGTTACACGTCAATTACACGTCATACTGCTGCGCGCGCATCCATGCCAAGTATTATCTTATAGATCCACCTATACATGACATCACAACCAATCATGTTCCTTTTTACTCATTATTACACCCATTTTCGGTTACGCGGACCACACGTCAATTTCTTTATCAATTGTTACGCCTACTGTATTCACTTCATTATAATGTTTGGACTATAAAAGTTACTTCTTGTCAATAAAGTATGTACTTCACTTCCTGAACCCCCGTGGTGATGGAACTTGAGGCATCCGATTATAATCGCTTATTGGAATAAAGCCCATTCCGAAACTCTAATATCACGGATTCTGCCTCTCATTTTACTGAGCTATTTTATAATGTTTCTGTATCAAATTCAGTCCCGGTAAAGGAATTTTTATTTACCACATGATGGCGCCCGAACAGGGACACTTTCTCATCTCACGCGCCGGCGGTGCGTTGCAGGCCCGGTCTCCTGCCACAGCTGGACGGACAATAACGCGTACCAGCAGGATTTCCTGTATCTCCCTCCGGTCAAGCGGGGGCGACTGAGACTGCGATCAACACCCAGACGAGGCGGTGAGAAGTGCGAAGTATCCCGACCAGAGCCTAGCTGAGAGAGCAAGATCCGAGGTATACAGAGACCCACCAGTCCGAAGTCAAGCCCAGTGTCCGACGAGTCGAGTCGAGTCCGGTCCGGTTCAAGTTACTGAGGCCTTCCGTTTCCGAAGCTACCCGGTGAGTACCATTGCTGGGGAGGCATTTCTGACGTGCACATAGGTTGTGCCGGTCAAGACGGGTTTGGGTACACAAATCCGGTCTGCACTGTTTTAGCAGTGTATCTGTACTGTTTAGCAGTATATCAAGTATTCCGAAGTATTCCGAAGTGTCTAGTTATTGTCTAGTTATTATCGAGAATTAAGCTTGGTGATTAGTTATGCAGACGATCATCATTGTTGTTTCAGTTAAAGGTTTAATGTTAAATGTTTAAAGTGTTTAAGTATGTTCTGAATATCGTGGTATGAATGACTGTTCATTATCGTGTTTATTGTATTAAGTCTGTTCAAATTCAAGTATCAGGTCAAAATCAAGTATAAGGTCAGTTCTCAATATGCCGCTCTTTTCGAAATTAAGACAGATCACTACCAGAAAAGGGGTTCTCGAAGAAGCCGTCCCTATTCCTCCTAGGGACACTCCAGGGCACTTTATGTATCACAAACATGGCTTAGACGCTATATTATTTCTTGATTTATGGGTAGACTATACCAAGGGATTACCAGAAAGTCAGAGGTGGCCCACAGCGGGGACCTGGGATGCAGAGTGCATCATGAAAGTCGAGGAAGCGTTATGGAAAAGGAAGGTCAGACAGTCACAGAAAGACGCCGTTGAATTATGGCGTAAAGAATCACATAGACGAACAGAAAAAGCACGTAGACAGGAAGAGAAGAGTAAAGAGAATTCCAATAAAGTTCGAGAGAATCTATTAATTGAGGAAGGTATCCGAGTAAAATCAGAACAAGTAGACAGACAAAGAAATGCCCTTATGAATGGTATGTATCCCCTTCTGGCCGAAGGATTACCTAAGGCTACTCCAGAAATACTAAAGGACTTGCCAACCCCATTATTCCCAATCAAGGTACATCCTAAGGGGCATCCTAGAACCGCAGAAGATGTTTTTCTTTCCTCATATTTAGATGACGCAGCACCCGAGTATGCTAATTCCGCCCCACGTAGACCGCATACCAGGGAGGTCCAACACCAAGATCCAGCACCCGTATCCCTGCAGCAACAAATCGAGTCACAAGTTCCGGCAAGCACATCTGTTCCTGTATCTGTTCCTACAAGTACTTCTATGGCTGTGTCCACACCTGTAGTTGCTGTGTCACGTTCAACGAATCCTTTTACACCCGACGCCCCAGATGGGGCCGCGGGAGGAGCTACCAATATCTTTTTTACGCCACCCAGAATAAATAAACTTACCTTTCAAGAGTCAGCGCATTCACGTACACCCAAACTCCTTAGTACCCGTGCGCTTAAGGAACTTCTTATAGATTGTAGATATGACCCGGTGCCTGGAAAAGAGGACGAAATGACCCTAGCATCATTGCGTATCAGACGAGCCGCGGTGTATTTAGCGAAGTTACCAGGAATGACTGCGCATCTAGATAATATATATCATTTTGTCCAAACGGGGCGAGATCCAGAATGTATTTACAGAG
Organism: Triturus cristatus; assembly: GCF_964204655.1. Classification (NCBI taxonomy): domain Eukaryota; kingdom Metazoa; phylum Chordata; class Amphibia; order Caudata; family Salamandridae; genus Triturus; species Triturus cristatus. The sequence continues at coordinate 484,161,477 of NC_140585.1, forward strand.
CCATGGAATACCAGAAAGTAGAGATACAGGGGGAACTGTTACGTTTCCTCATAAACTGTGTGATCAGAAATCAAGACCGACCGGGGGTAGACCCGGAAGCAATGAAAATTCTTACAAGATGGAGCCAGAATATATCGGAAGGGAGACATGATAAACAAAACTGTATAATAGCCATGTGCCGAAAGATCCGTAAAGAAATAGAACGCCTACACGAAGAGCGATTAGAGGTAGACGAGTTCGAACAAAACGAGGAAGAAGGGTCAGGACTGCCCACAGGACAGTCGGACACCATAGCCTATGTAGGTAGAGGAAGATCTTGTAATAGGAATCAGACTAGATATCATACTGACTCAATACATCCGATATGTCCAGATAATAACAGGAATTTTCAAATACCTATAATTAATATAAGGTCTAACGAACATTCGTTCCAAACCGCCGACAAACTACTCCGAGAACGAAGGGGTTATCATTTTCTCGATTCTATGGATGAACAAGATTTAGCAAGGGCAGCTGTCCACTGGGTGGACAGTCCCGGAAAATATAGTGATGAGACAGTAGTACGCACATTTTTGAATCTCACCCCAGATGAGCAGAGGTTAGCTGGGATTTATATGATTCAACAACTCATTATACTATATCAGAGTCAGCATTCGGACCCTGGTCCCTTACCTGACATATTGACTGAATTGCTTATGAAGAAATGGAGAGGTCCAGGTACCAAATTAATTAAAGAAATTCTAGTATCTAGAAAGCAGTATATTCTTTTTGTATGCTCAGAGCATGTCTCATTGCCTGTCAAGGAAAGAACGACGTATCACCTGGATAGACAGAATCCCTTACGAGAAGTACACCCAATAAAAGGCGAGGACAATGAGTTTAAACGTGTATTTGTATATACGCCTATATCGAAAATAGAATTGTTGGAAATGAAGAAAGTAGTACCCAGTCATGACAAAGACCCAGCGGGTTTTCACCGAGAAATCAAAGACATGTTACTCATGGGAGAGTATACCTACCCCGACGTTATGACAATATTAAAGGTGTTGATGCCTGCTGGCATTTATGAGAAACTCAAGGAAAAAGAGTGGGAGGTAGGTGATCAAAAGATAGAATGGTCAGCACTAGAAGCAGAAGAAAGGGCCCGAGGTCCAGGTTCGGGGCTTGGGGACAAAACTAAAGCACTACCAGGTCTACTAGTACAGGTACTGCCACGTTTATTAACTACGAAAAAGGAAGATTGGGGTACAATTTCAGCCTGTAAACAGAAGCAAGATGAAGACACTAGCGATTACTATGCCCGATTCGAGAAATGTTTTGGTATAAATAGTGGCATAAAAGCAAGTAGCGAATCATACCCGCATCTGTTTGTAACAAAATTAGTGGAAAATGCCCTGCCCCCAGTAAAGAATAGAGTATTAAAATTCGAGAGTACCTGGCAAGGTAACACTCCAACACAAATGTTACAAATGTTACAGTACCACCACAATAGAATTAAAGAGGAACAAGAACATGAACACAGACGCATGAAAGACACGAAAATGAAAATGCTAGTTTCCCAGACAGTTCCAGCTGAAGGACATAAAAAGGGTATGACACATTCCGATTCAGCAGGACCTGTAAAAGGGACATGCAATTATTGTAAAAAGCCAGGTCATTACGTACACGATTGTCCAGTTTTAAAACATAATATCGCCATAGGTAAAACACAAGAAAGATCACGGCCACTTAGACAAGATCAGAATGAACAAGGAGCTACGCAGCATGCCCAGGCCATGCCAGCCGCACAACAGCCAATACAGTTTGTGCCAGCTGCACCACCGTTGCCTGCTGCTGCCACACAGACAACAACACGACAAATGTATCAGACCGCACAGTATGAATATCCCGAGTATCAGCGTTACGCATGAACAAGCCTAGAGAGGGAAGTTGACTTACCCCTTATTGAAATCCCAGTAGACCAAGAAGGACCTTATGTACATAGTGAATTATTAGGCCAAGATAGAAAATTTCTACTCGATACAGGGGCAAGTCGAACGACCATAAAACGTAGTGAAGTTCCAGGGGCACCCCTCTCAGGCTCACAGAATATTTCCCTTGGTTTTTCAGGAAAACCTATTGTTAATGAAGTGTCACAGCCTCTTCCACTTACGATAGGACCTCTGACCCGAACTACAGATTTATTGCTTACTAAATCATGCCCAGAAAATCTGTTAGGAATAAAAACGTTGAAAGCTCTAGGAGCCATAATATGTTGTTCTCCGGAAGGAGTAAGGTTGTTTTTACGTGATTTTAAAGGTCACTATGTATCTAGAGACATGGATCCCCGACTGCAGACTTTACCTACACATCTATGGGCACAAGGCCCTACTGATGTTGGTTGCATGAGTATTACACACTAAAGGCAGGAGTGGTGCTACCACGAATGCGACAATACAAGTTACCACCAGATGCTGTAGTGGCTTTACTACAAATCATTGAAGAGCTTATTGCCCAAGGAGTAGTTGTAGAAACAGACTCCAATGTATGTAATTCACCAATAATTCCGATTCTTAAACGAACAGATCCTACAGCTCCGCCAGTATACCGATTGGTTATTGATCTGCGCGAGTTAAACAAATGCATTGTGCCACAATTTCCTGTGGTTCCAGATATCTCGTCATTATTGACAGCTATTGATTCCGAAGCAACATTCTTTACTGTAATTGATCTCAAGAATGCCTTTTTCAGTGTCCCAATAGATCCGGAAAGCCAATATTTGTTCGGATTTAGTTTAAATGGGCGTAGCTTTAAATTCTCCCGCGCACCTCAAGGATTTACAGAAAGCCCCAGCATCTATAGCCAAGCACTGAAACGAGAACTTGACAGTATACACATGCCAGTTAACACTGCCCTGCTTCAATATGTCGATGATCTGCTGATCACCGCTAGAAGCGAACCCGAATGTGAGAAAGCATCACTGACAGTTTTACAATTTCTAGCCGAAAAGGGGCACAAGGTGTCCCCTTCTAAGCTGCAATTCTGTGTCCAGCGAGTTATTTATCTTGGTCACTCGCTGTCCAAGGAGGGAAGGCAGCTTACACCCGACCGCATTCAGTTAATAGCTAACATGCCAATACCCAAGACACAAAAGGAAGTACGGGCTTTCATAGGCCTCACTTCATATTGTAGGCAGTGGATCCCTCAGTATGCATTTCTAGCAAAACCACTCATTCAGTTAACCACACAGGAGGCAGCCACATCGACTGTTCTCCCTTGGACTCAGGAACACACACAAGCTTTTGAAAGCCTAAAGAAAGCTTTATGTCAAGCACCCGTTTTAGCAACGCCATGTTACAGAAAACAGTTTACACTCTTTGTTACAGAACGCGAAGGTACTGCTTTGTCAGTACTCACACAGGATCAAGCAGGAGCACACAAACCATGTGCTTATTTCTCTAGTACATTAGATCCCGTAGCTCAGGCTTTGCCTGCGTGCCTGAAATCAGTAGCAGCGACAGCTTTAGCAATCAGACAAAGCGATGCCATAGTGTTAGGACATCCATTGACAGTTCAAGTACCACACGCAGTAGAGGTTCTTGTAAATAGAACACAAACACAACACTTGACCATAGCACGACTTACAGGGTATGAACTTACATTGTTTCAGCCACATATAGAAATCAGACGCTGTAACACCTTGAATCCTGCCACACTTTTACCTGTAATCGGAACAGACCCACTAGCCCATGACTGTATTGAAGTTATTACAATAACAACAAAACCCAGACAAGACTTAACCGATGTCCCATTGCCAGATCCAGACCTGACCTTGTATGTAGATGGTTCATGCATGAGAACAAGTACAGGAGAGTTAGTAGCCGCTTACGCAGTCACAACAGATACTGAAGTCATTGAAACTAATCGCATAAACACTTTGTCAGCTCAAGCCGCAGAACTTATCGCTCTGACACAAGCCTGTATTCAAGCCATGAATAAAAAAGTCAACATATACACTGACTCACGTTATGCATTCGGAGTTGTACACGACTTCGGCGTGCTGTGGCGAGAGAGAGGTTATTTAACTTCCCACGGTGCCCACATTCAGCACGGACCCCTCATTCATGCATTATTAGATGCAATACATCTACCCACTGAAATATCAATTATGAAATGTAAGGCTCATACGAAGGTTACTGATATCATTTCCCAAGGCAATGATCTAGCCGACAGAACAGCTAAAGTGACTGCTCAAACTCAAACCCCCGACATGACAAAGACAATAGTCCCGACACCGACACGTTGTATGACAGTTAAAGATCCTACTCTTGACGTAATTGACATACAGACACATGCTACACCAGACGAAATAAAGAAATGGACTGAATTAGGAGGGATCCAAACGGACCAAGGATGGATGATGAAGGAAAAGTCTGTATGGTTCCTTCCTGATTCAATGGTCCAAGTTATAATTAACACTATACATAGTCCAGCACATCTAGGAGAAAAAGCTATGCTAGACAGCATTCAACACATTTGGTTCAATAAACATTTACGAGCAGCAGCAAAACAAAAGGTTCGTACCTGTATGATCTGTTGTCAGTTCAACCCAGGAAAAAGCGTTCCCGTAGAACAGGGTGGATTTCATACTCCTAATCATCCTTTTGAAGTACTCCAGATGGATTATATCCAGATGGAACGATGCAGAGGATTCAAATATGTTCTCGTAGTTGTTTGCGCTCTGTCCCGTTGGACGGAGGCATACCCGGTTTCAGATTACACTGCCCCGACTACTGCCAAACAGTTAGTTCGAGAATTCTTCCCACGGTACGGTTTACCACGTGCTGTCTACTCAGATAACGGCCAGCCGTTCTCATCCGAATTAATGAAACACGTTTCACTTCTGTTAGGTTATCAGTGGAAATTCCACTGTGTCCGACACCCCGAGGCAGCAGGTCTCGTAGAAAGACATAACCAGATACTGAAAATTAGAATGTCCAAAATATGCAGAGAGAAAGGTGTCGACTGGGTAGTAGCGTTACCAGTTGCACTCTTTTACATGAGAATGGTAGCACATTCACGAACAGGGCTATCCCCGTATGAGGTGATCTTCGGTAGACCACCAAATATGTGGGGGACGCCCGTACCACGCAAAATAACTGATATTGACTGTAATATGCTGACAGATTACTTGGCTTCCTTGATGTCTGCACTACAATCTTCTCGTTCACAGGTAGCTGCAGCTTTTCCCGACAACACTGAGGTGAAACCCCATGACGTTGTTCCGGGTAATCTTGTCTTTGTGAGGAATTTCGACCGAAAGACTCAGCTGGAGCCCAGGTGGAAAGCACCCAAGTTGGTCCTGTTGACCACAAGAACAGCCGTGAAGATCGAGGGCCGCAAGGGCTGGATTCATTCAAGCCACATCAAGAAATTTCGTGGACCATCCTCGGATATAGACACTGTGCCCTGCACTCCCTCACAGACTGATTCAAAACTTCCTTTGGTGGAAAAAACTGAAAGCGAACTTTACAAAGTTAAGTTAAGGCCTAGGACGTCAGACGGTTTGATTGTTTAAGTCCTCCCCTAGGTGAAGCGGTTGAATCTGTCTCTGACATGTATCCTCTAGACCTGAATCATGAACAATCACGAAAAATGATGAAACGACAGGCGTATTGTAAATCACTGCGTAGCCATTGTATAGGGACCTTATTAATTTTGTTTTCCCTAAGTCTTTTAATAATTATTACCAGTATGTTGTTGCACATATATTACCCTATTGCCAGAAATGTTCACAATGTTATTGCAGAACATTCTTTTAGTGACTTACCTCCGCATGAATTGTCTTATAGACTTGCGCTGCGCAATAACACTTTCATTAGTATGTTACATCATTCCCATCAGACTAGTAATGCCACCAATTGTTGGGTGTGTGGCCGACTCCCTCCCTATCAGAATTATGAAGGAGTCCTGCCTTTCTTTCCACATCCATTTACACATAATGGCTCCTGTGGAGCATGGTTCAGTTTAATCAATTCCATAGACTCAGACACAGCAGTTTACCAAGATCATTGGATATGGGGAAACCTGAACCTAGTTTTACTCAAAGTCTGCTACCCTGACAAGGAGGGTCGCCCCAAAAGAACAGGAACTGATCTAGAAAATGAAGTGTATGGATTAGGTAATTTTACACCTAATCTCATGATTCTAAATGTCGTATCCGAAGTTGAGCTAGTCTTACCCACCATGTCAGTATTCCCAGCAAAAGGTGAATTGTGTGTAAGAAAGGTTGGTTCCATACATATGGGCCATAGTAAATGCACTACTATAGTAGAATTCAGTGATCAAGGAAAATCTTCATTCAGAGCTTCTCGCCACTCCTACTTTATATGTGGTCAGACTGCATATATGCGTCTACCTCTAGATTGGGATGGTACCTGCTACATAGCATTCCTTTTGCCACCTGTTTTCCTAGCTCCTCCTGATTATTACAGAAATATTCATTTAGTACACAACAGAGAACGGAGAGATCTCCCCATTGTCGATTACACTGAGACGGCATGGGATAAGTATGTAGATTTTAATAAAGGCATCTTTCCCTATATAGGTACTGTTACTAATAGTAAGCTGATACGTAGATTAACTAGAACCCTTGAAGCAGTAGTGAATGAGACTATTTCCGCCTTAGGCAATTTAACGGAAGAGCAGTCTGCTATGCGGATTGTTGTGCTTCAAAATCGTCTTGTCCTTGACGTCATCCTGGCTGATAGGGGCGGAGCTTGTAGGGTCATCGGATCAAGCTGTTGCGTATTCATACCAGAAAATTCGCCATCTGTATATAAAGCCATCACTCGCCTTCATAAGATTGTAAGCCAGATACACCAGAACCCAGGCACTTGGACTTGGTCCAGTTGGTTTTGGAATGCGGTATCAGCCTGGGGATGGAGAGTTCTATCCTTCCTAGGTATTGGCCTTCTCATACTATTCAGTTGCTGTCTATGTCTGCAATGTGGACCAGCGATTTGTGGTCTGTGTGCCACATCATGTATTCCACATCAAGATTTTCATTCAAGATTCCGGAAGAAGAAAGAAGAACAAATGATGCTATATGAACAGATCAATGGATTGATGAAGATTGATATCTCTTGAAGGGCAAGGAGGGGACAAGGAGGGAATGTGGAAATGTGGATTTTCCTGGTCAGTTATGTCCCCTATCTTGGACCCCAACGGTTCTATGTGCATGTCACAAGTACATGTATGTTCCCTCCAGTTCCAGTTTTGATGACGCAAACACATGTGCGTCCACCGTCAACATGTCCTCTGTCAGATCCGCCATGAATGGGCTGGATATTCGCTTCCTAAGTATGAAAGGCCACCGACTTTATATGGCTCAGTTACTCCATTTTTACAGTTCAGGCGAGTAGGCCCGATTCTGTCCTCAAGCCTTTCCCTGCTCTCTGCCTCTGACAGCTTCAACTTGAGCTCGCATCTGTATCCATGAACTTTGTCCTACTCCCTGTGCGGCTAACGGTGCCTGCCTCGGCCAGTTTTGCCTGCCTGCCAAGAAACCGTATTTCACCTTCGAATTATCTACTTTGCTCCTCAGCCGATGCATTCCTGTCTAGTAGTTTAAGTAAACATTCTTCCAGCTACCGAGCAAAAGGGCCCGGCCTCGCTGTCTTCATGCAAGTAATTCATAGCCCTGTTACCATGGAATATTCCTACCCCCTCGCATTCAGTGTAGACACTTGTACACGCACGCACAGTCAGTATAGAATAGATTCTGTCCGAGAGTCCTTCTTTTATGGATAACATAGTTCTTTAAACATAGGATGTTAGATATGATTTGGGATTAGGTTGACTTGACCCCCCAGACTTCTTGTCTCCACATGTAGAGCTAAATGTCAAGTCCCCGTCACCCCCTAGTTACACGTCAATTACACGTCATACTGCTGCGCGCGCATCCATGCCAAGTATTATCTTATAGATCCACCTATACATGACATCACAACCAATCATGTTCCTTTTTACTCATTATTACACCCATTTTCGGTTACGCGGACCACACGTCAATTTCTTTATCAATTGTTACGCCTACTGTATTCACTTCATTATAATGTTTGGACTATAAAAGTTACTTCTTGTCAATAAAGTATGTACTTCACTTCCTGAACCCCCGTGGTGATGGAACTTGAGGCATCCGATTATAATCGCTTATTGCAATAAAGCCCATTCCGAAACTCTAATATCACGGATTCTGCCTCTCATTTTACTGAGCTATTTTATAATGTTTCTGTATCAAATTCAGTCCCGGTAAAGGAATTTTTATTTACCACACTTCATCTAAGTCCAGATCCAAGTAGCTCAATGGGTGCAAAATGGCGTAGCAGAGTTTGTTTCTCCTCTCACCACTCCCACACAGTGGCAAAGCCACAATCCATGGCTCACCTCCACTGGCATCATCCAACTCCGAGCCTATTCCTAGGTTTGTCATGGGTGGTCCAGAGTTACCCAGGCCATCATCGACCCCGCAGCAGCCTGAGCTCCTCAAAGAGGCCATGCCACAGATTTTCGAAACTCTGTTGGCTCCTTTTGGAGCGCCTTGAGCCATGTGGAGCCCCCCAGTGGCACTTTTGAAAAATTGCCCTTCCTAATCACCGTCTGTCCCCAATGAGCCTTCCTCCAGCTCCTTGCCAGTGCAGCCTATGTCTCCAACCCAGCTCCAGAGGCCACCACGTCCTTATCACACCTCTGCTCAAGTGGCCCCCATTCCAGTCCTGATGCTTATTTCCATCCAAGAACCTGCATTTGCCAGAACCCAGCACATATTGTGCTGCAAATTAAGCAAAACTTAACCTTCAACATTAGATGATCTCTATCCTCTTCCTTGACACCACGACCCCAGGAGACTGGAGGCCATCAAAACGTACCACATGATGAGGGCCGCTATGTGAAGATGGTCTACGTGCGCCCCCTCACTATATACTGATGCGGGATTGAACATGAACTTGAGGCATTCTAGAGGTCTTAACACTTCTCCTGAGACTGTATTTGAATCCCCATAAGGCCAGAATCCTGGAAAACAAAGACCCTGAAGGCTAACCTGGCCAGCACAGCTGCTGTCATTCTTGCAGAAGATGCACTGGAAGAAGTTGAGGAGGGCTTCACCTGCCTGGGCAGTGTCATAGACAAGCAGGGTGGCACATACATCAATCTCAAGGCAAGAATCGGCAAAGCAAGGGCTGCCTTAATTCAGCTAAAGAAGATCTGGCACTCCCAGAGCATCATGCAGCAAACCAAAATCAGGCTGTTTAGCACCAATGTAAAATCGGTTCTTTTGTATGGAGCAAAAACTTGAAGAACAGCAGTGACTACCACCAACAAAGTACAAACCCTTAACACCTGTCTGAGAAAAATCCTCCAAATCCGCAGGAGAGACACCATCAGCAGCAACAACCTATGCCAGCAGACTTTCGAACTCCCTACACATGAAAAACCCCATGCAAAATCGCTTGGACTGGATAGGTCACACCCTCCACAAGTCTGTGTCAAACACCAAAAGGCAAGCCCTGATCTGGAACCCTCCAGGGAAAAGCAAAAGAGTAAGACCAAGAAACACCTGATGCCAAGACTTTTAGAAGTTGGCCTGGTATATGCTGTCCACTAGTTATAGTGGGCACCTTGCACCAGTCCAAACAACCCCTATTAATGATAGGTTTAAAGACCACCTTTATTGAAAGCTATCCTAGTGGTAGCTATGGAGAGCAGCCTTCAGGCTAAGTCTTGAAGTAGTGTAAAGCAGCTTGGTTTACCAGATTATAACCTCCTGAATCACTAAATGGAAGGAGAACCACACAAGGTGTGTGTGTGTATATATGTGTGTGTATATATATATATATATATATGTGTGTGTATTTATTTCTAAACACTCTACTAATCCCTTTATGAGATTAGAGCGCCAGGCACACAATAATACAGTTAAAAAACAACAGTAAAAAGCACAATATACAATGGGCCCTAGGTGGCGGACCAAACCATATATTAAGAAAGTGGTATAAGAACCACGACTTGACTAGACACCGTGCCTAGAGCACGTAGAATCACTGGGACCCCAAGGAACCACCCAAGGTAGTGACACAGGAGACCCCCGGGAGACGTGTGCAGTGTGAGAATACAGCCGCGAGCCCCATACTATTCTATGGGCAAGTCGCGGTTGGAATTTTAGGAGTTACGGACACTTAGGAGAGGACTTTAAGCAAACCCCTTTAGACTTGGGGGGGTGAGTTCTAGGGCCAGCACCCACAAGAGCACCGTAGTACTCGAGTTACCTCACCCAGGGAAGCCGGGTGCATAGGTGTCAAATGGTGTCGGGAATCGTCGTTTATTTCAGTGATCTGCTGCAAAGTGCTGCTGCCGGGTAGGAGAGAAGTGTCCGGTGTGATCCAAGCCTGGATCGAAGATCAGAAGAACCTGAAAGCAGAGGATACAGAGTCTGGGTCACTTACCAGTGACCAGGGGCACGATAGACGAATGCCCACCGATGTCGGGTGTTTCAGGTGCAAAGAGGTGAAGCTTGACTCTGCAGGCACGAGGACCAGGAGGCGTCGACGACGACCAGGAGCTGGATTTAAGCTGTCCCACGAAGGATGTCAAGTGCTGCTGTGTCGGTGCCCGGATAGGACCCAAAAAGCCTTGGCAACAGCAACCCACGCAGGAAGAGAAAAGATGCTTCAGTGCGGAACAGCAAGATCCTGGGGACTCCCCAAGCAATGGAAAGTCAGGGCACGTCTGGAGCAACCAGGTAAGCCCAATTAGAAGTAAAGTTGCCTTCACAGGGACCCACCAGTCGACGGACTAGGGACCTCGAGAGAAAACACAAAGGGCCAGCTCACGGAACACACGTGGAGTGTAGGCAGGCAATCTTCGGTACAAATGTTGCTTGGGGTCATGGCTACAAGTAACCCAAAGCTCAGCTGTAGGAGTCGTTGGAAAGCTGATGCTTCTGCAAATGGTTGCGGTGTCCAGGGTTTCGGGTTGCACCCACCTCCTGTGTTGCAAAGTTCTTCGGAGTCCGGCGGGAGCTTCGGAGATGCAAACCGGACAGATGCGTCTTTGGTGCCTGCCAAGCAGGGGAGTAACTCCTTTACTCCAAGGGAGATTCTTCAGTCATCTAGTTCAGTGGAGATCGTTGTAGTTCCAGGATTCAGTATCGGAGTTTCGACCAGGTGTAATCTAAAGTCCTGTAGCCAGGGGTTCCTTTCTTATACCCAAGGAAGGGGTTGGACAAACTCTAGGGACCCACCTATGGGAGGGTCAGGAAAGAGGGGTGGCTACACCCATTTCCTTTGTCCAGTTTTGCTCCAGAGCAGGGGCTGATAGCCCCTGCAACCAGTTTGAACTGGACTATGCACAGGGACACCAAATGTGCCCCCAGTGCTGAACTTCAAAGCACTCTTGGAGTGCACCCACCCAGCCCCAATACACTAAAGCCTGTCTGGGAGGGGGTGAAGCATCCCCTGCCAGAGTTTTGTCCCGCAGCAGGAGGGCAGACTCGTGCCTGTGGCTGGCAGCATCCATTTTGTGATGCCAGGGCTCTGTTAGCTGGTACCGGGTGTACCGGTGCTGTCATGTCTCTCCCTCTAGAAGGGTGGGATCATGCTCCCACACACCAGTTACTGGTGTGGGGGAATGATTCCAAGGTGTTTGACACCAGACACGGCATGTTTCCGTGCAGCCATCCCAAAGTTAGCATTTACCATTTGGTTATAATGCCCTTAAGAGTATATGGTTTGGCTGCATCACAAACCACCCCGGAATAAAGGTTCCGAAGGCTGCAGAGGGGCTCTGCTCATGCATGGGCACCCTCTCACATAAAACCCAACACCCGGCCTTCAGGATTAGTAAGTCCTGCCATAGGAGTGACTGATAGGTTTATATGTGCAGTGATATGGAGAGATATAGTGAACCTGTATCTCAGTAAGGGGTGCATGCACCACCTTACCTAGGCTGCAGTAGCAGTCCTGTGGTGTCATTTTGGAAGGCTTCCTAGGGATGGCATAATACATGCTGCAGCCCCTGGTAGGCTTCTGGGGTACCTATTCCCTGGGTACATAGTATACCATATACTAGGGACTTATAAGGGTACCCCAGAATCCAATCTGGAGTGTACCTAAAGTACTTTTAATCAATTTAAGGTAGAAAGCAGATAGTCTGGCTACGATCCTGCTATTCAGGACCCCAACCTAAGTCGAAAACCAGCAAAACACCAGGAAAAAAGTGGGGGCAACCATGCAGTCAGATTCCACCTTCCTACAAAGACCTCAAGGCTGACTCTAAGGAGATGGGCTGAACCTGATGTCCGATTGAAAGAAAAGCTCATGACAGAGATGGCTGGAAGGATCCTGGTTAACAGCCTATACCCCAGTAGGAGTAGAATCAGGAACATGCATGAACTAGTTTTTTTTTTAATTTATTTACTTGAGTTTTATATAGCGCTGGCTAGACCCGGAGGTATCAGAGCGCTTTACATAAGGGAACAGCGAGTTAAAAGTTGCAAAAACATTCATATTAATTACAGAGTGATTAAACATTCAATACAGGAGTTATTCGCAAACATGAAAAACATGATCCAAAAGGCTAGGGAGGGCTGGGAGTCCATGGGAAGGAGACAGCAGCGAGGAAAGAGACGAGACATATGTCCGAAGTCCGCCTGGGTAGGTGACGGCCGTAGCGGTGTGCCATAGCCAGTCTCCCCTATAGCTGTCGGAGCAGCTCCACCGGGAGTCGGTCATGCGGTTCGGACTTCCCTCGGATAGGAGTGAGGATCAGGAAGAGACCGAAGGTCTTAAGTCCAGTGACGGTCGCGTGAAGGTGGCAGGAGTGGCAGGATAGGCAAGGGTGTGTAGCTTGGCTGCCATCTTATACTCAGGCAAGTCGAGTCTATTGATCACCATGACTCTGTAGCTGGGATTGTCTCTAGTCGTATGTTTGAATACTCAGCTGAGCCAATTTTCCTAGTCGAACATCGGGATCCCCTTGTCTAATGGGACATCTTCCCTTTCCGGTAGGGCTACCTTGGAGGGCGCCATTTTGGGGTCAGGCTCGTCGCTTTTCAAATGAACAGTATTTGCTGAGTTTTATAGGGGATTAGTTTAGGCTCCAGCAGGACCTCTGAAGCCACATTGGGGTTGCATGTGGCAGTTTACCGCTCCCCCACTCACCGCCTTTGAAGCGTGTCCGTTGTGGATCTCAGGGAGCAGCTGCAGGTCGTGCTTGTTTGCCCCTTCTTCTCCAGCCGCAACCGTACTTTGTACGCAGAGTGAGATAGTACAGGGCAGCGGAATCACCCCAGTGGAGTCAGCTGGCACAATCAAGGTGAGGACCGAGGGAGGGGGTTGATGATGGCTGGTTGGGACGGAGGTCGGTGATATCACAGCGCGCTTCCATCGGCATGAGGTGCTTGCTTAAATCTCCCCCGGCACTATCATGGCTGATTCAGTGGGAGGGAGGTTGCAGTCAATATATCTGCGGATATCGCTCGGAGAAAGGCAGAATTGGTTTCCGTGTGAGCCGCCTACATTCCGGTTTCGGAAACATAGTTGCGGGTGGTGAAGGAAGGCGATGGAAACGCCATTCTGGGGGCTGTAGGAGGGTTCGCAACGGAGCAGTCGATCCAAGCGGCCATGATGGGAGCTGGCTGCTCCCTCCAACTAGTGTGCTGCATGTTTGGTTGTCTGCAGATTACTAGAAGTACTTGATTTTCAAATACTGAAAGGAAAGCCACTTTCTGTACAGAGATCGTACTGCCATTTAATGAGGCCTTAATGGAATCCCTCATGGAGGACGCCATATATGGGTCCCCCAGTTAGTTGGCCAGTGGCTAGACGACATAGGCCGTCCCCCTGGAGCAACATTAAGGGCCATAAATGCTATTGTTAATGTGCCCTTGGGCTTCTCATCATTGATGCTTACTGCACAAGCAAGAGTGTCCTGTGGATTCAAGAGGGTGTATTGCTTTGACAACGAGCCACTTGCGATCCCAATTGTTGGGCCGAAATTAATGCATACTGATAACTGACTATCGCTGTATCTCTGTGAACAAGCGAAAGGAGGTTAACTGGTGCTAAGTGTTGTCCTTATGAACACAGATGATTATCAAAAGGAATCTAAAAGACTTGCAATTACCAACCCTTAATAAGAGACGCTGGATCTTCAAATGATCATCAAAAACATGGCAGAAGAAGCGGTTCAAGCTGAATGGATAACCAAGGAAGAAGACAATTTTTGGAATACTAAATAACCCTGCATTCCTGCCTTCTATATTCACACTGCAATTCATTAAAAAAAACTTTACACCACCAGGTCCGTTACATTGTCTCTAGAATCGGGCCTGTTCGCAAACCATTGGCAAAATTTGCTTTTGACCCGCCCCGACACTCTTTCTGCAAAAAACAGTGCTTTATCCACCACCCTTCTTGTATCCGAGATAGCAACGAGGTCGACAAAGTGCTTTTGGGTCTTCAGCTTGATCAGTTAACTCCCATTTTGGTCACCATGGATATTGAATCCTTGTACATCAATTTTCTGCTGGCAATTACCGTGATGACCACAGAAAGAGCCATCAGATTCATTGAATAGTTTTACGATATTCTCTTGTCTTTGTTCTACCGTACATTAAACTAGTGCTAACTAGAAATTACTTTCAGCTTGAGCAGGATCTAATTTTGAGCAGGATGATTGTTTGTCCTCCCCATACACGACTGGCAATCCATAACTTCATATCGATGGGTGCTACTGACTCTTGAAAGAGGTTATGTGCTGCCACTCAGCATCGTCACAGCTGTCCCTATGCATGTTCCAGCAGATCATGCATCCCTACTCCTGCATAGCCAAAGGAGCCATAGCGAGGGTTCCAGAAGCAGAGAATGGTGAGGGGTGTTACTCCCACTAGTTTTTGATGCCCAAGAAACCTGGATGGCGCAGGCCGATTTTGGGATCTTCATCCTCTGAATGCCTTCCTACTGAAGGGCAAATTCAAAATGTTCACTCTGTTTCCGGTACTTTCTTCCATGAATCTCTGGGATTGGATAGTATCCTTCAACTAGCAGGGCATGTATTTTTATGTTATAACACTCATTTCAAGAAAGGGTCCAAGGGAAATAATTTTTAAAGACCAAGCAGAACAAAGTCCCCAACCTACATAACACAATAATAGAACTACTACTGGTCTAGGGAAAAAAATTAGGAAGAAGGGTTAAACCACCACAAACTATCAAACTAAATTCTATAGAAGAGTATTCCTATGAGGATAGAATCCCATCACCCACTTTCGTGGCAAAGCTTCATCATTTGGGATCCCACTGGGTGATAACCCAGTGTATCTGTGTGCTACAACCCTCTAGAATATCGAAGGGAGCAAACAGTTAAACCACAAATAGTTGATAACAATATGCCCAAGATGAGTTGTCTCAAATTTATATCATGGGTGAGGGTTGCAGTGCAAAAAAAGGTTGGTGCAAAAATTGTGGTGTTTTAAAATTGACTACTAAGATACAGAATTTTTTTATTTTTATTAAGTGATATCTTAGTGTCAAAAGATAAAAACGGTGCGTGACAGTTTGTAACAAATAACTGTTTGAAGGCCATATATAATGGCAGGTCAGGTCTACATGTTTCAGCTCAAGGGTATTTTTGTCCCTAGCTTTCGTCAGGACCTCTGAGTGATGGAACGCTACTGCAAATTAGTGTTAGTGTACAAAACTAACAAAAGCGAACAAAAAAATGGTTGGAAAAATACAACCTGTCTTAATCCTGTGCGTGTCAATTGAAAACCTGTCACAGGAGTGATAGTTGCAATCCTGCAAGAAAGACCGAGATTATATATAAAACTTCCTAAGAACGTTATCAATATATTTGTTGTGATAAAAACAAACATCCTAGTCCAGCATATCTTATTTATGCATCATTTCCTTGTATCCACTGGTATACTACCAACAAATTGATTAAGAAATTAATGCACTTACCCGGCTTTTTGCGGGAGTGCTCCTCACCTCACCTGGCATCCGCTCAGGGTAGGAGGCACCGCTCTAAAAGTTAGGGTATAAACATAGCGATTGTATCAGAGTCTGTAAGTTCTCTGAATTTGTCGTTATCCCCAAATAGTTACTTATTTGCCCCCAATAATGGTCACCAAGGCATATTCACAACAAACTCCTCGATAGTGTGCTCAATCCATAAAAACTCAGACTGACAATGAAGCAAAGCATTTAGACTCCACGAGTCAAAAGTATATGTTATAATAGTCACTGAACAAGCCAGTCCTAAATCAATGTTATATCTTATTGTTTCGTGTGTTCAAAAATAGCAGGCTACTACCAATAGCTCTTACATATAACAAGATCCGCTTGCTTATTTATTTGATGGTTGGAATAAGGGGAAAAAAAGACATAAAATCCCAAGTTATATGTATAATATGTCTGAGAGCCCCTGAACAACCATTTTATGTGTGCAATAAATCGAAATTAGGTTGCATACTGAATTAGATGAGTGAATTCAAAACCAAGACAAACACAATATTTAAACCTTGGCAAAATATATTGATTCGGTGCGAGCTTAATTGAAATATGCATGAACTGCCCGGAACGCGAAAACGCGTCTTACCTGTCCGTCGGTACCTCTGGCTTGTGCTAAGCCGGAAGGGAAGGTAACCGACGGCACAGGAGACGCGCTTTTCAGTAACCGCCTGCCAATCAACAGCTGACGGGTCAACGTTCAATGACGCATGACGCGCAAGCGAGTGCGTCATGACGTATTACAGAATCCCTCGCGCGAAGCGCATAAACCGAAAATATCTGGGCATTGTAGTCCTCTATAATATTTAACCAAGCTCAGAAAACGGGCTCATCTTCGGAAAAAGAGTTCAAAAATTAGATCGGATTGGGGGCGGGTACCCAATGAGCCGGAATTTATGGTAAATACTTATATCTAAATACTCAACCTACAAGGTTAATTATAAGACCTGCGTAATTAATTGAGAATGACTCACATGCTAAATAAGATACTTTCGAAAATTGAAATAAAAACATATTGTTCGAGGCATATGAGCTGCAGATTGTACACTTAGCATAGGTCGCCATCTGGTGTTGGGCCCGGATGTTTGCAGTTTGTTTTTGTTCTTGGACAGTCTTTGGAAGTCACGAGTTTGGTGACTCCTCCTTCGGTCCGTACTGCGCATGGGCTTCGGCTCCATCCTCAGATTGTTTTTTTCCGCCATCGGGCTCGGATGTGATACTTCGTGCTCCGGCTTCGAACTTCTACGGTTCCAGCCTCGACGGAAAATCCTCGATTCTTCGAGTTCCTTCATCATCTTCATCTCTCGAAGCGGCACTTTTCTCCATCCCGTACATCGACACCGGCCTTCGGGCCCTCCGCGACTCCGGTCCCGGCCGATGGAAAGGACTCCGTTCAAAAAGTGCCCAAAATGTGGGTCTAAATTTCCCCACACCGACCTCCATCAGGTGTGTAACCTTTGCCTCTCTCCGGAACACGAGGCTAGAGACTGCCCCGCCTGCAAGTCTTTTCGATCGAAGAAGACCATCCGAGATCGAAGAGCTCGACGCACCATGGCACACTCATCCTCGGCAGCTCCACCGGACATCTTCGGAGACGACGCCGAAACTTCGGGGCAAACACACACCGAGCAGGAGGAAGACGTCGTCAGCGCTTCCGAGGCCGACGACTCCGACGTGGAGGACGTTACACCAGCGCAGCGGGCTGTGAGTACTATGCCCCCTCCCACCCCCGCGCCGAAAACCAAAGAGACTCAGGTTACTCCCTCGCCTGCCGGCCTGGGCAAAACCAAAACCAAAACTTCGATCACCCCACCTTCGGGCCCGGTGTCGAAGCACCCAAAGTCTCATGGCAGCTCGGGATCGAGCCAGCCGACACCCGGTGCCGAAAAACAGCATCCGGCACCGAAGACTGCAAAATCCAGCTCGACTCCGAAACCACCGGTGCCGAAGCCTGGACACTCGGTGCCGACCAAACACAAACACAAATCTGTCGGCACCGACGCTCCGGCGCCGAAACATCCTTCGACGCCGAAACACCCGGAGACCTCAAAAAAGCATGGCGCACACAGACCATCGAAACCCCCGGTTCCGAAATCACCGGTGCCGACAGACGACTCGACACCGCTGGCTCTGTTTACACCAGACCCTTTACAAAAGACTTTGTCCAAAGATCCAAAGACTGGGCTTTTGACTTTAACTACCAAGAAAAGACGCCTTGATGCTCCGGCTCCTCCTCCTCCACCCAAAAGGAAGGACTCTGCTACTTCTCCCCTCAGAGTGCCCTCCCCACCACCGCCTCCCCTACCCACTCCACCGCCTCCACCGCCTCCACCTCACAGGTCTCCGCCACGTTTACCTCACTACGATCCGGCCCCATCCCCAGATCCGGATGATGGGGATCCGGACAATTACCCGGCGGACGCCCCAATGGATCCCACTCCACCAGGGACCCCAGATCCATGGGAGGATTACAATAACCCTGATATACCCAATGTACCTCAGGACGACCTATACCCATCAAGGCCGTCTCCTCCAGAGGACTCCTTAGGGTTTCATCATTTAGTGCAGAGAGCAGCACACTACCATGGGGTGGACATGCACAGTGAACCAGTAGAAGAAGACTTCCTACTGGATACATTTGATATACAAGACAAATCTACTTCCATTTTACCCATGCTTAAGGGTGTCACCAAGCACGCTACAGAGGTGTTCAAAGACCCTGTCAGAGCCAGAGTACTAAACCCTAGAATAGAGAAGAAGTACAAGGCGGCACCCACAGACCCTGCTTACATCAAGGGCCCTGCTCCCCTAGATTCCCTAGTTGTCTCCACAGCTAGAAAGCGGGCTAACTCCCAATCCTCAGGAGATGCCCCACCGCCAGACAAAGAATCTAAACTTCTGGACGCGTCTGGTAAACGCACCGCCTCCCAAGCTGCAAACATGTGGCGCATTGCAAACACACAAGCACTGCTTGCGCGATATGATAGAGCACACTATGACGAACTAGAGGCTCTTATGCAGCACCTTCCAGAAAAATACAAGCACAAGGCTCATGACCTTATACAGGAGGGTAAACTAATCACAAACACCTCCATTAAGTGTGCCCTCGATGCAGCCGACACTGCTTCTAGGGCCATAAATACCAGTGTCCTGCTTCGCCGCCACGCCTGGCTCAGGATCTCAGGGTTCAAACCTGAAGTCCAGGCATCCATACTCAATCACCCCTTTGACCAGGAAACACTCTTTGGGCCAAAGGTAGACGAAGCGCTCGAAAAGATGAAGAAAGACACAGACACAGCAAAGTCTATGGGGGCACTCCAAACACAAGCCTCCAAACGTTCCTTTCGACGCTCGTCCTTTCGTGGCACAGGTAGAGGCTCCTCCACCGATAACGCCTCTACCTCCTACAAGTCCCCTCCTCAAAATACCTTTTCAAAGGGCAATCAGAGAGGTGGTTACAGGGGTAACAACAATAAGGGCAGGGGCAAAACCAACAACACCCGTTCTGCCACCCCCCCCGCACAATGACTCCCCTCCGCTCCCCCCAGACCATTCCACTCCGGTCGGGGGCAGACTACAAAACTTTATCCACGTATGGGAGTCCATAACATCGGACAAATGGGTGACCCAAATCATTCGGTCAGGGTACTGTCTAGAGCTAACATCTACCCCACCCAATATCTCACCAAGGCACCGTCCAATGTCTCAAGAACATTCCACACTGCTCAAACAAGAGGTACTTTCACTCCTGCAAAAACATGCTATAGAGCAGGTCCCCATCAACCAACGAAATCTAGGGGTCTACTCTCTATATTTCTTAATACCAAAGAGAGACGAGACCCTCAGACCCATTCTGGACCTCCGGCCTCTAAATGCCTACATACACTCAGACCATTTTCACATGGTCACTCTACAACAAGTCCTCCCACTCCTCTGCCAGGGAGACTTTCTCACAACCTTGGATCTGAAAGACGCATACTTTCACATTCCAATACACCCCTCTCACAGGAAATACCTCAGGTTCGTGGTGGACGGGCAACATTACCAATTCATGGTTCTCCCCTTCGGGGTCACCACCGCACCACGGGTGTTTACCAAATGCCTAGCAGTAGTAGCAGCACACCTCAGACGTCAACATATTCACGTCTTCCCTTACCTAGACGACTGGCTGATAAAAGCCGCGTCCTACGACCAATGTGTGCAGCATACAAACAGCACCATCCAACTGCTCCACCAGCTAGGCTTCACGGTGAACTACCAAAAGTCCCACCTCATACCATCTCACACAAAGCAATACCTCGGGGCCACTATAGACACCTCCAAGGGTATTGCCTATCCAAACTCAGCCAGAATCACAAGCATTCAAGCCTTACGCAAAACATTCCTTCCTCAGCACTCTCTTCCAGCAAGAGTGTTTATGAAGCTCATAGGAATGATGGCGTCTTGCATCTTCATAGTGCCCCATGCAAGACTCCACATGCGTCCACTTCAAGAGTGCCTAGCACAACAGTGGAACCAGGCCCAGGGTCAGCTGACGGATCTGGTGTTGGTGGACGGCCGCACACATCACTCTCTGCAGTGGTGGAACACCACAAACCTTTCCAAAGGGCGGCCGTTCCTGGACCCGGTTCCTCAAGTGACTCTAACAGCGGACGCATCGCTCTCCGGCTGGGGAGCGCACCTTCTACACCTCACCATGCAAGGTCTATGGACGCCACAGCAAAAATCGCTCCACATCAACCATCTGGAGCTCTTGGCGATCTTTCTAGCCCTAAAATCTTTCCAAAAACAGATTTCGGGCAAAGCAGTCCTCATTCGCACAGACAATATGACTGCAATGTATTATATCCAAAAACAGGGGGGGACACACTCTCCCCAGCTCTCCCGCTTAGCCCAGAGCATATGGAGATGGGCAATTCCTCAAAACATCTTTCTCCTGGCACAGCACGTTCCAGGCGTACAAAACACCATGGCAGATCTGCTCAGCAGACAAACGCAACAAATACACGAATGGGAACTGCATCCACAAGTTCTTCACCCATTCTTCCAACAGTGGGGGCATCCTCAGATAGACCTCTTCGCCACCCACGAAAACAAAAAATGCCCAAGCTTCGCCGCCAGATACCCACACCCATTGTCCAAGGGCAATGCGATATGGATGAACTGGTCAGGCAGATTTGCATACGCCTTTCCACCTCTCCCACTAATTCCATTAGTGGTCAGGAAGCTACAACAGCACTCCCTCACACTCATTCTGGTAGCTCCGACGTGGGCCAGGCAGTCGTGGTACACCACGCTACTACAACTGTCAGTGGTACCACATCAAAAACTGCATCTATCCCCATGCCTCCTAACCCAGAACAATGGAGAAATCAGGCACCCGGACCCAGCTCAGCTCAACCTGGCGATCTGGCTCCTGAAATCCTAGAATTCGGATACCTTAACCTTCCCCCTGATTGTATGAACATCATCATGGAAGCCAGACGTCCTACCACTAGAGCATGCTATGCCGCAAAGTGGAAAAGATTTGTAATTTACTGCCGCAACAATACAATCAACCCTCTAGATGCATCCATACAGCACATCATATGCTATCTGCTCCATCTTCACAGGTGTAACCTGGCATATTCATCCATACGCCTACACCTAGCAGCGATCGCTGCTTATCTACAAAACAGGCAGCATTTATCACTCTTCAGAGTGCCCGCTATTAAAGCCTTCATGGAAGGCCTTAAACGAGTAATTCCTCCCAGGGCACCACCTTCCCCTGTATGGAATCTAAATTTAGTTCTTACACGACTAATGGGTCCGCCCTTCGAACCAATGCACAAATGTGAGCTACAGTTTCTCACCTGGAAAACAGCTTTCCTCGTAGCTATCACTTCCCTTAGAAGGGTTGGTGAAATACAAGCGTTCACCATACAGGAACCCTACATACAAATGCATCACAGCAAGGTCATACTTCGCACAAATCCGAAGTTTCTGCCCAAAGTCATTTCCCCCTTCCACCTCAATCAATCAGTGGAATTACCTGTCTTCTTCTCGCAACCCCAATCTGTTGCAGAAAGGGCCTTACACACACTTGATGTAAAAAGGGCGTTACTATACTACATACAAAGAACGCAACCCTTCAGGAAGACTAAACAATTGTTCGTTTCCTTCTCTCCACCACATAAAGGCAACCCCATTTCAAAATCAGGGATAGCTAGGTGGATTGTAAAATGCATACAAATTTGCTATCAAAAGGCAAAGAGAACATTATCTGTTCCCCCTAAAGCCCACTCTACAAGAAAGTTAGGGGCTTCTATGGCTTTTCTAGGGAATATACCCTTAGATGACATCTGCAAGGCAGCCACATGGTCTACACCGCACACCTTCACAAAACACTACTGTGTAGATGTGCATTCCAAGCAGCAAGCTAGGGTGGGCCAGGCTGTACTAAAGACACTTTTTCAAACAGCTGCAACGGATACCGGTGGTCGCCGCTAAGGTTGGGTACTGCTATATAATCTATGCTAAGTGTACAATCTGCAGCTCATATGCCTCGAACGGAATATGCTACTTACCAGTATGCATCTGTTCTTGGCATGTAGAGCTGCAGAGTTGTACACGCCCACCCGCCTCCCCGGCTACCTGTATCCGTTCCAGTACATCTTATTTAGATACAACACATGGGTTTCTCACTGTTACTACTACGCTCCATCATTTCCCTGTTGGCGAAAAACAATCTGAGGATGGAGCCGAAGCCCATGCGCAGTACGGACCGAAGGAGGAGTCACCAAACTCGTGACTTCCAAAGACTGTCCAAGAACAAAAACAAACTGCAAACATCCGGGCCCAACACCAGATGGCGACCTATGCTAAGTGTACAACTCTGCAGCTCTACATGCCAAGAACAGATGCATACTGGTAAGTAGCATATTCCTTTTCTTCTTTCTTAGTATGTCTTATTTGCTTTTGTAGAGATGATAGCATATATTCAATACATCTTATGCAGAGTCACTATAGGGCAATAATGGTTATTTTATTATTCATTATTTCCCTCAGTGCTGAACTAACCAAATGACAGGTGGCAAAATGTATATTATATAGTCACCCACGGTATTTCGTGATTCAGACCCTTGCTATCACTATTGAGCTTAAAAATCAATTTCTGCTTTCTGACAAACAGGAACCTCGAGATATCATCCACGGTTGTTCTAAAACCGTCCACCTCAATTCCTCAGCCTTCTGATTCTGGGTTAATAAGTGATTAGTGAGTCTAGTCGCTTGTTTCTTGCACCTAATGGTGCTCTTGTGCTCATTTATCCGTAGTTTGACCTTTCGTGTTGTCATGCCCACATACCTCAGTGAGCAGGGACACGTAATCAAATAGATAACCTTTTCGGTGTTACAATTCGTATGTTTTTTCAGGATCCAAGGTTTACCGATCCCAATATCAATTGTTTTTGTTTGTTGAGTTTGTGGGCAAGCTGTACATGACCCACAAGGAAAGTGACCTTGTACTGCAGGCATGTCCCATAAGGTACTAACTGTGTCCGGGGTTGTATTCTTAGGTCTTGTGTGTACCAGGCTGTTGCGAAGGCTCGACCCTCTTTTAAAAGAGAAAAGGGGGTTAGGAATTCTATCATTGCCTATATTGTGAAGTTTCCAATGTCTCCGTACACTTTTTTGTACTTTGTTAGAAAAGGTACTAAATGTATTCACAAAGGTAAGTCTAGCAAGCGGAGGTTTCACAATCTTTGGTTCAAGGAGAGCGTCACGATTATTGTTTTCAGGTCGTTTCCAGGCCTGTTTAACCAATCTTCTGGGGTATTGGCAATTCCTTAGTTGTACAGACAAAGATTCTGCATGACGATGGAAATTGTCAGTATCTGAGCAGTTTCTGCGAATCCACAAGAATTGCCCTACTGGCAAGTTTTCCCGAAGGGCTCTGGGATGATGACTTTCGAAAGTCAGCAATGAATTTTTTGCCATTGGCTTGCGATATAAATCACTGCCCAATCCCCCTTGAAAGGGACAGATGGAGATATCCAGAAATGGTAGGCTGGTTTTGTTGAATTCAATAGTAAAATTCAAATAATGATTTTGTTGGTTAAGCCAAGTGTGAAATTCTAGGATCATGGTCGAGGTGCCTCGCCAGATGACAAAAATGTCATCTATGTATTGTTTCCAGAGTAAAATTTGATGACGAAAAGGGTTACTCTGGTCAAAAAACAATTTTACTATTGAATTCAACAAAACCAGCCTACCATTTCTGGATATCTCCATCTGTCCCTTTCAAGGGAGATTGGGCAGTGATTTATATCGCAAGCCAATGGCAAAAAATTAATTGCTGACTTTCGAAAGTCATCATCCCAGAGCCCTTTGGGAAAACTTGCCAGTAGGGCAATTCTTGCGGATTCGCTGAAACTGCTCAGATACTGACAATTTCCATCGTCATGCAGAATCTTTGTCTGTACAACTAAGGAATTGCCAATACCCCAGAAGATTGGTTAAACAGGCCTGGAAACGAGCTGAAAACAATAATCGTGACGCTCTCCTTGAACCAAAGATTGTGAAACCTCCGCTTGCTAGACTTAACTTTGTGAATACATTTAGTACCTTTTCTAACTAAGTACAAAAAAGTGTACGCAGACATTGGAAACTTCTCAATATAGGCAATGATAGAATTCCTACCCCCCTTTTTTCTTTTAAAAGAGGGTCGAGCCTTCGAGACAGCCTGGTACACACAAGACCTAAGAATACAACCCCGGACACAGTTAGTACCTTATGGGACATGCCTGCAGTACAAGGTCACTTTCCTTGTGGGTCATGTACAGCTTGCCCACAAACTCAACAAACAAAAACAATTGATAATGGGACCGGTAAACCTTAGATCCTGAAAAAACATACGAATTGTAACACCGAAAAGGTTATCTATTTGATTACGTGTCCCTGCTCACTGAGGTATGTGGGCATGACAACACGAAAGATCAAACTACGGTTAAATGAGCACAAGAGCACCATTAGGTGCAAAAAACAAGCGACTAGACTCACTAATCACTTCTTAACCCAAATTCATAATGCTGAGGAATTGAGGTGGACGGTTTTAGAACAACCGCGGATACCACCTCATGTAAGTGATATTTCGAGGTTCCTGTTTGTCAGAGAGCAGAAATTGATTTTTAAGCTCAATAGTGATACCAAGGGTCTGAATGACGAAATACCATGGGTGACTATATAATATACATTTTGCCACCTGTCATTTGGTTAGTTCAGCACTGAGGGCAATAATAAATAATAAAATAACCATTATTGCCCTATAGCGAATCTGCATATGATGTATTGAATATATGCTATCATCTCTACAAAAGCAAATAAGACATACTAAGAAAGAAGAAAAAATATGTTTTTATTTCAATTTTCGAAATTATCTTATTTAGCAAGTGAGTCATTCTCAATTAATTACGCAGGTCTTATAATTAACCTTGTAGGTCGAGTATCTAGATATGAGTTTTTACCATAAATTCCGGCTCATTGGGTACCCACCCCCAATCCGATCTCATTTTTGAACTCTTTTTCCCAAGATGAGCCCGTTTTCTGAGCTTGGTTAAATAATATAGAGGACTACAATGCCCAGATATTTTCAGTTTACGCGGTTTGCGCGAGGGGTTCTGTAATACGTCATGACGCACACGCTTGCGCGCCGTGCGTCATGGGACGTTGACCCGTCAGCTGTTGATTGGCGGGCGTTACTGAAAAGCGCATCTCCTGTGCCGTCGGTTACCTTCCCTTCCGGCTTAGCACAAGCCAGAGGTACCGACAGACAGGTAAGACACGTTTTCGCGTTCAGGGCAGTTCATGCATATTTCAATTAAGCTCGCCCCGAATCAATATATTTTGCCACAGTTCAAATATTGTGTTTGTCTTGGTTTTGAATTCACTCATCTAATTCAGTATGCAACCTAATTTCGATTTATTGCACACATAAAATGGTTGTTCAGGGGCTCTCAGACATATTATACATATAACTTGTGATTTTATGTCTTTTGTTTTTCCTTATTCCAACCATCAAATAAATAAGCAAGCGGATCTTGTTATATATAAGAGCTATTGGTAGTAGCCTGCTATTTTTGAACACACGAAACAATAAGATATAACATCGATTTCGGACTGGCTTGTTCAGTGACTATTATAACATATACTTTTGACTCATGGAGTCTAAATGATTTGCTTCATTGTCAGTCTTTGAGTTTTTATGGATTGAGCACACTATCGAGGAGTTTGCTGTGAATATGCCTTGATGACCATTTTTGGGGGCAATTAAGTAACTATTTGGGGATAACGACAAATTCAGAGAACTTACAGACTCTGATACAATCGCTATGTTTATACCCTAACTTTTAGAGCGGTGCCTCCTACCCTGAGCGGATGCCAGGTGAGGTGAGGAGCACTCCCGCAAAAAGCCGGGTAAGTGAGTTAATTTCTTAATCAATTTGTTGGTAGTATACCAGTGGATACAAGGAAATGATGCATAAATGAGATATGCTGGACTAGGATGTTTGTTTTCATCACAACAAATATATTGATAACGTTCTTAGGAAGTTTTATATATAATCTCTGTCTTTCTTGCAGGATTGCAACTATCACTCCTGTGACAGGTTTTCAATTGACACGCACAGGATTTAGACAGGTTGTATTTTTCCAACCATGTTTTTGTTCGCTTTTGTTAGTTTTGTACACTAACATTAATTTGCAGTAGCGTTCCATCTCTCAGAGGTCCTGACGAAAGCTAGGGACAAAAATACCCTTGAGCTGAAACATGTAGACCTGACCTGCCATTATATATGGCCTTCAAACGGTTATTTGTTACAAACTGTCACGCACTGTTTTTATCTTTTGACACTAAGATATCACTTAATAAATAAATAAATAAATTCAGTATCTTAGTAGTCAATTTTAAAACACCACAATTTTTGCACCAACCTTTTTTTGCACTGCAACCCTCACCCATGATATAAATTTGAGACAACTCATCTTGGGCTTATTGTTATCAACTATTTGTGGTTTAACTGTTTGCTCCCTTCGATGTTCTAGAGGGTTGTAGCACACAGATACACTGGGTTATCACCCAGTGGGATCCCAAATGATGAAGCTTTGCCACGAAAGTGGGTGATGGGATTCTATCCTCATAGGAAGACTCTTCTATAGAATTTAGTTTGATAGTTTGTTGTGGTTTAACCCTTCTTCCTAATTTTTTTCCCTAGACCAGTAGTTCTTCTATTATTGTGTCATGTACTTTTATGTGCCTGGGGACGGGATATTATCCTCGGACCTGCAGGACTTGTACTTTTATATGCCTGGCTTGCAGTCCCAGAGACGCTATGTTCAGTTTATCGTGGGGTTGAAGCTTTTCCAATTTGCGGTTTCACCCTTCAGCCTCGCCACGGTCCCTTAGGTGTACACAAAAATCATGGCAGTGACCGTGGCCCACCTTTCCAGTCCAGGAATACGCATATTCCTGTACCTTGATGACTTTCTACTTAAGGTCAGTTTGCTGCAGTTGGTTGCTGACCACCTCTGGATAATGGTCACCCTTCTTTCATCCCTCGGGTTTTCCATCAATCAACAGAAGTCCTACGTGTCTGCTTCACAGAAGATTCCCCTTATTATGCTATCTTGGACACAATGGCACTCAAGGCATTTACACCCCTGCAAAGTGTATTCTACATTTAAGATATGATTCCAATGTTACACATTCAATCCAAAATCTTGGTAACTGCAGTTCTGAGGTTTCCTGGATGTCTGGCCCTCAGGCAACCTCCTGAAACCATGTGGCACATGTGGACCTTGCAGTAAAACCTCAGTCTTCAATTACTGCTGCACGGGCGCAGCCTGTTGGACAACCTCTGCATTTCGAGGGACACAGCCCACAACCTACAGTAGCAGCCGTTGTGTGCCAACTTGTCATGCGGAAGGCCATTCTCTCTGCCTCAACCAGAGATCACAATAGTTACGGCTGCATCATCTTAGTTGGGTTGGCTTGTCAATTGGGAAAGGTGGAGATCAGGAGTCTAAGGTTTCCAGTGGAACAAACACTATACATCAGTCTTCTAAAGCTTCGTACCATCCAGCTAGCTCTGAACACCTTACTCCCATCCATCATGGAGAGGCCCAGTACAGGTTCTGACAGACAACGTGACCATTGCGTGGTACTGCAATAATCAGGGCAGCATGGGGTCTTGGATCTTGTACCAGGTGCCACTGCTCCTTTGGAATATCTCTGCCTGGTATTCAGTAACCTGGCCAGGGATGCTCAATGCTAGGGTTGACGAGCAGAACAGATGTGACCTAGCAGACCATGGATGGTTTCTTCATCCTGGGTTGGTTTAGGACATCTTTGCTCAGTGGAGCGTGCCCTTGCTGCTTCTTTTCACCAATTCCGAGAATGTAGAGGTCAAGACTACTTTGCGCTGGATTTGCTGTCAAGGTTTTTCATGGAGGACAAATTCATTCTGTGGTGGGGTGCAGGACTTCTGTGGACCTTCTACTACCTCTTCTGCTTCGTTTTCTGAAAGTCAGGATAGACTGAGCTCAGTTCATCTTGGTAGCCACAGAATGGGCCAGAAGAGAGCGTCTTATCTCGACCTGTTGAGCCTAAGCAGTTACCATCTGATCCATCTTCCTCTTCAGGATCGCTTCCCATCTCAGCAGCAAGGCAGAGTCCTGCAACCAATGTCTATAATCTATACCTCCATGCACGGAGATTAGGCGGGGACAACTGAGCACTTTCCACTTGCCTGCTGAAGTTGTATTCTTGTGGTGAAGCTCCCCTCGAATAAATTTATCTGCGGTCAGAGAAATTTGTGGTCTCTACAGGCCAAGTTTCCTGAAGTTTTGATATTTGTTTTCTTTAGCCCAATATTTTCTAGTGGTTGGTATAGTTAAAGGTTATATACTGGTCCTCTCTGCCTTTTTACTTTTACCTGACTAACCTGCCTTATTCAAGTCAACCATTGTGATGAGATTCATTAAGGGCTCGACATGTTTCAGCTGAAATCTTTCATTATGCCTCATTGGGACTGTAACTTGGGTTTTTTTTCTGATGTTCACGGCGCTTGAGCCCATATATTGTTGCTGTATACATGTCCTCACCATTAAGACTGCTTTCCTTATCGCAGTCACTGCAGTGTGCTATGTACCCCAAGGATCCATGCTCAGCCCCACTCTCTTTAACACTTATGACACCTGACCAGCAGCGCCAAAACCCATGAACTCCACATCATATCCTACTCCGATGACACACAACTCATCCTCTCTAAAGACCAACTTTCACAACTGCATGATCGACTTGGCCAGCTGGATGAAGAACAGCCTGAAGCTCACCACAGACAAGACTGAGGAAACAATAGCTCCCCATGGGACGCATCCTGGTGGCCTTCAGAACTCTGACCTACTCCTTCCCCCACTGACCAAAATAGGAAACTAGGCATCACTCTGGACAACATGCTAGCCATGTAGACTCAGATCAACTCAATCTCCTTCTCCTACTTATTCATCATCTGCATGATTTGTAAAATATTCAAATGGGTACCCCAGAGTCCAATATGCACCATCACCCAGGCACTCATCTCCAGCCGACTGGACCATGGCAACGCTCTTTACGTAGTGTTCGCAGCTCACTTCCAACAACAGACCATAGAACATGCTGCAGCAAGACTCCTCCTGTATCTTGAGTAAGAAAATTAGACATAACTAGGGGAGGGAGTCAGAAGGGTTTTAGAGAAAGAGAGTAGACGAGGAGATAAAGAAATGAATTAGATACACCCCCCACAAGCAAGGCAAGAGAGGGTTAAGGGAAAATGTGTTCAAATGGGGCACAGCTGCTAACCCGAATGTTTCCCAAAAACAGGATGAGTGATCCAGGCAAAAAAATGAACTCTAGGACATTTTTCGAGTCGCAATACAGGCACCAAATTGTATGCGACAGTTAGGTAAATGTGATAATTTTGAAGAAAAAAAAAAGTGGAAACTGGTTGTGGTAAACGTTTCTTTGGGCTAAGTTTATTCAAGTACGTTTTTAATTTAGAATTGTATTTACTTGTATGATACAATTCCTTCTTTATTATTGTTGTGTGCCTTCAGATTTCAAGATTTCCAGCCTGTGGAAAGAGCGCCACCTGTTGGTTGCTTCTGAAAATGCGCAAAAGTCCTTAAGCCCCGTGAACATCGTGTGTGCCTAACGTTAACTTTTTTTTTTTTTTTTTTTTTGCACTGACCTTGTCCTTTGTATGCATGGGTTTCCAGTGCCCTTGTTTTGTTTGTCTAGTTTACCGATAGATTATTGATTACTCATGGATGTCAACCGTTGATGATGTGCCTTTCAATCCCACCACCCTCTCTGAAGCCAGGTCAGGTTACGGGGCAAGTTAATAGGAAGTTATCTCATGCCAATTCTGACTAGGCTCTGACCTGTATGGCCTCCGCTCTTTTGCTGGCATAAGCCCCTTTCACTTTTTTTTTGTGACACATGAAATACTCTCTGTAGACCCAGATCTCTGACCACATAAGGGTTCATATTAATAAGAGCAATTTATGGACGGTAACAGCAGTGACATCCGCTTCTTGAGGCGAACCACACAGCTTTGACCTGAATGTAGTACAGACTTCTGTGTGACAATTGCATAGTTTCCCTTAGAGCTGTTGCTGGTTTACGGATAACACGTCTTAGTAGAAATGATTGCCAACCAGTAATAATTCTTCTATTATGTTTATTCTCCATGGCACCTCAAAACTCGCCAATGTACTCTGGCTTCTTATCTGACTACTCATAGTTATTTGGATCAAGAGCCCAAACTGAGGTGGGATTTAATTTACCAGCGCGTGCCCTCTAATGCTAGAGAGAGCACAGACGAGTACAGTAACCACTTTTGTATTTAGTACTTTTTGGGGGACAGGGGAGTAATTTGTTGACCTGCAACTGGGACGAAAGTGGTTTGAAATGTGCGGATATATGAATATTCTACATTCAAAGCCTAGCCCCTAGCATACGGTTCGCAGACCTCGGCGATAATGTACTTTTTGGAACTCTACAGAGATTCTACATTATAAGTAGATAGTTGATGTTCCGATACTCTGCCCAATCCCCCCACCCCCATGTTTTCTTTCTAGAGCCAGGGTCAGATCTCATCTGTGGTTGTACTGGCCATTAACAGTCGCATTTGTTGAAATGAACATGATGAGAACATTTAGTCAAACAGGTTTAAAAAGGCTCTTAGGTGTAAATGAAATATCTAGGGATTTTAGCAATTGTGTTATAAATGTCTGCATCCATTCAATGATGTCTGACAACAAGAGTTGTCGATAGTTTGGGTGTGTGATACTTTACTGTCGAAATAGTTCTGGTTATCAAGGTATGTTATTGTTCCATACTTTACGCTTGGATATACCTTTCTGATGGATAGATCTAACCACAGATTCCTTACCTTATGACTACTCCAGGGTACCCCACTACTGGATCCGGAAGCTTGAAATATCTCTGGCATGCCGACAGGAAGCCGCATTGTTTTTTTTGCAGATGGGGAGTTCTGATCCCAACTTCTTCGTGGTATAGTTACAGACACCCAGACTCTCAAAATACAGAAAACAGAGTGCAGGGTTATGTCCCACTGAAGACAAAAGGTTTCAAGCTGAGCTGTGCTGTGCCATGATTGCAGCAAGCTTATGTTGGTGACAGATCTGCACAGTGTTAGTCTTAGGTGCCTCGGAACCAAGCCCTTCTCTGTCCTGCAACAAATGCTCCTTGATGCACCTGGAGACCATTAGAGAATGTAAGGCCAAACTTAATGTCGTGGAACACAAGAGAGAGCTGCTACTCTTAAAGTCCTGAGGTCAGTCACTATCCTGGTCCCAGTCTCGATCTTATTTTCCTTTTGTCAGGTGAGTCTAAGTCAAAGTTGAGAGATGTTGGAGCACAAGAAGTCCAATAAGGGTTATCCTCGCTATCTTCATGCTTTGATCAAGCCCTACAAACCTAGCAGGTGTCTCAGATCTGCTGAAGCTGGGCTCATTGTAGTCGCAAGGGGGAAAAGAGCACAGATGGGCGGTCGCTCCTTTAGCCTCTTGGCCTCCCAAACTTTGGAATACCCTTCCGTTCGATCTGAGGCAGGAACGTTCAGAACCGATCTTTCAGAAAAAAAAATAAGTCTTGGTTCTTCAAACAAACCTAATTGGCTCTTCTTTCACTGCAGGGTCTTGGTGGATGTCTTCCTAGCACATGGGACACTTTATTTGGAGTACCCAGGCGCTCTACACATTTCCAGATTATTATTATGATCCCTATCTCTTCTGTTCCAGCAAGAGGTCATGAAGTTGGTGGTCCGATGACCCGACTCAGGCTACATCATCAGACTCAGACCCTCTGCCAGTCCTGACTCTGATGCCTCTCCGCCCACTCGTCCCCCCTGAATTCCCCAGGCTATGTCTAGCCTATGCAGCAGCAAATTGAGGCCTTTGGGGCGAGCATGCAGCAGTTCAACATGGTTCTGCTTCCCTTTGGGTCCATGGATGTGTTGGGGGCTCCAGACAAAGCTCTACCAGCAAGTCCTTCCCAATGGTATCTGACCACATCTGACCCTTCACCATTGCTGCCCTGTAACTAGACTACCCAGTCACAGGTCCTGCCAGTTATTCCTCGAACAGTGCCAACCTGGACTCTGACTTTACAATGGTTTTTATGTGAGGTGTGAAATCAACTTTGACGAGTTCTCGCCTCTAGTCGTACAAGATTACAGAGTCCCAGTCTGTGGCTAATGAGGACACCCCGCTAGTTAACTTGTCACAATGCAGAGATTACATTTGATTGGAGCCTATTTTCGGATCCAAATTCAACACTGTCAGAGCCCCGCTCAGGCCATCTAGGACAACGATAAGGCGTATCCTCTTCTCCCCTTTCTATATGCACATTATACTCTGTTTGGAATCACAAATTGCTAGTTGCCTGGACACCCCAATGACAACTCTCCCTTGTCTTTTGGGGAGGACTTTGCGCTGGAGGACTTCAAAGGGAGCAGGGTGATAACTTGCTCTCTAAGGCTGCTTTACCAATGTTGTAACACCTAAATCAATATAGGCAATTCTGGGGATTCTCAAAGGGCCTTTGCTTATCACCAGAAACAGAATTTTCAAAGAGTCTTGCTTATCAGAAGCCAACATCTGCCCAGCCCTTTTGCAGATCCAGGGTCATTGGCAGAGGTCGTAATACTCAACAAGGGCGGCATTCCTCTGTGCCGGTGGCCACTGCAGGCACTGCCAAACAGCTTTATCTCCCCCTCATTCAGACACATGAGGCCAACACCAGGCAGGAATAGTTTTTGTCTGCCCACCTGGTGCACCAATACTTTGGACGAACATGTATTTCAAGTTGTTCATGTTGGGTATGTCCTCTGTTATCCTCTCCTCGACCCGTACACCAAGTTGTATTTCAGGTGTTGGCGGAACATGCTGCTATCCTCACCACAGAGGTTCAAGTTCTGATAGCCAAGAGAGCAATCAAGGTGGTACCGGAGGCTCGGAAAAGTGCTCAGGTGGTTATTCTCACTATTTTCTGTTTACCAAGATGGATAGTGGGCGGAAACCTATCTAACTATCTTGGACATCAAGTTTCTGAACACTTTTCTGAGGAAGGACAAGTTCAAATTGATGATGTTGGCCCAGGATCAGTCAGCCTTGTACCTTAGAACCAGGAATGTGTCCATGGACGTGCAGGATGTAAACCTTTCTTTTTGCGATCCTGCAGTTTCACAGGTTTTACTTCCAGTTCATGGCTGAGGCAGAGCATTGCCAGTAATATACTGCTGTTCAGCCTTACTTTGGCCCTCCAGGTGTTCACAAAGGTGATGTCAATGGCCATGCGGCATCTTCGCATATCAGGGATATATGCATTTTTGCCCCTCTGCAACTGGCTCCTTAAGGTACTACCTCTTCAGCTAGTCTCCAATCAACTTCAACTTGAGCTGCTGCTTTTTTGCTGTCCTCTGTAGACTTTTTCAACAATGAGCTGAAGTCCCACTTTCAGCCTGTTCAGTGGATCCCCTTCATAAAGCCACTTCATAAAGACACTGATGGCCTATCCACTCCTGCAGTGAGTCTGGAGCATTTTAGCTTAAATCCAGATGTCTCAGCCACAAGCCCTTGCTCTAGCCTGTATGTTTCTAAGACTTAATGGTTTTCTGGCCTGCGGCATTCTGCTAGTGCCTCGTGATCTTTGGCATATTTGGGGTCTGCAGTGGAGCCTTCAGCTGCAGTGGGTCCAAACACTGGAGACACTTGTAAGATTACCATTGGATGTCAAATGAAGCAGCTTGATATCTCTAGTGGTGAATGGTGAAGGTCAACATGATATGGGGTAAACATTTACCCCCACCCCTGCTGGACCCAAGTGATTGTGCCAGACATCCTGTTCTTGGGAGGACATTATCTTTTATAAAGCAGCAGCAGCAGCAAAATTGTCTTTTAGAACTCCAGGCCATTCATCGTACCCTCACAGCTTTTCTGTCTTCCATCAGGGTTAGGTCTATTCTGGTCCTGACCGGAAACACAACTGCTGTGAAGGCTTCTGCAGCAAACAGGTAGTGAGGGGTCTTGCTCTGTGTCTGTGGTAATTGCTGGTCCCTCATGGGTTTTCCCTGATGGTCTCTCCCAACTTCAGGGTGGACGCACTTATCGGGCATCATCTTGCCAACCACAAATGATGTCTGCATGTGGAGATGGCGCATGTCATCTTCTCCCAGTGAAGCATGTGTAGTGAGGATATGGGCTCGCCTGCGGACATTACTAAGTTAGCATAAGCTAGTATACACTTGGCCGCCATTTTCCTGCTTTTTGCTCACGTTACTACATGGCACGTTTCTCGTAAACACTTTGCTTGCTCTCTTTAATATGAGAACTGTCTGCCTTTCACATATCTAGCTGTACACTGTGCTTCTAGTCTGCACAGTGTGTTCAAGGTCGAAAAACAATTAGCTCCGTTGAATTGCTTTGTCAGCCTCACATCCATAACCGAACACAGCTGCAACACTGAAAATCTGGTGCTTTTAATATTGCCTTGCATGCATTTTAGGGCACTTGGAGAAACGCTTTCCAGGACAGAAGAGCTGTGCTTGTCCGGAGATGTAAATTCCTGCATCTGAACTCGGATGTATGGGGTCCCCCTGACAAAGCCTGGAGGTCTTCTATAGTTATAATAAACTAGCTTCTAGCACGGGGAGGGTGGCAAGGCTCTATAGTCCTGTTTCCACTATCATTATAATATGATTTCCACTTTTGTTCTATATGGAATTGTAACAATGCTGATTTGTTTGTTCTTAGGCATTTTTCTGCTAGTATTGGCTCGTGTACTGCATTTTGGAGCACGTTAGTTAAAATAAACATTTTAAACTATACTTTGGCTCTATTTACTCATGTTGTGGATTAGTACGAGAGTTTGAACGAAAGAGTGTTCTTGTTCCCACGTATCCTGAGAGGGACTGAGTTACATGTTCTGGATGTCTAATCATTGGTAGCTTCGCTGTAGTACTGAGAACAAATGACACACTATAGCTAGTCAGATTGGGGTTCTGGGAACCGAGGTGGGTATTTTGGTTCACCACTACACACTGAGGTCCTGGTTTCCTGCGCATAGTTCTGTGTATGTGCAGAATCCCTGCAACACATGCTTGTGGTAGATAAGTTCGCTACCTCTGAGAACACGCATTGTCAGGCCTTCGTGCTTTCTCATTGAGGTCTATTGGAGACCTGTACCTCCCACTATGATGTGCATTCCTGATGCTGCCGCTGATTAGCCTGTCATAAAGAGGTTTCAGGTGGAATGAGCACAGCTCATACGGATAGTCCCGGACTGGGCATGGAGAGTATTATATTCCGACCTGTTAAAGCTGAGCTTATGTCCTTTACTTAGGCTTCCTCTTCGGAAGCATATGCTGTTCAAGTAGCAAGACAGGTTCTGGAGCAAGAACCTCCACAACTGAGTGGTTTTCAGTTTCTGCCAGATGGTGTGGATATGATTTTGGCTGCTCACCGCCCTTCAAACTAGTCCATCCACTCTGGCCGCTGGGCTATGTTTGTAGCCTGCTGTGAGAACGGCCATGCTGACAGTCTTAAGGCTAAATTATGTGATATCCTTTTTGTTTGTTTAATTTATGACCCAGCAAGGCCTTTGCTGTGTACATTGTTAAGGACTAACTTTTGGCCTTTCTCTGTTTACCTGATCAGCCCTCTTTGTTCAAATCACCTGATGTGATTCATTGTTAGGAAATTACTTATTGCACCTTTCCTCTTACACCCTTTTTTTTGTCGCAGTGGGATCTTAATTTGGTTCTACTTTTTTATTTGTGCACCTTTTGAAAACATGCATAGCATGTTGTCACGCAAGACTCATCTTTATTGCAGTCACTTTCTTCTGGCATATCAGTCGGTGCAGCCAACATTTACAAATTGGTGCTTCGGACTTGGAAATTCTTTCTCCTTTCAAAGATGGTGTTGCCCTTTCACTTGGGGAAGTCTATTGTGCACCCTGCATTATTATCTCCGCTATGTCCCTCTAATAAAGAAGAAAGGTTGCTCCTACTGGATTCCAAATTAGCCCTGATGTTGATATGGCTGGGAAATAGTGTCGGCATGAACAATCTTCAAGTGGATTCACCAGTGTGAAGAATGTGAAGGCGGTACAAAATGGATCTTGTTGGAATGGATTGTTCTGTGTGTTACAATGAAATATGCTTTGACAAGAAGGAACCTCCTGATGGATTTTGGGTTCACTTCCCCAGACCAAAGGCTGCTACTATGGCCCGGGATAGTGCATTCCTATGCTAGACATCTGCCAAGCTGCTATGTTGGCATCCAGCGACACTTGCACCAAGCATCTTAAAGAAACACATAGTGATAGATTCCTTACCTCAGAATTGCCCCCAGGCGTCAGACTGGATCCGGAAAGTTTTCATCAGCAGTACCCCTGCGCGTCGGTAGGTCGTGTGGTGCGGCTCATGTGCCCATCTTTGGCATCATGGTCGCCGAGATGACGTCGCGGGTGCTACTTAGACGCTGCCAACGCGCCCTGATGTCAGTTTCTTTGCAAGCGCAGATCCGGGAAGAGCAGGAACCCCCAGTCAATTTTTGACTGACATTTTGAGGCCTTTTTGTCTCCAATTTACATTGAGTCTTCGACTCCTGGTGCAGTTAGGATGCCCGGTTTTAAGTCCTGCGAGGACTGTCACCGTATGGTGTCGGTGACGGACCCGCACCGAGTGTGTCTTTTGTGCCTGGGGGTGCGACCACGACCCCAAGTCGTACCCCGACTGCCGGGCCATGGTGCCGAAGTCTTTGCGGGAGCAGTCCCGAAAGCTGCTAGAGCCCCGGCAGTCGGCTCTGCGCCGTTCGAGGTCCTGGTCCCGAGGGAGGTCGAGGGACCGTGCACGGAGTCATCATCAAAGGTCTTCGGTATCCAAGTCTTCGCACTTGGGGTCAAGTAAGGTGAAGCACAAGAAGTTGCAGAAACGTCATCGTACTCAGACTTCCCCTCACCGATCGCGCGACGCGGCTGAGGGTGGTGCCTCCCCCGCGGCTCCGGCGTATCCTGTGCAGTCGCCGCCAGCCTACCCGCCCTTCCCGGGTCCATCGGCGACTCCGGCCCAAATTCCAGAATTCCTGTCGGCCATGGCTCGCCTCTTTGGGCCGTCGGGTCCCACTGGTGCACCTTCGGGCCCCGCTGTCTCGACTGGGGGTCCTCTCCTTTTATCGCCGGTGGCTCCGGCCCCGACGTCGCTGTCGGCACCGGCCTCAGTACCCTCCTGCATCCCGGTCGACGCCGGTTGACCTTATAACACCTCCTACGTCGTCGACCCCACAGGCACCACTTCCGACGTCACTCGCTCCTTGGGATGACGTCGACCCCGGTTTCAGCCCCGAAGTGGACGCGGCGTCGGGCCCGCATCGATCGATGCTGTTCTTGACGTTGCTCGGGGATTTTTATCCCCATGTCCCTGCTCCTTATTTTAGGCCTCTTGAACAGCCTGAGGAGGAAGGGGAGGACTGGGAGGGGTCTGAGGACCCTCTCGCAGCTGATTGCGTGTATGTACAGGACTGGGCAGAGGAGTTGGGGGGAAGCCAGTGGTCTGGATACCTCACCAGACCTTGGCATGCTGTCTCCTCCTACCGTGGCTACGAAGGAGGGTGCTAGTTAGGCTGTGGTGTTGCGTGGGGCGGCCGAGGCCCTACACCTCGTGCTTCCTACTGTGGCTGTCAGAACTAACCTCCTGACAGAAGTGCTTCAGCCAGCAGCTACTTCTGCGTAGCCGCTGCTTCCCTTCAATGAAGCATTTTCTGACGTTCTTTTGGGCACCTGGTCCAGGCCCACCACAGGGGCTCCTGTGGATCGGAACGTGGCCCGACGCCATCGCCCGGCTCCGGGTGACCCCATTTTCCTCTCCCAACACCCCACCCCCGAGAACTTGGTTGTCCAAGCCTCTGCTTCCCCAACCGCCTTCCCTTCCGCACCACCGGATAGGGAATCCAAGAAACTGGATCAGTTCGGAAAGAAGATTTTTTTCTTCCGCCAGTTCTGTGCTGCGGTCCGTGAACACCGCATGCCTCTTGGGCCGTTATTCCCACTCTCTGTGGGATACGGTGGCTCAAGTGCTGCCTCAGTGTCCAGAGGAGGCCCGAACAGCTTTCTCCCAGGCTGTTGCAGAGGGGAGAGACGCAGCTAAGTTTGTGATTCGTTGTGGCCTAGATACCGCCGATTCACTGGGCAGATCGATTGCAACGACAGTGGCGATGCGACGCCACACCTGGTTGAGGACAACTGGATTTTCTGGGGCTGTCCAAAGCACGCTTATGGACATGCCCTCTGATGGCCGTCGGCGACAAAGCAGGCAGCGCGTTGGAGCGGGTTAAGGACTCGCGGGCTATGGCCAAGTTCTTGGGACTCTCTGCAGTCCGCCCTCCTCTGCCATCTGCTTTTCGCTTCTTACGTGGCACCGGAAGGGACGCCCCGCAGCGTTCGCAACAGAGCCACAAGCCTGCGCAGTAGCAATCCCAGCACGACCGCAGGTTCCGCCGTGGCGGACCAAGGGACCAGCGGGCGGGTCAGTCCACCTCCACCACGGCCACCTCTGCCTCCAGACATTCCTAGTCCGAACTTTCAGGCCCATCAAACGCCAGTGGGCGGCAGGCTTCGCCATCACCTCCCCCACTGGGGCACCATCACATCGGACAGGTGGGTTTTAGAGATAGTCCAGAGGGGCTACTCCCTCCCCTTCGAGACTGCTCCTCCAGCCATGCCACCTCGGTACCATCACATGTCGGGGGATCTCTTGGTGCTTCTTCAGCAGGAAGTTGTGGCCTTCTTGGCCAAGGGGGCCATCGAGCGCGTAATGACGCCAGAAGTAGGTTGTGGTTTTTATTCCCACTACTTTCTGGTGCCAAAGAAGGACAAGGGCCTGCATCCTATCTTGGACCTCTGGAACGTCAATCGCTTCCTACGCAAAGAAGTTCAAGATGCTCACTTTGGCTCAGGTCTTGTCTTCTATCAATCCACAAGACTGGATGGCAGCGCTGGACTTGCAGGATGCTTACTTCCACATCCCAGTCCTGCGGGTCCACCGGCGTTACCTGCGGTTCACAGTAGGCCACGAGCACTTTCAGTTTACCGTGCTCCCGTTTTGCCTTACCAGCGCCCCTCGGGTGTTCACGAAAGTGATGGTGGTCGCAGATCATCTGCGCAGATCAGGGGTTTCAGTCTGCCCCTATCTCGATGACTGGCTGTTGAAGGTGGGCCCCCCCAGACAGTCGTCTCCCACTTACAGACTAAGGTCGATCTCCTGCATTTGCTGGGGTTCTCCATCAACGTGCCAAAGTTGCACCTGATTCCCTCTCAGAAGCTCCTCTTCATCGGAGCGGATCTGGACACGGCGCAGTTTCGGGTCTATCCTCCCGAACTGCGAGTCCGGGATATTCGGGCTCTGATTCTGATCTTTCAGCCCTTTTCCTGGGTTTCGGTCAGGGTGACCCTGCGGGGCCTCATGGCGTCCTGCATCCTGATGATCGATCATGCCATGTGACATATGCGGACTCTGCAGTGAGACCTGAAGTTCCAGTGGGCGCAGCATCAGGGGAACCTGTCCGATCACGTCCAGATCTCGGAGGGCACTGAACGACAGTTGCAGTGGTGGCTCACCAACCGGCATTGGGTCGACGGCAGATCCCTCTCCCTTCCCCAACCGGAGTTTACAGTGGTAATGGATGCGTCCCTCCTGGGATGTGGCGGTCACATGGGAGAGGCAGAGATCAGAGGCCTCTGGTCTCCGGCGGAGTCCAAGCTCCATATCAACCTTCTGGAGCTTCGGGTGATCCGACTTGCACTGAAGGCATTCCTTCCCTCTGTCAAGGGGAGGGTAGTGCAGGTGTTCACAGACCACACCACCGCCATGTGGTACTGCAACAAACAAGGCGGGGTGGGGTCGTGGACCCTCTGTCAGGACTGGTTCTGCAGCACTGGACGTGGCTGGAACATCAGGGCCTTTTCCTGGTGGTACAACACCTGGCAGGTTCTCTGAATGCCAGGGCGTACAAACTCAGCCGCAGGTGCATGATGGATCACGAATGGTGTCTTCACTCGGAGGTGATGCAAGGTCTCTTTCAGCAGTGGGGAGAGTCTTGGTTCGATCTATTCGCCACCGAAGAGAAAACGCAATGTCTTCAGTTCTGCGCATTGGAATTTCCAAGGCGGCACTTGCTCGGCAACGCTTTTCGGCGCGAGTGGAGTTGCGGTCTGTTGTATGCTTTTCCGCCTTTACCACTTCTGCTCAGAGTGCTGAAGAAGATCAGGCGCGACCGGGCACAAGTCATCCTTGTGGCCCCGGACTGGGCTCGAAGAGTATGGTATCTCGAGCTACTCCGTATGAGCATCGATCCTCCGAAGACTGCCTCTTCGGGAAGATCTTCTGTCGCAGCAGCAGAGGACGGTCCTTCACCCAAACCTGTCCAGCCTCCACCTCTTTGTGTGGAGATTGAGCGGCAGCAGTTGATTCCTTTCGACTTGCCTCCTGAAGTTTGTGATGTCATTCTGGCAGCCAGGCGTCCCTCCACTAAAGTGGTATACGCCTGCAGGTGGAACAGATTTGTGGCATGGTGCACAGCAAAGGCTGTGGATCCCCTTTTTGCCCCTCTTTCAGAAGTCCTTTTGTTCCTCCTTTCTTTGGCCTGGCAGGGCTCTGCTCTGGGCACTATCAAGGGCTACCTTTCTGCAATTTTGGCCTTTCTCAGGCTCCCTGATCAGCCCTCTCTTTTCAAGTCCCCTATTGTAAATAGATTTCTTAAAGGCATTGCACACCTTTTTCCTCCTATTCCTTTTGTGATGCCGCAGTGGGACTTGAATATGGTTCTTAGGAACTTGATGTGTGCTCCCTTTGAGCCCCTTCACACCTGTCCTCTTCATCTCTTGACTTTGAAGACTGCTTTCCTGGTGGCCATCACCTCCGCTAGGCGGGTGAGTGAGCTCTAGGCTCTTTCTTGTAAGCCTCCCTTTCTGTCGGTCCATCGGACAAGGTTGTGCTCAGGCCCCATCCTTCTTTTTTGCCAAAATTTGTTACAGCCTTTCATATTAGGCAGACTATTACCATAC
The DNA here is from genome assembly GCF_964204655.1 of Triturus cristatus. Classification (NCBI taxonomy): domain Eukaryota; kingdom Metazoa; phylum Chordata; class Amphibia; order Caudata; family Salamandridae; genus Triturus; species Triturus cristatus. The sequence continues at coordinate 484,203,186 of NC_140585.1, forward strand.
CCACCTTCTTTCCGCATCCTTCCAGAGAGGAAGAGAGGCTCCACCGTCTGGACCCAAAACGTGCGCTCTCCTTTTATCTCAACCGCACTCAACAGTTCCGGGTGGATGATCAACTCTTTGTTGGCTACGTTGGCACCAAGAAAGGTCGGGCGGTACACAAGAGGACTATCTCCTGCTGGGTCGTCTTGTGTATCAAAGCCTGTTACTCTTTGGCTAAAAAAAGAACCTCCGGTGGGACTGCGTGCTCATTCCACTAGAGTTACTGCAGCCACTACTGCATTGGGACTTGGTGTCCCCCTGCAAGACATCTGTCAGGCACCGACGTGGGCCTCGCTGCACACGTTTACTAAGCATTATTGCCTGGACAGCCAAGTCCGGAGAACGGCTTCTTTGGCCGGGGTGTTCTCCGGGACTTCCTGGTGTGATCTTGGTTCACAGACCCACCACCGGGGTTGGTATTGCTGGGGTATCTATTCTAAGGTAAGGAATCTATCCCTGTGTTTCTTTCAGATGAACATTTACTTACCTTCGGTAACGACATATCTGTAAGAAACATTAGTAGTGATAGATTCTTTACCGCCCCACCCATCCGCCCCACCCATCCTCCCCGTTCTGCGAACTGATTTCTAGGGTTAAGGTCATCCCTTTCAGGGCCCTAGTTTCAATGCACCAGTGGTGGGTATCTTGCATGGCTCTGCGTTCCTTGCACGGAAAGTTGTGTACAGAAATGACATCCGCGCATGTGGGCGGCAGCTAAGTAGCGCCCACAACGCCATCTCGGCGACCACGATGCCAACGACGGACGCGGAGCTGCACGACGCCACCTATCCAACGCGCAGTGGTACTGCTGATGAAAACTTTCCGGATCCAGTCTGACACCTGGGGGTAATTCTAAGGTAAGGAATCCATCACTCCTAATGTTTCTTCCAGATATATCTTTACCGAAGGTAAGTAACTTGTTTGTTACTGCCTTCTTTTATCAGGCCTGCAGGGAGAGTCATTTTGCATACACAGTCCTGCATGACCTTCTAGTGTAACGTCTTCTGTTCAAACCCTCCGCTTTTTGGGAGGTACTGCTTTGATATCGATTCGGTGAGGAATCTTTGGCTAGAAATATCTAACAGATGAACAAGTTATTCATTTTAGATAACTCTTTCTAGTGGCTACTCGAACTGAAGATTCTTCACCGCTTGCCCTCCTTCTCATTCTGTGGAATGGACTTTCTTCTTTAAAAGATCCTAAGTTAGATTTGGCACACTCTTGATCTTAAGCTCTCAAGCCACTCCGCACCTGAAGGCACAGAAAAGAAGCACTTGTGAACCTATAAGTTTTTCTGTGTGATTACATCCAGATGCAGTGTCTGGTAGTGAACCACCTGTCTGCATATCTGGGCAATTGCAAGTTTTCAGATCCAGGCTGGCGCCCGGGAGGATTCACAAGGAAATGTCTGCGAGAAACAGCGATACCAAAGGTAGGTAACAATTTTTTTACGTGGATGTCCTTATTAGCCACCAGGAACTTGAAAAGTTTAAAATATTCTAGGGTTCCTTTTTATTAGGCAACTGAATACAGAGCCATTTCAGATATGTATTTTGTCATCCATGTAGCCAGACACAGAATTTGGACTTAATATTACTCTTAATTTTTCTGTTATCTGCGTCATTGTTTTATTGAAATTGTAAACCGTTGAGCCACATTGGGGTTGTAAAACAAAATGAGCAAGATTTTTTATCAAACTTTCTGTGTATAGTGTAGTTGTACCCACTTCCATGGTCTGTTGGCATTATAACCGTGCTGCTAAACGTTGTATTTGAAAGCTAAATATCTGTAGCCTTAGAAGTTCTAAAAGCACTTAGACTACTGTGGTGAAGGTTGTGCTGCTCTCAGCCCAGGTACCTCCCTAATGCTGTGTGGCTTTCTGCGTTCTGCAAACATGTAGGTCACAATATTCCAGGAAGTGCCACGTTTCCAGACTCCTTTTAGTAGGTCTCTGGGTTTCATCTAGAGGTTTGTGGTCACTATTTGTGACCTCTTGTGATTGGCTCTAATCGGTGATGGTTTAAAAGCAGCTGGTGTTCTTTAAATGAACCTATGCTGTTTAAAAAACAGTTTTCCATTTAAGAACACATCGAGAGGAACAGCAGTACTCTTCTGCCTGCTTCTCCAAGGTTGAACAACCGCTGTCCAACAGGGTCAGCTTCCCTTTACTAATGAGTTACCATCTTCTTTGTGGAAACAGTATCTTACCTATGGTTTGGGGCCGCAGCTGTGTTCACAAAACATAGATACCTCTTATTTGAATTTGAAATTAGGAGGGGATGCCCCCTAAACACCCCTTCCTAATTGTGATTTGGAGTGAGTCAGTAAACCACTTTAGAAATTCGGAAAAGATATTCAGAATAGCAGTAGGGCTTTGATAGTTATTAAAAAGGCATTTTGTGATCAGAAACCCTGTGATTTTTTCGAATTGTAGGGTTTGCAACTGCAGAAATGGCTTAGCTCATTTGGCCCTTGGTAATGTTTTGAGTTTAGGGACTATGCCAATGAAGAAAATAGGTTGCATAAAACCTGTGTAGAGCAGAATCCCATGATCCTGGCAGCCACATAGCCTCTCAGAATGGATAATGGATTAGTAGTAAGGCGGGACCAAAACACCTTCAAACTATACAATCTCAAGAGAGCTCAAAACTGTCTCGGGGAAGCTTAGCACTTAGGAATTTTCATTATTTCAACTAAAAGTACAAGATCCCTGGTTCACTCACAGTACTGTGCATCTGCACAAGCAGTTTCCATGTGCTGCACCACACCTAAGAATCCATAAATGCAAGATTTCACTGATTTTCAGAATACTCTGCTTGACATGCCGCCTTGCAGTACTTGTACGGTTATTTCTTTTTTCACTGTATTAAACAGTACATGCCAAACAGCATTGAAAAGTATTGTATGTATCTGATTTGGTTTGCAAAGTAAGTGGGACATAATGCAAATGAGTGCCACAGTAGGCAGCTTTTAAAGTAGAGACTGTATCTGCAGTGTCGTCTTTGAAGTCTTGCCGTGCCGTAAACTGACGTGTGCTGTATGCTCCTCCTGATTTGAAATAGATGAAAGAGAATGAACCTTTAATCGCCATGGTTCACGCAATGATTGAGAATACCGCGCTAAGACCGCAACTGTACCAGCAAGTAAGGTCTTGGAGAACGAATTGCATTGCTTTGATCATCTGCAACATGTTTGTCCAGTACCGGTGTTTTTTTTCCTTGCTCTTTCCCAGACTTCCCCGTAACATTGATGTGTTTTATTTCTTTTTGGTAACCACAAATCATTCACGCTTCCTTGGATGCTGCTAACCCGCCAGCATGGCTTCGCTGAGCAGTTTTCTGTTGCACAGTATTGCCGACACTTTTGTGTGTGTTTGTGCATTATATTTTGACCTTTAGTGGCTTGTGTATCGCCATCATTGGGCACGCATCTTTCACAAGGCAGACAAGTAATTATTGACTCATGCTAAATTGCTATTTCGTCTAATCCATGTGTACAGAAGTGTAACCATGACAGCTTTTCTTATTGAATTAACTCTGATTGTCTTTTCCTTTTAGGATATTGATATGGTGTCTGTTAGCCTTGCACTTCCCCCGAGATTAATTTTTTGTGTTACTTGAAATGTTTTAGTAATGTATTGGCGTCGTAAGAGGAGTTGGCTAAAACTTTTAAATAAAGTAGTTTGTCTTAAATTGGCTTTCCTTTTCTCACACGGTTTCGTAATTAGTGTTAGTGTGTGACAATCATTTGATGAACAAGTGTGCAGAATTCAAGTAAAGGCGGTGGGATTATAGAGTGAAGGAGCCCTGCGACCCAGTGAAATATTAATATGAACAGTCGCCACCTGAGACATGTGCATCCTGTCAGATCGGAAGGAGGTCAAAGTTGTCAACTTTGGCAAGTCAAATCATTAGAAATAATTAGCATAAAAAAAGTTCGTAACAGTTGACATGAAAGTTGTTCTGTAGGCAACAAAGTATGACTCAGATCACTGTATTGAATAGTTAATTAGAGAAGTTTACATGTTTATAAGACTAATCTCTTAGTATTAATATTTAAAGATCACATTGTGGTAGAAGAAAGAATTCTGGGAACTACCAAGCCACTAAATTAAGGAATGCTGTGTCAAAATAGGAATTTAGAAGTATGCAACCTGGGAATATTCACCAACACTAACAAGTTACTCCGGTCCATGCTAGAATATCTGATTCAGTCCAGATGTTCCTTTTTGTTGATTTGCCATTGGGGATGTGCAGTCTTGGTTTATACCTTTATAAAATCTGAACTGCAAATCAGAGTGCAAAAAACCTAGGCTGGATGATCTCATTCAAACACCTGGAAAACTTGAAAGCTCTAATATAACATATTCAATATTCAAATCTTTATTTCTTCAGTAAACCATAAAACAGCAATAACATATTCATTTGCATCTTGTCCATCTAGTCATCTATGGAATGCTAAAAGCGGTTGGATTTTGCCCTTCGGGATTCCTGTAGAGGATGTATTGGGTGCGATACCGCGTACCTCCAGCCAGATACCGCACAGACCAGAATTTGCTTTGTTAGTACAAAGTCCTGTGTGAATTGTTTAAGGAGCAATCATGCGATTAAAAATATATAGTTTTTTTCTTAAAGTATTTTTTCCTGACCTGGTGGGACTTTTAGCTCTTGTCTTTCTTGTTTAGTGTGTAGTTTGTGTTTTTGTATGGATTGATTTCTTTCCTTTGTTTTGTTGATAAGCTAAACAATTACAATTGTTTTCTTTGGCTCTATGTAGGCAGTCTATTTGCTCTCATTTAGTTTCATTTTCTGTATCTCATAATAGCGAGTCATTCCAAGTCAGGCTGAATTGTTGTTAAGAGCCCTATCTCTCCCCAGTGAAGCAGGCACATGCATCTCTTCTTTATTGTGAAGTTGGCAACCATATACCTGACTTTTACATAATGAATTATTGGTTCTGTGTACGCATTTGTACTTATGTGCGCACTGACCATTGTATGGACTTTTGAAGTTTGATGTACTGCATGTACACATAGGCTTCAATCATTGAACCTGGGATGCTTTGTGAGCCATTGAGATGCAAGACATTTACTTTAAATATTGTGTGTGCATTTGTGTTTCTGTGCGCTCACTTAGGTTACTCTGCACCCAAGAGGTTTCTCTGTGAGTACTTGCATTTGTTTACTTTTCCTATGGGTTTTCTCTGCATGCACGTAGAATATTGTGCTATCATGTTTGTACAGTAACAGAATTTGTTCAACATAACATCTTCCTTCTCATATCACTTATCACAGTTTTTAGTGTTTTTTTGCTATGAGGAGTGTGCTTTACATGTGTACTTCTTCAAGCTATTGAATTGCATAAACATCTACATGTATCTCTTGCTTTGGCATGCGTTAGCTGGTGTTATGACGAAATTCCAAAATAAAGAAAGCCAGCCTAAGGAAGTCGGGCAGGCGAATCTCATTTTGGGGCATTAGTCATGTTGACAAAATAACATTTACGTAATAATCCAAACATTTTCAGTGAAAGGTTATATTGAATGAAAGAAATTAAGAAGAGGAAGACATCACAGAAAAAAAACGAAAAAATGAAAAAAAGATGGCAGGAGGGAAACCATGATAAGTAGGCAGAAGGGGGCAGAGGACTGGGAGTACAAAAAAGTGGAAGCGAAAGACAGGTCTGCATCACCCTTAAGGGAAAGGGTGAGGAGAGCAGAACAGGGGAAGGAATAATTCAAAGGCGAAGGTATGGAACATAAAAAATACCACAATTGAAGAGAACAAGGTTAAAGGATAGAAATCTCTCTTAAAATAGGAGGAAGCGAGAGGGAAAAAAAAAGAGGGAAGGGTAGCAAAAGAATAAAAGGAGAGGGACAAAGGAGTTGAGGAGGTGCATGGGCGCCCCCATTCCTTAGAAGTTAAAAAAATATATATAGAAAATATTTTTCTCCAAGAAGGGCATTCACCAGGTTAGTTTCCTCAGCCTATTCAAAGCCATTCTTGGAGAAAAATTCATCATAAAAGGTTCGATGAAAAATATTTGTTATGTTAATGAGATTTATAAAAGCGCACAAATACCCAAAGGTGTCTTGGCGCTAGGAAATACAAGCCGCGAGCTAGCACCTAGTACTGGAAAAGCCAGGTTTTTAATTGCTTTCTAAAGCCAGTCAAAGAACTGACATTCCTAAGTTCAAGAGGCAGGGTGTTCCACAGTTTTGATGTGCCGTAATAAAAGCTACGGCCTCCCCAGTGAGCCGTGTGAATTCTAGGTACCAACAGTAATCTTGCCCCCATCGACCGAAGGTGGCTGGTCGGTTGGTACCATACGAAGAGATTCTGAAGAAATAAAGGGCCTATGTGGTGCAAGGCTTTATAAACAATGCACAAGGCTTTGAATTGTATACGCTGAGGCACCGGGAGCCAGTGCAAATTGCGAATATCGTTGGAAACTGGACTATGTCTGGGAATATTAAGCAATAGACGTGCTGCCGAATTCTGAATCATCTGGAGTTTCTTCAGACACTGCTTCTGGGCATTAAGATAGAGCCCATTGCAGTAGTCTAATTTAGATTGAATGAGAGGAGAAACTACTGTTTTCCTGGTATTTTCCGGAATATACGGGAATATTTTCCTTATTTTCTTTATAGGGAAGTATGAAGCAGAAACAACGGCGTTGGTTTGTTGGCAAAGTGTCAATCTGTTGTCAATCAGCACACCCAAATTTTTTACTTTTGCCGCTGGCTTTGGTGGTAAACCCATCTCCGCCGGCCACCACAAATTACTCCAGGAGGGCTGCAGGCTGCCGAAAATCAGAACTTCCGTTTTATCGGAATTGAGTTTAAGGCAGTGCACTGTCATCCATTTGTTAATAGTACTCATGCAGCTTCGAAACTGCAGAGCAGGGGAGTTTTGATGTTTATGTGCAGTTACCACAATCTAGGTGTCATCTGCATATGTGGTCAGGCTAAACCCAAATTCCCGGATTAGTGGGGCAAGTTCAGAGACGTAGATGTTAAACAACGAGGGGCTCAACGAGCTACCCTGAGGAACGCCACAAGGCAAAACGTAAGGGGCTGAGTTAAAGCCGTCAATAGATACAGTGAATTTCCGATCCGTTAAAAAAGAGGCCAAAAGTGCCCGAGCCACTTCCCCTACTCCCTACTCCCAACTTCTCCAGACGCCTTTGCAAGAGGGAATGATCAACCGTATCAAAAGCGGCGGACAGATCGAGGAGCACGAGAGCTGCTGTGCCTCCTCCGTCCATCACCGCTCTGATCTCTTCTGTTGCTTTAATAAGTGTGGTCTCCGTACTATGATCTTTACGGAAACCGAACTGGGAATAATCAAGCAGACTGTTCGTATTGATGAATTGTGACAATTGAGTGTTCATGATTTTATCCACTATCTTCGCAGGTAAAGGTAGTCTGGCAATAGGTCGGTAGTTAGTGGGATTGGTAGCATCTAGCGTAGGTTTTTTTAATAAAGGCAGAATGGATGTCTCCTTCCAGCTGACGGGAAAATGCCTGAGGCGAACATCAGATTGAAAATTTCTGCAAGCCCAGGGCTCACTAGGTCTACCACTCCTTTAAGAAATGTCGGTGGACATGGGTCCATAGGTGATCCTGACCTAGATTCATTTATGTACTTTACTACGTCTTCAGTGGAAACCGGGGAAAAAGTAAATAAAATGTGAATGTTTAAGTCTGAACCACAAGAGTGGGGCAAGGAGCAGGGGTCGGAACCATCCTTAAAAGCTTTAAAAATTTCTAGAACCTTAGATTTAAAAGTGGCTGCAATATCATTGCAAAATTTCTGGTTGGCCCTCCTGCCTATGTTGTTGGGTGTAGCAAGTTTATTAATCACCGAAAACAATTCCTTTGGTGAGTTGACAGCCAACTCAATCAGTTGTGTGAAGTATTTTTTCTTTTCTAATATCAGGAGTTTTTTTATAATTCAGTAAAGCTGTTTTGTAAGCTTGTTTTCCTGGCTCATCGTAGTTTAATCGCCAACGCTGTTCCAATCGACGACAGTTCTGTTTTTCCTTCCGAAGGAATTCGGAAAACGAGGGGGCAGAAGGAATAGTTCTATTGTCTGATAATGTTTTTATGGGAACCGAGGCGTTGACCGCCCTCGAAATCCAATTGGTATAATTGATGACGGCTGAGTCCACATGGTCCTGAAAAAGAGGACGAGAAGCTTCCAAATGGGTATAAAGGATTAGTTTATCCGCTTTGTTCCAGGCTTTACGAGTGGAAACTCGCAGTTTGGTGATGCTAGTCTCTCCTACCCTAAAATAGGGAAGACTAAACTTAGTAAGTGAGTGATCAGACCACGGCAGCGGGAAGATTTCTTTTACCGTAAGGCCATGGGCTGAAGAGAAAACACCATCCATCGTGTGTCCAGCTACATGAGTCGGTAACTGCACCAGTTGAGTGAGTCCTAATGCTCCTAGTGCATCCAAAAGCCCCATCGTATCTTTGTTCTCTAACTCTTCCAAATGGAAGTTAAAGTCTCCAAGAATGGTAAAATCCGTGTTTGAAAAAACAGGTTGAAGCAAGGTATCGAGATTAGTTAAAGTACTTCTAGTACCTGGAGGTCGATACAAAAGGATTCCCTTAAATGTCACTTTAGGGTTGAGTGTGAACGTAAAATGGAGAGCTTCGTAAGAAGAGGTGGACACAGGATATTGGGTAACCAAAAGATGGTCCCTAAAAATAATAGCCACTCTGACCGCTCTAAACCCAGCAGGAGTAGCGGTGATAAAGTAAGAATCTGATGCAGCGTCTGCCCAGGTTTCTCCCAGACTTTCTATAGTGTGAGCAATTTCGTATCTATGCTTTCCCAGTGATCTGGCATTAACAAGACCACCATAAAGCATAGATCTTTCATGGGAAATGTCATTCGCGGAAGACCGGGATGATTGCAAGGCCGAAATTAATTGCGATTGAGGGAGAGCAAAACCGCAGGCGCAGCTTACCGTGCCAACCCCAGGACCTATTACACAACAGTTTTCCCTAGATTTTCAACTAAAGGCATGTAAGTCTCTACTAGAGTATCTGATAGTTTGTAAGGACCGAGAGTCAGAGTTTTGGGCACTAGGCACGGTCCGGACGCAGACGGGCTTGCCTTCGGCGCGCCAGCGGCACGTCCGCTGCGCGCGTCCGCACCATGAGTGGTTTAAATAAAACCGTCCGGCGGACGTCTAGAGCGCATCCTGCCCGGAAGTGAGTAAAGCCTAATACTGCAAGCTAAAGGGTCTGCCCTCTGCTCAATCGGCACGTCAGCCGCGGCGGAACGGGCGGCCCTGAAACCAGGCAGCAGAGAAAGTGCACACCACAAGTTATAAAGTGACTCTTAGACAGAAGGCCTCAACAACCTGGTTTTATATAGTTAATGCTGGTAGAATACCACAATGGAATAGGCTCTATCATGTCGTAAGAGGTAAATAACTGCCAAGTTAAGGAATTTAAGTTCTGTCTGTGTATTATTCAGCCAAATGCATCATTAAGATCATCATCTACTACTGCATCTACTACTGGTCTTTGCTCTTAGAACAGTCAAGATCATGCCCCTTATTTTCCACAGTTATCTTGCCATCAGTTATAAAAAAACCCATTCAGCAGCGGTTCGTAGGGAAACTACTATGGTTCCTACATGGTTGTGACGCATTGATGGGAGCATCCTGAGGAGTGGAACACAATGCTACTTAGGATTCACAAGCAGGTTCATATATCTGCAGTTCAAAATGCTGTAGAATTTTGAAAGGAAGACACAAAATAATCAAGAGGTTTAAGTTGCTGAGAGGGAAATTGAAAACTGAGGGTCAAGTTAGTCCCCTCCCTCTTTATCAGAAAGACAAAAGATGACGCTCACCCTGTTATCCCTTGTGACAACAGTGCAGAACAGGCTGTTATATCGATGAAGCAAAGAGAGCTTTAAAAATAACTTGCTTTGTGTTTTTTCCTCTACTAAAGTCATCCGATTCTCATCAGTGTACCAACAAAAGCTGGTCAGAATACAAATTAGATCTGCCAAGATTTGGAAATGAAGCAGTGTAGCATATAGTCCAGACCATCCATAATGCCCTATTTTATAGCAATCATTTTAAGACCTTTTACTTTTCTATCTTGTGGAAGCCATATTTGCATGTAGCCCTATTGTATCATGTGATTCCACGGTTTCAGTGTGTTGTCTTTGGTATCAAACCGGTTACCTGAGCAGTAACTGTGCTTCCAGAGCCCTTCAGTAGGCAAAGCGAGTGCATCTAGTGAGATTGTGCTTCTCCATGGTCTTCTATAGTACACAGGGGGTCCTTGACTGGTACTTCCCAGTTCCTAAAAAAATCATAGAGAATACTTCCCAATTTGCAGTAAATGTTCTCTTATTTCACTCGATAAAACGGTTCTCTGATATTTCTTTTTTAGGAATTCCCCTAAAAAACATGAATATGTCCTGGCAAGTTCCTCCTCAGGGCGACCTCCAAGTATATTCCTAGGGTTTATCTTTTCAATGAGTAAAAAGGAAAAGGGCAAGAAGAAGTGTTATATTTTACAGATTGTTTACTTGTTTGTAAGGTGGGACCTAAAGAAACTGTTGAGAAGGCTGTCGGGTTTGTTGCTGACCTGTCCTTCATTTATGATGAAGCGGGCCTCCACGTGTCTTGTAACATTGAAGGGCCTGTCCTTCGAACACAAGCATATCCTGCTGCATTTCCTTACTGACCTCCACATGTGCGGGTCATCTGAGGAAACCAAGATGGGATTAGCACATAATAATAACTGAAATTTTTTAAGGGAAGCTATGGCCTTATATATGACAAATCACGGTGCAAAATGCATTAATCGGCGGTTGTAGCAGGTGGTAGGTCTTTTGTTTTAAGTCCTACCCTATAATTTTACTCTTTTGCTTCGCCTGTTATGCTCTCCAAATTTGTAGATAAAACACACACTTAGGTGCATTATCTTAAATGCAATTAACATATTTGGGGTAGGCCGGCATCAAATGTTACAGATCTGTGCTGTGAAAGTGCTGCTGCTTTTTCATATTCCAAATTCATTCTTTTTTTATTCTATTACAATGGTCAGTGCTGCTACTGTGTTTATATGCACCCGCTATTATTTTAAATGGCCACGCAATGGTTTTGCATGAAATGTGTGCACGTTAATAATTTGAAAATTGTGACTTTTACAGTTGTTTCTTGGGCTAAGTGTTTGTGCCGTTATAACCTGAGCAAGAAATGTGTGCACCTAATGTTCACTTTATGAAACTGACTGCGAATTATAACTTTGTTAACTGTCAAAAATTGAGAACTAAGCCCTGATATTGGACGACTTTGCCTGAATTCATGTTTTTTTTTGCCTGATTTCATAATTGGAGAAAATTGTGTTCAGAAATATGAAAAATGTAATTTCTGTTGACTAGATATAGTTTCTTTACGTGCAGGATGTGAACTGTTTTTCCAGTTGTCAAGTGTTTACAAAGTTTGCTTTGTTAATCGATTGCCTTAAATGATACAAAAGATATTAAATCGGACACCTTTACTGACCACACACTGTAAAACTGTGAAACATGAACAAACTCGCAACACGTTTATCAGAACTGTAAAAAGGTTCAGTGGCTCTGCAGATTCATGTTTATTATGCAGCACGAAGCTAGCCATAGAGGTCCGGAGCACTCTATAAAATTATAAAGTAGTAAGTTAGGGCAAGAAAGACATGCTTCTATAGAGAGGATGCTATGCGTTGTTGTTCACATGGTGTCAATAGTCTAAGTGGTTAAGAGGTGGATCTGCATTGGACTGGAGTTACAGAAACTTCGGGTACAGTAATAGAATACTCTATTCTCTGGTCTTTTTCTAATTATGTGTCATTATTTCAAGGCAGGCGATGTCCTAGCGACAAGCGTTTCATTCACCACTGGGGATCTTGTCTTGACTGATGGCGGGGTGCTAGCATGCTGGGATGGCAGGGGGAGCCAGCACAGGTCCTTGGTTGACGTGGATTACCGGCTGGGAGTTGGGGCTAAGTTTGGAGTTTTTCAAAGTAAAAGAATATGACCACCTTCGAGTGTGTTAGGGCCTACGTCTTGCGCAAGGGAGGAACTGATGATATTTACGTGCACTTTGAGTGTTCCACTGATCATAGATTCCGTCACTGAGGATGTAGTGTTGGATGAGGTTTGATGGAGTTAGAGAGTGGCCAAGTAGAGAGTGAAAGTAGAATATGCCCTTGTTTGTGTTTTTTGGTATGCCATGTCTGGTTATTGATGAACTTCACGTTCTTGTCCATTATTACAACATGTGACCCTTGTATGTGGAATGTTCGGTTTAAAGGATCGAGGGGGGGATTGATTGGATGTTTAGTGGCTCTGAAGACTGACCGTCTACTGTATCTGCATTGAAGGTGTTACTGAAGTCCAGTTCGTTGGGCTTCAATGATGAGATTTTAGCTCATAGAGGAGGGTGTTTTCTGCAACTGTAACCTGTGCCACTTGTTCTCGCGCCTTCGGATGGTACATGTGCTCTTGTTGACGTCTTGGTCTTACCAGGGTGCAGGGGTCTTTGGTTTAGAAGATCAGGTTTTCCTCGGAGTGTGTGCATAGGATAGCACAGTGTGTGAGGTTGATGTAAGTGTATGTATAAATGTATTGCGGAGGGTGGGGGCGAGGGGTCAGTCTTGCTGTGTTCCCCCTGTATCCCTTAAATGAGCGCAGAATCTTAAAATGAGAAACGGTGATAAAAAAAGTATGACCATTTTAGCTGTGAATTAAAGGTCCTTTAGCAACATCGTGTACGAGGCTTGTGTGAGCATGTTCTGCTGTTCTTAATTCATGATGTTGTCCTTGTTTTCTTAAATACCTTCATGTACTTAGGATGGAATGCTCCTTTTTCAGCTCACCTTTTCCAACAACTCATAGGGCACCTCCTGGAAGGGATTACCAAGATGCTTCATGAAGCATGACTACTTCTTAATCTTCTTTTATGCTTGCTCACAGTTAATCCTCTTGACCACCCTTTGTTGCACAGTGCATTCATCCATCACCCCCGCAAAGGAACTGGAAGAATGAACAGCTTGAAAATTCAAGCCACGGATCTTAGTTTTACGTCTCTGCGAGCTATCTTGTAGGTTTTCCTTTCACAATGAAAATGATTTTAAGAGCTATGCTTTCAGCAAAATTATGAAGATCTAATTATCGTCATAATATCAAACAATGTAAGTCCTGCTCAGGCGAACTAGATTTAAAGTAAATAAAAATGAAAAGTGGTTACCATGAAGATTTCTTTTGACCTCTATGCACAATCGTTGATTGCTTTTCACATTTATTCATTGTGCTCCTGGAGTGAATGAACCTATAGTTTTCACCATAGAGTATTTGAAACGAGCAGGCCGGCGCCTTAGAAGCGGTGCCTATACCTACGTTTACACACACCTCTTGGATTTACTTATTGCGTTTTTCTCTTTTGCAGCTAACGAAGGACGACGGCAGAGGTACTCTGTACAAACACAGAACGGAAGAAGCTGATATTGATGTACGTATTGAAGTGTGTTTTTACTCTTGTAGCCGTGTTGTTTAGCATCTTAAAGAGCGGGTGTTCTGGTGGGAGCTCTGCGGTGATGGTATAAAGAGCCAAGTGCTTTCTGTGGTGTATATATAATATTGCAGCCTTGGTGTTGTCAGTGCGTTAACGTTTTTATAGCTTGTGAAATAAGACCTTTGTAATTTATGAGAGCGAGTTAGACTATTGTTATCGACTTTATTTTGAGTGATCATATAAAAAAAGTTATTTTGCTTATTTTCGCCATTAATTTTTTTGGAAAACATTTTGGATATCATTAGGATGCATATAATTCTGTGTCGTGGAAATAAAGCTGTATTGGTCTTTAAGTGGCAGTATTTCGCTTTCTTCCCGACGTTTTTTTTATTTCTTTGTAACCACATAATATATGCTGTAGTATTCATGTAACACAAGTTGAGGCGCAGTAGTTTAATGTTACTCCTTGGGTATTTGAGGGACTGCTCAATAATTCCAGATCCTAGGCATCACTGAGAACCGTGCCTCTAGAGCACATTTGTGCATCACCACTGGTATTTATTGGCTTTCTGTGATGAGTGGCCTATACTAGGCCTGGGCGGTAAATTCCATTCCGCTCGCGGAATTTGCAGAATTTGGGTAATTTCGCGTTCCGCGGAGAACGCGAAATTGCCCAAAAATCTGCTTTCCGCGACTTCGCGAAATTTTTTGCTTGTTCGCGTTCTCAATATGCGTGTTCGCGAGATATTTCACCCCGAGCACGCAAACAGCGATCGCGAACAGGAAAAAAGTATCGCGAACAAGCAATTCCGCATGTTTGCGGAATTTCTGCGTGTTCGCGGAGATTTTTTACCGTTTCGCGGAGATTTGCGTAACGCGATTACGCAAATTCCGCCCACCCCTAGCCTATACATGGATTATTGTGAGAGGATAGTGCTAGTCTGTATGCTGGCCAGTAACTGCTGAGCATAAAAGGTGTTGTGTGTCACGTTGTTCAATTGCTGGCATTGACTGAACTTGTCTGTACTTACTTTAATGTGGACATTCCACCTGCTAACCTGTACACCCTGTCATGGCATGCTTACACTAAGTGGTGTTATCAAACAATTGGGCCAGTGCTAGAGTATGGTTCTGTTTGTTTTACCTTAATCCTAGGATAGAGCAAGTTTAACAAGAAAGGTTAACGATATTCTGTACGGCTTACTAGATACATTCATCCTTTTAATCTTTTACACTATTAGATTTCACGAAAAGTCTGTTTTACCAAACACTCCACACTTGTCTATATAATGGCATCAAATCATTTTTACAAGGGCAAATGCAATTGAGCAAGATGGAATACAGAGTCGTAATACCCATGCAGCGGTGCTAGAATGATTTTTAGAGTGGGCATGATGTTCAATACTATCACCTCACTAAATGTCTAGGTGATATTTACCTGTGTTTATTTTTGCAGTATATAAATGCTGCCAGACTAATATTCTTTGGATTTTTTTTTAATTCTTCATTCTCCATTGAAACGCTTACAAGTGTTAAAGGGGTGCTAGCGCCACTGTTTTTCATGTCTTTCTTTATTGTGTTGGCCCCAGCTTTGTAAAACAACATCTCTGTTCAGCCCATCTTTTGGTATATCTGTATTCTGACTGACTTATGTCACTCATCACTTTGTTCATTGTCAGCACATGTCAAAGCACATACCAAAGCCTAGTGAACCACAGGTCAATGGACAGTTCCATCCTCCTCCTTCCAATATATAGCCACTAGTTGCTTAATTGGCCCAAGTCATAAATCTTCGGTTATTTATTTATGTAGATTGGGCCAAGTGGCCTCTTTCTAGTCTTCCATACTTCCAAATAATCTCAGTCCTAGGGATCTAATTGAGTGGGTTTACCATTTAAAGGGTGGCAACAAATGCATATTGGTAACCACTCTTTGTGAGACTGTTGGATTGAAGACCGTCTTTCACATATTCATTTTACAGTCTCAAACCTGATGAGTTCTTCTAGCATTGCAGTTAATGACTCCTCAGGATCCTGTCTGGGGCAGTAATAAATATACCTCAGAGGCGCAGCTTCTTCTTCTCTCTAGCAAAGGGTATGCCTTTGATCGCTACCAGTGTTCTGATTTCTATGGTCATGACTCCACCATCAAGGCAAAGAGGAGGGTGGAGATCAGGTGGTCCTGCCTGGTACTTCTCTGGAGGGAGACTAAAAGGACATCCCGCTGCTGGCCTTAATTGACACCGAAAGGCTTTTGTGGTTTCTCCCCAGCTCTTTATTCATGTAAGAGTGCATTGAGTAACCCCCAACTTACCTGGCCAAATGCCCTTTCTACATCCAAGGACACCTGTATTGCTGTGAAATTGCTCTTTTGTGCTTGTGCACCAGTCACTTGACATTGTCACTGCCCTGTCTGTGATTTATTGGTTGTGATGTATCAAGCCTGGCAGTAGGTTTTTTTTGCTAATTTTATTTAATTGTTTTGCATCGATATTTAAGAGTTTATAGGCCTATGGGTGGCTTCTCAGGCCTACATATGAGAGTCACATCTGTGGTATGGGTCAGGCCTGATACTTCTGTAAAGGTGTTAAAAAGGTCAGCTAATTAACCCACAACTTATGGTAAGAAAGTGTCGTATAGCCCGTAACTATCCAACCCTATTGCTTGGTACAGACGTTTAGTTTTATGGGCTCCCCTTATTTTCTTTCCTTCTAGTGGGTCTCTGTGCTCCTTTGTGTGAACTAGCTATGTGCAGTCCTTTAAATAGGCATGGATAACCTCATTACTCTTTGGGGTACTAGATCTTGAAATCATCTCACACGTCTGCTTGCTTAGCTCATTCCTGATACGCCCATGAGCCATCCGGGCTCTGTATTTGGCTGTTTGTTTTGGCCCGCTGGTACTTAATTTTTTTAGCCAACCCCATCTTGTTTCCTTCCTCATAGAATACTTGACCAAAGTGCTGTTGGGCATCTCTGTTCACCCTGTGAACATTAACTGACCCCTTACCATGGCCAAACATTATGTGTTCTTCCTAGAGGGCTTGTGTTTGTTCAATAATAATAAGGCGCTTAGCTCCTCTATGAGTTTGTCTTCAAGGAACCTCAATTGATGTTTATTAGTAGCCCCTCTTCTAATTGCCTTGAAGATGTCCCGCTGCCATGCCTATTGCTGTCCTCATTTCTAGTTCTCTTGAAGGTGTCCCAGACTGTAGTTGGGTCAGTCGGCACCTGGGTTTTGCCCTGAAGCATTTGGTTATTTCCTTTGCCATCTCAGACCAAAGGACCAGGTGCCTACAGATGATGGCCCTTCACCTCCACCATCCACCCCTCCATGGCTTCCCTCCCACTTATGGTCTTTCCATGTGCGTGATCTTTGTAAGAAATGTCTGACATATGGATTCCTGCTCTTAAGTTGCAAAGGGAGCTAGACATAAAGAAATAACTGATCTGTCAGTGTGTTGTGGACATGTGAGAAGAAGGATTAATCAGTCTCTTCCTGATGGAGATATCTACTGGCATCTGACAATCTCAGGTTCGTCGATTTTGCTGTTTAGTTTCTGGGTCATGGTACCCGCACTAGAGCCAGCAAGCCCCTACTTCTACCCAGAGTCCCAAGGAGAGCTAACAGTTAAGATTTTTGCGAAGTTGTAGAGGTTTCTAGGTTTATGATGACGTAAGGCTGTGTGTTGATTCATGATGTAGCGTCTCTTTTGATCTTTTTTGTCCTTTTCACCAGAGTAGGTTTTGCAAAGGATCACCACTCATGCTTTCTTCGTCTCTTTGAGACCCAATACATGTTATGGTAGAACTTAGTGATAAACTGAATAGATAATATGATCAACAACAGACACAATCTGCCCTGTTCGGTGCTTGTCGAAGGCAGAGTTGGACTAGGCACAAAATCCGTCCTGGCAGAAATGTCCAAACCATCCCCTCTCCATTCCTCTTATTTCTAATCACATTCATTGTCTTTCTCTCTCTTTGTCCTCAACCCCCTATTGTGCCCTCCCTCCTCCCCCAGAGAAATGCCTGATGGGATACATGGTTAGTCTGTCCCTGATCAAATTGTATTGAGTCCGTAAATCACTATCCTGTAGTGTGCACTGCTTTTCCAAGCAACACAAAACTATTTTAATGTACAGTGTTGAAGGAAAGGGGCATGATAGATATATGGGAGGAGTTGAGTCAATAGGATGCTTGGAAAGGGTATTTTGTTTGTGAGGATTAACGCATTGAGCTATATCAGGAACAGGAAATTGATAAAAAACTGATGGACAGCAATCACTAAATTTTCCTGCCAAGATACCACATTGAATGGCATTTTTTGCTGCAAAATCTTAATAACAATGCTGCATATGCTGGGGTGGCAGTTGGCTGTCCTTTGGGCGACCCCATGTTTTTCAGATGCTGCAGCACATTTTCCTTTGCTACCACCCGGGCTGCAGTGTTAAGTTTCCCAGGTCCCTCCACACACTGCACTGTCCACTAGATTTGCCTGAACTCTAATCTTTCAGGTTTCACTGGACCCCTACTCCTGCTGTTCATCATAGTACCCTAGGCCCAAAGTGCTTTACGCCTCAGTGAGGTATCAGACTGCCGTATGCTTCCGCTTATACAAAACACAATGTGGAAAAGGTGGCCCCACTTGTATGGAATCAGTTGGCCTGCAAAGTATTTGTTCCCTTGGCAGAAGTCCCTCCCCTTCCATAGGGTTATCACAGAGCAGCAGTGAAAGAGTTAGATTTTGTTCCCCTGATGGCCCCCAATTCTTTCCTTCGGACATGTTGCATAATTGATTATTTTCAAAGAAGTGTAATCTTGTCAGAATGTCTGGTGTCATGTCCCTTTGATGTCCCATGGGGTTCACTGTGTGTGTGTGGTCTAGTTTGATTGGTAAGTCATCTGTAAGGTCCTGGACAGCATGAAGGAGTGCTTGAACAGCCTCCTAGTTGCCATCTCCCTACACACCCTTCAGCACTCATCTGATTTTAATATTGTTCCACCTTGAGTGGTTTTTCAGGTCTTCCTGCTTGGCCTCCGAATCAGTATTCTGTTCCTCCAGTACCTGGATTTTTACCAAGTTGTTTGCTCTTCTCATTTTGCATCCACCGCTCGCTCTGGCCTGTCATCTCTTCTCCCCAATTTGAACACTTCCATACATAGTCCCTGCAGGCAAAAATCTGATTGAGACTTCTAGCTGCAGATTCCTTGGAATATCTCCAGGCATCAGACTAGATTCGGGAGATTTTTAAGCAGTACCTCTGTGCGCCAGTAGGTGGCAGCATCTTCCTCGGAAGTGACATGCGTGGTACCTATATAGGAGCCACTCTGGCACACTGACTTCAGTTCTGTACTTTGAACGCTAGATATCGCTGATCCAGTCTGGGTTGCCCTCAGTAATTTTTTGACTGCCTTTTTTGGTTACTTTTGTTGACTTTTTTTGAGAGTTTTCTTTCCTGGTGTGAGCATGTCGCCCAATAAACACACTGGTTTCAAGCTGTGTGTGGCCCTGTCACTGACACATGTCTGTGACAGACCACCCACTTGGTTAGTTTGTGGTGCTTAGAACATGACCACAACTCCAAGACCATTAACAACTGCTGCACCTTGCACCCAAAGGCGATAAGAAAGTTATCCCTCAAGGTCCCCGCTGCCTGACGTCAGACCACCGCACGATGCTCAAGATCTCTGGCATGCAGAAGGTTCCGGGTTATCCAAGGAGTTGCACCCGGCAATAGTAGTCGCACCCCAAGTCATTGGAAACTCAGGTAAGTCCCACAAAGGATCCAAGAAGTAGGAGTGGTCTTCGACTTGACCGCACCCGTTGAAGTTGTCTGAGTGGGAGTGTTGGCACTCCAGGCCTCACACTTTGACAGAGCCCTTGCCAGGTTCTGCTCTTCACTTCCCTCATTTTCCGTTGGCCCCGGCCTGCTCAAAGAATTTTATGAGACCATGCACTTCATATTTGGGTGGCCTGGTCTCTCTGGAGCACCTAAGGGCCCCAAGGGTTCCGGAGGGGCCTCCAGTTAATCCCTTCCAGCAGGTTCACTCACCCCGCCAGTCAGGCTCCATTGATCCCTTGCTGAATCCAGACTGGCGCAGCCAGTGAGACCGAGTACTTCCTCAGTACCTGCTTCAGTGCCGACACCTCCAGTGCCACTGACGCCCCACCTCATTCTCAACTTACACACAGAGCCGGATAGGAGTCTCTCAACGCCGGTTACAGCGCAGACCAATACCACGCTCCTCATTGCGGAGCTAGTGCCTTTTACTCTTGATACTCTTGAGGACCCTTATGGTTACCAGGATATCTTAGATGAGGAGGACAACTGGTAGGAGGAACAATCAGAGGCCAGTGGGCTTGACACTTCACCTGACACTGACTTGGTCTCTCCTCCTAACAGAGCCTCTTTCGCTGTGGTGGTATGTAGGGCAGCTGAGGTCTTGGACCTTCAGCTGTCCTCAGTGGCTGCAAGACTAACATTTTGACAAAGTTGCTTCAGCCGCGAGTTGCCTCTTCCAAACCCCTACTTCCATTTAATGAAGCTCTTACTAATGTCCCACTCAGGGCCTAGTCCAATCCACGCACAGTGGCCACTGTGTATAGGACAGTTGCTTGCCACCAGTGCCCTGCTCCTGGGGAACCCAGGTTCCTTACCCAGCACCCCACCACGGAGGTCTTAGTTGTCCTAGCCTACACTTATAGGACCAACCCAAGTGTTTTCCCTACCAATCCACTGGACAAAGTCCAAAAGGCTGGACACCTTTGGAAAGAGAATGTTCTCTTTGCCAGCTTACACTGCTTTCGGTGAATCCCAGGTGCCTTTTGGGCTGATAATCCTATATGATCTGGGATTTGGTTGCGCAAGTGCTGCCCATGGTCTCAGAGGAGGCTCGAGCTATAAACTTCCAAACTATCGCTGAAGGAATAGTTGCAGGAAAGTTCACCATAAAGTGTGAGCACGACACGGCCGACTCGCTGAGTAGATCAATTTCATCATCGGCGGCACACCTGACTGACAGCGACTTGTCTTTCAAGGGATGTCCTCTAAGCCTTGCTTATGGACATGTCCTTTGATGGCTCTCGCCTTTTTGGAGAGAAGGCGGACTGCCAGGTCCTTGCGCTTGTCTATGGCCCCTCGTCACTCCCAGTCTGCCTTACCACCCTTTCGTGGTCATGGAAGGGATCTTCAACCATGTCCATACCCTCCCAGCCACAACGGACAACAGGCTTGCCAGCCTTTTTGTGGCTGAGGACACAGGACCATAAACCACATGGGACAGGCAGCCAGAGGTTGGGACAATTCACCACCCTCTTCTACCCGTAACCGGCAGCTGCAGCCTCCAAACCCATTTAGTTACCCTCCAACCATCATGGGCATCCAGTGTGAGGCAGGATATACCATCAGCTGCTCCACTGGTGGTCAGTAACATTGAACTGGTTTTGCAAATAGTCCAATAGGCTACTCTTTCCCCTTTGTGACTATCATTGCCACCCACTTATGACTGGCTGACGGAGGAACATTTCTCCTTGCTCCAAGTGCTGGCTCTCTTGGCCAAGGGAATCTTTGAGGGGTTACCTGCTTCAGAAGTAGGTTGTGGTTGCTATTCCCGATACTTTCTGGTGCCCCAGAAGGACAGGGTCCTTAATCCTGTAATAGACCTGCGCCTTCTCAGTCTCTTCCTGAAAAATAAGACATTCAAGATGCTCACGCTCGCACAAGTTTTGTCTATCTGTACCAAGGAGACTGGATGGTAGTGTTGGATATGCAGGACACACATTTACACATTCCCTTCCTGCCTGCCCACTGAAATTACCTGTGCTTCACAGTTGGCCAACAGCACTTAGTTTACTGTGCTCCCCTTTGGCATTACCAGCACCCCTTGGGTGTTCACGAAAGTGATGGTAGTGCTGGGGGTTCCAGTCTTTCCCTACCTCGACGATTAGCTGTTGAAGGCGGGCTCGCCCCAGGCAGCCTTCTCCAACCTCCAGGCTACAGCGAACCTTCTGCTCTCACTTGGGTTCACTATCAACATACCGAAGTCACACCTGACTACCTCTCATACGCTCCCTATCAGCGGAGCTGCTCTGGACACAGTGCAGTTTCAGGTTTATCCTCCAAGCGGCGAGTTCAGGATTTTCAGGCTATGATACAATATTTCAGCCTCTATCCTGGATTTCGGTGAGAAGGACCCTGAAGGTGTTGAGCCTCAGGGGCTCCTGAATGTGACTCATGCCTCTTGGCATATACAGGCTGTGTAGTGGGACCTGAAGTCTCCATGGGCACAGCATCAGAAGAATCTCTCCGGCATGGTCCAGATCTTGGAGGGGAAAATCTGCAGTGGTGGCTGACGAGATTGAGCAGCGACAGTTGACAGTTTTTGACCTTCCTCCCAAAGTCTGTGATGTTATTCTGGCAACCAAGCATCCCTCCCCCAAGTCTGTAAATGCCTGCCATTAGGATAATGGCAGCCCGTCCCACTCCCTTTCTGCACCTCTATCTCAGGTTCTTCTATTTGCTTTCTCTCAGCTCTTGGTGCAGTTAAACTTTACCTTTCAGCCATTTTGGCATTTTTTGCGGTTACCAGACCAACCTTCACTATTGAAGTCACCTGAGGTGGCAAGGTTTCATAAAGGCTTGCAGCACGTTTGCTCCCCCTCTCCATCCATCCCAGCCATTCATCATGCCCTAGTGGGATATGAATCTGGTTCTCACCTTCATGATATGTGCACCCTTTGAGCCTCTGTACAATTGCCCTCTTAGGCTCTTGACCATTAAAAGTGTCTTTCTATTGGCCATCAAATCGACCATGAGTGTCCGTGCATAACAGTTGCTCTCGTCACACCCTCCATACACTACCTCCTACCCGTCAAGTTGGTCCTCTGGACACGTCTCTTTACTTCCAAAAGGTTGTAACTCCCTTCCATGTAGGCCAAAACAGCACCCTGTCTACCTTCTTTGTTCCTCCTCATCTCTCTAAAGAAGAGAGACTCCACTGCGTAGATGCAAAAAGAGCATTGTCTTTTCACCTAGACAAAAGACTTCCAGATGATCAACTCTTCTTGGGGTATGTAGAAGCAAAGAAAGGGAAGTCTGTGCAAAAACAGACCCTCTCAAGATGGATAAAGCTCTGTATCAAGATCTGCTAAGTATTGCTAACCCTGTGGGGGGTTTTATGCTCATGCTACCAGAGCTAAGGCTGCAAACACTGCATTAGTCCATGTAATCCCTGTCCTTGATATCTGTCAGACAGCAATGTGGGCAACTCTGCAAGTTTACCAAACACTACTACCTGGACAGTCAGGCACATTGTGATGGGCACTTCGTCCCTTCAGTTCTACAGGACTTTTTTATTTGAATTTGGCTTTGCAACGCACCTCCGAGGTAAGGCATTGCTTGGGTATCTATTTTAAGGTAAGGAATCTTCAGCTAGAAGTCAATCAGATAAGTAACTAACCTTCAGTAATGCCTTACCTGGCAGAAACTATCTAGCTCCAGATTCCTAACCGATCCTCCCCGTTTTGAGAGCCGATTGTAGTGTACAGGATACCAGTAGTCAGTTTCAGTGGTGGCCGGCATGGTTCGCGGGTGGCGAGTAGGGTGTGGGTGCGCGGGAGTTGGGGGTTCATCAGTGGGGGTGGTTGGGGGAAATGGTAAAAAAGAAATAAAAGAAAATGATTGGTGAGCACCCAGGCTCCCCTGACTAATCACAAGGTGCAATGCAGCTTAGTTAGGGTCATTCAGAAGTGTATTCCTTCCGTCATTAAACACACAAAAAATATGACAACGGGCACGACAGCGCACCAGATCCCGAATGCCTATGCCAGGGAGCTCTCGCTGCCCATTCTTCTCACTCTCCCCATAGAGGTGATTGGAGGGAGCTGAGGGACAGGTCAGCGCTTAACCTCACCAGGGTGGGTGATCTGTACAATCATAATACTGTGGCACACTTTGCCATCCTGCAGGACCAATACAGGACCCTGGTGCAACACTTTTTGTTACACAGGGCGCTGAGGGCGGGGATTAGGCAGTAGTGGCATGCAGGTTTGTTCGAACCAGTAGTCCATTTTGGACTGCAGTGCATATGTGAGATTTCTGGGAAGTAGCTTGTAACCTTGCTCTTATACAGTGCACTGCTAGGGCAGGCAAAATGTCTCATTCCGCCACACGGTCTGAGAGTACCCAGTTCTTACCCCCTACTAGAGCAAAATGTCGGACGCTTTGTCAATTGCCACAAGACACCTGTTGCCTACATCACCTGCGACCTGCCTCTTGAGTTGGTTTCCCTGGCCTAAGGCGGGTGCAGTCTGTGAGAAAGTGCCATCTTTCTTGCATGATATGCCCCCACTTTTTGCTGAATGTACTTTGACAGAGTGTGCCCTGGACTCCTGCCAATCAGGTGCCCAGGGCCTATGTTCCTTCCCTAAAACCTAAAACCCAAATTGGCAAACCCTGGCCACGTGTCAGCCCCTGGTAAATGGTACAATAGGTACCCAGGGCCTTGTGACCAGGGAAAGTCTCTAAGGACTTAGAGGCCCTGTACCCTAACAAACACACACTGCCCTTGCAGGCTGAGTGTCTGGGCACAAGACAAAACAAAGAGTCGCCATGGCACGCATCCCTGTGTGCCATGCCCACAACCTACACTTCCCTGGCATACATCAGTCACCCCTCTAGCTGGGTGACCTATGCCAGTGGTGTGGGCACAGGAGCATGAGCCCTGTGCCCCTACAGTACCCAGGTCCATTCCTGGGCACTGTAAGTGCAGTGCTGCCATTTAAGAGTATATGGTGTTGGGAGCTCGTCCAACACGAACTCCACAGCCCCATAATGTCAACACTGTAGACTGAGAAGTTTGGTATCAAACTTCTCAGCACATTAAACCCGCACTGATGCCAGTGTGTGATTTAATATACAAAGCACTACAGAGGGCATCTTAGAGATGCCCCCTGAAACCTAACCTACAATCCATGTCTTGTCTGAGAGGCTGCCTAGGCTGCCACACAGCAGACATGTTGCTGGACCCCTGGGTGGAGAGCCCCCCGCTCTCCTGGGCCTGCAACAATGCACATCCTGGGCGAGGTGCTAGGTCTCCTCCCCCAGGATGGGCAGGCGGAAGCTTCAAAGGCATGCCGCCTTTGTGAGCTTCTCCAGGCCACTTGCTGTACTCAGCATCTGGCCCCCACCGGTTCTGACCCCCACTCTGGCGGGAAGACTGGCCGGAAACTCCAAGTAAGGACAGGGGATGTGCCAGCCCTGCCAACCCCACCCCTCAGGTGGGGGAGGCGAGGTGAAGCTCTTCTCTGGGCTCTCGCCATCTTGAAGATGGGGAGCCCTACTCAATCAGGACTAGGCCACTGCCCCCCTCCCACACGAGAGTGGCAGGATGGGGGGTGTACCCACCCCAGGACAGGGACCCAGTTGTCCCTGCCCTTTACCTACCTGTAACGCCCCTAAATTTAGTATTTAGGGGCACCCTGAACCTTCCTTCCTCAGATTCTAAACTAGCAAAGAACAACAAGAAGAAAAGACCTGCCGTGCAGCTGCTAAGAAGAGGAAGACACCAACTGCTTTGGCCCCAGCTCTACTGGCCTGTCGACCCTCGAACCTGCTCCTGCTAAATCCCGGCACCTCCTACGGCCAGCAACCTCACAAACCCCGGAGGACATGGCTACCTTGTGACTCTGAGCACCTGGGACTCCCACGAGCAGTGGCTCTGCTCAAAGCAAGTTTCTAACCCCTAGCATCAGCTCAGAACCGTGAACTCTGCACCTGCCAAGCCTGGCCTTTGCCGAAGTGGACAAAGACCCCGAGGACGTCCCCCCCGGCGACTGTGACCCCGAATCCGGCACCCAAGGACCCACCTTGACGCTCCTGACGACGCCTGCGGCCTCAGAACCAGGGACCCCCCCCCGCGATCAACAGAGGGTAAGATTTCCCGACATCAAAAGGCACCCCTGCACCCGGCGCCCTGCGGCCCCCTGTGCCCGACTCCTGGGTACCTACCTATCCTCCAACTACCCAACTTACCTCTCGAAGTGGTGGTGGCACCTGAAGAATCTTCGTCCCCAAGCAGCCTTTGTTCGTCCTTGAGCTTTCCCGTTGAAATCCATTGAGCGCCCGAAGGTCTAAAGCACCCTGCACCCAGCCGCCCGAGTGGCCCTGGCAGTGCAACTTCTACTCCTACCTACTTCCCCATTTGCCCTGAGCAAGTGACAAGGAGCCCAGCTCCCACAGCCGCGTGGCCTGCTAGTCAGCAGCCACCAACCAAGGCCCCCCTGCCTTGGTTGGTGGGCCTAACTCACTCTGCACCTGGCTGCCCCTGTGCCGCTGAGGGTGTAAGAACTGTACTTACCTAACCCTGGTAGACCCCTGAGTCTGTGCCCAGGACCTTAACTCTACCAGTCGAGTACTTACCCAAAAGCCGATAACTAACTCTTCTTCCATAGGGTAACATTGACTGGCTTCTTCTGAAATTTCTTCTAAGTGTGGAGTTTCTAAACTTTAAAATATTCACCTAAAGTCAACCGAGTAACGAAAACAGAAATACTCACCTGCTATTAGGAGAGATCCCAGTGCTGGATCTTGGTGCCCAGCACTGACCCTGAAAAGTACTTGCAACCGTACTTCCCACTAACTCAATTTTCTCCCATAAGAAACCATTGACTGTTTTTCTGTGAAATTTCTTGTCGATTTTTGCAAACTACAAATATTCTTGAAAAATCGTACCAACTGTGAAAACGCAATTACTTACCTGTTTTAGATAGATGCTCCAGTACTGAGCCTAGGAGCCCAGCATTGGATTACAAAAGTAACGAGAACATACTTTACCCGTAACTTGAATTTTCTCCCATAGGAAACCATTGACTGTTTTTCTATGAAATTTCTTCTAAGTGTCGATTTTGCAAACTTATAAATATTCCTTAAAAATCGCCTGTGTAACTTACACGCAGTTTCTCAACTGCTTACAGGTGGGACACTAGTGCTGGATCTAGGATCCATTACTGACCTAGAAAAAGTAACCATAACCCCACTTACCTGCTAAGTGAATTTCCTTCCATAGGATAACATTGGTAATTTGATTAGCAAAAAGTTTGTCAACTTTTAAAATAGCAAAATATTGCTTAAAAATCACAACAGTAACTAAAACGAATTTACTCGTTTCCAAGAACTGTCCCAGGACTGAATATAGGAACCAGTCCTGGAGTTAGAAAAGTAATCCTGAAAGTAATCAATTGCACATAACTTAAAATTCCCATTGAGCTCAATGTATTATTGTGTTTGAAATTGTGTTGCCTATTGCAACAAAACTGTAACTATTATCTGCAAAAGTCAATTGCCTATTGCAAAGTATTTAACTAAAGCATCTCATTCTGAGAAAGTATATTTTGATACCTATTGTTGTTTCTAAAATAAAACAACCATATATTTTTTATATAAATCATTGGCCTAGAGTTCAGTTCTTGAGTGTGTGAGACCATTTGCTGACTAAGTGTGCACAACAAATGCTTTACACTGTCCTCTGATACTGCCTTACTGCTCGACCAAGCTACCACTTTAGAGAGTAAGGTTATATCTAACTTTAACCTCTGCCAAACCTCTGGGGACTGTGGACTCTGTACACACTGTACCTATTTGGGAACAGTATATACAGAGCCACTTTCTCACACAGTCACTACCAGATTTGTAGATATTGCATTAATTCTTGCTAGACGCCAGCATGTCAATGGCCTGGAGGACCCCAGAGGGTCCCAAAATCCACAGTTGGCTGGTGGAACTCCGCAAATTGGTTAGTTTTAAGAGCACAGTACTGAAAATAGAAGCGGACCGGGGGTTGAGACCTGGGAGCTGGGCGAAGCCTTGGACACACATACTGGATGAACTGCTACAAGTGGGGAAAAATGGACAGTTAGTGGGGTGCGATGCAGAACAGTTGGGCCCACTCTGATGCTCACCTACCTGGTGATAACGTTTAATTACAACCCACACCTCTAATGCTAACCCACTCCAGGTGAGTGGAGACCTGGTCCTATTAATCTAGACATCACAAAAGCCTACCTAACCCCCTTTATACAGCATTTACTCCTTACTTTGACTGTGGCTCACTTCCTAGCATTATCTTCATTCTCATAGGGCTGGCTCGTGATTGAAAGTGTTGTTATTTTGGTTTTAGTTTGACACATCACAGAATACCATGCTTTTCCATAGTTGTGTTGACTACCTCCAGCACACGAAGGGGTCTACGTGATGACATAATTACGAACAGTATGTGAAACTAGTTACTTAAATGAGATGTTAACTAAACCCTGGTTTCCCCAGAGGAATGTGATGCAGCTGTTTTGATATCAGATGTACCTGTAATCCACAAATTCAATAAAATACGTAAGAGAAAAACACTTTGAAAATGTGAAATAGCATTCATAGAAGATGTCATATTTATTGCCTTACTGCTTTGCTCCCTGCAGGGTCAGAAAAATGGCACAAATCTTCTGGATTGTGTGTGAAACATTCTCCACGTTCCAATGTAGTAGTGACAGTGCAGCCAACGTGTTTTATTCAACCGAACTAAGCATTGCTTAAGAGCTACTTGTCAATGTTAATGCAAACAGGGCACACTTCCCTGTTAAATTATACGTAACCAAAGTAATACATCATTGTCAATGCACGAAGGAACCCATTAAGTATTGACTACTGTTTAGAAAGTATGTTCCTTTTAGCACAGCAAGTTGGTGCAGAAATGTGAACAAAACAGCAGCACGCTGTTCATTTTTAGGGGCCACTGGCACAGTGCTTGCAAAGTCTCTTGTATAATAATTTTTTTTTTTAATTGGAGGGGCTCGGTGCCCACCCATTACTTACCTTTAGTAGCCATTGGCTGGCTCCCACATCCCACTACTTACCACTCTGGCTTCATCGTCCGCACCTCCTCCAGGTCTCCGTCTTCTCCTGGGCTTTGAGTCGAGTCTTCTCCTGCCGTGGGGCCTGGGCCAAGTACTGCTTCTGGTGGATAGTATTCTTAAACTGCAGGCTTCTGCATTTAAGGCACTCTTTTTTTACTTTTCAAAATGCACTCTGAGTGCATGTCACTACAGTCCGCCGTACTTGTGAGTACAGGGTGGTATCACTTAGGATTACATTTTTAGAATAACGCAGTGTATGTTAACTCTGCTTTCTGTTGAAACCAAACAAGCAGGGAGTGTACTTCATTGTTAATTCTTTGGAGAGTACTGGCCACCATTAGATTTAACAAACACCTACGGTGAGGAATGGTTGCTACTTACCGCCGTTGAAAACAGTAGCAGCCAAATATAGATATTGCTGCTCTTTGTTTTGTGGAATACTTCAGACTGCAGTGTGCATTTAATCACAAACGTGGTCTGTGACTGACATCTAGTGGATTCCTTGTACATTTAACATTAATGTTTAAAAATGTGTTACACCTGGCTTCCTTTGGTGTGGTTCCCCCTAACTTTTTGCCTTCAGACCGCCTGTTTTTGCTGACTTTGTTTTTGCTGGATTTAGGACTCTGGGCACTTTACCACATGGTAACATTGGCCTAGCCACTATTTGCATATTTAATTTACTTCCAAGTTCCTAGTAAAGTGCACAACATGTGTCCAGGTCCTGTAAATTAAATGCTACTAGTGGGCCTGTAGCACTGATTGTGTCACTCACTTAAGTAGCCTTTAAACCTGTCTCAGGCCAGCCATAGCAGAGCCTTTGTGTGCAGTTTTAAACTGCCATATCAACCTGGCAAGTTAACCCTTTTGCTAGGCCCAAACATTCCTTCCTAATACATATGTCACTCCTAAGGTAGGCCCTGGACAGCCCATCAGCAGGGTGCAGTGTATTAAAAAGTAGGACATGTACTTTTAAGTTTTACATGTCCTAGTACTGAGAAACTCTTAAATTCGTTGTTCACTACTGCAGGGCTTAGCTTTTCCATAGGATACCATTGAGATTACCTTATTACATGTTATAAATGTAATTTCTAATTAGGAAGATATTGGACCCATATGTTTGGTGTCTCTGGAAACACAATTTAAATGCTTAACCTTTGGTGAAGTTAGATTTTAAATTGTAATTCTGAAAATGCCACTTTTATAAATTTGACATTTTTTTACTTTAACCATTTGGTGTCTTTTGCCGGTCTCTGAATACAAGCCTGGGTTGAGTGACAGCTGGGCTTTGTGCATTCCTTCTACACAGTCACACACAAAGGGAGCGTAAGTGTGGCTGATGGGCCATCCATATCCTGATTGGCCATCCTGAGTAGGATTGGAGGGAGGAGCGGACACATCTGAATAGGTTGTTTCTTGTTCCCACACAAAGGGCTTCCCTCCCCACCCTCCCTCTAGTGAGTCTGCAGGAAGGGCAGGGACTTGGTACCCTTCAAAGGCTTTTCTTTGAAGATTTCCCAACTTAAAAGGCAAAACTGGGTATAGGTACTGGACACTACCAACTGTGAGAAGAGGGCCTTACTGTGAGGATTGAGAAGGACTGGATCTGCATCTTACCAACCCAGAGCCAAAGAGACTCAGAGGGCTTGCCTCCTGTTCTGAAGTCTCTGGGACATCAAAGACTTCCAACCATCCACCTACAGCACCTGGACTCTACCATCTGAGTCTTGCTCTGCCATGTGGTGCCAATCCAGTCCTGGACCCTTGGGAGTGGGTATAGAGTGCTGATACAGTAATATCTCGCGCATTGTTGTCGTTGCGCAGCTAGGAACCGGCGCATCTCCCTCGACCCCCGTCGCATCACCGCTGCCGCAATGACTGAAGATATCGTATTCGCCGACTGCGTGGCGCATTGCCTCTAGTTCTGGACGCCTCCTCAACTTGCGTAGCTCTACAACGCATCTTGGGTTTCGAAGACAACACATCTCCTACCCATGTGCCATTGCCTACATCCCAAGGGATCGACAATGCATCGCAACCTCTGCTCCTTGCATCTTAACACAACCGCGAACCAAGGTACTGTTTCAGTGGGCCAAGCCTGGTCGCTGTATCCGGCTCGCACTCCGTCACAGTCAGCCTGAACTTTTGGATTTAACCCGGTCTAGTGTGACCAGACAGCCCCGTTATGAGCTTTATGCTTTTAAGCACTACATTTCAGTTTATTCTTTAAAAATGCATAACTCCGGTTATGCTTATTCAATTTTTGCCGTTTTGGTCCTGTGTGTTTTTTAAAGTAAATTAAGCTCAATTTGTATAACTAGGTCTGGTATATTTTTGTGTTGTTTGCACTGTTTACAGTTTGAAATGTTTCACAAATACTTTACACATTGCCTCTTAAGTTAAGCCTGGCAGCTCTCTGCCAAGCCACCGGGAGGTGAGCACAGGTTAATTTAGGGTGTGCATCTGACTGGCCTTGATGAGGATTGTGGTTCCTGCTTGGATAAGGTGCACACCTCTGCCAACCAGAAACCCAATTTCATACAACATGGATGTCTTTTGTTATTTACTTTGGTTACAATTGTATCGTAATGTAAATATATAGCACTTATTTCCAGAGACGTTTTAATGCATGGGCAAAGTGGGCTCTGGCCCAGGGCCCCAGCCTTTCAGGGGCCCCCCTGACAGAGTCAGCTCCAGAGTTTTGCCCTAATGACCTGGAATATTTGTCAAACAGATTGTTTTAAATACTGTTTTCCTTTAATTTATTTTTATGTACCTGATGTGTGAGAGTCTAGTACAGCCATTTTCCAGAGAAATGTTGTGTTTATGTTTCATGCAATATACATAAAAGAATTTTCTTTAAGATCAAAACAAGGCCTTACATATAAGAAATGGGAGGGCGTCACAGAGATTATTTGCAGTAATATTGATGAGCTGCTGCCGTGTTACAATATTGAAAACACACATAACTATCCCTGAGTATTAGATGTAAACACATTTAGGGCCTCATTTATGAGAAGTGACGCATCGCTGTGTGAAAACAGGGATGCGCCACTTCTTAGCACGCCCTCCATGCAACATGATGGATGCGTCATATTTACTGTATGACGCATCATGTCGCAAGGAGTTACAGATACAGCAGTATTTCTGACGTATGTGTAGGCGCACAAGTGATGCATTGCTGGGGTGTGTCTGAAAATAGACGCAGCTCCAGTAATGTGTCCTTTCACATGGGGCAAGCCCCATGTGAAAGGCCCTGCATCAGTCTTACACCTGCTGTGAGGCAGGTGTAAGATATTGACACAATGGCGTCCTAGAAGTGGCGCACTGAGTTCTCATAGATTTCAATGCGCCACTTCTACGAGGCTTTTTGCGGGGCAACTCCCACCCTGCATACATTATACCTGGCGCAGGTATAATGTGGTGCAGGGGTTTACAAAGTGACGCATCTGCCTAGATGCGTCACTTTGTAAATAGAGCGCATCATGGCACATTTTTTTACGCTGCCGGTGCGTCAAAACATGACGCACTGGCGGCATAAACGGCCCTTAGAATTTGAACGAGTGTTCCTTTGCACTGTCAGGGACCTAATGAAATGAAATAACGTATTTATCAAAGAGCGCAGCTACTCAGACTAGAGTGTCCTGGCACGTGACAGCGGGAGGAAAACGTGTGTAAAGGTTATTCCTGAAAGAGAGTAGGTCTGTGGGTAGTCTCAGAGACTCAGGGTTCCACAATTTTGCGCCTAGAAAGCAGAGGGATCTGCCTCAAGTATGGGCAGGGCATATTTTAGGCACGTTGGCCAGGTTGGCATTGGAAGATCTTAGGGGTCTAGATGTTGTGTAGCGATTAACTCACTTATTTAGATAGCCGGCTTATAAGCCGTGGAAAGCTTTAAAGAAGATGGTCATCGCTTTGAAGTCAATCCGTTCTTTTATGCGGAGCCAGTGTAGAGACTTAAGAATAGGTGTCATACTAGATCTGGGTTTAGGTCTCAGGATGGCTCTGGCCTCTGCATTTTGTACTACTTGTAGGCGCTGGATAAGGGATTTGGGAAGACCGAAGTACAAGCTGTTGACATAGTCAAGCTTTTATGTCACCAGAGCCTGCACCGCGATCTTTCTGCTCTCAAGCGGTAACAGTGGCAGGAATTAGTATGCCACAGCAAGCGCCAGTTCGATTTTGGATTTGAAAGCGCATGGAGAGGGTCTTGTCTATGACAATTCCTAAGTTTTTGACTTTCTCCTTTTCCGTGGGCGGGGGCGGCAGATCTTTTGGCCACCAAGTGCTCCTGTCAGGTGTTTCTGGATTACTAAAGAAAACAACTTCAGTTTTGTCCAGATTGCACTTCAGCTGATAGATCTTAAGCCAGTTAAAAACCTTTGTGAGGCAAGACCTAATCATTGCCCCGTCAAAGTCGGTTCCTTTTTCACACGTAAAAATCAGCTGAGTGTCATCAGCATAGGAAACAATTTTGGCGCCCTCTTCCTCTACTAGAAATGCATGGGGATAGATATATAATAAAAAGGGTAGGACTGAGAATGGAGCCCTGAGGGACACCTACATTCATGGCCGGAACTAGGGCTGAGAAAGGGGGGAGCCAGATGTCCTGAGATCGATTTGCCAAGAAGGATGACATCCATGTTCAGGCAGTCCCCCCAGGCCGATGTTAGCAAGTCTCTCCAGGAGCCTCTCATGTGGGACCGTATCGAAGGCAGCCGACAGATCGAGCAGTACCAATACGTCCTTGCCTCCCTGGTCCAGCTTAGCCTTGAGAAATTCAGTCACTTCCAGCAGAGATGATTCCTAAAACCGGATTGGGACTCATGAAGGAGCTTCCCATTTTCAATGTGTTTTTGGAGGGCCTTGTTTACATGCTTCTCTAATACTTTGGAGAGGGCCGGAAGAAGGGAGATTGGCCTGTAGTTGGCAGGGTCCTTCGGTTTGGTGTTAGCCTTTTTTTATCAGTGGAAGAATCTTAGCATTCTTCCATAATTTCAGCATGTTGTCTGAGGAGAAGGAAGCATTAAAGAGCGGTTTTATCCATGGGGTTTATGGTGGGAGCTAATAGGTTCAGGATATTCGCTGGACATGGGACGGTAGGCGAGCCAGACTTAATGCTTTGGAGAAGGGTCAGAGACTCTTCAAGCTGAAACTCAGGGAAAGCTAGTAAAGATGGAGGATCCAAGAGGTGAATTAGAAGTAAGGTAGAGAGTCCGTTCTTCCTCTGAGATGTTAGTGAAGGCTTGTTGGATCACGGACATCTTTTGTGGAAGATTTGAGCTATTTGCTTAGACCATCCTTCCTTGCATGGCCCTTCCTTTGTGCCGACTTTCGGGGAGGTAAAGGATTTGACTATGCTAAAGATTTCCTTACTCTTATTTTGGGCATTTTTTACCTTGGTTTGAAAGAAGTTTTTCTTGTCTGCCTTCACGAGAATGTAATTAGCTTTTAAGTTGTCTTTATACACCTTCCTGTCCTCAGGTAGATAGGATTTACACAATTTCGTTCCATTTTTCTACAATTTCTTTAGCTAGATCTGAGGGAATCGTTAAATCATGGAGCTGATGGGGCCAAACTCTTTAAGGAGCGCAAAACAACCAGTTCCGCTGCATCAATGTTGGTTCGGAGCCATGAATCTATCGTCCGAGTCGGGGCAGCCAGACAGCTCTGTTGAGGAATGACCGAGGGCGTCTGCGAACATCGGGATGGATATTTTATGGAACGTCCTGTAATTAGGGACCCTCTGCCCTGCGTTAGCCCGAGGGGCTGTGCCAGAGTTGGGAATGACGAATTTTAATAGGAGGTGGTCAGAACAGATAATGGGAAGAGGTAGGCTTACTGATATGTCAAAGTTGTGAAAGATTTGATCTAGGGTATGACCCTTCTCATGGGTGGCCGAAGAAATAGATGGAAACATGTTGCAGGCCTGCAGAGTCTCCAACAAGGAAATTGTTTGAGGGTCAGAATCAGTTAAAGTTTAAGTGCGCGTAGGTAGAAGAAATTGTTAAAAAAGCACAGAGTAATTAAGCCACACATATACAATTTAAAAAGTATTAAAAACATAGTAGCATGGCAGGAAACACTAAATCCTACCACTGTCAGCTGCGCATGTCTGTTTGCATCGGGAATATATAGGCTAATGCCTATGATGAAAACTGGATCACTAACACAGCTGAGGAAGCGGAAACTGTGTGTGAAACAGGGGCTCAAATTGGAACATAAATTCAAAGTTGTTCTGAACAGGGGCCCCCAAAATATGTTTGGCCCAGGGCCCCCAAAATCCTTAAGATGTCCCTGCTTATTTCCCCTGATGAGGTATTGCAGTGCTTTACATCGGCAGCACACTGCTCCAGTACCCAAGATAAGTTGCTAATCAAATGATTATTGTTGCTTATTGGAATCAGTCACGTGCTCCCAGTATTCTATACATTTACTCCCGTTTCTTTCTGCACGATTACTATAACAGGATTATGGTGTTGTCATCTTTCTGGTACTCACTACTGATATGAGGAAAATAAAGAGAGGAGAAGCAGTAAAGATGTTGAGACGCGAGAAAGACAAAAGATAGAACAGACAATGTATAATTTTGTTGTGCAGAACTATTTGGCTTTGTTAATGTTTTCTTAATGATGTTGTACAGCAGCGCGGGCTGCTTTGTGACATGGCTTAAAATAAACAAACAAAAAAAGTTCTATGAGGTGGTCAAGGCTGGACGCGCCATGGAGCTTGTTTTTTTTTTTTATCACTTTGAACCATGTTGTAAAGCAGCCTGCGCTGCTGTACATCTTTAGAAAACATTAATAACGCCAATAGAACTTGCATGGGCAAACCTTATCGGCTTTGCCAATGCTTATTGTTTAAGTGTTTTAGATTGAAAACCTCCGATAAGCATTTTTCCGGCGGCTTTGATTTACCCGCCGTTATTCCGTCCTGCGCCTAAAACTGAATTAGAATCACTGTGACAGACAGACCGATGAGATCAGCATCAGGAAAGTACACGAGATGAAATGTGCAAGTCTTACAAAGCCAGACAGTATTGCTACTGCAGTGATTTACCGTTCGTTTGCAAAATAGCTATGTTTTTGTTCCTTGTTCTGATTTTCAGTGTTTGATTGTGATACAAGCACAGAATACAATGAATTACATCCACCTTTTTTGTGCAATAGGCGAAGCTAAGCAGATTGTGCGAACAAGATAAAGCAGTGCACGCCCTGGAAGCCAAACTTCAGCTGCTACACAAAGAGAAAGTAGGACAATTACATTTATTACCTTAAACTGGTGTCATTTTATGTGCTTGTTATCGTAGTGCCGATGACTGGATCTGAAAAGCAAATCAACCTAATGACGCAGAACATTAAAACATGACTTCTTTTTGTTCTAATAGTACACGCTCGAGCAGGCATTACTATCGGCCAGTCAGGAGCTGGAGATGAATGCAGATAACCCGGCAGCCGTCCAGACTGTAGCCCTGCAACGAGACGGGTTTCAGAACGGCCTTCTTAGCACGTGTCGAGAAGTGTCCCGAGCCACCGCGGTAAGTAAGAGACTCCGCTCAATAAAACCCAACGAGGTGGAAAGCGATTCCTCTTCTCGTCCCTTTAATTGGACTGTCTGAATGTTCTTCCTCCAGAACGGGAAGCAAATTGCATTCTGTGTAGCGGTTCGAAAGCCCTTGTGCGGCTGCTGGGAACGTTCAATTTTATCGCCGTGTACCAGCATAGAATTTTCAAAATGGAAATCTCTTGTACGTACCGTAAAGGCGACATTTCGGGTCAGTTCCCGAATAGGTTCTTGCGACCTGATAAGTCATTGCACGGCCACCCTCCCTGAAAGCGGCTTTTTATACGTTCCCTTGAAATATTGTTGCCTACGCAGAGCATGCATCGGCATATTTAGCGCGTGCATGTACACATTAAAGGGAATGTACCCTCATTCTTTACAGCTACAAAACAGTGCCCTTGCAAGTAAAACCAATAGGTTATATTCTATTTCTCACCTTTGATCGTGTTTAGGTCTCTTCCTCATACTGGTCAAGGGGTCTTGTGGGCTTATTGTGTGCAGGCTTACAGACCACCCACTGCTGACCCTTACTCAGCATTGTCATTTTCATTTGCTGGTTTCTTATTCAATTGCTTTTCTTGTTCCATCATAGGTTTGTCCCTCCCTGGATCATAGCCTCTTTAAAATCCTTTGGTTTAGTTGTGTTGTATGCCTCTGTAACACTGCTTCCATTTCATTTTTTTTTATTTAATTAAAAAAAGGCACCCTTATTAATTTGAGGGGCATACATGCATAATGAAGCCTGTGCCTCTAAAATGATATATCTGTAACAGTGCACTTTTTTTTCATTTTAAGGGGTTGGCAAAGCCAATCGATCCCAAAGGGAAGACCGATTGGCTTTGCCAGAGCTTATTTGTTGAGAACCTTTGTTTAAATGGCCCCAATGATTAGCCACTGTGTATCCATTAAAAACATAACTGATTATGTCCCCATCTCTCACTTGTATATTTGTAGAATTCAAATGTCCAGCCATGTAAAAACTAGATGGTGGCTTTACAGCACATCTGTCGGGAGCCTTGTGTGATTAGTAGAAAAAGAGCTTTAAGAAGCACTGCTGAGAGAGGTTTTTTTTCTCTCCCCACATATTGATTACCTTAAATATGGCATTTGTTTTAGCAGATGTGTGCTTTTGCGGAAAAAGAGTGCTTGTATTGGACTTCATGCCTTGTTGAAAGGCGGTTGCTCATTAGACAGATTTCAACAGAACTGAGTTTGGTATGTGGACAGACCAGTGATCCAGGCCATAGGCTTGTCATGTTTGTTTAAAAAAAAAAAGTTGGAACAGTCAGTAGGCCTGGTATATTTATGTTGAAAAGCTTATGTCAATAGACATTTTAGGGTAGATTGTTATTACACTGTTAAAGTATGCAGAGAGTAGTTTGTTACAAGTAATCTCACAGATAGTAAAGGAAGCAAGCGTTAGTGCTGTTTATCCCCTCTGACAAAGCCTGGGGGTGGATGATTTATAATGTGATAATCCATATTACACCCTCTTAGGTAGGGTTGTATAATTTTTTTATTTATTTGCATTTGTAACTTTGACTGTATGCCTAACAGTTGCTTTTTGAGAAAGATTGTCTAATTCAGTAGGCCTAGGTTGGTTATGGTGACAAGCCAATAAGGAAAGCTATATGCCAGATAGTTCATTGGGAAAATGTATGTCGGATGCCATAAATCGGATCTGTGTTTGAAGGAAGGTTAACATAATGGCAGTAGACCATGCTTACTTATTGTGAAACACATCCGTTAAATCCAATGAGCCTTCAATGGTGGGTTGGTTTTAAACTGTGTGAATGCCCGTGGACTGGTATTTGGTTACATCAAATCTCATAGGCTTATGTAGGAAACAAAGGTTTTGGTGTTGATTACCCTTCTGACAGACTAAGGGAGTAGATTTCAGTCGCGAGATTCTTTGTTGTGCCATCTTGGGGAGGAGTTGTACATTGTTTTGTCACCTGAAGTTCTGTACATAATTATGTCATAACTGTATACCACATGATTGGCTCGTCTGAAAGCTAATGTTGAATATAGCAGGCATTTATTGGTCATAGTGACAAGGCACATTCAACGGTTTTAGGGCTGATTGATTAATTTGTAAGAGTTATGTTAGATGCCAAAAGTCTGACCTGCTTTATTATGACAAAGGCAATTGACTTTACTTGTTTATTTTTTCTTCAAAAAAAGGTTTTAATATTTTAGAAGAAAAAGCCGATACAACCTTAAGCATTGGAAAGCATGTCAAATATAATACCGGAGTAGTGGCAAAGCATAAACTGTTTCATTACAATTAAAGGAAGGAAGTATCATAGCATGAGAGCGAAGGTTCGTGATGCAGAATATTAAGTGGGCTGATGTTGCTAAGAGTGATAGAAGAGAGGGAATAGAGAGGGGATAGAGAATAGAAAAAGTAGTAGGAAGAGAGGAAGGAGGGTAAGACTTATCAAGGGATAGCGGTTAGGATGCCAGAAATGGAAGGGGATGGGGGCGGGGGGCAACTCTACAGACGCTGTGCTGGTGTTTTAGATATTTAATTAGCAATCTGGGCATATAGAAGAGGAAATATTGCAAGAGCCAGCTATTTTTCATAGTTTTGTTTTTGGGAGATCGAGATCTAGTTTATTCCATAACTTGACTCAGGTTGTGCAATTAAAATACATTACCACTGGCAGGAGTGTTATCCACTCCTCTATTAAAACCGACCCAAGCCCATCATGTGGCTAAAGAGAGATCGACTTACTTATGGTGAAAAAGGTTTAACGCCAATAGACCTTAGCGGTAGATTGGTATTACACTGTATTGAGGCATATTGGTAGATATTTTGTGGTTCAAATCAGCCAGATTAATTTAGAAGGCAAGGGTTTTGGCCATATTTACTCTCTCCGACAAAGCCTTGGAGTAGAATATTTTCACTCACTGTGAGAATCCTCATTGCAGTAGGCCTCAGTTATAGTGGCAGTTTTAAAGGCTGTGGGCCTTCTTGTTTCAGTGGGAAGAGCTGTCTCACAGGGCATTGATCTGATCTGTTTTTTACAAAAAGTTTTGATAATTATTTTACTATGAATAGCCCAGGTTAAAACCAATAGGCTTTTAAGAGCGGATTGTAATTCCACTATCCTAAACACTGTAGATATGCATTTTGTTAAATTAAATTTTACAGATTATCTTAGTTGGCAAGGTTTTTGGTGGCGGTTACCCCCTTTTACAAAACCTACTATTAGAAGATTCTCGCTATACCAGCACATATGGCTATCCCTTAAGTTACTTTACTCCGTTCTGAAATTGAAGGCTTTTGTCTATGCACTATGTGCATTGTGCCTGTCCTGTCAGCTGACTTCCTACACTTCTCAAGCACCTGTATTCATACAATACAGTTATTATAGGGAGCATATTCCTCAACGTCATACCTGCATGTGCTGGCTCTGATGTCTAGGCTCTTGTAACCCGATTAATGAAAATGGCATTTGGGTCTATTTTTCTATATAAAGATTTTGAACTTGAAGTGACGTGCTTTCCAGGACAATTTTTGGAGCATCACTTCCTGTGATTTCAGTGATTTCACCATAATAAGGAGCAGGGAAATCATACAACTGCTCTTGGATTTTATTTGGCACCTATGGGCCCAATACTGCTGGCAAGCCAAAACCTATCCTAGAAAGATCAGCGCTACTGTCCCGGAATGAGGTGAATTGAAAGCTACCCCGGAGAAGTCTTTTGGCATCAGGGTGGCCTAAGCATTGGTTTATGTCACCTCTCCATAGACTAATTAGAGATGAACAGGTTTTTGAGCAGTTAGTCCCTGTTAGCAAACTTGCTGCAGACCTGCGTTTTTTAAGGCACTTTTCATTTTGAGCACAGGAAGACATCAATCCTCCCTGGCATCTTTCGAAACAGAGGGGCCTTATCTATTCAAATAACTTGGATAGGCCCGCTCCCACTTATTGAGGATCTTCGAAAATGAGGCTTAACTGCCAAGCAGATGTGATGGCCACCAAGAATGCCACTTTTGAGTATCAAGATTTGAGATCAGCTGAAGGGAGACACTCGAAAGGACAAAGCAGCAAAATCTAGAGGATCAAGGGAAATTAGAAGGAGGTAATAATGTAAAACTCTTCAAAATACAAGCTGCAAGAGTCACTATTCCTGTGGTTACCAAAGATTCCCAGAAAACAGTGATCTCAGCCCACTGGGCACACAGAAAAAAAGATTCAAATAAAAGCTCTCCCACTGAACCTGAAGGACTAATGGAAAAGTACAGTCAAGGGGAGACATAAAATAGTCTGTCCTCTGCCGTTAAAAGCTTCCCCCATGGTGGAAGGAGAAATCAAAGGTGTAGGATCCTGAGGCTAGATCACCTTTGCTAAATATCTGGAGGGTCACTGGTTAGGCCAACTCAACATTTTCAACTCCAGTATCAACAGGCAAACTTGTTCTAATCAAGGAGGTAACCAGTGGGAGCCTTCATGCCAGACAGAGAGCCTTGGACTGGAGAAGGGGAAACCAGGACTTAAGAGGTCAGACGTTACAGCCACTATCACTTCCGCTGATGCGTTCAACAGCAACCTCCAGATGAGAAGACAGGGATGAAAAGCCTACAGATGCCCAAAAGTTTGAGAGGAACTACTATCCACTAGTATGCATCAATTTCCAAAGCTCCTGAGTCTGGAATGCAGCAGCAAAACCAGAGAAGTTGGGTGGACTACTGAGAGGTGAATAGATCATGGGAAGCTTCCCGCACTAGCTCCTAGTGGACCTAAAGATGGTCAGATAGAGGAAGACCTTCTGAGAGGATGGAAAGATTTAGCTAACCTTATCTGCCTGAATATTGTGCAAGACCCTGATGGGAGTCTTCAAAAGCAGCAGGAGGTGATGCTCTGCCAAAGCTCCATCAAAGATGATGTAAGCAACAGTCATAGTATTGTCCGACTTCACAACATAACGCATGATGCCCAGAGTCAAATGAACCTCCAAAGAAGTTCTCCAGCTAAAGATGCCTGCATCCCATGTCACACCCAAGAGGGCATCGGGTGGAGTTGGATTTTCCTCCCCCCTCCTTTTCCCTGCCATGTGGAGTCCCTCGGGGATCTTCCCTGAGCTCAACGCTTTTTAATCTTTACGTCACTCCTTCGGCCCACTTGATAAAAAGTTATGGCTTTGCCCTTGTATCATATGCAGACGATACTCAGATCATTGTATCGGTAAACAATCAATCCAACTCTACGGCCATCAGTTTTCATGACTGCATGAGCCATATAGCCAATTGCATGGCAGACAATTGTCCGCAGTTAAACTCGTCTAAGACTGAGGTTTTGTTGTTTGGCAATAACCCCTCATTCTGGACAGATAACTGGTGGCCGGTCCAGTTTGGTCCTTAACCCACACCAGTGCCTAAAGCTAAAAATCTAGGAGTCCTTTTTGACACTAAGCTGTCCTTTGAAGCGCAAACCAACTAAACCACCTCTTCTTGTTTTTTATCTTTAAAATTCAGAGGAAGATACTTCTCTCAATACCTATGGATTTAAGGAAAACGGTTGTATCTGTATTAATATCATCTAGATTGGATTACTGCAATCCTCTTTTCACCAGCGCCACTAAACGCAACATCCAAAAGCTGCTCAAAACGCAGCAGCAAGAGTACTCAGAGGAATCTCCAAATTTGACTCTGTTTCCTCAGCTTCATCCTTTCTGCACTGGTTGCAGGTTGCTAAACAGATCCAATTTTAAATCACTCTGCATTGCCTTTAAATCACTGAACAAGTTAGGGCCAACACAGCTGACAACATTTCTTAAGCCATATATTCTAGCAAGGTCCCTCAGGTCAGCCAAGCTTGGACATTTTGCTGCTCCTAAAGTATGGAGAGCCAGGTAGAGTGGAAGGAGCTTCACTACCACAACAGCTGAACTGTTGAACTCCCTGCCAACCTTGCTTTAAAAAGAAACTAACCTGTTAACATTTAGAAAAGGTTTAAAAACCTGGCTTTTTAAGGCATAATTCTCAAACTTACTACAGCTGGACCTGTACGTGCTAAGTGTAGCGCCTAGACACCTCAGGGTATTTGTCACGCTTTATAAAAACATCTTCATCACTTGGGAGTTGGACTTGATCTGACACTGTAGATGGAGGGAAGGTGACATGGGCATCAACTCTTTGAAGTTG
This sequence comes from Triturus cristatus, assembly GCF_964204655.1. Lineage (NCBI taxonomy): Eukaryota > Metazoa > Chordata > Amphibia > Caudata > Salamandridae > Triturus > Triturus cristatus. Next base: position 484,245,377 of record NC_140585.1, read on the forward strand.
AGAGGCTGGAGTCAAATTTCTATGCAGATTAGTCGAGTGATTGAAAAAGTGCAGCAGAAAAATGCCAAGAAAAATCAAAATGCATGATTCCAAACACGCATAAACCTAAAAGTAAAGGCAGGCTGGCACCAGTGGCTGTGCGAGCAACGCGATAATGTTAGCGTCTGTGCTTGAGGTGAACTAGTCAGTCATGAAGTGCGCTTCATTGAAGAGCACGTTCTGGAAGGGGGACTAATTGACAACTGGGTTGGTTGAGCAGAAAACTGAATATCTATAGAGGTGTGGATAATGTTCAAACCTTTCAGAACTACTCCAGGGACAGTGCATGGAGAATTCCACCAAAATGTTTCTTCCCAGTTCTGTATCTTCTATACAATCTGCAAATTCTATACAGATTGTGTGAGTAATAGTACCACTTCTTAATTTGTGTGTTCCGCCCCTCAGAAATAATTTAATAGACGGATTTACTGTTGTTGCAATAGATTTTAACACCTTGCTTTCAAAATCCATATTACACTTAACTAAGTTTATCGAATATACAGGGGCCACCCCAAGCCCAGTATCTTTAATAACATTTCAACTACTGTAGTGTTTACTGGACACCAACTACTAAGGACTATGTTCATCAAATCTTTTTAAGCACCTCTTAAAAGTTATCAGTATTGCATCAAACCAGTTAAAAATGCAATCATTAAATTCATACAAAATCGGTTACTAGATTTAGTGTAATCTCCCACATAAATATGTTAGAGATTGTTTTATCGCACTTAAGTCAACCTTTTCATCTATCCATTTGCCCCCCCCCCCCCCCCCCCCCTCTTCATTAGGCCTTTATTTGAAGCTCCAGTAGGGCTGCACCGATAATCAATATATAGGTATGTGTGAGCAGTCCTTGGATTGCCAGGTGAAGCAACATTTCCAAGCCCCAGTCTACCTAATTGGACTCATCTGGAGCCCTGGCACCATCGCACGGACCATAGCTCATCCTCATGGCTGGGCAGTCATCATTCTGTCCTGTCTGCTGACTTACACTGCTTCTGGCAGTTCATTGCCCGTAGCGAGGGCACCCGTAGCAAGGGCTGATCACAAACTTGCTCTTGCTATGTTAGCCTGTCACGATGTTCGCAGTAATATTTGCGACAAACACTGTAGGGAAGCAGCCTCTCTTTAGTGGGAGACTTTTCCCTGTAAAAATGATTTCAGTGAGGTTTGTCTCTTACAAAACCTAACTTTCAGTGGATTTTCCACCCTCATTGTTTCAACCTTGCCAGTTTCGCACAGCGCTACTTGAATTCCCTTCTCCTAAGGGCGACAATGTGGCGTTATGACTATTGCCGCTGATTTTGGAACTGGGGAACCAGGTTTGAGTCTCGATGTTGTCTCAACATCTTGTAATTCTGGGCAATCACTTAATCTCTGTGTCTAAAAAAAATGATGTGGCCCTGTGTTATGTAGCTGGTGCCCACATAAAGTGCTCCAATACCTTCTGACCGAATTATAAAATTGCGACAAAAAAAATGGGGTTTTGCTTCATACTGTAGATTAACTCTGCCGATAACTAGGTTCTCCATACCTAACTCACAATCTCTATCCCACTTTGCCAAGCTCCTGCCAAAAAGTTCTCACTATTTTAATTGTTTTCCCATGAGACGTTCCTTAGGAGCCCATGTCAAACTTTGCTCCTATTCAGTTTCATTGGAGTGGTAAAAATCTTATTTTCCACATTTCTTTAAATCGTTCTTGGTTAGTACCAACTGTTTTAGAACATGATTTAGACCTTACTATCTGTATTCTTTTACTGTGCTTTTAAAAATATATATTGTATCCTGTTACTATTGTACCCCCAAATTTCAGAACACTTTCTAAGAGCAAGTCTTGATGTCGGTCCATGCTACGGTAGACAAGGATGCTTTGAAGGATTCTTCACTATGCCTCAAGTGGGTCCCTGTTATTTGGCTGTGAGAAAGTGAATTATTAGTTGAATCGGCTGTGAGTCTGAACTAAGTCACAATTCCGTACTAGGACCAGTTGGGTCTCAATAATTTAAACGTAAGCGGAACCCTTAATAGCTGTAGCACAGAGCAGACAGGCTTAATTTACGAGCAATGTGTAAAGCTTTTACCGTACCAAAGCAGTTAAAGGTAGAAAACACTACACAATAAAAATACCACTCCAATTTAATAAAGTAAACTTTAATGAACAAATAGACACCAAAACAATGAAAATCGAATGTAGGGAACCAGTAGTTTAATTTTTAAAATGTTAAAGTCAAACTAGCACCTAAAAGCGCACAACACATATTGGAGTTATCTGGTCATGCAAGACCGGGTCCAAGTCAAAAATTAAGGCCAGCTGTGAGCTACTGTCGATCAGGTACGGGGACCAGGTTTGTCCTGGTGGAAAGTTTACCTTCTGACTCAAAATATTTACTGGAGAAAAGTCCTTGTTGGTGGGTCTGGCTGAAGGAGGGTTTAACAGTGGGATGGTGATGCATTGGTCCTTGGTGTGAGCTGCAGCTGCAATGGGAAACATGGCATGGTCGGTGTTGACGGTGAGATTAGCTCAGAGTGAACGAAGTCCGAAACCTGTGCCCAGGAATGTCTCCGCAGCGGTCAAATACTGTTCGATGTCTGCTTCGGTGAAGTCTCTCTATTTTCGGGCTTTGAAACTTTTCTAGAAGTCAAAATCTTTTCATAAGAGAAAAAGGACGAGTTGAATCTTACTGGCGATTAAACTTCTGCTGCTATGATTTTGTCTCCCATCCCGGTCTCTGTTGGTTCAGTGGAGAAAATGTTTTCAAAGTTTCTAAGTGTCCAGTTTGCAGGTTTTATGCGCAGAGGATAACAGTTTAACACCAGAAGAGTCCAGGACCTTGTGGGCTCCATGTGGGAGTTAGGATTCACTCTCTCAAAAGCCACCAGCAGGCTCTTTGAAAAAGTAGGCTTCTTGCATCTTTTGTGCCCTATAGCTGACCAGGAGGTCAACTAACTGGCCCCCTGAAGTCCACACCTTTGTCCTGAGTACACAACTATAAGCAGGTCCAGCCTTTGGGGATTTTCTCCTCAGGTTCCTCTCTCCCGCTTGTATTTAAAAGGCTTCCTTGAGCCAACGAGCTGGCACGCTCTCCTTGGATGCACCTGTGTGCCTGTTGAGTGGTATTGTGACCTGTGAAGACTTGGGCATCATTTCAGCAACCCCAGATGACTTTTCTCTGCGCTCTCCTACTTCTGCTCTCTACAGATGAAGGGCTAAACCCATAAACATGCGTCTAGAGATGATAGCACTACCTGCACCAACTTTGGTGGAAAACGGTGGCAGATTTAAAGTAAGCAAACTAACTGCATTTACTAGAACACAATGGGGGAACTGTGCTGGGATGAGAGGTAGTGTGCTCCCTCCCCCTTGTAGTTTTAGTAAGTGTAGTAAAGTAAACCGTTCTTTTTATGGCACAGCTAGCCTTGCGACAATGAAAACAGGTTTGGGCCTTTTTCACTGTAAGGACAGGTAAAACACAAATGTCCTACCTTTAAATACTATGCACCCTACCTTAAGGCTGTTAAGGCTTACTTTAGGGGTAATTTACTACTATTTGAAAGGAAAGTTTAGGCCTGACAGAATGGTGATTTTGACAGGTGGAAATAGCAGTTTTTAACTGCCCTGATGGAATGCTGTGGCAGGCATAGAGTCCTGTTTTACATGTTCACATTAGTGGTGGCACAATAAGTGCTTCAATCCACTAGTGAAATATAACTTACAGTCTCTGGGCATACTGAGTACCATACACTAGTGGCTTATAGATAAGTTAAATGTGCCAGTCAGGGGTTTTAACCAATTTGGCAAGCTTCTAGGTATCAGATCACTGGGGCCTGCTTTTCAGGGTCCCAGTGTACAGAGCCTGAAAACCAACTGCATCAGTCCAAAACAAATGAGTGATCCTTCAACCTCACACTTGATCCCCTAGGTGTAACTTCACATTCCCTGTAGCTTTCTCTATCCATTTTGTTTGTAGTTGTTGCTCAGTTAACACATTTCAACAGTGCTAGACAATACCACTACAGCTTTACCAGTCAAGATTGTGCATATTGGTTCCACTCAAGTTGCGACTACCTTAGAGTAGGCCAGGCATATCCTCAAAACCAGCATGCTTAGAAATATAACCAGAGAAGTTTGAGCATCTAGCAAAACATATCAGTAACACTTCATAGCGGGTATAATGTATCATTAACTGGATTGACTGAGGATGCTCTTGATGGAAGTCTAGGACTGTAGACTTAAGTATTAAGATAATGCCAATCCATGTTTTATTTACCAACAGTAGAAGGGCTTTGCTGTTCGTGCTATTCCTGAAGCAGCCATACGTAAAATCATAGAGCAAGAAAATGATCAATTGTTTCTTACTTTAGGGCTAGAAAACAAGGCACAGATTTGTACGGTGTCTGGAGCATGTTTACTTTCACCTTTTTTTGAAGAGCTTAGAAAAAGGATATCCGTGCTGAATGTGACGCTCACAGTGAGTTAATGTCTCTGATACAGATTCAGAATATTGTGATCACAATGTAAGCTGCTATCTCTACTAGCAGGCGCAAATGCTTCTTGCAAAGACAACAGCTAATCAACCATATACAATGGACCAAATGTTGTTGATTGTAAATCTTGCAAGGCAGGAGTTCTTTAGCCATTAAATTAATGCATATCTTTTCAAGGTTCTCTTAACAGAAGAACAACAGGTACTTGAATGTTTTTATAAAAGATAGCTTAAACCCTTGATGTGTTCTGATGCCACCTCATGTTTCATTTATCTGCTCGATACCGCTTTCCCCACTGTTTTGTGCATTCTGCTTTTAAGTCTGACCTTAGTTTCGGCTAGGAATTAAACTATACTGATTTGCATTACCCACCCCCCTCTAGAAAACACAGGTTTAACATGAAGTTATGACCATGCCTGTCATGAAAAAGAGAAAAAAATTACAATACAAATGTTTTAAGTCATATGTAAAAATGCTCTTCTATGGGGAAATGGTTTCTCTCGCACTTCCTTTCCTTGGCCAGTGGCTGTAAGCTGTGCTTACTTACATCAGGGTGGGGATGCACAGTCCTATAGGCAAGGTGTGATGAAAGAATCTCATTGAGTGTCCTTCATTGTTCAATGTGATGCCAAATCAAACCCTGCAAACGAACCAAAAATCACAGAGTAGCGTGTTATGTGCTGGAAAGTCGTCCTTTGAATCCTCATTGGATTATTCTCTATCCTCAGCGGCCTCATTACTGATTTGGCACATTTTCTGGTACTGGCCAACCTGTTACTGTTCCTTGATTTCTCAGTAGTGAAAGCTAAGGACTGTGGCACTGAATTTTATTGTAGTAGTCCAAAAGGCCTGTCCTGCAGTGTAACTAATCTGCAGTTTGAAAAATATTTCAGAGTGACCTGTCCTGGTCTAAAAGCTACCAATCTCAAATGAGGCATGATCGCCACTTCCTATTACTAGCCCTTTTTTCTTAGAAGCCTACATAAATTGAATATGGGCCACTTCTCTTGGTCTGCAGGACAGAAGCAATGAAAATACTTTACTCCCTAATATTTTATACCTGTTCCTGACAGCACTGCTTCCACACTCACCTTCACACTTCAAGCAGCTACAACATACCCTCAATACCTTCATGTTGGCCGAAGGAACCTGAGGTTAGCCTCTCGATGCCTCCACCTCACACCATCACATGGTGGGCTAGCACTCCTGAACCTGACTGTGCTTCCAGGCAGGCCTGTTAAGATTACTAGTCCATATTACTGCCCACAAGACTCTTGACTCAGAAAGCCATTCACCTACCTACAAAGGAACCGGGGAACAGATAGTTGTACAGAAGGGTGGAATCAGCAGGCAATGCAATACCAAACCAACAGTGATTAAAAAAACAACCCTTTAAATGTAAATCTCCATCAGTTAGGGAGACTCAAGGGGCACTGCTCCCTGGTGTCCACTGACTGGAGTGAGGGGGAAGGCTTGGAAAATATATCGAACCCAGACCACTCACTTGAGTAAGCAGTCTCTCATCCATGCTTGTCATTACCCACTGCTGCTATCTACTCTAATGGCACCTTTTCAGTTTAACTGTTCGTCCCTGTAGCCTGCCACGCTTTCCAAGGCTTGCACTGCCTGACGTGCAATCAACTGTATATAATTGAGGTATGCAGCTATCTTGAAAGCGTCAGCAAGATGTATTTGAAGTATAGCCCTAATAGTTACGAATACCTTTGTTTCATTCTTTTTTTTCTTATTAAATTGTGATTTGATTTAAAGCAGAATATTATATGATTTTCATACCGTTTACACGTAGCTAATTTTAAAATGTAATTCTATCTGTAATTTGGTTATTGGTCTATGCTGTGCAGTGCTTTACTTTCTAAAACCTGAAACTGAATTAAAAAAAGTGAAAACTAGATAAGCAGTGATATTTTGCGGACCACGTTATTGCAGGGATGATGTAACGGATAGAGAGAAGGTTTAGGAGCTGAGTTTATTACTTCTCACCAGGAAATAGAGTACCACTAAAGATATGAGAAAGGAAGGTAAAACCAAAAGGTTTACATCCTATCTGTCACCTTTCAGGCCTCAGGCCTGACTATAAATATCCCGATATAAGCCAGGCCAAGAGGAAAACTGCTACAGAAAATGGACTGAGCACATGTTTTTCATGCTAATCTCCCTATGTGGGGGTGGGGGAATCGAAGCATTGAAGAACTCAGGAGAAAATTAGTTTTCAAGGAGACCGAGTCCTTCTGATACCTAAAAGTCAAAAATTGAGCATCACATCCACCGGTCAGGGAGGAAGCTACATTGGGACATAAAGCATGTGAGAAATTTGCGAGAAGACGATAAGCATTTGTTTGCAACCAGTACCTCTATGGATTGGGAGTAGTTTCTTAAAAGCCTCCCTACCGGGGTGACAGGTGCTACAGATAATGAACAGGAACAAAGATAGACATAGCTATAGTTTTGGCAATCCAACCTATCCTCCTTTTATGGGGAAAAAGATGCATCCAGAAGGACTAGCTGACCCGTGTATGAGAATTTCTGGCCATGGAGAACATTGTGTTATCATTGGACCGTAAGTTAAAATCCTTTGAAATGGACTAGTCTCGCTTCCTAAAGTATGCATTCTGAATACAGAGAACGTACCTGTTTATGCTTTTTAAGTGTAACGTCATGCAAGAAGACTGGATGTATCTCTCTTTGAATGTAACCCAGTGAGGAGGTGACCATCTCTGTCTCAGATTCAGTGGTGACTCCTCTGCTAAGGCGGAGGAGTGTCTCCCCACTACCTTTAGCAGTGAAAATGAAGGAAAAATAAAATAATACCTTGCGACGTCACTTTATTTGTGGCTGCTGCAGTGTCACGGCAGGCGGATCTGCTCTGCTCTCAGAGCAGGGGGAGGAGTAGTGGGCACTTTGTAAGTGTGAATGAATATTTGACCTGCCCTCTCAAGCCAGCCAAACATTCATGCACATTTTGCATGTGCTCCATGCAGGTTGCATTACAGCCTGCGTGGAGAACATGCCCAGGCTCCAATTCCCTGGTGAGCTCCGAACCACAGCGCCCAGACCAATCACAATGCTGCGTCAGACATACCTTCTCAGAAACTCTCATTCTCACACGCCTATCAGACATTCAATCCAAATACAATCAATATGTACATAGATAGAAACCCCCCAATGGATCTGAGGTTACATATCAGGCAATACAGAGAATACAGGTGTGCCTCGAAGAGAGAAAACACTTCGGAACATATGAATCAATTACACAATAAAATAATAAGCAAGCATAAATTTTCATAGATTAATAAACATTCTTAAAGAACAAATGGGGGGATTTTTCTTCCCTATCAAAGCTATTCCACGTATGGAATCCAGCGCCGATGTGCGTTTCAGTGTTAGACCCCAATGTGGGTTTTACCTTCCTCAGGGCGCAAAAGTCAGCTAGACAAAAACAGTGGGATGTGCCTTAACGAGAGACTGGAGCACAATCAGTGAGCTGGAGGTATCTGGTGACATACGAGTCTTCTGGGCCATTCATCAAATACGGTCGGTAGGGTGAGTGAGCCTAAGACCGATCCGCATCGGGAGCAAATACTGAAGGGTGGTGAGCGAAGCTGACACTGCAGAGGCTGCAGCCGTGTAAATATGATAACAGACGAAATAAGGAGAGATGAGCTGCCGGATCTCAAGCTAGATACGGTGGTTCCTGGTAAAAAGTTCCTGATGTAGCAGCCAGCAGTACCCCTACAATAGAAAGAGGTAATCTATGCGGCAGCAGGATTTCAATCTTGGATGAAGACCGCCCACCCCGTAGTTGATAACGCGACATGTACTGAAAGTACACGGGGAGCTCCACCGTCGGTTTTGCGGAGTGTGTGTCAGGAAGATGGCATGATGGCCGGGCTGGTAACAAAGCTCCACACGTTGGGGCGCCTGGAGCACAGGTGCTTCCTTCTTAATGTTTCCTCAGAAAAATCGAGGAAGAGGACGGAGAAAAAGCAACATCCCGGCAGGTAAATAATATATTTTTTTTAACCCTCCTCCCCCTTCTATTTTTTAAATGTAATAAAGCCCTTTTATTTCTCTGACATGTCTTTTGAACTCACAAAATGGCTTTTGTGGCACATTACATATCTCAAATGTCCTATATGGTGTTTGCAATGGAATGTGTAGGTGGTTTGTGAGTGCAGCAGTTGTTGCAAACCATTGGGTCAGTTACAGAGCGTTGAGTTGGGATAGTAACTGATTTGCAAGGGGAAAGCTGTCACCGTTGACTAAGTTTCCATTTGTCAATTGTCTAGGCAGTATCGAGGGGAAGCAGGCAGGGAACTGCTTCCCCTGTTGTGTTGTCAACTTAATACATAGGTTGCAGCTTATATTGCATTCCCATGCAAGTTGCTTCATCAATTTCCATTTCCATTTCCTATTCGAAAACCAGTTGATGTGCAAATTGCATATCCCTATTATGTGAATAGGACCAGTACTTCTGCACCCTATTTCCCTATTCTTTTTCCTTTTATCTCCTGCACTTTGTTTTTCTACCTCCAGGGTTACCTAGGAAGATTGGTGATACTGATTGTCCTTGTTTTTGGGACAGATGCTTCAAGAAATTGATTGAACATTGTTTTTCTATGTGTGCTCTTGCCTACCAAGTTTAAACAGTTGAAGACATGTATGTACAGCTATGTGTGTGTATATAAATTATATCTCAAGAAATAGCTTCAGGATTTCTTTCAAGCAAGAAGGTATCTATGCTGAATACAGATTTCTTGGCCTAGTCTAAAGGATTCTTTATCAGCTCTTGATTTTCTCATTAGCTGCACCATATAACATAGGCTGACAGCTATGACATTGAGCTGTGGTCTCTTCTTTATGGTGCTTTAAGGCTGTCTTGCTGCCAATGAGTGAAGTGTTATGGCGAGTACAAATCTTGTTTACATTCGTTTCCTTGGCACGTGAATTATGTGATGTTACTGGTTTACTTACTTGGCGTTTTTATTTTTCAACCTGCATGTTTTACCTTACATTGCAGTCTGTGGGCCGTTTTGTTAGTGCTTCTGGTTCATTTTATATTCATATTCTAAATGTCTTGATTTAGAAATGGATTATGGAATGGAATGATATATTTCTAATTTAATGTTGACTGTACATGTTTGTGCTATGCAAAAAGTCAGATATCATTTCCTTCCTCTGCTTTAAGCTTTACGCACAATGTAATATTAAAATTTTATTTTAAATTATTATTGCATATAAATATCTCTGCACATCTTTAATGTTGATTTAAAGTATTTGATCCATTTACTTAGGAGCTGGAAAGAGCATGGAGAGAGTATGACAGACTTGAGTTTGATGTGACGACTGCAAGAACTCATATGCGGGAGGAGCTAGAGAGACTAGGAGAAGTTCAGGTATAGTGCAATAAAATATTTTGTTTTAACCTATGATTTTTTTAATCTGTTTCTTTTCAGTTAACACCTTAACCAGATAAATCGAGGCCTACCTTTAGTTGACGTTTGCTAATCTTATGGAATTAAAAATAAATAATTGTTTTGGTTAGTAATGGAATGATTAGTTGAGGCTTTATTTAGGTTGCTTGTCCTTATGTAGGAAATTATGTTTAATGCAAGTGTAACATGCCTACATATTCGAATATGACTTATTACCTGCCTCTGGTGATATCTTACTAGCTACCAAACATTTAAGTTGGTATGTGAAATACTAATTACATGCAAATAATTAGACAATGACCACCCTTGTAAAGATGCTTCTAAAAAAGATAAAACTAACGTGCATGCTTTTCTTTGCTTTGTTGGTCTAGCGTTAGTACGAGTCATTTAACGTTTGCTAATCAATGTAAAAAACTCCTACCCATCTGTGCAAAAATACAGGTAGTGCGCAACCAAACATCCATCTACTGAGGTACAGAGGTTGGGTGTTCATATATTTTTCAACATAAGTTAGTTTTTATCTGATAGAAGGCTCATCCGCTGGTGACTGGCCCTGCGGACTACATGTTCTGAAACTTCTCTTGCCTTCTGTGGATTATAGAGACTACATGCCCACACAACATGCCCTGTTCAACTAGAGAAATTAAAAATATTCCTTTTAGCTATTTGAACCAGACTGTAATGAGCCCAAACATGCCATTGCTTATGAATTAAACCAACCTTTGGAGGCTTGAACTATACCCTGAGCAGAGGTTCACCTACTGGCTCGTATAGGTTGTCTCTGCAGCTTCTCCCCATGAATTGGCATTGGCGAACTGTTCAACACTATTTCGTGAAACAACCTGGTCATGAAAGGGGGAATGGAGTCTCCCAAATCCTTATAGACCTCATTAGGGAGGATGTCTGGACCGTCTGCTTTTCCTTTCGTACTAAAACTAACTTCACGCCTAACCCCATGTTGCCCAACATCTTGCTCCATTTGAACTTCCTTAGCCTCTGTTAATTTGTTTGATGTGTCTCCCTCCAGCCACTTCCCCACTTTCTCATCTGTGACTTTCAGATTCTCAGAATATAGATCTCTATAGAAGTGAGAAGGCCCTCTCGATGCCCTGAGTGGTTGAGAAAGTTAATCCTGTCCCTTCAGCCTTTATTTCCTTAATTATATTTCTGACCTGATCCATTCTAATTTTCCAAGCCAGCAATCTCCCAGCACTGTCCCCATACTCAAAATTTGCCAACTTGCTTGCCTTCCATGTTGCCCTCACTCTTGTCTCGAATATTGAAGCAAGTTGATCTTTCTTCTCCTGCATTACCTTCTCCCAAAAACTTTTCATGTTAGATAATTGTTTCTGGGCTAGAAGGTGACGCTAGCTTACTCAGTTCTTCATCTAATACCTCAACGTCTCTTCTATGTTTCTTGTTTTTCTGGGCTGCGATGCCAATTACCTTCCCCCTCATACAAGCCTTAAAAGCATCCCAGACTATGCTTAGGGGAGCTGATCCTACATTGATATTTAGGAAATCCTCTGTGTCCGCTCTCTAGCACTTAATAACCTCTTAGTGTAAAAATAGTGATCAGTCTAAGGTCCGTCTTTTATTATTGCGTACTTTCTATTTTAATTTCTAGGAGGACCATCGCATGGTCAGATAATTGTGCCGTTACATGTTTAACCTCTTTAATTGCTTCACATATCTTAGTCCACCAATATGAAATCTATTCTAGATGAGTGGCCATATTTATTTTTATGGAAGGTGTACCCTTGATCCTTCACTCATCTTACCCTCCGTATATTGTGCAGACCTAATTGATTCATCATGTTCCTTAGATATGTCTACAATGTAGGCTATGTTTTGGCCTTACTATTGTTTGATATGTCGGAGTTATCCATGATGATATTAATGTCTCCAGCCAAAGTGATGGAAGCAGAAAAGACCAATCATTTCTGGAAAACCACCTTAAGTGGTTTGTTGTCCTCCACATTAGGCTCATAATATCCCCACCATGTGTATTTTTTGCTATGCAGCTGTAAGCTAGAGATTGTCCATCCTATCTGTCTCACTCGCCACTATTGTTGCATCTAGTTTAATTAGAATTGATACTGGTTTCACAGGGCAGTTCTGATCCTTACAGCTCAGAATTGTCTAACCCACTTCTGTTTGCTAAATACCACCAGACATTCCTTGTTGGTTTTCTGCAGGACCATGATCTGAGCAGGGGAGTCCTATAGATACTCAATCAACCTAGCCCGTCGCCTATCCATCGTGAGCACATTAACATTCTGTGATATAATTCAGACTGTTGCCACCATTATCAACCTGGGCTGGATCCCGGAGAAGAAAATAGATTTCTGTGGACTTTTTCTTTTTTCCCCTATGCTCCCCACACACCTACACTTGTCCCTCCCTTGAGCACCCTTCCTTGCTTTCTCATGGCTTTTAAAAAAGCCCTTTGAGCAATGGGATTAAAAACAAATGAAGAAAAAAAGTAGTATATTAATCAGACTGACTCGTAATAGTTTCTTTTTTGATAAACAAGTTTTTATTGTTTTTAGCAGTACAACAAAAAGAACGTCTGGCCCTCCAAGTCCCCACCCCGCATCACCTTGCCACCCTCTCCCCAAACCTTCCCCCCCCACCCCAACCCACTCCGCTAAGGTATATTGCCTAACCATTTCCCCCACACCTTCCGGTATTTCTTGGGACAGCCGCGTGCCTGATAGAGAGTCCGCTCCTGCGCCGCACACCAGTCCACCCCGGCGCCCCATTTAGCTACGGTTGGCGGCTGTGGCTGCTTCCATGCCGCTGCAATGTCTCGTTTAGCCACCATCAAGGCCGTCATGAGGAACCGGTGTTCTGAGCGCGTGCCATCCAATCCATCCGTGATGCCCAATAGGGAATGTCTAACGTAATAGTTTCTTACTCTATCCATAAATGCTAACCCTCCTTATCGCCTTAACCAACTTATCTACTTTGCTATGGTCCCTCAAGTGATGCATTTTGTTATTGTGCATCAACTTTAGTGTGGATGGGGATCCCTCAGGCCTACCTTCTTAAACTTCTCTATTCGCTTCCCCAATTCCCACTGTCTAATCAGGGTGGTGCAAGAGAGATCAGACCTAACCTCAAATGTAAACCTGCTTCCTTTCAGAGTTTTCTGCTTCCGGGCTTTGGCCAAGATCTGCTTCTTCACGGAGTATGTCAAAAGAATTCACCAAGATCCTTGTTCCATAAAAGGATCCTGGTGTACCCACTGAATATCTCTAGCAAGAGCCTCCTCAGAGTCTTCAGACCGACATCCTTATTTAAAAAGGGCTATAATGAACCCTGCTGATACCCTCCCCTTCTGGCATCTTCAATACTCTTAGATTGTATCTACTTGCCCTATTTTCTAATGATCTGAGTTTGTCCTGCTCTCTGCCTCTCTTGAGTTTTATCACCCTTATATCTTTCCCATCGGTTAAGGCTGATACTTTCAGTATTGCTACTGTGTACTCAACGGCCTGGGTTCTTTGAGCCAGGGACTCTATTTTTTCCGTCAGCTTTTCACACATACTCTGTATCTCCCTCTGATTTGTTACGGTCAACCCATTTTTAACCTCTGCTGCCGGAGATTGCAACATACTTTCAATATGGTTCTCCCCTAGGGAATGAGGTCCCAATGTTCCAGCCTCTTGAGAAATAGCTTGCGCTGCTCCTTTCATTAAGGGTCCATGGTCTCCACTACCTCCACCTCCCATTTCTTCAGCTATACCCCTTAGTACCCTCCTCATTTTCATCCATCTTGACCAAAGATTTATATCTGTTTTGCCCTGTTTCATCCACCCTCGAGCCTTTAAATGTTAGTTACACACTCCCCCTCACTCTCTGGTTGCTGGGGAGATAGGGTATTTGAATGTCTTGCTTTTTTGATAGGCTCACTCCAGTCTATATTGCCAGTAGTGGTGCTGACCCCCCAACCACTACCCCCCCTCCTCCTTTGAGTGAGGTTTGCTTTTATGCTACCAGCCGAGTTAGTCACAAGCGGAGAATGATCTATTCTGGAAGGCGTGCATGCCAGTTTGCCACCCACTTGTGGGGGCCTAAATTGGATTTTTGTTTTACTTTTTCTCAAGGAGTGCCTGTTAATTTTCCCTGTAGGGCCCACCCCCCTCTCCCAGATAGTCACCCCGTTTCCTACCTTGCTTTTGCCCTTCCACGGCTTTGTGGGGTTTTTCTCTGTTTACTTCAAGCGCCCCCAGCGGTGTCTCTGTAATTTCAATGCCCACACTCTGCTGCATAGCTGAATTCCCCTTGGTATTCATCACTCCTGTGCTGCCGCTTCCGCCCTTCCCCCGGAGGGGAATCATGCCTGCAGCACGGCGACCCTTCTGCACTTCCTTTGCGGCCCTCAGCCAGCGCTCTGCATTGGCTTCTCCTGACCCTGGAGCCCTCGTCATGTTTGCCTGGGTGGGTGTCAGTAGGAGAGTCAGCCTCACGTGTCAGGGCGCCTAGAAAGCAGTCTGCCTAGTTCCCTTCAGCTCTCCCATAACACCCCAATCATGCGACCGGCACTGTAGCCGGCTGCCATATTTTTCCAAGCCGTCATCGTGACTCCCCAATTTTTGTTGGAGAAGAAAGCTTGACAAAGGTCCATGACAATGATGATGTTGTGTACTAAATCTGGTATAATATGGTGGCTAGATTCGATACCACAGGACAATATGAGATTACAAAATTGTTGATTTTTCTCAAATCTTGCACTATCCTGAACTTCACCATTGATTTATGTAATCTCATGATCGGTGAGTTACACAGACTCCTGATTATTCTCTTTCAAAATTCCTTTTCGTAACATGACATTACTTAATGATGTTATTCCTGCTACTATTTCCGGGGTCATGTGATAAGGTGGTGTTCTTGGAAAAATTGTGTTGGGTTTGACTGTGATTCAGAATGGTTCTACACCTTTAATTAGTCCGCTGTCCTTTTCTGTAAGATCCCACACTTCTGGATTTACAGTATCTTTTAAATCTGAGGGCAACTCTTCTATGGTTCTCAACGGGTTAAGCTCTTTTTATTATTATTTATTTTTATTTTTAAGCCAGAAATGTTGAATACAAACAGTCCATAGAAGTAAATTCATAGAAAAAAATACTCCATGCTATACATATAGGAAACTATGATCTGAAGATTGGAGATCACAAAAACAAACACATTTATATCACTAATTAACAATCATCTAAGGAGAAACATAGTCAATGGCATCAGTCAACATGATAGTTTATTTTATTTATTTTTAAATTGTAAATCCCAGCTAAGACCTACCCAGATTTTATCAAATTGTCTCAATGAAGAGGAGTCTCTACATTTAGCCCAGGCCATATCAGACTCTTAGCCATGTCCCATGAGGGCCCACCATTTAAATGCCTTTGGGGGATAGCAGAAATCCATGCCCGGGCTATACATAACCGATACCCCCAATCATACTCTAACTTGGCACCCATCAGTATTTCTTTAGGGGATAGTGAAACTTGGAAACCTAGGCCAGCAGAGAACAGCTTAGTGACCTTGTCCCAAAAATCCAGCAAGGCTGGGCATATAGCAAATATATGCACAATATCAGCAGCTAAAATAAAACATTTTGGGCCGCTGATTTTATCGTTGCATATATTTTCTCCCCATTTGGAAATCCTCTCAGGAGAGTAGTATAAAAGACAAATAGTCTTAAACTGTGGAAATGTAAAATTAATAGAGTGAACCGAGCAATCGACAATCTCTAGTGCCCTCTGAATATCAGAAGCAAGGATATCGGAGGATAAAAGTAAACTCCATTTTGTTGCCAATACCTCACTATCATCAGTAGCATACTGACTGAAGTCCTGATATATTGTACCGATCAATAGTTTCTTATCTAATTTATATAGATGTAGCATTAGTTCTGTACCTTCGGGATATGCCCGATGCTTGCACCCTGACAAAAATTAATCCCACATTTGTAGATACTTATAAAAAAAAATAATGGTTAGGGAGCCCATACATGGCCTGTAAACCGGCAAATGAGCAGTAGCCATTCAGAGCTTACAGCTGCTCAATAGGCTGAACCCCATATAGTGCCAAGGCCCTACCTATAGAAATCCTGAAACACTGCTGGGAAGGGAGAATTATACTATAGCAGTGTTTATTTATTTAAAAAAGCTATTGAGAATTTATTACAAATTTCCTGCCAAATATAAATGGCATACTTCACAATCTTAAACCGGACCTTCTTATAATAATTTGGATCCTCGAGCCGGTAGAAGAAAAGCCTAAACTCAGCCCCAAGCGGGGGGCTGAGCTTGCCGAAGCCGAAGATGGCCGCGCTTTGAGCGAGCTCCGTGCAGCCATCGCTCCTATCCTGAAATTACCCGGCTTCCAAGCCCCATCTCTGACTCCTGACCCACGGCGAGAAGCAGCAGACGATTGCAGCACTGATTGAGCCGGGTTGTGCTCAGCCGGGAGTGACAGTAAACCTGTGACTGGCCGGGGCCTCGGAGCGCATCTGCGGCGCCGTCCTGATTCGGCGCTTCGCCCACCTTCACGAGCCTGGGAGCGGCTGCTGGGACACTGCGCGACCCTCTGCCCGACGTTGGAGCGCCCTCATTAACGGCGACTCTTCATTGCAACCCCATGTCATCCGGAGTGGTCCTCGACGGAGCGAGGGTGCGGAGAGCGGCGATCCTGCTGGGAGGTGAGGCCCGGCGCAGCCATTACTGCCAAGCTGTGCAGTGGCCTTCCCTCGTAAGCAGCGGACCTCCATTTTGCATAGCGATCTCACTGTGGGAACTCTGATTGCTTTTGACCTGAGGGGCGCGGCGGGAGCCCTACTGCTGACCGCGGATTGAATGGATCCTACATGCCTGGATTGCGGAGGTAAGGGGCAGAGGCGGCGCCGGAAAGCGTGCGGTGGTGCTGCCTCGCCTAAGGCTCTGATACTGCTGTCCTTGGTGGCCTGGAGACTGATCTGCTGTGGGCGCCGGTGGCTGTTGGGAAGCGCGCCATAGCTGGCAGGGGCAAGGCCTCTGAACTTTCTGCAAAGATGTGGCTGCCCGTGCTTGGGGCCTCTGCGCCGGTTCACACACTGAGCATTGAAGGCTTTGCCCCTGAATTGAAGAGGTTGCCTGCCGCTGCCTGACCCTGTCTGGGATAGCGTACAAATCCACCGCTCCTGAATTTTTGTGCACTCTGTCCTTGCTCCTAGCGTGGTGTGGTCCCTTGTACTCTGGAGCACATAGGCCATTTGTGCTGGGCTGGTCGTAGCTGCTCATGGAGCACTGCCCTTTCCTGCTATCAGTTCCTTGGGTGATTGTGCGCCTGACCTACACAGGCCAGAGCCCTGCGGTGCGCTGCCCAAGTCTTTCTCGCGCCTTGTTCTCATCGGGGCGACACTGCTCCAACGTAGGGGCAGCCGGTGTGCCGGGGAATCCACTGAGACTGTTAACACGCATGCAGCCGCAGGGAGAGTAGTGGCGCACCCTGCCCGTTAGATTTGAGGAGAAGCGCGGCTGATTGGCATAGTGTGTAATCAACGCTTCTTCACTGACAATTATGGGCAAGGTAGACAAAACCCAGTCGAAGCTGCAATTTGAACAGCGCAAGCCATGACCCAGGGATGTAGAGGGCGCCCCTTCCATGGACGATCGGGAAGATTTGTCTGAGGAGGCTGCAGGAGATCTGAAGCAGATCCTTGCTGCGATGCAAAAAAGCCTACAGAAAAGCCTACTCTATCATAGACGGCAAGATTGATACTCTTGCATATCGAATGGACAGAATGTCTGAACGCCTAGATTAACATGGCGAGCGCATCAACATGACTGAACGGAGAGTCACTGAAGTAGAGGAGGCGCAGACAGAAGTCAACGATGCATAGAAACAATTCGCCAATACGCTAGCTGCCTTGCAGGAGAAAGCAGTGGATTTGGAGGCGAGGTCTAGGAGGAGCAATCTACGCATCGCAGGGCTGCCGGAAACGACCTTCACTGGCAATATGGAATTATTCATTGAAAAGTTGTTGGCCACGCTCCTGGGTCAAGAGATATTCTTAGATATGTTTGTGGTGGAGCGTGCGCACAGGTCCCTGGGCCCCCGGCCTCCACCGGGGGCACCGCCACGGCCAGTTATTGCCAAGCTCCTCAATTACAGGGATAGAGACGCCGCCCTAAAACAAGCTAGAGCTAAAGGTACGCTCCCCTACGAGGGCTCCACGATCTCCCTATTTCTGGACTTTACAGTGAAAGTGCAAGAGGCTAGGCGTCAATTTGCTCTTTGAAACGGCGGTTGCGAGACCAGAATATTGACCACGCTATGCTATACCCTGTCAGATTGAGGGTCAATCTTAACGGACATTCCAGGATTTTCCTCGACCCGAAATCTCTTAAGAAAGCATTGAAAGACCTGCCTAAGACACCCGGGAGCGGTCAGGAATACATGGGACTGGATGAGGCATCTGGTGGGGCTGCAGGTGGCGAGGAATGATGCGGCGCCGGCTGCGCTCCGCTGGTGCACAACTAGCTGCTCTGATTGGTCTTACCTTGTCCCGTCATTCTCTCTCTCCTCTTTTATTCTCCTCTGCTTGGGATCTCGAGTCTGGGTCATGGTTACTGCTCTATATCACTTTGGGCTCCAGCGTACTGCAAGTATCGTTTTGTCTTTCTATGTTGCAAAGAAGGACTGGGCCCTGTCACCTTTTCTGATTGCTCCAATGTTTGGTGGTCACTCTGTGTGTTGGGTGGGGGAAGCTGGACTCCTGCGGCCTTCTGGCCGGTATGGTTATTTTTTAAAATGGAAGCAAATGAGCAGCGATTAATGGCTGCATTGTTGTTTATAATTTGCAACTTTTCTCTTTGTTTTTTTGAGTGCTGAGGGTAACATACACCTCGTGTGTTACTCACTGTCCAGGTTTTGCAGAATAGAGGACCGGGGGAATTTACACACTACTCTGCTCCACATAACCTATATACCAGAATAGATTACTGGTTTGTCTCCAGTCTCCTTTCCGCAGCTATCCCCAGTTGCGAACTTCACCCACGCTCATACTCAGACCATTCCCAAGTTCAGTTATGGCTCGAGACGCCGTCTAAACGACCAGCACCCTTTACCTGGCGGTTCCCGCCTTACACCTTGCTCGATCACGTGTTCAGGGCAGAATTAGCAGAATCCATCAAGGTTTTCTTTGACACTAATATTGGCTCAGTTCCGCTATTCTTCTCGACATGGGAAGCTTTCAAAGTGTACATAAGGGGGATTGCTATGTAAGTATTCACAAGTGCTCCGGTCTATCAGGAATCAACCGATAACCCTGGAAAAGAAACTTGCTACTCTCGAACGAGAGGTCCAGGAGGGGGGGACGCCGAGCGGGCGACAGCAGAATTAAGAGACACATTAGCAGATTATCACGAAACTGCGGACAGTTTACATTTTTTTGGGCATATATGCCATTGCCAAATCGTACTGGGAGCCCAGACGCCACACTTACGGCAATCCTGAAGGGTAAACGGGAGACATCTGGAGTCACAGAAATCCGTACTGACACTGGCGAGCTCACACAGGATGCCGAAGCCATCACTAATAGGTTTAGGGATTATTATTCCGACCTATATCAGTCCCGCCGACCTAGAGGAGGTGACGGAGCGGTACACTACCTGAAATACATCAAGCTTCCTTGGCTGGAAGACGGGCACAGGGAGTACTTGATGAGACCACTCGAGGCCTGGGAAATCCATGAGGCGCTTAAATCTATGAGAGCTGGGAGCGCTCCCGGGCAAGATGGCCTCACTGTAGCTTTTTCAAAGGAGTTCAGGGATCTCCTAGTCCCTCACTTGATTATTATGTAATCTGTTTATTGGCATTTTGTTAATATAGACATAGCACATAGTACACATGAATTACCTTACAGGCAATGAGGCAGCTACTCTGATGATACGCCACCAGTCATGAGCACGGTAAACAACAGGATCAAGCGCCGCACCCGTGTGCCCAGCAAGATGAATCCTGTGGGTCTCCGGACCAACACCCTTATCTAAACAGTTCTATGAAACAATAAAAAGAAAAAGGGCAAAACAACAAAGGCCCCAGCACAACAGCAGCAGCAGGTTCGGTCGTTTACCATGTGATCCCCAAGGTTCCTCCCCCGACCCAACCCCCCCCCCCCCCCCCCCACCCCCCCCCCACCAACTCCCCACCCCCGGTACAAACAGTTCCATTAATGGCAATTTTCAGTGTCCTCACACCCCCCCCCGATTCAGCAAGGACCTCCGCGACATTCCCCATGTTGGACCCCCTGTCCTCACCTCCGCTCCCCCCCTCCTCAGGGAGGGCCTCCACAGCGCGTGTCCCACAGAGACCCAGAGCGTCCCCATCCAGCTGCATCAGGATCTGCAAATGTGTGCCCCACTGGTTTGCGCCTGAGGCCCAGCGTTTCCTCCCGCAAAAGGGCCGTACCCTCCGCCCCCACCCACACCAGCAGGGAACTCTGCCATGCTTGCGCTCGGGGGGGATGGGTTCAGCTGCCTTCCAGCGCTTGGTGAGCAACCACTTCGCCACCACCAAACCCAGGTCGAAGAAGTGACAGGCAACCTTCGTGGGGGGGTTCTACGAAATAGGTGCAGCAAGCAAGCCGGCCACTCCCGCGGCACCAGTGGGCCGGCGCATTTACTTAGCGCTCCATGCACCGTCCGCCAATACGATTCTAGCGCCGGACAGCTCCACAACATGTGTACCAGCCCAGCATCCAGAGCCTTGCAGCCTGCATCCGCGCGATGGAAATATCGATTTATAGAGTCTGGGGTGAGATATGCTCTGTGTAGTATAAAATATTGAATTTGGCCAAACCGCATGTTTCGGGGAACCCGTGTCGGCCCCCGTAGCGCATTACTCCATTCCTTGTCAGCCATGGGGCGATCCAAGTCCGCTTCCCATTTATGGCGCAATGGAGACAGGTCAGCCGCCACCTGTGTACGCAGGGAGGCCGCGAACCAACGGATCATGTGGCTCCCCCGTCCCATGACATGTAGGTATTGCATCATGAGGTGCTGTGCCGGTTCCTCCTGAAGAGCTCCCCACCGGCTTGTCAATGTCGTTATCAGCGAGCGGTGACGGAGAAATTGGCCGACTGGTAACCCCGTCTCCTCCGCCAATTGGGCGAATGGGATAAGCGCACCATCGCGGTAGAGGTCCCCCAATGTGCACCGCATGCCATTCCGTAAGGTCCGCCGAGCGTAGTATCCTCCGCCCGCTAGGGGAACCCTAAATCGGCATGGCGGGGGCGTAAGGGACACTCGACCGGGTCAAGTAAAGGGCACGCCGATAGCATTTGTAGGCCACTGCCACAAGGAGTGGACCCAGCTTGACCACTCTGGCCGTCGGGTGGAACGACGCAATGATATCCGCCAGTGGGAGGGGTGGCTCCGCGGATGCCGTATCGTCCCTCTCCCTATCGGCCAACCACCTGGCCACCCACTGCAGCTGCGCTGCTAGGTAATAGTGCGCAAAGCACGGCATCGCGAGTCCCCCTTGACCTGTAGGAAGGTATAACTTAGATAGCGCCACTCTGTGGCGCGCGGTACCCCACACAAAGTCCCGGAGTGAGCGCTCCAGGGTGGCAAAAAAGGATGCCGGGATGTAGATCGGCAGATTAGCAAAATAGTAGAGGAGCCTGGGTAGAGCCACCATTTTGACTAAGGCAATGCGCCCTGTGACCGCGAGAGGGAGGGTACCCCAGAAACGCATCTGGGCCCTGACCGCCGTTACCGCCCTGCCCAGATTGCCCTCCACCAGGTCAGCCGGTTGCCTGTACACCTGGATGCCCAGGTAGCGGAAGGTGTCCGGCTGACAGGCACACCCCCCAGATGATACTGGGGATCCAGAGCATCGGCGCGGAACGGGTAAAGGCACGTTGGCCGCGTTCACCCGCAAACCGGAGAGCGCAGCAAAGTCCGTTAGGACTCGCTCCAGGTCCCCGGAGATGTGCGGCCCATCTTTAATGAAGACCAGGAGGTCATCCGCATATAAGGAGACCTGGTGCGTTGCGTCGTCCATGGGGATGCCGTCCGTCAAAACCTTCCGCAGAGTGGCCGCTAAAGGCTCTATGGCAAGCGCAAAAAGGAGAGGCGAGAGAGGGCACCCTTGCCTGGTACCACGGCCAACTGGAATGGCATCCGAAATGTATGGGCCGGTTCGCACCCGAACCACAGGGTTCTTGTAAAGAAGCGCCACCATTTGGAGGAACCCGAGGCCTAGGCCATAGTGCGACAACACTGTCACCAGATACCCCCATTCAAGGCAGTCGAAGGCCTTTTCGAGGTCCAATACTAAACAGCCTGCCCGTGGCCAATGCCGTGCGCGGCAACGCGGAAGAACCGACGGAGGTTAAGCGAGGTGCTGCGCTTTGGCACAAACCCATTTTGGTCCTTGTGCACCAGAACAGGTACAGTGGGGGCCAGCCGCTCCGCCAGGACTTTGGCCAGAATTTTATAATCGGTGTTGAGGGGGTGGTAGGACCCCAGGTTGGTAGGGTCACGTCCTGGCTTGGGTAAAGAGATCAGGTAGGCCTCCCTCATTGAGGCAGGCAGGGTAGCCTCCTCAAGGGCTGTGAGATATAAAGCGTGTAGTCTAGGCACCAGGGACTCCCGATATGCCTTATAATACTCCGCCGGGAGACCATCCGGGCCAGGCGCGTTGCCAGAAGCCAGTGAGGCCACCGCTTCCCCTATCTCCTCCATCGTGAGGGGACCTTCTAATGTTTCCTGGTGGGCACCCGGAATCGTGGGCAGGCAGGCGGCCTCTAGAAACTGATCCATATCCTGTGCCTGTCTGCGCCCCGTTGAAGTGTATAGGGCCGTGTAATGCGCTGTCAGTATCTGATGGATCTCCTGTTGCGTATGCACCAGCATCCCATCCGATCCCCGGATAGAGGCTATTGGTGCGTAGCCCGACTCTTGCCTAATCAACCAGGCCAGCAACCGCCCCGCTCTGTCAGACGTAGCATGGACCCGAGCCGAATGTGCGGCGTAGTTGTGGCACTGCAATCTCTCCAGCAGCTCAGCGTGTTGCGCCCGGAGCCGCGCCAAGCGGGCCGAGTCCCGACTCCCTCCCTCACCATGGCGTTCACACGACAATAGCCGCGGTTCCAAAGCGGTAAGCAGCAACGTGAGTTGCTTACGAATATTCCCTGTCGCCCCTAGGCAATGTCCCCGCATTGAGGATTTGTGTGCGTCCCATTCCGTCAGCACACTCCCGGCCGTACCCTCGTTGAGATCAAAGAACTGCTCAACCGCTGTGCCGAGCGAGGCACGAAACTCCGCATCCTCAAGAGCGGCCGGCTGCAGTCGCCACGTGGGAATGGGGGGCCTCCTCAAATCCAAACAGAGGCGCAGCCGAAGAGGGTTGTGGTCCGAGTGGGTCCGGCCCAGGTATTCTGCCTGAGCGATCAGCGGGTCCAGCGAAGAAGAGCCCACCACCCTGTCAAGGCAGACGTGAAGGTCGTGTACCGCCGAATAATATGAATAAAGTTGATCAGTGGGGTGTAAAGTACGCCATACATCATGCAAGGCCCATCGCGACAACCAGTCGGTAAGGCTCCTCGAGTTCGAGACTGCCTGTGTGCTACGGAGAGGCGGGTAGGACCTGTCAAGGTGCGTGTCTAGTACTGCGTTAAAGTCCCCACCCAGTAACCAGGAAAGACCCACATACGGGGTTAAGGCCACCGAAAGTTGATCTAGAAACGACAGCTGGTCGACGTTCGGGGCATAGATGGATCCCAGAAGCATAGAGTGCCCGTTGAGCCTCCCACGAACCAGTGTGTAGCGCCCAGCAGGATCGATCACTACTTCGGAGCATGTAAAGGGTGTACCCGCCCGCACCCAAAACAACGTACCCCGGGCATGAGCAGAATATGTGGTCCCAAAAAGTTGCCCCCTCCAACGAGCACGCAATTTATCCAATTCTGGCCGTGTCATATGTGTCTCCTGGAGAAGGGCTACTGCCACCCCATGTCGTTGCAAGTAGGCAAAAACAGAGTATCGGCCGGCCGGCGAGTGCATGCCTCTAGTGTTCCATGTGACTATCTCAGTGTCAGCCATCAGTGTTGAGTGAGGACAACTCTGGGCCCACGGCCGGGAGTGGGCCAGCCAGGGGGCGAAAGGGGACCAAAATCACAATTGCCCAGACCGCCTGCTGCAATAACATGGTGCACAAAAGAACTACAGAACACTTCTGAGTGCAGATAAGCAAAGTTAAGAGTAAAATTAACAAAAGGAATTCCATGACTGCAAGGGCAAACCCCAGTACGGGCATTCGTCCAAACGTGTAAACTCAATCGCCTGTGAACTACCAGGCCAGATGTATGCTAGTGGGTGCCAAAGGGCAATACTGTTGGTCCCGGTTTTCAAGAGCCCAGTGTTACCCCCGTCTAAGCCTCGTGTGCCCACAGAGTTACCAGCCGTATCAATCACTCCCCAGAGTAGTGTGTGTGGGCATCGCCATCACCCCGCACCCCGCGTGTAAGGGATCCCACACTGTCCCTCCAGCCCCCGTGTCAACAGTGGCACCCCAACCAGCCCGTTCGTGCTAGCAGAAAGAGCCACAGTGCCGCAAACAAGGAGGCAGCAAGGTCAGTGACCCCCCCCCAAGAGCAGTCCGCAGCACTCAATCCACCACCGCACTGTGCAATCAGACAAGAGTTCACCCCATAAGGTCGGCCGTCTGAGGCGTCACCACTGGTAACACTTGGTCCTCCGAAAGCATGATGGACGGAGAGGATGATCGATCAGTCTCAGTGTCACTATGCGCGCGGATCACCACGAACCCCTTGACTGCTCACAGATCCCAGGGTGGCCACCGCCTCAAGAGCCTCCAGCCATTCCATTCGTATCCTCTCCGGGCTCGGGGCTGCGGGAGGACTCTGCCCCGCTCCACCGCGTCGGTCCCTCTGCCTCAGTCGTCTCAGCCGTTTCTCCCATCGCCCCACGAGGCCCGGGTCCGAGGGCCCGGGGCCACCATGCTGACCCGTCTCCTCCAGCCAGTCCCAGACATCAGACGGGGCGTCGAAAAAACGTGTCCCGTCCTTCGTGACCACTCTGAGGCGCGAAGGGAACAGCAGCGAATATGGGATCTGCAATTCACGGAGCCGGCGCTTCACCTCCAGATAGTTACTCCTCCGCCTCTGAACTGTCGCAGTATAGTCCGGAAACAGCATCACTGCGCCACCCCCTACCGTCAGGGCACCCATTTTCCTCGTTTCCCGGAGGATCACGTCCCTGTCATGGTAGTTGAGGAGTCGAAACAGGAAGGGACGCGGCCGTGCCCCGGGGACAGGTCTCCGCATCGGCACTCTATGCGCCCGCTCCACCACAAACTGTGGAGAGAGCACCCCCGGGGGGAGTATGTCCCGCAACCATCCTTCAACGAACTGCTCCGGTTGCCGTCCCTCCTCGCCTTCCAATAGACCCACTACGCGTATGTTCTGGCGCCGAGAGCGGCCCTCTGCATCCTCTGCACGGTCTTCTAGGGTATTAACGCGGTCCAGTAGGTCCTGTAAAGTTGCGGAGTGGCTGCGCACTATCGGCTGGACATCCTGCAGCGCCTGACCTTGACTGGCAACAGTGTCCGCCAGTTTACTGTGGTCAGCGTGGAGTAAAGTGAAATCAACCGTGACTTTGTCGATCCGGGATTCCAATGAGGCTCTGGTTTGTTCTAGGGTGTTGCCCAGTCGGTCTACTGCCGCCAGCATGGCATCCATCTTGGCTTCCAGAGTCGACGCAGGCGGCACAGCAGGCCCAGCAGAGCGTCCCGGCGCCGAGTCAGGGCCCTCCGCCGGCCCTCATTTTGCTTATTCCGAAGCCGCCCCATGGCCAGTTGCTGCGCTTACGGCATTCGGAAGGTCCAATGGCGTGTCGTGATCAGATGGGACCCCGGACACCACTAGACGCTGGCAGCAAGGAGCCAAGTCCCGTCACCATGAGTGGGGGCCCCCCCTGCAGTCGGACAAACGCCGAGGAGTGGGGCGCAAGGCAGCCTCGCCGGCGGGGGGAGTTCGTCGCGGTCCGCGGTTCAACTGGCAGCCGGTTCTGGGATCATGTCCAAACCCCAATCCTCACACCGTCGAGTTCACGATGGCCGGGCCACCACAGCGCGCCCAACAGTGGGCAAGCGACCAGCCACCTCAGCTCCGCATGTTGGGACGGTCCGTCCGGTTATTCCTATGGCGTCACACTGACGAAATAAACGAATGTTCTACTCAATTGAAAGTCAATGCAACTTAATTGAAATCTAAAAAGGTATCCATACCTAATCACCAGTGCCCTGGGGACACACCCTTACTTTCAGGGTTTGCTACCAAGGATTATTCTCGATGCACTTCCATTCAGAGAAGTGACACCCAGGAGCATGGAATAAATCTCATAGATTATATCACAACATTCAAATACACTCAGCTGTGCACGCGCTAAATACATTGGTCACACTCAGGGCCACCTCATGCTCCCCGGGGTCACCCCCACCGTCTCAGCGGTCCCCCTCACTTCTGAGGGCAGAATCCAGGTGCTCACCGGGTCCTCGCGCACCAAAGCACAGCCAGAATGGGGCCTCTCGCCAGCTCACTCACCGGGCCATCGGGCGCTGCAGGGTCTCACGCCTGTCCCCATCGTCTCCACCTGTAATGGCCGCCGCCACCATCCACCGCGGCAAGCGCCTCCAGCCTCAGCGCTCCCAGACAGGCAGGGCCACTATACAGTCGGTCATCAGCCCCTCCGGGCCCCGCCGTCGCGTGGGAGAGTGGGAGCTCCCCCGCGAGCCGTCAGCCAGCCAGCCGCCGATCACCAGCTCGTTGCGCGGCCCAGCCCCCTCGTGGCAGGCCGCGGTGCAGGGTGGTTGCTGCGGCCGGGCGCCGCCTCCAGCGCGTCCCGCACCTCCCGCCGGGCAAGTCGTCAGGGCGGCGGTGCTCAGCCGGAGGTAGTCTCCGCTCTCAGATTGGGCCCCACAGGGCCGCCGGGACCTCACAGGTGGAAGCAGGCAGCATCGGCAGTCCCGGGGCACATCCCGGCCAGGAGAAACAACAGAGAACGGCTCTGTATCACGGGAGCCTCACATGAACGCAGCCATCTTGGCCGCGTGCCCTCTAGCGCCCGTCCCTCACTTGATGTCATTATTTGAAGAGATGGGAGAGAGTGGGATGATGCCACCATCGATGCGGGAGACCATGTTGGTCACCCTTCCAAAACCAGGCAAGCCTCTGGATGAGTGCTAATCGTATAGACCGCTTTCTTTATTGAACGTGGATACTAAACATTTTGCTAAAGTACTCGCCATTCGCTTGGCTCCGTTAGTACCAACTCTGGTCCGCCCCGAACAAGCTGGCTTTGTTCTGGGTTGCACCCTCAATCATCGCACAGTTTTTGGGACTATCCAGCATACTAATCCTGAAGTCAAAGCAGCTGCATATTTTTAGACACCGAGATGGCTTTCGACTCGGTCGAGTGGGATTTTATGATGACGAAGTCTAACCTCTCCCCAGTTTTGAGAGAGGTGGTGTGTTATGGCGAGTTCTCTGGTCTCCATATCAACTGGGCGAAGTCCGTTATTTTCCCTCCCACGCCTGCTTTGGATCCCATCGAGTTAGATTTTCCGTTGCAGTGGACTACCGACTCAGTGCGTTACCTGGGTATACAGGTTCACACTAACTCCGAAGTGGTGTTCAATGATAACTATGTTAGGGCTGTGGCCAGACTTGAGGACAACATCTGCAGGTGGATACGCTTACCTTGATCTCTCATGGGCGAATCTCTTTGAGGAAAGTGGTAGTCCTTCCTCGGTTTCTATTCCTGTTCTGCAACATACCGATTATACTCCCTCTCCCCCGCGCCCCACCCACTTTTTTCAAGCAACTTAAGTCACTACTGATTCAGCTTGCCTGGGCCGGTAAGCAACAATGGGTCCGGTGGGAGATTTTAACGCTACCTTACTCTATGGGAGGTCTGGGTGCCCCGGATTTAGAATTTAACTACTATGCAGCTCAATGTATGCCTGCCTTTTATTGGCTGCTTCAGCAAGCCCCTCCGCCTCATTTGCACATAGAGAGGGTTGCGGCCGCGCCATCTTCACTGGCTTCGTTCCTGTTCAAGCGACCCTCGCAGACCCTCGGTCTGTTGGATTCTATTAATACTACTATGCATGCTACTATACATGCTTGGTCAAACATCTTGAAGAAGCAGGCTGCGACAATATTATATTCACCTTTAGCCCCTACTGAATTGTGTGCTTGTCTGCCGATCCTCCTTGAACCCGAGGCGCAACGCGCAATTACAGCACTCGACATTACACGTATTGGCGACTTATTGGTGGACGGCGTCGGGCGGGAGTGGGAAGACATTGCCTCGGATGGGCGTGAGGTCACCCCTCTGACTATATTTCACTATTATCGAGTGCGGCATGCTCTTCGCAGTACTCTGGGTGACAAACTATCTGAGCCTCCGGAAGTGGCGCCTTTTACTCTTATGCTAAGAGTAGAATCCCCCTGTAAGGTGGTTTCAAACATTTATTCTCTAACTCAGGACTATCGGAGGCACCACTTCACCAAAGCCAGACGTGACTGGCAGACTGGTTTAGATAGAGTACTAGATGACGCCACATGGTGCTACTGTTGAGAGGCCACACAGCGTATCTCCCTGAAGGGCCAGCACCGCCTCATACATTTTAAGTTTATCAATAGAGTGTATTACACACCGCTCCGGCTTCACAAATATGGGCTTCGTGATTCTGCGAGGTGTGAGAGATATGGTCTTGACCCCGCAGGGCTCTTTCACATGGCTTGGTTGTGCCCTGAGGTAGCCAATTATTGGTTAGTCATCTTCCTGAAATTTTGTGATATTACTGGTGAGACCCTAGACCTGGACCCGCTGCTTGGCTATTCCAAACACATTCGCAAAAACATTAGGTGGTTAGTAGACATGGGGCTACTGCTGGCCAAGCGGGTGGTGGCGATGCATTGGGCCAGAGGTCCCCCCCAACCATTGTGCAATGGTTCCGAGATATGTTATATTGCAATACGCAAACCGAATTATACAGTGAACTGCTCTCTCCCCGAAACCGTCCTAAGAATTTCTAGAGTCTATATCGAGAATATCTGGCTAATAAGACATAATTGGTTTTTGGTAGCTCCTTCCTCTCTCTTCCCGAATGGGCTTGGCGGGGGGGCGGCGGGGATACTCTGTTGGTTATCCTGGTGGGCATTGTTTCTGTGTTACGGCTCGGGGTATTGCACCAAAGGACAGTCTTCGTGGTACCCTCTGAGGACCTGTCTATACACATTGTTTCCCCACTGTGTTCGCAATGCATATTAATGTTGATTGTGATTGTCTCCCAGTATTGGTCATCACCCCTTACTGTAAAGTCCTTCGATACTGTACACTCCACATGGAAGATCTTTGGATCAAGCATGTATGTATACTGTGATTGTTTAGTTTTCATGATTTCTTTCATTTAGTTAAAATTGATATTATTTGTATTGTTTTATTCACTTGCGAAATTTAATAAAGAAATTTTTTTTAAAAAAAACTCAGCCCCAAGCGCTAGCTGATAGCAGAAAGCTGCTGTATCTGGGTCAGCCGGGATTAATAAACTAAGCAGGCACCCTGCGAACGCCACCCAAAAATATAACCTCAAATCAGTGAGTTGAAGCCCCTTCTGTTTAAATAGAAGCTTAATAAGTCGAATTTCTCATGTTGTCCACTTATACCCCACAAGTAACACTTCCAATAGCTCCTTCAACCGTCTAAAAAGGAATCTGGACTCGTAATGGGATCGCCATAAACGAATAAAGAAGGTTTGGAAGAATAATCATCTTAATGATATTACGTTGTCCAATAAGACAGAGTTAGAATTTACTCCATGATTTCATCATAGTAGTAACTGATAATAAAGGCTCATAATTCAATTTAATTATGTCCCTAACCACCAAGCCTGCTTCAACCCCAAGATATATGGCAGTCAAGGTTACCCCAGAGATTTGGACATCTGATTTATAATTTAATAAAAACCTGTGTTTTTAAGATGTTAAGTTTGTACCCTGAAAATCTCCCATAATCGGCGGCCTCATTGACAACCTGTCGCAGTGCTACTTGCGGCCTTTGCATTAAAACCGGAAGATCGTCTGCATATGCAGTAAGTTTGAGTTCATTCCCTGGATGCCCATATTCATATGCAAGGATTGTAAATATGACTCCATGCACAGTGCGAACAAGATGAGAGACAGCGGACACCCCTGTCTGGTCCCGTGATATAGCTGAAATGCATTTGAATACCTCCCTGAATACTCCACCCTAGCCCGTGAAGTCATATTTAGTATTTTGACCAACTGAATAAATTTAAAGCCCTTCTCCACGTCTAATAAAATCATGCACATTCTAATGTTGGATTCCGATGCGACATTAAATGGCGCAATTGCTTTTAGTGTGACTTGTAGTGTCCCTTCCTGGAACAAACCCATGCTGCTGTTGGTAAACTAGCACCGAAAATACTGTGGCAAGGCGCATAGCTAAAATCTTGTCAAACCACTTGGCGTCTGAGTTTATCAGCGAGATGGGTCGATAAGACCCCATGTCCTCCGAGGGCTTGCCTTTCTTCAGGAATACCATAATGTTTGTCATATTCCAAGAATGTGGAACTCACCCCCTCATAAATATATGGAATTAACTTTAGAAATTCACTGGCTATTAAGTCTTTAAAAACCTTATAAAACTCTCAAGGGAATTCTGTCCTTGGCCGCAGCCTTACCTGAAAGGAGAGCCTCCAAGGCAGCTCCCATCTCTCCAAAGGAGAACTTAACCTGTAGCACCATGGCCTTGTCTTCCCTCAAAGGGGGCATCCGTCACCGCTGAACTTACTCAATAAATCAAGATTTATTCAATACTTGGGACTGATAGTATAGTTCTTGGTAAAACAAAGCAAACTGCTCCATAATAGTTTTAGGGTTCACATGAACCCTATCATCCAAGACTTTAATAGAATTAATAATACTTTTAGACTGTCTATCTCCATATTCATATTGCAGAGTTTTGTTAATTGCTGCTATGTGTTCTTTAAGACCTCGCCCAAGTAAAGATCGCATTTCAGTCCGTTGGAGAAAGATGGCCTGATCACCCTCCCCACCTTGAACAGTTTTTAGGGCATGCAAGATTTTAAGCTGAAGAATATGTTGTATCAGTAAACTGGCATCCTCCAAAGCAGTTCTATTTTGTTTCATAATGTACTGCAATTTAGTACCCCAAACATATGCCATCATTGCATCCCAGACTGATGGGGGCACTGCTGTGCCTGTATTAGAGAGGAAGAATTCCCTTAATAGGCCTGTAACATACCTTCCATCTTTGCCATTGGATAGAAGATGACTAGGGAATGAAAACGGAGCGACTAGCTCTAGCTTCCGTAAGACAGAATGTAAATACAATTGGATTGTGCTCACACAATCCTGGGACAAACCTCTATTTCCGCACTTACTTAAAGAGGCCTATTGACATGAACCATATTGATCCTGGAATTGTGTTTGTGTGGGCATGAATAGAAAGTATACCCACGATTAGTAGGATAAACTATCCTCCATGTATCACATAGTCCATGTAACCAGATCAAGTCAGAAATTGAAGCCCTGGTTCTGAGCCAAAGTGGGGTAGTATTGCGGTTAGTGGAGTCAATACTGTAGTTCAATACACAATTAAAATCCCCCATTATAATCAGTTCACCTGCCTAATCTAGCAACTCCAATGAAAGCCTGTCGAAGATCTCCAGGTCATCAACATTTGGCCCATAAACTGCACAAATAACACATTTCCGGTAATATAATTACTCCAACTGTGCTATTGCACATCTCCCCCTGGATTCTGCTGCAGTTTTTAAGACCTTATATTTTAAATTCTTCACAAATAAGATGCCCACCCCATGAATGGAAACAGATTGTGATGTACAAATAATTGTATCATAGCCCAGTGACCTAAATAGTCATCGATGCTTATATGCATAAAGAGTCCGTTAGCGTTACCAGTAAGGGTCTATACATCCCAATTTCTGCCTGTACCCACTGTCACTTACTTTGTGAATTTAAGCCAGAAACATTCCAGATCATAGATTGTATCCAAGCCATGATCATATAAAATTAAACCAGGAAGCTCCCTCCTTCCCCCACTGTGGACCATATTTTCTGAGAGATTTAAAAAAAAGAATACAGATACCTTTGAAGAGTTATGAACATTCCGACTTATTTTGCTCAACCCCCTACTGCCACCCTACACACCAGACAATGTTCTCTACTTAAAGAGACTGTCTGTTGTGCCTACCCCACCCACCTCATACCCTGACCCGCAACTAACCCCCATGTCCTGTGGAAAAGATCATTCCAACCCACTGAGCTGTCGGTGGATTGAAAGCCCTGGTGAGAGCAACACCCTCCACTCCTTGATTTCCCCCCCCCCCCCCCCCCCCCTTGTCCATCAATCACCAAACCAAGAGAGCATATAAACCAGTAAGCAAACTGTACTACTAAAAAACAAGAAAGAAATCTCTAGAATAGAATAAAAACAACGGAATCGCATCAAGGGAAAGAACAGAAGAGATGTTCTAAAAGCTACATCACAAACAACCATAGGCTATAGGTTAAAGTCGTAGAACCCCTCGTATGGCTCATAGTCTGTGAAGCATCTGTCTCTGAATAGCCCTCCTGAATCCGCCAATCCTTAATAATCTTAAACAGGGCTGGTTTCTGCAAGGAAACTTGGGCCCCAACAGCTTTTAAGGGGTCAATAATTTGCTGCAGTGTTCTATCCTCCACATGGGGGCATGGGGGACTCCTATCCTTCATCACCACTTTCTCCTCGCCACAACAGAATGGTTTCTCCTCCCACCTTTGTCCTCGCACCTCCTGGTTCATTTAGAATGTTGGTGTTGGGGAAGTTCTATGCGAGGCTCCTGCGTGAGTCTGACTGAGAGACATTAGGCTGACATCTGTGGCTGAGGCCTTCGCTGTTTTGTTCTCACAATTTAAAGCCTCCTTTGTTCTACTTAGGTCTCCTGGGGTTGAAGCATCTAGATGCACCACAAAGCTTCCATTGTCGATCCATAGTAGACTTGCAAAGATCTGAGGGAGCTATAATCGGCATTACATCCACTGAGATGGGTCTATTAGGGCATGCCTTAAGAGAGATTGCCTACCCGAGGAGAAAGTTCTCGACATAGATTAGGATAGTACAAGCCTGTGCTGGCTTAGTTACCTAGATTGCGATTAAGAGGTGGGCTCGCTGAATTTGTGAGTACCAGTCCCAATCGATCAAATCTGGAAAAGCTTTTGCAAACAGTTGCACAATGTATTGGTGAGGGTCTGCCCCCTCCTTCCCCTCTGATATTCCAAGTACCTTAAGATCGTTTCTCCTCTAGCAATTCTCCATATCTTCAATCTTAGTTTGTAGATGCTCCAACTGACTGCTATAATTCCCACAGTTTGTCTACCCTTGACTGACCATAATGCAACTGCACTTCAAAACTCTGGACTTGGAGAAGCTGTAAAATTGCAATGAGATGCGTTTCTTAAGACGGTTCTTAAAAGTTATCCTCTATACAGGCTTCCGTAGGTGGCAATGGGGTGGACCAGTCTGAGGGTATACCACATGATAAGTCCAAAGTTGATTGAAGGTGCAGGTTTGAGCCATTAAGGGGAGAATGCTTTTCTGAATGTTGTTTACCTGCAGCTGCTCCAGTCTGAACTGCTGATGGATAGGAACTAAGTGCCCTCACCTCTCCCTTTGAGGTGACCCACTTCCGCTGTGGACTGCTCTTAACACCAGAGTCTCCTATCTTTCCTGGTTGCCGCAGCTTCAGACGTTTACCAGGCTGGTGTGGTCTGAACCGCTCTGATAACTTCCTCTTAATATTACCCACCCGTCCTGAGAAAGCTGGGCAGCCTCCGCCTGACCGCACGGTTTATTCCTGCCAAGATTACTCTCTGAATGAGAGCCAGAAATGTAAGAAACCAGAGGGGGCTGAGCCCCAGATAACTGCCTATCGAGGTCATCTGCCTTTTGTGTGATCGGCCAGGCATTAGATTTAAGCAGACCCACATTAGGGTCCCAATTTGTAGCCCCTGCAGCCCCCACCTGCTCCCCCAAAGTATCTGATACAGTACTCACTGTTTTTGTGCTGCCTTCCAGAGCCCGCTTAACTGCCAGATGGGAGAGCTCATCTCTTTTGGAGGAAGGCGTAACCGGCAGATCGCTATGACGTCTTGGGTCGATGCTGGGGGCTGCTAGAGGGATGCACACCAGGCAGACCTGCCAAATCGCTAACAGGGTGATCACTATCTGATACAGAGTCCAAAGGGGATGGGGAGGCCACTATACCCCCTCCGGTCAGAGCAGCTGCCATTAGTGCCTCTACCAATGGAGACCCTTCACTTTACTGCACCAGATTAAAGCAGTTTCGGGATAGGGTGCCGAACCTGGAATTTTGCAAGAGAGGAATCGATTGCTTGTGGGCTGACCTCGCCCTCCTCATTGAGTTGCTGCTCCTGACACTGCTCCTGGGTATCTACATTACGTCCCTTTACTGCTCTGCAGATCCCCAGTCCCCCGCAGAGTGTACTCACTCATTGTGACAGCGTGTATGGGCAACCGCTGCTAACCCACTGTTGAAAGTGAAGTGCCGCAAGTCCGTGTGGCCTGCCGGTGAACCTCCACACACCCCGTAGCCTCCTGCTGTGAAGCTGCAGCAATATCCAAAGCGTCCCAAGCTGTAGGTGCTGCGCGCGGCTGATTCTGGTACGACATCTCCTTCTCAGCTGGTATTGGTTGCCTCTAACTCGGAAATCCAGTTGTGAGCATTGTGGTCAGAGACATGGGAGAGTTATGCGCTCTGTGACTGAATCAACCCTCCATCTTTCTTCTGTCTCTTAACGGGCAAAGCTCTACAGTATTTTTTTGTTTTAGGTTGAATTCTATCTACTCATCTGGTGTCTGAAGCTCAACACCCTGTGGAGTACAATGCATTGTACAATTTACTTGCACAATAAATCTCGTCCTAGAAATTTACAGGACTTGAATCACACACGACAAACTGATGATTCTCTTCGAATGACCCTATCTTCATAGGCACTTTACTTGAATAGGATTTGTAACTTGCTGGTTTATGACTCTTACAACTTGGATCTTCTGTACCGAGAGGGGAAGGTCTGAGACTTCCGCTGTTCTAACAGTGGAACGGGTAGCACCGGTGTCGATGAGAAATTACACATGATCGCCATATACTTCACCTTCTACAAATGGTCCAATCTGGTCTGCCTCGAAGACTGCGCAAAGCAGCAATCTGCGTCCCCCTTAGGCACCATCATTTTGACAAACTTGTATCAAAGTACGTATTCTCAATCATAGAGAACTACTGATGTGCATTCTGGCCCCGAGTCTGAAATGTATTCCTGTTTACTCTGGTCATATGGTCAAAATTTATTTTTGTGTTACCTATGTTTTGTTCATCCATAGGGGCTTGTGCAACTGGCATTCTTGGCATATGTGTCTGCATGGACACTTTCATTTGCTGGACAGGTGTGTTAAGCATTTGGACCAAATTTCCTCCCTGTGTTTGAGTAACAACATTCAATCTATATGGATTAAGCCTACACTTTTGTTTCCAATGCCTGATTTTGTAACAAAGATGGCACGGAGCCATTTTCTTCAGTTTAATGATGCATGTCCAGCCACTATATAAGAACTATGCACTGCTGGGCCTTCTGAATTATAGTTTTTTCCCTTTACTAAGTAGATAGTTGCAGAATTTATTGGAAGAATTTTACATTGCACACAGTCTCTGAGGCCTGCATAAACCTTTTTTTAATATTTCTTTTGTTTGCTAATGTGTATTACACTGGTGCAAGGTGGTACTTTTGAATTTTACAACTCCAAATAGAAATTAATTATAATGCAAGATTTGTATCTGAAAATTAGCCTTGAGCTTTATTGGAGATGTATTTTCAGTGCAGGG
Source organism: Triturus cristatus (assembly GCF_964204655.1). Taxonomy (NCBI): domain Eukaryota; kingdom Metazoa; phylum Chordata; class Amphibia; order Caudata; family Salamandridae; genus Triturus; species Triturus cristatus. Next base: position 484,281,378 of record NC_140585.1, read on the forward strand.
AAGATTAACATGTGGGATTGAGATTACAACCTAGATTGAGCAAACGACCTTGTGCAGAGTCATATCTGAAGACATCAATTAATGTGAACACCACCTCTAGCTCGCCATTTTAATAAGTAATGTTTCATTTTTGGTAGACTGAGTCTGCTGGCATTCAAGGTGCTCAGATGCAGAAGGAACTATGGAGAATCCAAGATGTCATGGAAGGCTTGAGTAAACATAAACAACAGAGAGACTCTGTAGATGCAGGTATGGTTTACATGTTTATCATTTTGATAGTTTGTTTGCCTTCAGTGTTGTCTGGAAACTTGTATGAATGCATGAGAAGGAAGCCCCCCAGGAAAAGTAATTGCAATGGGTAGATAAATATCAAGTGGTCTCAAAGCACGGGAAGTGAATGAAGCATCCTCTACATGATAGTGATATATTTATATTTGTCTCACATTACATTTAATAACTTATAATGCATATGCGGTAGCCTTGTAGCTTGCTGCCGGGGGCTATACAGGATTGGGACGGCCTATAATGAGAGAGAGGGTCTTTAACAACACAAATATAGCCCAAGGCAGAAGGGCTGCAAGTCTATTAGAACATCCCCTGAGGGTAGAATATTCTTAATTAGAAAGGGAGAAAACAGAAGGACAAACATTGAAAACGTTGGAGCAAAAGGCCTATACCAGCCATTATTAACCCTGAACCACGTCGTTGTCTTCAATGGACCTCTCAACATTCTAGTTTTCTAATATAGCCTTATAGCCCACTACGGAGGGCTACTCGTGATGTTAAGACCCCTGAACCAGGTTATAGGCCTGAGCCACAGGCGAGGGCCTAACGATGGAGAGGACTTTTACAACCGATTTAGTCCGAGGCAAAAGGGCTATTATAACCTTCAGCCCACATGAGGATAGAAGATTCTAAATCAAAAAAAAGGAGAAACATAATGATAAACACTGGAATGATGGAGCACAAGGCTTATAGCAGCCAATATAAAACCGTAGCTACTCCATTGTCTTCAGTGGAGCTCTCAGCATTCCAATGTTCTAATATAGCTTTATATCCTGCCTTGAGGTCCATATTAGCCATTAAAGGCCCTTCTCCAGTGTTTAACAAGGGAGCTGGCCTTTAATAGCCAGTATAGCCCAGCTCTGGTGGGCAATAAAGCGATTAGACCTTTCAACCTCTTGAGGGCGGAACGTCCTAATTGAGAAAATAGCGTCATTGGAGACCTGGGGTGTTGAAATCCCTACAAACCGAAGCCTTTGTTTCACACCTCTTGCTGTGACTGTTCAACTGTTAACAGACATGTGCAGGGCCATGACTGTTAGCCTGCATTCACAGCTGTGAATGATCAACAGTTGTCAGAAATAGGCCCTTGATTTTTCCAAGGCTGGCTAAAATGCTTTTGGTAGTTCAGCCATGCCAGGGAGACCCTGGAGTTGAGCAGCATTCTTTTTGAAGCCCCAGTGACACTGAGCTACAGGAGGAGGGAAGGGTAACGGAAGGGTAAACGCTCTGTGTTTCCTGCTGCGCATTTCATCAGCTTTTCGCTTTCCTCTGCTCATTGCATATATTTTGGAGAGGCAGGGGAAGGAGAAAGGTAAGACACTGAAATGTTGATAACAGCAGTTCTTTTCCAGCTTATATGGCCGCTGCTGCTCCATTGTCTTCAATGGGGGTCTCAACATTCCAGTGTTTCAATACAGTTGCACTAGTTTAGCATAGTCAAGGAATAGGGGAGGAAGAAGGCCGCAATACCGGCGTAGCAATCTTTATTTGCCTATCGTGAATTTTGCTACTTCAATTAAGATCTTCTTAAGTGTGTCCAGCGGGCGTTTGGAGATGGTGGCCTATCAGGAAATTTCCACATCTATTGTAGCTCATATGATGCTTACTACTGGAACATGATGAATGAAGAAATTGTGAGCAAACACTGCAAAGCTAACATAGTAAAAAAAAAGAAAAAGGCTGCATTGGAGGATGCTCGTGTTTGGGTGTGCATGCTCAAGATGGGGTCCTGATACATGTGTAGATTTTGAGAGGATTTGGCAAATGTTGCTGGGTATTGAAAGAAGTAAGGCACGACAGTGATAGATATGAGAGAGATGATAAAGTAGCTTGGTCTACAGTGAGTATAGCCCTCTCACAACCGTCCATTTCCCCAGCATTCATGTCCTTCCTAGAATAATTTGAATTACCCTAATACACAGATTAATCTAGATTTCATCTGTTTATAAATAGATAATAAAGATAATATACAGCAAGTAGATAATTCTTTTCATTTTTATACCTGAAGTGAATTCTGTTGTGTACGAGTCATTTAGAACGAGCAAATTATAACTCTTACATATCTAACACAGGGCATAGCTAGTAGTATGAACCTCGCACTTGACAGTTTGTGAATTATTAATGTAAATAAAAAATAATTGCTTGCACCGAATCTTAGTTATGTGGAGGTTGTGAACAGGTCATACATTCAGTTGGGTTGGGTTATTTACAGGGTTTGGAATTAAAATTATTTCTAAAACTTTAACTTTGTATTTTGTTTAAAATACTGTATATTTTCATGTATTTGTATTAATTTTTTGGTTTAAAACATAGGCGACGCAGGATCAGTATCACTTTCTTCAACCAAAAATGAGGTAAGACCTAAATATGAGTTGTGATATGTAGGTATTTTCAATGGAGAGGTTGAAATGTAATGGTCGTTTCACTGAAGGTTAGCTTAAAATAATAATAATAGTTGGTATGGTTTAGTGGCTGATGCAGAGGACTTCGGTAGTCATTTTTCTTTCATCTAGGTACAACATTTGTGGCTATCATTAGTTGGTTCTAAATGCATTAGTGCTAGTATTGCATCTGTGATTTCTGTAAGAGATTAGAGGAAAGGTCCATAAAATATTTTAAATCTATAGTGGTTCAGTGAACCCACAGTCGGCCTGCATGATTTTACTTTTTTTGTTTGAAAGTGACTCTGTCCTGATGATACCACTGCAGTTTCTAATTAATAGAATATGTTCCAATATTGCTGTCCATTTGTCTTGTTTCTCACTACCAGTGACAATTTCCATTAAAGCACCACAGAACTCATACTTCTTTATATCATTGTTCGGTTTCTGCGCCATATCAATTCAGCGAGCCAGACAGCAGGGGGAGGGTCTGACGAGGCCAGGCAATATGGTGCTGATCTGATAGCTGTGCTCTCTGGACAAGGAGATCAAATGAACATGGGTGCAATTTACAATTTTCCACTGCGCTTTCCTTGAAACCAAGGGTCTGTTTATGTTTTTCATTGTTGATCCACACTAGTTGTGTCGAACCTTAGTCTTGGAAGGTCAGAGACATGCCATATTTTCTGAATAACTTCTTATCTTACTGACTCATTGTGTGCAGTTTTATCAATTGTGAATTCACGAGACTGGCTCGGGTCCAGTTCCTCCGAGAAAACATTTGGCACCTATGATGCAGAAGCTTAAATCTACAGTTTTTCTGTATCAGGACTTTGAATCACTTCTAACAATGCAGTAACAACTAAAACTGATATTGCTACTTTGTAGATCCATACTAGTACAGGCATGTCTCAGGGCACAGACACACCCCTGAGTCCTCATTTCCTCCAATAACAAACTTCCTATAGGTTAAAGGTGTTCTGTATTCAAAGTTTCAGGCACTCGGGCCCTTCCTTTGTTTCCACGTGTTTGCCCAAAGTATCTTATGCCTTATGAAGCTTGTCTGCAACATGTCTTAACACTTGCAAGATTGTTTCCATGATTTCGGAAAAAAAAGAGGGCCAGCCTTTTCCTCTGCATTCCACCATCAGATTGAGAGAAGCCTTAGCATTTCTATCAATTACAGATAAGGAAGTAAGCTTCAGTTGTTTTATTACAGTTTTTGGACTAAATTAGCACAGCAATCTCTGGCACAATAAACCATTTGTAATCCCTATAGTTCTGGGACAATGTACCCACACTGCCCATGTTCAAATACGGTTGCATTAATCTACTAGACCAGATTCTTTCAAAGTGCCAGTAATAGAATTCATACTTTGAGGTTCAATTCTGGTTACGCAATAAAAGTATGGCTCTCTTCCTTCCCGACGCTTCCTAAAAATCCTCTGTCCATAACTGGTCTCTGATGACCCCATACCTTCATTACTGACCATCTAAACGGCTGGTGACTTGTCCAAGCCAATTTCTCATTCCCTTTAATCATCCCCATCAAGTGTAATCCTTAACAAAAGTTTAACACACTTACTCAAGAAACATTCCCTTGTCTTTTTAGTTTTGACTGTCAAAATGCCTTATTGCAGCACTCAGTCGGAAGCCAAAATCCTTGAAAAGAGTAGTAGTTTACAAACTATAGTTTTTGACTCTCACCATGTCCTTGATCATTTTTCTTCTAAATTACAGCAGCAGATATGCATAGTCATATAGTTTTCGACAATGTAATTTTCCATGTTGATGAGGAATTATTTTACCTTATAATCCTATTGAACCTATTAATGGTGCGCAACAGTGCGGTATGCATTATTATCCTAGACTGTTGTGAAGTGCCCTGTTCTCTCTGGTCCTTCATGATTAATTAAGTCCCTATTCATATGAAGATTATTGTGTTGAATTGGAAACTTTCATGTTTGTCACAGAGTGAATCACCTCTAGTGCCCTCTATCTCCTGTGCTTTTTTAGATTTCGATTAGAAATGACTTTAGCTGTCAATTATTTCCAATACTTGATATGTAGTTAGAATAACCTCTGGGTCAGCCCCATGCTCGTGATTGGATGGCTTGTTGTCTATATCCACTGTCTGCGCTGCTCTTACTTTGATGGTTTTCATCCCTGTTATTGTTTGTCCTGCTGAGGAGCATTTCAGTCTCGCACTGTTTTGACTTGTATGCCACCTCCCACCCTTTTGCTACCTCTTCTCTCTACACGGTGCACTGAAGCTCCTCACCCTACTCTTCATTCTGCTGGCCTCGTTAGATGACTTCTTTTCATTTTTTATTTGTATTTTTTTTTTTTTTTTGAGTGCCCAACGGCTGCAAAGAATGTTGGGGCCATCACTTCTTCTTTCATGCTATGCATGCACCTCTTTTTCAGTTTGTTTACACACTCTAATTTACAATTCTAAGATGTCACCCCCGTGTTTGAACAATGAACTCAGAAAGACCTCCATGTGCTATGATGCATGCACATGTGTTACGACACATGCATGTGCATACATTCACATACATGTCACAAAACAAACATGTGCATCAGCTATAATCTTCTCGTGGGTTTTCTTTAATCGCTTGGGTGCTGTTAACATGACCTCTGCTTCAACAGCGCTTCCAGGCGGTTTGTATCTATGCACCCACAGCAGGAAATCTCTCTGGTGCTAGCACCAGGGAAAGTTTTTCCTTTTTCAATTTCAGATCGGGCTGCTGGGGAAGAGTTTTTTGTGTTTAAAAAAAAATAAAATGACAGGCAGCGAGTATGGGGCACTGACGTCAATGTTGAAGGTGAAAGTAAAATGAACTGGTTGGCTCGTGTTACTTTCACTTGCATCGGTACTCATGGGTAAGTATCGGACCCCATGCACCAGTTTTATTGGGAATGGTGTTTTAATGAAAAGGGGGAGAAACTCCCCTTTCCAGTGATATTTCTTCCCACTTGATCCCAATGCAATTCAAGACTTTTTGCCGCCTTGGTGGGCAGTTGGGGTGTTTAACCCCAATTTCCCAACCCAAGAGGCCCGTTACACCCCAGTGAGAAAAGGTGGAGAGGGGGTGTTTCATACAGGCATGAATCTGTGACTCTACCCCAGAATGGGTGCCACAGCCTTTCTGCCCCTCCTGGGGGTGGGTTGAGGGAGCATATCCACAGCCTGCCCCTGGGCATCAGATCAGAAAACCCACTTGACACCAGCAAGTGAAAAAGATCAAAAATACAGAAAGGGGTGGGTGCGGCCAATGCTGGCACTGGGCAGTGCCTCCACTCCAGAGCAAACGCAACAGTATTACTACCCACTGTCCGGGCAGACAAGGGGTGTTAAACCCAATCTGCGACTGGGAGACAAAAAGGCCCTTAAGAAAAGAAAAGGTGAAGGGGGTCCCAACCCACCCCAGAGCTGGTGCAACAGTCTTTCTGCCTCCCAGGGGTTGGATTGAGGGAGTGCCTCCACTCCGCAGCAAGCTAAACAGTCTTACTACCCACTGTGGGAACAGACAAGGAGCGTTTAACACAATCTGTGGCTGTGAGAGAAAAAGGGTTTTATGCACGTAACTATGCTACTTTTATATAAATCAGCCATTAGGCAAGACATACGATGAAAACTTTGTCGACAATATTTCCTCGTTATTTTCATTCGTTTTAATTTTGATTATTAGTTTCTTTTAGAACACCATGAGCTAGCTACTGAAATGCCCCGGTGCTGAATTGTCTTATATTAAAAAAAAAAATGCAGATCTTACTGTGTTCACCCATGGATTTCACACCTATTTCCACCACTAACTGCCAGTAGGTTGAAAGTGCAAAAAATAGGTCAAATGGACTACCAGTTGGAAAAGTGCAAAAACTATGGTACAAACATTTTTCTTCTACAACCCTGCTTGATCTTGAAAGCAGGGAAAAATGCACGTTTTTGCACAGCACTATTTTTCGAACAAAAAACTAAATTTTGCTATTATATCGGTTCCATCTAAGGGAATTCTCAAATCCTGAGTACCTTTTGAAATCCTCAGGGGGGTAATTTTGGCCTGGGTAGCTTTTGTTGAAAAAAGGTACCAAGGCTTAAATATGAAATTGCCCCAAACGTCCAAAAAAGGGCTTAGGACCTGTAGGGAGGAGAGGGGGGCGACTCTAAACTCTAGCAGTCAAATGGTTAATAGTAAACTTGTTGCAAGATTGTCAGTCATGAGTGTGGGCAAACGTCTTGACCTTTGTGCGTGACTGGTAAAAAGCAGCCGCAAATCCAGTTGTCCCCCCATTTAGACCAGAGAGCTGTGGCCATGCATTCATTCAGTGTTTAGACATAATATTGCAACAAAAATATCGTGGGACAAAATCTAGTGTCAAGAATGTTAAGGACTTTCTATAGGTAAGCAAATGTTTTCTATATATAACTCCACATATGTGTACCTTGACGTTATACATATCTTCAAGGTACGTAGATGTGGAGTTAAGAATAGTAAATCTGTGTTTACCTATTTGCACTTACCGTCTCAATATTTTGGTCCTCAAAAGTTTTTACACGATATTCGGTACACATAAAAAAAAAATCTGATATTTTGTCGGTGAGCCCATTCATTCTTCAGAGTCTAGGACCTTAACCAATAGCCCACACATGCTTCTTGATCCCATTCAATCTTGGATGTGTCCAGTAGTTTTAGCTTTTTAAAGGAATAAATCTGGAAGAGCAGGCTGAAGTTGAATTGAAGCAAGAGCGAGGTGATAGTCCTTGGTTCTCAACCCATACTCTATCTGCCTTACTCTCTTCACCTAGCCGATACTATTTGATCATACCAATACATTTGCAAAAATGGTTACAGGTTCAAAAGTCCTCTGAAGGCTCTTCCCTGAGCAAGAGGTGTGAAGGGAATACCGTAACTAAAAGTGGGTGCTTTTTATGGATCAACTTGCTAATTTGCAAGTTTTGGGGTACCTATTTTACCTGAGGTTTAATTATAAGAATGGCCTTCATTTTCTGTAGCTTGATGGATTATCTGAAAATTGTGCAAAATGTGGCTGGGTGATTGGGAGCAGGCCTGAAAGAGAGCACATCTCATCTATGTATAGATAGCTTAATGAGCTCGGTTTCTGAGGCAGTCTGCCTTGCTGACAAATATCTCCCTGGTGAAGCATGACACTACCTTCAAGAAAAAAATGATTCTCTATACTGATAACTGAATCTCTGTGATCCTTTCATATCCACCTTCTAGATGGCCTCATCTCAAGATTTAGTGATCATTACTTCTGTAGTATGACTCTAAGCTCTACAAACAGTTTACATCAGAGCTCTTTTTTGGCTATTCACTAAATCACTATACGGTAACTCTTTCCATTAGAGAGCTATCTGTAACACAGTTCTTTGACATTGATCGGTTCAAGCTGAAGGTCACTTAGTGTGTACTCAACAAATCTTATAACTAAGCAAATTAGTAAATCCTTTTTTGCCTAGCTTCTGATCCGGTTTCAAATGACAGAAAGAAATAAACCTTATGGGATTTGGTTTTAAATTGGATAGGTTAGCTGCCATTTGCTGAAGCTGTTGGCACTCAAACTCTTGTCTGTACCTTGTGGAGACCTTCATTATCCACAATAATTAGCTTAATTGTTGTATACTGAGATGGTGAAAGTGTGATTTGGTTTTATGGTGTAAATATGTTTTCCTGGAAAAATAATTAGCCACCAACCTTAGATCTTGGCCTCACACAAGATTTCTATTAAACTTCGGGTATGTCCTAAGAGTAGGTCACCAATCCTGCATCTTGTAACAGAGTAAAGTTATTGGGTTTGCCAGAAAAGGTTAAGGGCGAAGTTTAATATTGCAGGTGTGTGGTGTGATGCCTCCACTTGCTTCCTGGGAAAGTAGTGCCTCACTGTAGTATAGTGCATACTTTGGGTATACGGCGTCGTAACACGGCACGCGCCGTTTCCAGAGAGGCACATCATAGCCTTTTATATCATCTAACGCAAGACTACTAGACGAATGCTACTGTGAGATATCTACATAATATAAGTGGGAGACTATCACATTGTGCTTCGCGTCATTGGGGTAAGCAAAATACAGAACGAATTCCTCCTTTAAATATTGCCCCGATTGGGGTTACTTCATACGAATGATCAGAGACTCGCACGATTTCCTAATTAAGGGTGTCCCAAATGTTTTCAATGCCACCAAGAATAGGATACTAACACTTTGAAAAAATTCGAATCTTCTTGAATCTACAACCATCTATATCTAAAGCCTTGAAGAAGTTACCTTGTAACGAAACACGTGTCAGCTGTTTTTCCATCACTGCTAACACCACGATTATTGGTTTTGTATATCTGTATTAAATGTCATCACTTGATATTAAATGATATTGTGCAGTAGACTGATTGTATGGATTGGTTTTCTGTTAGCAGTCACACCATTTGCTGAACTGTAATTGTGTCATACTTGACAACTGTGAGATATTTAAAGAGTGCCGAAGTACAGTGGTTTTTTAAGTTTAGTGCATCACTGTTGCATATTCCAAGAGGAGTGTGAAAGGCTGCACTTAAGGTGCTAGAGTGATTAGCACTGGCTTCCTGCAAGAAGTAGGTTTCATCAAAGGATTGCAGTACCCTACCTTAGCCTGCGCCATAAACGAGTGCTGGCCCAGTTACTATGGGGATTTCAAAGGGAGCATCACTCAGGAACAAAGTTAATGCTAACTACCCATGAAGTCTTACTTTTCTGTATGCCTCCCCCTCTTACCTAGATTTTCTATTAATAATATTCACCCTTCTTACATTTATGAAATGAAGTTTGTTTGTATTCTAATATCAAAGTTTATCAAGGCTTGATTGAAATGTATAATCTGGGACGTTTGGGAACACAGAAAAGTGAGATAAGGGGCTGAATTGATCTACGGAATATACATAACTCCTAAATTTACAATTGTTTATGAAGGAAAATGCAGGGGCTGCCATCTGCAACTTGTAGTATAATTCACAATGTCAAATGAAAAATAATCGTGTATGATTGTTTTTTTAGAACATATTAGAGCCTCCTATTTTTTCATTCTAAAATTGCATGTTAGATTTAATTTCTCAGTTTTTAAAATTGTCTTACAAACCTCATTTCAGCATAAATCAAAGAAGCCTACAATTTCAAGATGTGGTCCTAGCAGTTTACATTAACTATAATGTTAATGTAGGGTGTGAGGTTTGTCAGCCTTAGATAAACTAATGGCTTAATTACAAGAAGCCTGGAGAAGCATTGCTCATTTATTCTCATTGTGCTTTAAGAAGTTTTTAAATGTAAGAATGTGTCTGGTCCCTTGAACAGAGCACCTTTTAACGTTGTGGCTGAGCACCTATCCATTGCTGTTTCATCATGTTATGTAAGCTCCTCTTTGAAGATGAAAGCACAGATGATGAAATGCATGCTTTTCCTGATAGAAGCACACCATGTGTCAAATGAAACCCTTTACTGGGACTGCATGCTACTCCACTTGAGACACAGGAAGTAAAGTTGTACAGTGTCTTTTCTTCGGGATCATTGGTTGTTGGGTTGTTGTTTAAAGTAACAATAAGAAGTGCAACAGGCTGCAAGTCCGGGATAATTATCCCATGACAGATTAGGTGTACGGTGCCCAAATGTGTTATGCTTGACTTTGCATACGCTATCTAATCCTTATCACTCTTATATTAGCAGTATACTTACCTTAGTTATTAGTCTTCAGAGGAATAAGCTCCTATAATTCCAGCTGAATAACAAGTTAATCTTAGTCGAAAATAAGTGTATCTCTGAAGACGCAAATTAATAAATTGTGAAGAGAAGAAGAAAAGCTGCAGGTAATCTTATCTGGTGTGCTTGTAAATAAGGCAACTGTTCTACCCTCTGTAGGAAGAGGAAGTAGTCCCACCTCGACCTCCGCTCCCACGGTCCTATGACTTAACAGAGCAGCCTCCCACAACTGCCCCTCTGCCCAATGATAGCAGCACTTCCTCTTTGCTGTGTTATAGCAGGGGACCAGTTCACCTACCAGAAGAAAAGAAGACTCACCAGGTTCAAGGATTTCCACGAAATGGATCTTACTGTGTAAGGGGCTGAAACTGCCACCCACATCATGACGCCCTGCCTTCAGCATTATCAGTTTTGTTTCCCATCTTCATATTTAATGCAATGTGATAGCATCATTTACATGCATTATTGTATTTTCATTTTAAAGGTGGTCATCTATACTTAAATTCCCATTTATTAGGGTATATAGCATGGTTATTGTTTTACTCATGCATTTATGCAGTAAGAGCCATTTACATACAACTGAATTGCATGTCTGCGTGGGAGAGTGCAGCTTGGAAGGCATTTTGAGAATTCTTATTAAGCAGCTTTTTAACTCAGTTAAGACATTAGTGTTCACCAAAATAAGCTGCTATTAACTTGTGTGGCAAAATGGCACAAACAGTTTTTGGACAAGTGATATATTAGGTACTCAGGCCTGACAAATACACATCTCTGTATGATTACATTGCATCAAAGCTGGGCTCTGAATGGGCTGTAAAATATATTCTCAATAGGGAAATATATGTTGAGGTAGCTTTCAAGTCTGCAGGCATGTTGACTTGCAAAAAAGTGTGTTACTTATCAGTGTACAAATCTTTAAGTTGCTATGAATCACTGGGTAGGAATTGTTGCAACGCTTGGTAGGCAATATGTATGAATAAAGTAGCCGTGACAGTGAATTCCTAGGCTTAATGTTCTATTTTCAATCTAGTAATATTACTTGCAACATATGCTACAGGATTTTATCACAGCTGGTTTGACCAAAGTCATATATCTACACTTAAAATCTACATACTCCGCAAATACATAACAATTATTGTGTTTTTTTAAATTATGGAGTTTTAGGTGTTTGAATCTGTTTAAGATTTAAAGCTCATAATTTAGAAGCATTCCTAGTATAGTTTACATCAGGGGTCTCCCACCTTTTCTGTAATGAAAGCTACTTCTAGTTAATACAAATCATTCCAATCTACTAATATTATTAATGCTGTAATAATGACTACATCGGATAGGGTTATGTTAGGCCTGGTCTGGTGGCCTAGTTGACTAATCCCTCCACTGTATGGGCCTAAAATGAGTACCATTGAGTTAGGTAACAATAAACATATGATGTTCAGCGCCACAACACCCTTCATGGTGAACGTGCGCTTTACAAATAAACATGTTATGTAATTAGTGGCCACCATATGCAAGGTTAACAGCAATGAACACCTCTGTGCTCCTGGCAGGGTTGACAGCCGTAATGTAAGAAATATTTGTTGATTTAGAATGCCTTTAGATGAGTAATACTTTGCCAGTATAGTTTAAATGCGTTTTGCTCCAAGATAGTAATTTTAGTAATAAGTGCCCCAGTGCTACATTTATCACTCAAATATCAACTTTAAATATATTTTGGAAATGTAAATGATTCTCCAAATGTTGGTGTAAATATATTAATTCAACCAAAATAGCCTTCAAAATTAGTGGGCTGGGCTGCACACAGGAGAGTCACCTACATGTAGCTGGAGAGCTACCAGTAGCTCACAAGCTACTCGTTGTAGAAGCCTGATTTAGATAGATTATTATATTTCATGAGAAATTATGTGAAATGATTGTAGTAAGTTTTCTTCTTCACCTGTTTCAGGGTCCTGACTATAGGCTTTATAAGAGTGAACCAGAACTGACAACAGTAGCTGAGGTTGATGAGTCCAATGGTGATGAGAAGAATGAAACTTTAGCAGAAGTGGAGAGTTCTGGAGCAAAAGGTTGGTACTCCAAACATGTCGCTTTATAGGCGTTCCCCTTGGATCAAATAACGGTGAGTAACTATTTTTTTGATAATGGTGGTATTACAAGATAAGGACAACAGTGAGGACCAGGTTGAGTCACACAGGACTGATTGCTATAACTTGGATGTATTTTAAATATTCTATTTGTTGAAGATATTTTCTATTGTTTACTTTTAATCCTTTCCAATAGTGGGATACATGAAGTTTGAGTGGAGTCAACTGTTGTGATTACGATATTAGAATCAGGAACTTGTAAGCTACATTATGAATAATGCAATGTGATATTTGTCTCTAATCAATTAGCATTTTATGACATACGAGTCTGACCTGAGGGTGTGACAGGCAGTCCGATTTCACAGTTATATTGATTGAATGCAGGGTTATAAAGGAAAGTGATTACATTGTTGTGTTTGAGATACCATCTAGTAATATGAATGATGAAAGGCAGTTGGTGGGTAAAGGATGTAGAATGATTATCATATTAAGACTAAGATACAGCAGTAGTAGTTTTGAGGATTCGTTCTCACTGAGAAATTTAGAAAGGATAAATATCAATTTGGTTAAGGAGTTAAATGAGCAAACACATGATTAATCGCGATTTAGTTTATAAGTAAGCTTCCCACTTAGAGTAAACAATTAGCCCATGAATGAGTATGATGAATTTATATTTGTTTGATTTGCCTCAGTGTTATATATCATGAATTTTAAATTATTTAGAAAATGCACTCATCACAGTTTATAACAATTCCCAGAATGCCTCCTTATTGGCAGACTGTGAGAGTATTTAAATAGACACAGATGAAAAACTCATTGTCGTGAACAAGACTGTGAGGTTGAAATGCGCCGGCTAGGCTGTCTGCTACCTGCACAAATAAACACAGACTTGATTTAGTTTAGTTTCATTATATTTGTGTGTTTTATCTTTATTACAGTGATTACATACTGCAGACTAACATGAAATTTACACACAAGTTTCCTCCCTCTCTATCCACAAATAACTCCTGTGCAGCATGTCCACCCTCACCCAGAGGCATATTTTCATAGTGCTGAAATGTTTTGCATTCTTTGTGTATTTTAGGTACTCACTTTCCTGTCGGAGTTGTTCCTCCAAGAACCAAATCGCCAACGCCTGAATCACTAACAATTGCTTCTTATGTCACTTTAAGGAAAAATAAGAAGATGGATCTAAGAATGGTATTTGAAATGGCCAGTGATTAAGTATTGTGAATTCATGTGTGTGTCTTTGTGTAATATAAAATATACACAGTAGTCAGCTGTTATTGACTACATATTACAAGTTACTGAAATTAACAGATCTGCTTTTAGTTTGAAAACGATTGTACTTAGTGCTATATAGTTTGCAAATGACAGTGTTTACAAGTAGGTTTAGCATTTAAACATGTTTTTATTGAGTTGTGTGAGAGATACATGGTGTCTTTCATTGGTCCAGAATATGCTATTTTGTTTGCTTGTAACATGACATCACTACTTTTTCTCAGAAAATGTATGATCTCTCTCTCGATCTCTCGATCTCTTTCTCTCTTTTTTGCTTTCTTTTCCTATGGCCCATTTGTGTTGATGTATTTGTGCACAGTAAAAGCATTATGTCCCTGAGTATAATGACTAATAGTTCGACTACTAGTACAGCTACAAATACTATTAGCAAAGCAGCTGTGGTTGACAGGTTCATTGTATTATTATTTTTTGATAATCCAGTTTATTGATTTTTATAACAAACCACAAATTTACATTGGCAGCAAAATCAAACACACTGTCTGGATAGTATACAACTGCAAGGAAGATGACAGAGACCTGTAAATCATTCTTCAGGATAGAGTCCTGCATGAGGATATCATGATACTTAAGAACACACACGCCCCTCAGGACAGTATATTGAACCATTTACCCCAAATCTTTACGAATAGCTCCGGGCAGCCCCGGGCTTCAAAGAGGGCTTCCTCTTGAGTTCCGCACCAGTCTAACCCCTGTCTCCACCTCCACACAGTAGGGGACTTGGCCTGAGACCAGAGTGCCGCAATGTCACGTTTCGCCACCACCAATGCAGTCCCAAGGAAGCACTTGTTGGCCCATGATGCCATCCAGGCCATCAAATACACCTAGAATCAGACGTAATGGGTTGTGGGAAACTGTCCACCCCAGGGCCTGTGTAAGTTCCAGTTTCACAGCCGCCCAGAATGGTGCAAGGACAGGGCATTGCCAGATCTTGTGGTAAAAGTCAGCTGGAGCGTGATTGTAACGCATACAGGTCGGGGAGGGCCGCAGTCGGGCTCTATATAGATGCGCAGGGGTTAGGAATGCCATGTGTAAATAATAGAGTTAGATTAGATGCAGTGTGTAAGAGGTTGTCAAGGTCTTGGGGGCCATAAGAGCGTCTCTCCAGTCTGCATCCTCTAAGGGGCCCAGCCAACCCTCTAGGATTGCGGGGCCATTGTTCACTAGGGAGCGATAAATCCACGACACCCCCCTTTTACCTAGGTTCCCCATCTTCACTTGGGCTTCGAGAGTACTAAATTCAGGGAGGGAGGTGGAAGACGGAATGAGCACCTTGAGGGCATGCCCAAGCTGTAGGTATTTGTAAAATTGGGAGGAATGGAGGGAATAGCACAGCTGCAAATCTGCGAAGGTTCTGATGTGGTCCCCAACCCAGACGTCCCCAAGAAGCGAGATCCCAATGTGGTCCCACCGACGGACGTCCTGTAGAGTCGAGGCCTCCCGCAGCCAAGTACCATGCCACAGGGGTGTGTGTTGGGTAAGTTTCCCATCCCATTTCGTGTGGCGCAGGGCAGTGCGCCAAGCCAGTAGAACTGTCCTAGTCATGGGGGGGAGGACTTGTGGTATGAGGGCCCCATACAAGTGGGCTTGGAGCTGTGGAAAGTCCATTGATCTGAGCTCAACCTGGTATGCCGCATCGGACCAGCCGCCAGCGAACCAGTTATGAACCACAATGAGTCTCGTGGACAGATAGTAAAGGTGAAGATTGGTCACCCCCATGCCCCCATCATAAGGAGGTATGCGGCAGTGAGTCAGGGACATTTGTGGTCTCCCGCCCCTCCATAAAAACCGGGTGAGGAAACCATCAATCTCACAGAACCAACTCCCCGGGAGGTGAAAGGTTATATTTTGTAGAATATATAAAAAACTACGGAGAACCATCATTTTAAAAAGGGCACTTCGGCCGAGGGGATTAAGAGGAAGGGATTGCCATCCCCTGAGGTCCGCCTTGGCAACCAGGGGTGTAATGTTGGGGTCCCATTCAAGTTCTGGAAGCAGAGTTACCCAAACCCCCAGGTATTGGAAGCACTGCCTACACAGAAGAATGGTTGTTTGCCAATCGAAGCAGGCACGGGACGGGTGGAGGAGAACCAGAGTGGATTTCGTCGGGTTGAGCCGAAGGCCAGAGACCCGTTCAAAGGCGGAATGGGCGTCCAAGCACCGTGGGCTGGAGTTCTTGGGGTCTGCTAGGAATTGGAGGACGTCGGCGGCGGAAAGGGCGAACTTGTCGACCTGATAGGGGTCCCAAGCCCAACCCCAGATGCGGGGATCTTGACGTATGAGGCAGGCCAAGGGCTCCATTGCAAGAGCGGACAACCTTGGCGAGTGCCCCTCTGGATGGGGAATGCCTCCGAGAGCACGCCATTAATTAGGACCCTTGCTTTAGGACTGGAGTATAAAACTCGGATGAGTCGCCGAAATGGAAGGCCGAATCCCAACACCTCCAGCACGTCTTCCAAATAGCTCCAGTCAAGTGTCAAATGCTTTTTCAAAATCAATGAAAAGCAAGGCCAAGTACCGAGTGAGTTGATGGCAGTGTGCGAAGGCGAGGTGGAGACGGCGTATGCAATGCCGGGTACCCCGGGCAGGCATGAAGCCACATTGGTCTGGGTGGACCAAGTCGTGCAAGAGGGGACGGAGACGTTGGACCAAGGCAGTGGCGAAGATTTTCACCTCGGTGTTGATGAGGCAAATGGGGCGGTAGTCCGCAAAGGCGAGGGAAGGCGGTTGTGTCTTCGGAAGAACCACAATAGTGGCCACGTCGGTCTCTGGGGGGAAAGGACCCCGTGTCCACCACATGTTTGAACAGATCCACTAAGCGCGGAACCAACAAGTCGCGGTAGGTCGCATAATATTCTTGAGGGTAGCCATCCGGCCCTGGCGTCTTACCGGAATGCAAGAGTGAAATGGCCCCGTGTATCTCCTCCGAGGTAAGGGGGAGGTCCAGAGTCTCAGAGACTGCCCGGGGAAGACGGGGCAGTTCGGTCATTGTCTCTGACAACAATGCAGCCAGGGAGGCCTCGGGAGGTCGGACCGCATAAAGGTTAGCATAGAAGCCCGCAAAGGCTTATGCAATAGCCTGAGAGGTGAAATGGTGAGCGCCAGCCGCATCGCAGACCTTAGGGATTATGCGGTTGGCTTTGGGATATGAGACTACGTTATGGAGTAGTTTGCCAATTTTGTCACCGCAGCCGAAAAAGCACGCCAATGAGGAGTGCCATAGCATTTTAGCGGATTCCAGAGAGATCTGACAGATCTCCTCACGGAGCAGTGCGAGCTGTCGGGCGGAGCCAGCGCCTTCGGCAGATGCTTGCACTGATTCCAACCGTGCAGCGCAGGCCTCGAGCTGCACAAGGCAGGCGGTCTGAGCTGTGCGCCTCGCGTGGACTAAGCCTCTAGCCACGCCTCGTATAGTGGTCTTGCCGGCCTCCCACAATGTACCCGGCGAAGGGACCGAACCTTTATTGATCAACAAGTATTGCTGCAGTTCCTGCCCGAGGGTCCTGACTAATATGCATCCTGCAGAAACCAAGCATTGATCCACCAAGTTGTACGGACTCCACCGGGGGAACTCCCGAGACGGAGGGAGACGGGAGTGATCTGAGATAACTCGAGGCAGGATAGTAACTTCAGACACCAACTGACAGTCGATTGCTGGCAACAGGAGCAGGTCAATACAGGAGTGAGCATGGTGGGCCGCCGAAGTATGAGTATATTGTTCTCGGCGGGGGTTCCACACCCTCCAAGCATCGCAGAGACCTAGGGCGGAGGACCAATCAGAAAGGCGCTTAGCAGAGGCAAGGTGGGACGCAGAGGGAGCACCTGTCGTGTCACGAGGGGGTGGCATAACAGCGTTGAAATCCCCTCCGATGACCATCAGAACCTGAGGGAAAGTTGAGACTACCTACGTAAGACGTCGGAGGACAGAGGGCATTGTGGCAGGGGGAATGTATACGCATAAGAGATTAAGATGACCCTCGATCCTGCCGGTCAAGGCCACATAGCGGCCCTGTGCATCAGTCTCGACCTGCATCAAAGTAAAGGGGAGACCCCTGCGAATCAGTATGGCCACTCTCCGGGAGCCCCGTGTGAAACCAGAATGCCAGACCCTGTCAAACCCATAACTGGCGAGGAAGGTGCAATGACTTCCCAGAAGGTGTGTTTCTTGTAAAAAGAGGATGTTGGGCGCCTGGCGGGCACTGCGGAGGACTGCGGTTCGCTTTATATGGTCTAATAGGCCATTGACGTTCCACGACAAAATGTTGAGGGGTCTATTAAGGGTGGACGTCATCAGAGTGGTAGTGTATGTGTAGATCAGTGTGGATAGACCCGGGTCCCAGGGGAGGTAACATTCCATAGCCTGGGCGTGAGGATAGAACTCGTATGTTCCGATGGGTCTCATGCCGTTGTTGGTGGGGTGTGTGCATAGAAAGCTGCCATGAAGGACGAAAAACATTGGACTGAACGCGGCCTAAAACAATGAACTATCGAGAGAACGGGAGACAATGGTCTTCCCACCCCTCCGCCCCCCCCCCCCCCCCCCCCAACACCTCCCACCCTACACTTCTGAAATTGAAGCATCTGTCGCCCTGAAATGGAAAACAACAAAACAGAAATACAAATAAGTCTGAGTGCTAAGCTAAAACGGTTAGTGGAGCAAGAGCGTGGCAGAGATGGACCCCTCCATGTAGACGGATATGATAACGTCGACAGCTGTAAGAACAATGAAATAGCAGAATTATGGACCCTAAGCCGATGGGCCCCAGAGGTCAGACTCCATCGACTCATTCTAATATTATTAATGCTAACTTAACGGGTCTTGCCTCTACTCCTACCAGTGATGCTACTACTGATGTCTAATAGCAACAATTGCTGAATTACTGGTCTTGATAGTAATATTACGAATATTGCTATTACTAGTAATACTAGTTCACATAATAATAGAACATGTAGTAGCACCAATGCAATAGTATTGCATGTATTAGTATCAGTAGTGTGTTTGGTAGTAGCACTAAGCATATTATAACTGTCAGTAGTTGCACTGTAATCAACTATTGTGGCACCATTAGTGGGAGGACCTATGAGAATGGTACCACAAATCACAGTCTTGGGAAACCTACAGTAATCACACCAGTCGTAGCATTTGTAGCATTTATGGCCATGGTACTGGAAGTAATGTAAGTGGTGCAATAGTATTCCTAGATCCAATAAAAGTCTAGAGATGACGTAGTAGGTTTTTGCAGTAGTTAGAATTGAAGCAGTTGTAGTGCTTGTGTCAGTCCTCATAGTACTAGCAGCATCACTAAAATTAGCTTTCTCGTAGCGCAAACATATTCAGTGTTATTAATTGGTCTTAATAGTTATAGCAGTAGGACCATTTCTATACGTGCCAGTATAGTATTAGGGGTGAGGCTATTAGGACCTCTGGCTATAGTAGTACTCAGTGTAATGCGAATCACTGTAGGAGTAACAGCACCCCACCTGTACAATAAAGCAGGTGGAGATCCTGACATGCTCACTAGGTATTTCTGTGTGGTAGATAATAGCAGGTATTTACCTATGATGGTTTGAACACAATGCAAGCTATGTAGTCTTTGGAGTGTGCAAGATCAGGGGAAGGGCAGTAGATCCGCAAACTGCACTTCCTATTCTCCTTTAATCTCGCCACCAGATTTAGGGAAGCAGTGCAGTTAAAAAAAATAGAATTCCGTCTAATAAATAATGATATGCATATTAAACAGTTGATAATATGATAGGTGAGGAAAAGTCTTTGAACAGGAAATCGAAAACGTAATTCATTAACAGCAACTATATGTCCCAATCATGACTCCAGTCTTAAGACTTCATTGTGTTTTTTCAAATACGATTCAGGAAAGGCCCAGAAGTGCAGTGGAGCAGCTTTGTTTGGAAAGTCCTCGGACTCGAATGACTGTGGAAGAGCAGATGGAAAGAATAAAAAGACATCAGCAAGCCTGTCTCAAGGAAAAGAAAAAGGGGTTAAATTTTATTGGTGATTCTGACCAATCTCCTTCAATTAGCCCTTCTTCTCCAAGAGAAAATCCTTTCAAGCTGACACAAGTAAGCATGCATTTATGTATCCATTTGATGTCTATACTTTTGCAAAGGTACAAACTTTAGTATATTTGTTGATTGTCATTATAGTGCAAATAAAATTAATGAACGAACATTTCTTGTACAGTGCAAACAGTAATCTCAGAGTTATTCTGGCACTGAAAGTAGAAGCAAGGGAGATAGATTTATGCAAGGTTCCAAGCTTTAAGGGCTTCGCGAAAAGCCTGGAGATTGGCTGGGGTTCTGACCGATTCTGTCCATGCGTTTGGTACTCACAAGAATAAAGATTCCATGTTTTTGCTGCAAAGTAGGAGAAAGATTTTTAGGTCAAGCCTAGAGGCAGCACTCAGACCAAACCAACCAAACAACTTTTTTATTTAAAAAAAAGTTTATTTAACAGCTCTTTCAAGCTAAAGTCTCATGATTATTAATTTTATTTCAGTTTCTAAATGCCTTTTAAAAATTGGTTTATTTTGCAGTCCTGTCTTTCACTTCAATGAGATTGAAATCTGGTTCTTGGCCAGTCAATAGTTTAGGTAGCCAGCACATCAGTTGCCTAGGTGGACCAGACCTCTACTAATCTACTGAGTAAAGAGCAAGTACATTGTACAGCGCTAGGAGAACTTCACTCAAAGAAATGAAGAAACAGTTGACCTCGAAAAAAGCAGAGAGGAGAATCCGGATATACATGCTGCTTTGGAAGACCCCGAACACTTACTGCAGACTGCCCCAGAGTTAAATGCTGCATCTTGACCTGGAGACTGTTTTCTGCACCACTACCTGAGTAGCCTCAGCACCTCTAGCTTGGAACCAGTCTTCAACCCATTTGCACAATCCAAAGGGGTGAACCTGGTCTTTACATCGAACTATTATCTCCCAAAAAATTATTGAACAATTACCCTAAATAATCAATTTTCAACTAATTAATGCATTAAAAATAAATTACTTACCACCCTGTACCCCTAATAACCCCACAACCTGCACCAAAAATTACACATTTATCATAATTATCAATTAAATAATAATTAGCAACTAAGCAATAATTATTTCAAAATTAATTACTTCCCACCTTATACCCCTATAAGCCCCACAACCCACACTCAAAATTTACCAAAAATAATTAAATACACAATTAACATTATATGATCTCAATTAAATAAATATGAATAAATAAAAAAATGTCAATTTATTATATTTAAATTACTTCCCACCCTATTCCCCTATAAACCCACAAGCCGCTATAGAACAAAAAAACGCAAACTTTTGTTAAAATAAAATTAACTACAAAAAATTTAACACATATATTAAAAAACATAAACAATACTTGTTCATTTAAAATATACACTAAAATACATAAAACTAATTAAAAAATCGATATTTTAAACTATTTTTTTGCATACAATATTAATAACTTCTATAATTTTGAAATCTATATTTCTTACCTTAGTAAGTCAAAATTCTTGACCACGATATTCTTTTTTTTTTTTTTGTTTTTGTTTTTTTTGAAACCGTTTATTGCAATCTCAAATATATACAGCGATGGGCCTACAACCTTCCGGCCGGCCGCTAAAGTGCCGATAACAAATGACATACATACAATGAGGCACGTAGCTTTACATAGACACTAAGGCAGGAGGTATCCACAGCACTGGCCATATGGCTCTGAGCCCACAATACGGTTCCATTTTATACAACACAACAACATAAATAAACACACACCCGCAAGGCAACCCACGATCGAAAGTGGCAGCACGTGCTGACCACGATATTCTTGTTGATATTTCGGTGTCACGATATTTAAAACTCGATATTAGTGTAAGTCGACATTTCCAACTCCATATTTTGACTGAATGCCGTCTCACTGTATGACCTTTTCCACCACTAGTGAACAAGGCCTTAATCAAAACAGACTCTTTGACAAAAAGCTACTGCATACAAAATTCTACCACTTATTCCAACTTTTTGCTGTACAATTATTGTTTCAGGCGAAAGTCATTAAAACTAGATTGTGGCAGCGGGGTCTTACTTGACCTGGCCAACTACTTGTTGAAATGCCTCCAGATGCTTCAGAATGTGGTAGTCTCCTTACTGTAATCCAGCCTATCTATGTTTACATCTCTAGTAATCTGGCTGCCCTACACTGCCTTCTACTGGCTTTCAAATCTCTGTATTGTTACAAGGCTCTATCTAATAGCTCTGTGCTATTTTAATTTCTATTTATGATGCACACCATCTCCTAAGGTTCTTTAGAGACAGTGAATGCAGTGAACACCCGAGTCTTGAGCCTCTCACCCCTGGGTTCGAGGCTGCACTGCTCCTTCCCGGTATTCTGCCGCTTTTCTCCCCCCCCCCTACCGACACTTATTGGGTGCGTGACTGTTGTGCATTACTGTATTTTTAACTGTATTGTGTATCTATACTGTCCCTGTACTTTGCCTCTGTCCCTGTAATCTTCTATTTCCTGCCGCTGCGGCCACGCCCCCGTTCAGCCCCGCTCCCACCTCCCACTCCTCTGCTCCCGCCCCCTCCCCTACTAAATGGCGACCACTGCGGGGGAGCGTTCGTGATTCCTTGCCCTCTGATCAAAGGTAACACTCTCCCCAGCAGCGCCGCTCGTCAGCCGGTTTCGCCCGAGTCTTGATCCTCTCACCCCTGTGTTCGATGCTGCGCTGCTCCTTCCTGGTATTTTGCCGCTTTTCTCCCCCCCTACCCACACTTATTGGTTGCGCGACTGTTGTGCATTACTGTATTTTTAACTGTATTGTGGATCTATTCTGTCTCTTCTATTTCCCGTTGCTGTGGCCCCGCCCCCGTTCAGCCCCGCCTCCCACTCCTCTGCTGCCGCTCCCCTCCCCTGCTAAATGACAACCGCGCAGCGGGCGCGCGCAGCAGACGCACCAAAGGTATGCCTAAAGCAAGCCCGTCTGTGCCCAGCGCCAGGAACCGTGACTTTCCCAGTCCCCACTGCTACGACCCAGCCACCCTCCACGCTCTAAATCCCGGAGGCCACACCGACTGCGCAAGATCCTCGCCCAACAGGACCCATGGGCATTTCTCGTGCGGAGACTGCCGAAGATCCTTCACCATCAACAAGGCACCCGCAACCGCCGGAGGGCCAACCACGGAACGACCCACGGAAACCCTGACTTGCATCTTTCTCAACGTACGTTCCCTACACCGACACGCTGTAGAGATCTGGGACCTGATCGACACGCCTTCTTTACGGAAACCTGGACCAACGCCACCTCCGGCCCCAACATCGCCACTGCAATCCCCGAGGGCTACAAGATCCAGAGAAAGGGCCGCTTACACCGCCCGGGAGGAGGCCTCGCCATCGCACACAGGACCAGCCTCCGACTCTCCACATCCAACTCGAGCAACCCCCACTCCAATACAAATCACCTCCATTTCCAGACCAGCCCCAGGACCACGCTACGTGGCACCCTCATCTACAGACCACTTGGACCCCGCGCCCAACCCGCAACCACCATCGCCGAGCTCGCTGCACCCCACGCCATCACCTCCACGGACTACATTCGGCTCGGGGACCTGAACTTCCACCTCGAGAACAGCCAGGACCCCGACTCGGCCACTCTCCTCGAGAACCTCTCCAACCTAGGACTGAAACAGCTCGTCGGCACCCCCACACACAGAGCGGGTCACACCCTCGACCCCATCTTTGTGGGAGGATCAAACATCCGTTCAGCCACACCACCAAGCCAGGGAATTCCACCGCTGGGTCTCCTGCTGCGCCGACAAGCTGGCACCTCTCCGCCGCACCGCCAGACAACGCCCCCTGAAGGCCGCCTGGTTCACCACCGAACTCCATGAAGCAAGACGCTCCTGCAGACATTTTGGAGAAAACCTGGCAGAACCAGAAGACCATGGAAGCACGGAACAACCACAAGAGCGCCCTGAAGGACTACCACCAGCGTATAAGGGACATCAAAAGGACTTTCATCAGAGACAAAGTCAAGACCAACGCATCCAACGTCAAGGAACTGTTAAACGTCATCCAGCAGTTCGCAAAACCGTCCTGCGAAGCCACGGACATCACACCCCAGGAACTCTGTGACAAACTCAGCTCCTACATCTACCTGAAGATCAAGGCCATCTACGACAACTTCAGCGAGCCAGTAGAAGACAGCACCACACCTCCCTCCATCGCCGAGAAGCCTACCATCACCGCCTGGGCCCCCGCGTCCGTCGAACTCATCACTTCAACCATGAAGAAGACGCACTCAGGTGGCCCAACCGACCCCTGCTCCCCCCTCACATCTTCCACAGGGCCACTGCTGTCATCGCACCCAAACTAGGACGGACAATCAACTCCTCCCTCAGATCCGGCATCTTCCCAGACGACTGGAAACGTGCAGAGGTGAAACCGCTCCTCAAGAAACCTACGGCCAACCCAACTGACCTGAAGAACTACCGGCCCAATCTCTCTCCTCCCCTTCGCAGCCAAAGTAACAGAAAGACTCGTGAACGCCCAGCTGACCGCCTTCATAGAAGAGAACTCCATCCTAGACGCATCCCAGTCTGGCTTCCGCAGTAACCACAGCACCGAGACCGCCCTCCCCGCCGCCAACGACGACATCCGCATGCTGCTACACCAGGGACACACCGCAGCCCTCATTCTCCTACACCTCTCCGCAGCTTTCGACACTGTCTCACATCGTACGCTAGCCGCCAGACTCCACAACTCAGGAATACAGGGAACCGCCCTCGACTGACTTACTTTCTCGCAGAACCCAGAGGATCAGACCACCCCCCCCTTACTCTCTGACCCCTACGGACATCATCTGCGGAGTACCCCAAGGATCGTCAATCAGCCCACCGCTCTTCAACATCTACATGGCCCCCATCGCCGCCATAGTCAGACAGCACGGGCTCAGCATTGTATCCTACACCAACGACACCCAGCGCATCCTCTACCTTACCAAGAACCCAGAAGACACCAGACTCTGCTTCCAGGAAGGAATGAGAAACGTAGCAGCCTGGATGAAGGATAGCTGCCTAAAGCTCAACTCTGAGGAGACCGAGGTCCTCATCCTTGGACCCTGCACCTCAGCATGGGACAACACCTGATGGCCCCCGCCCTCGGCAGCCCACCCACCCCAACAGACCACGCCCGGAACCTCGGCATTATCCTAGACTCCTCCCTCTCCATGAACCGCCAGATCAATGCCATCGCGTCCACCAGTTTCAACTGCCTCTGCATCCTCCGTAAGACCTTCAAATGGATCCCCCCCGACTGCAGAAATACCGTCACCCACGCACTAATAACCAGCAGAATAGACTACGGCAATGCCCTCGACACCGGAATCAACAAAACTCTTCTACGCAAACTCCAAGCCATCCAGAACACCGCTGCCAGGCTCGTTCTAGGGACTCCGCGCCACGAGCATATGACCCAACACCTACGAAGCCTCCACTGGCTCCCTGTCGAGAAGAGGGTCACTTTCAAATTCCTCACGCCTACAAATCCCTCAACAACATAGGCCCCAAATACCTCAACGACTGAGTATGTTTCCACGTACCCAAGAGGAACCTCCACTCCATCGACCTCGCCCTGGCAGAGGTCCCCCGCATCTGCAGAAACAGAATCGGTGGGAGAGCTTTCTCCAACATCGAAGCCAAGACCTGGAACGAGCTACCGGTCAACATCAGATGCTCCCAAAGACTTCACACGTTCAGGAAGGACTTCAAGACCTGGCTCTTCGACTGACCCGGCCCTGCTCCCCTCCCCCAACCCCAGTGCCTTGAGACCCTCTCGGGTGAGTAGCGCGCTCTATAAACCTCTGATTGAAT
This sequence comes from Triturus cristatus, assembly GCF_964204655.1. Taxonomy (NCBI): domain Eukaryota; kingdom Metazoa; phylum Chordata; class Amphibia; order Caudata; family Salamandridae; genus Triturus; species Triturus cristatus. The sequence goes on from NC_140585.1 coordinate 484,307,051, forward strand.
GATTGAACAAGTTCAGCTAACAAAAATCTTTAGTAAACAGCCAAGTTTTCAGGTTTTTCCTGAATTTAGCCACTGATGTCAAGCAGGGAAAAAATGGTAGAAGTGAATTCCAGAGTTTCAGGCCGCCATGCAAAAAAGTCACCTGCCAGACCTATTTTTACAAATCCTGGGGACCACAAGGAAGGTCTCCTCTATAGAATCAAGGAACTTCGCTGGGCAGTATTTCTTGATGCATTTTTTAAAGAAACTAAGCGTTTCCATAAAACACTTTATGCGCTAGAGAAAGTGCCTCAAACTGAACTTTGTCTTTTAAGTAGCCAGTGCAAATATCTTGAAATCTCTTCTAGCCTGTAATAGTTAGGAGGAATCCGTCAAAAAGTAATCTGCAGAATTTTGCACAGCCCGCACTCCATTTGATAAACCATGTGCAATTCTAAAAAGAAGTCATTGGAGTTCTCCAGGGCTTTCACTGCTAAAACATTAGCCTTCGGTCAAGAGAATAGGGGAAATCTTTCTTAGTATTGTCAATTGGTGACAAAAGGGAATAGTTCATTGAACTTGGGATGCCAGACTAAGCTTGTAGTCTATTTTTACTCCCAAGCATTTTACAATGTTAATTGGTATAGGCTATTAGATATTGTTTTTCTGGTATATTGCCTCGTCTCCAAATCTTTTGAACTTCCTCACTTTAAACATTCTAGATCTTGTGGCACATCTTTTTCTTTCCAACACTTTCCATTTGATCCATCGCTAATCATCGGTAGTTTAGAAGCACCCCATAAACCCAGCTCTTGTGCAAGTGCATACAGTTTCTTTCTCCTAGTCCGTTCTTACTACAGGACTTTCACACTCTGTGGAATCACTTGTGAAACTCCAATTTTAATGGAAAAAAGGCAGTGCGATGGAAACCCATCTATTGTGGGAGTATGAAATGTGTACAAGTATTTAAGCATCGATAATTAGAGTGGAATAATCTGGAAGAAAGAGATTATCACTGAAACCACTGATATTTGGGGGTAAATTACGTCTAGTCTGTGAATAATATATTACCTCCCATTTAAGGGAAACCTCATAACATAGCAATATTATATCCAAATGTTTACAGCTTTGTAAATTCAGGGATGACCACATTATTATATATTTTTGCCATTTCTCTAATTAGTACAAACATTTTTTGTTTCTGTAAATTGTTTTCTGATGTATACATGTTTAAAATAGCAGGTGACATTTTCTTTTACATTTATTATGCACTGTTTTATTCTCCTGTTCTTTTGAAACACAAAAATGGTAAACTTTTCTGATGGTAATGTTCTGCTGCTGCTTGGAACATCTGAATAAAAACAGACCAATCACATTATTTCTTGCCATTTAAAACTCTGTTTTATGCACTGTAAAATATAATTAAGAATGACTAACATTACTACTTAAGCTTATTAAATCGGAATTTTATTTTAATGTTTTCCAATAGTATCTAGTTTCTTTTATCTTCTGTAGATTGCCAATCTAAATTTTTAGTGAATTGATGTTTTAGTCAGTGTATTTTGTTACAGGCTCGAAGAAGGGAGGATAAGGGGTTCATCAATATTACAGAATTGGAGAATGCGATTAGAGAAAATGATTTGGAACACTGCCATGAAACTCCTGCACAGGAAATTATAAGACTGAAGGAAGCAGTTAAAGCCGAAAACCATAATTCAGAAATCACTGAAGAGGTGTGTATTTTTAGGTCTCACCGCAGACAGCCCATGTGCTCTCTGTTGCAAGAACTTTTGTTACTTTACAGTGGGCTTAGGACCCATCCAGTACTTACCATTGATTGCCTTCATTGTCCCTGTCATTTGCTTACGTCTCATTCATGTGATTCACTTCATCTCCTTGGGTTTGTCCCGTCCCTGGAGCGTGGACCTTTTACTTTTGTCCTTCTACTGCTAACTTTTCTGATGCTACGCTTTACTTTTTTTTTGTCTGTAAGCACTCTGAGTGTGTGTTTTCTCCTGCTGTCTGTATCGTGTACAGTGCTTAATTTGAGCTGGTGGTTGCTGGGTGGGCCACCAACTCTTATTTTTAGGGACAAGCGTTTATTTTTCCACCTCAGATATTTACCGAGTGAAAAAGAGGGAAAAACACCCAGATCGGAACGATGAAAAAAAAAAGAGAAAGGCGGTAAAACCGTCACAAAGGGAGAAAACAGAAACCTGCAAGAGCGAGAAGAAGGGACTGAGTGTGACTAGTCAGCCGCGGCTGGCACAGGTAAGTGCGGTGGAGCGGGGCAGTGCGTGGCAGGGGTGAAGTCGACAGAATAGGTGTTATTTATTTATTTAATTATACGTATTCCGTAGTCTGCCGACTTCCCGCCCGCCCCACTGCACTTCTTGTGCCGGTCGCCGCAGTGTCTAGAAGTGGATTAAGACTACCAGCCTTGGTCTTCGGTCGGTGCACCAACATGTAATTGCACCACTGCCAGCTTCTCAGCAGAGCTTTGGGCACTGGCAATCTTTCTTTCACACATTAAGCACTGCTTATGCACATCTACCCCTCCAATGTGCTCGCTGCTTGTGTGCTTCCCTCCTGACTTCATGTGTAGATCCCACCCTGTGTTACTTCTTTAACTATGTGCTTCTCCCCCACCTCCGCATTGCACTCAGTCTCATTTGTTTGCTCCTCCCATGTTCCTCCCCTCTGTGTTCCTTCCCCACGCTGTACCTGTTGCTTCCTCCCCACCTCCGCCCCATGTTGGTTCGTGACCTCCCGCCTGTTGTTTCCCCTCTGTGTTACTTTACCTACACCTTCTCCTGTGGCTTCCCTCTCTGTTGCTTCCTTCCCTCATTATGTACTTCCCACCCCCCTCGTTATTGTATCTTCTCGTTGCTTTCCCCACCCCAAAGGTTGGTTCCCTCACCTGTGTGACTTTTTTTGTTTTAACCAATTCAACTCGGCTGGAGAAAAAAAAGCCCCAGGGTCATTTTGTAGGCATGTGCATGATTAGTTCATACACCTACAAAATGACACAGCCAGCTGCATCTAACTTTTTTCTTTTTTTAAAATCATGCTATGAAGCATGGCTAGAACCATTGGCATATCAATACATGCCAAAGGAGAGATCTACTGTCTTTGCCAATGCTTGTTTTTCTTTGGCTGTGTTTAACAATACTGTCATGGTCATACATTTCGGAGATAATTAACAGTACATTAGACTTAACTACCTTAAAATGTAACAGATTGACTCTAGAGGTGCACTGGGTCGTCTGTTATTTCACCGTAGGCCCTCCTTTAAAAACTGCTTTCATGTTGGAAAGTCTCTCTCGATGTTTTTCTTCTGAACTAAAGTGCAAATAACATAAGTGTGAGATATTACAGCAGAGTAATTACATCTCCTGCTGTCCAACGTTTAGCGAACATAACTATGCTTGTTTTAATGACTTCAGTCTTTCCCGCAAGATCCATAAATAGTGTGAATGCAGTTCTGCTGCAGTAAGATGTAGTTGCCGCTGAATTGCCTGTGCGCGACACTTGAATTTCCGTACAAACGCACGTCTATCCTCAAGCATATCTGTGATTGTAATTGCTAGATCTGCATCATCCTTTTTCTTAAACAAAATTATTAAATTGTTCAAGGCCGCAGTTATTGCTAGAGAAATGGCCTCCTCCACACTTTTTCGACTACATCTCTCTTGTGTGCTTCCTAAAACGTTGCACCAGTTTGCACATAGAGCAGAATCACTCTTTGTGACTTTGACTGCACAAAATAGCTTTGGCCAACCTTTGATTATTCATGTAGTTATTGTGGGATTCTATGATCACTTTGTTTGCTTTTTTCTGACAGACTTTCCTCTGGTCAATCCCCACTACCTAAATTCTAATTTAAATACCTGCTTGGACTCTGTGGCATTCTCCCTACTTTATTCATTGTGTGTACTATTTTTTGCTCATGACTTGTTTCAGTTCACTCCTTTATCCCACAATAATTATAATTACTCCTTTATTTTAATACACTGGTTGCTACTGTGGCTTTTATCACACTGCACTGTTTTGGGTTGTTATTCCCATTAGGGTCAGGGGTTCCCGTCATTTTCAACAAAATTGATTTACCATTATGTTTTATTCTGGTTATATAACAGTTATGTTTTTTTCACGAAAACAAATCTCCTTCATTTATCATTTCATTCCCCCATTACATGTGATAATCATGGATTAATTTCATGACAATATGCTTGGAGACCAGTTCATTTGGGAGAGTTATTTCTCCTTCAGAGATTTGTCATTAATAAATGTACAAAATAATTAAAATACGCAAAGTAAAACACACAAGACAATGCTCTCTTTTGCCAGATATTCACTTTTTTAAAGTTACAAAACCGTATGGGAAAACAAATAACTCTTCGTAAAGGTGATACCTTGGGTCAGGAATGGTAGTCCCATATATAATGTAAGTCTTACATATATAAATTATTCTAAAATATCCTTTAATTTTCTGTGGTCTTCTATTGCTTCCTTGTACCCTAGCCACTAATACTCTGTATCCAATTCACAGAAGCTTGACATCCATTACCTGAAACCTTCCTTATGTTGGTGTCCTGTCTTCCATATTTTATACTCCGGATCTTTGCTGATTTTACCATGCACAACATGGACCAACTTTTGTCACACGCTTCCTGCCCTGTCTTTGGTGTGAAACACCAATATTAGTTACCATTCTGTGATCACTTAGTTTTCCTTCTAATGGATCTATCTCCCTTTAATTCTAAATCGCTACAAATCTTGCAAGTTACAATTCCCATACCGCAATCTATGACTTTCATATCATCGATTCAAATAATTGCAATCCAACTTTAGTCTGATCCTAAGCCATTAAACATATACATCCATTTTTCTAATTTTCCAAGTTCAACGTTGCTTCATTAGCTACTCAAGATTAACTTCTAATAGGCAAATTATATATTTATTTAAAAAAAATCTAATTGATGATGGCAGATTAAATCACCCATTTCAATACCACCACTCAAGCCACTGTCCCCGATTTCTTTTGTCCAGTATATTTATTGTATGCCTTATAGGTAATTCTTTATAACTCTCCACACACTGCCCTTTTACCCCTAGGGTAGCTTTGGCATATTTTCAATAACTTTGATTTATGCATGTTTTATGGTAACTGCACCTTTGCCCTTTATAACGTAGCCTACAGTAGCATCTTGTATATATCACATACATACTGTCGCAAGTGAAAGCCAAATATGATTAAGGAATATTACAGCCCTGCCCTCAGCTTCCAAAATCTTCCTTTGAAACAGATAGTAGTTGTTCATTGGGGTCTGTGATTGGCTTATTTAAGTAGCAGTCTTTCTTTGACCCTCTTTGGGACTAAACCTTCCTAGACTGAGGCTTTCAGCTACTCTGTAATATTTATAGTCAGGATATATGCATTTTAGAAAACAACTGGCTTTCGCACAGGTGGAGGGGTTGGAAGCTTTGATTTATTTTATGTTTTTTCATTGCTCAACGGACTAACTGATGGCTTAGAATGAATAATTCAATTGAAGCAAGTATTCTAAGTGATCTCAGCTTGGTGGTCAAAGATTGTGATTTAGATTCTCCTCTTCTTGCACTCGAAAAAGCTAAAGAGATCTTTGCAGTTTGACCGCTAGTATGTTTTTCAAGGGGCCTGGGTTATGTTCTTGTGAAAGATCTTACAACGCCCACTGGTTTTATCTCTTCCACGATGTGTATTGAAAAGGATATTTTCTTTTTGTACCTGTAATCCTCCTTATTGTATAGCCCCTGTTTTTGAGACCAGTTTCTATTTGCACTTGCAATCCTTTTTATGGTGTAGCCACTGTTTTTGAGCCTTTGATTTGACACAAAGTTCATGACCCAGAGAAGTCTGTGGTTTATGAGCAGTATTTAAGGTGGTGACAGCTGTTTACCACTCATGTCTCATGGCCTCTAGTACAATTGCACTTCCAATGGATTACTCTCTTTATACTCTCTGCAGTTAGCTGCGAGGCAGTCAGAGCTTACTCCAGCATGTGCTAGCGGGTATGGAACTCAGACTTAAAATTACAGCAAAGACAAAATAAACTGAATAATGTGTAGACTGGACTTTGGTTTTTAAAATGAAAAGGTCTTAATGTGTAGGAAATGTAGGTTAGTTAATTATTGAAGAACAATCAACATATCATAAGCCATACTTCCCTCTGGGTCAGATAGTTTTGCATGGGTTACTCAACATTCAAAACTTGTGACTGTTTATGAACAGTTATCCTATGAGGAACAATATAGTTCCTTGAAATGCATATTGAGCTTAGTCCTCTTGCTGTGTTTTGTGTAACAATCCCTATCAATTGACTATGTTAGTGTATTAAGTATATTCTGTTTTTTCTGACGTGTGTCCTAATTTAGCAGCAGCACTTGAATACAAGGTAATGTTTTTGAGTCTCAACAGCTGAAAATATGTCTAAAATATGACTCATCTCAAAAATGCACAGGACATTATGGGTTTAAGGTGTGAAATAACTTATGCATAAGTCACAGTTCCTGTTAACTGGGTTACAGGTCTCCTTATACTGGAGTAGGACCAGCCACAGTTTAAGAGAAAACCTGTTACTGCTAGAATGGGCTATCGAAGTCAGTCACAACAAGGCCAAAGGAAAATTACGAAATGTCAAGGCCTGTAAAAATACAGGTCATTACAGATAATGATCTAAATTCTTAGGAGATTAGGCACCCACTAGATCTCTGGCATGTAAAGGACCCAGCAGTTTTCCTTAGTGGCACGTGAGCTGGAATCTGCAGTTTGAATCCAATACCCTGCTTAAACCATGATGTATTCAGAACTGTATGGGCTAGAGTGGTGGCTCAAACGATTTTTGAAGTATAGGGATTACTCTGTCAACTAGTATATTCTTCAGTCCAGTTCTGACGATCTACTCTGCAAAGTTCTTATATTGTAAATACGAATTGCTTTTTGATGAAGGAAGGGATGAAGTGTTAGTGAGTTCTTTACTCAAGTTAAAGCTCTTACCTGTAATTTTCACACAACAAATGGATGGTCTCATATATTTTTGGCATGAGCAAAGAGGAGTTGCGTCTTGAGATCTTGATTTGTTGATATTCATGATAGCTGAGTTACCAAAATGTTTCCATATTTGAACTAACTTTTAAATATTTCACAACTAGAATTTGAACCTTTTTTAAGTAGGAAGCCTCAAAACAGTTTCTATATATGTAGCATTTTAGCAAGATTGAAACTATCCACTTTGTAGTTCGCATAATATAGGGCCTGGGAATAATTGGAGGTCGTTCATTATCATCCTTGACAAACCCGCAACCTTATGCTGGTGCAGGGAAACAGATAACCTAAAACTCAAATATATATTGGACCAGCACTTAATGCCACATGAATTTCTGTGAAATCAGTTAACATTTATTATGATAGTCATCCATAATAGAGATGAGGAGTACCCACATACATTTTAAGATCACTTCAAGCTTGAAGTAATTACAAATTTATGATCACTTAAAGATCAAAGCAATTACAGATAAAATTTATAATATGGGTTGTACTTATCAAGACTGTATCCTGACTTGCTTTGTGTCCTCTTCTTTTCTGCAAGATGATTGCATGTTCAGCTGAACAGGAAACACACGCTATTTGTTTAATGCATAAAATGTAAACTAACAAGTTTTTCTGTTTCACGTATAACATTTTTGTTACATATGCAGATAACAGCAGAGAAGCTACCTCCATCAGTCATAGATCCCATAACATCTGATGCCAAAGAGGATGTGAAGAAAGATGACGTGGCCAACCAACAAAATGGCTCAGAAAGAACACCGGCACCTGTGACTATCAGGTACAATAAAGAGGCTTTTGATTTGATTATAGTATCCAAATAGTTTTCATAGTTTTCACCAGTTGTAAAGCCCGGTTCAAAAAGTATATTAATGAAAGGGGGTCCCGCCGGAGGAGTTGGATCACTACAAACCCCCAAGAAAACAATGTTTGGATCCGAGATGGAACTGTTAGATATCGGGGCCCCCTCCCCCCCCCACACCTCCTACTACTAATCTTATTGCACAATGAGGACAAAAATAAAATGTTAAGAAAAGTTGATGCTTTTGTGGAACACGCGTGGTCCTAAATGTATACAGTATCTCATACTCATTTTGCTGAGGACATCTTGTGAGACTACTGTCAGTTACATTCACTGTTCAAAGCAGAAAATTGAGATTAATCAAAACAAATATTTACTAGGCGTGCGTGTGTGTGTGTGTGTGTGTGTGTATATATTTGACAGAGAGCAATATTTCACTAACTACTAGACCAAATTATTATGCCTGTTGCTATATTGTTTACTGAAGATTTTCTCGTTCTTAGTTTCCCTAGCCAGACTTTAATTTTTTGTACTATAATACCCACATCATCTGCCCCAGGAATAATGTGCTGAGCGAGAATGTTTTGTTAAGAGTGAAGTGGTAATTAAATATGTTTTTCATGATGTACAGTATGGAAGGTCCTTCAGAAATCTTGTCTACTTATCCTTATGGGGCGTTGCTATTGATTGTGATGTCTAGGTGTCCGCATCATATACACATGGACAGTGGGCCCAGCTGTGTTACTGGTGTTTATCCCTGATTATGTTACACTGTAACTCCGGGTGAATGTATTAGAAGATTACACTTAGGCGCATTAACAGTTCCACTGTAAAAAAGTGATGAAATCCTCAAACCAACCGGTTTAGAAGTGGACATTATCAACCTGTACACAAATTAATACTTTATACTCGCCTTAAACATCAAAGACCTAGTGAGCATTTTCTTTCTGAAGGACTTTTCCCTTGGTTCTTAAAAAAAAAAAATTCACTCTAGGGTGCTTGATGATTTTCAAACCTACTCACCCCTTCAGAGTCCAAAATAAAAAAGTGAGAAGGCAATTTGTAGCATTTAATGTAGTTTGTAAATTGCCTTCCAAACTACATTAAATATTACACTGTACTCCAGAGTAGTTCCGTGAAAGGCAGAACCCATGTTAGTAAGCACCAGTATGGGTTCCATGAAGGACTCCATTGCAATATACTGATACGCCTTCATTCGTTCTTCTGCATTAAATTGTGATCAGATGCACAGAGTGTATCCAAACATTTTTCAAGACCTCAGAGTGGAACCAAACGTTTCTCAGTAACTTATGTCCAAAAATAGGAATTGAAGCATTGAAATCTTTCTGGTCGTTGGTTTAATGTGGGATGCTCCAAGGTTCGCTTCCATTTTATCGTTATTTACCGGTTATGTGTTGCTGGCTGGAATCAGAAACTGAGCACTACAAAGTCAGATATATATGCAGACAACTGCCAGAAGTACCTCACTCTGAAATATGACTTGCTGAACAAGAGCAGCATCACAATGTGCCTGAACCATGATTAGTGCAGGGTAAAGAGCCTGTGCCTTGGTGACACAAACAATTGCAGTTATGATTCGTGGTCGTTCTGATGCTGAGACAATCTCCGTTTTGGGAGAATCTCAACCTGAGTCAACTCCAACACAGAATCTTGGGATGTTGTTTGGCTCAGACTGCACCTTTCCACCACTCCAAAAGAAAAGCAGTGGTGACGGTCCCAAACATCCAAAATGTTATGCCTTAATAGATCCCTTGCACTCTTACAAACTTGGTTACAAAATCTCTAGATGCTTGACCGAAAAAGTCAATGAGTTGCAATCACAAATTCAAGTGGTCAGAGTGAGCCAGATCTGAAAAAGCAGGACTCTATCAAACCTGCCTTTAAAGAATTTTGGTATCGCCTCTTAAACGCCAGGGTTAAAGTCAAAGTCATCTGCACCTTCCACAAAGCCTACTAATAAAAGGGAATGCATAGTATTTGCAGAAGCTAGTTCTCACCACCCCCTGTTATGAGTGATGGCGGAGTCAGTGGTCAGCCAACATGCATCGCACTGCCAAGCAGAGTTCAGGTTCCTTAGTTTTTGCAGACTTTTACCCCCGCCAAAAAAGGGGAAGTACACCACCTAATTTGTTGATGACTCTTAAACACTTCTGCGATGTTACCCAAGCCTGTGGTTGATGATTGTCACTTCTGGTGCAGTGACCTAAAATACTCAATGGTAGCCCATGCTCTAACTTACCTCAGTCTACAGTATTTCTTTCCTTCATTTGACTCTCTAGATGCCATTTCTTAACACTACCCCATAGGTCATGAAATGTTGTCTTACCTTCTGCACCACTACTTACATGATACGGGCCCAGAGGGGCATTCTTTCTCTGGTAAGCCCTACCAACCTGTTACATCACATCCCACATCCACTTAACATCATGCTTTGTTATAAGTTAAACTCACGATTCAGTTGCACATGTGCCGTATATTCATCACAGGTATAAAAGGTTGCTGCAAGGTGGACAGTCTGGATCCTAAAAAAACTTTGCAATAACTCCTAATCCAGCAGGTGGCACCATTGGCCTCTCACAATTTTGTCCTAACTCTGGATATGATGCAGCAGAGCCAAGATATAAGCACCACCCTGGCATGCTGACATTGATGTCAGTTCCTCCTTTTCTGTGCCCTTCGACCTGTATCCACAGCTGTGTGCCTACCATTTTAAGTACTTTTAATGAAGGCTTCTCAAAACTTCTGCCAGTGTGAAGGGATGTATTCCCACTGAAAAAAGGCACAATTTAAGTCATGTTGCAAGCAGATGTTGGTCACAGGCCCACAGGTCATCTGCTTTTATTGTTTCAGCACCTAACAGAACTACGAGTCCTGCAGCACATGCTCCATAATTAATCCGAAATCATAGGGGAGCAAGAAGCCAAAGCTTAAATTGCACAGCACAAGAGCCGAGACCGGTCGTTCACCAAGTTGTGATGTTGTTTCTTGTCCCGTTCCTATTCACATCTTCTGGTAAGTCCAGGACAAAGATGGAATGACGGTCTAAAAGAAAACACAGCTCCAAGCGCAGCTCTTTGGTTCCATGACAGTCCAGCTTCTGTAAGAGGATTCACACTTGATGCTCAAATGGACCAACCCCTGCAGCTATGCCCAATTCAGTTCCAATTCCGGTTTTTGAGCCTATGCAGTCAGAGTTCCCTGGGCCAATTTCCACTCCATATTAGATTGTGGCCTTCAAGGAGGCCATGCTGCAGCTTTATTTAAATGATTACTGGTCCCTCCCGCGTGCCTTCGGGCTGCACGATCAGTTGTGCCTACAGTCTTGCTTTCAGCAGTAGGTTTCGGCACCATTCAGCCCCTGGCACTGAGCCATGCTTTTACTGCTTTGAAGTAGGCTCTGTTGATTGTTACAGTTTCTGCTCCAGCCTTCGCTCCAGAGACACCAATTTCTAGTTCTGTTGCGACTTCGGTGGTGGATCCGGACCAGGTGTCCCATGTCTCTCTATATGATTACGATGGAACAACCTCTTGGGCAATAAAGGCAATATTTCAGGAAGAGGGAGACCCTCTTCAGCTCTGACTTAGATGCTTTTAAGGGACTTGTGCCTGCTCCTTATAATGCTCCGTATAATGAAGACAGCAATGAGGAGGCAGACAACTGTTTACTTATTAAACTGGTGCTGCCTTATATCTTGACCTACGAAATGCCAGTGGCTTAGACACCTAACCACAAACAGAACTGAATTCACCATAGGGGCCCCAGATGTGAAGGAAGGGTCTCTTTTGTGGTGGTATGCAGAGACCTCATGGTGTTGCCCACAGAGGAAACTAAGCAGAACATCTTGACTGAAATCTTAGAGCCTGGGCCGTCAACTTTGGAACCCTTGCTTGCCTGAGTCCCTCATGGCAGTCTGGTCCAGACCTTTATTGGCCCTGCCTGTCAAATACACTGTTACTCCAGCACAAGTTTTGAGTCTCATGACCCAGCCTTCTTATGGAGTACCCTACTCCAGAGAGTCTTCTGTTCAGGTATCAACAAGTATACATAATCAGAAAGGAATTCCTGGAAAATTGACACCAAGTCTTTACTTTGGCTAGCCGGGCACCTCGATCCTTAAATGCTGTGTGACTCTTATACAGTGGCACAATGGCAGTTGAATATCGCAGAGCAAGCTTTAGGGAAATTGAGAGAAAGCTGAGAGACCTGCATTAAAGTACTCTGTTCTTTCAAGCCAAGTTGAAAGTCATAACAAGCCAACCAGTGCATTTTTTTTAAAAAAAAGAACTATAAGCCGTATGGGGCTGAGCCAAACAACCTTCAAATCTTGAGAGACGAAGTGTGCCCAAGCACAGCCCAACTGCCCCCCCATCGTAAAGGCTAATATAAGGAGCCTATTTGGTGGACAACGGTTCGGGAACATAACCAATTACATGTCAAGTATACCACAAACAGCAAGTAGTCTTTGCTGTTGCAGCTGTTGTTTCTCCAGAAAAGCTCAGACTTCACTTCAGATAACCCACATGTTGACTCAGCCAGATATGGCTCATGAGCTCATATAATCACCAGAAATTTCAGTTTTAGCCAATGCACATTATTGATTGAGACCTAGCAAAATGATATGGATGTGAAGACGCTATTTTAATATTTTGTATTTCTTTACTATCACAAAGAAACCAGTACAATCAAAGGTATCAGAAAAATCATTGATTTATTCGGTTTACAGACCGCGTAAAAAAGAAGCTTCACAGTAAGGCATCACTTAAATGCAGTAAAAGGAAGTGCGTGTCATCCTATACAATCTATGTTGCATGTGGTCAATAAGGGCTGTGTGAAATAATCTATAGAGTCAGCAGTGTCTTAGAGGCACAAGCCAGCGCCTACACATTTATCAAGTATTTCCAGTCAGGAGAAAGAGATTCTGACCTTCTTGCATCCTCATTTTGTATTTGATTTAGATTGTATCTCAGAGGAGAGCCCATATGTCTCTATGCATAGAGTGGGATGATGACATGCTGACAAAGGTCGAAGTTGGTTTAGCAGGTGGTAGTGCTTTTTAGCCAGCTATCCCATGTGGGAAGAGGACTCTTCAGCTAGCGCAATGCCCAATAATATTTATAGCGCTGTGAGGCGTCGTCCAGTCTTCAGAAGATTTTCAATATAACCCAGAACCATGATGTCAGGCGAGTTAGGAATCTCATATCCTACAGTATGTGCTATCATGTCCATCGCTGCTTTCTAGAACGACTTTATGTGGACATTTCCGTGCAATGTATACAAAGCCAGCGCGTGTGGTGAGGTATGGTAGATTCTGTGGAGTTTCATGAAGATGTAGTATAGTCTGTGCAAAAAGTTGAAACAGATCCATCTTTGTTGATAGTTCATTGATTTAGTCTTCAATTGAGAGTTCATTGATTTAGTCTTCAATTGCATGCAGCAATTTGTCCATTATGGACATTCCATATATCTTCCAAATCTTCCGACCATGCCTCCGTAGCTGTGACTCGGCCCACCGAGTATTCAACTAGTGCTAGATTATATATGTGGGGTACTCATCCCCTGTCATATGTCAGTGTAAGCAACGTATTATGGTGGACGCAAATTTAGCTGGTCCCTCTGGAAATCCATAGTGTATTGTCTCATTGTCTTTCTAAGCTTATGATATGCCCAAAGTTATTGGGTCAGCCTATCAGAATTATTGTGGTGTAATAAATTGTTGTGCTTAGTATAAGTGGTCGAACTCAGCTATCCCATGTTTGATTAGCATGTTTTTCATCGCAGTCTCCACTGTGAGCGGCAGCGCAGGGTAATTTAGTGTTGGTGGTGAATACAGTGTTCACTCTTTCTCTATGGAGTCAGAGGTTTGGTATATAGACCATATGTGGTATGAGCAGTTGTGGGAGGTACCAATATATAGCATATAAGGTGTGAGCAGATAGGAAATAGAGTTCAGGATCCAGAATTTCTAGTCTACCTTTGGACAATGGGAGTGCCATTATTTCGCATCTCAGTTGTGGTTGCCCAAGCCCATGCCAAGCGTCTCAGTTCAGTTTTTAATACTTTAAAAAAAATCTTGAGTGGCAGGGATAGGGAAATTCAAGAAAAAGTATAGCAATGTAGATAATAACACCATCTTGAGGATAGCCATTCTACCAGCTAATGTAAGTAGGAATTTTATCCATTTGTCTATTTGTGTATGCAGTTTAGTCACAGTAGGGTCATTGTTGTCAGTCATGACCATATCAATTTCCCTATGTATTTTTATGCCCGAGATATCTGATAGTCTTCCTTCCACTCAAGTGAAAATTCAGTAGTAATCGTTGAGGTGTCCGATGTTAATGGATATATCTATGATTTTTTCTAGCTAATCATCAAACCAGAATATCCCCCAAATGTGGTAATTTCTTGGAGGACCGGCGCAAGGTTTTCTCCTGGGTGTTTAACAAATAGAAGTATATTGTCTGCGTACATCAATATGAATAGCAGCCTATGTGTGGTCACTCCTCTGTGAGAATGGTGTTGCCTCAACTTATACACCAGGTGTTCCAAGGCAATGGCGAATAGGAGTGGTGGCAATGGGCATCCCATTCGGGTGTCTCTCGTCAAAGCCAGGGATATCCACAGTATATTTATCAGTATACAGACAATTGGAGTGATGTATTTTAGCGAGGTAATTTCTATAATAGTGTTGCCAAGACCCATTTGGTGTAAGAATCTGAATCAAAGAGTTGAATGCTTTCTCTGCATCTAAAAAGACTCCTCCAGTGGGGAGTTCCAGTTTAATCTGATGCATCAGGGCAAATAAAAGATGACGGTTGTGTGAGGTGGATCTAGCTGGTGCAAATACCGTCTGGTCAGGCAGGACAAAGCCCTTTATAACTTTAGTCAATCTCTTGGTAATAATCTGAGCAAATACTTTGCTGTCAATATTAAGGAGAGACAGTGGTCAATGAGACTTAGTAGACTGCGGGTATTTCTCCGGTTTTAATAAGGTGATAATTATGGCCTCACTCATTGAAGCTGGTTAGCAGTTGTGTTATGGCCTCATTATAAACGTCAATAAGTCGTTGGGAGATGACCTTATTGTATGCCTTGTAGAATTCAGCTGTGAGACCGTCAGAGCCTGGTACCTTACTAGTGCCTAAGCCTTTGATGGCCTCTGCGATCTCCACTAGGGATATAGTGTAGTTGAGCGGTATTCGCTTATTGGACTCCAGCCATGCTATTGCTACGTATTGAAGCTAATCAGATAACTGTATCTCTGTGTATTGCAGTTTAGAAGTATACAGGTCAAAGTAGTATTGGTGAAAGACACATGCAAACTCAGCGTTGGCCAAACTAGGTTGGCCATTCTCATCTTTCATGCTGGAGATAATATTGTTTTGTCTAATTGTTCGTAGCAGCCATGCCTGTGTCCTACAAGGATGTTGCCCTTCGTCATATTGGCGTGCTATAGCCTCCCCTCCCAGAATATTTGCCTCCATTTCAGTAGTGTCCCTGTATGACAACAGTATGGCTTGAATGTCTGGCCGAACTTCAGCATCTGGGTTTGTAACTAGCGTGGCCTCCAATAGTTTTAGTTTGTCTTCTAACATGCAGAGCTGTGTGTGAATAGCTTTTAGAATTCCATCCTGCTTTGATATACAGACATCCTTCACCCTTGGGTGTAAAGACCTCCCATAGTAATGCATGTGTACTAACTGAGCCCGTGTTTAGGTGAAAAAATATTCTTGAATTGCCATGAATGGTTCAGTCTTGAAGACTGTATGTAACATGACCCTATTTGGAAATTTCCACATGGGTATACTGTCTCTTGTGGTGGTGCGTTAAGCAAAGTAGCACTAGGGAGTGTTTAGAGAATAGTCCTAGGTAAATATTGCTGTTCAGTGGCACACTGTGAAGCTCTCAAGGAGCACCATCAGTAGTCAATTGTGGTGTATGAATCATGAAAGGATGAGTAATAAGAATAATCACATTGTGTTCCATATTTAGTTAGCCATGCAAGTCCAGGAGTTCCATGTCACAGAGTAAGGGTTCAGATATCACGTTGGAGGGAAATGTCTGGATCTTTCTTGTTGGTTAAACACCATAATAAAGTCAAATCCCCATATGTGAAAGCTATACTTGTATTTGCGTCAGGTATGGATAAAAAGTATCTAAATTGTCAGTGTTTGGGCCGTGGACTTTTGCAATTATAATGGGGCGATCCAGTAGCGTTCCAGCAACGGTAATATATCCCCATGATGGTCTCTATATTCATAGTTGTACTTATAGTGTACATCTGTGTGGATCAGTATTGCCACAACATGGGAGAAGGAGGAAGACATTATTAAATGGGATTCATGCAAAACTCCTTTCAATAGGATAAATATTGCAATGAAACATGAGGCTCAATAAGAGGTGCAAACTATGCCTTGAAGTAAGGTGGAGTGAGAGTAAATGATGAGTAACAGCCTAGAGTTGGCTTATAATAACATAGTACTGTCCTCCAGGCATGCACACTTATGATTGGTTGGGCTAGGAACTGAAGTGATCTACAGTGAGCTGACACACACACCATACTTTGTGTGTATATATATATATATATAATATGTATATATATATATATATATATATATATATATATATATATATATATATATATATATATTAACTACTGGCGGTCGCCAGTAGGTAGTTATAGTTAGGACCTATTTTCCATAGGAAATCCGCAACATTCTATTCCCAATAAGTCTGAAGCCGGTTGACGAATCTTCGCAAAATTTTCCAAACTTTTGGCCAGCTCCGGTCCACTCCTATCCTGAAAGTTTCGTGGAGATTCGTCAAGCGGGGGCCGAGAAAAAACGGGGGTCCCAAAACACGTTTTCCCCATGCAATTTTCATAGGACCTGATGACACATATATATATATATATATATATATATATGTTCGAGGCATATGAGCTGCAGATTACACACTTGTGCATAGATCGCCATCTGGTGTTGGGCCCGGATGTTTGCAGTTTGTTTTTCCTCTTGGAAAGTCTTTGGAAGTCACAAGTTCGGTGACTCCTCCCTTGGATCGTATTGCGCATGGGCTTCGGCTCCATCCTCAGATTGTTTTTTTCCGCCATCGGGCTCGGATGTAATCTTCGTGCTCCGGTTCCGAACAGCTTCCAGTTCGGCGATCGACGCGCAATCCTCACCCCAATTTGCGGTATTGTTTTGAACGCGATCTCCCCACTCGAGGCGACTTCTCATCGGCACAGACCTTCGGTTCCAGTCATTGACGGCGGCCTTCGGACCTACCCAAGCTCCGGTCCTGGCTAATGGAAAGGACTCAATTTAAAAAGTGCCCTCGATGTGGGTCCAAATTCCCCCACACCGATCTCCACAAGGTATGCAATCTCTGCCTCTCCCCTGAACACGAGGCGCGAGACTGTCCGGCGTGCAAGTCCTTCTGGTCTAAAAAGACTATTCAAGACCAAAGAGCCAGAAGAACCATGGCACACTCCTCGACAACGATTCCGGACGACATCTTCGGAGAAGGCGTCGACGCTCCAGAACAGCCTCACACCGACGAGGGACTCGTCAGCGCCTCCGAAGCCGACGACTCAGATGTAGAGGACATCACTCCGGCACAGAGGGTCGTGAGTACTAATCTATCCCCCCACACCCTCGCCGGCACCGAAAAAGGCTTCGGTCACGCCTTTGCCTCCTGGCCTAGGCAAGACCAGAGACACTGCTTCACACACTGCACCTTCGGGCCCGGTAAAGAAGCCAAGTAAGCCTTCCGGCGGCTCGGGCTCGAGCCAGCCCACCGTCGGTGCTGATAAACACTCTTCGGCATCGAAGAAGAAACCGGCCTCCATCTCGGTGCCTACCAAACAACCGGAGTTTCCTAGGCATGGTTCCAAACAACGAACCGGCACAGACAAACATAAGAAACCAACGGCCCGACGCCTTCGGCGCCGATGGACCACCCACCCTCACCAGAACTTTTTCACCGGATCCCTTACAAAAAACATTAACCAAGGATCCCAAAACTGGACATTTAATGCTCTCTATCAAAAAGAGACAATTGGAGAAACCGGCTCCGCCTCCACCTCCACCTCCAAAGAGGAAGGACTCTGCTACCTCCCCTTTCAGACTACCTTCCCACCTCCTCCACCACCTCCACCTTCTCCTCCTCCACCTCCTCCACCTCATCATTCCCCAACTCCATCTCCGGATGATGATGATCAGGGGGATCCATATGACGACATAGGGGATGCACCCCAAGATCTACCTACAGGGGACCCCACCCCCACAGGATCCCCAGACCCATGGGACGATTACAATATCCCTGATGTCCCTAATGTCCCACAGGACGATCTTTACCCTTCCAGACCTTCTCCACCAGAAGACTCATTGGGGTTCAACTACCTATTACAAAGGGCGGCACACTATCGCGGGGTAGATCTACATACCGACCTCGTGGAGGAGGATTTCCTCCTCGATACATTCGACACCACACATAGGACCACCTCCATATTGCCTATGCTCAAAGGAGATATAAAGCATGCGCCACAGGTCTTTAAGGACCCTGTCAGAGCCAGGGTCATTAACCCGCGCATTGAGAAGAAATATAAATCTGCCCCTACAGATCCCTCCTACATTAGAGGGCCTGCGCCACTAGATTCTCTAGTAGTCTCTACCGCACGTAAAAGGGCCAACTCCCAGGCATCAGGCGAAGCACCACCACCTGACAAAGAGTCTAAACTCTTGGATGCATCAGGCAAGCGTACTGCATCCCAAGCTGCCAACATATGGCGTATCGCCAATACACAGGCGCTACTCGCCAGATACGACCGGGCCCATTATGACGAATTGGAAGCCATAATGCACCATCTCCCTGATAAATATAAAGCTAGGGCCAGCGAACTCATTCAGGAGGGCAAAACCATTACTAATACCTCCATACGTTGTGCCTTAGACGCAGCAGACACAGCCTCTAGGGCTATCAACACTAGCGTGCTCCTCCGTTGCCATGCCTGGCTAAGGATATCCGGTTTTAAACCGGAGGTACAAGCCACCATCCTCAACCATCCCTTTGACCAGGAACATCTGTTTGGGCCCAAAGTGGGTGACGCCCTGGTGAAAATGAAAAAGGACACGGCAGCTGCGAAGACAACACATTCACGTCATCCCTTACCTAGATGACTGGCTAATAAAAGCCAGTTCATACAATCAGTGTGTACAACACACACACACCACCATCCAGCTACTTCATCAGCTGGGCCTCACGGTAAACCGTGAAAAGTCCAATCTCCACCCATCCCACATAAAACAATATCTAGGTGCCACTATAGACACCTCAAAAGCGCTCGCCTACCCCAATCCGGCCAGAATTGCAAGCATCCAGGCTCTGCGCGCAAAATTCATAGCACAACACCCCCTTCCAGCTCGGGTGTTCATGCAACTAATAGAGATGATGGCCTCTTGCATCTTCATAGTACCTCACGCAAGACTCCAGATGTGTCCTCTACAAGAGTGCTTAGCGCACCAATGGAACCAGGCCCAGGGTCAATTAACAGATCTGGTGTTAGTAGACGGTCGTACCCATCGCTCTCTGCAGTGGTGGACTACCACAAACCTTTCCAAAGGTCGCCGTTCCTGGACCCGGTTCCACAGATCGTACTAACAAGAGACGCATCGCTCTCCGGCTGGGGAGCTCATCTATTACATCTCACCATGCAAGGCAAGTGGGCACCTCAACAGAAGCTTTCAGATACAAATTTTGGGCAAAGCAGTCCTAATCCGCACAACATGACAGCCATGTATTATATTCAAAAACAAGGCGGGACACACTCTTCACAGCTCTCTCAATTAGCACAGAGCATATGGAGATGGGCCATACCCCGGAAAATCTTTCTCCTAGCCCAGCATGTCCCAAGAGTACAAAACATCATAGCAGATCTACTCAGCAGACAAACACAACAACTCCACGAGTGGGAACTTCACCCGCAAGTTCTTCACCCATACTTTAAAATGTGGGGGCATCCACAGATAGACCTCTTTGCCACCCACGAAAACAAAGAATGCCCAAGCTTCGCCGCCAGATACCCACACCCATTGTCCAAAGGCAATGCGATATAGATGAACTGGTCAGGCAGATTTGCGTACGCTTTTCCGCCTCTCCCACTAATTCCATTAGTAGTGCGCAAACTACAACAGCACTCCCTCACACTAATATTAGTAGCGCCAACTTGGGCCAGACAACCGTGGTATACCACACTACTGGAACTATCGGTAGTACCACATCAAAAATTACGCCTCTCGCCACACCTCTTAACCCAGAACCATGGAGAGATCAGACACCAGGACCCAGCTCAGCTCAACCTTGCGATCTGGCTCCTGAAATCCTAGAATTCAGGTACCTAAATCTTCCTCCTGACTGTATGAACGTCATCAAAAAAGCTAGGCACCCTACCACTAGAGCGCGCTACGCCGCCAAGTGGAAACGTTTTGTTATCTATTGTCATATCAACACCATCAATCCACTAATGTGTCCATTCAACACATCATAGGCTACTTGCTCCACCTACAAAGGTGCAATCTAGCCTGTACGTCCATTCGACTACACCTCGCAGCCATAGCAGCTTACCTACAAAACAGGCAACATCTCTCACTCTTTCGAGTACCTGCCATTAAAGCGTTCATGGAAGGCCTTAAAAGAATAATTCCCCCCAGAGTGCCACCCTCAACTGTGTGGAACCTAAATATTGTTCTCACCAGACTAATGGGACCTCCTTTTGAACCCCTACACAAATGTGAAATTCAATTCCTAACATGGAAAACCGCCTTTCTTGTAGCCATCACTTCCCTCAGAAGGGTCAGTGAGATACAAGCATTTACTATTCAAGAACCTTTTCTACCATAATAAGGTGGTTCTCCGTACCAACCCAAAATTCCTCCCCAAAATCATTTCTCCTTTTCACCTAAACCAATCTGTAGAACTACCAGTATTCTTCTCGCAACCACAAACTGTTGCAGAAAGAGCTCTTCAAACACTAGATGTCAAACGAGCCTTACTCTACTACATCGAGAGAACACAACCTTTCCGTAAGACCAAACAACTGTTTGTCTCTTTCTCTCCACCACACAAGGGCAACCCCATCTCCAAGTAAGGGATAGCTAGGTGGATTGTCAAATGTATACAAATTTGCTACCATAAAGCAGAACGAACGATATCCGTTCCCCCTAAAGCCCACTATACACGTAAATTAGGGGCTTCAATGGCTTTTCTAGGGAACATCCCATTAGATGATATCTGCAAAGCAGCTACATGGGCAACAACGCATACTTTCACCAAACACTATTGTGTAGATGTGCAAAGTAAGCAACAAGCTAGTGTGGGCCAGGCTATACTCAAAACATTATTTCAAACCACTGCAACAGATACGGGTGGTCGCCGCTAACGGTGGGTACTGCTATATAATCTATGCACAAGTGACTATTCTGCAGCTCATATGCCTCGAATGGAATATGCTACTTACCAGTATGCATCTGTTCTTGGCATCAGGAGCTGCAGATCTACACACACCCACCCGCCTCCCCGGCTACCTGTATCTGTTCCAGCTTATCTTATTTAGATAACACACACATGGGCATCTTCACTGTTATTACTACGCTCCATCTTTCCCTGCTGGCGAAAAACAATCTGAGGATGGAGCCGGAGCCCATGCGCAATACGATCCAAGGGAGGTGTCACTGAACTCGTGACTTCCAAAGACTTTCCAAGAGGAAAAACAAACTACAAACATCCGGGCCCAACACCAGATGGCGATCTATGCACAAGTGTGTAGATCTGCAGCCCTACATGCCAAGAACAGATGCATACTGGTAAGTAGCATATTCCATATCTATTTATCTATCTCCAAAACCAAAAGTTTGCCTGGAATGAGTCAGCCCACACGGGTGAATAAGAGTAACCTGGTTATTTAATGCAGGAAAGGCATTCCACTCTCAGCGCAGGTGCCTCGCTTGCAATCAGTACTGTTGTGCCCTACGCGTTTCATGCCCAGTAGCATTTCATCAGGGGCTACAGAAAAGGAATAGGAATCAGTGTGTGGCAATGGGCAAGTCACTTTTAAATTAATAAAGTCCCCGCCCTGATGGGCGTGGCCACCACCGTGGCCTGGATCTTGTAGTGCTCACTGTATGTCTCTAGTGAGTTGCCGCTGCACGATTCTAAAAATCACCAAAACTTTCAATCCCAAGTGGGCAGCGAAAAACCATTGTGTTGAAGAGGCACAAAGTATATTCCTCCATTCAGGTTCTCCCGTCCCTAAGCTGTGGCGTAGATTGACGCCACCGCGGGGCTGCACCACAGTGCAGCAGAGCTTGACTCGCGACTCAGGCTGCGCCGCTTTCTATCCAAAACCAAAAGTTTGCCTGGAATGAGTCAGCCCACACGGGTGAATAAGAGTAACCTGGTTATTTAATGCAGGAACGGCATTCCACTCTCAGCGCAGGTGCCTCGCTTACAATCAGTACTGTTGTGCCCAACGCGTTTCATGCCCAGTAGCATTTCATTAGGGGCTACAGGAAAGGAATAGGAACCATTGCGTGGCAATGGGCAAGTCACTTTTGAATTAATAAAGTCCCCGCCCTGATGGGCGTGGTCACCACCGTGGCCTTCTGGATCTTGTAGTGCTCACTGTATAAGTGAGTTGCCACGCCACGATTCTAAAAATCACCAAAACTTTCAATCCCAAGTGGGCAGCGAAAAACCATTGCGTTGAAAAAGAGGCACAAAGTATATTCCTCCATTCAGGTTCTCCCGCCCCTAAGCTGTGGCGTAGATTGACGCATATAGAACTGTAGAGCACATGCGTTAGCATAGATCGCCATCTGGTGTTGGGCCAGGATGTTTGCACTTTGTATTTCTTCGAAGAAGTCTTTGCAGTCACGAGGTAGACGATTCCTCCTTTTGGTGATCGTGCGCATGGGCATAGACTCCATCCTTAGATTGTTTTTTTCCGCCATCTGGTTCGGATGTGTATTGCTGTGCTCCGGTTCGGTATAGTTTTCGAACCCCTTTGACGCGCAATCCTCTACCCTCAAAGGTATTGTCTTTCATCGCAGTTTCCCACTCGACGTGCATCGCAAAATTTGTAAAACCTTCGATCGGGAACTTTGAGGCGGACCGTCGGGCCTACCCGTGTCGACCATGCCACCAGTCGATGGAACGGACTCCATTTAAACTATGTCCCGGGTGTCGTGCTAAGTTCCCACACACCGACCTGCACCAGGTCTGCAACCTATGCTTATCCCTGGAATACGGCGAAAAGGACTGTGAAGCGTGTCGATCGTTCCGATCGAAAAAGACTCTTCGTGACTGAAATGCAAGGAGACAGCGGCTCCGTACCGGACATCTTTGGAGAAGATTCAGAGGTTCCCTGACAGACATAGAGGCCGAAGAAGAACTGGTCTCCGTCTCCGAAGCTGACTCCGACATGTAGGAAGACCTGAACATCACCCTGGGTCAACGTACCGTGAGTACAAATCTCCATGTGACCACATACAACAAAGTAACTAAGGCTTCGGCATCACCCCTGCTCTCGAGCTCGGGTTGGCACCAACAAAAAGTTTCTAATGCTCCGGCCCAGCTATGAAACATAAGGACAAGCCCCATTCCGGTACCGAGACACCACCTTCGGCACTGGAACATAAGCTGCCTCACATGCCACTCCCTACATCACCAGCACAGAAGACACCATCGGCACCGAAGGCCTCTGAGCCAAAAAAGCTTAGGAGCCAAAATCCTCGGCACCTAAAAGCTCAGAGCCATCAACCTCCACACCGAAACAATCGGAGCCGAAATATCCCGCTCCGAAAGATTCAGGTTCTAAACACACTAAAAGTAAGCATTCGGACTCGGAAACTTGGGTGCCCAAGGACTCCCATAAAGCGTCCACGCCGAAACCCATTCCTAAGGAGAAAGACACTCCTTCCAAAGAACTTCCATCTAAAGATACAGTTTTGGACCCAAAACAAAAAAAAAGACTCCGTATCGATCCCAAAACTGGACAACTTACAGCCACTCTTCCAAAAAAACGGAAGCTACATCTCTGAGGACTGTCCTAGCCCTCTGAAAAAGGACATGGGTACTAACCCTTCTCCCCCTTACCTACCTTCTTCTCCTCCACCTAACGCACATTTACTAATCACACCTTCAAATTCACCATTTTCACCTGACCCACAGGATGATGATCATGGAGACGGTGAATGGAATGGGGACGAGGATCCGGACATACCACAAGACATTCCACATGACACTGATCTATAAGAAGATTACAATAAGGACCCGGATCACAGTAATGACCCTGACCTGTATCCCTCCAGACCCTCCCCACCTGATGATAATATAGGCTTCACACAGGGCTGCTCAGTACCACGGGGTGGAGCTACACTCAGACCCTCTAGAGGAGGATTTTCTTGTGGAGACATTTAGACATTCACAGAAATCCACTAATACTTTGCCCATGCTCAAGGGCATGATAAAACACATGTAGGCAAGGTTTTTAAGGACCCAGTCAGAGCCATATTTCTGACCCCTAGAGTGGATAAAAAGTACAAGCCTGCTCCTACAGACCCTGTATATATTAGGGGACAATTGCCATTAGACTCTCTTGTCGTATCGAAAGCCTACAAAAGGGCTAATTCCCAAACTACAGGCGATGCCCCTCCTCCTGATAAGGAGTCTAAATGATTAGATGCATCAGGCAAAAGAGTGGTCTCACAGGCTGCTTACCATTGGCGAATCGCCAATGCTCAGGAGCTGTTAGCACGCTACGACAGAGCTCACTATTATGAGTTAGAAAAACTCATCCAACACTTGCCTGATGAATACAAGACAAAGGCTAACGACCTCATTCAAGAAGGGAAGTTTAACACCAATACTTTCATAAAATGCGCACTGGATGCAGCAGACACAGCATCTCGTGCCATCAACACTAGCATACTACTATACAGGCCCGATTGGCTTCAAATCTCTGGATTCAAGTAGGAGGTCCAATCCTCCATACTTCATCCGCCCTTTGATAAAGAGAATCTTTTTGGGCCAACAGTCGACACTTCACTTGAAAAGATGAAAAAGGACACTGAAACTGCTAAGTCCATGGTGGCCTTACCAGCGGGGGTTCCTTTTACCACTCCTTTTATAGAGGTGGCTCAAAAACAGTGTCGTCAGAGACTCCCTCCTCCTCTAATAAAAAAACAATTAATCCACCTCCTCCAGGGGTTATTTTCGAGGAGGCTACAGGGGAAATAATAACAAGGGATGAGGCAGGGGTAATTCCAACCGCACTTCCCCTGTCAATAAACAGTGACTTCCCTCCACTACCCCCTGATCATTTAACACCTGTCGGGGGACGACTCTCACAGTTCCTACCTGTCGGGAATTCAATCACCACAGACAAGTGGGTATTACAAATTGTCCAGTATGGTTATTGCATGGAACTTGCATGTACCCCCCAACTCTCCTTCCAAAAGAGCATTCAATGTCACCAGAACACCTCACACTCTTAAAACAAGAGGTTCACTCCCTGTTACAAAAACATGCAATAGAACCAGTCCCATTACATCATGGGGGGACGGGGGTGTACACCCTATACTTTTTAATTATAAAACAGGATGGCTCTCTCAGGGCTACATTAGATCTCAGACAGATAAAACTCTATATTCAGTCAGATCATTTCCACATGGTTACACTACAACAGGTTCTCCCACTGCTTCAGCAAGGCGACTTCCTTTCCACTCTAGATTTAAAGGACGCCTTCTTTCATATTCCCATTCACCCAGCTCACAGGAAGTATCTCAGGTTTGTGGTGGGCGGACACTACCAATTCGAAGTTCTCCCATTGGAGGTTACTACAGCATCCAGACCCAGAGTGTTCACTAAGTGTTTGGCAGTAGGCGCAGCACACTTGAAAAGACAACACATTCACGTCTTCCCTTACTTGGACGACTGACTAATAAAAGCCAACTCACGGCACAGCAGCATACAACACACTCACAAAACCGTTCAGCTGCTTCACGACATGGGATTCACTGTAAACCTCACCAAGTCTCATCTCCAAGCCTACAATACGCAAGCATACCTGGGAGCCACAATAGACACCTGCAAGGCTCTAGCATACCCCAACCCTGTAAGAATACGCAACATACAAACTCTGATATCACAATTTCAGCCTCAACACTCCTTACCAGCTCGAGTGTTCATAAAACTCATCGGAATGATGGCATCTTGCATTCTAATCATTCCTTACGCAAGACTTCAAATGCGTCTCCTACAGGAATGCTTAGCACATCAGTGGAACCAGGCTCAAGGTCTGGTGTTGGTGGACGGCCGCACTCATCGCTCTCTGCAGTGGTGGAATACGCTAAACCTTTACTAGGGGCGGCCATTTATCCACCCGGTTCCACAGATAGTGCTCACCGCAGACTCATCCATCAACGATTGGGGAGCTCATCTTCAAAAACATACCATGCATGGCATGTGGACTCTACAAAAAAAAACGACTCCACATAAACCATCTGGAACTGCTAGCAATTTTTCTAGCACTGAAAGCTTTTCATATACATCTCGTAGACAAAGCTGTCCTAGTTTCTACAGACAACATGACAGCATTGTACTACATACAAAAACAGGGAGGGACACACTCTCCACAGCTCTCACACCTAGCTCAAAGCATATGGAGATGGGCCATACCTCAAAAAATATATCTCCTTGCAGAACATCTCCCAGGAGTAAACAATCAAATTGTAGATCTGCTCAATCATCAAAGACATCAGATCCTCGAATGGGAACTACACCCTCAAGTTCTTCCCATTTTTCCAAATTTGGGGCTACCCAGACATAGATCTGTTCGCCACACACCTCAACGCAAAATGCCCAAACTTCGCGTCCAGGTATCAACACCCATTGTCCAAAGGCAATGCGCTATGGATCAATTGGTCAGGGATATTTGCTTACGCTTTCCCACCTCTCCTGCTAATTCTATTTGTGGTTCGGAAGCTTAAACAACATAACCTCACAATGTTCCCACATGGGCTCGACAACCATAGTTCACAACACTGTTGGAACGATCAGTAATTTCTCATCAAAAACTACACTTCTCCCCCAAGTTTCTCACTCAGAACCATGGCGAGATAAGGCATCCAGATCCCAGTCAACTTAACCTTGCGATCTGGCACCTGAAATCATAGAGTTTGGCTATCATAATCTTCCGCCAGACTGCATGAACGTCCTAAGAGGCTAGACACCCTACCACAAGAGCATGCTACGCAGCAAAATGGAAAGAATTTGTAATTTATTGTAACAAAAATCAAATCAATCCGCTTGATGTTTCAGTTCAAAACATCATTTGCTATCTGTTACACCTACAACGGGCTAACTTAGCATACACATCAATAAGACTACATCTTGCTGCAATAGCAGCTTACCTACAGAAAAGACAGCACTTGTGCTTTTTTCGTGTACCCGCTATCAAAGCCTTTATGGAAGGACTCAAAAGAATCATTCCTCCTAGACTTCCACCTTCTTCCGTGTGGAATCTGAATATAGTTCTTACAAGACTCCTGGGCCCGCCATTTGAGCCTTTGCACACATGCGAACTACAGTTTGACTTGTAAGGCCTATGAACCACAATAAAGTGGTTCATAGGCCTAGCCCAAAATTTCTACCCAAAGTCGTTTCTGCTTTTCATCTCAACCTGTCTGTTGAGTTACCCGTGTTTTTTCCTCAACCAGACTCTGTAGCAGAACGTGCTCTTCACGCATTAGATGTGAAAAGAGCACTACTTTATTACATTGAAAGAACCAAATCGTTTAGGAAAACTAAACAACTCTTTGTTGCTTTTTCCCCACCACACAAAGGCAATCACATTTCAAAAGCAGGTATTGTAAGGTGGATAGTTAAGTGCATCCAAATATGCTACCTTAAAGCTAAACGCACCCTAGCATTTCCCCGTAGAGCGCACTCTACACGCAAGCTAGGGGCTTCTATGGCATTCTTAGGGAACATACCTTTAGATGACATCTGCAAAGCTGCAACATGGTCTACACCACACACATTCATAAAGCACTATTGTGTAGATGTGTTTGCAAAACAACAAGCTAGTGTGGGCCAGGCAGTTTTACGAACACTATTTCAAACCACTGCAACGGATACCGGTTAGTCACCGCTGGGAAGATAACTGCTGAATAGTCTATGCTAACGCATATGATCTACAGCTCATATGCCTCGAATGGAAAATGCTACTTACCCTGTATGCATCTGTTCTTGGCATATAGAGCTGTAGATTCATATGCACCCACCCGCCTCCCCGGGTACCTCTATCTGTTGCATTAATATCTTACTTAGATACAATTTACATGGACATCTCTTTACTACTCTTACTAACTCTATCATCACCCGTTATGGCAAAACAATCTAAGTATGGAGTCGATGCCCATGCGCACTAACACCAAAAGGAGGAGTCACCTACATTTTGACTTCAAAGACTTCTTCGAAGATAAACAAAGTGCAAACATCTGGGCCCAACACCAGATTGCGATCTATGCGAACGCATATGAATCTACAGCTCTAAATGCCAAGAACAGATGCATTTTATATATATATATATATATATATATATATATATATATATCTATCTATCACAACCCCGAACACGATCCCAAATACGGTCTCAAAACAGGTACGGACCACGATATGGAAAAAAGTTTCTTCTTTATTTAATGCAGATTTTTAAAGTGCCTGTGCAAAGTCTTTACAAAGCAAGTGCCCAGCCTGACGCGTTTTGACGCGTGGTGGTAGCATGGGAATGGTAAACATTCTGTTCCTGCAGTAAAGAGCTACATATTTGTTGATGTAGAAAGCAATTGTGTTTATTATGGTTGATTTAACAGATTTTTACTTGAGGCCAAAAGTCTGTTACTTTTTTACTACACCCATTGGAATAATTGCTTATCATTGGTGGTCCTAGAAATCTAGTTAGTTAAAGGTGCGGACACTCTACTTCCATGATACTTTGAAAGACTGGTGAGGACAGCAACTGAAAAGCCGTTCCTCATTCTGTCCCGTTCTCTTGGCTTTTCACTTGGTGTATAACCTCAGATGTGTGCTGTTAGTTTTGGAATGTGACATAAGCCCAGTAACTAACCCGGCTGAAGTCCTGCCATAATACAGAGCCCCCAACTGGATGTTTCTCTGTTGCTCTTGGGTGAATGCCGTACATCACTCATTGGAAATTTAACAATGCCTCTAATGGGTTGTTCTTCTGTTGCTTTTCCATCACTTCTGTGCCAACTCCAAGTAACACTACTTTGTACCTTAACAGCAGCTTCAATGGGTGGCTCTGTTTCCATAGTCCTTGGTGCTTTAATAGTGCCTCGTGGGATGGTCCTCTGTCCCTTCTTGGTGAACATCATACATTACTTTTTAGTAGTTTTAAAGTGCCTCCAACGTTTTAAATCTTTTGATGCTATTGGTTGAGCTCCATATACCATGATGGACCCCACTGATGGAAATCACATCCGATTTTCTTTGAATGAGAACACCCATCCAAAAATATGATAAGGACCACCATAGGCACCTGCAGCTAATATTCCTGTCTCTGTAACACACATGCTTATGAGCAAGGATATGTTTTGGACATGCCAGGTAGAAACTAACTATTGGAAGGAGGTGACAAATGTCATCTTGGAGACCAGGGGCATCCTTAGACTGGGTAACCTGGAGCTTTGCCTACTTGGATAAATGACAAAGTCCGAAAAGCGGAAAAAGGAAAACAGATTTGTAAACCTGGTGCAGATCTTCATTTAAAGACAAATAGCCATGCCTTGGAAGTTGACATCAGTACAGCTGACTACAACCTGGATGAAAGAGCTATCTAAATGAGTCAAGGCCACAAATCCATCACCAAACAACTCAGATAGACAACAAAATGCAAGAGAATGAAAAGAAAAAGATCTGATCCATAAATCCTCACACTGGGGGGCAAACTCATTTCCCCATAACTTATCTGGCAAAACAAAATCTCCATCCGCCTCCTCTACCATAGACCAGTACCAGATTGCCACTTCTTTATCCCCTTCTTGCTTTTCTACCAGTTGTTTTTCAAACCGGCTATACTTCCCCACTTGAAGACCCTTCCTTTTTTCCGCACGTGCCCAACTATCCAACTGTAAATATTTAAACCTAGAAAAAGCCATACCCACCTTGTCCCTCAATACCTCCCAATCTTGTACCCTGCCATCCGCCAATATTTCTCCCCATCTTTGAATCCCAGCGTCTTTTAACGGAATTACTAAACTGTCCTGCATACAGGGTGGAAGCCCGGGAGAGTCCCAGACCGGAGCAACATTAGAGTAGTAATGTAACCTGACATTTTTTCTTTTCTTTATAAAACTGTGAATCCAGCCTGGCTAAGACGTAACCACTTGTTTTCCCTGCACCGGGCCTATTTTTCACCCATAAGGCTCTCCAAGTTTCTTCCAGGGAAAAAATGTAATAAGTGTAATTTGGTGGCTGCCTCAGATACACATATGTTTTTGGAATGCCCGGCTATTGGGTTATTCTGGGAGGAAGTAATAGCTACTCTGAACTCTGTTTTAAGTACATAACTGAAAGTTACTCTCCCGTTAATAATTTTTGGACTGGAGGAAAACATAAATGGTCAGGCAAAGTCTTTTTTTTTCTACTCTATTATTCTTGCTAGACGACAAATATGTAAATTTTGGGTAGAAGCCAAAGCCCCATCACACATAGCCTGGCTGACATCATTGTATGAAACTTCTAAGACTGACTTGGCTAGATCACGCTCCAAAAAGAATTTGTCTTTTTGGGATTTGCTAATAAACTGGAGCTAGGATACCGGGGTTTTTTATTTTTTTATTTTTTCTTTTCCCCGGGTCCGATGATTATGTCAACTAGGCTCCAGAAGACCCTGGGAAGTGGTCTCCCCGTACGTAAGCTCTAGGTCTGTCATTATTGACTGGTGCTTCTCCGTTTTTCTGCCTAACGAGATAGTCTCCCGCCTTATAAACAAAATTTTGCCCGGAATGTGACACAGCGGATAGATCTACAAAAATATTCCAAGACAGACGTGTGGTGGTTGGCTTTCTTTGGTGGGTGGAGGTAATGGCAAATGAGGACAAAAAAATAAAAAATAAAATGCAAGAGAATGACTGTTTGAGATTTTCTAACCTGTATCAACTATGCTTGACCACTTTGAATGATATATACTTCATCGCAACGCATTGCATACTCCTTTTCCCCTCTGTTAACCTTGTGAAAAGGGCATCTCAATGAATATGCCCTTTTGGAAAGGCCGACTGGCACAGTACATTAGTTAAGGAGTAAGCAATGTTCTGTTACGTGTCTCTTTTAGGCTTAGAAGGAAACATTGCCATTTTACATGAACACAGGGCTTTTTTAAAAGTTGTTTTCACTCGTCATATCGACGCTTGATGCACATTAGCATTCGTGACACTTTGGGTTAGTTTCTTGGAGAAACAGACCTTGCTTACACGCGGGGTTGGAATATCCAGTAATGGGATTCTTGGTAAGACATACACATACAGCCTATACACATTAGTTAGCGCCGGAATAGTATGGGTACGCTAGATTTATATTATTCTATAGGCTTGCATATATACGTTTTCTGAAAAATGGTGGAACTCTTTGTTCTGTTCACTGTCCTGATGCTTATTATAACTTTCAACTGCTTCTGTCTATTGATTATTGCAGCATAAATATTCTATACAACAATCACTTCGGTTCAATAAGTATTGAAAACGTCCCTCTTAGTATTCTTTGTATATTTATTTCTCTGAGCAAAAGAGAGCACGAGTGTATGAGCGAACGGTTCTAGGTCTGTCACCATGGTTCCTGAGAGAACAGTGTTGTCATTTTCGGTGTTTGCCAGAACCGTTCGCTTCCTGTCTAGATTTAGGGGGGGGGGGGGGCAATGGTGGCACTGTGAGCTAGCTGGTCTATGGGACATGTCTTGCGGTAGTACACAGAATCAGTCTGGCACCATCCCAAATTCTGTCTTCCACAAACATGCAGTTCCTACCGATTAGTGGATACTACACAACCGTGCCGAACGCACAACTTGACTTTAATGGTAGAAATTCTCAGCCACATGTAGGCTGGGCGGGGTGTAGGGCCAGGTAGGGAACATGTGAAAACAAATATGATAGATGGTGTTCCATCCTCAAAAATTGGAATTAATAAGAAACTCTGTGGCCCAAGTTAGTTGTTTATGTTAAAGTGCCTGGAGAAATTAATGCAACAATGTTCACAATTGCCTGACTACATGCACACTGTTATATTTAACAAACCAATAAATACATTTTAAAACCTCTTAACTGATTATTGCATGGCCAAGAAGGCGGCCGAGTGAGACGCATCTACGAGTCTCTCCGGTGCCATCGATATTGAGCTACAAGATCGCCGGATCCTTTGACCGGGGAAGACACGGAGGGAGTGTGAGGGTCCAGCGGTGGGGGTAGCACCACAGCCCCTATGCAGGGGGGTTGCCCAGAGGCCTCTTCGAACTGGTGAGGGACAGACTAATGCACAAGCGCGCTGTCTCAGGTGCTGGGTCCCTGGGCGAGTGCGATACAGCTGCCTTCACTTGAGCTGTGTGTTCAGTGCTGGGACCACACTGAGGCGATCCACGCCAGGGAAACGCTACGTAGCTCGTGAACAGAACGGAGCGATCAGCTAAGACTCGGAGCGTAGAGAACCAGGCGGATCTGCAACGTGGCCTCTGTGAGCAGCTACCCCACTCGGATATTGATACTGTCCCCAGCCCCACTGGTTGCGGAGTCCCTATAGGCAAGCCCTGGGGTTCGAAGAAGGAAAATTTAGAGCAGCCTAGTGACACAGATCAAAGAGGCTGAGGGAGGCGCAGCTAAGAAAGGTCGCCAGGCGAATATCGGGAGGGCGCTCCCGTGTACTCCCTACATATGGTCGGCCAATACCTCCCACACAATTGCAATGCCTTCTGCCAGTAACAGAAAGAATAGGTCCGTCAAAGACATGTTAATGAAGCAACCACCTACGTCAACCACAGCGAGTGCGCCCACAGAAGAGAAAGATCCAAAAGAGGAATTGGAGGCCTCGGATGCCCCAGCCACCCAAGCCTTTATGACCAAGCTCTTAACTTCTCTCTACGAAGACCTGCTCACCATGCAAACTCAACTCTTAGCAGACTTGTAGGATCATACAAAAGATTTAGATGAAGTAGGGGACCGAGTCGCATCCCTGGGAGAGCGAGAAACTAGCAGAGATGAGGAGCTGGAATTGATGCAGCAAGAAATACTGCGACTACGAGAGCAACATATTGACCTTCAAGCAGCAGTAGAAGACTTCGAAAATTGCTCACGCAGAAATAATGTAGCATAAGAGGAGCGCCATCCCGTGCAGAATGTGAAGACATCCGCGAATGTGTTATCGCTCTTTTCAAACAAGTGCTGGGAGATGAATGCCCCGCGGGGATCCAGACTGACAGAGCACACCGTGTGGGTCTGCCGAAAGGCAATAAAGCTCCCCCACCAGACATTTTAGTGTGCGTTCATTATTTTCAGCTTAAGGAATCCATCATCTGCCAAACTAGGAAGGCGCACCCGCTACAGTTTAGGGGACACACAATATCTTTCTTCCAAGACCTGTCGTTGACCACGCTTTTCAAAAGGAGGGAGTTCCAGTCTGTCACCGCACACTTACGAGAACAAGCATTGAAAATGCAATAGGTCTAGCCTTTGATTAAGTTAAAGCCATTTGCTTTGCTAATGGTGTTGTATAGCAAAGCAAATGGCTTTAACTTAATAAAAGGCGAGCCCTATTGCATTTTCAATGCTTGTTACTGTACTGGTGGGGCAGTTTTTACTGTTGATACTACCACAAACATTCCCTGCAGCAAGCATAAATGCATGCAGTCGCCCATACCTTGCAAGCCAATCACACTGCTTGCCTTTGCAAGGTTAAAGCTCCCTTGATTTGCAAATATAGGCCACTTTTTTTTAGCTATCTGATTGGTTAATGAGTGCCACTTTTCATATTTTGGTGCAGGGACCTGTTTTCTGCCCCAGTCGGACCATGTTGCCACAACCAATTGTACATACCCACACACACATAGACAATAGCTTGTTACAGTTTTGGAAGCATGTGTCTCCAGTCTTCCAAGACAAATGGGATTCCGACGACCACGCTTCTGCACAAGCTGCTGTTTGACAAAAGGAGATCCGTACTGGGCGCTGTTACCCCGATCACGCACTCCTTCAGACGCTATCCGCAGCCAGCGCCGGCTTTCAGGCCACAATTAGCATCAGTGCTGCAGTTTGCAACAATTATGGCCCTGTTTCACTGCACACAAATGAGGCTCTTTATCAGCCTTTGGGCTGTGATTTGTGCGTCTTTGCGTCAATAAATGGAGGCGGCCACCTCCCTAATGGATTAGTGTTCCTGCCGGCTGCCCTGGCAGCGGGGGCAAAGACAGAGACCTCAGCCAACGCCGCAGCAAAAGAGCCACAAAGGGCTTCTCTGATCCTCGCTGGCATCCGGGCTGCCCCGATGTGCGCACTGAAGCGGCACTGTCCGTGCCATCAGATGCACACTGTGCATCCCCCCATAGGGTGCTCTATAGAGCCATTGACGCTGCCGCACTGCGCAGACGTGTCTCACGGAGTCCACTTTAGGAACAAAGCCGCACCCCCTTTGTAAAGCCGGATTTAAAACCTGCGGGGACATTTCAATTGCAGAGGGAGGCTGACGCACTCAAATGTTCTGGACAGTGGCATAAAGATAGTCCACGCAGCCCCTGTGGTGCGGGGAGGGGGCGAGCTCCAGGGGGAAGCTGGGCGTCTCAGAACCCATGCAACTCAGAGGGGCGCAGAGCCGCCAGCAGGGATGCACCCATGAGAAGAACCCCTGTGCTTGGAGCACAGAGACCTCCCAAGAAGCGCAGGAACACAACTTTCCAAAGCACCGGAAGCGGAGGGCTGTGTACAAACGAGGAAAGAAAGGGGAGAGGGGGTGGGAAGGAGGTGTTGTGCAACAATATGTTGAGAAGGGAGAGGAATGGAGCGTTGGGCTTCACGAGGAAAGTGGAGTGGGAAATAAAGTGAGCGCGGTGCCTCAAGTGGGTGCCGCGCTTATTAAAGTAAAAAAGCATAAGGCGCGTGTGGCGGACAACACAGAGGGCGGGTAGCGGTAGGGAGGACGACAGGGGGGTATAAGGAGAGAAATAAAAAGCGCGTTAGCCATTGTTGAAGGCAAACGCGTAATATGAAAAAAAGTGCTTAGCGGCTAATTGAGAGACACTGCCTTCCGCCGCAAGTAAAAGATCAAATCCCGGTGGGCGGGGCCAAAAGAGGACAGGGTGGCAACCGTCAGTGTAATGATTGCCTCCGGTGCAATCACTACACTGTGTTTTGCCTAATCTATGACGCAAAACGACGCCCACAAATCAAAAATGGAGGCGGAGCCACGACACGACTTCTAGAATCGTATCGATTCCAAGAAGCCCTCTTATGACGAGACAGCGCATGCGCTGCTTTCGTCAGGCCGAGACCTAAAAAGGGATATCGTACTCCTGGGGCCACCCTTTTCGCATCATCTTCCGGTATGAGAATAAACTTTGGCGGTAAAGTCCCTGAAAGAAGTATCTGAGGTCCTAGGCCTCACAGAAGAGCCACCCCAAGAAGATTCTGCCAGGCACAGGAAGAACATCAAATCCTCCGACTCTCGCTGGCGACGCGTCGTGGGGGCCCTCCGCCAGCCACAAGCCTGACTTGGAAACAATAGCCATTGAAAGAAAGGCAGTGATCAGCGCATTGGCCAACTTACCTGAACGCCTTGTCTCCCCATGAATTGCTTCTCCTGAGCACCGGTCATCATGGATCCTGGTGGCGTCGGGGAACTCTCCCTAGCCGGGCGACATCTCCTTAAGACTCAAACAATTGACTCCTGCGTTCTCATACCGAAGATACTACCGAGAGCAGACTGCACACACCCAGAGAGCGCTCTCACTTTGACGCACTCATGTCACTAATGGAGATAAGACTGAATATTAGTTTGGGGGGGGGGGAGAGTTTTGGGATGTTTTCCATACCTGCCCTCCTCACTGCTATCTGTATAGGATGTTGTACTGGCAGGGCGAAAGTAACCATGGGGCAGGAGGGTGGGACGCGCCACTAGGCTCATGCTTCACTATACTCCCTTTGTGCACTCATAAATGATGGCCCAGAATTAAAAAATTGTTAGCCTCAACGTCCGGGGTCTCAAACACCCAGTGAAACGTGCTGCGACTTTGTCCCTCCTGGAAAACTCTCAGGGTGACATCTGCCTCCTCGAAGAAACTCCTCTTTTACCTCAGGACGTGAACCGCATGCACTCCCGGCGCTTCCCCCTCCAGGTGTGGTCTTCCAACTCGGCCCAAAATACCAATAGTCACCATTCTTTTTACTGCAAAACTTTGCGTCAAACTCCTCTCTACAATTGCGGAAATTAAGGGGCTATTTTTGGCTGTTAGGATTCAGTGGGAGTGCTTGCAATTCACGCTCGCTAACATCTACACCCCAAATACACAGCAGGAACAATTTATACGCAGAGCCCTAGGGGAGATTTTGCTGTCTGCGGAGGCATAAATCTTGGTGGATGGAGATCTTAATCTGACAATGGATATGAATCTAGATCGCTCAGGACAGCGGTACATGCGGACAGGATCTATGTCTGCAAAAGGCCAGCGCTGGCTCGAGGAACATGGTTTCCTCATTGTGTGGCGCAACCATCACCCAGACGACAGAGATTACACATACTTATCAGCTGCACACAAAACATACACGCATAGATCATTTTTGGCCTTGCCATCGTTGGCTACAAACCTCACTGATTCAATTATCGAGCCACGCTCTCTGTCCGACCATGCCGTGATCACGACTACATTACGCAGGAATAGACATTCCCTACACCTGACGGGATGGCGAATGAGGGATAGCCTCCTACAATCCAAGCCAGCAGTGGGGGCGATTCATGCCTGAATCGTAGACTATCTGCAGATCAACGATACAGGGACCACGTCCCTAGCCTCAGTGTGGGAAGCACTGAAGCTGGTAGTCAGAGGAGAGTGTATCGCGCTCTCAGCAGGAGAAAACAAAGTGTGTTGGGATAAAAGGCAGAGCATAAAGCAGGAAGTGAGGGAGCTGGAAGCAATACATGAGAGAACCGGGGCACTCAGGGTCTGGAGGGAACTAGAGAAGAAGCAACTCTTACTGACATTTGTAGATCTTGACAGGGCAGGCAGAATAAGCACTTTTAAGACTCCGACATCAATTTTATCCAAGTATAGACAAGTGTGGGAAAATGTTGGCGCAAATACCTTAGCGACATCAATTTGATCTATAAAAAACGCCTCTGGTGACAATAGATAAAGACATAGCAAGGGAGTTTCAAAATTTTTACCAGGCCTTGTATGCAGAAGAAGATACCTTGCAGACATCTCCCCACCTGTTTTTGCAGGATATACATGTCACTAAACTCACAGTCATCTCAGAGCAGTTAGATGAGCCGATTCGTATTGAAGAAGTGATCTGAAAGAAACACGTTAGTTAGATTCCTCACCTTAGAATATGCCCATGCATCAGGCTGGATCCGGGAAGATTTTTGTAGCAATACCCCTTGCGCGTCGCTAGGCGTCGTCTGCGGCTCCACGTCCGTCGTTGGCGTCGTGCGCCGGAATGATGTCGTCGGAGTACTTAGACGCCGCCCTCACGCGCTGACGTCAGTTCTTCATTTTTCCGCGCCAGACAGCGCCGATCCGGGAAGAGCTTACCCCTTAGTCAATTTTTTACTAAACTTTTTTGACTCTTTTTGGTCTTCTGTTGACTCGACTCTGGTGCCGGTAGGATGCCTGGGTTTAAAGCCTGTGACTCCTGTCATCGACTGATGTCGGTGACAGACCACCATCGCCGGTGCCTTTACTGCTTGGGGGCCGACCACGACGTGGAGTCGTGCCCCGATTGTCAGGCCTTGACCTCGAAGGCTAGGCGGGAGCGGTCCCGTAAGCTTCTCGAGCTTCGGCACTCAGCTCCGCGCCGCTCACAGTCCCTGTCCAGGAGGAGGTCCAAGGACCGGTCGCGGAGCCGCAGCCACCATCATCGCTCGTCGGGCTCGAAGTCTTCGGGTAAGTCGAAGCGTTCAAAGAAGTCCAAGAGGCGACACCGCTCTTCGGACTCCCCTCGTCGGTCGCGCGACTCGGCCGAGGGTCAGGGTGGTCCCACCCCCGCGGCTCCGTCGAAGCCGCAGGAGTCGCGTCCGTCACCATACCCGCCAGTCCCTGGGACTGACGCGACTCCGGCGGAGGTCAGTGCTTTCGTCTCGGCCATGAGGGGCCTGACTCCGCCGTCGATGCCTGCCGGCACGCCTTCGGGCCCCGCGGGCTC
Source organism: Triturus cristatus (assembly GCF_964204655.1). NCBI lineage: Eukaryota > Metazoa > Chordata > Amphibia > Caudata > Salamandridae > Triturus > Triturus cristatus. Next base: position 484,345,417 of record NC_140585.1, read on the forward strand.
GACTGGGCGACCTCGCGTGCCGTCGGCTCCGGCCCCGTCGACGACTTCGGTCACGACGCCGCTGGTCCCCGAGGGATCCAGGCCTGGATCTCTGCTGGCGCCGGTCGACCTCACGACGCCTCCTCCGCCGACACCGGTTCCACCTCCAGCGCCGTCTCCGGACGACGCCGTTCCCCGGTTTAACCCCTGTCCGGGCCCACCGCCACTCGACGCCGCTACCGACGCCGATGGATGAGCGTTTCATCTACCGCCTGGCTCTGATCATTCCTCCTGTTTATCAGGAATCAGATGACGGGGGCGATTGGGAGGGGTCTGAGGACCCTATGGCCAGACGGGGCCAACTTTCACAGGACTGGGCAGACTAACTGGGGGATGCCAGTGGTCTGGACACCTCCCCGGACGCTGGTTTCATCTCTCCTCCGACTGTGGCCTCGGAGGAAGGTGCAGCTTTCTCAGTGGTGCTACGCAAGGCGGCCGAAGCCCTGGGGCTCGAGTTGACTGCTGTGGCCGTGAGGACTAACATCCTCACAGAGGTGCTTCAACCGTCGGCAAGCTCCACAGAGCCTCTGCTGCAGTTCAATGAGGCCCTCATAGACATTCTGCAGGGCACTTGGTCCAAGCCCTCCACAGTTCCTCCTGTGGATCGGAACGTGGCCCGGTGCCACCGCCCTGCTCAGGGCGACCCCAGTTTCCTGTCCCAACACCCCACCCCGAGAGTCTGGTTATCCAGGCCTCATCTTCCCAATCCTCCTTCCTGTCCGCTCCTCCGGATCGGGAATCCAAGAGGTTGGAACAGTTCGGAAAGAAGCTGTTCTCTTCCCTGAGTTTGGGCCTGCGGTCTTTGAACACCGCTTGCCTCTTGGACCGTTTCTCCCACTCTCTGTGGGATACGGTGGAGGGCGTGCTGCCCTTGTGTCCGGAGGAGGCCCGGACACGTCTCTCCCGGGCGCTTGCTGACTGGCTAGATGCAGCACGACATGCCATACGGTGTGGACTAGACACCACGGACTCGCTGGGTAGGGCGATTTCCACCACGGTGGCGCTCCGGCGCAACGCCTGGCTGCGGTCCACGTCTTTCTCGGGGGATGTCCAGAGTACCCTCATGGATATGCCCTTTGATGGCACTCGCCTTTTTGGTGAGAAGGCGGATAGTGCGCTGGCTCGTTTTAAGGACTCCCGGGCTACGGCCAAGTCCTTGGTTCTCTCGGCCCCGCGGCCGCAATCTTCAGCCTTTCGCCCCTTTCGTGGCCAAGGAAGGGGTGCCTCCTCACGTCCGCCTAGCCACTGGCCGCAGAACCAACCTGCACGCGGTCGTGGATGTGGATTCCGCCGTGGCAGTACAGGAGGACAACGTGCCGGTCAGTCCACATCCACCCGGGCGCCATCCGCCTCAAAGCCCTCCTAGTCCGAGCTTTCAGGCCCATTCCACGCCAGTGGGTGGCAGAGTTCGCCATCACCTGCTCCACAGGCGATCCATCACATCGGACAGGTGGGTGCTGCAAATCGTCCGAAGGGGCTACTCCCTCCCCTTCGAGACGACCCTTCCAGCCATGCCACCGCAGTGCCACCGTATGTCGGAGGATCACTTGAATCTTCTGCGGGAGGAAGTTACGGCCCTCTTGGCCAAAGGGGCCGTCGAGCGCTTTCCTGGTCCAGAAGTAGGTTGTGGTTGCTATTCCCACTACGTTCTGGTTCCCAAGAAGGGCAAAGGGGGCCTACGACCTATCTTGGACCTCAGCAGCGTCAATGCCTTCCTCCGGAAGGAACGGTTCAAGATGCTCACTTTAGCTCAGGTTCTGGCTGTCCTCGACCCTGGAGACTGGATGGTAGCGTTGGACTTGAGGGACGCCTATTTTCACATCCCCCGTCCTGCCGGCCCACCGGCGTTACCTGCGGTTCACGGTGGGTCAGGAGCACTTTCAGTTCACCGTGCTCCCCTTCGGCCTCACCAGTGCCCCTCGGGTGTTCATGAAAGTGACGGCGGTGGTCGCAGCTCATCTGCGCAGATCAGGGGTTCCAGTCATCCCCTATCTCGATGACTGGCTGTTGAAGGCGGGCTCGCCCCAGCAAGTCGTCTCCCACCTCCAGACTATGGCCGACCTCCTGCATTTGCTGGGGTTCTCCATCAATGTGCCGAAGTCACACCTGAGACCCTCCCAGAAGCTCCTCTTCATCGGAGCGGTTCTCGATTCGGCGCAGTTCCGGGCATATCCTCAGGAACAGCGGGTCCGGGATATTCAGGCTCCGATTCCCATCTTTCGGCCTCTATCCTGGGTTTTGGTCAGGAGGGTGCTGCGGCTTCTGGGGCTGATGGCCTCCTGCATCCTGTTGGTGCGTTACGCCAGGTGGCGAATGCGGGCTCTGCAGTGGGACCTGAAGTTTCAGTGGGCCCAGCATCGAGGCAACCTGTCCGACCATGTCTTGATCTCGGAGGGCACTGCGAAACAGTTGCAGTGGTGGCTCTTGGACCGCGATTGGGTCAGGGGCAGATGCCTCTCCCTACCCCAACCGGAGCACGTAGTAGTGACGGATGCGTCCCTCCTGGGATGGGGGGGGCCATATGGGAGAGGCGGAGATCAGAGGCCTCTAGTCTCCGGCGGAGTCTCAACTCCATATCAACTTGTTGGAGCTGAGAGCGATCCGGCTTGCACTGAAAGCCTTCCTTCCCTCTGTCCAAGGAAGTGTCGAGCAGGTGTTCACGGACAACACCACCGCCATGTGGTATTGCAACAAACAGGGCGGGGTGGGGTCGTGGACCCTTTGTCAGGAGGCTCTGCACCTCTGAACATGGCTGGAACACCACGGCATCATCCTGGTGGTTCAACATCTGGCGGGCTCTCTGAACGCCAGAGCAGACGAACTCAGCCGCCGGTGCATGATGGATCACGAATGGCATCTGCACTCGGACGTGGCGCAAGGTCTCTTTCTGCAGTGCGGAGAGCCTTGGTTAGATCTATTCGCCACTGAAGAGAACGCGCAATGTCAGCAGTTCTGCACGTTGGAATTTCCAAGGCGGCACTCGCTCGGAGACGCTTTTCGTCGCGAGTGGAGTTGCGGTCTGTTGTACGCCTTTCTGCCTATACCACTTCTGCCCAGGGTGCTGAAGAAGATCCGGCGCGACTGGGCCCAAGTCATCTTAGAGGCTCCGGATTGGGCACAAAGGTACTGGTATCCCGAGCTACTCAGTATGTCAATAGATCCTCCGGTACGACTGCCTCTTCAGGAGGACCTTCTGTCACAGCAGCAGGGGACGGTCCTCCACCCGAACCTGTCCAGTCTCCACCTCCATGCGTGGCGATTGAGCGTCGACAGTTGATGCCATTTGACTTGCCTCCTGAAGTCTGTGACGTCATTCTGGCAGCCAGGCGTCCCTCCACAAAATCAGTATACGCCTGCAGGTGGAACAAATTTGTGGCATGGTGCACAGCAAAGGCTGTGGATCCCCTTTCCGCCCCTCTTTCTGAGGTTCTACTCTTTCTTCGGCCCAGCAGGGCTCTGCTCTGGGCACCTTGAAAGGTTATCTTTCTGCAATCTCTGCTTTCTTACGGCTTCCTGATCAGCCTTCTCTTTTCAAGTCCCCTGTTGTTTCGCGTTTTCTTAAAGGCATTACTCACATGTTTCCTCCTGTCCCCTTCGTAATGCCTCAGTGGGATTTGAATCTTGTCTTGACCTTTCTGATGTGCGCTCCCTTTGAGCCTCTTCACAATTGTCCCCTTCGTCTTCTGACTCTTAAGACTGCTTTCCTGGTAGCTATCACCTCGGCGGGTGAGTGAGCTCCAGGCTCTGTCATCTAAGCCTCCCTTTCTTTCTGTTCGTCCAGACAAGGTTGTCCTCCGGACTCGTCCTTCTTTTCTTCCGAAAGTGGTGACCCCCTTTCACATCGGGCAATATGTCACATTGCCCACCTTCTTTCCGCCTCCGCATCCTTCGAAAGAAGAAGAGAGCCTCCACCGTCTGGACCCCAAACGTGAACTGTCCTTTTATTTGGACCGCACCCAACTTTTTGTTGGATACGTAGGTGCTAAGAAGGGGAGGGCTGTACACAAGCGGACCGTCTCACGGTGGGTCGTTTTGTGTATAAAGGTTTGTTACTCCTTGGCGAAGAAGGACCCTCCTGTTGGGCTGAGAGCCCATTCCACCCGGGCCAAAGCGGCGACTACTGCCCTGGGACGGGGAGTTCCCTTGCAGGACATCTGTCAGGCGGCGACGTGGGCCTCACTGCACACGTTCGCCAAGCACTATTGCCTGGACAGCCAAGTCCGGAGAGATTGCCTCTTTGGCCGTTCTGTTCTCCAGGACTTTCTGGTGTGATCTTGGTTCGCAGACCCTCCACCGGGGTTGGTATTGCTGGGGTATCTATTTTAAGGTGAGGAATCTAACTAACGTGTTTCTTTCAGATGAACAAGTTACTTACCTTCAGTAACGATGTATCTGTAAGAAACATTAGTTAGTTAGATTCCTCACCGACCCACCCACCCTCCCCGCTCTGCGAAGCGACATCTAGGGTTAAGGTCATCCTGTTCAGGGCCCTAGACTTTTTGGCACCAGTGTCGGTCTCTTGCATGGCTCTGAATTCCTGGCGCGGAAAGCTATGTACAAGAACTGACGTCAGTGTGCGAGGGCGGCGTCTAAGTACTCAGACGACGTCATTCCGGCGCACAATGCCAACGACAGACGCGGAGCCGCAGACGACGCCTAGCGACGCGCAAGGGGTATTTCTACAAAAATCTTTCCGGATCCAGCCTGGGGATATTCTAAGGTGAGGAATCTAACTTACTAATGTTTCTTACAGATACATCGTTACCGAAGGTAAGTAACTTGTTCATTAAGGCTAAGACGCCTCCCGGGGCACAGCGGAATGTGGCTCCTACCGCCCCATTTCTCTATTGAATAGCGATGCCAAAATACTTGCTGGCATCGTAACAGCCTGGCTCAGCCCGCTAATACCAGGATTAGTTGACCCAGACCAGTCGAGCTTTAGCCCCACCCGGCAAAGTGCAGACAATACCAAAAGGCTGCTACACCTCACAGACGTTATACATCGACCGGGCAAAGAAGCAGTACTCCTCAAGTAAGATGGTCTTATCTCTTTGACACTTTGTGGCATTTTGGCTTCGGGATGGCTTCATTAAATGGATTTCCTGTATATTAAGTGCTCCGAGCTTTTGTCCGGGTCAGTGGTGTGTCATTGAATCGGTTTCCGATAGCAAGAGGCACTCGGCAGGGATGCCCCTTATCGCTGCTCCTCTTTGCGCTGTATATGGAGCCGTTCGCACAAAAAATCCGGGACAACCCTCAAATAAGCGGTGTTAAGCTCAGCGCAAACACACATACCATCAGCTTCTATGCTGACGATGTGATTCTCTCACGGACACAACTACATACTTCACTACCGGCCCTGCTTGCGGAGCTGGAACACGTCGAATAAGTGTCGGGCTTCAAGGTGAACCTAAGTAAATCCCAAATTCTAAATCTCTCGGTGACTCCCGCCCAGAGGGACCTGTTCAAGAACACATTCCCACTGTCTTGAGCAGAACATTCCATAACGTACCTGGGCATTTCGCTAGCCTCCACCATTCCAAAATCTTTGGCTCTGAATTATACGGCCCTTATGACACAAACGTCGCAGGCCTTGCACAGCTGGAGCCGATTGGGATTGGCTTGGCTCGTAAGGGTGGCTGCAGTCAAAATAACATTCTTGCCTCGCATCTTATACATTTTTGAACCCTCTTCTCCCCGTCCCGTCCCCCCCCACCCCCTTCCCACCCGAGGGTCATCTGTTTTCTGCAGTTGGCCATAAATAACTTTGTATGGGGTGGGAAGAAACCACAAATAGCTAGTGTCCAATTGACCCAGCACAAACGCCCCCCCTTGATTCATAGATATCTCCAGGCAGCACCCTACGGTATATACTTGAATGGAACTGGCCCCTCTCAGAAAAACATTTGTCATTTATGGATCAGACGGTAGCAGGGGTCAATATATGGAGGGAGATTTGGCTTCCTCACAGGCATTGAGCTTTGGGCCTTTACTTCTCCCCAGTGACATCCCACATGCTGAAACATGGGACAGAGTGGCGCCTGCTAACGAACTGACTTCATTCCCCTCCCCGATGACTCCGATAACGGGGCACCCTGTCTTTTAATCGGGGTGCAACTCGACGGTCTTTGATAGATGGTGTGAGCAGGGATGTAAACGCATCGGGTCGTTATTTAACCCGGCCGGCCTGATTCCCTTTGACCGCCTGAAGCAAGACTATGAACTCCCCCCAGTCGGACGCGTTCCATTATCACCAAGTGCGTCACTGGGTCTGCTTATCAGGAGGCAGTGTCACGGAAGTGGATGGTCTTAGAGAAGTGGGTAGTATGTAAACATGATGATAAACACCTCATATCGCAACTATATGCGATGTTGACAAAATGGGCGAGAGGGTGTCGCTCCAAGGGGCAGCGGCGGTGGGAGGAGGAACTGGGTCGGGTGCTTTCAGAGAAGGAATGAGAAGACATACATTACAGAGCCTATTACACAGCGCACAGCATGAGCGGAATCTACATACAAAGTGCTTTCATACTGGTATCTCACCCCTGCGTGCATTCACTCCTGGGACAAAAGTAGGTCCGAGAAATGCTGGCGAGGATGCAGTCAGCCTGGCTTGCTTGTTCACCTGCTCTGGCATTGCCCCAAACTAGAGCGCTTCTGGGGGGCGGTCCTAGACGACATAGATAAAGCCTTCGAGACTGCAATCACGCGCTTTCCAGCTTACAAGCTCCTGGGTCTCCTGAACCAGCTAACATTTCCCTTACGCTCCCTCACAGGCCGGCAAATGGCTCTGGCGCTGCTGGCTTGCATGTCAGGTAATCTTAGATAGGTGGGGAAATCCAAGAGAGAGAGGGTGGGGGGAGGGTTTTACTTCTTTACTTCCTGTCTTATCTCCTCTTGATTGCGTGTTTCCTTATGTTTCTTCCCGTTATCCGTTCTATGAGAACCCTGATCGCTGCTGGCCCCCTGGTTTGTTTGCATACGAGCTGTGTAATTCAAATAATGTTGATACGCTGCCTGCCCCAGGGTTGTAGGCACAGAGCTGTTTGTTTCTTGGATCTCCTAATAAAAAGGATGGTTCCATAAAAACTCTTAGCTGGTGAGTTTCTATATAGTTTAAAGTTTGCTTTGTAGCCACGACTTTACCTATCACACTTAAGAAACTGTTACTTTATGGTTCTTCGTTGATATTTAAAAGGGGGGGGGCGAGATGATTTATTATTTATTATTTAAAACATTTATAAAGCGCGACTGTCACCTGGCAGGTATCCTGGCGCTGGTAGCTACTCTTGTGGTTTATTGACGGGGGTGAACTGGAACTGAAACCGGTTTTATAGGGACAGGGGAAAGAGCCAAGTTTTGATACGCTTCCTGAAATGGAAGAGGTGAGGGATATGGCGTATGTCGACAGGTAGACTGTTCCATAGCTTGGCTGCAGCTACTCGGAACGATCTTCCTCCCATCCTGGCCCTCTTACATCTGGGCACTCTCGCGAGGCAGGCAGTTGTGGACCTGAGTGTTCTTGTGGGAGTGTACCAGGAGAACAGACGTTGAAGAGGTCTGGGTCCTATTCCATGTAATGCCTTAAAGACCAGGCAAAGGGCCTTGAAGGCGATGCGTTGCCTCAAAGGCAGCCAATGCAACTCGGCCAGTGCGGCAGTGGCCGAGGATCTCCTGGTCCATCCCAGAGCCAGTTTGGCTGCTGCCGACTGGACTCGTTGGAGTCTGTCCAGTAGTGTCGCAGGGGATTCAAGCAGCAGGGCGTTACAGTAGTCAAGGCGACTGAGAATAGTACACCTGACTACTAGAGCTCTGGCGGAGGATGGAAGTAGAGGCAAGACTTTGCGCAGTGAGCGCATAAGGCCAGAGCAAGTTGCGACTGTTCTAGAGACCTGTGTCTCCATGCTTAATTGATGGTTGAGCATGACGCCCAGGTTGCGAACGGTGGTAGCTGGTAGGGGGTTGTTGGAGTTTTCCGGGGGCCAGAACTCGGCGGGCAGAGGGCGAGGTATGCGACTCGCAGGGCAGTACATTACCTCGGTTTTCGAGGAGTTGAACTGGAGTGAGTTCCGGTGCAACCAGCATGCCGTGTCTCGTAGGCAATCATGGAAGGCTTGCAAGGGGATGGAATCTTCGCCTTCCCACGAGAGAAGGAGCTGAGTATCGTCCGCATAGTTTACTGTGGTCATGTTGTGTGACTTAATTAACGTGACCAGAGGTTTAAGGTAAACATTAAAAAGAATCGGACTGATAGAGGAACCCTGGGGGACACCGTGAGGGACAGGGGAGAAAGCCGATTGGAAAGGGGGGAGGGAAACAGCCTGTTTTCGGTCGCTGAGGTAGGAGTGAAACCAGATCAGGGCCGTGCCGTCGATCCCTGCCGATTTCAACCGCTGTAGCAGGATCCCATGATTGACAGTATCGAATGCGGCAGACAGGTCAAGTAAAATGAGGGCCACGGCTTGGCCCCTGTCTGCGCGCATTCGAAGCTCCTCCATGGCTGTGAGCACCGCGGTTTCAGTGCCATGGGCTGGGCGAAACCCAAATTGGAATTCGTCCAAGAAATGGTGCTGCTCGAGGTGTGTTGAAAGGTGTTTACTGACCCAGCGTTCGAGCACCTTCACCGGGAAAGGCAGGAGTGATATGGGGCGGAAGTTGGACAGACAGTCTGGGTTTAGCGTGGGTTTCTTTAGCTGCGGGGTTATAAGCGCTTGCTTCCAGGAGCGGGGAACGACGCCGCAGCTCAGGGATTGATTACAAATCAAACGAAGGGTGCAAAATAGTAGATGCCCACAGGTTTTCCATATTTTCGGTGGCAGAGGGTCAAGGGGGGATCCGGAAGTAATGCCCTGTGCGACTATTTCAAATTCTGTTTGAGGAATAGGAGGGAAAGTCAGCAATTTATCCATGGGGAGGACAGGGTGGCCTCAGAGATTCAAGGTCAGTGAGAGTAGTTTTGGAAAAGGTGGATAGAGTGGAAGACGGGGACGTTGCCAGGTTGTTAATGATAGTCTCAATTTTATCAGTAAAAAACTGGGCGAGGCTATCACAGAGGGACTGGGAGGGGGGGATGGATTTTTCGATGCAGTCAGGGTGTAAGATATTGTCCAGAATCTGAAATATACTTTTTGGACTGTTAGCCGCATTGGTAATGGTGGAACAGTAGTAGTTCGCTTTACTCTCAGCAATAGCGGATTTGTAGTCCTGGAGTGCCTTCTTCCAGAGGGCTTTGTTGTTGTTACTATATCCGTGTCTCCACTTTCTCTCAGCTTGCTTGCAGGCTGATTTGAGGGTTTTCAAAGAGTCGTTATACCAGGGAGCCGAGGCTCTACCTTTCGGTTTACAGAGTTTAAGAGGGGCAGCAGAGTCCGCAAGGGAGGTGATTCTCGAGCTAAGGAGTCTATAGTTATCTTCCACAGAATTGGTAGTGGTGAAACTGTCCTTCACCTCGAAGGTTCTGGTGGAGGTGCTGAGTTTTTCTAACGCTTTCCAGTTTCGGTACAAGAATTGTGGAGGCGGGTGAGATTTGGCTTTGCTTGTTGTGGCATTATTGATATAGAATTTGATGAGCGAGTGGTCTGTCCAACTCATGGGCAGGATGTCGCCTATTTGGGTTAGGCCTGGGCTCGAGAAGATAAGGTCGAGTCGGTGGCCTGCAGAGTGAGTGGGGTCCTTTACCAGTTGTTGGAGGCCTACACTATCACAGGACAGCCGAAGGTTGTCTAGACCTGCGTCTAGGCTGCCATTTGGCCAAAGATTAAAGTCTCCTAGAAGTACTAGTTTACTGTGAGAGGTTGCCATGTTGGTGATGGTCGTAAGAAAGGCTTGCTGTTGCAAGAGAGAAAAGGCCCCAGGTGGACGATAGCAGATAATTACCGTAAAATTATCTCCTTGATGGCGGTTTATAGACAGACCAAAGAGCTCGATTCCAGGAATCGGGTCTATGTCTAGGATGTTCGTTTGCCACGAGGCTTTGAGAATGACGCCAACACCGCCACCGCGGCCGTTGGGTCTAGGAAGATGAAGAATGTTAAAATTTAGCGGACAGGCGGCTGCTAGGTCAGTCTCACAGTTTGCGTGTGTCCAGGTCTCAGTTAAAAAGAGTACATCAAGATGGTGTGACTCAATAAGAAGATTGATTTCGGTGGCGTGTTTTGGTAAGGATCTTACGTTCAGGAGGCCTCCCACAGTTAGGTCCTTGTGTGTGAAGTCAGTTAAAGGAAAGGCAGTCTCTTCGAAGGAGAGCTTACCTTCATACGCATGCCCTCGAAGGTCGAGCAGAGCCTCCCGGGTGGAGTCGGGGGATGATGGGCTGTGCCGGACAGGGTATGTGGCGCTAGGCGCGTCCTCGTCGCGGACGAGCGCAGACGAGCTTGCCTTAAGCGCGCCTTCGGCGCGCAATCGGCGTGCCCGCTGCGCTCGTCCGCTGCGCTTCCGACATTGACACATAGTTTATAGTGGTCACGGGTAGCGTGGGAGGGGGGCGTGGCTGTCGGCTCCCTTCGGCGGTCAATGGCGCCAAGAACCGAGTGGTTTTTGAATCCCAGCAGCTAGTGATCAGCTAATGTGGGATCAGGAATTGTGCAATCAGGCAAGTGTTTTAAAAACAATACAGTACAACAAACAGCTTTAAAATCGGATACAGAATACCTCCCGGCTTTCCGCCTCAGGAGTAGCAGCAGTGGAGCAGCGTTCGAGTGCAGCGCGCTCTATTTATGTCTGCGGGGGGGGCGTGGCCAACAAGAAGTGGGCGTGGCTGTCGGCTCCCTTCGGCGGTCAATGGCGCCAAGAACCGAGTGGTTTTTGAATCCCAGCAGCTAGTGATCAGCTAATGTGGGATCAGGAATTGTGCAATCAGGCAAGTGTTTTAAAAACAATACAGTACAACAAACAGCTTTAAAATCGGATACAGAATACCTCCCGGCTTTCCGCCTCAGGAGTAGCAGCAGTGGAGCAGCGTTCGAGTGCAGCGCGCTCTATTTATGTCTGCGGGGGGGGGCATGGCCAACAAGAAGTGGGCGTGGCTGTCGGCTCCCTTCGGCGGTCAATGGCGCCAAGAACCGAGTGGTTTTTGAATCCCAGCAGCTAGTGATCAGCTAATGTGGGATCAGGAATTGTGCAATCAGGCAAGTGTTTAAAAACAATACAGTACAACAAACAGCTTTAAAATCGGATACAGAATACCTCCCGGCTTTCCGCCTCAGGAGTAGCAGCAGTGGAGCAGCGATTTAGAGGCTATTGCAATTCCCAAGCTGATGAAAATGGTAAAATGTATTCAAAGAATTCACAATATGTTGAGGGGGAGAATGAGTCATAGGCTTTGGCAGAAAAAAGGTGGCGAGTCATTCATAAGGGGGTTATGCTCATGTCATGTAATGGCAGCATTATGATCATTAGTAGAGGGTTAAAATGAAGTAAAAGCATAAAAAATGCTGAAAAGTGGTACTCGTGCAATTGTATTTATTGAACATCAAAATGAGCTCTACAAACTTCCACCATTTTGCAGTAATCTAGGTCCCTGCCAAATGAAACAATCACAAACGTATTTTGTTTTGTATATTTTTAAATGACAATAGTAGTTTTAGGGGGATATTTTGACTGCAACCCCATAAAGGAATTGATGTGACAAAATGCTGTGGGTACAGGTTTCTGGGACATGAGAACAGTTAGGGCAAGACCTGGGTCACACCAGCCTGGAGCAAGGTCAATCAATCAGAACATTTATAAAGCGTGATACTCACCCGTGAGGGTCTCAAGGCGCATGGGGTGGGGGGGAGCAGCAGCAGCTACTGATCGAACAGCCAGGTTTTAAGGAGTCTCCTGAAGGTCAGCAGGTCTTGGGTCTGTCGCAGGTAGATGGGGAGGGTTTTCCATGTCTTGGCGTCAAGATGGGAGAATGATCTGCCGCCGGTGGTCGTACGGCGGATGCGTGGGATGGTGGCGAGGGCAAGGTGAGCGAAGCTGGCAGTTCGGGGTGTAGAAGGTGAGTCGTTCGTTGAGGTATTCTGGACCGACGCTGTGGAGTACTTTGTGGGTGAGTGTGAGGAGCTTGAAGGTGATCCTCTTGTTAACGGGTAGCCAGTGCAGGTCTCTTAGGTGGGCGTTGATGTGGCAGTGGTGAGGGATTCTGAACATGAGGCGTGTGGAGTCGTTCTGAATGCGTTGGAGTCTCTTCTGGAGTTTGGCCGTGGTTCCCGCGTAGAGGGCGTTGCCGTAGTTCAGCCTGCTGCTGAAAAGGGCTTGAGTTACCGTCCTTCTGGTTTCGGTGGGGATCCATCTGTAGATCTTGCGGAGCATACGGAGGGTGTTGAAGCAGGAGGAGGAAAAAGCGTTGACTTGCTGGGTCATGGAGAGCGTTGAGTCCAGGATGAAACCTAGGTTGCGTGCGTGGTTGGTGGGTGTCTGGGCAGCTCCTAGCGCGGCTGGCCTCCAGGAGTCGTCCCAACGTGGAGGGGGTGGTGCCGAGGATGTTAAAAGCAGTGGTGATTTGAAATGTTAAGTCGATATTGATATCCGAGATAAGAAACCCTCTACAATAAATGATGGCGGCCTTTTAAGAGACTTAGCACAAGCCTAAAAAACCTTTTGCTGGAAATCTGTAGTCTAGAATCCTTGTAATGTGTGTGACTCAGGCTGCTTCATTGTGACAGAATAGCTTTGTATTACCTAATCTATATGAATTTGTATTTGTTTTCCTTCCATTGACCTCAGCTATGTTTCAAATCTGTAAACATCCGTGACACTGTTATGAGGGTCTAAACTATGCTATATAAAAGCAACAAACAAAATGCTGTGAGATGTCATAATCGATGCATAGCAAGGCTTTAAATGAGGTTGCAGAGCTCACTTCCCAGGTCATTTGAATGCATATTTTATGCATATAGTACATTTTCAGTTAAGTGATTTAAATCTCTATCATGGGTTAAAACGTAGTTTCTGAGCATGTAATTACATTAGAATAAACAAATGGATAGGGGGCTTTTACATATCTTTTGTATCAAAACGTACTATTTAGGTTTGCCAAAATATCAGACATATAAATGTTTAAAACTAGGCGTGCTAAGCATCATATTACTTGTAGATTTATTTAATTAGACTTTTGCTGTTAATATATTGGATTACTACATTTTCTTCATATTTTTGTCATGAAAATGTTTTGTAAAATAAGTGTTCTTTTTTTAGCAGCTTGCAGAATGTGTCAATGCTTGCCAACCACATACTTAAACGCAGCCCTGAAGATGGCGAAGCAGTCACAAGCATTGTTCAAGAAGGCACCATTTTTTCTTATGATTTAACAGCAGAGACTTCACTGAGAAGCAAACTGCTAACAGGTATGGTGAATCTCATCTAAGCTATATTACCTTCTACAGCGTAAAACACCTCCACTCTGTTTATGTACAGTCCTGTATTTAAGAAATTTCTGAACAAGTCACATGCTTGAATCACATGCTTGAATCATTCCCCGTCGTCAAAGGCGGATAGAATAAATTAAATCACAAATTTACTTTGAAGTTATTGCAAGACATTCCCTCAATAGCTTATTTAGTGTTATTAGAAATAACCCAAAGTTCAGCCAATCAGGAGACCGCACCCTTTAGAACCTTCAAGACAGAGGCTCCAGTCTCTCAGATTTTCTATTGCATGTCGTGTGATTTGAGCTGGTTTCTGGTCTTTCTGACAGGAAGTCTTCCTTAAATAGAGCTTCTTACTCTTGGCTAAATAAGCTTGCTTTGACTTCATGTCTACTGCAGCCAAGAGAGAATTATTTCGACCCTGCGGCACCTGTAGAAAAACGAGGCTTCAATCTGATAACCCTCACAAGAACTGTACCTATTGTGTTCACCCTGACCACCAGGGGAAAGATTGTAAAATTTGCTGTACTTTTTCTCACAAAACTTTGCGAGATAGAGAGGCTAGACTTTTGCTATGGCTGCAGAAACTTAAAACCAAAGAATGCCCTGTATCTGACTGAGATTGACACATTTTGAAAGAATGCGGTCTCTAAAAAAAGAGAGATCTGTGGAGAGTTTACCTTCAAAATCCCATAAGGCAATAATGAAAACCCATCATTCAAAGTCCAGGGACGAGGTTTGTCCATCAACCTCTAAAATACAACATACCTCAGAAAAGGTTCATTCTGAACACTCCATGCCCTCTACCATGGCTGCCCAGGTTAAGAAACCTTCTAGATCTCACCCGTCGTCGACATAAAATGGCACTGTGAGCTAGCTGGTCTATAGGACAACATATCCTGCGGGGGAGCATGGAATCAGTCTGGCACACCATCCCAAAGTTTCTCGTCCACAAACGTGCCGTTCCTACTGTTTAGTAGAAACTACACAACAGTGCTGAAACACGACTCTAGACTTTAATGGTAGAAATGCTTATCCGCATATAGGCTGGGCGGGGTGTTGGGACTGGTAGGGAATATGTGAAAACAAATACGATAGATGGTGTTCCATTCTTGAAAATGGGAATTAGTTAGAAGCTCTGTGGCCCAAGTTAGTTTTTACATGGTTTGTTAAAAGTGCCTGGAGAAATGAATGCGAAGATGTTCACAATTGCCTGCATTGACTAAATGGACACTTATGTTTAACAAACCAATAAATACATTTTAAAAACTCAGTATCTTAATTGTTGAGTTTCTAGATTGTTTAAATTTTGCTTTGTCACTATTTTCCCTATTACACTTAAGAAAACATTACATTATGTCTCCTCAGAGAGCGAAAAGCTCTTTCTCGTTGACGAGACCGTTGATGAGCGTATCGTCGGCGGCATCGCCATCGTCACTTCTACCACATCTGCGTCAATCAACCTTACTGTCAATGGCACTCCTGGTAAAGAATCTGTCAATGAAGACTTCCAAGGGACCTATCGACCACGAAGTTCTGATCTTCCTCTTATTCATAGTCGTCAGCAATATTGAATTAAGCCCCATTGATGGCAGCACCTTCGTCGTCAGTGCCATCGACATCAACACATTCGGTGGCAGCATCGTCGACAATCTTAACAGCACAACAGATGACAGCCCCGTCGGCGGCATTAATATCATTACCGTTGATGACATTATTGTCAAGGACTGATCTAGAACCAACAGCTAACCAGTCTTTTGTGCCTTTCGCGCTAATACCATTGAAGCGCAAATCATCACAAGAAACACTGTAACCTTCTCACACCTCATCCAGTAAAGTGTCTCCTATCCCTCCAGATAATCTCCTAGATGTTGATGAGGAGGAAGAGGAAGAAGAGTATTCAGATGACAACAGAACATTCAGAGCAGCTCATAACTCTTCAGACCTTCATATTAAGTGCCTGGAGGAAGATGAAGAGGACCAGCAATACAATGATCAGTAATATACAACTAATAAATGTACACCAACAACAAAACAGCAGCAGGAACCTGCAGTACATATGCCAGCGTCAACCGGTTACCAATTTGCATCATATGCTGCAGGATTGTTACAGCAGATTTCCACCATCAAGGTCAACCACCCCACTACCACATACACCTCTGCAGAGACCACCTCCTCTGGTACCCGCTACCAGACGTACATCACTGCTTCTTGTGGCACCCTCAACATCGTTGCCACCTTTGCCTGCTCCAAATTCTGAGCATCCAGTAGAAGGTACTCCAACCTCGGATGACGACAGAGAGGAGGGTGAGATGTACTATACCACTTTAATTCCCAGTGATTCGGACGAATACCAAATACAAACACCATCCCTTTCTAGTCCACCACCAATAGATTCTCCACCGGAGGACATCAGTGAGTTTCATAGCATTGTGGAATAGGCTGTCAAAAGACTCCAACTCCCAATACTCACGAAACAATCAGACTGACTTCTCCGACTTTAAAGAGCAAGCTAGGAAAACAGATTGTGCAATACGTATTAAAGACTTTATATAGAAGGAAGGCCTCAAAGTTATGGAAACTCCAGCCTCTATACAATAGGTACTTCCTAGACTAGATAAAAAAATACAAAGCAACTGACAAATCTTTAGCTTGTCTGATTGGCCAACCAAGGCCGGATCCCATTGTAGCACAGGTGACTCGGCGCCATTTCAGAAATCCATCTTATCCGCTCTTCCAGATAGGGACGAGAATCAACTTGCTATTATAGGAAAAAAGTTCTCTATAATGGCGGCTACTACTGTCTGAGCAGCAAACTCCTTGGCAATTCTGAGGCATTACAACTAGCAAATGTGGTCAGACATCTCCACATATATTGACCTCTTTCCAGAGGATGCAAAACTAGAGGCACGAAAGATACTGCAGTTGGTGGCGAATATTTTGGCAGAAAAAAATAGTCTCTGCCATAGATGTGTCATCCACAGGCTTTCGACAACTAGCCGGTTGGCTGTCCTCAGACGCCAGTGATGGCTTAAAGCTACTTCCTTCCGCCCCTGAAATTCAGCACAAAATTATGGACATTACATATGATGGTGAATTATTGTATGTCAAAGCTGTCGACAATGTGCTCCAGTACATCAAGTTGGACACCGAAACAGGAAGATCTCTGGGCACTCTCCAATATAAGAGAAAGACCTTGCGGGGAGCATGAGGTCGAGGTGTCCTTGATTTGAGGTGGTCAATAGCAGCACAAACAGTACCAGTACCTATCCGGGACCCTAT
This sequence comes from Triturus cristatus, assembly GCF_964204655.1. Taxonomy (NCBI): domain Eukaryota; kingdom Metazoa; phylum Chordata; class Amphibia; order Caudata; family Salamandridae; genus Triturus; species Triturus cristatus. Next base: position 484,362,090 of record NC_140585.1, read on the forward strand.
TCCCAGTCAGCTGGCCAACAATACCAGCACTTCTATAGGCAACCACGATCTGCAGCATACAGACATCCCACTAGAGGAAATCTTTCCTGTAGAGGCAGAGACAACGCCAAGAAGCAGTGATCCCCAGCAAGTGCCGGCCACCACCCCCACCCCCACACCAACTACTCACATTGGGGGCAGAATTTCCAATTATTTCTACCTATGGTTCCAGATCACATCAGACCGGTGGTCCTCGATAGCATCTCCTGGGAACATACCCTGGAGTTTCAGCAAACCCTCAGAATGTACCATTGCAAAGACCACCACCTTCCCCCTTGAAAGAGCTCTTATTAAAAATAATAGCTATGATATGCAAAGGAGCAATAGAAATCATACCGAAGATTCAGATGGGAGGCGTATTCTACTACCGCTTCTTCCTGGTCCGAAAGAAGACAGGAGACTGGCGCCCCATTTTAGATCTTCGTCAACTCAACAAGTTTCTTAAAAATAGTCATTTTGTATGGTCACTCTTCAGAATGTGATACACCACCTTAATTGAGGGGGATCATATGACGGTCTTGGATCTCCAAGATGCTTACTTTAATGTCCCATTCTATCTCATGCACTGGAAATCCTTGCGATTCAGGGTAGACGGCACCCACCATCAATTCAAGGCGTTGCCATTCGGACTAAGATAAGCACCTTGATTATTCACCAAAGTGTTATCTCCAGTGGCAGCAAACATCGGGCAAGGAGGAGTCCAAGTATTCTGGGATTTGGTCGATTGCCTAATAAAGGTAAGCACATCACACAAAACAGAAAAAGATACAGCAACATGTCTATCTCTTTTCCATGCCTCAGGACTTTCAGTCAACCGTCAAAAGTCTCACCTCTCCCCTACAACCACCATCAACTTTTTGGGAGCTGTGATGGAAGCAATCCAAGCAAAAGCCTTCGCCTCCTATGAGAGACAAGAAAAGATTTACAAACTAGCACTGCGCCTCACCAAAAGAAAGTCCACTTCTGTTAGTCTCTACAAGTCTTTTATGGGGACGCTCTCCTCATGCATTACCCTCATACCAAACTGCTGTCCCCACATGACATCACTTCAGGAAGAATTGGACAGCCAGTGGCTACAAACCAATGGCTTTTTCGACAATATGATTCAGATTGCTTTCACAATGAGGCACTCATCTAAACCGATAACACCACGAGTATGCACTACCTAAACAAACAAGGCGGAACATATTCACCAGGACTATCCCTTCAAGCGCAAGATATATGGAACTGTGCCCTAAGAAATAGAATAACTCTCAGGGCAGAACACGTGCCTGGCGCATCAAACATCCTTGCAAACTGGCTAAGCAGGAGCAGCATGACCAGCCACAACTGAGAACTAGACCTTCAAACTCTAGACCATCTTTTCCATCGTGGTGGCAAACCAGCTTTAAACCTGTTCACGAGGAGCAAGAACAGCAAATGCCAGTTCTTCGCCAGTTGACAACTGCAGAAAGGATCGTGAGGGAATGCATTTTTGATCAGATGCTCAGGCATTTATGCTTTTCCCCTGATTCCACTGATCCCAAGATTTCGAAGGAAGATGGAGAGAGCCTTGCCGAGTCCTTCTCATAGCCCCCAGGGGGCCCGCCAGTTTTGGTTAACAGAGCTCCTACTCAGTTGGATCCCTATGGTTTTTTACCGTCAATATAGAACTAGATTAGAGAGGAAATTTGAAAAAGGAATTTAATATTATATGTGCTGAAGTTGCCTGTGGGTCTTTAAGGAGAGCGGGAAATGACAGGTTTAAAGGAATGCATTCCCTTGTGGCCAGTGCTTAAGTGGTAGCAGTGAAGCCATCAGTGTTGGATATTGGGAAAACCTGTAGGAGTTGTCAACGTGTCATACCTTGGACATGGTTGTGAATACAAAAAGGATGTCAAAAGAAGCTAAGGTAAAATACATAGATGTGTGAAAGAGCGGCATTTGCATATGAATTTGGGTAGTAGGTGGGGTAACAGAGAAAAGGGAAGGCTGCTAAACCATTAGTGAAGACACTGAAGTTAATTTACATTCTTTTATCAAATCTGCGAGGGGTAAAGGATAGAATGAGAGGGAGAATGGGTGACTAATTGTATTAGATAAGCAGGAAGCACGCTTATAGAGTAACAGACCCTTAAATTAAGTTTAAAGGGTAAGGTGTGGATTTATGCCTAAGGTGCCCATAGGAAAAACAGGACAGAAGAAAACAATGGTGCAAAATTAAGGTTTAAAAGAATCTGCATTCACCACATCCATAATGGGGAGCATTCAAGCTGATAAACTCACAGCTTGTGTAGGTATTATTCCATTATTATTGAGGGAAGGATGTAAAGATATTCTATGAAGCAGATTGGCCAAAGATGATGCTAGTTGGTTAGCCTTGCTCCTGCCAGTCAATTTAGCCGAAGGAAGAGATGAGAAGGGATTAGGGAAGAAAAGGAATGGTAATGTCTGATATGAACTGGGATAAAAGTATTCTACGAAGACAGCCAAGATACAAGAGCAAGCATAGAATGCACTGTAAAAACGTAATGCTAGGTAAAACAAGAGGGTCACTTCAAGAATGTTTACATGGTGATCAAAATCTTAAGGTTCCACATTGGCAGGGTGGACTTTTTTGTGGAACTGATGTGTTTCTTGAAATGCGGCATCTTGACCATTTTCCAAATATGGTAAGGGAGGGGGTAGATCAATGGCGAAGAGCCTCTTATGTTTTTTGGGATCTACCAGAAGAAGATTAATTCAGGATTTCTTGCTTCTCGAGTTTGGGGATCTCCCGATGCATATTTTGAAGAGCATAAGTGGATGCCATTGTCAGTCAGACAAGCCATTTAGAAAATACTCTGAGATTTATTCGAAAGCCAGTGTAGTGAGGTGAAGACCGGTATGATGTGATAAAAAGCAAAAGCTGGCTGAGATCTTGTTTACTGCCACATGCCAAATGCCTTCTTTAGAGCTAAGCCTCCTGTTTTATGGTACTCATGAGAATGGTATTGTCTAAACTGGAGAATACCAGTGATTAAACAGTTGTCCGAGTTCAAAAGTAGATGGTTATCTAATGTTACTTAACAGTCATAGTTAGAATCCTACACCTTTGAATACTCTCTGGAATGGCGTTCCAGCTGCACTCTACACTGCAGAATACTCTTAGTGTTTCTACATATGTTTTGTTAGGAAACAGCCATTTCTGAATCTGGTGGCTAGATGGTGATGGAGAAAGAAGTAAGAATACAGTCTTTTGAAGTCCTGTAAGGTGATCTCCCCTCGATCTCAGAATTTCAGTGTGGTACACTACAGGTTGGCAGTTTTATGTTCTGCCGCTTCAGCCTTGGACTCCTCAAATCCATTGTGTTAAGCCCTTAACTCCAGACCTGCATCAAACTGGTACTTTCCTTGAAATAGGTGGAATGATTATAATTCATAAAGAGGATGCTGCCCAATATAGGGGTACGAGGTGTCACCTTAGAGCTCCGTGACCTTATAAAGGAACTCTGGCTTCAGCCTCTATATGGTCATGAAACTTCTTGATGATCTGAAATTTCCAATTGCTATGCTCCAGAATATATACCAAGGAGCTCAGGCTCAGATCAGGATAAATTCAAAATCGGCAGGCACAATAGATATTAGACGGGGGACCGTCTGTCGCCTGTTTATTTACCTTTATCATCGAACCTCTAGCCATTAGGATTCGGGATAATATAGATATTAAAACTCCAATAGAGGGGATGGCGAGATTAAAGTTATTCGCAGATGATGTCCTACTTTATCTTAAACCGGAAAGACACAATATTGATAGGATCTTAAGGGAATTTGCTGAGTTTGAGGCGATTGGTGGATACAAAATTAATCATAAAAAAACTGAAGTATTAGCGTTAAATGTGTGCAGCAATTTTCTCCCAGATAGTCTAAAACAACAAGCTTATTCACTTGAGCAGATTCGCTATTTGGGAATTTACGTCTCAAACCAATACGCAAATTTATTTCGGCTAAATTATGAAGCAACGTTGAGTAAAATTAAAGATCTATTGGGCAAGTGGGCACTTCTTCCCCTTACTTTGATAGGGCGTGTTGCTCTAATAAAGATGTCAGTACTACCCTTATTAATATTTCATTTTTCAAATATCCCGATCAAAGTCAATGTAGCTTATTTTAGAGAATTGGAAAAATTATTTTGCCAGTTTATCCTAAATGAAAAATAGTCAAGGTTAAAACTATCAATCCTTAAACTGGATACTAGCTGGGGTAGGCTGGCACTTCCCCATATTCGTACTTAATATTAAGCAGCATTTATGGAAATAGTTTTTCGGCTACTTGATAATAAGGGATCTCTGGATAGCTTTTTCCTGCGCAACATGATCCATGAAGCTGGATCACAGCTTCCAGTTTTGATAAAAACATCAAACCTTCCTAAAAAAGTAAGATACAAGACGCTTCAAGCGTTTACCAGTAGACTTCAGAAATTCTATTCTCTAAAGGCCCAGTCTTCGGGATTTGAATATCTGAGCTTGACAGAGTCCAGAAGCTTGGGCCTTTATATTCGGAATAGCCATGTTAAACTTTGGAAACTAAAAGGTTTTAAGGCACTAAGCCACTTTATAATAGGAGGTAGATGTATTAACTGGGAGGAGGTTCAGGCTAGATGTGGTAACCAGAGCAGGCTACTCTTTTTTAGCTTCCTCCAGGTTAGATCAGTGATAAATAATGATATACTCCCAGGAAATATAGGTACCCCTCCGGTTCTTGCTGCTGTGTTTAGAACCAAATTGCGAGGTATAGGGAATTGGTATTGAGTATTTCGAAATCAAGGAGAGCCCCTATTGGTTACCAATTTTCTTGAAAAAATAAAACAAGAATTATCTTGCAATTTTTCAATTAGAGAGTGGCAAACTATCTACCAACACGGCAGAAAGATACTGAGAGCCGCAAACTTTGAAATAATGGCGTTTCTGTCCTGATGAATGGCTTATTACACCCCACACGCTTTGCATAAACTGTATCCCGAGGTTGAAAATAAGTGTTTTCGGTGTCAGCAGGTCGGGGAGGGTGGCTGGCTGCATGTTTTTTGTACATGCTCGAAGCTGAGCCAGTTCTGGGTGAAAATGCGTGCTGAGCTCAGCCGTGCCCTTGGGAGTAGGATACAACCTGAGCCTGAATTGGCACTGTTTGGTTTATGAAAACAGAGGCAAATCCAAGCTTTAACTAGGGGGGTGGGGGGAAGGGGGGATTATTTTTATCAATCTTTCTTGGTGGCACTTATTCTCCAGAATTAAAGCCCCTACCTTTCTCGAATCGTATAACAAAATGAAACGAGTATAACCCTATGAAGAAGTTTATGCGAAAAGGGTTGGAGCTTTTAGAAAATGTATTTCAGTCTGGAAGTATCTTGATCAAATGGAAAGGGATCTCCAGGGGTAACATATTTGTCGGATTTATGGCACTTGCACTTTAGTATACGTGAAATGGTCTTCTTTCTAATGTATAATACTTGTGGTGATTAAATTTTCTCTTTAATGAAAAGGATTGTATAGTATGAATTGTATTATTATATCTACTTCTATTTTTTAGTACCTTCTTGTATGTATTTATTTTGCTCAATAAAAAATTCATAAAAAATAAAAAAAAAAGACCTGAAATATGTAATGAATGGTAGGGACTACTTTATCCTATGCATATCATAATGACATATGGAGTTTCTAAGTAATCCAGCAGTCGTTTGTCTCTCAGTGGTATGTATTAGAGCAGTAGTTCTTAACCTGTGTTCCGGGGACCCTTGGGGGTCGGTGACTACTTTGAAAATTGCATAATATTAATAAAGTGTATATAAATAAAGTGGCAACATTTAAGTATATAGGCTAAAACACTTGTGAAAGTTTCAGTGTCCACATTCAGGAGAGAAATCAGCTTGTAAGAGGTGCAGTTTGTGGGTTGTTTCCCAGGTTTGGGAATAACCGTAATAGTGGACACGCACTTGGAGGTCTCCATCCATTCTAAGTGCGTTGTAAAGACGTGCCAGGCCACAGGCTAGGTGTTTCCCAAAGGCTTTATAAAAATCAGCGCTGTAGCCGTCCAGACCCGGGGCTTTGCCCGTTCGTAAGCGTCGAATGATGGCAATAACCTCTTGCGGATTGATGTGTCTAACCTAACCCGGTGTATGTGTCAGGTGCGACTACGGGAGGGGGTGACTCGCACTGGTAGGCCCTTGTGACTGCTTCCGATAAGGGGTCTGCTGCAAAGAGTTCCGCATAGAAGGTCTCAAATTCAGCAGCAATGTCCTTGTCCCTGTTCCTCGGTGAGCTGTCGGCTCCCCGAAGTTCGGGGACTCTATGGCCAGTCGCGTCCGCTCTGAGGCCGACATACGTCCTGCTTTATTGCCACTCGCGTAATATTTCTGCTGAATGCAGAGCAGAACATACTCTGCGCTACCCATATCCAAGGCCTGCTATTCTTCCCGCACTGCCATCAGCTGGCAGCGAGCGGCCGCAGTTAACGTGGAGTGCTTCCAGCTCCTTGACCTGCGTTTCCAATTGGAGCCATTTGGTTCACCTGTCTCTATTGTAGCCGATAGAGATAAAGTGTCCCCTGAGCACAACTTTCAGTGTCTTCCATAAAACTGTGACCGAGGTAGTGGGTGTGTCCTTATGCGAAGAAAGGTGGTAATAGCATTGGAGGTGTCCGCTAGAACATGGTTGTTGGAGAGAAGCCCAACATTCAGGCGCCACACAGGAAGGGTCCGTGGGCTGTTGCACCAAAGTCCACTGAAACTGTATTAGAGGTGATGTGTGGCGATGTAAAGAACTAATCAATATGGGCATAAGTTTGGTGCGCTGAGGAGAAGAAAGTGTATTCCGTGGATGTAGGGTGCATGTATCTCCAATTGTCGGTTAATCCTGCCTCCCACAGCCAGTGTCTAGCGGCTAACCTGCCCCACCCGTAAGGTGGACCTATCTTTTTGAATCTCCAAGCTACATTGAAGTCCCTTCCCACTATTTTGTCTTTGTCTGGGGACGTCAATATCTGTCCCAGGGCGTCCTTGGAAAAAAAGCCACCTGGTGGTCGTTGTGCGTATACTGTTGCTTTGGTGTACCTAATGCCTTGTATCATAACATGCAAGGCTAAAAGTCTTCCTAGAATCTCCACAAAGACCCGCTCCACTCAATCAGAGAAGTACGTGGCGAGCAGGATCGCTGCCCCAGCCTTCCTGGTCGACCCTGACAAGAAGTATTGGCGATCGAACCAGCGAGAGCGCAGTGTTTGCCAGTCATTTTGAATCAGGTGGGTTTCCTGCATCATGCAAATGTAGCAGCTAGAATCTTTCAGAAAGGAGAGAGGAGCCAGGCGTTTTGCCGGATCGTTCAGGCCTGGGACATTGAGCTAAGTATAGAGAGCACTATTGAGATTCAGCAGTGAATGTAGTGTTTCGGAACATGACCACAGTAACATATAAGTCCCTTTAATTTGTGTTTGCATGAGGGGATGTGGCATGGTGGAGGAGGAGAGATAGGGTGGAAAGAAAGCAGAGCAAAAGAAGAAAAGCAAGAGTTCAACCACGTCCCCCGCTAGGGTACCAATGGAATCCTGAAGAAAAGGTCCCTGTCGTAGGCGATTACCGCTGAAGCACAGATCCGCTGTAGAGGAACTCTGCTGGTGAAATTGTAGATCTAGTGCAAGAGGATGAAATTTGCCTAGTGGTCAGGGGCGGCAGCCATCTTTTGGTCTGAAAAGGGCTCGTTTCCAGTAGGAGCCGCAACATCAGCCTGCCTCGGTCACTGATCACCTCCCGTGCCAACTGGGTCCCCTTCGCGATATAGTTGTTGAAGCAGTTGGGCATGCTCCTTCTCGCTATATACCTCAGACGGCATATTCAGCAGCTTCTTCTTGTGCCGGATGAGCGCCAGAACTCTGAGCCAGCGGCAGTGGCGCCCCAGGACAGTGAAGCCATGTGTTCGGCAGATTGCAGGGCCAGTATATCTAGGAATGCTCTGGCTTCAAGGGTGCGAATCAAGAAAACCTCCTCCCCCCCCACTCAAATTAGAGACTGAAAGGGTGGCCTCATTTATATCTGATGCCCAGTTCCTGGAGGAGGGTCGTTAATGGTCGGATGGCCCTACGTTTCTGCAGTGTGATTGGAGAGAGATCCAGTTAGAGCCACAGCCAATGGCCTTCATATTCTATAATGTTCATATCACGTGCTGCTGCCATAATAATTTCTTTCTGATGGCGGGTTGGCCTGGAGCAGTGGCTTGTCGTCCCGCACGGTGTGTACGATCTAGGATAATGGTCTGGTCCGTCAAGGTGGGAGCCATGTACTTAAATAGTCGTACAACAAAATCTTCATGTTTACCTGTGATCGCTTGTAGGGGTGCACCTTTAATACGGATGTTGGAGCAACGCAAGCTGTTCTCCAAATCCTCGAGTCTGTATCTCAGCTCTAAGTTTTGATCACGTAGGTTGAAAAGTTCTCGGCGATGGCCTGCTAATTCCTTTTCCCGAACGTCCTGACACAGTTCCAAGGATGACACTCTCTGGCCCACGACTTCCACCTCCCGGCGGATTGCCCTGATCGCTGCAGCTATGTCCCACTTAAGCTCAGTGAAATCACTCCCAAGGGTCCCAAACAACCACTCCAGGAAGGTTTTAGTAATGGGGGCTTTGCCTTGATCCTAGTCGCCTGTACAGACCTCATTCATGAGCGGCCCGAGGCAAAGGGAACCGGGGGCAAGTCCACTTTCTTTTTCAGTGTTTTTCACAAACATGTCCTTAATGGTAGGGTCCCTTTTCCCAGAGCGATGCAAAGACATATCTATGTCTCCTTTGAGATCATGTGCCTCGCAGGGCTCCCACCAAGAGCTCGGTGTCTTCCAAATTCCGCGGGGGTTCCAAATCAGGTATGTACTGCAGGCTGATATACCAATACCAGCTGTTGCTGGTGTTCTGGAGGTGGTGACTCTTTCCGTGCCAACGACCAATCACTTCATCACCCTACTCGTGTCTACAATTACTGCGGGGAAGCCAGGGCAAGGGAGGGGGCCCAGGACCCTGATGACAGCGTTCAGGCTGGTTATGGCCATAGGCATCAGGGGGTGGGGTGCTACACAGCGAGATGGTCCGACCCACAATTTTTGGGCTGCAGAAGGTCACAGTGGATAACCATCTTCTCACGCGCTCCGTCGCCATCTTAGAAACACCCCCTTTGATGACAGTTTTTAGGTCACTTTGTGGATTAGGATTGTAATTCATGAATTGCAAGTGACCAAAGGATCTCTGTGACAAATGCAGTAACTCACTGAGCTACCCACATAAAATACAGTTATGCAGAATTCTTTGCAGTTGGCGTGTTAACCCTCTGTGCTACTATTGAGTCAAAACTTGCACTAGACAAAACTCTGATCTCTCTCCAGCAGGAACATCAATCACCACAATATGTTTAACTTACCAATGGAGTCACTGACAGTGCTGGGTAAATGTCTTCTGCCTCGGGCTGGTAGCTATAGCTGCAGTCTGTGGAGTCACTCAGTGCAGACAGGCCCTCTGACAGTGCTGTGAGGTGCTGGACACAGGAGTCCGTTACCAGTCCGTAGAGGTCAGGCTGCCACAGTGATAGATGATGCTGGCCCTCTTTTCTGCAAACACTACAGTACTACGTTGCATCTAATATGCAGCTGTAGATTTAAGTTGTGGTGAGAGGGCATGGCATAGCCTGCTGTCTTCAGAGTTGTTCCCTGCTCCTTTAGACACTCAGTACCTGCTCTCACCATGACTGGCACATCCCCCAGAGACCTTCCGAGAGCAGGGTAGGGCAGTACATGTCGAGGAGGTCACAGATATCCTTTAATTTAATTCCGCCAGCAGAGCAGCAATTTCTGGTGGCTCGGGCTGGCTGTGGCAGGAATCTGAAATTAAAGCACTCTGTTATCACAACCTTCTCCGACCAGAGTCTTTCAGGGCTGTCCCTGTCTGTCTTGTTTGTGAGGCAGCTGCCGAACATTCTGTCACGGCTGAGAACAGGCGGGTCTGAGACAAGAGTGTGCATCGGCCTGCGCCAGCCCAACAGACCTGAAGGGCTGTTAAAACCACAATGTCCAGGGGCTGCAGCAGCAAGTGGGCCAGAGACAGCAGCGGTGAGTGCATGGTTTGAGGTGGCGGCAGTGCCCACTGTAAGCAACCTTAGTCAAGAACAGCACCACTTGTCTGGTCAGGGTCAGCAGCAGGGGTAAGAACATTTAGTGATTTCAAGATGAAACTGCCTCTTTGACAATTAACATGAGTATGCTCCATGTGTTGGAAATAAGCAGAAAGCAGTGCCAAATCTACGTGTGCTGGCCCGGCGCATGCAGAGCAGATTCTGTCTCTGCCTCCAGGTGAGATACACCGGATCTGCTTGGCTCAGAGGCTGAGGCCGTCCCTGACCAAGGCAGATTTGTTTTTGTCAACCCTGTGCCGGCCATTTCAAACTGTGTCAAAGACGCAGTTACATGCACCATAAAAACGATTCACCGTAACCCCCGGAGGCTGGCAGCTGCGAGCTCCGACGCAGCTAAATAGATTGCCTGGGGCACACAGTGGCAGCGCTTTTCTTATTTAATTATGTGCAGGCAGCGCTTCATTGCACATTCAATTTGGGCAAATGTAAATGCGTGACTGATTCATTTTAGTGCCGTGATGCGGACAATAGCACTAAAATGCATTAGTCTAACCCCTGATGCGTGGTACTTGGCAGGGCTGAATCTCAGACTTTGTGATTGCCAGTCCACCAAATGCATCCATTGGTATTGTTTTTGCAATCTAAATCTACTATTAAATTGCTAGTAAACGCTCAATAACCTTAAGTCTACTCTGTTTATCGTCCAACATTTCACATACCTTTCACAGCTGTTGTATTTAGAATAACGGTGTCATCTTGTTAGCAGTTAAGATTCTCTAATTTGAAAGAAGTGGGGAATGTTTGATATTTAAATATTCAGAAGTTATTTTTGTTCAGTGTGTTATAGTACTTGACGTTTATTGCTCTGTCTTAATTGAAATGTATTCTCTAATCTGTGCCTCATTAAATGTATTTATTTCTTTTTTCAGTTGAAAGTTTATCATCTTCACCAGAGTCCCCAAAATCACATCCAGCTCCATCACCAAAACCGCAGCTCACTGAGGGCTCACATTTCATGTGTGTGTAGCCACCGACAGGTATGGTCTTCCCTTGCATGTTTACACTTATGGCTTGGTATTTCTTTCTCAGTGTGACTTATGTTTATTGAGTTGCATGCATTTAAGTGTGTATGTGTTTTCATCTGCATTGAAACATTTTTTTTCACTCATAGAAATGCCCCTCATTTTGTGAAATAATCTGTAAGGGAGCTAATGATAAAGAGTAACGTGATTAACACAATAGAAAAAATACAAAGAATTTGAGGTGGTTTTCTTTAAGACAAGTATGTATAGTGCTAAGTACAAAATCCCATCAATTGTGTAGTAAATAGAAGCAGACGCGATGTTAGTGAAAGTATCTAGCTTATCATTATCTCACTTCAATAGTCTAGCACAACTATATTCTTTTGGGTAGCAAGTAGAACAGAAATTCAACAAGCATTGAAAATGCAATAGATCTCGCCTTTTATTAAGGTAAAGCCATTTACTTTGCTAATGGTATTGTATAGCAAAGCAAATGGCTTTAACTTAATGAAAGGCACGAACTATTGCATTGAAAACACGTCCGTTGTTCTCCTTTATATTACATTCAACTAGTAGTTTCTGAAATGTCGTGAGGTATACCCTGACTATCTACAGAAGTAGCTTCAGATTCCAATATGTATGCTGCACAGTTAACCTGGATTGTAAGGGGATTTATGGGCCTAGTATAGGTAAGTGCACATAAAAGAGAAAAAGAAAATGTGCATTAGCAAATTAGTAAAAAAAAAAAGGGGAAAAAAGTCGATGTGCCCATTAAGCTCTGAAAGCAGGTAATGTATCCCTGCACGCACACAATCGGCCACAGATATAGTAACGAACAGGGAAATGCGTCACTGGCTGAAGTAATCAGTAAAATAAGGAAAACAGACTCTGGGAAAGAGATTCACTGAAACATAAACAAAAACAACGGGTCAGGGAGACAATGGAATAGGCAGCTACTGGAACACAACAAGGTGGACACACAGGGGCTGGGATATACTGGACAGGGAAACACAGGACACTCAGAGAGGAGAGACACACTGAAACAGGGAAACAACTAGAAAACATAGGTTGCAAATGTGAAACCCATTAGCTTTGCCAGTGCTTGTTACACTTGTTGTTAGTCAAAAAATCCAGTTGATCTCTGTGTATGGAGCACTGGGACACGACATGTTAAAGCATTCACCTAATGTGCAGGAAGGTTTTTGTTTTTTTTTTTAATATGTAAAGATCCTTCATATATCAACATCATTTTTGTCATTTACATATTGTAATATGCAGTGTATCCAGCTTGGAAGAATAAAAGGCTGAGCATTCCCGCCAGGAATTTAAGGCTGCAGAACTTCAAAGAGACTCATTTTTCAGTTAATATATACCGCAAACATGAGCATCAGTTACATTACACAAGGCCAAACTTATGTTTTGAAACACAGGATGTTGAGCCAAGTGAGGCTCGAACCTGCTTTTTCAGCTCGAAGGATCGGCAGCTCTAGCCTTAGGCCACAACCTTACGCTCAAGAACGAAAGCATTTTCAATATTCTATATAACAAAGTCATAGTTGCTGCTTATTTATCTTATGCAATTTACAACCATTTACAAAGCCAGTAGCCCTGGCTTGTTGTAAGTGTAATGTTACTTGTTGTGCTATCTATCTGAATGAATGGACAGAAACAGCAAAATACAAGTGGGGCAGCACACTAAGCTAAGTACCGATTTTTAGCTTGTGTTTTAAGTCATGCCCTTGATTACATTGCCCACGCCCCTATGGGAGAGACCCCCAGTTATTTCATCTCACTTAAAGCCCTGGTCATGCTACCTACCTCCTTCTCAAAATGTTAACACCTTACACCACCCACACTATTTTGTTCGACAATTCCCTAACATTAAGAGTTCTCCCACAAAAGTAGCCAATAGAAACTCCAGAACTGTACAATAAGCCCACTTTGTTCAAGGAAATGCTTCTATGCCTTGCTATTGGCTGAAGGCGCTACATAAATGCTGATAACATATCAACACTGTGGCACGCACTACTTTATAATACACTGTTCCCATGTGCCCTCCTCCCCACACAGAGCTCGGCATGTGTTTCCCCTGAGCTCCTTGCTGGAGTGGAGCACGTGTTACCTGAAACTACACACGTCCACACCCTGGTGCTGCTGCCTCGTCCCAGCAGATTACATTAGTAGGCCGTAGGCTCACTGTGAGCGCCTGAGCCTGTCTCCCCCAAGCCTTGGCTTCTCCCTGGGCCCTTTATTGCCTTGAACAGCAGCATTAGCTTTTCAGCTGCTGTAAAAAGGGGAATGTGCTGCTGTTGCTGCCGCCGAGTCCTGACATTGGTTCCTCACAACTCGTGCCTTTAACGGGAAAAGTTCAGAGACTCGCGGCTCTCCCAGCAGCATCATGGAAACCAAAACAAAGCAGAAAAAAAATATTTAAAAAAGTAAAGACACTCCCTAACTCCTGCTAGCAGTTTCTCTCTCCATGCACGGACAGCGGAGTGCGGGCGGGGGTAGAGGGGTGCGAAAATACACTGAGTGTGGGTGGGGGAGGGGTGTGCAAAAATTCACGGACAGCGGATTGTGGTCGGGGGAGGGGGTGGGTGTAAAAAAATGACAGAGAATAGAGTGCGGGCGGGGTGCAAAAGTGCTAAACTCCTCAAGTATGACCTGTCATGTTTTATTCCTGCAACACACCTCTGCTTAAACGCAAAGTCTCGACATGGTTTTCACCATGAGAACCCTAAGCATGATTTGTGAACTCTCGCGGCCTCGGTAATCTCATCAATGTAATGGGATTATATTTGAAATCACTGCGGCCTGTTTATTAGGTATTTAAACTCCTCTGACAGAGGAAAAGTTCAATAAAATACGCATCAGCCCTGGTTGACTTTTGTGGATCTCTCTTCTGATTAGACAAGCAGATGCCGGGCTGCAAAATGAACAAGCGCTCGTCATTCCCGTTGTTTATTTTTGCATCACGATTTCACTTTAAAATGAAAGCGAGATGCAAAAATAAACGCGCGTCGCCATGTCTCCTTTTTTGTCCGGAACAGTCAGTGAGCCGGACTGGCGCATGCAAGGCAGCGTGACAAAGCTTCTGATAAGAAACTTCGTCACGACAGCCGTAATGCAGGCGAGCCAGTCCGGGTGGGCCGGAACAAAAAGCCAAAGGGAGGCAACCAAAAACCCTCCTTTTCAATGGGAAGCCAGCGTTTAACATAAATGCTGACGCTACCCAATGAAAATGAGGGACTTGACCATCCTACTACCAGCTTTTTAGGTCTCGCCTGACCAGCGCTTTAGCGCTGCTCTGGCGAGACTTATAGTAAGCGCGTTTTGGAAGTGCAAACAGTGGCTTTGCAGGCCTCCAACTACAGTGCATGTGACCCGTCCGGGCGCGCGCACCATTTGGCAGCCTGAAAAGCACTGCCTGATCACTTCGCGGCCCCTTTGATGTCCGTCAGTGAGCCGCGCGGCCACTGAGGACATCAAAGGGCACACCATTTGCACTGTGCCCGCCCCCACTCCCCCCTCCCACTCCCTCTTCGTCAACTTCAGTGCGCGCTTGTTTGCACTATACCAATTACCTCATCCTCCCATGTTTTAACAGGAAGAACGTATATAAAGTATCCATGAACAAGAAACGGTTTCCCTCCTGTATCCATGGCGGACTTTCTGATCAATGACGCTTCTGTCTAACCCTCACGAAAGCAGTTTGTTCCTTAAACTGCCTGGCAATTAAGATCGTTCGCGGGAATTACGTTTCTATACAATGAGTTATTTGAGAGAATAAAGCTTTGCTTGCTGCAGAGGGGAGAGCCCGTGCGCCCTCGCACGAAAGAACAACTCGCAATCAAGTACACAACTCCATTTACAGCACAGGAACATTTACCCTATGACGCTCGAATAAAGATTGCTCCTTCGAGGTGAACTCTCAGCGTTTAATGTCTATGTTTAATTTGACTGAGCGCTGCAGCCGCCTAAACACACACATTTAACGAACTCGATGCATTTCACCATCCACATGGAATAGGCTGTTTTTAGTGTTATTGTCCAATGAGTTATTTGAGAGAATAAAGCTTTGCTTGCTGCAGAGGGGAGAGCCCGTGCGCCCTCGCACGAAAGAACAACTCGCAATCAAGTACACAACTCCATTTACAGCACAGGAACATTTACCCTATGACGCTCGAATAAAGACTGCTCCTTCGAGGTGAACTCTCAGCGTTTAATGTCTATGTTTAATTTGACTTAGCGCTGCAGCCGCCTAAACACACACATTTAACGAACTCGATGCATTTCACCATCCACATGGAATAGGCTGTTTTTAGTGTTATTGTCCTTTTTCGCTGTCAGTCACTGTACCAGTCACGATTCCACCGATCTCCTGCAAACCCCAGGATGACTCATAGCATATCTGACGTAAAAGCACGACCAACGTAGTGAACCAGGGCTTTGCTGAAAGTGTTGCAGGATTTAATTCAAAGCAACTGTGGGGCAAGGTTAGGCTGACACGTTTGTAGCAGGGGTGCGGATGCTGCTCGTGGCGGGTCAACTGCGTCATCAATCCATCGGTCAATGAATGAATCATACACCCAAGCACACCGGGGCGGGACACAAACATGTTTAACTGGCGCTCTGACGGGGGCGCTTGCTCTAAACACCTTCTGTCCGCTGTGTTATGAAAGCAAAATTCTGGGTGTGATGATTCTCGGATTATCAGGTGGGCCACTGGAATTATGCGGCAGGGGAGGGCTAAAATATGCGGCAGGGTTGATTAAATTATGGGGCACATGAAGGCAAATTTGTGATAGTATTACTTCATTATTTTGTAATTATTCTTCATGGTAACACTGCCTGGGCAAAGATTTCACCTCAGCAGTAATTGTATAGCAACCAGATTCAGCAATACGCAGCTAAAAGATGACCATCAACCTCCACGAAGGGCCTTCCCCTGTACCGGAACTGAGGTAACCATGTTTTTAGAAAGTTTCGAACCGTTTGAGATAGAAACTATATTTTTCCCTAAAATATGCAGAATACGCAAATGATGGATTATATGTTCAAGCAGCAACACCAGAATTATGCGGTAAACTGTAACCGCAGAATGGTATAGTTCCAATGGTACTGCTTAGCAGTAATCTTCATTAGAAATAAACAATACAATCCTGCAGAAAGAACCTTTGAACTAAACATTTTAGATTTAGGCCCCTCCAACTGCAATTTGTAATGAGATACAAAAGTATTTTGGGAAACCCACGTGGCCGCTTTATAAATGTCTTTAGGAGATACTCCCTTGTGTGCTTCCTAGGATTTAGATTCTCCTTTGTTGACCTGCCCTGCACTGATTCTTGTAAAACAGATGAGTCTAAATCAATATTCATAAGCCAAAAAAAGTGTCTTGTGTATCCATCTACTTAAAGTAGAGGAAGTTGTATGAAGCCCTTTATCCTGAGTGCCAAAAGTTACAAACTAGAATTGCAGATTCCTAAACTCTGAAGAGTGACAGTCATAGACAAACAAGACTGTTTGTAAGGAGGGAAAACTGACAAGGTAATATCTTCATCTAAATTAATATCATCATTAAATAAAAAGAGGATGCCACCTTAGGTAGAAAGGCCGGATCAGTTCTTAAAACTACCTTATCTGGAAATAATTTATGATTTATCAAACAACACGGCTCCAATTTCTCCAATCCATCTTCCTGAAGTAATAGTGACTACAAAAAAATACTTAAAAGTCAGGAATTTGAGGGAAAAATAATCCAACGGTTTATAAGGAGAACTCTTTAGAGCCCTGAAAACCAATGGTAAAACCCGAGAAGCGATGGGAGAACGGATACAGGTATCTCGTTTGAACATTTTTTTATCAGTCTAGAAACAAGTTTTTCTCATTTAAAAACATCCTTTACGCAGAAGGCCTAAGTGGAAGCCTACGGACTGTGTTAGGTGGAAAGCTTCAACCCTAGTAAAATCCCATCACCAATGAAATCCAAAATTAATATAGGGGAGTGAGAAGAAGGAAGAAAATCCTTTGCTTCACACCAATGATAAAAATCAATCCAATCTGTAAAATCATTTTTTGAGTGGACGGTCTTCTAGACTCCTAAACTGAATAAGCTACATCCTCTAAACATCCCAAATTAAAATCAATCTCCTCTTTTCATCCTTCATTCACTCACTCTCAGGTTTAATAAGAAAGACTCTAGAAGAAGAACCCAAAGAGGAGAGGGACTGATTGGAGAAATTGAGGCTTCAGCCACTGCCAACCTGAACAAGCATTTGCAATGCAATAGGTCTCGCATTAACGCGAGTTTGAGCTATTGACATTGCAAATAACAATGCCTTTTATTTTTGTTTTCTTTTTAAAAACATAACAAGGCATTGTTATTTACAATGTCAATAGCTCAAACTCGCGTAACTGCGAGACCTATTGCATTGCAAATGCTTGTTGAATTTTGTAATTGATTATTTAGGATGGAGTAGACCGAGGTATCCTTATTGGTTTAGTTTTGCAATCTAATATTAGAGGTACATGCCTGTGCAATAAGCAAGGACCAACAGATACAAAGGATCTCACTCCATGCTATGGACTAGTATAAAAGGTATTGGACATAGTTAAAAGATTTCAAAATTGTTCAGCCTATATAAGATGGATTGGTCGAAGAAAGTAGTACCGCCACTTTCTAAATCCATTTTTTACCTCACAACTAGTTATGCGGTTTGTGTAGTGAAATATCAATCATTAATCATTTTCGTCGACCTTTGCTGTGTTGCAAATGAGATAGGCTGCTGAGGGTTAAAATATCTGGGCATCTCTCCTTTCTCCCTTTTTCCAGAACATTTCTGATTCCATTTGGAGTATAACTGAAACTTACCATAGTGGGCAGTCTTCTATATATTTGTTTATTGGTCAAGGGAAACTATGAAAAAAAAAAAGTATTATCCCTAATAACTTTCACAAATCGAGCTCCTGCGTTACAGATGCCAGAGACAGTCAGAAATAAAGCTGGTAATCTTTTAAAGTAGCTGGTCCTGGACAAGGCAATCCCTGCTGTTGGGATGAAACTCATTTGTATGGCTTCAGACAAGCTCTGCTTCTCCGGGACATTTTTGCATGGCTCTCGGCAGAGGCGTAACTAGAGCTTGTGGCGCCCGGGGCTATCCCTCAGGTTGCCGCCCATGGCATCCGCAGCCCTGTGATTGTGTGAGCTTAAGTCTCAGACTCGAATTTTGAATCTCACCTCACTGTCAAATTTCGGGCACAAATATTTCTCATATGTATCACTAGAATGCTAGTTTTACATTGGTCTATTAACTAGTGCAAGTAAGTGTTAACTATCTGAACTCGCGGTTGTAGAGGGCTGCGCACAGCACCCTGGGGCCACTCGCTTAATTATACTGGTGTGATTTTTTAAAAATACTTTTAAACAGATTTGTCATTCTGCCTGACTGTGACCTCTATGTGTGTCTCACAGGCTCTCCCGAGGGTTGCCCAGCAATCATGCTATCACGCACATGCTCACTGTGGTGGCCGGAGTCCTTAAGTCAGCTGACTCTAATGAATTTATGGTATAGGCATGAGGCAATTGAGATCTGTGTTAGGGCCTCTCACACCCTGTTATAATCTGGGCCCGGGTCCCATGTGAGACAGAGAGCAGCATGGAGTTTAGTAATTCTTCCCTCCTGGTTTATTATTTGAGCTCTCTCCAAATAGCCGCAGTGCCACATGTTCACAGACAGGTACTCTCATCAGCGTGCGTCGTGACTGTCACTCGAGACAGACTACTTTTGCACTTACCTGCGTGAATCTGAAGGTGGGGTGTTGGATTTAGGGTTCTTTCGACACTTGCTGTGCTGTAGGCTTTAAACAGCAATGCAGGGCGGACTGAATACCCGACTAAAGACCAAGCTGCTTCTTTCCACGGGCAGAAAACAAAATGTCAATCTGTGTTTGAAGTGTCGTCTGGTGTATTTACACTTGGTGTGTAACTTGTCACTCGCTGTGCGACACTAGAGATATTTATGCCAGGACATCAGGGCAGGCTCTGGTGATGCTCATGCCACTACAACTCAGAATGCCTCATGTGCACGCAGCAATACCCCTTCTACATTGGTGGGGTCCAGTAAAGATCTGTGTTCTCTACCAAACTGTTGTCTTGTATTGTCAGAGACACAGCTTCGCTCCAGTTGTTCTACAGCCTAACCGCAGGTCCTTGCTCTTTTTTGTGTTAATTCTTAGTGGAGCCATGTGACCTGCTTTCAAGACTTCCATAGCTGTCCTTTTAATTATAGTCCGCTGCAGCAGGCGTCTGCAGCGGTTTTAGATCTTCTGAGAGTTTCTCGTTGATCAAATGGGTCTAATTTCTGATATTTATATTTCCTCATCTTTATTGCTTGATTTTTGCTCGCAAGAAAGTGTCAAATGTCACTCATAACCACACTGAAATTATGAACATGTCACACATAGCAATCTGAAACCTTGGTTAGTCCCCCCCACTTCTTTTTATAGTACTTGTGCCCACTGCCCTGCTACTCACCAAAGATCCTTTCCTCACTTTGTGACAACCGTTTAGCTCTTACCTTCCTCAGGCTCCAGTACTCCACAGTGGTGGCAGGGTCTCTACCGTAGGGGTTGGTTCTGCTGCAGCCTATCGCCCAGCACTGCCACTGCCCCAGACTCGACTCATAACTGCCATGGTTTCAGATTGCTATGTGTGACATTTTCATAATTTTAGTGTAATTATGAGTTACATTGCAATGACACTTTCTCCCGAGAAAAATCAAGCAATGAAGACGAGGGAAACCTAAATATCAGAAATTATTCCCATTTGAGAAAAGAGAAACTCAAACAGCTGCAAAGCACCAGAAATGGAAGAGCATTACGCTAGTGCCCCAGTAATCTTATTGGACAGTGGCTTTAGGCACTCGCCTCAGACACTTTGCATCGGGCAGGGCTCAGGAGAGTGAGGGTGAGGCACACATAAGGTACAGCCAGCCAGGGCGGTGTTGTGTGTACAATGTTGTCCAGTTATGAGAAAATCCAAACATGGTAGACGCTGACACACCAAAAGAGTAGGTTAATGTTTGACATAGGCAACAAAAGGGGTGTGCAGTTTCAATTTTTTTTTTTTAAATCCACCATACGTTTTGGCAGGAGGAGCACTTATCAGTTTCCCAGCTGACGACGGATGTCTCATTAATGTTAAAAATAAAAACCTGGAACAACTATTAAAGTCAGAAAGACTAATGGTAATAATGTGGAAAGTGTCTAGACTAATGGCCATTCCGAAAATGACATTCCCCATCTGTAACATTGAAGAGATGTCATGAGCGCAAAGAAAGCTATACATAAATGTACTATAGCACATAAACAGGTAAGCGCTTTCAGCCAAACAGAGAGAGAATAAAAGCTGCATTGGAGAGATAGTGAGTTCAGGTACCTAATGTCTGTGGACTGATGCTGGGCTGCATCAGTTGCCTTACGTGATAAAATATAACGTGCACTGTTTTAAATCGCTTTCTGAGCATGTATTTGACAAGAATAACTTTCTGAATTATGTTGCTCAACGACATTAATGTATGTTGCGATTTTCAGTGCTACAGGACGGTGAATGCAAAAGCAGAAGAGCTAAGAAAACATAATAAAGGTCGTGCTTTAAATTAATTTAGGAATCAGTCACTGTATGGGACATCTATTCAGGAAAAAACAGACCTTTCCCTCCCAAAGCTCGAGGTTAGCACCAGTATGTAAGTCACAGTATCAATTTATGAAAAAAGTGTCCTACCATCATGAAGTATACACGTCAAGTGCCTGCTGACGAGAGTAAAAACCTTCCATCACTGCCAAGGTTTCAGATTGCTTATGTGTGACATTTTCATAATTTCAATGTAAATATGAGTGACATTTCAGTGACTATGAGTGACACTTCTGCGCGAGCAAAATCAAGTAATGAAGACTACTGAAACATAAATATAGGAAATTGCACCCATTTGGGCAAGAAGAAACTAAGATCTGAAAACTGCTGCAAATGACCTGTGGCTTTGCTGTTACTCAATATTTGTGACTGCTGTAATTTCTGTTTTTATGCTCTTTGTCTATCATATATGGCCCAACGCCATTGTGTGGTATCATTTATATGCCTTATATCTTTATTTGTAAAGCACTCCAACATCCTTCAGCCCTTCTCTCACAAATTGTTCATTTGTTTTCTAGTGCTGCTCATACCAATGTAGGGTGCAAGAGCACTTTACACTAGACAAACATTATACCACACAATGACTCTTTCGTGGGTATTCCAGTCTAGCAAAATGTTATTTATAGCACATCTCTCCCCTGACAACAGCTGGTGGTTTCATAGGTAGTTATGCAACTGAAGTGATTTGCAGTGCTCACAAGCATTTTGCCTGGTGTACTGCAAGAAATAGAACACACATTTCAAAATAGCAACTGGGGGCCCAAGCCAGCAGGATATTTGAAACCCCGCAGTGTCACTTTAGTACTAACACGGGCAGGCACGCACAGGCTTTAACCCACCGAGCTATCTTACCCATACTATTTTTTTGGTCTAAATCTAGATGCTTATATGGCGTGAGGGTTAAGGCTGATTGAAGAGATGTTTGTGTTGTGTTGTCGTGGTTATGCGCTTGTAATGTACAACGTTCAATTCAAATGATATCAGTATCCTAATGACCATTATTAAAACTTCAAAAAGCCCTTGTATTTTGGCCACAATTTTGAACGAGACAAAGACAAAAGGGCGCCAGATATCATTGTTCACTGACTGAGAAACAGTTCTAACATCATCACCTCACAATAATCTCCCTGCCTGACCGCACCGTTCGCTGCCATTTATTGTGTAAATCAGAGAGGCTGGTGGCACTTACTTGGGCAGTGGTCGCAAGGTCCGGAGGAGTGTGGCGGTGGCGCTCCAAGAATTGCTTGATGACACACCACCTCTCAAGGCAGTAGCTGCAGATTCAATTAGGCCGCTACTGCACGCTGTGATAATTTGGGTTTGCCGGCCATCTCATTTAACAGTCACCCTCCTGGCTGGCAGGCCGGTAAGTCCCTGGGCGGGCGGGGCAGTCTAGTGACCGCAGACTATGTCCTGGCGACTGCTGCCCCCGGGTCACTCACTTGATTTCTCTAATGGCGCGAGAGCATATAAGAATATGCAGCAACTCCCTCGGGTCTGGCATTATTAAATTGAGGGGGTTTAAGGAAAACGGCTTGTGATAGGACCCGGTGGACTGGTGCGAGCGGCAGGCGCGACGCTGCAAGCAACATATTTGAATAAATTTGCGGAGGTAGCAGGTTAACCAAGTCAGCTGTTCTGTATAATTCAGCGTTCTGTATAATTGAAGATATCGACTCCGGTCTGCACTCTGCAGAGGTGCACGCAAGGCTGGCTGCTGGCAGATTCAGGCCGTGAGTTACAGTGGGCCCCGGCCACAGCAGTTTGATTTTGCCGCCCGGGTCCGGCCCGCCTCCAGTGATACTCGTGCTGGCAAGCGCGTGCGTGCGTGGTGTTGCGGCGCGAGGGCTGGCCAAACATTGTGCCCAGGGCCGTCATCGGTAGCGCTTTCGTGCGCGCTACAAGATTGACGGCCCTGGGACACGATCCACTGACAACCACAAACTGGGTAAGACGCGCATGCTGCACTGCAGGCAGCATTTACAAGGTGCGCCTACTCTTCACACGGTGGCCGCGCGGCACTGGCGGCGGCCTTTATAATTTATATGGGGACACTGACATTACTGCAGTGTCAGTCAGTGAGTGTCCCTAAATAAATTATAAAGGCCGACACCCCCAAATTAGTGCTGCCTGGGGCGGACTGCCCCCCCCCCCCCCCTCCCCCTAGCTACGCCACTGGCTCTCGGTACTTTTTACTAGTGCTATTTACACAATTTGCAGGCTTACTGGACCGATCCCCTTTGTTTAACATATTTTGTCAACCTCAGAGCTACGTTCTAATGTGGCAGGGTCACCCAAAGTGTGCTTCCTCTTAAGTGAAAGTGGTAAATACCCTGGCATTGGTGGCCAGCCACATGCTTTTATAGTCTGGAAACTGCCTAATGATTCTTCTTTGTAAACTTTCAGTTCAAAACTCACTGCCAGTGTCGTAGCCTTCATAGTTTTTGGGGCATATATGAAGGATGCCTGTGGACTGCGAATTTGTATGTGTACTATTAGATTGTCAGTATGTGGGTTCTTCGGACCCCATATGTGTGCTTCTCAAGATCATGGCCTTCTTTATGCTGGGCTGATGATGTTTATCTTGGACATCCTAACCTTCATTTAGACAAGCTCCTGTCCTCCTCCCTGATACTGGCGAATCAGTTAGACAACCTATTCAGGGACTCGTTTAATGTCTTATAATCAGTCGTCTAGACTATGGAAATGCACTGATGGCCTCTATTAATGAAGAGCTATACGTAAGCCTCCAGGTGTTGCAGAACACCGCTGCCAGACTGGTGTTGATTCTTCCATCGCGGTCTCCATCTGCTCCCAGTCTAAAAGGTCTACACTGGCTTCCCCTTAGGAACGTGTTTCAAAATTATCTGCCTGGCATATACGACCATGTATGGAAATGGGCCGAGGTACCTGGCCAATAAACTTAATTGGTATATACCGAAAAGGAAACTTAGGTCCGTAACAAAACATCTACTTACCTCTTTCAGGGTCCGTACCTCCAGAAATGGTGGCAGATCCTTTTTCCACTTAGCTCTTCTTTTCTAAAATGAGCTACCAATTCAACTCAGAATTATCACAGACCATAAATCATTCAGAAAGAAGCTTAAAACCTGGCTGTTCTAACGTTCCTCTCCTCTTCCCTGAACTATTCCCTCCATTTGAATCCGCTACAGCGCTTTGAGACCCTTTTGGTGATATGTGCGCGCAACATAACGTATTCCCTTCCTCCCTCATGTTGTATTTTGTGGCCATCTCCCACATTAACAGCTTCTTAGAGGGCAAACCAGCACACATCAGATATGAGCCAGCACAAACTGGTACCGGTGTTAGACACTTAGCGGAAAGGCTACAGATTTGACCAGCAACAGCTGTAAGGCTTACGCAAGGTTGGAGGAGCATTTGGACCATTGAAAGTTTTGTGCAAACCAGGTTGCAGTAGACCTATAATGGGTCATACCAAGAACTTACAGGGTTTGGAGCCCATTGGTTACCATTGGTAGGCTTATTGTCACTCATTTGCTTGCATCTTATTTTGTAGTTTCACTTGTTCATCTTGTTTGTTTCTGCCTTGGAGCTTAGCCTCTTTGCCATTGCATACTTGTTATTGAATTATCTGAGTGGCGCCCACCATCTTAAATGGGTCAATAAAAAAAAAATGAAAACACTGCTTTTTACCGATGCAGTTAGGCATCACCAAAATCATTGACAAAGCCAGTAGGTCTCAGAAGCTGGTCTTATTGGCTCTAGCATCACTAGGCAATGCTATGTGGCTCCACATCTCCAGACATCACGACACAGCCTATAAATGGTGCCACTCTGTGCGATAAAATCAGTACCCTTTTTGGTAAATTTTCAACATTTATCCCAAATACACTCTATTTTCATTTTTCGGAATTCTTTCAAAATTCTTTCGAGTAAGTTTAGCTTTAGGTCATCACTTAAGATTTGTAGGGATTAAGCCCTGCAAGGGCAGAGGGAAGTGGCTGTTGATTTGGGGTCTGCATGTAGTGTCTGTGGTACTACCGATGACAAATGCACTGTCACACAACTAAGGCAATCAGGGAGTGAGAAGCAAGATTTTGTATTGCCAGGGCTCGTTGTGCTATTATACTGGCCCACTCCCTTTACTGCACAGCAGATTGATCTATTAAAGGGTGTATCCCACTATAAGAAACACAGTAAAATCCAGAGGAAACTAGCGAGATCTCAATCTCAATCTCTAGATCAATAAGTTAGTCGTCAGTAAGTCACTGGCCTCTTGAGTATCGTCCTCAAAGCCATTGTCAGGTATGCAGCAGCTCTGGCTAGAATGTTCTGTGCCATCAGAAGATGAGTTGTAGGTTGACTAGGGTATGAGCCCTAGTCAAGCAGCAACCCCAATCCTAGTTAGGCAAAGAATCATGCAAACACTAAATTAACCTGCTCTCACCCTCTGGTAGCTTGGCACAGATCAGTCAGACTTAACTTAGAGGCAATGTGTAAAGTATTTGTGCAACACTTTAAACAGTCAAAACACCACACAAAAAGATTCCACACCAGATTAGAAAAATAGCTCTTAATTTATTAGATTAAACAAGACCACAACAACAAAACTCTAATGAGTAGAAGTTGAGATATACATTTTTAAAGAACAAACTGTAAAATGGTGCTTAGAAACAATAAGCGCCTAATTGGGATATCGGGTCGCACTGGACCGGTACAAAGTCAAAGGTTCAGGCGGACAGCGATAGATAGCGGTCTGGAGACGGAGACCCAGTCAAGCCCGCTGAGTAAAAGTACCTTAATCCTGGCTGCATCGAAGTCGTACGCGGTGCAGCCGAAGCTATCAGTCGTTGTCAATCCACTTCGTGGTGGCAATGTGCTGGTCATGATCTGTGCAGCAGCGGTGATGCGTGAGCTCCTATGAGCGAAGAGGTTCGATTTGAAAATTCGTCATTGAGGATGCCGTCTAGAGGGAGGCGAAGACCATGCGCTGGGAAGAGCGTAGCGCAGTAGTGGTTCCAAAGACGATGCGTCGTGGCCGATCCACACAGAAAAGGAAATGCGCTGGTTCTGGTCCACGCAACAGGAGCGATGCACTGGTTTGGATCCACACAGTAGGAGCGATGCACCTGTTCTGATCCACGCAACAGGGGCAATGCGCCGGTTCTGAACCACGCAACTGCACCGATTTGTCGGTATTACGGAGGCTGTGTTAGTTTTGCTGGAGCAAGCACCTTAGGCCCACTTCCAAGAGTCCAGGACTGGGGTGGCATCACTTGGCAGGGCAGACCCACAGATGGCACAGAAGCAGGAAGGTTGGAAGTATGTATATCCCTGAGTCTTCAGACTAGGAGGTCAGCCAGCTAGCCCTTGGAATCACTCTGGGTTCAAGTGATACAGGTCCAGTCCTTCTCACCCAGTCGGGGACAGCAGGGCAGCAAGGCAGGAGTCCAGCAAAGCATCTGAGTGGCATTCCTTCAGCAGCACAGCAGTCCTCCTTCCTGGTAGAGTTTTTACATGTCCAGGGGTGTTCTGAGGTCATGTTTTCAGAGGTCCAGTACTTATACCCAGTTGGACCTTTGAAGAGGGGGTGGGAGACTTCAAAGACAAGTCTTTGAAGTGCACAAAGGTCCTCCTTTCCTGCCCTTGCTCCAGACCCTCTACAGGGGAGTATGCAGCCTTTTGTGTGGGGACAGGACAAATCGTATTCAGATAAGTGATGCTGGGCCCAGCTTCTCCCACACATTCCCAGGATGGCCCATCAAGTCACACCTAAGCTCTCATTGTGTGTGGCTGTCTAGAGTGAGTACATAAACCCAAGCTGTCACCCAGCCCAGACTGATCAGAAACCGGCAGCAGGCACCAAATGGCTAAAGTAAAAAAAAATGCCAACTTTCTAAAAGTAGTATTCTCCAAATTGTAATTTAAAATCGGAATTCACCATAAATTAGAATTTTAAATTAGGATTCCAGAAAAAACAGACTAGGGAGTCTTATCTCTTCCCATCTGGAAACAACACTTGTTACATGTAGTAAGGTAATCCCAATGTTATCCTATGGGATAGACGGGCCTTGAAGTAGTGATAAACGACTTTGGGAGTTTTTCACTTCCAGGACGTGTATAACTTATAAGTACATGTCCTGCCCTTTCAATACATTGCGCCCTGCCCTCTGGGTTGTCCAGCCTCTAACACAAGGGTGTCTTATATGTATAAAAGGGAAGATTTGGGCCTGGTAAAAGGTTTATTATGCCAGGCCGACATGGCAGTGTAAAACCGCGCACACAGGCTCTGCAGAGGCAGGCCTGAGACATGGTTAAAGGCCTACTGCAGTGGGTGGCACAGTCAGTGCTGCAGGCCCACTGGTAGCAATTAATTTACAGGCCCTGGGTTACAGGGGGGGTACCACTTTACTGGGGTCATAGGAGTAAAATAAATATGCCAATTGGGAGGAGCGTGGCCAAGATGGCTGTTGAGCTTTAGGGTTCCTCCTGTCGCCCGGCTAAATCATCCCTAATCCTACCTGACAACGACCCTCATCCGAGCAATCAGGGCTGGCTGCTATGCCACCGGACCCGTTCCATGCCGGTGGGGCCCCTTTCATTGGGTCATTTGTGGTCATGTCTACTGGGGTGCTCGCTGCCGTTGGTGCTGTCCGCCTGCTGGGGTTACGTGCCCTACCTATGCTGGGGCTGCCCCCTGGAGTGACCGAGGATACACGGAGCAGAGGAGAGAGATCCTGATCGGATGTGCTGCCTGCCCGCGAGTAGGCTTCCCATGTGCGAAGCGCTGCGGTGGGATAGGTTGCCTGGGATTATGCGGCGTCTGGTGCAGAAGAACTGCTTGGCCGATTTCTGCCAGTCCTGAGGGCGGTGTCTCCACCTGTGGAGTGCTGGCGCGACGGCGGCTTGGTGTGGTCCTGCAGTAGTAGCCTGTTCTTTGGCCTTGTGGCTGCGACGGTGGGCCTGCTGTAGCCTAGCCCTGACGGCGACCCACCAGTTAAGGAGACACCGTGGGGATCTGGCGACGCAACATTGGCAGTGCTGTTCCAGTGAGATGGACAATAGTGGGAAGTGATGCCCTGACGGACTGGACCTGGAGCTGCGGCGGGGAGCCGAGGCACGTGCGCCGCCTACATACTCATAGGTTGCATGAGACGCCAGCTGCTGCGGCGAGGACTAGTGTGATACCCTGGTGACGCCCTGGGGCCTGGAGGGAGTGAAGAGCACCCATCGACTAAGGTCCGCGTTGGTGAATCGATTGTGGCCTCTAGGGTCCTGGGGTCCCTCGGAGAGTTGCCTCAGTGAGCCCCTGGGTGCATGCGATACTGGGCGGTGTGAGCCGGACCACTGCTTGTGCACGCCTGACTTCACCAAGGGGGGGATTTTGCTGCTTGGAACCGGGACCCAACCCCAACCTGTCACCTGGTACAGTGAGGCAGTGTGGTACAACGATAGACGAGGGCCCACCTTGACAAACTGGCTGCTGTGTATCCTCTCAGACATAGGTGTTTTGTGCCTTTCGAACCCACTTGCCCTGGCACTGTCCTTCTGCGCCAGTGGACCTATTCGGCTGGAGGGCCTCAGGTGGGGTCGGGCTGCTCTACCCTCTTTTTCCTCTGGACGTACCAGTGGGCTCTTGGCCACCGGAGGATGGGTCGCAGTAAGGTTCGTCCGCCGACCCCAGTCCAGTCCAACACGGTCCCACCATTGGAGTCCCAGGAGGATGTGGATGGCCCAGAGGCTGGGGCGTCTGCTCCGGTGCAGCAGGGAGCAGCAGACCTAGAGGTGATTCTTAAGACCGTACAAGACTCGAGGGACACGGTTGAAGCGAAGATTGAAGGCCTTCGCGTGGTTCTTTTCCTGCTGTGCCAGGATCTACGTTATATGGTGGACAGAACGGCTGAAGATGAGACAGGGGTATGCACTGCGGAGGGTGAGATAGCCTCCCTTCAGAGCCAGGTGTTTAAATTGTCCGCCTCTGTGCCAAAATTGTCAGCCTTGGTGTCGACTCTTGCGGATTATAATAATCCACATTTGTAATAATCCACATTTATAAAGCGCGAACAATCACCCATAAGGGTCTCTAGGCGCTGGGGGCCGTTGGGAAGATTAAGCAAGCTATTGCCCAGAGTCACATGGTGCTGGGCTAATCTGCCGCCTGCGCCAGGGATCGAACCGTGAGCCCCAGATTCCAGAGTCAGTCGCCCTGGCCGCGCCGCCACACTTCTTCCTTAAAGTGGAAGAAGTCGAAAACAGATCATGGCGTAACAACCCTTCGACTCATTGGTCTCCCGGAGTTTGTGGAGCGGCAGTGCCTCGCCGAGGTACTGGAGGACTGCTTTAAAACATGGGCTCCTGTGGCAATCTGTTTTCAAAAGGCAACGTGGTATCATTCATAGGTGTATAGGCACCACTAAAAGAATCACACACTATTTTTCTATTCTCTACTTCTATGACGGTGCTGAAGGGTGTAGAGAACCACAAACTCTACAAAGGGAAGCAAGGCTTAGCACAAATTTTTCTAATTCCCCAGCACACGTAAATGTAAACTTTAAAGTATGTTTTTCAACAACACTCATAGTAAGCAACAAATGCATCGCAGAGTCATGAGTCACGTCGTCTTCTTTTCTTTTTTATTCAAGAAGCCTTCATAAAAAACTATACAGCCAACACGTGTTTCGTCGTATAAGGAAAGTAGTCCCACGACTTTCTCAAGGCTGTACAAGTGAAAAACATATGTAAAAGGCCAATACACTGTATCAAGATTTCACAAAACGTAGTTACTCTCGTGAATAATTAAAATAATAGAATGGAGAGAAATTCCATAAATCAAAAAGCATCTCAATTTGCATATCTCACAATTCTGTGAGTGGATAGGTGATAACAAAGAAGAGAACTAGGAGTTTGGGACTATGACCCCAAAAGGATGGAGAGAGAAAAGATAATCCAAACGTGAAACTACCGGCGATAAAGTCCCGTGCTCGGTATAGAAAGTGAGTGATCTGAAGGATCCCTACAACCACAATCAGTGTGTCCTCTACGTTATACATGCAAACTCGTGATGGCTACCACAGCCATGATTCACCAATGCTAATCAAATTTACCTAAAATCCTCGTTTTATCATACTTCTACAATGGAGGAAATGTGTAGAGAAAATTAAAAGAAAACGCGTCAGAGCCAATTCAAACCGAGTCCGGTTGAATCCTTAAAACGCTAAAACATCAAGAAGTCACCTACTTGAAATGTGGTGTTAATTCCAAACCACACAGGGTTCTAATTCTCAACGGTGATAAGGTAAATTATCTCAAATTTGTTCTGTCTGTGTTATGCCAGATCCACAGTAGGCTGTAAAATCAAACATATGCCTGCGTGAATACTCTTGTCAAGTACCCGGCTGATTTAATCAGGCAAAGTCACCAAGGACATCCATCAGTCTATAATGTGTCAATATTCTCTATTTATAAGGTTCAAAATAAATTATACTCGACCCGAATATACGTAGAGTATCACTTTTCCGTCACAGCATTAACTAAATGTGTCAATATTCTCTATTATTTATAAGGTTCAAAATAAATTATATTCGACCCGAATATACGTAGAGTATCACTTTTCCGTCACAGCATTAACTAAAACCGCTACCACATCCGTCGAAATACGCTTCAATCAGCCACAACTAATACCTCTAATATATTCGCACTAAACACACGGACCAAACCCTATACCCAAACATGCTCGCATGATCTCACCTGTCAGTGTAGTATCGAGTATGGGTACACCGTCCTCTGAGACCACGGCTCAGCTGAGTGCAGCAGCCCGTCTCCTGGCCGATTCCGCCAAGCCCTTGAATATTCTGCAAGTGTACGAAACTCTTCCTGGTGACGTTAAAGCGTATCGCGTCACTCATTAATAATAGAAATGAAAAAAAGACTCCGTAGCGTCAGGGAATCTCTCTACTCCGAGTTGCGAAATCAAATTCGTTCAATGAGATCTCTCTCTATTAAAACTATGTGGTTATTCAAAATTAAGTAACCTAATAAGAATCTCAAGGTGACAGTGAATTCCTAATTAGATAATTAAATGTGAATCGACAGCAAACGTGTAGTGTTAATAAAGCGATTGAGTAACCAAAATTTCTCCACATAACCACTCCACAAAAAATCGTGTGTATTAACAAACCAGTATCCTTTGGTCTCTCCATCAGTTCCAGTCATTACAAACTTCAAAATTAACCTCAAATCAGTTCAAAGTTAAGCATGTCCAGTAAGAATCAACGACAAATCACAGTGAGAAAAGAAAAGGTTATACATACAGTACAATATAGAAATGAAACAACTTATTCATACACTTAAATGTTCTTAAAAAAATATATATCAGGAAGCAAGCGTCTCCCGTTGCCCTGCTCGGACAACCCTGCCTGCTCCTAATCAGGTGTTCAACAACTCATACGTCAGACATAGCCACAGACATTCTATCTGCCTAGAAAATAGTGCTGCTCCTGATCAATTTTCAAACCACACTCTGTACTCCTCAATTTCAGAATCCATAGAGCTTTTTTTCGTCGTAATGTCAGTTCCCTATTACCTCCCCTTGGGTGTCTGGGTATGTGATCAATTCCATAAAATTCAAAGCGTCTATTTGTAGTCTGTTCTGAACAAATAGACATGTGTGCCGCTAGAGGGTATCTCATGTCCCCGTGTTTTACAGCTCGTATGTGTTCTCCTATTCTGTCCCGTAATGACCTGATTGTACTGCCAATATATCTTTTGCTGCATTTAGGGACCCTACTTCTGTCCACTCAACAGATTCTTACTTCTGCAGGAAAAGTGTTTGCTCTTAGTTTGAGGATTAGCTATTTGCCGAACTTCTCCCCAGGAGAAAACAATATGCCCATTAGTAGGAGGATTTTTACTTCCTATTCTGATACTTTGGCGATACCTGTGGTGTAATAGCAGCTCACAGAGCAGATGATGAAAAAATCTATAATATACGTGTAGTAACTGGGTCCAGACGTGTTGGGGATCTTCAGATGTTTATTTGTAGTTAGTTACATGTCATGCAGTTAAGTCCAGTACAAAACCCCGCCAGGAGCAGCCAGCATGCTGCTCAGCCCTCCTTAACTGACCTCTCTGGCTCCCAACATTCTGTAACACATCATTCATGGAACATTCTACTGGCAGAGCAAGAGTTTATATGAATAACATCAAAGCCAGGATACTACATATCCCCTTTCCTTCCATATATAAACAATAATGAAAGAAAACAGAAAGAAAACCAAGATAGAGGAAAGACAAAGAGTAAATCGGAAACATCCCAAACCAATGAGAGAAGAGAGCAACAAAAGAACATGCAAAGATATAAATGAGGAAACAGATACGTAGCAGGTGAGGAAAACGGATAAAAAGAAAGACTAAAGGTGAGAATTTCATCCTCCCTTCTGACACAATAGCAGAAATGAAAAGAGAAAATACCAACGACTACCTCAAGACATCCTTGCTGGCCAGGCATGTATAAAAAGAGACAAGTCATAGCACAACACACTCACCAACAGACCAAAACAAGACACCTTCTGAGCTGTAAAAGGAGGGGAGACACGAAGGGGGCCTGCTCCTGATAGCAGGGGATGGTGGGGGTCATGTTACGAAGGCGGCAAGGCCTTTGAAACTCCCCTGCCACAGATGGCTCTTCCTGATCTGGGGAAGGTGTGACCACCTCTGTCCAGGAATGGCTTTGTGGTGGGCACACCTTCTGAGCTGTTCTAATTGTTCACAACTGTCCTCCCGCTGAAAAGGAGGGGAGACACGACCTGGGGAAGGTGTGACCACCTCTGTCCAGGAATGGCTTTGTTTCTGGGCTCAGGGAGCGATGGCTCCCACCCCAGGGGTCCAGAAACTTGTCTCGTGGTGGCAGGCTGGTGTTTACTAGTCAGGGAACTCACCAGAGGCTGGTCGTTTTTCAGGGGGCATCTCTAAGATGCCCTCTGAGTTCATTCTATAATAAATCCCAAACTGGCCTCAGTGTGGGTTTATTATACTGAGATGTTTGCTACCAAACTTCCCAGAATTCAGTAAAGCCATTATAGTACTGTGGAGTTCGTAATGACAAACTCCCAGACCATATACTCTTTATGGCTTTATTGCACTTACAATGTCTAAGAATGGATTTAGACACTGTAGGGGTACAGTGATTATGCAACTGTACCCTCACCAGTGGTATGGGTCACCCAGCTAGAGGGGTGTCTTACCTATACTATAGACAGTGGGTTTCAGGCTTGGCACACAGGAATGTGTGCCATGTCGACTCTTCACTTTTCTCTACACCAAAACAGCAACCTGCAGTAGCAGTGTGTGTGAGTGTGTGTGTGTGTTAAAGTACAAGACATCAAAGGGTGGCACAATATGTGCTGCAGCTCTTAGAGGCCTTCACTGGTCACAGTGCCCTTGGTAACCATGGTACCTTTTACAAGGGATTTACATGTGGCCAGAGAGGTGCCAATTGGGGTACAAAGGTACAGTTTTGGGAAAGAACACAGGTCCTGGGAACCCGATTGGCAGGGACCCAGGGAACATCAAGTCAAAGTGCTTCAGAAATCTGGCAAAACGTCAGGGGGGTTACTGCAACAGAAACCCAGCTTCCTACAATCTCCATTTGAAGCTATGCATGTCTTCCTGATGAGACTGTTGACCTTGAAGTCTGTGTTTTTTATTACCATTTTCTCAGCTTGGAGGGTTAGTGAGCTTCAGGTCCTTTTGGCTCACCCATCTTGTATCATTCTTTTCCAAGACAAGTTGTGGTTGAACACTCACACATCTTTTCTGCACAAGGCTGAGTCCAACTTCTTTTTGGGCCAATGTATCACCTTGCTGTCTTTTCTTCCACCTTATATTTTTAAGACGCATGAGCAAAGGTTGCATAGGGTAGATCCTAACTTCAGTTTTACATAAACAGAACCAATAAAAGGAGGGGGTGCCATCAGTGGTATGTGTACTTTGCAGGGTAGAGAAAGGACCGATCCGTTGCTTTCTTATTGTTTGAATGGAGGGTCTGTAAGGAGGCCATGTCCTGCAACCATTCCATGCAGTAGGATTGTGAGCACAGGAGTTTGTGCATGGGTCCTGTTGCCAACCACTGCTGCTCATGGCCAAAGGCCAGGCATAGCTGGGTTTGCTTCACAGGATATTTTGCTCTGGGCCTGACCATGCCAGGATCTGCACCAAACCCCATTTGCGGATATCCAAAGGCCATGCACAGTTGTGGTTGACTGCAGGGTGAGAGAACATGCTCTGCAGTCACTTCCTCCGCTCAAAAGGTTGGCTGCACAGTCAATTATGCATAGGACCTGGCAGCAGGCTAGACACTAAAGCCAGCTCAGGCACAGCAGGTTTTGGCCAGACAGGAATTTGGGTTAGGCCCTGCATCCACCCCCTGCTAATCCATTGCCAAAGACCCTTTGCAAGGTGAAAGAAGGGAGTTAGCCACACTGAAGATTGGTAATAGTGTAATATAAACACATGGGAGTCCAATCAACATCTTAAAATATAGAGAAATTCAGTCAAAAAAATCTCTGATAATTTTTGGTTCCTTTTGCTCAGAATACTAATAATAAATATTACTATTTAAAAACCCTCTGAAATGTCCTGAAAACTACAAAGTGATGTTATGGTTATGAAATGCCTAAAAAACCCTTAAATTATCTAAGTATGGTAACACCATGCACGGTTTACGTGCTTCTATATAACATCACTATATAACACAACATGACTGTTTAAAACTTGTAAGTTTCCAGAATTGATTTAGTTCTATAGGGTCATTCTTTGGTGAATATCTCCAAAACCACAGAAAAGCAACCACATTTTAATTGCACAGTAGTCTTTCCGTAATACAGAGTATTATCTTGCTTTGGTGAATTTTCATGTCACATCATTACTTTTTACATGCATAAGTGATTTCATTTAAGAAGTTGTAAGGGATGTCGTGTGGGGTCTTAAGATGGCATGGTGGGGACATTAGTTATCTCTAGCACAGCATACAATAACTGGGTAATTAAGGATTTTTGACTGTGTATTCATTCATGAAATTAGAGGTTTTTATGTACAAATGTTAATTTAATAAGCACAAAGGTAATTACAATTTAGCCTCTGGTAAAGTTTTTTTCTTTGTTTTTATCTTTTTCTGGTATACTGCAACCGGCCACATCCCAACCACAACAGTTACATACAGTTATCAGGGTCTATAGACCCCCCTTGGCTTTTGGCCTGTGCATTGTGAATTTCTTAAGTTTTTCTCTGTCAGACAGTACACGGTGGAGTTAGAACAGCTGCCATGCTTCCAGACGCCAACTAATCCAGCCACCACCACAAATGGCTGAAGGCTATGCACAGTGTCAGTTAGATGGGCTGTAGGCCTGGTTGTGGGCAGATCCTGCCCCACCACAACCCTGATGCCCGTACCGTTTTGTTTCGTATTTGTTTTTGTAAAATGTGCAATTGTAAGAAAACGTTTGGATTTCTGCTTGTGAATTTTTGGGTATGTGCGAGAGCTCCTTACACAAAACTATATTATATATATTAACCCATTGTTTGTTTTCTACCTTTCTTCATACACCCTTATCAATCAGTCTTTCCTACTGGCTCACAGCAGTGTCTTGCTCTGGTTTTGTAAAAGTTGTGAATTTCTTTAAATTAGTATACTCTGCAGAATGGCATCCTCGCTAAATACAAAACGGATGCCATGTGCTCACAAATGTTCGAACATTTGCAAGTTTATTGTGCACAAAATGATTCTATTTCTATATTTTTCACAGTAGCCAAACCTTCATGGAGGTTCGTCAAATTGCTACTAACAAAGAGTATCCTTTCTGGATTTCAAGCACCTCCACAAGGAAGAAGATGGGAGAATCAGTTATGTGCCACACCTATGCACTACTCCTACAGTAGGAGTGGTGCATAGATGTGGCCTATAACAGATTCTCCCCCTTCTTCCTTGTGGAGGCGCTTGAAATCCGGACGGAATACTCTTTGGTAGGCAGTATTTACACAGGGTGGGTGTATCCATTCAACCTCAATCAAGAGGACCTCTCAACCCTTCAGGGACCGTACAATTCTTTGAACCTCTAGACCCCTACGTTTTGAGTCATCAAATTGCACCAGGAGTAAATCATCCCAAAAATTATTTTGATGCAAAATTATTACTACTCTGTAACACACATTCTCCCTCTCTCTCTCGATATATATATATATATATATATATATATATATATGTGTGTGTGTGTGTTCGAGGCATATGAGCTGCAGATTACACACTGTGCATAGATCGCCATCTGGTGTTGGGCCCGGATGTTTGCAGTTGTTTTTCCTCTTGGAAAGTCTTTGGTAGTCACGAGGTATGTGACTCCTCCTTTGGATCGTATTGCGCATGGGCTTCGGCTCCATCCTCAGATTCTTTTTTTCCGCCATCAGGCTCGGATGTGATCTTCGCGCTCTGGTTCCGAACAGTTTCTAGTTCTTATATCGACGCACAATCCTCACCCCAATTTGTGGTATTGTTTTCGATCGCGATCTCCACACTTGGCTCTCATCGATCAAGACCCTGGATTCCAGTCGTCGGCGACGGCCTAAGGGCCTACCCAAGCTCCGGTCCTGGCTAATGGAAAGGACTCCCTTCAAGAAGTGCCCTCGATGTGGGTCCAAATTCCCCCACACCTATCTTCACAAAGTATGTAACCTCTGCCTCTCCCCTGAACACGAGGCTCGAGACTGTCCGGTGTGCAAGTCCTTCCGGTCCAAGAAAACCATTTGAGACCGAAGGGCACGAAGAACTATGGCACACTCGTCGACGGCGATTCCAGACGACATCTTCGGGGAAGGCGTCGACGCTCCAGAAAGACAACACACTGACGAGGGCCTCGTCAGCGCCTCCGAAGCCGACAATTCAGATGTGGAGGCTATCACTCTGACACAGAGGGTCGTGAGTACCAGTCACAGCCAGGGTCATTAACCCGCGCATTGACAAAAAATATAAAGCGGCCCCTACAGATCCCGCCTACATCAGAGGGCCAGCACCACTAGATTCCCTAGTAGTGTCTACAGCACGAAAGAGGGCCAACTCCCAAGCGTCAGGCGAAGCACCACCACCTGACAAGAGTCAAAACTCTTGGACGCCTCCGGCAAGCGCACTGCATCCCAAGCTGCCAACATATGGCGTATTGCTAATACACAAGCGCTGCTGGCAAGTGTAACGCCCTGAACGTCTCAGGATCGTTTAACAGACACGATAATGAGAACGCAACCACTTGTGAAGGTTTAGTTATTTTAATGAAGGCAAAAATAATACAAGGAATAAACAAAGGTTATAGTCACTGGAATCCTCCAGGCTAAGTACGTTACCAGCCCACAGCACGGATGGTCCTAACCGTCCTCTGCATATACGCCGATCCCGGCGTATGCCAACAGAGGGCAGAAATGAAATGGCCGACAATGCCAATCGGTAGGCTGTGAGGGGCACGAAGAGTGTTGGGGAGAATCGAGGAGTCAGGGAAACACCCAGCCGGGGTCTCTACCTGAAGGGAGCAGCCGCTCAACCTCTTCCTCAGACTGCACCGGGACGCGGAGTCACTTCCTGGTGATGCGTCACCGATACCCCAATCACAAGCAAAGAAGACTGAACCGAGAGCAGCCGCTCGATCGATCCTGTGGACTTCCGAGTCTGTAACGCGGCAAACACCTCCTGGTGTGCGTTACAGCTGGCAGTCCCTGTATCTCTGGTCGGGCTGGGAGTTACGACTCCAACCAGCAAAAGCGCCACTGCGCTTTGACTCAGCCGAGTCAAAAAGCGAAGCTCAATGGTTATCCGGTAGAGCTTCCGGGTCCTTCACAGGTGACGATGGGGCAAGACACGGCCCAGGGAGTAACGACTCGACCTACCTCCGTTCTTGCCTTACTGGAGCACCACTCCGGAACACTGCTCTTCACTAAGCAGGTACGTCGGTGTAAACACAATATCCGACAGCGTTGTACCTCCCGGTTCCTCCCTTTATAGGGCGTGTTGTCCTTGAGTTATGTAACAGCTCTCCTGTTTACATAAGGGCGTGTTTTCCTTGAGTTATGTAACAGCTCTCCTGTTTACATAAGGGCGTGTTTTCCTTGAGTTATGTAACAGCTCTCCTGTTTACATAAGGGCGTGTTTTCCTCGAGTTATGTAACAGCTCTCCTGTTTACATAAGGGCGTGTTTTCCTTGAGTTATGTAACAGCTCTCCTGTTTACATAAGGGCGTGTTTTCCTTGAGTTATGTAACAGCTCTCCTGTTTACATAACCTCTCAACCGCTAAGCATCCTGGGAGATGTAGTCCGTTTTCGCTGGTTACCGTTTTCCTCCCCTCGCATGACAGGAATTCTTGACAGCAAGATACGACAGGGCCCATTATGATGAACTAGAAGCCATAATGCAACACCTCCCTGACAAATATAAAAATAGGGCAACTGAGTTAATTCAGGAGGGCAAAACCATTACCAATACCGCCATCCGCTGTGCCCTAGATGCATCTGACACCGCCTCCAGAGCCATTAATACCAGCATCCTCCTCCGTCGCCATGCCTGGCTAAGGATCTCCGGTTTTAAACCAGAAGTGCAAGCTTCCACCCTGAACCACCCCTTTGACCAGGAACATCTGTTAGGCCTAAAAGTGGATGAGGCCCTAGAAAAATTGAAAAAAGACACCGATACAGCGAAGTCTATGGGAGCCTTAAAATCACACCCTCCCAGTCGCTCCTTTCGCCTCTCTTCCTTTCGGAGCACATCCAGAGGCTACTCCTCTGACACCGCTTTCACTTCATATAAGGCCCCTACCCAATCCACCTTTACAAGGGGTTATCAAAGAGGCGGCTACAAAGGCAACAATAATAAAGGCAGAGGCAAGACAAACGCCGCCCACTCTGCCTCCACACCTACCCAATGACTCCCCTCCACTCCCTCCAGACCATCCCACTCCGGTCGGGGGCAGACTCCAAAATGTCCTTCCTGTCTGGACTACCATCACCTCAGACAAATGGGTAATACAAATAATTTGGTCAGGCTACTGCCTAGAACTAGTATCTACCCCCCCAAACAGTCCACCCAGACAACGCCCAATGTCACAGGAACATCTAACACTACTAAAGCAGGAGGTAATCTCCCTCCTACAAAAGGGGGCGGTTAGACCTGCCAGCCCTTTGGCTGTTCCCTCCTCATTTTTTTTCCCTTTACCCTCTCATTTTTCTGTCCACTAGCTTCTTTTTGGTGTTGACGTAGAAGCCCTGGGCGCCCCATTTTCACTGATTGAGGGTGAGGCGCAAGGTGCTTCTCTAAAATGGAGGGAGGGAGAGAGCTCTTACACAAAATGGTGGCCTAACTGTCACCTCAGAACCTGGGCCATAGCCTGACATGAGAGTTTCCAGAACTTTCTGGGCCACTCTGGCCAGTCAGGGCCCAGGCTATAAATAGAGGTGAGGTGGTCGGCCATTTTGGGGGTGTTGGAAGGTGACGTGAGGTAGTTAGGAGTAAGGCACCTGAGTGGGGGAGGTGGGTGCGCTAGAGAGGGAAACTGACAGATCTAAGGGCCTGCATTTTCTTACCCCTTGGTTGACACCACCCCCCTGCCTCTTGACCTGACCCTGCCCTCCGCCACTAACCCTGGGATCACATCAAGCTCGGGAGCTCCCCATCTAGCCAGGACTCCTGAAGAGGACAGGGGATTAGACTGATTATTACTGGCTTTCCTGACTTTGCCTGGGACTCCTCCATCCTTTGACGCCACTGGCGTGTGGCCTGCCACCTCTTAGCCGGCCCGCCTGATCCCTGTGGGGCCCTGAAGTGTAGCGCCTGATCCCTGTGGGGCCCTGAAGTGTAGCGCCTGATCCCTGTGGGGCCGAGAAGTGTAGCGCCATACCTCTACGGGGCCCGCTGAGGAGATCGGGGCCCCGCTGTGACTGAAGTTGTTGGCGCGGTGGGGATCGGAGTGCTGAGAGAGCTGTCAGTGGATAAAAGAAGGCCGCGTTTGGCCTTGAAGCCCGCATCTCCCCAATCACGTGCCGGGGGCGGACTGCGGAACACCGCCCCCGCTGTTGCTTAATTGGCTGTGGAGGCCACGCCCCCGCAGGCCGCATCGCGTCAGAAGGCCGCGGGTGCACCTCCTGTCAGCCGCTAAGGCCGGGGACGACCCAACGGCCGGATTCCAACTTTACCCCCCAGTCACCAGAGAGCGAGTGGTGACCGCCGGCAGGAGGAGCTCTTTGAGGAGAGAGCCCTCCACCGGTCCTGACGACTTCAAGGCGGCCCACAAGTAAGGAGATCCCAGGGGAGGAGGGCGGAAGGCCGGAGTGGCCCTGGATTCGCCTCTTCCCCCGGGGAAGTCTCACCTCGAGCTTATGTAAAGGCAATGATTCATGTATCCCCATAATGCCAGGAATAAGCGCATAAAGATTTGATGTGAACTGCGCTGAGATTAATACCTGCAATTTGGGGGAATAAGCGCATAAAAATTTGATGTGAACTGCGCTGAGATTAATACCTGCAATTTGGGGGAAGAAGTGCATAAAGATTTCATGTGAACCGTGCTGAGTTTAATACCTGCAATTTGGGCTCCTAGTGATCTAATGTGAAAGGTGCTATGCTTAGTAACTAAAATTCAAGCGCTTAAGGAATCCTGTGAACAGCGCTAAGATTAATAAGCAGATTTCAAGTACATGGAGAATGCTATGTGCAGTGCTTTATGTAATGTCCTGATTTCCCAGCACATTGTAAATGTTATGTGAAGCGCTACGTTTAGTGACTTTATTTAATGTGCTATTGAC
The DNA here is from genome assembly GCF_964204655.1 of Triturus cristatus. NCBI lineage: Eukaryota > Metazoa > Chordata > Amphibia > Caudata > Salamandridae > Triturus > Triturus cristatus. The sequence goes on from NC_140585.1 coordinate 484,402,769, forward strand.
TTTACCGTGTTGGATTGAATCACCAAGTGACGCGTTTAATTTCCTACCAGGTCTAAAGTAGAATAGTACTGCCCATTTAGTCACAGTGTTATGATTGGACCATAATGAATTGCAGATGAGAACTGATTGAATTTTATTTGTAAGAAAGAAAGAATAAGATAAAAGGAAAGATAAAGCTTATCTACCTTTTTTAATTATTTGGTGTAGCGTCATTTTTGGTGGTGATAAGTTGGATTGTGAAATGAGTGTGATGCAAGCATGACATGACACGCTGGCATGAGGCCTTTCCACTTGAGCCAAGCTACCCTAGGACTTTAGGTCCAACAGGGGCGATAGAACGGGTTCCTACCAACCAACAAAATATGGGGGTCTACTCCCGATATTTTCTCATACCAAAAAGGGACGACACTCTACGGCCCATCCTAGACCTCAGACCCCTAAACCGATACATACACTCAGACCATTTTCACATGGTAGCACTTCAGCAGGTACTTCCACTGCTCTCCCACAACGATTTCCTGACCACTTTAGACCTCAAAGACGCCTATTTCCACATTCCTGTTCACAACGCTCACAGGAAGTTCCTCAGATTTGTAGTGGACAGCCAACACTACCAATTCAAAGTACTCCTATTTGGAGTCACGACAGCACCACGAGTATTCACCAAGTGCCTAGCAGTAGTGGCAGCACACCTGCGGAGACAAACATCCATGTCTTCCCATACCTAGACAACTGGCTAATAAAGGCCAGTTCATACAACCAGTGTGTACAACACACGCACGCCACTAACCAGCTACTTCACCAACTGGGCTTCACAGTAAACCACGCAAAGGCCCATCTCCAACCGTCCCACGTAAAACAATATCTGGGTGCCACTATAGACACCTCAAGAGCGCTAGCCTACCCCACTCCTGCCAGGATAGCAAGCATTCAGGCTCTACGCGCCAAATTTCAGCCACAACACTCTCTTCCAGCTCGAGTGTTCATGCAACTAATAGGGATGATGGCCTCTTGCATATTCATAGTACCTCACGCAAGACTCCAGATGCGTCCTCTCCAAGAGCGCTTAGCACGCCTATGGAACCAGGCCCAGGGTCAATTAACAGATCTGGTGTTGGTAGACTGGCGTACCCATCGCTCTCTGCAGTGGTGGACCACCAAAAACCTTTCCAAAGGGCGACTGTTCCTGGACCCGGTTCCTCAGATAGTACTGACAACGGACGCATCGCTCTCCGGATGGGGAGCTCACCTATTACATCACACCATGCAGGGCAGATGGACACCTCAACAAAAGTTACTCCACATCAACCATCTGGAGTTACTAGCCATCTTTTTAGCCCTAAAATCTTTTCAGACACAGATGTCAGGCAAGGCAGTCCTAGTCCGCACAGACAACATGATAGCCAAGTACTATATACAAAAACAAGGAGGCACACACTCTCCACAGCTCTCTCAGCTAGCACAGAGCATATGGAGATGGGCCATGCCCCAGAAAATCTTTCTCCTAGCCCAACATGTCCCAGGAGTCCAAAACACTATGGCAGATCTGCTCAGCAGACAAATGTAACAACTCCACAAGTGGGAACTCCACCCGCAAGTTCTTCACCCGTACTTTCAAATGTGGGGGCATCCACAGATAGACCTCTTCACCACCCACAAACGCCAAATGCCCTAGCTTCGCTGCTAGTTATCCACACCCATTGTCCAAAGGCAATGCGATATGGATGAACTGGTCAGCAGATTTGCATACACTTTTCCGCCTCTCCCACTCATTCCATTAGTGGTGCGCAAACTACAACAACACTCACTCATACTAATCCTAGTAGCTCCAACTTGGGCCAGACAACCATGGTACACCACACTGCTGGAACTATCTGTAGTACCGCACCAAAAGTTACACCTCTCTCCACACCTCTTAACCCAGAACCATGGAGAGATCAGGCTCAGCTCAACCTTGCGATCTGGCTCCTGAAATCCTAGAATTCGGTTATCTAAATCTTCCCCCTGACTATATGAACGTCATTAAAGAAGGTAGGCGACCCTCCTCTAGAGCGTGCTACGCAGCCAAGTGGAAACGTTTTGTTGTCTATTGTCACAACAATACCATCAATCCCCTAGATGTGTCCATTCAACACATCATAGGCTATTTACTACACCTACAAAGGTACAATCTAGCCTATACGTCCATTAGACTGCACCTTGCAGCCATAGCAGCTTATCTACAAAACAGGCAACATCTATCACTTTTTAGAGTACCTGCCATTAAAGCCTTCATGGAAGGCCTCAAAAGAATAATTCCCCCCAGAGTGCCACCCTCACCTGTGTGGAACCTAAATATTGTTCTCACCAGACTAATGGGTCCTCCCTTTGAACCTCTACACAAATGTGAACTTCAATTCCTAACATGGAAAACCGCCTTTCTTGTACAAACTAAGCAAGAGGCTAGTGTGGGCCAGGTTGTACTCAAAACATTATTTCAAACCACTGCAACAGATACGGGTGGTCGCCGCTAAGGATGGGTACTGCTATATAATCTATGCACAGTGTGTAATCTGCTGCTCATATGCCTCGAACGGCAAATGCTACTTACCAGTATCCATCTGTTCTTGGCATGTAGAGCTGCAGATCTACACACGCCCACCCGCCTCCCCGGCTACCTTTATCTGTTCCAGTTTATCTTATTTAGATACAACACACGTGGGCTTCTTCACTGTTATTACTACGCTCCATCTTTCCCTGCTTGCGAAAAACAATCTGAGGATGGAGCCGAAGCCCATGCGCAATACTATCCAACGGAGGAGTCACATACCTTGTGACTTCCAAAGACTTTCCAAGAGGAAAAACAACTGCAAACATCCGGGCCCAACACCAGATGGCGATCTATGCACAGTGTGTAGATCTGCAGCTCTACATGCCAAGAACAGATGCATACTGGTAAGTAGCATTTACCATATATATATAACACATTTAGTGCATGGGTACACCCCTGTGCAAAGAGGCACCCGCCCGCGAGTGCACGGGCTAAAGTGCAAAAGGGAGCTTCGATATATAAATACATATATATATATATATATATATATATATATATATATATATATATATATATATATATATATATATATATATATATATATATATATATATATATATATATAATTCCACTCCAACACCGAAGAAGGCACGTACCCGAAGATGTAAGGTATGGCTTTCTTTATTATATCAGGTCTCACACGACCCCATGGCTAGAGAGACGCGTTTCGGCTTCGCAGAAGCCTTTTTCAATTTATTTATAGATAGAGAGATATATTCCTTCCATTGCAACTTTTCCATGAAATTAATTAAAAACACTCCCGAAGTGCTCTTGACTTTGGAGAGAAGCAGATGTTAATCAGCTGCCTGTACACAGTGGCGGTCATATACTCGAATGAGCACTGTGGAGTTCTGAAGCCCGCCGGCATCCCGCTATCATTAATGTGGATATATATATATGTATAATTGGTTACCGGCGCATAGACAGGAACTGCTAAAACTGCATTGCTTTTATTTTAACACATTGTTTGTGTTTTCTTTCAGATCAAAAAGACAGCAGTTTCATCGAATTTCATGCAGATTATTGTGGCTTTGAAAATACCAGAAGATATTGTACAGTATATTTTAGCACTATGAAATTTTTTGCTTTGGTGCTTACGGGCCATAAGCATCATTTTATCACTTTGTGTAAATTTTGTTTCAAGAATGTTTTAATGTTCCAAAGGTTCTCTCCACTGTCTAAAAGTGGGTATTCGGATAACAGCTTGCTGCTATGACTTTCCTTGCACATGGATTAAGGTGCTTTTAACTGTGCATTCTGTATTTAAACCTTAGTTGCTTTTTCTGGAAGTTAAAATTTCTTATACGTATGTTTAAATCTATTTCCATATGAATATTTTTCTTCATAGTAATATGGATTTGTTACACAGCACCACTGAACTATAGTTTCCATTTCTGAAACATAGCACCCAAAGGTACGCTATTTCACATCGGATATGTAAAAAAGTATATATTTATATTTAAAATGTGCCATTTTATTACTGGGTGAAAGTGTTTTATCTAGGCTGTAATTATTTCTGTCGGATTGCATTGTCAGCAATTCGTTTCACACTATTGTGAGAATTCTCCAGAATGTAAATGCTTTTTCTTAAAAAAAAAAAGATATATATATATATATATATAAGAAGTGAAGGTAGTTTTAAGTACTGGGCTTTTACTTCCATGGAATGGGTGTGTACAGCAATAAGCAAACGTTAAATTCCAGTACATGTACAAATGTAATTATGTTCATTGTTTCTAAATATACAATGAGCACTTCTGATGTAAGTGTACTTACGTCAGTTAAAATGCAAATGTTCATATACTTTTTTTCTTTTATAACTTGTTAAATAAATGTTAATGTTCTTAATGTTTTGTCTTCATATTTTTGATAATTAATGATCGTGTTCTCTTTGAAATCTCTCCAGTTCAGCAAAACAAATGATCAAAGTTGGTTCCTTTATTGTTAATCGTTCTTACACTTTGTATATTTCATCATACTTTATTCCCCTCACTCAATCAAAAATTAAGAAATTTGCTTTAAAATGTGACTATGACCAGTCATTTCTCGTCCTTTGAAAAATTAGAAATACGCAAACAAGTGATTTAAACTATGAAATGACAAGTTGAAAGAAAAGGCATCAAAAGTTGTATTTTCTTTCAAGTCCTATTGTAGTTTTGGTCACCTTAATTTAAAATAATGCCAAATCAATTTATTGAACATACCCTGAGCTTTTGGACCACGGTGGTAAAATTTGCCTGTTTTGTTTGATGAAAAATTGTTTAACTATGGTAATTATTACAATGTCTGTCTTAAAACCTACTTTTGCAGTGGCACAATATTTACTGTCTTTGAGTAGTGTTCAGCTGGTAACTGAATGATCACAGACTCCCAAAAGAGTTTCAGCAGGAGATCACTGGAATGAGGAAGGCAGTGGACTGCAATAGGACGTCTGACAAAGGTACTCCAAAGGGAACTCCATCACTCTTCCAAACTGGTATTGGGTCATGAATTGCTAGGCACATCTTTGGAATACTGAATGTTTGGATGCTCTGTAGAGCAGTCAGCCGGAAAGGGTGAGAATAAATGGTAAAGCCAGTTACTAATATATCCAACTGATTGTCAGTTGCTGCCTCACAGGCCCTTACATGTTGGTGTTTTGCCGGCATCTCATGTCTAAGCAGCCCTGGAGCCACAACCCTTTAAGAATGATGCCTTCCGCCCTGCATTATATGAAGATCTGACTTTGTCATTTGGACTTTGTCCATACCGGTCTGTTCCCCACAGCCCATTGCTGTTTTGCAATGTTATAAGAAACATAAATATTTTGGTCTCATAAATGCTCTATCCGTGTCCCAAAATTAGATTGAGATTATCTATGGAATAGAGCAACATCTTCCACTCCTCTCAATCAGGCTTCAGGAAGAATCACAGCACCGAAACCGCCCTTCTCGCCAGGACAGACGACATCTGCACCCTCCTCGACAGAGGAGAAACTGTGGCCCTCATCCTCCTGGACCTCCTCACAGCCTTCGACACAGTCTCTCACAGCACCCTAGCCCGCAGACTCCACAACACAGGACTGTGGAACAAAGCCCTTGACTGAATCCGTTCATTCCCCTCTGGCAGAACGCAGCAGGTCAGACTCCCTCCTTTCCTCTCGGAACCCATTCAGACCACCTTCGTAGTCCCCCAAGGATCCTCCAGCAGTCCCACCCTGTTCAACATCTACATGGCCCCTCTCGCATCCATCGTCAGATCACACTGACTCAACATCGTATCGTACACAGACGACACCCAACTCATCCTCTCCCTATCCAACGAACCCAACATCTCCAAACACAACTTTCATGAAGGAATGGAAGCAGTCTCCAGGTGGATGAAGAACAGTTGCCTACAACTTAGCACGGACAAAACCGAAGTACTCGTCGTGGGCCCACACCCTGACGCCTGGAACGACACCTGGTGGCCCCCCGCCCTCGAGAACCCTCCCTCGCCCCACATACCATGCATGCAACCTCGGGATCATCCTGGACTCCAAACTCAAAATGGGCCGCCAGGTCATCGTGGTCACCTCTTACTGCTACCACACCCTTGGCCTCCTCCGAAAGCCCTTCAACTGGATTCCCCTTGAACACAGGAAAACCGTCACCCACTCTCTCATTGTAGGAGACTGGACTACAACAACGCACTCTACGCTGGGATAAACAGGAACCTCACCCTCAAACTCTAGTATGCCAATGCCAGACTAGTCCTCAACCTACCGCACCACTGCCACATCACCCAACACCAATGGACGTCGAGAAGAGAATCACCTTCAACCTTCTCACCAATGCCCACAAAACCCTCCATAACACTGGACCAGCCTACATGAACCACCACCTCTCGTTCCACGCATTCCAAAGACCTCTCCGCGCAGCCCAGCTCTCTTGCGACGGTACCATGCATCAGGAAGACCAGAACAGACTCTCCTTTCTCACGGCCAAGGCATGGAACACTCTCCCTCTACACCTCTGCCAGACACCTTCACTCTCCAAGTTCTTGAAGGACATCAAAACCTGGCCCTTTGACGAATCACCAGAAATATCCAAGAGATGCACCCCCCCCCCCCCCCCCCCAGCACCTTGAGACCCTTTCAGGTTAGTAGTTGCGCTCTATAAACCCTTGATTGATTGATTTGATTTAGTACTGGCCTTTCTGAATGACCAGGTCGTTCCTATGAAAAATTGTAAGAAGACTGGCAGGCCATCAGCCTGCTGGTATAACGATCACCTTAAATATTTAAAATTGACCTGCCGGCAGGCGTAGAGGAAGTGGAGGAAGTTATATCACAATGAAGATAAATTTAGGTGGAAGTTCGCAATAGTGGAATATAGGAAGGGAATTGTTTGAGCAAAATCAGAAACTTTTGCAAATATTATTTTGAACTTGAAAAATAATTCCAGAACAATTTTCAAAATAGTAAAGGATATTGCTGCCCATGAATGTACACAATGTAAAATCTTGCCAACTCAAGCTCTGTGTGACAATTTAGCGACCTTCATTTTGGAGAAAATCAGTAAAATGATTGATGGATTGAAGGTGAATAACCTCTCCGGGAATGAAGGTCTTATCACTAATATTAATGGGCCTCGAGATCAAGTCATGGAGAACGGGGTGGAGCCAGGCTGATTGACTTTCCTGAACCATTTTGAGCCACCCACGGAGGAGAAATTTAATAGAATAAGCCATGGGAACAGATGGCAACGAAGGATGCTCCACCCTCTTTAAAGATGTTTCTACTAAACTGTAGATCTTTTCCAAAACCTACTACTGAACTGTCCTTTTTAAAGTCTTATCTTAAACCCGATGTTGTCTTTTTGACAGAGACATGGCTACATACTGAATCAGAGCCTATTATTGCTCAAACCCTCCCCACTAGCCGCTCAATCTATAGGGTGGACAGCAAGACCGGGAGAGGTGACGGGATAGCTATTTTAGTTAATAATAAATTCAATTGTCGCATTACAGCAGATCCCCTACCAGGTTGCGAAAGTCTCATCTTTGCCATTGAAGTATCTCCAACTAGTACCTTTTCAGGTCTTCTTATCTACCGCCCTCCTGGTAATCCAAGACAATTTCTTGATGCAATTCCGACTATGGTAGCTACCCTGGCTGCTATCCCCTCTAATTTTACGGTACTTGGCGATCTCAATCTCCATTTAGATTACCCTTCCGACACATCGGCTAGTGAGCTGACTAAGAATCTTTTGGCGCTCCAGTTAACCCCTTCAGTGCCAGGCCTTTTCCCCCCTCCTGTGCCAAGCCTTTTTTAGGCTATTTGGGGTAGTGCGCGATGAGGCCCCTGTAACTTTTTGACCACATAAGGTATCCACGCCAAATTTGCATCCTTTTCTTCCAACATCATGGGGATTCTAAAGGTACTCAGGGTTTGTGGATTCCCCTGGAGGGGGTCACAGAAATGAGCCAAAATACAGCAACATTTTCATTTTTTTCGGAAAAATGGGCTGCAAATGAAAGCATCTGGGTTTTTCCCTGCAAATGTTCTCAAAAAAGGGTTTGTGCGGTTGAAATCACCATTTCCCAGCTTTTAGGGGATACCAGACTTTTGTCAGAAACCCAACATTTTTTACACAGTTTTGGCATTTTTCTGGGACATAGCCTATTTTTGCTATTTTTTGTGCTTTCAACCTCCTTCCTGTTAATGGTAGAAATGGGTACAAAAGCAATAATGGATCCTGGAAAGCTATACATTTTAGAGAAGTAGACAAAATTCTCAATTCAGCAAGGGGTCATTTGTGTAGATCCATCAAGGTTTCTTTATAGAAACTAACAGTTAAATATAGGATAAATTGAAAATTTGTTGAAAAAATCAGCCTTTTGTGTCAGCGTTTTCACCTGTAACGTCTTCTAATTATGACAGCTCTTTGAAAGCAATATACCGTTACATCCGCTGGACATTACTGGTTGTGGGGATATATAGGCTCGTAGGTTCACCAAGAACCCGACGAATCCAGAGCCAAAAACTGAGCAGCAACTTGCAATGGTTTTTTATTATGTACCGGGTATATAGTAATTATTCTGTAAAAATGTGTACATGGAAAAATCGGTATGAAAGACACCTCTGTATTTCTGAAATGGGAACAAAATATAGAGTTTAGAAACAGTAGATATTTGCACATTTCCGAAATTGGGAATACTCATACTAGCATGAGAATTATCAGTAATTTTTTAGAATGACTTCTTTTTTACACAATGTCTTTCATTTGGAAGGCAGAAATGCATCGAAAGTCAATAGGTAATAACAGTTCCTTTACAAATCTGAATTACCCTAAGTCTCCCGATAAAAATGGTACCTCACTTGTGTGGGTAGGCATAGTGCCCACGACAGGAAATGGCTCAAAACCCAACGTGAATACACCACATTTTCACAATGAAAATGTACCTTTTTTTTGCGAAGTGTCTAGCTGTAGTTTTTGAACACTAGCTCTGCCGGCACCTAGTGAAATGTTGCAAACCTATACATTTTTGAAAACTAGACACCCAGGGGAATCCAGGATGGGGTGACTTGACTGCCTCCCACCAGGTTCTGTTACCCAAAATCCCTTGCAAACCTAAAACATTGTCAAAAAAAACACATTTTCTCCACATTTCTGTGGTGGAAAGTTCTGGAACCTGTATGGATCTACAAATTTCCACCCACTCTGCGTTCCCCAAAGTCTTACGAAAAAAATGGCACCTCACTTGTGGGGGTCGGCCTAGTGCCCGTGACAGGAAGCGGCGCAAAACTCAATGTGGTCACACCTCAATTTCGCAGTGAAAAATGACCCTTTTTTGGCAAAATGTCTAGCTCTAGTTTTTGAACCCTAGTTCTGCGGGCACCTTGGGAAACCTAGCAAACCTATACATTTTTGAAAACTAGACACCCAGGGGAATCCAGGATGGGGTGACTTGACTGGGCCCAAAACGTCAACGACATCAAAATTGCCTATCTCAAAACCACCTGGTTTTGCAAGGGGGGTCACTTGGGTTTTTGGCCCGGTGCTCGCGGCCATCTAGGGAAACCTACAGAACCCATACATTTCTGAAAACTAGACAACCGGTGGCTTCCAGGGAGAAATGGCTTGCGTGGATCCCCCAACGTTTCCTTACCCAGAATCCCCTGCAAACCTCAATTTTAGCTGGAAAAAAAATCACATTTTTCACACACTTTTGTGTGGGAAAGTTGTGGCATCACCGGGCTCACTCAAATTTCCCACCACCCAGCGTTCCCCCGGGTCTCCCGGTAAAAATGGTGCCTCACTTGTGTGGGAGGCCCAAGTACCCGCGACAGGCAAGGGCCCAAAACGTAGTGAGGCGACATCAAAATTGCCTATCTCAAAACCACCTGGTTTTGCAAGGGGGGTCACTTGGGTTTTTGGCCCGGTGCTCGGTGGCCATCTAGGGTAACCTACCAAACCCATACATTTCTGGAAACTAGACACCCGGGGGCTTCTAGGGAGGTATGGCTTGCTTGGATCCCCCAACGTTTCCTTACCCAGAATCTCCTGCAAACCTCAATTTTAGCTGTCGCGGGTACTTGGGCCACCCACACAAGTGAGGCGCCATTTTTACCGAGAGACCTGGGGGAATGCTGGTTGGTGGGAAATTTGAGTGAGCCCAGTGATGCCACAACTTTCCCACACAAAAATGTGTGAAAAAAGTGATTTTTTTCAGCTAAAATTGAGGTTTGCAGGAGATTCTGGGTAAGGAAACGTTGGGGGTTCCATGCAAGCCATACCTCCCTGGAAGCCCCCGGGTGTCTACTTTTGAGAAATGTATGGGTTTGGTAGGTTTCCCTAGATGGCCGCCGAGCACGGGCCAAAAAGACAGTTGACCCCCTTGCAAAACCAGATCGTTTTGACATAATTAGTTGTTTGTTTCTACAGCGTGAAAAGTTCGGCACAATATTGCAAGGAAAATGTGACAGACATTTTGAGGTTTGCAGGACATTGTGGATAAAATAACTTTTTGGAATTCACAAGAGAGACATCACCATGAACTCCCATGGGTTTACGACAATATCTACAGTTGGTGGGTTATTCTTACATGGAACATACACCTTGGCAGAGAAACTAAAAAGACAAAGATTCCTGCACAGCCATTTATTGCTCAAACACACACACATACTGGTTGGATTTGGCACGAGGGCGAGTGATGGTTCAGTATATTAAATTTTATTAACAAGAGATTTCACATAAATGAAATGCACTGTCAGTAATTAAATGGACAAAAAACTGAACCAATGACTCGCAGCTCGTGAGCTGTAAAGCCACGGCAAGGCACCAACCGCTTTACAGGCCATTCACACACCTTTCATACGTGATACACACAAGACCATTCACACCACCAGGCACAAAACCAACACATCATAACATTCACAAAAAGGGACAAGGTGTACACCCTGCTTCAGGAAGACAAAAAAGACAAATATTACTGCACAGCCATCTAATCCTAAAGCACACACACATACTGGTTGGATTTCGCACGAGGGTGAGTAATGGTTCAGTATATACAATTGAATTAGCAAGTGATGTCACAAAAATGAAATGCACTATTAATAATTGAAAGGACGAGAAACTGAACCATTGACTCACAGCTCGTGAGCTGTAAAGCGACGACAAGGCACCAACCTTTTTACAGGCCATTCATACACATTTCATACGTGTGACACATACAAAACATTCACACCGCCAGCCGCGGGCCCATCACATTACAACACTCACACCACCAGACAGCGCCATTCAAGGGCCCATCACTTACACACGCCCACATTCCTGACACAGCAACTATACAAACTGATGGATTGCGTGGAGTGGCGCTCAGCTAGCAGTGTGTGTAGTGACCAGCACCAAGTCACTACTCACACACCGCCAGCCGAGCGCCAGTCCACACACACCGCAAGCCAAGAGCCAGTGCACGCACACCGCCAGCCAAGCGCCAGTCCACGCACACCTCCAGCCAAGCGCCAGTCCACGCACACCTCCAGCCAAGCGCCAGTCCACGCACACCTCCAGCCAAGCGCCAGTCCACGCACACCTCCAGCCAAGCGCCACTCCACGCACACTGCCAGCCAAGCGCCACTCCACGCAAACCGCCAGCCAAGCGCCAGTCCACGCACACCACCAGCCAAGCGCCAGTCCACGCACACCGCCAGCCAAGCGCCAGTCCAGGCACACCGCCAGCCAAGCGCCACTCCACGCACACCTCCAGCCAAGCGCCACTCCACACACACCGCCAGCCAAGCGCCACTCCACGCACACCACCAGCCAAGCGCCAGTCCACGCACACCGCCAGCCAAGCGCCAGAACACACACACACTGCCAGCCAAGCGCCAGTCCACGCACACCTCCAGCCAAGCGCCAACCTACACACACCACCATCACATTTAGGATTTTATATACAAAAAAACACAAACAAATTGCAAATAGATACAAATCTTCTAACACAAAATCTGAAACTAAATACATTGCACTAATGCCAACCTTGAAACAGAATAATTTTTTTAAACAATACAGACCAGGCAGGTCACTTTACCACTCATGGAAGTACCCAAAATGTATTTTGCGTGTGGTACGCTCTAAAACAAGCAAGCATACACAGCCCATGGTTAGAAGGACACCCGGGACAGAAATAACGAGACTCCTTCCGCTTATCTCTTCGCCAACAGACTCTACATCTCCTAGTGGAAAAATCTTTTGAAGGTGTGGGAGAGATGTAATCAGGAAAGTGGCGATCTTTTAATCGAGCCACATCCTCCACCACTCCAAATCTAGGAACACTTGCCTGTTCCACAACAACAAGGCTAGCTATCACAGAGTGCTGAAACTGAAGAAATGTCAACTTTGACGCAGGAGAACACTCCTTGAACATAATAAAAGCATTGAAATGTTGCTAATTCGAAGAAATGGATGGCCAACTTCTTATACCAAACATAAGCCTTCCGAATAGCAGAGTAAGGTTCCAACCTCTGATCTACTCTGTCAACACCACCCATGTGCTTATTGTAGTCTAGAATGAACACAGGTTTGCGCACTTCAGCAACCTGACCCCAAACAGCCACAGGTGAAGTACTCTCATCATGGATGGTAGTCAGCATGTACACATCCCTCCTCTCCACAAATTTTACAGCTAGTAGTTCATCACTACGCAAGGAACTGCACTGCCCCCTCTGAAGTTTTTTGCAAACAAGCTCTTTCGGATAACCTTTATGGTTAGAGCCGATTGTGCCACATGCAAAAGTGTCCACTTTATACAATTCCTTAAATAATTGCACAGCAGTATAGAAGTTATCAAGGTACAAATGGTGGCCTCTGTTAAACAGTCTTCTAGCAAGATCCCACACAATTTTCTCTGAAACTCCAAAAGTGGACGGACAAACTGGGGGTGTCAATAGTAGAATCTCTACCAGTGTACACACGAAAATTAAAAACATATCCTGTCCTACTGTCAGACAACATATACAGCTTAATTCCATAGCGTGCCCTCTTGCTAGGGATGTACTGCCTAAAAACCAAATGGCCCTTGAACAAGACCAAAGACTCATCAATAGATATTTCTTTCCCTGGAGTATAGATCTCAGAAAATCGATCTACAAAGTGATCAAGAACGGGCCGAATCTTAAAAAGACGGTCACAGTCAGGGTTATCTCGTGGCAACGCCATAAAATTATCAACAAAATGCAGCATACGTAGCAAAAGTAAATACCGACTACGAGTCAGAACTGCAGGAAAAATGGCAGTTGCCAACAAGGGGCTAGTAGACCAATATGAAGCCAAGGTTGGCTTCCTTACCACACCCATCAATAAAGTCAAACCCAAAAACTTCTTAATCTCTTCCACATATGTGGGAGACCACCGGGTAGCTCTAGACTGGGGCCTAAGTTTGTCACTGTTGTCCCTCAAAAACTGTTCAGCATACAAATTCGTCTGCTCAACAATCTCACCCAAAAATACATCATCCATAAACAACTGAAAAAACTGTATAGGCAAAACGTGTTCACAATCCACTCTACACCCTGCATCACCGCTAAAGGCAGGCAACACCGGCTGCACCATGTTTGGATCAACCCAAAGTGCAGCACTTCCAGGAGGAAGCCTAGCAGCCTCAGACTGCAATCCAGATGCCTCTTGCACCATCGGCACAGCAGTTTCCTCCTCTAAGACAGGCACTTCATCCGCACTGAGAGTTGCTTCATCCACACCAAGAGTACCTTCATCTGCACTGAGTACCTTCATCATCCGATGATTCCATGTGGAGAGAAAACTCACTGCCAGAATCTTCCCCTCCCTCCTCTCCCTCAGACGCACTGTCAATCTCATAATCAAGTTCAGAGGAAGATTCAAGAAGCATACCAACCACCTGTTGAGCAGTCATTCTACGGCTAGCCATAATGCTTATTAATAAAGGTAACTTGTCAAACAAGTCAACAACAACAAACACTTTGTAAAATAAGTAATAAACAAAAAGCACCTTTATCAAAAACACATATATACTCCAAAACAATACCACTCACTTGCCAGAGGCAGCTAAACTACTCACCACCACCTACTCTGCACACACACAGTGTGGATCAACAATATCCCACTAAAAAGAAAGAGAAAAGAAATTACACATAATACTATGCAAAACACATCGCAAAGAATTTCATGCTCAAACCACTAACTAAATATGCTGCCATTATGACATCACTTACAAAAAAATTCATTTAAACATTACAATATTACTCATTTGGAGTAAATACAAAAAAAGAAATTCTTACCAAAAAAAATGCAACTACACAAAACTGCAGAACAACCACTGTCGAAACTGGAAACGAATCAAAAGCTTTAGACTAGAATAAAAAGGAGAAAAAAACATTGTAACATATGCATATAATGCTCTAGACCATCACGTACTGCGCAAAATTTATTGCTTGAACCTCCCACTTTCAAGAAGGAAAGATCGATGGCCCAATCCTTTACAGGCAACGCGGCGAGAATCTGGAACTCAGCCTCAGCTCCGGACCACCCCCTCTTCCTAGTCCTTCAAAACTGACCTCAAAGTTCTCCTCCTGCAAAGACACTTCCAAACTTAATTCACACCCTCTCTATTGTCTGAAGGAAGTCTTTACATTATAGGAAATTCTGTTCTCCATGCCTATAGAAGTGCCTTCCCAGTGTGTTCCTGTGTTTTGAGCGTCTGCCATTTATTGCACTTTTATACCTCTACTTGTACTTTGTACTCATATGTAACTTGCACACATGTCACTTTTCCTCTTGTAACGTATTGTTTGCTACCTCTTGTATTTTGTTTGCTTTTGATACATGCACAATTACCACCATTGCCTCATGTAATGTAACGTTTGCTCTTGTTTTCTGAGTGTCTGCCATGTATTGCAGTATTTTACCTCTACTTGTATTTTGTACTCTTTTGTAACATGCACACATCACTTTTTCCTCTTGTAACGTATCGTCTGCTACCTCTTTGATTTTGTTTGCACTTTAAAATATTTAAAAAATAATGTGGCCATAAGGGGAGCGACCCTTGCCTAAGGGGCTGCTCCCACAAACAACCCCAAACCTAAAAAAAGAAAAAAAAACCCTGGCGCTAGTGGCCATTCCTGCTGCACGATTGAACGATTGTGCAGCAGGAATGCATAAAAGAGACATCGGGGGCAGAGGCGTAGCTAGAGCTTGTGGCGCCCGGGGCTATCTCTCAGATTGCCGCACCTGGGGAGGGGGGGTTGCTGGGGAAAAAGGACGGCGCCCACTTGAAAGAGGTCCGAGAGACACTTAGTATCGCTGCTAATAGTTACCTCGATCATGCAAGTTACATACACATACATGACACGGTCCAAGGCTACACAGTTGAATACACCGGTGACTGGCAGTACAAAAGAGAACACACAGACTGCATGATCTATCTGGGGACTCAGAAAAACCGCATGTGACATCCATCAGAGAGCTTCGTGAATAATTACCTGGTAATCCCCTCCGCACAATGCATCATGCACATACATGACACTGTTCAGGGATCCATCATCTACATCTGACATTAAATGACCATTCATCATGGTCCCCCCATTAAAGCAGTGCAGTTTGTGATCTGCTTGGTACATGTTCTTTGCAGCAGGCACATTGACCCTCTGTGCTACCTTTCCAGGAGTCAACCCTTCCACTAGACAAAACTCCATCTCTCTCTAGGAAGAACATTAATCACCAAAGTTATCATGACATTTTTATTGTTTCTGAAAATTGCTGGAGGCCAAGAAGGAGGCAGCAAGTTTTTGTCAACCAATAATATACTTGCAAACACTACGCACCCACCCGAAATAGGTACCCAGTGAGGTCACACCGTTCGCATCGCCCTAACCTGCTCAAGGTTCATGTGAACTCAGTGACAGAGTCACAGCGACTGGATCACTGTTGCTCTAGGTTGTGCTGCTTCGTAGGCCTGCACGCAAGACTGGAGATGAACTTCAGTATGGATTGTGGTGGACAGGCCTTCAAGGTTAACCCACAATTGACACCACTTGTGCTAAGACATCAAGCCTTCTAAGGTCTAGTGGGGCCTTCTAAGGTCTAGCATGGGAATGTGCTCCTTCAGTACAGTGGTCTGGTGGACTTGTCATGAAGGCTGAACCCGGTTTCCCAGTTCCAAATTCGACAGCTGTGGCCATAGTGCCACATCCTCTCCCCCACTGAACACCATACTTGCCCACTGAGAGAAACTCGCACTGCCTTCAGCTATAACCTAATTGTGCCCGCTATAAACACTTGGATGTGGCTCATTCAAATTATGCACTTGATAAGAGTAATATGCTGCCTAAAATAAAAATAAAAGCAACCACTCATAGGGAATGCAAAGCATGTGAAATGTAAGCAGAAACAACATGGTTACCTTAACGATCTCTCACTCACTATTCAGAAATCAGCGAGTGGTTTTACCTGAAAAGTTATGGACATGACTAGAGGGCCCTGAAGGAAACCGTTTCAATGTCCATTGCTTATATCCTTACAAAACGTAAGCAGTATGGTATAAAAAGACCACATCCATAAACACAGAGCCATGGTACACATTGTGTTTTCCAATCCACCCATCAACCAGGTATTGCAGTACCTCCAGGAATGGTACACTTTCCCACCTGAGAACAACAATGCTGTTCGAAGAAAGACGAGAGAATGAAAGTAGCGCTTCACTGGTCTGTAAAGTGAGGCTGATGTATTTGGATGTAAATAAAACCAATCTGGCCACTTTGCAACCCCTCTGTCTTGCTTTATTTAGTTATGTATTTATTTTTTATATTTAAAACCTTCTATTTCTCTCCATCCTGCTGCACTTTGGAATAGAAAAATGTCAGAAAAAGGGCATTTCCAGCAAGTGTTTTTCTTTTTGGATCCATTTCACAGGGAAGCAACTAAATGAGAGAGGTTGTGAGCCGTTTCAAGTTACGGTTTTCAGTAAATGAGGAGCAAGACACAAAGAGAGGGAATAATAGGAAGAGAGGGGGGGACAGCTGCCAGCACAAAAAAGAAAAGGACATTTCCCGAGTCCAAATCCTCGCGTGCTTACGTCATTGATGACGCGGCGGGGGGAGGCAGGGGAAGGTCTTCCCCGGTCTTCCCCTGCCTTCCCAGTAAAAAAAAAAAAAAAGATTGACCACTCACGGGGGAGCGCCAGCGCTTCCCCCGTGGGTGGGTGTCATGACGAGCTGGACTCGTCATGGGCACATCGCGACTGGGCTCCATGACGAGTCCAGCTAGTCATGGGCACAGAACGGGTTAAGGGTGAAAGTACTGACCCCCACTCATAACAAAGGCCACTTGCTGGATCCTGTCTTTAGTAATTGTATGGAGTTGAGGGTAGGTGTCCCTACTCCTCTCCCATGGACCGACCATTTCTTGGTCCCTGTTCTTTGGGAAATACCTACTCCATCTCTCCCTCTTAATATAACTTCGGTACAGGAACGCAATTGGACGAAACTTCCTATGGACTTATGGAAGCAAGTCCTTGGAAGCGCTAAGCCTGCTAATGACCCCAACCCCACCCAGGCCCATGAGAATTTCAATCTCTGGATCCAGGGGTCATTGGACGCAGTACTACCATAAAAATTAAAACGTATAATTAACAGACAGAAGACTGCCCCTTGGTTCTCTCCCAAACTAAGGGAGATGAAGCAATCCTGCAGAAGGATTGAACGACAATGGAGGAACGATTATTCGGCCACCATCAAAAATGAATACAGAGGAGCTATCAGAAGCTATAAGGCTGAGCTTAGGGCAGCCCAAGCCACGTTCTATGAAAACAAGATTATGATCTCTGCAAACTCCTCTAAGGAAATCTTCCGGATTGTTAAATCTCTTACTAAAGTATCTGCTAAACCACAGGCACAGGATGGCTCTCTTACTCGCTGTAATAGTTTAGCCATTTTCTTCGCCCAGAAAATTCAAAACATTTACCGGTCCTTTCCTAACTCACCTAATCCCATCCCGAGCACAACCGCATCAGTCACTATCCCTTACTCAATCCTCCCTAGTCAAATTTCCTCTGATGGATACTACTAGCTTGGCTTCCATCATAACAAAACTTAAATCTGGCTCCCCTACAGACCCTGCCCCGCCTCAGATTTTCTCATCAGTCATTGAAACTATCTCCCCCACGATTCTTGACCTAGCGTATTCCTCCACTGCCTCTGGCATAGTTCCTCTAGCTTGGAAATGCACTATGGTCAAAGCCCTGTTGAAGAAAAGCAATTTAAATCCGGACGATTTTTCTAATTATCGCCCAATTTCTCTTTTACCCTGGGTTAGCAAGATTGTGGAGAAGCACATAAATTCCACATTGGTGGACTTTCTGGAACACAACTATCTTCTCCATCCCTCCCAAACCGGTTTCCGCCCCCAATTTGGGACTGAGACCACCCTGCTTGCAGCAACGGAGGAGGCGAGGAGGATTCTGGATCAAGGGGGTAATGCTGCCATAATCCTCCTTGATCTCAGTGCCGCCTTCGATACTGTAAACCATAACCTCTTGATTTGCAGACTAAGAGATCTGGGAGTATCCGGTATAGCTCTCCACTGGTTGCAATCTTTTTTGACCGAACAATCATTTAGGGTCTTTGAAGGAGAGACAGTTTCAGGCCAGTTGACGTTGGACTGTGGAATGCCTCAGGGCTCCTCCCTGAACCCCACATTGTTTAATGTCTACATGAGGCCTCTGGCGGATGTTGTCCAGCCATTTGGCATAAAAACCTACACAGATGACACTCAGTGGTGGCGTTAAACCACCCTGAGCGATCACCCAGCACTACAGTTGTTGCCTAGAAGAGATAGCCAGATGGATGGACCACTTGGCCTTAAGCTTAATGGGGACAAAACGGAGCTTATGCTTTTGGGCAATGCCCCCGTATTTGACTCAGCTTTGCTGTGGCCCAACTGCCTTGGGCCCATGCCAGCTCCTAAAGAGCAAATTAAAAGTCTGGGAATATGGCTGGACCGCTCTCTCACTTCTAGCCATCAAGCGGTAAAACTTTCTGCCTCCTGTTTTGGCATACTCAGAATGCTTCGAAAGACATTTCCTCTCCTCCCTTTTCAAGCCATAAGGATCATGGTCCAGGCGCTTATTCTTTCTCGCCTCGATTATGGCAATGCTCTTTATCTGGGTGCCCCGCATTCAACCATCAATAGGCTCCAGATTGTACAGACTTGTGCTGCTCACCTCTTTCTACAGATCCCGCGGTGGCAATCTGCAAAGCCTGCCATTAAGACATTACACTGGCTGCCGATCAAAGAGAGGATTCAGTTTAAAGCCATGTGTCTTGCCCAGAAAGCTTTCTGGAAGACTGGCCCTCCGATTATCCAATCTTTAATCACTTCTTACCAATCGAGAAGGGTTCTCCGATCCACCACCGCCTTCCTCTCTATTCCACCTAGAACAAAGAGAGCTAGAAGTGGTAGATGGTCCTTCACGTATAACGCATCAATCCTTTGGAATACTCTCCCTATTTCTCTTCGACAGGAACCCAATCTGCTTGTTTTCCGAAGGCTCTTAAAAACTTGGCTCTATAAAAACTGGCACTAATTTGCATCCTACTGGTTCTGGCTGTGTTGTCCGTAGCGCTGGGAGGCCTCAGGGTAGCCATCACGCTTTATAAATACAATTTCAATTAAATTCAATGGGTGTGTCATCTGGTTCTCCTTTATATCCTCTTCCACATAAAATGTGGAAGGAATTGGACTCTGAGCTTTTTCCCATTCTTCGACAGATTTGCAATAGCTCCCTGACTTCTGGCTCAGTACCAGCATGTTGGAAACGGGCGGTGGTCACTCCACTTTAAAAAAAAAAAAAAAAGCGACACTCGACCCTACCTGTGCTAGTAACTATAGACCGATCTCACTCTTACCGTATCCGGTTAAAATCATTGAACGACTGGTCAGCAAAACTTGTCTCAGTTCTTGGAATCTAATTCTAAGCTAGATGATACTGCGTGGATTTGGAGAAAAGACCTCCAAACAGAAGACCAAAGGGAAAGCAGAGATCGGCTCAAGAACTGGCCCTACTCAGAGAAGAAACACGGAAACTCCTAGAAAAGAGAGCCATAGAGGCAGTGCCGTTCAGAGAACGCAACAAGGGGGTCTACTCAAACTACTTCGTGGTCCCGAAAGTAGACGGAAACCTCAGACCCATCCTGGACCTGCATTACCTAAACAAGTTCATCAGAACGCAGAAGTTCAAAATGACTTCGCTGCAGGAGGTACTGCCCCAAAAAAGAGACGGGGACTTCATGGTCACCGTGGACCTCAAGGATGCCTACCTGCACATCCCAATAAACAGAAGACACAAGGGCCTTCTAAGGTTCAACATCGACCAGAAACACTACCAGTTCACAACCCTGGCCTTCGGATTAAAATCGGCGCCAAGGGTCTTACAAAATGCCTGTCGGACAAAATGCCTGTCGGCGGTCGCGGCCCTCCTACGAAGGCAGGGAATCCATGTCTACCCCTACTTAGACGACTGGCTGGTCAAGGCAAACTCACGCGAGAAGTGCGAGAGACACGCAAAACGCGTAACAGACACTCTGACGAACCTGGGGTTCTCGATTCACTGGGGGAAGTAATCACTGGAACCGGAGCAGGTGAAGATTTTCCTGGGGGCAAAGATCAACTCCCTGAGCAGCACAGTGGTGCCTAGCGACAGGAGGACAGATGCCCTACTGAAGGAGACGCGGCTCTACCGGAAGGGGCGAGCTCTGACAGTGAGGTCAGTGAGCAAGATGATGGGGATGATGGCGTCGTGTATCCAGCTGGTGCCGAATGTACGCCTGCACATGAGACCATTCCAGGAATGGCTACAACAGCAATGGTCACAAGCAAACGGAAGTTGGGAGGATCTAGTGGTTGTTACGCACGCAGTGCAGGAGGAGATGACTTGGTGGAACAGAGACAACATGACAGCAGGGAGAAGCCTGACACCACCAAACCCAACAATGACCATTACCACGGACGCATCGCAAAAGGGATGGGGAGCGCACATGGACAACCTCAGAGTGAGGGGTCTGTGGGCTCCAAAAGATGCGGTACGCCATATCAATTACCTCGAATTGAAAACCATCCTGCTAGCCCTGAAGGCATTCCAGAGGCACCTGTACAACCAGAGGGTGTTGGTTCAAACAGACAACACCACGGCAATGTTCTACATCAACAAGCTGGGGGGGACACAGTCGTTCCCTCTCTCCTCGCTGGCACAGGAGATTTGGAAATGGGCCATACCTCTCAGGATAGATCAACTGGCAATTCACCTTCCAGGGAAGGACAATGTGGAGGCAGACTGGCTAAGCAGGCAGACCTCGGCATCACACGAGTGGGAGCTCAATGAAACGGAGAAGATTTTCCAGAGATGGGGAACTCCCACAATAGACCTGTTTGCAACACGCCAAAATGCAAAATGCCAAAGCTTCGCGTCCAGGCAACCAGATCAGCAATCCCAAGGAAATGCCCTATGGATAAGCTGGTCGAGGACATTTGCCTACGCCTTTCCACCGATACCCCTGTTGCACAGAGTGCTCGAGAAGTGCAGAACCAGCAACATGACTCTGATCCTAGTGGCTCCGCAGTGGGCAAGGCAGACATGGTTCTCACAAGTTCAAGAAATGGCACAGGGCAATCCCCACAGGTTCGAGAGAAGAAGGGACCTGCTCTCCATGCAAAACGGACAGGTCCTACATCCGGAACCAGAGACCCTCAACCTGGCGGCATGGCTCCTGAGGACCTAGAGTTCGCTCACCTTAAGTTGCCTCCTAGCACTATGCGGGTGCTGCAGGAGGCAAGAAAACCAACTACACGAAAATGCTACAGCGCCAAATGGAAGAGATTTACTGTGTGGTGCAGGAAGAGGGGCCTGCAAAACAGAATGACTAGAGACTCAACCGTACTGAGGTACCTCACACACCTTCTAAAGAGTAACCTCTGCTCGAGCTCCCTAAGGGTACACCTAGCGGCGATCGTAGCCTACACCAGAGGGGAGAAGGGTGGAAGTTTCTTCACTTTGCAGGTTGTGAGGAGATTCATGGAAGGAGCCAAAAGAATTGCCCCTCCTAAACGGTTGCCGCCGCCGGCATGGAACCTCAACGTGGTACTGACGGAGCTCATGAAGGCACCGTTTGAACCTATTCACAAGGCCACGCTGCAAATGTTGACGATGAAAACGGCCTTTCTGGTGGCCATAACCTCACTACGCAGGGTGAGCGAGCTTCAAGCGCTAACGCTACAGGAACCCTACATTCAGATTCACAAGGACAGGATAGTCCTGAGAACAGACCCACACTTCATGCCCAAGGTGGTGTCGGCGTTCCACATGAACCAGAGTATCCAGATACCGAGTTTCTTCCAAAACCCAACTTCAAACGCAGAAAGGGCCCTGCACACCCTCGACGCTAGAAGAGCGGTGATGCACTACATTGAGAGAACGAAGGAACTCAGGAAATCAAAGCAGTTGTTTGTGTCCTTTGCTACTAGCTTCATGGGTAGACCATTGACTAAGGGCACCATCGCTAGATGGATTGCACTCACTATTCAATTCTGCCACAAACAGGCTGGACAGGAGCTAGCAGAGGGAGCTCAGGCTCACTCCACAAGGAAGAAGGGGGCCACCGTTGCCTTCCTGGCGAACACGCCCATTCAGGACATATGTCTAGCGGCAACTTGGGCATCTGTGCACACGTTCACAAAACACTACTGCGTGGACATTCAGATGAACAAGGAAGCACAGGTCGGACAGAAGGTGCTTCAACACATTTTCAACGACCAACGCTCATCTACCACCCAGCCACCACAAAATTAGGAAAACCGCTACAAAGTCTACGCACAGCATAGTGAATCCAGAAAGATTCATGCTGCAAAACGAATAGTTTCTTACCTGTCGGTGTAGTTTTGCAGCTTGAAGATCTTTCTGGATTCACTAGCGAACCCACCCACCTCCGCCAGGAAGATGAGGCTGGAGGAAGAGGGGGTAAAATTGAGAAATCAGAAGGACTGAAAACGTACAGAAAAATGAACAATAAGAATTAATCAATCGCCTAGGGTTAAAAAAAAAAAAAAAAAAAAAGAACCCGAAGATGGCGCCCCAAAGGTGGGACTTCCGCAGGAAGCACAACGACGTCACGGGAGGTGCACCAAATGGTGGGTCGTCGCCGCCCACCTGGGCTACAAGAGAAAAAAAAAACAAAGAAAAGACTACGAATCCGGACCCAACCACAAGATCGCGGAATAATGCACAGCATAGTGAATCCAGAAAGATCTTCAAGCTGCAAAACTACACCGACAGGTAAGAAACTATTCGTTTTAACACTGATAAACACTCACAATCACTGGATAATATAATGAGGGATGTGATTTGAGATGTCATATGTGATGTCATGAGTGATGTAATATGTGAGGTCATAAGCAGTGCATTGCGGGGGTGTAAGTTATAGTTAGCTCCGGTAACTAGAACTACTGAATTCTACTGGTTTTGTACGAGTGAAATCTGAACCTAACTATAACGTCCCTGTAACCTTAGTCTTTTTCAGTAAATTTCTAACT
Source organism: Triturus cristatus (assembly GCF_964204655.1). Classification (NCBI taxonomy): domain Eukaryota; kingdom Metazoa; phylum Chordata; class Amphibia; order Caudata; family Salamandridae; genus Triturus; species Triturus cristatus. The sequence continues at coordinate 484,426,436 of NC_140585.1, forward strand.
TTTTTTAACGTTAAGTACGATGCCCATCGCAATGCACCGTGGGAGTTGGGGGTGAGGATAGTTGAACCTGCGTTCCTGTCCTGGCATTGTATTGCCCCCCCCACCTAAGCTTGCTGCTCCTTCCCCTCTCCTTTCTCATTCATTGTCCAAGTCCATGACCCTGCCCTTTCATTACAGCTGTGTGTGGTTATTGTACTGCCACTGCCCTTGCTGCCTACCCTAAACAGTTAGCTTGCTGCCCCATCCACCTCCTCCCTACACTCTGTTGTCCGAGTCCATGCACCAGGCCCCTCCCTCCTTACCTCCATGGTCCGATGTGCTGCCACTGCCCTCCATTTAGCTTGTGATCCCTACCCACTGCTCCTGCCCTCCGTTGCCTAATTCTGTGCCCTATCGTTGCTCTGCTGGTTAGCCTCTGTGCTTAGCTTGCTGCCCCCACTCTCCTGCATGCCCCTGCTCTCTCCTTTTTGACCACCATATTTCATGGACCTGCCACCCAACTATCTACTCAGTGTTCTTTTGAGCTGCCACTGACCTCCCACCTGACGATCATGGTCATAGGGCTTCTGCCTGTAATGTCCCATGCCCCTATGGCCTCCCTCCTGTCCTCCATGGTCCATTTTGCTGCCACTCCCTTCTACCCTCCATGCTCTTGTTGCGGGGATTCTGCTCATGCACAGAACTATGCACAGGCAACCAGGACCTCAGTGAATTGTGGTGTACCAAAAAACTCACCTCAGTACCCAGAACCCCTATCCGTCTAGCATCAGAGTCTCATTCGTTCTCCGGATCATCTTGAAGCTACCAATGATTAGTCAACCCAGAACAAGCGACTTGGAGTACTCTCAGGAATGGTGGGAATCAGAAACACCTTTTTGTTATTATTCTCATATCAGTCCACAACAAGAGTAATCAGAGACACTGAAAAGATTAAAATGTTTAATTTTAACTACGTGCTCTAAGGTGCAGTACTTTGGCTAACAGCAGACAAATGATTAGAAATAAAACCATCAGCATTGTTACAATTCCATAGAAAATGAAGGGAGAAATCATATTAAAAATGATAGTGGAAAACAGGTCCTATAATACCTTGTGAACCACCCTCCCTTGGCTAGTAAACTAGTTTTTCAAACTAATAGAAGGTCTCTAGGTTTGAATGGGGAACCCCCTACCTCAAAGATTAGCTTAGGTGAATCACATCACAGGATCAGCTCTGCTCTCTATGTCTGGGAAGGTTATCTCCAAGTGCCTGAATCATGCATGCAAATGCAATATTAAAGGCACCCGAGTTTCAGATATTTTTAGCTGTGTGCTTGTTGTGTCTAGAGCGTGGGCCGATCAACCTGAATTCAACAGCATACATTGTTATTTGACCTTGACGGCTTCTGCACACAGTGTTCAGACTAAGGTCGCGGGGCACATCTAGGGATGTAAAAAAACAGACCGTTCTCATGTGAAGAAAAGCGAGCAAGCAGTTTTACTTGTAATAACAGCTACCTGTAGTGTCGTGTGCAAAAGCAGGAAAGTGGCAAGATGGCGTTTAACTTCTAAAGCGCTTATGCTAACAGAGCAATATGTGCACATAAAACCCTGTCTCCACTACACCTTCCCTTGATCGGACCACGAACAGAATAGGGCAGTAATGTAGGAACGCAGAGTTCAAGTTCGAGTGAGACAGATCCAAGTCCATATATTGCCAATCCATATAATTGGTAGTGAAAGTTCGAAAAAATCAGGGGCGGTATACAGCCCGTTGTGGAGTAAAAAAAGAAAAAGAAAAAAATCGGGATTAGGACGTGCGGAAGATGAACAACTGCCAATTTAACCCATCAACGTTTAGGCACAATATGTTGCAATTGCCTCCAAGAGGAAGTCATTGCAATGTGTTCAGTAAATGAGTCAGCCATCCAGTTAAGTTAAGTAAAGTAAATGAACATACATGTTCTTCAACAACCGGAGCCTCTAGCACCACCAGAGGACAACTTGCGTGTTCTTCAAGATAACTTTGCGTCAGGAAGTCATGGGCTGCATCATATATATCCCAATTCCCTAGGATTCAGTGCGCCCCTCCACATGCCATAATCCCAATACCAGAACAGTCCAACTCATGAGCCACTAAGAGACTCATTAGTCGATCATAATCCGGGGCAGGAGACGCCGTGTTCGACAGGCACAAATCCAAAGTCCATTCAAATGGGCAATCGAAGCAATGGAAAACAGGTTGCACGCAAGTAAAATATGAGAACCGGAAGGACAATCCCTAGGCTACGCTCAAAGTGGCCAGTGGTAGTGATCCATAGTATTCAAGCATCCCGTTGCGCAGTTGAAGCAGCCGGGGCTGGCTATCGTGTGGCAAAGATCGTGCAGCAATTACGGAGCAAACAAATCCACAGCAGCACACCAGCAGTCAAGGCGAGAATTAACGGAAGCACGCCGAAGACGCTGGATAAAATAGAATGAAAAAATGCCGGTATCACACCAAATATTGTTTGGAATGAGGTCACAAGGCCGAGCCCACAACTTTGAAAAAATGCACCAAGCCAGTTGTTGAGGCATTGAATATAGTGTGAATCAGAGTACGTAAATGAAGTGGGAGATCCGTATTTAAAAGCGCATGCACCTCGGTGCGGGTGTTTTCTATGTGAAGGACAAATGTTTCATGGGAGGAAGTCAGGGCGACTTCTTTTTGAGACAATAGAGCCCTTATTCTGCTCATCTTGTTGAACTCTGCTTTCAAGGTTGGGATGGAAGGCCAGATGGATACATCCAGTCTCCCATGCGGGGGTGGCAAAAGGACATTCTTACAACAGACTACTCATTGTGAAACAGTTACAATGTACGGAATCCCTACTAGCATCCCGCAGCATGCCTCTTATTTCAAAGCAAATACCTACCGTTTGCTAATAAAGTGAAAGTTGGTGTGATCGCTGGCACAGGATTTGCTTCCAAATTGCAAGCTAAATTTGAGGCGTGAACGTTGCATGCGTCATGCAATTGGATGTTCCTACAGACTACTGAGTGATCGGGTGTGGAAGTGCATTCCTCTCCTTTTAAATAAACCTCTGTACCCTCTCTCAGGCAGCTGTATGTAAATGGGAGTGACCAAACTTCATGCAGGAAAGCGGTACCCAATGGTTCGTATCTGCCCAAGGCATAGTGTTTCATACATGAACTGAACTTAAACAATGGAAATGGTAGAGTGATTAATCCATGCATAAGCCACACAGCTGAGTTCAATTCGGCCACAGAGAATGGTAAAGGTTCCAACTTTTCAATATGCAATAATGAGTATGTCGCATCATTCATGGACATGAACTGTTGTTTATCAGTCCGATTAAACGGCAGGAATAAAGATGATGTGTTCATGTAGTCCCAGGGAACTTTCCCAGCCTTCAATGTTTGTAAAGTCCACGCAAACTGCATTATAGAACGCAATTGATTTTGACCATGGTATAAAACAGACACATCATCCTGTACAGTATTCACAACAGATAAAACAATATTATCTAATGTGTAAATTCTGGAAGAAAGGGTGTTAATGCTATTATCAATGACAGCAAGCACTTTTTCCAAATTTGCTTGATCAATAGCTCTTAATCTAGAAGCAGCTTCAATTTGAGATAATTTCCAAACTTAGTTGTAAACAGCCTTCGCCCATCTTTTGGACCTGCAACCCACAGGGCCCTTAACAAAATCATTCAAATATACTTTGTCATTTAATATGGGCAAATGAAGTTTAACAGATGCCAAGGTGGAGTGTTGCAGCCAGTTTTGACATAATTTACCTACGGAATAGGTAGTGACCGAATGGGATGATTCAAATTGGGGATCCACCCTAACCTGTGTATAACCGGGGAGCAGACCCAGAAAACGATGTTGACAGGAATCTGAACTTTTCTACCATAACCATCCTTGAGGATCCAGGGTAGAAACATTGAAGGATGTATTAGTAATGAATGACTGCAATTCATTGAGGGACAGATCTGTGTGATTATCCCATGTTGGATAAGCGCCCAGATCAGGAATAGAAGGGGAATTCATCTTTTTAGAAGTAGCCAATCCAAAACAGGTGGTCTGAAAAATAGAATTAAAAAACAGGTGGTTAGGAATAAGGCATGCACGATGCAGTGCTTCTGTGCCTTGTACCTGCCATGCTTTAGAACCCCAAACAGATTTAAGATCAATGGTATCTATCCACAGCTCATAGCCCCCTACAGCTAGTTCATACATAAAGGACTTTGAATACAGTAATTTAGTGTGGGTCAGTCTAACTTTGGAAGCTGATTCAGCAGCCATTTTAAAATAAAAGGCTTCAGGCTTAGATACACTGAAATCAGAAAAACATGTAAATTTTTTCACTAGAGTTTTGGAGCTGCCTTCAACCGGTGCTGGACAATGTTCCCATTGCGTATAATTAACGACATTTCTAAATGTATTCCCTTTATGTAGGAAATGATTGCCATAGTGTTGGTAACAAAACAATTCTCCATAATTTGCTGTGTCTAAATACAAATCTTCAGCATCAAAAGCAGCATAATATTTCAAATCAGTAAAAAGAGCCTCGATGGCTTGGACATCCCAATCATCAGAGCGTATGTTTTGTTTGACAAAGATAGTATGCAGTTCCTAATGTGCAAGCAGGCGATATATATAAAGAGTGAGCTCTAGTGAATACTAGAGTGTAGGAGGGGAGAAGAAACTTCTCCTTGTTGGAAAAAGACCCTCACACACCCAGCCAGCTAGGTGTCATGCTTCATCATCGGGTCTGCTCCTTTTCGGGGCGGCGCTGAAATCCCCGATCGGCACCCAAGATGGGGCCTTCCTGGCGGAGATCTTTTTTCCAGAAGCCGATTGGTGAAGTGCATGTGAGGGCCCTAAAATAGTGTAGGTGATAGTGGTGTGTAGGGGGAAAATCTAAAATAGGGGAGGTGGTCCACTCAGAATTTTTTTTAAGGAACGTGGCCCCAACCCTAATTAAAAATGATAACTCAAACCAACGCTATAACCAACTATGAGGAGGCTGGTTAATTGCGTCTGTCAAGTGGTCAACATGTTTCTTGCCCTTGAGTCAATTTGACGGCAATTCGTCAGGACCAGAATAAACTACCTACACTTAAGTGGTGGTGGTTTAAGGTAAATTATACAAATGACCACCCTTACAGCACCCAAAGAAAGTGTGGTACCTGTAACTCAAAAAACATAACCTGCAAAGTAAAAACAGATTGACAATATTATAAATACAAGTCAATATATTATTCAATTGTACATGACAGGACATGCAACGTGAATTGATGCAAACCTCATGCTATTAAAGATAGCTCATGACATGCATGATGGCGTGTCTGTCATACAGTGAATTGAAAACAATTAAAATGAATGCAGCAAGAGAAGCACACAAAGGAAGTTAACTCACCCATTAGGGTCATGGCATTGGTGTTTCAGATCCGGCTAGTGGAGACACTAAGGTGTAGTGTCCTAATAATAACGGGAAATGAAATGAAGAGAGACATAACTGATACATGCGAAATGTACAAAGAGTCCGGGGCAAATCGCCCGGGGCTGCAGAAGACACACAGAGACACTGAGTTTCAAATCAGTAAACCAAAGGTTCAGAGTGAACCGTAATAGTGCCACACCTCCAATATAGGGCGCACAGAGTAAGGTAACAATGTACAGAAACACAGAGAGACGTCGCGTGGTGCCTCGGCAGGTATGAATACCGCCCACCGCGGTGAGGTCAGGAGTGTAAACACAGCCTGTCAGGGTCCCGCGCGATGGTGTCAAACCGTGTCTGCAAATTAAAGAACACCGTATGGTTACGATGAAAGCAAACAAACAATGCGAGCAGAGACGAGCGCAGTCACCAATACCGCGGGGGACATAATTACGGGGCATTGCTGGTGTTGACCGCCGCGGAGTCAGTGCCGCGAAGTCGTGCAAACAGCGATCCTCTACAGTGTGGTGCCAAGTATGTGGGAGGTCGAGGCACGACTAATCATCGAAAGAAGGATAGGTAAAGGGATGGTAGTACTCACGGGTTCCAAAAACGGAGGTGGCAGTAGACCTACCCCCACGTCGCCGGTCCGGGAATCACAAGTGAGTGCTGTCATTGCGCGTGTAATATACCGGTACAGGCGTACAATGGTAGAAGGACTTCCGGGTACCTCATCGGAACAACGAGACTAGAATGTCACATTAGAGTAGGCGCCATATTGGAAGGGCACTGTGTTTCCTCCACAACCGTACGAGCCCAAGCCCCGGACTCGCCGCACGCCCCCAAGAAACCAGTCAAGTCGCTACAACATATGCTCGGATAGGTGGGGGGGAGAGTCAAAGAGGCGGATTTAAAAATTATAAAATTTATGTTGGAAAACCACTCCCACACTAGGAGGGGTGGTGGTGGTCTTCCGGACACACTGTGGTAGCTTGGCTCGAGTGGTCAGGAATCAGGCTCCGTGCTAAGCATACAACATACCCAAACAATAACCATGCGTGCATCCGTTCCAAAAACGACTCTACACCGTAAAAATTATGAAAATAACTTTCTTTATCTGCTTTTTCTCTTAGTTGCTGATTGGAGAAAATAAATAAGTCAATCACAATATACAAATTTTAAATAGTGCAGATCAAATAAATACTGTCTGGAGATTCAATAAATAGGGGTGATCATAAATATAAAGGACATAAATAACAGTGCAGGTAATACAGGCAATTAAATATTCTGAGGCAATAAATACTGTCACCAATAAATATTGTACACCAACAAGTCCTGTGGACCAATAAATATAGTGAAGCAATAAATAGGTTAACCACAATAAATACAGGGCCCCCCAATAAATAATTAAGAGTATACAGCAACACTCATGTAATCAGATCACTTTTCAATTCCTAAGGGCTGATTTGGCCCAGGCACAGCTTGTAGGGTTGTGGAAGGCTTGAGGGGTTCTACTCCCTGGCTGGGACAAGGCTGAGGCCTAAACTGAGGTAGATCAAGGGGGGGAATACCAGTGCCCTGGCTTTCTCTCTCCACACAACCTCTCTAGGTTAGTCCCAATTCACCCCTGGCACAGTCAGGTTGGTTCCAGCACCTCCCTAGCCCCTTAGAGCAGTCTCTCAGGTCTCCACAGGGCCTTAGGCGCCCTCTACTCCACTTACTGCCCTTTTTCTGATGCTCCGACGCCGCTGGAGTCGTGTCGATGCCGTGAGGCGGTTCCGGTTCGGTCTCGGCGGCCTCGGCACAATGTCCGTTCTAGACGACGCCGGTAGGCGGGTCCGGTCCGATGTCGGCGGCCTCGGTTCGATCTCGACCTCCGATTCGACGGCGTCGGGCAGTCTCTACTCGACGTCGACTTCGGGCGGCTCCGGTCCGATGGCGCTCTCGGCTTCGATGACGTCGGCCGGCCTGGCCTCGATGTCGACTTCCGGCGACTCCGGGGTGCGATCCTCACCCCCGACCTCCGGTGCTCCTCCTCTCAGGTTCCGGGCGACTCCGGAGTGCGATCCTCACTCCCGACCTCCGGTACACTTCACCTCGGTCTCCGACGACTCCGGAGGGTGGACTTCACTCCTCCGATGACGCCGCTCACTCGACCTCGGTTAACTTCCTCCTCGACCTTTGGTATTCCTCACGACCTCCGTCGGCGCCCTCTCACGACCTCAGGCGGCTCCGGGTACGACGTCTGCTTCTTCAGTCAGCGCCGCTTCTCCACCTCGGGCTCCAGGTCTTAGGCTACTCGACGCCGGACTCCAGGGAAACCAGTTTCCAGGTCAGGATCTTGCTGCTTTCTGCTTCTAAGGCCTGTTCCTGCTGTCCAGGTCCTTAGGATGAGTTTTTCTGGCTTCTTCCCACACAGGGCTACAGGCTGGGATCCATCAGTAGGGACTAGTATCAAGGGTGGGTTTATGGACCCCACTCCAGGCACAAGTTTCCACCCCTGCTGCTTCACTCCTTCCTCCTTCACTGTTGTGCTGCTCACTCTTCACCAGTCAGGTGCCAACTGCCAGCTCCAACTGTCAACTCTCTCTCTTAGCTTCCCAACATTCTAAACCGCCTCCAACTGTCACAGGGTTCTGGAATGTTCTGGAAGGTGCTAGCAGGTTCCAGTGGATGCTGGTGATGTCACAGGTGGCCACCATTTTGTGCTTCAGGCCTCCAGACAGAAGTTTCAGGGGTAGCTAAAATGGCTCCCTGAATCTGCATCAACATGAAAAATGAAAACAAATGAGGGAAAAAGGGCCAAGTCCTACACAACCCCCTTCCAGCCAAAAGCCAGGGTAGACCAATCAATGCCTTGATGGACTTCCCTGCTTGGGCGAGAAAAGGTGGACGCAGGCCCGCAACGGCAGGAGCACCCGCAAGTTCTTCTCCGCTCTGGAACCCAATGGTTCCCTAACGAACCTCCCTGGACCAACAAAACCACCCCACTGGGGCTCCCTAGCTAGTTGTGGCCAGGACCGGCCCCTGGGCCGTCCAGATGTCTCTGGCCCGGGTGATCTCGTGGAGTGGGGGGCAGTAGCCCCAGGCCTGTAGTGCCCGTTGACCACTCCGGTCCTCCTCCTTGCAGTCCTAAACTGCCTCTGGTCCTTCCTCCTGGGGTTCACACCCTTAGGCTGACCAGCCTTCAGGGGCGAGGCTCTCCTCCCCCTAACTCTCCTTCTGGGGTTCCTCACCCTACCCTGCGAGGCACCCTCAGACCAACACTTCCTCCTCAGTCTAGGGCCTTGACCCCTCAACTGATCCTTCAACCTAGGGTCTAAACCCTTAGGCTGAGTCGGTGCCCGAGGCGAGACCTTCCTCCCTCTGCACCCCCTTCCAGATTTCAGCACCCTCCTAACGGGAAAAGTACCCCTGGAAGTCAATTTCGGGGGGACCCGGTTAACAGAGGTCCCACCCGCCAGGTCAGGCAACCCCTGAGCCTGGCATCCCAGCCCAGGACCTAAACCCTGAAACTGGGCCAACCCCAGAACCTCAGGCGCGCTGGTTACAGTTGCCCTGGGTCCTCCTGACACTAGGGGCTCCCCTGCACTGGAGGGCACATCGGGACAGCCTAGGCTCCCAACCTGGGGCTCCCTTGCGGAACTCTCCAGGCCCTGAGACTTCGGTTGGGGCACCTCGGGACACCTCCCCGTCTCACGCCTTCCTACAGATAGGTCGTGAGGCCCTACAACCCTCTCTCCCTGGGACCTAGCTGGGCTATCTGCCACTTCTCCCACCTCGCTGGGTTGGGAGATCCCTGCACCACCCCCTTCAGGTTCCCACCCCAATGCCTCCTCAGACACCCTGGTGATGTCATCCTGGGGTAAATAAACTTCTAGCTCCTGTGGAGCTTCCGGTATGCTGCCACCAGTGTCCTCGCTGGACACACTCATCTGGAGGGCACGCAGCTCCAACTCCCTCATCTGAAGCTCGTGCGCCATCCTTCTCTCCTCCATCTCTTTCTCCAGCCTTGCTAAGTCCCATGTGAGCTGTCTTTTCTCCCTCCGGTCTGTTAACTCCACTTTAGACAAGCCACCGCTAGAGGCACTGCTGCCCTTCCTAGAAATGGTTCTGGGCCCCGCTGACAGGTTCCCCACCTCAGGTTGGTACATCTCAGCCCCCTCGGTATCAGGCTCTCTATCCCTGTCCTCCTCCTCAGCCTTGCTTTCTCGGCGTGCCTCCCCCCAAGCCCTTAAGCTGGTTTGGAGTGCACCCTTCTTTGCTCCTGGGGGACAGTACACCCCCTCCCGCTGGCAAAACTCCCTGAGTTGGGCCACAGTGTACGTTTCTAGATTTTCTAGTACAAACTCCATCTTGCCCACTCAGGTTAGAGGACAGGTTTTTGTGCAGTAACTATGCAGGGGGGTACCTTTAATAATACCTCCTCCCACCACCAGAGTAAATTTGGAAAAAACAAAAACCCACAATTAGGAAGGCCGCTCTTGAGAAAACTCCCGGTGTAGGCCTATGGACTACCCACAGTTATTGTTGAGTATGCGTAGGCACAGCTCTATCCCACCACTGAACACCAACTTATGTTGGAAAACCACTCCCACACTAGGAGGGGTGGTGGTGGTCTTCCGGACACACTGTGGTAGCTTGGCTCGAGTGGTCAGGAATCAGGCTCCGTGCTAAGCATACAACATACCCAAACAATAACCATGCGTGCATCCGTTCCAAAAACGACTCTACACCGTAAAAATTATGAAAATAACTTTCTTTATCTGCTTTTTCTCTTAGTTGCTGATTGGAGAAAATAAATAAGTCAATCACAATATACAAATTTTAAATAGTGCAGATCAAATAAATACTGTCTGGAGATTCAATAAATAGGGGTGATCATAAATATAAAGGACATAAATAACAGTGCAGGTAATACAGGCAATTAAATATTCTGAGGCAATAAATACTGTCACCAATAAATATTGTACACCAACAAGTCCTGTGGACCAATAAATATAGTGAAGCAATAAATAGGTTAACCACAATAAATACAGGGCCCCCCAATAAATAATTAAGAGTATACAGCAACACTCATGTAATCAGATCACTTTTCAATTCCTAAGGGCTGATTTGGCCCAGGCACAGCTTGTAGGGTTGTGGAAGGCTTGAGGGGTTCTACTCCCTGGCTGGGACAAGGCTGAGGCCTAAACTGAGGTAGATCAAGGGGGGAATACCAGTGCCCTGGCTTTCTCTCTCCACACAACCTCTCTAGGTTAGTCCCAATTCACCCCTGGCACAGTCAGGTTGGTTCCAGCACCTCCCTAGCCCCTTAGAGCAGTCTCTCAGGTCTCCACAGGGCCTTAGGCGCCCTCTACTCCACGTACTGCCCTTTTTCTGATGCTCCGACGCCGCTGGAGTCGTGTCGATGCCGTGAGGCGGTTCCGGTTCGGTCTCGGCGGCCTCGGCACAATGTCAGTTCTAGACGACGCCGGTAGGCGGGTCCGGTCCGATGTCGGCGGCCTCGGTTCGATCTCGACCTCCGATTCGACGGCGTCGGGCAGTCTCTACTCGACGTCGACTTCGGGCGGCTCCGGTCCGATGGCGCTCTCGGCTTCGATGACGTCGGCCGGCCTGGCCTCGATGTCGACTTCCGGCGACTCCGGGGTGCGATCCTCACCCCCGACCTCCGGTGCTCCTCCTCTCAGGTTCCGGGCGACTCCGGAGTGCGATCCTCACTCCCGACCTCCGGTACACTTCACCTCGGTCTCCGACGACTCCGGAGGGTGGACTTCACTCCTCCGATGACGCCGCTCACTCGACCTCGGTTAACTTCCTCCTCGACCTTTGGTATTCCTCACGACCTCCGTCGGCGCCCTCTCACGACCTCAGGCGGCTCCGGGTACGACGTCTGCTTCTTCAGTCAGCGCCGCTTCTCCACCTCGGGCTCCAGGTCTTAGGCTACTCGACGCCGGACTCCAGGGAAACCAGTTTCCAGGTCAGGATCTTGCTGCTTTCTGCTTCTAAGGCCTGTTCCTGCTGTCCAGGTCCTTAGGATGAGTTTTTCTGGCTTCTTCCCACACAGGGCTACAGGCTGGGATCCATCAGTAGGGACTAGTATCAAGGGTGGGTTTATGGACCCCACTCCAGGCACAAGTTTCCACCCCTGCTGCTTCACTCCTTCCTCCTTCACTGTTGTGCTGCTCACTCTTCACCAGTCAGGTGCCAACTGCCAGCTCCAACTGTCAACTCTCTCTCTTAGCTTCCCAACATTCTAAACCGCCTCCAACTGTCACAGGGTTCTGGAATGTTCTGGAAGGTGCTAGCAGGTTCCAGTGGATGCTGGTGATGTCACAGGTGGCCACCATTTTGTGCTTCAGGCCTCCAGACAGAAGTTTCAGGGGTAGCTAAAATGGCTCCCTGAATCTGCATCAACATGAAAAATGAAAACAAATGAGGGAAAAAGGGCCAAGTCCTACAATTTATAATTTTGAACTCGTGATGCCTGTGGTGTGCTGCTCGTAAGCACCCTGTGGAACAAGTGAATTATCAACACCGTGGATTCTGCTAAGGTAGTGTGATAAAATTACAGAAAAACATAACAAAGGTGTCAGAATGTATTATACCCCCATCTGTTGATTGTAAAGGGCAAATGCAGAGTAGGTTTAAAAATCAACATAGAGCAAAGGCGGCTCATGAAATAATTCCAACGTCAGCCTCAGCACGGACTAGGGCCCCAGTGGTCATAAAGAACAAACCGTGGTGATACATAAGTGGTTGCTCTTATGTACTATAGGTTATCAGAAGATGACATAAGACGCGGGTTAGGCCGTATGGTAGTCTTAAATGTCAAGTGGTCATTATTTGTTAACGTGGGAGGTTCATGTCAGATCAAAGCAACTTATGATAAGTTATCTAAATGATCAAATCAGGAATGATTTAGGTCAGAAGGCATCCAAGGTATATTCTCATTTAACCCAGTTTTGTCAGTGGCTAATCGTAGGATCCATCGTTGTTCAATGCGGAATAAAGGATGTTTTGTTATTCCAGAATGAGTTATATGTTTCACAACATTCCCCATAGAAACACCAAGTACATTGGGGACATTAATCACCTCTGTGGGACCATGAATTTGAAATTTTACAGCATCCCATACAATCCCATCTAACACAGGCCAGGCAGTAATATTAACAAAAGTCTGGTTGCTATTCATGATGTGTGATGATGAGTGGGGTGCCAAAGTTCCATCAATTAATCTAATTGCAGATCTTTCGGATAGATAGTGTTCATTTACCAGGCGGAAAAATACAACCATAAATCCAATCGACATAAACAAAAAAATAGATATGAGCCCCAGCCAAATGTAAGTCCAAGGGGGAATTAAAAAATGTCTTTTAAACCAAACAGCAAAAATATAAATTTTCGATGGGGCATTCGAAGTTAGAGTTAGTGTCAAATGAAAAACGTAACTGGTCAACTGCACTTGATTGTAAACCAGGCAACGACACATCTGTGGGATTAGTATACTCAGTATCTTCAACTGGTCCACCAGCCGGTGGAGGCAATAAAGGATTAGAAACTGTATGCATCTTGATGGCAACGTCAGGCCTGTTGGTATTTGCCGGAGCCAAAACAGAATTTCTCAGCATTGCTGAAAAAGAGACCGCTGAAGTCATACTAAGAAGAATCGGCCACTCGTTGTAGTTTGACATTGTCAATGGAGATGTACCTGTTATCCCTGCGACCAGGAAGTGGAGGTAAAATGACTGTTCTTGTACCCTGCACCCCAAGCACTGGAACCGGTGCACGATAAGAGGGGCTGAACTCCTTCTTGTTCTCCACCTTCTCACAGACCAGGTCACCAACTCAGGTAGCCAGCCAACTATCGGAATCCGAAGTGCAGCTTCAGTTGTGGAGGTCAAGTGTTCCTTTGCAAGACTGTCTCGGGTCTCTTGTAGATCCTGTAATACAGCAGAATGATCATCTACGTCAAAGGGTGCGGCCGACGCCGACATGTCTAGACCATCAAGGTCCGGGACAAACATCTTTATGCCAAAGAGCATTTTGTATGGGGTCCGCCCACCCACAGACCTTCTAGGAAGATTATTACGTGCACGTTGAACGCTATACAAATGGGCCAACCAGTTCCTGCCAGTACCTAAAACCCTAGCTGTCAGGGATTGCTTTAAATCACGGTTCATTCGCTTCACAACACTATTGCCCTCAGGCCGGTATGGAGACGAAAATTTGACTTGGACCCCCAAAGATCTCATGGCATCCTTGTATGCCTTAGAGGCGAACGCTGGACCCTGGTCTGAACGGAGGGTCCCACATGCAAAAATTCCCACAAAGACACGCAAATCCCTGATGACAGTTCGAGCATCAGCACTCTGTTGTGGCCAGACTCATAGAAAACGTGTGCATGAATCCACTGCAACTAAGATGTACTTATACGCAGTATCAGAGAAGAAAGGACCGCAGTGATCTATATAAACACACCCGAGTGGTTTATAAGATATGTACAACTGTTTGAGGTGGACGCGCAGCAGTCAAAGGTTTAATCTGCTGGCAAATGCCACAATTAAGGACATAAGCACAGGTCTTTTTATACAATCCGCGCCACCAGTAACATTGTTGTAAGATGGTAAAAGTCACTGGCATGCGCAGAAGCCATACCTTCGTGAGCTGCTGCTATCAAGGAAAGTCTGCTGTCCGCGTTGGGACTCAATCTGTCACCAACGTTGTTATTTCTCACATAGGAAACTTTATCAGGACTTAAATGATAAAGAGTATTTAGAAGGGAAACCACGAGGGTAATTATCACCCTTCTCTGTTGCAGCAATTGCTCCCAAGATGTCATCATCAATTTTACTTTTGGATCTTGTAACTGCTGCTACTAGATATGTTGCCGCTGCTGTTTTCGGTGTTTCGTCAGCTAAACTGTTGCCAACAGCGTGTACCCCGACACGCTGGTAACCAAGAGTGTGAATTACATTCACAAGCGGCAGATGTTGTTTAAGTTCTGCGACTCGAACCCAAAGCATTTTATGTTTAATTGTGCTACCTTTGGAATCACGATATTCATTTTGAGACCAAAAGTATAAAATGTCGTCGTAAGACTGAACACAGTAAAAAGAGGCACTCACTATAAGAGTAGTCACTCGAGGATCTGCAAACTCCAGTGCAAGCACCAGAGCACGAAGCTCTGTCAACTGGGTGGTACAATCACCCAATGCCTGCGTGTGCACGACATCAGACTTGAATTTACCATTTGCGAAAGTACCAGCCACTATTGCGCAGGCCGCTGAACAAGCAGGCTTAGATTCCGTCGCCGGTTGCGCCGAACCGTCAGTGTAAATGATACAATGGTAATCCTCAAGCGGGCGCAAGGACAGAGGAGCTGGATGAACAAATTCATACTGCAAATACTCCTGAGTCTGCAATGAGGCATCAAAGATGAAAGTGACATCCGGAGACATCAAAGAAGTGGCCCATTGTATCCAACGTGGATGCAAAGCTTTAGAATTTGGTACTATGGCTTTTGTCACTGCCTCTAGGGCAGGATACGGTGTGACAACCAACATGCGTTTCCCTTGCGACAGCGCTCACTCTTTGAACTCGTGATGCCTGTGGTGTGCTGCTCGTAAGCACCCTGTGGAACAAGTGAATTATCAACACCGTGGATTCTGCTAAGGTAGTGTGATAAAATTACAGAAAAACATAACAAAGGTGTCAGAATGTATTATACCCCCATCTGTTGATTGTAAAGGGCAAATGCAGAGTAGGTTTAAAAATCAACATAGAGCAAAGGCGGCTCATGAAATAATTCCAACGTCAGCCTCAGCACGGACTAGGGCCCCAGTGGTCATAAAGAACAAACCGTGGTGATACATAAGTGGTTGCTCTTATGTACTATAGGTTATCAGAAGATGACATAAGACGCGGGTTAGGCCGTATGGTAGTCTTAAATGTCAAGTGGTCATTATTTGTTAACGTGGGAGGTTCATGTCAGATCAAAGCAACTTATGATAAGTTATCTAAATGATCAAATCAGGAATGATTTAGGTCAGAAGGCATCCAAGGTATATTCTCATTTAACCCAGTTTTGTCAGTGGCTAATCGTAGGATCCATCGTTGTTCAATGCGGAATAAAGGATGTTTTGTTATTCCAGAATGAGTTATATGTTTCACAACATTCCCCATAGAAACACCAAGTACATTGGGGACATTAATCACCTCTGTGGGACCATGAATTTGAAATTTTACAGCATCCCATACAATCCCATCTAACACAGGCCAGGCAGTAATATTAACAAAAGTCTGGTTGCTATTCATGATGTGTGATGATGAGTGGGGTGCCAAAGTTCCATCAATTAATCTAATTGCAGATCTTTCGGATAGATAGTGTTCATTTACCAGGCGGAAAAATACAACCATAAATCCAATCGACATAAACAAAAAAATAGATATGAGCCCCAGCCAAATGTAAGTCCAAGGGGGAATTAAAAAATGTCTTTTAAACCAAACAGCAAAAATATAAATTTTCGATGGGGCATTCGAAGTTAGAGTTAGTGTCAAATGAAAAACGTAACTGGTCAACTGCACTTGATTGTAAACCAGGCAACGACACATCTGTGGGATTAGTATACTCAGTATCTTCAACTGGTCCACCAGCCGGTGGAGGCAATAAAGGATTAGAAACTGTATGCATCTTGATGGCAACGTCAGGCCTGTTGGTATTTGCCGGAGCCAAAACAGAATTTCTCAGCATTGCTGAAAAAGAGACCGCTGAAGTCATACTAAGAAGAATCGGCCACTCGTTGTAGTTTGACATTGTCAATGGAGATGTACCTGTTATCCCTGCGACCAGGAAGTGGAGGTAAAATGACTGTTCTTGTACCCTGCACCCCAAGCACTGGAACCGGTGCACGATAAGAGGGGCTGAACTCCTTCTTGTTCTCCACCTTCTCACAGACCAGGTCACCAACTCAGGTAGCCAGCCAACTATCGGAATCCGAAGTGCAGCTTCAGTTGTGGAGGTCAAGTGTTCCTTTGCAAGACTGTCTCGGGTCTCTTGTAGATCCTGTAATACAGCAGAATGATCATCTACGTCAAAGGGTGCGGCCGACGCCGACATGTCTAGACCATCAAGGTCCGGGACAAACATCTTTATGCCAAAGAGCATTTTGTATGGGGTCCGCCCACCCACAGACCTTCTAGGAAGATTATTACGTGCACGTTGAACGCTATACAAATGGGCCAACCAGTTCCTGCCAGTACCTAAAACCCTAGCTGTCAGGGATTGCTTTAAATCACGGTTCATTCGCTTCACAACACTATTGCCCTCAGGCCGGTATGGAGACGAAAATTTGACTTGGACCCCCAAAGATCTCATGGCATCCTTGTATGCCTTAGAGGCGAACGCTGGACCCTGGTCTGAACGGAGGGTCCCACATGCAAAAATTCCCACAAAGACACGCAAATCCCTGATGACAGTTCGAGCATCAGCACTCTGTTGTGGCCAGACTCATAGAAAACGTGTGCATGAATCCACTGCAACTAAGATGTACTTATACGCAGTATCAGAGAAGAAAGGACCGCAGTGATCTATATAAACACACCCGAGTGGTTTATAAGATATGTACAACTGTTTGAGGTGGACGCGCAGCAGTCAAAGGTTTAATCTGCTGGCAAATGCCACAATTAAGGACATAAGCACAGGTCTTTTTATACAATCCGCGCCACCAGTAACATTGTTGTAAGATGGTAAAAGTCACTGGCATGCGCAGAAGCCATACCTTCGTGAGCTGCTGCTATCAAGGAAAGTCTGCTGTCCGCGTTGGGACTCAATCTGTCACCAACGTTGTTATTTCTCACATAGGAAACTTTATCAGGACTTAAATGATAAAGAGTATTTAGAAGGGAAACCACGAGGGTAATTATCACCCTTCTCTGTTGCAGCAATTGCTCCCAAGATGTCATCATCAATTTTACTTTTGGATCTTGTAACTGCTGCTACTAGATATGTTGCCGCTGCTGTTTTCGGTGTTTCGTCAGCTAAACTGTTGCCAACAGCGTGTACCCCGACACGCTGGTAACCAAGAGTGTGAATTACATTCACAAGCGGCAGATGTTGTTTAAGTTCTGCGACTCGAACCCAAAGCATTTTATGTTTAATTGTGCTACCTTTGGAATCACGATATTCATTTTGAGACCAAAAGTATAAAATGTCGTCGTAAGACTGAACACAGTAAAAAGAGGCACTCACTATAAGAGTAGTCACTCGAGGATCTGCAAACTCCAGTGCAAGCACCAGAGCACGAAGCTCTGTCAACTGGGTGGTACAATCACCCAATGCCTGCGTGTGCACGACATCAGACTTGAATTTACCATTTGCGAAAGTACCAGCCACTATTGCGCAGGCCGCTGAACAAGCAGGCTTAGATTCCGTCGCCGGTTGCGCCGAACCGTCAGTGTAAATGATACAATGGTAATCCTCAAGCGGGCGCAAGGACAGAGGAGCTGGATGAACAAATTCATACTGCAAATACTCCTGAGTCTGCAATGAGGCATCAAAGATGAAAGTGACATCCGGAGACATCAAAGAAGTGGCCCATTGTATCCAACGTGGATGCAAAGCTTTAGAATTTGGTACTATGGCTTTTGTCACTGCCTCTAGGGCAGGATACGGTGTGACAACCAACATGCGTTTCCCTTGCGACAGCGCTCACTCTTTCAGAATCGCCATCTGCACTGCAGTCAAAACTTTTTCGACAGTGGAAAAGCGCATTTCAGCCGAAGTGTAGAGGTGTGACTTGTAAGCAATAGGGACTGTGTCTCCCTCATTGAACGTTAAGTAAGTGAAACCCACTGCGCCAGGCACAATTCTTATTACCAGGTTTGTGTGATTATCACGCGTCAGTAAGTATTTAGAAGCAAGAAAATCAGCCTGCAAAGATTGCAGGATAGCTGAATGTTCTGGCAGCCAGCTCGATTTGGAAAGAAGTAGGTAGTACCAAGGCATATAGTGGCTTGATACGCTGGGCATAATCAGGAATGTAAGTATGCCCGGAAAAAAAAAACCCCCGCAAAGATTGTAGTTTTTTCAGAGTTGTTGGAGCGCACAAGCATGCCCATTTCTCCAAAAACAACACTGTAAACTCCGCAATGTGTGATTTTGCAAATTTAAATTTGTAACCGAAGTCCACAAACATGACAATGATGCGGTCAACGCGACAAAAATGCGGCCATAATTCGTCTGTGAGATATATATCGTCAACATATGAGTACGTATCAGGGTCAATGCTCTCCAACAGAGAGACTACACGTGCGGCAAAGACACCTGGACTGTTTTTGTAGCCCATGGCTAATCTTTTAAACTGTTTTTGTTTGCTGCTTGAAGTAAAGGCTGTCCATTGACTGGTAATAGAGGACAGGTTATGGCTATAAAAGCCATTGGAGATGTCAATTGTGGTGTTAAACCTTTTTATCACAAGACTATCAACCAGGGCAGAACTGTGGGTATTTTGTACCGCGCAGGTTCGACAAAGAGTTCAAATGTCGATAATTCAAAACTGAGCGGTACGACCCATCAGGTTTGGTTATTCATGGGTGACACACATGTTTCAATTACACCTTGATATTCCAATTGATCAAGGATTTCTGCGACATGAGATCTAGCTTCGCGGCGCATGGGATATTGGGGTTGTGGCTTTGGCATAGACCGTAACGGAATCTCATGGCTTGGTGATAAATTATCCTACCCAACCTGAGTACGGTACAATGCCGGAGCAAGCACCTGTGCCCACTCTTCTGCAAAGGTCTGAGCTTGCTCCTTCGGCACAGTGTGCGTGAAAGATGGGAGCATTACCTCCTCCCCTCTAGGAGCGGCCAAAATGAAAGCTGGGGGCCAGTCCGCCTCTGCTAGCAAAATGTCATATGTAGAGGTCAGGTTTTCCCCAAAAATCGCTTTTATGGTACGTTGTATGTCACCTTCAATTAAAACTACTATGTCATATAGTCTGTCAGGGGTAGCGACTCTAGTATCAGCAGTTTCTACAGTTATAAATGTGTCAGTTGCTGTCGCCTTCAGATATGAACGCAGTGCTTGCCGCACTATTGTAACCTCCGCTGCGGCCATGTCAGGTTCCGAAGCTGTGTTCTCACTATCTGGGGCATACCTCGCTGTTAGTGCAGCAACCTTCTTTTTCTGAAACGGGGGTCGTTGACGTGCAAACTCTTCCTGCTTGCCTTTACCATCAGCCGGGCGGGGCTGCTCACGTCCTTGTGGGGCACCCCGACCTTTGCTATGTTCTCCTCCACCGGACTGTGAGACCGATGTTTCCTGTGAAGAACGAGGCGAACGTTGTTCAGGAACCTGAAATCTATCAGGAGACCCAATTCTAGTGCGATCGCGCAATTCATAAGTGCGTTCAGTAGTCACTTGTACCGGTTTTTAGGAAAAGCTGGACGGTCGTCTTTAGTAGACTTAAGCGTCTGAGTTTGCGGTTGCGCTGTTGTTTTAGCAAAAGCTATTGCGGCCAATGGTCTTATAACCCTCCGCAATAATTCTTGGTAACTGCCGGGATTTATTGATGTCTGCGACGAGGCGCAGCTCATTCGACACTTGAAAGTTAACTGCATCTCCCTTGACGTTAGCAAGGATGAGATCAGCAACTACGTCGAACACGCCGACAAGCCTCATTCCCAGCTTGACCGCCACCTCCGGACCATGCTCATCCTGAACACGCTTGATCACAGAGGGCAGGACAGTCATAGAGGGTGTGCCGAAGCACTTCGAGTAGACTGCTGCAAACACTTTACCCTAGTTCTCACAATCAGTTACCTCTGGGACCAAGTCTTTCTGCAAACTAATGGTAAGGATCCTGTGTTTTTCCACAGGAGTAGAATTTGGAAATACCGCTTCCAGCTGGTCAAATTTCTCAGCAAGCCAATAAGGCATATCGTCCTTATTCTGGGGGCGCTTGCCCATCACCGAAATAACCATGACGGGACTAATAGTAATCCCGGCCGGTTCAGCTGGTTGCGTCGCAACCCCAGGTGCCCCCACCTGGACATTGCGAGAGACGTATTGCACTAAAGCCCTATGCACCGCAATCAATGCGGTGTGGAGTTGAAGTAAGTCATCCAGCGGGGCTAGCAAATGTTGTGGATGTGGTTTGAACCTGGCCAAGACTGGCCAAGTGGCCCCTGGAATAGACAAGGGACCTAACCGAACCGGTGTAACGGTGTGGGGGAGGGCGCCATTGAACCAAATACGATGCTGCCAAGCAGAAATAGGAATCTCTTGCGTCCTATATGGCATGTAATTAGCTTGAACAGCCATAGGATTGTATGCGTAAAACATCTTATCATCCGCATTCACCTCCGGAAAAGTAACCCAAGAGTAAAATAGCTCATAGGGGAACAATGCATCGGCACTCGCTACAAAGATAATAGACATTATCGTCTGGCACCCCGAACAGCGTCAAATGACGCCGGAGAGGTGCGTGACTATGCGCTGCAATAGCGACTAGAGCCATAAGGACGCAGAGAAGAAAAAACAATCTATATTAACCTGTAGCACAAAAAAGGTAACATTGAAAAAGAAAACCTTTTTAATTGTCAAGCTTGAATGAACCTATAAATCAACTATATAGGTAGGTTTAAACCGTCACTCCCGTCAACCGGAAACAAGAGTGAGGGTGTTGTGGACAAATATAAGCACTACTAAGGCGTCTCAATTATAAGACAAAAATGTTAGGTGCGCCATGTTGCGGGGATTCTGCTCATGTACAGAACTATGCACAGGAATCCAGGACCTCAGTGAATTGTGGTGTACCAAAAAACTCACCTCAGTACCCAGAACCCCTATCCGACTAGCATCAGTGTCTCATTCGTTCTCCGTATCATCTCAAAGCTAACAATGATTAGACAACCCAGAACAAGCGACTTAGGGTACTCTCAGGAATGGTGGGAATCGGAAACACCTTTTCGTTATTATTCTCATATCAGTCCACAACAAGAGTAATCAGAAACACGGAAAAGTTTAAAATGTTTATTTTTAACTACGAGTTCTAAGGTACAGTACTTTGGCTAACATAAGCAGGCAAATGATTAGAAATAAAACCATCAGCATTGTTACAATTCCATAGAAAATGAAGGGAGAAATCATATTAAAAATGATAGTGGAAAACAGGTCCTATAATACCTTGTGAACCACCCTACCTTGGCTAGTAAACTAGTTTTATAAACTAATAGAAGGTCTCTAGGTTTGAATGGGAAACCATACCTCAAAGATCAGCTCAGGTGAATCACATCACAGGATCAGCTCTGCTCTCTGTGTCTGGAAAGGTTTTCTCCAAGTGACTGAATCATGCATGCAAATGCAATATTAAAGGCACCCGAGTTTCAGATATTTGCAGAGGTGTGCTTGTTGTGTCTAGAGCGTGGGCCGATCAACCTGAATTCAACAGCATACATTGTTATTTGACCTTGACGGCTTCTACACACAGTGTTCAGACTAAGGTCGCGGGGCACGTCTAGGGATGTGAACAACAGACCGTTCTCATTTGAAGAAAAAGCAAGCAAGCAGTTTTACTTGTAATAACCGCTACCTGTAGTGTCGTGTGCAAAGGCAGCAAAGTGGCAAGATGGCATTTAACTTCTAAAGCGCTTATTCTAACTGAGCAATGTGTGCACATAAAACCCTGTCTCCACTACACTCTGTTGTGCTGCTACTGCTCTTCCTGCCTGCCCTGTGTGGTTTATTGCCAAGCCCCTTCCCTCTTTTGTCAGTGTCCAGCTCGTACCCCTCCATTCTGTCCTTCATTGTCCTTTGTGCATGCTCTTGCCCACCATGGTCCTTGTTACGCACTAACCCTCCCTCTTCCCATGCATGGTCGTCTGTGCTGCCACAGCCCCTCCCACCTCCCCTGTCTGGTCAGATTGTTGCCCCTGACCCCCTCCTACATACTCTCCGTTGTTTGTGTCTAGGCCATTTTAGTCTCACTGTTGCCCTCTACAGTATGTTGTGTTTCCATGCCCCTCATGTCTGAACTCCATGGTCAGCTTGCTGCTCCTGCTCTACCCTCTTGCCCTCTGCCCTCCGTATTCCATGTACAGACTGCTATCCCCTCCCTTCTGCCCTTCATGGTCCATTATGCTGCAACTAACCCTCCTGTCTATTCGGTATGGTCAGCTGTCAGCCCTTGTCTCTTTCCCCTTTGCTTTCTGTTGTCCATGTGCATGGCCCTGTCCCCTCCCTATTCCTTTCCATGTTCCGTTGTGCTGCCCTGCCGTCCCCTGCCGTGCCCTTGCCATGTGTGGTGTTTTGTGCTGCTGCAATCTCCAACGCATTCCCTGTAAGGTCAGGCTGTAGCCCCTGCCCATCTCCCTCCTGCCTTCTGTTAGCTTAGTCTACGTCTCTACCCAATTCCTCCTGCCCTCCGTGATCCATTGTACCTTACTTGCCAACCTTTTGAACGTAGCAAGAGGGAGATTTAGAAAAAAAAAGGCTGGGGAATTGATTTTTTTCCATTGATTACGTACATTGAAAAAGAAGAGATTTTAGTCTGGAGATAGATGAAATAAAAACCTTTGGGGCTTAAAGATATTGGGAGTCTACTGCCGGATTCACATCTGTTGGCATGTATGGTTGTACTGCCATTGCCACTTCCTTCTGCCTTTAGTGGTCTTTTATATTGCCACAGCCTCCCTTGCCTATTCTGCATGGTTGGTTTGTTGCCTCTACCCCCCCCCCTTTCCAATGCCCTCCATGGTACATTGTGCTACCACTGCCCCTCTAACTGCCCAGCATTGTCAACTTGTTGCCTCTGCACCCTCCTTCAGGAGAGGGTCTTATTCCCATAGAAAATATGGATAGTGCTCTAAACAACTAAAACAATGACATATTTTCTGAGTTCTCAAATAGTGACAAAGCACTTTTAAATAATTTGCTTTCTTTTTTTTTTTCCAGTTGAGGATGTAGCGTTACGGCCATAGCTGTAGACTTTGCAACTGGGGAACCAAGTTCGAGTTTCGGCATCAGCTCTTATTCTGGGCATATCTATAAATAAAATGAATGTGTCCTTGTGTGATTTTAATGATGCTCATGTGAAGCACTGTAGGATAGGAGGATCTACGTCTATGGCTACCCTCACTTTATGCTTGGTGCTAAGCTGTAGTTTGACTAGTCTGACTGGGATCCTGCTAATCAGGGCCCCAGTCTGTCTGCTTTCCCCCTAAATTGTTGTGATGAGTACTTGGGTACACTCTAGATTGGATACTGGGGTACCCTTTATCAGTCACTAGTATATGGTACTAAGGTACCCTGAGCATGGGAGACCATGCAAAATGGATCTACAGGCCTGCCATTGCAGCCTGTGTAAGTTGGTGCTTGCACCACTTACCTAAGATATAGGCTTCCTATATCTAAGGCTCACTGCACTTAAAACCTATAGGTCACCCCTATAGCAGGCCTTTGCAATCCTCAAGGTAGGGTGCTTGATTCTAAGTGAGAGGGTGCCACTGCATGAGCAGGACACCCCTGCACCCTACGGTGTCCATTCTCCTGGGTTGTCAGTGAAGCAGCCATATACGATATAGAAGGGCACTGCATAATTACGCGATGACCATCTCGAAAATGACTGCAATGAATCCTATCAGGTTTGGTATCAAATTTGTTGGAATCATGCCCCCACACTGTAAATTGTGTGAGAGGTATGATTCCAAGCACTGGGAGAGCCTTCCGTTATGCTCTGTGTTCCCGGTTCCAGCCTTCTAGACCCAGACAGCACAAAATGGAGACACATTTCTGCCCTCCTGCTGCTGAGCCAAGCTCGAGCAGAGCAAAGTAGAACAATAGGTATCCTGTCACAGGGAGATGTGACTGCCTCCCATACAGGATTTAGTGTATCTGAAAGAAACACGTTAGTTAGATTCCTCAACTTAGAATATCCCCGGGCGTCAGGCTGGATCCGGAAAGATTTTTCGTCAGCAATACCCTTGTGCGTCGCTAGGCGTCGTCTGCGGCTCCGCGTCCGTCGTCCGCGTCGTGATCGCCGGGATGATGTCATCGGAGTACTTAGATGCCGCCCTCGCGCGCTGACGTCAGTTCATCTTTGTTCCGCGCCAGTAAGCGCCGATCCGGGAAGAGCATACCCTTTTAGTCACTTTTTGACAAAACTTTATTGAACTCTTTTGGTTCTATTCTTGTCGACATCGACTCTGGTGCCGGTAGGGATGCCTGGCTTTAAGGCTTGTGACTCCTGTCACCGACTGATGTCGGTCACGGACCACCACCGCCGGTGCCTCTATTGCCTTGGAACCGACCACGACGCCAAGTCGTGCCTCGACTGCTGGGCCTTGACTTCGAAAGCTAGGCGGGAGCGGTCCCGCAAGCTACTCGAGTACCGGCAGTCGGCTCCGCAGCCACCACCGCTCGTCGGGGTCCAAGTCTTCGAAATCCGGTAAGTCGAAGCACAGAAAGAAGTCAAAGAAGCGACATCGCTCTTCTGACTCCCCTCGCCGGTCGCGCGACTCGGCTGAGGGTTCGGGTGGCACCACCCACGCGGCTCCGACGGAGCCGCAGGGGTCTTGTCCATCCCCATACCCTCCGGTCCCTGGGACTGACGTGACTCTGGCGGAGGTCAGTGCTTTTCTCATGGCCATGAGGAACCTGGCTCCGCCGTCGACGCCTGCCGGCGCGCCTTCGGGCCCCGCAGGCTCGACTGGGAGGCCTAGCGAGCCTCCGGCTCCGGCCCCAGCGCCGTCGTCGACTCCGGTCCCGACGCCGCAGGTCCCCGCGGGATCCAGGTGCCGGTCAGCCTCACGACCCCTCCGCCGGTGCCGACTCCTCCGGTGCCACCTCCGACGCCGTTTCCGGACGCTGCAGTTCCCCAGTTTAGTCTGGGCCCGGCGTCGGAGCGGCGCTGCACCCAACACCAATGGGTGGCAATTTCATCTTCCACCCGGCTCCGATCATTCCACCTGTATACCAGTAATCGGATGACGGTGACGACTGGGAGGGGTCTGAGGACCCTCTGGCCCGGCGGGGCCAGTTATCTCAGGACTGGGCAGACGAGCTGGGGGATGCCAGTGGTCTTGACACCTCCCCGGACACTGGCTTCATCTCTCCTCCGACCGTGGCTTCAGAGGAGGGTGCTGCATTTTCTGTGGTGCTGCGCAAGGCGGCCGAAGCCCTTGAGCTAGAGAACTGCCTGCTGTGGCCGTGAGGACGAACCTCCTCACCAAAGTGCTTCAACCATCAGCAAGCTCCTTGGAGCCTCTGCTGCAGTTCAATGAGGCACTCATTGACGTTCTGAAGGGCACCTGGTCCGAGCCCTCCACAGTTCCTCCTGTGGACCGGAACGCGGCCCGGCGCCACCGCCCTGCACCGGGCGACCCCAGTTTTCTGTCCCAACACCCCACGCCCGAGAGCCTGGTTATCCAGGCCTCTACCATTCACATCTCTTTCCCGTCTGCTCCCCTGGATCGGGAATCCAAAAGGCTAGAACAGTTTGGGAAGAAGCTGTTCTCTCTCGGTTTGAGGTTGCGGTCTATCAACACCGCATGTCTTTTGGACCGTTATTCCCACTCCCTGTGGGATATGGTGGAGGACGTGCTGCCCCAGTGTCCAGAGGAGGCCCGGACACGACTCGCCCAGGCTCTTGCCGAGGGGCGGGATGCGGCACGACCTGCCATCCGATGTGGACTGGACACAACGGACTCGCTGGGCAGGGCAATGTCGACCACGATAGCGCTTCGTCGCCACGCCTGGCTGCAGTCCACGAGTTTTTCCGGGGATGTCCAGAGCACCCTCATGGACATGCCCTTCGATGGCAGTCGCCTTTTTGGTGACAAAGCGGACAGTGCGCTGGAGCGCTTTAAGAACTCCAGGGCTACGGCCAAGTCCTTGGGCCTTTCGGCCCCGCGCCCGCAAACTTCCGCTTTTTGTCCGTTTCGTGGCCAAGGAAGGGGCGCCCCCTCACATCCGACTAGCCACAGGCCGCAGAACCAACCTCCACGCGGTTGCGGACGTGGATTCCGCCAAGCCGGTACAGGGGGACAACATGCCGGTCCGTCCACATCTACCCCAGCAGCATCCACCTTAAAACCCTCCTAGTCCGAGCTTTCAGGCCCATTCCACGCCAGTGGGAGGCAGAGTTCGCCATCACCTGCTCCACTGGCGCACTATCACATCGGACAGGTGGGTGCTGCAAATCATCCGAAGGGGCTACTCCCTCCCCTTCGAGGCGACCCCTCCAGCCATGCCACCGCAGTGCCACCGAATTTCGGGGGATCACTTGCAACTTCTGCATGAGGAAGTTACGGCCCGCTTGGTCAAGGGGGCCATCGAGTGCGTTCCTGGTCCAGAAGTAGGTCGTGGTTGTTATTCCCACTACTTTCTGGTTCCCAAGAAGGGCAAAGGAAGCCTACGCTCTATCTTGGACCTAAGGAGCGTCAACACCTTCCTCCGGAAGGAGAAGTTCAAGATGCTCACCTTAGCTCAGGTTCTGGCTGCCCTAGACCCTGGAGACTGGATGGTAGCGTTGGACTTGCAGGACGCTTATTTCCACATCCCCGTCCTGCCGGCCCACCGGCGTTACCTGCGGTTCATGGTGGGCCAAGAGCATTTTCAGTTTACCGTGCTCCCCTTCAGCCTCACCAGTGCCCCTCGGGTGTTCACGAAAGTGATGGCGGTGGTCGCAGCTCATCTGCGCAGATTAGGGGTTCCAGTCTTCCCCCATCTAGACGACTGGTTGTTGAAGGCGGGCTCGCCACAGGCAGTCATCTCCCACTTCCAGACTACGGCCGACCTCTTGCATTTGCTGGGGTTCTCCATCAATGTGCCGAAGTCGCACCCGAGTCCCTCCCAGAAGCTCCTCTTCATCGGAGCGGTTCTGGACTTGGCGCAGTTCCGGGCCTATCCACCGGAACAGCGGGTCCGGGATATTCAGGCTCTGATTCCCATCTTTCGGCCTCTATCCCGGGTTTCGGTCAGGTTGGTGTTGTGGCTTCTGGGTCTGATGGCCTCCTGCATCCTGTTAGTGCATCACGCCAGATGGCGAATGCGGGCTCTGCAGTGGGACCTGAAGTTTCAGTGGGCCCAGCATCAGGGCAACCTGTTTGACCACATCCTAATCTCGGAGGGCACTGCGAGACAGTTGCAGTGGTGGCTCACGGACCGCGATTGGGTCAGTGGCAGATCCCTCTCCCTACCCCAACCGGAGCATGTGGTAGTGACTGATGCGTCCCACCTGGGGTGGGGGGACCACATGGGAGAGGCGGAGATCAGAGGCCTCTGGTCTCCGGCGGAGTCCCGGCTCCATATCAACCTTCTGGAGCTGAGGGCGATCCGACTAGCACTGAAGGCATTCCTTCCCTCTGTCCGGGGAAGTGTAGTGCAGGTGTAAACGGACAACACCCCCGCCATGTGGTATTGCAACAAACAAGGCGGGGTGGGGTCGTGGACCCTTTGTCAGGAGGCTCTGCGCCTCTGGACATGGCTGGAACATCAGGGCATCACCCTGGTGGTTCAACATCTGGCGGGCTCTATGAACACCAGGGCAGACGAACTCAGCCGCCGGTGCATTATGGATCACGAATGGCGTCTAAACTCGGACGTGGCGCAAGGCCTCTTTCGGCAGTTGGGAGAGCCTTGGTTAGTTCCATTTGCCACCGAAGAGAACGCGCAATGTCAGCAGTTCTGCGCGTTGAAGTTTCCAAGGCGGCACTCGCTCGGGGACGCCTTTCGTCGCGAGTGGAGTTGCGGTCTGTTGTACGCCTTTCTGCCTATACCACTTCTGCCCAGAGTGCTGAAGAAGATCGGGCGCGACTGGGCCCAAGTCATCTTGGTGGCTCCGGATTGTGCACTAAGATATTGGTATCCCGAGCTACTCAGTCTGTCGATCGATCCCCCGATACGACTGCCTCTTCAGGAGGACCTTCTGTCGCAGCAACAGGGGACGGTCCTTCACCCGAACCTGTCCAGCCTCCACCTCCATGCGTGGAGATTGAGCGGCGGCAGTTGATGCCATTTGACTTGCCTCCTGAAGTCTAGAATATTATTCTGGCAGCCAGGCGTCCCTCCACAAAATCAGTATACGCCTGCAGGTGGAACAAATTTGTGGCATGGTGCACAGCAAAGGCTGTGGATCCCCTTTCCGTCCCTCTTTCTGAGGTTCTCCTCTTTCTTCTTTCCTTGGCCCAGCAGTGCTCTGGGCACCATCAAGGGTTATCTTTCAGCTATTTGTGCTTTCTTACGGCTTCCTGATCAGCCTTCTCTTTTCAAATCCCCTGTTGTAAATAGATTCTTAAAATGCATTACTCACATGTTTCCTCCTGTCCCTTTCGTAATGCCTCAGTGGGATTTGAACCTTGTTTTGACCTTTCTGATATGCGTTCCTTTTGAGCCACTTCATAATGGTCCTCTTCGTCTTCTCACTCTTAAGACTGCTTTCCTGGTTGCCATCACCTCTGCTAGACGGGTGAGTGAGCTCCAGGATCTCTATTCTAAGCCTCCTTTCCTTTCTGTCCATCCGGACAAAGTAGTTCTCAGGACTCGTCCTTCCTTTCTTCCTAAGGTGGTAACTGCCTTTCACATCGGCCAGTCTGTTACTCTGCCCACCTTCTTTCCACCTCCGCATCCCTCGAAGGAGGAAGAGAGGCTCCACCGTCTGGACCCAAAGGGGGCGCTGTCTTTCTATCTGGACCGCACCAAACAGTTCCGGGTGGACGACCAACTCTTTGTTGGCTACGTGGGCGCTAAGAAGGGGCGGGTGGTGCACAAACGAACCATCTCTCGGTGGGTCGTTTTGTGTATCAAGGCCTGTTACTCCTTAGCTAAAAAGGAACCTCCTGTAGGGCTGAGGGCCCATTTCACTCGGGCCACAGCGGCGACCACTGCCCTGGGCTGGGAGTCCCCTTGCAGGACATCTGTCAGGCTGCAATGTGGGCCTCGCTGCACACGTTTGCTAAACACTATTGCCTGGACAGTCAAGTCCGGAGAGACGGCTTCTTTGGCCGTTCTGTTCTCCAGGACTTTCTGGTGTGAACTTGGTTCGCAGACCCACCACCGGGGTTGGCATTGCTGGGGTATCTCGTCTAAGGTGAGGAATCTAACTAACGTGTTTCTTTCAGATGAACAAGTTACTTACCTTTGGTAACGATATATCTGTAAGAAACATTAGTTAGTTAGATTCCTCACCGACCCACCCATCCTCCCCGTTCTGTGAACCGATATCTAGGGTTGAGGTCATCCCTTTCAGGGCCCTAGAATTTTTTGGCACCAGTGTCGGTCTCTTGCATGGCTCTGCGTTCCTGACACGGAAAGCTATGTACAAGAACTGACGTCAGCGCGCGAGGGCGGCGTCTAAGTACTCCGACGTCATCCCGGCGATCACGACGCGGAGCCGCAGACGACGCCTAGCGACGCGCAAGGGTATTGCTGACGAAAAATCTTTCCGGATCCAGCCTGACGCCTGGGGATATTCTAAGGTGAGGAATCTAACTAACTAATGTTTCTTACAGATATATAGTTACCGAAGGTAAGTAACTTGTTCATTGGGACTGGATGGGTGCCCTTGCCAGCACCAAAAAGTCTGCATGAGGGGCACACTTGGTGTCCACATGCATAGTCCAGTTCTGGGAGTCGCTCTGGCGCGAAACTGGACAAAGGACATGGGAGTAACCTCTCCCCTGTCCAAATCCTCCCCTGGGAGGGCCCCCTGAATCTACCCAATCCTTTCCCTATGGTACTTGAGGGCTTACTTGGGTGTAGGTCCCTAGATTCGTTGTGGGATCAGATTCAGATCAGACACCACTGCACCTCTACCGTCTGGGTACTCTGGACTTTGTTTGTGCCTGACTTAGTCTCCCTTCCACGCTGCTGCTTCGTCTGGGCCTGTGCATTATACAGAACCTTCCATGGCCTGTGAAGCATCAAAGACACCTGAAAAAAATCTCCCTTGGAGTGAAGGAGTCACTCCCTGCATTCGCAGGTACAGCAACTAAGTCGACCGGTCTGCAGATCCCGAGATCCTCCAGACCCCGTGGGCCCTGCAACACAAGTGGTGGTTTTCCACTGCTCCCAAGGCCTGCCCTGCCCTCTCACCAAGTTTGAGGCCAGTATCCCTCATGAGGGTTGCAATAACCGAAACCCTGTGCACCACGTCCAACTTGTAGTTGCAAAGGCTTGTTGACATCTTTGCAAGAAGATCTTCGGGCTTCAAGTAGCCCCAACCTCAAGCACCTCCAGTGGCCAGAATCTTCAGCCACACTGCATCTTGTGCATCGTGGTCTATATCTTGGGGTGAGCTGCTTGAGGTCCTCAAGCGACTCCAGTGCCTTTGGCCTGTGGGTCCACTTGAGGATTGTGCTTGTTTCTTTTGGGCTCCCCTGATTGCTCGGGGCCTGCCCTGACTTCCCTGTTGTTGGTGAGTCCCCTGGACCTTGCTGGTCCTGACATTGCTCCTTCATTGATTCCTGCGTGGCTTGCCTTTGCCAAGGCTTGTTGGTGCTCCCGCTGGACACGGGCCCCTCAGCACTCTACATCCTTTGTGGGACAGCTCATGCACGGCTCCTGGTCCTCCTCAGCGGCGCCTGGTCCTCGCAGCTGCAGAGTCAAGGTCCTAGTCATCCATCCTGCAACACCCGGCATCGGAGAGCATTCGTCTTTCAAGTCTCCTGGTCACTCCTGAGTGACATACTCTGTCCCCTCTGCTTCTAGGTACCTTTGATCAAGATTCCATCCTCTGATTCCACCGGACACTTCCTTCTTCAACAGCAGCACTTTCCTAAGTCCTCTATTGGGTTCGACGGCGGTTTCCAACACCACTTCACACATATGCACCCAGCTTCCCATGGTGTAGGTAATGTGGGTTCTAGGGTATCCACGGGTGGGGTGGCTCTCCAACATTTTGTCTTCCTCTGGGTTTCTTCCGGGTCCACTGGGAGGGGTCCTTAATCTTTAAAAATCCAACCGCGACTTGCACATAGAGTTGTACGGAGCACGGGGTCGCGTTTCCACACTGCACATGCTGTAAGTGGGGTCCCTATCTCCTCACTGTAGGTGGTTCCTTGAGGTTCCTGAACTTCTATGTCCTCTCGATCCTGTCTTGACTCGTGGTTCTCATACCACTTTCTTAGTATATGGTTTGGGTCCCCCCCCCTGGGGCCACTGTGTATTTTGTGCTATTTACTGTGTATCTTTGCTAAAGTATTGTGTGAATTGTGTTCATCCCTGTTTAGAAGATATTTGAACATGCAAAAGAGGATTATATAATTAATACATATTTATATAAATACTTGGTGTAGTTCTTTTTCACTTAATCCATACTATAAGATTGCATTCTGGTAAAACAAGCTGCTTTACACTCTTTCTGGACTAAGCCTGAAGGCTGCTCTCCACAGCTACCACTTAGAGAGCTTTCTACGGTTGTCTAAGACCTCTTAGATCACCATAAGGGTTGTCTGGACTGGTAGAAGGTGCCCACTTACATTAGTGGACATAATATACCAGGCCAGCTTCTCACATTGGTGGCAGCAGTGAGATTCTAGCTTGCATCGTTTTACCAGATAAATCTTTGTATTGATTAATTGAAAAACTATCAATACTACTAGGCACATATAAGCTTTGAATAAGTAAGTATACTGAAGTTGGGGTTGGGTAAGTCAAGGGTCTAGCACACCCTTTCTCCAACCTGAGCGTTTAGTTCCCACTAGGTTAGTTAGGTGCAACACCACACCACACTTAGCATGTCTTCCAAAGGAGATTCCGGTGGACCTCTGACTACTAGATACAGTGACCTTTTATATAGTTGGTCCCCGGAACTCTTGAAGTTCTTTTTGAAATAATATACTCCGAGGCTGAGCTACGAAATGTATAAACTTTGTCAATAGTTATCATGTTACAAGCTCGCGATAGCTAGGGTGGAGTATAAAGTGGTCCCAAAATAGTTGAGTTTTACACTGGACCACAAGGTTAGGCCGTGCATCCTGATGCTAAGGCTGAAGACACTACAGTTAAAAGATGTTACAAAAAAGTGGGGCGGAATCTTTAAGAAAACAGGCCAATGTGATTTGTGTAATGGAGGAATCCAAGTCCTATTTGTCTGTCCAAATAGCAGTTTGGTTGTTGCCCTCTCTCGATTTTCAAAAACTATTTGTATAAAATATAATATTTTTAGAATTATGGATCTGATTGAGATTATAAGAACCCCACCTGATGAATTTGTATGTTACTAAGTTTTTAACTTTTAAGTGTTATTCCTGCTATTTCAGAGATCTATAAGCTAAGAACAATCCATTTTGCTTATAAAGAATTTCATAATATATTGTAATATTATGGGAATAGAAATTTGTATATACTATTTTCACATATTGTGGCTCTCGGATGAGGTCTATATCAATTAATAAAATTTCAAGATACAGTGAACTTTCGTTTCAAAAACTGAAAGCACTGTGTGCCTCTTGAAAGTTGAAGACAGGGAAAGGAGCCAATACTCAACGCCTCCTAGAGGTGTTACTGGTATATTACATTAGGAAATCCTCAGGATCAGATGAACAGGAAAGCGTGGGTGGGGCAGGGACAGAAGATAGGCCAGGAGTGGGACCCTTCTTTGACCTAGAATCTAACCCTGACCAGGTGGAGCCTGATGACTTCCACCTAGACAATTCAGACCTCACAGAGTGCTTAGAGGATGCCCCCTTTGATCCTCCTGGGAAGGTACAGAGTAGACCAAGGAGGTCTAGATCATTCTTTAAAGAATCCAATGGCTCAGGACAGTCAGTAGGGACCTCCATTTCTAATAGAAGGGGTAATTCTTTGGATAGGGACTACCAACTTCTTGAGCTTGAGAGAGCTAGGCTTAGGCTCAGGCAAGAGCAGTTGGCCCTTGACAGAGAGTCCAAAAAAGGTCCAGAGAGCTGGGAAAAAGTTTAGACTAGGGTCCCATGGTGGCAGCAACAGTGTCCCTAGAGTTAAGGAAAATCCCTTTGAACGTAGGAACCTGAACAAGATTGTCCCTCCCTACCATGTTGGGGATGAAACCACAAATGGATAAATGCTTCAGAGAGGGCCTGTAAAGTTCATAAGGGGCCCCTCAAGAGCAGTGGGCAGCTAATGTGTGGGTCTCCTTTGCTGACAAAGGTATAGTTAAGCTCCTCACTGTTAGAGAAGAGGATGCTGATAATTACTGTTTAAAACGTGCTCTCATTGATGGGTTTGGCTTAACCACTGAAAAATACAGGGTTAGGTTCAGAGACACCCAGAAGGCATAAACCCAGGACTGGGTAGACTTTGGGGACAGTGCCACAAAGGCTCTGGAAGGTTGGCTACATGGCAGCATAGTGCATGACTACCTAGGATTCTACAATTTGATTATGAGGGAGCAGATCCTTAATGATTGTCAGAACCAGCTTTTGCAGCAGTATCTGGTGGACTCAGATTTGACTTCTCCCCAAGAATTGTGAAAGAAGGCAGATAAATGGATCAGAACCAGAGTTAAACACAAGAATCTGTGTGGTGGTGACCAGAAGAAAGGTACTTCCAAAACCCAAGAGAAAGGTGGGGATAAGTCTAAAGAGAAGTCCTCTGAAGGTCCCCAAAAATCTTCCTCTGGGGGGTGGGGTCCCAAACTCCTCCTTTCCCTGGAAAGAAACCTTACTGCTTTGTTTGTAGAAAGCAAGACCACAAGAAATAAGATTCTTATTGCCCCAAGGCCAGCAATAAGTAAAATATTTCTCCTGCTTCTACAACACCCTCTAGTGCTCCAAGTAGCAATCCCCCAGGGAGTAGTAGCACGCCCCTAAAGTTTAGTGAGGTTCTCATGGGGTACTGAGGTGGACACAGGCCACCTTAGTCTGTGATGGTGGCATGGATTTTTCCACGTTCACTGTCAGTGCCAATACCTCGGGCAAGTACAGACAGGAGCCTCTGATCAATGGTCAGAAAACTATACCCTGTAGAGATACAGGGGCTAGTGTCACACTGGTGACAGAAAAACTTGTGTCCCCCCTGTAGCTTTTTCCTGAGTACCAGTACCAGGTAACCAACACTGATGATGTTAGAACTGATCACCCCATGGCCATAGTGAATCTAAGCTGGGGAGGGGTCACTGGCCCTAAAAGGGTTGCAGTGTCCCCAAACCTGCCTGTAGATTGCCTCTTGGGAAATGATCTAGAAACTTTAGCTTGGGCTAAGGTAGAGCTAAAAGCCCTTCTAGAAACAATAGGTCTCTCTGAGAAGGTTGGCGAGACCCCAAGTGCCCCAGTCCAACCACAGAGAAACTCCGGAGCAGTGGAGTCTGAAATAATGGCCCACTCAGCTCCACCAGAGACCGCAGGGGAGGAAGAAAAGTATTTTTTGCCCCAGACTTTAGGTGAGCGTCAGCCTCCTCAGGTAATTGATCCTACCCCTTGTGAAGAAACTGCCCCAGAGGTGGTCAGGCGTGGCCTGGCAGAACCACTGAGGGCAGGGGAATCTTCCAAGGAGGTACCTGGGCTGGAGCAGCCTTGATCAGCCTAGGACTGGAGAGACGACGGATGTCAGTGGACCCTATAGGGCCCACTGCCAAGAGGAACCGCGTCATCCACAGATTAAGGAACCCCAGCCTAGTAGTACTAGCAAGGGGTTGGCCCCTAGGGATAGATACTGGACAGTTATGGAGAGAAAGACCTTAATGGTGGCCAGTGCTCTGAGGAAGATTAGACCAACCCTGTTAGGGCCTCACTTCCATAATCAGACATCCCACCAGCCTCTTTCTTGGGTCAAACAGATGGCAGGTGGAGACCTCTCATTTTGAGAGGATACAAGACCCTACAGGGGAGGAACTTCTCAGTGGACCATAGGATAGGGAGTATCCATGCAAATGCAGGACCTTCCTTATATGGCCACTTGGGAAATAAAGTCTCATCTCGGCAAAGTTAGCCTTCTGTCCTTTCTGTTGGGGGGTGGGGGTTATGTAGGAAGGTAGGATCCTTCTGCATGGTTACCCCCACTTTTTGCATGGTGCTATGCTGGTTTTTGACTAGTCTGACTGGGATCCTGCTAATTAGGACCCCAGTCTATCTGCTTTCTCCCTAAATTGTTAAGTTCAGTACCTAGGTACATCCCCAGGTTGGATACTGGTGTCCCCTTATAAGTCCCTAGTATATGGTAACCATGTACCTAGGGCATAGGTACCCCAGATATTTCCCATGGTCTGAAGCATGTATAATGCCACCCATGAGAGACCATTCAAAATGTAACTACAGGCCTGGCATTGCAGCCTGTGTAGGTTGGTGCTTGCACCACTTACTTAAGATATAGGTTTCCTATATCTAAGGGTCACTGCACTTAAAACCTATAAGTCGCCCCTATAGCAGGCCTTGCAATCCTGAAGGCAGGGTGTTTGGTTCTAAGTGAGAGGTTGCCCCTGCATGAGCAGGACACACCCGCAGCCCACGGAGTCCATTTTCCTGGGTGGTCAGTGAAGCAGCCATATACTAAGGGTACTTAAGGGCTTACCTGGGTGTAGGTCCCTAGATTCGTTGTGGGATAAGTTTCAGATCAGACACCAGTGCACTTCTACCATCTGGGCCTGACTTTGTCTCCCTTCCCGTCTGCTGCATTGTCTGTGCCTGTGCATCATACAGGAACCCTTCAAGGCCTGCGATGCATCAAGGACACTAGAAGAAATCTCCCTTGGAGTGAAGGAGTCACTCCCCTGCATTTGAAGGCATTGTCACTAAGTCGACTGGTCTGCAGATCCTGAGCTGCTCCTGATTCCGTGGGCTCTGCAACACAGGTGGTCGTTTTCCACAGCTCCCGAGGCCTGGCCTGCCCTGACTCCCCTGCTTGTGGGGAGTTCCCAGGACCTTGCTGGTCCCAACTTTACACCTTCTAGACTTCATGCGTGGGTTGCATTTACCAAGGCTTGTTGGTGCTCCTGCCAGACACCGACCTCTCAGCACTCGACATCCTTCGTGGGACAACTCGTACCCAGGTCCTGGTCTTCCTCAGCATCGCCTGGTCCCCTGAGACACCCAACATCGGAGGGCATTAGTCTTCCAAGTCTCCTGGTCACCCCTGAGTGACATAGATAGGGAGTACCAACTCCTTGAGCTTGAGAAAGAAAGGCTCAGGCAAGAGCAGTTGGCCCATGACAGAGTCCCTAGAAGATCAGAGAGCTAGGAAACAATTGGGGCTCGAGTCCCATGTTGGCAGCAACAGTGTCCCTAGAGTTAAGGAACATTCCTTTGTACATAGGAACCTGAACAAGATTGTCCCTCCCTACCATGTTTGGGATGACATCCACAAATGAATAACTGTTTTAGAGAGGGCCTATAAAAGCGCAGGGGGTCCCTCAAGAGCAGTGGGCAGCTATCGTGTGGCCCTCCTTTGCTGACAAAGGTAGAGATAAGCACCTCGGTGTTAGAGAAGAG
Source organism: Triturus cristatus (assembly GCF_964204655.1). Classification (NCBI taxonomy): domain Eukaryota; kingdom Metazoa; phylum Chordata; class Amphibia; order Caudata; family Salamandridae; genus Triturus; species Triturus cristatus. The sequence continues at coordinate 484,463,277 of NC_140585.1, forward strand.
GATGCTGATAATTACTCAGTTTTGAAAAGTGCTTGGATTGATGGGTTTGGCTTAACCACTGAACAATACAGGATTAAGTTCAGAGACACCCAGAAAGCACAAACCCAGGACTGGGTAAACTTTGTGGCTAGTGCTATTAAGGCTCTGTAAGGTTGGTTGCTTGGCAGCAAAGTGCATGACTACCAAGGATTGTATAGTTTGCTTAGGAGGGAGCAGATCCTTAATAATTGTCAGAACCAGCTTTTGCATCAGTACCTGGTGGACTCAGATCTGACTTCTCCCCAAGAACTGGGAAAGAAGGCAGATAGGTTGGTCAGAACCAGGGTGAAGCAGAAAAAACAGAATAGTGGTGACCAGAAGAAGCAAGATTCTTCGAAAACTCAAGACAAGGGCAAAGACAAGAAAGACTCTTCTCAAGGGTCCCAAAAACCTTCATCTGGTGTGGGGAGGGACCCAATCCACCAAGAAAGGCAAAAGGAAACCTTGTTGTTATGTCTGTAAACATTGGACAAAAGATGCTGATTGTCCAAAGGCCAAGAAAACTACTACTACCACTGCCCCTAAAGCAACTGCACCCCCTAGCTCCAGTATACGTGGTAGTACAGCAACCAAGGGATTAGTAGGGTTAACCTTGGGTTCTGAGGTGAATTCTTACTTAGTCAGAACTCCAGCTCAGGCTGTTTTAGTCTGTGATGGTGGCATAGATCATTCCTCCCTACTTGTCAGTCCCAGTAACCTGGGCAAGTAGAGGTAACAGCCTTTGATCAATGGAAAAGAGACCATGGCCTACAGGGGCCAGTGTCACCATGGTGACAGAGAAACTTGTGTCTCCTGACCAAATCATACTTGGACAAGTGTACCAAGTGACCAATGCTAACAATGTCAGGGCTGACCATTCCTTGGCAGTTGTTAATTTCAGCTAGGGAGGGGTAACGGGACCTAAAAAGGTTGTGGTATCCTCAGACCTAACTATAGATTGCTTATAGTGCAATAATTTGGTAACTTCAGCCTGGGCTGAAGTAGAGTTCAGGACTCATACAGAAATGCTGGGCATCTCTGCAAGTGTGTTTGCTGTGACCAGGTCACAAGCAAAGCAACTTTCCACTGAACAGTCCCTGGACCCTGGAACAATGGACCAGGTGCCTTCCAAGAAAAGGAGCAGGAAGGATAAGGCTGTGTCTTCCCCCAGACTCAGAGTGTGGATCAATCTCTTGAGGGAGATGACCTTCGCATCTGTGAAGAAACTGCCCCTGATGAGCTTGAACTTGATCAGGTTGAGTTCTAGGGGGCAGGGGGCCCTTCCAGAGCAGACTTCCATTTGGAGCAGCCGACCTGACCCTCCATTGAACCCCTCAGACAGCACACTGTATCTGAGGCTGCTGGAAATGTCCGTGGGTCCCACAAGATCTAGTGGGATGAAGGACTTTTATACTCCCGAGGGTAGAGACCCCAAGCCTGGTGCCACCAGGAGGTTGGTTATACCCCAGACGTTTAGAGGCTTCCTACTCACCCTAGAACATGACATTCCCCTGCCAGGAAACTTAGGGCAAACTAAGCCTTGGGACAGGCTTGTTCCTCACTTTCACTGGCCCCACATATCTGAGGACAGGAGTTTTGTCGCTCCTGTACCACGTGCCTAACCAGTGGCAAATCAGGTGGTACCACAAAGGCCCCCCTTATTCCACTTCCAGTGGTTGGGGTTCCCTTTGAGAGGGTTTAGATTGATATCATCGGTCCCATGAACTCTCCAACAGTACCTGGGCACAGCTATATTCTAGTGGTGGTGGAACATGCCACTAGGTTTCCTGAAACGATTCCTCTTCGGACCACTACAGCTCCTGTGGTGGCAAGGGCCCTCTTAGGATATTTTTCAAGAGTGGGCTCCCCTATGAGGTCTTAACTGACCAAGGTATAAACTTCATGTCAAGTTATATAACTGCAATGTGGAAAGAGTGTGGAGTGAATTACAAATCCACCACACCCAACCATCCTCAATCCAATGGGTTAGTTGAAAGATTAAACAAAACCCTAAAGGGTATGAACATGGAATTTCCTGGAAAAGCTTAGGCGAAAATGCGATGTCCTCTCACCCGGCCTTCTCTTAGCCTACAGAGAGGTCTTTCAGAAGGGGGTTGGCTACAGCACCTTTGAACTTATGTTTGGGCATCCAGTTAGGGGTGCCTTGTGTTTGGTGAAGGAGGGATGGGAGTTACCTCCCAAACAGGACATAGTGGACTATGTACTTGGTCTGCACTCCCGCATGGCTGAGTACAAGAAGAAGGCCAAAAAAAACCTTGAGGCAAGCCAAGAACTCCAAAAAGCTTGGCATGACCAAGAGGCTGGCCTGGCTGTTTATCAGCCAGGTCAGAAGGTGTGGGTGTTGGAGCCTGTGGCCCCAGCAGTTCTCCTGGACAAATGGAGTGGGCCCCATACCATACTTGAACAAAAGGGTGATGTTACCTATCTGGTAGACCATGGCACTCCCAGAGGTCCCCATAGGGTACTTCATGTGAACAGGCTAATACGTTTTGTTGACAGGGCTGACATGGGCTTGCTCATGGCAACTGATAAGGGACAGGAGGAAGAGAGTGACCCTCTCCCTGATCTCCTCTCACAAAACCCTGATGTTGGATCAGTTGATGGAGTGGCCTTGGCAGGCAGCCTCACTGATCAACAGCACTTTGATTGCAGGAAGGTCCTCAATCAATTCAGTCATATGTTCTTTCTGACTCCAAGTCAAACCACCTGGTGTACCCATGAAGTGGACACAGGTGCAAGTCTACCAATTAAGAATAAAATCTACAGGCAGCCTGACCATTTCAGAGATTGCATCAGGACAGAGGTCCAAAAAATGCTGGAGTTGGGAGTGACTGAGCCCTCAGATAGCCATTGGGCTAGCCCAGTAGTCCTGGTACCTAAATCTCACACCAAGGGTGGAAATAAATGAGGTTTTGTGTGGACTACAGGGGACTCAATGTAGTCAATAGGACTGATGCTCACCCAATTCCTAGGGCAGATGAACGTATCAACACTTTGGCCTCAGCCAAGTCATAAGTACATTTGACCTTACTGCTGGCTATTTGCAAAATCAAACTAGCTGAGAATGCCAAACCCAAAACCGCATTTTCAACCCCTAGTAGGCATTATCAATTTATTGTGATGCCCTTTGGCTTGAAGAATGGACCTGCCACATTACAACGTTTGGTGAATAAAGTTCTCACAGGCCTAAAAGCCTATAGTGCAGCAAATCTAGATGATACAGCTGTTTTTAGCTCCACCTGGGAGGTATTCCCTGGTCTACCTGAAGAATGTTTTGGAGGCTCTGCAGAAAGCAGATCTCACTATCAAGGCTACTAAGTGCCAGATAGGGCAGAGTAAGGTTGTGTACTTTAGCCACCTGGTAGGTGGAGGCCAAGTTCAACCACTACAGAGCAAAGTCCAGACCATAATGGAATGGGTTGCTCCAACAACCCAGACTCAGGTCATAGCGTTCTTGGGCCTAGCTGGGTATTACAGAAGATTTGTCAAAGGATATGGGTCCATAGTGACTCCCTTGAATTATCTCACTTCAAAGAAAATGCCCAAGAACGTTCAGTGCACAGTTAGCTGTCAGAAGGCATTTGATGACCTCAAGCAGGCCATGTGCACTGCTCCCATTCTGCAAAGTCCTGACTACTCTAAAACATTCATTGCATCTGAGTTGGAGGTAGGGGCTGTGTTGTCACAACTTAATACAGAGGGCCAGGATCAACAAGTAGCTTTTATCAGCAGAAGGTTGACCCCTAGAGAGAAACATTGGTCAGCTATAGAGAGGGAGGCCTTTGCTTTGATCTGGGCCCTGAAGTAGTTGTTGAGGCCATACTTGTTTGGCACTCACTTAATTGTTCAGACAGACCATACACCCCTCTTATGGCTTAAACAGATAAAGGGTGAAAACCCCAAACTTTTGAGGTGGTCCATTTCCTTACAGGGGATGGACTATACAGTGGAACATAGACCTGGGATTAACCCTGCTAATGCAGATGGACTTTCCAGATATTTCCACTTGCAAAATGAATGCTCAACTGGGCAAGGTTAGTCTCATCTCCTTACGTTGTGGGGGGGGGGGGGGGGTGGTGTGTAGGAAAGTAGGATCTACTTCTATGGTTACCCCCACTTTTTGCCTGGTGCTAAGCTGTAGTTTGACTAGCCTGACTGGGATCCTGCTAATCAGGACCCCAGTCTATCTGCTTTCTCCCTAAATTGTTGTGTTGAGTACTTAGGTACATTCCAGATTGAATACTGGAGTACCCGTATCAGTCCCTTGTATATGGTACTAAGGTACCCAGGGCATAGGTACCCCAGATGTCTCCCATGGGCTTAAGCATGCATTATGCCACCCTTGGGAGACCATGCAAAATGGATCTACAGGCCTCCCATTGCAGTCTGTGTAAGTTGGTGCTTGCACCAGCTACTTAAGATATAGGTTTCCTATATCTAAGGGTCGCTGCACTTAAAACCTATAAGTCACCCTTATGGCAGGCCTTTGTAATCCTGTTTGTTGGTGTTCCTGCCGGACACTGACCCCTCAGCACTCTACATGCTTCGTGGGACAGCTCGTGCACGGCTCCTGGTCCTCCTCAGCGTCGCCTGGTCCTCACAGCTGCAGAGTCAAGGTCCTTGTCATCCATCCTGCAACACCCGACATCTGAGGGCATTCGTTTTCCAAGTCTCCTGGTCACTCCTGAGTGACATAGACTCCGTCCCCTCTGTTTGCAGGTACCTTTCATCAAGAATCCATCCTCGGATTCCACCGGACTCTGCTTCCTTCTTCAACAGCGTCACTTTGCTGAAGTCCTCCATTGGGTTTGACGGCGGTTTCCGACACCACTTCACACATATGCACCCGGCTTCCCTGGTGTAGGAAATGTGGGTACTAGGGTATCCACGGGTGAGATGGCTCTCCAATCTTCTATCTTCCACGGGGTTTGTTAAGGGTCCACTGGGAAGGGTCCTTAATCTCTAAAAATCCAACCGCTACTTGTACATAGAGTTGTACGGAGCATGCGGTCGCGTTTCCACGCGACAAACACTCTTCTTGGGGTCCCTCTCAACACACCTTGGGTGGTTCCTTCGGGGTCCCAGCTCTTCTACGTCCTCTTGACACTGTCTTGACTCGAGTTGTGGTTCTTATACCACTTTCTTAGTATATGGTTTGGGTCCCCCCTATTGGGGGCACTATGTATTACGTGCTATTTATTGTGTTTCTTTGCTAAACAATTGTGTGCATTGTGTTTATCTCGGTGTAGGAGATATTGGAACATACTAGAGTATTATATAATAAATACATAGTTTTATAAATACTTGGTGTGGTTCTTTTTCACTTCATCCATACTATAAGATTGCATTCTGGTAAAACAAGCTGCTTTACACTTCTTCTGGACTAAACCTGAAGGCTGCTTTCCACAGCTACCACTTCGATAACTTTCTAAGGTTGTCTAAGATCTCTTAAATCACCGTAAGGGTTGTATGGACTGGCATAAGGTGCCCACTTACATTAGTGGACATCATATACTAGGCCAGCTTCTCACAAGCACTCTAATACCTTTGGGTCAATTCTGCACTATATAAAACTGTAAAAAAAAAAAGATTTAATTGTTTTGCATGCCTCTGTCATTGGGCTATACTTGGGCGATACTGTATTACATTTGGGCTCTTTTTTTCTCTGGTGGCCATCTTGGGAGACTCTCTAATTTCCTCATTTACTGCAGTATCCTCACTAGAAAATGCAACCTGCCAGCTCACACAGTGAAGATCCAAAATCACCCGGTGGCAGGGAAAACAAACTGAAGACCACTGTAAACAGTGGATTTTCATCTCGTTTTCGGAGGCTGAATTCACGGATGGTCCGTGGAATTCGGAAAGCGGAGGCAAGATGGCGGCCGCATAGCTGCGGTCGGTAGCAGTAGGTCGCAAGGAGGGCGAAGAACGAAGTCTGAAATCGATGTGGGAAGCTAGGATGTCTGTAACTGCAGCCTGAACAAGCCCAGAACATCGATATAATGAAGCGATGATCCTTTCGGTTTCCTGTCGGGGATTAGATGGCTCTCTCATCTGTGTAGTGGTTGCTGCAGCTGTTCGTGTTTTCCGCTGCTGGCGTGCATCGGCAATTTGTGGGCGGAGACCGCGGAGGCTGAGGCTGCGGAGCAGAGCAGTCTTTCGTGCGGAGCTGTTGATCAAAGACGGAGCGAGGGACCGCAACCGCGATTGGGACTGGCGTTCTGGCATTTTGTGCTCCCCTATGACAAGAAGAAGAGCCCGCCTGACGAATTCAGCTGTCATGCCCCCTAAATCAAGCAACTCTAAGACGGCCGCATTCAGAAAGAAGGCTGGAGCGGAAACAGGAATGGCGGCGCCGGAGGAAGCAAATCTCCCGGAGCAGCCCGAATCTCTGTCCGCTAGGAAGAAGCACCCCGCTGGTAAGACTCGTCAGGCTACCGTTACTACCGCTGCCACTGCCACAATTGCTGAAATGTTTATGAATTGCAGCAAGGAGAAAGGGGCGAAAAGTTTCCCGTTGGAGTCCCGTGGGGAAGTACTTGGGCCAATTACCATTGAAGATTGTATAGAAGCTACTGGGGAGCAGGCTCTGAAAATCCCCCTACTTGATAGCAGGTGTGGGCCAGCAGATATCTCTATTGCAGTCACTGTAACCCCGGCAGAGAGAATACCGGAGGACGGTGAAGCTATGGCAGTTAAGGCTGGAGTCATTTCTAACTCGGGTCAACAGTTCAGTAGAGGTGATCAGGGGGGCGCACAGCCTGGGAAGGACGAGGTTCATGGGATTGGCAGCTGCCCTCCAGTTATGGTCGAGACTGCCCCAGGGGGGTTATTGCGGGACATGGTTGAAAAGGTCTCTAGTGAATGCTTTTTTTCGGTGTCTGAGAATGCGGAGTGGTCGGATGAGGATCACAGCTCCTTTTTGGAGGGCAGTATGCAAGGCACGGATAGTGATATAGAGCAAGAACCTCCTATAACAGCGGTTAGGCCAGCGGTAGCCTCTAAGGGCCAGACTAATTGTGAACTCAGCTGGGATCATCCACTGGACGCACCACCGCAAGGGAATTCCTTAGTGGAAGCTTCTCAGGTGGCGCTACTGGAGACTATACATCAGGAAATCATTTCCCATCGAGAGGAGACACGCCAAGATAGCAGGAAATCACAAGCTGCTCTGAGGAAAATGCAGGGGGCCGTGAGGAGGCTGTCAAAGGCCAGCGCGACACTGGGTGACAGAGTCTCAAATTTGGAGGAGAGGGTTGTGTCAACGGAGGCCCAGGCCGCAGATGCAATAAATAAAGTAGATGCCCACTGCTCACAGGTGTCTGATATCCAATGGAAACTTGAGGATATGGAAAACGGACTGAGACGGATCAATCTTAGGGTTCTGGGGATCCCGGAGGGGGCCGAAGGGTTGGATATTAGAGAGTTTATCATAAAACTTTTTGATCAAGCATTTCCGGAGTTGGCTAGCTGGAACTGGCGTTGTGAGATTCAGAGGGTGCACCGTACTCCTTTTAACGTCCGTAGAAATGCGAGAGAAGGGGATAAGCCAAGGGCAATTTTGATATTTTTTGGCAATTTTTTATTGAGGCAGTTAATTGCTGAGAAAGCTAGACCTGACGCAAGGAGGTCTTGTGAAGGGTTGTCTTTCTTCGTTCGCCCAGATTTCTGCCATGCTACGGTAGAAAGGAGATGGAGATTGCGACAGCTTATCAAACCCTTCCAGGAAAAGAAACTACAAGTGTTTTTGATAAACCCTGCTCAGCTAAAAGTTATTAAGGAAGGGAAGACTTTTTATTTTGCTTCTGAGATAAAGGCGAAAGAGTTTCTTGATTCTCTGGGAGTTTAGATACCCTTGTGTAAAAGAGACTCGGATTGGGTCTTTTGTGTGTCAGGAAGTCCATATGACTTTATAGCGCCATCTTTTCTGTTCTTTTTATTTTTTTTCTTCTTCTTTTTTCCCTTTTGCCTTTTTCGGCTTCCAGGCTTTTAGGTTTTCAGGATGTTATCACATTTGTCCCTCACTTGCGACCATTGCTTACATCACATGCACAGACTAGGTCTGAGCGCCTCGTTCAAGGGGGGGGTGCAGGGGAGGGTGAGGGGGGGTTTGGAGAGTAGGGGGGGTGTGGAGGGGGTGGCTTGGGGTAGGGGGGGAAGAAACAAAAAAGAGTTGTTCTGGTGTTGTAGGAAGCTAACTGTACTGAATGTTGCTGTTCTAGTGGTGTTCCTTTTGCTTATCTTGTTAATCCATTGCTATGGTTTTGGATGTGCCTTTAGCTGGGTTCGGTATGGCAAGGGTGCTTAGAAAATTGTATTATTATGAATATTAAAATCTGCACTGTCAATGTTAGTGGATTGAATGACTGGAAGAAGCGTCAAAGGCTGGATCGTTTTGTAAAATATAATAGGGTAGATGTAATCTGTCTGCAGGAGACCCATTTGCCATGGGCCAAACGAAATTTGCTCAGCATAAGAGGTTTTGATCTGATAGCCTGCACCTCCCAGACTTCTACGACTAGGGGAGTAGCTATGTTGGGCAGATCATTTCTAGGGGGGGCGAAGAGGGTTAAATGTGATAAGCTCGGTCGCTGGGTCATTGCAGAACTATGGTTTGGACATACAATCTGTTCGATTTATGGGTCAGACTGTGATGACCCAGATATTTTTGATTTTCTCGAAGAAGAGTTAGCAGGTTGGCCAACCCTTTGATAGTTTGTGGTGACCTAAATCTATCTAATGATTGGCATAGCATATCCAAATATACAGGACGGAAACCTAGGGTGTTTCGAGCTTTGTCCTCCCTTATAAGCTCTCATGGGTTAAAAGATGTTTGGGGTGAAAAGGAGCCCCAGGATATACATATTTCTCGAACCCGTATCAAAAATATTCTAAATTAGATTATTTCTTTATCTCACAGTCTGAATTGAATAAGGTTAGTATTAGGAAACTTCCTAAAATAATTTCGGACCACAATCCTCTTATTCTATCATGTAGAGTAAATCTCACAGAGAAAAAGTATACTAACTGGACTTTTGAAAGAAGGCTATTATCAGATCAGAGGATTCTGGAACATATCAAAAAATGGACTGGGGAGTTCTTTGATGCAAATCAATATAGTACCTCCAGGAACGGTGTTTGGGAAGCCTTTAAGGCAGCTTTTAGGGGTGAAACCATTAGTTGTTCAGCAAGACTAAGGAAACTGGATACGGCAGAGGTTGATAGGCTTATGGTCCATCTAGCAAAAGCGGAGGAGCTGCACATTATGGAAATTGGTAGTGGAAGGGATGGGTTGGAGAGCCAACGAAGTATGTTGGTTATTAAAGCCAATTTGCAAAAGCTGGTTACACAAAAGGCGGTTGGTGATTATCAGGCTACAAGGGCTAAGCGGTATGAGACTGGGGAACAGGCAGGTAGGGTCCTGGCATTACGTATTAGACAGGATAGAATTAAGAATGTCATTACGAGTATACAAGAGGACGGTAAGGCTTACTCGGAGCCCAAGGATATTTTTAAAGTTTTTAAAAACTTCTATCAAAAACTATATGATGATGAGAGCCACCAAGTTCAACCACCGCAAGATCAGTTTAGGGCGGAGTATGGTGATGTGGGCCCCCCGCTCGATGTACTATCAAGAGAGGAGCTGGATAGGGACTTTACGGCTAGTGAGATTAAGGATGCCCTTCGTGAACTTGCTGCAGGGAAAGCGGCCGACCCCGACGGAATCCCCCTAGAAGTGTATAAAATTCTAGAACTGGAGTTACTCCCTATTTTGTTAGACCTCTTTAATGGTATTCTCTGTTCAGGTGTTATCCCGGATTCCTGGAAGGAGACCAACATAGTTATTTTTCATAAGAAGGGTAAGCCCAAGGAGAACCCAGGGTCTTATCGACCTATATCACTTATTAATGCAGATACAAAATTATATTAAAAAATTTGGGCTAAAAGGCTGGGGGGGATCATTGGTGGTCTTGTCTCCCCTTGGCAGCATGGGTTTGTGCCCGGGCAGGGCACTACGGATCACATTCGTCGAGCTATAGCTTTATTTGATGCCCATGCTGCCGGGGGGAGGGTGATGGCCATGATCCTCCTCGACGCGGAGAAAGCATTTGACCGTGTAGCCTGGAGATATTTGTGGGGTATTTTGGTGGCAAGGGGTTTTGGCCCCAAGGTTATTATGGGTCTCCAGGCAATGTATAAAGATCCGGTAGCCAGGGTGACGGTTATGGGAGAGAGCTCGGACAAGATATTGATTAAGAGAGGAACGCGTCAGGGCTGCCCCTGCTCTCCAATACTTTTTTCGCTATATATTGACCCCCTGATCCAAAGAATCCTGGGTAGCCCTCGGATTAGTCCTGTTATATTTAATGGCCATATAACTAAATTGTTAGCATATGCAGATGATTTGGCAATCCTTACTAACGACCCACATCAGGCAATTTCTGTACTAGTGGATGTGGCCAAGGATTTTGGTAGTAGGTCCGGTTATTTGCTTAATGAGGGGAAGACCCAGATTATCTGTACCAAGAATATTATTAAGTTAGATAACAGATATGTAGATTCAGCAGTTTACTTGGGGGTTTGTATTAATGCGGCTGTTGATAGGATCATTACCGAAAATTACTGTCCTCTTATGGTATCGATGGAAGCAGTGTTAAAAAGGCTAGACGCTTTACACCTTTCCCTGGTGGGAAGGGTAAACGTCCTTAAAATGACATTTTTTCCGAAGATCCTTTTTGTTCCGCGCTATCCCTCTGTTGTTGGAGGAAAAAATCCTAAAAAATTTGGAAGTAATATTCAATAGGTTCATTTGGCAGTACAGGAAAACTAGACGCTCTATGAAGTTTGTCACTTCCGTTTGATAGAGGTGGTATGGCCCTTCCAAACCTTCGATTATATCACTTATCTTGTCTCCTGGCGCATATGTCAATTTTGTTTCAACGAGTTCCTAGACCAGTATTGACTCAGGGAGATAGCCTGGACCCCCCTACTATCTTTGAGCTCTTATTTGGGAAGAACGCCGTAGGGTTACTCCTAAGGAAGGTTGATCGGAGATACTATAAGAAGGCTAGGTTAAAGATAGCGAGCGGGGTGTGGGGACTTGGAAAGCATCCCAAAAGCTACTGGAAATCCCCAAGTTTAATTCTCATCTCCTCCTTTGGAATTCTAACCTGTTTCCGTTTCTGGGTATGAATAAAATCAGTTTGTTCTGGATCGAAAAAGGAATTAGATCTATAGGGGATATTTTGGAGGGGGGGGTGGCTCTCGGTTTTGAAGCATTCCAGTGTAAATTTGGGATCCCCTCTAACCATTGGTTTGTGTATCGACAAGTAGTCCAATCATTGATGGCTCTCAGACCAAGAATGGTGACAACTACATGCTTCCCTCTGGTGGATTATTTAGGGAATGGCGGAAATAAAATAAAAATTATTTACAGTCATTTAATGGAGGGAATTCAGGATGACATGGAGAAAGCTGAATCTACACTAGCAGCTAAAGTAGGTGATCCTGATGTGGACTTAGATTTAGCTCTTATTTTAAATAAGAAACTATTGCGCTCCTCTAATCTTCGGGCCCAGCACTATAAAACGCTGTTTAATTTGTACCTTACTCCGGCAAAGCTGTTTGCCTGGGGTGTGGTGTTGAACGATAAATGCCCTAGATGTCATAAAGGCCCAGCGGACCTAATACACATGTTCCACCAGTGTGAAAAGTTGTCTTCAATTTTGAGGGAAATATCAATCTTTTTGGAGGGGCTATTAAAATGCAGAATTCCTATTTCTTCCACATTGATGCTAACGGGAGTAGATAGGAAGATGAGATTGTGTAGCACTGCGGAAGCTTTGGTTTTTATCTCTACTGCAGTGCTGCGTATTCTCATTTCTGCTGGTTGGAAGGATTCTACTCCCCCTTCTTTTCAAATGTGGATGGCAAGGTTGCTCGGGGTACACAATATAGAGTCCTGTTTATATGAATTAAAGAGTAATAAAGTAAGAGAAATGGGGAGAAACATTTGGGCTCCACTAGCCAGCTGGAGAAACCCCAGTTCGTAGGTTCCTTCCCCTTTTTGTTTTGCAGTTAATCCTCTGATCATGAATAATGTAATCTGATTGTTTTCCATCATATGCTTCTTTTCTTTTTCAGATTGTTATGGATTCTTTGGATAGATAATTTAATGTATTTGTATATACCTTTGTATGACACCAGATAACTCAATAAAAAAAAAAAGGGTTGTATGGACTGGCATAAGGTGCCCACTTACATTAGTGGACATCGTATACTAGGCCAGCTTCTCACAAGCACTCTAATACCTTTGGGTCAATTCTGCACTATATAAAACTGTAAAAAAAAAAGATTTAATAATTGTTTTGCATGCCTCTGTCATTGGGCTATACTTGGGCGATACTGTATTACATTTGGGCTCTTTTTTTCTCTGGTGGCCATCTTGGGAGACTCTCTAATTTCCTCATTTACTGCAGTATCCTCACTAGAAAATGCAACCTGCCAGCTCACACAGTGAAGATCCAAAATCACCCGGTGGCAGGGAAAACAAACTGAAGACCACTGTAAACAGTGGATTTTCATCTCGTTTTCGGAGGCTGTAAGGAGCCGATGTCCATAAAGGGTGTGAAAACACCCCGGGGAATTGGCGACAGCCACTCACTCACCCACCCATACAGCCACTCACATTATAGAAATAGTATCACTCATTAGTTTTACACCTAGTAAACTAATTTGACTTTTGTAGTAGGTTATTAGATATGTTTAACGATCATACATTTTTAGAAACAACGTAAACTCTCAGGATGATGTTATTTGAGATGTCATCAGTTTTGTTACTGACCATGTCATGAGTGATGTAATATGTGAGGTCATAAGTAAAGCATTGTGGGAGTGTAAGTTATAGTTAGCTCAGGCAACTATAACTGCTGAATTTCAGTGGGTTTTGTATGAGTGAAATGTGTGCATAACTAGAACGTCCCTGTGATCTTTGGGTTTTTGCATTGAATTTCTATGTTTTTTTAAATTGTTTTTCCTAACTATCATGAGATTCGAATATGTTCTAAATATCATAACCTTGGATCCTCCTAAGATGCAGATCTTTAATTTGCAAATTAATTGTCAAGATATACATAAAAGTTGCATTTGAAACCTGACCAAAGCCCTTTTGTAAGGCAACAATCTCAAACTGAACTACATACCCTGTACCAGCAAAGGGCGGATTCTGAGTAAAGAACGACCTATTAGCCAGCAGTTTTAGCAATGCAGGAGGACAAACATTTCTATAGGGCTTAAAATGGAAAACGCTACTCTTAATTCATCCGTAATATCTTTATCCACCCTTGACTGATCTGTACGAAATATGATTAAAAAAAAAGAAAGTAAACTGGAGGTATCAAGTGTCTGACACATTTCATGCAAATTCATCAGGTGGTACCAAAGTTATTATCAAATATCACTCTTTTCCCATGGAAACTGCAATTTAACTGGAAGTGGTGTTGCTAATCCCATCTTCAGATAGTGCGAATAGTATGAATGCAGATGTGCAAATTTCAATAATGTGTAGTCTATAAAATTAATAGTATGGGGAGGAGCTGTGGTCATCGTAAATGGTTGCCTGTTTATTTCATCTAAGCAACGCGCAATCAAAAGTCTGTCTGTACTATGTGGGTATAAAACCTTCAGGTAGATTGGTAATGCGACGCTCCAATGTCTGATGGAATGTCTCGGTTGAATATCAGACTCTGTCAAACAGGCTTCCCGTGTATTTATAACATTTGGAATTAATAGAGGACTTCTGAAGGCCCGACTTGCCATATATATGATATTTGATAATTGACCAGTATATGTTCAATTTTGAGAAAATGTAATAAAGAATTGCTATAAAAATGAAAGGTAAATGCAAAAGCATGCCCGGCTTTAAAGATATCACATTTCTCTATGTAGCGCACTATTTTCTCACGGGGGCACACAAAGCGGGCGCAAATGCTTGCTGCGCCCCCGAGGCACTTAGTGTAATATGGCCTCTGGTAGCATAAAAGAGGTCAGGATTAACTTGGAGGCAATGTGTAAAGTATTTATGCAGCACACAAAGAGTAATAAAGAAAAAACACAACACAAGAAAAATCCCACAACGATTAAGAAAAATAGAGTACATTTAATAAATTATTTGACACCGAAACAACAAAAGTTCAATCAATAGAATCGGAGGTCTGCAATTTTAAATATTTCAGGTAACTATAGCGATAGTGCTTAAAAGCATCAACGCCGCTCGCAGTTATTTAGTCGGCTGAGACCAGCTGTAAGTCACAAGTGCAGGAGGACCACAATGTAGCGTTGTGCAGATACAGGAACCAGGTTTGTTCCTCCGAAAATTAACCTTTTAAAGTCCAGCGCAAAGAGTTCAGTTCGCAATGGAGAAGGGTGCGAAGAGCAGGGATAGTGTCACGGATGGTCGTCACTGTAGCACAAAGAACAGGCCAGGCATTGTGAATGGTCATCGCTGTAGCTCAAAAGTCGTGTCAGATGTTGCGGATGGTTGTTGCTTGAGATTCGCATCGGCAGTCACCGCAAGCTGTTGATGCTGTAGCACGGAGAGTCTGGTCCACCAGAGCTTTGCATTGGCAGTCAGTGCGGGCAGCGAGATCCTGGTACAAACTGGCCCAATTGTGGGCACAAAGAGCCTAAAATCTCAGAATTTAACTATTGTGAGTCAGAGGAGTGCACTCACATACCACCTAAAGGGTCTAGGACCTTGGGAGAGAGAACTTGGGGATCAGGGACTCACTCTTGCAGAGGCCAGAAGGGCTCAGGCAGTTCAGTTGCAGATCAGCTGGGCAGATTCAGTGAGTACTTCAGGTCCCTGTAGCTTAGAACAGGTCATCAGTCAACTGACCTTTGGAGGCACTTCAGCTTGGGATGAAGGGTGCAGTCCAGTCTTCCTTCTCAGCAAGTAGGGAAGGCCTCATGCAGCAGGGCGTACTTCTGTAGTATCTACAGGTCCAGGAGTGTACTGCAGAGCGAGTCTGAGGATCCCCCTATTAGGTCTCGCCAGGCGTTAGCAGCGCGCATGCGCTGCTCTCGCCATTGCGTGGGCTTCTTGGAATCAATACAGATTCCGAAGCCGTGTCTCAGCTCCACCTCCAAATTAGATTGGTATGCGTTGTTTCTCGTCACTTATTATTCCAATCCGACTTTGCTGATTGTCCCGGGCAGTTTGTAGCCCCTCCTGGTTGCCACCCTGTCCTTGTTAGGCCACGCCCAGCGGGATTGGATCTCTTACTGGTGGCGTGACTCAGTAGGCTTAATATTAACTTGCTGCACTTGTTTTTTTTCTAAACCATCGCATGCGTTTCTGTGTGGAATGGAATTGCATGCTTGTACGCTACTTTATTTTTTATTACAACGCTACTTTGTTGTTATATTGTTGTTACGCTACTTTTGGGTTACTTTGTAAGTATATGGTCGGTGCTCAGTGAAACACACCACTCCGAGGCGCTTTATATTTCATTATGGGGGCCGCAGGGTGACTTTTACTTTGCCAAACCCTGTTGCAGGCAGGACACGCTGAGTGAGACACACCACGTCCAGACGGCATGCCGAAGGCGCTTTATATTTCATTATGGCGGCCACACGGCTCGCAGGGTGACTTTTTTATTTTGGCAAACCCTGTTGCTGCCAGGACACGCTGAGTGAGACACACCACGTCCAGACAGCATGTCCGAGGTGCTTTATATTTTATTATGGCAGCCACACAGTTCGCAGGGTGACTTTTACTTTGGCAAACCCTGTTGGTGCCAGGACACGCTGAGTGAGACACACCACGTCCAGACGGCATGCCCGAGGTGCTTTATATTTCATTATGGCGGCCACGCGGCTCGCAGGGTGACTTTTACTTTGGCAAACCCTGTTGCAGGCAGGACACGCTGAGTGAGACACACCACGTCCAGACGGCATGCCCGAGGTGCTTTATATTTAATTATGGCAACCACACGGCTCGCAGGGTGAGTTTTAGTTTGGCAATCCCTGTTGCTGCCAGAACACGCTGAGTGAGACACACCACGTCAAGACTGCATGCCCGAGGCGCTTTATCTTTTATTATGATCCGCCAGGGTCATAACTCGGGTTGATTGTCTCTAAAGATAAGCATTTATGGTATTTACTAAAAATAAAGGCCCGGGATAAAGGAGATTCTTTCTCTGTTAGGCTTTGGGATTCCCGTTGTTTCTGCAAGCACCCGCCTGTCACAGAGGGCAATTGCTGGGATTCTGTGGGAGTGCTGTAAACACAAGGTCTCGATGGATGAGCTGAAAATGCCCATTAGGTCTGGGAAATGTTATGCTTAGAGTCTGTGTTTGACTCCCTGGGCCTGCTCTCTGCTGTGCTGGCACCAGGCAGCTTTTCTTTGAAATTAAGCGAAAGGACGCAGCGTGATAGTGGATTGACACTGGTCCATATGCCCTGCCATCTTAGCACGTATAGCTCTTAGAAACACGCAATGCAGCTGCTTAGGTGTTTTTTTATTTAATTTTAAAACAAAATGCAATGCATCTTGAATAACTAAAAGTAAAGAACTTTTCCGTTCCCCTAAGGTTTTGGCCAGAATCATCGAAATTCTAGAGATATTTTCCGTGAGGGTGATAGCACAGTGTAAAGACATAATTGGTAGCTTAAATAGGACATGGGTCGTATTCAGGGAAGATAAGGGTGGGGTCAGGACGCTGCCCGTGAAAAAATGTGAGTTGATATATGTTCACATTTTGAAGGGCGGCGCACACAGCAATGAAGCTATATTTGTTTTCGCTCTTTATTATCTGGGGCGTTTTGCAGAGCGAATGAACAGCACAGCAGTAGCAGGCTGTGGAGCCAATGAGCGGCACAGTAAGCATGCTGCAGTACAGCTGCGACAGCATGCATGTTGCTGAGCTGCCCTAGTTATGCGATAGTGACCAACAGCACAGCTGTGGTAGGCATTACATGGATGGTAAACAGCACTGCAGTGTTATGGGCCACAAAGCTCACCGCCAGAAGGCGTGCTGTAGCACAGACCGACGGCACAGCTTGGATGCTATGGGGTGAATAACAGCAAACCAGTAGCAAGTGGGAAGTACAGCACAGCGGCATAATGCAGGTCCTATTCCCGTTTCTCTAATCTTCGTCAGTGTTGCCCAGGTCAGTAACTTTTCATCTCTGCCAGCAGAGGAGTGCACAAAACGGCAACACGCAAACCCTGCCCGCGGAGGAAGTGCAGAGCAAAGATTTGTGCCTGGCCAGCTCACCTTGTGCGGTTTATTATTCACCGTGTGTGTAGTTATGAGAGGACTCTGGTAAGGCCCGCCCTCTCTGTACCCCCTTGCAGGGCATTGGTGCGAATGCCTGGTCAACCCTGGCCACACAAACGCCAAGTGCTTTCACGGGTCTGCCAGAACAAATTCTTTCGTGTAGGGTTCTGGTGTGACGTCATGTAGAGTTTGTTTATTAGTTATGCTTGTCTGGGATCAAGGCATCCCATTTAACATTACTAGCCAACTGTACACCATATAGAAAGCTTCTGGCCTTGGACGAGGGAAAGGGTATTTCAAAACTTAAAATAGCCCTTAATCTAAAGAGAATCCGAATTCTCATTAGAAAACCTCAGTCAGTTAATTGATATTTAGAGTTCACTGAAAGCAGCACTGCCTGTGCTTCCAAGGCTAACCAGGGAGCAGTGATACCCCCTTCAAATCCCAAAATTGACCCCCATAACCACAGCAGTGCTACCCCCTTCAAATCCCAAAATTGACCCCCATAACCATGGCTAAGTTGCACTGCTGCCTCAAAAACATCACCAAAGCAGCAGAGGCCTCATGCATTCTTTGTAAAACAACAGCGCTCCCAAGTACTAAACAAAGCATTACCAAAATTATTTAGTGTATATTTGTGATATGTGCATATATTTGCATATATTTGCTCTCCCCTACCTTGCCCCTTTCGTCTGCCTCATGCTATTGTAATCCTCACTATACGAAACTAACACACATACTATTCTTCTATTCATTCACCTCACAAATCTGAAACACTGCACTTTTCATACTAACGTTATGCTTTAAACTACTACACAGCTAACAAATCAATTCTAACTACATAAAACTACAACATATCACAAATATACACTAAATAATGCAAAGCTAGAATACAATATCATTAGCAAAGCAAATGGCTTTAACTTAATCAAAGGCGAGACCTTTTGCATTTTCAATGCTTGTTATATCTGGTGCCCACTTTGAAGTGGGAGAAGCTCCTGAAGGTTTCCCCCTACTAAGGTGTCTGGAACTTTCTGCCTTCCTGCCCTGGTCACAGTCTGTGTGGGGACTCAAGGTGTGTGTGTGTGTGTGTGTGTGTGTGTGTGTGTGTGTGTGTGTGTGTGTGTGTGTGTGTGTGTGTGTGTGTGTGTGCGCGCGCTGAGGCAGCCCCATTGAAGTGCAATTGTGGTAGATGACCGCTTGCCCCCCTCATCCTGTCAGAGATGGCCTGTCCTGCTAACATCTAGCCCTCCTTTGTGATACTGTCTGGGGCAGACACTCAAAGGCTAACTGCCAACTACACCTAGTCATGTAACCCAGGAACAGGCTGCATTACCAAATGATCTGAAAGAAACAGTTAGTTATAGATTCCTTACCTTAGAATTACCCCTAGGCGTCAGAGTGGATCCTGAAAGTTTTTGCATCAGCAGTACCTCTGCGCGTCGGAAGGTGGCATCGGTCGGCTCCGTATCTGTCGTTAGCGTTGTGGTCGCCAGGATGATATCGCGGTAGCTACTCGCGCGTTGACGTCAGTTCTTTCTTTTTTCGCAGCAGCCAGCGCAGATCCGGAGAGAGCGGTACCTCCAGTCCCTTTTTGACTGAACATTTTGAGCGACCTTTGTCGACGTCTTTTTTGAGTCCTACCGACTCCTGGTGCACGTAAGGATGCCCAGCTTCAAGGCTTGGGGTTCCTGTACCCGACTGATGTCGGTGACGGATCCGCACCGCGTGTGCCTGTTTTGCCTGGAGCGCGACCACGACCCTAAGTTGTGCTCCGACTGCCAAACCATGGCTCCGAAGTCTTAGTGGGAGCGGTCCTGAAAGCTTCTTGAGCGCTGGCAGTCGGCTCTGCGCTGTTCGAGGTCACGGTTGTGAGGGAGGTTGAGGAAAGAAGGTTTTTTTTCTTCTGCCAGCTTTGGACTGCGGTCGGTAAACACTGCATGTTTATTGGGCCATTATTCCCACTAGGTGTGGGACACGGTTGCGCAAGTGCTGCCTCAGTGTCCGGAGGAGGCCCAGACCATACTCTTCAAGGTTGTTGCTGCCGAGAGAGACGCAGCAAAGTTTACATCTGTTGTGGGCTGGATACTGCCGACTTTAGGCACGACGATTTCCACGTCGGTAGCCCTTCAACGCTACACGTGAATGAGATCGGCTAGCTTTTCTGAGGATGTCTGAACACACTTATGGACATGCCCTTTGATGGCCATCGCCTTTTTGGCGACAAAGCAGACAATGCTCTAGAGCATTTCAAGGACTTACAGGCTACGGCTAAGTCCTTGGGGCTCGCCAGCTGCCCTGCACAGTCTGCTTTTCGCCCCTTGCGTGGCTACGGAAGGGGTGCACCACTACATCCCGACCAGAGCCACAGGCCGACGCAAGTTCCCCAACCTTTGAGCGGTTGGGCACATGGAAACCATCCGTGGTTCTGGGGGCCAGCAGGCGGACCAATCCACCCCCCCCTGCTTCAGCCTCCAAACCTTCCTAATCTGACATTTCAGGCCCATCAATTGCCAGTGGGTGACAGGATCTGCCATCACCTCCCCCACTGGCGCACCATCACGACAATGGGTTTTGCAGATAGTCCGATAGGGCTACTCCCTCCCCTTCGAGGCTACCCCTCCAGCCATGCCACCTCAGTACCATCGTATGTCAGAGGATCATCTGGGCCTTCTCCAACAGGAAGTCAAGGCTCTCTTGGCCAAGGGAGCCATCGAGCGCGTTCCTGCCCCAGAAATAGGTTGTGGTTGTTATTCCCACTACTTTCTGGTACCCAAGAAGGATAAGGGCCTGCATCGTATCTTGGATCTCAGGAAAGTCAACCGCTTTCTCGGAAGGAGGAGTTCAAGATGTTGACGCTCGCTCAGGTCTTGTCTGCCCTAGACCCTGGAGACTGGTTGGTTGCGTTGGACTTGCAGGATGCTTATTTTCACATCCCCGTCCTTCTGGCCAACCGGCATTACCTGCGGTTCACGGTAGGCCACGAGCACTTTCAGTTTACCGTGCTCCCCTTTGGCCTTACCAGCACCCCTCAGGTGTTTACGAAAGTGAAAGTGATGGTGGTGGTCACAGCTCATCTGCGCAGATCGGGGTTTCCAGTCTTCCCCTATCTCGACGGCTGGCTGCTGAAGGCAGGTTCACCCCAGGCTGTTGTCTCCCACCTCCAGACTACGGTCGACCTCCTGCATTCGCTGGGGTGCTCCATCAACGTGCCGAAGTACACCTGACCCCCACTCGGAAGCTCCTCTTCATCAGAGCGGTTCTGTACACGACGCAGTTTCGGGTTTATCCTCCCGAGCAGCGAGTCCGCGATACTCTGGCTATGATTCCGATCTTTCAGCCTCTATCCCGGGTTTCGGTCAGGATGACCCTGAGGCTGTTGGGCCTCATTGCCTCCTGCATCCTGCTGGTTGATCATGCCAGGTGGCATATGCGGGCTCTGCAGTGGGACCTGACGTCTCAGTGGGCGCAGGATCAGGCCGAATCTGTCCGATTGCATCCAGATCTCGGAGGGCACTGCACAACAACTGCACAGGATTTGGTCAAAGGCAGGTCCCTCTCCCTTCCCCAACCAGAACACACAGTGGTGACAGATGACAGACACATCTCTTCTGGGATGGGGCGGCCACATAGGAGAGTTGGAGATCAGAGGACTCTGGGCTCCAGCGGAGTCCGAGCTCTGCATCAACATTCTGGAGCTCCGGGCAATCCGTCTTGCACTCAAAGCCTTCCTTCCCTCTGTCCGGGGAAGGGTAGTGCAGGTGTTCACAGACAACACCACCGCCATGTGGTACTGCAACAAACAAGGCGGGGTGAGGTCATGGACTCTGTCAGGAGACCCTCCGCCTCTGGACATGGCTGAAAAATCAGGGCATATCCTTGGTGGGTCAACACCTGGCAGGTTCACTGAATGCCAGGGCGGACGAACTCAGCCGCAGGTGCATTATGGATCACGGATGGCGTCTTCACTCGGGGGTGGTGCAAGGTCTCTTTCAGCAGTGGGGAGAGCCTTCGTTAGATCAAAGAGAACGCGCAATGTCTGCAATTTTGCGTGTTGGAATTTCAAAGGCAGCACTCGCTAGGTGACGCTTTTGGTCATGAGTGGAGTTGCGTTCTTCTATACGCCTTTCCGCCTATAGCACTTCTGCCCAGAGTGCAGAAGAAGATCAAGCGCGACCGGGCCCAAGTCATTCTTGTGACTCCTGATTGGGTACGAAGAGTCTGGTATCCTGAGCTGCTCAACATGGCCATTGATCCACCGATCAGACTGCCTCTTCGTGAGGATCGTCTGTCGCAGCAGCAGGAGACGGTCTTCCACCCGAACCTGTCCAGCCTCCACCTCCTTGCATGGGGATTGAGCGCTGGCAGTTGACGCCGTTTGACCTGCCTCCCGAAGTCTGTGATGTAATCTTGGCAGCCAGGCGTCCCTCCACTAAGATGGTTTATGCCTGCCGATGGAACAAATTTGTGGCATGATGCACAGCAAACGCTGTAAATCCCATTTCTGCCCCTCTTTCTCAGATTCTCTTGTTCCTCCCATCTTTGGCTCAGCAAGGTTCTGCTCTGGGCACTATCAAGGGCTATCTCTCGGCCATTTCTGCCTTTCTAAGGCTTCCTGATCAGCCTTCTCTCTTCAAGTCCCCGGTTGTAAATCATGTCGTAAAAGGCATTATTCATCTCTTTCCTCCGGTCCCCTTCGTAATGCCGCAGTGCGACTTGAATTTGGTCTTGACCTATTTGATGTGCGCTCCCTTTGAGCCACTTCACATCTGTCCTCTACGACCCTTAACTCTTACGACTGCATTCCTGGTAGCCATCACCTCTGCCAGAAGAGTGAGTGAGCTCCAGGCTCTTTCATCCAAGCCTCCTTTTCTGGCTGTACATCGGGACAAGGTTGTCCTAAGAACTCATCCATCCTTTCTTCCCAAGGTGGTTACCTCCTTTCACATCGGGCAAACCATCACTTTGCCCACCTTCTTGCTGCCTCCGCATCCCTCTAAAGAGGAAGAGCAGCTCCACTGTCTGGACCCAAAACGTGTGCTTTCCTTTTAGCTGGATCGCACCAAACTGTCCCGGGTGGATGAACAACTCTTTGATGGCTATGTGAGCACCAAGAAAGGTTGCGCCGTACACAAGCGGACCATCTCTAGATAGGTCGTTTTGTGCATTAAAGCCTGCTATGCTCTAGCAAAAAAGGAGCCTCCAGTGGGGCTACGTGCCCATTCCACCAGGGCAACGGCAGCCACTACTGCTTTGAGACGAGGAGTCCCTCTACATGACATCTGTTAGGCAGCTACATGGGCATCGCTGCACACGTTCACAAACACTACTGCCTGAACAGCCAATGCCGGAGAGATGACTCTTTGGTCGTTCTGTTCTCCAGGACTTACTGGTGTGATCTTGGTTTGCAGACCCACCTCCGGGGATGATATTGCTGGGGTATCTATTCTAAGGTAAAGAATCTATAACTGACTGGTTCTTTCAGATGAACAAGTTACTTAACTTCGGTAACGATATATCTGTAAGAAACATAGGTTAGTTATAGATTCCTTACCGCCCCACCCATCCTCCCCGTTCTGCAAACTGATTTCTAGGTTTAAGGACATCCTTTCAGGGCCCTAGTTTTGTGCACCAGTGTTCAGTGTCTTGCATGGCTCTGCGTTTCTGGTGCGGAAAGTCGTGTACAAAACTGACAGCACGCAAGTGCGGCGTCTAAGTAGCTACCGCAGCGTCATCCCAGCGACCTTGACGCCAACGACGGACGCGGAGCCGACCTACGCCACCTTCCGACACGCAGATGTACTGCTAACGACAAACTTTCCAGATCCAGTCTGATGCCTGGGCGTAATTCTATGGTAAGGAATCTATAACTAACCTATGATTCTTACAGATATATCGTTACCAAAGCTAACTAACTTGTTTGTTAGGAAAAGACAATTCCAATTTTCCAAAAGTGGCATTTTCAAAATTGTGATGTAAAATCCAATTTTATTTTTAAAAATGGTTTTAAATAACAATTCCTTAGACACCAAACATGATATTCCTACCTACTCCGAAACAAAAGGTAACAATTAAACGTAATAAGGTAACCCAATGTTGTCCTATGGAAGAGGTAGGCCTTGCTATGGAGAAAAAAGAATTTGAGAGTTTTCCACTACCAGGACATGTAAAACTTAAAACTACATGTCTAACTGTTTAAGTACAACACACCAAGCCCTTTGGGCTATTTAGGGGCTACCCTAGGAGTGCCTTATATGAATTAAAAGGGAAGGTTTGGGCCTAGCAAAAAGTTTATTTTGCCTGCTCTAAATTACAGTTTAAAACTGCTCAAAAGTGCTGCAATTACAGACCTGAGACATGTTTTAAAAGGGGTACTCATGTAGGTTACACAAGACGTTCTGGAAGCCACAAGTAGAATTTAGTTTACAGACCCTAGGTATGTGTAGTACCACTTTACTAAGGACTTACAAGTAAGTAAATAATTAAATGTGCCAATTAGGTGTATGCCAATTTTACCATGTTTAAAGGAGAGAGCAAAGCACATTAGGAATGGTTAGCAGTGAGCATCTGGCACAGCGGTCAGGTCAGCCTGACATCCTGTGATTCTGGGCAAATCGCTTAATCTCCTTGTGCCCATGGACAGTGCCCGGATACCTTCGCGGGGGAACAGCTGCACTACATAAATTTGCAAATGAATAAAGTGCGCAGAGTCTTAAAAGCCAACAAAAACGGGTTCAGAAAACAGAAGGGTTAAGGCAAAAAGTTTGGGGGATAACTCTGCGGAGTTGGCCAAGTCCAACAATCCAAATATACTACACTCTCAGATTACATGTTCCCAGTCACCCACAGTACAGACACATCTAGTGATTTGGCTACTGTGTTCAAGAAGGATTTTGCTAATCTCAGGGTATAATATACTCGATATAACAAAATAGTTGTATTCTCCTTGGATTTGAACTATTTGAAAGGCAATGCATATCATTATTCTTCTCTTTTCAGAGCACATGGCAGATTTCAGGGCATCAAAAGCTGTCTAACCAACATCCATCCAGTTCACCTTCCTGGGCTGCTTCTTGGAAGTCACTCAGTCTAGGGGGCAACAATGATGCCATACCCTTTGACAAATCTCCTGTAATATCCGGAGAGGCCTCTCACCTCTGTCTGGGTCTTGGGGGATTCCCAAGTTAGAAGGTGTCAATCTAAGGCGGTATGGGGCACCACCTGGCCGCTTCCTATCTGGTGCCCTAAGTACACCACAGGACCCTGCCCAATCTGGCACTTGCTGGCCTTCATCGTGAGGCCTGGCCTCTGCAGGGTCTTCAATACTTCCCAGAGGTGGTGTAGATGTTCCTCCCAAGTGGCACTGAACACTGCAATGTCATCCAGGTAGGCAGCCTGAAATCCTCCAGTCCAGCAAACACCTAGTTGACCAGCCTCTGAAAAGTGTTTGGGGCATTTTTCAACCCAAAAGGCATCACTTGAACTGGTAGTGACCCACTGGGGTTGAAAATGCCGACCTCTCCTTGGCCCCATCAGTTGAGGCAATCTGCCAGTTTCTGACATTAAGTTAAACATACTAAGGTACTTGGCAGCTCCCAACTGATCTATGAGCTCATTAGCTCTGGGGATGGGGTGTACATCAGTGCTAGCTTTGACCCTGTCAGTCAACCTGTAGATGTTTTGTTTTGCAGGAGAACTGTCCCCAGTGTCCACATCATGGACACACAACTGAGTGATACCAGGGGACAGGGAGAACAGAATAGCAAACTGCCCCAACAGTTAGCGGCAATCCTTCTGCTGTTTAGGGGTCAGGGCGATAAGAAGTTTACACTGTCCACTGACACATCATGCTGTTTAGCAGATAGGAGGTCAGAGAGCGGCTCAGTCTACATTCCTCCATTCCATCATCTGTCGCTAGTAACATGCCCACCTCGGACCGTTCCATGTGGGGCTTGAGCTAGTTCACGTGTAGGACCCTCAAAGGGTTCCTTGGAGTGTGCAAGTCCACCAGGTAGGTGACTTTACTCTTGCACTCCACCACCTCAAAGGGCCCAGTCCACTTGTCCTGGAGCGCACAAGGCTCCACTAGGGCCATGACCCACACTTTTTGGCCAGGCTGATCGTACCACCGCTTCATCTTTTCCTGGCTGGCTTCCAGATTCACCTGGGTGAGTTGTCTGAAATGCTTAGTCTGCTTCCTGAAGGCCAGCATTTAGCTATATACATCCTGAGGAGGTTTACTGGGAGCTTTCTCCCAGCTTTCCTTGACCATACTCAGAGGTCCTCTTACAGGATACCCATACATGAGTTCAAAGGGACTGAACCCTAAGGACGTCTGCGGTACCTCCCTTTAAGCAAACAGCTGGTAGGTAAGAGGACGTCCCACTTACGCCTCATGGGTTCCGTAAGACCCATAATCATGCCTTTTAGGGTCCGGTTAGATCTCCCAACGAGCCTATTACCTTGGGGGTGGGAAGGAGTGGTGAACTTATAGGTAACACCGCATGCCTGCCACAAGGACTTCAAATACATCGATATGAAGTTGGTACCCCGGTCGGATACCACCTCTGGGGAACCCCACACGAGAAAAGATTCCCATCAACGCCCGGCCCTCCACAGGACCCCTCGTGGTCTGGAGATGGATAGCCTCAGGGTACCGGGTGTCATGGTCCACCAAGACCAGAATGAACCTGTTGCCCATGGCTGTCTTGGGATCCAGTGGCCCCACAATGTCAATACCCACCATCTCAAAGGGGGTGCTAACTACAAGAAAAGGTTGGAGAGGAGCCTTGAACTTCCTCCCACTCTTACCACTTGCCTGGCCAGTCTGGTTAGTCCTACAATGTGGGTCAGAGTCCTTGCGCGTTTAGGGCCAGTTAAAGTGAGTGACAAGCCTTTCAAAGGTCTTGTCCTGCCCCCAATGCCCTGCCGAAGGTACGTCATAAGCAAGACCCAGTAGGAAGGTTCTGAAGCACTGGGATGCCACCAGCACATGGGCTGACCCAGGCTCAGCAACCTTAGGCTCACTATACAGGAAACCATTCTCCCAGTAAATCTGATGTGATCCAGACTGATCACCTGCTGCCTGGTTTGCAATCTGCTGCCACAAACCAACAAGAGAAGGGCATTCCTGCTGCTCCTTGCAGAATTCCTCCCTGGAGGGGCCCCCTTCCTGCTGCCAATGGGTCAGCTCATGCCGGTCCTCCAGTTCGGGCACTTGCTCCCCTGTAGGTTCCAGGGCATCCCCCACAAGCTTTGCCTCTCCCTGGATCGTGGTTACTTCGGGACTGGTTTACCACACCCCCTGCCTCTTCTCTTTCTGGCAGGCACCTGGCCCACTCTTTCAGGCTCCAGGTCCTCCTGAGTACCCTTACCGGCTGCCATTGACCGAGTGGTCGCACACGTCCACTCAGGCAGACCCAAAATCTCCAGATGAGACCTGTGTTCCACCTTCTCCCAAAGCGAACTCTCCAGGTCTTTACCAAGCAGACAGTCAACAGGCATGGCTGGTCTCACAACTACTTTCATGGTACATGAGACCCCCCACCCCCACTCAAAGGGAACTTGTGCCACCTGTCAGCTGCAACTACTAGTTAAAATACGTTGGGGACCACCTGCTCTTCAGACAATAGCCGACAACTGACAGCTGTCACACTGGCTCCAGTTTCTCTCAGAGCCTGCACCCTATGGCCATTAATGGTCACCCACTGCCCGAATTTCTTAATGTTAGTGGGCAGGTGGGTCCTTGGGACCATCTCAATGTCCCCTAGTGAAACAAGGCTCAATTCTGCTGGCTCCCACCCTCCTTGGAGACCCAACTCCTCCCCCAATGCTACACTAGTCAACCCATGGGGCGGTGCACCAGGGGGAGCAGTGGTGGCTTTGGGACACTTAGGATCCCTTATGAAGTGACCCACTGGATCACAAGCATAACACTTGCGGGGACCCTTCTCTGCAGGCTTACCTGAAGAGACCCATGTTTTTTTCCCCTTGGTTCCTTTTGGGATTATTTTGGGGCCCTTTTTGGAACTCCTTTTGTTTACCCTTGGCCCTCCATTCTTCTGCTGCGGACCCTGCCCATCCTTGGCTGAGTCTTCCACATGCCCTTTGTGGACCCTGGTGCTGACCCAGCAGTCCGCATCCACAGCAAGCTTCCTGGGGTCAGTCAGCTTACTGTCAATTAAGTGCTGGCATAGCTCTGGAAATTTATTAACAGACAAGTGCTCCCATGCCATCAAATCATAGAGCCCCTGAAAATCATTTACCTGGCTACCCTTCACCCAACCATCCAGCGCTCTGCAAAAGTTGGCAACATACTCCACCCAAGTGTGTGGTTCAAGTTTCTTACAAGCCCTGAACGTCTGCCGATATAGTTCTGGGGTCAAATCTCCTGATTAAGGCCTCCTTCATAGGGGCATAAATCATTTTATCCTCTGGAAAGGCTTGCAAGGTATCCCTCCCTTCTGTCATGAAGTGGCTCCACAATCCCGCACCCAGTCTCTCTCAGGGACTGTCTGGGACCTCATTGCTACCTCATACCCCTTGAACCACTGACTGTCATCAATTTTCACATAATCCTTGATCACTTCCTTAGGGATGTACACCCTCCCTTCCCCAGGCACTGAAGACAGGCCGCCACCATTGGAACTAGACTCCACACTCTTGGCTTTTATGTCCAGCTCCTTCAAACTTCTCTCATGCTCTAAAAGCATCCTCTTTTCCTCCATGGGAAGTTTCCGCCTCTCTAACTCCAATTAAATTTCTTATCCTCCATGTCACTCTCCTTCCCCATCCTGAGCTTAGCAAGCTCCATCTCATGCTCTCTGCATCTCTCTCTGTCCTCCAGCTCCTCTGGAGACAGACCTCTTGAAGACACCCTGCTGCTCCCCCTCCCTCGAGGCAGAACCAATGGCCCATCCTGCTGCCCATCTAAATTCTCTGCCTCCACCAGAGGCTTCTCGGTATGCTCATTCGCATTCATTGATTCCAACCAGGCCCTCAGCGCCTTTTGGTATTCCTCCTTTCTGGTGAGGCCTCTTACTGAGATTTTACATTTTTTGCAGATGGCTTTCAGTTGTGACACCCTATCCTCTTCAAACTCATTATCCACAGATGCAAATGATGATGGTTTTGTCATGGTGAAAATCGACGGTACACAAGTTGCAGAAAAGTCCAAAAAGAAAAATCACCAATAGTATGTGATTGCTTAATGGTCTGCACTATACTAATAGTGTAGACCAGTCACTGTATGTTAGGCACAAATGCAAGTCCTAATCCTCACTGCTGCCACCAGTGTTAGAAATGGGTGTCTCTCGTTGGCAATGGTTTGCACCTTTGTCCTAATCGGGACCCTTCTTCCTATTCAGGGTAAGGGGGATACACTTATAAAATGACCCCTGCTCACCTCCTTGGTAGCTTGGCACGAGCAGACAGGCTTATCTCAGAGGCAGTGTGTAAAGGATTTGTGCACACGTACAGTAATACAGTGAAAACACTACAAATGGACAGCACACCAGTTTAGAAAAATAAGTAATCATTATCTAAACCAAACAAGACCAAAATGAAAAAAATCCACATTACAAACTTAAAATGTAATCCTTCGAGGGCAAAATCAGTTCTATCCATAGCAAACTACAGATGCCACACTTTCAACACAAAGTAGCTTGGATGCGTCGCAATCATAAAAACGGGAGCAGGGAAGGTGATGCGTTGGTTCCTTACAGCCACGTAGGTGAGGTGATGCGTTGGCTACTTACTGAAGGGGAGGTGATGCGTCAGTTTCTTACTGTGTGAGGAGGTGATGCATCGGTTTCTTACGGGGCGGCCCCGGAGTTCTTGTAGACTTGGCGCCCTAGTGCATTGCATGGGGATCAGGAATGCGTTGCTTCTCAATGCGGCAGCAACGGTGCTGCGTTTGTCTCTCCAACCGCAGTCCTACGATGCGTTGGTTCTTGTTGCCAGACAGCATGGCCTGCATCAGCATCGGTGCTGTGATCTCGGACTTCAGAGATCGGTGCACAGCATTCAGCAGTGGTCGATTTCTCCAGCCACGGGCAGGCGCTGCGTCAGGTTCTTCAGCGGCACAGCAGCGATGCATCGGAAACGGTGCAGATGCATTGTGCTTCTCTTAGTTGCGTCTCTTTTCCAGCCCCCAACAGCACAAACAACCTCCAGAGGCCCAACACAGCAACAGGCACCTCTTGGCAGGTCAGAACTCCCAGCAAGGAAGTTCTTGGAAGCTGATAGTGAAGTCTTTGTGTCCCTGGGACGTCAGAACAGGAGGCAAGCTCTACTTCAAGCCCTTGGAGATCTTCTTCAAACAGAATACACAGCAAAGTCCTTATTCACTCCTTGGCAGAAACAGCCAAATCCAAAACCAGTTCTGTCCTCTCTGGTCCAGCTTCCTGACGGGAGGTGACAGTATTGTGTAAGGCAGACCAGGCCCATTCAGGTGCAAGGAAATCTCCTCCCCCTACTCTAAATGCAGCCCAGGTCTATTTAGCCCAGCCCTGGCTCATCCAGGAAAAGCTGGACACCTCAACTCCCCCAGTGGCCATCTACAGTGAATGCACATCCCCTGCCCCTGTAATTGAAAGGCTGCTTGATTGGGTGGCATAATCGGTGCTGCAGGTCCACTAGCAGCACTTCACTTACAGGCCCTGGGCACACACAGTGCACTGTATTAGCGACTTGGTAGTAAGTCAGACAAGCTAATCTTGGAAACACCGATCCATATTCACTATTTACAGAGGGAGCACTGGCACTTTGGCACTGATCAGCAGTGGCAAAGTGCCCACAGCATCTAGACCAGCAAAAACAAAATTAATCACACAGCAAAAATACAGGAGGCAGAGGCAAAAAGATAGGGGAAAACCAAGCGAAGGATGCCAGGTCTAACAGAGCTATTTCTTCATGAGTGAGTGGGTCCAGACCCTTAGTGTAGGCTTTGGAACTCCCTTTTTCATCACAACGAAACTTCACACTTTTTTGTTAGCTGAATAGAAGTCTTGTTATGGAGGACGTGTGCTGTACTGAAACACTCTCTGCCCCCCCCCCCCCGCCCCGGTAAATGTTATTGCATCCAATCCCCCCAACAACATTTGGACCTCTAACGGGTTGTATTCAGGGAGCTCAATCAGGTCCCTGATGTGTGGACTAAGGGTGGGAAGAAACTGGAGATTTCAGAAGATCTGAGTTCTGTGCATATTTAATGAGACCACGTGGGACACCTCCATGACAGTCCCCCCGAATGGAGATGTCTATCAGATCCCACCTCCGAATCACCACATCTCCAAGCATGGTGCCAAACTATAGTGGAGTCACCATGGTACATCGTTTATGCCACACGAAAATCCGAAGGGTAGCAGGCCAAAGCCTAGGACTCACCACTTCACCCGGGG
This sequence comes from Triturus cristatus, assembly GCF_964204655.1. Classification (NCBI taxonomy): domain Eukaryota; kingdom Metazoa; phylum Chordata; class Amphibia; order Caudata; family Salamandridae; genus Triturus; species Triturus cristatus. The sequence goes on from NC_140585.1 coordinate 484,493,998, forward strand.
AAGGGATTGTGGAGACTGTACTCCATGGAAGTAATGAAAGAAGTGGATGTTTCCCATGGACCACCTCTTAGTGGCAATGGCCGGGTCTGATTGTGGGGAGTGCAGCCAATAGCATTTCAGGTCAGTGTAATGAAGGTGGACATAACCTATGAAGGTTTTCCTGAAGTTGGAACAGGGATCCTGAAGTCTGATCACCCTGGCATTAACCTACTTTGGTCCTTGTGGTCTAATTAACCAATCACTGCTAACAAGGTGGTCGCTAAAATCTTGGCAATCAGTTTCACCTCTACTTCAATAAGGGAGATTGGGCAGTACAAACCACACATCTAAGGGAGGTCTAGTTTTAGGGATCATCACTATATCGGAGGCCTCAAGTCGTGCGCCAGGCTCCCACCCTCCAGGGTCTCATCCAGCATCGCCATAATCGCAGGAATAGATTTGGAGGCTCTCAGCTGAAATAATTCCATGGGGAATCCTTTCGGACCTTGTGACTTCCCTACCTGGAGCATGACTTCTACTAGCTCCTCCTCTGTAATACAACCCTGCACTTGGGAATAAGAGAGGGGAGGGCATTGGCACGTCCCTGATAAGCCTAAATCTGGAATTGGTTAGCTGCCATGCAGACAGTCTTCAGCTACCCTGACTGTGGATCCCCAGACCTCTTACACTCTGAGCTAATATTTGGAGTTCTAAGATGCGACTTGTATCTGATTCAGGGACCGTGATATAGCACAGCCTGAAGGAGTAAGAGCCATGGGGGCTACAGTAAAAAGTGTAGCCACTGTCATGGGGACATCTGTGCCAAGTATCACCCAACCCCTTGGCCTCCATGAAACGTGTCTAAGTGGTAGGACCAGACTCAGCACCCCAACGGGTTCAAGACCTATCTAATTTCAGGTCTGCTGCCCTGTTAAAATCCCCACCCACCACCACACAGCCCATCTGGATTTGCGAGATTAGGCAGTTATGTTGCTCAAACAAAGGAGACAGGGCAACATAAACATTGACGATAGACGGGGAGTCACTCAACATCCGTGTGACAGCTATATAGCGGCCGGGGCAGTAGTGCCATGTCAGAGTATGCATGAATAGGAACATTTTCTGAAGCATGACAGCAATGCCACAGGAGCCCCACATTGTAGAATCCATTGTAACTATATCTCTACAGGAAGGGGCACTTATTTATGAGAAAGCGTGTCTCCAGGAGAATGAGAATATCTGCTGCATATCACTTGGCTGGTTGAGAGAGCAGTACCCCACTTTAGTTTGTCTAGCTGATTGTTTCAGCTCCAGGAAATGATATTGAAACAGTTCGGGACAAGAGCCTTAAACTTATCAGCCATCATCCATTGGATGAAAATGGTCCGGTGTCTCATGTTCCTCGAATGGTAAAGTAGCCAAAACATTACCCAGCATTAGTCGAAGCAGGGACAACACAATCGAGTCAACTAACATTAACCAACCAACACATCCCAACCCCAAACTTCCAAAACTAGAAGCACTTGTACAGCTAGAAGCACTTGTACAGCCGTAACACCCAAACACACCTGTAAATAAAAGTCAAACGAAAAAAAGACAAATAAACACCAATGTACATAGTACAATAGAAGAGGCACAGCACCAGTACTCCTTGTCCAGCTTGACAGATCTTCTGACCCACGCTATCTGTGGGAGGCTCCACTCCCCATCAGAATCACCGCCTCTGATTACTGACAAGCCATGGTCGGTAGTGCCTCACCCTTGAACTGGGGCAATTGATGAGGAGCTGAAGACATAAGGACCAGTGCACACTGTGCAGTGATGGTAATAAAACAACCATGGGCAGAACGAAGACCATCCGTCTCCAGGGTCTCAAATCGCCTATGTTGCCTCCAATGAGTCTCTGCTGGCTACCAAACTTTCTACAGCTAGGTTCTTCTCCTTCTGAGATCCATGACCTAAATCACCCCTGTTGCATTTGAGCCTATTACAGCTGCAGCGTCACCTCCTCAGCTCCCAGGGTTTCATAGGTAATGGTGTCCCAGCTTCAGCATCACACCGAACTTGGGGAGCCAGGTCTGTGAATGTTTCTTTGTTATGCCGCCCAGTCCCAAGCCACCTCAGGAATTTCAAAAAAGAAAACTCTGGATTGCCAGGTGACTTTGAGCTTGGCCGGATATAATAACCTATAATTTGAAAGAGACTATTAGTTTTAGATTATTTACCTTAGAATTACCCCTAGGCGTCAGACTGGATCCGAAGAATTTTTCTTCAGCAGTACACCTGCGCGTCGGTAGGTGGTGTCTGTCAAATCCGCGTACGTCATCATGGTCGGCGGGATGACGTCGTAGTGCCTAGACGCCGCCCCTGCGGGCTGACATCAGTTCTTTCTTTTTCTGCGCCAGCCTAGCACATATCTGTAGAGAGCTTGCCCCTTAGTCCTTTTTTGACTAAACCTTTTTCGACTTCTTTCAAGTCTTCGACTCCTGGTGCGTGAGGGATGTCCCATCGTCAGACCGGATTCAAGCCTTGTGACTCCTGTCACAAGCGGATGTCCGTGACAGATCCACACCTCGCGTGCCTCTGGTGCCTGGAGCTCGACCACGACCCGAAGTCGTGCTCCGACTGTCAGGTCATGAATGCGAAGTCTTTGCAGGGGCGGTCCCAAAAGCTTTTGGAGGCCCAGCAGTCGGCTCCGCGTCACTCCTGGTCTCGCTCGAGGGGAAGGTCTCGAGACCAGTCATGGAGCCACCACACTTCGTCCAAGTCTTCGTACTCTTCGGGTAAATCAAAGCACTAGAAGAAGGTGAGGCAGCACAGTCGATCTTCACCGTCTCCCCGTCGGTCAACTTTCCGGCGCCTGGCCCATGGGTCGACTCTGCACTTCCCCCCTGTTTCCGGGAGCTGAAGCATCTGCCGCCCAGCTTCGTACGTTCTGCGAAGCCCTCCACCTTATGTTTGGGCAGCCCGACTCCGCAAGTGTGCCTTCGGGCCCAGCGGAGCCAGTTGGGGGCTCTGGGCCTTTGATGCAGGTCGACCTCACACGACCTTTCCCAGGGACGACTCCCCCAGCGCGTCCGTGCCCCTGCCGGACGCCGTCCCCATCCCCAAGACGGACCCAGAGCCGGATTGACAACAGCCGACGTTGAATCCGATGCCGGAGGGTACTTTTGTTCCCTTGTTCATCTCAGGTGTTCCGTATTGCCCTGAGGGTGGTGATGAGGACTGGGTGGGGTCGCTGGTCCCTCTAAATGACCAGCTGAAAGAACCGGACTGGAGAGAGGAATTGGGTGATGCCAGTGGTCTTTATATCTCCCCAGACCTTGGCATGCTTGCTCCCCCTACAGTGGCTATGGAGGTGGGAGCGTCCTATGCAGTGGTGGTGCATAGGGCAGCCAAAGCTTTGGTCCTGGAGCTCCCTACAGTGGCAGTCAGGACTTACAGAGGTGCTCCAACCAGCAGCAACCTCCTCTGACCCCTCTTGCCCTCAAATGAAGCCCTCAACGACGTCCTTCTGGGCACTTGGTTAAGCGTCCGTTCCAAAGGAGCCCCTGTGCTGAGCTTGGACCACCGCCTGGCTCCAGGCGATCCCATTTTCCTCACCCAACACCCTTCCTCTGAGAGTTTGGTGGTCCAAGCCTCTTCTTCCAAGGGCGCATTCCCTTCCACACTGCCGGAAAGGGAATCTGAGAAGCTGGATCATCTTGGGAAGCGCATGTTCTCTTCCTCCAGACTGGCGCTGCGGTCCGTGAATACCGCGTGCATCTTGGGCCGTTATACCCATACAGTCTGGGATACGGTTGCGCAAGTGCTGCCTCAGTGACCAGAGGTGGCCTGGACAGTTCTCTACCAGGTAGTAGCGGATGGGAGAGACACAGCAAAATTCACAATCCGCTGTGGACTGGAAACCAATGGCTGAACGATTACCACGTCAGTGGCCCTTCCGCGCTACGCCTGGTTGAGGACGTCTAGTTTTTCGGGGGATATCCAATCAACCTTGCTGGACATGCCCTTCGATGGCCGTTGCCATTTTGGTGAGAAGGAGACTCGGCACTGGAGCGCTTTAGGGATTCTCAGGCTACGGCCAGATCTTAAGGCCTCGCTGCATCCTCCCATCCATCACAGTCTGCCTTTTTCCCCTTTCGTGGCTACGGAAGGGGCACCCCCCACATCCAACCCAGTCAAGCCACCAGCCCAAGCAAACTGCCCAGCCCTTGTGTGGCCGCGGACTTGGGACCCAGCGCCGCGGGTCTGGGAACCAGCAGGCGGGCCAATCCACCCTTTCCCCCCTGCCGCAGCCTCCAAACCCTCCTTGTGGGTGGCAGGATTCCTCATCACCTCCCCCACTGACAATCCATCACATCAGGCAGGTGGGTCTTGCAGACAGTCCAAAGGGGCTACTCCCTCCCCTTCGAGACTACTCCTCCCCCCATGCCACAGTCTTTCGATCGCATGTCGGAGGATCACTTGGCTCTTCTCCGCCAGGAGGTCTCAGCTCTTTTGGCCAAGGGAGCTATCGAGAGAGTCCTGGCTCCAGAAGTAGGTTGTGGTTACTATTCCCGCTACTTTCTGGTGCCCAAGAAGTACAAAGGCCTGCGTCCTATATTAGACCTCAGGGCCCTCAACCGCTTCCTCCGGAAGGAGAAGTTCAAAATGCTAATCTTGGCTCAGGTTATATCTGAGCTCAAAAAGGTAGTTTCCGCTGTTCCTCAAAGTTGAAAGAAGGGAGAAGAGTCAGGTGGAAGGCTAGAACCAATTGTATCCACTTTGTATTGGAAATTGGTAATCCATTTGTCGGATAATAATGCCCTCACACACCCATGCAGGTGTCATGCTTCATCATATGGGCTGCTCCTCGTCGGGCCGGCGGTGCAATGCCCGACGGGCTCCCTTTATAAGGGGCACTTTGTCGGAGATCTTCAATCCGACTGCCGTATGGTGAAGTGCGGGTGAGGGGGCCTAAGTGGTGTAGATGTGGCTAAGTGGTATAAAACAGGGTTTAGAGTGCCAGCTGGGAATCAATTTTATTCTTGGGGCCTCCTTCCCTGATTAAAAACGTGAAAATGTGGCACTCAACGGAGTATAATGTCTCATGTGTGAGTGAACTTGACCATTTTTTAGTTCACTCACACATGAGACATTATACTCCGTTGAGTGCCACATTTTCACGTTTTTAATCAGGGAAGGAGGCCCCAAGAATAAAATTGATTCCCAGCTGGCACTCTAAACCCTGTTTTATACCACTTAGCCACATCTACACCACTTAGGCCCCCTCACCCGCACTTCACCATACGGCAGTCGGATTGAAGATCTCCGACAAAGTGCCCCTTATAAAGGGAGCCCGTCGGGCATTGCACCGCCGGCCCGACGAGGAGCAGCCCATATGATGAAGCATGACACCTGCAAGGGTGTGTGAGGGCATTATTATCCGACAAATGGATTACCAATTTCCAATACAAAGTGGATACAATTGGTTCTAGCCTTCCACCTGACTTTTCTCCCTTCTTTCAACTTTGAGGAACAGCGGAAACTACCTTTTTGAGCTTGTATACCCCAGGGGCATCTTCTCCTGCTGGACCTCCCGCTCCCCTGAGAACGGAAATAGCCCCACTTTGTCCCCCCTTTTTGTAATTCAGGTTATATCTGCCCTTGACTCTAGAGACTGGATGGTGGCGTTGGACTTGCAGGATGCCTATTTACACATCCCCGTCCTGCCAGCCCACAGGCGTTACCTGCGGTTCACGGTAGGCCATGAGCATTTTCAATTCACTGTGCTCCACTTCGCCCTTACCAGTGCCCCTCGGGTGTTCACGAAGGAGATTACTAGCCTACACCACCTCTCTTGAGTAGGCCTTTGACTACTCTGCTTCGCTAGCTTGACAGTCAAGCCCAACAATGAGGGGCTTGGTTCCCAGTGGAGGGCAAATGTGGACCCATTACTTGTGTAGGCCACAGACTAATGGTCCGTTTTCTTACAATATATATTTGGTACACTAGACAAAGTCACTAAATGTCTTAAAAGGAACATTAGAAAGATGGCAGGTAGCATGTGACACTTAGGAAGGATTTAACAGTGCAGAAACAACCTCACAGAAGTGCATCTGAACCTAGTGACGACCACGAGATAAAATGTGAATTCAACTGTATATACCAAAAGCTCCATTTTATTTATTAATTTATTTAAAAAGGTCTTAAATAGCGCTGGCTCCACCCTTGGGTATCAGAGCGCTTTACATAAGTTTGAAGATAGTACAGTACAATGTATTTAAAAAATGCATATAGTAACGTATATATATACAGTAAAAAAATGCAGCATTCAGACAGGATATAGAGAACACATTAAAAAATATAGTTTGCACTAGTAAATAAGTAATGGAGGCGTTATTAGCAAACAAAAAGAGGCAGAGGAAGTTACAAGTTTTATACAGCAACAGGAGGTACGCTCAGTCGTCTGTGTATATTGGGAGTAGGTTAGGTGTGAAAGGAGTGGTGAAGTAATGGAAGGATGAGGTAAGGGGGAGGAGAAGGGTAAGGAAGGGGAAGGGCAAGAAAGGTCAAAGGGTGTGACTGGGTAGTGGGTGGGAGAAGAGAGAGAGTATAGCACGTGAAATAAGAGAAGATTTAACGGCCCCAATATTTTTAAGCAGGTGTAGTTTGAGTTCTTTTTTGAAGCTGACATAAGAGGGGTTACAACGCAAATCTGTAGGGAGGGCATTCCAGATGTTAGGAGCATTACCAGAGAAGGAACAAGATTGTGAGGCTTTCTTTTTTAGCAGAGGGGGGACGAGGAGGAGAGAGTTGGTTCTTCTCATCGGTCGGGAGCAACCCGCTTTTTTGAGTTTACTTGAGAGGTAAATCGGGGTCTTTTGATGAAGGGCTTTGAGTAATGCAGGCAATTTTGTAGGCGGATCTGCCTTCGAGAGTACGCCATTTAAGGACTTTAAGGGCAGGGGAGATGCGATCAAAGCGCTTGCAGTCTGTTATAAGCCTGGCGGCTAGGTTGAGTATAGATTTGAGGGGGGCAAGGTGGACTTTGGGTGTTCCGTAGAGTATATTGTTGCCATAGTCCATTTTTGAGAGGACCAGAGATTGGACAACTGATTTGAAATTTTCAGCAGGAATGAAGGGTTTTATTATTTTGAGCTGACGGAGCATGAAAAGTGCTCCCTTAGCAGAGTTTTTTATATGGGAATTGAGAATTAGCTTGTTGTCAATGGTTATGCCCAGAGATTTAACTGATTTGGATAAGGTGGTTGGGCAGTTGAGGGCATTAAGGTCCGAGATCCATGATTGGATAGGGACTGAGTTGTTTTTACGGGAGAAAATAATGATTTCAGTTTTATTAGGGTTGAGTTTGAGATTGTTGGAGTGGAACCAGGATTGGATCTTAGTCAGGGTGTTGTTAAGGTGCAGGACATCAGAGTGGGATTTCATTTTGTAATACAATTGGGTGTCATCGGCATAAAGGTGGTAGTTGATTCCTGCTTGTTTTAGTATGACGGTGAGAAGTTCCATAAAGAGTTTGAAGAGAGCTGGAGAGAGAATAGAACCTTGGGGGGACACCAAGAAAGACATGAGTAGGGTTAAAGAGACAGTTTAGAATTTTGATTTGCTGAGTTCTATATCGGAAGTAGGAAGTGAACCAGTTAAGGACAGTGCCATTAAGGCCGAAACTACATTATAGTGTATTAAGTAAGGTTGTGTAGTTGACTGTATCAAATGCAGTAGTGAGCTCGAGGAGAATGAGTAGGCAAGACACCCTTATCCAGGGCGTGATGAATATCGTCAACGATTTTTAGCAATGCTGTTTTAGTGCTACAGTCTTTACGGAAGCCGGATTGTAAAGGGTCAAGTAGGTTGAAAATGTCAATGTCTTTATCATGTTGGAGTAGGGCACATTTTTCAAAGGCTTTGGAAAGGAGGGGGAGGTTTGAGATAGGGCGGAGGTTGTTAGGGTTATCAGGGTCAGCGTTAGGATTTTTGAGAATGGGAGTGATTTGTCCGAGTTGGAGGGAGACAGGGACACATCCCGAGGTAAGGGAGGAGTTGATGATATTGGTCCAGTATGGGACAATGACATGTTTAAGATCTTGGGCAAGGTTAGAAGGGAGAGGGTCTTTAGTGTGAGAGGACGGTTTTCATTTAGACAAGATGTTAGAGACTTCGAGTTCGGAGACAGGGTGGAAATTATGCCACGAGGCTTTGTTTTTAAGTTGCTGGTGGGTTAGGTTGGTTTCAGGCGCGGTTGAGGTAGGAAGGTGTGGCGTCAGAGGTACCTTGATGGTTGAGAGGGATCTGATTTTGAAGGATAGAATGATCTATCTTGCCAATTTTTTCAGAGAAGAAGTTAGCAATTACTTCACATTTGATAGTGGAGGCCATAAGCTTGGGGGGGGGGGGGGGGGGGGTAGCGGAAGTTGGATTTCTAACAATGTTGAACAGTTCTCTGGGCCTATTTTTGGCACTAGCGAGTTGCAAACGGAAGAAGGATGCCTTTTCATTAAAAATGTGATTATTGTAGGAAGATCTGTCAGCTCTGAGGAGGGCGAGATGGGAGGGAGAAGGGTGTAGTCTCCATGTTCTTTCAGTCATTCTAAGAGCGCGTCTTTCTTTGTTGAGGTCTGAGTTGAACCAAGATTTGAAAGGGATATTTTTTTGAGTTTTTAGTTTAGGCGGGGCAATTTGATCTAAAACCTCAGACAGATTTATTGAAATGCTCGGTGAGCTCATTGGCGTTTAGAGAAAGAAGGGTAAGACGAAGCTGTGCTTGGAGTTTGGACTCTAATAGGCTTGGGGGGATGAGATTAAAGTTTCTAGTCCATTTCACGGTTTTGGTGTTTTTAGACGGGGGGGATCGGAGCCTAGGGGGAGATTGTGAACAGAATGAGGTGGTGGTCTGACCAGTCAATAGGGATGATGTTTGATAGGGAGGCCAAGTCATTGTTTGTAATGATGATATCAAGAATGGGCCCTTTAGAGTGGGTTGGGGAAAGGCAGAGTTGTTTGAGGTCGTTAATCTCTAGAAGATTAGTGAGAAGGTTAACTGAGGGGTTCTCCGGTTCGTTCCAATGGAGATTGAGATCTCCAAGGAAGAGATTTTTAGAGTTAGAAAGAGAGGATTGAGTAAGAAGGTCGGATAATTCTTCTACAAAGGGAAGTGTCACCAGAAGGGTGGTCGATGTTGTGTAGGCGAATCGGGGGAGAACCTTGAACTTTAAGCTCGGCTCCAAGGTATTCGATAGTTGAGTATTCTGTATTCTTCGCAAGCGAGAGTTGGAATTGGTTTTTAAAGATTATGGCTAATCCACCCACTTTCCCCACTGGTCTGTCCTTTCTGATGATAGAGTAATCGTGGGACCAGAGTAGGTCATGGATGGGTGTTGTGATCGTTGAGCCATGGTTCCGTGAGGAAGGAGATGTCAATTGCTTCATTCAGGATGGTTTCAGATATTTCGGAAGCATGACAAACAGCCGAACGGCAGTTCACAAGCATACAGGTTAGAGGATTAGGGTTACTTTTGGGGAGAGAGCACGAGTGGATGGTGGTACATTGGGGGGAGGTCTGGGGAGCTGGGAGAGAGGGGGATTCTGCTAGTCTCCAGAATAACTGGAATGACAGAGTGAGGAAGGGAGGGATCCTTAAGCGATGTAGTAGGTAGGAGTTGCAAAGTTTGGAGAGGTTGGTGTCAGAAAGATCAGTCAATGTGCGGTGAGGCCTATGAGTATGGCTGCAGAGGGGAGTAGTTTTCCGGTGTTTGGGTTTAGGGAACTTTTGTAAACCAGAGTAGGGAGAAGTAGAACAAAAGTGGGGGGGTCCCAGGGTTGAGGCATTTGAGTTGTTTGTAATCCTCTCTAAGCCGAGAGAGTTCGGTCACCAAGGTAGAAATATTTCGGTCAATGTTGAGAAGTGTCTGGGTAAGAAGGGTGAGCGGGGACACGGTTGGGGCTGGGGTGGTGGAGGTGTATTTTCAGTATTGGTTGGTGAAGGGGGGCTAGTGTTCGGGGAGGGTGAGGGGCAGGCTGTATGGGAGAGAAGGGAACTCATATTGAGGGAGGGAGGGGGCGAGGAGGCGGACGGGGCAATGAAAGAAGCAGGTGAAGGGGATTGAGGAGAAGAGGAGAGGTCGAGAGGGGTGTGGGGAGAAGCAACATCAGAGTTAGGGGTAGGAGTGTAGTTTAGAGAAGGAAGAATAGGGGTAGGTGGGGGAATAGAGGGAAAAGCCATGTGGAGGGCTCTGTGGCAGGGGAGGGGTTAGAAGTGTGGTTAGGAGTTGGAGGGCATTGGTTATTAGAGGGCGTGAGTGTTAGGTTATTAGAGAGCGTGAGAGTTGGGGAGATGTAGAGTGAGTTGGTGATGTCATGGGGGGATTCCAGAGAGTGAGTGATTAGATGTAGAGGAAAGAGAGACATCGTTAAGATTAGAGATGTCTGGGGGAAGAAGGGTTACAGTAGGGATGGAGGGGGAAAACACAGGGGGGTCTTGTGGTAGTGTAGGTGTGGGGTTTGGAGAAGAATTTGATAGTTGGAAGGACAAGGTGCTGAAATGAAGTTCGAAAATGGTGAGGTGATGTTCAGAGGCTTGTATGAGGATATTTCCAGTTTTGAAAATGGAGATACCGATATCCCCGGGGAAGGCTGGAGATGGAGTGGTGGATAGTTTGAAACAGTATGGGATTTTGCACGTTTTAGTGACTGGGAGGTGGCGTAAGAAGATGCTCTTCCATTTAGAGGGGCGTTTGGAGTAGAAGATGTAATTGTTTTTTATAGGGGAGGAGAGGCTGTGGTAGTTATCCACAAATAAAGTTTCAGGGTGAAGGATCAGTGTTTTATGCTTAAAATGTGTCTTTGCGTTTTTGTAAAGATTGGGAGGGTAAGGAATGGCCCAAGAGTTGGGGCCATGTCTGGTTAGTGAAGGGATTGAGTGGAGATGATGTGATTGGGTGGTGACATGATTAGTAAATATGTAAGGAGGAGAGGGGGGGGAAGAGACGGGAGGGGAGTGATAAAAAGAAATAGAACGGCAACGGTGAATAAGGGGTAAAGGGGTAAATGTAAGAGGGGTGTGCGCAAGCAGGGAATTGTAAGAAACAATTGATTAGTGCAAAGCAAGCCAGGGCAGGGGGAAGGACAGTAGTGATGGGTAAATTGAGGAAATGTGAATAGTAGCAGGAACTAAGGGATCACAAAATTAAGAAATAACAAAAAATACAAACAAAGGGTGATTTGGGAGGTAACAGCGATAAATTACCATACAGTAGGGCGTAAGACTTCAGTAGAGCAACAGATTAATTTACAAATGTTACCACTGTGAAGCATTTCCTAGTAGCAGGCAATATAGCATATCATATAACATATCATAGTCAGCGAATGTTGAGGAGTCAGAACAGGTAGGTTTGGTGTGTCCACTAGGGGCGAGTGGTGGCTTGGGATAGAAATAGGTTGGTAGAGTTCTCAGCACATGAGTAGACGGGGTTAAACTTCAGTCGAAACGTTGGGTGAGGAGATGCAGATCGCAGCAGTCTCTCTGAGGGAGATTAGTTGAGAACTACAGAGGAACAATAGTGACACTGTGGAGGATCCTAATCTAGCACACATACAGCTGTGGCACAATTATTATTATTATTAGGAGATTTATAATGCGCATAGCTGCCGTAGCAACGAGGCGTCCCTGCGCAGCAGCAAGAACCAGAGGCGAGAGCTAGAACGAGACACAGTAGTTAAATGGTTGGAAGGGGGAAAAGCCAAGTCTTCAAAGCCTTACGGAAAGCCAGATGTTTAGGAATGATTCTAATGGAAATCGGAAGTGAATTCCACAGTTTGACCGCCAGGAGGCGGAAAGAACGCCCCCCAGCCCTGGCCCTCCGCACTCGCGGAGTGGAGACCAAAGATTGTTAAGCAGAGCGCAATGAGCGCTCCGGTACATAAGCCTCCAACAAATGTGAAAGGCCCGTCGGAGCCGTCTTTGCTAAAATCTTGTGAGATATACATAATGCTTTAAACTGTATCCGCTTACAGACCGGCAGCCAATGAAGTTTAGGAAGCACCTGGGCGACTGAGCAACGCTTAGGTAATGAAACCAAAATTCGTGCTGCTGTGTTCTGGACCCTCTGGAGCCGGTTTACGCTAGCCCTAGTAGCACCCAAATAGAGGCAGTTTCCATAGTCTAATCGAGAGAGAACAGACGCTTGGACAGTAGTCTGCCGCACGGGGGGTGGAAAGAACCCGAGCAGTGGCTTAAGACCTCGCAGGAGGCCGAAACAAACCCCAGCGACGGCCTTAGTTTGTTTCTCGAAAGTCATTCCTCGGTCAAACCATATCCCAAGGTTTTTTTACCATGTCCCTAGGGACTGGGGCGGGTTTTAGGCGGTCCGGCCAGTGGAGATCAGTCAATAGCTTCCTATCCTTCCTGTTTAGCAGGTTTTCGGATTTCCCGGAATTGAGCTGATGGCAGTTTACTGCCATCCAGTCAGAAATAGCCAGCAAATCTTCCCTAAAGTAATTTAAATTGGTGGTACATTTCTTAGAGAAGGCTATCATCAAATGAGTATCATCAGCATATGATACCAATGATAGTCCCCTTCCCTTAGCCAGCTCCGCCAAAGGGCTGACGTAAAGATTGAATAGTAGTGGGCTTAATATAGAGCCCTGTGGTACCCCCTGATGTAGCGCACAATTTTGTGAGGCAAAAAGAGATGCCGAAACCTGAAAAGATCTGTCTGATAAAAAAGACTTAATCCCGGCCAAGGCCAGGTCCCTAACCCCAATATCCTGCAGGAGTTTCAAGAGTATTTTATGAGATACCGTGTCAAATGCGGCACTTAATTCCAAAAGGACCAGAGCCGCTGAGTCGCCTACATCTAAATGGCTTTTAATTGTTTCCGACACAACCAGCAGCGCAGATTCAGTGGTGGGCCGGGGTCGAAAGCCGTGTTGTGTGGAGTCAAATAAAGTATATTGCTCGACATAGCCAGTCAGGATGGAATTAACGTAAGCCTCCGTCACTTTAGCCAAAAAGGGTAGTTGCGAGATGGGCCGATAATTTCCTGGTTCGGAAGTGGCTAAGGAGGGTTTTTTCAACAGAGGGATGACTTTAGCATGTTTCCAAGCTCGTGGGACTGTGGCCGTAGACAGTGACCGGTTAACCACGTCCAGGCACACCTCTGAGATGGAAGCGTAGAGCTGACGGAAACGGGTGGGAGTCACTGGGTCAGCTGGGGAACCAGATTTAATTTTTGAGCATAGGGCCAGAAACTCCAAAGGCGTGATCAAAGGAAATGCCACCAGACTACGGCCACCCACCGTCTCACCCCTTAATAAGTCCGCTTCTGCAGACAAGGGGACAACTTGCGGGAGTCCCTGATAGATCAGTTCCACCTTATTGATAAAGTGTATGGCTAGCTCATCGCATTGGTGATTGGAGGTAATCGGAGAAACCCCATTGCCGCCAGCATTCCTCATGTCACCCAGTAAAGCAAAAATAGTCTTGGCTGGGTTGGAACTCCCCAGAATTTTGCTGGCCACAAAATCCGCCCGCGCTCTACGAATGTCTTTATGGTATAACTTAAGGGCTGAACGATATTCCAGTTTTGCAGTCACATCATAAGTGCGTCTCCAGGCGCGCTCCAACCGTTTACAGCCCTTTTTGGCTAAGGCAAGGGCGTCATTAAACCACGGATTAGATGGCCCGCGGCCTGGCCTTCCCCATTTAGCAGGAATGTGAATATCCAAGCCCGTCGTCAGCCAGTCATGATAGCACTGATTCGCAGCTTCTGCGCACGAGGGTAGCTGAGGTTGGTTGCTATCTAACCAAACAGAGAAAATCTCTGGGTTAAACCTATGCCAAGCTCGTTTCATGGTCTTTGAGGGGCAGCTAGTTTCGGTTTTAGTCTGAAATTGCAGGGAAAAGGAGACCAAAAAATGGTCAGTCCAAGCCTGTGGGATGGGAGTGCGCATTATGATTTGTGGGAGATTAGAAATGACTGGGTCCAGTACATGACCAGCTACATGAGTAGCCTCAAGCACGTACTGCTTTAATTGAAAGGCTTCCAGGTTGCCAAAAAACTGCCAATCTCCGCTTTTTCGGTGTTTTCAAAATGGAGATTAAGATCAACTAGGATAGTAAAATTGGATGCCTTGCTAGCAAGGTGACCCACTTTATTTAATAGGTCTTCCCTGAAACTGGTTGCTGAACCGGGAGACCTATAGATCAGGAGACCGGCCAACGTCAAATTATGTGTTAACCTGATTTTGAACGAGGCGCATTCACAGCCCTCTATCGGTTCAATCTCAAAACTGACCATAAATGCTTCCCTGACTACCATTGCTACCCCACCCCCTCTCCCCACCTCCCTATTCAAGGTTTTCAACACATAGCCAGGCGGGAGAGTCAGCCAAGGTATTTCCACGGCGTCCTGGTTAAGCCAGGTCTCTGTAAGAAAGAGAACATCTGGAGCCTCGTCAGATAAAAGATCAAAAACCTCAGCGTGATGTTTTATCAAAGAGCGGCAGTTAAGGCTCAAGAATTTAAATTCCTTGAACCCGGAAGGACACATAGTCCTCAGGGCCGGGGTCAGTTTGAACGAGCAAAATTTACAGTGAAAAGATAGTTCATGTGGGAGCCAGGGAGATGAAGGACAGGTGGAGGCCAGGGCAATAAGTTCCCCCCGTGAGTAGAAGGTGGGAACAGGTGCGGTATTGCCCAGAGTACCTGCGCCCTGCGCCGGCGCGGACGGGCGCAGACGGGCTTGCCTTAGGCGCGCCTTCGGCGCTGTCGCGGAAAAGTGAGCATTTATGGGCGTTTGGGAGGGTCCGGCCGGGCAACTACACCACCAACTTTCCCCTGTCCAAGATGGCGGAGCTACTCCGACCGTCTCGGGGAAGTCAGTGCAGAATCCCAGCCTCTCCCACCGCCCGTGATAACACTATGCTGGAGCAGGTAAGTTTAAAAATAAAATAAATGCTTACGGGCAGAAATCACAGTGAGTAAAAACGATTAGAACACGGATAAAATGATGGATTTAAAAAAACATAGCGTCACCAAAGTAGACAATACACAGTAAAACAATACCAGATTGTTGGCGTGTCACTTGCTCCCGGCTCAAGCCTCAGGAGCTAACTACTCTGCTTTAGCTGGTATAAGGGGCAGGGGGGCTTGAGAAAAAAGACAGTAGTGTTTTTTTATTATAGGGCAGGCAGAGTTCAGTTGTGTCAACAGAGCGACTAACAATAGACGTTAGACACAGCTTCAAGGGAAGGATCCAAACATTGCTAGCAAAGTTAGGCCCAGTAGGGTGAGACAAAGGTAACCCCAAGGGAGCTGTGAGGTCGTCAAGAGGGGAATAAGAAGGAACGACTCACCGTGTTTTCAAATTGCCAGGGTAGTGGATCCCTCTTAGAGAGCGAGAGAGCGTGAAGATCTTCGCCATCTTGTGGGGCTGAGCATCAGGAATCAAAGAGTGATGGCCACCCTGGTATTAGGTGAAGGAGACCGTAAAGCAGAGGGCACGAACTGTGGGATGGGAGGTCGGAAAGAATGGGGGGGTCCCAGAGATGGACCGAGGCAGAACCCTTCATAGGGCCCTCCCTAGTGGCAGTGTGAGGTGTGCCTGATTTGGAGGGAGACCCTGCGAAATGGAGGACTGAAAGTTGGGTCGGCGTTTGAGGGGGGGCGGCGGAGGCACCAAGTGCAGGTTCACTGTAGTGGTCGGATGGGGTAAGGGCCTTGTTTAAATCACCACTGGGATGAAAACCTGAGGCATCAACTGTATTGGAAAAATGTACTGCCTCATATAGATGCAACTTGCTGTAGCGCAAGACTAGGGCAAAAGTCCAGCTACTAAATGTAACAAGCAGCACACTGATTGCTACAAAACAAATTCAGGGTGTGCCAAGCCCTAGATCCCACCGCATTGCAAATATTGCCACACCTGTTGACAGTTCGGTTCAAAGTTGTGTTAAGCATTTGATGTTGGGGATAACTGATATGGAATTGTATCAGCATGTGGGGAAGACCGTTTCAGTGAATATACTTTCCTGTTCAGTACGTTGAAGATACGCATGCTTCACGAGGATATCTGAATTATTGGCTGTCACACAGAACTATGACCAAACTGCGTATTGCAACCTTGAACAGTATAGATAGTAAAGAGATCTATTAATATATTGACATGGAATGACATGCAGTTATATAAGAGCACACTTACCCCCAAATAAACTCCCACTTTTGCTAACAAATTGGTGCAAATAGATTATTCATATCACACAGTTAATATGCATGCAGAGAGGCCATTATTATTCATAAAATTCAAGAATGACCGTTATTACGTATCCAGCAGGCAGATTCGTTACAGTACGTGACTCTATGCCAGATGTACCCACAACACATACTACTCTGCAGTACACAATTCCTTATTAAGGCTAGATTTCTGGCTTTGTTCTAGATATGTAACTTAATGGATGGCAGAAATACAGTATTCACCAAGAACACGGTTGAATTACTCACCAGTTCAGCTAGGAGTCACACTTCCTATAAAATGGAATATGATGGGACAGTGGAGAGGTTCCTCAGAAGGGCTAAGAGATGCTGTAATTAGACACGAGACAGACAAAGCTGTAAATAAACACTTCGATATGAAACAAGGCACTGTGTCCAAACACTCTACCTTGTGAGAGACCTATGCGTGCAGAATTTAGATATGACACTTCAAGATGATAAAGGTGAGTTGGTGACCAAATACGAAAACATAAGTGAAATGTTTACAAGATATTATGAACCACCATATTCAGAAAACAATATAAACAACACAAATCAATCAATATCCAGTCATGGATGGATAACACTGAAAGAGAAGCTCTGACGGAGATAAAGACAGCCAGGGATACCCTAGCTACTAATAAAGCCCTGGAGTCAGATGGCTTCACTGTAGAATTCTACAAAGCGTATAACAATAAGCTCAGCCCACATTTACTGGCCAAGCATAACGATGCATTAGAGCAAGGGGTGCTGCCAATGACGTGTTAGGTTATGTTAATTTATATAGCACACTAAACCCAGGAGGGTATCCAGGTATTGTGCTGGTGAGGAAGTCTTCCTTCGAGATCGGTCATTTCAAGAGCAAGGTCTTCAGCTTCTTGTGGAATTCAAGAAGTGAGGAGGAGCCGCTGTGTGTAGGGGGACGTCGTTATAGGCTTTTAGGAGTGATGTATGTGCAGGTTCGACCACCAGATCTGTTTGTGTATATGTGGGATATGTGTACATTTGAGTCCGACTGAGTGGAGGTGTGGTTTAGGCAGGCTGGTCCTTTGTTGTGTAGTGCCTTGAATGTGTGGGTGAGGACTTTGAACTGTGCATTGGGAACCAGTGGAGCTCTTGCAGTTGTGCTGTGATGTGTGTTCTGCATAGGTGGTTGAGGATGGGTCTGGCTGCTGCGTTTTGGATGGTTTGCAGGCTTCTGGAGAGCTGTTTGGCAATTTCTGTGTAGAGGCAGTTCCTGTTGTCCAGCTTGCTAGTGGCAAATGTGTGAGTGACAGTGTTTCTAGTGTTGCTCGAGATACATTGAAGATATTCTTCAGCAACTTAAAGATGTGGAAGAAGGAAGCAGAGATGGCGTTGACTTGGGAGGACCTGTTCAGCTTGGTGTCGATGACTGTTCCTGTGTTTCTGGTGTGCGAGCTTGGGGTGGGAGTATGTCCCACGGCACAGTGTTGTTTCCAAAGATCACCACTTCTGTCATATCAGTGTTGAGTTGGAGACAGTTCCATTTCAACCAGGTGGCTATTTACATCATGCATGCATTGAGCTTGTTTCTTGTGTTGAGGGTTTTGTCCGAGAGGGACAGTATGGCGTACAAGAGGATCTTGATGTCATGGGATCCACGTATACATTGAAGAGGATTGGGCTGAAGGATGAACAATGAGGTACTTCGCAGATTAACTTCAGGGTTTTCAAGGAGCAGGTTGTCAGGTTGACCATCTGAGTTCTTTCTGTTGGGAATTAGAAGATCCATTGCAGAGCAGGTCCTTGAATGCAGAACACATGAAGGGGTCTGATGATGATGGGGTGTGATACCATGTGAAACGCTGCAAAGAGGTCCAGTAAGATGAGGACTGCAGTCTACCCCTCTGGTGATGACACCCAGCTCATACTCTCGCTATAAGAGCCCTCAAGCGTGAGGGCCAACTTTCACAGGTGCATGATGAACATCGGAGACTGGATGAAGGACAACTGCCTGAAACTCATCACAAAAAAAGACTGAAGTGCTGGTCTTTGGGAACAACACATCCCCATGGAGCGCCTCCTGATGGCCTTCTGAATTAGGACCCTTACCCATGCCAACAGACCATGACCACAACCTCAGCATCATCATGGACAGCAAACTCGCCATGAAAAACCAGATCAATGCAATCTCCTCCACCTGCTTCCTCACACTTCGCATGCTCTGGAAGATCTTCATCAAACCATCGCCATTGTCACCTGCCGGCTGGACTATGGTAACGCACTACACAGAAATCAACTTGCACCTCGTGAAGAGACTACAGACCATACATAATTCAGCAGCCAGACTCATCCTTGACCTCTCCAAGCAGACCCACATCACCCCCCACCTCAGGAAGCTTCACTGTCTCTCCATTCAGAAGAGCTGCCACTTCAAGATACTGACCCACACCTACAAGGACCAGCTTACCTCAATCACCGACTGAATTAACACCAACCCTCCAGACAACATTTCTCTGCCTCCCTTCACCTCCCTCACACCCCTTGTATACGTCGAAGGTGCAGCAGAGGTTGATCCCTTCTCCTACCTAGCGATGAAGTCGTGGAACAACCTCCCTCATCACCTCTGGACCTCACCTTGCTACTGCAATTCAGGAAAAGACTCAAGACCTGGCTGTTCGATTGAGCCTCCGAGCAAGATCACCAGTACCTGGATACCCTCACGGGTGATTAGATGCACTCTACAAGTGGACTGATTGAGTCCCTTCTGTCTAGGATCTTGCAGATGTTATCTGTATCTGTAATGCGTGCCATTTCTATGTTATGGTTGGGCCTAAAACCGTATTGTGTGGTGTCAAGGAGCTGGTGGTTGTCGAGTTGGTCTGTCGAACATCTGTTTATTGCTTTCTCCAGGACTTTGACAGGGTACAGCAGAAGGGAGATTGTTTTTAGGTCTCGCCTGAGCCAGCGTTTTAGCGCTGCTCTGGCGAGAACGTTAGTGAATGGGGGATTTGGAAGTGCAAACTAGTGCTTTTCAGGCCTCCAAATACAGTGCATGTGCGCCGGGCGCGCGCACCATTTGGCAGCCTGCCTGATCACTTTCGCGGCCGCTTTGATGTTCTCAGTGAGCCGCGCGGCCACTGAGAACATCTAAGCGGGCGCGAAAGTGATCACCATTTGCCACCCCCTCCCTTATCCCACTTCCTGCTTGTTATTTTATACTTGCCTCGTTCCTCCGTTGTCCCTTTATAGCCCTTTTCGTTTGTTTTATTTCTTTCTGCAGTCTGGCTCTCTTATCTTTTAGAAGGGCTTTTCGGGTAGTCATGAGTAAGTAAAGTAAATTATTCAGTAATAAGATCTTCTGGTCTTGACTTTACACATCAGATTAGAAATGCTAAAAAGGATGATTGGCTATTGAGCAATTCATTTGGCCTAATTAATCTGACCTTTCCTTTATAATGCTTCATTTTTGATGAGTAAAACTAGCTGAATTCATAAACTCACACCAAGAAGTAAATGTGCAAATTATGTAATTTTGGCTGATACTACTGCTTCCATGCAAGGAACTAGTAATCATACATTTTTAAAATGACTTAGTATACCATAGAGCTACCAATGAGGAGTAGCTGACTAGATCACTGAGACCAATAGTATTGTAGCAGGAGTATCGTAAACTTGGAGCGTTGTATATGGAATAGTTGGCATAGGGGCTCTAGAGCAGACTGATTTACAGAAACCACATTGTGATGGTATGGGGCTGGTTCTAGACATCACACTGCATTTTTCATATTTTCACATCTGGATGCATAGCTAATGTGTGGTTGTACGAGGTTGCAAAGATTTTCCTTCCCAAACTTTGTGAAGATGACTTCAAAACTTTTCAAGGTTCACAACCTCCTTAAACACGGCAACATTTTAATTGCGAGAAACAAATCTGCAGGGTTTGGTAAATTAAACCTCAGCAAAACCAAATTCTCTCTCTAAAAAGTTTTAAGTTTACAAAACATTCTCACGTTTGTAAAGGGAAAACATACATTTGGCAAAACTATGCAGGCAGAATTTACATTTCACCAACTCGAAGTAATAACAAGCATTTACAATGCAATAGGTCTCGCATTACTGAATCTTTGAGCTGCTATTGGTGTTGCATTATCATTAGCAATGCCAGTAGCTCAAACGTTAATAATGCGAGACCTATTGCATTGCAAATGCTTGTTTAGTTGATGAGTTTGGTGAGCTCAGCAAAGTGTTGGCTGGTTTGTTTGCATATGAGAAGGGGAGGCTGGGGGTGCGAGAACAGTGGGTGTTGGTGGGGGCATATTGCAAGAGAACAGGCAGGAAGTGCAGATGAAGGCTCCATCTGTTTTGCGTGGAGTGGTGTGACAGTGCAGTAAGCGGCAGCCAGGTATGAAGGTGTGGAAGGACATAGAGTTACGGTAGGTCGCTGTAGGACCGGAGGTTTCGGCACTGGGTGCAGTCGAGTTTGCCCTTGGTGTGCCTTTGGCGGGCTAGTGGTGTGTGTCCACACTGTGCCCACCATTCAGTAGGACCTGGGAGGGGTTAGGCTGGGGGGCGCTGAAAGCATGAAGATGAGAAACGGGTGAGCGCAAAGTAGCAGGAGGAGCCCGAAGGAGCAGCAGGGAGAGGGGAAGACAAGGAACAAAAACATAGAAAGGCAAAAACGCACGAAGGTAATAAAACATGGGCAACAAGGACAAAAAGAGAGGGATAAACAAACATAGGCAATAACAATCAATGGCAACAGAAAGGGCAAGACAAAGTCGCAGAAACGTACAAAGGCAGTAGCAATCACTGACAACAAAAAGGACAAGACAGAGTAGCAGAACTGAGCTAATGCAATAACCATGACAAACAATTAAAGGGCAGAGGAGAGAGAGGCAGAACAAACAGTGGCACTAAGAAAACTGCAATACTGACAAATCTGAGTTAGAGAGCGAAACAGGAATGAGCACGAAGGGTATCTCAGCTCAGAAGAGCGGGGTCCTCTCTATGTTGGAAGGCAATAACAATAGCAGTACCGAAACCTAGCTAAGACCTTGTGAAATGTGAATCATAGGTATCGGTATCTTTGCGGAATATAGACTGTAAGAGTTTCCGTTGAATGTTTGCTAATTGGCTCACATCACTGATGCTTGGTCTGGTTCTTCCAGACCGGATTCTTTGATGAATGAATGGCATCTTATAACATCTATCCTCACACAGATACAAATTAATCCACATCTACAGGCAGTATCATTGTTCTTAAATGCAGAGAAAGCGTGAGCAATATAAAGGGATACCTTTAATCATCACTTTAAAAGTGACTGGTCCCAGGCCCTTGAAATGACACAGATATTAAGTAAAAATGATGTAGATGGGTGTGTGAGAGCCCTCCCTGGAACTGAGGGTTGTGTGGGGCGTGTCACGTGTGTTGTGAGAACATGTGCGCACATTTAGAGGTCGGTGTTAGGTTCCTAGCACCATGTGTTTAGGGTTGTGTAAAATTGTGGCCCTAGCTGGGTGTGCGCAAAAGTGTCTGAGCCTAAGAGGGCCTGCCTGGGCATGGTAAAAAAAACAAACAACAGGTCTGCAGAGATGTGACAGAAGGGAGGGTCTCAGCAAGGGGAGTTGAGAATAAGCAGACAACCCAGGTCCCCAGCCCTCAGTCTCATGGTTGCCTGAACCAAAGAAATGGTCGTGGTGGTTAAAAAAAAAGAAATCTTCATGCAACCCCCTGGACATCATGGAACAGCGCGGGTGTGTCCCTCCTTAGATCATGGGCTCTAAAAACTGTCAGTCATAGCGGTATTGATGAGGGAAACTTTTATAAAGGGCAGATAAGTGTTTCCAGCACACCCAAGGGGGTTTCATGCACCAAATGACCAGCCTGGAGCAAGGAGGGTGTATCCCATCTTAGAGCAAGATATATAAAAAAAAACTAAGCTAGAGAAGGCTTGACGCAGGAAACCTGTGTAAAGGTCAGATACGTGTCCAGTATGCCCTAGGCTATTACATGCAACATATGACCAGACTGAAGCAATGAGGGTGTATCACATCTTAGAGCAGTGCATCTAAAAAACTGTAAGGCCGAGTTTTCTTGACGCAAGAAACCCATGTAACTGTCAGATAAATACAGCCAGCACTCCAAGGGGGTTTCGTGCAGACACGCCTTTTTTGTAGGAGTTGCTACCACCACCCCTATTGTCTCTGATGGCCTGCCTGTTAATGCACACTTCAAATAATGACCTTTCAAGCTTAGTTTTTTTTTGTGCGTTTCACAAGAGCAAGCAGGTGAGGCTAAGTGAAACCCAAACCCACAACACCTATTTCTGTGCCAACCCCTCACCAGAGTGGGGCCAGTGCATAATTAGCAAACATCCTACAGTCCCATGTATAAAAAGGCCACCCCAAGCTCAACTCTACACACTAGCAGTTGCAGAAACAGCCGCAAATCATCTATTTTTATGTTTGAGGACATTAAGGGGAAAAATAATGGCTCAGAATGACAAGGTGCAGAATGGTGCTGCATTATGTGCTTTGCTGCAGGTAAATAACTAAAATGGCACATTGTTACAGTCTTAAGGGTGTATTTAAAGTATTGGTGGGGAATGCATTTAATGTGATTAATGCGGTTGGTATAGGGGTGGCAAAGGTTTGCATCCTTAATGCTTTAAAGAATGTTTAATGCCAAGTGGAGGTGTGTTAAATGTAAATAATGCAGATGGTTTTGGGGGTGTCCCAGGGTCACAATCTTACCGTTTTAAACGATGTTTAGCACAGGATGGGCGGGTATTTAAACTGAATATTTTGGGCGGTTTTTGGGGTAGCACAATAGTGGTGTATATTTAACCCTTTCGTTGCCAGCACCCCCCCCCTCCCCCTTTTCCCCTGTGCTAAGCCTTTTTTGGGCTATTTGGGGTAGTTCACGCTTCGGCCCCTGTAACTTAGTCCACATAATGTATCCACACCAAATTTGGGTCCTTTTCTCCAAACATCATGGGGATTTTAAAGTTACACCAAACAGTACGAAATCCAAGGGTCTAAGACAAAAACTAAGAAAATATGTGCTAAAAAAGCTACAATCAGATGGATTTCGCTTATTCAGATAGTCACAAAATGCACACCTAGACGCACTACAAGGCATTTCCCTTATTAGGACCAAATCCCTCACTCACCACGAAGGTGACATGCTTCATCATGGGGATTCTCCTCTCCAAGGAAAACCTGGTTCCTTGGAGGGCTGACCATTCTTTTTTTCATTGTCACCAGAGCGGTTTTAAATCCATACCGCTGGTGCTCTGTTTTTAATCCTGACAAAGGGTGTATACGAATAAATGTCTGATTGTACAACCCTTATTCAGTTTTAATCCACACTGTTGCACTTACATATGATTTGCGCTGCGCCTTCACTTACACCTTTGTTCTTCACATGAGGATTTAGGATATCCTATTAGATATTCAAAACATCCCTGCGCTCCTCTCTCTAGTTGAGAGGGTTGTAGCCCTCCAAGGAACCAGGTTTTCCTTGGAGAGGAGAATCCCCATGATGAAGCATGTCACCTTCGTGGTGAGTGAGGGATTTGGTCCTAATAAGGGAAATGCCTTGTAGTGTGTCTAGGTGTGCATTTTGAGACTATCTGAATAAACTAAATCCATCTGATTGTAGCTTTTTTAGCACATATTTTCTTAGTTTTTGTCTTAGACCCTTGGATTTCGTACTGTTTGGTTTAGCAATGATTGGGGAATAAATCCAGTGTGGTCTCTAAATTTCCCTAAGACCCTCCTGTTTAATCTGTTTTGGTTTGTTAGATTTTAAAGTTACCCAGGGTTTGTGGATTCCCCTGGGGAAATTTGGAAAAATGGGGAAAAAGTGCTGCGGAAGAAAGCTTCTGTTTTTTCCCTGCAAATGGTATCAACGAAGGGTTTGTGTTGCTGAACTCAGCATCTTCCCAGCTTCCAGAGACAGGCAGACTTTTGTCAGAAAACCAAAATCTTCTATATAGTTTTGGCATTTTACTGGGACAGCCTATTTTTGCTACTGTTTGTGCTTTCAGCCTCCTTCCAGTTAGTGGTAGAAATGGGTGTGAAAGCAATAATGGATCACAGAAAGCTATACCTTCTGAGTTCAGTAAAGGGGCATTTGTGTAGATCCTTCAAGTTTTTTTTAATAGAAACTAACAGTTGAAAATTAGAAATATTGAAAATTTGTTGAAAAAACAGCCATTTGTGCCAACATTTTCACCTGTAACTTCTAAGTTTTATAGATGTTTGAAAGCAATGTACCGTTAAATCCACTGGACCCTTCTCGTTGTGGGGATATATAGGACTTGTAGGTTCACCAAGAACCAGAGGAACCCAAAACGAATAACTGAGCTGCGTCTTGCAATGGTTTTTCATTGTGTACCGGGTATATAGCAATTCATTTGGTAACATATAAAGAGAGAAAAATACGTAACAAGGACACCTATGTATTTCCGGAATGCGAACAAAATATACAGTTTAGAAGTAGAAGTTATTTGCACATCTCCGAAATTGTGGGTACCCATACTAGCATGTGAATTATAGGACATTTTTCAAAGTGGCTTCTTTTTTTACACATTGTGTTATATTTGGAAGGCAGAAATGCATAGAAAGTCAATTGGTAATAACAGCTGTTCTACAATTCTGTGTTGCCCTAAGTCTCCTGTTACAAATGGTACTTTACTTGTGTGAGTAAGCCTACTGCCTGCGACAAGAAACCGCAACATGGACATGTTTGTGGATGCACGCAGATTACAGAATTTTCCATCACAGAAATGTGAGGAAAACAGCTACATTTTAGGTTTGTAGTGGATTCTGGGTAGGAAAACATTGGGGGATACATGCAAGCCATACCTCCCTGGACTCCCCTGGGTATCTAATTTTCAGAAGTGTCTGGGTTTGGTAGGTTTCCCGAGATGGCTGCTGAGCTAGGGGTCAAAAACCCAGGTAGCCCCCCTTGCAAAAGCAGGTCATTATGTGATAGGTAATTTTGATGTCTCCACAGTATGTTTTGGGGTGTTTCCTGTCGCGGGCACTTGGCCTACCCTCACAAGTGAGGTACCATTTTTATCATGAGACCTGGGGGAATACTGGGTGGTACGAAATTTGTTGCAGTCCAGTGATCCTACAAACTTTCCTACACAGAAAAGTGAAGAAAACATATTTTTTTTTAGCATTTGAGGTTGGCAGGGGATTCTGGGTAGAAAAATGTTAGATCAACGCAAGACGCGCCGCCCTAGACCTCCCCTAGGTGTCTAGTTTTCAGAAATGTCTGGGTTTGGTAGGTCTCTCTAGATGGCCGCTGAGCCCGTGACCAAAAACACAGGTGACCCCTTGAAAAAACAGGTTATTTTGAGAGATATGTGGACACCTGTGTTTTTGGTCCCGGGCTTGCAGACATCTAGGGGAAACTAAAAAACCCATACATTTCTGAAAATGAGACAACCGAGGGAGTCCACGGAGGTGTGGCTTGCATTGATCCCTCAATATTTTCCATCCCAGAATCCACTGCAAACCAAGTTTAGCTAAAAAGTCAAACTTTTCTCTAATATCTGTGTGGGAAAGTTGTGGGATCACTGCACAGCACAAATTTCCTACCACTCCGCATTTTCCTTAGTCCCCCAATAAAAATTATACCTTTTACTTGTGTGGATGGGTCAAGTGCCTATGACATGGAAGGTCCAAAAACCTGTAGAGATTGAGGGGGGCCCATGGGGAGTCCAAAAGGGCAATTTTTTTGTGTTTTTATGGTGACGCTACTTTTGGCACCCACACAAGTGAGGTATAATTTTTCTCATCAGACTGAGGGGAATGCCGTGTGGTAGGAAATTTGTGCCTGCGCGGTGATCCTACAACTTACCCATACAGAAATGTGAGGAAAATTTGACTTTGTAAGTAAATTGGAAGTTCGTGGGGGATTCTGGGCAAGAAAATTCTGGGCGATCAAAGCAAGCCTCACCTCCAGCCAAGGGTCAGTACACGCACACCACCATCCACGCACACCACCCTCCACGCTCACCACCAGCCAGTTGCCATCCATGCCCACCGCCAGCCAAGCACCATCCATGCACACCACCAGCCAAGCGCTAGTCTATGTACACTGCCAGCCAAGTGCCACGCCACACTTGCCACCAGGCAAGCGCCGATCTACACACCGTCATCAAGCGTGAGTCCACACACACCATTAGCCAAGTGCAAGCCCACACACACTGACAGCAAAAATGCCAGCCAAAGGTCAGTACACGCAGACCATCAGCCAAACTCCAGTTAACACACACACACACACAAATTCTCCCTAGTTTCTAGTCATTTTCATGCCCCTGCTTGGGGATAGATGAGAATAAAATTATCACTGAAACAGACAAAATGTGTGCCTAAAAAAAGGGGAGAGACCCATGCATATGGGACTTTTCCCTGACATGCCCATAAACATATCCCTGGTTCCTAGTGGGCTTTATGCCCCCCCACCCCTGGAGGGGCAGATAAGGGGCTACAGCCCCGATCTGCCTTCCGAGGGCAGAAAGACTTTTTTGGGTGTGGGGGGATTAGAATGTCTATTCTGTGCAGCCCTCACGCCTACGTATCAAAAAAATAAACCAACATAATCCCTGATGCCTAGTGGGCTTTTTTTTAAGCCCCCGGGGGCAGATCAGGGTCTATTGCTCCCATCTGCCTCCAAGGGGGGCAGAAATACAGTGGATTTTTTTTTGGGGGGGGGGGCATTGCCCATTTTTGGTAGCTCCCACACCATATACATTATAAAAGAAATCCCTGGTTCCTAGTGTGCTTTATGCTGCTTGCGGGTGGGGGGGGGGGGACAGATCAAGGGCGATTTCCCTCATCTGCCTCCCTGGGTGGGGTGAAAGACTGTGGAATTTTGGGGGGTGGCATTGCCATGCCCATTTTGGGCTGCCCCACCCCTATATACATATGGCTATTGCCCCATCTGCCACCCAGTGGGGGGCATAAAGAATGTGGAATTTGGGCAGCCCCCACCCCGTTATATGTTCACATAAAAACTCCCTGGGGTCTAGTGTGCTTTCTGCTCCTCCCCCCGGGGGGCAGATAGGGGGGCTATTGAAACCATCTGCCTCCCCGGAGGGGCAGAAAGACTATGGAGACTGGGGTGTGGGGGCATGGCATGCCAATTTCTTGGCAACCTCTCCCCTATAAATGTAAAAACAAAAATCCCTGGTGCCTAGTGTGCTTTCTGCCCCCCTGGGGGGGCAGATTGGGGGCTATTGCCCCTATCTGCCTCCCAGGGAGGCATAAAGACTGAATGTGCCCAAACTAATGAAGGGAGCAAAAGCCCTTGCCCAAGGGGCCACTCCCCCCCTCCCTGGTGACTAGTGGGAGGATCCCTGCTTGGGGATTGCCCTCCTGATGTGATCCCCAAGAAGAGATCCACTAGGGAGGGCTGCCACTGGAAAGGGGAGATTCTCCCCTTTCCAATAATATCTCTCCTGTCTACCTGGGTGCACCGATCGTCATTTTGGAGAAATGATCAGAACACCCTCGGGAGCTGGGAAAGCTTTTTTGACAGAAACGAAAGCCCTCTGGTGCCCACACCAGAGAGATTTCCTGTGCCATGTGCATGGACGGCAAGGAGTCATCCGACACACATGAGCACTGGCGCGTCAGACGGCTCCCGGCCGTTCGACGCACCAAATGGGTTTAGATGAATATTGCTAAAGGCCCTAGGAGGGTACATATGGCAGTAACCTGAAGGTTTTTACAGTGCTTAGAAACATTTTTACATGAAACTCTATGGCTTTAAGGGGCCCATACCATGCAAATATACTAAACATTTTACAAATAATAACAGGGGCTTAAGTACTCAGCCAAAGGCGTCCATTGTGGGGGTGTCACACCCATGGGGCCCGGTTGATGGAGATTCTCCTGGTGGTTCGGGGACCCTGGCATACCTATTGTACACACACCAAGGCCGTTTTTTCTTTGAGGAACACAGGAACTGGGGGTTTGATTATCAGAAAACAATCCAGGGTTTTGGCTTATAGGCAGCAAGGCCAAGCTTAATAACATCAAATAACAAAGAAAGCACCAATGTTGCACTTTTATTCCCAATTCATTCACAGTGCATTGAATGAAACAATGACACAATCAACCACTTTTTCAGTTGGATTTAATCCAAAAAGCCTTTCACAATCTACATTGATTCTTTATCCAAAATACAAACCAACACCTTTAAACCTAAATGGGCAACCTTTTATTTCTCTCACATACATCAAAGCCTATGTTGACTCAACACTGTTACTATCTGTATGCATTCTCAATATCTCATTCATTCTGTCAATGCCCCATTCACATCTTTCAAACATCCCACACTTCTCACTGCACACTCCACTCCACTCACTATCCAGACACACTATATTCACAACATTTACATAATATTTACATACTAAACAAAGATAAGGCCATCAAAAACATCAATTTATCCAAATTGAGAATAATACACCATTAATTTTTTGATTTTTGGATTAGCCTAAAACAACACGGTCTACGCGATTTGAATCCCTCCTCTTGCGGGGATTCTCATCAGGACCAGTGTAGCTGAAAGACATAAAAATGACTTTGTCTTACTAAGTGACCACAAACCACCCTATCTACAGCTGCAGCTCATGCGCTTATGTCCTTCCCTGCATCAAATGCTTTCAGAGGCTACACTGTTGATTCACAAGAACAGTTGACCTGTAAACCTAATTATCATCTTGTCAAGAACCTCTCTCACAAGGATTAACTATGTCATAGTCATGTCAGATGGAATTAGAGAGTCTTACTTGGAACCACTATGGGTGGTGCAGGACCAATTCTTAGTATTAAATGATTTTTTCTGCAACAATAGAGATGCTCGTTTTAGCGTAGGCTCATTAATTGATTTAAAAGAATTTGTGACAACTTAAAGGCATGGAATGTGGAATACCTTATGTTATTATCTATCCTCCTCGGTGGATCTTGATTTGGAAACCCAAGGCAGGCTTGCATCGGAAGTCTAGGGAGAGAGACACCGATGTTTAATATTTAATGGCGATATGTACTTAAGAGAGAGTTGGCCATGCTTTTTTTGTTTCTAGACGGCAGCTAAAATGAAAATCTCTTACCTTGACAGTAAATGAATGAAGTCCGCAATTTGACCACAATTTTGGAGCTCCCGGCACCAAGTATTTCAGAGGTTGCCCGGCCGTTTGATTTAGAACGAGCGTCGCCGGCTTTCTCTTTTACGTGAGAAACGTCATGAGCGCGACTCTCTTGGGATTCTGGGAAATGTAGTCTAGAAGGACTCTCCCGATATGTATGGCTCGAACACGGGTCTTTTTATCAAAATTTTCCATCTTTTACTTATTCAAAGGAATGCTGGTTCTCGACACAACACTCCATTAAAATACATTTTCTGC
The DNA here is from genome assembly GCF_964204655.1 of Triturus cristatus. Lineage (NCBI taxonomy): Eukaryota > Metazoa > Chordata > Amphibia > Caudata > Salamandridae > Triturus > Triturus cristatus. The sequence goes on from NC_140585.1 coordinate 484,523,623, forward strand.
CAAGTGTTATATGGTCATAAATAAATCACAAAGCGTTTCCGTATTGGAATTGCTCCTCTTTTTATATATGTACCTGTTTTGTATGTGTAAGTTGTCATTCTGTGAAAAATATTTTTCTCTTAAGTTCGCACCAGAGAAAAGAGGAAAACCAAGTAGCTCATCTGGTTTTTGCAATGTGTATAATAATCGGAGCTTGTGAATAGCCAAAAGCGATTCAAATCAGAGTTTATAAATTTCTGAAAGTTCGTTCAGCCCATTGACTGCCGTATTGAATTATATAATGAGCATCGCTTCTCGTTTCAGTAATTTCGCATCAAGGTCTCCCCCTCGGTAATCTTGTTCTACTTTCGAAATGATGGTTCATCTCAACTCCTTTTCTGTGTGAGTCTTCGAATGCCAATGGTTCACTAGTGGTGCAGTTTGCACATTGTTTCGAATTCTTGATTTATGTTGCTGAATTCTGTAATGTACTTCCGGATTAGTTTTTCCAATGTATAATTTCTTACATGGACAAAAAATCCCATAGACAACATACTTAGATTTGCAATTGGAAAATGTTTCATGTTTCCAATGATTTGCATTGTGTGTGAAAAGATCGCCTTCTATCGTTCACTCACAACAGATACAAGTACCACATTTATGATGACTTTTTTTGGGGGGGGCAAGCCCACAAAATCCCTGATGGTCATTCCTTTTGGTTTAGGCAGAGCTGCTCGCACAATTTGATTTGCAATGCTTTTGTCTTTCTTAAAAGCAAATAATGGAGCTTCCGTCAGCGTTTTATCCAAGTTTTTAACCAAATGCCAATTTTGGTCAATTGCCTTTTTAAACTAATTTGATGTAGGACAGAATGTTGACATGCAAACAATCCTTTCCGTCTTGGATTTGACATTTCTCTCAAGTAAACGTTTGCGTGGAGTCCACCACGCCCTCTTCATTGCTTTTCTAAAAAGCTTTTTAGGGTATCCTCAAATGAGAAGTTTATCCTTTAAATTGTTGGCATGGAAAAAATACTCATCCTTGAATGAACAATTACGTCTAATTCGTAGAAATTGCCCATAGGGCAAATTCTCCTTTAGACTGCGTGGATGATCACTTGAAAAATGCCATGCTTTATTTCTATCAGTTTTTTTCTTGAATAATGTCGTTGCTAGTCGCCCATCTGTGGTATAGACTTCAACGTCAAGAAATGGCATTTTTGATTTAGAATAATTCATGCTGAATTTGATGTCAGGTGTTCTATTGTTTAGCCAAACAAAAAAGGCCTGTAGTTTTTCTTCCTCACCTGTCCAAATCATAAAAACATTGTTGATATATCAGACCCAGCTTCCGATCCACTGTGCCAAAAGGATTGTTGTTGTGCACAAATGTGTCCTCCTATTTTGACATGTAAAGTACCGCTAGCTCTGGGGCGAAGGGACACCCCATCGCAACTCCTTTTATTTGATAAAAGAATTCAGCTTTGAAACTGAAATAGTTCTTTTTTAGGGCAAAGCTAGCCAACTCCATGATAAATTCCGTAGGAATTTTTGCTTGTTTTGGTCTACTGTCTAGGAATGTTGCTAGTACTGCCAAGCCTTTGTCTTGCGGTATTTGGGTATATAATGATACCACATCTAAAGTGACTAGAAAATGTCTATTTTCTTGTAACCCCATTGTCTCCAGTTTGTTGATAAAATCTGTGGTATCTTGTAAGAATGATTTAACATCTTCCATGAATGAAAAATACGTCTTAAAACCTTTTTTTCAGAGAATCCACTAAAAGATAATTTTGAAACAACAGGACTTAGAACAAAGTCTACGTTTTGTCCATCGTCAGGCATTAGTTTGGGCACATTCAGTCTTTATGCCTCCCTGGGAGGCAGATAGGGGCAATAGCCCCCAATCTAGCCCCATAAAAGCCCCAGAGCCCGCTGTGGTCTGTGAGGTGCTCTGGGGGTTGGGGGTGTGTGCAGCGTGGTCCTGGGGTGGGCTTGAGGCCCAAACTTATATTTTAGCCCTCTGAGGTTGGGCGGGGCTCTGAGGTCGAATGCAGTAGGGTCCGTAGTGTGGGGATTGACAATCCCCCCCCCTCGATTTTTTCAAATAAAAGCCCCAGAGCCCGTTGTGGATCTTTTGGTGCGCTGGGCATTGTGGAGGAGGGTACATGTTGGGGTCCCAGTGGCACAAAGCAGTCGTTTCAGGCCCCCAGAGACCGCTGTCCATTTTGCGGTGCTCTGGGGGCTTGTGGACCGATATTGGTTGGTCTATATTGGGGTCAGATGTCTCCGGCTCGCCGAGGCTACCCCAGAGCCTGCGTAGCCCTTGTGTGCTCCGGGGTAGTTGCATGTCTGGTCCATGGAGGCCGGTGTAGGTTGCAATACGGAAGGGGCGCATTTGAATGATATGTCCAGCTACTTAATGATGAGACGGCAGGACAGGGGGGCAGATACTGCCTATGATACTTTACAAACGCACGACAATCCCTGCGAAGTTAATATGCACTATGTCATAATTCTGTGATTGAAATAATTGGATTGATGTAACTGCGACATAATATCAAGGATGTTGTTATAAATGGAATATGTGATGATCCTTAGTACCTATGTAACAGGAAAGATAAAAATGCAATAAAGATATTTTTTTTAAAATGGAGGCCGGTGTAGGTCGGATGAGACCGGTGCCACCGTGCTCTATACCGAGCCCCAGAGACCGGTGCATCAGTGCTGTGCTCAGGAACTGTGCTAGGGACGGTTGAGGCATCTGCCCCATGTGGATGAAGTTGGAGGGTGAATGGCTACAGGGCAGCTTTTCCTCATCACCACTGGAGGGCGTCACCACCCCCATGATGTCTGTGTTGTGGGACACAGACTTCATGGGGACGGTCCCGTCCTTCGGTGGTGACGAGGAAGGACGGCCCATAGCCATTCACCCAAGGTTCTATGCATCTCTGGGGGCCCGGGGCTGAGTTAGCAACCCCAGGGGCTGTAAATCAAATGACAGCCGCAAACAGTATGCCTGTTCACTCATAGTGCACAGGCACATTCCCACCAAAATCTAAATATCTTCACATCTAATATTCAGGGTTATGATGTGTGTTTCAATGTTGTAACACAGCAGCAGCTCACTAAGATAACTGAAAATAATCTCTCTAACACCCTCCTATTTCTCAAATGTGAGGCACTGTTTTGATCCAAAAGAAACGTTTTTTGGGGGGAAGGGGGTGTTGTATGAAACAAACACATTTCTCTGAGAGAAAAAAATGTCTTTAATAGACTCACACATCACCCACATTCAAAATAAATTAATGGAAAACGGAATTTGAATCAGTCTGTTTAAGAATTATTCAAGGTCACGAGAACGCGTGGTATTAATGTTCTTCCCCGGGGAAAGATAGGGGATTTCTGCTCATTGGTGTTTTTGACTGTTCATAAAATAACACATAAGATTAGTATACACACGGCAAAGACTGTGTTCCATGCAGACCACAAAGTGCATGTAATGTAAATAGGGCGAGGGGACGTTACAGATTTTCTAAGAGACATCCTTACGGTACATGCAATTTATAAGTTAAATCCTAACACAGAACTCTGAACTATTAAATGTGGGTAAAGAATACCGTACACTCTAAAAAGTATAGATTAGAGCCTAGATTAAGGTTGCACAAGGGGGTAATGGGGTAAAAATCAGGGTTTATACTCAAAAGTACCACCCACCTATGTGGTTCCGTTTTCAATCCTGAGTTTATGCTTCTCAGACTTTAACTATGATGTTTACCAATAGGGATGACAGGTCGTTCCTTCAGCTTGCAGACCTCTGGCATACTTAACATTTCCTAGACGCTGCTTTAACCACATATATTATTGATTGTCCTTATGTAATGTGTGTGGTGCATACTGCTCTGACACCCTGCGCTGGTATGAGGGTCATTATATAACTAATTAAATACATCTGAAAAATATTGGTTGTTGAAATGTCTCTTGCGAATTACCAGAGTCCCAGCTATTTACAAACTGTGAATGTTCTTGTAGTTAGGGCATTATTTCATTATGTATTAGCGTTTTCTAAGGTATGTGTAACAAATGGTAATTCAGTGTTTTAGTAGAGTTATTTTTAAAACAGATGTCTGTTCTACTCCCACAGGATCACCCATAAATAACTATAACTGAAGAAGAAATGGTCGCTTTTTACCAAGGTATGGGTATTTAGAGTTCTATAGTTCTGAGCCACTTTGTTAACCAGCACCAATGTTTTTCTAATTGTATTCTCATGTATTGGTGTTTTTACAGGTGATAACACTGAAGTACCGTTGTCAGTTGACGCACTACAACAGATCCTGTATTGTCATGACATGCCGCTCAGTGTACAACATATTCCTGCTCTACCAAGTAAATAAAAAGGACCCTAAACGTTGCGTAAGCCTTAGGCTGTGATAGTCCAAAACCCCTAGGTGATCTGTAGGAGGGCTCCTCAGAAGGGCTGCTAAGGGTACATTTTATACTGTAAATGTGACTGTTTTTTTTCTTTTTTCTTTACAGGGCCCATGGAGGCATGCAAGATCAGTAGTCTGGGGCATGAGGCAGAGCCACGAGCAAAAAAGGTACTACTGAAAGGAAGTCTTCAGCACCTAAAAAAGGACTGGCTTCAAAGAAATTAGCTTTGCAAAGAACAATAATAGGTGTTGTAGGAAGGTGGAATCTGACTATATGGTTGCCCCCACTTTTTTCCTGGTGTTTGAATGGTTTTTGACTAGTCTGGCTGGGGTCCTGCTATCCAGGACCCCAGCCTATCTGCTTACTCCCTTAAATGATTGGTGTGCATATTAGATGCACTAGTGATTGGATACTGTGGTACCTTATGAGCCCTTAGTATATGGTACCTTAGGTACCTAGGGCATTGGTACTTCACAGGCCTACCAGGGGCTGCAGCATGTATTATGCCACCCCTGGGAAGCACTCACAATCTGACACCACAGGCCTGCTACTGCAGCCTGTGAGGTAGTGTTAGCACTCCTCACTGAGGTATAGGTTCCTATATCTCACCATACACAAACATATAAACCTATCAGTCACCCCTATGGTAGGCCCTATCAATCCCAAGGGCAGGGTGCTTGGTTTACTATGTGAGGGGGTGCTTCTGCCTGAGCAGGACCACTCTGCAGCTGGCAGAGTCTATTCTCTGCTGCTGTTTGTGGATGCGGTTAAACCATATACTCTTAAGTGCATTATAACCTCGCGGTAAATGCTAACTTTGGAATGACTGCATCAAAACATGTCGTGTTTGGTGTCAAACAACTTGGAATCCTACCCCCACACCAGTAACTGGTGTGGGAGTAGGATCCCACCCTTCTAGAGGGGACGACATGTACACACTGTACTACACGGTAGAAATCATCTAGAGCCACCAGCACAGACACCGGGCTGCCCTCCTGCTGCTGACCGAAACTCGCAGTGGAGGGAGCCCAACAAAGGGTTTCCTGTCACAGGGAGGTGTCACCACCTTCCAGACAGGATTTAGTGTATTGGAGCTGGGTGGGTGCACTCTTAGAGTGCTTTGAAGTCCTGAACTGGGGGAGCAGTAGGCTCCTCTGTGCATATGCCAGCTCAAACCGGTTCAGGGGCTACCTGCCCCTGCTCTGGCGTGAAACTGGACAAAGGGAAGTGGGTGTAACCACCCACTACCCTGACCCTCCTAGAGGAGTGGTCATAGAGCTAGTCCCTCCCATCTTTTCACTATAAGATACCACACATTGCCAATGAAATTTAGATTACACCTGGACGACGCTCTACGAAGAAGAATCCTGGCCCTTCAACTTTATACTATCTCTAGAAGATCGAAGGATCTCCCTTGGACTTAAGGAGTGACTCCCCTGCTTGGCAAGCACCAAAACTACTGAACTACGGTTGCAAACTTTACCGCTCCCGCTGGAGCCCGAAGTCCCTGCGTCCCCTGAAGCAAATTTCCTGACCTCTCGACGGCCATTTTGAGTCCCCAGCAAAGCTGTGGCATCTGGACCCCACGAGTGACGAGGAACAGCAATACCAGGGAACCGTGCACTGATTTCGAGTGCAAGCCCTAAACTACATACAACGAAGTTGTGCTTTGGACCACTTGTTGTCCAAGTCCCGAGCAGGTCTAGTATCGAAGATCAGCGGCCTACCTCGTCCCGAGTGACCGTGGGCTGTTGGTGAACTTTTCCTCCAAAGGCGTCTTCGCGGTTGCTTGCCCGTTGGCTAGTGACCCTCCAGAAGACTTCCACATCACCTTCAAGGGCTCGCCTGGTTGCTCTGGGCCTGCCCTCACTTACCCTTGCTGGGTAAGTCCATCAGACCTTGCTGGTCTGCTCCATCAACAATCTTCCATCCACACGAGACTTGCAGTTGCCAAGGCTTGTTGGCTCCAAACCGAGTGCCGACACCGTCAACAGCTGCAGACGTCGTGGGACCCTCCGAATCCAGCTGCTGGTCTTCATCGATCCCTCCTGGTCCTCGTGAGGGAAGAGACAAAACGACATCAGCGACCTGAAGAGACGCGACAGCTGTGGTCATCCATCTTGCTGGCCACCGGTCACTAGCAAGTGACTTTGAACTCTCTCCCCTCAATTTCTAGGTCTTCTGCAACTCCAATCCATCTTCGGATTCCAGCGGACACTTCTCTTGACGACACAAGCAGCAAGTCTTCAGCGATCTCCATTGAAAACAGCATCGCGACCCGACACCTAAGGACACGTATGCACCCGGCTTCCCTGGGTGAGGTAACTCTTGCATTACGGTGCCCAAGTGTGCATTGGCTCTCGAAGTACTTACCCTGTAAGTTGTTTGCTTGTTGTCCACTCCGAAGTGCCCTAGAACTGTAAAATACAAACCGCGACATTTGCCATTGAAACGTATTGAAACCCCGCATGTGTGTTTAGACACTGCACGCGTCTCCTGTGGGCTGATTACTTACCTGCTAACACTGCAGAAGTGAAGCCCCAGCGATTCCCAAGGCCCTAGGCCTCTTCATATTGCAAGTCGAGTTTGTTAAACCACTATTTTAGTATATGGTCTGGTACGCCCCTAGGGCTACAGCCATATTTGTGCTTAATTTATTGAGAACTGTTGATCTTTTGAATGTTTACCTGGCTCTAATCTCATAAAGAGATTAGTAGAGTATATTTAGAAATAAATACATATATATTTGATATATATACCTGTGTGGTGTCTTCATTTGGTAATTCAAGAGATTATAAGGTAAAACAAGCTGCTTTACATTCCTCAGAGACTTAGCCTGAAGGCTGCTCTCCACAGCTACCACTAGGATAGCTTTCTTTAAAAGGTTGTCTTTAAACCTATCTACCAAGAGTCGAATTGGACTGGTGCAAGGTGGCCACTATAACTAGTGACCAGCATATGCCAGGCCAACTTCTCACCCTATGTCCCCCATCATACCACCAGGAGCATACAACCCACCAGCCCCGTGTTCAGTGTAAACCTCCCAACACAAGCCTCAACATACCCTGATAGTAGTACTGGATGGAGCGGGTGCCAAAATCAAAGTTTGGAAGTGGTGTCTAGTGGAGAACCATCCGCAGGAGCCCCAGGCTGTTCGCATTGGGACCCTCTTTCTTTGATCCCACCCTGCCCCGCACTGCAGAATGGGGTTGATCAGGGTAGCCTAAGTGCAGATCCTTGGATGCTTCAGGGTGATATACAACCCGGCCCTATGTTCATCCCTAATGCTTCCTAATATGATTTTCAAGATCCGCAAGCAGTACTAGGGGCTCATATCAAAGATATACAGCTGGCGGTTAGAAAACTAAAATGTCGGGTGAACTATAAGACCTTAAAACTGGGTGAGGCTGTGGTAAATAAAATTCCTTTACCTGGACTTAATTTGATACAGAAACATAATAAAATAGCTCAGTAAAATGAGAGGCAGAATCCGTGGTATTAGAGGTTCGGAATGGGCTTTATTCCAATGAACGATTATAATCGGTTGCTCCAAGTTCCATCACCACGGAGGTTCAGGAAGTGAAGTACATACATTATTGACATGAAATGACTTTTATAGATCATACATTACAATGAAGCGAATGCAATAGGCGTAACAATTGATAAGGAAAATGACGATGTATCTGCGTAACCAAAAATGGGTGTAATAAGGAGTAAAAAGGAACATAATTGGTTATGATGTCACATATAGGTGGATCTATAAGATAATACTTGGCATGGATGCGCGCGCAGCAGCATGACGTGTAATTGACGTGCAACTAGGGGGTGAAGGGGACTTGACATTTAGCTCTACATGTGGAGACAAGAAGTCTGGGGAGTCAAGTCAACCTAATCCCAAATCATATCTAACATCCTATGTTTAAAGAACTATGTTATCCACGAAAGAAGGACTCTCGGACAGAATCTATTCTATACTGACTGTGCGTGCGTGTACAAGCGTCTAAGTGTCTACACTAAATGCGAGGGGGTAGAAATATTCCATGGTAACAGGGCTATGAATTACTTGCATGAGGACAGAGAAGCCGGGCCTTTTGCTTGGTAACTGGAAGAATGTTTACTTAAACTACTAGGCAGGAATGCATCGGCTGAGGGGGAAGCAGATAATTCGAAGGTGAAATACAGTTCTTGGCAGAGAATAGGCTGATGTCAGGCTTCGTGAGCCGCGCAGAGAATGAGACAAAGTTCATGGTCACAGATGCAGGCTCAGACTGGAGCTTTCAGAGGCAGAAGGCAAGAAGAGTTTGATGACAGAATCAGGGCCTACTTGCCTGGACTGTAAAATGGCATAAGTGAACCATATAAAGCCGGTGGCCTTTCATACTTAGGAATGGAATATCTGGCCTATTCATGGCGGATCTGACAGAGGACATGTTGACGGTGGACGCACATGTATTTGCGTCTTCATAACTGGAACTGGAGGGAACATACATGTACTTGTGACCTGCACATAGAACCGTTGGGGTCCAAGATAGGGGACATAACTGACCAGAAAAATCCATATTTCCACATTCCCTCCTTGTCCCCTACTTGCCCGTTAAGAGATATCAATCTTCATCAATCCATTGATCTGTTCATATAACATCATTTGTTCTTCTTTCTTCTTCCGTGACGAATGAAAATCTTGATGTGGAATGCACGATGTGGCACACAGACCACAGATCGCTGGTCCACATTGTAGACATAGACAGCAACTGAATAGTATGAGAAGGCCAATACCTAGGAAGGATAAAACTCTCCATCCCCAGGCTGATATCACACTCCAAAACCAACTGGACCAAGTCCAAGTGCCTGGGTTCTGGTGTATCTGGTTTACAATCTTATGAAGGCGAGTTATGGCTTTATATACTGATGGCGAATTTTCTGGTATGAATACGCAGCAGCTTGATCCGATGACCCTACAAGCTCCGCCCCTATCAGCCAGGAGGACGTCAAGGACAAGACGATTTTGAAGCACAACAATCCGCATAGCAGACTGCTCTTCTGTTAAATTGCCTAGGGCGGAAATAGTTTCATTCACTACTGCTTCAAGGGTTCTAGTTAATCTACGTATCAGTTTACTATTAGTAACAGTACCTATATAAGGAAAGATGCCCTTATTGAAATCTGTGTATTTTTCCCATGCTGTTTCAGTGTAATCGACAATTGGGAGATCTCTCCGCTCTCTGTTGTGTACTAAATGAATATTTCTGTAATAATCAGGAGGAGCTAGGAAAACAGGTGGCAAAAGGAATGCAATGTAGCAGGTACCATCCCAATCTTGAGGTAGACGCATATATGCGGTCTGACCACATATAAAGTAGGAGTGGCGATAAGCTCTAAATGAAGATTTGCCTTGATCACTGAATTCTACTATAGTAGTGCATTTACTATGGCCCATATGTATGGAACCAACCTTTCTTACACACAATTCACCCTTCGCTGGGAATACTGACATGGTGGGTAAGACTAGTTCAACTTCGGATACGACATTTAGAATCATGAGATTAGGTGTAAAATTACCTAATCCATATACTTCATTTTCTAGATCAGTTCCTGTTCTTTTGGGGCGACCCTCCTTGTCAGGGTAGCAGACCTTGAGTAAAACTAGGTTCAGGTTTCCCCATACCCACTGATCTTGGTAAACTGCTGTGTCTGAGTCTATGGAATTGATTAAACTAAACCATGCTCCACAGGAGCCATTATGTGTAATTGGGTGTGGAAAGAATGGCAGGACTCCTTCATAATTCTGATAGGGAGGGAGCCGACCACACACCCAACAATTGGTGGCATTACTAGTCTGATGGGAATGATGTAACATACTAATGAAAGTGTTATTGCGCAGCGCAAGTCTATAAGACAATTCATGCGGCGGTAGGTCACTAAAAGAATGTTCTGCGGTAACATTGTAAACGTTTCTGGCAATAGGGTAATATATGTGCAACAATATACTTGCAGTAATTATTAAAAGACTTAAGGAAAACAAGATTATTAATGTCACTATGCAATGGCTACGCAGTGATTTACAATACGCCTGTCGTTTCAACATTTTCCGCGACTGTCCATGATTCAGGTCTAGAGGATACATGTCAGAGACAAATTCAACCGCTTCACCTTGGAGAGGACTTAAACAATCAAATTGTCTGACGTTCTAGGCCTCAATTTTACTTTATAGAGTTCGGTTTTAGTCCTTTCAACCAAAGGAAGTTTTGAATCAGTCTGTGAGGGAGTGCAGGGCACAATGTCTATATCCGAGGATAGTCCATGAAATTTCTTGATATGACTTGAATGAATCCAGCCCTTGCGGCCCTCGATCTTCACGGCTGTCCTTGTGGTCAGCAAAACCAACTTGGGTGTCTTCCACCTGGGCTCCAGCTGAGTCTTTCGGTCGAAATTTCTCACAAATACGAGATCACCCGGAACTACATCATGGGGTTTCACCTCAGTATTGTCGGGAAAGGCTGCAGCTACCTGTGAACGACAAGATTGTAGTGCAGACATCAAGGAAGCCAAGTAATCTGTCAGCATATTACAGTCAACATCAGTTATTTTGCGTGGTATAGGCGTCCCCCACATATTTGGTGGTCTGCCAAAGATCACCTCATACGGGGATAGCCCTGTTCGAGAGTATGCTACCATTCTCATGTAGAAGAGTGCAACTGGTAACGCTACTACCCAGTCGACACCTTTCTCTCTGCATATTTTGGACAATCTGATTTTCAGTATCTGATTATGTCTTTCTACAAGACCTGCTGCTTCGGGGTGTCGGACACAGTGGAATTTCCACTGATATCCTAACAGAAGTGACACGTGTTTCATTAATTCGGATGAGAACGGCTGGCCGTTATCTGAGTAGACAACACGTGGTAAACCGTATCGTGGGAAGAATTCTCGAACCAACTGTTTGGCAGTAGTCGGGGCAGTGTAATCTGAAACCGGGTACGCCTCCGTCCAACGGGACAGAGCGCAGACAACTACGAGAACATATTTGAATCCTCGACATCGTTCCATCTGGATATAATCCATCTGGAGCACTTCAAAAGGGTGATCAGGAGGATGAAATCCACCCTGTTCTACGGGAACGCTTTTTCCTGGGTTGAACTGGCAACAGATCATACAGGTACGGACTTTTTGTTTGGCTGCTGCTCGTAAATGTTTATTGAACCAAATGTGTTGAATGCTGTCTAGCATAGCCTTTTCTCCTAGATGTGCTGGACTATGTATAGTGTTAATTATAACTTGGACCATTGAATCAGGAAGGAACCATACAGACTTTTCCTTCATCATCCATCCTTGGTCCGTTTGGATCCCTCCTAATTCAGTCCATTTCTTTATTTCGTCTGGTGTAGCATGTGTCTGTATGTCAATTACGTCAAGAGTAGGATCTTTAACTGTCATACAATGTGTCGGTGTCAGGACTATTGTCTTTGTCATGTCGGGGGTTTGAGTTTGAGCAGTCTGTTTAGCTGTTCTGTCGGCTAGATCATTGCCTTGGGAAATGATATCAGTAACCTTCGTATGAGCCTTACATTTCATAATTGATATTGCAGTGGGTAGATGTATTGCATCTAATAAGGCATGAATGAGGGGTCCGTGCTGAATGTGGGCACCGTGGGAAGTTAAATAACCTCTCTCTCGCCACAGCACGCCGAAGTCATGTACAACTCCGAATGCATAACGTGAATCAGTGTATATGTTGACTTTTTTATTCGTGGCTTGAATACAGGCTTGTGTCAGAGCGATGAGCTCTGCGGCTTGAGCTGACAAAGTATTTATACGATTAGTTTCAATGACTTCAGTATCTGTTGTGACTGCGTAAGCGGCCACTAACTCTCCTGTACTTGTTCTCATACATGAACCATCTACATACAATGTCAGGTCTGGATCTGACAATGGGACATCGGTTAAGTCTTGTCTGGGTTTTGTCGTTATAGTAATAACTTCAATACAGTCATGAGCTAGTGGGTCTGTTCCGGTCACTGGCAAAAGTGTGGCAGGATTCAATGTGTTACAGCGTCTGATTTCTATATGTGGCTGAAACAATGTAAGTTCATACCCTGTAAGTCGTGCTATAGTCAAGTGTTGTGTTTGCGTTCTATTTACAAGAACCTCTACTGCATGTGGTACTTGAACTGTCAATGGATGTCCTAACACTATGGCATCGCTTTGTCTGATTGCTAAAGCTGTCGCTGCCACTGATTTCAGGCATGCAGGCAAAGCCTGAGCTACGGGATCTAATGTACTAGAAAAATAAGCACATGGTTTGTGTGCTCCTGCTTGTTCCTGTGTGAGTACTGACAAGGCAGTACCTTCGCGTTCTGTAACAAAGAGTGTAAACTGTTTTCTGTAACATGGCGTTGCTAAGACAGGTGCTTGACATAAAGCTTTCTTTAGGCTTTCAAAAGCTTGTGTATGTTCCTGAGTCCAAGGGAGAACAGTCGATGTGGCTGCCTCCTGTGTGGTTAACTGAATGAGTGGTTTTGCTAGAAATGCGTACTGAGGGATCCACTGCCTGCAATATGACGTGAGGCCTATGAAAGCCCGCACCTCCTTTTGTGTCTTGGGTATTGGCATGTTAGCTATTAACTGAATGCGGTCGGGTGTAAGCTGCCTTCCCTCCTTGGACAGCGAGTGTCCAAGATAAATAACTCGCTGGACACAGAATTGCAGCTTAGAAGGGGACACCTTGTGCCCCTTTTCGGCCAGAAATTGTAAAACTGTCAGTGATGCTTTTTCACATTCCGGTTCGCTTCTTGCGGTGATCAGCAGATCATCGACATATTGAAGCAGAGCAGTGTTAACTGGCATGTGGATACTATCTAGTTCTCGTTTCAGTGCTTGGCTATAGATGCTGGGGCTTTCTGTAAATCCTTGAGGTGCGCGTGAGAATTTAAAGCTACGTCCATTTAAACTAAATCCGAACAAATATTGGCTTTCCGGATCTATTGGGACGCTGAAAAAGGCATTCTTGAGATCAATTACAGTAAAGAATGTTGCTTCGGAATCAATAGCTGTCAGTAATGACGAGATATCTGGGACCACAGGGAATTGTGGCACAATGCATTTGTTTAACTCGCGCAGATCAATAACCAATCGATAGACTGGCGGGGCCTTTGGATCTGTTCGTTTAAGAATCGGAATTATCGGTGAATTACATACATTGGAGTCGGTTTCCACAACCACTCCTTGGGTAATAAGTTCGTCAATGATTTGTAGTAAAGCCACTACAGCATCTGGTGGTAACTTGTATTGTCGCATTCGTGGTAGCACCACTCCTGCCTTTAATGTGACTCGATATGGTGTAATATTCATACATCCAACATCAGTAGGGCCTTGTGCCCATAGATGTGTAGGTAATGTCTGTAGTCGGGGATCCATGTCTCTAGACACATAATGGCCTTTAAAATCACGTAAAAACAACCTTACTCCTTCCGGAGAACAACATATTATGGCTCCTAGAGCTTTCAACGTTTTTATTCCTAGCAAGTTTTCTGGACATGATTTAGTAAGCAATAAATCTGTAGTTCGGGTCAGAGGTCCTATCGTAAGTGGGAGAGGCTGTGACACTTCATTAACAATAGGTTTTCCTGAAAAACCAAGGGAAATATTCTGAGAGCCTGAGAGGGGTGCCCCTGGAACTTCACTACGTTTTATAGTTGTTCGACTTGCCCCTGTATCAAGTAAAAATTTTCTATCTTGGCCTAATAATTCACTATGTACATAAGGTCCTTCTTGATCTACAGGTATTTCAATAAGGGGTAAGTCAACTTCCCTCTCTAGGCTTTTTCATGCGTAACGCTGGTACTCAGGATATTCATACTGTGCGGTCTGATACATTTGTCGTGTTGTTGTCTGTGTGGCAGCAACAGGCAACGGTGGTGCAGCTGGCACAAACTGTATAGACTGTTGTGCGGCTGGCATGGCCTGGGCATGCTGCAGAGCTCCTTGTTCATTCTGATCTTGTCTGAGTGGCCGTGATCTTTCTTGTGTTTTACCTATGGCGATATTATGTTTTAAAACTGGACAGTCGTGTACGTAATGACCTGGCTTTTTACAATAATTACATGTCCCTTTTACAGGTCCTGCTGAATCGGAATGTGTCATACCCTTTTTATGTCCTTCAGCTGGAACTGTCTGGGAAACTAGCATTTTCATTTTCGTGTCTTTCATGCGTCTGTGTTCATGTTCTTGTTCCTCTCTAATTCTATTGTGATGGTACTGTAACATTTGTAACATTTGTGATGGAGTGTTACCTTGCCAGGTACTCTCGAATTTTAATACTCTATTCTTTACTGGGGGCAGGGCATTTTCTACTAATTTTGTTACGAACAGATGTGGGTATGATTCGCTACTTGCTTTTATGCCACTATTTATACCAAAACATTTTTCAAATCGGGCATAGTAATCACTAGTGTCTTCATCTTGCTTCTGTTTACAGGCTGAAATTGTACCCCAATCTTCCTTTTTCGTAGTTAATAAACGTGGCAGTACCTGTACTAATAAACCTGGTAGTGCTTTAGTTTTATCCCCAAGTCCTGCTCCTGCAGTTCGGGCCTTTTCTTCCGCTTCTAACACTGACCATTCTATCTTTTGGTCTCCTACCTCCCACTCTTTTTCCTTGAGTTTCTCATAAATACCAGCAGGCATCAATACCTTTAATATTGTCATAATGTCGGGATAGGTATACTCTCCCATAAGTAACATGTCTTTAATTTCTCGGTGAAAACCCGCTGGGTCTTTGTCATGACTGGGTACCACTTTCTTCATTTGTAACAATTCTATTTTTGATATGGGCGTATATACAAATACGCGCTTAAACTCGTTGTCCTCGCCCTTTATTGGGTGTACTTCTCGTAAGGGATTCTGTCTATCCATGTGATACGTGGTTCTTTCCTTGACGGGCAATGAGACATGGTCTGAACATACAAAAAGAATATACTGCTTTCTTGATTCTAGAATTTCTTTAATTAATTTAGTACCTGCACCTCTCCATTTATTCATAAGCAATTCAGTCAATATGTCAGGTAAGGGACCAGGGTCCGAACGCTGACTCCGATATAGTATAATGAGTTGTTGAATCATATAAATCCCAACTAACCTCTGTTCATCTGGGGTGAGATTCAAAAATGTGCGTACTACTGTATCATCACTATATTTTCCGGGACTGTCCACCCAATGGACAGCTGCCCTGGCTAAATCTTGTTCATCCATAGAATCGAGAAAATGATAACCCCTTCGTTCTCGGAGTAGTTTGTCGGCGGTTTGGAACGAATGCTCGTTAGACCTTATATTAATTATAGGTATTTGGAAATTCCTGTTATTATCTGGACATATCGGACGTATCGGGTCAATAAGACATCTATTACTATTACAAGATCTTCCTCTTCCTACATAGGCTATGGTGTCCGACTGTCTCGCGGGCAGTCCTGACCCTTCTTCCTCGCTTTGTTCGAACTCGTCTACCTCTAATCTCTCTTCGTGTAGGCGTTCTATTTCTTTACGGATCTTTCGGCACATGGCTATTATACAGTTTTGCTTATCATGTCTCCCTTCTGATATATTCTGGCTCCATCTGGTAAGAATTTGCATTGCTTCCGGGTCTACCCCCGGTCGGTCTTGATTTCTGATCACACAATTTATGAGGAAACGTAACAGTTCCCCCTGTATCTCTACTTTCTGGTATTCCATAGCTCTGTTAATACATTCTGGATCTCGCCCTGTTTGGACAAAATGATAGATTTTATCTAGATGCGCAGTCATTCCTGGTAACTTCCCTAAATACACTGCGGCTCGTCTGATACGCAATGATGCCAGGGTCATTTCGTCCTCTTTACCGGGCACAGGGTCATATCTGCAATCTATAAGAAGTTCCTTCAGCGTACGGGCACTTATGAGTTTGGGTGTACGTGAATGTGCTGACTCTTGAAAAGTAAGTTTATTTATTCTGGGTGGCGTAGAAAAAATGTTACTAGCACCTCCCGTAGCCCCATCTGGGGTGTCGGGTGTGAAAGGATTCGTTGAACGTGATACGGCAACTACAGGTGTGGACACATCTATAGAAGTAGCTGTAGGAACAGATGTAGAAACAGATGTGCTTGCCGGAACTTGTGACTCGATCTGTTGCTGTAGGGATACGGGTACTGGATCTTGGCGTTGGACCTCCCTGGTGTGCGGTCTATGCGGGGCGGAATTAGCATACTCGGGAGCTGCGTCATCTAAATATGAAGAAAGAAAAACATCTTCTGCGGTTCTAGGATGCCCCTTAGGATGTACCTTTATTGGAAATAATGGGGGCGGCAAGTCTTTCGGTATTTCTGGAGTAGCTTTAGGTAATCCTTCGGCCAGAAGGGGGTACATACCATTCATAAGGGCATTTCTTTGTCTGTCTACTTGTTCTGATTTCACTCGGATCCCTTCCTCAATTAATAGGTTTTCTCGAACTTTATTGGAATTCTCTTTACTCCTCTCTTCCTGTCTACGTGCTTTTTCTGTACGTCTATGAGATTCTTTACGCCATAATTCAACGGCATCTTTCTGTGACTGTCTGACTTTCCTTTTCCATAACTCTTCCTCGACTTTCATGATGCACTCTGCATCCCAGGTTCCCGCTGCGGGCCACCTCTGACTTTCTGGTAATTCCTTGGTGTAGTCTACCCATAAATCAAGAAATAATATAGCGTCTAAGCCATGTTTGTGATACATGAAGTGCCCTGGAGTATCCCTAGGAGGAATAGGGACGGCTTCTTCGAGAACCCCTTTTCTAGTAGTGATCTGTCTTAATTTCGAAAAGAACGGCATATTGACAACTGATCCGATACTTAATCTTGAACACACTTAATACAAAAGCACAATAATGAACAACCATTCATACCACAATATCCAGGACGTTTTTAAACACATTAAACATTAAACATTAAACCTTTAACTGAAACAACAATGATGATCGTCTGCATAACTAATCACCAAGCTTAATTCTTGACAATAACTAGATACTTCGGAATACTTGATATACTGCTAAACAGTACAGATACACTGCTAAAACAGTGCAGACCGGATTTGTGTACCCAAACCCGTCTTGACCAGCACAACCTATGTGCACGTCAGAAATGCCTCCCCAGTAATGGTACTCACCGGGTAGCTTCGGAAACGGAAGGCCTCGGAAACTGGACTTGGACCGGACTGGACTCGACTCGACTCGTCGGAAACTGGACTCGACTTGGGACTTCGGAAACTGGTGGGCCTCTGTATACCTCGGATCTTGCTCTCTCAGCTAGGCTCTGGTCGGGATACTTCGCACTTCTCACCGCCTCGTCTGGGTGTTGATCGCAGCCTCAGTCGCCCCCGCTTCACCGGAGGGAGATACAGGAAATCCTGCTGGTACGCGTTATTGTCCGTCCAGCTGTGGCAGGAGACCGGGCCTGCAACTCACCGCCGGTGCGTGAGATGAGAAAGTGTCCCTGTTCGGGCGCCATTCATGTGGTAAATAAAATTCCTTTACCTGGACTTAATTTGATACAGAAACATAATAAAATAGCTCAGTAAAATGAGAGGCAGAATCCGTGGTATTAGAGGTTCGGAATGGGCTTTATTCCAATGAACGATTATAATCGGTTGCTCCAAGTTCCATCACCACGGAGGTTCAGGAAGTGAAGTACATACATTATTGACATGAAATGACTTTTATAGATCATACATTACAATGAAGCGAATGCAATAGGCGTAACAATTGATAAGGAAAATGACGATGTATCTGCGTAACCAAAAATGGGTGTAATAAGGAGTAAAAAGGAACATAATTGGTTATGATGTCACATATAGGTGGATCTATAAGATAATACTTGGCATGGATGCGCGCGCAGCAGCATGACGTGTAATTGACGTGCAACTAGGGGGTGAAGGGGACTTGACATTTAGCTCTACATGTGGAGACAAGAAGTCTGGGGAGTCAAGTCAACCTAATCCCAAATCATATCTAACATCCTATGTTTAAAGAACTATGTTATCCACGAAAGAAGGACTCTCGGACAGAATCTATTCTATACTGACTGTGCGTGCGTGTACAAGCGTCTAAGTGTCTACACTAAATGCGAGGGGGTAGAAATATTCCATGGTAACAGGGCTATGAATTACTTGCATGAGGACAGAGAAGCCGGGCCTTTTGCTTGGTAACTGGAAGAATGTTTACTTAAACTACTAGGCAGGAATGCATCGGCTGAGGGGGAAGCAGATAATTCGAAGGTGAAATACAGTTCTTGGCAGAGAATAGGCTGATGTCAGGCTTCGTGAGCCGCGCAGAGAATGAGACAAAGTTCATGGTCACAGATGCAGGCTCAGACTGGAGCTTTCAGAGGCAGAAGGCAAGAAGAGTTTGATGACAGAATCAGGGCCTACTTGCCTGGACTGTAAAATGGCATAAGTGAACCATATAAAGCCGGTGGCCTTTCATACTTAGGAATGGAATATCTGGCCTATTCATGGCGGATCTGACAGAGGACATGTTGACGGTGGACGCACATGTATTTGCGTCTTCATAACTGGAACTGGAGGGAACATACATGTACTTGTGACCTGCACATAGAACCGTTGGGGTCCAAGATAGGGGACATAACTGACCTGAAAAATCCATATTTCCACAAGGCGGTAAGCGGGGACATGGTAATGATGGACGCACATCGAAAGATACTTTAAAGGGTTGAACTGTGTAAAAACATGGTCCTGCAGGCTTGTCAAGCAGCATCGACAGAAATAAATGCTAAACAGGCATGACTAGACCCTCGACGTCCCCTAACGAACCCCTATTCCACAGTTAGTAATAAACCTACTCATAATTCATACTATAACATTAAGGTCTACACTATACTGAGTAAATCCCTACGATTCTTATGCTGTCTCAAGAGCAAAAAGTACTGAGAACCCCTCAAACAAAGTCTAAAAGTACCGCACCCCACAACAGAAATATATAAATCAATACCTAATATACGACAATACATAAGTTCAGGTGAAAACAGCACCAGGTTAGGCAGATTGAAGCGTTCATGGGGTAAAGCTGCGACACTCCAACACCCTGAACACATAGAAGGGCCATATGTAGGGTCTGTAGCAGATGCCTCTGCGAGTACGGCGCTCACTTACAGGCCAAATTGTTCAAATAGGCTGTGGGAGGTTACCTAAAAATGGATGGGCTGGTAAAAAGCAAAATTGGTATAATAGCGCTAAACAGCGCGGGTTTTTACTAAGTAAACTAAAGAAAGCCAGAATATGCACTATACAGCGGCTTTAAAACACGCCAAAGCAAATGCTAAGCCCAAACCACCAAAATGATTCATCCGGGCAGTCCCCAGCAATCAGGATTCCTCAACCTGAGGATTCAGATCCCGTGTTTTTAGAGAGTATTAGAAGTTACAGCCGTATGGTAGAGAGATTTGATGCTACAGAGCATTATGAGGAATTTAGGTTTGGTAATCTACACCATATGAGGTTCTCTGATCATGAGGTTTTAGCCATACATCAGGCAGTGCAAACTCTTATAGAAAAATTGTTACACTATGTGGGCCTTAATGATTTCTTCCAACTACGCTTCCAGGGGCAGACCCTTGACAGCCCCTTGTTCACCGAACAGCGACTTCATGTGTTTGACGCTGTGGAAAGGCTGAACTAGTCGCCTATGGTACCTTCAGAGGCATCGTCCTCATTGTACGAGGCTGTGAATGGGGTGTTTCCTGTTCTTTAAAGAGCGTACTGTAAAATAAAACCATTGGAAAGAAACAACTTTGGCTGTTCAACTTCAACAGCGTAGCATTCAACACCTCTCGGGCGGCCAGCCATGTGGGGTTACTGTTCAATCGCAGCACCCCCGATGCTGTCTTCATGTCTAGAGTGGCTGAAGCCCATGCAGTACTTGAAATACCTCCAGACCGCTTGGTTCGCTTTGGGTCACAGGTCTTTTTGAGGACTATTTTGCCATTGCTGTGAAAGTTGTTTATCACAATGGTTCTTGGAAGTACTTTACAACTGGGAAACGTGTGAAAAACAAGACCATATATGTCCTCTACCATTAAAAAATTAATTCTACGGTATCTTCAACCTTAAAAGTTTTCTAGGTGGCAAGTAAGTGTGCACCCATTGCGATCACGTCTACAGCACTCATGCAAATCACCAGTATGAAATGCACTGCAGGATGTGTCAAAGGGAAGGTTGCGTTGTAGACGCCGCCCTGAAGATGAGGTATCACAACTGTAATTTGTTTTGTCGCTTGCAAGTCTGTTTGAGCACACACAACCGTGGTCTTATGTGCATCCCTCAATCGGTTTGCGGCGAGTGTGGTCTGTATGTATAAGCAGATCACAAAGGCATGAAACGTCCAAGGTATCAATACGTCTTTTAGGGCTGGAACAGAACACCATTGCTACATGCTTAAAAGTCTGCCACAGACCAAAACCAAAGACTATATTGTGTTCGATATAGAGTGTACACAAGAGATGGGGGTACACCAACTTAACTATATTTATGCCCACCATCTAACTTCGGATGACAACTGGGAGTTTGAAGGGCGCTGTTGCGTGGGTGACTTCCTCAACGCGTTAATTCAAACAAAATTCAAAGGGTATACCATGCTGGCGCATAATTCAAAAGCATACGACTTTCTTTATTTTGCAAAATATGATTTGTGAAAAGATGCCTGTAGAACTCATCACCCAGGGTTCCAAACTGATGATAACTGCTGGACCGTACAAATAAGGTTCATAGACACCCTGAATTTTCTGCACATGAAATTGAGCAGGCTGCCAAAAGCCTTTGGTTTCCCAGGATGTAAAGGTTATTTTCCACACATTTTTAACACCTGGGCAAACCAGAATTATGTGGGGCCCATGTCTCCTCCCGACAGCTACGGTATTGAGTATATGATGCCTGCTGAGAAAGAGAGCTTTCTAAAGTGGTACGGTGAAAACCGTGAAAATTAGTTTCATTTTCAAACAGAATTGAAAGCTTTTTTTTTTTTTTTTTTTTTTTTTTTTTTTTTGTCCTCATTTTGCCCTTGGAGAGTCGCATAGAAACTCTAGGAGAGAAAAAAAGATACGATACACTGTCACAGATAAACTGGTAGTGCTCTCACATACTAGGATAGCACTCAGTGTTGTTCATAAACTCTCCAGAGTAAACACCGCGAAATGTTAATCCATATAGGGGCAATGTTGCTGCTATTAAGTAGCCATATCTGGGTATATCCATGTATAGGAGGGAGAGCCGACCAAGCAGCGTTAATCATCGGACAATGTGGGGGGAAAAAAAAAAAAAAAACCCCAAGCACATACTTAGGCCCAATTCAGGAGGTGCCAAAAGTCTCGTTTTTCGGGGTTACCCGATCTTACTAGATCTATTTTTGATGTACGTAATACTGATAAGCGCCAGTCCAGCAAGGTGGGGGGCAGTGGATCCTTCCATTTCCTACATATCTCTCTTCTGGCAAGTAGGATACAATAAAACAAAAGCTTTTTAACCGAACCTTGAACTTCCAGTGATGTTCCAAAAATTACGAACAGTGCATTAATTGAAATTTGATGTCCCACAGATGTTGTCAACAGTGTGCTAATAGCATCCCAAAAAGGTAACACCAGTGGGCATTCATAAAACATATGTAGATCCGAGGCTGCTAACAATCCGCATTTAGGGCATGCCACAGTGGATTCATTAGAAAATTTAGATAGCCGCTGTGGAGAATAATAAGCCCTGTGTAAAGTAAAAAGGTGGTTCCTACATAACCATGCTGGCTTCACCGTATCCCATAAGATTTTACAAGAGGAATACCAGATGTTCTCAAGGTCTTCCCCTGGGAAAGAGGAACTCCATAATGTCTCAGGTAAGGCAAACTCCCCGTCGACTTCATCTAGTAACAAGTTGTACCAAAACGAAATCTCTTTAGGTGCAGGGGGTCTATCCATCAACAAGGTCACTATACTACTCTCACCACCTATTTCGAACCTACCTCTGACAGAGCTCTGCATACGGGCCCAACTTGCTATCTGTAGATATTTAAATTTAGAGAGACCTAACCCCACTCTAGCTAGTATGTGGTCCCAAGATAGCAAAACTCCATCAAAGAAAAGATCTCCCCAAATTTCCAGACCCGCCTCTCTCAGAGGTACTGCCAAGCTGTCAAGAAGCCACACCGGGGAACCGGGAGAGTTCCATAATGGTGACCTGCCTGAGAAATAACCCACCTTTATTGCACCTCTTATTTTGACCCATGTTCTTATGAAACCTAACAAAATCTTCAACTTAATCTTTTTAAAAAACTTGGGATCCCCAAATTTAAACAAAAAACCATTCTGGTCTACTCCCCCTCCTCTCAATAATGCAGCAAACATGCTTCCTATACCCACATTTGTTGGCATCTTAAGCAGCATCCTGGCATGGGAAAGTTGGAAAGCCCAAGCATATAACTGTAAATCAGGTGCTGCTAATCCCCCCTTTTCTCTGCGGCGTCTAATCTTTTTCCAAGCTATCCGAGGTGTATGCTCGTTCCAGATAAACGAACTAATATAACCTTGCAGTTTTTGTAAAATAGAAGGTTCAAAATACAATGGAATACTGTTGAACAGAAAAGAAATTTTAGGTAAAATAAACATCTTTACCAAATTAGCTCTACCCAAGATGGAAAGGGAGAGCGAAGACCACGACCTCATAAGCTTTCTACAATCTCTTGTCACTATATCTAGATTCAGCGGTACAATTTTGTCTATATCTCTAACGATGGTAAGTCCGAGATACCGCATGGAACAATTGGGCTGGACCCCTACCACTGGCTCAGCCTCGTTCCATATCATCATCTCTGTTTTGGATGCATTAATCTGGTATCCTGACATCTCACCATAATCATTGGCCTGTGCAATGATCGCAGGTAATGCTGTACTCAAGTCAGAAGAAAAAATGAGAATGTCATCCGCATACAGGGCTACCTTCCTCTCCCATCCCCCATAGATAAAGGGCTTGATATCAACATCATCCCTCAATCGTTGGGCAAAGGGCTCGATGTAAAAATCAAATAGGAGAGGGGAGAGTGGGCAGCCCTGCCTGGTACCCCGAGTGATATTAAAGGGATCTGACAATTCACCATTGACTAATACAGAAGCTGTTGGATTCCGATACAGCAAACCTACCGCTCCACGGAAGCCCTCGCCAATATTGAACTTCGCCAAGACCCCCGACAGGAATGTCCAATTCACCCTGTCGAAGGCCTTGGCGGCATCCAACGTGATAACAGCTAAGGGCAAGGAGTCCGTAGTCGCCATGTCGATAGCACCCATCAGATCATAGGTCAACTCAAACAGCTGGCGACCCTTCACAAAGCCACGCTGATCCTGATGTAGAATAGAGGGTGCCACCTCTCCCAACCTTTTAGCTAGGACAGATGAAAAAAGCTTGTAATCTGAATTTAGAATAGAAATTGGTCTGTATGACCCACAGCTGTCAGCCTGTTTACCAGGTTTTAATATCAAAGTAATAGAGGCTTCGTTCCAAGATTCAGGAGGATACACCCCCTCCAAAAAGATCTGATTAAACAGCTGAGTTAAGAAGGGAAGTATTGTTGGTAACAAAACCTGATAAACCTCCGAAGGGAGGCCATCCGGACCTGATGCCTTGCCCTTCTTACTACCTAAGATAGCTCCAGTTATCTCTTCTTTTGTAATTGGTCTATCCAAGGCAACTTTCTGAACAGGAGAAAGAGAGGGAAGAGATACTCCACTCAGCCAGTCCTCAACTTGTCGTGCATCGATGCTCTTATCCTCATGATATATGCTCTTAAAATAATCACGGAAGGCATTTCTGATTTCTTTATCCGCTGAGTGGACCGTACCTTCTGCCGAAATTTGATCAATATTATTTCTAATACGATCCGTTTTTGCTTTCCAAGCCAAAAGCTTTCCAGCACTCTCCCCAAATTCAAAATGGGCCATCTTACTGGCCTCCCATCTCTGAAGAACTCGTAAGTTCAGTATGGAAGCCAGTTCCCCCTTTAATGTAAGTATTTTATTTTGCCATTCTTCTAGTATTTCTGGAGGAGCGACAGGATGTAACAAGATATTATCCTGAACCATAGCTAAATCTGCTTCCAACGAGATGACCGTGTCTCTATAAATTTTCCTTTTATATGAGACCTTGTTGGTAATTAGGCCACGCAAAAAAGCCTTAAATGCGTCCCATACAAAGCCGGACGAAGCTGAGCCAGTGTTGTTTTCAAAAAAATACTGCGTTTCAGTTCTTAAAAAAGAAATGTCATCTGGAACATTAAGGAACGAGCGGTCAAACGACCATGTTCTGGCAGTGGCAGTGGCATTGGTTTCCGACAGCCCACCCAGCTCAAGGTATAAAGCAGCATGGTCAGAGAGATGAAAGGGGAGATAGTAGACCTTTTGCACCAGTTTAACTAATTCCTGACTGACCAATGCTAGATCTATCCTCGACTGGTGTTGATATTTGTAGTTCCGAAATGAGACGCCCTGTCTTAGACCAGACTTAAGCCTCCATACGTCCACATATCCGAACTCTTTCATTTTTTCAAGTAAAAGAGACCTAGTTTTAGATGAAGATATAGGTCTATTAGATGAAGATTTATCAAGGAGAGGGTCTAAGACCACATTAAAGTCTCCAGCCAGGATGATCGGTTCAGGATAAAGAAGAAGATGGGAGAAGACGGTACTTAGAACTGATGGATCGTCCTGGTTAGGCCCATAATAGCCTGCTATGGTAACTCGGGCCCCAGCTATAATTACAGAAACAATAATCCACCTCCCACTTGAATCAACAAGTTTTTCAACTAACCTGGCTTTTAATGATTTTTTAAAGATAATCGCGACCCCTCTAGTATTAGAGTTTTGTGTGGTAGATACACAAAAATCGACCCATCTATTTTTTTTAACTAAAGAAAGCATTTCTTTTTCCGTAAGATGCGTCTCTTGTAATATCAATATTTGAGCATCAAAATCTCGGAGATACTGCATAATCTTCCATTTTCTTGGGCTAGAGCGAAGGCCATTAATGTTCCATGAAAGAACTCTAAGCTTATCCATAGAGACAAGTTCTACCCCCCAACCAGGTATTCACCCCATAGCTACAAAAAGAAAAACCTATGCTAACGATACTAACTTTCTCTTGCAGAATCATGATTCTCCATACCCAAAGAATGTAACAACGGGCAAAAAAAGAGGACTTTTTAAAAATTTTTACTTGCACCCCCCCGTGCCCACCCAGGCCTCCCTCCTCCCCATGGGAAACCCTTACTTTATCTATCTGGAAATTCCAGTAGATAGCACTCCTACTGAGGTCCTGTCCTTTTTTAATCTATCTTTACTATCTTTACTATCTTTACTGTTACATTTACTTTTACAAATACGCCCACAAGATATGAGAGAGGAGAGAAAGAAATGGTAAAAAGAAAAGTAGGAAAAGCAGTGTATTATAGATCCTTCCGTGCCCCCAAAACCCCCTTTTTTTTTTTTTTTTTCTCCTTCTTCCTTCCTTCTCTACTTTTTAAAAAAAAAAAAAAAAAACAACAGTACTCTACATCACTCTACATCACTCTCAACTGCACCTAATTAGAGCCCCCGTTATCCTTATTCTTCTCTCTACTCTTCCCCAGAGAAGCTAGGAGTTCATCAGCCGCCTGCACTGATCGAATGTTGTGCATAGTATTATTATGCATAACCTTCAGGGTGGCTGGAAATGCTAGCTGAGCCACCGCACCAAGACTCCTAAATGCCTCCAACCTCCTCCCGAACTCCCACTGCTTATCCAATGTGGCCCTTGAGAGGTCTGATCTAACCTGGAAGTTAAACCCCTTCCCGCTCAATGACTTCTGCTTTAGGGCCAAACCCAAGATAGATTCCTTCAAAGTATAAGTACGGAAGTTCACTAATATTTTTCTTGGTTTTTCCCTTTGAGGGTTCCTCCTGAAGGGGTCTCTGTGGATGCGCTGGATGTCAACAGATAAATCCTCAACCGACTGATCTAATCTCAAAGAGTCTTTTAGCAACTGAGTGATATATTGCTTAATATCTGACCCCTCGCTACCTTCCGGAATATTAAGAATACGAAGGTTATTGCGGCGTGCATTATTCTCCAAAGACTCCATCCTCTCAGCCAGCATCAGATCTTCCCTTTTGAGCTTATTGATATCCAGTTTGGTTTCATCCAAATGCAAAGACATAACAGTCATGTTATCCTCCAATCTTTCTGTTCTTGTCGCGAGGTCAACTAGTTTACTATCTAGAGATTCGCAGTAGTTCCGAATTTCAGACTGGATAGCTGACGAGGCCTCGAAGCCTTTTTTGATGTCTGCTGATAGGGATGAAAACATCGACTGAAGATAAGAGGCCAAAGATGGATCAACCCCACCAGCTGAGCATGTATCTGGGGCAGAGGTTATATCCCTTTGACCATCCTCTTGTGGTAAGTTGCTACTATGAGAAGACCCTGTTAATGGAAACCCGAAATTGGAAACTGTTGATAAGGGCTTTATAGCCTGATGTTTTGGGGATAACAAGAGGGTCGGAGACTCTATGGAGCATGGATGATCCATTTGGCTTTGTAATAAAGAATCCGATTGACCCGGAGCACTAGGACTCTTAACAGGGGGGATGGAACCTTGGGTAGGAAGGACTGAGAGGCTAGCGATGTTATCCGTAGTCTCAACATCTTCAACTGCATTTGTATCAATACTCTCAACCTGGAGCAACGACGCGTTTGTTTTAGCCGGAGCTGGCCCCGGTACTGACCCCGAAGAAATACCTGTAGCTAAAGAAGACTCAAAATAGCTCTGTGACGCCATCGGGGAAGAGGTACTTTCGAATAGTTGCTGATCGGGAAGGCGCAGAACCTGCGGGATAGCCTTAAAATAAGACCGCAAGGACGGCGTTATCCTAGACTCTATATTCTTGGCTGTATTCTTAACTGCCTTGATGTTTCTGGCAGCCTTAGGGTTTTTTGCTGCTTTATTAGTAAAAGCGCGCTTCGCCTTAACCTCACCCGAAAGATAAGAGGAGACTCTTGTCTTTAAGACAGATCCTTGAGTGGCCTGGGCAGTCTGATATGACTTCGATAACCCTTCAGAAGATGACAGTATCTGATCTCCCTCAGGTGATTCAACAGTTGACTCAACAGTTATTTTAGTTTCAACAGTATCGTGCACGGGGGGCAGCCCGGAAACAGGGCAGTTGAGAGAAACGTCCAACAAAACAGGCACAGAATTGAAAGCTTATTGTCAGGGGGATGTAATGATCCTCCGAAAAGCCTGCAACCTCCTCAGAGATGTTGTGTTGGCGATGACTAAGAAGGTAAAGGTTTTGAAACCCAACACACCTCAAATGACTAAATCCATAGAATACATAGACCCCTTTTAAAACATCACTCTGGCTTCCATGTGCATGTACATCTACAAGCACATGTTTTTAAGACCTGAAAGCATCGCTCTAGTCCTGCCAGACTTCTATAACGGTAAACAAAAAAGTTATTCAACCCCCACTATCCAATGTCTCATGTACGTCTCTGCAAAGGAAGACCTACATATTCAGAAAGCCTTACAGGGTGGTGAATACTGCCTGGGACCTCATTACCCGGATGAGTACGCTGTAATTAAGGGTGATTCAACTGCCTTTGAATACAATGGTTGTTTATATCATAGTAGTCCTCAGTGTTACAAGCCCCATGAGCTTAACAGACTGTTGGGTACCAAGTTTGAGCACCTACACAGACGTACTCTGATGAAGACACAATATGTTGGAAATAGTGGGAGTATGAGAGGATAGATATGCTAACATCCGATGCGGAACTCTGCTCTTTATTAAGAGTCTTGATTTACCAGAGCCCTCCCGATGCCTTATTTAGGGGTCGTAGAAATGCTATACGGCTGTACAGGGCCACAGGTGAGAAAATAACTACTATGATTTAACTAGGTTTTTTTAAAAATTATTTTTATTTATTTTGCAACATAAAAGAAAACGGTACATGTTCATGTTGTTAATCAAATCACACAAGTAATGCTGCTAACACATTCGTATGTATTCACAATTCTTCGGTCACAGTCATTGTGGTTGTCATCAGAGTATCAATAAAGCACAATCCTCCATTGAATCGTTACATCGTCTACCAACTTTCCTTTCTAGACTCTAATTAGTCACTAATATCAGATCCGGCGTCCTCCCGAGGGGGCTCACATATATTTCCACGATGTGTGTTCCATTTCCCCCAGATACGGGTCCACTTTTTGGGGCACCCCCTATGGACGTATACTGCTTTCTCGGTTACCATTGTGGTATCCATATCTTGGCACCATTTCCGCAGGGTTGGGGACTGCCTGGAACCCCAATTGAGAGCTATATTGCGTTTCGCCAATGTCAGACCAAGAGTTACCCAGTTCTGATGTGATTGGTTGAGTCTGTGGGTTCCCAAATATTAATTAGGCAGCATTTTGGTTCCGGGAGGACCTCTATCCCGGTTACCTGCGAGATCGTGCCCATTATTGTCCCCAATATGCCTGAATGCTGGGGCAGCCCCATATGGTGTGTATAGACATCCCTGGAAGGCCGCATTGTCGCAGGCATATAGTGGTGTGCTGGTGTTTACCAATTTATGTAGGAGTATGCATGTATAATATGTTCTATGTAGGATTTTTAATTGTAGTAACCGCAGCCGTGAGGGAATTGCTACCTCTCTCGGGGATGCCAATGCTTCTTGCTAGTCTGCCTCCTCCAGGGGCCACAGACCCTGCTTCCACCGTTCTTTAAGAGTAATTGTGGGGTCTTGTTGATTTTTTACTATCTTCCGGTACACTAGGGAGATGGCTTTCTTGTTTAGGAACTCTGTGAGAAGCCTATCCTCAAGCGGCGAGGCCTCCGGCGGTTGTGTGTCGCTAGGTATGACCTTCTGTAGTGCGTGTTTTACTTGTAGATATCTGTACCTTTCTATCTCTGCTTATCCATACGTTTCTTGTAGTTGATCGAATGGAATGATCGCCCCCTTTTTCCAAATATCTCCCACTTTTGAGATACCTATTAGGTCCCATTGTCGGAAACTTTTTGTATTGCTCAGTTTGCCAAGCCATCGTGTGTCCCAGAGAGGTGTGGCTTGCGTAATAATCCCTTCCCAACCTAATGCACGTTGCGCCTCAAACCATATTTGTACCGTATGTGCCGTAGGGCCTGAAAGTGTGGGTTGTCGTTTTTTATTATAAAGTGTTCCCATGAGACCCTCCCCTTCAAGCAGATGTCTATCCAGTCGGAACGCCAGGTCGTTCTGTGGTACATGGAGCCATTGGTTTAAGACTATAAGTTGTGTCGCCCAATAGTATTGTTGGACATTGGGAAGTGCAATCCCACCGTCATACCATCCTCTCATGAGCTTTCTTATGGCTATCCGACTCGTCTTGCCATCCCACAATAGTTTGTTCACCTCCGTATTAATAGCTGCGAAATATGTGGGTGCTATTGGGAATGGTGTGTTTTGGAGGGCGTAGATAAATCTGGGGAGCGCCATCATTTTAAAAAGGGCCGCCCTACCGAGTAGTGTCGACGGCAGGGAGCGCCAGTGTTTGATGTCGCTTTGGAGTTTTTTAAGCGGTTTTGCAAGATTTTCTGCCATGAAGCATGCCTGGGTATGTGTAATATATATACCTAAGTACTTGAATCCTTCCGTCGCGATCTGTATGCTGCAGTGTCGTGGGAGTTTTGGCACCGGGCCGTGTAGTACGTAAAGAAGGGATTTTGCCCAGTTTATCGTGTATCCTGTGGCGCCCCCATATGCCGCACAGATGTCTAGCAGGCAATTTATGGATCGCGCAGGGGTAGCCAGGTAAAGAAGGATGTCATCTGCTTA
This sequence comes from Triturus cristatus, assembly GCF_964204655.1. Lineage (NCBI taxonomy): Eukaryota > Metazoa > Chordata > Amphibia > Caudata > Salamandridae > Triturus > Triturus cristatus. The sequence goes on from NC_140585.1 coordinate 484,553,937, forward strand.
TAGCGAGTTGCGGTCCTCCCATCCCATTGTCCATCGCAGGCCCCGTATGACTAGATCCTGGCGGATCCAGTCCGCCAGGGGCTCCAGCACCATCGCAAATAGTAACGGTGACAGAGGGCAGCCCTGCCTCGTTCCCCTACTCAGTGGAAATTCCGTTGAGATACGGCCATTTATCACCACTTGGGCCAGTGGCTTGGTATATAAGAGTTCCACCCACGTGCAGAAATTTGGGCCTAAGCACTGCGAAAATGAAGGGCCACTCCACCAAATCAAAAGCCATGCAGGCATCCAGCGAGAGGATCACCGCATCTTCTGCTATTGTATCCCTACGTGCCATCACGCCATTCAACCTACGTAGGTTGAGTGCAGTGTTACAATGTGGCATGAACCCCGATTGGTCAGGGAGGATCAAAGTCGGTAGGTGTACCTGGAGTCGTGTGGCCAATACTTTTGCCAGAATCTTGGGTTCCGCATTTATAAGCGAGATCGGCCTATATGAGTCACATTCTTCTGGGGGTTTGTGGATAGCGACTATTGTGGCCAGGCGCTGGTCTCTAGGCAGTTCACCCTCTTGTAAACTATGTGTGAGCATGCGGAGCATATGTGGTACGAGTTGTGTTGTCGCTTCTTTATATAGTTCCACTGGCAGCCCGTTGGGCCCCAAGGCTTTCCCTGGGCGCAGTGCTCCAATCGCTCGTTGGAGTTCGTCACTGGTTAGCTCTGCTTCAAGGTCTCGTACATCTTCTGGTGAAAGTGTGGGCATCTGTATGTCTTTGAGGAATTCTATGTTGTCCTCTACCGTGCCCGTTGCAGTGGGCGTGTACACTTTCTGGAAATGCAATGTTAGCGTCTCCGCTATTTCTTGAGGATCTGACGTAAGGAAAACCGGACTGTGACCGGATTCCTGCCACCCACCTGTTCGCTTTCCTTTTTCGTCCAGCCATGCCAGAAGCTTTCCTGCCTTATCCCCTACCTCATATATGACATTCTGTGTTTGTGCGTGTTTAGCTTTTGCCTCTTCCCAGGCATACACTTTGTATTCCTGCTGTGCTAATTGTAGCCTATGTGTCGCGAGGGCTCCCGCTTCTGATTTCTGGTCCGCCTCAGCCTTGTTCGAGGGACTCGATATGTTGCCGTTTCTCCCGCTTGTGGCTGGCGACTAGAGATATGGCTTGTCCCCATATCATCGTTTTGTACGCCTCCCACAGTGTCGTTGGGGACGACACTGTGTGCGCGTTTTTAATGAAATATTGTTTTGTAGTTTTGAGTAAGTCCTTCCTAATTTGAGGTTGCTTGAGATAGCCAGGGTGTAGTGGGAATATGCGCCCTCTTCCCGGGAAGCGTGAGATGTATGTAAGTAAAATCGGCGAGTGATCTGATATGCCCCTTGGGAGGTGCACGATGTCCCCCACCTTCTCCAATCCAGTCGCCAATGTGAATATGTAGTCGATTCTGAAGAAACTGCCATGCAACCCCAAGAGAAATGTGTACTCCCCCTTCTCCGGGTGTCTGGCCCGCCATATATCTATTAGACCGGTCGCCTCCGTAAAGTCTGATAGTTTGAAGCCCTTTCTATTGGAATCTTTGGGGGGTTGTCTATCTATGGATGCGTCCATTGTGGTGTTGAAATCACCCCCCATTAGGAGGTCTCCAGCCGGGAGTGACAGAAGAAACACCCCCAGGGCCGGCAATGCTGCGCGGTTGTGGCGGGGTAGCAGTGACAGAGTCGGAAACCAGGTTAGGGTATTGTAAGGAGGGCTTTATTTTTGACAACACTTTCTTTTGACGACTTGTCAGTTTGTTGCTAGCAGATGAAGTAGAGTCCGTTTTGCTCCATCTTGGGGATTCCAGAGTGAACCAGTTTGTATTCAATCGTCTGGACTTAAGCTTGTCGTGTCCTCAGGTTATCGACGGTGTCCAGGACCCAGGACCACGGGAGAGAAAAAAAATAAAGAGAGAAAACCAAGGATTAGGACGGTCGTCCTTTGCTGAATCTGAAGGGGCCGGGAGTGAGGGAAACAGAGTGCTCTGGTGTTTATACAAGGTCCATAAGAAAACGTGCTCAAGTGCTCGGTGAAAAGGGGAGGGTAGAAGACTATACAATATTTACAAGAGAGAGTCACGCTGATGTGGGATAGTGCTCTCACACGGACGGGTGGCTCCTTCTTCCCACCCAACCCGCTACTCTGCCCCATACCTGTTCAAACCACGCGCCTCCCCTGGGAACGTGGCAGGGCAGCTCGAGGAGTCGGTGGCCTCCTGGCTCGTCGGTTGTTTCTCCGGTACTTCTCCCTCCGTACGCGTCGTCCGTTTCTTCCCTCCGGGTCTCAGTTTTCGCCTTTCTTCTCCACTCCGGTTCTCCTCTCTCCTCAAGGGAAACGCCGTCCGTCCTCTTCCGGGATTCTCCTATCTTTGAATGCCCCACAAACGTGACGTCACTCAGGGGAGGGGTTTCGCCCTGCTGGAAAGCAGCGTTAAAGGAACCGCGTCCTGCTTCCTTTTCCGGAGCCCAGTCTTACGGGGAATACGAGAACCACTCGTCCTTTTGGTAGGGAGCATCCGGCTGCTGTAAGGGGATACAATGGGGTAAAGGAGAGTCTGTTGACCACCAGTTCCAAGATGACTCTTGTGACTCGGGAATATCACCGGCCCCTTCACAGCGGTGTAGCGCTGGGGGGATATAAATGGATACCATATTGTATGTGTGTCCTTCCCACTGGCAGGTCAGGGCTGCAAAGCGTCCCTGATCATCTGTCCTAGACCCTTGAATTATTAATGGGAAGCGAGTATTAATCAATATTCCAACTCCCCGTGACCCAGAAGTAAATTCTGAATGTGCCGCCATCTTATAGCCCCATCTAGCTAATGCCTTGCATGCTGTGCCCACCAGGTGCGTCTCTTGTATGAGAGCCACCGCCGGACCTTTACATTTTAAGTATTGAAGTACCAAGCCTCTCTTTATTTTAACCCCCAGCCCATTCACATTCCAGGAAATTATTGTAGGGGGGGTGTGTCATGCGTTGTATGGGATCACCCGAGTCATGGCCCGCCATCGGTGTTACTTCCTGCAGTGGCGTCATCCTCTATGTGGCGCTGTGCCTGCATCGTTTCTTAGCACAGTTTTCCCTGTATATGTGTGAATGCTGTAATGATAGTCTGTACCGTTGCTATTAAACAAAACTAAACATTCCCTGTAACCCTGTACCCCCTCCCCGCCTAGCGGATTCAGAACTACCCGCCACCCCAACTCAGCAGAGCGCTTCCATCCCATAACTATTTACTTGCGTCGGGGGGTGGTGACTCCTAGCGACCATCTGGTGCACACCTCCGTCAATGTCTCCATTCTGTGGCTGTGGAAGAGTGTGTGCCAATCCAAAGTTCTGTCACATCTCCGGAGTACGTTGTGGGTCTAAATATGACCTTTCGGTATGGCCAAGGGCATCTGTCCTGAGACCTATTGTGAATCAGTTTTCCTAACTAATCAGAATCCACATCCTCATTCTGTCGTGTGTTCAGATCTGCTGCTGTCCGTTGAGCAGAGGCCGATCCTTCTGGTTTCGAACCATGCAGCTGCGTCTTCTGTCTTTTCCTTTTGGGCCCGGCGCCGGTCTCCAACCAAGAGAAAAACCAGCTCTTCCCCTCCGCCTCCACCCTAAGTTTAGCGGGAAAGAGCATAGCATATTTTAGTTCACGATTGCGCAGTTCTTTCTTAATTTCTAGAAAACTTCTGCGTTGGTTGGCAACTGTCGCGGTGTAGTCAGGGTATAGTGATACTGTGGTGTTCTCCACCTGTAGTGGGGGGCCACACGTGCCGTCTCGAGAATCGTGTCCCTGTCGCGATAATTGAAGATGCGGGCCAATATGGGCTTAGGGGGCGCTCCTGGCTTGGGCCTACCCCCCGGGACTCTGTGAGCTCGTTCCACAGAGAAGAAACTGGACAGTCCCCGGGGCTGTAGTTGGGTTTTCACTAGGTCTTCCACAGACGGGTCCAGTGCTGGCCCCCTGACAGTGTCCGGCACTCCAAACAGGCAGATGTTGTTGCGTCGCGATCTCCCTTCTTGATCTTAAAGCTTGGCGGCCATCAGTTGGGTCCTGTGCTCCAGCTGTTTCACTTGCTTTTGCAGCACGGCTGTGTCTGCTGAGAGTCCCGCCGTCGTAGTTTCGACATCCGTTATCCTGGTATTCATTTTGGCGAAGTGCGCCCGTAGGAATGTTACGTCCGTGGAGATTGTACCGATTGACATCTGTACCTGTTGTAAAGTGGCCATTATGTCCTGCAGTGTGATCTGTTTTTGCGTGCCAGGCGGCGTACCCGCCTCTGTTTCAGGTGGTGGAGCGTTCTTTTGGCTCGGTGTCTCCTTGGTGAAGGCATATTTGTCCAGTCTTTTGGTCTGGGGCACACGCGGGGCACGTCCGCCCATATCGCCGAGGTCTCCACGTACCCACGCAGGGTCTTTTGTGGGGGAAGACACAGTAGTACCCGTTGCCTGACCACGTGAACCGTTTCCACGTCCAGCCTTCCGGTTTTCCTTGTCTTCCCTCCTGTCGCAGTGGTACGTGTCGTCTATCTCACTTTTGTCCCCGACCCTCCGCGGAGTCCACAGGTTTGAATTCTATGGCCAGTACTAGGGCGCCGTGTGTTGCGCACAATGGCGCAGTGTGCTTATGTCTCACTGCTTCTGCTGCTGGTTACTGTGTTTTCCGTGCCCCAGCGGTAATGGTCTCCGAGTCAGAGCTGCGCTTATTCTGTGGTTTTGGGACCCCAGTGCCCGTGGTTTGTGTCTGCAGCCCTCCTGTTCAGGGCGGTGATGGACCATCATGCATAGTTCCAGACCCAGACCTCCGTTTTCCTCCCCACCTCCAGGGCCCAGAGAGCAGTGCCCGCTTGCCACCTCACTCAGGAGTGTCGTGGTCTGTGTGTAATCCGTTGCCGAGCGCGAGGAGATAGTCCATGTAGGTCTCTGTCAGGGCTTGCTTAGTTGCAGCTACGTGCCCTCCAGAAGTAGCGTCCCTCCGATCCTCGAAGGTCCTCTTTGATGATGCCAGTGTTAAGGCGGGCGCCGCATAGCAGCACGGCTCAATTCTGAGTCAAAACGGCGCGCAGCTTACCTCTGTGTATTCCGCACATGGCGCGGATCGCCCGGTGCGTTGCTTCAGCGGCCGGTCGCTGTACGGAGGCCCCCAACGGGAGGCGAGGGCCGCCCTGAAGCTGGTCTCTTCACCCGCACTCGTCTCACCGCCGGTCTTCTGCGGCTGCTGGCTCAGGGGTGACTCAGCTGGATCCTCCTCCGAAGCGGGAAGGAACTTTAGTCCCCGGCTTTCCTGCAAGGCACAGGCCACAACTCTATTGTCGGGTGCCACAGCAGAACAGCTGCCCTCACCAACGTCGTTTCTGCGCTGGACACTGCAGGACAGCGACCGGATTCACGGCCATCGTGTTCCCTCTCACAGTCACCGGATTAAAGACAGGATTTTCGGGTGTGCGCGCCACCATTCACGGAGCTCGCTCAGGCTGCGTCCATCGTCGCTGGCTGCTAGCCACGTTCCCCTGATTTAACTAGTTTGGATCCATTTGTGAACAAGATGAAGTTATACCCCTTAAGCCACCCCACCATCATATATAGAGACTTTAAACCCCTATCTGAATACTTGGGGTTAGTGAAGTGTCAAAACTAACCTCCAAGGAGGCTTTACTTTCCGGTACTACCATACAGAGTCGATGGGAAGCTTATTTTCCCCTCTGTTGAACATATGCTGAGAGTAAAGTGTCTAGAGAGTGAAGACACACTGAAGAATAAAGGATTCTCACGGGACCTGGTGTAGCATTGAGGTACAGGAAGCCTTAGAGAGAGGCTACAGGCTGGGCCAAGTACACAAAGTTTGGCATTTTAAGAGGACCACAAAACAACTCTTTTCTCCATATATTAACTTGTTTCTCAGAGACAAACAGTAGACCTCAGGGTATCCTGACTGGTGCACTAGCCAGGGAACAAAGCAAAAATACATAGATGACTACTACACTCACAAGGGTATACACTTACGGCCTTATTTGATAGAGGTCAACCCCGCCAGAAGACAGTTAACCAAACTCTGTCTCAACTCTTTATGGGGAAAATGCTTACAAACCTGTCTAACATGACCATATAACAGATCCTGATGAACTGTTTAAGTACCTTTTTTGCACCAGGTTACGAAGTGTCCAGCTGTGAGTTTATCGATGACGAGACCGCGGCTTTGTGTTGGAAATACACAAATGAGTACCCCACAACAAGTAACAACATAAACATCTTCATAGCATGCTTCACAACCGCTCACACTTGTTTAGCACTTTATAGGGTTATGGAAAAACTACAGGACCAATGTTTGTATCATGATACCGACTCTAGATGATTATCAAGGTAATTTGATCAGCGAACTTGATAAGGATGAATATAGAGATGAATTCACTGTATTAGGGCCTAAACCCTATTCTTACAAAACCCACAATAACAAAGCATGTATGAAAGTCAAAGGTATAATATTAAATGTTAACAACACCCTAAAAATCAATTTTGACATACTGAAGGATCTGGTGCATGAATAAACAGTATCGGACAACCTTAACAACGATGAAACTATAATTGTGAATCAACCTAGCATAGTCGGATCCAAAAAGAAGTGGGAAATTACAGCCCAGCCATTACATAAAACCTTACGTGTTGTTTTCGATAAACGGTCCTGACTGAGGACTATAAAACACTGCTGTACAGTTATTAGACACATTAGAGCAGCTGACCCCTATACTATGGACACCAGATTAACCCATCCGTTCGCCTTCGTTTTAGCAGGGCCCTCAAACTGAGGTAAAAGCTACTTTATAAAAAAAAAAGCTCTTAGAAAATGCTGTAGGTGTTTTATCCCAAACACCTAACAACATTGTGTGGCTTTATTCTTGCTGGTAAGATCTTTATACCAAACTATCCCGAAGTTTCACAAATATCAGGTTTATATAAGGTATACCTAATAACCTAAATGACTGCTGCCGACAAACCTTGTAAACATGGTAATTGTCGATGACCTTATGCGTGAGTTAGACAAAGCTTTTACTCAGTAGTCACACCATCGTAATCTAAGTATATGCTACATCGTACAGAACCTGTTTTACATGGGTAAGAACAGTCATTCTATAGCTCTCAATGCCTCATGCCTTGTTTTATTTAAAAACCCAGTGACAAACAGCAAATATCCATCATAACTATACTAATGTACCCAGGAAACACCCAGTTCTTCATGGTGGCCTGTAACGGTGCTACCGAAAAATCCCATGGCTACTTGTTGGTTGACTTAAAAAAATAATACTCTAGAAGACTACGGGCTGATATTTCCCTCTGATCTCCCCGTCGCTTACACACCTAAGACCAAACCCAGAGTGTATAAAAAGGCTTGTTGAACACTTTTAATGACATTTACAATCCTGACTTTATAATATCAGGGGACGACCATGTCTAGCTACCTACATCGTAATTTAGCTCACCTAAAAATACTGGTTACAGCCAGTCCCCAACACAGAAAGGCCATCCTGTGTACGGCTTCCGATGATTTAGTGGCGGGCATTTCAGAAATAGCCCTAAACGCCCTAAAAGGTAATGTCCATATATCAAAGCGTCAGTTACAGGTGTTGAAGAAGAAGCAGCACCTTATCAAGAAGCTTAGTAATAAAAGGGCCTCCCTCATTTCCAAGAAGAAACTGGTAAAACAGTCTGGCGGTTTTAAAGGCTCTTTGCTGAGCATATCTATACCCATAATTATAAGTATCCTCTCGGGGCAGTAATGGAGCATGCCTCAAAGATTTATTTGGTGCCTAGACAACAGTTAGGACTATCTACGGACAACGGTTGGGATATTAGAGAACATGAGACTCTGCGGCTGGGTGCTGAAATTAAAGACATTTTGAACAGGATAGATCTAAATCCGTATGACAAAGCAAACCTTTTCACCAACACCCTAAAACATTTTTTAAACTACTACAAACAGTGGAATATTGAGAAAAAAGCAAACTCTCTATGCCCCAGACTTTGAACAGCACCCAATCCCCCTCCAATGCCTCAACACCACCAACAACAACCACAGCAGCGCCCATCACCAACCTCGGATATCTTTGTTGGCGATCTCTTAAAAAATATAAGTCAAAGGTACCGTGGGGTTGCGCAAATGCTGATGAGTAAGCTTGCATCTTCTAAAGACCTAACATCGTGGAATGAGCGAGCGAATTCCTCTACAAAGGTCGACCGATTGTTGGGTCACACATGTACGACCTAGTCAAAGGCCTCACGCACACCAAGTAAGTAATTTATTTTAGACATTCATCATTAAACATACAGCCGTTACACGACTTTACAATTTTGGTATACAGCATATTCTATTTTAACAGAACGGCCCATGGCCCATGTGTTTTCTTTTACATATTTTATAACTATCCAGTCATTGTTAACAAGGTCATTCGAATATAGATTTAAGAGATTTCTAAACATCATACCCTCTGACATTTTACTAATAAAATATATACAGTGTTCGCCACGTGATGGCTAGCGATTCCTAGACCCTCAACTTGTTATACTCCACCCGTGTTGCAGCTTTTTTCACATACTTGAATATAGATTTTGTATAGATGCTATGTTCAAGGAACTTGGCTGCACTGTCAAACACTATAACCTTATGACTATCTAGAAACACTGTCGCCCAGTGTGTTCCACCCTTGTAATGAGGATCTGTGTTAAAGACGGGAGTGCAGGGTCTTTCTGCCCCTATATCAGAGGGTAGTCCGTCGCTTGGAAAAACACCAAAAAAGTATTTCCTAGTGTATTTATGCCTGCTTAAGAGCTCGTGTATCAGCACAGTGTCCATTTCACAATATTTTAAAGATCGTCAAACAAAATCTGTCTAGGATGGTTAATCTGAATGACGCTGTCTAATACAGAGAATACGACAATGTTCACATTCCCAGTCAGGGGTTAACTAAATCGTATTTCAGCTTTTAGATGTCCTTTTTTGACCAGGATATAACGATCACCGTCTTCCATGTCAGGAGTCAGATCGAATGCTAAGTGTGTGTAGCCTTCTCTTGACGTGACTACCCCCACAGTCCCTCGGGTGCTTCCCGGTTATCAAAACCAGCCCTAGATATTCCTAATAAAATTGGAAGTTCCAAAACTGGGAGTGTATGGTTTTGCAGGAATCACAGCCCTCTCGCGGACCAGCACGGCCTAATTGATGTTGTAGTGCTTAAAACTGAAGGAATTTAAGGCATAGACGCCACTAAAAGCTGCATTGTCCTTAAAACCAATGATAAGTTTGGGTAGTTGCCCCAGAAAGCTGCTAAGTTAATCGGATACCAGCAGGGATGCTGAATACCTCAGAGCTACTCTTTCCACTGCATACTTGGCGTTCGATAGTCGTAAAGTGTCGGCATGAGCTCGTCTGACCCTTGTGGACACTTTGACTCTCATTATAAACAGGCTTCCAGACAGTATGTCCAGTTCAATACTTTTCCGCATCCCTGCTGATGAGAAAGAATGAGTCTTTGTTGCGGGTAAGCTTTATCTTGAGATCAATGCCATTGACTAGCAGTTTATCTTGGAAGAAGATGTCTGAATGTATGCGCCCCAGGAGGTCAAACTTATGACTGCCTGCGGCAAACCCTGCACTTTTTACAAAACCCTGATTGGCACCATCCAGCTCGTTGTCTTCAAACTGTGCGTATGTATCCTTGTAGAAGAGGCCAGCTGAAAGTTGTGTGTCAACTGTAGTTTAGAATACTCTCGAGGTAGGCCCTGTAGGCATGCATATTATCACTCTGTGTGATGAGACGGTCGCCTAGGGTAATGTCCACCTGATTAAACATGGTTGTGAGGGGTAAGAGATTGTCACCACTTTAGTGGCTGCTGCTATGTTGGTACCATCCGCTTTTACGATGTTACACATAAAATGCAGCATAGTGTTGTTGAGATCCAAATACATATTAGTGGACCCTGACACAAAAAAAGCTTTAGGTGCCAGAGGCGTCAAAGCAGCTAAATGTGATACCTCCATGAAAAAGCTTTTTCGATGCTGGTCTACGTGGGTTTTAGAGTAAACAAGTCTAGCTCAGATTTGGCGCACTCGCCCAATGCGCAATGTACAAAGTCCATGCCTCAGTTTGCAATGCGTTAAAAAATATTTACTTTAGAGGCTGTTCTCCGCTTCTTCGAAGCTCTCTTCTGTCTTGGGATTCTTCTTTTGTGTACCTTTTGAAGAGCTCCTCTTTTTTGATAGGGGACCTGCGGCCTCCTACGCCGCATAGAACAGTGTTTCCTTTTAACATGTTTGCGTGGCTTGTCTACCAACCCAGCGCCTTCTTGTTGTTCTGCTTGTACATGCGCTCGGCTAAAGCCGATGTGACCGACCATATCACATCTTGGGCTATGTTCGTAGCATCAGCTTTAACATGGGGTTTTGCAATTTTATATCCTCTTCTCAAGAATGGCATAGTTCTTATAAACAAACTATGGAAGAAACCCCCCAAGCCGGCCCACACATAACAGGGGACCATTGAAAGTACGGCGGTCCTCCATACCCAGCCTGGTTTCTGTATTAGTCCCTGTGAATAGACGGGTCACCGTAGCTTTTCACGACCCCCATGATGTCTACTTAATAGTAGCTGTCGTGTCTCTGCCTTAAATTAACCTTAAAAATAACTTTCCCATATTTAAAGGAACTAGCTCTGACTGGTCGTCGAAGATCATAATTGAAATAGTGTCAAAATGGTTTTTAGAAATGGCTGCATAGTCAGCCTTGTTCAAATTAATATTGACTATCGTATTATTTTCAACCTGCACATGTACCTATCTTAACAACGGTGAATAACTATCACCGATTCTCTGCACCTCTACAATTTCGCTATACACAGAGTGTATAGAACTCCCCGTTAACATCAGGGAACATGTGATCCTGTTCGACCGGACTTCTCATTTGTTGCACGGTGCCTAAAACCCTTCTTTATTATCCAGAGCAGTTAAATATGGTATTGTGGACTGAGGCTGTGAGAAACACCTTCAGCATCGGAATATTCGTATACGTTGCAATGCTGGATAAGGATTTGTTGATGGTGTCGATAACACTTGTAAACGTTGGGTAATAGCCTTGTGGAAAGCCGGCATGTATGCTCAAAGGGTCGTGTTTATGCTTTATGTTAAATATGGCCTCGTCGACGTAAATGTATTCCATGTTCTCTGATATTAGATTTCTGTTAGGGCTACCTCCCAATCCCCTTTCAGGTCCACAGGTTTAGCCAATTTCATGGTGCAATTAGAAATCGGATTGTCGGTAAACATGTCTGTAGAGGCGTTGGACAGCAGGGTAATATAATCTCCATCTTACTGCCAGCTTTAAACAGTCTGAAAACTCAAACACCCTTCATGGAGCTGGCCAACACCCAACGGTTAAATTTCACCAGCCATCCCTGCCATTTGACATATGCCTGGTTGTTAGCCTATCTACCTTTCCTTGTCAGAACCTTTTCAACCCTATGCTGATCGTTGAGTACAATTTGTAACTTTTCCTTGTAAAAGGTGCCTGCCACCTCTTCACCATCGTAGTCCTTTAACCTGTAAATATACAACCGTTCTTTAAGCTCCACACTTTCCACTATAAATATCTTGTCGCTAAAGGTCTTCTGGTACCCTTCGCAAAGAGACCTTTCAACTTTGAAATCCTAACATGATCACCTTTTTTAAAAAGAGGTTTAGTCACCCTTGTTGCGAAATGGCTCCCGTACACCGTTCTCCAGACCCTTAACGAATTACCAGACGTTACCTTAAGGGGTGTTGTTTTGATGGTTCGGTGATAACTGGTGTCCTAAACATCTATAAAAGCCTGTAGAACATCAACATGTCTGTGGGTGTCGTAGGCCGTGAAATATCTCCACATCTTAGACTTTAAAGTTCTGTTATACGTTCTACAACCGCTGCTTTTACTTCCGTGTGTGTTACAAAATGGTGAACAACGTGCTGCTTTAAAAATTTCTGAAAAGCCTTGTTTAAGAATTCTTTCAGAGCAACTGTTTGTAGTTTTTGAGGGCTTCGACCCTTCTCGAATATGGCATTAAAAGCAGCTGTGGTTCTGGCCCCACTTTTATCGCTTAGCACTTCTGCAAAGGTGTACTTGGACAAGACGTCTATAGCAGTTAATGTATAATGAGCGTCGTTACATTTTGCTAAATCTTGAAGGCTAATGATGTCCGCCTGCCATTGATAATCTATTTGCCCATTAACGATTGTAGGGCGGCTCTTAAAATGCCTTCTGGTTGGTTTGTGGAGTGTATACGCCTCCTCCCCTGATAAGCAAGTCTTCACCAGTGCTTTGTTTACCGGCTCATTTTCAACTAAAGTCCTTCTATGCAGAGCTTCGGTGCTTCCAAAGCTGCCAACCCCTCTTGTATCATAATAAAGTTTTCTTAACCGAGCCCCTGACATGTTATCATCCGCCACAGCCCAGGAATTGAAAGACGGTTGTTTTGTGTAAGGACATTTTAATAAAAATAAAGAATATTCGCAAAACATAATTAGAAGGTGCTTTACACTTTTTACAGATATACACTCATTAGTTCTAGAAGGACCCTCCATAGCTGCCGCTACAGGGGTTACCGCATAGCCATATTGGGCTGTGACAATCTATTGTTTTGTTCTAAATAGGAACACATATGTAACATTAAATAATGTATTTATTTTAAAACAGTCTTCGGGGGGAGGGCTAAAGAACCTATTCTATTTTTTGAATACATATTACACATGGGCCTTTCTAGGAGTCTTACTATCATCTTTCTAGCAAAACACGTACACAGCCCCGGCATACCACATAGTTTTGAGCTTGGTTCGCTGGCATATCGGATCTCATTGAGTGCCGATGATGAGATCTTCAGCATATTAGGGTGGACATATTCCTTTTCAGCGGACAGCCCATAAACCATCATTAACAGTTTATGCACCTTGTACGGGTCTAACAACCTACATATATACCATATTGTTCTTGCTCTGTATGATTTGCACAGACATTTGTGCACAGCCTGCTGAGGATTCTTAATTTTATGTCCGTGACAAAGGCTGTAATAGTCACATTTGACACAGGCTAGTATAACAGCTGCAGCATTACCTTTACAAGGTAATATGGCGTTGTGGGGTACGCCAGGAGTTTCCTTTTCACAAGCGCCATTCTTAGAGGCACAGACACATTTCCTGCGACCATCGTTGTTTTGGCATGTGGAACTTTTAGTCTGTTTTGAACACCACAGACAGTAAAAATGTACATCGTTAACTTTTGACGTCTGCCCCCTGGCCCGGTTCTTTTTGTGGATGCTCTCTAAGATTCAGAAGAAGAAAGAGAGACAACAAGTTAGCTAAAAATACAATACTATAATATGAACTTTGACTGTCTATAACGTTTTTACTAACCTCAGCATTTTTACAGTATTCTGCAGCGGCTCCAAAATCTTGAGCCTCAGAGGTCCATCGAAGCCCCAATAGCTTCTGAGCTTGCACCAGGCTGTTGCACGACAACCGGCTCTAGAACCACTTCCTCACAAAAAAAACACATATCTTCATTGACAGGTGAGTTAAGAGGAACTATAGATTCTTCACCCTCTTCCATGTCGAAGAAATTGCCTCCAGCACGACCGCTGTCGTTACTCGAGACCTCACTGTCGCTGCTGTCGACTTTAATTGGGGATACCAGTTGTGGCCAATCCTTGAGACTGAGTGTTTCCATCCAATGGCGAAGGTCATCATAAAAACCAGCAACATTGCAACCTATATCTTTAGGAGCTTCCTGTTGAGCATTCTCGTCCAATACCGTTGGTGTTATGCTACTATAATATCTATCTATAGTGGCCTGGCCACCCTCCAATGGGGTCCTTTAGATGAGTGGGCTGTATCTCTTCATATTGATAAGTTGCTCTTTCTGTATACCAACTGTTAGTTGCTGTATATGGCATTTAAGAATTACTTGTATGTATTCTAAGCACCCCTAAATGAGGCGTACACCTCTACATCACATCTTGGTCACAGGTCATCCTGGGTTCTGATTGGCCAGGGTCTCCAACAAGCCCCCGCCCCTACGTGATCCCACCCCTAGGGCCCTTGACCCTTATGTCATTTCAGGGGGGCGGGGGACCTGTCACTTTTAAAATGCTGAGTAATGGTACCCCTTTATACTACTAGCGTGTGATTGGCTTCGATGCATATACTGGGACTCAGTTCATATCATTAAATTCAATTAATTGATCTTCTACAGACATTCCCAATTGCTAAATAAAAAATTAATAACAGAATTTCATGTGCTTTTCATATTAACATGGACACTAGACAGGAATGCCCCAATCTTCTTTAATATTTGCACCTGTCATAGGTCTCTGTCGGGTATAAAAATAAATGGGAACAATCTGAAATATTTGCTGTCACCCTTAGCACTGTATCATTTAAAAAGAGTATCCATTACAAATGGAATAATTAATCTATCCAATACAAAGGAATTCAAGTCCAAAGATCCAAAGAATTAATAATTGAAAACAACTATGGCCTGACTGCAGTTGAAATGCTGAATATGATTTTTTTTTTCTCATAGATTTCCATTATCTATGACGGGCAGAATTGCACTAATAAAAATGGCAATTTTACCTACATTTCTATATCTATTTTCTAACATCACTGTACATCCATTTTCCCAAACTTACAAGACCAATTTAGGCAGGCATAACAAGCTAGATTGAAATGGGATGACATTACCCCATGATAAAGGTGGATTTGATGTACCTGGTTTTGATCAATGCTATCTGGCAGGTGCCAGATGCTGGAACTTTTCACCGCCACTTATGCCATACATAGTAACTGAAGCAGCAGAAATGGAGGGGGGGTCCTTAGTTACTACCCCTTTCATACACATGCCTTATCGAAAATGTAGCTTCAGCGCTGTCGATTAGACGAACAAAGCTTGGCAAACAATGGACCAAAACTCTGGTTGCGCTGAATTATATTCACCTGTAAGCCCACTGCTATACAATATCCTGTTCAAGTCTCAGACACTCTTTGGACCCTTCATTGTCCCCCTATCTAGAGACACCTTAAAGTTAAAGCTCTTTGTTTTTACAAAGCATTCCACAGGAAGGGATCTGGTTTTTTTCAAAGGTTGCTCCCTAGATACACCGTGGTAGGTCTCCGAGATGGCAAAAGCCTCCTCTTTTAATTATTCCATGAATCTGAAAAGCAAGAGTAGGGAGAATGGCATTTTCGGTGGTTTCTCCATCGTTGTGGAATACACTGCCATTTCTTTTTCGTACGTTTAGGAAGGAGCTTAAATCTATTGAATCTGTTAAAGTAATTGATAGTGCTGTTTGTGTGCCCTGTACTTCTCAGCGCTGAGGAGCCTTGTGGTGTAAGTTCCTGCTTTATAAATGCTTGCTGACTCTCTCCCGTTGCCTCTATCACTAGAGCAGACTCTTCTCTGGCGTCTACATGTAGGAGGTAGGCAAGCTAGACCACGAACAAGAATTCAGAACAATGCTCAAAGCAGCCAACCAGCTAGACCTATTGTTTCTTATTTCCGACTGAGATCAGTGACTAAAGCTTGAAACCCGACTTTTCCATAGAATATGCTTATTGTTGCCTAACTCTTTTTTTTATCAACCTCGGAAGGATAAAAGGTCGAATGGGGTCTGCCAGGAGTTAAGCCTGTGGCCATGAAGCCAAAAACAGACCGTAGTGGATGCATTAGCCCTTTAAGCCACCAGACCTGGCAGTAGTACCCAGCATGTCTTAAACAAAGAAACACCACTTTGCTCTACTTACAGTGCATAATTGTAATTGTATTTATATATCGCTTACTACCGCTGAGGAGGCGTGGAAGCCATTTACTGCAAGTAGCACACTACTCCAAAACCCAAGGTTAGTGGTTAATCAATTTGTTATTGCAATCAGTCAAATGCTCCCCAGAACTGAGTGTCTGATTCTACACGAGTTAGTGACACATTACATTAATACTATAATATTATATTAATACCCTTATATTAACACCCTACTGGCCTGTACAGTAAACAGAGACACGCATTCTCAAACGAGAGATGCTCGTAGATCGACAAACACTTAGCAAAAGAAAACTATTCTGGTCCATTGTCACCATCTGCAAAATGTAGTGGGGCGAGTCACAATTGCAATGGACGGCTCATCCAGCCAATGTGCAAACGTGGGTCGCTAAACCAGCCAATGGTTGACCAAAAGTCCATTTTCTGTATTCAGGTGTGAGCAGTGGGATGTGTAGTGCTGATAATCGACCTTGCCATATAACTGAAGCTGTAGGTAGCAATACCTAAAGAGGCAGGGTCTTTACAACCATCAGTTCATGGGAGACGGATAAGGCTTCCTTTACTTCACACAGGAGCCAGGAACCGCTTGCAACTCTCCTGAACTTTAAAACACCACAAACCAGGACCTGCAAAATGAGGCAGCGGGTATCTACAGCTCGTCACGAAAAACGTAGATACAAGAAGCCACGTCACTTTAGCTGCACTTTTGTACAGGGAAACAGTCAATATATTCCACATCACTATGCTCAGAGAGAGAAGGGCCTCTATAGGAAATGCCTCATTTTGTATGTTCACTTCCAGTTTTTTTACTGCTGTTGCTTTTTCGACTCTGAGAATTCTTTGTAGAAGGTCATGAACTTGTTTGTGATTTGTGCAGGATGATTAAGAAGACCTTTCATCGTCCTAAGTGTTGGTATGGGATGTTGGGACTCTGCTTGTTTAAGCTGGTGACCAACAGCCGGCCAGACATCTCGCCAAATTCACAATGTCATTGTTTAATCCTTCCGAGAGGCTTTTCCACCCGAGAAGTATGTAGTGTGTTGAAATCCAGCTTGGCTTATGTGAAGAGTTAGAAATGAGCTTCTGTGGGCCTTCAGTGATGTTGTGCTAGCGGGGTTTGGATCCTTTGTTCCAGTTGCTGCCTAGACTCAGAGAGCTTTCTCCACTGCACAACAGATTCCCTCATCAGTTGGCCCATATGTGTGCCTTACATGCAGCCCAGAGCATCTGTATGTAGTTTTGTAGTGTTTCTTTATCTTTCGGGGTCTTACATTTCTATATCGCATTCTCCATTTGCTTCTGGATGGAATGATGATTTGTAATCAAGGGTCACCTGGCGAGTGAGTGACACGTGTCACATTGATGATTATATTAATGCAAAATATCAAGGACCCCCTATAACTTATCTAGAGCTCCTAGGACAGGGTAATAATACAGTATAAGGCAAAGTTCCTAGGCAGTCAAATAGTTGAAACTAGTTCAAACACTCATCAACAAAAACAACATAAGAAGAACTCAGTGTGAATACAATTAAGCTACATTAAAATATATTTGAAAATTGTTTTATTCATGATTACTTAATTTAAAAAATAGACATTCTTTCAATTGATGTTATAGACAATACATAATTCTGATGCAATTGTGATTTTTAACAAGGTACACAATCGCTCTATCATCCAGCCCAAATATTGGTCTGAAATGAACAAAACATTACTTTCGTTTGACATAGCTATTTAAACCCTGGACGTCGTGAGAGATTACTATAAGGTCAATGGTAGGCATTTCCAGGTTAGGGTAATACAATTGAAGTATACAAGTATTACATAATATCAAGTTGTTATCGTTATCTAGGGGGTTTGGAGGTCAGAGTGAACTCAGTAATTCGTCAGTGAATCACACCTTATGTTGTATCTGGTAAAAACATAGAGCTTCATTTGGGGTTGTTTGGCTGTCCCAAATCTGGGTCTAAATATCTGCACAGATCATCCACATTAGGAAAACCCCCAAAGCCCCGCCAGAAGATGTCAAAAATTACCTTCCCATCTCTCTGCTTCCCTTATACAGCATACTCTTAGAAAAGCACATAAACAAATACCTATCCGAGTTCGCCGAATCTGCTAATCGCCTTGACCAATCACAATCCGGATTTTGACCAAGGTATAGCACGGAGTCGGCGCTAGTGGATGTCACTGATAACATTCGAATGCTAGTGGACAGCGGTCAGGCAGTACTCATGGTGCTGCTTGACCTGTCTGCTGCATTCGATACCATCTCCCAGCAGGTCCTGCTCAAACGTCTTAAGGAAATAGGCATCCAGGGTAAAGCCTTGAAATGGTTGACCAATTTCTTAACTGACAGAACTCAAACCATCAACCTCGGCCCTTATCGCTCACAGACCACCACAGTTACCAAGGGGGTTCCGCAGGGCTCTTGTCTGAGCCCTACATTATTCAATATCTATGTTACCCCCTTGGCAGGGCTACTGAGGAAACTGGGGTTCATCCCCATCTCCTATGAAGATGACACGCAACTGCTCCTCTCCTTTGATAAATCTGACCCTAACACTCAAGACACCTTCTCGGAAGGGATGAAAGGCATCGCGCAGTGGATGAGGGAAAACTTCCTTCAACTGAATACTGAAAAATCCGAAATCATATTGTTTGGAGAAGCAAAAGTGAGATGGTCCCCCAGCTGGGGGCTGGGGGAATTAGGATCAGCCCCTTCCCCAAACTAGGTAGTGAAAAACTTAGGAGTGCGAGTAGATCAGGAATTAACATTAGAGGAACACCCTAACATTACTGCCAGGACATGTTTTAACACACTTAGCATCCTCCGAAGGGTTTTCCCCTTTCTGCCATTAGCCACCCGAAAAACCCTAATCCAGGCTCTGATTATCAGCCGCCTGGACTATTGCAATGCCCTACTGATTGCTGCAAAAGAAAAATCCCTAAAAAAAATTGCAAATGGTCCAGAACACCGCAGCTCGTTTGGTGAGCACTGCCCCTCCCAGAATCGCATCTGCTCCGCTACTCCCCAAACTTCACTGGCTCCCAGAAAAAAAGAGATTTAAGTTTAAAATTTGTGTTGTATGGTGTACAAATCCCTAAACAACATGGGCCCCAGCTATCTGACACAAAAGCTGGTCAGATGCACACCGTCCAGGCCCCTGTGGTCGAGTCACCAAGCGCTCCTTCGCATTCCTTGTGTCAAATTGGCATGCACTGGGGCAAAGCCTTCTCCCATCTGACCCCCAGTTACTGGACCCCAGCTCCCTATTCAGATACGCCAATGTACCTGTGGGAGGGCAGGTCGGATAAACAGACGCGGAGGCCGTATATATGATGACATGGGTCGAGTTTTATTTAAGGCTGCGCTTAAGGGTATTGGAGATATGGTGAAGTTCTCTGTATCCTCTATCTTCTCTGTCCTTTCTTCTTCTTCCCTCCGTGTGTTTGGGTCAGTGAATCCCTCGATTGTTGATTCTTCTTCTGGACGTATGGTGTTCCCCCGGAGGCTCATGAGCATGAAAAGAAAAAGGGAGCCGTCAGTTTATTATGAAATGGCACCTTATTAGAGGATAGTTCCTTCACCAAACCCGGGAGTGACGGTGTGCTGCTTTCTGAGGGGGAAGTGCCGCTCGTGAGGGAGAAAAACCGTAACAATATAGCAGGGCCCCCGATATCCTACACACAGGGGTATCTTGTCCCTCTTCTCAATCGTTAGGCTAGCGTGGTTGATCGTGGTCACAGGGAAGGGTTAGTGCACGAGGAATAGGTGTGTCACGTATGTTATCCTTCTTCCCCCCCCCCCCTGACCCTTGTCTCCCTTCCCCCTTCCCGCACCACTCACCGGCTCCGCCGCAACTCTTCTCCCGAGTTGCGGCCGCTCTCCAGCCTCCTCCTGAGGTGTCCACCACTCTTCGCACCACCGCTCGTCTTCTTCGTCCTTTTGGCTTTGGGTGTCTTCGGGTTCCTCGTCTTCTCCGTGGTTCCTGTTCTCGTCGTCTCGTCCTCCGTATACTTCCTCCTTTCTCCGGCTTCCTCGTCGCGCCCTCTGTTCGGGGATTGGTCTCTTTTATTCTCGTTCTCGTGACTGCTTCCGGGTTCTCCCCTCTCTTCTCGCGGGACCTGGAGAAGCGGTTCCTGTAGGGGCGGCATACGGAGGGGATTGTTTACTGCTCCGAAGATGGCTTGCCGGGTTTCCGGTCTCAGGTTCCTAATGCCGGTAGGTGGGGGTTCGGGGATGCGGAATACTGGCCAGGGGGAAGAGTCGCTCGGCTCTTCCCGACAGTACCAACTTCTTGGCCTTCAGAAAACTTCACTGTTCTGAATCTTCCCACAAGAAGTCTCAGTACGGAGAAACCCTGATTGGGGTGATTTGGGCGCTATACAAGCCCCATAAATAAAGTTAATAAATACACTGATGGCATTTCAAGAGTGGCCAAGGGTCGTTGTGTGAATCATCCATATCTGCCTTCAGGGAAGATCTTGATTTGTGCCTGTCCTTGAAAGAATATACGTTTTTTTTGTGCTGGTGCTGGTTAGAAAGAAGAGGGTAACGGGAGTCCTGACCATCTGTGATTGCATGTTGGGTCTGTCTCTCACCTATGGACCCAGGCCGTCACAAAATGGTTGATAGTGATGAGATTTATAGAGCGTTCAGCTACTCAAGAGTGTCTCAGCGCTATTCGGTTAAAGTGAAAAACAGACGAACATGAAAATTACTGTGAAAGAGCCAGGTCTTGAGCTTTTTCTTAAAAACAGCTTCAGCCTTAGTTTGATGCAAGTCTAAAGGGAGCTTGTTCCAACCAACAGGGCTCAAGAGAGAGAAGGAACAACCACCTGCTGTAACCAGGTGAACTCCAGGAATATTGACCAGATAATTATTGGATGAATGCGGCACTCTCGCATGGCTTTAGAAGGCATCCTGGCAGAGAGATAATCAGGTTTCGACTGATGCGTTAAGAGAGCAGATTTTAAAAGAATACTTTTTTCAATGGGGAGCCAGGGCAGATTGCGCAAATGCCTAGAGATGTGTTCACGTATTGGGAGACCAAGAACCAACTGAGCTGCAGCATTCTGAGCTATTCAAAAGATACTTTGACAGGGCTGCATATAATGAGTTGGCATAGTCCGGTCTGGACATAACCAGGGCCAATACCACTCTGATCTTAGTAGGAAATGTGAGAAAATGAAGAGATTTTTTTGCCATGCGTAGGATGCCAAAACACACACTGATGACTGAGATGATTCGAATGTGGAATGACATTTCAATATCAAATTAAACCCTACATTTTTCACAGAATCAGCTTGGGTGTCTTGGGGGGAACCCCTGTAGGCCAGTGGTATCCATGTTTAAAGCAAAGTTATGTGCAAAGCGAAGCACCTCCGTCTTCTCAGTCTTACACTTCAAATGGTTTTGAGTCATCCATTGACAGACAGCTGAGAGACAGGATTTGAATGGGATCTGGATCGATAGGCACCCCTTTGCTAAAAATAAAGAAGATCTAGGTATCATCCGCATAAGAAATAATCTTAGCCCCAAATGATTCAACCACCTTGGCTAGGGGGGACATATAGATAGAGTCAGTTGGAGTCCCTGAGGGACTCCAACTGAAAACCATTGACTGGTGGAGGTGTGGAAATATGGATTTTTCTGGTCAGTTATGTCCCCTATCTTGGACCCCAACGGTTCTATGTGCATGTTACAAGTACATGTATGTTCCCTCCAGTTCCAGTTATGAAGACGCAAATACATGTGCGTCCACCGTCGACATGTCCTTTGTCAGATCCGCCATGAATAGGCCGGATATTCCATTCCTAAGTATGAAAAGCCACCGGCCTTATATGGTTCACTTATGCCATTTTACAGCCCAGGCAAGTAGGCCCTGATTCTGTCATCAAACTCTTCTTGCCTTCTGCCTCTGAAAGCTCCAGTCTGAGCCTGCATCTGTGACCATGAACTTTGTCTCATTCTCTGCGCGGCTCACGAAGCCTGACATCAGCCTATTCTCTGCCAAGAACTGTATTTCACCTTCGAATTATCTGCCTCTCCCTCAGCCGATGCATTCCTGCCTAGTAGTTTAAGCAAACATTCTTCCAGTTACCAAGCAAAAAGGCCCATCTTCTCTGTCTTCATGCAAGTGATTCATAGCCCTGTTACCATGGAATATTCCTACCCCCTCGCATTCAGTGTAGACACTTAGACGCTTGTACACGCACGCACAGTCAGTATAGAATAGATTCTGTCCGAGAGTCCTTCTTTTATGGATAACATAGTTCTTTAAACATAGGATGTTAGATATGATTTGGGATTAGGTTGACTTGACCCCCCAGACTTCTCGTCTCCACATAGAGAGCTAAATGTCAAGTCCTCGTCACCCCCTAGTTACACGTCAATTACACGTCATACTGCTGCGCGCGCATCTATGCCAAGTATTATCTTATAGATCCACCTATACATGACATCATAACCAATCATGTTCCTTTTTACTCATTATTACACCCATTTTCGGTTACGCAGACAAACGTCAATGTCCTTATCAATTGTCACGCCTACTGTATTCACTTCATTATAATGTATGTACTATAAAAGTTACTTCTCTGTCAATAAAGTATGTACTTCACTTCCTGAACCCCCGTGGTGATGGAACTTGAAGCATCCGATTATAATCGATTATTGGAATAAAGCCCATTCCGAAACTCTAATATCACGGATTCTGCCTCTCATTTTACTGAGCTATTTTATAATGTTTCTGTATCAAATTCAGTCCCGGTAAAGGAATTTTTATTTACCACATGATGGCGCCCGAACAGGGACACTTTCTCATCTCACGCGCCGGCGGTGCGTTGCAGGCCCGGTCTCCTGCCACAGCTGGACGGACAATAACGCGTACCAGCAGGATTTCCTGTATCTCCCTCCGGTCAAGCGGGGGCGACTGAGACTGCGATCAACACCCAGACGAGGCGGTGAGAAGTGCGAAGTATCCCGACCAGAGCCTAGCTGAGAGAGCAAGATCCGAGGTATACAGAGACCCACCAGTCCGAAGTCAAGCCCAGTGTCCGACGAGTCGAGTCGAGTCGAGTCCAGTCCGGTTCAAGTTCAAGTTACTGAGGCCTTCCGTTTCCGAAGCTACCCGGTGAGTACCATTGCTGGGGAGGCATTTCTGACGTGCACATAGGTTGTGCCGGTCAAGACGGGTTTGGGTACACAAATCCGGTCTGCACTGTTTTAGCAGTGTATCTGTACTGTTTAGCAGTATATCAAGTATTCCGAAGTATTCCGAAGTGTCTAGTTATTGTCTAGTTATTATCGAGATTTAAGCTTGGTGATTAGTTATGCAGACGATCATCATTGTTGTTTCAGTTAAGGGTTTAATGTTTAATGTTTAAAGTGTTTAAGTATGTTCTGAATATCGTGGTATGAATGACTGTTCATTATCGTGTTTATTGTATTAAGTCTGTTCAAATTCAAGTATCAGGTCAAAATCAAGTATAAGGTCAGTTCTCAAGATGCCGCTCTTTTCGAAATTAAGACAGATCACTACCAGAAAAGGGGTTCTCGAAGAAGCCGTCCCTATTCCTCCTAGGGACACTCCAGGGCACTTTATGTATCACAAACATGGCTTAGACGCTATATTATTTCTTGACTTATGGGTAGACTATACCAAGGGATTACCAGAAAGTCAGAGGTGGCCCACAGCGGGGACCTGGGATGCAGAGTGCATCATGAAAATCGAGGAAGAGTTATGGAAAAGGAAAGTCAGACAGTCACAGAAAGACGCCGTTGAATTATGGCGTAAAGAATCTCATAGACGTACAGAAAAAGCACGTAGACAGGAAGAGAAGAGTAAAGAAAGTTCAAGCAAGGTTCAAGAAAATCTATTAATTGAGGAAGGTATCCGAGTGAAATCAGAACAAGTAGACAGACAAAGAAATGCCCTTATGAATGGTATGTATCCCCTTCTGGCCGAAGGATTACCTAAGGCTACTCCAGAAACACCAAAAGACTTGCCAACCCCATTGTTCCCAATCAAGGTACATCCTAAGGGGCATCCTAGAACCGCAGAAGATGTTTTTCTTTCCTCATATTTAGATGACGCAGCTCCCGAGTATGCTAATTCCGCCCCACATAGACCGCATACCAGGGAGGTTCAACGCCAAGATCCAGTGCCCGTATCCCTACAGCAACAAATCGAGTCACAAGTTCCGGCAAGCACATCTGTTTCTGCATCTGTTCCTACAGGTACTTCTATAGCTGAGTCCACACCTATAGTTGCTGTGTCACGTTCGACGAATCCTTTCACACCCGACGCTCCAGACGGGGCCACGGGAGGTGCTACCAATATTTTTTCTACGCCACCTAGAATAAATAAACTTATTTTTCAAGAGTCAGCGCATTCACGTACACCCAAATTCGTAAGTGATCGTACGCTTAAGGAACTTCTTATAGATTGTAGATATGACCCGGTGCTCGGTAAGGAGGACGAAATGATCCTGGCATCATTACGTATCAGACGAGCTGCAGGGTATTTAGCGAAGCTACCAGGAATGACTACGCATCTAGATAAAATATATCATTTTGTTCAAACAGGGCGAGATCCAGAATGTATTAACAGAGCTATGGAATACCAGAAAGTAGAGATACAGGGGGAACTGTTACGTTTCCTCATAAACTGTGTGATCAGAAATCAAGACCGACCGGGGGTAGATCCGGAAGCAATGAAAATTCTTACAAAATGGAGCCAGAATATATCAGAAGGGAGACACGATAAGCAAAATTGTATAATAGCCATGTGCCGAAAGATCCGTAAAGAAATAGAACGCCTACACGAGGAGAGATTAGAGACAGACGAGTTCGAACAAAGCGAGGAAGAAGGGTCAGGACTGCCTGCAGGACAGTCGGACACCATAGCCTATGTAGGTAGAGGAAGATCTTGTAATAGGGATCAGACTAGATGTCATACTGACTCAATACGTCCAATATGTCCAGATAATGACAGGAATTTCCAAATACCTATAATTAACATAAGGTCTAACGAGCATTCGTTCCAAACCGCCGACAAACTACTCCGAGAACGAAGGGGTTATCATTTTCTCGATTCTATGGATGAACAAGATTTAGCAAGGGCAGCTGTCCATTGGGTGGACAGTCCCGGAAAATATAGTGATGAGACAGTAGTACGCACATTTTTGAATCTTACCCCAGATGAACAAAGGTTAGCTGGGATTTATATGATTCAACAACTCATTGTACTATATCGGAGTCAGCATTCGGACCCTGGTCCCTTACCTGACATACTGACTGAATTGCTTATGAATAAATGGAGAGGTCCAGGTACTAAATTAATTAAAGAAATTCTAGTATCAAGAAAGCAGTATATTCTTTTTGTATGCTCAGAGCATGTCTCATTGCCTGTCAAGGAAAGAACTACGTATCACCTGGATAGACAGAATCCCTTACGAGAAGTACACCCAATAAAAGGTGAGGACAATCAGTTTAAACGCGTATTTGTATATACGCCCATATCGAAAATAGAATTGTTAGAAATGAAGAAAGTGGTACCCAGTCATGACAAAGACCCAGCGGGTTTTCACCGAGAAATTAAAGACATGTTACTCATGGGAGAGTATACCTACCCCGACATTATGACAATATTAAAGGTGTTGATGCCTGCTGGCATTTATGAGAAACTCAAGGAAAAAGAGTGGGAGGTAGGAGATCAAAAGATAGAATGGTCAGCATTAGAAGCAGAAGAAAGGGCCCGAGGTCCAGGTTCGGGGCTTGGGGATAAAACTAAAGCACTACCAGGTCTACTAGTACAGGTACTGCCACGTTTATTATCTACGAAAAAGGAAGATTGGGGTACAATTTCAGCCTGTAAACAGAAGCAAGATGAAGACACTAGCGATTACTATGCCCGATTCGAGAAATGTTTTGGTATAAATAGTGGCATAAAAGCAAGTAGCGAATCATACCCACATCTGTTTGTAACAAAATTAGTGGAAAATGCCCTGCCCCCAGTAAAGAATAGAGTATTAAAATTCGAGAGTACCTGGCAAGGTAACACTCCAACACAAATGTTACAAATGTTACAGTACCACCACAATAGAATTAGAGAGGAACAAGAACATGAACACAGACGCATGAAAGACACAAAAATGAAAATGCTAGTCTCCCAGACAGTTCCAGCTGAAGGACATAAAAAGGGTATGACACATTCCGACTCAGCAGGACCTGTAAAAGGGACATGCAACTATTGTAAAAAGCCAGGTCATTACGTACACGATTGTCCAGTGCTAAAACATAATATCGCCATAGGTAAAACACAGGAAAGATCACGGCCACTAAGACAAGATCAGAACGAACAAGGAGCTACGCAGCATGCCCAGGCCATGCCAGCCGCACAACAGCCAATACAGTTTGTGCCAGCTGCACCACCGTTGCCTGTTGCTGCCACACAGACAACAACACGACAAATGTATCAGACCGCACAGTATGAATATCCCGAGTATCAGCGTTACGCATGAACTAGCCTAGAGAGGGAAGTTGACTTACCCCTTATCGAGATTCCTGTAGATCAAGAAGGACCTTATGTACATAGTGAATTATTAGGTCAAGATAGAAAATTTTACTCGATACAGGGGCAAGTCGAACAACTATAAAACGTAGTGAAGTTCCAGGGGCACCCCTCTCAGGCTCTCAGAATATTTCCCTTGGTTTTTCAGGAAAACCTATTGTTAATGAAGTATCACAGCCTCTTCCACTTACGTTAGGACCTCTGACCCGAACTACAGATCTATTGCTTACTAAATCATGTCCAGAAAACTTGTTAGGAATAAAAACGTTGAAAGCCCTAGGAGCCATAATATGTTGTTCTCCGGAAGGAGTAAGGTTGTTTTTACGTGATTTTAAAGGTCACTATGTATCTAGAGACATGGATCCCCGACTGCAGACTTTACCTACACATCTATGGGCACAAGGCCCTACTGATGTTGGATGCATGAATATTACACCATATCGAGTCACATTAAAGGCAGGAGTGGTGCTACCACGAATGCGACAATACAAGTTACCACCAGATGCTGTAGTGGCTTTACTACAAATCATTGACGAGCTCATTGCCCAAGGAGTAGTTGTGGAAACAGACTCCAATATATGTAATTCACCGATAATACCGATTCTTAAACGAACAGATCCTACAGCGCCGCCAGTATATCGATTGGTTATTGATCTGCGCGAGTTAAACAAATGCATTGTGCCACAATTCCCTGTGGTCCCAGATATCTCGTCATTACTGACAGCTATTGATTCCGAAGCAACATTCTTTACTGTAATTGACCTCAAGAATGCCTTTTTCAGCGTCCCAATAGATCCGGAAAGCCAATATTTGTTCGGATTTAGTTTAAATGGACGTAGCTTTAAATTCTCACGCGCACCTCAAGGATTTACAGAAAGCCCCAGCATCTATAGCCAAGCACTGAAACGAGAACTAGACAGTATCCACATGCCAGTTAACACTGCTCTGCTTCAATACGTCGATGATCTGCTGATCACCGCCCGAAGCGAACTTGAATGTGAAAAAGCATCACTGACAGTTTTACAATTTCTAGCCGAAAAAGGGCACAAGGTGTCCCCTTCTAAGCTGCAATTCTGTGTCCAGCGAGTTGTTTATCTTGGACACTCGCTGGACAAGGAGGGAAGGCAGCTTACACCCGACCGCATTCAGTTGATAGCTAACATGTCAATACCCAAGACACAAAAGGAGGTGCGGGCTTTCATAGGCCTCACTTCATATTGTAGACAGTGGATCCCTCAGTATGCATTTCTAGGAAAACCACTCATTCAATTGACAACACAGGAGGCAGCCACACCGACTGTTCTCCCTTGGACTCAGGAACACACACAAGCTTTTGAAAGCTTAAAGAAAGCTTTATGTCAGGCACCCGTTTTAGCAACGCCATGTTACAGAAAACAGTTTACACTCTTTGTTACAGAACGCGAAGGTACTGCCTTGTCAGTACTCACACAGGAACAAGCAGGAGCACACAAACCATGTGCCTATTTCTCTAGTACATTAGATCCCGTAGCTCAGGCTTTGCCTGCATGTCTGAAATCAGTGGCAGCGACAGCTTTAGCAATCAGACAAAGCGATGCCATAGTGTTAGGACATCCATTGACAGTTCAAGTACCGCACGCAGTAGAGGTTCTTGTAAATAGAACGCAAACACAACACTTGACTATAGCGCGACTTACAGGATACGAACTTACATTGTTTCAGCCACATATAGAAATCAGACGCTGTAACACATTGAATCCTGCCACACTTTTACCTGTAATCGGAACAGACCCACTAGCCCATGACTGTATTGAAGTTATTACTGTAACGACAAAACCCAGACAAGACTTGACCGATGTTCCATTGTCAGATCCAGACTTGACATTGTATGTAGATGGTTCATGCATGAGAACAAGTACAGGAGAGTTAGTGGCCGCTTATGCAGTCACAACAGATACTGAAGTCATTGAAACTAATCGTATAAATACTTTGTCAGCTCAAGCCGCAGAACTTATCGCTCTGACACAAGCCTGTATTCAAGCCACGAATAAAAAAGTCAACATATATACTGACTCACGTTATGCATTCGGAGTTGTACATGACTTCGGCGTACTGTGGCGAGAGAGAGGTTATTTAACCTCCCACGGTGCCCACATTCAGCACGGACCCCTCATTCATGCATTATTAGATGCAATACATCTACCCACTGAAATATCAATTATGAAATGTAAGGCCCATACGAAGGTTACTGATATCATTTCCCAAGGCAATGATCTAGCCGACAGAACAGCTAAACTGACCGCTCAATCTCAAACCCCCGACATGACAAAGACAATAGTCCTGACACCGACACATTGTATGACAGTTAAAGATCCTACTCTTGACGTAATTGACATACAGACACATGCTACACCAGACGAAATAAAGAAATGGACTGAATTAGGAGGGATCCAAACGGACCAAGTATGGATGATGAAGGAAAAGTCTGTATGGTTCCTTCCTGATTCAATGGTCCAAGTTATAATTAACACTATACATAGTCCAGCACATCTAGGAGAAAAAGCTATGCTAGACAGCATTCAACACATTTGGTTCAATAAACATTTACGAGCAGCAGCAAAACAAAAGGTCCGTACCTGTATGATCTGTTGTCAGTTCAACCCAGGAAAAAGTGTCCCCGTAGAACAGGGTGGATTTCATACTCCTAATCATCCTTTTGAAGTACTCCAGATGGACTATATCCAGATGGAACGATGTCGAGGATTCAAATATGTTCTCGTAGTTGTTTGCGCTCTGTCCCGTTGGACGGAGGCATACCCGGTTTCAGATTACACTGCTCCGACTACTGCCAAACAGTTGGTTCGAGAATTTTTCCCACGATACGGTTTACCACGTGCTGTTTACTCAGATAACGGCCAGCCGTTCTCATCAGAATTAATGAAACATGTTTCACTTCTGTTAGGATATCAGTGGAAATTCCACTGTGTCCGACACCCCGAGGCAGCAGGTCTCGTAGAAAGACATAACCAGATACTGAAAATCAGAATGTCCAAAATATGCAGAGAGAAAGGTGTCGACTGGGTAGTAGCGTTACCCGTTGCACTCTTTTACATGAGAAAGGTAGCACACTCTCGAACAGGGCTATCCCCGTATGAGGTGATCTTCGGTAGACCACCGAATATGTGGGGGACGCCTGTACCACGCAAAATAACTGATATTGACTGTAATATGCTGACAGATTACTTGGCTTCCTTGATGTCTGCACTACAATCTTCTCGTTCACAGGTAGCTGCAGCCTTTCCCGACAACACTGAGGTGAAACCCCATGACGTTGTTCCGGGTAATCTTGTCTTTGTGAGGAATCTCGACCGAAAGACTCAGCTGGAGCCCAGGTGGAAAGCACCCAAGTTGGTCCTGTTGACCACAAGAACAGCCGTGAAGATCGAGGGCCGCAAGGGCTGGATTCATTCAAGCCATATTAAGAAATGTCATGGACTATCCTCGGATATAGACACTGTGCCCTGCACTACCTCACAGACTGATTCAAAACTCCCTTTTGTTGAACCGAACAAATCTGAAAGTTATAAACTAAAGCTTAGGCCCAACCAGTCGAGCAATTTGATTGTTTAAGTCCTCTCCAAGGTGAAGCGGTTGAATTGTCTCTGACATGTATCCCTTGGACCTGAGTAGAGGAAATACCCGTAAAATGTTGAAACAACAGGCGTATTGTAAATCACTGCGTAGCCACTGTATAGTGACATTATTAATTTTGTTTTTATTGAGTCTTTTAATAATTATTACAAGTATGTTGTTGCACATATATTACCCTATTTCTAGACATGTTTATAATGTTACTGCTGAACATTCTTTTAGTGACTTACCTCCGCATGAATTGTCTTATAGACTTGCGCTGCGCAATAACACTTTCATCAGTATGTTACATCATTCCCATCAGACTAGTAATGCCACCAATTGTTGGGTGTGTGGCCGACTCCCTCCCTATCAGAATTATGAAGGAGTCCTGCCTTTCTTTCCACACCCATTTACACATAATGGCTCCTGTGGAGCATGGTTTAGTTTAATCAATTCCATAGACTCAGACACAGCAGTTTACCAAGATCATTGGGTATGGGGAAACCTGAACCTAGCTTTACTCAAGGTCTGCTATCCTGACAAGGAGGGTCGCCCCAGAAGAACAGGAACTGATCTAGAAAATGAAGTATATGGATTAGGTAATTTTACACCTAATCTCATGATTCTAAATGTCGTATCCGAAGTTGAACTAGTCTTACCCACCATGTCAGTATTCCCAGCGAAGGGTGAATTGTGTGTAAGAAAGGTTGGTTCCATACATATGGGCCATAGTAAATGCACTACTATAGTAGAATTCAGTGATCAAGGAAAATCTTCATTTAGAGCTTCTCGCCACTCCTACTTCATATGTGGTCAGACTGCATATATGTGTCTACCCCTAGATTGGGATGGTACCTGCTACATTGCATTCCTTTTGCCACCTGTTTTCCTAGCTCCTCCTGATTATTACAGAAATATTCATTTAGTACACAACAGAGAACGGAGAGATCTCCCCATCGTCGATTACACTGAAACGGCATGGGACAAGTATGTAGATTTTAATAAAGGCATCTTTCCCTATATAGGTACTGTTACTAATAGTAAGCTGATACGTAGATTAACTAGAACCCTTGAAGCAGTAGTGAATGAGACTATTTCCGCCTTAGGCAATTTAACGGAAGAGCAGTCTGCTATGCGGATTGTTGTGCTTCAAAATCGTCTTGTCCTTGACGTCATCCTGGCTGATAGGGGCGGAGCTTGTAGGGTCATCGGATCAAGCTGCTGCGTATTCATACCAGAAAATTCGCCATCTGTATATAAAGCCATCACTCGCCTTCATAAGATTGTAAGCCAGATACACCAGAACCCAGGCACTTGGACTTGGTCCAGTTGGTTTTGGAATGCGGTATCAGCCTGGGGATGGAGAGTTTTATCCTTCCTGGGTATTGGCCTTCTCATACTATTCAGTTGCTGTCTATGTCTACAATGTGGACCAGCGATTTGTGGTCTGTGTGCCACATCGTGCATTCCACATCAAGATTTACGTTCAAGATCCCGGAAGAAGAAAGAAGAACAAATGATGCTATATGAACAGATCAATGGATTGATGAAGATTGATATCTCTTGAAGGGCAAGTAGGGGACAAGGAGGGAATGTGGAAATATGGATTTTTCTGGTCAGTTATGTCCCCTATCTTGGACCCCAACGGTTCTATGTGCATGTTACAAGTACATGTATGTTCCCTCCAGTTCCAGTTATGAAGACGCAAATACATGTGCGTCCACCGTCGACATGTCCTTTGTCAGATCCGCCATGAATAGGCCGGATATTCCATTCCTAAGTATGAAAAGCCACCGGCCTTATATGGTTCACTTATGCCATTTTACAGCCCAGGCAAGTAGGCCCTGATTCTGTCATCAAACTCTTCTTGCCTTCTGCCTCTGAAAGCTCCAGTCTGAGCCTGCATCTGTGACCATGAACTTTGTCTCATTCTCTGCGCGGCTCACGAAGCCTGACATCAGCCTATTCTCTGCCAAGAACTGTATTTCACCTTCGAATTATCTGCCTCTCCCTCAGCCGATGCATTCCTGCCTAGTAGTTTAAGCAAACATTCTTCCAGTTACCAAGCAAAAAGGCCCATCTTCTCTGTCTTCATGCAAGTGATTCATAGCCCTGTTACCATGGAATATTCCTACCCCCTCGCATTCAGTGTAGACACTTAGACGCTTGTACATGCACGCACAGTCAGTATAGAATAGATTCTGTCCGAGAGTCCTTCTTTTATGGATAACATAGTTCTTTAAACATAGGATGTTAGATATGATTTGGGATTAGGTTGACTTGACCCCCCAGACTTCTCGTCTCCACATAGAGAGCTAAATGTCAAGTCCTCGTCACCCCCTAGTTACACGTCAATTACACGTCATACTGCTGCGCGCGCATCTATGCCAAGTATTATCTTATAGATCCACCTATACATGACATCATAACCAATCATGTTCCTTTTTACTCATTATTACACCCATTTTCGGTTACGCAGACAAACGTCAATGTCCTTATCAATTGTCACGCCTACTGTATTCACTTCATTATAATGTATGTACTATAAAAGTTACTTCTCTGTCAATAAAGTATGTACTTCACTTCCTGAACCCCCGTGGTGATGGAACTTGAAGCATCCGATTATAATCGATTATTGGAATAAAGCCCATTCCGAAACTCTAATATCACGGATTCTGCCTCTCATTTTACTGAGCTATTTTATAATGTTTCTGTATCAAATTCAGTCCCGGTAAAGGAATTTTTATTTACCACAGAGGAATAAGGAAGTAGCCAGACCTCTTGACTCCTATCCTCAAGGAATGACTTCAACCATTTCCAGGCATTATCTCTAATGCCTATCTCAAGTAAGCTTGCGAGCAGCCTGGCATGTGGGATTGTGTCAAATGCTGCCGACAGGTCCAACAATACCAAGACAGCCCTCCCACCAGCAACATCGGTACCTCTTATAAGATCTAGTACTATGCCTAGGTCTGAATCCTGATTGTCTCAGATGAAGAAGCCTATCGAGCTCTAAATAATTAGAGGGCTGATAAATCACAATTATTTCAGGTAACTTAAAAGGCGCAGGAGGAAGGGAGATAGGCCAATAATTGTCTGGAACATTTGGATCCACACTTTTTAGTAGAGGGATGATTTTGGCTCTCTTCCAGCATAAAGGAACTGTGGCAGTGGCTAAAGACGTGTTGAGCACTCCATTCAGAGTGTGGTTGAATAACATCCCCACCTAATGCTAAGATGGAAGGGGGACACGGACCATTCGAAGATCCAGATTTAAGATCGCAGTCCTAGAGTCTTTCAAGGAGATGGCACTGAACTCGGAAAAGCCACAAGAAGTAGGAGTAGCAATCTGAACTGAGCTACCAGCGTCCACATCCAGGTACAAAACTGCGGGGTGGCAGTTTTGTATATCTTGGATTTTATTATGAAAGAATAGTGCAAGTTGCTCACAGCAATCTGCCAATGGTACCTTGCCTCTGTGGCATGCTGCAGGATTGGTAAAATCTTTCACAATCTTAAAGATTTCTTTTGGTTTATTTGCTGCTTTTTCCAAAACATCCCTCGTAATACTCCCTCTTCGTGGAGATTATCATGGTCACATATTTCTTCAAGGCTCTTTTACATCATTCTTCTGATTCTGAGCTATAGTTTTTTTTCTCCATACCTGTTCCGCCTTTTTACATAATTTTTTCTCTAGTGTAAGGGTTTCATAAAACCAGGGTTTAGAGATATTTTTCCTGCCGGAAAGCATGATTGGGGACATGAGCAAGTTTCTCCACAGAGAAAGTCATATTCTGTCATATCGGTGTCAATGGGGTCAAAAAGGGATGGAATATTATTTCCCAAAGCCGCCCGCAAATTTTCACATGTAATTTTGGAGAAAGGACGAGACAGGTGGGGCCTTACACAATTATCCTGATTACCCTGATGGGAAGTAGACCAGTTAAACTGAACCCAATAATGATCTGTCCAAACTAAAGGGATAGAGTCCGGCATGGATAGATTGAAATTAGAAAACAATATGTCAATTATGTGTCTAGCTCCATGAGTGGGCTTTGAAACCCATTGAGAGAGTCCTAGAGGAGAGTGGAGGTGGCATTGTTGGACACTAAATCTCAATGAATATTAAAAATATCCAAGAATAATGCATTGGGTGTACTGTAGCAATACCTGAGAGATGGGGCTCTTTTTGAATTCATTTAATGAAACTATCGGTCCAGGTGGCCTATATATCAAAAGACCCCCTACCGCGATTGTAGAACATTCAGTGAGAGGCAGAATTCCAGTCCCTCTGCATTTGAGATCACTGTAGCCAGAGAGGTTGTTACGAGAGATGCAGTTGGTTGACAGCCATGGTGTTCTTCTCTTGATTCTGGATCAGGTCTAGAAATTGTCCCAGCACTGTTAGTTCAGAGTACTCTCGGGTAACGCTGTTAAATGTAATAAGCATGATAGCTGGGTCTAGCAGGCCAAAAAAGGATGCCCTTCTCTTTTAAGGTCTGCCCCAGAGCTAGAAGCCTTCTCATGATAAAATTAGTTTTAAACAAGTAGTCAGCAGCTGCTGTGATCCAGTTGTTCTTATGCTGGCATGGGCCAATGCATCGAAAGAGTTGGAGCAAGGTACATGCGTGATCATGAAGCAGAAGCCATACTATTATTTGTTTAGGTGTATTTGTGGGAGGATCTCACTGTGGTTTTAACTTGTGTGCCCGCAGAAAGGCTAATAAAATATTGTTTAAAATAAGGTAGGCAGGCAGGTGGTCAGAAACTTTGATTTTGTTCCCTTCCTTCTCCAGCACTTCAGAAAGGCGAATATTACCTCTACGATTGCAATCCTCTAAATCGGTCACCGTGCATTGGATATTTCAAAGCACTGAGCCCCAGTCGATCAATCCACGCCTATTCCACAACAAGTACCCCACGGTCTTGTGAATCATGTTCACAAGTTTGTTACGCTAACCCTGGATAGTTAGGCATGGGAAGGTTCTTTTGAAGCACTCTAGTTATTACCCACTAGATTGTGAGAAGGAAGCAATTCCTTTTGTTAGTATTACCCTCACACAGTCTAGTAGTGTCATGCTTCATCATCGGGTCACCCCGACTCCTCAAGGTCAGGGTGAGCTCAACCTTTTTCCAGGGAGCTCTTGGAAAAATATGGCCAGGGGGTGTTAAAGATAAAAAATCCACAGACAGTTCCCAGTATCCCTTTATTCGTGGAACTGTCGGGGATATTGAAATACCAAACTAGGGGGGGGGGGGGTCACTTGGAGTTTTATGGTCCTATAACCCTGGCCTCGAAGGGTAGCCATTTCAGTGATTGAAGGTCAGGGTTAATATGATCAGGTTGTTTTGAACCCGTGATGAGCCTACCTGCAGCATTCAGTGTAGGCTTCAAGGGTGTCAGTGAGGTTTTCGGAAGGTCCACCAGGATAGTGCTAACATAATCCAATTTCGATAGCACAAGTGCATGTACCACAGTTGTGAAGTCTGCCTCGGAAAACGAAGGTTTTAGTTTCCTAAGAATATGCAACTGATGGTTAGCTCCTGTAGTGATCGTGCTGATGTGTTTTTGCATGGAAAGGTCTTTGTCCAGGGTTATACATTAGGGGGGAGGTGGGTGGTGCGATCAGTAAGAATTCAGTCTTGAGGGCATTGAGTTTGAGGTGGTTAAAAATCAGCCATTGTTGCGTCTTTGTCAGGGCGCTGTTGAGGGTGTAGATGTCATCAAGGGAGGTGATTTTCATGTACATCTGGGTGTTTGTCGCATATATGTGGTAGGAGAAGTAGGAGAGTTTAAAGATTTAAACTAGGTCCTCCATGTATAGGTTAAACAGTGTCGGGGAGAGAATAGAGCCTTTAAGTCCGCCCAGTGACAATAGAGATGAATCATAAAGAGTGTGATTGATTAGAAGGGGCTAGGATCTGTTGTCCAGAAAGAAGGAGAACCAGTTGAGCAGAGTACCGAAAAGGCACATCCTGTGGTCTAGAAGGTTTCGAAGGGTAGCATGATTGTTGGTATCAAAGGCCACTAACATGTCCAAAAGGATCAGGAGGCAGGATTTGTTCTGGTCGAGTGAGCGTAGGGCAGCATTGACAATGTGGACCATGGCTGTTTCAGTGCTATGACCCGATTGGAAGCCAGATTGACAATGCTTGATGTGTTTGTGATGCTGTGAGTATACACTTTTTTATGAAAGTTCGGCTAAAATAAGGATATTGGCGATGAGGGGGTAAGTGTTGGGGTCGGATTAGTCAGAGTTTTTTGTTTTTAAGATAGGGGTGACCTGGTCACTTTTAAGGCAGTCTGGTATGGAGCCTTGGGTAAGTGAAGCATTGATTATCCTAGTTCATAGTGGGAATACGAGGTAAATGGACTCCTTCAGGAGTTTGGTGGGGATGGGATCGTAGAACTGGTTGGAGAATTTCAAGGAGGACAATAGATTTAGAAGGCCATTCTCATTGAGGTTTTGGAGCAGACCAGGAGACGTTATTTTTGGGTGAAATGGGAAGATGTTTTGAGGAAGATGGAGGATCTAATGGGGAGTGGTGTGGGGTGGGTTCATGTGGAAGTAGTTTATTAGCGATCTGGATCTCGTTAGAGATTTGCGTGGTGTTCCCAGTAAAAAAGGTGGTAAAGGTTTTGCAGTTAGGTAGTGTTAGATCTGGGGGTCTCTAGTTGGGAGGGTAGGTACCACTGTCCAAGTAGGGACCCTTGCTTCTAGTCAGGGAAAGGGGGATACACTGTTAAGATAACCCCTGCTCACCCTCTAGGTAGCTTGGCCTGAGCAGTCTATGCTATCAAAGGCAATGTGTAAAGTATTTGTACCAACACTCACAGTAACACAGTGAAAACACCACAGATTTACTCCTCCCCAGTTTTAGAAAAATAAGGTATCTTTACTAAAAACTTCACAAGACCAAATACTACAGAAAAACCAACATACAATTAAAAAGGTTACTTTAAAGATAGATCAAGAGTTTGCAGAAAGTACTCCAGGATGTAAAAATCAGTGTCCTGCACAATGCGACTCTCAATGCACAAAATGCGACACTCTCGTGCCCAACAGTACCTGTAGTTGCGTTAAGGTTCCCAAAAGCTATAACAAGGAAGATGGCAAAGGCGATGCGATACTCCTGAGATCTTGGGGAGGCTTTGCAGCAGCCCTGCTTCACGCAGCAGAGGTGGATGCGCCGGCTCCGATCTGTAGGGGGAGGTTGCGATGACTTTGGCTTTCGTTGCGTAGGTTTCTTAGGGGGAAGCTTCACGCACAGGTACGATGCGACGATCTTCGATGCGGTGCTATGCGCGGCGCAGCGCTGACTTCTGGCGCTGCAACCATCGATGCGTCGCGGTGCGCGGCGCGGCGTTGACTACTGGCGCCGCAACCCTCGATGCGTCACGGGACGGGACTCTGCGTCGACACACGCAGCGACTGGATACTTTCACGCACCGGCAGTGGTGTGGCCCGCAAACTGGTTCTGCGACGACCCTCGCAGTGTCAGGAATCTTCACGCACCGGGACGATGCTCAACGCACTCGGCGATGCGGGGACTCCAGGTGCTGCGATGACGCCGCGATGAAATTCTCCTCGCACTCTCGTTCTTGCGACTCGCAATCGGATGATGCGTTTCTCAAATGGATGATGCGATGGGTACCAGTTACTCTTGTTCACGCTTCTGCTTCCCAGCTCCCAAACACAGCAAAACGACCTCCTGAGGCCCCAAGACTAGGCAAGCACTCCACGGCAGGTCAGAACTCCCTCAGCAGAGTTCCAGGGGAGCTGGTGGTGAAGTCCTTTTGTTCCTGGGACTTCTTAACAGGGAGCCAGCTCTCCTCAGGCCCTTGGAGATCAGAATCAAAAGAAGGGGACACAGCAAAGTCCTTCCCCTCTCCTTGGCAGCAAAGCAAAACAGCAAGCAGGCAGTCTTCTCCTCTTCAGAGTTCCTTCCAGCTTTCTCCTTGGCAGAGGTTCCTTCTTAGTTCCACAGTGATCTAAAATTTAGGTGTCTGGGGTCCTCTTCTTATACCTCTCTAAGTCTTTGTCTCTCGTTGTTTCAGTGGGGGGATTCCCCTGCGCAAACCGGTTCCTGGGTGTGGTCTGCCCTGGAGCACCTGGTTCCTTTCAGAGTGAGGGGCAGGGTCGTTAGACGCTCAGCAGGAGGTGGAGCCTTCTTTGTGCTGGCAGAGGCAGAGTCCTCAGTCTGGCCAGCAGGGGGTGGAGCCAGCATTGTGCTGGCAGAGGCAGCCCTACTCAAACCCAGGGGCTACTCCTCCCACCCGGTAAACAACCTTTACAACGCAACTTTTACAACGCACTACCATTATAACGAAACTTTTACAATGCAAGTGGATTTACAACGCATGCCATTACAACGCTAGTCTTTACATCGACTTGCGCTAGATGGCGTGCTAACATTACAAATAGTGTAGTTTACTATCCCAACACTTTCCCTACTGTTAAGTGGACTGGAGTTGGAATAGTAAATTACGCTTTTCTAATGTTAGCATGCCATCTAGCGCAAGTCGATGTAAAGACTTGCGTTGTAATGGCATAGCGTAGTAACATCGCAGTCGTTGTAACGACCGCGATGTAACTGCACGCATTGTAATGACTCGCGTTGTTACGTCATACATCCATCACATGACATCAGTCAGCCAATCTGCACACAGGCACACAGGAAGGTTAAACAGGAGAATAGCTACTTTCTAAAAAGTGCTTTTCTCACACAGTGAATTTAAAAACCATCTTGCTAAAAAGATGTATAATTAAATTCTGAATACAAAGATACCAAACTTGGATTTTCTATCTTGCCTTTAGGGGAAGATAGGCATGTAAACAGCCTCCCCCATTCTGTCCTATGGGCAAGTTAGCCTCTCAGCAGTGAAAAACGAAAATGGCTGTAATTCACTACCAGGGCATGTTACACACCTCAGTACATGCCCTACCTTTCAGATACACTGCACCCAGCCCAGTGGGGTACCTAGGGCCACCATAGGGATGCCTGACATGTACAGAAAGGGAAGGATAAGACCTGGTCAGTGGTTGCACTGGCCAGGTCGACATGGCAGTCCTGGACTGCACATAGGCACTGCAAGCAGGCCTAAGACATCATTTTAGGGCTACTCCTGTGGGTGGCACAATCAGTGCTGCAGCCCACTAGTAGCATTTGAATCACCAGCCATGGCACACTCAGTGCACTTTACTAGGGGCTAACAGGTGAAACAAATATACCAATCATGGATAACCAATCAATATAACAATTTATACAGAGAGCATATGCACTTTAGCACTGATCAGCAGTGGTAAAGTGCCCAGAGCCCTATTGCCAACAACCACGGGTCAGAAAAAATAAAGGAGGAAGAAGCCTAAAGTTTGGGGATAACCCTGCAAAAAGGGCCATTTCCAACACAACCCCCTTCCAGCCTAAAGCCAGGGTAGACCAAGCGATACCTCATTGGGATTCCCTGCTTAGGGCGATAGAACACGGAAACTGGCCCAAACAGCAGGGCACTATTCCTGTTCTACGCCTTCCTGAACCCGGTTGGATCTCTCCATCCATACTGTCAGGGTCCACCAAGCCAACCCATGTGGAACCCTTCTCTTCACCTGTGGACACCACCTGTGCAGCACCTAGCCTTAACTTGCTCACAGGTGTGTCCCAACAGACAGACAGCAAGCCGCAGTGGCCAGTGACAGTGGTCAGGGATGAGACCCAGGCCTTATGCCTCTCGGGGCTCTCAAACCCCTGTGGCGTCAGAGGGTGGGGGGCAGTAGCCCCAGGTGCTTGGCACCCTTTGTCCACTTCCTTTCCTGTCAGGTCGGGTCTGACAACCTGGCACTGACCCACCAGCCCCGGGCCTATATCCAGTGGCTGGACAGGAGGCTGGGGTGGGCTTTTCCATACCCGGTCCTCCTCTTCCTTGGGGCTCTGTACCCTCCCACCTGGAGCGGTACCCCCTTCTAGAATAGTCAGGGCATCTGTGGCAGGTGTCCTGCACCATTCGCCCATCAGTTCAGGGGTTCTATCCTGCAACTGGGATTCCAGGTCAGGGGGGACAACCCGGACCTGGCCCTCCAACCTAGGGTCTAAACCCTCCAGGTGAACCGGGGTCAGAGGCGAGGACTCCCTCCCTCTGCACCCCCTTCCAGAAGTCTGCACCCTCCCAATCGGAGTGATACACCTCAAAGACAAACTGGTAGAGACACTGCTTACAGATGTCCCTCCCTCCAGGTCAGGCAACAACTGCACCTGGCTTCCCAACCCAGGGACCAACCCCTGCGGTTGAACACTTGCCTGGCGCACCAGGACTTCCATCACAGATGTGTCCATACTGGTAGACAGTACCCACATGGCCAACACAACAGTGTGGCCCAGCCCACCCCCAGGGTGGGACTCCTGCCCCCCTTCCAGGGGCAACCCTGTCCACCAGGACAACCAGCCACAGGGGCCACTGACAACTGTCAGTGATGAGAGCCAGGCCTCATGCCTGTCAGGCCTCTCTAACCTCTGTGGCGTCAGAAAGTGGGGGGCAGTAGCCCCAGGTGCCTGGCACCTTTCCTCCACTCTCCCTCCTGCCAAGTCAGTTAGGGCATCCTGACACTGGCCCGCCAGCCCAGGGTCTGTACCCTCAGGCTGACCAGAGGTCACAGGCGAGGCTCTCCTCCCCCTACCTCTCCTTCTGGGGTCCTGCCCTCTCCTCCCAGGAGAGTCACCCTCCGAACACAACTCTCCCACCAGTTCAGGACCTCTCTCCAGCAACTGGTCTCCCAACCTAGGGTCTAAACCCTCAGGTTGCACCGGGGTCAGAGGCGAGGACCCACTCCCTCTGCACCCCCTTCCAGAGTGCTGCACCCTCCCCACTGGAGTGGTACCCCTGGAAGCCAAACCGGTCAGGACACAGCTTACAGATGTCCTTCCCTCCAGGTCAGGCAGATCCTGAACCTGGACTCCCAACCCAGGGACTAAACCCTGCGGTTGCACACCTGCCTGGCATGCCAGGACTTCTGGGGACTCGCACAGTATCTCCCCGAGGGTGACACATGACTCATGTGTCTCGTGACAGTCTGCCTGGCGCAGATCTCCCGGCCCCTGTCCACCTGACAGTGCGCGAAGACCCCCAGGACAGAAGTGGTGTCACCATGGTCACTCCTAGGAGACTCAGCCCTTCTGGCTGGTCCCTGACCCACTGGTTCTCCCACTGGGGAACACATCCCCCTCTCACCCCTCAGTCTGGACTTCTGCACCCTCCCATCTGGAGCCTTACCGCCAGACAACAGAACCACTGGAGCTCTGTTTACAGAGGCTCCAGGTTCTCCTGACACTAGGAGATCCTCCTCAAATGGCCTACTAGCACTGTCTAGGCCCCCAACTTGGTGTTCCCTTAAGGAACCCACCAGGCCCTGACACTGGGTTTCGGGCACCTTGGGACCCACAGTCCCACACTCACCCCTTCTCCACTGAGACAGGACATGAGCCCCTACACCCCTCCCACTACACTGGGACCTAACTGGGCTACACTGAACCTCTTCCACCTCACAGGTCTGGAAGATATCTGTGCCACTCCTTTTGGGATCACTCCCCAATGCCTCTTCAGACCCTCTGGCATCCAACCAGAGGTCTGCCTCCAACGCAAGCTCCCTGGAACCAGAGAACTCATTCTCCACCGGGTGTTGGCATAGCTCTGGAAAACAGGGACTTAAAATATGCTCTCCAACAAATGAATCACACAGCCCCCCACAGTTGTTAACCAAGCTACCCTTTGCCTCACCCTCCAGTGCCTCACACAAGTACCCCACACCACTCTCCTGAGATTGGCAAGACAATACCTGACTGTCTCTGTCACACAACTCACACTCTTCTGGGCGGTCTTCACACTCACACACCAAGGTTTCTACCATGGGGGAACCCCTCTCCCTGTACCTCTCATCTAGGGTCAGTAGAGTGTCCCTCCCACCACTAGGAATATGGTCCCCTGTGCCAGTTCCCCAATCTACTTCAGGGACACTGCACTCCACTGGAACTACATCATAAACCTGAACCCCCTGGTGTATGTCAACCCCCTCCTTCAAGTCAGGTGCCACATCTCTGAGTGTTTGTACCTTTCTCTCAACACTAGAAACTACAATCTTGCTGCCACCATCTGAGCTGGACTCCACCTCCAACTCAGCAAAGCTCACTTCTTGAGCTACCCATTTTTCTTCTTCAGTTGAGACACTCATGGCCTCAAGCCTCTCGAGCTCCAAATCAAGCTCCCTCATCCTTAGTTCATGTGCCAAGGTCAATTTAAATTCTTCCAAGGCATACATCTTCTTGCTCGCTTCTACTTTGTTCTGGGTTTCCATTTCCATCAGCTTCAACTCAAGCCTCATGACTTCTAACTCATGATCTCTAACCCTTTGGTTTTCCTCCAACTCCTCTGGAGAAAAACTTATAGCTGAATGGTTGCTGCCAGCCCTGGAGGCTGCTCTGGACACAGGCAGATCCTGTGACCTGAAACCATCCGCTTGTACATCCTCATCCACCTCTGCATCACCTGTGTCCCCAGCCTCTTTGGCTTCCCACCAGGCCCTTAAGGCCTTCCGTAGCTCCTCCTTCCTGGAGCTGCTCTCCATGGGACAGCCAAAGATCCTGCAGAACTGCTTGAGTTGACCTACTTTGTAATCACTTAACATTTCAATATCAAACTCCAGTTCTGCAACATCACTTGCTGCTTTACCCTTCTGAGACATGATGCCTGGATGACTCAAGGATCAGATCAAAAATAGAACCAAAACAAAACACGGTATGTGGTTGCGTAGTGGTCTGCACTTAAACTAGTGATGTACACCAATTACTGTGGGTCAAGTACAAATACAAGTTCTAATCCTCACCGCTGACCACCAATGTTAGACCTGGGGGTCTCCAGTTGGCAGGGTAGGTACCACTGTCCAAGTAGGGACCCTTGCTTCTAGTCAGGGAAAGGGGGATACACTGTTAAGATAACCCCCGCTCACCCTCTAGGTAGCTTGGCCTGAGCAGTCTAGGCTATCAAAGGCAATGTGTAAAGTATTTGTACCAACACTCACAGTAACACAGTGAAAACACCACAGATTTACTCCTCCCAGTTTTAGAAAAATAAGGTATCTTTACTAAAAACTTCACAAGACCAAATACTACAGAAAAACCAACATACAAT
Organism: Triturus cristatus; assembly: GCF_964204655.1. NCBI lineage: Eukaryota > Metazoa > Chordata > Amphibia > Caudata > Salamandridae > Triturus > Triturus cristatus. The sequence goes on from NC_140585.1 coordinate 484,597,170, forward strand.
TAAAAAGGTTACTTTAAAGATAGTTCAAGAGTTTGCAGAAAGTACTCCAGGATGTAAAAATCAGTGTCCAGGAAGTACTTCAGGATGTAAAAATCAGTGTCCTGCCCAATGCGAGACTCAATGCACAAAATGCGACACTCTCGTGCCCAACAGTACCTGTAGTTGCGTTAAGGGTCCCAAAAGCTATAACAAGGAAGATGGCAAAGGCGATGCGATACTCCTGAGATCTTGGGGAGGCTTTGCAGCAGCCCTGCTTCACGCAGCAGAGGTGGATGCGCCGGCTCCGATCTGTAGGGGGAGGATGCGATGACTTTGGCTTTCGTTGCGTAGGTTTCTTAGGGGGAAGCTTCACGCACAGGTACGATGCGACGATCTTCGATGCGGCGCGAAGCGTGGCGCAGCGCTGCCTTCTGGCACTGCAACCCTCGATGCGTCACGGGACGGGACTCTGCGTCGACACACGCAGTGACTGAATACTTTCACGCACCGGCAGTGGTGCGGCCCACAAACTGGTTCTGCGACGACCCTCGCAGTGTCAGGAATCTTCACGCACCGGGACGATGCTCAACGCACTCGGCGATGCGGGGACTCCGGGTGCTGCGATGACGCCGCGATGAAATTCTCCTCGCACTCTCATTCTTGCGACTCGCAATCGGATGATGCGTTTCTCAAATGGATGATGCGATGGGTACCAGTTACTCTTGTTCACGCTTCTGCTTCCCAGCTCCCAAACACAGCAAAACGACCTCCTGAGGCCCTAAGACTAGGCAAGCACTCCAAGGCAGGTCAGAACTCCCTCAGCAGAGTTCCAGGAGAGCTGGTGGTGAAGTCTTTTTGTTCCTGGGACTTCTTAACAGGGAGCCAGCTCTCCTCAGGCCCTTGGAGATCAGAATCAAAAGAAGGGGACACAGCAAAGTCCTTCCCTCTCCTTGGCAGCAAAGCAAAACAGCAAGCAGGCAGTCTTCTCCTCTTCAGTTCCTTCCAGCTTTCTCCTTGGCAGAGGTTCCTTCTTAGTTCCACAGTGATCTAAAATTTAGGTGTCTTATACCCCTCCAAGTCTTTGTCTCTCTTTGTTTCAGTGGGGGGATTCCCATGCTCAAACCGGTTCCTGGGTGTGCTCTGCCCTGGAGCACCTGGTTCCTTTCAGAGTGAGGGGCAGGGTCGTTAGATGCTCAGCAGGAGGTGGAGCCTTCTTTGTGCTGGCAGAGGCAGAGTCCTCAGCCTGGCCAGCAGGGGGTGGAGCCAGCATTGTGCTGGCAGAGGCAGCCCTACTCAAACCCAGGGGCTACTCCTCCCACCCATCTAGAGCAGATCTCCCTATTCACCCTGCTGCTGACTCATCCAGACTCCTGGAGCCACCTAGCCCATCACATGACACCAGTCAGCCAATCTACACAGGCACACAGGAAGGTTAAACAGGAGAATAGCTACTTTCTAAAAAGTGCTATTCTCACACAGTGAATTTAAAAACCATCTTGCTAAAAAGATGTATAATTAAATTCTGAATACAAAGATACCAAACTTGGATTTTCTATCTTGCCTTTAGGGGAAGATAGGCATGTAAACAGCCTCCCCCATTCTGTCCTATGGGCAAGTTAGCCTTTCAGCAGTGAAAAACGAAAATGGCTGTAATTCACTACCAGGGCATGTTACACACCTCAGTACATGCCCGACCTTTCAGATACATTGCACCCAGCCCAGGGGGGTACCTAGGGCCACCATAGGGATGCCTGACATGTATAGAAAGGGAAGCATAAGGCCTGGTCAGTGGTTGCACTGGCCAGGTCGACATGGCAGTCCTGGACTGCACATAGGCACTGCAAGCAGGCCTAAGACATCATTTTAGGGCTACTCCTGTGGGTGGCACAATCAGTGCTGCAGCCCACTAGTAGCATTTGAATCACCAGCCCTGGCACACTCAGTGCACTTTACTAGGGGCTAACAGGTGAAACAAATATACCAATCATGGATAACCAATCAATATAACAATTTATACAGAGAGCATATGCACTTTAGCACTGATCAGCAGTGGTAAAGTGCCTAGAGTCCTATTGCCAACAACCACGGGTCAGAAAAAAATAAAGGAGGAAGAAGCAAAAAGTTTGGGGATAACCCTGCAAAAAGGGCCATTTCCAACAGGTAGAAAGTTGTTGTCGGAGTAAGAGGGATCATTTTTGCAGGATGATTGTTTTTGTGATGATTTCAAACAGTTGTTTTGGTCGATTGGTATCAGTCTAGTTGATTTTGGAAGAAGACTGCTTTGGAGTTCCTGATGTAGGCACTGCATCTTAGATGTAAGAGTTTGAGGTTGGCCAGAGAGGAGGAATGTCTCCATGATCTTTCTGCTAGTCTGATGTGACATCATTCTTCATTAAGGTTATGGTTTACTCAGGGGTTGGATCTTTCTGACTGGATTCATTCTAGTTGTTTGAGGACAAGGGTATCCATGATTAGGACATGGAGTTGGAGAAGTGATCAATGAGATCCTGGGCGTTGTTCATGGAGGAGGGCGAAAGTAGGATGTTGTTTCAAATAGTCGGCATATCGAGTGATGTAATGGTATGGGTGTCATGTACCCAGTGTTTGGCTTTCGTTGGTTGTCCCTTAAAGGTGATTGCCTTTTTTATTAAGGAAGAAAGTGATACAGTGGTGGCCAGTCTAGTCTCAAGGGAGAATAGAGTACATTTGTATGGCGTTCTCTTTTGTAATGATTATATTAAGGGTGGGTCCTTTAATATGGGTCTGGCTGTTGCAGGCTTGTATACGGTTGAGGTACTGGAGGAATGAACTGCAACAGTTCACGAGCAGGGTCATTGGTATTGCTCCAGTGAATGTTGAAGCCGCATAGGAAAATATGGTTACGTTCATCGTTGTTAGAGGAGATAATCGCCCTGATCTGTTCAATGATGAGGGTTTTCCTTTTGGCGGGTGATAAAACGTGTGGAGGGTGCACTTTGAATGGTTGGTGGTAGAGGTGTCGATCCTGAGGTATTCACAGAATGACAGATGTCTAGTGTGTGATTGTTTCATAGAAAGTGATGATCTGTGAATGAATGTAAGCTAGGCCACCACCTGAGCATCCTGGGCTGTCCAATTTAATGATGTCATATTTGGGGAGGATTAGAGTTTCTGGATTAGGAATAGAGGATTTATTTAACCATGTTTCCATGAGCAGGAAGATGTTGAGGTCCTGGTTAATTATGAGATCGGCTATGTCAGATGCATGTTTCACAGCGGAGTGGCGGTTTCGTAATGCGCATTTCAGGGTAATGTTAGTGGTAGTAGTGGACAAATATGAGATAGGAACTTGTGCAAAAAGTATGTAATGCCCTGTCCAGGTCTGCCTGACTTCCACAAACGTGCTGTAGGAAAAGAGAGGAGGTGAAATGCCATTATTCACTACATGCCACGGCATGTTATTGGTATCATCGCTACCCTCAAGGTCTTCCTGACACTGTCGTACTTTTATCCCCGGATATGGACAACGGGACATTAGTCCATGCCATCCAACAACTGCACAATCATGTCATACAAGCTGACATAAAGAAGGACGGAGGCTCCCCGGTGCAGGACTGGTTGCATAGTATGTTTTTGTGGATCCCCTTATGGGTATCCAAACTATTCATGTCATTAATGCTCATTCTCATTGTTGTACATCTATTATGTGGTTTCCTACAAGTGGGTGTTTCCTGCTATAGGAGAGCCGTCCTCAAATTAGGTAGTATGCACATAGCTAGGGAAAAGGTAACACTAACTAACACACACACACACACACTCTCTCGCTCTCGCTCACACACTCACTTTCTCTCTCGCATAATATAACTGTCATGACATTTGAGGAGGATAGAGTAGTTGAAGAATCAACTAGAGGGGGGAACGTTGGAATGGGCGTATACAACGTCAATAAATGCCATGATATTTGCAGGCCCAACAACGACAATATCAATAAAGGCAATCTTAACGTATGCAATAACCTGCGCTCACATGACCCTGCCGATACCCGTCAATGTAATTCCAAGGTATGTAATAACCTTTACTTGCACAGCAGTGCTGACACCGGCAATGATGATATCAATGTATGCACAAAGGTTGATACGGTTACTAGTAAGAACAATGTCAAGGTATGTTATGCCCAAGCAAACATAACCATGTCAATACCAGTAAGAACAATGTCAATGTATGCTATGACAAGTGTATGCACAATGTTTAGGATGTCGATAAAAATGATACCAGTGACTGCCATTTTATTTTCAGGAGTTCTAATGAACTCACATCATTGCGATCGGAGTCACCCAAGTTCACCTTCCCATCAACCCAGAGTCAGAGATACGTGGTTAAACAAGTCCTAATACCCACATCAACGCCTATAAAATACCAGGTCACAGGCGGGTTCTCTCTTAACCTAAAGAAAAACGTGTGCCCAGGGAAAACCCTGATCGAGCCCACAGATAGCTGCACCACAAACAGGTCGGAGAATATTGGCCTCAATAAAACACATTTAGCCAAGGGGTCGCGTTCCCCTAAAATACCATAAAGCTAGATACCACTTGAAGATAGAAACAGTCAACCAATCAGAACATGACATGCACACCACACATAGTGATCCCACACTCCTCAGGCCGGACATCTGGACACTGGCCGACACTAGCTCTACCCGAGGTTGAGATCCATCTGTGTCCTTATCCGATGACGGCATTTGTTGATTTATGACTGAGATGCTTTCTTGGAATCTAGAAAATTGCTTTATTGTACCTCATGAACTGTATATAATAACGGCCAAATCTTTATACACTGAGAGACATTGAGTAGACACACTCTATCGAGGCTCTCCCGGCTGCAGCGTTTAATTAAAACAACGTGTTCCTGTTTTGCCAAACGCCTCGTCTTTTCATTTATTTCAGGTAAATTCATATCTGAGCAACAGTACGTGAACATACTCTCCTCCAGGTACTTCTCTGATGGATAGTAATTGTGTATCCCCTATTCTTCTACCAGATAGATCATGTGGCGACTTGCACTCGAACTTGCTTCACCTGCTTCTTCTCTGACCATCTACCTCCCATTATTCTCTGTTTTCCCATTTTCTAATTGTCATCAACTCCTTTACCTGCAGTTTCTTTCTTGGTGCTCTTGTGTTTTCAATGTTCTTAAGAGAAAAATCCATCCTGTAAGATTTCTGTAAAATCTTTGACTTTCGAATATCTACACTATATTTTTTAGCCAATTCAGACAACCTTTCATAAACCACATTTGCTTGTCGTGTGACACTTTTACAGAGAATCATTAGTTCATATTCTAGACAAGTCCCTAATCTTGAAGAGCTAAGTGACCCTTGAATTATTTCTTCTAATTCAACTTTTAATTGGCTCACATACATGAGCGGTTTAATTGTCTGGATTTAATTTTGAGTTGAACTTGGACCTGCAACTGAATCTAACATGTCAACAAGACTAGTGACCAAAGGCTGAAACAGATCTCTATATAAAGGGGAAACAGATACCGAAACTGGAACCACTGAAAGATTCTGGTCTTTCCGGGTACTGCATCCTTTAATCCATTCTTCAAATTACTGAGGAGTTAACCCTGATCGCTCTCCAGTATTATTCAAATTTATACTTCCATTTGTAAAATCTGTACTCATTTCAGAATGTACATTTGGTTCAAAATGATCTGTAACTGGTATGTCCATTGGCACAGTCACATCAGGAGTATACAAATTCACTTGAGGAACTCGGTTTGGAACAATACAAATATCAGAAAGTTCAGCTCCATTCTCTGCATCAGATAAACTTGTCTCCGATTAGAGACGAAATTCGCAGCAGCAGCAGAATTATTAGTCCGATTCGAAACCATGGGCGTATGAATCATTGGTTTTACCATCAAATCTGAAGAACTTCCATGTACTGTATTTAATCCAGTAGGTACAGCAACCCTGACTTGTAAAAAGGTACAACTGGTCCAATTGTAACAGGAGCAGTTAAGGTATCTGGAGTATTGGAATAAATCAGATTAATAGGAGCTTACATTTCTGTTCTCACCTACAGGAGGAATAGTTATTGGTTATTTTGGTGCTTCACACATCAAGGGAGCATTCAGTCCCACATGTGTATTTATTTGCATCAGGTCTCTATTTGGATATTCTTTTTAAGGTAGTGGATGATTTAAGCAAAAACATGTCAAATGGCTACTCCTGAATGACCATCAACAGCATTAGTCCTGATGCCAGCTTAATCTACTTCCATCGTCTGTTTGATAGTCTTCTATACCTTTTGATCAAAGTGTATTAGGTGTCTCCTCATGTGTCCGTTTGTTTCATTGCTCTGCTGGAACTTTACAGGTCCCATTAGATGGGCTGATTACAATGGATCACCTTTGTTATTTTATTATTACGTGTCCTTTTGATTTATTGCTCTGCTGGAACGTTACAGGTCCCACTACATGGGCTGATTACCATGGATCACCTTTTTTATTTTGTTTTCCCTGTGCTCCCCTATGACCTTGTTATTTTTCAGGTACTTCATATGCTCCATTTTGTTGTTATACTCATGCTTTTTCCGCACTACACTTACGCTTCTTTGTACATCGCTCTGATACCCGTATGGGTCATGTTTTTTTTAAACATATTTTTATTGCCATTTTCATATTTCACACATCGTACAGCATATAAAGTTTTCGAATAATGAAGTCAGACTGTACATTCCATGGTGGTACATAATATCTGCATATACTGGTGATACATCAAGTGGGAGCATAAACAACTTACAGATATCCCGTATGGGTCATGTTTGCGATTTATAAAACTTTTCAAATACATTTTTTTAAAAGAATAAGTCATTTAAAAGTTTGTCATCTATGTCACTCTCTTCTCCCTAATTTACTACTTCTCTTTTGTCTGCTTCTAAATGCTTATTTTTCCCGCTTCTCTTGCCTCTAGCATCTTCCTCAAACACTAACACTGGATACAGTCTTGTCCTGTGTATTACATTTGCTCTCCACAATTTCTGTTGTGCATCCAATCTAGCATTGGCGTAATGATCTATGGTTCTCCTATTCTTCCCTTGGTATTTCTCCTTGTCCTTCTGATAAGCTAAATGCTCCCAGATATGTAAAGCCTCAGTTACAGTGGTTCTAACAGGATCTTTCATTTCGTATAGTCTCCTTCTTAGATTTTCTAAAATTCTCAAATGAAATGTCCCAGTACGATGGAACTGTAATTCCTTGTACTTCTCAATAAGTGTGTGCCAGAACTCGAGCCATAGACAGGGATGTAATCCTTTGTCCATCATAAAAATATTTCATGGTGCACCCTCGCATGGTACCTCTACCTTTGGTTTGGCAAATGCCGTCTCATCTTTCTTTACCAATATTCGGAAAACTCTGCAAAATTTCATTTTTATTCAATCCTGTATTCACAATCGATTTCCGTAAATTCAAAAAATGTTATTCTCCCACCATCAACTTGTTCTGTATTCTCAACCAATAACTGTGTGACTCGTATGATGTAGTCAACCAATCAAAGCATGACTTTACATTAACCTAACAATTACAGCGTGACACTCTGGCATTAAACTCACGCCTTGCAGCAGTTCACTCTCCTTCACAATTTCTCCTGCTCGATTTCTCAAAAATGACAACACAATGCAAGCAACAAATAAACTGTCACTAAAGGATATCCGTACTCACAAAGTAACTACATTTTCTAAACCCTTTCACCACGATGAAAGCTCGAGCAGCGGGATTCCACCCTTAATTGATGTAATTAGTCACTGTGCACATGAGACCACTTACATCAATCGTTTACAACTAACACACAAGAAAACCATTCCCAAAGTGTTGTCAACAACATCTCATGACCAACACCATAAACCAGCAGACAACTTTCTCAGTGTCTTCTACACTGAGACAAACTTAAGTAAATATCTTGAGATCTTAGGCCACGACGGACCCGTATACAACTTTAACTTTGCAATAAAGCGCCATACTCACACTTGGACTTTAACTATGTGGACTTTAACCACTTCACTCCGCTCAACAACACACCGCCATTTCAAAAACCGCAATCTTTAAGCAGAGCAAATAGCAATGCGCATCCCTATTGCTACTCACACTACTTTGCTGCTAAACGATGACCCTATCCAGAGCGATACTCCTTCCGTATTCCATCAGTCCTTCTTGCTGAACCAAAAATTGAGTAATCTTTGGGATTGGGCAAACAACTATTTTAGAACCATAACTCTTCTGTCAGATTTGATGCAGCATAAGCATGCTCATGAAATTTATTTTTTATATTTTCTATTTACTTAATCTACTCTCATATTACTCCTCTAACTGTACTGGGCCCTTTACGATTAGATGATCAATTCAATTTCATTTACCTCAGAGGCAATGGGGTGGAAATTAGGATGACTAAAACTCACTGTTAGCTGTCCAATGAGAACCATTAATTGACAGCTAACTCAGTTTAGATTTCAAATTCAGATACACTGCTCTGAAGACCATACTGTAAATATAAAGAATAGCAATGGGAAGTCCCAACCTCCAGAGAAGTTCAGAAGAGTAATGATTACACAAACCAATATCTCTGCAGGTGCTACACAGAATAAAAGAAGCAATACCCGATGTACAGTCAGAGCTTGCTGATTCTTCCTACAATGCATGTAAAGCATTAATCAAATAGCGAATCAACAAGACTCAATAATAGGCTCAGACAAATTTGAATACATTTGTTATTGTATTAGAGATGCAAAATTCATCATAATCAGCAATTGCTTAAGAAGGTCAGTTAAAAATAGAACAGTTTTAATAATAGTGCAAAGCATTTAGGCTGGCATTCAAATCTGCAATAGCCACAGAATTACAAAGTCCAACCACCAAATAGGCAGAAGGATAATTCGTAGACTAACAGCTCACACTCTAAAGTGATAGAAAGGTTCAATTAGAGTCTATTAAGGAGGAGTTCATTAACATAGTCCGAATTTGGAAATAAGTAAAGTTCGGCAAAGAGGCGCAGTCCGTATGCCACTGACTGTAGAATAGACCAGGCAGTCCAAATTTAGTAAATAATTAAAAAATTGAAAAGCATCCAAGTACGCAATGCAATGTTGTGTGCTTCAAAAAGCATCTCAAAGAAGAAATGTTTACGAACTGTGTGTATTGAGTGTGTGTACGTGTGTTGCATTGAGCACTGCCCCTCCTTTGGGGCACACAGATTCCAGAACTTTCCATCACAGAAATGTGGAGGAAATGCTTTTTTTCTTATTTATTTTTTTACAAAGTTTGAGGTATGCAAGGGATTCTGGGTAACAGAACCTGGTAAGAGCCACACAGGTCACCCCATCCTGGATTCCCCTGGGTGTTTAGTTTTTAAAAAATGTATAGGTTTGCTAGGTTTCCCTAGGTACCGGCAGAGCTAGGGTTCAAAATCTACAGCTAGTCACTGTGCAAAAAAAGGGGTCCGTTTTTACTGTAAAAATGTGGTGTCCACATTGCGTTTTGGGCTGTTTCATGTCATGGGCACTAGGCCTACCCACACTAGTGAGGTACCATTTTTATCGGAAGACTTTGGGGAATGCGGGTGGGTGGAATTTTGTGAATCCAAGCAGATTCCTGAGCTTTCCATCACAGAAATGTGAGGAAAATGTGTTTGGTTTTTTTTCTTCTTCATAGTTTGAGGTTTGCAAGGGTAACAGAAGCCTGGTGAGAGCCACACAAGTCACCCCATCCTGGATTTCCCTGGGTGTCTAGTTTTCAAAAATGTATGGGTTCACTACGTTTCCCAAAGTGCCGGCAGAGCTAGGGTACAAAATCTACAGCTAGGCACTTTGCCAAGAAGGGGTCAGTTTTCACTGTAAACATGTGGTGTGTCCATGTTGCGTTTTGGGACGTTTCCTGTCGCAGACATTAGGCCTACTGTTAGGTCATAGTCGCGTGCAGGGGCACGAGGGGAATGTTGTGGGGGTTCTAGAATGGGGAGTTGGGAAGTGACCGTTGGCAGAGAGAAGGTGGCCACGTTGTTACTGCTGGCTCTAATAAAGAAATCTTCAACTTCACCTTACCTGTGAGGTCCTTCTTTTCATTGGCGATGAGTTGCCTGCCAGCAGGAGCCTCCACAGGTGTGAAATCCAGGAGTCCGTCTTCCTGTACACAGTTCCTGCACTCCGTACGAGACCCTTTCAGCAGCCAGAGTGGGTCGCTCCTCACCCCGCCCATAACCGCCAAGGTGATGTCTTGTTGCACCTATACTGCCAAAGCACATTTGGGGAGTGCCGGTACCAGTGCTGTGCTGTTTTTGGGAAGCTGGGCTTGCCGCGGTGGTTGCTTGCTGCAAGCCCCTGCCGCGAGCTGCCGTTGCGGCGGCCATCTCAGAGTACCTGACTTTGCCTGACCTTGTTCCTTACGTACACATGCCAGCGGCCATTTTGGAACCAGGCATTTCTCCGTTTCAGCTCTGCCGGTGACAAACACACCAATTTTAAAATGTGTGTCACTCCCTAAGGGGAAAAGAGAGGAAATACGAATCTGTGATATACACATCAATTTAAAACGTACACCGGTGATACACACACCTATTTAAAACATGCATCACTTCCTAAGAAGAAAACAAAAATCTATAGGAAATAACTGGAGAAAAACAATCTACAAGAATTAACTATACACACTCCAATTCCTCCATTCAAACAAACATTGGCACAAACAATTTGCAGTTCTTGGAGAAAAATATAAGGAAAAGAAAACGAACATTAGTATAAACCATTCTCAACCAAGTCTGCCAAATCAATTCTAATAAAGCCTTATTCTGTGTGTAAGTTGGAGTTTTGTTCTGCACCACGTTAAGTATGCAACAATCTATAGTATCACCGGCTGCATTCATACATAATCCTGGGTCCCCAGAAGCTGATTGGGAAAGATGGAAGGCAGGATTTGAAGCATACCTTGATGCCCTTAAGGGCGAATATTTTGCACATAAAAAGAAGTACGCACTTTTAAGACGCTGTTTAGGTTCAGAAGGTCGCAGCATTCTCAAACACATTCCTACTAAAATGGTTGTTTTGTTAATTGAAGGTGATGGTGTAGAGGATTAATATGCTACAGCCATCAAGTCCTTAGAAACAAGATTTAAAGCAGGCAAAAACATAACGTTAGAGAGACATACATTTTACGAAAGAGCACAATCGCCCACAGAAACAGCATCCAGTTATGTTGGTGCACTGAGAATTTTGGCTGGCAAGTATAAAACATTTGCGGAAGAGATAAGAGATACTCTGGTTATCCATTTACTTTAATAGTGAAAAAGTCTGGGAGGATTTGTTTCAAACTCAAGGGTTTACCTTGAGACATTCCGTCATACAACTTACTGGATATGGAGGCAAAACTATTGATGTAGTAGGCTAATTTGATGTTAATCTATGCTTCAAAGACAGTAAATCCCATGGAATAGTTTATGTAGCCAAGGAGGATACTAGTTAGTTGGGGTGGCAGGATCAAGGGAATCTAGGTATTATACTGGATCTCAATAATCCCCATCAAGTAATAATGAAAAATGAGTTTATCTGTATTCAAACAATCAAAGAAGAATCATGGGAGACAAAGTATCCAGACATTCTCAAAAGGGAATTAGGTCTGTTTAAGAGATTATGCACAAAAAAAGGTTGGTCGATATGGCTGAACCTGTTGTCCAGAAGGGTTGCAGGGTACCCTTGGTTTTATGTGACGAATTGAAGAAAGAATTGGATAAGTTATGTGCCAGGAATGTAACTGAACCAATCGAATCATCAGATTGGATTTCCCCGATTGTCCTAGCCAAAAAAGCTAATGGGACTCTTCACATGTGTGTTGATTTACGTGAATTAAACCAGCACATATGGGTAGATCAACACTCTTTACCTAATATTGTTGAAATGACATTCACTCTCAAAGCTGGAAAGTGCTTCAGTTTACTGGACATGACTTCTGCCTACCAGCAAATCGATTTGCACCCTGACTCTAGGCATTACACACCTTCATCTCCCCGGAAGGTTTATTCCAGTTCAAACGCATTCCCTTTAGACTTGCTTCCGCCTCTGCAGTGTTTCAAAGAATTGTGAAGAGCATGTTCAAGGGACTGTCCGGGTGATGTCTTTTCAGGATGACGTTTTGGTTTTTGGTACAAGTCAAGAACACCACAATAAAAGGTTGTACTCTGTGTTGTCAATTCTAGAAAGTAAAGGAGTCCCTCTGAGCCTTGACAAATGCAAATTGAATATGTTCACCATGGAGTATTTGAATTGCAAATTGTCCGCTGAGGGAGTGGAGCCCAAGGCCTGTTCATCCAAGCGATGAAAAATTTCAGCACACCTGAGGACAAGGATCAGTTAAGGTCCGTCATGTGACTCATTGAGTTTTATGCAAGATTCGTGCCTAATTGTACTGCAAAAACTTACCACATGAGGGGTCTCCTCGAGAAAAATTCAATGTTCAAGTGGAACAATGACTGCGCGGAAAAATGTAATTTAAAGAGAGATTGCACATGCCAATCCCTTAAAACCTTTTGATACCAAGGATCATACCATAATCATGACCGATGCCAGTCAGAAAGGTTTGGGTGCTGTCCTTATGCAACAAAGAGAGGGAAAGGATGAAGTAATAGCTTTTGCATCCAGAGGATTGAGAGGTGCAGAGGCAACATATTCTGTTGTAGAACCTGAAGCTTTAGCTTGCTGGTGGGGCATTGTCCATTTCAAACATTACTTATGGGGTTCAACATTTACAGTGAGGGTGTATCATAACCCCTTAGTTAATCTTTTTACTACTAAGGGAGGTAATAAGGCAACCACCAGGATTGCCAAGCGGCAATACAGACTTTTGGAGCACAATTTCATGGTTGAATATGTTCCTGGTAAGAAGAATTTGTTAGCAGATTGTCTGCCTAGATTACCCAGTTTTGAAGAAACAGGTTGTGGGGATGATGAAAGGAACTCTGATACTGAGATGATCTGTCATACTGTGTGTAATTCCAATGGTGATTTGACAGAACAGGAGTGGAGGAGTGCTTATGAGATGGAAGAGGAAATTAAGAAAGTCATGAACCTGGTGCACATAGGTTGGACTGGAAGCTATTCAAGGGATAACTTTCTCAGTAAGTTCAAACATGTTTTTGATGAGTTATCCATTGTTAATGGATTATTGTATCGAACTACTTTGCTTGTGGTCCCTGAGGCCATGCACAATAAAGTTCTTGTATTAGCTCACAAGGGTCTAATTGGCATGCGTGCCATGAAAAGGAGAATCAGGGAAAACTTCTGGTGGCCTGGTTTGGACTGGCAGTTAGAATACTTTGTGAGGGATTGCATGCCTTGTGCCAGTAGTGATAAGTCACAGGTAACAGTGCCCAGTCCTGTAGAAGCACTTGAGGTGCCTGCTAAAGCTTGGTCCAAGCTTGCCATCGACATCATAGGTCCTATGTCTTTGTCCGTTAATGGCTTTTCCGAGTATGGTGTAGTTCTTGTAGACTACTACAGTCGCTGGCCTGAGGTCAAGTTTGTGAAGACACCCACGGCTGTTTGTATCATTGAGTTTCTTGAATCATTGTTTTAAAGGGAAGGAATTCCTGATGAGATACTTTCCGACAATGGTTGTCAGTTTACTTCAACACAACTTAAAGAGATTATGAAATTTATGGGCATATAACACTATAGAACTTCTCATTATCCTCCTAGGAGCAATGGCCTTGTGGAGAGGTTCAATAGGGTGATCAGGGGTAATGTACAACTGTCAAAAGCCAGTGGTTTGAATTGTAAGAAAGAGCTGTAGAAACTGCTGTGGGCAGAGCGCACTACTGCCAATGCTGACACTGCAGTTTCTCCCTTCATTTTGTTGCAAAGACACGTTCCGTCTAACAAAATGTTGAGGAGGTGGATGGGAGTTTAAATTGCCTGACAAAAATATAAAGGAGGCTCAGGACAAATATATTCAACCAAGGACCAGAGAGTTAAGGGTATGTGTTGGTGACCGAGTGAGAGTAAAATGTCCTAGAATTCTTCCCAAGAGAGAGTCTAAGATCTCTGAACTTAAGACTGTGGTGAGAACCAATAAAAGTGCAGTGAAATTGGAGGATGGCAGATGGTGGAACAAGAGTAAGATCTCAATGCCTAGGTCACGTCAAAGCAATGTGTCTGGGAAAATGGGGCTCAGGAGTCTCATGCCTGTGTACCTTCTTCTAGTAAATGTGTACCTTCTTCCACAATTTCTAGGTTACCTTCCAAATTCCAAGAGTATATCATGCATTCATTTACACTCTACAAAGCCAAGCTGAAGAGTTATGTATTGACTCTATAATGTTGTCGGTGTAATTTTTATATTAACTTTATTTTTATTTCGGATGGTGGGATGCTGACGACTGGCTGACCACGCCGTAGCCACACCCCTCTACTCCTTCGTGGCCGAAGCAGACGCCGGAGCTGACGTCAGACGCAAACTCTAAGGCGGTATGCTGCTGAGGTCCACAAATTGACCAGCGGGAGCCGGGAAACAGGTCCGGAACAAGAACAGCTCAGATGCGGCATAGCGTGGAGGTATTCTTGGGTCAAGTTCCATTACTCAGGATCATTCCGGAATTGCAGGAACACAGGCTATCGGCTGAGAACGCCGGATTTACACTCTCTCCTTGGTGGTCAAATATACAGTTATCACTTCAGCCGTTTATCATCCTGAGGCATCCTACCAGCTAACTTGAATATTTCCTGGCTACTTCTTGCTGTGCTGGGGGCTTGGTCTCCTAGGAGCTGTAGTTTTTTTTTTTACTCTTTGACTTCTCTGACTTTTGCTACTGGGTCCACCAGGTTTCTCTCCTAGAGGGGGCAAGTGTATGGATTATCCTTACCCACCGGTGCATAGAAGTCCCCTACGCTGCTTGGTTGAGGGTCGCTGGGGGTGTCCTAGGAAGTGACTTTGGTTGTCTTGTTAAGTGATCTACGCTACAACTGCATTATGCGAAATCTTACTAAAGGAGCTAAGGTACAATAACAGCCCACTCTGACTCCCCAAGCCTGGGTCAAAGGGTGAAAAAAACGAGTCGGCCAGGCTGCTGCTCAGGCAAACCACGCGGCGGCTCTCAGGAAAGATCTTGACTCGAATGTCGAAACCGCTGAAATGGCAAGCTCTGAGGTTGCGAATCAAGATCATCTCGGGGGCTCCTCTGCGGACTTGGATTCGAGCATTAGCCCTTGTTCTATCTTAGGTACCTCCATTTTATCAGATTTGCCTAAAGTAAAGGCAACGACGTTGCCTGTCTCAGCTGGAGTAGCCAAGGGTCTCAAAAAATATCCTTTATTTTTCAAAGTTAAGCACGGCTTGTCATCTGGGGAACAGGAGGTAACAGGAATTGAGCCCCCTCCAATCAACAACCTCATGGACAACCCTCTGGACCTGGATAAAGGCGGGAGTCTTAGAGATCCTTTAGACAGCGGTCAATCTCCCCCGTCATCCCCCTGCTCTACAGGTGCCATCTTATGGGAGGGACTCTTCATTCTCATCGGATCTATCTACTCCTGTGGACGCTGCCCTGTCTATCTCAGCTGAGCGTACGTCTTCTTCTGGAGGGGGCTCTTCATCGGATCTATCTGCTCCTGTGGGGGCTACCCGGACTATCTCAGCAGAGTCTATGCCCTCTGACCCGCAGGTATCGCAGTCTGAAGATAGGCCAGAAGCAAGTCAAGACAACCCCTCCCAGGAAAACAGATCCTTTTCCTTGCAATGGGATGCCAAGAGCCTCCTCAACCTGATCCTGGACGAGATTCGAGAACTGAAAGCCTCCAAATCTGCTGAGATTGCCGCGATCCATACTCGTCTAAAATCGAAGAAAGGATGGCTCAGGTGCCGACACAGCTTCTCGAGGCAGAAGCTAGGATCTCGCAGTTGGAAGACCAAGTCTCAACTATGAATAATAAAGTTGCCACCTTCCAGAGCCAGAAAGCAACACTGGAATATTAAATCGCAGAATTAGAAAACCCCTCCAGGCTCTCCAATATCCGGATTCTGGGCATTCCGGAAGGCCTTGAGGGACAGCAGACTATCAAAAAGAATGTACTCCCAGAGTTTAATTGCGATCATACTCTTATGCGAGTTCATCGGGTGCCTGCCAATCTCCCTCCCAACCCTAAGTTCCCACGGACTATGTTGGTCAATTTTAGGAATTTTAGGGTTAAGGAATAAAACCTAACTAAGGCTGTTAAACAGCGACAGTTTACCTCGACAGAAGTTCCACTTTGCCACATCTTTCCGGACATGTCGGCTTCCGCAGCCAAAAGGCGGAAGGAATTTGTAAAAATGCTACACTTATTCAAGAAACAGAGGGTACAGGCAATGATTGCCCAAAAGAGCAAGTTAAAAGTGCTAGTTAAAGGCAGATTTCACAGGAATTATTGCAACAAATCTCCATGGGGAAATCCTAAGAGCCTTTAGACTCCTCAGTTTCAAGATATGACACAATGCTAATGCTATGAGTTTACAAATGTTTTCAAAATGTTCTCAAAATGTTTCTAAAAGGTTCTTAATTATATGTTCCGGTCTCTTATCTTGAGATTCGTTTTCCTAAAGCATATTTCCTTAGGCAGTTTGTCTATTGATTGTCTCCTTCTGTTTTGATCATCTCGGCCCATATGAGTGGTCTTCTTCGTTTGAAGGAGGGAAGTGGAGCAGGCAGCTCGGTTTGTAATGTCCCAGAATGCACAGGAACGACTGGGACAAATCGTATTGGATAAGTTTCAATAACCTGCAGACGCTAATAGGTCAATTTAAGGTCAATACAATACAATGTCAGTGTTATAAGTGAACAAAGGTCATTGTTTATCTATTCTCGACCTTTTGCTTTGCTGTTCTTTCCTCCTGTAAGTACATACTTGTAGATACCTAAGATCGGCTAGATAGTTTCTTATTGATTACTTTTTTGACCTGTCCTGTCTCCTCCATTTTTTCTTGCTTCTTTATGTGCTCTTTATTTATTTATTTTTTTCTTTTTTGAAGGAAGGGGGGTAGCGAGGTTGGGGGCACTAGGCACCAAGTCACAGTGCCAGTCAAGGGGGGGGTCAAGTTTGTCAGATGTGAGCAGTGACGGCGGTCTGCTCATAGTGGCTTTAGGGGTTAGGTGGGGTCATAGGGGTGAAATAGGGAGCTTGGGGGAAAAACGAAATCCCATTTTTAAATCCATACACATATACATCCATTTTGTATTAATAGACTCACATTTTGCTGGATCTCAGATGGGGCCATTTACCATTGCCGTAGTCTTTCAGTACATTATTATCTATGCTGTTAACTCCTTTCCCGGCTGCTATTGGCTAAAACGGAAATTCTGAAAGTAGTTTCATTTAACATTAATGGCCTTAACAAGCATAAAATGCGGGCCATTGAGGCATGGATTAAGACAGAAAATCCAACAGTCATTTTAATACAAGAGACCCATATACCAGCAGGTAAACTAGCAGACTTCTCAATGTTTAGGTCCTGGGCAGCCTATAGCGGATTCTCCTCATCTTCGGCATCCCATCGGGGCAAAGCGATCTTCCTCAATAAAAAACTTGAGGCTGAATTTGTTAAGTTTGTAAAGGATCAGAGTGGAAGGTGGTGTTGGGCCACCTGCAACCTAGGGCGCAGACTCTTAACTTTTGCCAGTATATATGCCCCAGTTGAGGATAATCCAATGCTGCATGAGGAATTTTTTCAATCTCTAATCCAAGTACCTGGTGAATTGATTTTAGGGGGGGATTTAAATTTTTTAATGAATCCTAAAATCGACTCCTCTGCTTTGTCCAAAAAATAGCTAAAACCTAAAACGTTATGAGTTTTACTAAATTATGGTTCGACTCTGGACATATTGGATCCTTGGAGGGCGGTATTGCCAACTAAGATCACCTATACTTGTTCATCAGGTAGATTTCACACTTCATCACGCATCGACTTTTTTCTTATCTCTAGGAAACTGATATTTAGCCAGCAGAGAATCCTTCAGAATGGATTCTCAGATCATGCGATGGTAATTCTGGAGTTAGAGTTAGGGAAATACACTAGGACCCCTAAAAGATGGATGTTAAATAGGCAATATTTATCAGAGGAGTGCTGGAGCAGGGTTTTCTATTTAAACTCAAACTTCAGTTTATATTTTTGTATGTTATAATTAAAATTACTAATAATTAATTATTAAGTACTAAGGTTTTGTTGAGTTTTTATTAATCAACTCTACTAATGAAAGAATTACACGTGGGAATGCAATTGCATGGCTAAATTAATAAGTGAATTAAGTTGGTGAGCAAATTAATTAAATAAGTGTGGCTTATGTGATATTTGTTATGTGTTTGCGCTTTAAAATAATATGCTTTAATGCCTTTTTTATGTCGCAAGTGGCTAGATAAATACATACACATAAGGGTATTAGTGGGAATTAACACTGTATAATCAATACAATGTAGTAACGTTGTTTTGTGTTTCTTTTTAATTAAGTTGTCCATTTTGGCCTGCTAAGAAAATGGCCGACATCTACAGCCTGCATTTGAGTAGATGAAATATGAAGAGAGGCCTCGCTGATTGTGACCTCGGCCTCTGCCTGAACTAAAAGTTATGAAAAAGACGACAACTCTGGGATGACCGCCAGTTATCCTTGGTAGAGAACATTTGGCACAAATGAACATTTTGATAAACTTGTGGTGGCTTCACTGCGAGTGATACAATTTCGGAGAAGAGCATCCATGGATGTTGCAAAATTAGTTTTGGACTTCCTATTTCCTTGTTTTGAATTTTGAGATATCCAAGAGCAGAGATTTTCCTAATGTTGCAAGCTGACATCCTTTCCTGCTCAACGGATGTTTAGAGCTTTGTTTGTAACTTTTAGTATGTTAATTTTCAGTATAAATATTACTAGACTAGAGAGGGTCTGCGCGCCACTTCTTCCTGGACTTATGCTCAGAAGACTGATGCTGACTGACAGCAACTCGAGAGACTTTAATTCTTTGCCGAGAGATCTGATCTGACTTAGAGAACGACATTTAGCCAGAATAGGTAAATATGAGAATAATGATTTTGCAAATTGAATGGCTTTTTCCATATGAATTAATTTAGATAAATCATTCTTGTTGGAATTCCAGTGTCGGGTGGTTATTTCTTTGTCATATTATTGAGATCTCAAATGTGTTTAACTGTTTAAATCATGACTCGAGACAATTCAATTTGGTTGCATTGACCTCAAATTAGATGCAGATTGATTAAGGAGTTCTCTCTTATATTCAGTGTGGATAGAGTAATAGAATGAATGTTGGTGTAATGGGCCCCACCAGCGTATGATGAGTGTATGTGCGCATGACTGTGAAATTACTCCGTCTGTGGAAGTAGGGAGAATTTATAAGCTCTGATCTGCAGCAGTTTCCTGGTAGCAGTATGATGGTTTTGATTATTGTCTTGATCTGATAGATTGCTTGTACATAGGCTTTTGGATTTATTGATTGATGTTGATACATGTACTAACACTAAATGTTGAAGTTGTCGTATTGAGTTATATGTAGTGTGTACGGCTTCTGGGACGTAGGGAGTCGGTGACGGTTCCGTAGTAGGGCAGAGGGAAGTGAGTGCTGCTCTCGGGAAAGACGGGATTGTTGGCCCTGTACGAACAATTGACAATGAAGTGACAATTGTGACAATTGAAGTTGCGCATCGCATTGTCTGGGTTCGATTCAGTGACATCGTCGTGTGTTACTACTAGAGACATATTTTCTGTATAAGAGAAGTGTGTATGGTTGCGAAGGTTATCTGTGAAGTTCTGGTCTTAGGTATCAGGGATCCTTTTGGGATTGCCGTTAACGCTTATCACTGGGAAGGTAATAGGTATTCTCTGAGCTTGTTTGAAGGACTGAGCAGAGGTAAGCGCTGCTTGGTTATCGTGTGTTATATTTCTGTAGCAGGACAGATTGTTCGCTGTTCTCGGGAAAGGCAGGATTCTGTGTAAATGTACTACATTTTCTGGTATGAAAGTGCGTGAATGTATGAGCATTTAGTTAATTGTGGAGCTCTTAGGAACATTCCGAGAGGAAACAGTTAATGAATGCATGTTAGAAGGGCAGAGTAGAGGGATGTGCTACTGTGTCAATGAAAGTAATAATTCCGTAGCAGAGCAGAGGTAAGTGCTGTTCTAGAGAGAAGCGGGATTCTCGTGGGAAAGGTCTTTACTATTCTGTGGTTAGCGGAGCAGACAATGGAGATGTTTATATGTTGTAACTAATAGATTTGTAGAATTTGAAACAGAGTCTACTGAAAAGATTTTGTAAAGGAGGGGTAGACGAGTGACAGGAGACAGGAGACAGGAGCAGAAGCGACTGCAGCGACTACTGACGTCAGAAAAGACTGCGCTGTGATTGGACAGTGGGTTAGAACAGTGCTTTCACTGTGATTGGTGCGTTGGTGTGAGCCGCGCAGTGATTGGAAGAAGTACAGGGTGACGTAGACGCTCCAGGATTGGTGCGTTAGTGTGAGTCGCGCTGTTATTGGACAAAAGATTGTACAGTTGTAGAAAGGACTAGAGGGTTGTGGTAAACGTAAAAATGTATTACCAGACAGAGGAAAAGAAAAAGAAATCCTTGTTCAGTAAAATTAAAAAATGGTTTGACAAGGATAATGATATAATTACTAGAGAAGGTGAGTTACTACCTCCGACAAGAACCCCTGCATCCTTCATGGTTGCGAAATATGGGTATCATACCTGTATTTGGTTAGACAATTGGGCTAAGTATACTAGAGAAGATGGTGTTTTAGCATTTCCGGAACATGGTTCATTTAATCTGGCCGTGTTGAAAAATTTACGGGAGAGAATGATGAGTCTAGAGCCCAGACCAAGGCCGACACAGTTCGAAGCATTGGTAGAATGGGAAGATGAGGTGCATGAGCGAGAAAAGCAGAGGAGTGGAGGTAATTATAGGTATATATTTGGAAGGAAATATGATCGTGAAACTCATCATGATCGAATGAGGAGATGGCGAGATGCTAGTATGACAGAGGGACTATATCCTATGAGAACTGTTGAGGAAGCAGAAGGAAGGAAAGGTACGGAAAAGGTACATGATGCAGAATTGAGAAGGTATGGGGCTAATGAATATGAGGATGAAGTCTTGGAAGACATGATTTACAAGAGACCACCTCCATATAGACAGGAACCAGAAGTGAGAACACCAGTTGCTACCCCAATGAGAGATACTTTGCAAATCATAAAAACAGAAGTTGTGACACCTGATCTGAAAAGTGGTAGTTCTTTCGCGGAAAGGGAAAGCGAGAGAGAGAAAGAGAGAATGAAATCGAGGATGAAAAAACAAGAGAATTAGCAAGAACCACAACTGAGTTGACAGAGAAAATCAGGGAATTAACGAAGAATCTAGAAGCTGTTACAGTGCCTGTAACCATAGGTCCAGTTATGCCTATTTTTGATAAGCAAAGAATGGGTGAAAGTGGTTTAATAGTTCCATATGTAGGAAATGAACTAGTTGGTTCTCCAGAACAGACAGGAATGAGGACGGGAGAGAATCAGTTGAGACACCCCATATGTGGTGGAGAGTCAAATGTACAGCCTAATTCAGGATTTAATACCGGTTGTGTGGAAAGGGGAAAAAGTCTACAGAAATTACGGCTGAGGATTTGAATGATTGGTTGAAAGTTCTCCAAAAGAAGGACAAAGATTCTCAGGCAATTGATGTAGCCAGGTTGCGTATAGAACTGGAAGAGCTTATAGCGGGAACAATTCCTACAGAAACATTGAAAAATCATCATGATGGAGAGTTGTTATTCATGTGCAAGAGCATCACATGGAGGGCTAAGAATACACATGACAGGTTAAAAGGAATAGCGAGTGAAATGGGAATTGACATGGATAAGGTGAAAGCTTTACAGAAGCCTTACCGAGTGGATTTTACGGATAAGGACATTGAGAATCTAAATGATGTTGGCCGAACAGGGCAGATTAAAGAAATGATTTCCTTATTGCGAAAATGGGGTGATGTGGAAAAGTGGAAGGATAGATGGTATAAGAAAAGGGAAGATACAGTGGACAGAACTTACTCAGCATTTCCTATGAGAGAAAAGGAAAAAACAGTGGATGCTTATCCTATGAGAGAGATTCCTGGAGGAGGATATGTACATGTCCCATGGACTAGGCAGGATATTTTGTCATTTACAAATGATTTCCCTCGGCTGAGAGAAAAGCCCGTCGAGTGGTATAGGTAGGTTGATAGGTTTGTGAAATTGTCAAAAGTGCTGTGGATTGACCTGAATAGTCGGTTTGATATAATTGTTCCAGCAGACTTGTGGGCAGAGTGTAAAATAGTCATAGATTGGCCCTCTAAAGAATACCCGAGAGATCAAAGAACAGGAGCTCCAGACCCGGAGGTTATGAAAAAATATGAACAGGTCATTGTGTTCTTGAAGAACAAGGTACCCCCTAAAGAGACAGATTGGGTTAAGATAGATCGAACACATCAGGAAGTAAAAGAATCAGTTCATGTCTTTTATGAAAGGTTAATACTGGCTTTTAAACAGTTCAGTGGAGATGAACATCTGGGTGATAAGGATTTGAGTCATTTTGTATACAGATTTGTATATGGCTTGAGACCTGAAATCAGTGAAATGAGACGTGAGCACACAGTTGATTGGCAGAGTAAGAAGATTGATGAGATCTTGAGACATGCGAAGTACTTCAGTGATGAGATTGAGGCGAAACAAAGAAAGCTGAAGGAAAAAGCGATGTGGGCACAGGTGAAGGTTGCAGAAAGACAAGAAGCACAGCTGGTTGAACAAGCATATAATCCAGGAAATAGGCCCAGATATGGTTCAGGAAAAGGAAAGGGGAACATTGAAGAGGCGAAGAAAAAGTTTCCATGCCACAACTGCGGAAAATTAGGGCATTGGAGATCCGAGTGTACGAATCCACCATTAGTGAATAATGACAATCAATCCTTGAATCAACAGGTGCAGAACGAGGGGTGTAATCATCAGCAGCAACAGCAGAAGGTTGTCAAGCAGCAGAATCAAGAGCCAAAACCGCCTTTGCCACAGAACAGAGGATCCCAGAAATACAATCAAGACTCGGGATTCTACAATGAGGAACAGGTAAACAAACCGAGACGTACAAATCCAGTACAAGAATACTGGTTAAAGAATGAGGGAGTGAGTCTGAAGGGGACTTCTGATGGTGCCGAAGAGAGGAGGAAGAGTGCATACTTGGAGCAACTCTAGAAATAGACCAGGCAGGACCATTTGTAGATGGGAAAATAAATGGGGAAAGTGTTACTTTTTTAGTAGACACAGGAACGACGAGATCAACTGTCAGGTCAGCAGATATAAGAAATCTTCCTCTCTCGGACGAAGCAATCCAAGTGGTTGGTGTGTCTAATACACAGATTAAGACTCGTCTTACTGAACCAGTAAGGGTAAGGATAGGGAAATTTTCAGATATGCACAGGTTCGTAGTGTGTGACACTAGTCCAGTGAACTTGTTAGGTAGGGATTTGTTGTGTAAAATGAATTGCACAATTTTTTGTACTCCGGATGGAATAGCCTTTGAGACACCGGATGAGGATGTCTTATACAGGGTAACTCTAGATAATAGAGAAAATGAGATTGTTGGAACATATGCTGTATTTAATCCAGATGACTTGCCTCAAGAATTGAGACAAACAGTAAAAGCAGCAGTTTGGGATTTTACTGGAGAGGATGTGGGATTGATGAATAATGTAGATCCAGTAAAGATTACAGTGAAAGAGGGAATCACTTATCCTAATATCCCACAATACAGATTGACACCAGAAATAATTGAAGGAATAACACCTATAATTGACAAAATGATTCAGCAAGGAGTTTTGAGAGAGTTACTGAGTAGCCCATGTAATTCACCTATAATGGGACTGAAGAAACCTAATGGGAAGTTCAGAATAGTACAGGATTTGAGAAAAGTTAACAAAATTGTGGTATCATGCTGTCCCATTGTGCCAAATCCACCAGTGATTTTGTATCAGATTCCTCATGATGCTGAATGGTACACAGTAATTAATTTGTGCCATGCTTTCTTTTCAATTCCATTGCATCATGACAGCCAGCCGATTTTTGCATTTCGGTTTGGACAGCGTATTTTGGCATGGTGCCGAATCCCACAGGGGTATACAGAGAGTCCTTCAATATTCAATCACTTGCTGAAGAAATCTTTGGAAAGTCTGACAATGCCTGAAAGCTCAGTACTAGTACAATATATCGATGACCTACTTGTGGCATCGAAGACACGTGAAGCCTGTGAAGTAGATACCATAGCTTTACTGAATGATCTGGCTGATGGAGGATTAAAGGTATCTCCAGCCAAATTGCAATTTTGCAAGAAAGAAGTACATTATCTTGGACACAATATTGAAAAAGGTCTAAGAAAAGTGACCATTGACAGGATCAAAATTATCAGAGGAATAAGAGCCCCAATGACCCAGAGAGAAGTAAGAATGTTTCTGGGAATGGTGGGTTATTGTCGTCAGTGGATAAGTAACTTTTCCCTGATAGCAAAGCCACTGATTAAATTGACTAAAAGTGAAGTAAAAGACCCATTGGAATTGAATGCAGAACAAATGGCAGCATTTGAAGAATTAAAGAGCAGATTATGTGAAGCCCCTGCTCTAGGAATGCCAGACTATGAGAAGGAGTTTGAGCTGTACTGTAGTGAGAGGAATGGATGTGCACTTTCAGTGTTAATCCAGAAACATGGACGTCTGAGGAGGCCAATTGCATACTTCTCATCAACACTTGACCCAGTAGCTGTGGGTTTACCAGGTTGCCTGAAAGCAGTAGCTGCTACATGCAGAAGCTTGGAACAGAGTGAGGGTATAATAATGGGATATCCTGTACGGGTGTTCGTACCTCATGATGTGGCAATTCTTTTGACAAGAAGCAGAACTCAGTATATGTCACATAGTCGGCTGACTAAATATGAGAAAATCATTCTGGGAGCATCAAATGTGACTCTTGAAAGATGTGTGAATGTGAATCCAGCAACACTGTTGCCAGATGCTGAAAATGTGAGTGTGAGAGATGATGTTGATCATGATTGCTTGGATGTGCTTGATTACTGTACAAAACGGAGACCAGACATAAGAGATCTGCCACTGCCTGAGAGTGATCATGTGTTGTTTGTGGATGGATCATGTCTGAGAACAGAAGAAGGTGTGCTGAGTGCTGCATATGCGGTGTGTAAAGTTTCAGAAGTTATGGAAGCTTCACCTTTGAAAGGAGTTAAATCTGCTCAAGTAGCGGAATTGGTGGCACTGACAAAAGCTTGCAAGATTGGAAGAAATGTGAGAGTGACTGTAATGACTGATAGTCAGTACGGATTTGGAGTTGTTCATGACTTTGGCCAACTTTGGCTACAGAGAGGTTTCCTGACCTCAAGTGGAACTCCTATAAAGAATGCTGAAGTGATTGGGAAATTGCTTGAGGCGATACAGCTGCCTAAAGAACTAGCAGTTGTCAAATGTGCTGCTCATGGACAGGGTGATGATTTTGTTACTCTCGGTAACAGGTTTGCAAATGACATTGCACAGTATTGTGCAAAGAACAATCATTCCATTAACAGGGGAAAAGAGAAAGAAATGTCTTTTTGTCCTGTGATGTTTACTAATGTGATGGAAACATGGGATGAGGTGAGGCAGTTGCAGGATGAAGCAGGAGATGAGGAAATGAGAGATTGGATCAAGGCAGGTTGTGCACCAAGAGAAAAGGATCATGTTTGGATCTATAGGGATGGAAGACCAGTCATGCCAAATGCTATGTTGTCAACAATGGCAAGAATGTATCATGGCCAGGGACACCTGGGGAGGGATGCTATGATTAGATCCTTTAAACAGACCTGGTATAATGCAAAGTTCAGGCTGATTGCAGAGAGCATCTGTCAAAGATGTTTGATTTGTCAGCAATTCAATACTGGAAAGAAAACAGTGGTGAGCCTAGGAACAATAGGCAGAGAAGGAGGTCCTTTTACCAGAATGCAAATAGATTTCATTGAAATGCCCCAAGTCAATAGATTGAGGTATGTTCTAGTGGTAGTCTGTTTGTTCTCGAGGTGGGTGGAAGCATATCCGACTAGGAGAAATGATGGAATAACAGTGGCCAAGTTGCTGTTAAGAGAGTTGATTCCTAGGTACGGGTTCCCAGTGACAATTGAGTCAGACAGAGGAGGACACTTCTATAATGAACTCATGAGTTTAATTTGTGAAGCATTGAGTATACAGCAGAAGTTACATTGTGCATACAGACCAGAGGCTTCTGGTGTGGTTGAGCAGATGAACGGCACAATCAAAAACAGAATTGGCAAGATGTGCTTAGCTACTGGAATGAAATGGCCTGATGTCTTGCCTCTAGTACTGATGACTATTAGATCTACTCCAGACAGAACTACGGGGTTGAGTCCACATGAAATATTAATGGGACGTGCAATGAGACATGCATTCGTGCCTGTCAACAAGATGATGACTATAACTGATGACATGATTTTGGATTACTGTAAAGGCCTGGCTGACGCAGTTCATTCTGTGTTTCACCAGGTTGGAGAAGACGCCACCACACTTGAAAAGAAGGCAGCCCATGATCTGAGCCCAGGGGACTGGGTGAGAATAAAAGTGCACAGAAGAAGAAATTGCTTGGTTCCAAGGTGGGGAAGGCCAAGACAAGTCATTCTGACTACGACGACTGCTGTGAAGTGTGCTGGAGTGAAGAACTGGATCCATGCAAGCCATACTCTGAGAGTTCCAAATCCAAAGGATGGGACTGGGAAAGAGTACTTTGAAGAGTCAGATTCCAGTGATGATGCAGACACTGAAATAGTGAGAAGAAAAAAGAATCCTGAAAGGGGGGAAAGAGAGTCAGAAAGAGAGTCAGGTGATTCTTTTTTCTTACCAGAAGAAGCTTCAAGAGGAACATTGCGAACCTCAGAAGAGAGTTCAGATTCTGGAAAAGTGCCTGAAGTTCTAACTAGCAGTGAAAAAGAGAAGGAAAGAAAAGAAAAGAGCAATTCCACAGAGACTATATCTGAGTCAAATGAAGAGGTTGAGAGGAATCCATCTGAGATAGTTCTTGAAGAAGTAGGGTCAGAAGAAGATAGAGAGGGACAGATTGCGGAAGACCCCCGAGGAGGTGTAGGGAACATTCATGATAAGCTAGGTGAAGGGACAAGTAGACAGCAAGAAGATTGCGTGTCGGAGACCCGAGGAGGGACAGTAGTAGGGAAATCTCAATCGGTGGAGAAGAAGACTGTGAAAAAAGAGAGAATTGTTGAGGAACAAGAGGCAAATGAGACAGAATCGGATGAGAGTGAGGATGAGATACCAGAGGGTCGAGTTTTGAGAAAGAGAACTTGGATTGGAGAAAGGAACAATAAAGAAGTAAAACAGAAAAGAAGTGTAAAAGGAGATCTTTGGCCTAACAAGATAAAGAGGCTGAGATATCGATTGACACGAGTGAATTCATCAAAAGCTGAACAGGTGAACGAGGTGTCAAGTCAAAATCAAGCAAAAGAAGAAGAACGAAAAGAACCAAAGGAACCAGAGGAGATCAAGAGAATCAGAAAGCCCAACCAGAAGTATAGGTCACCAGAATGGATGTATGTGGCACTGTCTGAAGAAGAAGAAGAGGCAGAGAGTCAAGGAAATCCAGAGGGGACCTTACAGAAAGTGGTTGAGGAGGAGAAAACTGTTGGAATCCTGAAAGTTATCTTGTCTGACATTGGAGAAGAGACAGATGTTCAGGATCTGATACAATTTGATGTTGCTGAAGAAGAAGTGAAAAGTGATGAGAATCCAAATTGAGTGAACTGAAGGAATCACTTGGAGAAGAGTGAAGAAGAAGAAATCTAAAAATTAACAGATTGTAACGATCCAGTGTCCTAGAGATTCAGTAGCGGAGTAGTAGAGGCTAAGTCAAAAGACACAGTCAAAGTAATAAAATGGCTAACACAGAAAATAATCAAAGTAGATGTACCTTTCTAAAAAGATGGTGTAGAATGTGCTGCTGCTGTACAGGATTATTAATGCTACTATGGAGTGTGCTTGCTTTATTAGTTACTTTTAGAGTTACAATAGACACTTTGGGAATACATATCGAGAATATGACTAACATAGAGAAAAGTGCACAGAAAGTAGTTCCAACTAGAATTAGTAATATATACATACACAAGGATAGGTCAATTAATGATTTTTCTAGTAATGTTTTTTCAAAATTATTGTATGAATATGTAAAGACAATGGAAGTAAGGGATTGCTACGTCTGTATGCAATTACCTGCATCTGTTTCAGAGGGAGTTACTTATCATCATCTCCCGGCTACGTATGGAATTTCATGTAGTGTGTTGGTTAGTATTTTTTATTTATTAGGGAAAATAGATTATGATATGTCTAATAAGGATAAAATTTTTGGGCAATTGCCTATGAATAAAAAACTGAATCCTGCTAAAGAAGCTAACATTTTAGGTGAGATTTTTATTGAAACAGAAGAATTAACATTAGATTACATTTTTAGAAACAATTTAACTTGTAGTTTGAAAGAAGAAGAAAAAGCTTTCCTAGACATGGTGGAGAAAAGGAGAATGAGCATGCATGAAAAGGCAGAAGGATATAAAATGAGTGAGACAATGTGGGACATTGAGATGGGAAAGAAATTAAAGAATGGGGCTAGTCCAACTTTGGCATTGGATGCACCACAGAAGGGTAAACTATGCATTACCAGAAGGAAATCCCAATATGATTATCATTTTGTTGGGACTAGTGAGTGCCATGATACATACTTTATTGCAACGGGATGGGGATTCAAAGGAGGAGAAGATCCAGTTTTCCCGGTAGTGTATTATATTTGTGGGAATAAAGCTTATTATAGGTTGCCTGACCATTGGTATGGCACATGTTATGTTGGCCTGGTCTTTCCAAAGATTTTCCATATGGATAGAATAGAAGATGCAGAACAAATTAATCTACTAACAAGTTTTAAAAGAGAAACTTGGACAGAAATTGTAGGAGATATTTCGGAGCTTTGATACCAGCAGTGGGAATTTCATTAAATGCATATGGAATTCGGAAGCTGTCAACAGTGGTGGATCGCTTATCGACAAGCACCGCTGGAGGGTTTCTATTGGTAAATACAGAGATGGTTGCCTTACGCGCTATGTCTATGCAACATCGACTTGCCCTTGATATTCTATTGGCAAAGGAGGGTGGAGTCTGTGGAATGCTGAAAGTTCAACATTGTTGCACTTACATTCCTGATGAAAGCAAAGATCTGAAAGTCTATATCAAAAATATTACTGATTTGCATTAAGAATTAGCACCACTGGAAGCTGAAAGTATCTGGACTAAAATGGCTAATAAGATGATTGCTGTTAAGAATTTTATAGCTAAGATAGGTAGTACCATTTTTGGTAAGATATTATTTCCATTGACATGTGTGATTGTTGCTTTATTGATTCTTAGATTAGGGTGTTTATGTTGTAGATACAGGAGGAGTAAAAAGAAAATAATAAAAGAAAATATTGAAAAGAGACAAAAGAGGTCAAAAAGAGAGCCACAAGAAATAGAATTAGAAGAATTTAGGGAGAGTATGTACTTAGAAACAAAAAGAGATGATGAAAGAGAAACTGGAGTTTAATGAATAAACAAAAAGACATTTGAATTTTTCCTAAAAAGGGGAACTAAATTTTGGGTTGGATTTTTGTGGTGATGATATATCACCAAAGGGGGGATTGCTGGAGCAGGGTTTTCTATTTAAACTCAAACTTCAGTTTATATTTTTGTATGTTATAATTAAAATTACTAATAATTAATTATTAAGTACTAAGGTTTTGTTGAGTTTTTATTAATCAGCTCTACTAATGAAAGAATTACACGTGGGAATGCAATTACATGGCTAAATTAATAAGTGAATTAAGTTGGTGAGCAAATTAATTAAATAAGTGTGGCTTATGTGATATTTGTTATGTGTTTGCGCTTTAAAATAATATATTTTAATGCCTTTTTTATGTCGCAAGTGGCTAGATAAATACATACACATAAGGGTATTAGTGGGAATTAACACTGTATAATCAATACAATGTAGTAACGTTGTTTTGTGTTTCTTTTTAATTAAGTTGTCCATTTTGGCCTGCTAAGAAAATGGCCGACATCTACAGCCTGCATTTGAGTAGATGAAATATGAAGAGAGGCCTCGCTGATTGTGACCTCGGCCTCTGCCTGAACTAAAAGTTATGAAAAAGACGACAACTCTGGGATGACCGCCAGTTATCCTTGGTAGAGAACATTTGTCACAAATGAACATTTTGATAAACTTGTGGTGGCTTCACTGCGAGTGATACAATTTCGGAGAAGAGCATCCATGGATGTTGCAAAATTAGTTTTGGACTTCCTATTTCCTTGTTTTGAATTTTGAGATATCCAAGAGCGGAGATTTTCCTAATGTTGCAAGCTGACATCCTTTCCTGCTCAACGGACGTTTAGAGCTTTGTTTGTAACTTTTAGTATGTTAATTTTCAGTATAAATATTACTAGACTAGAGAGGGTCTGCGCGCCACTTCTTCCTGGACTTATGCTCAGAAGACTGATGCTGACTGACAGCAACTCGAGAGACTTTAATTCTTTGCCGAGAGATCTGATCTGACTTAGAGAACCACATTTAGCCAGAATAGGTAAATATGAGAATAATGATTTTGCAAATTGAATGGCTTTTTCCGTATGAATTAATTTAGATAAATCATTCTTGTTGGAATTCCAGTGTCGGGTGGTTATTTCTTTGTCATATTATTGAGATCTCAAATGTGTTTAACTGTTGAAATCATGACTCGAGACAATTCAATTTGGTTGCATTGACCTCAAATTAGATGCAGATTGATTAAGGAGTTCTCTCTTATATTCAGTGTGGATAGAGTAATAGAATGAATGTTGGTGTAATGGGCCCCACCAGCGTATGATGAGTGTATGTGTGCATGACAGTGAAATTACTCCGTCTGTGGAAGTAGGGAGAATTTATAAGCTCTGATCTGCAGCAGGAGAACTGGGTGCACTTTATTAAAACTGAGATTAAAGAATTGTTCATGCGAAACCATGGTTCTGCACCTTCACATGTGGTCTGGGACTCGTTTAAGGCTTTCATTAGGGGACTAGCCATTGGAAAGGATGCCAATAATCTTAGGAAAGCTAAGGGAGAAAAGCGATGCCTAGAGCAGAAAGTACAAAGGTCTTTCAAAGCATTTCTTAGCAACCCCTCAGTTTTCAACCAACGGCAGCTTGACCAGGCTAAACGGGATCTTAGCAAAAAATATTATCTTAAGAGCAAATCCTTTTATCAGCACCACAGGCAAAAAAATTACGAAGAAAGTAATTATACTGGGAAGTTCCTTGCATGGCAGGCAAGGGAGCAGGCTGTTACTAACTAGATACCTGCATTAAAATGTCCTTCAACTGCTTCCTGCACTGACAACCCGGTAATAATAGGGGATATAATGTTACAACATTATAGGACCATATACGGCCAACAACAGACTATCGATATGACATCCTTGAGAGGTTTTCTCCAGAGAAATGAATTGCCGGTACTCTCAGATATGGAGAAAATGAGCATGGCAAGGCCTTTTACAAAAGATGAGCTGGAGGATGTCATAAAAAAATCTTCTGAGCGGCAAAGCCTGTGGCCCGGATGGCCTCCCGGCAGAAGTTTTTTTTAATCTTCCTTAGCGCCATTTCGGATTATCTTTTATTGTTGGCTAACTCAATTTTAGAAGGTGGGGCGATGCCATTGTCAATTAGAAACGGGAATATAGTCAGTTTTTAAAAAAAGGGTAAGGATAGCGAAGTTCCTAATTCTTACGGTCCCATCACGCTATTAAACTCTGACTACAAAAAAAACACTAAACTTTTAGCCAATCGTTTTAGTCAAACTGCCTTGCATTTGATTCACCCCGACCAAAATGGTTTTATTGCTGGTAGGCAGCTCGGCACTAACACGCACTACTTAACAGAAGCATTAGACTATTTTGAGACTCGGAAGACACCTGCTCTAGTCCTCCTTTTAGACGCCGAAAAGGCATTTGACCTAGGTGTCTGGGAGACCCTATTTTTTATTCTGCAAAATTTTGGTATACCTCCCAAAATTACGGGGTTGGTTCAGAAACTATACCTGAATGCAGAAGCCAACATAATCATCAACACCACAAAGGTAGCCCAGGTGAAGGTTAAACGGAGGACTACACAAGGGTGCCCATTGTCTCCGGTACTATTTGACTTTTTCATTGAGCCATTAGCGATTGCCATCAGGAATAGTATGGATATTTGCCCTCCACTACCAACTATGGCAAAATTTAAATTATACGCCGACGATATCATGCTCATTATAAAGCCGGAGAAGGAGGTCCAAACAAAAACTTTTGAGATCTTCGATGATACATTTTAAAAAAGACAGAAATTATACAGTGTGGCGGAGCATGTATGGATTTACATCTCGATATTCTTTCTTGTTTAAATAAAAAAACGAAAAGATATCTTTGTGTTTATTTTTTGGCACAAATCTCTGGTTTATATGATTTGAAATTCGCCCCACTTTTACGAAAAGTCCAGGATTTATTATTTTAATGGAATTCTCTTCCATTAACCATCTTGGGCAGGGTTGCTTTAATTAAAATGTCTGTTCTCCCGCTATTTAATTTCCTCTTCTCAGCGATACCCTGTGTTTTAATTAGCTCTTTTTCACCAAAATAGAGTCTATGTTTACATCTTTTCTTTGGGCAAAGAAGCTCCCCCGAATTGCACCTAGCACTTTATATGAGGAGCTGGAAAATGGAGGATTAGCTCTCCCGAATTTGAGGGATTATTATTTTGCATAATATATGTCCAGATTTAAGCCAGAACTACAATCGGGTCTTTTTATTAACTATTTTATGAATTTCATTTGTAAGAGAAATCAGATCCACTGCCCATTAACAATGGTTAAATCTCCTAAACTAGTACGGTATAAGTGTGTACAATGGTTTTACCATAAACGCCAGGCTTTGTATAGAAGATATTCTATCCCCGTAATCAACTCCTCAACTCTGTTATCTGGCCCTATCTTGCTTTCTGGGATTAGAGAACCATCAGTAATTACACAAAAATGGGTCACGGGTGGATTTCGGAAAATTGCCCACTTTTTAAGACGAAATGTCTCATCTAATCACCAATGACTTCCTTCTCCCAGAGTCATACAATATCTTTAGCAAGTTCCTGAGTAAACTTGATCTGGTCCAAATCATTGAACGGAAATGTTTAGTATACGATCTAATAGAAGATATGGCATTTATAAAACCTGAGGAAAGGAAAAGCACTTGGCCTCTATCAAGGTTATTGATCTGGAGGGGAAAGTCATAACGAAATGGGCAAAACATGAGGAGATGGAAATCCCAGCGAGCATGTGGTCCGCAGTTAATAATCTCAATTTTAGCATCTTAAGGGGAGCTAATTGGCGAAGTATGTTATTTTTTATTAAATGGATACTTGATAGAACTCCACTTTTTCTCTCTACGATTTATTCGAACCAATCAGGGCAGTGTTTTCATTGCCTTAACCATCCTTCAGCCAATTGGGCACACATTATATTACAATGCCCCTTGATAAAGAGGTTCTGGAATTATATCTTTTACTATCTGGAATGCGAATGTGGCATTTCAATAGGTTTGAATACTTGGTTAATAGTATTTGGCTATGACCCAGACCACCTTCTCTCAGACAAGCTCATCAAATTATTATATATCGCAATGGCTGTTGCCAGATCACTTCTACTTCAGAGATGGCGATCAGATCTTATACCATCTATATATGAATGGGCCCGAAAAATGCAGCAAGTCAAAAAAAGTGAACGAGCCTATGAATTGCGAAGCGGGGGACTTAAGAAGTTTGAGAGGATCTGGGCAGCCTATTTTGATAAAGATCTCTAAATGTAGCTTATTTTTTTGGGTGGTATTCCCACTATGTTTGATTCCTAGTCCTGCAACATCAGCATCTTATTCTATATCATCTGATATCCTCGTGTGATTAAGCTATATCAATGAATACAGGATGATTTAGTAGTCTCCACATGCCCGCTGATTGTTAGGTTTATGCTTAAGGTGTCTAAAGTTTAATCAATTACCTAGTTTGTATTATTGTTTGGCAGTGGACTCCATTTCCTTGAACACTGGCTTAAATGTTTATATTGTGTATTTTTATGGATTTTAGGATTTACTCCCTTCCGGCAAATTGGTGCTATCTAATAATTCTGTATTATCTTTGTCATATTTAATGAATTTCATGGATGTATTTATGGATAATAAATTTTTCTGTTAAAAAAAAACAACTTTATTTTCATTTTGTTTTTGTAGTCTTACATGCATTTTCCAACTCGTTAACCACGCACGTTTTGAAAATTTTAACTGGAACAGTTTTGTTTTTATTTTATTTTGTCATTGTATGGAAGGAAGATGTGTTAGGTCATAGTCGTGTGCAGAGGCTCAAGGGGAATGTGTTGTGGGGTTCTGGAATGGGGAGTTGGGAGGTGATGGTTGGCAGAGAGAAGGTGGCCGCATTGTTCCTGCTGGCTCTAATAGAGAAATCTTCAACTTCACCTTACCTGTGAGGTCCTTCTTTTCACCTACCCACACAAGTGAGGTACCATTTTTATCGAAAGACTTTGGGGAATGCGGGGTGAGTGGATTTTGTGGATCCACACAGATTCCAGAGCTTTCCATCACAGAAATGAAAGGAAAATGTGTTTTTATTTTTACAAAGTTTGAGGTTTACAAGGAATTCTAGGTAACAGAACCTGATGAGAGCCACACAAGACACCCCATCCTGGATGCCCCTGGGTGTCTAGATTTCAAAAATGTATAGGTTTGCTAGGTTTCCCTAGGTGCTGGCAGAGCTAGGGTTCAAAATCTACAGCTAGGCACTTTGGAAAAAGGGGTCAGTTTTCACTGTAAAAATATGGTGTGTCCACGTTGCGTTTTGGACCATTCCCTGTTGCGGGGACTAGGCCTACCCACACAAGTGAGGCATCATTTTTATCGTAAGACTTTGGGCAATGCCGGGTGGGTGAAATTTTGTGGACCCATGCAGATTCCAGAAGTTTTCATCACAGAAATGTGAGGAAAATGTTTTTTGTACAAAGTTTGAGGTTTGCAAGGGATTCTGCGAAACAGAACCTGGTGAGAGCCACTCAAGTCACCCCATCCTAGATTCTCTGGGTGTCTAGTTTTCAAAAAAGTATAGGTTTGCTTGGTTTTTCTAGGTGTCAGCTGAGCTAGCGTTCAAAATCCACATCTAGACACTTTGCAAAAAAGGAGTCTGTTTTCACTGTAAAAATGTGGAGTGTCTGCGTTGCGTTTTGGGCCGTTTCCTGTTGTGGGCTCTAGGCCTATCCACATAAGTGAGGTACCATTTTTATCAGGAGACTTAGGACAACACAGAATTGTAGAGCAACTGTTATTACCTATTGACTTTCAGTGCATTTCTGCCTTCCAAATGTAAGACAATGTGTAAAAAATAAGTCACTTTGAAAAATATCCCATAATTCACATGCTAGTATGGGTACCCACAATTTCAGAGATGTGCAAATAGCTACTGTTTCTAAACTCTATATTTTGTTCCCATTTCGGAAATACATGGGTGTCTTTCATACCGATTTTTCCCTGTTTTTATTTTCCTAAATGAATTGCTATATACCCGGTACACAATACAAAACCATATCAAGACACTGCTTAGTTATTGGCTCTGGATTCCTTAAGATCTTGGTGAACCTACAAGTCCTATATATCCCAAAAACCGGAAGGATCCAGCAGATGTAAAGGTATATTGCTTTCAAATATCTGTCATACTTGGGAGAAGTTACAGGTGAAAACGTTGGCACAAAAGGCTGTTTTTTTCCAACACATTTTCAATTTTTCCTACTTTCAGCTGTTAGTTTCTATAAAAAAAACTTGAAAGATCTACACAAATGACCCCTTGCTGAAATCAGAATGTTGTCTACTTTTCTGAAATGTATAGCTTTCTAGGATCCATTACTGCTTTCATACTTATTTCTACCATTAACTGGAAGGAGGTTGAAAGCACAAAAAGTAGCAAGAATAGGCTATGTCCTAGTAAAATGCCAAAACTGTGTAAAAAAAGGTGGTTTTCTGACAAAAGTCTGTCAGTCCCTGAAAGCTGGGAAGATGGAGGTTTCAGCACCACAAACCCTTTGTTGATACCATTTGCAGGGAAAAAACCAGATGCTTTCTTCTGCAGCACTGGTCACCCAAACAGCACCCCAAAACAAAATTGCTGTATTTTGGCTACGTTTTGTGTCTCCTGAAGGGGAATGAACAAACTCTGGGTACCTTTAAAATCCCCATGATGTTGGAAGAAAAGGACGCAAATTTGGCGTGGGTACCTTATGTGGTCAAAAAGTTACAGGGGCTTAAGCGCGAACTACCCCAAATAGCCAAAAAAAGGCTAAGCACAGGGTGGGGGGAGGGGAGGGCCTAGCAGTGAAAGGGTTAATATTATCCAATGTATGTTTTTTTCATCTTACATTTCAAAGCACTCTTTTTCAGTGCTTCTACTACACTTGTCTGTGTTTAATGTATCTGTCGTGTCAACATATGCTTTCAACTTTTTGTGTTCTCTATGTAGAAATGTGTTATGGTTTTTCAGAACCTCACTGGATCACTATTATGAATAGTCCCAAAACCATGTGTTGCAGACTTGACTCTAGTCTCAGTCACCACAGCAAAGTTTTCAGGACAGGTAACGCAAAGAGGAAGACTTCCTCCAACTCGGGGTGAGATAAAAAGTATACATATATATTGATCCAAGGATCTATGGCCATTGCATTGAAATTTTTGGCATTAAGTTAATTGGATTATTGCGCATAAACGAGTGTTGATTTCTGTAGAAAATTAAAAACATTTATTTTCTCGCTATAAAAAGAATACCACTCCCCTCATCGGACACCGTAGCGCGTGCATTTTAATGCCGCATTGACTCCTTCTATGCTGATACCATGATTAGATCAGGCGAGAATCGCTTGTATACGGTAGATGATAACCATTAGGCGTTTGACGTATGCCTGACCTCGACATGTCCGTCGCGGTAGAGCCGCTACTGGCCATGCGACGTAGCACATGCGCAGTTCGGCGCCAGTTATGTCCTGTCGTTCTCTGGATGTGTGGAGTGGTCTCTTTTAGCTGCGACTGAATCTTTTAGCGGTGCCCGAGTAACTACTGCCATGGCGGCCCCTAATGGCAGCGGGGCACAGGAGCCCCCTGAGGAGACCAGCAGTGGGCCGCAGAGGCGTAGCCGTCGTAGGGCGGCCGCACGTCGGGACAGCGAGAGCTTGCAGGCCCCCGGTGATAGGAAGGAGCTCACCGCGGTGCACAGGGAAGTGGTAGAGGAGGCTGGTCGTTCTTCTGGCAGCTTAAACCTCGTAGAATGCTGTCCTCACAGCCCATCCAGCAGCAGCCAAGGCAAAGCAGAGGGTCTGCCGCCACCATCGGGGAGGAATGGTGGAGATAGTGAGGAGCTCAACGGCACCGGCCCGGCAGCCTCTGGAGGAGACGATGGTTACGGAAGTGGAGGAGGAGGAAGCGGTGGAGCCCAGCATGGCAGGAGGGCTAGTCTTGAGATCTCATCTGACGGTGAACCACTGAGCCGCATGGACTCGGAAGACAGGTCAGTGGGGGCGTGCCAAAGAGGGCTGTGCGCAGTTAACAGTGGCTCTGCTCCCAATGTGCCGGTTGTGACCCCATGACACTTGCAGTGGCTGTCTCCCAGTTGGACACTCTTACTACCTACCACACCTGAGCAATGTGTAGCCAGAAATAGGATGAAAGCAAATTGAAAAAATAAAGGTTGACTGTGTGAGGCAGAATCTTTATGTGGCAGAGTCCAAGTGTACTCAGTGAGATATGATGCTTTCCTCGACACTGCTGGAACGCTCATTTAACCCGAGCTAGGTGGTGTACTAATATGCAGTTTGTTTCCGAATGCGGTTGCAAGATGTGATCAGCCTGTATGTGCAGATGCATTTGACTGATTTATGTAAATGTTGTTAATGCAATGTTTGTTATTTAACACTGTACCAGACATTTCAACGAAAGCCTGCAAAACTGTATGCAAATGCTGATAATGAGTGTCAGGAAAAGTAAGTCTTAGGCTGCTATTGATTTTCAAAAACGTATTTAATATGCAGTGTGCTTTGGCGCCCATAATGACGGTTCTTGTTAAATAAATACACGAATTACTGGAAAAATATGCCCTCGAATCTCCGATATATGGATCTAGGATACTCCTGTTTTCCATCAACAGTGAATTAACGCAAAACAAACCTTATTAGAAGGGAGCATTTTGGCACTCCGAGACTACCTTTCGTTTGCAGACTGTTTCTTAGCAGACTACGACCCTTTGATGTTCCAACACAGCCAAGTTGGGCTCTCAACTTTGGTGCTGCATGGGCCTTTCATCTGTGGCCTTGTGTCTTGCAGCTGATTCAGTGTCACGTTTTTTTTTTAGCTGCACCAAATACTGCAACCTTGTACCCTGACAGGTTTTTAAAACGTGTGCTGTTTGGGTGACCAGTGATTAGCCATAGATGCGTATTTTTGTATTTATTTACCACAGTTTCATAGGCATAAGGTGATTAACTAGTTAAGTATAGTGAGCGTTTTTGGAGTGCTAAATGAAGTGCGCATATTATTTTATCTTTTATCACCGTATGCGTTTCTACCTACAGCTACAGTTCAGTACGTGCTCGATAACACTTCTAAACGCTCAGGCATAGTTTTCCATTGATTCTTGTTTTGTAGCTAGTATATCTTTTTGCTGATCAGGCTTTTACGTTCAACGAGGGATCGACATGGACGTACGCTATCAGTAGTCATACCATCTCGCAAGGTTTGTATTCATCTTACATTGAATTGGCAATTCTTGATCCACTTTTATAGCTGCTAGTGATGTTTATTGAAATGGAAATATGCCAAAGAATCTAACGTGCCTTGTTAAGGTGCACCTCATTCAATGATTTGCCGAGAATATAATTTTTTTTTAACTTAAGTGCCACACTTCCTTTCTGACAGACCCGGTGTCTTAGAATATTTGAAACAGGCCTCTTTTTATTTTTTAGAAAGCATGTTTGAAAGTACTGAAATAGGCAGGATTTGCACCTTCTGTAACATTTATATATAGTATGATTACATGAAACTGAATACATCCTTTTATAATGCTTAGATCCTTTAAATGTTTACAAATGTTAACGTTTTCCGGTTCTAAGCATAAAAGAACCCCGTCGGTTTTTTGGCATTTTTTTGTAAACGAAGCTTTGCTGTTTTGAAAATGGTTTTCCATTGCCATTTTTTAATACATTCTTGTGGGCTAAAACAAACAAAGCTCGGCGATGAAAAAAGCGTACACCTGACGACTCTCAATATGCGGGCTGTCGTTTTTTTTTTAACCTTTTTATTAACTTTTATCGCATCGTTGTGGTCTATATTTAATACGGACCTGAGGGTTTTTCAGGCCTACTAACCATTGTTCTGTAATTTAACACTTTTTAACACGTTGGCGCTTATGTATTTTTTTTTTTAAAGCAATAATCATCATTTACAAAAATATAAGTATTGCAAGTACGTTCGAGACAGTAAGAATCATAAACAGTTATTTTGAAGCTCGTCTATTTTTAGTGCGGCACTCGGTAGAGCTGCCCGTTCGTTCCGAGGTGTTCCAATTCAAGAGAAAACATAGTTTATGAACAATAGTTGTCTGTTGTTTCAGGTAATGCCCTACCCGGACTTCCCAGTTCTACTTAGAGGCGATTGGAATTGCTAATAAATGTCATGCACTAGGATACTTTGTGTAGGGATTCTGCCCTTACTTGCTCTGAAAGAAAATTAGACCCGTTCTTCGTGTAGGCTGTACTTTGGTACTGTTCATTTACTTAGCCAAACCTGCCTTCCAAACGTGGTCTCGCCTGTTTAACTCTTTTTGATTAATGGATGAGCGATAGATAGAAGTCGATGCACATTTAGTTTACTTTTTACATCGTGCTCATTTAGCGTAACATACTGTATGAATACTGCACATTTCCAATTGGAAAAGTTAGCACAATTGTTAAAGTTAATATTTTAAGTTACGAATATTTCGGGGAAAAATATGTAAGCATGTGTTTAACATTCTGAAGAGCATTAGCACATATACAATTGTTTAGACCTACACAGGTTCGATTTCTGGTAATTTTCCACGAAACAAGGCAGTTTATATGTGTGGCTTGACTGCACAGTTGTATGTGAAATACTGTTTCCATTGCTTTAAAGTATACATAACCGTGGGCAGTGACTTCTCCCAGTGAAGTATTACTTTCTCACCTCATACAGTCTACAGTTAGTGTGTTAATCTGTCTCACAAGGAAGTCTTGGATTGTAATGCACAAGGAACTATTTTACGTCTCAAAAGTACATCGAATAATCGCACATTACATTATTTTTCTCACAGATTAATTGTATACTTGCAGAAAGTGTTTTTGTTTTTTCACTGCAGGCTTTTGAATGTTTTAGTGAAAACTCGATGCAAGCTAGATCGATTGGTTATACTAATGCATGCTTATTCAAGGAAAAGAGATAGGCATACAGATCACATAAGCAGGTTGTATTCCTTTCTTTCAAGACAAATCATTTTCGTCTTTGGTTAGTCTGTTGCAGTGTGTTTACACACCAGCCTACACTAAAGCAAATCAAAGGCAAATTAGCAACGTGGCTTATGTCTTAAATTTATAAATGGTAAGTGGAAACGTGTTTCTTGGTCATTGCCATTCAAAAGCAGAGAGTAGAAATTTGAGTTTGGCGATGCTTGAAATGCTGCTTATAGTCTCTGTTAAAATGCCCCTTCAGTCATGGAAGTACATCTCATGACTCATCATTTTATCTCAATGAGTTTGCAGAATATCTTTAAACAATTTCCCTATCTCGTGTAGTTATTGGACACATTTATAATAAGATTAACCATACATTTCATGCATTTTTAAATTATAATTTTGCCTATTAGCAGATCTTGTTGAATGGAAATAATTTAAATATTTCACAAAGGCTTAACAAAAACAAATGCTCTGGAGCTCCCATTATCTAAAATAGTCCAACATGTCTTGCAGTGCATACTTCATTATTCAAATACATCAGATAGTATAAATCAAATGTTAGGCTTTTGCTTGCACCTATTATGGTTGATTGATTCTAGGCTTTCCTTGGTGTCTATCAGCATAGCTTTTGGAATTTGTGAAAGCCTATTAATATTAAAACTGGCCTAATTCTCGGGATCAAGATTTTTTTTTCTGCTCTAAAAGTATGTCCTCTCACTCAGAAAGTGTTCTTGCTATGTTATTCCTTGTAAATAAAGAACATGGTTTGCCTGCATGGTTGATATTAGCTTTGGACCTCTAGTTCCTGCTTTGTGGTAACTTAGCTCTCCCTATCTAAAAGTGTTGCGTATGTTCATATACTGTCTTTTGAACCGTTTTTTTTTTATAAAGAAACATCTCAACCTGTCTATTGTAATGAACATGACAACGTAGGAGGGTGCTTAGATTATTGTGTGAGAAAATTGACTTTGAAAAATATAGGCTATCAAAAACGATTTAAATATAGACTACAAATATCAAGATCGCTCAAAAGTGTCTATTTACAAAAAATGTGACCTTTTTAAAGTTCCTTAATTTATTGACCAACTATAGCTAGACTAGGGTTAAAGTATTATTTTAATCCTAGCTTAAGAAAAGTGAAGGAAATTGCTTTATGGTGATATTAGATTTACATAGATATTTTTGTCATGCACCGTTTTGTGACTATTGTTGTAGTCTTTAATTTCCAATGTTTCTCCCCTATTCTGACACAATGAACACATCACTGAATTGAATTTACTTGCAGTTGGCTTTGTGCCGAATGGTGTCCACTCCATCTCAGAATCCAATGGATGTGGCTAACAAAATATATTCACCTCTGTTGTATTCCTATACATTTCCTTAAAATGTACAAAAGCCATTTTTTAGTAGCACCTGAAATTTCATTATTCCATTGAGGACATTTTCCCTTCATTGGACTGAATAAGGCACCATACAGAAGCTTACTGTAAGCTCCAAGAAGCGTTCATAAATTCTCCCTTGTGCAACCTTCAGTGCTTTAAGGCTTCATTAGTGGCATGCTGCGTGCTGTACAAATGGCCATAACGTAGTTAAATTGTAGAACCAAGCTTGTGAATAAACATTGGGTTCCTATGTTTACTCATTATTGAACTTTTGTTACATTCCCATGCAAGCAAAAACTATTAACTTAGTTTCAGAATAGTTTATAATTATAATTTTGTTGCTAGTCTAGATTGTTTTAATTAGACCAGAGGATGTCATGACCTTGACGTTCTTCTGTGATTGGCTCGCTTAGTAACCAGTCGATGTGTTTGGGGTTTTTGCAATGTTAAAGAAAGCCAAACATTAGAAAAACTGTAGGCTGATTCAAAGCATAGGCCATCTTTAAAAATTGAACAGTTGCATTTTAGGAAGCTTCCTAAAAATGACAGCAGCAGAACCAATCGGATTGATAATTCTGCACATAGTTGATCTTTACAAATCTAAGCAGTAGCATTTCTAAAAACATATTGAACATTTCTTCAATCATGTTGAAGGAACAGGTCAGCTTCATAATGCATCCATAGAGTGCACAAAGGACATAGATTAAAAAAGTTGGAAATGTTTGATCTTTCAGGACTCTTGTTACACCAAAACTTTGTACATTATTAAGTAAACCACCTGAAGCGTTTATGAATTGTATAGGAGAGCATTACATTTTGAAAAAGTAGCGCAACACCACTTGCAATTGGATACAATGTTCAGGAACCAGCAAGAAGTATGTCTTAAAGATGGTATTTTATGAAAGGGATATCTATCTCTCTCTCTCTATATATATATATATATTTTGCATAGACTTCTTTCAGACAGGCAACAGCAAAAACAGCTGAATGGAATTACATCAAATTTGGCTGAACGCTAGATCTTGATCCGCAGATTGTGCTTTTTGTGATTTGGTGTAAATTCAATCAATATTTTTTGAGAAATGTAGATAAGAAAATAATTGTAGATTTTGTCAGTTGGGTTCACGAGCGTCTTGGGAGACTTTCTGGCGCGCCAACTTTAAAGCAGAGCGTTCTGATTGGCTCTAGTAGCTTTATTTACCTTGGGCCATCTCGCTCCTGCGGGAGTCAGACTCCTGCAAGCGCTCTGATTGGCTGCCAGCAACATGAGAAAAATGTTGCTGGCAGCCACTGCAGGACTTTGGGACTTATCCCCTCTCCTAAAGTTATAAAAAAAAAAAAAGATATATGGGGGCAGAGTAGGGATACTCTGACTGTCTAGGCCCCATGGGGGGGGGCTAAGGGGCACCCCAGGGGCAAAATATTCTGCAGTCCTGATAGTTTTGTGGACCAGAGTCTGTGTTGCTCAGTTTAGACAACCCAAGGCCGGAATCCATACACCTAGTTTCCTGGAATGTGGCAGGTCTAAGGCAAAAGTAAATAGACTCTGCCAGTTTAATCTCTGCCTCTTCCAGGAGACTTGGCAATTGGAACAAAGCAAACACAAGGAGATGATGGACGGAGCGCTGAAACTTTTCAGACACTCACCCCCAGTCACAGATCTGG
Organism: Triturus cristatus; assembly: GCF_964204655.1. Taxonomy (NCBI): domain Eukaryota; kingdom Metazoa; phylum Chordata; class Amphibia; order Caudata; family Salamandridae; genus Triturus; species Triturus cristatus. The sequence goes on from NC_140585.1 coordinate 484,640,888, forward strand.
GTTGAATCATCATCGTTCATCATCGTTCTTTAGCTCACGTCGCCACCCTAGTTCAGACATAGCTATTGGAACAACCATACAAGTTAAGTTATAATACCTTCGATATCAATGCAACAGCCTCGACGAGTGACAGACCATTGGGGTGGGGGTTTGGTCTTATCGATTAAAATCTCCCTAAATGTCTCTATAACGTGCTTCCCATACTCTCGTTAGACCTATTGGGCACAAGCATAAAAAAAGGCAATGGATCCTCGCCCACTTGTTTAATGTTTGTTAGACCAAGGAGGAGCCGTTTGGCGTCCCAGGTGGTAGAAATATTAGACCGTGCCCAAAGATACGATCATCATAGGTGTTGATTTTAATTGTACGTTCAAGCCAATCAGTGGTCTAGACCAGATCCTGTAGGAAGAAGACATGGTAAGAGACATTCTCACATTAGCAACCGGCCCACCGATTCCTAGCCCAGTAGCATCCATGCACTCATACATCTAAGACTAGAACACGGACTGAGAACCTGCAATGGACGGATGGCCTCTGATATCCCCAACTCACACACATTTAAAAGAGGCAACACACAATAATGTATTTCATTTTCCATAGTGTAGCAACCTGGATAGGCAAATTGATCTTAAAAGAGATAGCAGTGAGGATAGTGATCACTCCTCGCTATGCCTAGCGATGTCAAGCTGTCTGCCCTAGTTGCGGACACTTGATGGGGATCCATCTCTGATACAGCCATCAGTTTGGAACAAATGTAGATCAGTTAAGAGGCCGTACATATGTTGGTTAATAGCGGCTTTAGAGTTTTAACCAGGGAATGGTACATTTCTATGATGGGGATCTGGGATGGAGACTAACCAAGTGACAATACCAAAAGGTAGGGCAAGGGACAAACAGCCGCTCCTCGTATAATCCGTGGTATATGAAGGCTTGAAGGGAGGCTAAGAAGTTATTAATGCCCTAAAGTGGACCACACAACCATTTGTAAAGACACCATCACTTTATGGAAAATTGTTGCACACGGAAGTAAAGATGCCACCACAGTCACAGAGCACTACCTGGACCTATTCACTTGGTTCCGGCATTTCTCCAATCTTTACTCTGAACCTGAGGAGCATACTGTAGCTCTGCAATGGCTCTGTAATTGCTACCCTAATAATGGCATGGAATACAAGTCCACTTTAGTTTAGAAGAAACAATGTGAGCTATAGATGCCATTCGGTTGGGAAAAACCAGAGGACTGGCCAAAATCCCATGTGATCTACTTAAGCACGACAAAGACGTATTGGATACTATACGTTAATTTAATCTGCATTGCTGTGTCCTCAGGAGCACCGGTACCCTCAACATGGAGAGAGGCAGAAATAGTCCCAATCCACAAAAAAAGGAGTAGACAGGAAACCGGCAACTATAGGCCAATAAGCCTTATGGATAAATTACACAAAATATATGCCAGGCAGGTCCTGAATAAATTGAATGATAGGATGGATGAAAACATTTGGCTTATCAAGTGGGATTCAGGTCACAGTACAACTAACCAGGTCTTTAGGCTACTATGCGTTTTGTGGAAATGCATCAATCTAAGGGGTGGGCACATGTATATTGCATTTGTGGACCTAAAGGTGGCATTCAACCTCTTCCCAAGAGGCCTTCTTTGGGCACACTAAAATACCAAGTTGTGCCTGTTAAACATTTAACACAGATAGCAAAGCTACACCAAGGTACTTAGACCAAAGTCCGCTTGGGTCCTCGTGGGGAAACCACAGAACCTATCCTATTAAAACGGGAGTGAGGCAGAGATGTGTTCTTGCGCTCACCCTGTTCTCCCTCTATGTTAACGATATTGTAGAGTACTTGAAGGAATGTAACCATGGCTTCCCAAAGCTCTGCGGTGCTCCAGTTCCTGCACTATTGTTTCTGGACGAAACAATTCTGGACACCAAGAGGCCTGCTAAAATTACTTGACAGTTTTCATGAGCATTGCATAGTCAAAGGCCTAGAAATCAACTCTAGTAAAATTAAATACATGGCCATCAGGCCTCATAAGGCCTTTAGGAAAAGTATTACAGAATGGGAGAAGAAAATGAGTATGTAACAAACTTTAGCTATTTGGGTATAGTGGCTTCCACACATAAAGCTAAAGCCGCCCTTACCCACAGCTATAGGCAAGGGCGGCTTATCATTAAAAAACAGCAAGCCACCACATCTAAAGTAATTTCACCGGCCATTGAGGTCTATTAACACAAGGCCCAAGCAGCAGCTCTGTATGGGGCAGAACTATGTGATGTAGATAACCTCAATCAACTAACATTAAGCGAAAACAAGTTCACAAGGAGACTACTATGTCTCCCCACGTCAACACCATTGATACCCATGTATCGGGATTTAAAGCTTAAAAGAATGTCATATAGCTGTTCTGAGATCTTTGCTATACTGGATAAGACTTTGGGTCACGCAGGAGCTGGCACACTATAGCGAGGGCCTAAGGGAACGAATGGATCTTGATAAATCCATTACCTTTCCCTGGTTTTGTCATGTCCACACATGGGTGGAAAAGTTAGGCCTATCTGCTTTTTGGAGTGATCCTCATACACGAACATCTCACTCACAAAAGCTTCTGAAACCAATATATTGGGAGCTCGCTTTGGATACCCTTCATCAAAACCGTAGATTGGGCAGGTTGACCGTACAATTTCTTACTGCTAATCCAAACCCAAAATTTGAAGAGTATTTGGATGTTATTCAACCTCACTTGGCAAAATAAAGTGTATGAAGTTTCGTTTTGAAACTCTTCAGATTAAAGATTCTGTAAGATGGAAACCTAATAACAGTACTGTTAATGAAGAATCCATTTGCACCATGCACTTTAGGTACTACTGAAAATGTTGCACATGTTTTATTCAGCATATGTTAAGTTTAGAAAGAAATTGATATGTCCAAACTGCTGTAATATTGGGTTTAGAAAATATTCCATTGCCATGAGAGTTCTAAAAAATGGCACAACCCAGCAATTTCTTTGTTGCTGAAGTAGATATCTGTTAGAAGTTGGCTGTGTACGGAAACAATAGGAATTGAATTGTAACTGTTATGCTCATTATTTAAATTATGGTTTTATTGTTTCTTTTTAATTGATTGTATTTTATGACAAAGGATTGGTGTGAATGCACTTTATTAATATCCTTGGATTTTACACTGTGTTATAGCTGTATATTTGCATTTTATGGCTTTTAAACAAAATATAAGCTACTCGAACTGAAATACTCTATAGTGTATTTATCATGAGTTTTTCTTTCTGCAAACACAGGGTAAACTCTCTCGAGTGTGAATCCTTTTTTTTTTTTTTTACAGTACCCACTTCTCTACTCATATCAACTTCATTTCTCAATGTAGGTTTGGTGAGTGTTAGGGGTTAGATACAGATAAAAGCTGTCTGTATTAGGACATTCGTTTTGGAACAGCTGTTCAGTATTTTTAGGACCTCAGCTTTGTCTGAACAGTTGTATACCATACTCCGAGGGTTTCACATATATCTGTGGATGATAGTTAATGTGAACTATGCTACCTGTACAGTGAATGGTAAATGTTGCTCATAATGGTGGTTTTCTATACGTAAGCGAGTTGCATCTGTGATGGCACTAATGATGCCTGATAGTCTCCTGAGCTATTTTGAACTTACGGTCAGGGCTCTAATGCAATAGTAATTTATCGAGCAATATGCGGGAAAACAAAGCTTGGATTATGTCATCAGTGATTTCATTTGAGATGTAATCAGTGATGTCATAAATGATATCGTGGAACAAGTAATGAGTGATTTCATATGTGAGGTCATAAGCAGTGCATGGTGTTAGTGCTGCGAACTAGAACTGGCGAATTTCGGTGTTTTTGTAGTACAAAACATTAATGTTGTCATAGACAAATTAACCTCTCTGTAACTTTTTTAGGTCTCGCCTGAGCCAGCGCATGCGCTGCTCTGGCGAGACATTTAGTGAGTGGGCTTTAAAAAGTCGACCACAGCTTTTTGTGTGGCCTAGAGCTTGCGGTTACGCGCACAGCTGCCATCTGGTTTTCCTATCTCTTCCTCATTAAGAGCATCGCTCGCGGGCACCCTAAAGCGCGCGCGCAGAAGTACTTGTTAATTAACTTTCGCGGCTGCTGGGCTGTGCTTTTGTTTCAGCGCTGGTTTGTTTTGCTTTCAGTGGCGCGCTTGTTTCTAAGGACACTACGTGCTAGAAATAGTTCATCAGGTGTTACTTGTATTGACAACAGTGCGTCCGGCTTTTATGTCTGTTTGTTGCTTAATGTGGAGAATAAGTACCTTTTTAATATATATCCTTGTAGCGTGATGAATCTAGCGATGTTTAACAACACAGTCCTGTAAATCTCCACTTTTTACTGTGTATAGTTACTCCGCCTCAAGTTGTAGTAACTTGCCAAGCTCTCACGCTGTGGATGACCATGCCTGATATTTGCCTCATGAGTATATCTCATAGTAATGGACGACCCTCAGTTGGTAATATAATGCACACATGCCCCGCAGCTCAAACGACAAATTATTGAATAAAAATAGGATGCGTGTAACGCCCTGAACGTCTCAGGATCGTTTAACAGACACGACAATGAGGACGCAACCACTAGTGAAGGGTTAGTTGTTTTAATGAAGGCAAATAGAATACAAAGAATAAACAAGTTATAGTCACTGGAATCCTCCAGGCTAAGTACGTTACCAGCCCACAGCACGGATGGTCCTAACCGTCCTCTGCATATACGCCGGTCCCGGCGTATGCCAACAGAGGGGAGAAATGAAATGGCCGACAATGCCAATCGGTAGGCTGTGAGGGGCACGAAGAGTGTTGGGGAGAATCGAGGAGTCAGGGAAACACCCAGCCGGGGTCTCTACCTGAAGGGAGCAGCCGCTCAACCTCTTCCTCAGACTGCACCGGGACGCGGAGTCACCTCCTGGTGATGCGTCACCGATACCCCAATCACAAGCAAGAAGGCTGACCCGAGAGCAGCCGCTCGATCGATCCTGTGGACTTCCGAGTCTGTAACGCGGCAAACACCTCCTGGTGTGCGTTACAGCTGGCAGTCCCTGTGTCTCTGGTCGGGCTGGGAGTTACGACTCCAACCAGCAAAAGCGCCACTGCGCTTGGACTCAGCCGAGTCAAAAAGCGAAGCTCAATGGTTGACCGGTAGAGCTTCCGGGTCCTTCACAGGTGACGATGGGGCAAGACACGGCCCAGGGAGTAACGACTCGACCTACCTCCGTTCTTGCCTTACTGGAGCACCACTCCGGAACACTGCTCTTCATGAAGCAGGTACGTCGGTGTGAACACAATATCCGACAGCGTTGTACCTCCCGGTTCCTCCCTTTATAGGGCGTGTTTTCCTTGAGTTATGTAACAGCTCTCCTGTTTACATAAGGGCGTGTTTCCCTTGAGTTATGTAACAGCTCTCCTGTTTACATAAGGGCGTGTTTCCCTTGAGTTATGTAACAGCTCTCCTGTTTACATAAGGGCGTGTTTTCCTTGAGTTATGTAACAGCTCTCCTGTTTACATAAGGGCGTGTTTCCCTTGTATGACAGGAATTCTTGACAATGCGATATTACTAATGCGCTGTAACAATTTGTCGTGTGGAATCGAGTCCTGGAACTCGGAGCTCGAGTAGGTATTACTAATAGGAGCTTGCGTCTAGTTTGTGGACACACGGGGTTCGAGAGTTCCTTTACATAACTTCCGTTTTCATTATGCAGTTTCAAAGTATTTGCCTTTTTTTGTAAATATATTTGGGTTCTTTTCCGCTTTAGTTGCCTTAATGGGGTATCATTATTTTTTCTGTGTGAGGCACGCTCCAATGTTCTGTACGTGATGCACTAGATGACATGTTACACTCTAAAGATGGTGGCCTCGGTTGGCGCTCCTGTTGTTGAAAAGGCTGTTCCTATTATTGCACTAGATACTGTGTCAGAACACCTGTTTACGTCATGTCTGGTTGGCTACTTACTTCTTTCCTCATGCGGCATGGTGGGTTCCTATGAAATAGACGCGATAGGAGTAATCTTTTCAGCCAATGTAGGCGAGTTGAGTGCCGGGTTTGCGTGTGCCACACTTTATGTACCATACGGTACCTGGTGATATTTTAGTTTGTTTCATTTAACGTCTAACCTTTTATAATTCATAATTACCCATACTGATATTTTTACTTTTATGTGCTTTATTTCCAGCCCTGCGGTATAGCGCGACACTTGATGCGCTTCGGTTCTCGACGCTATTACTCGTGAACCTCTAATGTTTTCTGTGCCTGCTAAGCTTGTTGCTGTGTGTCGGGCGTAGACTGGCTTCCCAGGCAGAATAACCCTCTTCCCCAGGAGCGAAGAGAATGCCCCTCCCTTTCTTAAAGATACCACCTACCCAGTGTCTCAATAACATACACTAGAGCAGGGACAATCTCTTCAAAAAATGAAGAGACAAATGAGACTCCTCAGAATCGTCCCTCTGCTGCCAACAGGAGTAGGTCCAGGACCAGGAGATGCAGAATCTCTACACAAGAGAGGACAAGAAACAAAAGAGGTAAAACTATTTTGCATAACCAATGATTACCACCCTCTAGTCTAAATCTAATACCTGCTAGATTGTGTACTGTTCCACACTTACTTGCTTCAATACTTGCTTGCTTGCTTGATAACTTTATTTCGGTCAAAAGACCATAAAAGTACGAATAGACATATCATCAGTTACAATAATACAAATTGAGCGATAAAACAATAAATAACATTTTGGAGTTAAAATCTTTAAAAAACAAGATTAAACTTTTACGTCATCAAGATAAAGGTGGTTAGGTTAAAAAAGTTTTCCTCCAACGCCACATGCCGTAAAGATAGCGAGATACAGCGAAAACAATGAGTGGATCAGTATCATAAGTTAGAGTCCTGCTGGCCTGTTTAAAATGGCGAAAGCCCAAATTCCTACAGATGGGAATCAGCCAACTTTTCCTAATTAAATGATAGGCAGGACAAAAGAACAGCACATGTTCAACAGACTCAGTTTTGAAGTTACAAGCAGGACAACTTTCCGAATTTCCTGCCTGCCACTTGGATGAAAAGGACCTAATTGGTAGGGTGCCATACCTTAGTTGGATGTACAATTTACGGGCAAGTGGGGGTTCTATTAGATCCATGAATTCCTCTAGTTTGGAGTCCTGTTTAACCAAGAGGAATTCTAGGGTCAATCTACCTGTCACTAAAGAGCTCAAATGTAGAGAAGAATTTTTCGAGGACACCAAAGAGAGGATGTCCTTCTTTGGAATACCAGGGCAACTTGCCTCCGGGTTTACCCACATTTCCGGGAGTCCTAGTTGAAAGCAAACTGCTTTGATATGCAGAAGCCAAGGGATTTTTTTAAGTTTAAGTGCAGGCCACATCTCTACAAATTCTAATTTATACGGAGACAGTTCAGGCACTGACCACAGCCTTTTCCAATACAAGATAGGCCTTGCACTAATAATCTCCTCAATTGGGACTAGCCCGAGATCGAGCATAAAAGGAATCGACGGTGTGCTGGAGGGAAGTCCAAGAAGAGATCTTAAAAAAGATAGCTCAGCCCTTGTAAAGGAAACAGACTGCTTGTGTCCCCAAAGTTCGGCTCCATAAATTGTGGCCACTCTTGCCTGTCTACAATAAATTTCAAGGGCGGGAGACACTGGTTGAAAACTTGATCTTTTAAAAACTTTATTCAGACCCCCAGTCAATTGAACAAGCTTGAGAGTTGACTTAGAGATCTGAGAATCCCAACTAAAGTTCTCCGTTAGGGTCACGCCTAGATAAACGAAAGTTTTGACTCTCTCAAGAGGAATATCAAATAAAACTGGGTTTGGACGCACCCGTTTGGGGGGGTTAAAGATCATGTATTTAGTTTTCCCCAGATTTATTTCGAGTCCTCTAGACTCACAAAACTTAGCAAAACCGTTCAGAATATTTTGTATACCCGAAGACGTTCTGGACAATAACAAAGTATCGTCCGCGAACATCAATGCGGGCACGCGTCCTGATGCTAATTTAGGGGCATCATTATTTGGTATACAATTCAGGTGGTCAATAAGGCCATTTATGTAGAGACTAAACAACGTGGGGGCCAGGACACACCCTTGGCGAACACCTTTTTGAACGGGAAAGCGATCGGTAAGCTCACCGTATTTCCCACATCTTACTTGGGCGTAATTATTGGCATGGAGCCTAGATAGAACAGCCAATAAGTAAGAGGGGAGGCCCATGTCTGCCAGGACTTGCCAAAGTTTAATACGAGGAACCAGATCAAAAGCTGCCCGCAGGTCCACAAACACCAGGTAGAGGCTGCCACCCTCGACCAGGGCTGTTTTCCAATACAGGACCTGCAGGCGAAAAATCTGATCTATAGTGGAAATAGCAGTCCTAAAGCCACCCTGAAAGGTGGTCAAAATCCCGTTCTCCTCAATCCAGCCCAGGACCCTGTCCAATAGAACCCTCCCCATTAGTTTTTGTGAGGTGTCTATGAGACTAATGGGTCTATAATTAGAGGGGGTTAGTGGACAGCCCTTTTTAAAGATTGGTACTATTTCGGCCCCAAGCCAAGTAAAGGGAACAACACCCCCCTGCAAGATGCTATTAAATAGGACAACCAAGTAGGGTGCCCAAATCTTTGGCTGGGCCCTAAATAGGTCCCCGGGTAGTTTATCCAAGCCCGGGGCTTTGTTCGGGAGCATTTTCCCAATTGCTTTTTCCACCTCAATCATAGTGATGAGCTCCGGGAAGGCATGGGGCACTGGAACTAGAGAGAGGTCAGGGTTATCTACAGACAGATTGTCAGAATCACAAGTACCATATAGGTCACAAAAGTGACTTTCCCAAGATGAGGCTGCAATATTTGGGACAGGTACAGATGAATACCCACTCACACCAGTTGCGACAATAGACCAAAATAACTTAGCGTCCTTACAACTAAGCGCATTGCCCAACTGCTCCCAAAGTTCAACCTCCGCTATTTTCTTGGCGTCACTAATTGCCTTTTTATACAAGGAACGGTTCATTCTAATAGCTTCTCTGTCCCCAGTTTTTACTACCAGCAGCAGGGCCTTTTTGGCCTCACGACAGGCTTTATTGTACCACCCTACTGATTCAACCCTTGGCTGTGTAACCCTTTTTACTGGGTACAAAATATCCCTTAGTGCAGTGACCAGTTTGCAATGGATATCTGTAGGACTGCCCATAGACCCAGCTTCCCCCATCTCCTCAATAAATGGAGTTATTATCCCATACAGTTCCGCCAGTTTACTATCCGACGTTAAAAATTCTGGCCACTTTACTCTCCTTCTACAATTACAGATTTCCATTGGATCAGGCAAAGGGTTTTCACCCGGGACTGGATTTTTAAGCCCAAAACTTCCTAATTTAAGGGTCAGAGCTAGAGCATTGTGATCACTATCCAACCTCTCAATGACCACAAATTCATAAAGTTTGTCCCAGTGTTTAGCTTCAATGAATATGTAGTCAATTATTGAGGTATGGCTAGCTCTGTTAAACGTTGTTTTCCCTGGTCTGTCAGGCATCACCCTTCCATTGCATGCTCGCAATGATGAAGCTAAAGAGAGAGACTGCAATTGCAGGACTAGAGGAGTCCATACCTTAACTAAGGGGGTAAGTGGGTCCGGAATATTCCAAAGTGAATCCACTTCGTCACAATCTCCCATGTTTGGATCCAGTAAAGGCTCAAAATGGCAGTTAAAATCCCCGCCTATGATTAGTACAGTAGAGGAGTCCAGTGACTGTAATAGTTTGAACAATACAGTAATTGCCTCTGATTCAAGGCCCCACTTGAAATTGGAAGGCGGGAGCCTGGTAACATAAGTACAGCAGTGTCAGGTGATGAACGCGTCCTCGCGTTTGCAAACAACTGAAATGGGAAGGCGGGAGCCGGGTAACAAAAAGTACGGCAGCGGCCGGTGATGAACGCGTCCTCGCATTGGTCGAAAGCCTGACAGGGGGCGGAAAAATAGGGAAGCGGCAACTGGAAATAATTCAACGCGGTATGCGCTGATAGTCAGCTGACGAATAGGTGGTCTGAGGCAACACAGAAACAAAGTCTTTTGGCAACGTTGTACCGCGATCTCGCGCTGAGTAAGGATAGTCCGACGACAGGACCAGGAAACACAAAAACCTTTGCCAAACAGAACAGCGCGAATTCACGCCTAGAGAAAAAATAAAGAATGAGGGCGTTGGGGGTTGTCCAAGGCAATAGGCGAAGCAGATAGGGATATCCAACGACGCTGAGGAGTAATCCACAAACAAGGCACAAGGCAGGACCACGAGTGTAAAGCCAAGCACTGAGGCACCGGAACGGAAGGCTTAAGACCCTCCCAATCACATGACCAGTCCAGGGGCAGTATGGGACAGTACACAACCCTCCTCACGGTGCATTCTGGGATAGGTAGTTTAAGGACAGCACAAGGCGCCTGAGCCCTAACAGTGTGTGGTCATCTTAGCGCTATCGCTTACACAGGGAAAGTGTATATGTACACTTATGCCACTAGGGTGATGTGCAATGTAGTATGGGGTTTGTGACACGATTACGAGTCCTCCTCAGGATCTGGGCAATGCTCAAAGGGGTTCACCACCTGACATTCCCAAACTCTGACTAGAATATATCCAGAGCGTTGAGGCGATCAAGTGAGGAAAAGGGTTAGCGTAGGTGCAGCGTGGGAAAAGGGAGACCTGTAACAAAAGAACATATGATTAGCATTCAAGACAAGTCTGACTACACTCATATATTCTCGCTATTCCCTCTCCCGTACCTGGTAAGTTCTTCCCTGTCTGCTGTATTTCCTCTGTCTAGTAAGCTTCCTCTCTCACCGCAAGGAACGATGTCCAAACATCTACAAGACCAAACACAATCAGTTAGTGCGGCATCACCTTTCCTTTCAGCGACTAGTCATAAAAGAACATATGGTCCGCATACATACCCTACACCACACACCCTCATAAATCAGAGAAAAGAAAGGCCATCTCCAGGAAGCTGCTGTGGAACCTAACCCCATGATGGGGAGTCCATACAGTCTAAGGACTACGAGTGCCCAGAACACCCTTCCTTTCAGGGCCTCCAGACTGGCATAACGATTGGACCTGCTCAGGAAATGCAGGCTAAGGCTTGTTTCACAATAGTCCCAAAATCATTCGGTAACAAAAAGGCGGTACCTTCTATAATGTTCCCGGCACTCTCCACCACTTTGCTCCCGGGCAGGCCGTATCTTCGGAAATCAAAAAAGCAAAAGCAGCCGGTAATTCCTCCGTGGCTTACCTGGAGAGAGCGTAAGCCCACGGAGATCCGATCATTAGCGGCCGGTCCTTTCCGCCGCTACCGCTAACGGAAGTCAGGGTTCGGAACAGCTGGGGCTGTCTTTCTAAGAACACCGCCGGAGCCTCACGCGATGCTGACAGCCTTGTCCCAGCCGCAGCCGCGGAACAGGGAAACTCGGTATCCTGACGGCCCCCGCCCGTCCAAGTAGGAACAAGGCAAACTCCGAAGGACCCCCACCTGAGGGTCTCGGTCACGGTACCAGAAGGGTTTGGTCGCTCCGTGGAAAGTCTCGGTACAATCAACAATGTGCAGAGCAGCCGCTCTGCATCCAGATTCCACCAATAACCAGAATCACATACAACGCTCCCTGTGTTGTACGCGGTTTATTAGTTCCGATCCCTCCCAGAACTATAGCCTCCTGGGAGTTGTAGTTTGCTGCCACCTTCAGTCCAAATGACGTAGGCGCACTACTCGGTCAGATCCTGACAGTTTGTGCAGATAACGCACTGTTGGAATATTGTCACAAGTTCTTATGTAAATTCAAACTTGGCTGACACTTGTTTGAATATCTTGGGAGCTGAAACATGTATATGTAGGAAGATAAACAGCTGGACTCAGAGTATGGTATTATGCAGTTGTTGCAGTTGTGATGTCAGCCAGTCTGCTGGATCATGCAAGAGCATAACATCAGTGAAAGCAGTAATGCCTTCCTCGTATGAATCATATCCTACAAGGTCATAGGTGAACTCCCCATTTTAGTGACACAAAGTGGGCTGCCATTGATATTAGGCACAGGCCGGCAGTCACGTTGCAGCACAAACCATGAAAGACATACAGTCAATGCAGATGTACCAGGCATCTGAAATGCCACCTTTCCATAATATGGACATTCTTCATGTACAGAGCATGACTTTTGGTGCATTGTGAGGATGTCATCCACCGAGTTCACTGCTGTGGAGCTGCTGTGCATGTGTGAATGCCCTTAGCTACTGGTATGTTGCAACGTCCCCTAGTCCACGTAGTATAACAGTTAGACATTTACGTTTTTGCTGTGATCTTCACTTTTAATTGTGTGCCCATGACATCTGTGCATACTGCAATGTTTGTGTAGTGTACTGCACAGTTATGTTCGCCACAAGAGGTCTGGTGTATGTTCCTTCCTCTAACTCACTAACTCTCTCTCTCTCTCTCTCTCTCTCTCTCTCTCTCTCTCGCTCTCTCTCTGACTCACACTCTCTCTCTCTCTCTCTGACTCACACTCTCTCTCTCTCTCTGACTCACTCTCTCTCTCTCTCTCACACACTCTCTCTCTCTCTCTCTCTCTCTCTCTCTCTCTCTCTCTCTCTCTCTCTCTGACTCACACTCTCTCTCTCTCTCTGACTCACACTCTCTCTCTCTCTCTCTGACTCACACTCTCTCACTCTCTCTCTCTCTCTGACTCTCACTCTCTCTCTCTCTCTCTCTCTGACTCTCACT